>NC_053499.1:97476606-99886606 GCF_905171775.1 Rana temporaria
ATTCTGCTGCTTCTCCTGAGTACAGGGATACCACATGTGTGGAACTTTTTGGGAGCCTAGCCGCGTACGGGACCCCGAAAACCAATCACCACCTTCAAGATTTCTAAGGGCATACATTTTTGATTTCACTCCTCACTACCTATCACAGTTTTGAAGGCCATACAATGCCAAGATGGCACACAACCCCCCCAAATGACCCCATTTTGGAAAGAAGACACCCCAAGCTATTTGCTGAGAGGCATGTTGAGTCCATGGAATATTTAATTTTTTTGTCCCAAGTGATTGAATATTGACCAAAAAAATAAATAAAAAATAAATTACAAAACGTTGTCACTAAATTATATATTTCTCACACATGCCATGATTATATGTGGTATTGCACCCCAAAATACATTCTGCTGCTTCTCCTGAGTACGGGGATACCACATATGTGGGACCTTTTGGGAGCTTAGCCGCGTACGGGACCCCGAAAACCAATCACCACCTTCAAGATTTCTAAGGACATACATTTTTGATTTCACTCACACAAATCTTGAAGGCGGTGATTGGTTTTTGGGGTCCCGTACTTGGCTAGGCTCCCAAAAAGTCCCACACATGTGGTATCTCCGTACTCAGGAGAAGCAGCAGAATGTATTTTGGGGTGCAATTCCACATATAACCATGGCATGTGTGAGAAATATATCATTTAGTGACAACGTTTTGTAATTTTTTTTTTGGTCAATATTCAATCACTTGGGGCAAAAAAATTAAATATTCCATGGACTTAACATGCCTCTCAGCAAATAGCTTGGGGTGTCTTCTTTCCAAAATGGGGTCATTTGGGGGGGTTGTGTGCCATCTTGGCATTTTATGGCCTTCAAAACTACGATAGGTAGTGAGGAGTGAAATCAAAAATGTATGCCCTTAGAAATCTTGAAGGTGGTGATTGGTTTTCGGGGCCCCGTACGCGGCTAGGCTCCCAAAAAGTCCCACACATGTGGTATCCCCGTACTCAGGAGAAGCAGCAGAATGTATTTTGGGGTGCAATTCCACATATAACCATGGCATGTGTGAGAAATATATCATTTAGTGACAACTTTGTGCAAAAAAAAATCAGTTTATCATATTCCCGCAACTTGTGTCAAAATATAAAATATTCCATGGACTCGACATCCCTCTCAGAAAATAGCTTGGGGTGTCTACTTTCCAAATTGGGTCATTTGGGTTTTTTTTGTGCTATTTTGGCATTTTATGGCCTTCGAAACTGTGATAGGTAGTGAGGAGTGAAATCAAAAATTTACACCCTTAGAAAGCCTGAAGGCGGTGATTGGTTTTTGGGGTCCTGTACGCGGCTAGGCTCCCAAAAAGTCTCACACATGTGGTAGCCCCGTACTCAGGAGAAGCAGCAGAATGTATTTTGGGGTGTAATTCCACATATGGGGGGAGTATGCTTTGCGCGTGGGTGTAAGCGTTACTGGCACTAACTAGCTACCTAGCGGCACGAGCGACACTAATACAGCGATCAGAAAAACGATCGCTTAGTGACGCTGACAAAAGGGGGGTGAAAGGGTTAACTAGGGGGTGATCAAGGGGTTAAAAGTGTTAGGTCCAGTGTAGCCCCTACCCCCCCAATAAAGGTTTTAACCCCTTGATCACCCCCTAGTTAACCCTTTCACCCCCCTTTTGCCAGCGTCACTAAGCGATCGTTTTTCTGATCGCTGTATTAGTGTCGCTCGTGCCACTAGGTAGCTAGTTTTTTTTTGAGGTTCGCCGCCATGTTTTTATAGCGTTAGGTACCCCCATAAATTTTCTAACGCTATAAAAACATGGCGGCGAACCTCAAAAAAAAACTAGCTACCTAGTGGCACGAGCGACACTAATACAGCGATCAGAAAAACGATCGCTTAGTGACGCTGGCAAAAGGGGGGTGTAAGCGTTACTGGCACTAACTAGCTACCTAGCGGCACCAGCGACACTAATACAGCGATCAGAAAAATGATCGCTTAGTGATGCTGGCAATAGGGGGGTGAAAGGGTTAACTCTAGGGGCAATCAGGGGTTAAAACCTTTATTAGAAAATGTATGGGGGTACCTAACGCTATAAAAACCTGGCGGGCGAACCTCAAAAAATAACTAGCTACCTAGCGGCACGAACGACACTAATACAGCGATCAGAAAAACGATCGCTGGGGAGCGATCCGGAGGGGGCGGACAAAAACGAACCGCCGCCCCCGCATCCCGGATCGCTCCTGAAGATTACCGACCCGCGCCATGTACCGGGGGGGTCCCGATCAGACCCCCGACCCCCGTCAAGCAGGGCACGTACAGGTACGTTGATGTGCCTGTCCGTGCCATTCTGCTGACGTATATGTACATGAGCGGGTCGGGAGCTGGAAAAAGAAACAAGAGAAAAAGCAGGCGCCGCTTGGTAAACTGCAAAACTTTTACTAAAATGTATAATAAAAGCACTCACATGTCATGTTGGAGATTCAGGCATATGTGCCGCACATATGCCTGAATCTCCAACATGACATGTGAGTGCTTTTATTATACATTTTAGTAAAAGTTTTGCAGTTTACCAAGCGGCGCCTGCTTTTTCTCTTGTTTCTTTATTTCGTCCAGTTAGGCGGCCATAGTCCCCGAACCTGAAAGGAAGCGACTGCAGGAACCTGGAAGCGCCTGCAGCGGGGGACAGTGCGCCGCTTTTTAAGGTAAGTTTCTCATACTCAAACTCTCCAAAATTCATCCACTTTATCTAACCTGTCTTATGTGGGTGTGCAGTAAAAATTGTCAGTGGGCAGAGAATTGGAGGTGTACAGGGGGTAAAGCAGGGCAGAGATTAGTGTCAGCAGTTTGTAGGGCAGTGTACAGAGGCCATTAGTTTGTAGGGCAGTATAGAAGGGTCAGCAGGATGGAGGTCAAGGTCAGTAAGTAAATGAGGCCAGTAGTAAGTGACGCAGAGACAAATTTTGCATAACAGTGGAAGGGACTTAAAGGGAATAATTAAACAGAATTTGTGCCTAGTCGTGGTTTACACTGCACAGTCCTCATAATCCTACTTACTATGTCACAAGTAACAGTCTGATGCCCTGTACACACGGCGGTTTTCCCGTCGGAATAAACTTTGACGGTTTTTCCGACGGAGTTGCATACACACGGATACACCAAATTCCGACCGTCAAGAATGTGGGGACAAGTAACAACACTACGACGAGCCGAGAAAAATGAAGTTCTGAGCATGCGTCGACTTGATTCTGAGCATGCATGGTTTTTAGTCCGTCGAAATTGCATCCAGACGAACGGAAATTGAGAACATGTTCTCCATGTTCATCCGATGAAAAGCTTCCGTCTGACTTTTTCTATCGGAAATTCCGCTCGTGTGTACAAGGCTACAGCTACAAATAAACCTAAAAAAAAAATGTAATATTTAAGCTTTTCCATCGCATATGCTTTTCTGTCTGAGCCTACAGTAAAGAAGAATTTTATTAAAACCAGCACCTACAGGTGAAACTCCAAAAATTTGAATATCGTGCAAAAGTTCATTTATTTCACTAATCCAACTTAAAAAGTAAAACTAATATATAAGATAGACTCATTACATGCAAAGCAAGATAGTTCAATCTGTGATTTGTCATAATTGTGATGATAATGTCTTACAGCGCATGAAAACCCCAAATCAACAATCTCAGAAAATTTTAATATTGTGAAAAGGTGCAATATTCAAATAGGTAGATTCAGTAATTATCAGTAGAAAAGCCGACCTAACTCAGAATCTACGCCGACTTATGTTTAAGTGTATGCTCAAACAGAGATACGCTTAAACATATCTAAGATACGACGGCTTGCGCCGTCCTATCTTAGATTGCAATATTTCGGATTGCCGCTAGGTGGCGCTTCCATTGCGGTCGGCGTAGAATATGTAAATGAGTAGATACGCCGATTCACGAATGTACGCCCGGCCGATGCAGTACTTTTTACGCCGTTTACGTTAGAGATAGGCCGCCTAAAGTTAGAGCTTAGCCCTACATGGAATAGTAATGTTAAGTATGGCCGCGTTCCAGCGTCAAAATTCAAAATTTTTATGTCGTTCGCGTAAGTCGTCCGTGTATCATAAAACACGCCCCCCTTACACACATTTGAATTCGGGGCCCTTACGCCCGCCCGCTTTAGGCTACGCCGCCGTAATATAGCAGGCAAGTACATTGTGAATCATGTACTTGCCTCGCTAACTTACGGCGGCGTAGCTTAAATGCCTTAAGCTACGCCGCCGCAAAGTTGCGGCAACGTACCTGAATCTACGCAAAAGTGTCCCACTCTAATCAGCTAATTAAGCCATAACACCAGCAATGGGTTCCTGAGCCTTTAAATGGTCTTTCAGTCTGGTTCAGTAGGAATCACAATCATGGGAAAGACTGCTGACCTGACAGTTGTGTAGAAAACCATCATTGACATGTGGAGGCAAAGCCTCAAAAGGTAATTGCCAAAGAAGTTGTATGTTCCCAAAATCCTGTATCAAAGCACATTATTAGAAAGTTATGTGGCAGGGAAAAGTGTGGAAGAAAAAGGTGCGCAAGCAGCAGCTCAGCGAAGCTGGCCCCCCTACAATCAGCACAAATAAAAACTCAAGTGTGTTTCTTTAGTGCTACGTTTGTGCTGTTTTGTGCCGCAAAAATTTACGTTTGTGCTGCTTTTATTTTGAAGATATTAGCAATTATTTTTTCCAGACTATGACATCACACAGCCCCCCTATAACAGCCAAATGGCACAAAACTGGTCTCGTTGGTTAGTGCTACATTTGTGCTGTTTTGTGCTACTAATATTTCCGTTCTATCTTTTATCGTTTTTGCGTTATTAATGATTTATTAAAGGTCACCAAAGGTCACACAGCCCCCCCTACAACCCCAAAATGACACGAAACTGGTCTCGTTGGTTAGTGCTACGTTTGTGCTGTTTTGTGCTGCTATTATTTCCGTTCTATCTTTTATCGTTTTTGCGTTATTAATGATTTATTAAAGGTCACCAATGGTCACACAGCCCCCCTACAACCCCAAAATGACACAAAACTGGTCTCGTTGGTTAGTGCTACATTTGTGCTGTTTTGTGCTGCAAATTTTTTTATTTGTGCTGTTATGGTTTTAAAGTTATAACAGTTTATTTATTTTTTTCAAACCCCACTCACTTTGCCCACCTTACAATCAGCACAAATAAAAACTCAAGTGTGTTTCTTTAGTGCTACGTTTGTGCTGTTTTGTGCTGCAACCAACCAGCCCCTTTTCATTTTGTTTGGCTGTTGTAGGGTTTTTCAGCAAAGGCTTTCCCATAGCACAAATGAGGTCTCCCTGTGCATACATATGCGCATGCGCAGACTGGCAACTGGTCGGGCAGATGAGCGCGAGCCTGTCATCAATGCTGGCGCCAGACAGACTATTTAAACAGGCTGCAGTTTGGTGTGCAGCTTCTGTGTGTTCGTTCCTGATTGCTGTGTTTGACTTCTGATCCTAACCCAGCTTGCTCCTGACCTCCGTTTGACTGCTACCTGCCCTGACCATGGCTTGTCTCTGGATTCTGCCTTCTGTTCTTGCCTGATCTAACTCCCGTTGCTGATTTGGCTTGTGACCCAACTATCCTGTTGTCTGCCGTCTATGCCTGATCTGCCCGATCATTATGGACCCGGCTCATCTGACCCTGCATCCTGCTCATCAAGTCTGCTACAGCTCTTCAGTCCAGCAAGGTCTCACCTGTCTCCTGCTTCCAGCTGCTTACCCACAGTCTGCTGCCAGCCAAGCTCAGTGCCAGCTTATATGCCACCAGCCGGTTCTGCTGCCACCATGCAGTCTACTGGACTGATCACAGGCATCCATACCTCGCTGTGCTCCAATTGCTGCTGTCTAACCAGGAGATCACTAACCAGGTATGGGACAGGAGGGCAGGGTGATGTCATTGTCTGGGAAAAAACAAATTGCTATTATCTTAAGAATAAAAGCAGCACAAATTTGTATTTTTATGGCACAAAAAAGCACAAACGTAGCACTAACAAATAGTATGTTTGTTTTTAAGATTTAATAACATGGGGTGCAAAGTGAGTGGGTTGTTTTCAAATAAAAACAAGCTGCTATATCTTAAAAACCATAACAGCACAAATAAAAATATTAGCAGCACAAACATAGCACTAAAACATTTGAGTTTTTATTTGTGCAGATTGTACGGGGGGGGGGGCAAAGTGAGTGGGGTTTGAAAAGAACAAAAAAACTGGTATAAACTTAAAAACCATAACAGCACAACTAAAATTTTAGCAGCACAGACCAGCACAAACGTAGCACTAAACAACGAGACCAGTTTTGTGTCCTTTCGGGGTGGTAGGGGGGGCTGAGTGACCTTTGGTGACCTTTAATAAATCATTAATAACACAAAAACAATAAAAGATAGAACATAAATTTTAGCAGCACAAAACAGCACAAACGTAGCACTAACCAACGAGACCAGTTTTGTGTCATTTGGGTGTTGTGGGGGGCTGAGTGACCTTTGGTGACCTTAACGATAAAAGATAGAAAGAAAATTTAAACAGCACAAAACAGCACAAACGCAGCACTAAAGAAACACACTTGAGTTTTTATTTGTGCTGATTGTAAGGGGGGACAAAGTGAGTGGGGTTTGAAAAAAAAAAAAACTGTTATAACTTAAAAACCATAACAGCACAAATAATTGTTTTAGCAGCACAAACCAGCACAAATGTAGCACTAACCAACAAGACCAGTTTCGTGTCATTTGGGCGTTGTAGGGGGGTTGTGTGACCTTTAATAAATCATTAATAACGCAAAAAACGATAAAAGATAGAACATGAATATTAGCAGCACAAAACAGCACAGACATAGCACTAACCAACAGACCAGTTTTGTGCATTTGGCATTGTATGGGGGCTGTGTGACCTTTGGTGACCTTTAATAAATTATTAATAACGCAAAAACAATAAAAGATAGAAAGGAAATTTAAACAGCACAAACACAGCATAAAGAAACTCACTTGAGTTTTTATTTGTGCTGATTGTAAGGTGGGCAAAGTGAGTGGGTTTGAAAAAATAAATAAACTGTTATAACTTTAAAACCATAACAGCACAAATAAAAAATTTGCAGCACAAAACAGCACAAACGTAGCACTAACCAACGAGACCAGTTTCATGTCATTTTGGGGTTGTAGGGGGGCTGTGTGACCTTTGGTGACCTTTAATAAATCATTAATAACGCAAAAACGATAAAAGATAGAACAGAAATATAGCCAGCACAAAACAGCACAAACGTAGCACTAACCAACGAGACCAGTGTTGTGTCATTTGGGGTTGTAGGGGGCTGTTTGACCTTTGGTGACCTTCAATAAATCATTAATAACGCAAAAACGATAAAAGATAGAACAGAAATAATAGCAGCACAAAACAGCACAAACGTAAGCACTAACCAACGAGACCAGTTTTGTGTCATTTTGGGGTTGTAGGGGGGCTGTTTGACCTTTGGTGACCTTTAATAAATCATTAACCACTTGCCGCCCGCCAATGACAAATTGACGTCGGCAAAGTGGTTGTAGAATCCTGACTGGACGTTATATGACGTCCTCAGGATTCTGAGCCGCTGCGCGCCCCCGGGGGCGCGCATCGCGGCGATCGTTGTTGCGGGGTGTCAGTCTGACACCCCGCAACACCGATCTCGGTAAAGAGTCTCTTCACGGAGACCTCTTTACCACGTGATCAGCCGTGTCCAACCACGGCTGATCACGATGTAAACAGGAAGAGCCGTCGATGGCTCTTCCTCACTCGCGTCTGACAGACGCGAGTAGAGGAGAGCCGATCGGCGGCTCTCCTGACAGGGGGGGTTCGCGCTGATTGTTTATCAGCGCAGCCCCCCTCGGATCGCCACATGGGACCACCAGGGATGCCCACCAGGGAAGGAAAAAAAACAAAAAAAAGTAAAAAAAAGTCTAAAAAAAAAATAAATAAATGGGGGAAAAAAAAAGATGCAAGAAAAAAAGATGCAGAAAAAAAAAGATGCCAATCAGTGCCCACAAATGGGCACTGACTGGCAACAAGTAAATCAGTGCCGCCCCACAGTGTCCATCAGTGCCGCCCCACAGTGTCCATCAGTGCCACCCACAGTGTCCATCAGTGCCACCCACAGTGCCCATCAGTGCCACCCCACAGTGCCCATCTGTGCACCCCACAGGGCCATCTGTGCCGCCATGAGTGCCCATCTGTGCTGCCTATGAGTGCCCAGTGCCGCCCATGAGTGCCCATCAGTGCCGCCCATGAGTGCCCATCAGTGCCGCCCATGAGTGCCCATCAGTGCCGCCCATGAGTGCCCATCAGTGCCGCCTATGTGTTCCCATCAGTGCCGCCTATGTGTGCCCATCAGTGCCGCATGCCAGCGCCGCCAATCAGTGCACTCATCTGTGCCGTCAGTACTACCTCGTCGATGTCCATCAGTGCCATCTCATCTGTGCCCATCAGTGCCACCATATCAGTGCCCGTAATTGAAAGAGAAAACTTACTTATTTACAAAAAAATTACAGAAAAAAATAAAAACATAATTTTTTTCAAAATTTTCGGTCTTTTTTTAGTTGTTGCGCAAAAAAAAAAAAATCGCAGAGGTGATCAAATACCACCAAAAGAAAGCTCTATTGTGGGGAAAAAAGGACGCCAATTTTGTTTGGGTACAGTGTAGCATGACCGCGCAATTGCCATTCAAAGTGCGACAGTGCTAAAAGCTGAAAATTGGCTTGGGGCGGGAAGGTTGTATACGTGCCCTGTATGGAAGTGGTTAATAACACAAAAACGATAAAGATTAGAATGGGAATTTTAGCAGCACAAAACAGCACAAATGTAGCACTAAACCAACAAGACCAGTTTTGTGTCATTTGGGCATTGTAGGGGGGCTGTGTGACCTTTGGTGACCTTTAATAAATCATTAATAACACAAAAAACGATAAAAGATAAAAAGGAAATTTAAACAGCACAAAACAGCACAAACATAGCACTAAAGAAACACACTTGAGTTTTTATTTGTGCTGATTGTAAGGTGGGCAAAGTGAGTGGGGTTTGAAAAAAATAAATAAACTGTTATAACTTTAAAACCATAACAGCACAAATAAACAAATTTGCAGCACAAAACAGCACAAACGTAGCACTAACCAACGAGACCAGTTTCATGTCATTTTGGGGTTGTAGGGGGGCTGTGTGACCTTTGGTGACCTTTAATAAATCATTAATAACGCAAAAACGATAAAAGATAGAACGGAAATAATAGCAGCACAAAACAGCACAAACGTAGCACTAACCAACGAGACCAGTTTAGTGTCATTTGGGTGTTGTAGGGGGGCTGTGTGACCTTTGGTGACCTTTAATAAGTCATTAATAACGCAAAAACGATAAAAGATAGAACGGAAATATTAGCAGCACAAAACAGCACAAACGTAGCACTAACCAACAAGACCAGTTTTGTGCCATTTGGCTGTTGTAGGGGGACTGTGTGATGTCATAGTCTGGAAAAAACAATTGCTAATATCTTCAAAATAAAAGCAGCACAAATGTAAATTTTTGCGGCACAAAACAGCACAAACGTAGCACTAAAGAAACACACTTGAGTTTTTATTTGTGCTGATTGTAGGGGGGCCGGCTTTGCTGAGCTGCAAGCAGCAGGGATGACCACAGCCTGGAGAGGATTGTCAGGAAAAGGGCATTCAAAAGTGTTGGGGACTTTCACAAGGAGTGAACTGAGGCTGGAGACAGTGCACCAAGAGCCACCACACATGGATACTGGACATGGACTTCAAATGTCGTATTCCTCTTGTCAAGCCACTCCTGAACAACAAACAATGTCAGAAGTGTCTTACCTGGGCTAAAGAAAAGCAGACCTGGTCTGCTGCTCAGTGGTCCAAAGCCCTCTTTTCTAAGGAGAGCAAATATTGCATCTCATTTGGAAACCAAGGACCCAGAGTACAGAGGAAGAATGGAGAGGCACACACTGCAAGATGCTTGAAGTCCAGTGTGAAGTTTCCACAGTCTGTGTTAATTTGGGAAGCTGTGTCATCTGCTGGTGTTGGTCCACTGTGCTTCATTAAGTCCAAGGTCAACACAGCCGTCTACCAGGAGATTTTGGAGCACTTCATGGTTCCTTCTGCAGACAAGCTGTATGGGGATGATGACTTCATTTTCCAGCAGGACTTGGAACCTTCCCACACTGCCAAAAACACCAAAACCTGGTTCAATGACCATAGGATTACTATGCTTGATTGGCCAGCAAACTCGCCTGACCTGAACCCCATAGAGAATCTATGAAAGACATGAGACCGAACAATGCAGAAGAGCTGAAGACCTCTATTGAAGCATCCTGGTCTTCCATAACACCTCAGCAGTGCCACAGGCTGATAGCTTCCATGCCACGCCGAATTGAGGCAGTAATTGCTGCAAAAGGGGCCCAAACCAAGTACCGAGTACATATGCATTCTGATACTTTTCAGAGGTCCGATATTGTTATATGTACAATCCTTGTTTTATTGATTGCATGTAATGTTCTAATTTTCTGAGATTGTGGATTTGGGGTTTTCATGAGCTGTAAGCTGACAAATCACAGCTTTTAATATATCTTGCTTTTCATGTAACGAGTCTATCTCGTATATTAATTTCACCCTTTAGGTTGCATTAGTGAAATAAATGAACTTTTGCATGATACTCTAATTTTTTGAGTTTCACCTGTATATAATGGCCTTATAGAGGTATACCCAAGAGTTACACTATCTTCTCAAGTATGAACATGTTAGAACTGTCCCCCTAAAAGTTTTCTGCCACAATGCAGTGTCGTTTTTCTATGGCCCTTAGACGTTATCATGTCAATGACATCACCGCATTTTGTCAATAGCGTTTTGCATGTTTCTGCTAATGGATGTTTTCATAATGTGATGTGGCGTTTTAATACTATTGTGTTACTATTGTCGTTTACCTCAAAAAAATAAAAACAGCACTACGCAATATACAATATAATTATTACATTACATACTGTAAGGCCTCGTACACACCAGCGGATCTGTCCGCTGAAAACGGTACGCCGGACCGTGAGTCTGTACAGACGACTGAACATGTCCGACGGACAGGCTTCCAGCGGACATGTTTCTTAGCATGCTAAGAAACATTTGTCCGCTGGAAACTGTCCGATCCGCCGGACAATTGTCCGGTCGGCCGTACACACGACCGAACATGTCTGCTGAAACTGGTCTGTCGGACCAGTTCCAGCGGACATGTTCGGTCATGTGTACGGGGCCTAAGGGGTTAGCTCGGTAGCGGGGTGTGTGGCTCCCTGGATGGGTTCACTACACACTGAATTTATACAGACAGGCAGTCGAAGACGGTTGAAAACAAAGATTTTGGTTTATTCTTCCATCTTGCTGGAAACAAGTGCAAGCATCCAAACAGCATAAACAAAATCAAACATAAAATAAACCCTGGCCACTTGGGGCGTCTACCTTCACCACACAGGAACCTATCTAGGGAGTCTGGCACAGCCTAGTGCTGGGCAGACACTGCTGGTCATACAGTAGAAAAACAATAGTCTTTTGATTTTTATCACACAGAAAAATCAATCACCTCCTCAGAAGACTTTCAGCTACTGCTCTCCTTCACTCAGAAAGCCTCAGGATGCAGCAAATCAGTGGTAATCCTCTGGGTTACTTATAGAGGCCTTAATTGCCTCATTCTGAACAGCTGAAGTTTTTCAACGCCCTTAGACCTGTTATGGCTACTTTTGCAGCCGACGCCTAATAACAATTGGTGTATTGTCTAAACAAGGCAGAAATGTATGTCCCGTCTGTGAAAACACCCACAGATTTACCTGACTTACTGTCATATACCCCCCCTCTTGTTTCAACCCTAGGACACAGGTTGCCAGGCAGGCATGCACTTGGGACAACCCATCTGCATTCCCCATTTTAGCACCGGGGCGATGCGTTACAACAAAACTAAATTCCTGGAGGGCCAGGAACCACCTATTTATTCTCCTATTGGTCTCTTTGTTCTGTGCCATCCACTTCAATGGGGCATGATCCATCACCAGTTCAAACTGTCTACCCACGAGGTAGTACTGGAGAGAATCCAAAGCCCATTTCACCGCCAAACATTCTTTCTCAATGGTGGCATAATTCTCTTCATGTGCCTTCAACTTTCGGCTGAGGTACATACAGTAGGTGTTTGTGATATTGTGCTTTTAGCAGGACAGCGTCGCGCTGATACTCGGCGACAGGGTGCCGAGATCTCGCCGACATCTCACACTCACTGGAATAGTGACAGCACATCCCAGCAAGCGCGTCATAGAAGCGAGGGAGATCCGACTTGGATTCCCGCCAATTCTACAAGTGTGCGGCGTTTGTTATGAATCCTGAGGGGGAAGTCCCCGCCGGATTTAAATAAAAATCCGGCATGGGTCCCCCCCTCAGGAGCATACCGGGCCCTTAGGTCTGTTATGGGTTGTAAGGAGAGCCCCCCCCTACGCCGAAAAAAACGGCGTAGGGGGTCCCCCCTACAATCCATACCAGACCCCGTACCCAAAGCACGCTACCCGGCCAGCCAGGAAGGGAGTGGGGACGAGCGAGCGCCCCCCCCCCCTCCTGAGCCGTACCAGGCTGCATGCCCTCAACATGGGGGGGTTGGGTGCTCTGGGGCAGGGGGGCGCACTGCGGCCCCCCCACCTCAGAGCACCCTGTCCCCATGTTGATGAGGACAGGGCCCCTTCCCGACAACCCTGGCCGTTGGTTGTCGGGGTATGCGGGCGGGAGGCTTATCGGAATCTGGGGGCCCCCTTATTAAAGGGGGCTCCCAGATTCCGACCCCCCCCACCCTAAGTGAATGAGTATGGGGTACATCGTACCCCTACCCATTCACCTGCAAGAAAAGTGGTAAAAACACAATAAACCACACAGTGTATTAAAATATTTTATTTTTCTGCTCCGGAGGCCGCCCCCTGTCTTCTTTATTAGCTCTTTTACCAGGGGGGGCTTCTTCTTTGACGTCTTCGGGTGGGTGGGGGCCGCCGTCTGGTTCTCTTCCACCGCCGGGGGGGGTGGCTTTTAAAAAAAGCCCCCACCCCCCCGGCGGGTTTCCTCCGGCGTCTTCGGCGGGGCTCTTCTTCTTCCGCTATACCCGACGGGTCTTCTCCGCTATCCGGGGTCTCGCCGCTCTCCGCTGTTGACTAGTCGCCACCCCGGTTCTTCGTCTCGCAGTCCGGTCCCTTCTTCCGTGCTGTACGTCATCTTCCGCGCTGTGACGTCATGTTCTTCACTTCTCTTCTTCTCCGATGTTGACTCGCCGGTCCTCTCCTCGCTGAAATGACGGATGCGCGCCTTGCATCGGACCTATATAGGCCTCACAGTCCCATCATGCTCTGTACCTACCCATGTGATACCTACCACGTGGTAGGTATCACATGGGTAGGTACAGAGCATGATGGGACTGTGAGGCCTATATAGGTCCGATGCAAGGCGCGCATCCGTCATTTCAGCGAGGAGGACCGGCGAGTCAACATCGGGAGAAGAAGAGAAGTGAAGAACATGACGTCACAGCGCGGAAGAAGACGTACAGCACGGAAGAAGGGACCGGACTGCGAGACGAAGAACCGGGGTGCGACGAGTCAACAGCGGAGAGCGGCGAGACCCCCCGGATAGCGGAGAAGACCCGTCGGGATAGCGGAAGAAGAAGAGCCCCGCCGAAGACGCCGGAGGAAACCCGCCGGGGGGGTGGGGGCTTTTTTAAAAGCCACCCCCCCCGGCGGTGGAAGAGAACCAGACGGCGGCCCCCACCCACCCGAAGACGTCAAAGAAGAAGCCCCCCCTGGTAAAAGAGGCTAATAAAGAAGACAGGGGCGGCTCCGGAGCAGAAAAATAAAATATTTTAATACACTGTGTGGTTTATTTGTGTTTTTACCACTTTTCTTGCAGGTGAATGGGTAGGGTACGATGTACCCCTACTCATTCACTTAGGGGTGGGGGGGCCGGTATCTGGGGGCCCCCTTATTCAAGGGGGCTCCAGATTCCGATAAGCCTCCGCCCGGTTACCCCGACAACCAACGGCCAGGGTTGTCGGGAAGGGGCCCTGTCCTCATCAACATGGGGACAGGGTGCTCTGAGGTGGGGGGCCGCAGTGCGCCCCCCTGCCCCAGAGCACCCAACCCCCCCATGTGAGGGCATGCAGCCTGGTACGGCTCAGGAGGGGGGGGGGGCGCTCGCTCGTCCCCACTCCCTTCCTGGCTGGCCGGGGTAGCGTGCTTTGGATACGGGTCTGGTATGGATTGTAGGGGGGCTCTCCTTACAACCCATAACAGACCTAAGGGCCCGGTATGCTCCTGAGGGGGGGACCCATGCCGGATTTTTATTTAAAATCCGGCGGGGACTTCCCCCTCAGGATTCATAACAAACGCCGCACGCGTGTAGAATTGGCGGTAATCCAAGTCGGATCTCCCGTCGCTTCTATGACGGATCTGTCTCATCGCGGCAAGCCAGCTCGGCGCTGGCTCCCGCGATGGGGCTCGTAGGTGCTCAATCTCGCCGAGAAAAGAGAGCGAGATTGACACAATATCGGGTTCACCTACTGTAACAGGGTGTTCCTCCCCCTTGATAATCTGAGACAGTAACAGCTCCTAAGCCCACATTTGACGCATCTGTCTGAACCACGAAGTCCTGTGAAAAATCAGGCGAATTTAAAATTGGCTGACTAATAAAGCCTGATTTAAAGCCTGAAAAGCTGTTTCTGCTTTGGGAGTTCATTTGGTCATGACAGACTCCTTCCCTTTGTCAAATTGGTCAGGGGAGTAGCCTGTGAGGCAAAATGGGGGATAAAGCGGCGATAATACCCCACGATCCCTAAAAATGCACAAATCGGTTTCTTGTTGGTGGGACGTGGCCAATCCTGAATAGCCTCAACTTTGTTTATTTGGGGCTTGATTAGACCTCTTCCAATGGTATACCCCAGATACTTCGCCTCTTCTTGCCCAAGGGTAAATTTTTTTGGATTGGCTGTAAACCCGGCTTTCCAGATGGAATCCAACACAGCCTGAACTTTTGGGCTCGATGAGGCAGAAAGGTCTTATCCATGGTGGGTTGGAATGTGGCGGGAGCATTTTGTAACCCAAAAGGCACCCTCCGATATTGGAAAGATCCATCTGGAGTTACAAATGCTGTTTTTTCCCTGGCCGACTCCGAGAGAGAATTTGCCAACAACCCCTTGGTCAGGTCTAATGTTGTCATGTACCGGGCAGTGCCTATGCGATCAATCAGTTCATCTATGCGGGGCATAGGATAGGTGTCAAACTTAGTGATTTGATTCAGGCGGCGAAAGTCATTACAAAACCGCCAACTTCCATCTGGTTTGGGCACTAAGACAATGGGACTGGACCAATCACTATTTGACTCTTCTATCACCCCCAGCTCAAGCATTTTTTTTACTTCCTGGCGAATTGCCTCTCACCGGGCTTCTGGAATTCTATAAGGCTTCAACTTGACCTTATCCCCTGGTGTGGTTATAATGTCATGTTCAACTCCGGAGACCCAACCTGGCAGGTCTGAAAACTTCTCCTTATTACGGAGCACAAATTCTTTAACCTCCTGTTGCCGAGTTTTGGATAGAGTCTCCGCTATCCCAACTTCAGGGACAGCCAGGTTAAAAGGAGCAGAAAATCGGGTAGTCTTAGCGACCAAGGACTCTCTATCCTTCCATGGTTTCAGCAAGTTAACGTGATAGAGCTGCTCAGGTTTTCGTCTTCCCAGTTGGCTAATTTTATAATTCACCACCCCCATTTTCTTCAACAATTCATAGGGACCCTGCCATTTGGCTAGGAATTCACTTTCGACCGTGGGGACCAGCACCAACACCCTTTCACCAGGTGCAAAGGAACGGACCTGGGCCCCACAATTGTAAATCTTTTGTTGAGCCAATTGGGCTTGGGCTAAATGTTCCTTCACAATCGGCATCACTTGGGCAATTCTATCTTGCATTTGGGCCACATGTTCAATCACACTTCGATGAGGGGAACTCTCACTCTCCCATGTTTCCCTGGCAATGTCCAGTAGGCCCCGGGGGTGCCTCCCAATCAGTAGCTCAAACGGAGAGAACCCTGTGGACGATTGGGGAACCTCTCTTATTGCAAACATCAGATAAGGGAGCAGATAATCCCAATTCATTCCGTCTTTATCCACCACCTTCCTCAACATTTGTTTTAAGGTTTTATTAAACCTTTCCACTAACCCGTCTGTTTGAGGGTGATATACTGATGTACGTAATTGGGTCACTTTCAGGAGTTTACAAAGTTCTTTGGTCACCCTGGACATAAACGGGGTGCCCTGGTCAGTTAGGACTTCCTTAGGAAGACCCACACGGCTGAAAACCTGAAATAACTCTTTGGCAATTGTTTTAGCAGAGGTGTTTCGGAGAGGAATCGCTTCTGGGTACTGGGTGGCATAGTCCATTATTACCAAGAGTTGCTGGTGCCCTCTAGTGGACTTCAGTAAGGGGCCAACCAAGTCCATGGCGATCCTCTCAAAAGGGACCTCGATAATGGGCAGAGGTACCAACGGGCTGTGGAAATGTGGCATGGGTGCAGTAATCTGACACACTGGACAGGAAGAGCAGTACAATTCCACTTCTTTAGTGATCCCAGGCCAATAAAACCTCTGGGTGATCCTCTCCCGGGTTTTTTCTGCTCCCAAATGTCCCCCAAGAATGTGCCCATGAGCCAGTTCCAAAACCATCTTGCGGTACGGTTTAGGCACTACCAGTTGCTCAATGGTGTCCTCTATAACAGGTCCCTTTCAATAATGAAGTAAGGGAGGGCAACCCTCTTGTCAGGGTTAACCAACTCCCCATCTATCTTCACTACATTCTCCCGGGCTCTTAGCAATGTGGGGTCCCTCAATTGCTCAGTGACAACATTTTCTCTGTGCACCTCGAGGTCATCAAACCCTCTTGGCCGCTGTTCCTCTTCTGAGGTAGCAGGCTCCTCCCTAGGGACTGGTGTTTCCCCTGCTAATACTGAGAATGGAAACTCCAGAGAATCCTCACAGTTATAGGTTTCTGGAGTAGATGGTTCCGACTCAGAAGAACCACCTACTGGGGAATCTGGGCAGTCCCAGAGTTCCCAGAATTTTGGGAAATCCCTTACCACAATGGCGTCATGTGGCAGTTTGGGAACTAAACCCACCTGGTGACACAAGTTACCGAGGGAGGTTTCAAAGGAAACCATAGTCACCGGATATTCTCGAGTGTCCCCATGTACACAAACTACAGCCATTTTCCTAGGATGTAAGGTTTTTCCCACCACTAGATCACTTTTCACTAAGGTGACCAGGCTACCTGAATCCAACAATACCACAACATTGTTACCATCTAAGCACATTCTATATAAAGGTTTCTCATTTCCCTTTACTGCAGTGCATGTGGTTGCAAAAGGGACTGTCGTCAGAAAGTCACACTGCATGGGTTCATCACCCGCTGGGCAAACCGCTGCTACATGTCCCTCTTCCCGGGAATGGTAACAAATCAACCTTCTGGTCCTCTCCTGTGGGATGGGTCTTCCAGGCCGCTCTCGCCAAACATTAGCAGTACATAGTTACATAGTTAGTCAGGTTGAAAAAAGACACAAGTCCATCCAGTTCAACCACAAAAAACAAACAAAATAAAAAACACAGTACAATCCCATACACCCAACTCCATACCCACAGTTGATCCAGAGGAATGCAAAAAACCCCAGTAGTCCCGATAATTCCTCTAGTTGCTCCTTGGTCCCTCTCTCCACCCCCATCCCTTGATGCAGTCTTACCTATAGGTGGGGAGGGTCTGGTCTTAGGGTGGAAACTAGTCTGTGCATCTCTGGTGGAAGAGGACAAATTCTTTGTTGTTAGGTACCTTTCGACCAGGTCTACAAGTTTGTCTGTGGTTTCTGGACCACCATGGTTCACCCATTTCTGCAGGGTGTTAGGAAGAGACCTAAGAAATTTGTCCATGACTACTCGCTCCAAAATTTTTGGTCCGGACAGAGTTTCTGGCTGCAGCCATTTCCTAGCCAAATGGATGAGGTCATACATCTGCGACCGAGGTGGCTTCCTCTGCTGATAACTCCAATTGTGGACCCGCTGAGCACAGACATCCAGGGTTACACCGAAACATGCCAATATTTCCTCTTTTAATCGATCATAGTTTTTTGCGTCTGCAAGCTCCAAATCAAAATATGCCTTTTGGGCTTCTCCAGATAATAGGGGGGCCACTAGTCCAGCCCACTGTTCTTTAGGCCAACTCTCTCTTTCCGCTGTTCTCTCAAACGTGGTCAGAAACATCTCAGGGTCCTCATCTGCAGTGATCTTTGGCAATAAGTGTCTTACCCGAAAAGTCGGTATGTTACTGGCCTGACTCCCAGCCTCGATCTGCTGTCTCTGAAGCGGTTTCACGATGGCCTCCATTTGCTGCTGGTGTTCCTGTTCCAAGCCTGCAATGCTCTCTTGGTGAGCCTGTTGTTGAGCTGCAAGGCTCTCTTGGTGAGCCTGTTGAGCTGCAATGCTCTCTTGGTGAACCTGTTGTTGAGCTGCAATGCTCTGTTGGTGAACCTGTTGTTGATCTGCGTGAGCCTGTTGTTGAGCTGCAATGCTCCGCTGCAAACCTGCATTCGTCTGCTGTTGATTTGCATTTGCTATAGCCAGCTGTTTCAGTATCTCCTCCATTTTTGGGTTTACTTTAACTGCCTGCATTCTCCACCATGTGTAAGGGGTTAGCTCGGTAGCGGGGTGTGTGACCCCCTGGATGGGTTCACTACACACTGAATTTATACAGACAGGCAGTCGAAGATGGTTGAAAACAAAGATTTTGGTTTATTCTTCCATCTTGCTGGAAACAAGTGCAAGCATCCAAACAGCATAAACAAAATCAAACATAAAATAAACACTGGCCACTTGGGGCGTCTACCTTCACCACACAGGAACCTATCTAGGGAGCCTGGCACAGCCTAGTGCTGGGCAGACACTGCTGGTCATACAGCAGAAAAACAATAATCTTTTGATTTTTATCACACAGAAAAATCAATCACCTCCTCACCTCCTCAGAAGACTTTCAGCTACTGCTCTCCTTCACTCAGAAAGCCTCAGGATGCAGCAAATCAGTGGTAATCCTCTGGATTACTTATAGAGGCCTTAATTGCCTCATTCTGAACAGCTGAAGTTTTCCAACGCCCTTAGACCGTTTCTGGCTACTTTTGCAGCCGACGCCTAATAACAATTGGTGTATTGTCTAAACAAGGCAGAAATGTATGTCCCGTCTGTGACCACACCCACAGATTTCCCCTGACTTCCTGTCACAATACATAAAGAGTACTAGGACATCAGGACAAGCCCACCTGTTCACATCAAGAATCCCCATCAGATTGCCCAGCCTTTACATCAGATTCCTCCACCTAGGCTTGCGACATATGTGCCGGGAGCATCCCCACTATGTTTCCGCGGATGCGGTCAGCAAGGAACCGTGTACCATGTGTGGTGGCAGTGCCCTAAGGTACGGCGATGCTGGATTAGGGTGTACAATTTTATTTACAACCTCACCCAGGTGAATTTTGTGAAATCCCCGAAACAGGCACTCCTGGGCAGTAAGGTGGAGACGGCATCAAAATCCCAGAGACGTCTCATAACGTTTATATTTTTGTCTGCAAAAATTATTATTGCAAAATCCTGGAAAACGGCAGCTTTGACATTTACACAACGTAAGCATAAACTTTGTTGGAATATGCTTAATGAACGTATGACAGCGATACTACAAGATAAAATGCAGATGTTCAAGAAAGTCTGGGACCCATGGGTTAAATACTTGACGGGGATCCCAGATCTTTACCAGATAACAGATGTCTCTGACTGGAAGGTGTTGGAGCACGGGGTCACTTTCTCTCTCTCTATCCTCTCTATTTCCTCACTTTTCTTGCAAGAAAAGAGGTTGTACTACACTAGGTAGTGACATGGCGGACTTTCAAAGGCAATCACAGGGACATTTTGGTTATAAAAAATATAGATTTAATTACAAAAATACACAAATATGCCTACAACTGGCCAACTGCCAATGGACAACGAGGTGGTCAAAGGACCTTTGGACCCAATAGGAATAGAAGGGGCCCTAATCAGAAAGATAGGAATAAGGAGAAAGATAAAAATATTGATTCTGACTCTTCTGCTAACTCTCTCATCTCACAGAATTCAAAACTCAGCGACCAAGGACGACAAAGAGGCCGGCAGACCAGGAAACGACAACAACAAGGTGGTGGGCACCAAATGGGCACTGTAAGTAAAAAACACATAACAGACGTGTCAGATGGAGCTAACGCTGACATCCAAACGGATACATCCAACCGAGACTTAGTGACTGTAGCAACACACGCTGTCTCCATGTTTCCTCACTCTACACCGGGTGTCTCCTCTGAGAACTCTTCTACTCTTTTAAAACTATCGACACCCGAGGACCACTTACGACAGAACATCATAGAGACAGCCCAGACTATGGCCAAATCTCTCGGAAGTGTCAACAAGGAGGGGAAAGTGAGGGATGGTCCAAAATGACGTATGGACCATTTTTTCCCATGCATTTCCCATACCCATTTGACTACTGCCCAACAGGATATTTCTAGTCCCACAACACCTACGTCAACAAATATATCTGATCCAATCAATACCACATGCAACAGCCCTCGCTTGGAGGTAATTAATTTGTCATCCCAAATCCTAAGTTCATCAGAAACTGACCTCCTTAGTCTTGGTCTTAGTTTTTGCCCTGACACTACATTCAATAAATTTGAATTAACTAAAGATCTCTACCTGTTCGCACGTAAACTTACGTTTAATTTTATGTACGACAGTGAGAGATGCAAACGACAAACTGACTATATACAACAGGATATATGGAAGGAATTTACGGTCGCTGATTTCCGTGCCTTAAAAACCCTGGTTCTTCTACTAGAAGAAAATGAGGGTAATTCAATACTTGAGGATTCATTTGAATCCGATGAAGCGATAGGACAGCGAGTACAACTCAACCGCTATCAAAACTATTTGGATGCACTCGAGAAGGCAGTCAGGAAAAAATCGCTCAAATTTCCTCCACTCCAGACGAATCCTAACGTCTGGGCCTTTCTGATGCAGGCAACCAAGGACATTGAATCTTTGCCTTCTTTTTCAAACTCAGATAAAAACCTTACCCCGGCCCAAATCCAGGCTCTCACCAATCTCAGCCATAGTTCCCACTTGGTGATCAAGCCCTCGGACAAGGGCGGCAATGTTGTGGTTATGAATGAATTGAACTACCGCAACATGTGCTGGGATATACTCAAAAATAGGGACTGGTATAGACCGGTACCGGTCGATCTCATTGACAGATTTAACCAGCAATATAACGACACTATTCAGGCCTCCCTCTCCGAGGGCTTGATCACCAAATCGATGTTCGAGGGCATCCAGGTCCCCCACCCCAGAATCCCGACCTTTTATTCACTTCCGAAAACCCACAAAAACTTGCATGACCCACCGGGCCGCCCGATTGTTTCCGGCATAGGCTCCAAAACTGAACGAGCAAGCAAATTTGTAGACGAATATCTCAGACCACATGTCAACACTATGCCCTCATATATTCAGGACACCCCCGACCTATTACGGGCACTAGACAGCCTTACTGTACCCTCTGGATGTCTCCTCGTCTCAATTGACGTGGAGGCTTTGTATTCCTCTATTCCACACACAAAGGGTTTGGAAATAATTAGGACATTTTTGACTGAAAGAGGCCCCAAATCTTGTAAACTCAATGACTTTATTGTCAAACTTTTGGCTCATATCTTAACTAAAAACATCTTTTCATTCGATGGGTCCCACTTCCTCCAGGTACAGGGGGTCGCTATGGGCACGTGCTGTGCACCGTCCTATGCGAACCTGTACCTGGGGGGGTGGGAGCGAGAACTTTTTTCCAGCGATATATTTTTTGATCTGCTACCGTTTGTTCTGAGTTGGTATCGCTATATTGACGACATCCTGCTCCTCTGGACGGGGTCATTAGAAGACCTTAACACTTTCATGACCAAACTTGGCCAAAATGACTATAACTTAAAGTTTACGATGAATTCAAGCATGATTGAACTGGCCTTCCTAGATGTAACTATCTACATCTCAGAAGAAGGTAATTTGAGCACGTCTTTATATCGTAAGCCTACGGCCGGAAACACCATCCTCCACGCCAGTAGTGCTCACCCCAAATCCTTAGTGCAGAGCATACCGTTCGGAGAGTATTTACGACTCAGACGAAATTGCTCAGACGACCAAAAATTCAAATCTGAGGCAGACCTTCTATATACAAGACTGAGATTAAGAGGATATAGTAAAAAATGTCTAAAGAGAGCATTTGCTAAAGCCAACGGCAAATCAAGAAGTGACCTCTTATCACGTAAAAATAAACCAACTAACCAAAACACTACCAGACTAATTACAACATATTCTAATCAACATGTAGAAATACGCAAAATAATACAGAAACATTGGCATCTATTAACATCTGACCAAGTGTTGGTAAAACACATTGGGCCAAGCCCCGAAATTACTTTTAGACGGGCTAGATCGATCCGCGACCGCCTGGTCACGAGTAAGTACACTAGATCAAGCGACAAAAAGCGTGAGGTGCCCGGTCTCTACAGATGTGGGGAATGCAATTTTTGCAGGTTTTTGATAGTGGGTACCGACGTACGACTCCCTAATGGACAAAAACATACAATTAGGCAACATATTACCTGTCAAACAAAGGGAGTGGTCTATCTAATCCAATGTAAATGTGGTAGCTTTTATGTCGGTAAAACGATAAGACCCTTTTGGAAACGGATCAAAGATCATACCTACTATGCAACCAACGGCCTACTGAATACCACCATGGGCTACCACACAGCATTTAGACATAAATACGAATCAGACGTGTTTAGGTTTACTGCTCTGGAGAGTGTATATGAGGACCCGCGAGGGGGCAATTTTGATCAGCGGGTTTTGCAATATGAAACACGCTGGATTCACAAGCTACACGCCAATCAATTCCCAGGCCTCAATGATGCCCTAAGTTTTAAATCTTTTTTGACTACCTAAAATTTGCAACATCACTAACTACTATGCAAACATAATTATTTGCAAGTAGTTAACTTTTGAGCTCTCTGCCCCATCCTTCCCACAAATACCTCCGTGACTAGCCCATCCTCTGACTTTGTTGCCTCTGTTCTATTAAAGAAACATGCTTATCCGTGTAGGACAATAAGGAATAATGTCCTATGTTCTTGACTGACACCTCAGAGTATATGGATGTCAACATATCTGGGGAAGAAGAATGACTTAGGTCAAGTCATTTAATACTATTGTTTTCTTTCTTTTTCTTTGTTGTTTGATTTGTTTTTCTTTCATTCAAACCATTGTATGTATATATACCTATGGATGTGAGATATAATAATCTGATCCTAATATCTTTAATCAGGGAACGGATATAATATGTAAATATCTAGTTGTTATAATACTTTAAAATTTCTGTTTTTAATTCTATTGATTGTCAGCATGCAGCTGGGGCCTCAATTCTTGCCATTGTTTGTTGTTACAGGACGATTTTCTGTCCTGCTTTCCATCTGCCATCTTGTGGCAATCTGCAATTACTGCGCCCACATTGGATTTTAGCTGTGTTTATAAACTTGTGATACATTTAAAACACTTTAGATTAATGGGCATATCTGAGAAACTGTCAATATTTAATTAGGTTTAGTAATTATAAACGGGGACCTCCTGCTCTGCGCTACTCTGTTGCTAATTATGTCCTTATGTGCCATTACTAGGCTATAGAAATGGTATCTGTCCTTCAAGTCTGCCTATTTCTATCTCTTCCCTCTAGGGCTGGTCTGCTGACATTACCCTGAGATTTATTTAGATTGTGCTCAGGTGTAGGGGCTGGTGAGATTCGATACTACGATCCATACCGCCCCGCCCACGGCCACGCCCAGTCCATTATGAATGATGGGGTGGGGACCTTTGGTCCCTTCGGCACCGCCCTCTGAAGCCGCCCGTGCTTTCATTGGCCACACTGTGGTGCTTACTGGGCTGGGCTACCTTGGCCTGCACCAGCTGACCCTCCTTTCTCTATGTTTATGCGCCGCTGCCTCCGGCGCGATTATTATGACGTCATCGCGTCTCTTCGACGTGAGACGTGTTACCAACAAGTGCTAGCCTTTATAAAGCCACTCTCAGCTGCTTCTCTCGGCGCGGAGCACAGGCTGCTACCCCCCCGGGACATACTAAACCTCCACGGCTGTAAGTGTATCTTCTCTCCCCATTTGGGCTTCTTTATAAAGGATTGCTGTATGCTCGTTTTATGCTCTTGCCTGCTTGTATGTCCAATTGTGACCCTGAGTATTCTATACAGGCTTTCAACCCTCCGGTTTGCCCTTTACTGGACAGTGCAGTGGTGGCTGCCTTGTGTCGGGATTTATTTTTCCTCCAGGCTCCCTCACCTGCTTTTTTGCCTTACTGGTCCGGTTTTGCTCTTCTGTTTTTACTTCCAGGTAAATGGGTTGCCTTTGTAACTTTGATATCTAGTTATTAATTTGTCTTTAACTCCTGCCAGGCCACACATGGCTTTACCTATTTATTCTCTTCTTTATTTTAGAACCTGCAATTTATTATCGCTGTGGTCTCCCTACACCATTAGGAGATTTTCTTTTCTCCTCTCATTGGGGTAGGTCTCCCACTGCCCCATTTCTACATGCTCAAGTTAATATATCATTATGCATATATAGATACATATGCATATAGCATTTGCATATATATATATTCTCTGTCTATTTTTTGTTTATTTTGTTCCAACAGCTTACCAACTTATCACTGGTACTTCTCTACTCTGTGATTCCAATGATCCTTGATGGATGTGGATGGCAATCAACTCAATTGTATTTCTTTGGTTTCTATGTTGCATGCTGACTCTCAATGTTTTAATGGATTAGGTTTCTATGTTGTCTGTAAGTTACAAGTTTATTATTTCTTTTCAGACGTATGCAAGTAGCAATACCTTTTTGTCATAAAATCTCAAACTCGTCCTGAAGAAGCCGTAAGGCGAAACGCGCCGGAGAGACGAAAATATTGCTTAGGAATATGTATTTATGTACTTTTCTCAACATATTTTATTGAAATTTATTTATTTGTGTATTTTTGTAATTAAATCTATATTTTTTATAACCAAAATGTCCCTGTGATTGCCTTTGAAAGTCCGCCATGTCACTACCTAGTATTAGTAGCAACCTCTTTTCTTGAACTACTATTTCGGATGTGGGCAAATGTGAGTGCCTATATGTTATCCCCCTTCCCCCTTTTTTTTTTCACTTTTCTTGCATTCTATCCTTTTTCCTCTTTTCCTCCTCCATTTATTTACTTTTTTAATTTTATTATTTTTCTTTATTTATTTTTGTAGGTCTTTCTTTCTGGGTTCTTGTTATATGTGAGTAGTCTGATTTGTGCTCTATAATCCCTGAACCGATAGTACCTTTACAGAATGTAGTTTGATCTCAGGGAGCTGAGTGGGGTGATTTTCTCACCAACAAGCTACTCACCTCCTCTTACTCATAAGGGAAGGGGTCCATAAGTGCGTCCTTAATATCTGTATATATACATAGTCATATAGGACGATTGGTATTGCTTTATTGACATAGAGGCGCTATATTTAAACGGTATACACCTGTTACATTAGTATTAGCTTTTGCTTCTATCTGAAACTTCAAGAGAGCTTTGAGAATACCTCATGGAATGAGGGAACCTGTAACACTGTTCATGTTCACATGTTGGGATATTAACTCAATGTTCTGAAGACTCTGGATTTTGTAAACTTTTTTATACTGTACTTGTTTTCGAATTCAGATTGTTCTTTTTTCTTTGGTAAAAATGTCAATAAAAACATTGAAACAGATCCTCCATCAGGGTCCCCAGAGTCACACACTCACATCAGGACCCTCAGAGTCACCCCCCACACCAACATCAGGGTTCCTAGAGGGCCCGGAAAACAAAAAAACTGCGCTATAACACAATAAACCCCAAGGCAGCAGCTATCGTGTGAAGTACACAAATAAACATAAAAAACAAAAAGCTGCGCCAAGATAAATAATTAGACAAGTCCCTTACTCAAGGTAGAAGTAATAGCAATGGAAAACGTCTGTGAGCTCTTATGCAGAGGCTAGGAATGCACTTTTGTAGTACAAGGACACAAGTTTCATATAGTGTGGCACAGTATTGAAACGATGGATGTAAATTTCTCCAACACCCGGTGACATGCATGCAGTTTGTGAAGTTCCTCCACCTGGAAATTAAAGCCTCTTACCAGAAGGTAAGGAATCAAAGCGGATGGCTATAACCCAGCCTCGGCCTTTTGTTTCCCCAGGGATCTCAGATGCGGAGTCCACAGCGTCACGATCAATAAACCTCAGTCGCTCCAATAGAGGGAGTGTATGAAAAAAGAGGACGCATATAGCGTAATAACGTACGGTAACAAAATGTATTAAAAAATATTCTACTTACAGCAGAAACGATAAAAACAGCCAGTGTTTTTAAAATGTGAAAAATGCCGGCCGGCATGCATTAGCCCTTCCTCCCGAGCGTGGTGACGTCACTGACGCAGCCTCCCAGACGCGTTTCGTCACAAAGCGGACGTTATCAATGGGGGTGGGGCTCTCCGCAGTGAGACACCATTAAATAGCCGCCGCTCATTATGAAAGGCAGCCCAGTGGATGTAGACAGCGCCATCTTAGGTAAGGTTACATGCCCATACCAAGGAGCGCGGCGCAACGCAACCAGGCATTGTAACCTCGACAGTAATAGAAATATGTAACGAGTTTGATTACACTCAATCACTACTACCCAATATAACGGGCTAAATAAAAATTGGATCAAACAAAATAAAATAAAATATATGTACCCACGGATAAAAACCCGAACACGGGACGGAGATCTCCCTGCACTGGACACCTCCCTCCCCTAAACCTCCTATACTCTTATTTAACCGAGGTGAGTAAGGTCATCTATAGAACTTCCATCGGAGGTACAAACCATCCTGCAGGAGATTAGAACGAGGTTTGAATAATATAAATGTTATTGAGAGGTAAATAAACCAATACAACCTGATAGGATTTCAAATCCCTTCAGAACACATAAAGATGATGGTACTATAGTTAAATAAGGCATCCAATATTGGATTAAAATTAAATTTATAATTATAAAACAGATATAGCCACATAAAAGGTCATATCAGTTAGTGTCTCCCTAAACTGGAGTGGTTGTGCATAGAGAACCAGTGTGACCCTCTCGGAACTCAAAACCAAAATACAAAAATTTATTACTTAAATGTGATTATTTAAAGTGTAATAAACAAATAAAACTAAGGGTAATCGAACCCCCAATGTGCATAGTTAATAATAGTGATATTACTATGAAAAAGTGATTAATAGTGAACAATTTTTTTTATGTTTTGACCATAAGAGTCATTATAACGTGATTAATTAAGAAAATCTTAATTTAAATATATTTAACCCTTCCCCTACCTAAAAATCTATTTTTATTAAAATATTGCTATTTCCATTGCTATTACTTCTACCTTGAGTAGGGGACTTGTCTAATTATTTATCTTGGCGCAGCTTTTTGTTTTTTATGTTTATTTGTGTACTTCACACGATAGCTGCTGCCTTGGGGTTTATTGTGTTATAGCGCAGTTTTTTTGTTTTCCTTGTACTGTTCTGATTTATTACTGCTGCTCACACTTTATTTTACATACCTTTGTATACCATTTGGTCATACAGATAGTCCCTACAATGGACATCTTTGAGTTTAGGGCCAAGAAGCTTTTAAATACCGATGGGGTCTTTGAATCTTACAAAGAAGATGAGGGAGATCTTGGGGGTTTATTTACACGGCTGAAAAACCTGTTGGTCTCTGAGAACCATACTAGGGTGTCCGTTTATGAAGCAGTGAAATCTATTCACTGCTTCTTTCTCCGGCTATCACGGTGAAGATTTTTCTCCTCTGTGTGCCTGTTTATGAAGCGGAGAAGATCACTTCACCCTTGGAGGAGTGAAGTGATCTTCCAATGCTTCAAACAGTGGAGAATGGACCAGAAATTCACAGAAATACGGAGATGTCAGTTTATTGAGCAGTGATAAATTATCACCGCTCAGTTCACTGAAAGACACGTGGTTAATGTAATTAAAATAATGAGTCCCCCTGCATAATATATATATGTATACACACACACACATTGTATATACATGTATATACACACACATTATATATATATGTACATGTATACATTATATATATTTATGTATATATATATGTATACACATAAAAATTACAGGGGGACATGGTTACAGTGTTGGGGGGTCTGAACGAGGCAGAAGGAAGTTAAAAATCTTCCTCCTTTCTCCTCAGAACCCCCGGGATTCCCTCTTCACTCCCCACTTCACCACCTCTGAGATGGTGAATCAGGGAGTGTGAATTCTGACACAGATCACCAGTGAAGAGCTCAGATCACAGCTTCATAAACTGTCCGTTTCTGTGTCAGTCTATGAGACTTCACTGTGTGAAGAGATAATGGGCGGGAGAACAAGTTCAAACACTTCTCCCCCCGATTATCTCTGTTTCATAAACTGTTTATGGGCTGTGATCACTGGTGATCCCTGGGATCACCGCTCTTCACTGCTTCATAAACGGACACCTAAGTGGGATATAGCCTACTTAGAATCTTATGTTAAATTGGGTATGGTCCCCAGGAGCCTCAGGTGGGAGATCCTACCTCAGAAAGGGGATCTAGACCTCGAGGATTGGTTTAAGTATTTTAATACTGCTGGTATCACTTTTCTCGAATTTCTGATTAAGAAAAAGGTTACTAAATTAAGTAAACTGGACGATGAGATTAAATCTATCAAAACCAGTCTGGACCCCTCTAAGGACAACAAGGAGTATAAAGACAAATCCTCTAGCCTCCTTAGCCTTTTAGAGAAAGAGGATAAAGATCAGAGGATAAAAAAGAAAAATAAATTTAATAGAGATCTGGAAGACTACCAGAACAGTGTGGTCTTCAATTGGCAGAAAAAACTGCTGGAAGAGTTAAATAAACCATCCCACACTGAGATGGAGGTTTCCAACCATCAGGTTATTAATCCCTCCGGAGGGGAACCCCCTTATCAGGGAGGGACTAGGAGGCACCCTCCTCAGCTGAAAGGAGGTGGCCCCCCCCGTAAGAGCTTCACCCAGGAGAGGTCAAGGGCCCCCTAAGGGACCACCTTTGAAAAACCAGGGTCGCCCGGCAACATCTAGATTTAATTTTAGACCAGCCTTCGGTACCGGCCCCCCACAGGGAGCTTCTGGCTACAATTACAATTCGGCTGCCCCTACAGGTGGAGCTGGCTATTACCAGAGCCAGCCTCCTAGAGTGTCACATCAAGCACCTAGAGGGAGGGGATGAGGACAAGGTGATATAAGAGGACAGAGCCATCCCTCCATTGGTACCAATAACTGGCGTCAGGGACAAATGGGGGATGTTGATTACCCCTCCCCAGTGTACTTTCAACCTGAATCGGGGCTAGGATGGGACTATAATATACCCACCAATAATGCCTTTTTCCCTTTGAGTGACAGGGATGGCCCTGATGAGTATCAGATACCTCAGGCCAACCATTTCTCGGCCCCTCAGGGAGGACCCTGGTTTGCACCTCCTCCCTATTTACCACAAAGTGCCCTTGCCCCTTCAGGAACTCCTGAGGTTTCCAATGGTTCCTTAAATTGGGGTTTTCACAGGCCCAGCCAGGGCACCAAAAGGTTGGTCGAAAGAGGCGAGGTAATAGAGGGAGGAGGGGACGCAGGTCAGCCCAAGCGTTCCAAAACGTAGAAGGTAGAGGGATTTTTAATTTGAGCTCCAGAATATTGACAGACTCTGAGAGGGTGATATTGGATAATGGTCTTAAGTTTGCACCCCCCCAGAGTCTCAACAAATTTGGAACATACATGGATATCCACAAATTTGTCAGAAAGATCAATATTAAGAGATACATGGTGGGTATCCATTCTAGCAATCAAAGTTCTGGAAATGGCTACGTTCATTCGGGCTTTTCCAACGCCTCGTTGTTTAACCCTCCGGGAGGACTGGCACCTTCCCTGAAAATTTTCAGGGATGTTCTACTGAGAGATTTGGAGGCGATGGATATTAAGAAAGCCAAACTTAATAAAACTCTACAGGAAGGATTGGATTCTTTGTGTACCAACAAAGATTTAATCATAAGACCTGCAGATAAGGGGGGGAGGCATGGTTGTGTTAGACAAGGTCGATTATTTGAAGGAAATGCATAACATTGTCGATGACACCAGTACTTATTCCATCTTACCTAATGACCCCAAAAGTAAATATAAAAGGGATTTGGAGATTTTGGTGGAAAGGGGTGTGTTTGAGGGGATACTTACACTAAAAGAAAAACTTTTCCTCATACCCAAAGCCCCCCGTACTCCGACGATATATTACCTTCCCAAACTTCATAAGGATCCTGTCTGCCCCCCGGGACGACCTATAGTGAGTGGTATAGATTCCATCACGTCCCGGGTGGGCAGATATATTGACTTTTATTTACAGCCTTTAGTCAAAAAAATCCCTTCCTATGTTAGAACATTCATAATATGTTTCGAATCCCTATCTGGTATCCCACCCACTCCAGACATGTGGATGGTTACCATTGACGTCAAGTCCCTTTATACCATTATTCCCCATACATTGGGACTGGAAGCAGTTCAGCATTTTCTCGTAAGAGATTCAGGGTTACCGATCAGACAGGTGGACTACATTATGGCGCTATTAAAATTTGCTGCTGATTCCAATTATTTTTGGTTTGAAAATAATTTTTACAAACAGGTTACCGGAGTAGCCATGGGGGACAAATACGCCCCCAGCTTGGCCAATTTATTTATGGCCAAGTGGGAGGAGGATGTCATCCATGTGCGGGATTTTTCCCAGATTGCCCTTTGGGCAAGATACATCGATGACATCCTCCTCCTATGGGTTGGTGGGCACGAGGACCTTACCAGCTTTATTTCCACACTCAATTCCAATCAGAGAGGAATAGAGCTAAAATAATAGAGAGGCAAGCCAGACCAGTGTCCACTATTTGGATTTAAATATTGGGATTAAGGCAGGCAGTTTTGTTACGTCCACCTATTTCAAGGACACAGATCGTAACGCCTTTATTCCAACTGACAGCTGTCACCATACCCCTTGGATTAAAGGTGTCCCTAAAAGCCAGTACTTAAGGTTGAGACGAAATTGTACAGATCCACAGGACTTCTCTGTTCAAGCAAGAGTACTAACTGACTGCTTCCTGGAGAAGGGTTACACTCAGGAAGAATTAGAGGGAACCCTGAATCAAGTCCTTGCCATAGACAGGAAAGACCTGTTGGTTGATAAGAAAAAAGATGAGGGTGCCGATTTTTTGAATTGTACACCTTTCATCACAAATTATTCTGTCCAACATCAGTCTGTTTCCCATTTGATTCGGAAACATTGGCATATTGCAACTAACGATCCTATATTGAAAGATATTTTGCCAGATAGGCCTAAAGTAATCTTTAGGGGAGTCCAGTCCCTGAGGAATAAAATCTCACTTAATGTGGTCTACCCCCCGACTGGGAGTAGAGGTTTTTTTGACCAACTTAAGGGGTACTATAAATGTAAAAGATGTAGAATTTGCTCTTTGACCACCAACACTAGTAGGTGTGTCACAACGTTCACTTCTACTGTTACCAACAAAGAATTCAAAATTGTTCCATGCATAACTTGTGCATCTACGGGGGTGGTTTATTTGGTCCAATGTCCGTGCGGCCTACAATATGTAGGCCGGACCAAGAGGTCCTTTCAAATAAGAGTAAACGAGCATATCACCAACATATTGGGAGGTTAATTAATCACGTTATAATGACTCTTATGGTCAAAAAATAAAAAAATGTGTTCACTATTAATCACTTTTTCATAGTAATATCACTATTATTAACTATGCACATTGGGGGTTCAATTACCCTTAGTTTTATTTGTTTATTACACTTTAAATAATCACATTTAAGTAATACATTTTTGTATTTTGATTTTGAGTTCCAGAGAGGGTCACACTGGTTCTCTATGCACAACACTCCAGTTTAGGGAGACACTAACTGATATGACCTTTTATGTGGCTATATCTGTTTTATAATTATACATTTAATTTTAATCCAATATTGGGATGCCTTATTTAACTATAGTACCCATCATCTTTATGTGTTCTGAAGGGATTTGAAATCCTATCAGGTTGTATTGGTTTATTTACCTCTCAATAACATTTATATTATTCAAACCTCGTTCTAATCTCCTGCAGGATGGTTTGTACCTCCGATGGAAGTTCTATAGATGACCCTTACTCACCTCGGTTAAATAGAGTATAGGAGGTTTAGGGGAGGGAGGTGTCCAGTGCCAGGGAGATCTCCGTCCCGTGTTCGGGTTTTTATCCGTGGGTACATATATTTTATTTTATTTTGTTTGATCCAATTTTTATTGAGCCCGTTATATTGGGTAGTAGTGATTGAGTGTAATCAAACTCGTTACATATTTCTATTACTGTCGCAGTTACAATGCCCTGGTTGCGTTGCGCCGCGCTCCTTGGTATGGGCATGTAACCTTACCTAAGATGGCGCTGTCTACATCCACTGGGCTGCCTTTCATAATGAGCGGCGGCTATTTAATGGTGTCTCACTGCCGAGAGCCCCACCCGCATTGATAACGTCCGCTTTGTGACGAAACGCGTCTGGGAGGCTGCGTCAGTGACGTCACCACGCTCGGGAGGAAGGGCTCCTGCATGCCGGCCGGCATTTTTCACATTTTAAAAACACTGGCTGTTTTTATCGTTTCTGCTGTAAGTAGAATATTTTTTAATACATTTTGTTACCGTACGTTATTACGCTATATGCGTCCTCTTTTTTCATACACTCCCTCTATTGGAGCGACTGAGGTTTATTGATCGTGACGCTGTGGACTCCGGATCTGAGATCCCTGGGGAAACAAAAGGCAGAGGCTGGGTTATAGCCATCCGCTTTGATTCCTTACCTTCTGGTAAGAGGCTTTAATTTCCAGGTGGAGGAACTTCACAAACTGCATGCATGTCACCGGGTGTTGGAGAAATTTACATCCATCGTTTCAATACTGTGCCACACTATATGGAACTTGTGTCCTTGTACTACAAAAGTGCATTCCTAGCCTCTGCATAAGAGCTCACAGACGTTTTCCATTGCTATTACTTCTACCTTGAGTAGGGGACTTGTCTAATTATTTATCTTGGCGCAGCTTTTTATTCCTAGAGGGCCCCCTTTACATTATACCAGTCCTTAAGTACCCTAGAAAGCAGTATTTTGAATTGCGAAATGGAATTATAGGCAACAAAAATTAAAGGAAAGGAAAGGGGTGCTTCCAAAAGTAGCCAAGGAAACAAATGTACAGAAGTAAAGTGTTAAATGAAAGTAAATCTTCTCACCTGGTAACAGAACTTTCTGATAACAGGGCTGTCAGTATGCAGTGAACATTCCTAGACTGAAGATCGAGATACACAAACAGCACAACAGTAAATAAAGCTGTGTGCACTGAAAGATTAACTTCAATTTAACATTTTAATTCAGTGCATTTGTATGTGTTAGGACCTGGGCTTGAACCTGGGACCTCTGGTGTGTCTGGTAGTGACTTTTGGCTCGTCCCCCGACTAGGCTTCTGCTGAACCCCAACCTGCAACTATCTGTTACCGACTTTTGGCTCATTCCCCGACTCCGCTTCTGCTTGAGCCCCACCTGTTATATCTGCTTCCGGACCCCGGCTTGCTCACCTCCTGGTTGGGCTATCCTGAGGACCGCGACCTGGCACTAACACGCAGCAAAGTCCATCTCCACTATCAGGAGCTCTGGTGAATACCGGTTAGTGCTTAGACCCTGCACCTTAGGTGAACCCGTGTCATCAGCAATGGGTGACCTGTTTAAATATTCGCTTTGCTGCTATAGCTACTGGCCTCTGAGCCTGACTCCAGACCGTGACAGAATATTCTGGCCCAAAACATGGAGGCCGTTGTAGCAGCTGCTGTAGCTCCTCTCAGGGTGCAAATCGCTGAGTTGCAGACGTTTGGTGTTAACTACCAGGAAACATTTTCTGAGTTACAAATTGAAGTGAAAGCAATACAAGAGGAAATCCTTGATCTGAATAAACATTTGTGTGACTTTCGTGCCCGAGACACTGCTGCCGTAGATACTAATGCACGAATGCCCCTACCACTTAAGTTTAACGGAGACCGCCGCCATTATAGAGGGTTCCTTAATCAATGTCGTATATACTTTTAGATGCAACCTGCTGCATTTACTTCGGACAGGAAAAAGGTGCTGTTTATTATCAACCTCCTGACTGAGGAAGCTTTAGCCTGGGCCTCCCCTTATGTGGAGAAAGATGATGTCGTCCTGGATGATTTAACTTCTTATGTGATTGCGATGAACCAAGTTTTCGATGATCCTAACCGCTGCGCTACTGCTGAGGCAAAATTGCACAATTTACAGCAGAGTAGACGCTCTGTTGCAGAGTACACAACTGAATTCCGACGTTAGATCTCAGATACCAATTGGAATCCAGCAGCACAAAAGAGTCAGTTCTGTCAAGGACTTTCGGAACAAGTAAAAGATGAGCTTGCCAGAGTAGAAAGTCCTGACGACCTTGAGGCTTTTATTAAACTATGTATTCGAATTGATCAGAGACTTACTGAAAGGAGAAAGGAGAGGCGATTCAGTTCGCATGTGTTGCGCTATACAAGTTTCTCACTCACTCACTCAGAGACTGGGAATCTTAGGCAGTAATCGTGGCATGCATTTTTCTACTACTCAGTATCCTCCTAAGGGTCCAAGAGTTTTTCCTGATTCTGACACTCCTGAACCTATGCAGGTGGATGCTATTAAAAGATCTATTACTACTCAGGAGAAAGAAAGACGACGTTCAGAGAACTTATGTCTTTATTGTGGAGACTCTGGACATTATGCAGTCCCAATAAATTTTAAAGAACAATTGCAGCAACAGATATTACATTATCTGAACAAATAAACTCAATTTATCAGTCCGTCTCACATTTGATTCAGGAAGCAAATAAGGTTAATTCTTTATCAACTCATTTTGTCATCCCAATAAGGCTTATCGTTGAAAGCTATGAAATACCTTGCTCTGTTATGCTGGACTCAGGGTCCGGGGGAAACTTCATGGACATCAAATTTGCCCAAAGTAATAACATTCAAATAAGAAATAAACTCGCCCCTATTAATATGGAAACTGTGGATGGCTCACCTTTGTCTTCAGGACCAGTTACCCACAAGACCATCCCTCTTAAACTCCTAATTGAGACTGACCATCAGGAGACTTATCAGCTTTGAGCTGATCATATCACCCAAGTTCCCTATTATCCTAGGCATTCCTTGGTTCTCTATCCATAATCCCTCCATCAACTGGGAGACACGTTCTTTAAGCTTTACATCTGACCATTGCAAAAAACATTGCAAAGAATCTTATCAAATAAGCCCTCCACCAACCCAAGATTTACAAGCATCTTTGGCAACTATCAAGTCCTAAGACAAGCTACCTCCACAATATCTTGAGTTTCGGGACGTTTGTGATAAAAAGAACGCAGATCAGCTGCCTCCTCATCGCTCTTATGATTGTCCCATTGAATTGCTTCCAGGGGCAGAAATACCATTTGGGCGCCTTTATTCTTTATAGGAACCTGAAATGAAGGTGCTCAAAGAGTGGATTAATGAGAATCTAGAAAAGGGTTTTATCAGACACTTAACCTCTCCTGCTGGGGCAGCCTTATTCTTCGAGGTAAAAAAAATTACTCCACCCTGCGTCCATGTATTGACTACAGAGATTTAAATAGGATCACAATTAAGAATCGCTATCCACTCCCACTGATTCCAGAAATGCTTGAGAGACTCCTCCCCGCCAAGCTCTTTACCAAATTAGATTTATAGGAGGCATACAATCTTATCTGCATTCGTCCCGGAGATGAATATAAAACTGCTTTCAGAACCAGATATGGACATTTTGAGTCTTTGGTCATGCCCTTTGGGCTTTGTAATGCTCCTGCAACTTTTCAACATTTTATTAATGATGCTTTTCGAGATTTGCTTGATCAGTTTGTAATAGCATATTTGGATGACATTCTCATTTTCTCTGATACTTTGGAAGAACACTGCAAACATGTCTGCATTGTTTTTGAGAGATTACGGCGGAACAAACTTTACATCAAACTAGAGAAATGCGAGTTTGAATAAACTCAGATCCAGTTCTTGGGATACATAATCTCTTCTGAAGGGGTAAGCATGGATCCTGATAAGATCAAAGCAGTGGTGGATTGGCCTGTCCCTAGGAATGTTAAGGAGATACAGCAATTTGTTATATTTGCCAACTTTTACACAAGGTTTATAATGAATTTCTCCAAGGTAATTGCTCCAATTACACAGCTGACAAAGAAAAAAATGCAGCTTCATCCTTGCGCTTACAGTAGGTGTTTGTGATATTGTGTTTTTAGCACGACAGCATCGCGCTGATTCTCGGCGACATGGTGCCGAGATCTCGCCGACATCTCACACTCACTGGAATAGTGACAGCACATCCCAGCAAGCGCGTCATAGAAGCGACGGGAGATCCGACTTGGATTCCCGCCAATTCTACACGTGTGCAGCGTTTGTTATGAATCCTGAGGGGGAAGTCCCCGCCGGAATTTAAATAAAAATCTGGCATGGGTTCCCCCCTCAGGAGCATACCGGTCCCTTAGGTCTGTTATGGGTTGTAAGGAGAGCCCCCCTACGCCGAAAAAAACAGCGTAGGGGGGTCCCCCTACAATCCATACCAGACCCGTATCCAAAGCACGCTACCCGGCCAGCCAGGAAGGGAGTGGGGACGAGCGAGCGCCCCCCCCTCCTGAGCCGTACCAGGCTGCATGCCCTCAACATGGGGGGGTTGGGTGCTCTGGGGCAGGGGGGCGCACTGCGGCCCCCCCCACCTCAGAGCACCCTGTCCCCATGTTGATGAGGACAGGGCCCCTTCCCGACAACCCTGGCCGTTGGTTGTCGGGGTATGCGGGCGGGAGGCTTATCGGAATCTGGGAGCCCCCTTTAATAAGGGGGCCCCCAGATACCGGCCCCCCACCCTAAGTGAATGAGTATGGGGTACATCGTACCCCTACCCATTCACCTGCAAGAAAAGTGGTAAAAACACAAATAAACCACACAGGGTATTAAAATATTTTATTAGACTGCTCCGGAGGCCTCCCCTGTCTTCTTTAGCTCTTTTACCAGGGTAGGCTTCTTCTTCCGATTTCCGGGGGTCTTCTCCTGCTCTCCGGGGTCTTCACCGCTCTTCTGTGACGTCTTCTCCGCTCCGGGGGTCTTCTCAGCTCTGGGGGGGTCTTCTTCCATCTTCGCCGCTCTCCGCTCTTGACTCGGCGCACCCCGGTTCTTCCTCCCGCTGTCTGGTTCCTTCTCCTTCAGGGCTGGCCGCCGCTATACTGGCGGCGGTCAGTCCGCTCTTCTGTAACGTCATCTTCTTCTGTTCTCGTCTTCCGTCTTCTCCAGATGTTGACACGCCGGCCGGCTCTTCTCGCTGCAATGACGTGTGCCCGGCTTGCGTCGGATTTATATAGGCCTCACAGTCCCATCATGCTCTGTACCTACCCATGTGATACCTACCCACGTGGTAGGTATCACATGGGTAGGTACAGAGCATGATGGGACTGTGAGGCCTATATAAATCCGACGCAAGCCGGGCACACGTCATTGCAGCGAGAAGAGCCGGCCGGCGTGTCAACATCTGGAGAAGACGGAAGACGAGAACAGAAGAAGATGACGTTACAGAAGAGCGGACTGACCGCCGCCAGTATAGCGGCGGCCAGCCCTGAAGGAGAAGGAACCGGACAGCGGGAGGAAGAACCGGGGTGCGCCGAGTCAAGAGCGGAGAGCGGCGAAGATGGAAGAAGACCCCCCCAGAGCTGAGAAGACCCCCGGAGCGGAGAAGACATCACAGAAGAGCGGTGAAGACCCCGGAGAGCAGGAGAAGACCCCCGGAAATCGGAAGAAGAAGCCTACCCTGGTAAAAGAGCTAAAGAAGACAGGGGAGGCCTCCGGAGCAGTCTAATAAAATATTTTAATACCCTGTGTGGTTTATTTGTGTTTTTACCACTTTTCATGCAGGTGAATGGGTAGGGGTACGATGTACCCCATACTCATTCACTTAGGGTGGGGGGCCGGTATCTGGGGGCCCCCTTATTAAAGGGGGCTCCCAGATTCCGATAAGCCTCCCGCCCGCATACCCCGACAACCAACGGCCAGGGTTGTCGGGAAGGGGCCCTGTCCTCATCAACATGGGGACAGGGTGCTCTGAGGTGGGGGGGCCGCAGTGCGCCCCCCTGCCCCAGAGCACCCAACCCCCCCATGTTGAGGGCATGCAGCCTGGTACGGCTCAGGAGGGGGGGGGGGCGCTTGCTCGTCCCCACTCCCTTCCTGGCTGGCCGGGTAGCGTGCTTTGGATACGGGTCTGGTATGGATTGTAGGGGGACCCCCCTACGCCGTTTTTTTCGGCGTAGGGGGGCTCTCCTTACAACCCATAACAGACCTAAGGGCCCGGTATGCTCCTGAGGGGGGAACCCATGCCAGATTTTTATTTAAAATCCGGCGGGGACTTCCCCCTCAGGATTCATAACAAACGCCGCACACGTGTAGAATTGGCGGGAATCCAAGTCGGATCTCCCGTCGCTTCTATGACGGCTCTGTCTCCATCGCGGCAAGCCAGCTCGGCGCTGGCTCCCGCGATGGGGCTCGTAGGTGCTCAATCTCGCCGAGAAAGGGAGCGAGATTGACACAATATCGAATTCACCTACTGTATTTCTCTCAACTGATGTTTTCAGCCGAGAAGAATTATGACATTGGAGACAAGGAGCTGCTGGCAATTAAGGAAGCATTTTCTGAGTGGAGGCATCTGCTGGAAGGGGCTAAGCACCCTGTAACCGTTCTTACCGATCATAGAAATTTAGAATTTATTAGGTCTGCTAAAAGGTTGTCATCTAGACAAGCACGTTGGACCCTTTTCTTCTCCAGGTTCAATTTTGTTATATCATACCGCCCTGGGTCAAGGAATGGTAAGGCTGATGCCCTATCACGGATGTTGCCTGGGCCTCTCCAGGAAAGCAATTCTGAATGTACAATCCTGTCTCAAAACAACTTTCTAGGGGCCACAAGTTCAAAGACATTTCTTAATCTCCTCAAAGAGGGTTATGAAAATGACCAACTTCTTAATAATCCTCCTACAGACATTAACCTCAAGTACAACAATGGTTTTTGGACTCAAGAGCATTGCCTCTATGTACCTGAATCAGTTCGGGTAGAAGCCCTCAGGTTGGTACACGACTCTAAACTTGCTGGTCATTTTGGGGTTTCTAAGACAGAAGAACTCTTATCACGTTCCTTTTGGTGGCCTGGGTACAAGAAAGATGTAAAGAGATATGTGGCTACATGTCTAACCTGTGCTCGCAATAAAACACCCCGATCTTCTCCTCTGGGGTTACTTCTACCACTGCCTGTTCCATCAAGACCATGGGGGTCAGTTTCTATGGACTTTGTAGTCGACCTTCCTCTTTCAAAAGGGATGACCACCATTCTGGTAGTCGTCGACCGTCTCACTAAGATGGCTCATTTCATTCCAGTTAAGGGGGTACCCTCTTCCGAACATACTGCTGAGGTAATGGTTAGAGAAGTTTTTAAACTTTATGGAATTCCTGATGATGTGGTGTCTGACAGAGGGGTACAGTTTACATCAAAATTTTGGAAAAGTTTTTGCTCAGCTTTGGGTGTAAGAATTAATCTGTCCTCAGCTTTTCATCCGCAGTCTAATGGTCAGACCGAGAGGACCAATCAAACTCTGAAGCAATACCTTCGATGTTTCGTGAGTGATCTCCAGGATGACTTGGTGGACTACCTTCCTACAGCAGAATTTGCTTATAATAACTCTAAACATAGCTCCACTTCCCAAAGCCTATTTTTCCTAAACACTGGGTATCATCCAGTTTTTATTCCTGATCTCCCTATCTCAACTTCAATTCCTGCTGTTACCAACAGCCTAACTTCATTACATGAGATGCAGGAGAAATTGACTGATACATTGAAGGAGGCGCAGGAATATTACAAGAAGTAACGACGTCGCCGTTACTTACAATTAGAACGAGCACAGCTGCATCTTGTCCTGGCAGCTGCGCTCCATTCTGGGCACCGTGAGCGTCACTTCCGGTGCGCGGCCTGTGCGTTCCACTCTGGAACGCGGAAGTGCGACCGCGTTAGTCGCGGCTCCTCCCCCTCCTACCTGGCGCTCTATTTGAACGCCCAGGACAGACAGCTAGGCATTCCTCTATTTTGTTAGGACGCCAGCTGTCATCTGGGAATCCGCAGCCATCACCACAACCGGCATTCCTCTACAGGCCATCCCTCCACAGCCAGCACCCTGCTACAGGCCATCCCTGATCTGGACCACCAGCACCGTCAGTCAGCCACCACCTGAACCGCAAGTACACAGCCTGGCTAACCTGCCTAGTAGTCCTTGATTGCCTAAGAACTGTGCTATCATTACCAAGTATTGTGGAAACCTCACATGCCTGCTCAGTAGTTTTCACATGCCTGTGATCTGTGCTTGTCTTGCCTTGTATTACTGGAAGTTTTCATGCCTGCTGACTAGTTCTCACATACCTCTGATCTGTGCTATTCTTACCAAGTGTTTCAGGAAGCCTTTCATGCTCGCTCATAGCCCTTACTAGCCTTGTGACGCTGATGAAGGAATAAGTGTCAATCACTTCTCTGAGGCTGTGATGACTGAACCCTAACTTTCTACACTGATTGAGAGTGAAACCTGGGTTCAAACCTGAGAAGCCTCCGCAGTTGTGATCCACACATTTAGAACCCAGATAGGCGTGTTGTGACATAAGACATAATAGAGGAACCTTTTAAAAATGGATCCAGCGGAGCTAGCTACTCATTTACTTGGTCTTTCTCAACGGGTTTATACCCTCACTGCCTCCTTGCATGAACTTCGTTTGGAGAATGAGGCCCTCCGTAACCTTGCTAATCAAAACGTTGCACCTTCCAGGGACCGTCCGGAACCTAAGGTCTGCCCTCCTGAACCCTTTTCCGGTGATAAGAAGCTCTTCCGCCAGTTCATCAGTTCCTGCCAACTAATGTTCGAATTACGGCCACGCACTTACTTCTCTGACAGGATCAGAATACTCACTTTAATTTCCTATCTTAAGGGAGAACCCAGAGCTTGGGCAGACGCCTATTTGGAAGAGCAAGGGGAGCTTTTGGGTTCCTTCAACACTTTTCTGGAGGATATGTCCCTCCTCTATGAGGACCCTAACAAGCAGCTTACTGCAGAGAACACCATCAGGAATCTTAAACAGGGTAAGTGTCAGGGAAGGTTCCCCCCGCTGGTGTTACTGCCTGGTATTTGGCATGCAGTACTGTGGCCCACCACCAGGTGTCTCCCGACAGTCTTGGACTGTCGGGGGAGTTCTTCCCTGGTGGTGCTATGTTATCCTTGGGCTGCAGTACTGGCGTCCACCAGCGGGGGATTCTTGGCAGTGTGGGGCATACAGCCCTTCCTGCGTTCAGGTGTAACCTGAATGTAATTAGCAAGCATATATATACCCGGCGTGTGCAATCAGTCCTCGCCCTGGTATCGGTCTACTTACCTTGATCCTTAGCCTGTATCCTGACCCTGATTTCTGGACCTGATCCCTGATCTTGATCCCTGCCTGGACTTATCCTCCCTGATTCCTGTCCCCTCACCCATCTGCTGACATCCCACGTGTATGACCTCGGCCTGGCTTGTTTTTGAATACGGTATCTCCCTTTGATTGTACATACTGTTTGCTGTTTATTGTGCACTGGTTGTCCCCACATATTGTAAATAAACACCTTTTACTTCACTACTAACCTTGTTGGTTCTCTCTGTGCAGTCACACAGTACTGATCTACTAGCATTCCTGACAGTATACCAGGGCCATTCCTTGATCAGATGTGATTGCTTTGAGGAACCATCCTGGTGTAGTGCGTTGCTCTAGACATGGATTACAATGAAATCCTTTACTTTTCTCTGCTGGCAGAAGAGGATGAGGGGTATTGTCGCCAGGTTTTGGAGGGGTTGACTAGTGACCAGCTGAGGGAAACTATCCGATCAGCTCATTCCTGGGTGGATCAGGGTTACATGACTTTTGATGATGTTCAGGCATTAATTTGGTTGTGTGTAAAGCCAGCCCTGTCATTTATTCCTGACGGCAGTGATGATTTCTCTCCCCCCTTCAGTCATGACCAAGTTGAATCCCTGGTGTGGTTATTAGAGGATGATCCGACGTATTTTGATGAGCATTATTCTTCTTGTGCCCAGCAAAAGTTGTCTGAATGCATTTGTTCAGTGCAGTCTCTGATTAGTCAAGGTGTGTGTGAACCTGCTTTTGTTCAGTCTGTGCTGCAGGCATAGTCAGATCTCCTGATTTCAGCCAAATCACTCCATTCCAGCCCTGCCATTAATCACCTGCCTTCCCAAGGATCCATCTGTCCATCACCAATGGCAACCCCAGCCCAGATAATTTCGCATCCTACCAAATATTACTACCCAGTCTCTACCTGTTGTTCCTACCCCGCTTTCAATCCACCTGCCTCTTCCCTTCCACCTGTAACAACTTCACAAAAATCTCCTCCAGTCATTTTTCCTGTGTCCCTGCCGCATTCCAACCCTTCCTCCTACACAATCCCATCCTTTTCATACGTCCCTCCCGTTAACAAGTCTGCAGTGTCTAAATCCAAAAAGAAGCGGAAGTACTTTCCGACTCACACCATTGTGCCAATTGCCCAGCCTGTTGTTCCACTGCCAACTGCCCAGCCTGTTGTTCCAGTGCCAACTGCCCAGCCTGTTGTTCCAGTGCCAACTGCCCAGCCTGTTGTTCCAGTGCCAACTGCCCAGCCTGTTGTTCCAGTGCCAACTGCCCAGCCTGTTGTTCCAGTGCCGGCAGTCCAGCCTGTTCCAGTACCAGTGGTCCATCCTGTTGTTCCAGTACCAGCGGTCCAGCCTGTTGTGCCAGTTGCCCAGCCTGATGTGCCAGTTGCCCAGCTTAACGTGCCAGTTACTCAGCCTGAAGTTACCATGCCAACATACCAACTTGTTGAGCCCCCGTTTGCTGCCCAGCCGGAGGTGTTCCTGTTCGCTGCCCAGCCGGAGGTGTTCCTGTCTGCTGCCCAGCCGGAGGTGTCCCTATCTGCTGCCCAGCCGGAGGTGTTCCTGTCAGCTGCCCAGTCCAACGACCCGGAGCCTGCTGCCCAGCTCGACGACCCGGAGCTTGCTGCCCAGCTCGACGACCCGGAGCTTGCTGCCCAGCTCGACGACCCGGAGCTTGCTGCCCAGCTCGACGACCCGGAGCTTGCTGCCCAGCTCGACGACCCGGAGCTTGCTGCCCAGCTCGACGACCCGGAGCCTGCTGCCCAGCTCGACGACCCGGAGCCTGCTGCCCAGCTCGACGACCCGGAGCCTGCTGCCCAGCTCGACGACCCGGAGCCTGCTGCCCAGCTCGACGACCCGGAGCCTGCTGCCCAGCTCGACGACCCGGAGCTTGCTGCCCAGCTCGACGACCCGGAGCTTGCTGCCCAGCTCGACGACCCGGAGCCTGCTGCCCAGCTCGACGACCCGGAGCCTGCTGCCCAGCTCGACGACCCGGAGCCTGCTGCCCAGCTCGACGACCCGGAGCTTGCTGTCCAGCTCGACGACCCGGAGCTTGCTGCCCAGCTCGACGACCCGGAGCTTGCTGCCCAGCTCGATGACCCAGAGTCTGCTGCCCAGCTTGACGACCCAGAGTCTGCTGCCCAGCTTGATTTGCCCCTATCTGCGTCCCAGCTTGATGTACTTTTTGCCCAGCCTAAGATTTCTGTCCCCGCTGCCCAGCTTGAGCGGCACTTTGCCCTGTTAAAAGTCATGGACCTTCCTCCGGCCCAACTTGATGTGACTTTATCTGCTGCCCAGCTTGACACCACAGACTTCCCCCAGCAACATCTAATTGGAGCGTCCGGAGGCCGCTCCTTTGGGGGGGGGTACTGTCAGGGAAGGTTCCCCCCGCTGGTGTTACTGCCTGGTATTTGGCGTGCAGTACTGTGGCCCACCACCAGGTGTCTCCCGACAGTCTTGGACTGTCGGGGGAGTTCTTCCCTGGTGGTGCTATGTTATCCTTGGGCTGCAGTACTGGCGTCCACCAGCGGGGGATTCTTGGCAGTGTGGGGCATACAGCCCTTCCTGCGTTCAGGTGTAACCTGAATGTAATTAGCAAGCATATATATACCCGGCGTGTGCAATCAGTCCTCGCCCTGGTATCGGTCTACTTACCTTGATCCTGAGCCTGTATCCTGACCCTGATTTCTGGACCTGATCCCGATCCTTGATCTTGATCCCTGCCTGGACTTATCCTCCCTGATTCCTGTCCCCTCACCCATCTGCTGACATCCCACGTGTATGACCTCGGCCTGGCTTGTTTTTGAATACGGTATCTCCCTTTGATTGTACATACTGTTTGCTGTTTATTGTGCACTGGTTGTCCCCACATATTGTAAATAAACACCTTTTACTTCACTACTCACCTTGTTGGTTCTCTCTGTGCAGTCACACAGTACTGATCTACTAGCATTCCTGACAGTAAGAGACCCGTAGAGGACTACATTTCTGAGTTTAAGCGCTGGAGCAGAGAGTCTCAATGGAATGATATCGCACTCCGGAACCAATTCCGGTTAGGCCTATCGGAAGCTATGAAAGACGAGCTTGCTCGTATTAAGCTACCTACATCCCTAGATGACCTGATGCAACTCTCAGTTACTATTGACCGCCGCCTCCGTGAAAGAAAGGCGTAACGAGCCAAATCATACAACCCTCCACCTCCTAGGAGATCTATATCACCACCTACAGATGTGCCCATGAAGTTAGGGACAATCAGGGGGCCACTATCCCTTGCTGAAAAACAAAGAAGGAGAGCCCTCTGCCTATATTGCGCTGGTCCTGACCACACTCTTTCCAACTGTCCACTCCTCAAAAAGAAGCCTGAAGGTAACATTTCTCACATTTGTAAGCTCAACCGACATAAGACCATAACTAACCGCTACATTTTCATTCCTCTCACCCTACAGTGGGACCACGAAAGGATCACTGTTGAAGCCATGGTCGACACTGGAGCCTGTGGCAACTTCATTAACTTAGGACTAGTTGAATCCAATAAAATTCCATGTGTGATTAAGCATACCCCTCTGTCAGTCACCTTTATTCATGGTTCCAGTTCCTCTTCGGGCCCAGTGACTTCTCAAACACATCCCTTGTTGATCACATGTGGGGACGGTCATACCGAAAACCCTTGTCTTTGACATCATCCCTTCTCCCTTGTTTCCTATAGTGCTCGGTCTTCCGTGGATACTCCTCCACCAACCCTCCTTTCAATGGTCTGACAGGACGGTCCACCTACAGTCCACTTACTGCTTAGAGACCTGTTACCCCATCTCCCCTATCTTCATCACTGAGGTTCTGTCAGGGGACCTTCCTACCCATCTACATGACTTCGCTGACGTATTCAGCAAAACCAGGGCAGACACCCTACCTCCACACCGAATTTATGACTGTCCTATTGATCTTATTCCTGGCTGTCCCATTCCTACCGCTAGGATTTACCCGCTCTCTCAACCAGAACTTGGCCATCTTAAAGTCTATCTAGACGACAACTTGAAGAAAGGCTTCATTAGGCCATCCACTTCTCCAGCTAGTGCAGGAATGTTTTTTGTCAAGAACAAGGATGGTTCCTTACGACCTATAATAGATTATCGCTCTCTCAACACTATTACTGTCAAAAATCGCTACCCTTTACCTCTCATCCCTGAGTTAATCAAACGGCTACAAACCTCATTTTTTTTTACAAAATTAGACCTCAGGGGTGCCTATAATTTGATAAGAATTTGCTCTGGCGACGAATGGAAAACAGCATTCAAAACTCGCTATGGCTTATTTGAGTACACAGTTATGCCATTCGGATTGTGCAACGCACCCGCAACCTTTCAGCGGTTCATCAACGATATCTTCCGGGATTTGCTTGATGTATGTGTTGTCATCTACCTTGACGACATTTTGATTTACTCTAACAACCCTCAAGAACATATCAAACACGTATGTTGGGTCTTAGCCAGACTCAGAGCACATTCCTTGTACGCCAAGATAGAAAAATGTGTATTTGGATAATCATGTATATCCTTCCTTGGATACTACATCACCCCCGAAGGCATTCAGATGGACCATTCGAGGGTTGACTGCATCCTTTCCTGGCCTGTTCCACGCTCAAGGAAGGCACTACAGCGCTTCCTCGGTTTCTCTAATTACTATCGCAAGTTCATCAAAAGCTTCTCAGCAATTGTGAAACCACTAAATTGTTTAACGAGTACAAAGATTCCCTTTGCCTGGTCTAATGAAGCTCAACTTTCCTTTGACACACTTAAGCAAAGATTCTCCTCGGATCTGATTCTCCAACTGCCGAACCCACATTGTCACTTCGTTCTAGAAGTAGATGCTTCACACTTTGCCTTAGGAGCTGTGCTCTCCCAACGGTAGTCCCCATCAACGCCTTTACATCCTGTCGCCTTTTTCTCCAAGACCTTATCACCTGCCGAGAAAAACTACTCTGTTGGAGAAAAAGAATTATTTGCCATTAAGGATGCCCTAGCTAACTGGAGGCACCTCCTAGAGGGGACCACATACCCTTTCACCATCCTCACAGATCACCGTAACCTGCAATATCTTAAGGCCTGTAAAACCCTGTCCGCACGCCAGGTTAGATGGAGTCTGTTCTTCGATCGCTTCGATTTCCAAATCTCCTATCGTCCCGGTTCACAAAATGTCAAGGCCGACTCATTATCCCGCATGAATGAGGAAGACAATGTTGACATTCCTCCTCTTCCCATCATTCCCCCAAACCACTTTGTTGGCCCAGCTACTTGCTTCAAACAGTTGCTCATCCAAAGTTGCTCCAGGATTGCCTCCTTACCCAACGGTCTCACAAGACTTGCCAATGGCCTATATACTTACGACAACAAACTTTACGTTCCCCCCACTCTGCAACTTTCACTCCTTAAACAACTCTATGACAGCCCCTTGGCTGGTCACCCTGGTATCACAAAGACTATTCACCTTGTCAAAAGGAATTATTGGTGGCCAGGAATGACCAAAACCATACAGGACTACGTTTACTTCTTGTGTAACTTGCGCCAGCAGCAAACATTCTCGAAGACCTCCTTATGGACTGCTAACCTCTCTTCCCGTACCAAAGAGACCTTGGGAAGCTGTCTCAATGGACTTCATTGTCGACCTCCCCAGGTCACAGGGAGCGAACACCATCATGGTCACGGTTGACTTATTAACTAAGATGGCTCACTTCGTCCCCATGTAAAGTTTGCCAACCTCCATCCAGACTGCGAAAGCTTTCATCGCCCACGTTCTCAAGCTCCACGGGTTACCATCTCGGATGGAGGTAGTCAGTTTATCTCCAGATTCTGGAAGGCTTTGTGTGAAGCATTGCAAATCGACCATCGCATGTCCACAGCATACCACCCTCAGACCAACGGGCAAACAGAACGTGTCAACCAAACACTTGAGCGTATATCCGCTGTTACTGTACCCATCTCCAGGATGACTGGTTCCACCTACTTCCTCACGCCAAATTCGCGTACAACAATGCCACCAGTTCATCTACCCAATTGTCTCCATTTTACGCAAATTATGGATTCCACCCTAATACTTTGCCCTCTTCCTTCCTTCCAAGTAACGTGCCAGCAGTAGAAGACTACCTCTCCACTCTGAAAAAGACTTCTGGAATTCTTCGTTCCAACCTCCAAGCAGCTCAACAGAAACAGAAACTCTACTACGATGCTCACAGGACAGCACCCCCTTCATATAAAGGTGGGCGACTTAGTCTGGCTTTCCACACAAAACCTTCGGCTTAAAGTTCCTTCCAAGAAGCTTGGTCGCCAGTTAACTGGTCCCTTCCCAATTTCACAAATAATCAACCCTAATGCTGTGAAACTGCTACTTCCTCCGGATTGGAAGATACACCCTTCATTCCATGTCTCGCTCATTAAACCCTTCAAACCTAATCCATTCCCTAACAGGGTACCACGCCCCCCTCCTCCGGTAGAGGTATTGGGTGAGGTTGAGTACGTGGTCGAGAAGATCCTGGATTCCAGAATGCGGGGTTCTACTCTCCAGTATTTAATACGATGGAAGGGCTACGGACCTCTGGATGACTCCTGGGAAGACCCCTCACACATCCATGCTCCCCGCTTAATCAGGGCGTTTCATCGCAGGTACCCTAATCGCCCATCTCCTAGAAGGAGCCCCGGAGGTGCTCCCTTGAGGAGGGGGCTATGTAACTACGCCGCCGTTACTTACAATTAGAACGGGCGCAGCTGCATCTTGTCCTGGCAGCTGCGCTCCGTTCTGGGCACCGGTGCGCAGCCTGTGCGTTCCACTTTGGTCATGGCTCCTCCCCCTCCTACCGGGCGCTCTATTTGAACGCCCAGGACAGACAGCTAGGCGTTCCTCTATTTTGTTAGGATGCCAGCTGTCATCTGGGAATCCGCAGCCACCACCACAACCGGCACTCCTATACAGGCCATCCCTCCACAGCCAGCACCCTGCTACAGGCCATCCCTGATCTGGACCACCAGGACCTCCAGCACCGTCAGTCAGCCACCACCTGAACCGCAAGTACACAGCCTGGCTAACCTGCCTAGTAGTCCTTGATTGCCTAAGAACTGCGCTATCATTACCAAGTATTGTGGATCCCAACCTGCAATGGTTACCGACTTTTGGCTCGTTCCCCGACTCCGCTTCTGCTTGTTATATCTGCTTCTGGACCCAGGCTTGCTCACCTCCTGGTGGGGCTATCCTGAAGACCACGACCTGGCACTAAGACACAGCAAAGCCCATATCCACCATCAGGAGCTCTGGTGAATACCGGTTAGTGCTTAGACCCCGCACCTCAGGTGAACCCGTGTCATCAGCCAGGGTGACCTGTGTGAATATCCGCTCTGCTGCTATAGCTACTGGCCTCTGAGCCTGACTCCAGACCGTGACAGTATGCTTGTCTTCTCTTACTATAAGAGGCAGAAAGGAGCTGCTGGAACTTCAAGTGTGCTCATGCTTCTACATGGAGACAAGGTGCCTGAGGCATATGTACCTTCTCTCCCTTCCTTGTCCCAATCCTGGGTGGAGGAGTTTAGTGGACGGAAACAGCATACAGGCCGGGCCGTCAATTAGGGACCGTGATGAGGCCTTTGTACAGCCTATCTTGCTGGACGTATCTTATCACCAAGAGGAGAATTATGAGGTGGTGTATGGGTGTGTCAAAATTGCAGTAAAACAATGGGAAGAGCCTATAACGTGGGCCTAAATACATAGTGCAGCGATCAGAAGTATGTAATGAACATACAAGTGTAGTACAAGTGTTAGGTGTATGTATTTTTAGCAAGTAGAAAAAATACCCTTTGATCTTGCCAAAAAATGAATTGTCCTTCATACTTCTTAAAAGTTAAACTGGGAGCATAACGCAATGTTACCTGTACAGAAAGTCAGGGCTTATGAGTGGGTAACACGCTGAGTGCAGAAATCAGGAGAATGCACTCTACAGAGCACAGGGATCAGCACAAAATGCTCAGTCATCTACAAAGGGTTAGTACTCGCCCACATACCCCCTGATCCCCTGTTGTGACAGTGGGCCACTTAGCAACATCATTCATTCACTGAGTTCTGTGAATGAGAGAACTATGAGGTATGAGCAGACAGCTACACTGACAATCTGTCACCCGAGATGCAGATGCAATGCTTTCCTAATTGAATTTGGCATTTTATTTAGCGGCACATGTTGAGCATTCAAATGTTGAGCATGTTGAGCATTGAGCATTCAAATTCAAACATGTTGAGCATGTGCTGCAATTGTGAGCAGAAATTCTTGGCTTACAGTTGCAGCACATCTGTATTATAAACTGCTGTTTGTCAAAAAGGCAAAAAGGAAAAAAATACAAAGGATGTGGCAGGATTGCCTCCTAAATAACTGACCTTATGCCGCGTACACACGGTCGTTTTTTGTGATGAAATAAAACAACGTTTTTAAAAACGTAATTTAAAATGATCATGTGTGGGCTTCACATCATTTTTTGTCTTCTAAAAAACGACCAAAAAAATATTTGAACATGCTTCAATTTTATATGTCGTTTTTCAAAATGTCGTTTTTTGTGTCATAAAAAATGATCGTGTGTGGGCTAAAACAACGTTTTAAACTACGTTTTAAACCCGCGCATGCTCAGAAGCAAGTTATGAGACGGGAGCTTGAATGGAAAAGAGTGCCGTCGTACGTGTTGTACGTAACTGCGCTTTGCTAGAGCATTTTCAGAAAACAATGGTGTGTGGGCAACGTCGTTTTTTATGATGAAGTTAGAAAAACTTTGTTTTATTTCATGATGAAAAACGTTGTTTTATTTCATCACAAAAAACGACCGTGTGTATGTGGCATTAGGTGCTTAGCCGCACTCTAAAAAGCAATCCACTAATGATTGCTTTAGGAGCAATGTATATAGACCTACTATGATCAGAAATGGTAATGCTATCACTTTGCTAGCCACTTGATGAATCTAAAATATTTTGGTTCATTTGGAAACGGTCAGTCAGGAAAATAACATTTATTATAGACACCGTTGTGTTTATCTAAAAAACATTGTTATGTACAAACCCAACATGCAAATGTAGGTGAATCAAATATTCTATAATATTGTAACCTCTTCACGTGGCATTCATGTAGCTAAGTAAATTATCCTTCAGTTCTGGAAATAATCCTCTACATTAATACACACATTGGATTTCTGCACAGAAAATCTTCTTAAATCCAGATACTCATTTTAGTTACTCTAAATATGAGTGTTTGTTTTCCGGTTGCTTCTTTTAAATGAGTTCTTAAGAGTTTTGCTTATGTTGTCTGTCTATTTAATAATTTGATACATGTTACAGTTTGTGTCTTACCCGTGCTGGGCTCACACTCTTCCAAATCTTCATCATCACTAGGACACTCAGCTGATGCAACCAGAAGATCATCAGAATTCTGGGTAAGGAAAAAAGGGAGATTATTTTTTGCTATTTCATCAAAAACTCAAAGTGGATGTGATTGTTTCAGTTTAAATATATAATGTACCAGAAACATTAGTTTTTCTGGTTTACTTTAAAATAAGCAATATTTATATAAACCACTTGCGGTCTGTCCTATTGTAATAAGAGTGGCACAGAACTGAGCGATTGGTACCATGATGCTGTGGTCAGCCCAGGTATCATGTATTCTCTATGACCAAACCTAGCGATCACATGCTCACTAAGTAAATATTTTTTATAAATAGCATCCATTCATGATTCATTAATTACTATTGTGATCTCAGTGATTGGTCACAGTGATTACATGGTTTACACGGCCAATCACAGTGGCCCTGTAACCTTGAATTACAGTAAACCACAGTCATGAATTAAAGCCATTAATTATTTCAGAATTATGTAAAAAAATAACATCCTGATCACCAGAGTGACTCTGGTAACTATATGTAAAAATAAAATTAAAAAACACCTAAAAACACTATTGGACACTGCAGGGTATTTGTTCATCTAGAGCCCTATGTCTGCAGCACTCAATAATGGCAGAGCAGTGTGAATGTCTTTACTGAGAAACCAGAGAGCAGTACACCTTAATGACAGGCAGAGAAGTGCATATTTGCTATATGAATTGAAACTTGGCTTGTTCAGCAGGGACTGACTGAATTTCAAACCATGTATGGGCAGGCTGATTTATACAGAAGTTAAGTAGAAGTGGAAACCCTGTCAGGTTTTTTCCAATCAATTAGTGCTGTCGGCTATAGCCTGCGTTACTGATTTGTATTCTGACGGAGGGGAAGTCTCCTTACCATCACAACACAATAGCTCAGCGGAAAGAACAGTGGTGTCACTACTCACTAGGGTTGGTGTCACCTGGGGCAGTAAAACATGGTGTCACCCCAAACAATTTTTTCCCATATAACACTGTATATTTATACAGAAGTTAAGTAGAAGTGGAAACCCTGTCAGGTTTTTTCCAATCAATTAGTGCTGTCGGCTATAGCCTTCTGACGGAGGGGAAGTCTCCCTGCCATCACAACACAATAGCTCAGCGGAAAGAACAGTGGTGTCACTAGGGTTGGTGTCACCTGGGGCAGTAAAACATGGTGTCACCCCAAATAATTTTTTCCCACATAACACTGTATATAATGGCAACAGTAGCAAATTTGAATAACAATATTATTACTAATCAGTTTCAGTTTCTTCAATAACAATCCAGAGCATTAGTGCCAGTTTCTGCAATAATAACCCCCAGCATTGGTATCAGTTTCAGAAATAATAACCCACAGGATTGGTGATGGTTTTAGCAATAGTAACCCCCAGAATTGGTGTCAGTTTCTGCAATAACAACCTACAGCATTGGTGCCGGTTTCTGCAATAACAACCTCCAGCATTGGTGCCATTTTCTGCAATGATAACTCCCAGCATTAGTACCAGTTTCTCTAATGATCCCCAGCATTGATTCCAGTTTCAGCAATAATAACCCACAGCATTGGTGCCAGTTTCTGCAAGAATAACTCCCAGCATTGGTGCCAGTTTCTGCAATAACCCCCAGCATTGGTGCCAGTTTCCACAATAATAACCCACAGCATTAGTGCCAGTTTCCACAATAATAATCCCCAGCATTGGTGCCAGTTTCTTCAATAATAACCCCCAGCATTGGTGACATTTTCTGCAATAATAACCTCCAGCACTGGTGCCAGTTTCTCCAATGATACCTTAACATTGGTGAAGTAGCTGCAATAATAACCAGCATCAAAGGTGGTCAGTGGCAATATGATATTTTAAAACTCGGCAGCATTGATGAGTTAATTAACATTGACCACTTCTAAAGCACAAAGTGGCTACTGGCCACTACTGCATTAGTGATCCATGGCAGTGTTAATTAACACCTTTGTGCTGCATTAGTGGCCAGTGGCAGTGTAAGGGGTTAATGTACTTATGCTGGTCACTGATGCATTAGTGACGAGTGACAGTTTATTAACCCCTTTGTGTTGTATTATGAATGGGTTAATTGACACTGACACTGGCCACTAATGCAGCACAAAGGGGTTAATAAACTGTCACTGGTCACTAATGCATCAGTGACCAACATAAGTACATTAACCCCTTCATGCTGCACATTATTGGGTAATGGCAGTGTTAGTTAATTAATGCCCCTTCACCTCCAATTACAAAGCCCACCACACTCCCCAAGGAGTAAACTTGTCCAGGGCACTGGAAAAGTTTTATGGCTGAGTCACTGCAGCATTACATTGTTAAGCAATATATATTCTCCTCTGTCCAGGGGCGGACTGACCATTGAGGCACCCGGGCATTGCCCAAGGGCCCCATGCCACTAGGGGGCCCCATCATTGTTGACAGGCTCAGTAAAACCAGGGACAGTATGTAAAAACCTGTGCTTTCTTTACATCTGTCTCTGATATGTCCGAAACCGACATGCTTTTGATGTGAAAATCCCAAGATTTTAGCTGCCCCGCCTCTGCACTGTCTCCTGGCATGGTGGCCATCTGTAAGCCCAGGGGCCCCATAATCTTCTATTGCCGGGGGGCCCCATGAGTTGTCAGTCAGCCACTGCCTCTGTCTGCTCACTTATTTTAGCCAGACAACATTCTCTCTCAGACTCTTCCTCGCGCGCCTCTCTCTCTTCCTGTCCCGGCCTTAGTATGACATCATGTCAGAGGCGGGGACTAGAAATAATCTGTCGGGCAGAGTGGAAGTGCAATGGATGTTTAATAGTGTTGAGTGCAGAAGCATTCCAGTATGTGGTGGCTGGTGCTCAACATTTTTGGAGGAGCGCAAGCAAATTGAAAAATTAAACTGTTAATGCGCCTGCAAATGCCCTGTAAATAGGTGATTCATAGGTTTATCAGGTGATTATGTATTTGTAGCACTACCCCCGAAGGAGCTGCTTGTTCAGTTTGGGTGGCTCCTCATGGCTCCCCCGCCGTCTTAGGGGTGTATGGTGCAGTAGTAGTAACGGAATGTCCACGACAGGTGTCTTTTGTTGTGCTCTTTATTACCCAGCTGGGTAAAAACAATCAAACTTGTGGTGAAGAAGGTACAGTTGAAAGGAGAAGAAAAATAGCAAATTCAGGCATAGCAATAGGGAAACAATCCTGGTCCCACATGTAACACTTCTTGCGCCACTCCTGCTTGAGTGGGAATAGCGTACCTGGACAGGCCTCTCTCACTGACCCGGCAGCCAGAGTATTGCTCAAACTTTTAAGGAAAAGTCTCTGCCTCAGACCCTCCTGGAATGAAGTGAAACCTTTTAGGGAAAATTCTCTGCCACAGACCCTCCTGGAATGGACTCGGAGAGAAACCTCTGCCACAGGCCCTCCTGATTGTGGTTACGGAGATGAACCTCCTTGATAGAATTACGCCTGGATCTCCTTCAAGTTGCTTTCAGGTACCGACTGACAGGTGACCAGCCTCTCAGTGTCCGGATACCTCGATCCCCGGTGGTTTGTCGAGACCCTATTGGATCGCCAGCCTCTCACTGGCTCTCCTCAGATGGACTCCCCACCGAACAGCTATACCGCTTGGGATCTTCAGGATTGGGAACCCAGTTGACCACTGGGCTCCATGCCACAGCTTAAATGTTCCAGACCAACATGGTCCCGGAACCAGGAACACCGCGTGGCACATATGCCCCGGACCAGTAGGCCATAACGCTGGGGCGCCGTGGTGCAGTCACCCTAAAGGTGGGTGCCGCACTTAAAGAAGAAGACCCAGAACCAATGGCGTCTGCCCCATAAAAAACCCTCCCTCAGCATGCACAGCGAGGCTCAACCCTCTGGATTGGCTGCTGTGGAAGAGCACCCAAAACTTGACTCCACTGCTGCCACCTACTGTGCTGGGGTGAGAAGAGCACCCCAGCAACAACAGAATGAGCCCACAGCACAGCCAAGCTGAGACAGAGACCTAAGTTTGAACACATTAACTGGATCAGAGTTCAATTAACACTCTGATCTCCCTCTAAATTTAAATAGCACCGGTACTTTGAAGTAACCAGGCGCTACATATTATTACTGCTAGATAAAACTGTTCCCCCTCAATTGCAACCCCACTGTGCCAATCAAATGCAGCCTCATTCCAGAGTCTCCCTTTACAGCAGGTGCCCCCCTTTAACATCAGGTGTCCAAACCAGAGTCCCCCTTTACATTAGGTGTCCCCATCAGCATCCTCCTTTACATCAGGTGTCACCATCAGAGCCCTCCTATACAGTACATCAGGTGTTCACATCAGAGTCCCCCTTTACATCAGATGTCCCCATGTCTGTAGACCTGCTGACTGCTGTGCCCATTAGAAGAGATTCCCACCATCCCTGTATGGAGTTCCCAGATCTGGACACCTGCTGTGCCATTTATGAGGGGTTCCCAGTGATGCAACCCAGCCAGCAGCAACACACAGGGACTGGGAGTCAGTCAGGGACAGCGTGACTGGCTCCTTACAGGACCACTTTTTTTTATTACTAGCTATGGGGGAGCAGTGCCCCTGTGCTCAATATGGGCCGGCCACCAATGCGGTTCCCGCTGCAGGTCTACAAGCGCACTGTGCAAGGTCTCTTCTCTTGGACTTCGGTGGTGATCTGTGCACCTCTGTGCATGCCTAACCAACATCAGGCAGACTTTAGCCAGCACTGCTTGCACTCTGTCACCTCCCCTTTGTTCCGGCACTGGTTTCACTTCTCTGTCAATGTCACCCGGGTGCGGCCCGCACCCCCTAACACCTCCATAACAATGCCACTGGGAAAGGTGTGTGAACTCTCTGGTTGGACAATTTGTTTTTATAATGTATGGCCAGCCTTCGCATGTCTGATGCTTGGCAGCTGATACGTAGGTCCGATGTGTACCCTAAGTGCCCATTCACACCATGCCCGCACATGAATAGCACAGAAATGCATGGTGCCATTTTGTGCGATTTATACTGTAAAACACACTCCATTTGCGATCTGAAGGGGGTGTTAATAGAAAGTTAATGACACCCCAAACACATGTTGCAGTGCGGTTGCCCGCACCTGATCACATGGTACTTTTGTACCATGCAATCCGGTTACAGTGTGGTTTAAAAAGTAGTGCATGCACTAGTTTTGGTACAGTGTGGTGCGATTTTAGCTCATTCAGGGCTGGTTCATACCATGCCTGCACATGGATCGCACAAAAAAGTGCTGTGTGTTCTTGTGCAAATCACATGATGTTCTGTGCGGTGCAATTTTGAATGGGCTAAAAATCACATCACACTGCAACAAGAGTAGTGCATGCACTACTTTTTAAAATGCACTGTAACCGGACCACATGGTACAAAAGTACCATGCGATCTGGTGTGGGCAAACGTACTGCAACATGTGTTTATAAATCTTCTGTTGCAAGTGAAATATAGGAACGAAACTACAAAGTAAGGGCCAGATTCTCAGTGGAGAAACGACGGCGTATCTCCAGATACGCCGTCGTATCTCTGCGTTGTGCCGTCGTATCTATGCGCCCGATTCTTAGAATCAGTTACGCATAGCTATCTATTAGATCCGACAGGCGTAAGTCTCTTACGCCGTCGGATCATAACTGCATATTTATGATGGCCGCTAGGGGCGTGTACGCTGAGTTACATGTCAAAATATGTAAATCAGCTAGATACGCAAATTCACGAACGTACGCCCGGCCGACGCAGTAAAGTTACGCCGTTTACGTTAGGCTTTTCCCAGCGTATAGTTACCCCTGCTATATGGTGGCGTAAGTGCAGCGTACCAATGTTAAGTATGGCTGTCGTTCCCGCGACGAAATTTGAAAATTTTACGTCGTTTGCGTTACTCGTCCGTGAATGGGGCTGGACGGAATTTACGTTCACGTCAAAACCAATACGTCCTTGCGGCGTATTAGGAGCAATGCACACTGGGAGATTTCCACGGACGGCGCATGCGCCGTTCGTGAAAAACTTCAATCACGTCGGGTCACAGAAGATTTACATAAAACACGCCCCCCTGTTCCAAATTTGAATTAGGCGGGCTTACGCCGACCGATTTACGCTACGCCGCCGCAACTTACGGAGCAAGTGCTTTGAGAATACAGCACTTGCCCGTCTAAGTTGCGGAGGCGTAACGTAAATCGGATACGTTACGCCCGGGCAAAGATACGCCGCTGGACGAGAATCTGCCCCTAAGTTGGTATCGCTGTCCATGGATACTACACAAAATATTTCCAAATTCATCAGAACAATGTTGAAATTTTGCCTATCCCATGTAGGCACCATGCAACACATACTGTATGGTGAAAGTGCTCCTCCTTGCACCCATTTTGGGATGTTAAAGCACCTGAAAGCCACACAAAATGGATGCAATTCTGTTCCTCCTCACCTTTCCGGTCTATCCCCACTAAACCTCAGGACCTCTAAGCAGCCTCCACTGACAGGATTTCCCAGGTCCTTGCAGCACATCTGCCAGTACCACACCACCAGCTGAAGACAAATATCTCTGTCCCATCTGCTGCAATGAATAAAAAAATACAGTCCCTGCCACCCACATGCCCAGCGTCTAAATTCAAGCTTGTCAAAGCTGCTGGCTTTACAACCCCTGCCTTTCCATCTGGTGAATTTTGCCCCTTCTGTGAATTCGCAGAATGTGCTGTACCACAATGGCAGGTTCCCAGATGCTATTTCTTTTCATGTAAGGCTATTCCAGCTGTCTATCATCACATGGAAGGCAATGTTGTGGCATCATTGGGCAAGGCAGTCAGCCTGCAAGGTACACGTTACTGCTGAAACGTGGTCCAGAAAGCATGATCAGGGATGATTTATTTTGTTCACGGCACACTGGGTAACTCTGCTTGCAACTTGGAAGGATGCAGGACAGAGCTCAGTGCTGCAGCTTGTTGTGCTGCCACATTTCTGTTTCAATGATTTTTATTGAACATTGCAAGACATTTCTGACATTTTGGTGTAAACTGTTAGCCTTGTGATAATTATACAACGTGATCTTAACAAAAAAGTAAAACATTTTCTACCAACCTGCACATCCAGTGTTGTATAATTACAATTCCGAAAAGAACAAATGCTAGCACAACCAGTCAACATTACTGTAGTCTAGAAGGTGCTGCCACATTTCCATACAGCTAGTGGTGATGATGGTAGATTTGTCAGCTCCACTCCTTCCTCCTCCTCCATGAACCACAAGAACCCCTTAAGCGTTCAAGGGGCAATTCAATGAGTCAGGCTGAAAGGTGCCATGCAATGCTTCAGCTGGTCTGTCTAGGGGACACAAGAGGAGAGGAAGAAGAAGGAGGAGGAGTATTCTGGCAGCTTTGGAGGCACTGAAGCAGAGCAAGACATACCTCAACTACCTCAATTCTTAACAGATAGTTTTCATCCCACGAACCATTGGGAGTAGTACGTGGCTGGGAAGAAGCAGGACTCTGCTTCTCATGTCTCCACATGTGCATGGTGCATGGGCTCCCTCATTCACCAAAGCCTGCAAAAGTACCTGAGAATATGTGGCATCAAGGAGAAGGATCACTATTGGTTGGCAACCCTCCTTGACCACCGTTACAAGGGGAAAGTCTCAGAACTCATACCATCCCCACAGGGAGGGAGAAGAAGATGATACTCTTAAGGACACCTTAAAGAAGTGTTTATGTAACACCTTTTCTGACTCTGGTAGGTTACAGTCTGGTGGAAAATGTAGTTTTGAGGCTTCTGTTGTACAAGAGAGATGCAATGGAGAAGGAGGCCGCTTCAATGATGCATTTCAAATTTTTTGTACTCCTTGGGGCCCAGGGCTGTCAGCTTCCACATCCCATCTGCAGCATCTTCATTATATTTTGGGAGATTATCTAGGGGCGAAAACATATATGGAGAGCTTTCCAATTGAAGATCCACTTGGTTACTGGGTCATGAGAATAGACCACTGGCACAGACTTGCCCAGTATGCAATAGAGCTTCTTGGCTGCCTTGCATCCAGTGTGTTTTCCGAACAGGCATTCAGTGCTGCCGGAGGTTTTGTGACAGATAGAAGAGCACATCTGTGGACCAGCTGACATTTATCAAAATGAATCGGTCCTGAAATAGCAGCAGCTATCAAGTCCCTGATGCCGATGTCGCCGATTAAAGTGGTTATTTATCCACTGCAATTAAATGATCTTATCCCCCCTGTACCATAATACCCAGTGTCTCTGTGTTATGTAAAAAATCTTCCGATCTGTACCTGTATGAGCTCAGCTGATTCCTCTGCGCTATTCACTCTTGGACTCACAGCTCTAGTGGGCAGGGCCGAGCCTTCCCGCCAGAGCTGATCCGCTCTATATGCTCACTACGCAAGTTGCATAGGGCCCCGCAAATTACTCGAGGCCCCGCCTCCCCCTTGTGGGTGCAGGGGTGGCGCCGGTGGAATGGGTGTCCTTCTCCCAGCGATCGTGGAGAGAGAGCCATCCGGATGTTTAGAGCGCATGTGCAGGTGCATATCATTGCAATTTTTGACAGCAAGGCCAGTTCTTGCTTTCATCAAGAGTACCTGTATATGGTTATGGTGTAAAGGCACCACCGGCACCCAAAGACACATTTTTCCGCACCTGTTTGACATGTGCATATCATTGCAATTTTTGATATCAAGGCCAATTCTTATGCCGTGTACACACCATCACTTTATGTGATGGAAAAAAACGACATTTTCTGTGAAGTAAAAAACGATGTTTTTGAAACTTCAATTTTCATAAACGACGTTGCCTTACACACCATAGTTTTTTCACAATGCTCTAGCAAAGCGAGGTTACGTTCACCACTTTTTTCCATTAAAGCTCGCTTCATAACTAGCATAATGCGCGGGTTTAAAAACGTCGTTTTAAACGTCGTTTTTGCTACACACGGTGATTTTTTGTGAAACAAAAAAACGACGTTTGGAAAACGACACAAAAAATTGAAGCATGCTTCAATTTTTTTTGTCGTTTTTCACAAGACATAAAACAACGTTTTCCCCCACACACGGTCATTTAAATTGATGGTGTGTTTCATCAAGAAATAAAAATAAAAAAATCCTTTAAATATCCCCTTAGTCTGCCTAGGGTTACAGTGTGAAGGCACCACCAACACCCAAAGCCCAATTTGTCCGCACCTGTTACTTCTATCCAAAGTCTGAAACAGATACCTGAATTTATCCCAAAAATCTCTAATCTTGTTCCGAGTGCACTAAATTGTGGCCTCATCATACAGACGGGCTCCCCAAGTAATTGTTTATAAATCAAAGAAAGATCGATTGTAAACATTTAATTTCTTTGGCTTTATAAATGTCATTATTGCTGCAGCTGGCTCTATACACAATACAGATGTGCCACACTACAGGCAGACTAATGCCGCGTACACACCATCACTTTATGTGATGAAAAAAAATGACGTTTTTAAAAACGTCACTTTAATTGACTGTGTGTGGGGGAAAACGTTGTTTTATGTCTTGTAAAAAACGACCAAAAAAAATTGAAGCATGCTTCAATTTTATGTGTCGTTTTTCAAAAGTGCACTTTTTACTTCACAGAAATTGACTGTGTGTAGCAAAAAACGTCGTTTTCTAAGACGTTTTTTCATCCACGCATGCCCAGAAGCTACTTATGAAGCAAGCTTCAATGGTAAAACGTGGTGGAACGTAACCTCACTTTGCAAGAACATTGTGAGAAAAACGATGGTGTGTAGGCAACTTCGTCTTTGAAAATTGAAGTTTCAAAAACGTCATTTTTTACTTCACAGAAAGTGTCGGTTTTTTTCATCACATAAAGTGATGGTGTGTATGCGGCATAAGGGGATATTTAAATAAATTTTTTATTTTTATTTCTCATTTTGATGGTTTCACATTAAACATCAGTAAATCACTGCTCATTTTAAAAATTATGTTTTTTACAAACTTTGTGTTTACTAATATGTCCACTTATGCAGTACACAGACCCCCATAATCATTGTATGTCCATGCATATAAGCCTTCAAAATGGGCACTTTTGATTTTTCCAGTTCGAGTCCCATAGTCTTCAATGGGGTTCTTTATTCGGTTCCAAATGTTTGCCATGTTGAAAGTTCTCCCACAAACCAAACAGGGGGTCATTCGGGCCATCTCTATTTAAGAATAGCAGAGACTTTCTGGGGGTCCATAGTGATTCCGTCGGTGGAAATGACAAGTCCCAAAAATAGATTGCTTTTTGAACTCACATTTTTCCGCTTTTGCGTACAGACCGTGCATTCTCAGCGAGGCAAACACTTTCTTTACTTGGACTTGGTAAAATTCTAAGGAAGCTAAAGAGATTAAAATATTGTCCAAATACACAATCAGAAAAAGGTCAAAACATTCTCTAAAAATATAATTTACAAAATTCTGGAAGGTGACAGGAGTGTTACAGAGTCCAAATGCTATTGCGAGCTACTCAAAGTGCCCAAATTGTGTTCGGAAGGCAGTTTTACACTTGTCACCTTCACAGATATGGACCAGGTTGTAGGCACCCGTTAATCCAACTTGGTGACGACTCAAGCAGTGCAAAACCTCTGGAAACGTTCTGGGATAAGCAGAAGTGGATAGCAGTTCTTGATAGTTATTTTATTAAGTTCTCCATAGTCAGTGCACAGTCAGTCTCTTGGCTCTATTTACAGCTTCACTGCTCAGGCCTCATGCCTTGGTCCTTCAGACCATGAAACATATAACCCAGTGCTTGTGCATAAAACACTGTAAACAGCTGTCACATCCTCACATGCTCAGGCCTTCACACATTGACCCCCCCCCAGGGAGCACAGGAGACTCATTTCAGTATAAGCAGCCAGGCATCTGCGTCTTCTGGATTATCAAAGAAATCGTACAGATCCACCACGAGGGACCCTCAGACGACTTGGGTATAGTATTTGATGGCACACTGTCAGGGCACTAACCTTTCACGGTCACATTCCCCAGTTGGCTCTGGGTGGAATCGAACCCAGGACCTCCCCATTGCTGGTCCAGGTCTTTGCCTCTGAGCCACTGCTCAGTGTTATTCGTCTTGCTGTCCGTTGGAGCCTGGTTCTGAACCTGTGCTACTTTGGACCAATCAGCGGCCTATTTAAGCCAGCCCCTTCCTCCTTGCAAATTGCTGGTTCGTTGTCAGTGTTTGGAGTGTTTGCTACTGGAAACCTTATCTGTGGATATCCTGTTTTCCTGACCTTGGCTTGCTCTCTGGATTGCTGCTCTCCCCAACCCTGTGACCCCGGCTTGAAATTTGGACTGTCTGACTTCTCTACCCCTGACCTTGGCTTTGAACTTCGGATACCCTACCTGCTCCAACCCCTGACCTCGGCTTGTTCTCTGGATTACTCTTCAGTCTTGTTCCTGTTTGAGCACCTTCAGTTTGGACAGTTTTGGACTCCTGTGTGCTTCTGAACAGCCTCCAGTGAGCTTCAGCTATCCAGCTCCCGGTCCACCTTGGATTCCCTCCTGCCACTGGACCCGGTGCCTCTTGGTGCGTCCTTCCTTCTGTCTCAAACCCCAGCGGGTGGATCGCATCGAGTCGCAAAGGTGAGCCGCCCTTGGCATCTCGGCCTCGGTAAGTAACGTTCCTGACACACACTCACGGAGTCTCCGACAGATATCAGTAACGGTCTTGTGTCTTTTTTGCAATTCCCGCAGAGAAATCTGTATAAAAATTCACCGTGGTATGCACCTAGGGGAGGCTAGGGTGCTTGCGGTAGGGTGCCCACGTGTCCCAGATTGTCCCGCAAGTCATATTTGTGTCCCGGGCACCTTCATTCCAGGACAATACAGTGTCCCGAAATGAAATAAGGACACACAGCCACCCTAATAAACGATTGCCAAACTGGTTGCCAGGGCCGCCCCACCTGGTGTCTAGTAACCAGTGATGTCACATTCGCAGAGACTCTCAGAGCGAGGCAGAGAGGAGCAAGGCCTTTATCCAGTGCTGCCTTGCACTCTGAGTCCACCCACCTCCTCTCCTTCTCAGGCGACACCGGAAGTGACAGTGTGAGATGTATATTGATACTTTCAAAGACCGCTGCCCAAAATGTCATAACCGAGGTACAGGACCAGAACATATGCAAAAAGGTGCCACTAGGGGAGTGGCATCTGAGGCAATTCGGTGACCTATGTGGGTAGATCTGATGCAGTCTCTGAGGCGTGTAATAAACTCGGTGTAGGAATTTGGTTTGCAACAACTTATCCCTTGAGGACACTACCAATTTTGACCCATCCTCAAAGCATTCCTCCCAGGTATCCCTATCCAGACTGGGAATATCAGTCTGCCACTTCTCCCAAAAAGCGTTCATTTTAGGTGAGTCGACCTTTAGGAGGGCAAGATATAGAGTAGAGAGAGTTTTCTTAAGAGTCTGTTTTCAACCTAACTGTCTGGGGGAATTGAGCTCTGGCTGCGTGTCTCAACTGATAGTATCGAACAACATCCTCCCTGGAAGTCCATACTTGTCAACTAAGTCTTGGAAAGAGAGCAAGGACACTGAGTGGATAACATCCTGGAGAATCTTAATCCCATCCGAAAGTGAGGGAGGGAGGGGTTCCCCCACAGTGGGCAAATGGGAGAGTATTTAAGAGGGTTTAGGAACCTCTTCCGAGCGATAGCCCATACTTTGAGGGTCGCCTTAGTGGGACCAGGGAGTGAGGGATATGCAGTGGTGCCTCTATAAGAGGCATATTTTGAGAACAACGTTTAGAGGCAGGAAAAAAAACCTTCTCATTCGCGTTTCTGATTGGAGCTCACTGGCAGAAAAAAAAATGTAAAACTCTCCTAAACTCTTCTAAACTTTGTACAAAACATACTCTATATGGATGTTTTTGACTCCAAAGAGAACAGGCATTTTTCTAAGCCCAGTGTGCATGGAGCCTCATGGTGCAGTCCAAAGATCTACAGTATATGAATGACTGTGGCACACGAAATGGTAAACCATTGATATTTAATCTTGCATTGTCATACCCACGTATGTTCGATAAGAGCTTTTGGCCAGGTATTCCGACCGTGTGTAGGCTCCATTGGACATTTGCTGTCAGATTTTCCGACAACAAATGTTTGAGAGCCGTTTCTCAATTTTTCCGACAAAAAAAGTTTGTCTGTATGCAATTCCGACGCAAAAATCCTACGCATGCTTGGAATCAATTCAACGCATGCTCGGGATCATTGAACTTAATTTTTCTCAGCTCGTCATAGTGAATTTACGACAACATTTGTGTGAAATACAAAAAAAGGCAAAATAAAAAATAAATAAAAAATTTAAACAAGCCCAGTATCGCCAAGCTCGCGTGCAGAAGCAAACGCATACGTGAGTAACTCCCAGTAACTCCTAGTGTTCAAACCACACATGTGAGGTATCGCCGTGATCGGTAGAGCTAGAGCAATAATTCTAGCCTAGGCCTCCTCAAAACATGCAACTTGTAGAATTTTTTAAACTTTGCCTATGGAGATTTTTAAGGGTAAAAATTTGTCGTCATTCCACGAGCAGACGCAACTTTAAAGCGTGACATATTGGGTATCACTTTACTTGGCATAACATAATCTTTAAAAATATAAAAAAATTTGGGCTAACTTTAGTGTTGTCTTATTTTTCTATTCAAAAATGCGCTTGTAAGACCACTGCGCAAATATGGTGTGTCAAAATGTTTTGCAACAACAGCCATTTTATTTTCTAGGGTGTTAGAAAAAATATATTTCTTTATCGTACACCACAGGACACAGAGACAGTCATTACATAATGGGTTAAGGGTCACCAGCGGTGATTGGACACAACCAATTGAAGACAGTTCCCCTCCATATAACCCCTCCCATCAGGGAAGTATCTCAGTTTTTTCGACAGTGTCTAAATGGTGTTGGACGCGATAGGATGCTAAAGGAAATCTCTCTGGGGGTAAAAACAGCTTTTGGACCCATTCAAGATGCCAAAGATTAAGCAAAAACTGGATGGGATCTGGGCCTTATGCATGAGGTGTTGCCTGTAATGTCTCTCTTCGGAGGACTGGGCTCTAGGATCCAGCACTTTCGCTACTTCGCTAAAAGTCCTGGTAAGAGTCTTTTACAAGGCCCAGGGGAGAGGTATCCTTTAAGTAGGAACCCATATCCCTGAAGGTTGGCACACAAAGCCTGCTGTAATGGGTGAAGATTGATCTGTCTGATTTCAGCAGAAAAACCTGTGGCAGGGACAAAGTAAGTGGTTAAGAGTCCTAAACAATGAGCTTGAGGACCGCTGCACAATGATATACGTCGAGAGGGTATACATGTACGTTTCCTTTAAGATCCCAGCCATGGGTCGCGAGTGCGCTGCTGGCGGCGCGCTCACGACCCGGTCCTCTGCTCCATGACATCCCCGTGAGAACAGCAGACCCGATCGCAGCCGTTGTCCCACAATCGGGTCACAGAGAGGAAAAACGAGGAGAGGTAAGTGTAAACAAACCTCTCCCTGTGCTTCCTAGTCAGACTGTCACTGATCGTCTGTTCCCTGTCATAGGGAAATGACGATCAGTGAAGTCACATGCCAAGCCATGCCCCCCACAGTAAGAATCACACATTAGGGCACATTTAACCCCTACTGATCGCCGACATTACTAGAAAAAAAAAATATTAATAAAAATGCAATACCTGAACAACAGACATGGCACCTTCTCAGGAAACAAAAGAGGAAAATAAATATACAATCGAACAGAAATAAAACTAAATAGGGGTTGGTCCAAGGGGGGCCTACTGTAGAAACGGGGAGGGATAATGGGTTAAGAACCACAGCTGGGTGAGTTGAGGTGAGTTGGGGGGGAGCGGCAAGGAGTAAGTGTTAATTAATAAGTGGCATAAGTTTGGGGAGGGGTGTGGGCCCCCCCCTTCAGGGGTGGGGGGTAGGTAGCAGCAGTCCCAGAGGGGACCCACAGAGCTCAACCTCTGGGAGGAGAACCGTATTGCCGGATGGAGAAGGAGGGCCACGGATCCTTGAGCCTTTTGAAGGCTGAATTCCCCCAACATGAGAGGGATTGGATGGGTAGGCCTGGTACGGGACATTGTGGGAGGGGGGTGGTAGAGGAGTGGGGGAGAGGGTTAGGGGAAGGAAGTGGGGTTGGAGGGAGGGTGGGCATGGATTGGGGTTCTTCTTTCTGAATTTTCAGTAATAAGACACTGGTTGTGGCTTTGTACCGATGCTATACACCAAAAATATTTATATGAATCAACTAGGGACACACAATAAAATGGTGGGTGTGAGAAGGGCGAACACCTGGTAGATAGTATAGGAACTTTAAAGATACTTTCGTATAATGTACGGGGGCTGAACAATCCCACAAAAAGGGGTATTATTCTGAAAGAACTAAAATATCTCAAAGCGGATGTAGTACTATTACAAGAAACACATATTTTGCAGGATCTTTCTTAAAATATGTTCATATGAATACCCATTATGGTATTATGGGGACTCACCGATTAAACGTGCAAAGGGAGTCGCCATAGGTTTTGCCAGGGAAGTAAGATTTGCCCTGGGGGAGAGAATGGTAGACCCCGAGGGGCGCTATCTTTTTCTTAGGGGCAAAATAAACAAAGTAGACTATTCCATAGCGAATATCTATGGTCCAAACAAAAATCCTATTAAATTTCTTAAGGGGGTCATCGATAGATTCATGAATTTTAAATGCCTGGATCCAGATGTCGATAGTTTGTCACGTGTGCAGCGAGTTGGGAATGTACAGCGGAAATCACTTAAAAAGAAGCTACACCAACACCAACTGATGGATGTTTGGAGAATACAACATCCGAAAATACGTGACTACTCATTCCGCTCAGCTGTATACGGGACGTACTCAAGAATCGACTTATTTTTGGTGGACCATAGATCACTGGATGCTGTGACTGGTTCTGATATTGGAATAGTGACTTTGTCGGATCATGCTCCTGTATCAATCAATTTAAAAATAGAGGGAACACCAAAGAATAACAGAATATGGAGACTCAATGAAGATCTAATGCAAGATGAAGAGGTCATAGATGGGATTAAAAGGGAATTAGAACTGTACTTTAAAGCAAATAGCTCAGAACATATGTCAGAATCATTAGTATGGGAGGCTCACAAGGCCTACATTAGGGGCATTCTGATTGCAATCGGAACAGCAAAAAAAAAAAGATAGCAGGAGGAAATGTGATGAGTTACATAAAACAATCTTTGATCTCGAACAGAGCCATAAACAAACAGGTGATCATGAAGCTGAACGTACTGTTATTCTAAAAAGGAGAATTAAGGGACCTCATTGAACATGAAAATAGAGCGGCTTTTTATAGACTAAAGAAAGAGAGGTACCAATGGGGTGATCTGCTGGGTAAATATTTAGCCAATCCAGACCACACCAGACATATTCCAGGATCGACTACTTTGATTCCCCACAGACAACTGCATGCCGTTAGAGACACCGCTATTGGGTCTATTACTTGGACAGACCATGCCCCGATCACTATGCAATAAACCATCTCGGACGATCTCAAAACACACAGACCCCCATGGAGACTAAAGTTTATTGCAAGACGTAGAGACACTAGCTGACGTTAAGAAGGATATCGGTCACTACTTCTCGACCAATAGCACCCCAGATGGAGACGTAGGGGTGGTATGGGAGGCCCATAAAGCCGTGATCCGTGGGATATTTATCAAGCACGGCTCCAGACTTAAACGACTGAGATCAGCTCAACTGTCCTCCCTACTACACAAATTGCAGACCCTGGAGACGAAACACAAACAGACCCCGACGGCAGATATAGGACTCGAGGTAGATAACACACGTAGGCAAATTACTGATCTATTGCACTACAAGGCCAAAGCGGCAATACAAATTTGTAGGAGCAAAATATATGAGTCGGGCGACAAGTGCAGGAGGTTGCTAGCACAGTCTTTACGGGCCCAGAAACTGGCCTCTTATGTCCCTCGTATTATTTCCCACTCGGGACGGACGGCGTCCCTCCCCAACAAATCACACATTTCACAAAGTTCACAAATCACAATTTGGAACTTTCTATGAATCCCTATACACGACCTTCCCCTGACCCGACTCCAGATTACATCTCATCTTCCCTCATGCCGACCCTATCCTCTGAAGCTAAAGAATTATTGGAAGAACCCATCACTTTACCGGAACTCCAACTGGCATTAAAAGCCACCAAACCGGGGAAAGCGCCAGGCCCAGATAGCTTTACCATCCCCTACTATAGGACCCTTCTCCCACCACTCGGCGGACAATTAGTCACACTGTTTAACGCCCTTAGCTCGGGAAAGAAATTGCACAGAACCACGCTGCAAGCACAAATAACAGTCATACCAAAAGAGGGGAAGGACCCGACCCAATGCGGCAACCAACCCCCTATCTCCTTACTGAACACTGACCTGAAGCTGTTCACTAAAATCATAGCCACCAGATTGCAAGCAACAACACCTACTATATTTAATACATCTTGACCAGGTGGGTTTTGTGCCATCCAGGGAAGCCAGAGACAACACCATCAAGGTGTTGAATCTACTACACATAGCCAGATCTAGGAAAATGCCATGCGTCTTTATCGGGACGGACGCTGAAAAGGCGTTCGACCGAGAAAGGTGGGAGTTTATGTTTAAGACGCTGGAGCATATAGGCATAGGGGAGAAAATTTTTAATTGGATCTCCGCTGTATATTCCGACCCGACTGCCAGAGTTCGGGCCAACGGGGTAACATCGGATGCTTTTCGGTTCACTAACGGAACCAGACAGGGCTGCCCACTCTCGCCTTTGCTGTTCGCCCTATCCCTGGAAGCCTTCCTATGCCACGTTAGAGCAAACCCGGGTATCATCGGTATAGCCTCCCACAAAACACAATACAAGGTCTCTGCATATGCCGACGATCCAATGTTCTCCCTTGCAAACCTAGCCATCTCGCTCCCTAATCTCATGCGAGAGTTTGAGATTCATGGGAAAAAAAGGATGTTTATTGGCACAAATGATAATAAACAGAAGAAAAGCATACTTACAGTTGCATAAGGACAGACATTCTGTCCAACATTGAAATCACAGCCAATACATATCACCAAATGAACAAAAGTATATAATATGAATTACAAATAACATGGACCTCTCACATTTCACTATTCAGCAGAGATCAATGAAACAAACAGCCAGACAACCACATCCCTACCCCCTCCCTGTCCAAGACCAATCCTAGTTCACCCGCAGCTACACATCATAACTGTGATTCCCCCGTGCCCCCACTAAAGAAGTAGTCTGTCCATTACCATTTCAAGCGGGGCCAACCCCGGGGCATTCAACCATCTGTGCTATCCATTCCCTCAGCCTAGGAGTATCACTCGCCTTCCAGTGCTGGAGGATAAGTTTACGCGCCTGAAAGAGGGCTCTTTTTTTTTTTTAATCAGATACTTTTTTTATTGAATTTTTTCACAACATACATATAAAAAGACATATACAAATATTTTTCTACCCTTTACCCCCCACCCCCTTTTCCCCTCCCCCCTAAAGAAGCCCTTCCCAATGTGTTACGAGACTTATTTCAAATCTCAGGAAGGCAGAAAGAAAAAAAAAAAAACATTACACCATCTTTGTATTCTTCATCACTATATCTATCACTATCCAGGGGAATTACTTTTTTGTTTTTAATATTATCTCTTTAGGGGCCCAACACCATACACCCTTTCTCTCTTGATAATCTACTTAAGGACATTATTAGCTATCCCTTTTTCTTTTACCTCTTAACTCTTAATTCCCTTTTGCCGTCTAACTAGGTAGAGTAGCCACTGAAAGAGGGCTCTACCAATGACTTGTTTCTGGTTATCATCCAGTGTCAAATCGTCTAGAATACCCAACACACAGAGTTTAGGATTTTGTGGAATCCTAACCAAGAATACCTCATTCAGAGTTTTAAGAACCCCACTCCAGTAGAGGTGCAGCTTGGGGCACCTCCACAGTAGATGAATAAGGTCCCCGCGGTCACGCACACATCTGGGGCAATTATCATCCCCAACCAGACCCATCTTGAGCAATCTCGCTGGTGTGAAGTGCACTCTCATGACAATGAACAACTGTGACAGGCGTTGTGCAGTGTTGAGCGAACACCCCTGCACTGCAAGCAATGCCTCCTCCCACTGGTCCTCTTCAAACGCCCCCACATCCCTCTCCCAAGAAGACAACACTCTTGCGGGGAAACCCGGTAAAAATTAGGAAAGCAACATGGCATATGAGCTGGAGATAAATCCCTTCAAACAGTTTACTTCAGACATATAATGAAAAATTGGGGCGGGAGAGAGGGTCCATGGGTTGTCACCCGCCTGAGCCCTGACTGCATGGCTTAACTGCAAATAATGAAAGTGCATTGACTGGGGCAATCCGAACCGCTCCCGTAGCTCCACAAAAGGGCGCAAGCGGCCACCCGAAAAGATATGAACCAAATGGATAACTCCGTATCTCTTCTGTATCAGGGCATATGTGGGGAAGAGCCTGTTTGACTTGGCAAATTGCAATGCCTCTAAACCCGTGACTACCGCGTCCGAGCCCGAAGTGTGTTTCAGTAGGGCAGTTACTGATGTATCCTTCCCCTTAGATATAGCCCTGGCTATGTGTTGTAATTGAGCCGCTAAATAGTAAAGCCATGGATTAGGAAGGGCCAGCCCTCCCGCCTCCTTGGGTTTTTGTAGCTGTTCCAGCTTAATTCCAGGGGGTTTGTTAAGCCAGAGGAAAGCCCAGAACAGGGAATTAATTATCCTAAAGAACTTCAGTGGGATCACCATGGGGGTATTATGGAGAATATACAAAAGTTGTGGCATGAATATCATTTTAGTGAGGTTCACCCTGCCTACCAGTGACATCTTCAGCCTAGACCATACCTTGGACTTGTCCCTAATCCGACCTAGCAAGGGGGAGAGGTTCAGAGTAATATAATCACAGGGTTGTGGTGTGACCCAGATACCCAAGTATTTAAATTTAGTGGCCACCGGAATGTTCTGCAACGTGGGGCCCTGCAGATCCACAGCGTCTAACATCATAATCGCGGATTTAGTCCAGTTGATTGTCAGGCCGGAGTTTCAGCCACAGTTTTGAATCACTGTCATAGCCTCACTCAGGGAGCCTGAGGTGTCCCCCAGCAGCAGCATGGTATCGTCTGCATATAACATGAGTTTCTCTTGTATCTGACCATATCTAAATCCGGTTATTAAGGGGTTGGAACGTACCAATGCCGCCATAGGTTCTATGGCAATAGCAAACAACAGAGGCGACAGGGGGCACCCCTGTCGAGTGCCTCAGTTCAGCCGAAAGGGAGAAGAAACCCTGTCCGCCTCTCTGATGACCGCCGATGGGGAATTATACAGGAGTTGGACCCATGATAAAAACACCGGCCCAAATCCAAATTTTGCCAAAGTAGCCCACAAATACTGCCACTCGATGCTATCAAAGGCCTTGTGGGCATCGAGTGACAGCAATGCCCTATCTCCCGCATTGTCCGCCGGTAACTGCATATTGAGAAATAACCTACGGAGGTTGACGGCTGTGGATCTCTCCGGTATAAAGCCAGATTGATCCGGGTGAATAATGAACACTATTACTGTATTTAGCCTATTAGCCAGGACTTTGGCAAGTATTTTTATATCTGTTTGAAAAAGCGAATACAGCCTATAAGATCCCGGGTCTAGTGCATCCTTCCCGGGTTTAAGTAGCAAAATTATGCTGGCCTGCCTCATAGAATCCGGGAGTTGTTGCAACTCCCTAGCTGAGTTCAGAGTGCCCAGTAGCCTTGGCAATACAACTTCCCCATATTGTTTGTATACCTCGATCGGGATGCCATCGTCACCAGGTGCCTTAGAGTTGGGAAAGGAATTGGTAGCAGTAACAGTCCTCAATAGTGATGGGAGCTTCAAGAGTTTCCACCTGGGACTCCGTCAAACACGGTAGTTCTATCCCCTGCAGAAAGTGCGAGAACCTCCTCCAATGTATGTGTCGGTTTTGAGCCGTATGGAGTTTCGCATAGAATTCCACCAGCTCACGCATCACCAAGTCCGGAGAGTTCACAACCCCACCCAATGCAGTACGCAGGGCCCCAATAGATGGAGACGACTGCTGAGAGCTAACAATCTTGGCCAGGAGTTTACCCGTCTGTTCTCCCTCCTCATAAAAGGCAAGTTTATTAAAAAAACGATTTTTGTCCGCCCCGGAAGCGTCTATCCTACTCAGCGCATCCTGGGCAGCTATCCACGCCTCACGGGATCCCTCCCCAGAATTAGCAATGTATTCCGCCTCAAGGCTCTTAACCAATTGGGCCGCCTGTTCTCTATGTGCCGCTGTGTTACGTTTAATGGCATTCACCTCCGATATAAACACACCCCTCAGAAAAGCTTTAAAAGCATCCCAAGAGGCGCCCAAATCGGGATGGTCCGCATGCCCCTGCCAGTATGCAGCAATATCATCCTCAATTTTAGTGTGGGAGGGAAATAGATTTAGCCAGAAAGCGTTCAGCTTCCATGACGCTCTTGGCAGACTAGGCTCCGGCCTGACCCTCAAGTAAAGTAAAAGGGGAAAGTGATCCGAGATACTCCTAGGGAGGTACTGTACGTTTTCAATATATTGGGAGGCCGGTCTTGAACAGAGGCATAGGCCAATCTGAGACAGGGACATATGCGCCTTAGAGAAGCACGAAAACTGCCTCTCCAGGGTGTTCTTACTTCTCCAGGGATCCGCCCATCCCACCTCCTCTATAAATTAAGCCAAAGCAGGTCTCGGCTTCGTAAAGCTAGCTGACGGGGGAGGGTGTCTATCCAGAGCAGGGTCAATTATACCATTTAGGTCACCTACCAAGACTAAGGGTACTCCCGGGCTATTCAGCTGAAAAGTCAAAAGGGTACGCAGAATCAGTGGGTTGAATGGCTACGGAATATACAACGCCACCAAAATCAGCGTCAGCTGGTAAACCCTGCACAATAAAAACACAAACCTCCCTTCCTGGTCAATCCTGGATTCAAGCACCTGGAATTCCAAGGATTTATGTATCAGGACACTCACACCCCGAGAATAAGAGGTGTGGGTGGAATGATACGCCTAACCCGCCCAAGCAAATCCCAACCATGAGACCGTCTCTGAGGTCAAATGAGTCTCCTGCAGCACACACACCGTGGAAAGATGTTTTCTAAGGGAGGTGGAGACCATGGTACACTTGAGTGGATCACCGAAGCCCCGCACGTTCCACAAAATTATAGGCGTACAAGACATTATGACACTTTAAAGAAGTATGATCCGTACCATGTTTGTGTGGATACGGCTGCCCACCAGCCAAACTCGGCCCCCGCATCCACCTCTCTAATACATATGGGAAGGCCGGCCGCAGGCTGGCCTGAGTTTGTAGGAGGAGTCGGGGGGTTCATAAACCCGCCCTCCTTCTCCTTTCTCCTGCGGCCGGACCTGGTGTTTTCTCGACGTGACGTCATCGACAGGCGACTCACGGCTCCACGAGGCGAAGAGGCAGAGAGGCGGCTCCCACGGCTCCACGACGGAACGGCTCCACAGCGGCACGGCTCCACGGCTCATCGGCTCATCGGCTCCACGGCCCCCGGCGGCCTCACGGCTCCTCCTTCTCGGGTTGGTTCCGCCTTCTCGCTCGGCCACCTCGTACAGGTATCGGGGGGGGGGGGGGGGGGATTTTCGTCACTGGCTGGCAGGTCACATCACCAAAGGGGGGGTTTCATTACTGGCTGTCTCGGGTCACATCGCGTGGTCAAGAGGGGGGATTCATTACTGGCTGACAGCACAGGGATAGGGGGGGGGGTCATCACTGGCTGACAGTATCACGTCGCACGGACAAGGGGGGGGGGTTTCATTACTGACTGACTCAGTATCTTGTCACATAGGGAGGGGGGGGTGTCTCTCTGGTAACCTGTTTGGTGAGGGGGGGGCGCTTCTTTCAGGTGGCAGCCAGGGGAACTGTGTTTTTGTTTGTATTTTTTGCCTTGTTTCATCACCATGTGTATTAAATGTTTTTTTCCCAAAAAAACGTACATGTATTCCGGTTTAGGAGGTATCTGTTGATCCCCCCCCCCTCATCCCTCCAAGCTGCAGCTTGTTCAGGTGTATTTCTGGGACAGAGCCCTGTAGGTGTCACTCAGAGATCCTGGTCTCCCTGGGGGAACCACTCTAGGTGAACCAAGTACCTTTTCCAGGTGAGCCAGCCGGTCGCATACGTTTGCCTTGGATACGCCAGTCATGGTGCGATCTCCTTTTCGGTGTTTTGTTGTCTCTCAGCAATATTGTCATTTTTGTTTTGACGTATATCTATCATTTCCGTCATGTCTATCGTTTCCTTCTCTGTTTCAGGACTTTTTCGTACAGTTACGTTTACGTAAACAACAGGGTTCTTGTTAACTGTTGCAGTGAGTGTCATGCAGTTGCTTTCGTTTTTAATCAATTTCTCACGCAGGGTGCTGGTTCCACTTCACTTAGCTTTCACGCAAGTATCGCTTGGGAGTGGGGGGGGGGGGGTCTCCACTGGGGAGTCACCCACCACGTTTGTGGGTATGTACGGTTTGAGATGCTTCGTTTTTAATTAGCTTGATCAGTGGCAAGTTCTCCTCAACCGTCGGGTATGGGACACCTTTTCCATCTTTCATGCTTCACGTGGCATTGTCGTAGCACGCTCATTGTACCTGGTTCGTTCCAGGGGGGTCTGACTCGCTTCAGTCCCCTGCATCTTTTGTTTCAGGGGCCAGACGCAAGGTTCACGTGTTAGGTGGAGGACTGCCGGTGAAGGTAAGCTGGGGTTCCGGGAGCCAACCCGGTCTGTTCCAGGTCATTAAGGGTCTACCTGCCACTGGGGGTCACCTAATTCGTTTAGGTTGAAGCGGGTTGAGTTGTTTCGTTTTTAATTGACTTGAACAGTGGCAAGTCTCCTCACCCGTTTCGAATCCGTTCATGTCTCGAGTAGTCACTCAGCAGCTTCTAAAGCTTGGGACCTGTCACGTTTCAAGGTCCGGGGGGGGGGGCCTGAGTGTTTCGAATTTTAATTTGTCTGCGTCGGCAGATGGCTCGGCCCTCCTAGTGGGGAGGTAGTGGGGTGGGTTCGGACCCAGGCTAGGGGGGTGCAAGAGTGGGGGGGGGGCTTGGTCGGTGTTTTCCTTTGTCGGCCTGGTGTTGTGGGAGTCTGTCATGGTGTTTTGTTTCCATTTAATTTCAGGACATGTCGCAGGCAGCGGATATCGAAGAGTTCGCCTCGGGTTCCCCTTCTTCAGCTAGGGGTTCAGCGAGGGGGTCAGAACGGGGCGCCACGCCTACCCTGAGGTCCTGGACTGTGCCGAGATTGGTGGCGGAATTGCGGCGCAGGGGCATTTCCCATCCGGCTTCGGCACGCAAAGCTGAGCTATTCAGACTGTTGTTCCCCTCCCCCGCCAGTACAGACAGCGCAGAACAGGTCACTCTTCGGGCCATGGCCACATCCCTGACGCAAATCCATTCCACCCTTAACTCGCTAGCGGGCTCTTTTCAGGATCTAAGGGCCAGGGTGGAAGTGCTAGAGGCCAGCCCAGTTCTTGCCCCGGTGGTCCCGGCTATTCCAGAGGTCTTGGTTATCCCTGAGGTTTCCACGGTTCCTGAGCCTCCGCTGTCAGGTACCAGCTCCGGTGTCCCTTCTGTAACCCCAGCTCATTTCATCCCGGCAGGCATTAGGAAGGACATCCTCGATGGGAAGGACGTCAACCTGGCGTCCTTGTTGATAGCCACTCATGATGTGGCTGACAACAAGTCCTACGCCTGTGGGGACGTTTCCGTGATCATCAAAGCCAGGGATCACAGGTTGAACCGGAAGCTCTCCATCCCTGAGTTCGTGCTGGCTTTCAGCTTGTTCAGGGATGTAGTCTGCTCTGCGAGTCCCCTTAGGAGAGAAGAGCTGGACCACTATCTCTACGCAGTAGTGGAGTTGGGTCACAAATTCGGTGGCTCGGCGTTCTATGATTACCACCGTTCATTTTCCGCCAAGGCTGCCGCTTTGTGGGCCCAGCACCAGGTAGTGGCTGTTTGGAGCCGTGTTGACACGGAACTGTTCTGCCGCCATTTTGCGGGGTTGAGGTCACCGGTTTGCGCCACCTGCCAGTCATCGTCCCACACGGCCTATTGGTGCCCCAACTCGGAAGCTTCGGCCCTCCCGGGCACTTCCAGAGCTTTCCCCGGGTCTCTTCCAGCACCGGCGCAGGCAGCCACTGTTGACAAGTTGGGTCGGCCTATCCAGTATTTGGGGAAATCCCCTATTTGCAACAATTTTAACCATGGGGTCTGCAACTACGGTCAGTGCCGGTTGCTGCACATCTGTTCAGGATGTTTCAGGGCCCATTCGAAGTCTACCTGTTCACTGAGACTGAACAAACAGTTGACTGAGCCGCATCAACGTTGGGTTGCTGCAGGACTGGCTGTCCTCCCACCCATCCGCGGAGCTAGGCCCCTTTTTGGTGGAGGGTTTTACTCATGGCTTCCACACCGGGTTCATTACTTTGCCACAGCAGACTTTTGAATGTCCCAACCTCAGGTCATGTTGCGGGGACATGGGGGCGGTAGACACCTTACTTCAGTCAGAACTGGACAAGGGTTTTGTCATCGGCCCTTTCGCTGTGTCCCCTTTTCAGTCTTGGAGGGTCAATCCGTTGGGTCTGGTTAAAGGAAAGTTCTCTAATAAACTAAGATTAATTTATGACTTGTCCGCCCCTCATTGCTCCGCTGTGCCCAGCCTCAATTCGCTAATTCCATCGGAGGAGTTTTTGCCTCAAGTATGCGTCAATAGATCAGGCCATCCAGCGAGTCATCAAGGTAGGGCAGGGCGCTTGGCTGTCCAAGGCGGACATAGCGGACGCCTTCAAACTCCTCCCAATCACACCGTCACTCTGGCAGTGGCACGGGATCAAGTGGAGAGAGTTGTACTATTTTGCCACTAGACTCACCTTCGGGTCCAAAAGCAGTCCATGGCTTTTTGATGTGTTTGCCCAAGCGCTTGAGTGGATTCTCGTCCATAAGGAGCGATGCCATGGGGTCATTCACTATCTGGATGACTTCCTCCTCATCGAGAGTCCCCGGCGAGCCCCCGTGGATTTGCAGAAGCTGCTGGGGGTTTTTTCAGCGCTCAATGTGCCACTGGCAACCAAAAAGCTTGAGGGCCCGGCATGGACTCTCACCTTTTTGGGGGTCGTTTTGGACACCAAAGCCATGCAGGCCAGGCTCCCGGCTGACAAACTAGCCAGAATCAGGGAGTGTATCCACGTCTTCACAGTCTCTCGGGTTTGTACCAGGGTGGAGTTGTTGTCTCTTCTGGGCATGTTAAACTTCGCCATGCGTATCATCCCGCAAGGTAGATCTTTTATTTCCAGGTTGTTGGCCTTGTTACCATCGGCACCGGATTCGGACTCACGGGTCAATCTGGACGCGGCCGCGTTAGCAGACCTCCGGATGTGGGACGAATTCCTCCGGTGTTGGAATGGGGTCGCTATGTTCATTCCCGGGGCATCTTGTTCCTCTCCCCAGGTCGGAACTGACGCGGCGGCCACGGTGGGTTACGCTGCTATTTTTGGCACCCATTGGTTGGCAGGTCCGTGGCCGGAGGATGTCTTGGCCATCCCTGGGTTCACGGAATCTTCTGCCTTGTTCGAGATCTACCCCATAGTGGCCGCAGCCTGGGTGTGGGGCAGCTCTTGGGCAGGGCAGACAGTGGTGTTCTCCACGGACAATCAGGCGGCTGTGGAAATCCTCACCAAGGGGAGGTCCCGGTCCTTGGTCATCATGTCCCTGGTACGCAGATTAATCTGGTTGTCCCTGTATCACGAATTCCATTTTCTATGCAAATTCGTCAGTGGGGTGGAGAATGGTGCGGCGGATGCCCTGTCACGGCTCAATTTCCCATCTTTCTTTCTGCAGGTCCCGCATGCCGATGCTCAGGCCACGCCATCCCCACAGGCGTCTCTGCTAATGCTGGACTGAACACCCTCTTGCTCGATGCGGCAGTTTTAATTGGGGCGTCTCTGGCGAACAACACCAAGAAGGCTTACACCACGGCCTGGAAGGCCTTCCTGGTTTTTCAGTCCTTGCACCCCTGTGACAACGGCCTCGATGTCCGCTATTTGTTGGCATTTGTCACTTACTGCCACACTCGGCTGAGATTGTCTCATGGCACCATCAGGACGTACCTCGCCGGGGTGCAGCACCATCTGTCCCTGCAGGATCCCAATCGTCCTTCCCTCTTCTCAGCCCATGTCATCAAGGCTGCGTTGAGGGGTGTCCTGAAGAGGTGTCCTCCAGCTACCACTTGCCGTCTCCCAGTCACAGGGCACATCTTCCGCGGCATGTCTGGTTTACTGGATGGGCTGCCTTTCGGGAGGCTCCTCAGTGTGGTGTTGAAAGCAGCCATTTATTTAGCTTTCTTTGGGTTCCTCAGGCCAGGCGAGTTTTGCCGTACTGGCCCGGGTTCCCGAATCCTCACGGTCAGTCAGTTGGTTAGACACCCGCACTGTTATAATCTGCATCTAACAGCTTGCAAGACCCAGCAGGTTGGGGCTGGCACCAATGTGTCGTATTTTGAGATTGGCGGGGCGTGGTGCCCCATGCTGGTGTTAGATCAGCTCAAGGCATTGATGTGCAACAAACCCATGAACAGTCCCTTGCTCCCTTTCCCGGTGGCTCCCCTCACGGCGGCCCAGTTCTCTAGTCACTGCCGCACGTTGTGGGCTAGTTTGGGGCTAAACCCGGCAAGCCGGTCGGGTCACTCGTTCAGGATTGGGGCAGCCTCGGCAGCATCCCGTCAGGGGATCCCGGCCCATGTCATACGGAAGTTGGGGAGGTGGAATTCGGCTTGCTTTGCCAGATACATTCCAGATCCGCAGGTTGAGATGGCTCGTGCTTTCAGGCACCTGACTGATTAGGTTTGTCGTTTTGCATTAAACATATTCAACATTTACCCCTGTGTCCTTTGCTTTTTTGGCCCCTTTTAGGCGTACCGACCACGTGACCTTTGGCACACTCTCAGGTCTTGTCCAGGATATCTTTCCACGTTCATATCCACATCCACGTGGAGACTCCAAGTACAAATGGGAAGGCCGGCCGCAGGCTGGCCTGAGTTTGTAGGAGGAGTCGGGGGGTTCATAAACCCGCCCTCCTTCTCCTTTCTCCTGCGGCTGGACCTGGTGTTTTCCCCACCCTCCCGTCCCCCTTTTAATTATTTCATTCATTCATTTCATTCTTGGGTATGCCCCCTTTTAGGCGTACCGACCACGTGACCTTTGGCACACTCTCAGGTCTTGTCCAGGATATCTTTCCACGTTCATATCCACATCCACGTGGAGACTCCAAGTACAAATTAATATCACAGAGCATCCCACAAGACATTATCCCAGCAAAAGGGAACCACCTCCCCCCTTCAGAATGCACGCTGGGCCGGGCCCTGAACGTGTGCAACCGTACACCAAAAATTGTGACTAGATTGGAGAGGAAAAGCAGCGTGTAGAACATGTCCTGCGCCAGGGGACACCGCCCAAAAAGAGGGGGCACTCATCCCAGCTCTCGCGAGGGATCACAGACAGAGAAGGCCCCAGTCCACAAAAATAAAAATAAAATGCTTGCAGTTGTCATCCGACCATCAATTAGTATAGAACCATCAAAATGTGAGAGAAAAAAAAAGTAACAAACATAAAAAACTGCTGAGTGTAAACAGGAACCCAGATCAGGCTCTGATGCAACAGGCATATAGCAGCCCAGGTCACGTACCTCATTAGGTACACCAACTGCGGATCGATTCGCATGTATAGCACACATGCTCAGATCCTGATAAAGTGCAGGTAACGTTCTCCCGGTCTTGTAACTTTGTGGGCGCAAGGCCCAGAACTCACATGGCAACAATAAAGACTGTTCTTCATATCCTAGGCTTCAGCACACTCACAGTTCAGTCAGCATCTACCGCAGGCCTCCCATCTTGTCGGAGAAGGTGTTTGTTCGCATCAATCCATGCAGAGGCCTCTGCAGCCGACTCAAAGAACTGCGCTCTGCCTCCTGCAATGATCCTGAGCTTAGCCGGGTACAGCATAGCATAATTGGCTCTCAGGTGATGAAGCCTTTTCTTTACCTCTCCAAATTTAGCTCTGCGCCTTTGTACTTCCGCTGAAAAATCTGGGTAAAGGATACTCTTGCACCGTTAAACTGCACGTTCCGTTTTTCCCTGGCAAGACGTAGGATTATTTCTTTATCTTTAAAATTAAGGAGCTTAGCCAACATGGTGCGAGGCCGACTGCCCGGGGGTAGGGGTCTGGGTGAAACCCTGTGTGCTTGTTCTACCGAGTAGAATGGCGTAAACGCATCTTTTACAAAGATCTCCTGCAGCCAGGCTTCCACAAAAGCAGTAGGGTCCCTACCTTCTGTCTTTTCCGGCAGGCCAACTATGCGGATGTTACTTCTCCTTAAACGGTTCTCAATGTCCTCGTTTTTAAGGTCATTGGCAGCTGCTATTCTGGCTGCGACCTGTAGTTCCCTGGCCATGGGAGCCATCCGATCCTCTATATCGCTGACCCTACCATCCACTGCGGTGGTGCGTTCCCTGATCTTTTAAAAATCATGGCGAAGCAAACCCATTGAAATATCTGGGCACGCTCATTCTTTCGAAAGCCTCCCAGATATTCAAATTAAATCCCCCCCCTATTAAAAAATGTCCAGACACTACTTAATCAGTGGAACAACGGTCTTCACTCTTGGTTCTGCTGTTGCAATATTCTAAAGATGACTGTTCTCCCTAAATTTCTTTACCTGCTGCAGGCCATCCCGATACACATCCCCGCTGTCTTCCTTAGACAAGCTCATTCAGCATTCACGACGTTCCTTTGGGCAGGGAAAAGACCCAGACTCCACAGAAAGACTCTCTCACTCCCAAAACAACACGGTGGCCTGGCATTGCCCGAGATACATTCCTACTATCACGCGACCCACCTGAACAGACTGGTTGACTGGTGCCACCACCAGGACACCAAGTTGTGGACTCAGGTGGAACAGGCTCAAAGCGACTTCCCCCTCCGACGACCCCTTGGTGTTACTCGGCCATGCTGTTGCACCTCAAGCAACACCCACTCATAGGCACCACCATGAAGATATGTGCTGATCTATTGTCACGCGCCTCCCTCTCAGCCCACGATTCACCATTGCGCCCGATACTAGGTACCCCCCAATTTGAACCAGGCGTTAGCGACCAACGGTTCCGATTGCTGTGCGGGGAGGGGATACACCAGGGCTCAGCATCTCGGGTAGATGGAGGACAGTGACTGAACTTTCGGACCCAGACGGTCAATATCGCCTGGACTTCCTGAGAGCAAATCAACTCGGTCATTTCTTAGCTAGCATACCACCCCCCAATGCTGCTAATAAACCCCTCACTGAGCTGGAGGTGCTGTGCACTGAGACGGGGGTGATAACATACCATATGTAAGGGAGAGGGTGTGGGCTAACGCCTCCAGACGACTATCGCCCCCCAAATCTAATTAAATGGGAGAGAGACCTGAACTGCCACTTTAATGACAACAAAACACAACATATCCTAAGATTCACGCATAAGTCCTCTCTATGTACCAAATTCCAAGAGACGAACTACAAAATTCTTACACGGTGGTACAGGACCCCAGCCACGCTACACAAATTTTTCCCTACAACCTCATACCTTTGCTGGAGCTGCCAACAAGAGACAGGCACTATGCTTCACATTTTCTGGTCCTGCACCAAGATCTTGCCCTTCTGGAGGAATGTCCGCCAAATAGTTCAGAGATTTTCGGATCGTACGGTTCCGGAGGAACCGGCATACTTCCTGCTCCATGACACTGGCACCCCCACACGCACATACAAAAAATCAGTGGTCCGCCACCTGCTTGATGCAGCCAAAGCATGTATCCCGCTGTGCTGGAAATCCCCGCACCCCCCGACCATTGAGCTATGGCTTAAGAAGGTGGACGATATCAGCCGCATTGAAGATCTAATCCTCACTAGCCAAAACAGAGGAGAATCTTACACCAAGACATGGCAACTGTGGAATACGTTTAAGTATTCAGATGAGGGGCGGGCCCTGGGTTGTGGGGACCAGCTGCCTTAAGCACCCCGTTAGACACTACATAGATCAGGACAACCCCCATTCAAATTCAGAATGCCCTACCTACCTCTACCCCCCTTATGTCTCCTTGTATCAACCTCTTTCCCCGCTTTTCCTCTCTCTTGGTTTCAGGGCAATGCCCATCTCTCTACTAACCTCTCTTTCTCTGCTGTCTTATTACTTCTTCTTTGGAAAAAAATAAAACATATGGGAGTTGGCCCCGTAGAGTTGCGGACCACTGTCCAGTAGGAATTGGTCGGCAAGTGCAGCTGGAGGGCTATGGAAATCCTCAATGATATATAAGGGATGGAACAGTTTAGTAGATCCCAATTGGAACAACGATATTAGTCACATGTCCCTGAGGGAACGTCAATGTGGCTGTCGGCTGTCGCCTATGCTGTATATGTATAAACTTTATGGGCCAGATTCACGTACCTCGGCGCATCATTAGGCGGGCGTAGCGCAACGCAGATACACTACACCGTCGAAACTTAGCGAGGCAAGCAGCCTATTCAGCAAGCAAATGCGCGCTGCGGTGCGCCATCGTAACTTAATTTAGACGGCGTAACCCGACGTAATTCAAAGTGGGAAGGAGGTGGGCGTGATCCATTTAAATGAAGCGTGACCCCATGCAAATTAAGGTCCGAACGAACGGCGCATGCGCCGTCACGTGATCGCATGCCCGCGTTCCACTGCGCATGCGCCCCAATTCGCCTATCGTATTCCCCCACGATAACCAAGCCCACCGTTTCCGCCCAGGGCATAAATCCGCCCAGACATGCGCCAGTCAAGTGCAAAAGTACACCTGCTGGTTTTGGTCGTTTGGTGTGGCTACTTTTGCCTTGTTCTTATCCAAAAAGATGTCTGAAGCTGCGTCTAAAGATAGGAGGGATAAAAACTTTAGTAATGAGGAGAAGGCGGTCATTATTGATGCCATGACAAAATATAATAAGTTCCTCCACGGCAAGGAAAGTGGCTCGACCAGCAAGGTCCGTAAGGATCAAATATTGGCACAGATTGCAGCGGAGGTGAGTGCCCTTGGCTATGCCAACCGGACCCCAGATAAGATAGCCAAGAAGATCAACGACCTTCAGCGTCTTGTGAAGTAGAAGGTGGCCAAGATCAAGAAACACAGAAGGGGCACCGGAGGTGGACCAGCCCTGAAGATAAGACTGACACCTGATGAGCAGGTCATTGCCAGGTGCCTGGAGAAGGAGCAGGTGGAGGGCCTGGAGGGCTTCGAGTCAGTTGATCAGCCCTTGAGGACAGGTGAGTGTGTTTTATCTTTTATCTGGTGTCTAGCATGTGGGGGGGGAGAGAATATGTGACAAGTGTGTGGGTCCACCAACATGTGAATGTTTTGTGTCATCCACAGATGTGCAGGATGAAGCGGGCCCATCCTCGGCTGCTGGGCAACCAACCCCATCCCAGGATACCAGTGTCCACACCTCTCCATTAGAGGAAGTGGAGGAGGAGCACGGGCACCTGGATGATGGCATATATCTGGGGGATGAGACCACCGTCGCTGGACCCTCCCATACCTCCACCTCCATAGGGGATACCCCCCAAGGGACTCCAACTTCATGGGAACCCCCCCCCAAGGCCCTCAAATGTGGGATCCCCCCAAGGGCCTCCACCATTTTGGGAAGCCCCTAAGGGCCTCCGACCTTTTGGGAAGCCCATCCTCCCTAAGGGAAGTGCCCTCAGGGGCCTCCCCATACTGTCGTCCACAAGCCTCACATGCACCCAGGAAGGCAACTAGGAAGACGAGGGGTGATCCTGACACATTAGAAGCCACTTTGGCTATGGACCTGGCCAGGCAGACCCACCATGTGGGTTCTGTGGCATGTGATATGCGCCGGGTGGCAGCCAGCCTGGCCTCCATGCAGCAGACCCAGGCTGCTTTCACTGCTGCCATGACCGAAAATGTGCAGGAGGTCAGTGCCAACAGCACTGCGTTGGTGACCTGCGTTAGGGACCTGGATGACACAAATTCAGGCCTTGTGGCAGAGGTCAGGAGCCTGGGAGTGGCCATACAGCAGCCATTGAGGCGGTGGGGAATCAGACCACTGCGGTCCTCACCCGCATAGCCCTGGCTTTAGAGGGTATCCAGGCAGCCAGGGAGAGACCGGGGGATGTTCCTCCTCCAAATGACCCACCCCCCCCACCCACGGCTGCCCCCAGGCAACAGAGGGCACAGAGCCTTGGCACTAGGTGTAGTCCACGTCGGGCCAGATGAGTGCCAGTTAGATTATTTTCTTTTTATACTCAATATGAATTTTTTTTATTAACTGATACTCATGAAATGAGTCTGCTTAATTTGTTATGATACTCATGATATGAGTGATATTATGTTATTATGATACTCGATTGGAGTTGTATTTATTTTATTATTATTCGGGATATTTTTTTTTTAAATTATTTTCATAAAAAGATACAGCAACATAATTGGAGCCTTGACGTGGCGTTGCTGCTCCCAAGTACCGCACGGTGTACTTCGGTCTAATCCAATTTATTGTGGTTTGGGGGGGGGGTGTGTTAGGGACCACAGTGGTGTGCATGCGTGCATTCTCATTGTGACATGTTTCATGTGCGTGTTGCACGTGAAAATAAGCCTTCCACGAGGCATCTCCTGACTGCTATTCCCTCAGCAGACGGGGGACCCTCGGTTGGGGGGGAATTTCTGGTTCGGGGCTCAGGTCATGACGGAGTTCAACCTGCAGGCCCCTTCTCATGGCGAAATTGTGCAGAATGCAACATGCACCGATAATCTGGCACACAAAGTCTGGGGCATACAACAGTGTACCCCCAGACCTATCTAGGCATCGGAACCATGACTTCAGGAGGCCAAACGTGCGCTCCACCACTCCCCGGGTACGTATATGTGCCTCATTGTAGCTTCTTTCTCCTGGTGTTTGTGGGTTACGGAATGGGGTCATCAGGTGGGGTCCCAGGGCATATCCAGAGTCACCTGGAAGGGAAAAGACAGGAGGATGTTAGTCATGCATGTGCCCCTCGTGATGTCTGCATCATGGGGGGGACAGTCATACCTGACTCCCATGTCACTCACCAACCAGCCAGCTGTCCCCATACACGTTCTCTTCAAATTGTCCTGGGATGTCGCTTTGCCGGTAGATAAAGCTGTCATGGGTGGCCCCAGGGTGTTTAGCACAGATGTGCCATATGAGGCCTTGAGCATCGGTTATTACTTGTACATTAATGGAATGCCAATTCTTCCTGTTACGGTACATATGCTCAGTGTCACGGGGGGGCTGGAGTGCCACATGAGAACAATCAATGGCCCCCACAGTGCGTGGAAATCTGGCTATTTTATAGAAATCGGTTCTTGCCTTCGACTGCTGGACCTCCTGGGTGGGTCTCACAATGTGGTGGGACATCCGTCTCAGGATAGCGGGTACAACTTGGTGCACGCACCTACTCATTGTGGATTGGGACATCCCAGCCAAATTTCCACTGGTTCTTTGAAATAATCCACTGGCTAAAAAATGCAGGGTTGCCATGACCTTGAGCAGTGGCGGCACTGCTTGTGATCGATGTGTTGGGCTGGTGAGGTCATCCTGCAGGGATCGTACTATTTCCATGATGGCTTCAGTGTCAAATCTCAACAAGCGAAACACCTCCGATTCAACCATGCCAAAGAGGTCCATGCGATCTTGGGGTACCCTCTCCTGTGCCCTCCTCCTCCTGCGTGCTTGTAGACGCCGTAGTACTATGACCACGGCTGCCCCTGACATGTTGGCACACAGATGTGTTGTCCTGCAAGTGTTGTTGCTCAGCTCCTCTGTCACGCTGCTGCTGTTGCTGCTCTCCAGCTGACCTGTGCAAGTCCGTTGCAAAGTTACCCCTGCTTTTATGAAGGGTAACTTTAGATCGGGTGAGCAGCTTACGCGCACCGCGCGTAGCCTACGACGGACAATCGTACGCATGTGAATCTGCATTTCTCCCTCATTTGCATAATTGAATAGCAAATCAATGGGAACGAAGAATACGCCTAGCCTAAATATGCGCCTAAGTTTCGCCGGCGGAGGACAGTTGCGTTGGAAGGGTGAAGTCTAATTTCGCGTGTATGTGCTTCTGTGGGTACGGCGCATCGATACGACGGCGCACATCTACACTTACGCCGCGTATCTCGAGATACACCGTCGTATCTCTTTGTGAATCTGGCCCTATAACTGCACAGTGTGTAACATGTTACTATTTGTTATTTTTGTTGTATCATTGTGGTCACTGTGGACCTGACTCCTGTTATAAATAAACAATTTTGAAAAAAAAAAAATATTTAGCCAAAATGTTAAAAAATTAATTTAGGTGAAACTTTATTGAAAGCATACAAACGTGTAATGGGGGCAAGGTACACACAACCCCTGAAATTGTGAGAATATAACAGGAGGCTGTACTCGATAACTCAAAGTGATCCCCCAGATAAAGTTAAAAGGAGATCAGATAATATTATTTTTTTTTTAGCCGAAACATGTTTAAAAAAAATACCTGCAGATAAATTTAGTTCTTTAGAGGATCCCATAACGGAAATGGAAATATGGAAAAATCTGAAGGAGTCCCTCACAAAGAAAAGTCCAGGCCCTGATGGGCTAACAACCGCATACTACAAGAAGTTTGGCGACATTCTGGTCCCGAGGATGTGTTCTTATATGAACGGCATGGGTACTAATTGGGTGATCCGCCGTGAGGCATTGGAGGCTGTGATTACGATTATCCCTAAGACAGGCAAAGATCCCTCACTGTGCTCCAGTTACAGACCCATCTCCCTACTAAATGCGGACATGAAGTTGTTCGCCAAAATTTTAGCTGGTAGAATTAGGACTGTCATGAAGGATTTGGTACATACTGATCAAGTGGGTTTTATCCCAGGTAGGGAAAGTAGGGATAACAGCATTAGAACACTCCTACTGATACAGAAAATAAAATATAGCAAGTCCCCAGGTCTACTTCTGTCAATAGCTGCCAAAAAGCATTTGACAGAGTAGACTGGAGATTTCTTCAGAATACTTTAGAGTTCTATGGGGTGGGACTTAAAATGCTAGGGTGGATAAATGCTCTTTACAATAACCCAACTGCCAGAGTTAAGATAAATGGGATGGTATCGCGCCCATTTGAGATGTTTAACGGGACCCGACAGGGTTGCCCCTTGTCCCCCTTATTGTTCATCCCGTCTCTAGATCCTTTACTGGCCGGGATTAAAAATAACCCTGACATTAGGGGGATACAGACAGATGACAGGGAACACAAACTTGCGGCGTACGCAATGATATTCTGCTATATATAATGAACCCAACAGTAACTCTCCCTAACTTATTAAACACTCTTAAATTATATGGGGAGGTATTAAATTTCAAAATAAATCTGTTAAAATCTGAAATTCTTAATATAAAAGTGTGAAAGTACAGGACGAATGCAGATATAAACAAGACTTCCCATTTATTTGGAGAGACACTGAGTTAAAATATTTAGGAGTCAATATAACTCCATCACTTGAGTTAATTTACCAACACAATTTCATTCCATTACTGAACGATATTAAAACAGATTTAAACAAAATCGCATCCAGACAGAGATCTATGTTAGGGAGAATAAACAAACAAACAGTTTTATGTGTTTTGTTAACCCTCCCCAAGATTCTATATAAAATACAAATGTTACCAATTTCACTACCGGAAGCTTACTTTAAAATATAAAAAAGTTATTAAGTAGGTTTATATGGCGGAATAAAAAGCCGCATATAAGCATGGCAATATTAACTAGAGATAAGGCACACGGTGGTCTGGGGGTACCAGACATTAACCACTTCCAGACCTTAGGTGTTTTTCAGATTTGGTGTTTGCAAGACTAAAACAGTTTTTTCGGCCAGAAAATTACTTAAAACCCCAAAACATTATATATATTTTTTTCTAACACCCTAGAGAATAAAATAGTGGTCATTGCAATACTTTTTGTCACACCGTATTTGCGCAGCGGTCTTACAAGCGCACTTTTTTTGGAAAAAATTCACTTTTTTTAATTCAAAAATAAGACAACAATAAATTTGGCCCAATTTTTTTATATATTGTGAAAGATAATGTTACGCCGAGTAAAATGATACCCAACATGTCACGCTTAAAAATTGCGCCCGCTCGTGGCATGGCGTCAAACTTTTACCCTTAAAAATCTCGATAGGCGATGTTTAAAAAATTCTAGAGGTTGCATTTTTTGAGCTACAGAGTAGCTCTAGGGCTAGAATTATTGCTCTCGCTCTAACGATCGCGGCGATACCTCACTTGTGTGATTTGAACACCGGTTTCATATGCAGGCGCTACTCGCGTATGCGTTCGCTTCTGCGCGCGAGCTCGTCGGGACGGGCGCTTTAAAAAATTTTTTTTTTGTTTTCTTGTTTTTTTTATTTATTTTATTACTTTTTACACTGAAAAAAAAAAATGTATCACTTTTATTCCTATTATAAGGAATGTAAACATCCCTTGTAATAGAAAAAAGCATGACAGGTCCTCTTAAATATGAGATCTGGGGTCAAAAAGACCTCAGATCTCATATTTGGGCTTAAATGCAAAAGAAAAAAAAAAAAAAATTGGAAATGTCATTTTTTCAAATGACAAAAAAAAAAAATTGTCTCTTTAAGAGGCTGGGCGGGACTGACGTTTTGACGTCACTTCCGCCCAGCAGAGCTATGGGAATGGGCGAAGGAGATTTTTCCTTCAGTCTCGTCCCCGCTCAGCTGCCGAACGGTCCCGATCGCCTCCACCGCTACCGACGGCTCCGGTAAGCGGCGGAGGGCGCGGGAGAGCGGCGGGAGGGGGGCCCTCTCCCGCCACCGATAACGGCGATCTCGCCGGGCAATTCCGCCGCGGAGACCGCCGTTATCGTTTACCAGACCGCGCACACTAAAGATTGATACCTCGGTTGTGGCAGCAGCTGCTGCCGTTACCGAGATATCAATCTATAAAAAATGGACGTACATCGTCGTGCGCAGGTCTGGAAGTGGTTAATGCATATTATATGGCCATTCACATGGCACGGGTGGTCGATTGGGTTAAGGAAAATAAAGAGAAAACGTGGGTTAAACTGAAAAGCAACTTAAAATAAGTCAAGGTTAGGGAAGGAGATTTGGATTCCAGCACAATTAAGACAGTCAAAAGAGCACTTACACATGATTACACTGATATCAATGTTAATATGGGATAGGGTACACAAAAAGGAAAAATAGGGATATAATTCCCCATTAATCCCACTATATGATACAAATTATTTTGCACCGGGGAAAGTAAGTTGGTTCGGGAGTTGGATAAAAAAAACAGACGCAAAACTAAGGGACATACTAAAAGACTGTAAAATTTGTACTTATCAGGAACTAGGGAAAAATAAAGAAATGTTTGAGCTGAACTGGTAGCGATATTTACAGCTAAAAACATTTAGTGGAATCCCTCCCTCATCCGATTAGGCCAGAGGGAAATTTGCTCCCATTAGAGCGTTTGTGTTCAGTGCAGAACGGAAGGGGCGGGATCTCCCTGATCTATAAAATACTGATGGGACTAAAAAATCTGGGGCCACCCCTGTATATAAAAAAAATGGGATGAGGAGCTGGCAACAGGTGATATTGAGAAAGATTTGGGGAAAATACTAAAGTTAGTGCATATTACATCAACCAATTGTGGGCTGATAGAAATTATAACCCCGGATATTGCACACCACTATCAAAGGGAGACCTCCAAATTTTGGGGAGGGAGAGGTTTTGGGGGGTGGGTTAGAGTGGGGTAATTCTTTAAAAACCTGGTAATTCTAGCACTTTTTGTATTTCTGTATTCTTGTATTCCGAGGCCGTAATTGGCTCTTTATATTTATACACATGCACGTAGTAAACAAAGCTACGTAGCAACTTCCTACTACTATGATGTGAACTTGGATGGAGACAGCGAATGAACACTAAAATTGATTAGGTCTCCGGATGGAGTTCTCTGAGGTGGGAAAAAAAAATGCAATAAAACTACCCCCTATATGGTACACTCTATAAACGCTTATTGCGTTTTTTTTTTTTTTTTTACCAAAAATATGTAGAAGAATACTTATCGGCCTAAACTGAGGGGAAAAAAATGTACGGTAAAATACCTGGAGCATTTAGGATGGATTGCAAATCTACAAGCCCAAAGAAGAGTAGAGTATCTGGGCATGATCATAGATACAGCCCATAGCAGGGCATTCCTGCCAGAGTCAAACATACAGGCCCAGATTCACAGAGAGCAAGGCGCACATTATGCCACCGTAGAGCAAACACTGTACGCCACGCCAGCGAAGCGCGGAGAGGCAAGCATTGCATTCAGCAAGCCAGTGCTCCCAACGCTCCACCAGCGTGGCGTGGGTTTCAAAGGCGCACAACGGCGTAGGTGGAAGTGGGCGTGACCCCATGCAAATGATGGGCCGAGCGCCAGACAGGTACGTATCATGAACTGCGCAAATGCCGTGACCTGGACGCATGCACAGCACCCCCTGCGCCTGCTCACAACCACGCTGGCACAACTGCCTAAGCTACGCCGGATCACTGCATACGCCCAGCCAGACACACGTCCAACGCACAAAACGCTGGCTTGTGTTCCCTGGTGCAGACCTGTGCATGTCTGTTGCCGGGTTGCACCTCATTTATGGAGAATAACTTTACGCCGGACGTACAACTTACGCGCATCTCGCGTAGCATGCGCCGGGCACACGCACGTTCTAGAATCAGCGTATTTCCCTCATTTGCATGTTTGAATGGCTAATCAATAAGAGCAGCACCATGCGTCCAGCCCATATGTGCGCCCACCCTACGCCGGCATGTGCAAGCTACGTCGGCGGGGTGTAGCCTGTTTTTAGGCGCATTTTGGTTCGTGGGTCTGCCGCACACATACGCCGGCGTACATTTGCACTTACGTCGGCGTAACGTGTTATACGTCGGCGTAAGTGCTTTGTGAATCTGGGCCATAGTCTCTGAAAGACCTGATCCACAAGGTCAGGGCAAAGAAAAGGGAGTCTATTCGCCTTTGCATGAGGCTATTAGGAAAGATGTTGGCCTCCTTCGAGGCTGTCCCTTACGCCCAGTTTCATTCGAGACTACTTCAAAGCAGTATCCTAGCTGCCTGGAACAAAAAGATCCAAGCTCTGGATTTACCCATGCGCCTGTCTCCAGAGCGCCAAAGCTTCAACTGGTAGCTAAAGACCGAAAAATTGCGGAAAGGAAGATCCTTTCTTCCAGTCACCTGGAAGGTGGTGTCTACGGATGCCAGCCTATCGGGCTGGGTTGCAGTGTTCGAAGAAGCTTCAGCCCAGGGAACCTGGGCCAAGACCCAAGAGAGCCTTCCTATCAACATACTGGAGATCCGGGCAGTATATCTAGCCCTCAAAACCTGGACATACAGGTTACAGGGCCACCCGGTTCAGATCAAATCCGACAATGCTACTGCAGTAGCTTACATCAATCACCAAGGAGGCACCCGCAGTCAGGGTGCTCAGAAGGAGGTGAATTGGATTTTGGCATGGGCAGAAGATCTTGTTCCTTGTCTTTCTGCAATCTTCATCCCAGGGATAGAAAACTGGCAAGCGGACTATCTGAGTCGCCAGCAGCTATCACCAGGAGAGTGGTCTCTCCACCCCGATGTCTTTCAGGCCATATGCCAGAGATGGGGGACCTCGGATGTAGACCTGCTAGATTCCAGGTTTGTGTCCACAACTTTGTGTCCAGGACGAGGGATCCTCTAGCCTATGGGACGGATGCTCTAATAATTCCTGAAAAAGGTTTACTCCCAACAAACTGACATGAGCATTGCCACCATGCCGAGTATATAGAAAAATGAATACCTCAAAGAAATGGGATTTTAAGGGCAATGAAAATAATATACAAAAAAGTATAAGTAAATATAGAAAAATATAATATTTAATTTACTTTACAAAAGTTATGCAAAATTTTTTACAATTGTAACAATCGCTGTAACAAATTAGTTTGCATAATGTGTGGACCATGCAGATCCTGAATAAAAACATATACAAAAAATGACAGTACATAAATGCAGAAGATGTATTGAACCTCGAAAACCCAATAGGGGTCAAGGGAAAATGCAGAAGAAATGTTTTATTTCGACGTGTTTCGACTAGTGAGTTTACACTTGAAAAAGAAAACAGTGTTCCTGCAATTAAGAACAAACAGACAAATAATATATGTACTTGGTACAGATGATCAAAGCACGATACAAGGTCATACATTGAATAATCTGAAAAATTGTTTTTACAAAAATGCAAAAAACACAAAAAAAAAAAAAAAATCACCAAGAGAAGAACTTACAGGTGCATGTGTCTGTCATCTAAAAGAAAAGAGATCCATCCCCCTCCTCCAAAAGGACCCGGCTTGGTCTCCCTCCACACATGGGTGGACGTCCGCAACAAGGAAAGCTCAGAGTGAATAAACAAAAGTTCATTTTAAACACATGCCATAAGAAAAATAAATTTCCAAGAAGTTTATCCCAGGAAGATATTTTTATGCAGAATTGCAGAGTGTATGCCAAATGACCTAAAAGATGGAAAAAAGGAAAAGCTAAAAAATAGCCAAAAAATACCTCCCAAATATAAAGGTTCATATAAGGCAAAAAAGATAAATAATTGCACTGCAAGAAGCCCCATGGACAAGAACTTACCATGAATTGGAAGATCAGGCAAAAACGGCCAGAAGTAGCTGGATGGTCTGATAGCAGACCCATCCGCTGCAGTGTCCAGGAGTGAATGGCAAGTGAGCTTACCTGGTGTAACTATTATATACCCTTAAGCCCACCCCCAAAAGGCGTGTACTAAGGGCGTGTCCAAGCATGAAGGAACCCGAATGCAGATTCCAATGCAATGAAGGAAAGGAAAAACAGAAAAAACAAAAAGTCGTTGCAGGAAGTATGTCAGGTTGTCATAACAACCTAATGCTAAGGCTGTAGCATAGCAAAAGAAAGTCGTGAAGGGACATAAATACCCGGGAGATAAAACCCAACCATAGGATCCCTCCAAATAATAAACAGCAAAAACAGCACGCTCTAAATATAAATATAAAGCACCGCGCTGTTAAAACACAGGTAGAAAACAGATAACGGGTAATCTCCATCAAGAAAACAATGACATATTACCTAATAAAAAAAAATAAAAAAAATTAAAAATAATAATTAACGAGAATAAATTATAATAGAAGTCTCCATGCATGGGAGACATACAATCAATATTGAATCAAGACCAAAGGAGAGGGGGAGGGGTATAATTTTGGAACCTGTCCTATTGAGGGCAGAAAAACACCAACCTGGCACAAAGTGTCAAAAAGGCTTGCCGGATAAACCGGCTTGCCATGACACATGGAGTAGCCCCCACCGGAAATAATCCCATGGGAGCTTGGGTGCCAGGTGAGCTGGACGTACGGGAAAAGAAAAAGAACGGGGTAGAACCAAAGGGGAAGGGGAACGGACCCCAAATCCGACAGACACAGAAGCACGCACCCTTGGGATCGACCTAGTGATCACTATAAAAAGAAATAAACAATTGCGCATACACGTGCGCGCATATAAATACGCGCGCACATATATGCGCATACAATATATTATATATAAATAATACATACAGACACAAAGAAATATATATATGTATATATATGTATCTACAATAAAAGAAAACCCCTATCTGATTCCCTTAACATACATCTCGCATAGCAAGTTAATAAAAAATGGGCAGATGAAAGACAGCATGGGAGGAGAAAGATACTGTGAAAGATATAATGAAAAAGACAAAGAGAACACAGGAAGGAAAGCCCTCCACAGGGTGGCACCGTGCAAAACACAAACGGAGGGCATTGTCAGTCCGTTTTTCCTGAACAGAAGCCATCCAAGAAGGGTCTGAAACTTTCAGCCTCATTGAGGCCAGGAATACTGGTAGCATCGAGATGTCTGATCCATCTCATTTCACGTTGGAGTAATACTTTATTCCAATCACCTCCTCGTTTGGGGATATGTATTCTATCCAACACTGTAAAGTTTATCTGGGGCATTCTGTAACTGTGACATTTAGCAACATGTCTGCCTAAAGGCAGGTAAAGATTGCATATCCTCATGCTGGCAAGATGTTTACTGACACGTTGTCCCAATTCTTGGCGTGTCTTCCCGACATAAAAAGCCCCACATTGACATTGGAGTAAATAAACAACACCCTTTGTCTTACAGTTTGCAAAATGTTTTGGATAAAAAAGTTCCCCATTGGGCAAAACAAGAGAGGTTCTTTGACCAATAACGTAACAGAAGGAGCAAGACCCACAGGGGTAAGTACCCCGTATTTTGCAGGGGTCTTTGCGTAAATTGCCTCTATATTCACTTTGGGTCAGCATTTCACCCAAAGAACCTGATCTTTTATACGTAACCTGTGGATGTTCCGTGACAAAGCCAGCCAGGGATGGATCCTCAGTAAGAATTGTCCAATGTTTGGACAGAATCTTTCGTATTTTAGCATGTTCATTTGAAAATCTTAAGATGATACGTGTAGAGTCATCATTTTGTCTAACCTTCTTTTTAAAAATAAGGTCATGTCTGTTGAGAATTTTTACTCTATTGAAGGATCGTCTCAAAGCAGATTTCGTATACCCTCGGATAAGGAGTCTACTAGTAAGTCTATCTGCCTCCAACTGGAAATCATCATTATTAGTACAGTTACGTTTGAGCCGTAAAAATTGGCTGTATGGGAGGGATTTCTTGAGGGGCTCTGGGTGAAAGCTATCCGCATGGAGAATTGTATTTCCCGCAGTCTCTTTTCTAAAGAGGCTGCTGCCAATTCTACCAGAATCATCTTTGGTGATACAGACGTCCAGGAAATTGATCCTATGGAAGTCGTAGCACATGGTAAAAAAGAGGTTAAATTCATTGTTATTAATAGTTTTGAGGCATTCCTTTAGGGTTTCTTCCGGCCCGTTCCATATTAATAGAATATAATCTATATAACGTTGCCACAGCACAATGTGCTGTGTGTAGATGATCAAATCTTCATTGGAAAAAAAGTTTTTTTTCCCACTCCCCCAGGTACAGGTTTGCATATGAGGGTGCACAGCACGTCCCCATAGCAACACCCTGTACCTGGAGGTAGTGGGAATTATTGAAAAGAAAAATATTGTGTCTTAAAAGGAAATCAAGCATACATAGGATGAAGTTAGAAAACTTCCATTCCGTAGTAGCCTTTTGCCTAAGAACACGTGAAATAACAGCATCCCCAAGGTCATGGGGGATGCTGTTATAAAGGGATTCCACATCGATTGTAACTAGAAAAGCTGATGCTGGTATCTCCAAATTGTCTAGGATCTGGAGCAAATGTACAGTATCCCTTGTATAGGACGCCAATTCTAGGACATGTGGACGTAAATGGTCGTCAATGACCTGACTCACCCCCTCAGATATACTCCCATTGCCTGAGATAATGGGTCTCCCCGGAGGATTTTTGAGATCCTTGTGGACTTTAGGTAGGGCGTACATGGTAGGAATACGCGGAAATTTGGTGCGAATAAAGTTTGCTAAATCAATGTCTATGGCACCAATTCTATGGGCATCGTCAACCAGTTCATAAAATTCCTGGTTGAATTTGTCCACTAGGCAGGCCGGAATGAGGCGATAGCATTTGCGGTTGTTTAAAATTTTCAAACACATGGATTCATAAAGACCATTGTCCATGATAACGATATTACCGCCCTTATCGGATCCCTTTATCGTAATGTCCATGTTTTCTTTCAAACATTTCAAAGCCTTTTGTTGTCCAAGATTCAAATTCTTGACATTTAAATCTTTGGTAATGGCTCGAATCTCCCTGGTTGTCTGCCTAACAAACAGTGCAAGGGCAGGGTTTTGTTGCAAAGGCGGAAATTTATTGGACTTATTTTTAAAGATCTTCTTCAGGGGGGGAGGACACTGTTTAGATTCCTCCTCGTCCTCCTCACTATCAAAATCTGCCTCCCATACGTCCATACATGTGTCATTCTCCTGTAAAAGGAGATTGAGATCACGCAAGGCTCTGAAATCGGCCGCTTTTAAGCCTGGGGCTACAGAGTCTTCATTCTTGGCCTGCTTCCCAAAAAGGCTTTTAAAAAAAAGCCTTCTGGCAAAAAGATGAATATCTTTTATCGCCTCAAAATTGTCCACAGTTTTATTTGGACAGAAGGAAAGACCAAGAGATAAGACTTGGCTTTCTTCGGAGGTCAAGATGTATGAAGACAGATTGATGATATTCAATCCATCCCTGGGGCCATAATTTCCTGTGTCTTTGGAGGGATCTGAGCTAGAGCTAGCCCTCGTTTGTCTAAAAAATCGTCCAATTGCAACTGAGTTTTTGGGATAGTCCCTGAATCTTTGAACATCCTAGTACCAGCAATTTTACCTAAAGCAGGACCTTTGTTCGAATCTGAGTTATTTTTAGGTGGCCTAGGTGTAATTTCAACCTTATCACCACGACCCATCTGTGATTGGTGTACATCCGTGGTCAATTTCTTGTTAATTTGTTGAATTTCACCACTAGTGGTTTGTTGCTTAGGAAATGGTCCCTTACGTTTTCTAAGATGTCGATCCACGTGTGAGGAGGCTGAGGAGGAAGCATTAGATACAGTGTCTGAGTTAGAATCATTCTTATCACTCAACCTAGATGGCTTTTTCTTAGTAAAAACCTTTTTTGAATTTTGTTGCCATTTGTATGCTCTATTTTCCATGAATGCGTTTTATCCCTCCAAAATTTATTTTCCTTCTTAATAAGGATATTTTTGCCAAATTCTTTAAGATGATCCTGCAATTTTTCCTCAAGGGGATTATACTCTTCACATAGCTTGAGGGGTGATAGCCTGGAATATAGAGCATCAATTTCAGTTTCCAACATGTTAAGTTGTACTTTGTATTCATTTTGCAAAAGTAGCATAAGATTTTTCGAACATTCATTCAAATGGAGCTCCCAATTTTTCTTCAGATCATTAGAAATATGATCGAGGATAGGAAAGGAAATCCAATTGGATTTATGTTTTCTCGAATATAACGCTCCAGAGATTGTATATGCCAGTGTAACGCGGATTTTTTCTCAAAGACCCGGGTCAAACTGGCAAAAAGTGAATTGAGATCTGATGAGATCTGAATGCTAGACATGAGCTCCTCCCAATTACCGCCCAACCTCTCTTGTTTTGCCCAATGGGGAACTTTTTTATCCAAAACATTTTGCAAACTGTAAGACAAAGGGTGTTGTTTATTACTCCAATGTCAATGTGGGGCTTTTTATGTCGGGAAGACACGCCAAGAATTGGGACAACGTGTCAGTAAACATCTTGCCAGCATGAGGATATGCAATCTTTACCTGCCTTTAGGCAGACATGTTGCTAAATGTCACAGTTACAGAATGCCCCAGATAAACTTTACAGTGTTGGATAGAATACATATCCCCAAACGAGGAGGTGATTGGAATAAAGTATTACTCCAACGTGAAATGAGATGGATCAGACATCTCGATGCTACCAGTATTCCTGGCCTCAATGAGGCTGAAAGTTTCAGACCCTTCTTGGATGGCTTCTGTTCAGGAAAAACGGACTGACAATGCCCTCCGTTTGTGTTTTGCACGGTGCCACCCTGTGGAGGGCTTTCCTTCCTGTGTTCTCTTTGTCTTTTTCATTATATCTTTCACAGTATCTTTCTCCTCCCATGCTGTCTTTCATCTGCCCATTTTTTATTAACTTGCTATGCGAGATGTATGTTAAGGGAATCAGATAGGGGGTTTCTTTTATTGTAGATACATATATATACATATATATATTTCTTTGTGTCTGTATGTATTATTTATATATAATATATTGTATGCGCATATATGTGCGCGCGTATTTATATGCGCGCATGTGTATGCGCAATTGTTTATTTATTTTTATAGTGATCACTAGGTCGATCCCAAGGGTGCGTGCTTCTGTGTCTGTCGGATTTGGGGTCCGTTCCCCTTCCCCTTTGGTTCTACCCCATTCTTTTTCTTTTCCCGTACGTCCAGCTCACCTGGCACCCAAGCTCCCACGGGATTCTTTCCAGTGGGGGCTACTCCATGTGTCATGGCAAGCCGGTTTACCCGGCAAGCCACTTTGACACTTTGTGCCAGGTTGGTGTTTTTCTGCCCTCAATAGGACAGGTTCCAAAATTATACCCCTCCCCCTCTCCTTTGGTCTTGATTCAATATTGATTGTATGTCTCCCATGCATGGAGACTTCTATTATAATTTATTCTCATTAATTATTATTTTTTTTTTATATATTTTTTTTTATTAGGTAATATGTCCTTGTTTTCTTGATGGAGATTACCCGTTATCTGTTTTCTACCTGTGTTTTAACAGCGCGGTGCTTTATATTTATATTTAGAGCGTGCTGTTTATTCTTTGGAGGGATCCTATGGTTGGGTTTTATCTCCCGGGTATTTATGTCCCTTCACGACTTTCTTTTGCTATGCTACAAGCCTTAGCATTAGGTTGTTATGACAACCTGACACACTTCCTGCAACGACTTTTTGTTTTTGTTTTTTCTGTTTTTCCTTTCCTTCATTGCATTGGGATCTGCATTCGGATTCCTTCATGCTTGGACACGCCCTTAGTACACTCCTTTTGGGGGTGGGCTTAAGGGTATATAATGGTTACACCAGGTAAGATCACTTGCCATTCACTCCTGGACACTGCAGCGGATGGGTCTGCTATCAGACCATCCAGCTACTTCTGGCCGTTTTTGCCTGATCTTCCAATTCATGGTAAGTTCTTCTCCATGGGGCTTCTTGCAGTGCAATTATTTATCTTTTTTGCCTTATATGAACCATTATATTTGGGAGGTATTTTTTGGCTATTTTTTAGCTTTTCCTTTTTTCCATCTTTTAGGTCATTTGGCATACACTCTGCAATGCATAAAAATATCTTCCTGGGATAAACTTCTTGGAAATTTATTTTTCTTATGGCATGTGTTTAGAATGAACTTTTGTTTATTCACTCTGAGCTTTCCTTGCTGCGGACGTCCACCCATGTGTGGAGGGAGACCAAGCCGGGTCCTTTTGGAGGAGGGGGATGGATCTCTTTTCTTTTAGATGACAGACACATGCACCTGTAAGTTCTTCTCTTGGTGATTTTTTTTTTTTTTTGTGTTTTTTGCATTTTTGTAAAAACAATTTTTCAGATTATTCAATGTATCGTGCTTTGATCATCTGTACCAAGTACCAAGTACATATATTATTTGTCTGTTTGTTCTTAATTGCAGGAACACTGTTTTCTTTTTCAAGTGTAAACTCACTAGTCGAAACACGTCGAAATAAAACATTTCTTCTGCATTTTCCCTTGACCCCTATTGGGTTTTCGAGGTTCAATACATCATTCATCTTCTGCATTTATGTACTGTCATTTTTTGTATATGTTTTTATTCAGGATCTGCATGGTCCACACATTATGCAAACTAATTTGTTACAGCGATTGTTACAATTGTAAAAAAATTTGCATAACTTTTGTAAAGTAAATTAAATATTATATTTTTCTATATTTACTTATACTTTTTTGTATATTATTTTCATTGCCCTTAAAATCCCATTTCTTTGAGGTATTAATTTTTCTCTAATAATTCCTTGGAATCAGTTCTCACTCATCTATGCATTCCCCCCCGGTCTCTCTCTTACAAAGACTATTTCGCAGGATCAAAAAGGAGGGAATACCAGTAATCCTAGTGGCCCCAAATTGGCCCAGAAGGCCTTGGTACACCAAAATCATAAAGATGGTGGTAGGAAGGCCCTGGAAGCTTCCGCTTCGACACGACCTGCTGTCGCAGGGTCCAGTGTTCCATTCTTCCTTACAAAAGCTAAATTTGATGGTCTGGCTGCTGAGACCCACATTTTGAAAAAACGAGGGGGTCTCTGGTCCAGCTCTTTTTACGCTCATTAATGCTAGAAAGCCAGCCTCCAGACTCGTCTACTGTAGAGTCTGGAAAGCATAGGTTTCCTGGTGTGAATCCAGAGGATGGTATCCTCGAAAATATGAAATAAGCAGAATTCTTGCTTTTTGGCAGTTAGGCCGCGCACACACGATCGGTCATAACCGATGAAAACGGACTGAAGGACCGTTTCATTGGTTAATCGATGAAGCTGACTGATGGTCTGATGTGCCTACACACCATCGGTTAAAAAAACGATCGTGTCAGAACGCGGTGACGTAAAACACACGACGTGCTGAAAAAAATGAAGTTCAATGCTTCCAAGCATGCGTCGACTTGATTCTGAACATGCGCAGCCTTTTGACCGATGCTTTTGCATACTAACAATCGGTTTTGACCTATCGGTTAGGCGTCCATCGGTTCAATTTTAAAGCAAGTTCTCTTTTTTTTTGACCGAAGGATAACTGACCGATGGGGCCCACACACGATCGGTTTGAACCGATGAAACGGTCCTTTAGTCCGTTTTCATCGGTTTTGACCGATCGTGTGTACACGGCCTTAGGAGTGGATATGAAATTAGCCCTTAGTACCATCAAGGGTCAAATATCGGCTCTAGCAGTCTTCTTTCAAAGACTGCTGGCATCTCATTCCCTAGTTTGGGCGTTCATTCAGGGGGTACTGCGGATAAATCGGCCAGTCAAGTCTCCCTTGTGCCCATGGGATCTGAATTTGGTATTGTCAGTGTTGAAAAAGCAACCTTTTGAACCTATTCGCCATATTCCTTTAATTCTTTAAAGCAGGAAATTGGCCTTTTTGATTGCTATCTCTTCCGCTAGAAGAGTATAGGAACTAGCAGCTCTTTTTTGTAAAGAGCCTTACCTAATTTGTCACAAAGACAAAATTGTACTACACCCCATCCTGCCTTTTTACCTAAGGTGGTGTCGGCTTTTCATTCGAATCAGGACATTGTTCTGCCTTTTTTTTTTCTAGATCCGCGGACAGCGAGGGAAAAGTTATTGCACTCTCTAGATCTAGTGAGAGCAGTAAAGGTGTATCTGCAGGCAACCGCTCAGATACGTAAAACAGATGTTTTGTTTATTTTGCCAGATGATCCCAAGAAGGGCCAAGCGGCATCAAAATCCATTATTTCCAGGTGGATTCGACAAGTAATTGTTCAAGCTTATGGTTTAAAGAACAGGATTCCTCCTTTTTCTGTTAAGGCGCACTCTACCAGGGCGATAAGTGCTTCATGGGCAGTGCATCACCAGGCTTCGATGACTCAGATCTGTAAAGCTGCAACTTGGTCTTCAGTCCACACATTTTCCAAAGTCTATCAAATAGCTGTGAAAGGACATGAGGATTCCGCCTTCGGGCAAAGTGTGCTGCAGGCAGCAGTTTAGGGCTTCTTGTCCGCAAGCGACCTGCTTGATCTGGGTCTCCCACCCTTCATATTGAGCATTGCTTTGGGACGTCCCATTATGTAATGACCTGCTCTGTGTCCCATGGTGTACGATAAAGAAAACAGGATTTTTATAACAGTTTCCTGTAAAATCCTTTTCTTGGAGTACACCACGGGACACAGAGGTCCCCCCTTTTTATTGCTTGCTACAAAACTGAGGTACTTCCCTGATGGTAGGGGTTATATGGAGGGGAACTGTCTTCAATTGGTTGTGCCAGTGTCCAATCACCGCTGGTGACACTTAACCCATTATGTAATGACTGGCTCTGGCTATATAATCATGTGGCACAGTACCCAAGCAACAGCTTATATTAATTTTGAACAGCAAAACAAAAATTTAAATAACCATATAATAAATAAAATGCAGTTTACAAAAGTTACAAAACTACATCTTTAAGCGCAAATTTCAGTATTTAGGCCACAAACAAGTACACTAGGCAAATAGCAATGTGATATAAGGTAAAAAAACATATTCCTGTTATTTGCGATATAATAAGGGGGGATTATTTAGTCCATCAGTTTCTCTCACCCATGTCCAACTGGAGAGATTTCCCCTTCACTTCTGTTCCATAACCACCACAGAAAGTTAGGGGAAATCCCTGGTAGCTACTAGGATCACCAGAATTTATGTTTCCAATTCTAAAGACCTCCTGCCACCATCATCCCCCAACCAACACCCCCTGCCACCATCACCCCCCTGCCATCAGACATCACCCCCTGCCACAATCAGACATCACCCACTGCCACCACCATCAGACCCTACCACCATCACCCCCCTGCCACCATCAGACATCACCCCCCTGCCACCATCAAACATCACCCCCCTGCCACCATCAGACATCACCCCCCTGCCACCATCAGACATCACCCCCCTGCCACCACCATCCATCACCCACTGCCACCACCATCACCCCCTGCCACCATTACCCCCCTGCCACCATCAGACATCACCCCCTGCCACCATCAGACATCACCCCCCTGCCACCACCATCACCCCCTGCCACCATCAGACATCACCCCCTGCCACCAACATCACCCTCTGCCACCACCATTATGCCCTGCCACCATCAGACATCACCCCCTGCCACCATCAGACCCCCCTGCCACCATCATCACCCCCTGCCACCGTCATCACCCCCTGCCACCGTCATCACCCCCTGCCACTGCCATCACCCCCTGCCACTGTCAGACATCACCCCCTGCCACCACCCCCTGCCACTGTCAGACATCACCCCCTGCCACCGTCAGACATCACCCCCTGCCACCATCAGACATCACCCCCTGCCACCGTCAGACATCACCCCCTGCCACCGTCATCACCCTCTGCCACCACCATTACGCCCTGTCACCACCAGACATCACCCCCTGCCACCATCAGACATCACCCCCTGCCACCATCAGACATCACCCCCTGCCACCATCAGACATCACCCCCTGTCACCATTAGACATCACCCCCTGCCACCATCAGACATCACCCCGTGCCACCATTAACCCCCATCAGATGCTGCCAGTGTGCCCATGAATTGTCGCTACTGTGCCCCATCAGATGCTGCCAGTGTGCCCATGAATTGTCACTACTGTGCCCCCATCAGATGCTGCCAGTGTGCCCATGAATTGTCGCTACTGTGCCCCCATCAGATGCTGCCAGTGTGCCCATTAATTGTCGCTACTGTGCCATCAGATGCTGCCAGTGTGCCCATGAATTGTCGCTACTGTGCCCCATCAGATGCTGCCAGTGTGCCTATGAATTGTCTCTATACTGTGCCCTTATCAGATGCTGCCAGTGTGCCCATGAATTGTCACTACTGTGCCCCCATCAGATGCTGCCAGTGTGCCCATGAATTGTCGCTACTGTGCCCCCATCAGATTCTGCCAGTGTGCCCATGAATTGTCGCTACAGTGCGCCGTCAAATGCTGCCAGTGTGCCCATGAATTGTCACTACTGTGCCCCATCAGATGCTGCCAGCCTGTGTCAATTGCCCCTATTTGCTCACCTTTTAATATGATGATATGGATGAACTTCAGTCTGCATCTGGTGGTGGTGGGGCAGGGCAGTCTTCAGCCAGCGGCCCAGCGCCGGCCGGTCTTCTCTAACTCTCAGACTCAGACAGGAGGAGGAGGACTCAGGAGGAGGCAGCGAGTCGGGCCGCTCGGGCGGAAGGAGGAGCCTGAAATTTACAGCAGTGCACTGAGTGCAGAGCAGGCAGCGGGACTCGGGAGGTCGTCTGGTCGGGACGGACCGGGTCCAGGACTCCAGGCTGAGCAGACGATGTCACTCACTCACTGGGTCTAGGCTGCTGGCCTGCGCTGGGCAGTGGGCTGGAGCTGTGGAGCGTGGAAGAGGTCTGAGCGCTCGGACTCGGAGGGCTCAGTCTGCGCCGCGGTAGGTGAGTGATGCTGAGCTGCTCTCTCTGCTAGAAAAAAACGTGGCTGAAGGAGGAGAGGAGGAGGTGGGGGTGGAGTCAGAGCCTCAGAGAGAGAGAGAGAGAGCTGACGTCACTGGTTGCTACACGCCAAGCGGGGCGGCCTTAGCAACCAGTGATTTAGAATTATGATAATGTAATTACAGCGGCAGTGAGTGTGGCAGTCGGCAGGCAGTCCAATGTCCAATGTGTTTGATTCCGGGACAAAAATTTAAATTACGGGACGATCCCGGGCAAACCGGTCCGGGCCCCACTCGGCTGCGGGCCCCATAGCGCCCGCGTGGGTCGCTATGGCGCTAGTTCCGCCACTGGTCCCAAAGCAATGTTCAATATGAAGGGTGGGAGACCCAGATCAAGCAGGCCGCTTGCGGACAAGAAGCCCTATACTGCTGCCTGCAGCACACTTTGCCCGAAGGCGGTATCCTCATGTCCTTTCACAGCTATTTGATAGACTTTGAAAAATGTGTGGACTGAAGACCAAGTTGCAGCTTTACAGATCTGAGTCATCGAAGCCTGGTGATGCACTGCCCATGAAGCACTTATAGCCCTGGTAGAGTGCGCCTTAACAGAAAAAGGAGGAATCCTGTTCTTTAAACCATAAGCTTGAACAATTACTCGAATCCACCTGGAAATGGTGGATTTTGATGCCGCTTGGCCCTTCTTGGGACCATCTGGCAAAATAAACAAAACATCTGTTTTACGTATCTGAGCGGTTGCCTGCAGATACACCTTTACTGCTCTCACTAGATCTAGAGTAATGTTTGGGGGTTCTAAGTAATATTCTAGCAAAAAAAATTGTTTTTAACTTGTAAACACCACAATCTCTCAGAAAGAGGTTTGGTCCTTACATCTTTGAAGCAGCATTTACTTGCAAAATTGCTTAAAAGCTAGTAACGTTAGTTAGTAACCCCCCCCCCCCCCAAGTTACTAGCTTTTAAGCAATTTTGCAAGTTACTAGCTTTTAAGCAATTTTGCATTTTTAAAGCCACTTCTCCTTGTTTTGTTTTTGGAGCGGTCCAAATTGGTGACATGGTCCCTGAGGGTTGGACCTGGGCCCCCATACCCATTTTAAGGCCAATAACTGGAATATAAGCCAGCCAAGTGAATACTAGCGAAATTAACAGGTCAGTTCCCATAGACTGCAATGGTATTTGTTGTATAACTTTTGCCCATGTTAGGCTGTTTGTTTGCTCCCTGGACCGGGGGGGTGTTTATCCCATCTGTAATTTTGTAGCATGCTGGATGATGTGCTAAAATTTTGAACTGGGTTGTGGCTTATTTTGAGCTATCTGCATCTGGGTTGGTCTGGGCATGCTCAGGGACTTTATTTTTTTGGTATGGCTTTTGGTGTGTAAAATTAATTTGGGTTGGTCTGGGCATACTCAGGGACTTTGTTGTTTTTTGTGCTTTTTGTGTGTGAACAGCACTTGGATTTTTCTGGTCATGCTCAGAGAGTGTGTTTTTTTTGGGTTAGTAATTCAAGGACATCCTTAAAAGTTGTACCTTGAAGTAATGTCTCGACACTGGGTGAACTTGCATTTTTTCCTTTTTATGGACTGTGCAATTGCCTCATTAGCACACAAACTTATGTTATATAAAGCTTGCAGATAGCATTCTATACCTTGCGCTGAAAAGAGGCCAGATTGCTTGATGGTACATTTGGGCTTCCTTATATATCGTTTCTAACACATGTATTTTGTTATGTCTTTGCAAAACCATGGATGTAGATAAGGTGGGGGGGGTTTGGGGTGTCTGAACCCACCCAGAGCAGAGTTTGTCAAAAAATGGGAGCCTTACACTTGTCTCTGTCCGGTCTGTAATTGTCAATGGACGGGGACAAGGCAAGCTTCTATATTGATCCAGCCTGCCATCCTCCCTCCCCACTCCCCCCTCTCTGCAGGCAGGGCCACTTTAGATCTTGGCTCATCTCAGCTTGGACGGGGGATGGGGTGCGGGGCTGCTGACAGCTCAGTTCAGGCGGGGAGCAGGTGCTCTGCTGACACTACAGGGGCAGGGCGGTCCGTTGACACTACTGCTCGGCTCGGATGGGGGGGTGGGCCACTGACACTGATGCTTGGCTCAGACGGGGGGTGAGTCGCTGACAGTTCAGCTCAGGTGGGGGGTGAGATGCTTCGCTGACATTTATGGTCAGCTGGGGCAGGGCGTTCCGCTGACACCCCCTGCTTGGCTCGGGCAGGGCCACTGACAGTTCGGCTAAGCTCGGACAGGGGTGCAGTGCACATATTTCAAATGTACTGCAAGAAGGGGGAGCGGGAGGAGAAAAACAATTCCTGCCCTCAGTGCCTGGCCTGCACCTAAAAATTAAGGTCAGTGCATGTGCATGACAGCTCCAAAAAGAATCTGCAGGGGGTCACTGTGGGGGGTAAAGACCCCAAGATAAGGGTAATCCATCCGCAGTATCTGATTATCTCCTGTTATCGGTCCGCAGTCTCTGATTATCTCTCCTGTTGTCAGTCCGCAGTCTCTAATTATCCCCTGTAGTCAGCCCGCAGTCTCCGATTATCTCCTGTAGTTAGTCCGCAGTCTCTGATTATCTCCTGTAGTCAGTCCGCAGTCTCTGATTATCTCTTGTTGTCCATCTTCAGTTTTTGATTATCTCCAGTAATCCATCCGCTGTCTCTCTGTCTTTAAGCCCCACCCACAATAATTTTGGCCACACCAATTTTTTTCCCTGGCACACTACGTGCTTCGCAGGTCCTTCTTTCCCTTGCATACCCCTCATTCTCAAATTTAAAAGTTCAAAAATGTTCAGTAGGTTTTGTATACCAGTATACCATTTCTCTTGTCTGATATACTGGGATAACAAAAAATCAGTGATTGTGCTGCCTTCCACAAGAGGGTGCCCTTTGCACCTGCCCAGTAAGACTGGCTATTACAATGCACCACCCTGTGATAGTGCTCTAAGGCCCCGGACACACGACCGGATCTGTCCGTTGGGATTTATCCGCAGATCAGTTCCAGCAGACAAATCCGGTCGTGTGTACGGCCTAGCGGACATTTTTCGGCGGACATTTGTCCAGCAGACCGGTTTTCAAGCGGATAAAAATTTCTTAGCATGCTAAGAAATCTATCCGCTGGAAACCTGTCCGTCGGACTGGTCCAAGCGATCCCCATCCCTCGCATGCGTCAAAGTGATTCGACGCATGCGTGGAAGTATTTACCTTCCAGGGTTGCGCACGTCGCCGCGCCATCGTCGCGCGTATGTTTTCCGTGGGGATTTTGATCTGATGGTGTGTACAGCCCATCAGATCAAAATCCGGAGCAGAAATGTCCGCTGGAAACGGTCCGGCGGACCGTTTTCATCGGATATCCGCTCGTGTGTACAGGGCCTAAGGCCCCATACACACGATAGAATTTATCCGCGAATACGGTCCAGCGGACCGTTTCCGCGGATAAATCCTCTCGAGGATTTCGGCGGATTTTCATGCGATGGAGTGTACACACCATCGCATTGAAATCCGCACCGAAATCCTCTGGCGATGACGTGTCGCGCCGTCGCCGCGATTATGACGCGGCCACGTGCGCGACGCTGTCATATAAGGAATTCCACGCATGCGTCGAATCATCACAACGCATGCGGGGGATCCCTTCGGACGGATGGATCCGGTGAGTCTGTACAGACCAGCGGATCCATCCGTTGGGATGGACTCCAGCAGATGGATATGTTCTGCATGTCAGCAAATATTCGATCTGCTGGAATCCATCTCAGGGGAGATATATCCGCGGAAACAGATCCGCTGGCGTGTACACACCATAGGATCTATCCGCTGAAACCCATTTGCTGGGATTTATCTGCGGATGGATTCTATGGTGTGTACGGGGCCTTAGACATTGGAGTGGCTGACAGCTGTATTCTGGTTGGGCATCCCCTGTCAGAACACAATAGCACAGCTTGGGAGATCGTTGTACGAACACTGCGTTTTTTTTTGTTAAGTCCAGCATGTGACAGTGTGTACCAGGCCTTAGACTGGACAATAGCCAACCTCACTGCTATCTTCATAAAAACTGGAAGAAGGCAAAACTGAAATTGTATTAAATTTTCAAGATGATCTGAGAAAATAGAATTAAGGATGTGATTAATTGCTTACTATGATCAACACATAGTTTTCCCTTTTCCAGTCTTTATGAATTTGGTGCAATTTGTTTTACCTTTTCCAGTCTTTATGAATTTGGTGCAATTTGTTTTACCTTTTCCAGTCTTTATGAATTTGGTGCAATTTGTTTTAACTGGGGGGCGTGGCTTGGCAATGGCGCTGTGAGGTTGTGTGCCCGAGGAGCTCCGTGCAGTGTTTGGGTGTGGAGCCTTTTCCAAGTGTGCAAACCTCGCTGTTTTCACATGTCCGCGGCAGACAAAGCTCCAGGGACACCCTCCGCACACAGAGGATCAGATATCTATGTGTACTTCCTGTGGAATTCGGCAACTCCGGTCCCAAGATGGCGCCAACATGCGTTAACTCCGCGAGTGCCGCCACTCTGAAGAAGGCAGGCAAGGGGATGACCAACACTGGGCAGGAAGCCCAGCACTCCGCTGATCATCCAGACTCGCCGATCCTTTCCCCAGTTCTCCCTGGGGCAGACCCCCCTCAACCCTGCCAGATGCCAGCTCACAGGGACCATCGTCTGCTGCTGATTGGAGGGACACCATCTCCCTACCAAGCAGGACATTACTGAATCGGCAGCTTCAATAGTGAGTACCCTCTCTAGAGAAATTCATGATTTAAAGCAAAAGCTTAACACTGTGGACTCACGGGTATCCGCGGTTGAGACATCCTCAAGTGCTCTGGAGTCTAGAATGGCATCACTGCAGGAGTCGCAGACCACCCATCAACGCCACTTAATTATGCTAAAGCTCTCTGTCGATGATGGAGAGAACCAAAACCGCAGGAATAACATCAGGCTGTGGGGTCTGCCAGAAGTCACCTCTGGGGGCAACCTTAGAGCCACAGTCACAGCCATTTTTAATCGCCTGCTGGACAAGCCGCCCACGGCAGAGTTGGATTGGGTACACAGAGTGCAGGGACCTAGGGGGGGAGACGGCCCTTCCCCTAGAGATGTTCTGGCCAGGGTCCATTTTTATACCGTTAAGGAGGAAATAATGCGGAAAGCCTGGTCCAAGGGCCCAGTGGATTTTGATGGTGCTTCTGTGCGTCTTTTTCCGGATCTCTCTCGACTGACCCTCAGAATGAGAGGTGTGTTATGTCCATTGCTTGAAGTTATTAGGAATGCCGGAGCCACGTACATATGGGGGCACCCATTCCATCTCACAGTCCTTAAGGGGAACAACTCTTTCATCCTGCGCTGGCCTGACCAGCTTTTGGATCTTTTTGTCTTCCTGGGGATCCTGGAGGTCCCCATCCCAGACTGGCTGGACTTTCCAACCACATTTGTTACTACTCGTTCTGCATCTCCGAGGCCCCAAAGATCCAGACGGCGACGGCAGCAATCCAGATCAAGAGCGGATTCCAGGGTCACTCCGATGTCATCCTAATTGGAAGTGGCTTACCGGGGAAGTCTCCGGGTTGTGGCAATTGCGGACACTGATGTCCATGGAACTGGGCAGGTCTATACATTTATTGTCATCTTAGGCCGGAACACGAGGTTGCTACCCAATTGGGTGGTGTGTTCGTCTTTGAACCTCTAGAACATTTCTCTTGTTATGTTTTGTTAATTGAATGACAGGCCTGTTTTGCCATATCTAGTTCTGAACTGGGGCTGGAAGGGGATTGACTTGCTACGCCCTCCCCACCTCTACAACTCAGGTGTTTTGTTTTATGTTTTCTTTTGGCATGTGACTGGGGGGGATGGCGGGTTACCCCCCAGAAGATTACAGAACGTTGTTTCCTGAAGTCATTTTCAATATTTGTTATGTTGTGTGCTAGTGGGTTCAAACTCAGGCCTATAGTACCTTCACGAGAGGCACTCCAGTTGATGCAATGGCCACTCAGTTGCCCTTTTAGGCTATTTTTTTTTTTGCTGGTTCAGGGTTTCCCCGATTGGTTCTCCTCAACCGAGGTCCCAGTCTAGCATTTTTTCAACACTAGTTCCTACTGGACAGCATGTCTCCCACGGCTTTACAGAGTCAGTCTTCCACTCCCCACATATAGGACGCACATACTTGTGCCAGGCTCTATACAGCAAACGTTATAGCACCCTGTATATTTTCTCTCTTTCCTTTCTTGTCTTTGGTGCTTCTTCTCCTTTTTTCTGTACCTTTCTGCTCCTTCTCCCCCCCCCCCATATTTCCTTTTTTTCCCCCCGTTCTGCCATATCAACCCATGTCAACCTGTTCACAGGATCAAATTTACCTCCCTCAATGTTCAGGGTCTGGCCACCCCTTAGAAGTGATCTAGACTTCTCTCTGACCTTAAAAAACTCTGTACACAAGTGGCGTTCTTGCAGGAGACCCTCTTTAAACAGCAGGCAGTCCCTAGGCTTTATAACCGGGACTTTCCCAGTGCTTATCATGCACCCTCTCCTCTAACAAAATCCAAGGGTGTCAGTATTTTGATTGCAACGTCAGTCCCGTGGACCGTCCTGGAGGAACGTGCAGACCCCCAAGGCCGTTATTTGCTCCTGAAAATTAGGATTGCCACAGTGACCATGGTGAATGTTTATTTTCCGAACTCGGACCATCTCTCCTTCTTACAGTCCTTAATCGCAATTTTGCTGTAATTCCGTGAAGGCATCTTTCTGTTAGGTGGTGATTTTCATTTCTCCCAGGAGCCGTTACTTGACATCTCGAGTCTGAATTTGGTTGACCCATGGCGAATCATGCACCCAATTTTTCTGCAGTGCACCACACATATTCAAAAATTGACTTCTTCCTGATTCAGCATAAGGATCTACCTCTTGTTGCCTCTTCCCAGATCGATTACATTTCCTTTTCATGTGACCTTGAGTTGGGAAGATACTCCCCTGAGCCCTCCGAATTGGAAACTTCATGAGTCTCTTACAAATCCCGGAAGTGCGTAGTGAACTAGATAGGATTCTTTCACACTATTTTCTCTGAAAATGCTGCCCCGTCTCTGAATCCGATGACCATCTGGGAAGCCCATAAATGTGTGGTTCGAAGCAAGTTGATACGAATAGTTGTTACTACACAAACGGACACTGCCATTCTGGACCTAAAGGATCTAAACCAGTTTCTGGACATTCACCATTTCCGAATGGAAACCATTCGGTCCGTGGTCATCACCCTACAAGGTGGGGAGTATTTGGCGTCTATAGACATCAAGGAAGCCTATTTACATGTGCCTATTTATCCCACTCACCAAAAGTTCCTAAGATTCGCGATAGAGTATCGCCACTTTCAGTTTGTGGCTCTACCTTTTGGTTTGGCCACTGCACCCAAGTATTTACAAAAGTTCTGGCCCCACTGTTGGCAAACTTGAGAGCACAGGGCATAACAGTGACAGCCTATCCAGATGATCTACTTGTGATAGATCAGTCAGTGGCAGGAGTAGATCATGCAGTGCTCAATACAGTGAGATACCAGGAGCATTTAGGATGGATCATAAACCTGCAGAATTCCTCTCTACAAGCCCTAAGAAGGGTAGAGTATTTGGGCATGATCATAGACACAGCCCAAAGCAGGATATTCCTGCCAGACCCAAAGATCAAGTCCCTAAAGAGAATTGATCCACAAGGTCAGACCATCAGTTCGCCTTTGCATGAGGCTATTAGGGAAGATGGTGGCCTCCTTCAAGGCTGTTCCCTACACCCAGTTTAATTCAAGACTATTGCAGGGCGGCATTCTGTCTGCTTGGAACAGGGAAAGCCGAGCTCTGGATTTACCTATGCACCTGTCTCCACAGGTGCGCCAAAGCTTCGGTTGGTGGTTGAAAACCAAAAACTTGCGGAAAGAAAGGTCCTTCCTCCCAGTCACCTGGAAGGTGGTGTCGAAGGATGCCAGCCTGTTGGGCTGGGAAGCAGTGTTAGAAGAAGCCTTGGCACAGGGTTCCTGGGTCAAAACCGAGGAGAGCCTGCCCATCAATATTCTGGAAATTCGGGCAGTATACTTAGCTCTCAGAACCTGGACTCACAGGTTACAGGGCCATCCGGTTCAGATTCAAGCTTATATCAATCACCAAGGAGGCACCAGGGCCGGGATGCTCAGAAAGAGGTGAATCGGATTTTGAGATGGGCAGAAGAACATGTTCCTTGTCTTTCTGCGATCTTCATTCCAGGGGTAAAAAATTGGGAAGCGGACTATCTAAGTCACCAGCAATTGTCTGCAGGAGAGTGGCCTCTACATCCCGACGTCTTTTAGGCAATATGGCAAAGATGGGGGACCCCGGATGTAGACCAGTTAGCCTCCAGGCTCAACAGGAAGTTGGACAACTTTGTGTCCAGGCTTACAGGACGGATGCTCTGACAATTCCTTGGAATCAGTTTTCACTGATCTATGCATTCCCCCCGATCCCTCTTATACAGGCATTGCTGGGCAGGATCAAGAAGGAGGGCATACCTGTGCTCCTAGTGGCCCAAAATTGGCCCAGGAGGCCCTGGTATGCAGAGATCATAAAGATGGCAGTAGGAAGACTTTGGGTGCTTCCACTACGTCACGACTTACTGTCACAAGGTCCAGTGTTCCACTCTTCCTTACAGAAGCTAAATTTGATGGTCTAGCTACTGAGACCTACATTTTGAAGAAATGAGGACTCTCTGGTCCAGTTTTTTTTACACTCATTAATGCCGGCCTCCAGGCTAATCTACTATAAAGTCTGGAAGGCGTATGTTTCCTGGTGTGAATCCAGAGGGTGGAATCCTCAAAAGTATGCTAAAAGTAGGATTCTCGCCTTTTGCCAATTAGGAGTGGATATGAAATTGGCCGTGAGTACTATCAAGGGCCAAATATCGGCTCTATCAGTCTTTTTTCAGAAAACCATTGGCATCTCATTTCCTAGTTTGGGCATTTATTTAGGGAGTACTGCGGATAAATCCACCAGTCAAATCACCCTTGTTTCCCTGGGATTTGAACTTAGTATTATCAGTTCTACAAAAGCAACCTTTTGAACCTATTCGCAAAATTTCTTTGATTCTTTTAAGCAAGAACATTGGCCTTTCTGATTGCTATCTCTTCTGCTAGAAGGGTATCGGAGTTAGCAGCTCTTTCTTGTAAAGAGCCCTATTTAATTTGTCACAAAGACAAAATTGTACTACGCCCTCACCCCACCAAAGGTGGTGACTTTGTTTCATTTAAATCAAGACATTGTTTTTGCCTTCCTTTTTTCCCGAACCGCGAACAGGGGAGGAAAAGTTATTGCACTCCCTAGATGTAGTGAGAGCAGTAAAAGTCTATCTGCAGACTACGGCTCAGATATGTAAAACAGATGGTGCCAGATGGTCCCAAGAAGGGCCAGCCTGCATCAAAATCCACCATTGCTAGGTGGATTCGACAAGTAATTATTCAAGCTTATGGTTTAATGAACAGGATTCCTCTTTTTTCTGTTAAGGCGCACTCAACCAGAGCAATAAGTGTGTTGCCTTATGGTTTTATGTCCATTAACAGCTGTATATAAAATTGCAATTTGATATATATATATTTCAGGTAGAAAGAAATGTATAGTATTGAGTGCTGTGTATTTCTTACAGTAATTAGCTACAACTTCAAAGGGTGGCCTTTTGTTTTCCTGTTTACATCGCACAAAAGCCTGCTGTGACTCATCCAATCAGGCTGTGCCCAATATACATTTACTAGGTACAGTGACCAATTAGGGAGAATTATATTAGCCACCTTACAGAAAGGAGGGGGATATATAATGCTTTGTAGGCAAGCTAGGGGCTCTTCAGAATTGGGAACAGAAAGCAGCCACCATGGGCTGACCTGAAGTTACCAGGTAATCTAACTCGATACTTGTATCTTATATTGTATTGCAGATATGGGTGTTGTGGGTAATTTGTAAATACCATGTAAGCCAGGGGACCTACACTGTACATTGTGTTGTAAATACTGTCTGGTGTGTAATTTATATATGTTATGTAACCCTATCAATAAATGTCTATTGCTGATGGAACTACCTCTTTTGTACAAGATCTCTCAGAGCTAGATATGTGTATGTCCATACGACTACAATGATTGAGGTGTATGCACATAATCACATGACTAGTCAACAAATGGCGACCATTGAAGGGACAGAAAAAAATTTGGTGGTCTCTTTCAGCAATATGTGACTAGTTTCCTTGCATAGGTGACATTGTATCCTCTCTACAGTTCTAATATTGGGCAGTCATCATATGTGGTCATGGGTAATTTTTTTATGTTGGTCAGTTTTCCTTTTTGTGCCATAACTAAGTTAAAAAAAAAAAAAAGCAATGCTTAAAGATCAATAGATATACTGGGACTGGTGAGACTCGTAGTGATTGGCAAATAACAGAGTATAGTACAATTGTACTTAAGAAGTAATTTAGTATAATCATTCCTGAAGCCACAAGTAACTGGTGACATCACACTTATCCGCATTCTGAAATCAAGTTATTTTTGTCTGCTTACATGACACTGCCCAAATCTGCACGGAGACCTCTTAAAGTGATGACCTCTTCCCTAGTCTGCTAAAGGCAGGACTCATACAGCAGCTACACATGGTAGCCAAGGACGGAGCTATATGCACAAAAGTGGGGCACCACCCCAGGCTTCAACCCATCAGGGTTGGTATAACTGAACACAGCATCAGTAAAAGGAGTTTGTGGTGAGTTGCGATGGCAACAAGATCCCCCTGGAAACTGGAAGGGTCACACACACACAAGGGCAATCTGCAGAAGGCGGGGCAGAGGTACTGGCAGGCATATGACAATGGAGGAAGAAAGATGGGGGATGGCAATCAGACTACCTGGCTGACGGGCTGAAGGTTAAATTGTTACACATGACAATGGTATAGGGCCTCATATTAGGTCACAGTATATCTATAACAATTTTAATCAAAGGTCCTTAATACTCAGAATGACAAGATAAGCATTCATTGGAAGGCATATGTCGTAAAAGTACTCGTGTTTTTCCTTCTCTAACTTTGCCCACACTAATAAAGTACAAGCACAGAAAGCCAATAAAGGTGGTCCAAAGGCCATTACTGTATGATGTATCCAATTGGAATCGCCATGGAAGGCTGTCCCAGAAGCAAGGCAAACAGGACCCGATTGACATTATGGACTTTCGCACTATTATTATTGGACGGTTGAGAACAAGGATCCTCCAGTTTTTCTTCCCCCCTTAATTTTTTTTGTATGTTTGGTATCTTATGATTTTTATTATGGACTTATTACATCCAGAACAAGTGATGACTACCTATACTGGGATCCAGAAACATGAACTGTAGAGACGGAACGTTTAAAAGTTTTGTTTCTTGTATATAATTTCAAATGAAAGATTATACATAAAACCATTATTGTAGGTGTGGCCGAGTCTCATATTCTCAACTGGCCACAAAGGGCCATCTGTTGCCTTATGGTTTTATGTCCATTAACAGCGGTATATAAAATTGCAATTTGATATATATATATATTTCAGGTAGAAAGAAATGTATAGTATTGAGTGCTGTGTATTTCTTACAGTAATTAGCTACAACTTCAAAGGGTGGCCTTTTGTTTTCCTGTTTACATCGCACATGGGCTATAAACAAAAGCCTGCTGTGACTCATCCAATCAGGCTGTGCCCAATATACATTTACTAGGTACAGTGACCAATTAGGGAGAATTATATTAGCCACCTTACAGAAAGGAGGGGGGATATATAATGCTTTGTAGGCAAGCTAGGGGCTCTTCAGAATTGGGAACAGAAAGCAGCCACCATGGGCTGACCTGAAGTTACCAGGTAATCTAACTCGATACTTGTATCTTATATTGTATTGCAGATATGGGCGTTGTGGGTAATTTGTAAATACCATGTAAGCCAGGGGACCTACACTGTACATTGTGTTGTAAATACTGTCTGGTGTGTAATTTATATATGTTATGTAACCCTATCAATAAATGTCTATTGCTGATGGAACTACCTCTTTTGTACAAGATCTCTCAGAGCTAGATATGTGTATGTCCATACGACTACAATGATTGAGGTGTATGCACATAATCACATGACTAGTCAACAAGTGCTTCATGGGCAGTGCATCACCAGGCTTCGATGGCTCAGATCTGTAAAGCTGCAACTTGGTCTTCAGTCCATACATTTACCAAATTCTATCAAATAGATATAAAAGGACATAAGGATTCGGCCTTCGGGCGAAGTGTGCTGCAGGCCTTCTTTTCAGTTGGCGGCCTGCTTGATCTGTGTCTCCCACCCTTCATATTGAGCATTGTTCTTGGACGTCCCACTATGTAATGACTAGGGTTGTCCCAATACCACTTTTTTAAGACCGAGTACAAGTACCAATACTTTTTTCCCAAGTATTCGCGATACCGATTACCGATACTTTTTTTTCAATGTCGTGTGACAGTTTGACAGATGGGGACTGATAGGTGGCACTGACAGGTGGCTGGCACTGATAGGCACTAATAGGTGGCACCGACAGGTGGCTGGCGCTGATAGATGGCACTGATAGGTGGCACTTGTGGGCACTGATAGGTGGCACCTATGGGCACTGGTAGATGGCACTGATTGCACTGATAGGTGGCACTTATGGGCACTGATAGCACTGATAGGTGGCACTTATGGGCACTAATAGGTGGCACTTGTGGGCACTGATAGATGGCACTGATTGCACTAATAGGTGGCACTTGTGGGCACTGATACGTGGAAGTTGTGGGCACTGATAGATGGCACTGATTGCACTAATAGGTGGCACTTGTGGGCACTAATAGCACTGAAAAATGGCACTGATTGCACTGATAGGTGGCACTGGTAAATGGCACTGATTGCACTTCAGTTCAATCAGTGCCATCTATCAGTGCCCACAACTGCCACCTATCAGTGCAATCAATGCCATCTATCAGTGCCCATAAGTGCCACCTATCAGTGCTACCAGTGCCACCTATCAGGTGGCACTTATAGGCACTGATAGATGGCACTACTAGTATCGGTATCGGGACAAACCTAGTAATGACTAAGCTCTGTGTCCCGTGGTGTATGATAAAAAAAGTAGGATTTTTAATAACAGCTTACCTGTTTAAATCCTTAAGAGACTGTCCGTGCGCAGTCCTTTTAACTCCTGTTAGTATCTCAAATTAACATACAGTAAAACCTTGGTTTGCAAGCATAATTCGTTCCAGAAACATGCTTGTAATCTAAAGTACTTGTATATCAAAGCATTTGTTTTACAGGGTATAAAAGAGAAGAGAGGCACCTCTAAGTGTAGCAATAAGTTGCTAAATGTTGTACCTTCATTAACCACTTCCCGACCCCCGCATGTATATGTACGTCCACAATATGGCACGTACAGGCACATGGGCGTATAGGTACGTCCTCGCCTATTAGCGGGTGGGGGGTCCGATCGGGACCCCCCCCGCTACATGCGGAGGTCGGGTCCGCTCGGGGAGCGATCCGGGACCACGGCGCGGCTATTGGTTTATAGCCGCTCCGTCGCGATCGCTCCCCGGAGCTGAAGAACGGGGAGAGCCGTGTGTAAACACGGCTTCCCCGTCCTTCACTATGGCGGCGCATCGATCGCGTCATTCCCTTTATAGGGAAGACACGATCGATGACGTCATTCCTACAGCCACACCCCCAAACAGTTGTAAACACATACTAGGTGCACCCTAACTCCTACAGCGCCACCTGTGGTTAACTCCCAAACTGCAACTGTCATTTTCACAATAAAGAATGCAATTTAAATGCATTTTTTGCTGTGAAAATGACAATGGTCCCAAAAATGTGTCAAAATTGTCCGAAGTGTCCGCCATAATGTCGCAGTCACGAAAAAAATTGCTGATCGCCGCCATTAGTAGTAAAAAAAAAATAAAAAAAAAAATGCAATAAAACTATCCCCTATTTTGTAAACACTATAAATTTTGCGCAAACCAATCGATAAACGCTTATTGCGATTTTTTTTACTAAAAATAGGTAGAAGAATACGTATCGGCCTAAACTGAGGAAAAAAAATGTTTTTATATATGTTTTTGGGGGATATTTATTACAGCAAAAAGTAAAAAATATTGCTTTTTTTTCAAAATTGTCGCTCTATTTTTGTTTATAGCGCAAAAACTAAAAACCGCAGATGTGATCAAATACCACCAAAATAAAGCTCTATTTGTAGGGAAAAAAGGACGCCAATTTTGTTTGGGAGCCACGTCGCACGACCGCGCAATTGTCTGTTAAAGCGACGCAGTCCCGAACTGTAAAAACACCTTGGGTCTTTAGGCTGCATATTGGTCCGGGGCTTAAGTGGTTAAATGTAACCATATTGCTACACGTAGAGGCTCCTCTCTTCTTTTTTTATACTCAGTTGTGACATGACGCTACTCTTATATCAAGACATCGCTTGTATATTAACACAAAATGTATTAAAATATTTTGCTTGTCTTGCAAAACGCTCTCAAACCAAGGTTTTACTGTACATGTGTTTTTTGCTTTCCTTGCTCTTTTCCCAAGTCCTGTTTTGTTGACCAAGACAATTTTAAACAAATTGTTATGTTTTATGTGTTTTGTTAATTATTTGTTTTGCAGATGCATGCTCAATCTAAGTAATGCATTTTCCTGGTGCATCCATGGCAGAATACTAGTGATAGGCTCCGCTTTTAGCCCCGCCCTTAGGACAGTGAATATTATAAAAGAAAGAGTTAATGACTCCCCCATCATTCTCCTTTTTTCCCTCATACCTCAGTGACATCTTTGCGATAGCCCTTACCGCTGCTTCCTGCAGTTTTTCCGTCTGATAGGGTGAGGAGTCCCTTCTGTGTGTCATTTGGGACTGCAGAAGCTTCCTAACTAGGAGCGTTTTGCTGTGTTTTCTGTGACTGACAAGCTGGGGGTCTCCAAGCAGCCTTTGCTGTCCCCTTTCTTCCATTTTTATTTCTGATCTTGTTCCCCTCTTGCGCCTATGTTCTATTTGGAAATAGGTTGTCCTGTTCCATTCTCTGTGGCATAGAAATTTTCCCCAGTGGGGTTTTTTAGCAGTGGAAATTCCAACAGTTACAAAATTATATGTTAAAAAGATTTATTAAATGTGTACATATGGACACAATCACGATAATAAAAAAATGAATCTCCAGTCACAAGAATAAAATACATACATACAGTTACAAACACAACATAACAATTACAGTTGCACATAGCAAGGACATCTGTATATGTTGAATTGTTGACGCGTTTCGATCCCTAATGCGGGACCTTCTTCAGAGGATATATAGTTTGCTGTAGAGGAATAAGTGATGAGTTTAAATTCTATACCTAGGTGTATACCCAATGGTTAGAAAACAAAAAATATAGTTACCAATCAACTGTGTTGTTAGAAACAATATTCGTAACTGGAGTTCCACCAAGTATGTTACAAAGAGATCCCAGTGGTCTCCCGGCCGCTGAACCTCCCAGAATGTGGCGCCGCCAAGCCATATGTGACTTACATGTCACGTGCCTGCTGCGGAGGCGATGCCAGTGGGCGGGGACTATTGTCCTTCCAGAACACCGAGGGAACCATGCGGGGGGCACCAATAGCGGGTTCAGTCACCCTCTGGGGGCGGCATGCGGATGAAGGCATGGCACCTATGAAGCACCCGGGGGCATCTTCCCAATTGAGGGTATTACTTATAGCACATAGGAGCTAGGTTGATCTGATCATGATCCCTAGCCCTTCTCTATGAATGACCACAGCCTTTCAGCCTGATCCCAGGGATACACTCCTTGGGTTTAATAAATGATACCTTGATTAAATTTGTTCAAACTTTTAGAACTTTACTGTTGGTACTGGTTTTCTTCCTTGGCTTTCACAATTGGCCTGGAATATTCCAGCTCCAAACAGAATTATCTTTTGATATTTATTATGGTCCTGAGGTTGTAATATACACATGCACGTTTATATTTCACACAGCTCCACTCACACCTCTTTACACCCATCTTATTTCCATTTTCTGATCACATTTCAATTATTGTTCCTTTTAAATAGTCACTACACTTTCCTCACACTCCCATCATCACACCCCATGCACTTTTTCAACACACAATTAACACTCCATTCATTCTTTCCTCACTCTCACACACATTCATCATAATTTTTTCATCTTTCCCCTTTATTTCTCTGATCTTCCTCCCTTCTCTTTCCTATTTTTCACACAACTTTGCATACATCACCTTGCACTTCTCACATCACCATTCCATGGCATCACCCCCACACATATTCTCACAATCCATTGTTACCTTGTTCATTTTCAGAACATACATAATTTAAGTAACCAGCAATAGCTATTCTTTTACAACATATCAACATATACTAATTCTAGGGCACATTTTTGTGCACTGTTGGTCTATCCATATACCACTTGAAATCAATACAATTTGTATGGAAGCATTAACAATGCATCCTATAATAACGCCCTTGATGCTTCACTATAGGTGTCGATCGTACCCTCGTGCGTGTCCCCAGGGGTGCCTTTCTCCCTAGCATGACTCTCTGTAAGTCACATATGGCTTGGCCGTGCCACGTTCTGGGAGGTTCAGTTGCCAGGAGACCACTAGGATCTCTTTGTAACATATTTGGTGGAACTCCAGTTACGAATATTGTTTCTAACAACACAGTTGATTGGTAACTATATATTTTGTTTTCTAATCATTGGGTATACACCTAGGTGTAGAATTTAAATTAATCACTTATTCCTCTACAGCAAACTATAAATCCTCTGAAGAAGATCCCACATTAGGGATCGAAACGCATCAGAAATTCAACATGGAGATTCGTATTTTTATTATCGTGATTGTGTCCATATGTACACATTTGATGAATCTTTTTAACATATAATTTTGTAATTGTTGTAATTTCCGCTGCTAAAAAAACCCCACTGGGGAAAATTTCTATGCCACAATATATCGGGGTGTGCAGTGCTCTTCACTTTCCACATGTGTGTCTTTTGCATTCCTGTTCCATCCTCTTAGGGCCGGCGCCAGTGTTGTGACAAGAAATTACCCCCGTCGAAAAATACTGTGCAGGCGCAGCGCTTGAGCAATATGGAGCACTACGAAGCTGCCGAAAGTCTCGAACATGAACAGCTGTACACGGTGCCTGCACAAAGAAGATGATATTGTCCCAAAAAATGCATGTCCTTCTTTCCTCTTTTGGATGAATCGGGAAGCAGGCTTAATCGAGCACCTGGTTGTGGACGCATTTGTAGTTCGCCTAGCTAAAAACACAACATTGCCCATGGACGATTCCACCTCCTTTTAAGGATGCGCTGGACAGGCATATGGATCTGAAAAAAGCCTATCAGATGGCAGGAGGGGCATGTAGGCCAGCCATTTCACTGACACCAGTATCCAGTGCCATCTAGGCGTGGTCAGACAATCTGGAAGTCGCAGTCCAACAAGAAGTGCCCAAGGAGAACATAGTGAAGGCGTTGGAGGAGCTCAAGTTCTCAGCCAATTTCATTGGGGAAGCTGCAATTGACATCATAAGTTGCTCCACCAGAGCCATGCTTCTTGCTGTCATGGCTAAGTGCAGACTTTGGCTGAAGCCCTGGGCAGGGGACACCACGTCCAAAAGAATTTGGTGCAGAATCCCATTCGAAGAGAAAACCCTCTTTGGCGAAAAGCTTGAGAAGGCTATTTCCCGGGTGACGGGAGGGAAGACGGGTCTTCTACAAAATAGAAGACTGAGGAGGTCAAGAATCTTCACGTCCAAATTGTTGTAATATTAATATATATGTGTAGGTATGTATTGCACAATATATTGTATTGCATTACCATATTGACCAGGAATTCAGTTGAACTGTCCAAGCCAGCTAAATTCTAACATATCAAAGGGACAGCTGAAGACCCTTTGATGTGTTAATCTTATGCAAGACTACCTAGGAAGTATTTGTTGATGGTAATTAGACTTGAGGGGGTATTCATTCAGGGAAACATTTGGTTGACCTGGAAGAACCCCTCCCTCCAGTGTGAGACCAGTATTTGAGACATTCAAGCTGGCATTCAGTCAGTCTTGTCACTGAGTCTAGGAAAAGATGAGACTTTGAATTACTCTGTTGGATTTGTATCATCTGTGGAATTTGGACTTTGTTCTGTATTGGAAATCACTCTCTGGAGAGCCTGGGGCATTGCTGCGGGACATAACTTATAGTCATCATGCTAATACCTAAATATCAATTATCTACTCCGGACTACACTATACATTTATATCACTACATTGGTGCCGTGACCCGGATCCGAACCGGGGTTGCTGCGGTCCCATCTATTGAGAAACAGAAGCTTTAGGCAGTTCAGGCAGGATAAGGATCCCAAAAGAAACTGTAGGAGAATGCAGGCAACCATCCTAAGATCAAATAAACGAGTACCACCTAACCCTCAGGACGTAAAAGTATTTTTGACTCTGGGCTGTGCCGAGAGTTTCAGGTCGGAGCCAGACTACAGCCAAGACCTGGCAACACTGATGTACGGATCCCTGAGTAGTCTCTACCATTCGCTTCGACCACTTTTGGACATTTTTTTTTTAATCCATTTTATTTTATCTTTTCTCATTTAATACATACATATGCCTTTCGGCATCCTTTGCAATTCAATTAAAATACATTATACAACATTTTTACATTCACGTGGTATTCCAATGTCCATCTATTTTTTAAACCAACCCCTCCCAAAGCCCACCCCCCCCCCGTCCTCTGCGCTCTACATGAAGAATCTATCCGTCACCAGTTTTGGTGGTGCGACACTCGTATCTCCCAACCAGGAATGCCAGATCTCCTCAAATTTAAAAGTTAACATACGCACTTTTGGACATTCACAAGCCATTCCCCTCGAGATCACTTTTCACTGACAAGAGTCCCAAGCTCCCCTCAGAAGGCAAAAGCTCTATGCCACTTCTTAAAGGGGTGGTTCCCCCTAAAACAAATTTCTAACAATACATTCGTAAGACCCGTTACACTGCGGGTAGGCTGGCTTTTTTTTTTTTTTTTTTTAGTACATACCTCGATCTCGGCGTTTCGTCCCTTGGCGGTGGGCGTTCCTAGTTGATTGACGTTCCTCCGACGGGCACATACGTGACGTCACGACTTTCCGAAAGAAGCCGAACATCGCTGCACAGGAGCCGTAAAGAGCCGACTCTATACGGCGCCTGCGCAATGACGTTCGGCTTCTGTCGGAAAGTCGTGACGCGCAGTATGCGCCCGTCGGAGGAACGTCAATCAACTAGGAACGCCCACCGCCAAGGGACGAAACGCCGAGATCGAGGTATGTACTAAAAAAAAAATAAAAAAGCCAGCCTACCCGCAGTGTAACGGGTCTTACGAATGTATTGTTAGAAATTTGTTTTAGGGGGAACCACCGCTTTAACATCCTTACAAACCCAGAGAGCAGTAGTCCCTGTTCCTCAGGCAGAAAGATTCTCAGATCTCTACTTTTACATACACCTGGACTCTTTCAAGATGGAATCCCTCCAAACAATTATACAGGCTGTTCAGCCGGGGGACTGGATGTTATCCATAGATCTCAAAGACGCATACCTGCATGTGCTTATCCTTCCAGCCTTTCAAAAATATCCCAGGATCGCAGTGGGGCAACTTCATCTCCAGTTCCGGAGTCTGCCCTTTGAGTTCTGCACCACCCCAAGGGTGTTCACAAAGATCCTAGTCTCGATACTTGCTCTCCTGAGGGAGCAGGGTCTCAGTTTTTTTCATTATTTAGACGGTATCCTCCTACTGGCAGAGAGTCCAGCCCAGCTATTATCACCAAAGGAACTATGGCAGCCTGCATACCAATGCTGCCATGGGCACACTAGCACATGAGGTATTTCCAACTGGGCTTCCTATCTTAATAGAGGAGACGGTCAATGTCCCAGACAATATATCTTATGAGCCATATGCAGAGAGGTCTTCTATGCTGGTCCAAGAAAGATATGCTGTCAGGACCACGCCAGCTAGGGTACACCTCCTGCACCATAGTTACAACAGATGCCAGTATGCAGGGCTGGGGTCAGACATCACATTGCAGTCAGACATTGGTACAAGCAAGATGGTCCTTCCCCACCATTGGGATTGTCTCAAATGTCCTTGAAATCTAGACGGCATTCCTAGCACTGACAGCCATGACCCTCCAGATCAAGGGCAAGTCAGTTCTCCTACGCATGGACAATCATGCGGCTGTGTCTTACATCCAACGCCAGGGGGGAACACACAGCTAAGCCTTATTAACAGAGATGGAGCTCATCATGTTGTGGGCAGAAAATAATTTGATGGACTTAAAGGCGGTTTATCTGCCAGGTCGCCTGAACCAGGAAGCCGATTGCCTGCCCCAAAAATGCCAGGATGCCAGTAAGTGGTCACTCCACCCCATGGTCTTCAACTGGATGGTGGATCATTTGGTGTTACCAGAAGACCTCTTTGCCTTGGCAGCCAATGCCAAACTTCCCAGGTTAATTTCACGCCTCCCTCACCACCAAACGGAGGCAGTGGATGCCCTTCTGAGCCCATGGAGTTGCACCTGGGCTTATGCCTTTCCTCCCTGTCCCCTTATCTCGAGGTTCCTGACGAGACTATTATCAGAACCGATTTCCGTGATAGCGGTTCTCCTCTACTGGCCAAGGCATCCATGCTTCCCCCTGGTGATACATCTCAGCACCCAATGCCCGATGAGAATACCGATAATGCCACGCCTGTTCTTTCAGGGAGACCTCTCACATCCCAACCCCCTCAGACTCAACCTTGAAGTCTGGATACTGAAAGGCAAAGTTTCGAATCACTGGGATGTTCATCCAAGGTAATATCAACCCTCATGAAGGCCAGGAAACTGTCAACATGTATTCCAGAGTCTGGGACAAGTTTAAAGCCTTTTATGTCAGACGGGGGGGGATCCGTCAGTTCTTTCCACCTCATTATTGCTGGACTTTCTCCAAACGGGCCTTGACCTAGGCTTAGGCCTCGGCACTCTTAAGGTTCAAGTGGCAGAGATCTCAGCGGACACAGACAAGAGGTGGAAGAAGGGCCATGTCAGGTCACCTGTGGCCTGATGACAGATGCATTCCGTTGGAGTCAGGAGTGCACCACAAGGTAGTGAACCCTATGGCAGACTGCTGCAGATGGAACACAGAGTGGATATGGAGGGCAGGTCCACTGGAGCACAAACAGGGATCCCACAGGAAGCTTGAGCCCAAGATTCCCCAGGGCGCGGAGTCTTAGATCCAGCTGGTATTCACCAGAGCCTCTAGTATTGAGGATGGCCTTAGCTGCAACTGAATCCAGGTCATGGCCCCCAGAGTCCCCTAGGTCATGTTCCGTAGGGAGAGAGGGGAAGCAGCCACTCAGGACACAAGAGATAGTGAAGGGTTAAGCCAAGGTCGGGGCGACAAGCAGACAAGGATAAACCAGGGACAGGCCAAGGGTCAGGGTCACAGGCAAACAGGAATAGTCGGGGACAAGCCAAGACCGATACACTGATAAACGTAGCACACGGCAAGCAGGAACACAATGCTTAACAAACAACATTGATCAGCAAGGCAGACCTGCAGTGCACTGGTTAATATAGAGTTCCTGATATGGCCTGGGGTGGAGCCATACAGGAAGGAGAGATGATAAAAGCAGCCAGGTGAGAGGGTCTGGCCTCTAAGGTGAACACATGGAGAGGAAGGTAAGCTGACAGACACACATTACTGCATATCCATGACAGTATCCCCCTCTTATGGCCCCTCCCCTCCCCACCTGGGCCCAGGCCTAAAGGGAAATCTCAGGTGAAACTTCCTCAACGGACAAGGCGCAAAGACCTCAGATGCAGAAATCCAAGACGCCTTCTCAGGACCAAACCATCTCCAATGCACAAGGTACTGAAGAATGCCTCTGCAGAGCCGAGAATCCAGAATTCGACCAACCTCGTACTTTAGATTATCCTCAGAGACCGGAACCAAGGTAGGGAGAGGATGAGAGGATTCATTGAGGACCAAAGGCCTTTTAGGAATAATCAAGGGCATGAGAGGATCAACAGGAATCTGAGGAGGGTCCCTCAGACCCTTAAAGATGAACTGGGCATCTAGCACAGGACCATTAGACTGGGCAGAGGTCAGTGGAACCCTGAGGTCAGATTGGTTAGAAGGTGACATGACACAGGAGTCAAGCTGGATAGCTGAAAGACCATCAGAATGTAGAGAGCATGAAAAAAAGGTTGAAAACCCCCACCTGGCTGAATCCAAAGGATGGATTGAGCCCCTTAGACAGGTTTGAATGGACGTAATAGTATTAGGATGAAGCGAGGTTGCAGAAGGTCCCGAACAAGAAAAAGTAGGAGGCTCACTGGGCATGGGCTGGACTGGCATAACTGATGCAGAGGCCGAGTGAATAGCATAGTCAGGTGTAGCGACTACTTTAATCGCATCACAAGGCGTAGCGACTGCAGAACTTGCAGACAAGTTAGCCTGGCTGTGTGTCCAAGGGTGTTTAGAGACAGACAAAGGTAAATGGTTATGCAAACTGGAGTGAATGATCGGCTCAGGTTCACAGAGGGACTCCTCATCCAGAGTCCCACATGAGCTAGAGAGTGCATCAGCCTGACTATTGCAGGGCACATCCCGGAAATCACTACATGCAGTAGGAAGCACAAAAGATACTGGGATGGCGGCTACAGGAAGTTTCTCTTTTGGGGCAACCTTGGGTAGGCAGGACGAGGAACAGGAGGGACCCCAAGCCAGGATCTGTCCAGCAGTCCAGTCAACATGTGGAGAATGGAGACTTAACCAAGGAAGACCCAAAACGATAGGAGCTGAGGCCTTAGGAAGGATAAGGAAGGATATCCACTCCTGGTGGAGTGTCCATACCGTCATCTTAACAGGGAGGGTCTGGAAGCGGATAGGACCCCCTGGGAGAATAGTGCCATCACTCGCCAAGACCACCAATGGTGTGGTGAGAGGCAAAAGAGATAGTGAAGGGTTAAGCTAAGGTTAGGGCGACAAGAAGACAAAGATAAACAAGGGACAGGCCAAGGGTCAGGGTCACAGGCAAACAGGAATAGTTGGGGACAAGCCAAGATCGGTACACATAGATAAACGTAGCACATGGCAAGCAGGAACACAATGCTTAACAAACAATATTGATCAGCAAGGCAGACCTGCAGAGCACTGGTTAATATAGAGTTCCTGATATGGCCTGGGGTAGAGCCATACAGGGAGGAGAGATGATAAAAGCAGCCAGGGTCTGGCCTCTAAGGTGAACACACGGAGAGGAAGGTAAGCTGACAGACACACATTACTGCATATCCATGACAGACCATCTCATAGTTCAATTCTTCAGAGCAGTGAAAAAAATATGTCTACCAACCAGGCAGCCTTTTCCCAAGTGGGACCTTCCTCTTATTCTGGAAGTCTTGTCGGAACAACCTTTTGCCCCATCTGAAACAGCTTCATTATGGAACTTGACCCTAAAAACTGCCTTTCTGATAGCAATAACATCAGGCCAAAGAGTCTCAGAGCTACAAGCCTTAGGGGCAGAAGAAGACCACATCGTATTTTACCCAGACAGGGTGGAATTATGCATAATACGTGGTTTTGTTCCTAAGGTATCAACCCCTGCTTCTCTGGCTGAACCTTGGGCTTTACCAGTGTTTACCAGTGTGTCTTTACCAGTGTTTCTGGGAACCAACTTCAAGCTCTCTACATGAGTTAGATTTTGCCTTTGTTCTCAGATGATATTTTAACCTCACATCTCCCTTTAGGAGATCTACAAACCTATTTGTACTACCAGGAGGCAAGAACAAGGGCAAGGAAGCATCAGCCAGAACAATCGTATCATGGATAGTAAAACTGATCCAGAAGGCGTACAGGTCCAAGGGACAAGATCCTCCTTCCTTGGTTAGGGCTCACTCGACCAGAACAGTCGCATCTTCATGGGCCGCAAGGGCGAATGTCTCGTGGATACAATCTGCAAAGCTGCAACATGGTCCTCGCAGCACACATTCATGAGGCACTATAGAGTGAACCCAGGAGCTCTGACATCAGTCGATTTTGGCAAAAAGACAATTGAGTCAGCCTTCCATCTCAACAAAATCAATTTTATTTTCTAAGCATCACCCACCCATTTCAGCTAGTTATTTTATCACTAGTATGCTGCCATCGATGCACCAGGAAAACTGAAAATTGTTTCATACTTACCATAATTTTCCTTTCCTGGTGCATATCCATGGCAGCATACGCACCCTCCCTCGGTCTTCTATATTACGGAGAATGATGGGGGAGTCATTAACTCTTTCTTTTATAATATTCACTCTGTTCTGAGTGCGAAGCCAAATGTGGAGCCTATCATTAGTATGCTGCCAGGAAAGGAAAATTACGGTAAGAAACAATTTTCCGTTTTACACTCCCGCAACAATTTTCAAAGAACAGATTTCCCAGCTGCAGCTTAACTAGGCTGATTAGCATGGCAAAACAAAAAAAGGTGTGATTTGTCTAAGGCCGGGTTCGCACAAACATGGTACGACAAACCCTCCGACATTGGGAACTCATGTCGCATGACGTGTGAAAATCAATGTTTCCCTATGGGAGCCATCTTAACTGATTTGACTTTGAAAATGCTCCCTGCACTACTTTTGTCTGACTTTGATCCAACTTCAGCCCATTGAAGATCACTGAAGTTGCCGTCTTGAGTGATCTGACTTTGGCATGCAACTTGTGCTCTGATCTTGAGGGGGAACTCCACGCCAAATTTTAAAAAAACGGCACGAGTTACCCTTCCAAGAGCATACCAGGCCCTTTGGTCTGGTATGGATTTTAAGGGGAACCCCTATGCCAAAAAAACGGTATGGGGATTCCCCCAAAATCCATACCAGACCCTTATCCGAGCACCCAGCCCGGCAGATCAGAAAGGGATGGGGTCATTATGTGACATCATCCGGAGGCCCTGCCCCTCATGATGTCACCACCTGGGGCATGATCGCGGTGACATCATAAGGGGTGGGCCTCCGGTGACCCCACCCCATGCCAATATAAGTAGTGGCATATCGCGCACCCGGCATTAGAGTGGGAGAGAGCATTGAGTCAACATCCGAAGAAGAACAGAGGAAGAAGACTGGGCAAAAGAGCGAGAAGACAGTGGAGGAGACCCGGCAGAAGACAGTTAGCAAAGGGTGAAGAACCGGAGAGAGAGCGGAGAAAAGCCAGAGAGGGGAGAAGAATCGGCAGAGGCAGAAGACATCAGCGGAGGAGGCAGAAGAACCGGAGAGGGGAGAAGTCGGAAGAGACGCCGCAGCTGTTTAATAAATTACTTGAAAAAACCTTTGTACTATGTTTTATTTTTGACACTTTTTTTTTAGGTGAATGGGTAGGGGTACAATGTTAAAGGGGGCTTCCAGACTCCGATAAGCCCCACACCCGCAAACCCCGACAACCAACGGCCAGGGCTGTCGGGAAGAGGCCCTTGTCCTCATTAACATGGGTACAATGTGCTTTGGGGTGGGGGGCGCAAGGCCCCCCTGCCCCAAAGCACCCACCCCCATGTTGAGGGCATGCGGCCTGGTGTGGTTCAGGAAGGGTGGTGCTCGCTCGTCCCCACCCCTTTCCTGACCTGCCAGGCTGCGCGCTCAGATAAGGGTCTAGTATGGATTTTGGGTAGACCCCCATGCCGTTTTTTGGCGTAAGTGGTACCCTTAAAATCCATACCAGACCAAAGGGCCAAACCCATGCCGTTTTTTAAAAATAAAAATATAGATAAAAATCATTGAAAAAAACAGCATGGGCCCCCTTCCCTCAAAATCCATACCAGGCCCATCAGGTCTGGAATAGAAATTAAGCAAAAAATACCAGACCTTTATCCGAGCACGCAACCTGGCAGACCGCAGGAAAAGGGGAGAGAGAGAGCGCCTCCCCTCCTGAACCGTACTAGGCCACATGCCCTCAACATGGGGGGGGGGGGTATTTTGGTGTCCCTCCAAAGCACCTTGTCCAAATGTTAATTGGGACAAGGGCTCCTTCCCCACATCCCTTGCCCAGTGGTTGTGGGGGGTCTGTGGGTGGGGGGTGCTTATTGGAATCTGGAACCCCCCTTTAACAAGGGGATCCCAAGACCCCACCCCCCATGTGAATGGGCTTTGGGTACATTGTACATTCACCAAGAAAAGTGTCAATAAAGTAGAAATAACAGTAGACAGTTTGTGATGTGCTCAGCGTCATATCCAGTGTTTGTATTTGGGAAATAGATGTATAAGTACTGCCAGCATTGCTTCAGAGGTTGAAGGGGTGGGGGGTCAGCCTGTCAGTACCATATGCCGCGCACTGCATCAAATTGGTCTGCATAGCTGTCATCCCAGAAGGAAGCCTCTTCTAAAGATGATGCACAAGAACGCCCACAAACTGTTTGCTGAAGACAAGTAGACTAAGGACATGGATTACTTGAACCATGTCCTGTGGTCTGATGAAACCAAGATAAACGCATTTGGTTCAGATGGTGTCAAGTGTTGTGGCGGCAACCGGGTGAAGAGTACAAAGACAAGTGTGTCTTACCTACTAGGGATGAGCTTAGTGTTCGAGTCGAACTCATGTTCGACTCTAACATCGTAGGTTCGACGAATTACGAACGTTATGGGCCGTTTGCGCCAAATTTCGAGTGACGTGTCACAGCCCATAATTCACTGCGGCATTCCAGTGCATTGCTGGCTGATGATTGGCCAAGCATGCACTATGACCTGCATGCTTTGGCCAATACCAGCGCGCCAAAAACGGTGAGCCATAATTGGCCAAAGCCAGGGTGGCTTTGGCCAATTATGTCTCAGGGGGTTTAGTACACGCCCCACACTATATTAGGCCGCCTCCGTGGCAATGTCCATGCCTTGCTGGACAGGGCGGTCAGTGGTAAGGTGCATATTACCGCTGACTCATGGTCCAGCAGGCATGTACAGAGACCTATCTTTCACGGCGCATTGGGTGACTCTGCTGGCAGCTGGGAAGGATGCAGGACAACGTACAGTAGTGTTGGAGGTTGTTCCACCACCACGCCTCCAAAATGCTATTACTGGTGATTGTGACACACCTCTCTCCTCCACCCCCTCCTCTTCTTCCTCTGTGGCCCCTTCCTGTGCTGATTTGTCCTCTGAACCAGCGGTGCTACATAGGCGTTCAAGGGGCTACGCAGGTACGCAGGCAAAGAGATGCCATGCGGTGCTTGAGCTGGTGTGCTTGGGGGACAGGAGACACACTGGGGCAGAGGTTCTGTCAGCTCTGCAGAGGTAGGCTCAGAGGTGGTTGACGCCACGCCAGCTTAAGCCAGGAATCGTGGCCCAATTTTTCTGCGTGTAATTAAAAAAAATGTAAGCAATACGTTGCAGCAGGGCTCATTCCTGCGCTCCCTGTGAGGGGTTGCAGTGTTGTGGCACCAGCACCAGTGCCTAAGGCCCAATTTTTCTGCCCCTGTTCAACAGGGGCATGTAATTACAATTTTTGATGCAATACTTTGCAGCAGGGCTCATTAGTGTGCTCCAACTAGAGTAACTGTGAGGGCTTACAGTGTTGTGGCACCAGCACCACCAGCACCACCACCAAAGGCCCAATTTGTCTGCCCCTGTTCAACAGGGACATGTACAGTAATTACAATTCTTGATCTAATATTTCACAGCAGGGCCCATTCCTGCGCCCACCAAAAGTAACTGTGAGGGCTTACAGTGTTGTGACCCCAGCACCACCAACAAAGGCCCAATTTTTCTGCCCCTGTTCAACAGGGGCATGTAATTACAATTCTTGATATAATAGTTCACAGCAGGGCGTTCCAGCGCCCACCAAGATTAACTGTGAGGGCTTACAGTGTTGTGGCAACACCAACACCTAGGGCCCAAATTTCTGCAGAGTATATACGGCAGGCCCCTACTTTCAAACATCCAACTTACAAACGACTCCTACTTGCAAACAGAAGGAGACAACAGGAAGTGAGAGGCAATCTACCCCTAGTAAGGGAAATTCTCTTCTGTAAGAGGTGTCTCCTGTCCACTGATGCTTTATCACCAATCCTTGTTTCACTAAAAAACCCACATTTTCAAAAATACATTTGTCATTGGGACAGAAAGTGAGGTGATATCTTCTGAACAGATGCGCACAGACAGCAAAACAAATGTTACAGGGGTGATAACCCTTCTCTATGTTTTTTAAAAAAGTACCAGTTCAAAATTACAAACAGATTCTACTTAACAACAAACCTACAGTCCCTGTCTTGTTTGCACCGCCTGTATACTGCTGTTTAAAGTATATAAGGCCAAAGGGGCTGGCAATGACCTGAAGTGAGGGGGGGGGGGGACAAATGCTATTTTTCTCAATGATTTACATCCATATTGCAGGGACCAGACATTACATTAAAGCCACAAGCAGTTTTAAATGACTTTTTTCCTATAGTAATGTCATTTTGTGCAGGGAAAGTTCTAAACACGTGCCACTTCACAGGCATACTATAGACACCCAGCAGGTACGATATTTAAAGGAATTTTTAATTTTTTTTCACTTTAAGCATCATTAAAATCACTGCTCCCAAAAAAACGTCAGCTTTTAAAACTTTTTTTTTTGCATTGATACATGTTCCCTGGGGCAAGACTCGGTTCCCCAAACCTGTTTTAGGACAATAACTTAAATATTAGCCTTTAAAATGAGCACTTTTGATTTCGAACGTTCGAGTCCCATAGACTTCAATGGTGTTCTAAAGTTCGCGCGAACGTTCGGTCCGTTCGAAGGTTCTGGTGCGAACCGAACAGGGGGGTGCTCGGCTCATCCCTATTGCCTACAGTCAAGCATGTTAGTGGAAGTGTCTTGGTCTGGGACTGGCTGAGTGCTGCCAGCACTGGGGAACTGGGTTCATTGAGGGAACCATGTATGCCAAAATGTACTGTGACATACTGAAGCAAAGCATGATCCCCTGCCTTCAGAGACTGGGCTGCAGGGCAGTATTCCAACATAACGACCCCAAACACAACTCCAAGATGACCACTGCTTTGCTAAAGAAGTTGAGGGTAAAGGTGATGGACTGGCCAAGCATGTGTAGCGCTACCCCCTCAGGAGCCGCTGGTTGTTGTTGGGATCGGCATATTAAGTTACCTCTTACCGTTGTCTAGGGGTGAAGTTGTTGAGTAGATTGAATGTCCAGACAATAAATGAAGGTTTTCTGAATGCTTTATTCTCGGCCCAACATCAACATGAGGTAGAGAGAAAAGGTTGATATAGCAATAGAGAACTTTGCAGTATCAGGCCTGGATATGAGAAAGAGCAATCCTGCTCTCAGTAGTAGTAGATACGGTTCGTCGCCACTCTAGCCAGAGTGGGTGAAGCGTCCCCGGACAGACTCCTGCCACGAGCCTGGCAGCCGAAGTGTCACTTTAGGTTGCTGGGAGTAACAGGCATCTGCCACAGACCTGGCTCTAGGGACCTCTGCCACAGGCCTAGTACTTGGATGAGCTAAATGGATTGAGCGAATCCTCCCAGTAGATTAGATTAGGGTCACCGGGTGACAGATGAAGTGTACCTGTCAATGTCCCGGTCACCAGATCCCCGATGGTTCGTTCAAGCCCCTCAGATAACCTGCCTCTGGGTTTTCCTTGAGCCGATCCCCCACAGCACAGCACATAGCTTGGGATCTCTTCAATAGAGCCAGGGACCCAGCAAGTCACTGGGGCCCCTTTCAGCAACATGGAGCTCTGCGTAGCATGTGACCCCGGCCTGGTAGGCCATATCGCCGGGGTCCGTTGGATGCGCACACCCTAAAGGTGGGTGCCGCACCTGGAACTAGGAACCCGCCAAGGACCAACAAAAATGGCGTCTGCCACAGATATATCCTCCCCCAGCATGCCCCGCAAGGGAAAACTCCTCTAATTGGCTGCTGGGGAAAAGCGGCTCTGCCAGAACCCCTCTAGCGCCAACTGTCGCCCAGGGGTGGGATCGGCACCCCTGGAGCACAGACTGACCTACAGGACAGTTCAGAAATGACAGCAGCCCAAATTTAACAAATTATGAATGGGAGCAAAATAACTCTCCCATTCCCCACTAACTTTAGCGTAGTGCCCATACTGAAAGTAAGGGGGCGCTACACATGTCTCCAGACCTAAACCCTATTAAACATCTGTGGGGCATCCTCAAATGGAAGGTGGAGGAGTGCAAAGTCTCTAACATCCACCATCTTTGTGATGTCATCATGGAGGAGTGGAAGAGGACTCCAGTGGCAACCTGTGAAGCTCTGGTGTACTCACTTTTGTTGCCAGTAGGTTAGACATTAATGGCTGTGTGTTGAGTTATTTTGAGGGGACAGCGTACAGTATTTACACACATTTACACAAGCTGTACACCAGTGGTTCTCAACCTTACTAGTGCCGTGACCCCTTGATAAAATTTCCCAAGTTGTGGGAACCCCTAACAGTAAAATAATTTTCGTAGCGTGGGTTGTTAGCACCCAGGGCAAAACAAGTAATTTGCGTCCCTAACCCACGGACATTTAGCGCTCCCTGAGTCCCTTCCACTCCTACAGTATTAAAACACCTTCTGGTACATTTTAGGATGTACCACTCTTTCTCTTTGTTCTCCTTTCTTTCCCTTTTATCTCTTGCTATCCTAATTTCTTGTTTTTTCCTCCCCCCATCCCTCTCGCCGTTTTTTTTGTTCTCTCTCTTATTCTTTCTCTCCTTTTTCTTTGTTCCACCCCCTCTTTTCCTATCCCTTGCATGTATTCTCTATTTTTATTCCTTCTCTTCAGTGGCGGCCCATCCATAGGGGCGCTCGGGCGCCGCCCCCCCTCCCCCCAAGCTGTAAAAAAAAAAATTGAAAACATTTTATTTTTTGAAAAAAAAAATGTCACTTTAAGAGTGATCAGGCCCCGGACATGTGGCGGTCTATGGGAAGCTTCCCAGCCTGCAATCAGCTGATCACTCTCCAGTGATTTGTCCTTGGCTCTTGTTGCTTTTTTTTCATTGGACCAGATGGCCAGTGGGCAGTGCTTTTTCAGCACTTCCCTGGAGTCGGGCTGGAGTGAACAGGACAACTTCAAGTCTCTGAGACTATTGCAACACTGTAATGTGAGGCAGGGAGCGATCGTAGGTGCGGCGGGTGGCCTGAGCGCAGAGGAACCAAAGCAGAAGGTTAGTGAGTGAGTGCGGGGATTGATTCGGATGTGAGCTCTCTCACTGTCACTCTCCTTCCCGGCAACATGCTTCCCATCATGTGCGGTGGGTGGGTGCAGTGCCTAGCCTGGCTGAGCGCAGGGGAACCAGAGCAGAAGTGACTGGGTGCACCATGCAGAGATCAGAGGTGAGCTCTCTCACTGTCACTCCTTCCCAGTTACACCGGCAACATGCTTACCTTCCCCCGAGTCCAGTCAGACAGTGATTCCTCTGCACGGCAGCTAAACTGCTTCACTCACACTTGTACTGTGTCCTGCCGTGAGCCTGGCTCCCCTCCCCCAACTTCTGTTCACTTCTCCTTCACAGTTGCTGCAGAGCCCGTGGGGTTTCTAAACTGCCTCTCCACCCTAAAACGACCCCCCCTGCCTCTCCACCCTAAAATGGCCCCCCTGCCTCTCCACCCTAAAACGACCCCCCTGCCTCTCCACCCTTAAACGGCCCCCTGCTTCTCCACCCTAAAACGGCCCCCCCTGCCTCTTCACCCTAAAACGGCCCCCCTTGCTTCTCCACCCTAAAACGGGCCCCCCTGCCTCTTCACCCTAAAACGGCCCCCCTTGCTTCTCCACCCTAAAACGGGCCCCCCTGCCTCTCCACCCTAAAACGGCCCCCCCTGCCTCTCCACCCTAAAACGGTCCCCCCTGCCTCTCCACCCTAAAACGGCCCCCCCCTGCCTCTCCATCCTAAAACGGCCCCCTCTGCCTCTCCATCCTAAAACGGCCCCCCTGCCTCTCCACCCTAAAACGGCCCCCCTGCCTCTCCACCCTAAAACGGCCCCCCTGCCTCTCCACCCTAAAATGGCCCCCCCTGCCTCTCCACCCTAAAACGGCCCCCCTGCCTCTCCACCCTAAAACGGCCCCCCTGCCTCTCCACCCTAAAACGGTCCCCCCTGCCTCTCCACCCTAAAACGGCCCCCCCTGCCTCTCCATCCTAAAACGGCCCCCCTGCCTCTCCACCCTAAAACGGCCCCCCCTGTCTCTCCACTCTAAACAAGAACCCCCCTCCCTGCCTCTCCACCCTAAAATGGCCCCCCTGCCTCTCCACCCTAAAACGGCCCCCCTGCCTCTCCACCCTAAAACGGCCCCCTGCCTCTCCACCCTAAAACGGCCCCCTGCCTCTCCACCCTAAAACGGACCCCCTGTCTCTCCACTCTAAACAAGAACCCCCCTCCCTGTCTTTCCACCCTAAACAATAACCCCCTCCCTGCCTCTCCACCCTAAAATGGCCCCCCTGCCTCTCCACCCTAAAACGGCCCCCCTGCCTCTCCACCCTAAAACGGCCCCCTGCCTCTCCACCCTAAAACGGCCCCCCTGTCTCTCCACTCTAAACAAGAACCCCCCTCCCTGTCTTTCCACCCTAAACAATAACCCCCTCCCTGCCTCTCCACGCAGGGAGGGAGGTTATTGTTGAGGGTGGAGCGGCAGGGAGGGGGGTTATTGTTTAGGGTGAAGAGCCTAAACAATAACCCCCCTCCTTGCCTCTCCACCCTAAACAAAAACAATGTGTATAGTGTTCTCTCTGTGTATAGTGTGCGCTCTGTGTATAGTGTTCTCTCTGTGTATAGTGTTCTCTCGGTGTATAGTGTTCTCTCGGTGTATAGTGTTCTCTCGGTGTATAGTGTTCTCTCGTGTATAGTGTTCTCTCGGTGTATAGTGTTCTCTCGGTGTATAGTGTTCTCTCGGTGTATAGTGTTCTCTCGGTGTATAGTGTTCTGTGTATAGTGTTCTCTTTGTGTATAGTGTTCTCTTTGTGTATAGTGTTCTCTATGTGTATAGTGTTCTCTATGTGTATAGTGTGCGCTCTGTGTATAGTGTTCTTTCTGTGTATAGTGTTCTCTCTGTGTATAGTGTTCGCTCTGTGTATAGTGTTCGCTCTGTGTATAGTGTTCGCTCTGTGTATAGTGTTCGCTCTGTGTATAGTGTGCGCTCTGTGTATAGTGTGCGCTCTGTGTATAGTGTGCGCTCTGTGTATAGTGTGCGCTCTGTGTATAGTGTGCGCTCTGTGTATAGTGTGCGCTCTGTGTATAGTGTGCTCTGTATAGTGTGCGCTCTGGGCCAGATCCACAAAAGGGATACGACGGCGTAACTGCTGTTACGCCGTCGTATCCCTGTTCCTAACTATGGAACTGATCCACAGAATCAGTTTTCCATAGTTAGGCAGAAGATCCGGCATGTGTAAGGGACTTACACTGCCGGATCTTAGGATGCAGTACCGCATCCGCCGCTGGGGGCATTTCGTGTCGAAATGCCGCCTCGGATATGCAAATTAGCACTTACGGAGATCCACTAAGCTTTTCAGCTTCGTTTTTTCTCCGTAAGTTTTAGTTTGCAAACGCAAAATTAGGGCTGCTTTTACAAAGTGTAAACTGTTTACACCTTGTAAAAACAGACCTTTCTGTCCAGCGACGCGATTTTTTTTTTTGCGCCGCAACTTTATTGACCCGTCGCAATCCACAAAGCTCGGCGTAACGTAATTTCGCGCTATGCACGTCGGGAAAATGACGTCACGAGCATGCGCAGTACGGCCGGCGCGGGAGCGCGCCTAATTTAAATGGGAATCGCCCCCATGAAAATAGGAACGCCTTGCGCCGGCGGAATTTAAGTTACACAGCCCAAAATTTCTAGGTAAGTGGATCGGGCACTTAGGTAGAAATTTTAAGGCAGTGCAACTTAAATGGAAAAAATTAAGTTACGCCGGATCTTTGTGGATTACCCCCTCTGTGTATAGTGTGCGCTCTGTGTATAGTGTGCTCTGTATAGTGTGCGCTTTGTGTATAATATATAGTGTTTTGTTATTTATTGGGCAGGTGCTGCAATTGATAGGGACAGGCCCTGGCTGCATTTGATAGGGAGAGAGGCTACATTTGATGTGACACGGGGCTGCATGTAAGGAGGGACTCCGCTGGGGACACTTGATAGCATCTGGTGGCTGACGACACGCTCGGGGCTCCCACTGATTCTGCATTATGGTGAGTTGAACTATTTCATTTAATATTACAATGTAATAATAGAAATAATGTGTTTCAATCATCCTGATACCATAACAACCATGGTGCCGGGATGATTGAAGTATCTTTATCTGCTGATTGCTAAACTTTCTAGAATGCACATTTCTATTGTTGTGTAGGATCTGGGCCTGCTCTCCCTTCATCCCTCGTTCATCTCAGATGCTAACCACACCACCTTAGAGCTATGCCCACTTTTCCGATGAAACCACGCCCATTTCCACCAAGTGGGAGGGGTCAAAAAGGAAGGGCGGGGTCTGGCACCCCCCCATCCAAAAACTTCACCAGCCGCCACTGCTTCTCTTACTCCTTGGTGGGGGGGGGATGAGTGGCAGTGCTAACAGGGGGTAGAATGAGTGGCAATGCTGGGGGGAGTTGGAATGAGTGGCAATGCTGGGGGGAGTTGGAATGAGTGGCAATGCTGGGGGGAGTTCTGATCTGCTGACTTACTGTAGGTGTTCTTGATCAAGGTCATCTGTTGATCTGAGAACTGTAGTGGGGACTTTTAATGGCAACTATAATCACAGATAATGTTACTCACTGTGTCTCCTGCTTTGTGGTGTCTTTTAGCAGTGACACCTATGCCAAAATCAGGAGATAGGGTCTCCCCCAGCCTTTCCCACTTCACATTCCTCACCAGTCAGCTGACCTCTAGTCTCTGCCCCCAGCCATGAACTGAATGGGCGGCTGCAGGCTTCAGGAAAAGTCCTGCTGGGTGGCTGCGAAAAGGCTGGGAGAGCAGCGCGGGCTTCAGAAACAGCTCAGGATTTGGTGACCCCTGGAAAATCATCATTCGACCCCCAGGTTGAGAACCACTGCTGTACATGCACTAATTTACATTGTAGCAAAGTGTAATTTCTTCAGTGCTGTCACATAAAAGATATAATAAAATATTTACAAAAATGTGATATAATGTTTGACACACAGCGCCATATCGCCATATCACATGGGGTGTACTGCACTTTTTTTCTTTGAATTAGTAAATGCTGCTGCTCATGGACACCTAAATCTTTACATGTTATAAAAAAAAAAAAAATCTTTAATTTTCATACATAGGAAAGATTTTCTCATATAATGCTGATTGTATTTGTAATACAATACCAACAAATATTTTAAATATTGTAGCCTTGAAAAGATAAAACCATCCTATATTATTTTGTCATTCTTAGAAAGTCATGAATTTCTAAAAATGAAATTTATTGTAAAGTTGCCAGGTTTGGGCTGTCATTCTATCCTAGCTGCACTAGCTACTGGAACAATGACCCGAAAAACAAATGCATGTAGGGAATACATACTTTCAGAATTCAGGAGCTACAGTATATGTTAGTGACTTTGTACATAATAAAGTCATAATACATAAAATCTAAATAAAAAAAATAATAATCTAGAAAACTCTAAATCGGCAATGACAGCTCAAAACAATCCTCAAAAGTTTAATTTAAGTAAAATTATATTGACTGCCAGCGATATAAGGGATATAAGAATAAAACTGCTTGAAGCTGCCTGGCTCAGTAACCCAGAAGCCGAATTACCTTGGTCTCCTAGGGTTATTAGTAAATGGCTGCAATCAGTGGCTGAAAAAAGTCAAATTAAATAACTCATAAAAACTCAGAACTTTGTGTCCCGTGCCTACAACCCGCTGCTCTCCCCCCTGCCTGTGGCCTCAGTGACAGCAGGTTGTGCAGGGAATCATATTGAGGGGAGCAGGATTAGTAAACATGTCTCTCATGTTTACGGATCTCTTCAGTTTCTTGAATGAACACCTGGAGGGATTGGTAAACATGAATTACATGTTTATGATCAATTCTTTTTGTGAGTGAACACAGAACTGCTCAGTGCTGAGCATTTATTTATACAGAGAAAAACACATGGAAAGTGGCAGAAGGGGAAATGTTACTAGAGTAACGCAATGTCCATCTTATCAGTCTTGAGAGCTCCAAGCTCTAATATATGGAAATGAGAAGGAAAGTCCACTGATTTATGGCCAGCCTTGTGAGTTTTATTCTGTATGCTTGGAATAAATGTTTTAATAGTCTACACTCAGAGGCGCTGTACTTTCTTTCTCTGAACATTTCTAGTAACTCGCTGCACTCGGAAAAAAATTATGCTTGCATCATTTTATCGCAATATACATACCTCAGCACAAAGGTGTGAAGCCAACTTCTAGGTTTTTACCATAAGTAACTTGAATACAGTTTTGCATACCTTCAATCTGCATATGAGTTTGTGTGCGCTAATAATGATTTTAGCACATTTTTATAGAAAATAATGTTTTGATAAACACGTGTACAACTATTGCACGATGTACAAAATCAGAAGCACCTGTGCTTTTTAGGAAACATAAGGTTTGGGGGTATTTTACAATTTTCAAAGCTATAAAAAATTATAGAAAAATGTATTATATGTTAAGGCTAGTGTTTGTTAATGAATACTGTTATTTTTAACATACATGAAAACGGCAATGATGTACTTACTTGTGCGATGCTGTCTCTCATGGTTGGAGATCTCCCTTTCCTAGTGGTGGTGGTGGCCATAGTTGTAGTTGTTTCCATGATGGTGGTAGACATGTCAGCCAAAAGTGTAGTGGCTGTTGTCTCAGTGGTCATGACTGATGGAACCTCACCAACAAGCATAAGATTGCCTTCCGTCCTGATATTGGGGTCACTCTCTGCAGCTAGGGAGAGCACCTTTAGACCATTGTAATACAAGCCTGAGATCTGACCCTGGAATGGCCGTCCTTGGTCCTTTCCACCAACTTTGATGGCTGCCTGGCTGTTGAATATGGTGAGCTGCCGACCTGGTAAAATAACAAGAATGATGTTATTTGTTTAGATTAGAGAACATAATAAATGAAGGGGCTTTCTAACTACAAAACTTTTACATGCAGCATATATGTTCCCCTCCACTCAGCTCAGTTTGTGCCTCATACTAGTAAAATATATGTTTCATACAAAAAACTGTTGTGGAAATTGACTATCATGGACCTAGAACATCTCTTGACAGCAGAATATCACTACCCTCTGGAATTATGAAATATAATTCTGAAATATAAATAGAATAAGAGGGGAGGTGTGACCGGGGAGGGGGAGGCATGACCGGAGAAGTTTCTGAGCGGACGTCCTGTGGAGAACTCCTGCTATCCTGACATGTTCCTGAGATGCCTGCTCTGGTTATTGTGTCGGTGACCGGAAATAGCCGAGGCCGCCGGTTGCTGTCTCAGCTGACTGGGGGCAGATTAGAGGACAGAAGATCGGAAAGTGTCGGGAGAGTACAGCGTGGCTCAGTGTGGAGTGTAGAGAGAGTGGTGAGGGCTGCCATCCTGTTTTATCCAGCCTCCCCCTCGGTCTCTTGATCCCAGAACAACCAGGCTTCTTCCTAACTCCTGGCTCTTGGCTCCTGAGGTGGCCAGCTCGTATCTATTATCCTGAGCCTGTCCGCCTGTTGGTTCATCAGTTGCTGGTAACCGTTTGTGGTCTCATAAGGACATATACATCAAAAGAAATTGGAAGAGACTGACCATACATCCTTTTGTGGATGGATGACTGAGCTTCAGTTCCAGACCCAGTGGTTCACACCAGTGGTCATCTTGCTACACCCTGAGGTATCAAATAATAAGAGTGATTCTGCGCAACGTATCTCACAACGCTGTGACACACAAAAATGAAACAATAAAAAAGTGTGAATAAATATTGAAATGAGTAGTCCATGCAATAAAGTGATATAAGAGAGCTTGTCACACTCACATAGTGCATCAAAAAATAAAAGTGCAATAAAAAGTCCAAACTGAAAACCAAATGAATGGTTAAATGAGTGGTGTGCAAAAAAGCAAATTAGAGTCCTCAAGTATATATTAAAAGGATGAGAGCTGCCAGATGATATGCTAAATAATGCTGAATCCAGTATTTAGATAATGACAAGCAGGTGATAGATCATATCCTTCACTAGGCTCACAAGCCTCTTACCTCCAGGCAGATATAAATGAGCATCCAATCTCTCACACGGTTGCAGTCCTCTATGGATAATTCCTGTCCGTCCACCCCTTGAGCTGGCACCACGTCTCTTTCACAGATCCATATAGTACTCCGCCCAAATGTAAATAAGAGAGAACAGAGAGGAGCCTCCGATAGTGAAGTACAGTAAACCAGGGTAAAATTTATTAAAGGAAAAGACCTGTGCTTACATCTAAAACTACAAACGTGCAGCAATTTTTTAAAAACGAGTGGCGTTCACAGCGCCGGCTTACGTCACTCCAGGTGTACGCCAATCCCTACGCGTTACGACACGGGGTCACGTGTCCTCATCTGGGGCATCTGATTGGCGGACATTCTATTGTTTATGTATCTGAAAAAACGGAAATAGTATCGCCGCCATTTTGTTGAAGTCCAAATGCTATGCATATTGTACCTATCTAGTAGGACGCACTGCATTGGAATGGCACATCTCCGCCTGAAGATATAATTAAAAACTATAAACATCTATATGGCGACTAGATGATAAAGAATGGCTAAGATTGAAGATTAAATAATGTATACCGCTACACAACAGGCAAAAATCACAAGTTAAAAATTATATATTAAAAATGTGTATATATCTCCGCAGCGTGAGGGGGGAAGGGAGAATAACCATCCCCATCACAGATGTATAAAGCATATAAAAATGGGGATAAAAACCTCCTTGAACACCTATACTGGGGGAGAAAAAATTATTATATGTATACAGGTCCACCAAAATATATAAATATATGGTAACAATCATAATGGGGACATAGCTATAGAATGTTTAAAATCAGACAAGTTCATATACTCGTCAAGCACTGAGCATAATATAAATGCAGTATATAAAAATACTACATAAGTATATATAAAAATTAATGTACTCTAAAAAATATATATATAATATATATATATATAAAAATGAATACTTTTTTTTATATATATGTAAAAAATATATAAAAAATATATAAAAAATAAGATGTGGCCAAATTGATTAGGAGACATTGGCACATCTTGAAGGGAGATAAGGATCTAGGGAAACTACTTCCAGAAAAACCGAGGATAGTGTACAAGAGAGCACCCACTTTGAGAAACCTGATTGTGAAAACAGTAGTTGAACCACCACCAAAACCAGGGTATACCTTCTTTTCAGGAAAGGGTTTTTATCCATGCAAGAATTGTAATGCATGTCGGAAATCACAGAGGTTTCAAAAGAAACGCACTGAGTTTGTGGCGACAAACACAGGTGAAACCCATGTGATTAGAGACTTTATCGGATGTCATACTGAGGAGGTTGTATATGTGCTACAATGTAGCTGTAATCTTCAGTATGTCGGTAGAACCAAGAGGGCCCTGAAGGTTCGGGTCAGTGAACATGTGGAGAACACAATAAAAGGCTTCCCGAAACACAGTGTTTCAAGACACTTTGATCAAATACATAACCGTGACCCCACCCAATTACAATTTTGGGGGGTTGAGAAATTCAATCCCTCATGGAGAGGGAGCCACAAGATTCGTACAATTAGCCAAAAGGAATCTAAACGGATTCATACTATGCGTACACTTGTACCGGGTGGTATGAACGTTGAGTTTGATCTCAACTGTTTCCTTAGTAACTTTTGATCGATCTATTTAAGTTCTTCAGTACATTAAGTCGTTCTGTGTATGATTGCTATCTCACCATTTGAGGGAGATTAGCTTTGACATGATGATAGAATAGGAATATCTGTATGTATATATAGATTGTGGTTATGTGATGCGACAAACCAGGTGTGCGACCACCATTTTTTATATATTTTTTATATATTTTTTACATATATATAAAAAAAAAATTATTCATTTTTATATATATATATATATATATATATATATATATATATTATATATATATTTTTTAGAGTACATTAATTTTTATATATACTTATGTAGTATTTTTATATACTGCATTTATATTATGCTCAGTGCTTGACGAGTATATGAACTTGTCTGATTTTAAACATTCTATAGCTATGTCCCCATTATGATTGTTACCATATATTTATATATTTTGGTAGACCTGTATACATATAATAATTTTTTCTCCCGCAGTATAGGTGTTCAAGGAGGTTTTTATCCCCATTTTTATATGCTTTATACATCTGTGATGGGGATGGTTATTCTCCCTTCCCCCCTCACGCTGCGGAGATATATACACATTTTTAATATATAATTTTTAACTTGTGATTTTTGCCTGTTGTGTAGCGGTATACATTATTTAATCTTCAATCTTAGCCATTCTTTATCATCTAGTCGCCATATAGATGTTTATATTTTTTAATTATATCTTCAGGCGGAGATGTGCCATTCCAATGCAGTGCGTCCTACTAGATAGGTACAATATGCATAGCATTTGGACTTCAACAAAATGGCGGCGATACTATTTCCGGTTTTTCAGATACATAAACAATAGAATGTCTGCCAATCAGATGCCCCAGATGAAGACACGTGACCCCGTGTCGTAACGCGTAGGGATTGGCGTACACCTGGAGTGACGTAAGCTGGCGTTGTGAACGCCGCTCATTTTTAAAAATTTGCTGCACGTTTGTAGTTTTAGATGTAAGCACAGGTCTTTTCCTTTAATAAATTTTACCCTGGTTTACTGTACTTCACTATTGGAGGCTCCTCTCTGTTCTCTCTTATTTACATTTGGGCGGAGTACTGTATGGATCTGTGAAAGAGACGTGGTGCCAGCTCAAGGGGTGGACAGACAGGAATTATCCATAGAGGACTGCAACCGTGTGAGAGATTGGATGCTCATTTATATCTGCCTGGAGGTAAGAGGCTTGTGAGCCTAGTGAAGGATATGATCTATCACCTGCTTGTCATTATCTAAATACTGGATTCAGCATTATTTAGCATATCATCTGGCAGCTCTCATCCTTTTAATATATACTTGAGGACTCTAATTTGCTTTTTTGCACACCACTCATTTAACCATTCATTTGGTTTTCAGTTTGGACTTTTTATTGCACTTTTATTTTTTGATGCACTATGTGAGTGTGATAAGCTCTCTTATATCACTTTATTGCATGGACTACTCATTTCAATATTTATTCACACTTTTTTATTGTGTTTCATTTTTGTGTGTCACAGCGTTGTGAGATACGTTGCGCAGAATCACTCTTATTATTTGATTTCTGTTTTGTGTATGGTAAACACTGTTAGGTTTTGCTGCACTGTATATATTTTGTTGAGGTTATTGAAGATTGAGGATCTGTATTAGCGCAGAAGCACCTGTCACTTTATACACCCTGAGGTATGTCTATGAAATTATTATTTTTTAATTCTTGTGATTGAGCCCTATTACAGTATAACTAAACTAAATATACTGGAGTACTGTACTGTAACTGCAACCCACAATAGTTTGTTAGTTTGAGACTCCTCAGCTGCCTACATAGCTGAATAAATAAGTGGATCTTGGGCGATGGAGGTATAAAGACATTTTCTTGATGTGATGCGTTTTTGATTTTAAATCAGATTCCTCCTTTTTTTTAGCCCATCTCAAACATTTAAATTGCCAGTGATAGGGTTACTGGTAATAGGGCTTTAAATACTGTCTATATCTCTTGGGATAACAAACGCTCTTTCATAAAAAAAATTTGCCTGGGGATAGATGTCTCAGCCTCAGACTCGTATAGTGACATCAAGTAAGCCAGTATCAGACTCAATTCCTGCAACAGTTATTTCCCCTACATGGAAATGAAAAATAGTAAAACGCAGGGATGACCATTACTGTTACCCTAAAGCCGACTAATGATGCACCGACTACCCTTGTAGAAGATTCCTCTTCGACTGCAGCCATAATGGAGTGTAAAGAGACTCTTAACCACTTCAGCCCCGTACCATTTTGCTGGTCAATGACCGGGCCACTTTTTGCGATTCGGCACTGCGTCGCTTTAACTGACAATTGTACAACGTGGCTCCCAAACAAAATTGGCATCCTTTTTTTCCCACAAATAGAGCTTTCTTTTGGTGGTATTTGATCACCTCTGCGGTTTTTATTTTTTGCACTATAAACAAAAATAGAGCGACAATTTTGAAAAAATAATAATATTTTTTAAATTTTTGTTAAAATAAATATCCCCCAAAGATATATAAAAAAAACGATTTTTTTCCTCAGTTTAGGCCGATACGTATTCTTCTACATATTTTTCATAAAAAAAAATCGCAATAAGCGTTTATTGATTGGTTTGCGCAAAAGTTATAGCGTCTACAAAATAGGGGATAGTTTTATGGCATTTTTATTAACAATTTTTTTTCTAGTAATGGCTGCAATCTACGATTTTTATCGGTACTGCGACCTTATGGCGGACACATCGGACACTTTTGACACATTTTTGGGACCATTGGCATTTTTATAGCGATCAGTGCTTTAAAAATGCATTGATTATTATAAAAATGACACTAGGGGGCGATCAAGGGGTTAATTATGTTCCCTCATTGTGTTCTAACTGAAGGGGGGTGGGACTGACTAGGGGAAATTACAGATCGCTGTTCATACATTGTATGAACCTCTTATCAGTCATTTCTCCCCCTGAAAGAACCGGGAGCTGTGTGTTTACTGGAGTGTAAAGAGACTCTTAACCACTTCAGCCCCGTACCATTTTGCTGGTCAATGACCGGGCCACTTTTTGCGATTCACAGCTCCCAGTTCTCGCTCTGTCACGAGCGATCGCGGTTGCCCGGAGGTGATCGCGCCTGCCGGGCACTCGCATCAGCACCAGGGGTGAGCAGGCTGCGCAAGCAGTTAAGTGGCAAATGGATCTAATAGCTTCAGATGTTTCCCAGATTCGTCCGGACCTATATGGGTTTAAAGCCAGGGTCTCTGAGGTGGAAAGTAGGGCCTCCACATTGGAAGATTTAATCCAGTGTGACTCTAAAGAACTGAGGGTTCTGCATGCTACAGATGAAGTCAGCAGACAAAACCGGTCGACTATATGCAATTTTTACTCTACTAATGTGTGAGTACCCATTTTAAAAGCTTTATCAAAAAACTTTTTAAAAATGATAAAACACTATGTTGGGGCCTTTTCTCTTGTACATGAGCTGGAGTGAAAAAAAAAAACAGAACAGCAAAAAGGTTGGTTCGATTGCCAGAGATTAGTGGTGGCTGGTGCTCAAATTTTTTTTTTTGGGGGGGGGGGGGCGCAAACAAACGAAAAAAAACACAATTGCAGCCTCACTGTGCCCATCAAACGCAGCTACTGTGCCTATCAATTGCAACCACTGTGCTCATCAAAGGCAGCCACTGTGCCCATCAAATGCAGCCACTGTGTCCTCTCTCCCTCCAATCGTATGTCTTCCTACTTTTGAAGTTATATCCATCAGGGATCAGGATGTGTACATCAACATGATTCCTTCTTCCACGATTGGGAACCTTATCTTACAAGCTTGATTCGACTTTTGGCGGCATACGTCCCCATAAGTCCATTGGCTCCGGTAAGCCTTAATTTCCACTGATGGCGGGTTACTATTATACACGGGGGAAATCAGCATTCCATATTTTGATCAACATTCACTTGGTAGAATTTATCCATATGGACTTTATTCACATTTAAAATTTTGTTGCACTTTTTTTCACTTTATATGTATTAATCTACCATATACTACTTATTCAATGTGTATTGTCAAGATATATATATTGTATAAGCGTTACACTTTCCTTTATACATCAAATGCAGCCACTGTGCCATCAATTGTCGCCACTGTGCCATGCCATCAAATACAGCCACTGTGCCATGCCATCAAACGCAGCCACTGTGTCATCAATTGTCACTACTGTGCCCAGCAATTGTCGCCACTGTGCCCAGCAATTTTCGCCACTGTGCCCATCAATTTTCGCCAGTGTGCCAAGCAATTGTAGCCACTGTGCCCAGCAATTGTAGTCACTGTGCCCATCAATTTTCGCCACTGTGCCCAGCAATATTGTAGCCACTGTGCCCAGCAATTGTCACCACTGTGTCCTGTAAAATGCCCCCTCCCCCCGCCTGGCACTTACCTTTCTGGGGTCAGCCATCCTGCTTCTACTGTCCCTCAATGTCTTCTCCCGCCCTTGATGACGCTTCAGCTAATCAGGCTACCAGTAACCAGAACCGGTGAACCTGATTGGCTTAGACGCCTGTCAGTCTTATCCAAGGAACGCACCCCCCGTGCGTCCCTTGGATAAGCATCTGGAAACCAGAGGGCTGTAATCGGAAAGCCTATCAGAGCCGCTGGCTCTGATAGACACTTCCACAGCCAACCAGCTGCTGTTATTTAGTGGGCCGGCCATCTGAATAGTCGGCGGCAGCGGCAATACATAGATTCATGCAATGCATGAATCTACAGTATGTATTGTATTCAGTGGCGGTGCGAGAGCGAGAGGGGGGCGGCGCTCCGGCGCCCTCTATGGAAGCACCGCCACTGCCAGAGATCGACACAGTGGCTTGCACTGTGAAGGTTCCATACTCCAAGAGGGGTGTATATCCGGTGAGTGTGGGCTTTGCAGGGGCACAGATTGCAGTGTCACTTTCACCAAGCACACATCTATAAATATTCAGCACAAGGGAAATTCTTTTCAGAATTCTTTTCCTGTTTTTCACTTGCCAACAATGGACTTTTTCATAACTGTTTGATATTTGTTACACAGGATTTCATATGCACTTTAATAAGTCTGCACCAGCTGTTTTGTATTGATTGCAGCGGATTACTATTATTCCTGATTTGCACAGGTTTAGTGAACCTATTGATAGCACAGTTTAATCAGCACAGGTGCACTAATTTTATACTCATTGCACACCTTGTTATATTGCACACTTGCATCAGTTGCACCAAGCACGCATGCACTTTTGGACTATTTATATTCTGGAAATGTTTTAGTTTATTTATATAGCATGATGTTTTTTCATATTTTTTAATGACATTACACAGAACAGGTAGTTAACAAACAAGATACCAAGCACTAAGCACGCATCTATAAATATCCAGCATGAGGGGAATTCTTTTTATAATTCTTTTCAGGATTTGTGCCGTTTTTCACCTGCCAACAATGGACTTTTTCATAGCCGTTTGATATTTGTTACACAGGATTTCATATGCACTTTAATATGTCTGCACCAGCTGTTTTGTATTTATTGCAGTGGATTACTATTATTCCTGATTTGCACAGGTTTATTGAACCTATTGATTGCACAGTTTAATCAGCACAAGTGCACTCATTTTATATTTATTGCATACCTTGTTATATTGCACACTTGCATCAGTTGCACCAAGCATGCATGCACTTTTGGACTACCGTATTTATCGGCGTATAACACGCACCCTAACTTTAAGAGGGAAGTTTCAGGAAAACAACAGCCTCCTGCGTATAACACGCAGGCACAGTTTACCCTCTATTTCCAGGGTGAAAAAGTTAGTGTTATACGCCAGTAAATACAGTATTTATATTCCGTACATTTATTTATAGGGCCTTATGGGAAATCTTGGGACCTTGTGGATATGTCATATGTTTGCCATTATGTAATGAACCTACCGTGTATGACAAATCTCATCTTTAATTTCCTCCTTTTTGGATTGTCACATGCAGCATTACCCTATGTGGTTAAATGGGGTCAGAGCCCACCCCTATTTCCTCCCTTTTCATAAATAACTATTTTTCTTTTTTTTATGGTTTCTTTCCCCAAAACTTTTTTTGTCATTGTACCGTAATACCATCACCATTTTTTCTTCTAAATCCAATTTATGATATTTTAGTTCCTCCACTAGAGGGAGCCGAAAGTGTTTTTTGTCTACACCCAGTCTAGGAAACCATGGGGGTTATTTACAAAAGGCAAATCCACTTTGCACTGCAAAAAAAAATTGCATTGAAAGTGCACTTGGAAGTGCAGTCGCTGTAAATCTGAGGGGTGGATCTGAAATGAGGGGAAGCTTTGCTGATTTTATTATCCAATCATGTGCAAGCTAAAATGCATTTTTTTTTATATTTTCCTTGCATGTCCCCCTCGGATCTACAGCGACTGCACTTCAAGTGCACTTTCATTGCAATTTCAAGTGCACTTTGCACTTGTAGTTTGCACATGTAGTGCAAAGCGGATTTGCCTTTAGTAAATAACCCCCCATGTTTGTAATGGGGGATATGTTATATTAGATATCTATGTCATTTTAAACTAGTTTTAACTAGTGTTTTTTTTTAATTTATAACTATCATTGTAAGTTGCAATTGTTTACTAGGTGTGTGCGGCATGGATGGATGATATTCGGGAATGAGGTAGATTTCCTTTCTCCCTCCTGTCATATATTCTCTCATTATCTCTTTCCTTTCCTTGCGTTCCTCTCTCTCTTTTTCACTTTCTTCCACCCCCACCACATTCCCCTCTTTGTGATATTTTACGTTCATTTCTGGTTGCTATAGTGGGCGGCGTGCACCTTCCTGCCCGCTTTGCGCATTCGCAGATGTCAGGAGCCGGCTCGGCAGGCGATGCTGAGGCGGGCAGGCCGCATAGGTCCTAGTGCTGCCGGATGCGCTTGCGCGGTCTGGCCTGAGGTTGTGGCAGCCATCTTGTAAATTATTTTGCCCTTGTTTGTCAAAATCATATTTTAAAAGGGTTGTATGTTCCACAGATGTCCCTCCCCTCTCCATTGTTTATTAGGGGGGGGGTTTCAGCATGGCATCCTGTTGTCATCTGAGAAGGTTGCCTATGCGGGGAGCTCCTGCAGAGGACCCTGTTTTTTGCCAATGGTGAATGTAATTTCTTTCTTTCTTTTTTACCCAGGAATATCATTCTCTTGCTCCAGTTGAAATGCCAGTCACTAACTAATTTATCCTTCTCTAGCTGCTTTTTCTGTCTGCTGCCTAAAAATAAGCAGTACGCCACCCGAACAAGACCCACAATCGCCCATAAAAAGTGATGTGTGCAAGGTAATGGCTTCTTCAGTGCCTTCTACTAAGGTGCAATTGTGCAGAGTAATGGCTCTTCAGTGCATTCTGCTAAGGTAAATGGATGGCCCCTTACCTCACTGCTGTGAGGTTACAGCATACAAGAAAAGCCTGAGTGTATCCAGTGTAATCCAGCCTGCCTGGATGGTGCCTTGGGTAATCCCTGGATGTGGTCCCTGGTTGTGGGGAGCGGCTGTTACATCTGTGGTGTAAGAAGTCTCCGGATGCCGTGCATATATGATAGCAGGGAAGGTAAAGGGAATCCCAGGATAGTGTAGTATGTTTTAACTACATTTGCGTTTATTGCATATAAAGTATACAAGGTACTCACATTCAAACAGTAAACAAAACATGTGTATCCACAAGCGCCGAGCTTGCCTGCGTCACTTCCGGTTGCCTCTACGTCCCACTCCCTACACGTATCGTCAGCGATCCCGTGACTTCATCAGGGGATGAGGCTTAGGAAGAGTCCTTATATTGTGAATGGAAATCTTAATTACGGCAACCATTTTCCCCGTAGCCTGGTTACAGGAGGTGGATGGCAGCCATTTTCTTAAGGATATTTGTTGGTGGTACAAAACAAAAGCTCATACTAATTAGAATCTTCAGCTCTGTGTGAACAAAGTATTAAAAAGCAAGAGACGATTTGAGTGCAAACACATAATGGAATGCAAAATGGGAAAGTTTAATAGCTACAACGATGAAGAAATGTTGCTATATTGCATACGCCGGAACTGAAGAAATAATAGTTTCTCGGCGTTGTAAAAACAATACTATCAAGTATGCATAAAATATTTTAAAAATTATTAAAAAAGATTAAAAAATATATAATGGCTAAAAGACTAGAGGCTGTCAAATGGGGATTTAGAAAACACAGTAACCTACCTTGCGTTCAAAGAATTTTTTTTGTCAAAAGCTTCGATTTTTGTCTCAAAAATAATTATTTTTGGTATAATCGACATTACTATTTCCAGAAAACAGGAGTAGAAATGGGAGCAACATTTTTTCAGATCTTCCAAGTGAACTGACCATCTTTAGAAGATATATTGATGACATCTTCATCCTTTGGAAAGGTGATAAAGACATGTTGATCCGTTTTCTTGAGAATCTCAACTTAAATGACAGGAACATAAAGCTAACCTGGGACATTAGTGAGAAATCTATTACATTCCTGGATTTGGAGATCATACAAGAGAACCAGGTCATCACTTCAAAAACGCATTTCAAAAACGTTGACAGGAATAGCTATCTCCCTTTGGAGAGCTGCCACCACAGAAATTGGTTATGCAATATTCCAAAAGGGACAATTAATGCGCCTTAGACGGAACTGCACGAACATAAATACTTTCATAACCCAAGCAAACCATTTTGGACGTAGATTTATAAAAAAAGGTTACACTTTTAGAGACATTGATGAAGATATAAAGAAAGTGATAGCAATGGACTGTAGTGATCAAATTTAAGATAAGAACAACCAAGCACCAGCCATCGACAGAGTTCCCATTATTTTAGACTACAACTGACACAAGAAAATAGTCCAAATTATCAGATGACATTGGGGCATTCTGCTATCTGATATACAATTACAAAGAGTACTTCCCAAACATCCCAATTTCATATACAGAAGAGCTCCAACACTCCGAGATAAATTAGATAAAATATAATATAAATAAGAACATCCCTGATCCACCGACCAAGGGTTTTACGTTCTTCACCGGCAAGGGTTTCTTCCCCTGTAAGCGCTGCTTCGCATGCACCAAAACGAAACGCCTGAATAAGAAAAAATTGAACTTTACCTCAACCAGCACTGGAGACTCATATGATGTCAAGGAGTTAATTTGCTGTAACACAGAGGGGGCGGTATACATGCTGGAGTGCAGCTGTGGATTACAGTATGTAGGGCGTACCAAGAGACTTCTCAGGATCCGAATTAAAGAACATGTTCAGAATATCCTGAAAGGTTTCAATAAACACAATGTCTCCAAGCACTTTTTACTACATCACAACAAAGATCCCACCCATTTGAAATTTTGGGGGATAAAACCCTACACAAGAAAATTGGAGGGGTGGGCATAAAGTGAGGGCATTGAGTCAACTAGAGTCCAGATGGATCTTTACTTTAGATACTTTTGTACCTCAGGGCCTCAACGTAGATTTTGATCTAAATTGTTTCCTTAGTGATTTTTATTTGTTTTAGGTTTCTTAGCAAAGATCTTGCCTTTTAGCATATATTTTATTTTTGTCCCCACTTCATGTATATATATTTATTCTCCATACTAATTTCATCTTTGACCTTCACAATTTTATTCTCCCTCATATGTCACTTGGTTGTTATTAATGCCCGTGTCATTTCCGGTAGCAGACTGTTACATTTTATTCACAAAAAAAACTCCTTTTTAGATATTTATGGTATCACATCTATCCTATTTCAACTTACTCTAGTCTCTTAGGGCCAAATCCACAGCCAGCGGCGCAAATTAAGTTTCTGAAAACTTATGTCATTTAAGTTACGGCGCCCTAAGTTGGTGTCGTAAGTGCCGTATCCACAGCGCATTTGCGCACAAAATTGCGCCAGCCGTAACTTAAATTCCGAGGCGTAAGGCGGGGAATGGCAAGTGGGAAGGAAGTGGGCGTGCTTCAATGTAATGAGCCGTGACCCCATGCAAATGAAGGGCCGGCCGTACTGTGCATGCGCGCACGAATCTGCTGCTCACTGCGCATGTGCAGAACTTTGCTGGGCGCAATCAGTGAGATAGGTAAAAGGCCAAGTGTACTTAGTTTGAGGATCGCCCTGTGCTTAAATAGCCCCAGTCAAACACACTTCCCTTGCAAAAGTATTTCCCTGTGTTCCCTTCAATGAGCAATTTGCTTCTGCTCTTAGTTTGTCAGTGTTTGTTGGTAAGTTGTGTGTGATAGAGAAGTGTTGGAGGAGTATTAGATAGTAGTTGTTGTTTGTTTCTGATAAGTGTATTTTTTGTTTGATTGTTTCTGCTAAGTGTTTTTTTTTTTTCTGCTTGGATTTTGTGTTTGTTTTTTGTGTGTTTGTTTTTGACTTTGTAGTAGCTGTCTGCTTGTGTGTGTATTTTTGTGTGTTTGTTGTGTGTGTATTTTTGTGTGTTTGTCCGGTTTGTTTTCTTGTTGCTGGGTGGTGTCTGTGATGGCCCCCAAACGCAGGAAGCTGAATTTTTCTCATGTTGAAAAGCAAATCCTTGCCAGGTATATCATCCAATATGGAAGATATTTACATGGGCCTGATAGCCGGAACACCTCCCCGGCCCAAAAGAAGAGAATATATGCTAAACGGATCACATAAATGCGGCGGGGGGGGGGGCAGAGGACCCCCGCTGGCATCAAGAAAAAGATCAATGATCTGAGGAGCATGGTACGCAATAAGGTGGCAAAGCTCACTGCCCATAGGAGGGGCACTGGAGGAGGGGGACCATGCCCCATCCGGCTGACTGAGGAGGAATGGGCAGTGGCCCAGTGTTTCGAGCCAGAGCAGGTGGTGGGCCTGCCTGGTTATCAGTCTGATGTTCCTGTGAGGCCAGGTAAGGTTTTTGTTTTTCTATTTGGTGATTAGCATGTGTGAGTGGGGGAAGGGAAGATGTGGCAAGTGTGTGGATCCTCAAACCTGTGATTGTTTGGTGTCCTCCACAGATGACTAGGAGATTGCTGGCCCAAAGACAGGAGGCTGCTGAGGAGTCCCCAGGGGAGGGGATGTGTCTGTGCTAGGGACCACAGTGGTGTGCATTCATGCATTCTCATTGTGACATAATTAATGTGCGTTTCCAGTGAAAAAAAACATTCTCAATGTGACATTATTCATGTGCGTTTACTGTGCAAAGCAACATTCTCATTGTGACATTATTCATGTGCATTTACTGTGAAAAGATGCCTTCTGCGAGGCGTCTCCTGGCTGCTGTGCCCTCAGTAGACCCGGTAGAGTGGGTTAGGGGGGATTGCCTGGGGGGTCAGGTCAGCACGTAAGTTAATCTCCAGTCCCCTTCTCATGGCAAAGTTGTGAAGAATACAACAAGCACCGATTAGTTGGCACACAAAGTCTGGGGAATACAACAATGTACCCCCAGACTTATCCAGGCATCTGAAGCAGGACTTCAGCAGCCCAAATGTGCGCTCCACAACTGCCCGGGTGCGAATATGAGCCTCGTTGTAGCGTTGCTCTCCTGGGGTTTGGGGGTTCCTGAATGGGGTCATCAGGTGGGGTCCCAGGGCATATCCAGAGTCACCTGTAAGGGAAAAGACATAAGGATGTTAGTCATGCATGTGCCCCTTGTGATGTCTGCATCATGGGGGGGGGCATACCTGACACCCATGTCACTCACCAATCAGCCAGCTGTCTCCATACACTTTCAGCTCCAAATCTCGAGATATGTTGGTCTGCCGGAATATATAGCTGTCATGGCACGAACCAGGAAATTTGGCACAGACGTGCCAGATGAGGCCATGGGCATCTACAATCACCTGGACATTTATGGAATGCCAGTTTTTGCGATTCTGGAACAGGTGCTCTGTCTCATGGGGGGGCTGTAGTGCCACATGGGTGCAGTCAATGGCCCCGATGGTCCGTGGGAACCCAGCAATGTTATAAAAGTCCGCCATGGTCTTCAATCGCTGGTCCTCCTGGGTGGGCTTTTGAAATTGATTGCCCATGCGTCTTACTATTGCACGGACTACTTGATGGACACACCTGCTCATCGAGGACTGTACCATCCCAGCCAGACCTCCACATGTTCTTTGGAAAGACCCAGTGGCAAGAAAATGCAGGGTTGCCATTACTTTGATGTGAGGTGGCAGGGCATGGGATCGTTGGGTTGGGGTGGTGAGATCATCCTGCAGGATTCTGGTTAATTCCAGGATGGCTTCCTGGTTAAAGCGGAAGTTGCCATAGACCTCAGAAGCAGTCATGCCAAAGAGATCTTGGCGTGGGCGGTATACCCTCTCCTGTGCCCTCCTCCTCCTCCTCTGTGCCCTCCTCCTTCTTTGCGCCTGTAAAGTAGCGAGTGCCGTTAGAATCATGGATGGGCCGGGCATTTTGGCAGTCAGATTGAAGTCCAGCAAAGATGTGTTGTCAGCTCTTCCTCAATGCTGTTGCTTCAGCAGACCTTTACACGGCAGGTGTAAAATTAGGGCTGCTTTTATAAAGTTTAATTTTGCTCCAGGAAACTAACAGGTGCGCACAGGGCGTAATCTACGGCGCACAGGGCGTAATCTACGGCGCACACACTTAATTTTGTGGATCGCCCTATCTCCCTCATTTGCATCTTTGCCTATCAAAAAAAGCGGCGTGACTAGCGTAATTTGCGTCAGAGGATGCGCCGGTGTAATTATTTTAGGTAGGACGGAAAAAACGGATTTTTCCTTTTGAGGATCGGGCGCAAAGATACGCGCGGTGTAAAATTAGAAATCTCGAGTTAAGTCGGCGCATCTGCTTTGTGGATTTGGCCCTTAATGATTATATATTTTTAAATCTTTTTTAATCTTTTTTTAAATATTTTATGCATACTTGATAGTATTGTTTTTACAATGCCGAGAAACTATTATTTCTTTAGTTCCGGCGTCTGCAATATAGCAACATGTCTTCATCTTTGTAGCTATTAAACTTTCCCATTTTGCATTCCATTATGTGTTTGCACTCAAATCGTCTCTTGCTTTTTAATACTTTGTTCACACAGAGCTGAAGATTCTAATTAGTGTGAGCTTTTGTTTTGTACCACCAACAAAATGGCTGCGCCCAGCACCGCACAAATATCCTTAAGAAAATGGCTGCCATCCACTTCCTGTAACCAGGCTACGGGAAAACGGTTGCCTTAATTAAGATTTCCATTCACAATATAAGGACACTTCCTAAGCCTATTACTCATCCCCGGATGAAGTCACTTGATCGCTGACTATACATGTAGGGACGTTAGAGGCAACCGGAAGTGACACAGGCGAGCTCGGCGCTTGTGAATACACATTTTGTTTACTGTTTGAATGAGAGTATCTTGTATACTTTTTATGCAATAAACGCAATTGTAGTTAAAACATACTACACTATCCTGGGATTCCTTTTACCTTCCCTGCTATCATATATGCACGGCATCCGGATACCCCTTACACAACGGACGTAACACCAGCTCCCCACAACCAGAGTCCACATCCAGGGATTACCCAAGGCACCATCCAGGCAGGCTTGATTACGCTAGATACACTCAGGCTTTTCTTATAGGCTGTAACCTCACAGCAGTGAGGTAAGGGGCCATCCATTTACCTTAGCAGAAGGCACTGAAGAGCCATCTAGGGTTGCCACCTTTTCGTCAAGCCAAACCCGAACACTTTAGTGGCGCACGGCAATTTTTTTGTAGTACATGCTGTAGGATTGTAAGAGACTTAGGACACCTTTGAGTTACCCTAGGAGAGTAGTAAGGAGGCGCGCATAGTACGCTGCAGTGAACAGTGGCTGTGGCCAAATTGTGTTAACAGTGGAGAGGGGGTGGACTTAAAGGGGCATGGTGTGCCCATAAAATATGAAATGTCACAGTTAAAATAGGAACCTAGCTTACCTTAAAAGTGGACAATGTCAGTCAGTGGGGCAGTGGACGGTGTCAGTAGGGCAGTGGAAGGTGTCAGTAGGGCAGTGGACGGTGTCAGTAGAGTAGTGGACGGTGTCAGTGGAGCAGTGGACGGTGTCAGTGGAGCAGTGGACGGTGTCAGTAGGGCAGTGGACGGTGTCAGTAGAGCAGTGGACGGTGTCAGTGGAGCAGTGGACGGTGTCAGTGGAGCAGTGGACGGTGTCAGTGGAGCAGTGGACGGTGTCAGTGGAGCAGTGGACGGTGTCAGTGGAGCAGTGGACGGTGTCAGTAGGGCAAGTGGACGGTGTCAGTAGAGCAGTGGACGGTGTCAGTGGAGCAGTGGACGGTGTCAGTAGGACAGTGGACGGGTGGCAACCCTAACTATTTCCTGCAAATCTAATGCGAGTTCAGCCCTAGAACTGTATACGACTGTATGGCTGAACTCGCATTGATTGCACAGACATTGCATGTGGGTGCAAATCACATGCAATGTCTGTTTTTGCACAAGTGTGAAGCTGTTCAGCCATGCCAGTGTGTTCTGTGGAGTGACCTTATGTGTGCAAGAATTCCAAAAAACATGTGCTGGGGGGGTCAGGAGAAGGAACTCTATTTAACTCCCTGGGGGCTCAAGAAGTGCTTACCTCCAGACTTTTCTCTGTGATCTGCTCTGCTGGTGGAGGAACATGAGGAGTTAATGTCATTAGGGGAAAGTTCTTATCCCCATTCAGCAGTTCGGACAATCTTATCTGAGTCCCGATGTCCTCTTCTATACAGATACGCTGAGTAATGGAATTGCCGAGAACCACAACACAAGGATTACTCCGCATGAGCCCCGAAAGCCATCAAATAGTCCCTGCAGAGTAATCCTTGTGCTGCTGATCACGGCAATTACATTACTCAGTATATCTGTATAGAAGAGGACATGGGGACTCAGATTAGATTATTGGAACTTCTGTATAAGGATAAGAACTCTCCCCTAACAACTTTAACTACTCGTGTTCCTCCACCAGCCACAGTACAGTTTGAATCATGTGTCCGGGTAGAAGGCGGAAGGAGACCCGGACACATGATTCAAAACCCGTACTGTCCGGGTGAATACCGTACAGGTGGCAACCCTAGAGCCATCACTCTGCACAATTGCCCCTTAGAGCCGGTTCACACTGGGGCGACTTGCGATCCGACTTCATGTTGCCTCAAGTCGTCCCAAGTCGCGCTGTAGAGAAAAACAATGGAAGTGAATGGGAGCGGTGTTAATACACACGACTCAAGGCGATCCGACTTCAGAAAAGGTTCCTGCACTACTTCAATCCGACTTGTAGGCGATTTGTACCCATTGATTTCAATGAAAGTCGCCTCAGAAGTCGGATCACTGTCTTAACTGAAGCGACTTTCCAGGAAGATAACATACATTTCTCAGGCAAACCTCTCCTGCCCCCTCCCTCCCCCTCCCTCTCCCAGAGCTGATTGTTGTTTTATTGGCCACTGGAAAGAAAAGCCCGGAGCTAAAACAAAGAATGCCATAGGCGGAGGGCTGGCATGACGAGGTTAAGCTGGGAATGTAAGAGAGAGGGAGGTGGATTGGCAGGTGCAAAGTGGGAGGGGAAGGACAGGGCAGTATAAATAGTATGAGCCCTCCCACTTCTGTAACACATTTCCCAGGGAAATTTGTGATGACTAGGAACCAGGAGCTGTTAGCAGAGCTCAGGGCCGAAGCCTCAGCCAGGGGGCAGGATTGGGTTCAGCAGAACCTGGGCCCCATCATGGACCAACCAGCCGTGGGTCCACAGACCAGGGGGAGAGAGTCAGCGCGAGCTAGGCGTTCCAAGCCCCCTGAGCGCTTCTCCCCTGACCTCTCCCCGAGAGCTGTGCGTTCAGGGAATCCCGCCTCTCGGGCCCCTTCGGGCCCCCCCGCCAAGCGGAGGAACGCTGCCGCAGGGGGGACGCCGGGAGGAATCCCCAGCCCCAACGCAGCTCTACGGGCGGCCGGCCCGGGAGCTCCAGATCGGTCGATTCGCCCGTTCGGCGGATGGATGCGGAGCGCGCGGGCCCCTCCCACCACGCGGGGGTCCACGTGGGGGGGCCTCGACGGTCAGAATCGAGGGTGGCGGTCCCCGGGCCTGCTACCTCCGTGGCCGGGACTCTGCACCAGAGGGATGAGAAGGCCTCCGGATCGGCGAGACGGAGTGAGGTCAACAGGGCTGGAGAGAGCCCCCCCGGCCCTGGGAAGTCGGCGAGGAAATCGGTCGGCGGGTCCGCCGCGAGGGGGCGGAGCCAAGAGGCGGCAGGACCTTCACCTCCCAGGGATCCTTCCCCTGGGGGGCTTTCTTCTGATGATGGCATGCTGGTCGCAGACAGGTCGGAGGGCGAGCTATCCGGATCTGAGGAGGAGGTGGTCAGCACAGCGAGGTCGGCAGCGGAGGATTCGGGACGGTCGGCTGGGGTTTCTCTCCCCGGGCAGCCCGGTAAGTCCACTCAAAAAGATGATGCTGATACGGTGTCTGTACGGGGGGTCGCTGGTGTAAGCCGGGACAAGTCAGGGACGGAGGGGTCCAAGGGGGGGGGAAGGCTGGGTTTAAGGAATTTTTAGCGGGGATAAAGGAGCTGGTCAGCCGTTTTGAGCATGGAGGGAGCGGGGCTAGTCCGGCGGTTGCATGGGGTTCCCCGCAGACGAGCGTAGTGGTGAGTGGGCCCGAGGCGGGGGTGGTGTCGCCCTCTGCGCCCGTGGTCCCCCCCCCCCAACACCACCACCCCCGCGGTGGTGGATGGCGCACAGAAAAAGGGGGAGGAGGGTAGCAAGGCACCGGTGGAAAGGCAAGACGTGGTTAGATTGGCCGACGCTGCAAAATGCGAAGTTTACATATGCTTTGAGGGGCCGTTGGGGACCCATTTGAAGGCGGAGGTACGCGAGAAAATAGGGAAAGGTGAGTATGTGGAGATATTTTCGTTGTTGCCGTTGGAAAAGTTCAACCTGGATAGGGTCAAGCCTGATGACTACAAAAAGGACGATGAGGAAAAGCGTAGATATCGGCTCATCCCACGTACTTTCTCAAATTGGTTACAGGCGTTTGGCATCTTAGCTAGTGTGATTAGTACTAAGAAGCCAGAATGTGGGGCGGCACTTTTTGGGTATCAGGACTCCATAGGGGAGGCTTACAGGGTGTACGGGGGTACTGCTTGGCTGAGGTACGACGAGCAGTTTAGGCAGAGGATAGCCGTGCGGCCGGACTTGAGGTGGGGTCACAAAGATATAAATTTGTGGGTCCGCCTCATGACGTCGGCCAGGGCTCCAACTCAGTTTTTTCGGGACGGGGCGGGTGGATCGTCTTCCTCTGGACAGCCGGCCAGTAAAACTAAAGGGGTGTGTTGGCAGTACCATGCCGGGAGCTGCAAGTTTGGGGCAACATGTAGGTTTAAACATGAGTGTTCGGGGTGCGGGGGATCTCACACCCAGGCTAGGTGTTTCAAGCAAGGAAAGGGTCATACAGGTGAGTTTGGCAACAAGAGGGAGGACTCCGGTGATGGTGGGAAGGATGCGTCCGTTTCTAAGTAAGTATCTGGGCAGGCAAGCCGCCCGCTTGTTGGATGAGGGCTTTGCGGACGGTTTTAAGATTCCATGCTCGTTGCAGGCTATTCCGCCGGTTCCTCGCAATTTGCGGTCGGCTTTGCGGCATTCAGAGGTGGTTTTGAGGGAAACTACTGAAGGAAGTGGCTTTGGGGCGCATGGCAGGCCCCTTTTCAGAGGCTCCGTTACCCGATTTGGTGGTTTCGCCTTTGGGGGTTGTTCCAAAGAAGGAGCCAAACAAATTTAGATTAATTCACCACCTTTCCAAAAGGGGGGTCAGTGAATGATACCATAGACCCGGACACTTGCGCGGTTAGTTACACGTCCTTTGATGCGGCCGTGACTTGGGTGCGGCGTTATGGCCAAGGTGCGTTGATGGCCAAGGCTGACGTGGAAGCGGCCTTTAGGCTACTGCCGGTGCACCCCGACAGCTTTCGCCTGTTGGGGTGCACGTGGGACGGAGAGTTTTTCGTGGATCAATGCTTACCTATGGGGTGTTCGGTGTTGTGCGCACTTTGAGAAGTTTAGTTCGTTCTTGGAATGGGTGGTTAGGGACGTGTCAGGGGTCAGCTCCATCATCCACTACTTGGATGACTTCCTCTGCGTGGGCCCGGTGGGGTCCAGGACGTGCGTTATACTTTTGGGTACGTTGGAACACGTGGCAGACAGGTTCGGGGTTCCGTTGGCCCCGGACAAGACGGAGGGTCCTAGGACGGTTCTCACGTTTTTGGGGATCACAATAGATTCGGCCGCCATGGAGTGCAGACTGCCGGAGGGTAAGGTGGACGCGTTGAAAGACGACATACGAGGTATGTTGCCAGTGCAGAAAGTGACTCTGCGAGCACTTCAATCGTTGTTGGGCAAGCTCAATTTTGCATGCCGCATTATTCCCATGGGCAGGGCATTTTGTCGACGGCTGTCGGCCAGCACGGCAGGGGTGAGGTCACCACACCACTTTGTCCGTTTGTTAAAGACACATAGGCAGGATTTGCAGGTGTGGCACACATTTAACGAGTCCTTTAACGGTAGGGCACTATGGATGTCTGGGCCCGTCAGCAACTTCAAAATGGAACTGTTCACAGACGCGACGGGTTCCACAGGCTTTGGAGCTTTCTTCCAGGGCAAATGGAGCGCTGGCTCTTGGCCTCAGGTTTGGGTGCAGGCGGGTTTTACGAAAAATTTGGTACTGTTGGAGCTGTTGGCAGTGGAACTGTGGGGCGAGTCTTTTCGGGATTGAAAAGTTTGTTTTCATAGGGACAACCTGGGGGTAGTGCAGGTTATCAACAAAGCATCAGCATCATCACCGCCGGTGGTGCGCATGCTGCAGAGGTTGGTTTTGCGTTGCATGCAATTGAACATTTTCATATATGCAGTGCACCTCCCGGGGGTTGAAAACGTCATCGCTGATGCCTTATCTCGTTTTCAGTGGGACAGGTTTCGGGAGTTGGCGCCGGAAGCAGAGCAACAAGGAATCACCTGTCCCGACTGGCTGTGGAGGATTGCCTTGGAGTAGCAAGCGGGTGGATTCAGAGGTCGGTGAGTGAGACGACGTGGGCTGCATACGGCAAGGTTTGGCAGGAGTGGGCAGAGGTAGGCCACGAAACAGGGGTGGAGATCACGGGTCCAGAGGTGAAATTGCTGGTGCTTTATTTAATTTCAAGTTTGATGGAGGCCGGGGTGTCGGCTTCTGGGTTGGGTAAAAAGGTAGCGGCTTTGGCCTTTTTATTCAAGTGGCAAGGATTACCTGATTTCACTAAAGACTTTTGGGTCAGACAGGCGCTAAAGGGTTATAGGCGGGCTAAGCCCAGCAAGGATGCCAGACGGCCAGTGTCGTTTGGATTGCTGCAGGGTTTGTTCGGCTGTTTGTCGGAGGTCTGCACCTCGACTTACGAAGTCGCGTTATTTCATGCAGCATTTGCTCTAGCCTTTTTTGGTGTGTTCCGGATAGGGGAATTGGTCAATCCTTCCAAGAAAGTGCAGGGCGGGATCTGGAAGCACGAGGTGAGTTGTGACAGCAATAGGGTGTCGATTTGGTTACGAAAATCTAAGACGGATCAAAAGGGCAAGGGGAAATGGGTCATAGTTTATTCGGTGCCAGAATCACCTTTATGTCCGGTGGGTGCAGTCCGGGGATTCTTGGAGAAACGTCCAGAAAAAGGGGGGTCCTTGCTAATACATGCAGATGGGTCGCCGTTATCCAGGTTCCAGTTTACGGCGGTCTTTCACTCGTGCTTGAGGTCATTGGGTTTGGCAGACAAGGAATATTCGTCCCACTCATTCCGGATAGGGGCAGCTACGGAGGCAGTCAGGTACGGTTTAGATGAGGAATCAGTGAAGAGGATAGGGCGATGGGAGTCCAATAGGTTTAGTATTTATGTGCGCCCCCATTTGTTGGTCTAGTTAAAAAAAAAAAAAAAAAAAGGGGAAAAGAAGTAAAATGGGGGTTTTTGGATGTGAGGAAGATTTTATAGCTGTTTGTTTAAAATGTTATCGCGGTGGTCAGGGCTGCTGGGTTACGCTGGAGCTATTTCTTTCTTGTCTTTCAGGTTCGGCACCGGCTTTGGTATGGATAATGGGGCACTCTTATGTGTTTTGGGGGGCTAAGAGGGCGGAGGCAAGACCGGAGGGCAGACAGTTGGGGTTTCCCAGGGAGGAGGCTCGGATTCACTGGCTAGGGGTGCCGGGCATGCGGTGGAGTAGACTGGTCCCTGAGGTGCATAAGTATGCGCGTCTGGACTGCCCGCCCGACGTTCTTATCCTGCACGTGGGCGGGAATGACCTCGGCCTTAGGTCGATGTTGGACCTGACCAAGGACATAAAATGTCCTTCGGCTACGCGTGGCTTTCCCGGAAATGATTATAGTCTGGTCGGACATGGTGTCTCGCACGTCGTGGCGCCTTGCCAGATCTTGGGGGGGCATCAATAGAGCCAGGAGGAAAGTGAACAGGGACGTGGGGAGGTTCATGGAAAGGAACGGAGGTTTGGTCATTCGCCACATGGAGCTGGAGGAAGAAACATGGAGGTACTTGCGCAGGGATGGGGTGCACTTAACGGATGTTGGGATCGACATGTGGGTGTTGGGCCTACAGGATGGCATACAGAGGGCCCTTAGGGTGTGGAGGGTCGCTCAACTGTAAAGGTTTTTACAGTGGTGCGCTGTGGTGGCTGTCTGTCGTTTTGCAGGAGGAGGAAATACCTGGTAAAAGATGGGTCAAAATTGATTACACCTTTGGGTATGGAAATTGTTTTTTGAGTTTATGTTAAAGTAATTATATTTTTAAATAAAGGAGGCTGCTACGGTCATGTTTACTCCACACCCTCGGTATTGGTCTAAGTTACTATAACAGGTATAGTATTTGGTAAGTTAAGGGTAAGTGCTGAAGTGACATAGATTATACAGCAGTCAAGAAAAGCCCGGAGCTAAAACAAAGAATGCCATAGGCGGAGGGCTGGCATGACGAGGTTAAGCTGGGAATGTAAGAGAGAGGGAGGTGGATTGGCAGGTGCAAAGTGGGAGGGGAAGGACAGGGCAGTATAAATAGTATGAGCCCTCCCACTTCTGTAACACATTCCCCAGGGAAATTTCCCGCCCACCCTCCCCTACTGTTAATATATGAGGTTTGGTGTGTTTTGTGTTTCCTTTTTGTCTCTTTTTCTGTTCAGATTATGACGTCTGCCTATGTCGTGGCAGTGGCGGGTGTCTGTCGTTTTGCAGGAGGAGGAAATACCTGGTAAAAGATGGGTCAGGACTTGTCGGTGGTATGGGTCCTGATATTTTGGCTTTCAGCAAGCGGAGGCTTAGCTGGAAGCACTGGAAATGGGGCACTGCGGTCAGGATTGTCTTTGAGCCAAGAGGTCGGCTTGAGACCTATTATCGGAAGGAGAAGTCCGCAGTGCAATAATCGTATGAAGTGTTAATAAAAGGTTTTCCCTGCAAAATTGATTACACCTTTGGGTATGGAAATTGTTTTTTGAGTTTATGTTAAAGTAATTATATTTTTAAATAAAGGAGGCTGCTACGGTCATGTTTACTCCACACCCTCGGTATTGGTCTAAGTTACTATAACAGGTATAGAATTTGGTAAGTTAAGGGTAAGTGCTGAAGTGACATAGATTATACAGCAGTCAAGTCTCCTGTCCTGGAGACAACTTCAAGTTGTGTTGTAAATCGCCCCAGATCGCCCTGTGGTTCATGTTCAAATCATGTCGGAGCCGCCTCTGAAAGTCGCGCTGGAAGTCGTGTCGCCCTAGTGTGAACCGACTCTAAGTAGAAGGCACTGAAGAAGCCATCCCCTTGCACACATCACTTTTTATGTGCGATTGCACATTTTGGACTTTACCACGTTCACCTAATGCACCTTTGCATTTCATTTCATGCTTGTTTACATATTTTACAGCAGATGTGATTGTTTCAAAGCAGATGTTATTTGCACTTGTACTATTTGAAGTTTTTTTCATGATTATTTTGCATTGTGTTACATACCTCTTCAGCATTTGAGGTTTATTTGGACACTATATTGTTTGGCACGTTATTTGGTTTGCCACTTGCACAATATCTTGCACTTTGCACCTATTATCATTGCTTTTATGCTTGTGTGTTTTTACACTCATTGCTTTTATGCTTGTGCGTTTCTATACTTTTGCATAGTTTGCCACTTGCACAATATTTTGCACTTTGCACCTATTTTTTTTGCTTTTATGCTTGTGCGTTTTTATACTTTTGCATATAATTTTATCAACAGCTCAGCACTACTTTTTATATTCATGCACACTCAGGTCTTGGTTTTACCTTTCAGTGTTTTGTAGCAGTTGATTCATACTTAACCCCTTCACAGCTGTCATTCAGCTGTTCCACAGTAGCGCGTGAATATTCTTTATATTTATCAAGGTGACATAAACAAACCTCTGAAGGCCCCAACCAGGGCACACCAACCAGATCGGGATAGCATACAAGCGGCAAAGGTTCATCTGCGAAAGGACATAGTCCTTCACATTCACCAACTCTCAAATCCCTAAATGCCGAGCATGTGGGGTAATTTTATTACCAGCCAATTGGTCTGCAAAAGCTGTTTTAGAGTCTATGCAGCAGTGAGAGTGTTAACAGTTAAGCTGTCCTACTCAAAAGATATGCAGGGGTTACATAGCGGAATGAGCGACATCAGTTCCATTGCAGCAATTAGCTCAACCTCCTCCAGAGAAGTTAACTCTTCCTGGCCCAGGCTCGAGAGACTCCTCTCGCCACGCAGCAAGTATCCCTCCTATACATATGGGCCCGGATTCAGATAGGAGATACGACGGCCTATCTCCTGATACGCCGTCATATCTCTGAGTCGGGCCGCCGTATCTATGCGCCTGATTCATAGAATCAGTTACGCATAGATATCCCAAAGATCCGACAGGTGTATGTGTCTTACACCGTCGTATCTTAGGCCGCAATTTCACGCTGGCCGCTAGGTGGCGCTTCCGTTTGTTTACGCGAGGAATATGCAAATTACTATTTACGTCGATTCAGAAACAAACGACCGCCCGGCGCTTTTTTTTACATCGTTTGCGTTCGGCTTTTTCCGGCGTATAGTTACCCCTGCTATATGAGGCGTAGCTAATGTTAAGTATGACCGTCGTTCCCGCGACAAAATTTAAAATTTTTACGCCGTTTGCGTAAGTCGTTCGCGAATACGGCTGGACGTAATTTACGTTCACGTCGAAAGCATGACGATTTGCCAACGTCATTTGGAGCATGCGCACTGGGATATGTCCACGGACGGCGCATGCGCCGTTCGTTGAAAACGTCAAAAACGTAGGGTCAGTACTATTTTACATAGTACACGCCCCCAACCAGCCTATTTTGAATTAGGCGGGCTTACGCCGGTCCAGTTACACTGCGCCGCCGTAAGTTTAAGCGCAAGTTGTATGTGAATACACAACTTGCTGCTCAAACTTACGGCGGCGTAGTGTATCTGAGATACGCTACACCCGCCTAAAGATAGGCAAAGCTATCTGAATCCGGGCCATGGATGATAGGGAGCCATCTGAGGATGCCTCAGAAGAGCTTGGCCCTCTGACTTCAACCTTTTCCTAGTTCAGCCTTATGTCCAGGCTGTAAAGCTATTGGCTGGGAGGAAGCCGACATTACATCTGAACTATAAAAACACATGTACCACGCTGTCTATAAAGCAGAATAGCAGCCAGCACAGCAGTGGATTTGCAAAATGTAAAAAAATTGGAAAAGTGCACCACTAACAAATAAACGATTTTAGAACTGAACTAAAATCAATAATGTGAAAAAATTTAAGTATACTAATTTAAGTATGCTAATGATATAAACTCAATATACAAAAATACAGTGAAAGGTTTGAACCACAAAAAGTCCTTATAAGTAAAAGGAATCCAATGTATAGTCCAGTATAATTAGTGACAATCAATTGAATCATATATTAGAGAACAGTGATAACAATTGATAGGCGATCCACCACAAAATGCACCAATCGCTTACCAGAGGGATTGAACTCATATAGGTGTACACCCAATGAGTCAATCAAGCTTTGTGATGTACCCAGGATGATCCAGGCTCACTGTATGGACACAGCCTCCAGAGGGATGTTCAGGACGATGGTTGTCAGGAGATATAATCAAAATGGGCAATCAGTCCAAACATTTAAATAAACAAAAGAAAAACGAGGGCACATAGCTTAACTTCGTTTGGAATAAATGAATATTTAATATGTAAACAAAGGAAATACACTCATATTTCCATGGTATAAAAAGTGCTTGTGAGAAGACAGTAACAGTGGAATCTGCATACATCACTACATCTGAGAAGTCAAAGATGTACTTTCCATTTCTAAAGGAGCAGGTTTACTTCTTTTGGCTCGGTTTCCACTAGTGTGACTTGAGACTGCAAAGTTGCATAACAGGTCATACCTCATGATTTCCAATGAGTACCGTTCATATCTGTGCAACTTCAAGTTGCAGCGACATCAAAGTAGTCCCTGCACTACTTTGGTCCTACTCTGATGCGACTTGAGGTCCATAGACCTCAAGAATACACAGCCATGGTTTCAAGTCGCAACAAAATCGCACAGCTTTCAGGTCGCAATAGTGAAAAACATAGGCCTACTCTGATGGATGATGTCAGAGACATTGAAGAAGAAAAAAAAATATATATTTTTTTCCTCTCAATTGCTTGGGAAAACTTTATCCACTATCGGAACAAGATTCTGCAATGCCAGACGATCCACCGAAGGTAGATGCGGCAGTGGTTCGTATAACAAATAATTTCATCTCACCAATCAATGATTCAGCCTCAATTGAGGATCCTTTAGTCAGACGAATAGTCCTCAACTTAAAGGAGCTTACCAAATGGCGGGTAAACACCTGGAAGTCAGCAATTGCTTTATCTGTATCGAAAGCCCTGTGGGCATGCACCGAAAACATGGAAACAGTGATTGAGCAAAATGTCCCTAGGGAAAATATAGTCAAGGCTTTGGATGATTATGTCAATTAAGCAGACTTCAACGGTGAGACAATTCAATACTTTGCAAGATCAATGGGCCTGATCCACAGCCAGCGGCGCAAATTAAGTTACTCAAAACTTATGTCATTTAAGTTACGGCGCCCTAATTTGGTGTCGTAAGTGCCGTATCCACAGCGCATTTGCGCACAAAATTGCGCAAGCGTAACTTAAATCCCGAGGCGTAAGGAGGGGTTATTGCAAGTGGGAAGGAAGTGGGCGTGCTTCATTGTAATGAGCCGTGACCCCATGCAAATGAAGGGCCGGCCGTACTGCGCATGCACGCACAAATCTGCTGCTCACTGGGCACGTGCAGAACTTGGCTTGGCGCAATCAGTGAGATAGGTAAAAGGCCAAGCGTACTTAGTTTGAGGATCGCCCTGTGTATAAAAAGCCCCACACAAACACACTTCCCTTGCAAAAGTATATCCCTGTGTTACCCTTCCTAGAGCAAGTTGCTTCTGCTCTGAACGTTTGTCGGTGTTTGTTGGTGAGTTGTGTGTGATAGAGAAGTTTTGGAGGAGTATTAGATTGTAGTTGGTGTTTGTTTCTGCTAAGTGTATTTTCTGTTTGTTTTTTTCTGAATATTTTTTTTTTTCTGAGTGTATTTTCTGTTTGTTTTTTTCTGATTGTATTTTGTGTTTGTTTTTTGCGTGTTTGCTTTTGAATTTGTAGTAGCTGTCTGCTTGTGTGTTTTGCTTTTTGTGTGTTTCTTCTGTGAGATTTTTTGTTTGTTTGTTGTGTGTGTATTTTTGTTTGTTTGTCCTGTGAGTTGATTCTTGTTGCTGAGTGTATGATGATGGTGTCTGTGATGGCACCCAAGCGCAGGAAGCTCAATTTTACACTGGTAGAGAAGCAAATAATTGCTCGGGCCATCGTCCTATATGGGCGATATTTGCATGGCCCTGATAGCCGGAACACCTCCCCGGCCAAAAGGAAGGCGATTCTAAAAAAGATTACGGATCAGATAAATGCGGCGGGGGGGGGGGGGGGGAGAGACGAGGACCACCGCTGGCATCCAAAAGAAGATCAACGATCTAAAGAGCGTGGTCCGTAACAAGGTGGCCAGGATCAATGCCCATACCACGGGCACTGTAGGAGGGGGACCCTGTCCCATCCGGCTGAGTGAGGAGGAATGGGCAGTGGCCCGGTGTTTCCAGCCAGAGCAGGTGGTGGGCCTGCATGGATATCAGTCAGATGTTGCTGTGAGGCCAGGTAAGTTTTTGGTTTTTCTATCTGGTGATAAGCATGTGTGGGTGGGGGAAGGGAAGATGTGCCAAGTGTGTGGATCCTCAAACCTGTGATTGTTTTGTGTCCTCCACAGATGACCAGGAGGTTGCTGGGCCATCAGGCCAGGCTGCTGCACCACCCCAAGGACAAGAGGCTGCTGATGAGTCCCAAGAAGGGCAGGATTCCCCAGGGGAGGGGAGTGGCCAAACCTCCCCTCATGAGGAGGTTGAGGGGGAGGAGGATGAGGGGGTGGAGGAAGAAGATCTGCAGATTGGCAGGGAAGTCCTTTTGACCTCAGATATGTTGACCCTTGAGGCTACCCCTGAGGCTACCCCTGAGGCTGGCAGCAGTCAGGCCACCATCAGGGGTGGCCCCTCCCACTCCTCCCCCAACAGGGCTCAACCCACAAGGGTCACTCTCTCCCCTCCTCCAGGGCCACAAGCATCAGCGGCAGGCAGGATGGCGACCCAGGAGACCAGGGGGTGGCCGAGCATCTGCCGGCCAGTCTGCAGAAGGCAGAATGCCCGGCAGACCTGCCATCTGGGTCAGATAAAAGAGACTCTGACCCAGATGGAGCACAGCCTGGGTGCAATGAAGGAGTCACTCAGTGATGGGGCCACAAACTCATTGGCGGTCATCACATGCTTGTGGGACCTGAAGACCGCCACAACAGGCGTGGCCCAGGATGTGACTGCCCTGACCCAGGCTGTGCAGGACAATACCTGGGCTGTCCAGGACAATACCCGGGCTGGCCAGGCCAATGCGGCTGCCCTCACTCTCTGTCTCACAAGGATAGCAGTGGCCTTGGAGGGCAGGCCAGCAGGAGGACAGACACCAGGGGAGGCTCCTCCTTCCCGTGCTCACCCACCCCCCCATGAAGATACTCCCTCTCCTGCTCACACCCCCCCATGAAGATACTCCCTCCCCTGCTCACACCCCCCCCATGAAGATCCTCCGGTTGGCCGTGGCCGTGTCCGTGCCCGTGGGTGGCCCAAACGTAGCAATCGCCGCCGTAATTAATTTTGCAGGGGTACTTTTGTTTTTTTATTTTTATGATTTTGTTTATTATACTGTACTTATGATTTGGTTTATGTGTGTGAATGATGTGTGAATGTGGGGGGGTGGCATTCCTGATTAAATAAGGGTGTCAGTTTTGGTGGAGTAGGGATCCCCAGGACCAGGGAGAAGTGATCCCAGGTCCCTAAATGGTGTATGAATGCATAGTAACAGAATTGGAGCCATGGCGGGGCGTTACTGCTCCCAAGTACCGGGGGGGGGGTACTTGGATCTAATCCAATTAGATGTGCATGTGATGTGTCTGTGCTAGGGACCACAGTGGTGTGCATTCATGCATTCTCATTGTGACATAATTAATGTGTGTGTTTACTGTGCAAAGATGCATTCTGCGAGGCGTCTCCTGACTGCTGTTCCCTCAGAAGAGGGGGTACCCTCGGTTACTGAAGTCACTAGTCTAGCTATGCGCATGGATGCCCCTGGCATGTTGGCATACAGATTGTAGTCCAGCAAGTGTGTATGCTCAGCTCTTCCTTAATGGTGTTGCTTTAGCTGACCTTTACACGGCATGTGTAAAATTAGGGCTGCTTTTATAAAGTGTAATTTTACACCATGAAACTAACAGAAGCGCACAGGGCGTAATCTACGGCGCACACACTTAATTTTGTGGATCGCCCTATCTCCCTCATTTGCATCTTTGCCTATCAAAACAGCGGCGTGTCTAGCGTAATTTGCACACAAAAAAGCGACGGTGCAATTATTTTAGGTAGGACAGAAAAACCTGATTTTAAGGCGTATCTCGTTTTGAGGATCAGGCGCAAAGATACGCGTTGTGTAAATTTTAATTACGCCGCGTATCTCGAGTTAAGTCGGCGCATCTGCTTTGTGCATTAGGCCCAATGTCACTACTTGTGATAGTCATATGGGTATTGTGACACTGTTTTTAAACAAAATTTGTATAAATACAGTTTTTTTGATGGTAAATCACTTTTTGAAGAGAAGTTACAGAAAGCCATTTCCTGCATCACAGGAGGAAAGTCAGACTTGATTGCCCAGAACAGCAGAATTAGACATACCCGGGGATTCAGGGATGCTTACTTGCACGCACCGATACTACAACTGTTACAGAAGTATCTGAGATTTTCGGTTGACCAGGGCCATCTACAATTCCAGAGTCTCCCCTTTGGACCCTGCTCTTCCCAGAAAGAGCCATCACAAGGGCTTGGATCACTATCCAAACTTCTTTACGAGAGCTGGGTCTCCTTTTCTCTTATCACTGATGAGACAATATCCTCCTTTTATCAAAAGATGCAGCCCAACTAGTAGAAGACAGGTGGATGCTGTGGCCTTCACTATCAAGATACTGTTGGATGGTAAACCATCAAACGCAGTGCCGATCCTGACCTCCCTGGGGCCCTAAGCAAAATTCTGCTAAGGGGCCCTCTACCTGACCCGTGAGCTATGTAAACCATTAGCCTTGTGCCCAGTGCACCAAATGCAGCCTTGTGCCCACCAAATGCAGCCTTGTGCCCAGTGCCCACCAAATGCAGTCTTGTGCCCAGTGCCCACCATGCAGCCTTGTGCCCACCACCCACCAAATGCAGCCTTGTGCCCACCAAATGCAGCCTTGTGCCCACCATGATGCAGCCTTGTGCCCAGTGCCCACCATGATGCAGCCTTGTGCTCACCATTTAGCCTACCTGTGCAGGAGAGGAACAGGAGAGCTATCCAGATGATCAGCGCGCAGCGCAGGGAACACCGATTGCCGTGTTCCTGCCGCTCAACGTCAACTTTGATTGACAGATTACCGTCACCAGGATTGAACGGGTGATCTGTCTATCAAAGTCCCGGGACCAGGAGGAGGGGCTGTATCTGACAGCGAGCGGCGGGGAACACGGCAATTAATATGAAAACTGTTATCGCTGTGTTCCCTGATTGCGCTGTGCTCTAAACATCCGGGAGTCTCTCTCTCTTTTCCCCTCCACAATCACTGGGAGAAGGACTCCCATTCCACCGGCGCTGCCCCTGCACCCACGAGGGGGAAGCGGGGCCTTGAGTAATTTGCGGGGCCCTATGCAGCTTGCGTAGTGAGCGTATAGGGCGGATCGGCTCTGATCAAACTAGTCATCTTTTTTCCAGTTTAGGTGCCTTATTCAACACCACAAAAGGGACAGTATCCCTGCCATCTCAGAAAGTGTGGGCGATCATTCAGAAAGTAAGGTGAGTGAGGACATGGTCCTACATAACAGCCTCGAGTTAACTTAATAGGGATTTTTGTCTATTTGTATCCAGATGGTCCCATGGACACCATAGGCACCTTTTATCTAGAATTTCTGAAGCAATGGAGCAAACTGTCTATCCCAGTCCATATACCAAACAAATTTTATGCACAGGGGCCTGCACTAGTGAACAAAGAGGGAGATGCCTGTAAAGCCATGTCCATTAAGGCATCTCTTCTGGATCATAGTTACCACAGATGCCAATGCAATATGCTAGGAGGCACATTGCAACCAGATGTTGGTTCAAGAGAGACGGGTGTTCAATGTGGCAGATATCGTTGCAAATATCCTGGAAATCCAGGCAGCTTATCTTGCATCAACAGCATTTGCTCTCTCAGATCAAGGACAAATGAGTTCTGATTCGGATAGACAATAGACAATATCATACATTCATCACCAAGGCGGAACCCACAATTCCTTACTAAGGGAAGTGGAACCCATCTTCATTTGGGCAGAGGGGAATCTAAATGACACAAGAGTAGTCTATTTTCTAGCCCACTTAAACACAAACGCCAATCACCTATCCTAAGGATTCCTGGATCCCATCAAAAATGGTCCCTACAACCGAAGTTATTCAGTTGGATTGTGGGCCAGTGGACCTTTCCTGAACTGGATCCTTTTGCTACAGCAAGCAATGCCAAGCTGCGGAGGTTTGTTTACATCTACCTCAATAGTTGCATGCCAAAGGACTTGGGCAGGGCAATCTAATTTAGGCCTCCTCCCGCCTCCTACCTCAAATTCTCTTGAGACTTCCAATATCAACAAAAACGGTGAAAACAGTCCTGCCATATTTGCAGGGAGACCCATGATTCCCTAGGGCAATATATCTTAGTGTCCAGCCTCCAGTAAATATTCCTCTGATACCCTTTTCTTCTGGCTCGAGGCATCACATCCTCACAGATTGAATCCTCACATTAGAATGTTAAAGGGGTTGTAAAGGTACAAGTTTTTTACCTTTACATCCTTTGCAGGATGCTGCAAAAACATTGTGGTTTAAAGGGGTTGTAAAGGTACAATTTCCCCCCCCTAAAAAGCTTCCTTTACCTTAGTACAGTCCTCCTTCACTTACCTCATCCTTCGATATTGCTTTTAAATTACCTTATTTCTTCTGAGAAATCCTCACTTCCTGTTCTTCTGTCTGTAACTCCACACAGTAATGCAAGGCTTTCTCCTTGTGGAGTGTCGTGCTCGCCCCCTCCCTTGGACTACAGGAGAGTCAGGATGCTCTCTACGTTGCAGATAGAGAAAGGAGCTGTGTTACTGGGGGCCTGACTCTCCTGTAGTCCAAGGGAGGGCACTCCACACCAGGGAGAAAGCCTTGCATTACTGTGTGGAGTTGCAGACAAAAAAACAGGAAGTGAAGATTTCTCAGAAGAAATAAGGACATTTAAAAGCAAAATCGAAGGATGAGGTAAGTGAAGGAGGACTGCACTAAGGTAAAGAAAGCTATTTAGGAAAAAAAAATTGTACCTTTCCAACCCCTTTAAATTTATGCCATGTTCAACGTTTTATTGGGGCCTCATGTGGAGGATTTTTCTGAATCTGCATCAATATTCAGCCTAGATGATGAACTTCATCTCTATTTGAAGGAACCAGTGATGGAAAGAAAATGAGGCACACTACAAAATACTTGCCTCTTATGCTAGAAGATACCCCTCTGCTCCTCCTTCCTCTGTACCAAGTGAGTGTGTTTTTAGTGAAGTGGCAGCAATATATGAAAAAAAACAGAACCTGTGAACATGCTGAAATGTTTTGCTTTCTGCACTTTAATATTGTTCTACCTAACAAAGTATTTAAGAAAGTGTCCACTGTCTAGCTTTTTGCACTGCGGTAGTAATTTAAATTTAATCAGTGCGGTGCAATGCAGTTTATACTTTTTCTATGTTTTGGGAAGCCATTAAATAAGTTATTATTTTTCAAGCACTTTTCCCAGTTGTTTTGTTTTTTTTACCTCGTTCATCACACCATGGGGCAGACAGATGTCAGTTTTGTGTGTTTTTTTTTTCCCATGCAGGTATGGTGTGAGGAACGAGCCCAAAATGTTTTAAATTTTAATAAACATGAACATGTTAATTTTTTTACCAGATTTGTGTAGCAAATTGTGTTTATTTTTCAAAACTTTAAATGTACAAAATATCAGCACCTGAAATCGGTATCGTATCGGCCCTAAAAAAATGATATTGGTCGATCCCTAGTTGGAAATTTTACAACCAATATTCAATGATTACTTTCATCACCCCTTCCAGTATGGCAGGCAATCCAACTATGGCATTACCTTTTGTCGTTATCATTTGGCTCAATGGCATTTGATATGCCTTCTGCCTTTAAGCAATTATTTTCATCTGGTCAAATCGTTAGACGGGGTCTCTGCAAATGCTGAACCGATTGCACCCCAGTAATCGTATATTCCATTTTATATTGCTGCATGGTAAAGAGATTTGAATACAGCAATATCTACTGAGCAAAGAGATTTTTTTTTTCATTTTATACGCAAATCATCCATAAATTATCCATATCTTCCAGATTGCAGATTGTTTCTGAATTCAGACTGGCGTTGTAGAGAGGATATGGGAACACTTTTTCATATATTGTGTCATTGGATCAGAGCAGTAAATTAAATAATGTGAATGGAGGCACTTACGGCTTCACTGAATAGACAGAAGGCTTGTTTCCAAAAAACATGGTCACAATGGATTAACTTTACTTTATCAACGAGATACCAGGATAGGTATGCAGGCAGTCACTCTGGCAGATGACACAGGCTCATCTGAGGTGCGGAGTCTAAGTACTAGCCGGTGTTCACCAGAGCTCCTGATGGTGGAGATACATTTAGCTGCGTGCTAGTACAAGGTCGCGGCCCTCAGGTTTGCCCCACCAGGGTGTGAGCAAGCCGGGGTCCAGTAGCAGATGAGCGGACAAGGATTAAACAGCAGTGTGGTCAGTAAACCAGCCAAAAGGTCGGTAACGAGTAGTTGCAGGTTGGGATCAGGCAGGTTGGGATCAGTCAAAGAACAAGCCAAGGGTCAATCACGAGTGGTAGCAAAATACAGACGGCAGCAGGGAAGTCAAGAGCAAGGCACTGACTGAGAAGGCACAATAACCTGGCAAAGAGGAAGTGCTGAGACAAGGCTTATATAGGTAGGTCATGGGAGGAGCAAGAAGTTCAAGGTTCAACAGCAATCAAGACAAGGCAGGGTTGTCCAATGGATCAGATCGGATTGTCCAATAGATCAGGCAGGGAGCTATTCAGCATCCCAGATGGCTCAGTGGAAACAGAGTCAATGCCAGACACAGAAGAGGTCCCAGGTTTAAGCCCAGGTCCTGATAGGGGTCAGAGTCTGGAAAACATTTAGCTGGAGGTATCTGAAGCCCTGACCCTCTCTAACTGTGTAGTAGAACAAACATTTTAATTGAACCACCACACCACTTTGAATAGGTCCAGATACAACTTTTGTTTTTTTTACATTCTTTTTTTAGGAAAAGGATCACACCACAGACACTCAACAGAAAGGCATTGTACATGTACATTTTTTTTTTAGGAACAACCGAGCATTAAGCATGTTAATTGTACAGGTTATATGTTGGCTTACACATCACATTGCAGTCTAAACTTCCTTATGCAGCAAAAGTTGCAAGTAAAGGAAAAAAAAAAAGATATAATCTCAGTGTTGTGATGTAACACTATTTTTAATGAGAAAAAAGGAAAACCGTGTCTGGAGGATATCCTAGCTTAGCAGAGGAAACAGGTTAATAAGATTAAGTTATGCGGTTGCAATTCACAGCCTAGGGGGGCTCAGGCTTGGCAAGGGGAGAGGGGAAAAATAAAAAAAAAGGGGGAGGAAAAAAGGCCAAAATGACGGACTGGGGAAGAAAGGTGCAATGGTGATAATAAGGGTAGACTGTCTATAGACAGGTATCACCTATAGACAGTCAATAATATGGCTTAGGATACCGTCCCATATGGCCCCCTGTCACAACTCCAATGCATGAAGTATAAAAGATTAAAACGACTACCGTTCAAATAGAAGGGAATCAAGTACACAACCATTGATTGTATCTGTAATGCCGCATACACGCGATTGAAAATTCCGACAAGAAAAGTTTGATGTAAGCTCTTGGTCGGAAATTCCGACTGTGTGTAGGCTCCATCTGATTTTTTTTGCACGCAATTTATCAGGGAAATGGCTGATGTTGGTGCTTCAATCATCATGGCACCATGGTTGTTATGGTGTCAGGATGATTGTATCACATTATTTATATTACATTATAATGGAAAAATAGTTCAACTCACAATAATGCAGAATCGGTGGGAGTCCCAAGTATGTCACTTGCCACGTCATATGCCACACGTTGCGGATTGTCACTTGCCACGTCACCTGCCACATGTTGCGAATTGTCACTTGCCAAGTCACCTGCCACACGTTGCGAATTGTCACTTGCCAAGTCACCTGCCACAAGTTGCAGATGTCCACTTGCTATGTCACCTGCCACATGTTGCGGATTGTCACTTGCCACGTCACTCTGCAGACTGCAAGGTGGAGAAGATGGAGGGAGGAGGTGGGTGGAACCAACACTCACTCAGAGAAGAAAGAATGCTGGCGCTCTGCCACCGACAGTGGACACTGGACATTTTAACTAGTCTGTCTAAACTGAAGCATTAACTGTTCCCCTATTTGAGGCTCCTGTTATGTCGGCTCTGAGACTCACTGATGTCACTCGTCTGAGGCTCGAGTCCGACATGACTCACTGACGTCACTCGTTGCTAGATGGCAGACGGCCCAGGCGCTAGCAACGAGTGCAGGGAAGAGGCTCCACCCACCTCCTCTGGCTCCAGGTCAGTGCAGCGCAGCAGTTTAATAACATTAGACATCTCTCTCGGCACCGCTGATCGACTGATGTGAGGGAGAGACTCGGGCAGAGGCAAGTGACAACATATGTCAGTGTGGTATTTTTTTTGAGGGGGGGGATTGCCCTGTTGCCCCCTGGATCCTCCTCTGCTTTGTGTTGCGATTAAAAAAGCATTACCACAATGGATGTTACATACATTCAATGGCAAGGCAATGCACTTGCATTGCATTGGAAACAAAAGGTATGGATGTTTTTTTGCCTATTCTGGTAGATTGGTATCTTATTCAAATGAATGAGCTGCCTTAAAGTGGTTGTAAACCTTTACATATAGTAAACCCAGTGAAGCGACCTGCCTCAGGTGATACAGAGATTAAACAAATCCTCCTACATAAGTTTTACCTTTTTACCCGCAGCCCTCTACAGACACACATCTTACACAGCATCTATGGACTCTAAAAAGCAGGGATCTGACACACTGCAGGGCTAGAGCATAAAGCTGTAATGTAAGCTGATAGCTGAGTGGAGAGAAATGGACACACCCCTTCTAACCGAGTCATGGAAAATCAATGTAGAGCTGAGGCTATAAACCCACTGTGTGCTGGAGGTGGGAAGGCCGACTCCATTGAGGCTGTTGTGTTGGTTTGGAGTCTTTTCAATGACTCATGCAAATAGCAGAGGGATCAGTGAGGAACAAGACTTGGCACTTTGGATCCAGGCTAGTACAAACTTTAGTGGAATGTGCTTGGTTTACTTTTCATGGTTGAGGTTTACAACCACTTTAATGAAACTTGTGTTACTGGAGTGGAATGGTGCAATGAGGCCTCATTGGTTCCTTCTACTGACCTCTAGTCAGACTGACATTTGTTGGTTTCCCCAAATGTGGGTGGAACATGTAATGTAACGGGAGGGCCCGTGGGACACAGAAGCTCTTGAAAAGTATGAGATACTCCTGTTTTAATTCACCAATGACTCTTATGTCTAACATCATCCTATGTCCACTAGGGGCATAGGATGACTGAGAAATGATATCTTGGACTACATGAGATGGGGCACAGGGTGAATGAGAACCCCACAATGATCTGTGCTAGTCACATTTAATGAGGTATAGATATTGTATATATATTGTGTGTTGGCTTATGTGTACTATAAAAGCTTGCTGTGGTAATGTCGTCTGCTATTGTGATGTAAATGAACCTTAGGATGGGTTCTAAAGACCTTTCATTGAGTTATGCTAATTGACACTGTATTGTGTGAAAGTTCTATTGATGATAGATGTGTGTTGTGAGTTTGCACAGTCTAAAGGTCAGATGTCTGACTTATGTATACTAAAGGAATGTGTATTGTATAGCAGGTGAGTGAAGCCGGAGTCATGAAGTCTGACTAAAAGATGTGTATTGGAGGCTCGTTAGTAACCATTGTATGATGTGGGTGGAGTGTGTCATTGTCCATTTGATTACTGCAAGTATTCTTTTTGGTGTATATAAGAGCCTGCCTTCTCAATAAAGATTGACTATTTCGTTGAACCAGAGAACAGAGCTGTGTCTCGTTTATGGGGAAACTGTATGGGCCATGTTCGTCTGCTGGATTGTGGAGTGTCGATAAGCTGTCGTGGGTTCGGAATGGAATGTAGGCGTTAACCCTTGTCCCATTTGGGGTTCCATTACAATTGGTGGCAGCAGTGGGATGATCCCACAGCCTTAAAGAACAGCTACAAGAGAACACGGGACAATGGAGGCTCAGTATGAACGGCTGTTCACCACTGGTGTCTGTTCTTCCTGGGTATTTAAGAGACACCAAACATCTTTTGTGCAAATTGTCGGGGGTTCCATGGCAACATGGTTACAGGTGGATGAGTTACGATGTATGCAGTCTCTACTCTAGCATCCCACATCATCTAGGTCTACAGGCAGTATCTCATTTTTTGAAGGAGTCAGGAAATTACTCATTAGTCCTACAGGAATTCATTATTTTAGCTCTTAAATATTTGTTAACACACAATTTCTTTATGTTCGACGGGGTCTGCTACCTCCAGAGGTGCGGGGCTTCCATGGGGGCTAAGTTCTCACCATCCCTGGCCAATTTGTACATGGGGTGGTGGGAAAAGTCCCGCATCTTTGGGGGTACCAGCCCCCGTCGTTCAGACACAGTCATCTACTGTCGCTACATCGACGATCTGCTCCTCGTCATTTCAGACGAGTCTGCAGACCTAGATGAATGGCTAGTTTATCTCAACGACAATGAGCTAAACCTTCGGTTTACAGGTAATCTACAACCTATTACCATTGAATTCTTAGATTTAAAACTTACTGGGGCTGATGGTATTATTTCTACGAGTTTATTCAGAAAGAGCACTGCAGGGAATGCTCTGCTACGAGCTGACTCATCTCATCCTCCACACACCATTAACAGCATCCCTTATGGGCAGTTCCTCCGCCTGAAAAGACTCTGCACCTCATCTGCTGATTTTACTAGTGAAGCTCTTGAAATGGCTTATAGGTTCAAAGACAGAGGTTACTCTGCCACCGTTGTTAACAATGCCCTCCGCAGTGTTAGTGCCATTCCGAGAGACTCACTGTTGGACAACAGGAGATCTAAATCCAAATCTCTCAATTCCATGAGCAATGAGCTAGCTCCGATCTTTTCCACCTCTTACAGTATGGAATTTTATAAAATCAAGCAGATCATCATTAAATATTTGCCTGTACTGTATAGTGATGCGTCCTACACATCCATTCTGTCTAAAGGTATCAAGACGGTCAGTCGTCGAGCCCCCACTTTGGGGGGGGTTCTCTCACCTAGTCTTTTTGAGTCCAAACCCACTTCTTCCACTTGGTTAGATTTTGTGGGCACTTTCAAGTGTGGCACCAATGGGTGCAGATACTGCCCCCTCATAGGAGCTGGTAAAGTTGTACGATCATGCTCCAGTGGTAGAAATTTTCACATTAAGCAATACATAAACTGCAATACGAAGTTTGTGGTTTATGTGATTACTTGCAACATCTGCCATGTCCAATATGTTGGTAGGACCATTAGAAGACTACGTGACAGACTCAGCGACCATCTGTACGACATTGACAAAAATCATAATACCAATGTAGCTAGGCACTGGAATAATGTACATGACAAAAACATTTCCAGCTTGTCCATTCAAGGCATTGAGAGGGTTGTGTGTCCAGAGGGGGGGATAGATTCAAACTCTTTTGCAAACGGGAGGTATTTTGGATATTTCATCTCAATTCTAGACAGCCCTGGGGCCTCAACTTTGATTGGGATGTTTCCCATTTCCATGATTGAGTGCAACACCCCTCCCCCCCTCCCCTTTTCCTGACACACACATCCTTCCTTTTTTCCCCCTCTTTTTCAATTTATTCACCATTATGCATAACCATATTCCTATACCCAACATTACATTTGCTCTCTGAAGTGAGCATCATGTGTCTTTCTGTTTTGTTGAGGCTTTATTACTTGTTCTTAGTGTTTTATGATAATCCAAATCGTTAATGTTAAATTTATTTAAATTACCCATTTGCCGCTCACCTACTGTATATTTCGGCAGGTGGGTTACCATATGGGTTTCAGTGCAATACCCTCAATTTAAGTTTGAGGATACATCTACATTTATATAATCTTGTAATTTTACCATTTTTGCACTGTTTATACATTATATCTACGAACAGGCGGGTCATCATATGGCTCTTAGTAATATTTTTCATCAAGACACTACGAATCATCGTATATAGGTTCTCGTGTGGCCGTTGACCTACAGGATATGAGGGTTCTGCGGGTTTTTTTTTTTCGGGTCAATATGCAGGTTATACATCTACTATTATTTTAAATCCGGCTTAGCGGCTGGATTGGTGCCATATCTTGAGGTGACGATACATACGAGTCTCCCTCTTCTGTCATTGGAGATATATCACACGGTTTCACCTTTACTAATATTACTAGTGCATCCTGCATCAATATTCATCTACCCAACATACACTCCCCCCCCCCCCCTGGGTTCATATTGTGCTTCATTATGAAGCGCACACTTCTCAATACAATCTATGCCATAAACCCTGTATCTATATGGGTATTGTATTTTTCCCTCATTACACATATCAGTTGTATATAAATTGATTTTAGATCTACCCATTCGCATTTTTGCGTCCTTGTACTTTTTTACTTTTTTATTTTTTATTTTTTCCAGGTTTTTAGGAGCTGTATGTTATACCTGCTTCATTGTGTGGTTGATGAGGCACTAATTATAGATATCATCTTAGATGTATTGACATGTGTCGATCCCTGTCGTTTGACAGGTACAATCAGGTGCCACATCATTGTAACAGGCTTTCGGGTCATTTGCGCGCTTGTTTATTTATTCTATTTCTCTTGATTCTTATCCAAGTGCTAGTCCCGTTCTTCACAAGGCCTAACTGATTGTCCGGCTTGATTTTTTCATTCAACATCAGTGACTGATACCGGACTTTCATGCAGGATCTTTTTTACACTTGCCTGTATTTTTGCCCACACCCGCCCTCGCGACAATTATGATTTTTTTTTAACACACAGAGATGTTCATTTAATCTAATGGTCCTGTCGATCCATATTTTCATCCTCATATGTGCGGGGTCACTCACGCAGCTCCCTAACCGGGCAAAAGCCCAACACCAATATGTATGTGGTTGCTGGTTTGCTCTTTCTGAGCATAGCCAGCTCCTTTATTATGTACACTCTTATATTCACTTATTAGATCCCTGAATGGATAACATTTAGGCAGACTGATTGCACACTACAACACTTGACCTCAGACTTTCATGCTAGATCACCATTTACCTAATGGTAAAATAACTATTATCGTGTTTATCACGGTCATATTTAATCGGGCAAGGCATCTTAAAGATGTTGTTACCACCTGTTTGGGGTTCATTTACATTATATCTATATGATTTCGTCTTCACTGATTTCTTCATTATAATATAATATTTTATTCACCATTAAATTCTAATCAAATGTCCATACGTGCAGTGATTCCCCACACTAATTTACCACCTGATCTTTTCATTCCACGGTTCATTTCTTTAAATAGGTTCATTATGGTTTTACTAACTAGTTTATTCTAACAACCTATATATTCTAAAGTCACTAAACGAACACGGACGAGAGGTCTTATATGTACACATAATAGAGATTTTTTATTATTACTTTTTATTTTTCATTTAAGGCTGTACCCGTACATATATATTGTGGTCCAATTCTGAGAATTTCTATAAGTATTTTTATGGGTACTTCTATTTTCTTTTTTGATATACACAGGTTTTTCATATATTAATATGTGTTTTTCACGTTTTTCTTTTTCCTTTATAAAGGAACACATTTGAGGGAGTTTTTGACCCATACTTCAGCTGTTTAAATTGCTGTTTGATTTACTGCCTGATTAACTTAATTGATTCCTCCCTGCTATAGGCGGGGCTTCTTATCACATGATTGTATGTTTTGAGTATATATTTCATTTGTAGTGTGAACCTTTTTAGCCATGACTAAGCACTGACGCCAGTGCGAAACGCGTTGGCCATACTGTTTGTTGTGGGCTTGCAGTGACTGTATGCGCAGTTGAAAATAAAGACATCTCTTTTTAAGAAATTTTGGAGTGCGGCTGTCCAGTTTTTCGTTCTTTTGTTTTTGCTATGAACGGCTGTAGCTCTCTTCCCTCAAGGACTTACTAGAGAGGCGGGGCAGACCGGCCAACAACCGTAAGAAAAGGGACATTGTCGCAGAACTAGTCCAAATGGATGGAGCTGAAAGACCCAACTTAACGGAAAGGCCCAGCGTAACAGACAGGACACACGAGGAGGCACGTTTTGATCGGGCTGTTAAGCTAATACTGGCACACTATGGTCCTAACCCTCCACCGGAGATCATAAACCGAGGTTATAGCGGCTATGGATGCAAATTGGCTACGGCAAAGAGGTTCTGCAGCAGCAGAAGTCAAAGCAGCACCAACTGAAAGGAGAAAGATACATTTTGCTGCTTTTAAGAATTTAATTGAAACTGAAGGGGAGATTGATGGGTACCTGGCTGATTTTGAATGGCAATGTGCCCTACACCGGGTGCCCACAGAGGAATGGGTTACCATTTTGTCTGGGAAATTGTCTGGCCGGGCCAGTGAAGAGTTCAGGGCCATCCCAGACAAGGATATTATGAATTATGGACTGGTAAAAGAAGCACTTTTGGCCAGGTATGCCGTCACACCGGAGGCGGTTCCAAGAGACGAGCAATAAGACTGGAGACTAATATACAGAGTGGGCATGCCGCCTACACCGCACTGCATCCCACTGGGTCAATGGATGCCAAACAGAATCTGGGGGAAGAGGTGCTGCAGGTGTTCCTGCTGGAGCACTTCTTTGACAAACTGTCCCTGGAAGTCAGAGAGTGGGTCCGGGACCGAAAACCTTTCTCCTTGTCTGAAGCAGCTCGCCTGGCGGACGAATACACAGACGCTCGCAAACTGGATAACTCTGTGGTCAAGTCAACAGCTCGGGTGGATTATCGATCAGCGGCCCCCCGCCGGCTATTGCCTACAAACCCCAGTCGGACCGTCCTACAGCACCACCTTCAGCGGCCACTTATTCTCAGCAGCCGAGGTTCAACTCCCAGGGCTACTCACAACCCATCAAGTGTTTTGGGTGTAAACAGCTAGGGCACAAAAAGCTAGACTGTCCGTTGAATCCACCCAGGCAGTCACAGTCATGGAGACAGCCAGAAAGGGGGAACCCCCACACATCCATGCCTGCGGCCCACTGCGTTGAGGAGAAAGAACATTGGGGCGTCCTGCACGAGGCAGATCCAATACAAGCAGCTAACCAGGACAACAGGCAGCAACACAGTCAGACTGTCTGGGTCAATGGAAAGGTAGCCATTGGCCTACGTGATACTGGTGCCACCATGACCCTGATACAGAAGAACCTCATCCCAGAGAGCCAGCACACAGGAGACACTGTAGCCGTAAGAGTAGCGGGAGGCACCGTCTTCTGGCTACCCGTTGCCTGTGTTCACCTGGATTGGGGGGTTGGTTCGGGACACGTGAATGTGGGGGTGATGAAAGATTTGCCAGCAGATGTACTACTGGGGAATGATTTGGCCCCCCTCGTTTCTACTTATGCCCCGATGTGCCCCGCTGAAGCCAACCCAGTGACTACCTGTGCCCAGACCCGTGCTGCTGGAACCAACCCGCTTGCTGCTGAGAACCGGGTAAGACTATCTTCCCCGACATGTACCTTAGATCAGGCACAATATCACAGTCTAAAATGGGAATGTGACAAGTTGGCCAGTGAGAAATCGGAGATGCAACAACACTACATCATGTATTATGAGATGTCCCGTGGCTTGAACATTGAAATGCACAAACAGGCTGAAATTGTCAAAAGGTTAAATGGGATTTGCATCCAGGTTGTGCCTTATCTCTCCCAAGAGCATCAGCAACAAGTTTTGGGAGCCATTGAGAGAGCAAAGCAAGTGACTGTTCCAGAACTGAATTCCATTATTCACCCTGCAACCTTACAACTTCACCATCAGCTACCGACCTGGTAAGCAAAATGGCAATGCTGATGGGTTGTCCAGGCATTAGAGGAAAGGAACTATGGACAAACTTCAGAGTCAACCCGTTTGGGGTCTCCTCCTGTGTTAGTCTCCTGCCAAAAGGGGAGACATGTAACGGGAGGGCCCGTGGGACCCAGAAGCTCTTGAAAAGTATGAGATACTCCTGTTTCAGCTTCACCAATGACTCTTATTTCTAAAAATCATCCTATGTCCACTAGGGGCATAGCATGACTGAGAAATTATATCTTGGACTACATGAGATGGGGCACAGGGTGAATGAGAACCCCACTATGGTCTGTGCTAGTTACATTTAATGAGGTATAGATATTGTATATATTGGCCCGGATTTACATACATCGGCGCATATTTATGCGGGCGTAGCGTATCTCCTTTGCGCTACGCCGACGCAGCGCAGAGAGGCAAGCATGGAATTCAGGAAGCCAGTGCTCCCCAAGCTGCGTTGGCGTGGCTTAGATTTTCGAAGGCGTAAGCCGGCGGTGGGTGTGACCCCATGCAAATGATGGTCCGAGCGTGGAGCAGTGTTTTTCGCCCGGCGTATCATGAACGGAGCAACTTCCTGGGATACACCAGCCTACTGGCTTACGCGGAGCGCATAAATACGCCCAGCCATACGCCTGTCCGGCGCAAAAGTACATCCTGCTTGTTTCCCCCCCTAAGACAAAGTACTTTTGTTGCGCGATGGCAGCTGCTAAGGAGAAGAGGAAGAGGAATTTTTATAAGAAGGAGAGGGCTATCCTGATTTCGGCAATAGCCAAATTTCATATGTACCTCCATGGTGCCCACAGTGCCAGGACCAGGGCACGTACGAGGGAGATCCTGGAGGGGATCACCCTGGAGGTCAATGCCCTTGGGCATGAGACCAGGACCCCCGACGATGTCAACAAGAAGATTAATGACGTGAGACGTCGGGTCCGTGATAAGCTGGCCAGCATGAGGAGGCACGCCAGGGGCACGGGAGGAGGACCAGCTTCTGCTCTGCGGTTGACTGATGAGGAGGAGGTCATCGCCAGCTGTCTGGAGCGGTAGCAGGTGGAGGGCATGGAGGGCTTTGACTCCGGTGACCAGGCCTTGAGGACAGGTAAGTGTGTTTTATCCCCTATCCGGTGTGTAGCATGTGAGGGGGTGCAAGGGAACATGTGACAAGTGTGTGGGTCCACCAACATGTGAATGCTTTGTCATCCACAGATGTGCTGGAGGGAGCGGGCCATCGTCAGCTGCTGGACGACCCACGCCATCCCCGGAGGAGTGTGCCCACACCTCTCCTCTAGAGGAAGTTGAGGAGGAGCATGGTGACCTTGAGGAAGGTGTCTACCTCGCGGAGGATAACATCATCCCTGGACCCTCCCAAACCTCCTCCCCCATCAAGGGAAGCCCCTCAACCTCCTTCCCCATCAGGGGAAGCCCCTCACCCTCCTCCCCCATCAGGGAAAGCCCCTCAAGGACCTCCCCATAAAGACGGCCCCAAGCCTCTCCCGCCCCCAGGAAAGCTACGCGGAAGACAAGGGGTGTTCCTGAATCCCTACAACAAGAGCTTGCGAGGGAACAGGTCTGCCAGATGCGCCACATGGGTGCTATTGCCTATGACCTGCGCCGTGTGGCAGACAGCCTGGCCTCTTCAGCCAAGACCCAGGCTGAATGCACAGTGGCTGTTCAGGGCACCACAGCCACTGTGCAGCAGTGCCTCACACAGCAGGCTAAGCAGAGCACCTCAATCTCTGACAGCCTGCAGGATGTGAGTGCCAACTGCGCTGCTATGGTGACCTGCATTGGGGAGCTGCAGGCCACAACATCAGGCCTCATGGCAGAGGTGAAGAGCCTGGGAGTGGCTATACAGGCCAACACGGCTGCCATGGAGGCAGAGGGATGGAAGACCAGGCGCCACCAGCGGCAGACCACCACCCGCCAGCTGCGGATGCAGGCGCAGACGAACGCTGTGCTCGCCCGCATTGCCCTTGCGCTGGAGGGCAGGCAGCCAGCATCTGCCAGGAGGGACAGACCAGGGGATGATCCTCCTCCTGATGCCCCACCCTCCACCCGAGGCTCCCCCCAGACAACTGACGAGCCGGAGCCGTGGCACCATGCCTGGCCCACGACAGGGCAAATGAGTGTCTTTTTTTTGGTTCCGATTATGAGCTTTTTTATTTTCTTTGCTCAGATTATGAGTTATTTTTTTTTTGTAGTGACTGTACACGGTCAGTAGTGCAGGCTACAGTGTGACTGGGGTGTGAATGTGGGTGACATTTCTGCCAGCAAGTTGTGTCACCTTGGGTCATCAGGGAGAGGTTATCCCCACGACCGTGTGAATGTGGTATGAATGGACAGCAACACCATTGGGGCCTTGGCGTGGCGTTGCTGCTCCCAAGTCCTGCATGGTGGACTTGGGCTAAACCAATGTGAAGTGGATGTGGTGTGTATGAGCACAGGACCCCAGATGGCAAGTCACTTTTTTTTTTTTTTGAAAAAAAATAAATGTTTTTGATATTTTTAAATTAATTTTTTTATTCTTTTTAGTTCCTTTTTTATATATATTTCCTTTATTTCGTCTTTCTCAATTCGCGGCAGCACCCCCCCCCCCCCAGGCCCATGCCTGAAGCTGTGTAAGGGGCCCCATAATTCCTGATGGCGGCCCTGCCTGGCATGTTGGCATACAGATGTGTTGTCCTGCAAGTGTGGTTGCTCAGCTCGTCCGTAACGGTGCTGCTGCAGCTGCTGTCCAGCTGACCTGTGCATGTCTGGTGCTGAATTACACCTGCTTTATGAGAAATAACTTTAGGCCGGACGTTGAACTTACGCGCACCGCGCGCACGTACGTTCGTGAATCGCTGTATCTCCCTCATTTGCATATTTAAATAGAAAATCAATGGGAGCGCCACATGCGTCCAGCGTAAATATGCGCCCACTATACGCGGGCGTAGACAAGTTACGTCGGTCGGATGAAGCCTATTTTCAGGCGTATCTAGTTTTGTGGGAACGGCGCATAGATACGGCGGCGCATATTTACACTTACGCGGCGTATCTCGAGATACGTCGGCGTAAGTGCTTTGTGAATCCGGGCCATTATATATATATATATATATATATTGGGCTAGATTCATAGAGAGTTACGCCGGCGTATCAGTAGATACGCCGTCGTAACGCTGAATCTACGCCGTCGTAAATTTAAGCGTATTCTGGAAACCAGATACGCTTAAATTAGATTAGGATACGAGCGGCGTAAGTCTCTTACGCCGTCGTATCTTAGTTGCATATTTATGCTGGCCGCTAGGTGGCGCTTTCAGCGTAGAATATGCAAATGCACTGGATACTCTGATTCAGAAACGTACGTGCGCCCGGCGTAATTTTTTACGTCGTTTGCGTAAGGCTTTTTCCGGCGTAACGTTACTCCTGCTTCTATGAGGCGTACGCAATGTTAAGTATGGATGTCGTTCCCGCGTCGAATTTTGAATTTTTTACGTCGTTTGCATAAGTCGTTCGCGAATAGGGCTTTGCGTAAATTACGTCCACGTCGAAAGCATTGACGATTTGCAGCGGAATTTCGAGCATGCGCACTGGGATTCTTTCACGAACGGCGCTTGCGCCGTTCGTTAAAGACGTCATTTACGTGGGGTCATGTTTTATTTACATAAAACATGCCTACCTCTTCTCAATTTGAATTCGGCGCGCTTACGCCGGCTGATTTACGCTACGCCACCGCAACTTACGGAGCAAGTGCTTTGTGAATACTGCACTTGCCCGTTTAAGTTGCAGAGGCATAGCGTAAATAGGATACGCTACGCCTGCACAAAATTATGTCCCCTTACCTGAATCTAGCCCATTGTGTGTTGGCAGATGTGGTAATGTCGTCTGCTTCTGTGATGTAAATGAACCTTAATTTTGTGATGGCTCCTAAAGACCTTTCATTGAGTTATGCTAATTGACACTGTATTGTGTGAAAGTTCTATTGATGATAGATGTGTGTTGTGAGTTAGCACAGTCTAAAGGTCAGATGTCTGACTTATGTCTACTAAAGGAATATGTAATGTATAGCAGGTGAGAGAAGCCGGAGTCATGAAGTCTGACTAAAAGATGTGTATTGGAGGCTTGTTAGTAACCATTGTATGATGTTGTGGGTGGAGTGTGTCATTGTCCATTTGATTATTGCAAGTATTCTTTTTGGTGTATATAAGAGCCTGCCTTCTCAATAAAGATTGTCTATTTCGTTGAACCAGAGAACAGAGCTGTGTCTCGTTTCTGGGGGAATCTGTATGGGCCATGTTCGTCTGCTGGATTGTGGAGTGTCGATAAGCTGTTGTGGGTTCGGAATGGAATATCGTAAACGGCGTTAACCCCTGTCCCATTTGGGGTTCCGTTACATGTAACATGTAACAAAAGGTGAACTTATCCTTTAACTTGGTCCCGACCTTCTCACGCAGATATACTGCGGCTTCGCCCAGGAGAGTCACCAGAGAGCGTGCAAGTGCCACCGGAGGCGCGCCCACTGCACAGTCAGAAACCCGATGCGCGGGGCCGGCAGGCTTGATCACTAGAGCACGGGGGTTTGTGTGTGTAAGGAGAGAAGTCAGATTGTGTCTTTCTACAAAGTAAAGAAACCATGATCTCTCAAATCTCCTAGTTAGTCCCATCCCACCCACATTTAGAACACACAATAAGGAACACAGTTAACCCCTTGATAGCCCCCTAGTGTTAACCCCTTCCCTGCCATTGACGTTTACATTTACAGATCGCTCTGTAAATGTCAATGGTCCCAAAAATGTGTCAAAAGTGTCCTACCTGTCCGCCGCAACGTCGTAGTTCACCTCCATTACTAGTAAAAAAAATAAAAATAAATAAAGTTGCCATATACATGCCATAAGTCTTTCCCATAGTTTGTAGACGTTATAACTTTTGCACAAACCAATCAATATACGCGTATTGTGATTATTTTTATTTTTTTACCAAATGTAGAAGAATACATATCGTCTCAAACCGAGGAAATTTTTTTTAAAAAAAATTGGGATATTTACTATAGCAAAAAGTAAAAGATATTGGGCCAGATTCATGTAGCTCAGCGGATCTTTAGATCCGCTAGATCTACCTGGTTTACCATCCGCCGGTGCAATTTAGCGAGGCTAGTGCATGATTCATAAAGCACTTACCTCGCAAATTGCACCGTTGGATCGGAACTCCCCCCGGCGGAATGCAAATTCCGCGGCTAGGGGGAGTGTACAATTTAAATCAGGCGCGTTCCCGCGCTGATTTAACTGCGCATGCGCCGCCGGCGAAAAAGCCCAGTGCGCATGCTCCAAATGACGTCGCTAGGACGTCATTGTTAGCGGCGGGTACGTCAATTGCGGCCATCGGGATTCCCGATCGACTTACGCAAACGACGTTAACATTTTAAAATCTCGGCGCGGGAACGGCGGCCATACTTAACATTACCTACCCCTCATATAGCAGGAGTAGCTATCCGCCGGAAAAAGCCGAACGCAAACAACGTTGAAAAAGAGCGACGGGCGGGCGTACGGACGTGAATCGGCGGTTCTCGTCATTTGCATATGCGACGTGTAAAACAAAGCGACGACACCTAGCGGCCGGCGGGAGATTACAGCCTAAGATTCGACTGGTGTAAGTCACTTACACCAGTCGGATCTAAGGGAGATCTATGTGGAACTGATTCTTATGAATCAGTCGCATAGCTCCGACCGTGGGATCTCACAGATCCGACCGTCGGGTCTCACAGATACGACGGCGGATCAGGAGATCCGCCGGCGTATCTATTGATGAATCTGTCCCATTGTGTTTTTTTTTCAAAATTGTCACTGTTTTTTTGTTTATAGTGCAAAAAATTTAAATCGCAGAGGTGATGGAATACCACCAAAAGAAAGCGTTATTTGTGGGAAAAAAAGGACGTAAATTTTGTTTAGGTACAACATCACACGACCGCACAATTGCCAGTTAAAGCGATGCAGTGCTGAATCGCAAAGAATAGCCCGGTCATTGAGCAGCCAATTCTTCCGGGGCTGAAGAGGTTAAACATTGTTAATACTTTTATGTAACTTTTTTATCTGAAAGAAAAGTAGATAAAAGAATCATGATTTTTTTAAAACCAAATTTCTGGCAAACTCTCAAATACACAGTAGAAATACAAATAGTGAAACTTATGTTGTTTAAAAGGTGATTTGAAGACCTAGATAACTCTGCCACGTTCAAACAGTTTAAGAATCTTGTTATATTATGCTAGAAAATTAATAGCCCTCTACTAAACGACTACATCTTGATCTGTGGAAAAATTATTTAATTAAACTTTGCCTTTATAACATGAGGCTAGGGGTCGTCCAGGGAAAATCTAAAAAATTTGGGGACCCTGGTTGGACACCCAAGGACACTACAGACTTTCTTTTCTCATTGATTGCAGATAGCATTTTTACTTTTATTTCTGCAAACATATGCAAGTTAAACGTAATACTATGTTGTATAAAAGTGAGGACAAGGTTGAAGTTTTTTTGGCACAGGTCCTTCAGTTTACACTAGCAAGAATATGGGTAAGCATGGCAACAACATTTTTTCTTCATAGTCATATTATTGTCTAATGTAATGTTTAGTTCTGGTTAACTGAAAAAGTGTTTAGAGCCGGTTCACACTGGGGCAACACGACTTTCAGCACGACTTTGGGAGGCAACTTGAACACGACTTAAGTATGAATCACAACGCGACTTACAACACGACTTGAAGTCGCCTCCAGGAGGGGGAACTCAATGCAAAATTTTAAATAAAAAAACGGCATGGGTTCCCCTCTAGGAGAATACCAGGCCCTTAGGTCTGGTATGGATTTCAAGGGAAACCCCCTATGCCGAAAAAACGGCGTGGGGGTTCCCCCCAAATCCATACCAGACCCTTATCCGAGCATGCAGACCGACTGGTCAGGAAAGGGGGTGGGGACGGGGGAGCGCCCCCCCTCCTGAACCGTCCCAGGCGGCATGCCCTCAACATGGGGGGGTGCCCTGTGGCCCCCCCACCCCAAAGCACCTTGTCCCCATGTTGATGGGGACAAGGGTTTCTTCCTGACAACCCTGGCCGTTGGTTGTTGGGGTCTGCGGGCGGGGGGCTTATCGGAATCTGGGAGTCCCCTTCAATAAGATCCCGGCCCCCCACCCTATGTGAATGAGTATGGGGTACATCGTACCCCTACCCATTCACCTGGTGGAAAATAAATGTCAATAAAAAAACACTACACAGGTTTTTAAAGTAGTTTATTAGGCAGCTCCAGGGGTCTTCTTCCGAGTTCGGGGGTCTTCTGCCTGGCACCACCGCTGTCTTCTTTCAGCTCTTTTACCAGCGGTGGCCCGGTCTTCTTCCGACTTCTCCGCTCTCTTCTCCCGCTCTCCGGTTCTTTTTCTCTTCTGCCGGGCACCACCGATGTCTTCTTTCAGCTCTTTCACCAGCGGGGGCCCGGTCTTCTGCGTCGCCTTCTTCTATTCTCCTCTTCGATGTTGACTCGACGCTCCCTCCCGCTGTAATGCCGGGTGTGCGCTAAATTATATAGGCCTCTTATGACGTCACAGTCCAAGCATGCTCCCGGAACATGCTGTGACTGGGACGTTATAGGAGGCCTATATAATTTGCCGCTCACCGCACATCCGGCATTACAGCGGGAGGGAGCGTCGAATCAACATCGAACAGGAGAAGAAGGTGACACAGAAGACTGGGCCCCCGCTGGTGAAAGAGCTGAAATAAGACAGCGGTGGTGCCCGGCAGAAGACCCCCGAAGTCAGAAGAAGACCCCCGGAGCTGCCTAATAAACTACTTTAAAAACCTGTGTAGTGTTTTTTTATTGACATTTATTTTCCGCCAGGTGAATGGGTAGAGGTACGATGTACCCCGTACTTATTCACATAGGGTGGGGGGCCGGGATCTGGGGGCCCCCTTATTAAAGGGGGCTCCCAGATTCCAATAAGCCCCCCGTCCGCAGACCCCAACAACCAACGGCCAGGGTTGTCGGGAAGAGGCCCTTGTCCCCATCAACATGGGGACAAGGTGCATTGGGGTGGGGGTGGGCCACAGGGCGCTCCCCTGCCCCAAAGCACCCTCCCCATGTTGAGGGCATGCCACCTTACTTCCTGACTGGCCGGTCTGTGTGCTCAGATAAGGGTCTGGTATGGATTTGGGGGGAACCCCCTACGCCGAAAACCAGCATAGGGGGTTCCCCTTGAAATCCATACCAGACCTAAGGGCCTGGTATGGATAAGGGTCTGGTATGGATTTCAAGGGGAACCCCCTACGCCGAAAACCAGTGTAGGGGGTTCCCCTTGAAATCCATACCAGACCTAAGGGCCTGGTATGCTCCTAGAGGGGAACCCATGCTAAGTTTTTTTATTTAAAATTTGGCGTGGAGTTCCCCTGTGGGAGGGAGGAGCTTGCCTTAGAACAGGTTCATACTGGGGCGACTTCCTGTAAAGTTGCCACACTGTGAACGGGGATCCGACTTGGAGGCGACTTCCATTGAAATCAATGGGTACAGGGCGCCTAGAAGTCGGATTGAAGTAGTACAGGAACCTTTTCTGAAGTCGGAGCGACTTCAGTAGTGTACATTAAGACGGCTCCCATTCACTTCCATTCATTTTCTTGACCGCACGACTTGGGGCGTCTTGAAGTCGGATCCCAGGTCGCCCCAGTGTGAACTGGCTCTAATTGATAATTTCTCAGATTCCTTGATACATTTACTATGGACATAAATACTCCATAAATACATCATATACACAGTGTATACTTTATGCAAACCTAAGGAAAACCTAAGGATTACCTGTTGACTTTTCATAAATACTGTCATATGTTCCTGTAAGGCTTAGAAATATGCCATGTATAGTTGATGTCTGTCTTATGACCTACATACCAAAGAAGTCCATATGATGGCTTGCAAAGTCCGAATCAGCCGCTGGCTCCCTAACTCATGCCCACTCAGCACATTCAACTTTCAGCTGGGGACCTGACTGACAGGTGAATGTAAACATTGATGATAGTATAAAAAACAAGAATGGGGATTCCATATATGACTAATGATATCGCCCCCACCCTTTTGCTTATATTGTAGTGGTGGGGACTGGTAGTTGACATTTTGTGGGATTTAAGTGACAGGTTCAGACATTTTGGCAAGTGGTGAGTTTTATTCTTTCAGTCAGTAGTTGCCATCGGACATCATGATTGATGTGGATCTCATCACTCGATGACATAATTGATAGTGAATTTACAATATGAGATTTTTTTTATTAAAAGACTTGTCAAAAAGTGTGTGTGTATTTACTACTAGATGTATAGAAACAAAGGGGGTAGTGGCGCTGCAAAAATAAACTGGATCACCAACTGGTGAACAAAGTCCCTGTGTATAAACAGGTGTTGGGTAATATGGACAAAGGGTGGGTCCAATGTAGTGAATCCCCCTTGGTGCGCCCCCCAATGGGCTAAATAGATCCTTCAGATTACCCGTTTATAATGCCAATAGATTTGTGCCACATAAATGGCGGTAGACAAATGTGTCACTGTGGATTTGCGTGTCACAAATGTGGGGTCCGGGACACTGTACAGTGTGTGTGTCACTAGTTAAGTGTAAAAAACAACATAAACAACAATAGTAACTTAAAAGTCAGGACCCTGTCAGGCTTCAAGGGTCACAATGCTGTGGAAGTCAGAGTGGTGGGTGGAGCTGATAAGTGAGGGGGCGTGGCCTGGCGAGCAGCGTGGATGAACGCTGAGTGAAGGAGCTCCGGTCCTAGAGTTGGAACAGGCATTGCAAATACCGTCTTTCTGCGGAATATGAACACCCGCATCAAGAAGGGAACCCCTAATAGACAACTGAGGTCGATGGGCACCCCCAAAGGAAAAACCACTCCCGCCAGCCTGAACAAATATCATTTTAACGGCGGCCACCTGAAAGCCAAGATGGCGCTGGCTCATGATCCGGAGAGGGGAGAAGACATGGAGGATGATGAGATCTCCCTCCCTGCCTCCGAGGACTCCAGCAGAGACAATGCACCTCCTGAGTGCCCTCTAAACTATGCCACCATGATGGAGATTGCGGCAGATAGCAAAAATTAGTTTTCCGTCGCCATAACGGACATAAAGACAGAACTGCTCAGGCTATCAGAGCAAATGGCGGTTACCGAAAGAGCAGGCAAGAGACGAGACCGCGCTCTCACGAGGCTAGACGACATCGCAGAGGTTCATTCCCAGCAACTGATCGATGCCATTCGCCAAATCGAAGATTTGGATAACCGCGGACGCAGACATAACATCAGAGTAAGGGGAATCCCTGAGTCGGTAGCCCCGGATCAAATAAGGCCCGCGCTCGCAGCTATCTTCAATGGCTTGTTAGATAGGCCTGAAGCCTTGCCTATCGATTTTGACAGAGCGCACAGGGCGCTGCGCCCAAAAGCCCCGGACAACACACCTCCAAGAGACATAATATGCTGCCTCCCGAACTAACCTCTGAAGGAGGAGATTGTACAAAAGGCCAGAGTGAGCGATCAGATCGTATACAACGAGGCTGACATCCAGCTTTTTCAGGATTTGTCACCGATCACGCTCAAAAACAGAAGAGCCCTAAAACCTCTACTGGAAGTCCTGAAATCCAAGGGAATCAGCTACAGATGGAAATTTCCATTCGCCCTGCAAGCTGCCTTTAATGGTAAACAATTTTTACTCAGGATTCCGGATGAGCTACGACAGTTCTGTGAAAACCTTCAGATCGCTCTGGTGGAACTACCGGATTGGTATGCGGAATTTTTGATACCTCCAGCTTTCATACACCAGCCTCTTCAGCATGGCCTCGCCTGCGGCCAAACTTCCCAAACCCAGGGAAAACAGATAAGACACTGATCCCACGTTGTGGCACACGCTGGAGAGGCACCTGCAAAGCGGTACACTTTTCCTTGTTCTTTTTTTTTTTTTTTTTTTCCTTTTTTCTCATTGACATTTTCCATTTTTATCTCTTCTCCCCCCGCGGACATCACCTTCCCCCCTCCACCAACCCCATGATGACAAATTGTCTGCGACGAAGATCTTACCCCACCATGTCTTATTGCCGCACTTGTGCTTTGCTTCCCCTGCACAGTAAGAGTTATATGTCACCGGTACACCCCACCATAGAACCGACGGACCTTCCTCCGGACATTACCTGGTGAACTCTGCCTCGCATCGAGACTCAGGTCAGATTAACTCTTTGTGTTGTCCCTTGCCATCCCCCCCTTCCCTGCAGATCTGTAGCGGTCGCTTTTACTCTCCCGGAGTCTACACGCTGCGGTCGCCTCATACACTGGATCCTTCCCTGGTCCCTTTGCAGAGACAGATATTTCAACTGCATGCCCCTCTCATATTTTTGCTTTTTGGCCGTCTAATCCTTTTTTCCCCTTTTTTAAATTTAAATTTTTCTGTTATATGCCTACTTTAATACTATGCCTTAACATGTATTGATTACGAGTGAAGGGGGGAAAAGCCACGGTCTTAATTACATGAACTCAGGTTGTAGAGTGGTGCTGGGCGGAGGTCTTTTGATCTGCCTGTTTATAGAGCCCAGGCAGAAGCGAGACATGATAAACACCTTACATGCAGACTACAGGGACTGCTACTCATATTATTCCTGTCCCTATGCATAGTGGTTAATTCGATGTAGAACATATAATCCTTTTTCTAGTGGCGATGGTTAACCATGCAGCTGTGGTGTTTAGCTAACCACACCGAATGTAATTCATGATCCATCCACTTGAGGGACCCCTAACCATATCAGTGAACCCAAATATACTACACATTGTGTATTACTACTATCTTCCCCTCCTGGCTCAAATGTAACTTTACTAAAATGCAAGTAGAACAAGAATATACCTTGTTACACAAAGCATGCTTCAGTAGACCCTCTACAAATCGGCTCTCTGACAACTACTGCAACAACGCAGATGTTAATGCTATCGTGTGAACCCAGGTTGTAATTTATATATGCGTGTTGCCTGCCGGCTATCAATAGACCATGGACTGGAATCATTACCCGATTCCCCTTCCTTTTCACCCCCTTTTTATTATTTTTTTTTATTTTCATTTTATTATTTATGTTCTCTTTATTTTTTCACTTTTTCACTATATATGATTAATTTTTACCCTCTCCTCACTGTATTGTCCCACCTACGAGATGGTACAAAGGGAACATTGCTCAATACAATTATATGTACTCCACAAGAGATGACACACTATATAAACCCTCCATTACCACCCAGCTGACCGTATATGAGACTATGGGTCACCTTACTCGGTTCGTGAGTATACACTCCTGCTTCTACAGTGGGGAGAAAGGTTAGAGGTTGATTTTAATACACTTAGTGGATGATGTATCTCACCCACACCTGCTCGGGATAGACACAATGAGTTATATGAAGACCGCCTAGAATTTTCAACAGAGATCACATAGTAGTAATTTAAACACACGTTATGATATTGCTAATGTTTTTGATATAAAGAATTAATAACAGATGCTCTAACAAGACTCAGACGTGATATTGGATGTGCCCCCGTCTCCCCGCGTACTTGTTGGGAGTCATCGTGAGCATACACCAATGTTACAAATAAGACGATATAGCCTCACTGTAAAGTCCTCAAAGTTTTCAAAGGTTTTTTCCTTCTCCCCCTTTTTTTTTTTAAGAGTCTTAAAGTTTCACATTCTTGTCATATGACCAGGTTCAAAAAAACAAGAATAAATCTGTGCTATCTGTGTAAAAAGCAGCCACAAACAATCTAGTGAAACAAGAAAGTGATGAAAATATACAAAAACAATAAAGTGGCGCTAGAAAATAATGATATTGAAAAATATTATAACAAAATAAATCGTATAACAATGTGAACAAAAAAGTCCATATATAAAAAACAGTGAGTCACTGGAAAGGTGCCAGTAGGTAATCTCCTATGATGGACGATTGTAAACACCACATTGAATTGGAAATGGATAATTGTGTGAAAGAGTAACCACCACCGGGAGGGGAGGCTTACCAGAAATATTGAACCCTAGTAAGCATACGCTTAAAGGGTCAATATAGACTGTATGTAAGTTGGTGGAACCACATCAATCGGATCTGGATACACAGAGAAAACGATGGCTTGAAAGCATCACTTTAAACCAGAGCAGGGGGAGTGACAACGTCTTGATGGTAACTCACAAGAGATCAGGCCGTATCCAAGGTACATAAAAGAAAACGAGGTCGCATAGTGCGATACCGTAATATTGATGAAAATTTATTAACGGTTAAAAACACTTACAGTTCTGATGAAAACAAAGGGCATCAATAAAAGGTTGCGCATGGCAGCAGCAGAGTCCCGACGCGTTTCGCAATAGTTTGCATCATCTGGGGTAAACTCTGCTGTTGCTACCATGCTTAAATATAAACCCATCAAACCATTTCCTGGGCGTGCACCCAATCCGAGATCACTTCCGGGTTGATTTGTCATGTGATATAACATATGTATGAGAACTGTTTAAAAAAGCAAATCAGAGAGGCTAGAAAACCAATGTGTATATATATTAAAATATTGCTATAAAATTTAAAAGAGAAAAAATCGTACACAAGAATATATTTAATATATGTATCCATGACGATCATGTGACATATCATGTGAAGCTTGACCTTTCATGCTGGCCAATGAGGTGAAAACGTGTGAGTCACATGTATGGTGAACCTGCATAGGCGTCAAGAGAATATCCCAAGAAAACTTGAAAAACTTTAAAAAAAATGTATTTTATAAAAACCTTAAAAAGCGCTTAGTAGGGGCCGTGAGTCAGCTAAAACAAACCTGACTGTAACAATCATAAAGGGGGGCTATCCACCACGGCGCCGTATACAGGATCTCAGGCGTATACTGTCACCACAAGAGGACATGTATACGCCGTATATGGAGGCAATGGGCGGAGCGTGACGTCAGAGATGCGACTAGCGTCACCTGACTGGTCACGTTGCGCTCCATCTTGCGCTCCACAGGACTAGGCGACACCGTCGGCATGTAACAACGTGTGTACGCCGTATCCAACAGTGATGGTGGGCGGAGCGGTACGTCGAAGTGACGATGCATGTCACGTGGCATCCCGCGCTGCGCTCCACGTTGCGTTCCACATTAAATTGGATGCAACAGAGCATGCGCGCGACTTGCGTCGCAAACGTAGTGCACGCAGACCAGTGAATGAACATGGTAGGCTGTGCGAGTTAGAACGTAAGAGGGACGTGATATGTATAAAATTAAAGAAGAGTCCTCATCTAATACAAACATTTGAAGGTTATAACAAAATTGAGTGGGGACAATACATTATAATGAATGTTAGAACATGGAATGTGATGATTGAATACACACGGATTAACCCGGAGAATTCAAGACACTTATGCCTGATAGATGTATCTAACACGACAGACATATATAAGTGTAAAAGTATGTATTATAATGTGCGCTAATCTCCTATCCTTAAAAACAGAAAAAAAGGCATATAATTGAAGGGAGACATGATATATATATTTTAGGTCCAGGAAATGATCTTTGATTGAACACATTCCCAAATACATAAATAAATTTTATACATATAAATGCTATATCTACATGTATCATATTAGCCACACATATATGCATATATTAAATGGTTGATAAAAAAAGAAAAGAATATGTTGGTATGCAAATTGGGTTATTAATCTCAAAATGAGCCAGGAAGTGTGTATTATTTGATGACATATACAGTAAAGTGAACCTAGGACTTATTAATAAATGAGTTAATGTCCCATTCTACATTGAGTCCTGACGGTATATGTGTGCCAAGTTCGTAGATCCAAAATGTCTCCAATTGTGATACCCCACGAGTTTTGGGGGCACCCCTCCATGGGGGGACAAACTGGTCTATGACATGAAACTGGGTACCTGTTGGATTTCGAGCATGGTGTGTTTTGTAGTGTCTGGGTACTGTGTGATGAGTATCCCCAGCTAAAATGAGAGCTATATGCTCTGCTACCCTTACTGAAAACTTGCGAATAGTGCGGCCAACATATTGTTGACCGCAGGGGCAAGTAATAAGGTACACTACATATTGAGTAGCACACGTGCAAAACCGTTTGATCGGATACACTTTCCCTGTAGTTAAAGAACGGAATTCGAGACTTTTAGTTCTTCCAGAAATATTATATTGACATACTGTGCATCTTTTACATGGATGGTAACCTACAAGCTGATGGAAGAAGGTTGGGCGTGTTGGGGGGTTAATGATATTGGGAGCAATTTTGCTTTGGAGCGTCGGTGCACCCCTAAATATAACTTTAGCCCTTTCGGGCAAGACTGTCCCCAGAACACGGTCATTTTTTAGTATGTCCCAATGTTTGGATACAATAGACTTAATCTGTTTATGTTGGGTTGAAAATGACGTAAGAAGAGACCATTTGAAGTTATCATCTTTCTCTCGTTTGGGTTTAATTTCCAAAAGAGAGCTCTGGTCAGTCTCCAAAACGGTCCGAAAGTCAAATTCCACAGATGTAGGATTGTATCCCTTATCTGTAAACCTCTTCTTGAGAACATCTGCTTGTATGCAAAAGGTATCCGTGTTGGAACAGTTCCTGCGTAGCCTAAGGAATTGACTCTTAGGAATGGAATTGAGCCATGAGGGGTGATGGCAGCTGTCCGTTGGTATGAATCCATTCCGGTCAGTTTTCTTGAAGAAAGTCTTGAATTGAAACCGACTATTTATAATTTTGATCTCCAAGTCAAGAAATTGAATGGTTTCCTGGCTAGCATTATATGTCAGAACTATTCCCCTATCATTGGAGTTCAAAAAATTCATAAAGGTGTTAAGTGTTGCCATGCTGCCATTCCATAAGAGGAGGATGTCGTCTATATATCTGATCCACAACACCAATGAACTGGTGTCATAGGAATAGACGACATCCTCCTCCCACTTAGCCATAAATAAGTTGGCAAGACTGGGGGCATATTTGGCCCCCATAGCAACACCGCGCTGTTGGAGATAAAATTGGTCGTTGAACCAAAAATAACTGCGCTTCGTAGCGAACTCCAATAATTCCATGATGAAATCTGTTTGGAAGGACGCCAAACTGTGATCTTGTTTTAAAAAATGATGCACAGCCTCAAAACCTCTATCGTGAGGCATGCATGTATATAGCGAGGCTACATCTGCAGTGACCATGATGTAGTCTCCTAGCATATCTACCGACTCGTTTTCGTATGGTCTCTCCTGTGTCCTTCAAATATGAAGGGGTACGTTGAACCAAAGGCTGTAGGAAATTATCGATATAACGGCCGACTCTTGAGGTGACAGAGTCGATCCCACTTACAATTGGGCGACCAGGTGGATGAACAGGGTCCTTGTGTACCTTCGGTAGATAGTAGATGGTGGGTATCCTGGGAACTGTGGGTACCAAATAATTATTTTCTTTCAAATTTAAAATCTTTTTATCGAAGCCACTATTAACTAGATTTTGCAACTCTGCTTTGAAACGAGACGTTGGATTAATAGGTAATTTTTGATAAGTGTTCGGCTCATTTAAGAGCCTAAGCATCTCAATTTCATAGTCGGATGTGTCAAGAATGACCACACCACCGCCCTTATCCGCAGGGCGGATAACAATGTCCTTATTTTAAGAAGTGTGGGGGTGCTCTCGCGCCTACCAAATAAAACTTAGGATAAAAATAAAGAAAATTATAATGTGATATAAAGTATCTAAAATTAATTATATTGCTGCTCAATCTAATAATGTATATATGTGAATAAATACAGTAGAGTGATGAAAGATGAAGTGATAAGCGCAATAGTAGTGGCTGTGTATCAAAAAAGTGATGGTCAGTGAATCAAACTGATCATAAATAAAGAATAAAACCACAGTGCCAAAAATAAAAAATGATAATAAATTATTATCCTAACCAGCATGTAGCAAGTGAAAAATAACATACACAAAGGCTGTGATGCTGTGAACTGTCAGCAGACAAATAAAATCTCTATGAGTCCTGAGATACGTGGGCTAATAGTGAAGCCTCAAATAAAAATATGCATAAAATAAATAAAATTGAATAAGCATCAATCAATGCAATAAAAGTTCCACAAAGCAATAAAGCTCTCCAACACAGTGATGTGGTGATTTCAGGGATCTTCCAATGTAGATCTTCAAAGATTTGTGCTCACAGAGCGCTTACCTTCCCAAAGAAGTAATCAAGCCTTGATTATATGGATGTCCATAAGGGGTGCTGTTGGGTCTGCATCTGAGTATGGATGTCCAGGACGTCCTGTGTAATCCTGTACTGTCAGCTCCAAACTTCTAGTGGGCATCGATGGTGCTCAGCATGAAGGAATAAAAAGATAGCTTCCCATAATGTAGTAAACAAGGGCTGGTTTATTGTAAAAAGCGCTGCATTTACAATTCAAATAAAGTAAAAACGAAAGGAAAAAACAGCTGATCACAGCTTCCTGGTGAGTTCCTATAGTAAGCCCGTCCCTTACATGTTACGCCACGTCACGTGGCTTCATCAGAGGTGCTCTCTGATGAAGCCACGTGACTATAGGAACTCACCAGGAAGCTGTGATCAGCTGTTTTTTCCTTTCGTTTTTACTTTATTTGAATTGTAAATGTATTTTTACAATAAACCAGCCCTTGTTTACTACACTATGGGAAGCTATCTTTTTATTCCTTCATGCTGAGCACCATAGATGCCCACTAGAAGTTTGGAGCTGACAGTACAGGATTACACAGGACGTTCTGGACATCCATACTCAGATGCAGACCCAACAGCACCCCTTATGGACATCCATATAATCAAGGCTTGATTACTTCTTTGGGAAGGTAAGCGCTCTGTGAGCACAAATCTTTGAAGATCTACATTGGAAGATCCCTGAAATCACCACATCACTGTGTTGGAGAGCTTTATTGCTTTGTGGAACTTTTATTGCATTGATTGATGCTTATTCAATTTTATTTATTTTATGCATATTTTTATTTGAGGCTTCACTATTAGCCCACGTATCTCAGGACTCATAGAGATTTTATTTGTCTGCTGACAGTTCACAGCATCACAGCCTTTGTGTATGTTATTTTTCACTTGCTACATGCTGGTTAGGATAATCATTTATTATCATTTTTTATTTTTGGCACTGTGGTTTTATTCTTTATTTATGATCAGTTTGATTCACTGACCATCACTTTTTTGATACACAGCCACTACTATTGCGCTTATCACTTCATCTTTCAATGTCCTTATTTTGACATAAGGATTTTAGGCCAACATTGGATACCGAATGTTGATAAGTCCGTTTTTCTGGTATCTCGGCTAAGTCCTTTAGGACAAGGTCCTTAAAGATGTTGACTCCAGCAGCAGATGGGACAGATGGATTGAATAATGAAGGGTTTTGATAACCTTGAATGTACTGTACCAGAAGTTGCCGCTGTAGGTTCATTCGTTATAGGATTGGAAATAATATACCTCTGTATATTAATTTTCCGAATGAACTTTTGGATGTCGATGAAGGTTCCAAATTTGTCCAGTCGTTTAGGAGGGGCAAACTTGAGACCCTTATCTAGAACCGACATTTCTTCCTGAGAAAAAACTTTGGAACTTAGGTTAAAAATTCCTAATCCCTTTGTGTTCTCCTTCGTTTTCCTTTTCTGGATTCTCTTCCCCCCTCTTGTCCCTCTCTTGGATCGGCACCCCTTTTGTTTGAAACTGGGTCCACGCGAAAATCCCGTTCAACATAATTTTCTCGAGTAGGTGGGATGAATTCACGATTGGGAGGTTCATAATGATTCCAATTGCGACTATAATAGCTATCATTCCTCACCTCCCCTAAAGGAGAGAATCTATTGTGAACTGGGATGTGTGAGACACTATAATAGGGGGAACGGTCTCTATAGGGACCAGATCTGTCTCTATGTCTAGCTGGAGATGGATTATGGGATCTGTCGTCATAATTGTAATAAGTGTTCCTTTGGTATGAATTACCTCTGGAGTGGCCTCTGCCCCCCTTATTCCCTCTGGATCTGCCTCTACCTCTATGATGATTGGAGGTATGTGGGGAAGAATATTGAACTCTTAATGTAGAGGATTGGGTATCTCCACCTCTAGGAATTTGCATAGAGGGAGCTCTTAAAAGGCCCAATGCTCCTTGACTTGTAGAGGCACCCTCATTAGGATTGGGCCTAACTTGAGACAAAGGTACCATGGTTGGAGTGACATCCATATCAGTCCCTGAGGTAGCTGAAAAGAGTTTCTGCCAAGCAAATACAGTCCCATTTTTATAATCTCCTGCGTCTCTGGAGTATTTTTTGTGTTTTTTGATCTTTTGATCACGATCTTCTTTTTCAAGAAAGTTCTGCAAATTATTGGACAGAGACAGGTACTCCAAGGAACTTTTATGTGTTAACAATTTTTCCTTGAGTTCTTTAATTTCTCTGTCCAAAGCAGAAAGTCTGACCTTTTTCTTATTGATCAAAACACCCAGAAATTGAATTCCTGCATTATTAAAATAATTGAACCAGGATTCTATTTCAAGATCTCCTTGTTGGGGTTGCACTTCCCACCTAAGGCTTCTGGGTACCATTTTATCAGTAATGTATTGATCTAAAAATACCAGATCCCATTGAAGATGCAACTCAGATGACATAACATTTTTAAGTCTAGTAAATAAACCTCCTATTTCAGAGTCACGGTCTGTGACCGTAAATACACCATCTGTGTTTACAGTACGTGAAGCTCTGTATTCAAATATATCCATGTGAAGAAATGTGTAAACTCTAAAATATAGATAGCTGCAAAAATAAAATCACAAAACAAGATACAAAAAAACAAGAATAAATCTGCGCTATCTGTGTAAAAAGCAGCCACAAACAATCTAGTGAAACCAGAAAGTGATGAAAATATACAAAAACAATAAAGTGGCGGTAGAAAATAATGATATTGAAAAATATTATAACAAAATAAATCGTATAACAATGTGAACAAAAAAGTCCATATATAAAAAACAGTGAGTCACTGAAAAGGTGCCAGTAGGTAATCTCCTATGATGGACGATTGTAAACACCACGGTGAATTGGAAATGGATAATTGTGAGTAACCACCACCGGGAGGGGAGGCTTTCCGGAAATATTGAACCCTAGTAAGCATTCGCTTAAAGGGTCAATATAGACTGTATGTAAGTTGGTGGAACCACATCAATCGGATCTGGTTACACAGAGAAAACGATGGCTTGAAAGCAGGGGGAGTGACAACGTCTTGATGGTAACTCACAAGAGATCAGGCCGTATCCAAGGTACATAAAAGAAAACGAGGTCGCATAGTGTGATACCGTACCAGGTTGGTCTATTATTACTAGCACTATTATCATATCTTATTCAGTTAAGAACCGCTTAATGCCACATATATGTGACGGCTGTCACAAACGCTCAGTGTGTGCCACCTAACTTAAACTTTGTTCAAAAAAGACGGTTACGTTAAAACTTTTTATTACCCTTGCACTATACACCCCTGTTCCAACCCCGGACCATACTGATATTACCCTATAACCACAATATTTTATATCTTTTCTTGATTAGCGACAACTCACCACATCCACGAAAAACCTCCCACGCACCCACTAGAGTCAACTTTGGACATCTTTGTTCTCTGTATTAACAAAGGTGTCTACAGGCCCTATCCCTTGGGATTATAAAAAGGCCGAGACTCACGTGAGACGTCTGTCGATATCCCACACAGACATCTCTAACTCACTTCCTTCCTCCTCCCCTACCACCTACCTTAACTACATCACCCCCCCTCTTTTCCTACCCCCCCCCTTAGCCCTCACCCCCTTCAACTATGGCTTATTCATTCCTAGGCAAATCCCCCACTCTAATTTCACACAACATTAACGGGCTCAACATTCCCGAAAAACGCACTAAATTCTAAAAAGAAATCAGGAAAACCAAACCCTTACTAATCTACCTACAGGAAACCCACTTTAAGGGCCAAAACATCCCCAAGGTAACAGATAATCTCTATTCAGTGGCATACCATGCAACCAACTCCAATGCCAAGACAAAAGGAGTTTCAATATTGATTAATAAAAACACCCCTCTCGTCATCAAACAAACCTTGATAGACCAAGACGGGAGATATCTCTTCCTGAAAGGTAATTGGGAGGGCACACCTGTTACACTAGCCAATGTATATTTCCCAAACAGAAACCATACTACCTTTTGCGGGACGATCATCACTCAGCTGAAAAGCTTTGCTGAAGGTTGTATACTCCTGGGCGGCGACTTCAACGTCCCCCTCTGTCCCTTACAAGATACCTCCACAGGCCATACTCATGTCACCTATAGAATTCTGAAAAAAATAAAAACCCAACTGCAATCGCTTATCCCTGGTAGACTACTGGAGATCATTACACAGTACCAATAGGGACTACTCTTACTACTCCGCTCCCCACAAAAGGTATTCGAGGTTAGACTTAATATTTATCACCCAACGAGACCTCCCCAAATTAACTAGAGCAGAGATAGGCATCATTTCCTTATCAGACCACGCTCCAGTGGCACTTTCGTTACTCTTGGGGCACCCAGAAGCAAAAATTTTAACTGGAGACTGAATGCGGCCTTGTTGACAGACCAGACGATACAGGACAGCATCCACACCTCCATAAGAACTTACTTTGAAATAAACAGTGACTCAGACACAAACCCGTTAAACAACTGGGAAGCACACAAGACAGTAGTCAGAGGAGACCTTATCAAATGGGGGGCAATATGGAAAAAAGAAAGACAAAGAAATTACCTCACTCTCTAACAAAATAGCACAATTAGAACTACAACATAAGAAAAACCTATCATCTCAAGTAGAAGAGGAGCTTGCGGATAAAAGAAAAGCCCTGACTAGGGATGAGCCGAACATACCCGGGTTCGGTTCGCATCAGAACGTTCCAACAGACCGCGGGTTCGCGCGAACATTTAGAACCCCATTGAAGTCTATGGGACTCGAACGTTCGAATTCAAAAACGATCATTTTAAAGACCAATATTAAATTTAATGTTGGTAAACGTCTTTCAGAACCCGGGTCTTGCCCCAGGGAACATGTATCAATCGAAAAAAATATTTTAAAAACGGCCGTTTTTGCGGAGCAGCGATTTTAATGATGTTTAAAGTGAAAAAAAAAAATGAAAAATTCCTTCAAATATCACACCTGCTGTGTGGCACGTGTTTAGAAATGTCCCTGCACAACATTAAATTATTATAAGAACAAAGTAATTTAATACTGCTTGCGCACGTGCTGTGTGGGAACAATATCTCGATTATTTTAGGGGTGGTGGGGTGGCATTATCTTTTTGGGAAAGCAAAATTGTAGAAAAAAGGGCACCCCTCAAACATACTGTAATTGTAGCGCAACAAAGAGCCACGTGCAAAGTATTGCATCAAAAATTGTTATTAGGCGCCCTTGTTACACAGGGGCATAAAAATGTGTCCGTAGGCGCAACATAACACTGCAACCCCTCCCAATATCTGTAATTGGAGCGCAACAAGGAGCCACGTGCAAAGTATTGCATCAAAAATTGTTATTAGGTGCCCCTGTTACACAGGGGCATAAAAATGTGTCCGTAGGCGCAACATAACACTGCAACCCCTCCCAATATCTGTAATTGGAGCGCAACAAGGAGCCACGTGCAAAGTATTGCATCAAAAATTGTTATTAGGCGCCCTTGTTACACAGGGGCATAAAAATGTGTCCGTAGGCGCAACATAACACTGCAACCCCTCCCAATATCTGTAATTGGAGCGGAACAAGGAGCCACGTGCAAAGTATTGCATCAAAAATTGTTATTAGGTGCCCCAGTTACACAGGGGCATAAAAATGTGTCCGTAGGCGCAACATAACACTGCAACCCCTCCCAATATCTGTAATTGGAGCGCAACAAGGAGCCACGTGCAAAGTATTGCATCAAAAATTGTTATTAGACGCCCCTGTTACACAGGGGCACAAAAATTGTGCCTTAGGCCACGTGCAAAGTATTGCATCAAAAATTGTTATTAGACGCCCCTGTTACACAGGGGCACAACAATTGTGCCTTAGGCCACATGCAAAGTATTGCATCAAAAATTGTTATTAGACGCCCCTGTTACACAGGGGCACAAAAATTAGGCCTTAGGCCACGTGCAAAGTATTGCATCAAAAATTGTTATTAGGCACCCCTGTTAAACAGGGGCAGAAAAATTAGTCCTTAGGCACTGGTGGCGGAGCACAGAAAAACAAAATTTCTTACTAGCTAACAGCATGAAAAGTGAGGAGGAGAAGGATATTCCATCAGCAGCGCAACAGGACAGTCACTCAGCATCAGCAGTCTCAAAGGGATCTGATATTTCAACACAAAATTCTTATTCAGTAACATCAGCATCAGGTGCTTGGTAGCCGGTGTTGATCCAAGCCTGATTCATTTTGATGAAGGTCAGTCGATCAACAGAGTCGGTGGAGAGGCGTACCCTGTGATCGGTCACAAAGCCTCCAGCAGCACTGAATGTGCGTTCTGAAAGAACACTGGATGCAGGGCAAGCCAGTAGCTCAATTGCGTACTGTGCAAGCTCTGGCCAGTGATCCATCCTCAAGACCCAGTAAGCCAGAGGATTTTTCGTGGGGAAGGTGTCCAAGTCGAATCTTGCCGCTAGGTATTCCCGGACCATGTGAACCAGACGCTGGCGATGGTTGCTGGAACCGGTCAGACCTTGGGGCTGCGGACTAAAAAATTGTCTGAACGCATCGGTCAGACGGCCACCTTCTCCACCGCTCCTTCTCTGACTCACCGAAGCCTCAGCAAGACGTTGTCCAGGGCCAGGTTTTGGTAATCCCCCCGGTTCTGGGAACGCATTGCACAGACCCTTCTGCAAGGCCTCCCGCAGTAGTTTCATCTTCTGCTCCCTCTGCGATGGCAACATAAGATCCGTTACCTTACTCTTGTAACGTGGATCAAGGAGAGTTGCCAGCCAGTAATGATCCCTCTCCTTGATAGCACGTACACGAGGATCCTTACGCAGGCTTTGCAGGATCAGGGAGGCCATGCAGCGTAGGTTTGCAGAGGCATTCGGGGCACTGTCCTCTGGGTCCCTGAGGATGACAGGATCCTCAGCCACCTTATCCCAGCCACGTAAAAGTCCACGTGTTCCTTGGGACTGTAAATGATCCCTTGAAGACTGCTGCTGTTGATGCTGAGTGCTAGGCTCCACCTCCATGCTGCTGATACAATCCTCCTCCTCCTCCTCTTCCTCCTCCTCCTCTTCCTGTGTTCCAGGTGGGCAAGCAGGAACAGTGTCTGGATAAAGGGGGCCTTGAGAGGTAAGGAAGTCCTCCTCTTCCTCCCTCTGTTCTGCCTCAAGGGCCCTGTCCATTATTCCACGCAGGGTGTGCTCCAACATGTGAATAAGCGGGACAGTCTCACTGATGCATGCACTGTCACTGCTCACCATCCTTGTGGCCTCCTCAAATGGTGACAGGACAGTGCATGCATCCCTGATCACGGCCCACTGGCGTGGTGAAAAAAAACCAAGCTCCCCTGAGCCAGTTCTGCTCCCCTATTGGCACAGGTACTCATTGATGGCCCTCTGCTGCGTGTGCAGCCGCTGCAGCATGGCCAACGTAGAGTTCCATCTGGTGGGCATGTCACAGATTAGGTGGTTCTTGGGCAGGTTGTATTCCCTCTGGAGGTCTGTCAGCCGAGCAGTGGCATTATATGACCTCCGGAAATGCACACAGACTTTCCTGGCCTGCCTCAGGACATCCTGTAAGCCAGGGTACCTGCCCAAGAACCGCTGCACCACCAAATTGAGAACATGCGCAAAACAGGGCACATGGGTGAGTTTTCCACGTCGCAGGGCAGAGAGGAGGTTGGTGCCATTATCGCTGACCACCATTCCAGGCTTCAGCTGGCGTGGCGTCAACCACCTCTGAGCCTGCCCCTGCAGAGCTGAAAGAACCTCTTCCCCAGTGTGGCTCCTGTCTCCCAAGCACACCAGCTCTAGCACCGCATGGCATCTCTTGGCCTGCATTCCTGCATAGCCCCTTGTACGCCTACGGAGAACGGCTGGTTCTGAGCAAACATCACCACAGGAAGAGGCCACAGAGGAAGAAGAAGAGGAGGGGGTGGAGGAGAGAGGTGTGTCACAAGCAGTTGTAGTGTTTTGGAGGCGTGGTGGTGGAACAACCTCCAAAACTACTGTACCTTGACCTGCATCCTTCCCAGCTGCCAGCAGAGTCACCCAATGGGCCGTAAAAGACAGGTAACGTCCCTGTCCATGCTTGCTGGACCATGAGTCAGCGGTAAGATGCACCTTACCACTGACCGCCCTGTCCAGCGAGGTATGGACATTGCCTTCCACATGCCGGTAGAGAGCCGGAATCGCCTTCCGTGAAAAAAGGTGTTTGGGTACTTGCCACTGAGGTACTGCACATTCCACAAACTCACGGAAGGGGGCAGAATCTACCAACTGAAAAGGTAGCAGTTGAAGTGCTAGCAATTTTGCTAAGCTAGCATTCAACCGCTGGGCATGTGGATGGCTGGGAGCGTACTTCTTTCGGCGCTGCAGCAGCTGGGGCAGGGAAATTTGTCTGGTAATATCAGTAGATTGGCCGGATGTACTACCACTACTACGTTGTGACACACCTATTTCTACACCTTCGGTGCAGGCTGCAGAGAGGACTGGGGGTCTAGTGGGGTTTGAGGTCACAGAAGGGCAAGGGGAGGACCGCTTTGGTCTTTGGTGTGGGTCTTTCTGGTATGCCTGCCAACGAGCTGCATGGCAGGTCGACATATGTCTGGACAAGCATGTGGTGCCCAAGCGGGTGATGTTTTGGCCACGCGAGATACGCTTGAGACATATGTTGCAAACAGCAAAGGTAGGATCTGATGGACAGGTTTCAAAAAAGGCCCACACCAAAGAACTTTTGCTGTACCGTTGAGACACAGCAGCGCCACGTAATGCAGTTGGTGTACTGCCCTTAAGCTGACCCCTGGAGGGCTTCCTGCCTCTTTGAAGATGTGCCTGTGCCTCGTCCTCTTCCTCCTCCTCCTCTCTCCTACCAGGCACCCAGGTAGAGTCAATGACCTCATCATCCCCTCCCTCCTCATCATTACTGGTGACAACCTGGCAGTATGCTCCAGCTGGGGGAACATCACTCCCAGATTGTTGTCCCTCTCGGCCACCCCCTCTCCCTGGGCTCACATCAATGCCTTCCTCTATCAGTGTTCCGTCATCGGAGTCTTCAAAACGCTGCGCATCTTCAGCTAGCATGTACCCAACACTGTGTTGAAACAGTTCGGGGGACTCCTCAGGAGGACACGGTGGGACTAGGGAAGGATTGTGTGATCCCATTGTGCAGAGGGTAGAGGACGCCTTGGCAGCTGCTTTGCCAGACAAACTATAATCAGTCTGTGTGAGAGAGGATGAGGAGGATGAGGACGGCTTGGTCATCCACTCAACTAATTTCTCAGCATGTTGAGGCTCAACACGGCCAGCTCCCGAAAAGAAGGACGAGCGGCCACGGCCACGTGCTGAAGAGGATGCACCACATCCATCACCAGCGTTACCTCTAGATGCAGAGCCTGCTTGCCCTCGTGACTCTCTGCCTCTCTTTGTCCTTCCAGCCATAGTTATGCGTTCAGGTGTTATGTAACAAAATAGTCGCTGTCACACCAACTGCGTTCAGATGGTATTAAACAGCAACCACACAGTAAGAGCGACTTGGCTCAAGTGTAAAGTAACAAAATAGTCACTGTCACACCAACTGCTTTCAGATGGTATTAAACAGCAACCACACAGTAAGAGCGACTTGGCTCAAGTGTAAAGTAACAAAATAGTCGCAGTCACACCAACTGCGTTCAGATGGTATTAAACAGCAACCACACAGTAAGAGCGACTTGGCTCAAGTGTTATGTAACGAAATAGTCGCTGTTACACCAACTGCGTTCAGATGGTATTAAACAGCAACCACACAGTAAGAGCGACTTGGCTCAAGTGTAAAGTAACAAAATATTCGCTGTCACACCAACTGCGTTCAGATGGTATTAAACAGCAACCACACAGTAAGAGCGACTTGGCTCAAGTGTTATGTAACAAAATAGTCGCTGTCACACCAACTGCTTTCAGATGGTATTAAACAGCAACCACACAGTAAGAGCGACTTGGCTCAAGTGTTATGTAACAAAATAGTCGCTGTTACACCAACTGCGTTCAGATGGTATTAAACAGCAACCACACAGTAAGAGCGACTTGGCTCAAGTGTAAAGTAACAAAATAGTCGCAGTCACACCAACTGCCTTTAGTTGCTATTAAGCCGCACACACGCAGTAATAGCGACTGCGGTCAAATGCGATTTAACAGCACGCACGCAGTGACACCAACTGCCTTTAGTTGCTATTAAACAGCAGGCGCGCAGTAATAGCGACTGCGGTCAAATGCGATTTAACAGCACGCACGCAGTGACACCAACTGCCTTTAGTTGCTATTAAACAGCACGCACGCAGTAATAGCGACTGCGGTCAAATGCGATTTAACAGCACGCACGCAGTGACACCAACTGCCTTTAGTTGCTATTAAACAGCACGCACGCAGTAATAGCGACTGCGGTCAAATGCGATTTAACAGCACACACGCAGTGACACCAACTGCCTTTAGTTGCTATTAAGCAGCACGCACGCAGTAATAGCGACTGCGGTCAAATGCGATTTAACAGCACGCACGCAGTGACACCAACTGCCTTTAGTTGCTATTAAACATCATGCACGCAGTAATAGCGACTGCGGTCAAATGCGATTTAACAGCATGCACGCAGTGACACCAACTGCCTTTAGTTGCTATTAAACAGCACGCACGCAGTAATAGCGACTGCGTTTCTGTGCAATTCAATAGCCCAGTTGCATTGGGGCACCAGATGACGTCATTTTATGACGAAACGCGCGTCGGGAAGGTAGCGTGCTGACGCAGGACGTGTTGTTTAGAGTGGACGGGCGTTTGTTCCGAGCCGGCCGGCTTCTCTCTGTTTTATCCCTATTGCGATATTGTAAGTGCAATTTTTATCTATTAAACGTATAGTTTAAAAACGAACTTCACTATGTGGGCTCCATTACTCCCTTTATGTACCTATTGAACACGGAGGACACTTAGGACTACCATTACAGCCCAGGAGTTTAAAGGCCCAGGCTAGGGTTTTAGCCACCCGCTGATGATCACACATGTTCTGGTAAGCCTCCTACTTATAGGGTGCTGGTGGTGGTGGTTCTCTAAGTCACTTATACCTTATGTGTGTGCTGGGTAAACATACTTCACCATTGAGTGTTTATTTTTGTGATACGGTTCAAAAATCCATTTGGCCAATTATGGCTCTTCGTTTTTTGAGCGCTGTGATTGGCCAAGCATGCGGGACATACAGCATGCTTGGCCAATCATCAGCGCTCAACGCCCCAGTGAATTATGGGACGTTTTGTGTCATTCGAATTTGGCGCGAACGACCCGTTTTGTTCGATTTTCGACGAACAATCGAACGACCGATCTTCGATTCGAACGTACGTTCGAATCAAACGCGGAGCTCATCCCTAGCCCTGATGCAACTGCTCAACCTGCAGACACAAAAATCCCTCCTGTTTAGAAAAAACATTTTTTATGAACACGGCGACAAAAGTGGCAGATACCTCTCTAGGGCATTAAAAGATGCAATGGCTACAAGTTGCGTCCAAGCCATTAGAAATAAGCAGGGCACTCTCGAACACGACCCAGAACGTATTGCAATGCTCTTCCACGACTTTTACTCGAAGTTGTATAACCTTCCCCCACAACACAGACCTGCAAATGTCACATCCACCAGAGAGGAAATTATTACAGAATTCCTGAGAGAAAGTAAACTACCCTCCATACGTAAAGAAGATGTAGGACCTTTAGAAGACCCAATTACTTTAGCTGAACTACAAGAAGCCATTAAATCACTAAAAGAAAGCAAAAGCCCAGGCCCCGACGGGTTTACGTCACAATATTACAAAACTTACATACAGTTAATCTCAACTCCTTTCGTTAAAGCACTGAACTACCTAGCCAAAAACAACCATGATTCGACATCCCTACTCACAGCACATATAGCTGTAATACCAAAGCCAGACAAAGACCATACAGAGTGCGCAAACTTTAGACCAATCTCCCTACTGAACGTAGACATCAAGCTCCTAGCGAAAATACTAGCAAATAGGCTGAAACCGCTCCTTTCCCAAGTGATCGGCCCAGAGCAAGTGGGTTTCATGCCGGGTCGGGAGGCGAGAGACAACATCGCCAAAGCTCTGAGCCTGATTCACTTCACCAGGCAAACAAAGATCAGGGGCCTTCTCCTGTCTACTAACGCGGAGAAGGCCTTTGACAGAGTCTCTTGGGACTGTATGTTGGCCACATGTACACATATAGGTCTAGGGAGCAGTATGCTTAGCTGGATTGGTGCTCTCTATACTAATCCTAGGGCTCTAATTAAAGTCAATAACACTTTCTCTGACCCTATTGACATCATGAATGGCACACGCCAGGGCTGCCCCTTATCTCCACTTTTATGTATTCTTTCACTAGAACCCCTTATTAGAACAATAAACTCCTCTCCTGATGTCAGAGGGTTTACGGTACAGGATAGGGAATTTAAGATTGCAGCCTACGCGGATGACCTACTTTTCTTTGTCTCTAAACCGCACATCTCAATGCCCAATATCCTAAAAAATGTCAACACCTTTGGTTACGTTTCCAACTTCAAAATAAACAACAGTAAATCCGAAGCACTTAACCTGTCCCTTGAAAATAGAGAATATGACTTACTAAAATCTAACCACAGTTTTAAATGGGAACAAAAGAGCCTCAAATACCTAGGAATAAAACTGACCCCTACAATAGATGAATTATATTCAGCAAATTTTTACCCACAATTGCAATCCATTTCCAAAGACCTACAGAGGTGGACCCCCAAGCTTTTTAGCTGGTTTGGCAGGGCCTCCATTTTAAAGATGACGATCCTCCCAAGACTATTGTACTACTTTAATGCCTTAACCATCAAATTACCAGCATCTTTCTTCACAAAATTACACAGTGCTCAATTAAAATTCCTTTGGGCAGGCAAGAAGCCAAGACTCAGCTTCGCCCAACTCACTCAACCCAAACAAGATGGAGGCATTGGCCTCCCAGATTTCAAGAAATACTACATATCACCAGACCTATAGATTGGCACTGTCACCAATCAACTAAAGATTGGGTGCAATTGGAAACTCCCCAACACGCTAAAACAATCGCCTTTTATCCTTGGACTAACATCTCCAAATCTAAAAATTGATCCACTCACCCGCTAATAGCTGCAACACTATCAGTATGGCACACCGTAGCCTCAACACACAACTTGGCCTCGATACCAGGTCCCCTAACCCCAATAACCGACAACCCAGACTTCCCACCTGGCCAAGACATACTCATTTCAAAATCAACACTGTCTACAGGGAAACTTTTAGCTACACATTGCCTTTCTAGCAATAAAATGAAAACCCTTGAAACCCTGAAAGCAGAGTTGGGTGTATCGTTTCCGGGATTCTGGTTCTACCTTCAAACTCTGATCAATAGCAAACACAAATCGGCATATGGAAGGAAACCCTCCCAATTGGAGCAAATCTGCCTATCAGGCACCCAGATCCTAAAAATAACCTCAATGGCCTATTCCTGGCTCCTTCAAACAAATGAACAGTCACTTAATAAACACAAAGACCAATGGGAAAAGGAGCTCAATACCACACGAAGTGACGAACAATGGGTGAGGACCAATATTTTTTGCACACAAATGCTCATTAAGCACAAGATATCAAGAAATATCTTACAAAATTCTCACCCAGTGGTACGTCACTCCCTCAAAAATCAAAAAATGGGCCCCTTCAACCTCAGACACGTGTTGGCGTTGTAAAAGTGAAATTGGCACCTTTCTACATATCTGGTGGTCATGTCCCCCAATAGCTAATTTTTGGTCCCAAGTCATTAGAGCAATCAAATTAATCACTGATACAAGTATTCGCCTCGACGCTGCCACATGCCTTATTCATGCCAACCACCTCCCGATCAGCACCTACAAAAAGTCCCTAACGAGACATCTGCTAACAGCAGCAAAGACATTGATACCCCTACACTGGAAGTCAACTTAGTGCCCATCAATAAAAGACTGGCTAGATAGAGTACACTATATGCACAAAATGGACGAACTAGTTGCCATGAAGAGGGAAAACGCAACCAACTTTCATAAAATCTGGCAACCATGGGTGTTATTTTTGTATACCAATGACTATGAACTGTTGAAAGCCTGAATCCATAGAATGTTATTCCTGGTGTATATTCTGACTTATGTACCTCCACCTGTATTTTAATTTTTGAAGATATAACGTTTACCCTCATAACAAACCAACTTAGCCACAAGACCTGCAAAATGTATCTGAATTGAAATACTGAATTTCTCCCTTCTGTTTTACCTCCTCCCCCCCACTATATTGACCCCGTCTCCAATACCTTCGCTTTCCCCCTAACCCCCTCCGCCCATCCCCCCACCCCCACCTCCTATCCACTTCAATCCTCGAACTTCATATGTTTGAACAATGTTATGCCCCCTGAAATGTCCAGGATTCCTTTGTTATTGCAATTTCCGATTATTACTGTAAAATGTTATTTCTGGACTCTTTGTTCAATACTATGTAAAATGTATCTCTTTTTTTGCAATATTTTCATTAATAAACGTTATTGTGAAAAAAAAAAAAAAAAAGATAAGTGAGCTCTAGTGTATTTGAGTGAAAAAATACAATTATAATGGTAAGTGCATACTCATATAAATGAAAAATAAAAAATAGATGAATAAACCACCCAAAAAGGCTCAGTGCCGCAATGCTGAATAGTCCCAGCAGCTTGGTAAGTGATATTAGGAATAGTAGAAATTTATCCTAAAAATAGTGCATAGATGGGTGTATTAAAAAATGGTGGACAGGATCCTGTGCAGGTAGCAATAGGTGAAGTGCAAATTGGTGATTTTCAAAATCTCCAACCAAAATCATAAATGCAACCTTCAATATGTATCAAATGTATACCATAAGTTCACAAAAAATAAATAAAATCTAATATGGACAATGTGAGCTAAAAAATTAGTTCCAAAAAACACTGTATGAGGTCCAGTTAAATAAGGTTATTCCAAAAAGCAATATGACACAGGGTAAATAGTGACTATTAGATGCCAGACTGCTATATTCCAATATTCGTGACTACTGTGCTGCCACTCATAGATTCCCACTCACCAGAAGTCGTCACCCCGAAGGGGCAAAAAGCGGATGGTAGTGGTACCTTGCCGGTTGTTGTTACACGGTCTCCGGTGTTGAATCCACAGCGCTCTCCTATGGTCCCGGGTTGTGAGGTCTCCAAAAGTGTGTATCCAGTGCCCGTGGTGAGGTCACTCAGGGAGGTTAAAAGAAAGGAAGAAAAATCCACATAGTGTAGCAGGTTTTAAGTTTTCGGGGATACCCCAAAAAAATATTTATTATAAAAATATAAAAAAGTGTAATCAAACACTATAGTAAGGTCCCTGGACAGTGGGTACCTTCCACAATCAGCAAAAATATTTAAAAACAAAAATCAACAAGGAAGAAAAAAGGAAAAAACTGCCCGCACAGCTGGCCGCAACTATCTTACTCGGCTGTGTTTCAAACTGACGCCGCCGCCATGTAATGTCCTCCTTCGGCGTGTATGTGAAAGTCTGGCAGTGAACAGCTGAGAAGTTTGGCGTGCTGCCAGAAGCCGTGCAGACGTACGTACGGGCTTGCTAGTAGGTCACCTGACGCGTTTCGTCATGTGACTTTTTCAAAGGTGATGCAAGCTCCATCCGTACTGGTTACTTTATGCGCGGCTGCAGATGTATCACGCCCCCGGATTGGGTGGAGGAAGGTTGATGATTGGGTGTACCTGATCCGAATGGGAGATACCCTCCCCTTAATTTTAACCCCTGGAAATCTCGAATGTAGGGGACGAGATACTATATGCTGCCGCTATGGAAAACAATTACATACAGAGAATAACTTTAATATTGATCCGATGGTCTGCAAGCACATACATCTTACTTATGCCCATTGTGATCAAAAGGAAAAAAATGATAAAACCTAGGATGAGTAATAATGTTCAATGTTGGGAAAAAATATATATATTAATAAATTAGCATTATGGCCAGAAAATAGAAAAATTTCCTATACAGTAATCCTTTCAGTCCTGTTGGAACGGGTTTTAATTACTGCATAGGGGTGTCCCCACATTCAATCAGATGGATTTCCAACTGAAGAATGTATATATGTGGACCTATACGGGGCCCTAGGAAACACACATTAATGGTCAAATCCTCCGTCTGGCCAGGCAGTGTATGACCCATCGGATGATCATTACGAATCCCTTGAGAGTACATCCAATGCACAAAAAGGTGTACAAGATCCTTCGGTGCGTGCCAATGGCACTGGTCATGGAAACTGAGAGATGGACTATCTAAAGCCATCTCTAAGTCATTTATTACTCCGTGCATAGTATATCCGGGGTTGTTATCTATGATGACTCAGGGGGTGTCTTACATGGTGGATCACAGGTATTGGCAGTGTGTAGAGAAACATTTAATATTGAACTTCGAGGTAGCTCTCATAATGGAGAGAATGGCGAGACTATGAATTAGTGGAACCCATGATGAATCATGAAAAGAAAGTGGGAATATTTTCCTAGGGATATCTGGGAGGGGATATACAGGGATATACGGATGTGGATAAGTTTGCTCTATGAGGATACTAGTTGTAAAGCCCCTGAGCTTTTGAGAGGGGTACCTCACCTGACTATTCAAAGGGAGGTAGCTTGATGAAGCAGCTCCTCAATTGGGAGCTGTGTGAGGGTTGGATAATTATGAAAAAATCCTTAAAGGGAAAAAAGGCCTTACATATGGTCTAGAAAACTGCAAGGAACTCAAGATGTCTCAATATCAGACCAAGTAGAGACCAACTTTTTCTGTAATACTACCTGGGAGGGGATAGTCAAGCATCCAAAATGGTCTGCTTCCGTGTTGTTAAGCCGTGTTAAAGAGTTCCAAGTACGTAGTGGGCTCTAAGAACTATACTAGGAGTGAAGACCATGCAGTGCTATGATTTGATAGCTACCCTTGTAGAAAAATGGAATCGATTATCAAAAAATTGGAATCGGTTATCAAAAATGATGTGCCAATCAGGTACAGCGGCATATAGAGCCCCCCAAATGAATTTTGGGACTAAATTGTCTTCTATAAGAAGGTGTATGAGGTAGGAATAGTTTCCCAATCCCAATCAGTAGAAATAAATCTTATACCGTAATGTCTAGGAGGTTATACATAGAAGATAATATGTTAAGAAGTATAAATTAAGAGAGTGCCGCGCTTAAGAACAATCTGGGGGGGGGCGTGGCTACCGCGCGGCTGGATGGACGCTTAGGCTTACAGCTCCACCAGAGGACCGGGACTTTCGGCGGCTAGCGGCACTTTAAACGACCGCAAAACAACCCCGCGGCTCGGTGACAGGCAGCGGAACACCCCGCGATGGCAAGGAGGAAGAAAGAATCCGTCAGGAGCCAGAAACTCCCGCATTTCTTCCTCCCCGTGGATCAACAGCGTGTCCAAGATGGCGCCGGCGGCTGCTCGCCGGCCTCCTCCAGCGGCTACTCTCGCTCCTCACAGAGCCCTGCAGTTAAGGCTACTCAGCCCAGATCACCAGCGGCTTCAACCCCATCAATGCAGAGCCCTGCTAAATCGAAGCCCAGGATGTCTGTGGGTTCATCTCCTATTGAGGTAAGCCTGGACTGCAACTCTGCTGACACTACAAGAGAACTCTCTGATACCTTTAACTCCTTCCCTGCCACCTCTCAGCCTGTCTCTGAATCTACACTCAAAGATATGCTGCTGTCTCTCCGTACATCACTGCAATCAGACATGGTGCAATGTGTTGCTACTTTTAAAGCTGAAGTGCAGGAGCTGGGAGGCAGAGTAGACAAGATTGAACATAAGATGGGGGAATTTGCTTCTTCTCATAACTCCCTGATAGATTCCCACAATGATCATGATGAACAACTTGAGGACCTCAGTGCCAAAATCGCAGATCTTGAGGACCGCTCAAGGCGAAATAATCTGAAACTTAGGGGGGTCCCCGAAACTGTTCTCAATACCCATCTGACTCAGTATGCTTGTGACCTAATCCGTGCAGTTTTGCCATCTGTGCCTGACTCTGAAGTAGTGATCGATCGCATACACCGTCTGCCGAAACCTTCTTATCTATCAGAGGACTTGCCGAGAGACGTTATTGTGAGAGTGCATTTCTACCATGTGAAAGACCAACTTATGGCTAATTTCCGAAAAAATAATCAGATCCCGGAGAAATATTCTCGCCTCCAAGTGTATGCGGATCTCTCGCAATATACCCTCAAAAAAAGAAAATCACTCTTGCCGATCACAAAGGCTCTTAGAAATCACGACATTGTTTATCGCTGGGGCTTTCCAACGAAGCTCACCGTCACATACAACAACTCCACCTCAGTAATAACATCTTTGGATGGCGGCCTGGCTTTGCTTCGCTCCTGGGATATCCTGCCAGAACAAGAACCTGCTCCCCAAACGTCTCCTTCTAAGATCGACACACGAGAGGTATGGCAGACCGTCTCCTACAAGCGTAAACAGAAGAACCGTGCTAATTAACCACATGTGCCAACCAGCATATACTCTTGTTGCTTTCTTAACCCGGTCCGTTAAGACGTTATGCCCAAGATGACCCCCCTACAGCTTTGGTGCATCTCGTCTGCACTCAGATTCCGGCTGGAATCGCCCATTTTTTTATATTCTGTTCGATATGTTTTCTTTTCTTCTTTTTTTGTTTTTGTTTTTGTTTTGAACTGCAGGTCAAATGCTCGGGAACGGCCCTTAGATGCTCATCACCACATCGTGCAGCTTTACAACCCTGCCACTGTCTGTGCAGCTCCACTTGAGGCCCTGCTGGGGACGCCGGGAGGTAACATAGGCACTCTGCTCTATTGTCCAGATGGTGTTTAAAATAACGTCCTTTAATGTGAGAGGCCTCAATCACCCTGCTAAACGGGCATCTCTTTGGGCTGAATCTCTTAAACTGGGAAGTGACTTGATTTGTGTGCAGGAAACTCACTTTCTGGAATCAGCCTTACCGGCCTTGTATCACAAACAGTTTCCCCACATATTTACCGCATCCGCCTCGCAGAAACGGAAGGGAGTCCTTATTGCGGTTAAAAACTCTGTGGCCTTTTCCCTTCATGACTCCTTCCGAGACCCTGAAGGCAGGTTTTTGATACTTGTGTGTGATATTAACAACAGGCCCTTCACAATAGTGTGTGCCTATGCTCCTAACACCCGTCAAAGTCGCTTTGTACGAAAACTGTTTCGCAAAATATCACACCTTAGGCGAGGGCAGCTGGTGATATGCGGAGACTTTAATGCCACTGCTGACCCTCATCTAGACCTATCTTCTAAGCCTAAACGTCTGCCTTTAGCACTCCAACCACTTTTCCACAAGGAAGATGTCTACGATGTTTGGAGGTGTCAACATGCCGAAAAACGTGACTTTACCTTCCACTCTGCACGCCATAACTCATACTCAAGGATCGATATGATCTTGGTGGATAAGGTGCTTCTACAGGCTGTGTCTTCCTCCAGTATACATGATATTACGTGGTCTGATCACGCTCCAGTTTCTGTATCAGTTCTGGAGGAACACACACCCAACCCTGCATATATCTGGAGAGTTAACTCACAACTTTTTAACTCTGAACGTAATGTTTTAGATATTGCTAACCTTCTTCAGGAATATTTTCGGTTTAACTCTCAATCGGTCTCTGACCCTTATGTTGTATGGTGTGCTCATAAAGTTTATATAAGGGGAATTTTTATTCAGATGTGTTCTCGTATTAAGAGAGAGAGGTCGTTGCAGCTTGACAAAATACTGAAAGATATCCAATCTCTTGACGCTTCCAATAAAGCTAACCCCTCCCAATCCTTGTGCACAGCTCTTTCTAAATTGCGCTCTGATTTGCGTCTGATGTTAATAGAGCGTCACGATAAATTTCTTAAGGCCCTTAAACTAACATATTACTCCTCCGGCAACAAAGCAGGCAAATTTCTTGCCAATCGTTTCAAAGCGAGGAAATTACAAACGAAAATTAGCCACCTGATAGACCCATCCTCACAGAGGAAAATTACTAACCCTAAGGATATCGCTGACGCTTTTGCGTCTTACTATGGTTCCCTCTACAACCTGAGAGATGACCCTAATACCCCGCAACCTGATGACTCAGATATTCAATCTTTTTTGGCCTCTTTGCAACTCCCTGCTCTTACATCTGACCAGTTGCGGGCGCTTAACGCACCTATAACTCCCCAGGAGATTGCAAAAGCAATTCATTCGTTGCCGCTTGGGAAGTCCCCGGGACCTGACGGCTTCTCGAATGACTACTATAAGCGGTTTCAAGATGTTCTAGCCCCTAATCTTTCTTCGGTGTTCGCAGCTGCAATGGCCTCTGCTCCTTTTCCTAAAGAAATGTTGCAGGCATATATTGTAACAATACCAAAACCAGGTAAGGATCCCACCCAGCCATCCAATTATAGGCCGATTTCACTCCTAAACACGGATCTTAAGTTATACGCAAAGATTATCGCACATAGATTGTCCCCCATCCTTCCAACCCTTATTAAATCGGATCAAACGGGTTTCATTGCCGGTCGCCAGGCGGCAGATGCTACCAGGAGAGTGTTGGGTATAATCCATCAGGCTAGGACGGGTCGGGTGCCTTCTCTGCTCCTTTCCCTGGATGCGGAGAAGGCATTCGACCGCATCCATTGGCAATACATGACCCATGCTCTCCAAAAATTCGGATTCTCTGGGCCTATTTTAACTGCTATTCTGGCGTTGTACACCTTGCCATCTGCAAGAGTGTACACTTCTAACATCCTCTCCAACCCCTTTATGATTTCTAATGGGACCAGGCAGGGCTGCCCCCTGTCCCCATCCATTTTTAATTTGTTAATCGAACCCCTGGCTGAGGCCGTTAGAAGCTCACCACACATCCATGGTTTCAAAGGTCAGACTACTTCCCACGTTATAAATTTGTTCGCTGACGATATAATCATTTTCTTGACAAACCCAAGTAAATCCTTAGCAGCAACTCATGACATCCTTCAGACCTTTAGTGCCTTGTCCTACTATAAAGTCAATTATACCAAATCCCTAGTGTTGGATTTAGGAATAGATCCTACTCTTCGGGAAAAACTCCAATCTTTATACTCATACTCTTGGAGCACGGATGGGATTCCTTACCTGGGTATCCGATTGGTATCTGATCTCACACGTGTAGCAGATGTCAATTATTCTTCTCTCATTGATAAACTTACGATTGATGCAAAAAAAATGTCTAAATGTGAACTCTCCTGGACAGGGCGCCTCGCCACTTTTAAGATGTTCATGCTACCTCAAATTTTGTATATCTTCAGGACACTCCCCGTGCCTCTTAAGAGATCGCATCTGCTTATGCTTAATAAGATATTGAAAGATTTTGTTTGGCATGGGAAGAGGCCTCGGTGCTCCCATGCCCAGCTTCTGAAACATAGACACGCAGGAGGCATGGGAATGGTCGACTTACGCGATTATTGGATCGCCACCCAGTTGACCCAGTTGAGGAGTTGGTTTTCACCTGCGGCGGACAAGATGTGGATTGATGTGGAGGAGCATTGTAGTTCCACTCCCTCCCTCCAAAACCTGCTGCTGGCTGACGTGTGGAGGCCGAGGAATTTGAACCTCCTACCTCTTTCTACTCAAGCTTCCTTGGAGGCATGGAGAGTACTTTGCTCCGTGACCTCTTCCCAAAATCAGAAAGTTTCTGTGCCGGTCCCGTTGAGAACCGTAGAGCTGTTAATCCCTGACTCGTCCCTCCTTACCTGGGTGAGGCGAGGTATCCTGATCCTACAACAGTTATTAGAGGGGAATGCTCTGAAGTCCTTTTTAAAGATCCAAGAGGAATTCTGCATTCCAGCTACCGATTATTATTTATATCTTCAAATTTCCCATCTTCTAGGATCTCTTCCCTCCCCTGACATTACCCTTTGCAGACAAGGTTGGAGTTTCTTTTCGGAGCCTTCTCTCTCTGCTAAGGGTACTTCTCTATTCTACCACCTACTCCAAGATAAACTTACTTTCTATAAATCCACCCCTTATCAGAGGTGGGAAACGGATCTTGGGGAGACCTACACTCCTCGCCAATGGCAAGCAGCTTTCAAATCTATTTACCAGGCCTCCAAATGTGCAAATCATTGGGAACTAGCCCACAAAATTGCCTTGAGATGGTACCTTACCCCATATAGACTTTCTAAATTCTTGCCTTCACACTCCCCACTCTGTTGGAGAGGTTGTGGAGGAGTAGGCCAGATTATGCATGTTTTTTGGTCATGTAAACACCTTACTAGTTTTTGGAATAAAGTATTTTGTACCATCTCGGATATTACTGGGATTCTCACCAAACCCTCTCCAGCTCTGGCGGTTCTCAACTTAGGTATCGATCTTTTTCCCCTAGACTGTCGAAAAATTGTCACCCACATCTTGTTAGCCGCTAGGTTGTTAATTGCTAGGAAGTGGAAGTCTAACCTCTCTCCTAATGTATCAGAGGTAATTGATATAGTTAAACAAAACTTTACGTACGAAAACTTGCTGGCTTACAAATATAGCTCAAAACGCATCTTTGACCGTCAGTGGCAACTATGGGTTCTTTGGGCCAAAGATCGGTGATTGAATGTACAATCTTAGCCCTTTCCGACATTGACCTGCTGTCCACTTGTTCGTTTATTTGTTTATTTGGTTGTTTGTTAGCTTATCTACCTAGCTAAATGGTTCTTTGATTTAGCTAGTCTGTTCTCTGTTCTAGTTATTGTACTTTGTAACATGCATCGTAATTATGCCATAACTGGTTTGTGATGCCTACTATCCTGCAACTGCTGTAATATTGTTTGTAGTGCTGTGTATCATCCTACAATCCATGTTACTGTCTTTCTTATATTTCCTTTTCTCAATAATAAAAAAGAATGAAACAAAAAAAAAAAGAACAATCTGGGAGTAGTAGAAAGAGGGTGTGGTGTGTTAAATAATAACTAATGAATATATGGAGACTGCTGCCCCCCCGAAAAGTAATCCCCTAGAGGACACAAAAGAATTGAAAAAAGGTGTGAGGGTCGTGGCGCTGTCTCGGCTGGGGCTGAATATATCAATTAATGATGCAGTGAACTTGTGTGTAATCCAGATAAGGGGATCCAAACAGCACAAGCGCCCAGAAAGTTGCTAGTGTGAGTGAATGTAACACTCAGACATGGAATAAGCTGTATATAATAAACGCAACAAAATTATAAATGTGAAGTGTGTGTAACGGTCAGTTACACAAGTACCCAATAGAGGCACTAGGTGGCATCACAAGGTGCCCAATGTGTGTGACAGTCATACACAAAGGTGAACAAACCAATATGTGCACTAAGTGAAAACCAGTACAAAAATGAAATGGAAATGAAAATAAACACAATTGCAATAAATGTATGGTGACAGATGGCTGCCTCCCAGCACTAAATACGCTGGATCAGGATCGGCTGTGCGCAGGTGAACAACTCAAAAGTTGTTAATTATAATCATCAATTAGTCCAAAGGTAATAGATTCAAAAAAATTATAGTTCATAAATCCACGTAGGGTGATCAAATGCAGAAATCAAAAATCAAAAAATAATAAACGGTAGTGTTCGTGAGCAGGTGATTCCAATCAAGGTGAATAATCACAGTATACAGTTGGTGAAAGTTCACGCAGTGATTCCGGTGCTCCCCCTCCTGGGTCCCCAATCACCAGAGACACTCACCCCTGCAGGGGTAAAGTGCATATATGTGTATAGTCTCCAACGGCAGGGCTTTCTCCTTCCTGGGTCCTCTGGGTGGTAATTCCAATCCCGATGGTTCAGATCTCCTTAGCCTTCAGAGTTCCTCCAGGGGAAAAAATGAGCTCATATAGCGTAGTATGTTCAAAAAATATGTAGTAATTTATTCGCACTGCCACTCATGGCATGCACAGAATAGGCAAGTTAATACAAAAATAAATAATAAAACTGGAACCGGGTTCCCAATAAAATAATTAAAAACAAAACAAAGGAAAAACAGATATGCAGCTAGCTATACACTAGCAGTAACTTCCCAGCACAGCACTCGTGTTCTCAAAGAAATGTCAGCGCCAGCCTAGGAACAGCGTGCATTCCAAACACAAACAACTGGTTAACCCGGAAGTGCGTGTGGGCGTGCGTGTATCCGCTTTACGCACGTTTCGTAAGTGTTACGTCTTCTGAAGCGGGTACACGCCTGCCGCAACTTGCGGCTTAAATACCAAGCGTCATCATGGAGAGACCCTCCCACGTTACAGTGATAGCCAATCATGGGAATTTGCAGGGGTTTCCCCGTCCAATCGCGGCTGGTATGAAGGTATTCTTAGGGCATCCCCTACCTCCACGTAAATGCTTGGTTGCAGAATACAATAGTCAATGGGTAATAGTACATCATCGGGTAAATAACTCTCCTAAGACACATGTTAACTGGGTGTGTGAGTACCCACATAAGATTACATAAGTAAAGGGGACAAGTAATATATGCAATGTGCAAGCGTGATGCCGACTGCTACAGTAGACATCATGCTGGGTTCAAATGGTATATAGGTGATAGCATCCTATAGAGGAAACAAAGGTTTTAAATGGTACATCGTGAAGACAAAAGCCTATGTGTGAAGTAAATAACAGAGTGCACCCGTGTGCATATATATGTATGTATGGAGTGGGTAAAACTGCCTGCTAAACCCCAACCATGATTTCTTGCGAGCATGAGTGGGGAGCTGACAGTGTGATAGGGTGAAGGCCACAACTGAGGCGGGGGTTGGGGCATTAGCATATCTGGGCTAGGTAAACCCGCATGGTCCCCCCCTCCCTCTCCCCCAAAATGTGAGATTACAGAAAGGTGTATGGAACCAAAGGGGATCTATATTACATAATCGCACTATATTACAGCAACAGGCAAACAAAGCCTAATTGATATGTATGGATAAAATAGCTAGGGCTATGAAATAAACATTTTTGCCTAAGAGCATTTACACTAGCTCGTAGGCACAGGTGGCTAACCTAAATTAATCACTAGATGGGGCAACTGGTCCCCATGTCATATAAAGGGTGACACATACCTGACCACATAATTGCCACTAACTAATGGGCCACCAAAATTGAGGAGATGTGATGTGAAAGGAAGCCAGATTAAATAAATGGGAGGTCCGAAATAAATATATCAGTAGTACGGAGGTATCACTGAAACCTAATCTGATCCATAAATATATACCTAGTGGAGCAGATGGTAAATTCTATAGGTCAGAGGGATAAACCAAGTAAGTGAACGGTCATAAGAAAGGTAACCTACTAAGGGATATCATGGGTATACTAGTCGTAATAGCCAGTGGGGGATGCAGAGGTGTCCTAACTGGGCCGGCTGGCGGAGCGGGGGTGAGGGCCCCTAGACTATGGGTTGGCCAGAAAACAGTTTAAGTCCGGTTTAATAAGAAACTTGAGAAATTTGTGAAAAAGGGCAAAACCATGGGGATATTAAGTAAAAATGAGGCCGACTACTTGGTATCCAATTCTACAAAAACACCAGTAATCTATTACACCCCGAAGATACACAAGAGATTAGAAAAAAAACCCGGCAGACCCATAATAAGTGGGGTCAATTCTATATTCTCCCGGTTGGGCGAATACCTTGACACCTACTTACAACCAATTGTTAAAGAGGGCAGATCCCACCTCCCGGACAGTTTGCAATTAATCAATGAATTACAGCATATCGACGGTGCGGAAAACTGGCTTCTGGCCACTATTGACGTCAACTCGCTGTATACCAGCATATCCCAGGAAGACGGTGTCCTAGGGGTAGAAAAAGCCTTACACCAGAATACAAGGCTCAAACAGGCACAAATTAATTTTATCGTAGAAGGTCTAAAAATGGCGATGGAATGTAATTATTTTTGGTACCGTAAAAACTACTATGTACAAACCAGGGGGGTGGCGATGGGGGCTCGTTATGCCCCCAGTGTTGCCAACCTACTAATGGACTGTTGGGAGGAAGAATATGTATATAATCAAAACATCCCACAGATCAAATTGTACAAACGTTATATCGATGATCTCATCATCTTATGGGATGGCACAATCAATACTTTCCAAAAGTTCCTACACGACCTAAATACTAACAGATATGGTCTTACTTTCACTGGGAAGTGCAACACTGAGAGCATAGACTACCTTGACCTACAGATCTATAAGCAAGGCTCTAAGTTACACACAAAAACCCACTTCAAATCCACGGATCGCAATGGATACATTCCATCAACTAGTTGTCACCACCCAAGGTGGAAGGCCAACATACCAAAAGGACAACTGATGCGACTCCGGAGGAACTGTAGCTCTGTCATAGACTTCAAAGCCCAAGCGGACATAATCGTTGAAAGATTTAAAGAAAAGGGGTACAAGGCGGAAGACCTGGCAAAATTGAAAGATCAAGTCCTGAACATGGACAGAGGCAAAATGTTGTCACATAATAAAAAGAACAAAAAGAACAAATCAGATGTGGCATTCATCACTGGCTTCAATTCACAATATAAGGACTTTGAGCACATAGTCAAAAAATATTGGCCGATTTTACAAGAAGATCACGCCCTTACCAAAGTTCTAGGCAAAAGACCAAGCTTCATCTATAGACGTGCCCCATCTTTACGCCACCATCTGGTGCACAATGTCCTAGATCCACCACAATCTGTTAGTATATGCCCTGAACTCAAAGGCTTTTTCAAATGCCAGAGGTGCCTGGCCTGTAGGGTGAGTAGGAAACAACCCAGAAAGAAAACAAGTTTCAAATCCAGAAATGACTTTAAGGAATACAAAATCAAGGAACTCATTACCTGTGACACTACGCACGTGACCTATGTCATCGAGTGTCCGTGCCACTTACAATATGTGGGTAGAACCACCCGACCCCTGAAAGTAAGAATCCGTGAGCACATTAACAGAATTAAAGCAGGTTTTCCTAAACACCACCTTTCACGTCATTTCAAAGAATTCCATCAACAAGACCCTACGGGATTGATCTTTTACAGTATAGATGCAGTTAAGGACAACTGGAGGGGAGGGAACAAGACTACTGCTATCTCCCAAAACGAGACCGGATGGATGTACCGTTTAGGTTCTTTGGCGCCCTTCGGGTTGAATAAGGACATTGACTTGAACTGTTTTCTGGTCAACCCATAGTCTAGGGGCCCTCACCCGCGCTCCGCCAGCCGACCCAGTTAGGACACCTCTGCATCCCCCACTGGCTATTACGGCTAGTATACCCATGAAATCCCTTAGTAGGTTACCTTTCTTATGACCGTTCACTTACTTGGTTTATCCCTCTGACCTATAGAATTTACCATCTGCTCCACTAGGTATATATTTATGGATCAGATTAGGTTTCAGTGATACCTCCGTACTACTGATATATTTATTTCGGACCTCCCATTTCATTAATCTGGCTTCCTTTCACATCACATCTCCTCAATTTTGGTGGCCCATTAGTTAGTGGCAATTATGTGGTCAGGTATGTGTCACCCTTTATATGACATGGGGACCAGTTGCCCCCATCTAGTGATTAATTTATGTTAGCCACCTGTGCCTACGAGCTAGTGTAAATGCTCTTAGGCATAAATGTTTATTTCATAGCCCTAGCTATTTTATCCATACATATCAATTAGGCTTTGTTTGCCTGTTGCTGTAATATAGTGCGATTATGTAATATAGATCCCCTTTGGTTCCATACACCTTTCTGTAATCTCACATTTTGGGGGAGAGGGAGGGGGGACCATGCGGGTTCACCTAGCCCAGATATGCTAATGCCCCAACCCCCGCCTCAGTTGTGGCCTTCACCCTATCACACTGTCAGCTCCCCACTCATGCTCGCAAGAAATCATGGTTGGGGTTTAGCAGGCAGTTTTACCCACTCCATACATACATATATATGCACACGGGTGCACTCTGTTATTTACTCCACACATGGGGCGTGGCCTGGACATGCAGAGGTGAAGACGTGCTTCACAGGAGCTCCGGCGCTGACACCACAAAAACCTGCTATATTATTATCTCCCACCCGCTCAACATGAGGAAAAAATCGGGCAAGACTCTTCCTAAACCGGGGGCATCCTCGGGCTCCATCAAAAGATTCCTTTCCATGGAATCGGGAGATGTGGAGGATGCAGACGGACTAGGCCGCACTACACGTGGCACAAGCTCAGGGGTGAGTTCCGCCCCCCGCCGCAAGCCGGAACACAGGCATCACTCTCCAGCCTCGTCTGCCTGCTCGGAAGGAGAGGAGAGCTCCCTTGGTCGATCTAGTGTTGCGGCACTTGTGGAAGGCTTCCCGACTAAAGATGAATTTGCTTCTATGTTCCGAGGACTGGAGCGCTCCATTAAGAAAGACCTCTCCGCAGTACGTGGGGATTTGGCGCTAGTGTTAGAGCGTGTGGAAGAATCGGAACTCCGTTTGGACCGCCACGCAGCCGCCATTAGAGATCTACAGTCCTCTACAAGGTCCCTCACTATTGCTCACAGAATGGCCCTTTACAAGATCGAGGACCAGGAGAACCGCGCCAGGAGGAATAATATCCGTATTAGAGGCCTCCCCGAGGTGACGGGAGATGACGACCTTCTACACTCGGTCCGTGGCATTTTTAATGGAATGCTAGGCCTCCCTGCAGACCACCCGCTCAAGTTGGATAGGGTTCACAGAGCCCTACGCCCCCGCAATCTCTCATCAGACACCCCGAGAGACGTGATTTGCAGGCTCCACTATTACGAGGAAAAGGAGCAAATAATGCGCAAGGCCCGCGATTCCTCCTCTCTGGACTTCGATGGGGCCATACTGTCTTTCTTCCCTGACCTTGCTAGGGAAACCCTGGACCGCCGTAGAGCACTGAAACCCTTGACTGAGAAGCTCAGGGCCGCTTCGATCTCCTACCGCTGGGGCTTCCCGTCGGCTCTCATTGCTCATCATGGAGGTAAGACAGCAATACTCCGTTTCCCGGAAGATTTGGAGAAATTTTGTTCGGATGTTGATATCTCCCCCCCGGAGCTACCCGGCTGGCAAGAAACTCTCCCCCCTCCTCCCGCAGCACCTACTCCTCAGTGGAAGAATGTGAGCCGCGGACGTCGATCCGCCACCGCAGAGATCTCACCGCCTCTGGGATGAGGCCTTCACCGCCAGATGGAAGTTTTCCATGACATGATTCCAGGCCAATCCGGCTGATTCGGCCTGACCGCTTTACCACATAGGTCTCTCCTGACCTTCCTGATACCCTCGGGTTCTGTTAATCACCCTATCTCACTTAAAATTTGGTTGACCCGTTACTCTGGCAGGAATGACTTGGGTGGGGTTCTTTCTCGGGTGGTTATGTTTTTAGTGTTGCCCACCTCGCCCAATGGATCCTATGGGAAATTTGTGTCATACATAGCAGGTTCTAAACCAATGTTCCGTTTAACCTACACTATAACATTAGATTTAAGTTTAAATTTCAATGTACTTTTGATGTAATTGGTGTCGGCGCTGGGTTTCCCTGACGGCGATCGTCGCTCTTTTGATGCTCGCCGCCAGCTCCTGGCGTGATTCCGCCCCCCTCCTGAGGGTGTGTGGCGCGGCCCTGCACCCCTATGGCCCGGTCTCTTCGGGGGCCGTGGACGTGGGGGTGTCGTCCCGCTCGCACTACCCTCCCTTGCACCGCATTCATTTGCGTGCAATTACAAGGTGTCCCCCTTTTGGGATCAATGTTGTTTTTGATGTCACTTGTCTTTGTCTATTTCTTCTTTCTACCTCTATGGTGCTTTCCCCCCTTGTCTCTCCCCTCCCTGTCCCTTATTCTTTGTCCCCGCCGCAGGTGCTGCCTTCCTAGCGATGAGGATATGTGTCCCTACTCTGAAACCCTATGGCTACGCTGAATTTGGTCTCCCTGAACTTCCGGGGTCTACACTCCCCAGGTAAGAGACATAACCTCTATAGAGAGCTGGGTCGTCTGCATGGGGATGTTGTCCTCTTGCAGGAAACCCACCTTACACACACCACCTCTGTGAAACTCATCTCCCCCCAATACCCATTATGGTATTACAGCCTTTCAGATGTACACAAATCTAAGGGTGTGGCCATTGGGTTTCGCAGGGGGACTCCCTTTAAGCTCGATGCTATGCTTAGTGATGATCTGGGTCGCTTCCTATTCCTTCGTGGTAGCCTGGGTAGTATGCCATGCACAATCGCCACTTTATACGCTCCCAACCGTGATCAGGTTTCCTTTATAGCTTCTACCCTTAAGAAACTGGGGGATTTTGCCCGGGGATGCATCCTCCTAGCCGGAGACTTTAATGTGCCCCTGGAACCGTCTCTGGATACATCCCTAGGCCAGTCCTGTATTTCGCAGAGACGCCTTTCGTTCTTGCGTAAATCTTTACATAATGCCCAGTTGATGGACATTTGGCGGATCATGCATCCCCGGGTGAAAGACTATACCCATTACTCCCATTTGCACCAGACCCACTCTAGAATAGACCTTTTCCTCATTAGTCAACATCATCTTTCCCTCCCGACGGCCTCTTCAATCGCTGCCACTACTATCTCAGACCATGCCCCGATCATTCTCACTGTAGCTATCCCCTCTTTGCTCTGTAGATCCGCGAACTGGAAGCTTAATGACAACCTTCTTTCCGAAGAAGTGGATAGGAAGGTGCTCCTGAGTGATTTATCTCAATACTTCACTGATAATCAACCCGCTGGTGTTGCCCCTGGCACGCTGTGGGAGGCCCATAAAGCCTTTATCCGGTGTAAACTTATCGAATTGGGAGCAAGGAGAAAGAGGGAACACATTTTTAAACAACGGGAACTGATCAGGGAAATTGAAACTTTAGAACGCCAACACAAGTCTACTCGATCCCAAGCGATCTTCCATACTTTGACACAGAAAAGGGAGGAGCTTCGAGCCCTTTATCATTTGGACCAGAAGCAATCCTATCGTATCATTGCCCAACGTATGCACGAATGGGGCAACAGGCCTGGGCGCCTGTTGGCTCGTTCGTTGCAACAATAAAAAGACAGCCACTTTTATAGCTCGGATAAAGACCTCGCGAGATTCTTTAGTACATGACACGACGTTCATTGCTAAGGAATTCCGTTCATTCTACCAGACTCTATACCACGTACGTACAACAGTTGAGGATGCAGGGACCAGATCCAGACTTATCAATGACTACCTCTCTCAAGCCAACCTGCCCAGACTATCAATGGACAAGCTGGCTACCTTGGAAGGAGAGATCACTACCTCTGAGATGCGTCTTGCATTAAAAGCTATGGCCTCTGGTAAAGCTCCGGGTCCCGATGGGTTTTCGGTTCTATACTACCGGTCCTTTGCTGATCTACTGATGCCACATCTGACCAAATACGCTAATTCCATCTCAGGGGATAGTGGCTTCCGACCGGAAACCCTCCACGCACACATCACAGTTATCCCTAAGCCTGGTAAGGATCCTTGTAATTGCGGTAGCTACAGACCCATTTCTTTATTAAACATTGACGCCAAGCTCTACGCTAAAGTGATTGCGAACAGGCTCCTCCCGCTCCTCCCCCAATGGGTATCGTTGGACCAAACGGGCTTTATTCCCGGGAGAGAGGCACGAGATAACTCCCTTCGCACCCTCTCACTGATGTCATATGTTCGCCGGTTCTCCCAGCCCACCCTTCTTTTATCTACAGATGCTGAGAAGGCTTTTGACAGGGTGGACTGGGAGTACCTTATGACGACCCTCTCCCATCTTGGCATCGGTCCCTCTCTGTTGTCCCGTATATCAGCCCTCTACTCTTCTCCAACCGCCCAACTTCGCATAAACGGAACCCTGAGTGAATCATTTACATTATATAATGGCACCCGACAGGGTTGTCCCCTCTCCCCTATTTTATTCGCCTTCTCCCTCGAACCCTTTCTATCGACTATCAGATCAGACCAGAACATTCGTGGGATCACGGTTGGCTCTGTCGAACATAAATATGCCGCATATGCGGATGATATTCTCTTCTATATACAACGCCCCCTTATATCCCTCCCTAATCTGATGTCTGCTTTCTCAAAATTTAGTGCCATCTCTAACTTTAAGATCAATATGTCTAAATCCGAAATCTTAAACCTCACTGTCCCAAATACACTAGCCACCCGTCTAAAAGACTCCTTTCCTTTCAATTGGCAGCCCCAGTCCCTTAAATATCTTGGCATCTTTCTGACCCCCAATCCCTCCTCCCTGTTCCGAACTAATTATATGCCCCTGTTAAACACTATTAAAGCAGATCTGCAGAGGTGGTCCCAGCTCGCCCATTCCTGGTTGGGGAGGATCAGCATTGTGAAGATGAACATACTGCCCAGGCTACTCTACTCTTTATTTTAAAGCTGCAGTACTCACTAGAATATTAGATTGGAGATATCATAAGCGCTCTAAATTATGGGTATCCTTGGAGGAGTCCATGTGCTCCACGGATTTATTTACACAGCTATGGATCCCCAAACAATGCAGATCTCTTGCCATGTCCACCTCCCCCCTCACGCATTCCACCTTAACGATCTGGGACTCGCTGTGTAGATCTTTTGGGTGGCTGCATAACTGCCCATTAATGCCTCTTGCTGGACATAACTACTTCCTCCCCGGCAACATGTTCATCTCTGGAAAGCCTTGGTCTCTCGGTAATGCAACTATGTTACATCAAGCGATTACTCCCATTGGGGCGGCCTCCTTATCCGACCTAATGGGTCCCTCCCCCATTTGCTTCATGGACCACTGGAAATACCACCAACTTTCAGCCTTCATACGCTCCCTTCCACAACCGCTTCGATCTCTCACGGATCTGTCCCTAATTGAACTAGCCTTTGCAGAGGACCAACCCCCAGAGAGACCCCTCTCATATTTCTACAAGGCATTGATGTCCTTAACAACCAAAGGCCAACCAATATTTCTTCGTAACTGGGAACGAGACCTCAATATAACATTCACAGAAGCCCAGAAGTCCAAGATCCTTAGTTTGGCTCATACCTCCTCAATTTCCTCCAGGACCGCGGAAGTAAACTACAAAATCCTCACCAGGTGGCACCTCACTCCTGTGGCACTTCATGGGATTTTCCCTCTGACTTCCCCTCTCTGTTGGAGGGGCTGCGGACACAGGGCAACACATGCTCACCTTTGGTGGGACTGCCCAAATATACGCCCATTTTGGAAAGCTGTTCTTGATTGTATGAAGGAAATCCAGGGATTTGAGACCCCCAGTGATCCTGGATCACTGACAGACCAGTGGGCCTATATAAGAAATCCTTGACACCGCATTTCTTAAATGCGGCGAAGTCTTTAATTCCCAGGTATTGGAAGTTGGCCACAGTTCCAACATTGTGTCAATGGTTAGAGGAAGTTGATCATACGTATCATATGGAGGATCTCACACTCTTTAGTAAGAATAAATCTGATTTGGCGATTAAAATATGGGCCGACTGGTTTGCCTTTAAATTTACCACTGCGTATGCTAATATTATACATTGAGCTATGAGACACTGTTCTCTTGGTTAACATGTTTTTATTAATTACATTTGAATGGTACCCACCTGTGGTGACTTCCCCTCCTTACCCCTGTCACCCCCACCTCCCCCCCTTACCCTTTTCTTTCTTCTCCTCTTCTCCTTGTTCTTTCCCTATCTCTCTCCTCATCCTTCTTTATACCCTCTCACCATCCAATGTTTCACATTTTATTGTAAGCATTTTGGTTCAGGGACATTCTAGTAATAATACCGAGCAGGGGCTCTTTTTCGGTTCTGACCAAGTGGGGACTGGTCTCAGTCAGAGTGCTCCCCCCGCACCTTCTCTATATGTACCTTGTTTTATTTTGATTTAATGTCCTTGACTTCGTTTTTGTTTTTTTGTTCTGGAATGGTCTTCTGTTTCATCCCCTTTTGTACTTGTATATTCTGTATACTTAATAAAAACGTATTGAACATTTACTCCACACATAGGCTTTTGTCTTCACGATGTACCATTTAAAACCTTTGTTTCCTCTATAGGATGCTATCACTACCATTTGAACCCAGCATGATGTCTACTGTAGCAGTCGGCATCACGCTTGCACATTGCATATATCACTTGTCCCCTTTACTTATGTAATCTTATGTGGGTACTCACACACCCAGTTAACATGTGTCTTAGGAGAGTTATTTACCCGATGATGTACTGTTACCCATTGACTATTGTATTCTGCAACCAAGCGTTTACGTGGAGGTAGGGGATGCCCTAAGAATACCTTCATACCAGCCACGATTGGACGGGGAAACCCCTGCAAATTCCCATGATTGGCTATCACTAACGTGCGAAGGGTCTCTCCATGATGACGCTTGGTATTTAAGCCGCCAGTTGCGGCAGGTGTGTACCCGCTTCAGAAGACGTAACACTTACGAAACGTGCGTAAAGCGGATACACGCACGCCCACACGCACTTCCGGGTTAACCAGCTGTTTGTGTTTGGAACGCACGCCGTTCCTAGGCTGGCGCTGACATTTCTTTGAGAACACAAGTGCTGTGCTGGGAAGTTACTGCTAGTGTATAGCTAGCTGCATATCTGTTTTTCCTTTGTTTTTAATTCTTTTATTGGGAACCCGGTTCCAGTTTTATTATTTTTTTTTGTATTAACTTGCCTATTCTGTGCATGCCATGAGTGGCAGTGCGAATAAATTACTACATATTTTTTGAACATACTACGCTATATGAGCTAATTTTTTCCCCTGGAGGAACTCGGAAGGCTAAGGAGATCTGAACCACCGGGATTGGAATTACCACCCAGAGGACCCAGGAAGGAGAAAGCCCTGCCGTTGGAGACTATACACATATATGCACTTTACCCCTGCAGGGGTGAGTGTCTCTGGTGAGTGGGGACCCAGGAGGGGGAGCACCGGAATCACTGCGTGAACTTTCACCAACTGTATACTGTGATTATTCACCTTGATTGGAATCACCTGCTCACGAACACTACCGTTTATTATTTTTTGATTTTTGATTTCTGCATTTGATCACCCTACGTGGATTTATGAACTATAATTTTTTTGAATCTATTACCTTTGGACTAATTGATGATTATAATTAACAACTTTTGAGTTGTTCACCTGCGCACAGCCGATCCTGATCCAGCGTATTTAGTGCTGGGAGGCGGCCATCTGTCACCATACATTTATTGCAATTGTGTTTATTTTCATTTCCATTTCATTTTTGTACTGGTTTTCACTTAGTGCACATATTGGTTTGTTCACCTTTGTGACTGACTGTCACACACATTGGGCACCTTGTGATGCCACCTAGTGCCTCTATTGGGTACTTGTGTAACTGACCGTTACACACACTTCACATTTATAATTTTGTTGCGTTTATTATATACAGCTTATTCCATGTCTGAGTGTTACATTCACTCACACTAGCAACTTTCTGGGCGCTTGTGCTGTTTGGATCCCCTTATCTGGATTACACACAAGTTCACTGCATCATTAATTGATATATTCAGCCCCAGCCGAGACAGCGCCACGACCCTCACACCTTTTTTCAATATGTTAAGAAGGCCCTAGATCAATATGGGAAGTTTCTCAGTCACAAACATTGTTGTAGTGTTGAACCCTAACCCAGATGATGTATTTAGCTGGGAAGGATATTCAAGATAATAGGGATACCAGGTGTAGATATAGGTAAGAACACTATAATCAGGAACGTTTGTTATAAATGCTTAGTGAGGTGACCCAACTGTTCCAAATAAAAATTGGAGATGAAACAGTTAAGATCAATGTCCCGGTTGAGGCCTCCAGGGGCTAGAGACCCCAACCTGTGTATCCAGCGAGTCTCGTTTTGGGAAACCTGAATCTTTTTATTCCCCCCTCGCCAGTGATCCTTTATGATATCAACACCATAAAAGGTGAGGCAGGTTGGATCTCTGTGGTGTTTTTCATCGAAGTGTCTGGAAAGACTGTGTTTGGGAAAGCCATTTCTTATGTTGGTAATGTGTTCGCGTATTCTTACGCGTAAGGGTCTGGTGGTTCGGCCAACATACTGCAAAGACAGGGGCACTCTATGATGTAGGTCACATGGGTACTGTTGCAGGTTATCAACTCTTTTATTTGAAACTCTTTGTTATTTGCATGGGACTTAAAGGTGTTTTTTCTGCGAGGTTGTGGTTTGTTTGTCTTGCAGGGTAGGCACCTTTGGCATCTGTAGAAGCCTTTAAGTTCTGGACAGATGCTTACTTCGTTAGGGGGGGTCCAAGACATTGTGTATCAGTTGTGTTCTCAATGTTGGTGCTTTCCGGTAAATAAATCTTGGGCGTTGGGGCAATAGTGTCGCCAGGGTCCTATCCTCTCTCAGGATTGGCCAGTATTTTCTGAAGATTTTTTCTAGATCTTGATATTGATTGCTGTACCCCGTGATAAAGGCCAAGTCCATGGTGGGTGTTTTTTGTAGCTCTTTCTTTTTAAGCATCACTCCCCTATCCATGTCACGAATGTTAGCTTTTAATTTTGCCAACATGTCTGGCTTGTAGCCTTTCTCCTGGAATCTTTTGATAAGCACATCAGCCTGTAAGTCATAATCTTCTATCCGATGACAGTTTCTCCTGATTCGGAGTAGTTGCCCTTTTGGTATATTCCCTGTCCATTTAGGATGATGACAGCTGGATACTGGTATGTACCCGTTCCTGTCCGTCTTCTTGAAGAAGGTCTTAGTGGCCAATGAACCCCTATCCTTAAAGATCTGTAAATCCAAATAATTGATAAAGGTTATTCCAAACCTGTTACTATTTAGTTGTTGCATGAAGCTTTCTAAAGATTTTGATGTGCCGTCCCATAAGATCATCAAGTCATCTATATAGCGTCTGTAGAGTTTGAGTTGTGGTATGTTGCGACTGTATATGCATTCAGCTTCCCACATATCCATAAAGAGGTTCGCTACGCTTGGGGCGTAGCGTGCCCCCATCGCTACCCCTCTTTTCTGTACATAGAATTCCTTTTTGTACCAGAAATGATTATTTATCATAGCCATCCTCAGCCCCTCTAGGATGAACGAGATCTGTTCCTGTTTCATTGTGGTAAGTTGGTGTAGTGCCACCTCTACTCCTTTTAGCCCATCTGGCTGTCTGATGCTGGTATACAGGGAATCTACATCTATGGTCGCCATTAAAAGGCCCTCTATGTTCTCAATGTTTTGGAGTTCCACTATTAATTGGGTGCTGTCTTTGAGATGTGACCTACCCAGCGTCACCAAAGGTTTCAGAAACTGGTCCAGGTATTCTCCTAGTCTTGAGAAGATGGAATTTATGCCGCTCACAATGGGCCTGCCAGGTGGTTTATCCAATCTTTTGTGTATCTTAGGCACCTGATAAATGACCGGGGTTTTGTAGATTCAGAGATGAGGTAAGTCGCTTCCTTTTTTATTTAGGATTCCCTGAGTTGTGCCCTTCTTGACATACTTTAAAAGTTGTTTTTTGTAGGCAGGTGCAGGGTTCTTCTTTAATTTTTCATACGTGTCTGGTACCTGTAGCAGATTCTTCATCTCCATTTCGTAATCTGTTTTTTTGAGTATGACTAATCCTCCCCCTTTATCTGCAGGTCTTATGACCACTCCTTTCTTCTCCCCAATTTGTTTGATAGTTTTCCAGATGTTTTTATTCCCTCTTTTTTATTCCCTCTGTGCTGCTTTTTCTACCATTTTTCTGAAGGCACTTAGGCATTGGTTGCCTGGTGTTTTGGGATTGTATAAAGATTTGTTTTTCAAAGAGGTGTGTGTGTACGATGAGATTTCCTGTATAGGTTGGTCGGTATTCAAAGCAAAATGTTTCTTCAAATTCAATTTCCTCATAAATTTTTGCAAATCAATATAGGTGTCGAATTTATCCAAGGATTTCTCAGGTGCAAATTTTAAGCCTAGATCTAAAGTACGCCACTCCTCATCCGTAAAGGTGGCGTCGCTGAGATTATATATACCTTCACCTAATACTCTCTTTGGCGTTTTCTTCTTCCCCCCTCTCTTCCCTCTGGGGCATCTCTCCTTTCTTGTTGCCATTCTGTTGTCGGATTGTTCCTCTCCCAGTCCTGGGTGTGTCCTGCTCTTCCACTCATATCCTGGTTCCACTGATGGTGTTGGTCTTGTGGTTCTTGTCCTCTGTCCCTGTCGCGTGGTGTGGTTTGCCATCCAGTGCCTGCTCCCCTGTTCCAAGATTTATCTGCCCATCGGGGATTTCTGTAGGTGATCTTGGGTTGTCGTCTTCCAGGGGGTCTGTAATTTTGGCCCCCTCTGGGAAAACCCTATATTCCCTTTGTTCCCTTGGTGGGGAATTTCGTCTCCAACCCCCATTTCTGGTGTTGGGGGACCCGTATCTTCTAGGGGTATTTGGGGGCCAAGCGTAGCGAACCTCTTTATGGATATGTGGGAAGCTGAATACATATACAGTCGCAACATACCACAACTCAAACTCTACAGATGCTATATAGATGACTTGATGATCTTATGGGACGGCACATCAGAATCTTTAGAAAGCTTCATACAACAACTAAATAGTAACAGGTTTGGAATAACCTTTACAGGGAAATGGCATGCACATACTATCGATTATTTGGATTTACAGATCTTTAAGGATAGGGGTTCATTAGCCACCAAGACCTTCTTCAAGAAGACGGACAGGAACGGGTACAGTATCCAGCTGTCATCATCCTAAATGGACAGGGAATATACCAAAAGGGCAACTACTTCGAATCAGGAGAAACTGTCATCGGATAGAAGATTATGACTTACAGGCTGATGTGCTTATCAAAAGATTCCAGGAGAAAGGCTACAAGCCAGACATGTTGGCAAAATTAAAAGCTAACATTCGTGACATGGATAGGGGAGTGATGCTTAAAAAGAAAGAGCAAAAAAAAACACCCACCATGGACTTGGCCTTTATCACGGGGTACAGCAATTAATATCAAGATCTAGAAAAAATCTTCAGAAAATACTGGCCAATCCTGAGAGAGGATAGGACCCTGGCGACACTATTGCCCCAACGCCCAAGATTTATTTACCGGAAAGCACCAACATTGAGAACACAACTGGTACACAATGTCTTGGACCCCCCTAAAGAAGTAAACATCTGTCCAGAACTTAAAGGCTTCTACAGATGCCAAAGGTGCCTACCCTGCAAGACAAACAAACCACAACCTCGCAGAAAAACCACCTTTAAGACCCATGCAAATAACAAAGAGTTTCAAATAAAAGAGTTGATAACCTGCAACAGTACCCATGTGACCTACGTCATAGAGTGCCCCTGTCGTTTGCAGTATGTTGGCCGAACCACCAGACCCTTACGCGTAAGAATACGCGAACACATTACCAACATAAGAAATGGGTTTCCCAAACACAGTCTTTCCAGACACTTCAATGAAAAACACCGAACAGTTGGGTCACCTCACTAAGCATTTATAACAAATGTTCCTGATTATAGTGTTCTTACCTATATCTTCACCTGGTATCCCTATTATCTTGAATATCCTTCCCAGCTAAATACATCATCTGGGTTAGGGTTCAACACTACAACAATATTTGTGACCGAGAAACTTCCCATATTGATCTAGGGCCTTCTTAACATATTATCTTCTATGTATAACCTCCTAGACATTACGGTATAAGATTTATTCCTACTGATTGGGATTGGGAAACTATTCCTACCTCATACACCTTCTTATAGAAGACAATTTAGTCCCAAAATTAATTTGGGGGGCTCTATATGCCGCTGTACCTGATTGGCACATCATTTTTGATTCCAATTTTTTGATAATTGATTCCATTTTTCTACAAGGGTAGCTATCAAATCATAGCACCACATGGTCTTCACTCCTAGTATAGTTCTTAGAGCCCACTACATACTTGGAACTCTTTAACACGGCTTAACAACACGGAAGCAGACCATTTTGGATGCTTGACTATCCCCTCCCAGGTAGTATTACAGAAAAAATTGGTCTCTACTTGGTCTGATATTGAGACATCTTGAGTTCCTTGCAGTTTTCTAGACCATATGTACGGCCTTTTTTCCCTTTAAGGATTTTTTCATAATTATCCAACCCTCACACAGCTCCCAATTGAGGAGCTGCTTTTAGCAACTCATCAAGCTACCTCCCTTTGAATAGTCAGGTGAGGTACCCCTCTCTGAAGCTCAGGGGCTTTACAACTAGTATCCTCATAGAGCAAACTTATCCACATTCGTATATCCCTGTATATCCCCTCCCAGATATCCCTACGAAAATATTCCCACTTTCTTTTCATGATTCATCATGGGTTCCACTAATTCATAGTCTCGCCATTCTCTCCATTATGAGAGCTACCTCGAAGTTCAATATTAAATGTTTCTCTACACACTGCCAATACCTGTGATCCACCATGTAAGACACCCCCTGAGTCATCATAGATAACAACCCCGGATATACTATGCATGGAGTAATAAATGACTTAGAGATGGCTTTAGATAGTCCATCTCTCAGTTTCCATGACCAGTGCCATTGGCACGCACCGAAGGATCTTGTACACCTTTTTGTCCATTAATGTGTATTCCCTAGGGCCCCGTATAGGTCCACATATATACATTCTTCAGTTGGAAATCCATCTGATTGAATGTGGGGACACCCCTATGCAGTAATTAAAACCCGTTCCAACAGGACTGAAAGGATTACTGTATAGGAAGTTTTTCTATTTTCTGGCCATAATGCTAATTTATTAATATATATATTTTTTTCCCAACATTGAACATTATTACTCATCCTAGGTGTTATCATTTTTTTTCCTTTTGATCACAATGGGCATAAGTAAGATGTAAGTGCTTGCAGACCATCGGGTCAATATTAAAGTTATTCTCTGTATGTAATTGTTTTCCATAGCGGCAGCATATAGTATCTCATCCCCTACATTCGAGATTTCCAGGGGTTAAAATTAAGGGGAGGGTATCTCCCATTCGGATCAGGTACACCCAATCATCAACCTTCCTCCACCCAATCCGGGGGCGTGATACATCTGCAGCCGCGCATAAAGTAACCAGTACGGATGGAGCTTGCATCACCTTTGAAAAAGTCACATGACGAAACGCGTCAGGTGACCTACTAGCAAGCCCGTACGTACGTCTGCACTGCTTCTGGCAGCACACCAAACTTTTCAGCTGTTCACTGCCAGACTTTCACATACACGCCGAAGGAGGACATTACATGGCGGCGGCGGCAGTTTGAAACACAGCCGAGTGAGATAGTTGCGGCCAGCTGTGCAGGCAGTTTTTTCCTTTTTTCTTTCTTGTTGATTTTTGTTTTTAAATATTTTTGCTGTCCAGGGACCTTACTATAGTGTTTGATTACACTTTTTTATATTTTTATAATAAATATTTGTTTGGGGTATCCCCGAAAACTTAAAACCTGCTACACTATGTGGATTTATCTTCCTTTCTTTTAACCTCTCTGAGTGACCTCACCATCGGCACTGGATACACACTTTTGGAGACCTCACAACCCAGGACCATAGGAGAGCGCTGTGGATTCAACACCGGAGACTGTGTAACAACAACCGGCAAGGTACCACTACCATCCGCTTTTTGCTCCTTGGGGGTGACGACTTCTGGTGAGTGGGGACCTATGAGGGGGAGCACAGCAGTCACGAATATTGGAATATAGCTGTCTGGCATCTAACAGTCACTATTTACCCCGTGTCATATTGCTTTCTGGAATCACCTTATTTAACTGGACCTCATACAGTGTTTTTTGGAACAATTTTTTTAGCTCACATTGTCCATATTAGATTTTATTTATTTTTTTGTGAACTTATGGTATACGTTTGATACATACTGAAGGTTGCATTTATGATTTTGGTTGGAGGTTTGGAAAATCACCAATTTGCACTTCACCTATTGCTACCTGCACAGGATCCTGTCCACCATTTTTTAATACACCCATCTCTGCACTATTTTTAGGATAAATTTCTACTATTCCTAATATCACTTACCAAGCTGCTGGGACTATTCAGCATTGCGGCACTGAGCCTTTTCGGGTGGTTTATTCATCTATTTTTTATTTTTCATTTATATGAGTATGCACTTACCATTATAATTGTATTTTTTCACTCAAATACACTAGAGCTCACTTATCAGCTCCACCCACCACTCGCTGACTTCCACAGCATTGTGACCCTTGAAGCCTGCACAGGGTCCTGACTTTTAAGTTACTATTGTTGTTTATGTTGTTTTTTACACTTAACTAGTGACACACACACTGTACAGTGTCCCGGACCCCACATCTGTGACATGCAAATCCACAGTGACACATTTGTCTACTGCCATTTATGTGGCACAAACCTATTGGCATTATAAACGGGTAATCTGAAGGATCTATTTAGCCCATTGGGGGGCGCACCAAGGGGGATTCACTACATTGGACCCACCCTTTGTCCAGATTACCCAACACCTGTTTATACACAGGGACTTTGTTCACCAGTTGGCGATCCAGTCTATTTTTGCAGCGCCACTACCCCCTTTGTTTCTATACATCTACCACTGATCTCTTCATTGAGACCTTCCAGGGAGGCAGCAGCATTACCACATCCTAAGCGCGGATCTGTATATTATTTCAAGTGTATTTACTACTGTCTTTTTTTTTATGAATGAGTTGGATTATCTGTAATGCGCCTTTTTTTTTTTTTTTTTTTATTCCTTTATTTTCCAAAGAAAGTTACAGTCAACAGCCAAAGAAAACAATGCTTACAATATCACAGTTAAATACAGAAAGGGTCTCAAAAGCAGAGTTAGGGAACAACAGGCCCAGCATTGCACAGTATAGGTGGTCATAAAAATGATTATGGTTGTGAAGACAGTGATTAGTGCATCATGCTGGGAAGCCCAACAAGCAATTATATAAAAGACCCAAGACATATATACTTGAATGCAAAAACAGTAAAATAAAGTGGAGTAACTTTAAGATTAGAACTTTTTTTATTAACAAAGTGGGAGATAGTACTTCCCCATGGCCTGCCTTGCTCAGAGATGGGATAGTATAAAAGCTAAATGTAGGCATACATCATATCTGAACAGCATAGCCCATCACTGAGTCAGAGAGACTCAGGAGAGAGAAGAGAGAGGAGGGAAAGCAGCCAGAGGGGGAAAGGATTAGATGTCCCCAAAGCAAGAAAAAAACGGAATGAGGAGAGAGAAAAGAGAAATGCAGAAACTCGCCCAGGGAGTTGATTTAAATCCAGGAGGTTAGTTTGATTGTGCCACCTCCTGCAGATAAGCATCAGTGTACACGAAATGGTTCCAAGGTCGCCATGTCTCTCGGAAGGTCTCCTTCTAAATTTGTTCACTTTAGAGAACCACAGAGATTATGATGGGGGTTTCCGATCTTTAACAGAGGGGGGTGCATGCCTTGGCTGCATGCAGTAGCTGGATTGTAAGGGAGGCTTTATACTTCTTGATCGGCCTTTCTGAAAGGTGAAGCAGACAGGCGGCAGGGTTCCTTTCCAGATCAACATTTGTCAGCTGCTTGACTGTGCAGATCACCCCATGCCAAAAGGGCCCGAGTAAAGGACAATTCCAGAAAATATGCAGCATTGTTTCCTCAGGTTTCAGCACCGCCAGCATACAGTGGGAACCTGAGGGAAGAAGTGGTGCAAAGTGGTAGGCACTCTGTACCATCTACAAAAACAATTAAGTGGCGCTGAAAATGATGATGTTAAACGTGTTATAACAAATGTGAATCAACAACACATTACAATGTGAACAAATGAAAAGTCCATATATAATAAATCAAAGAAGCAGTGAGTCACTGAAAAATGCACTGCTAGTAAATGATCTCCTATGATGGACGATTCTATACACCACGGTGAAATGAAATGGATGAATCTGTGAAAAATGACCACCGGGAGGGGAGGCTTACCGGAAGTATTGAACCCTAGTAAGCATACGCTTAAAGGGTCAATATAGACTGTATGTGAGTTGGTGGAACCACATCAATCGGATCTGGATATACCGATGAGACGATGGCTTGAAAACATCACTTTAAACCAGAGCAGGGGGAGTAACAATGTCTTGATGGTAACTCCCAAGGGATCAGATCATATCCAAGGTACATAAAAGAAAACGAGGTCGCATAGTGTGATACCGTAATATTAATGAAATTTATTAACGGTTAAAAACACTTACAGTTCCGATGAAAACAAAGGGCATCAATGAAAAGTTGTGCAGGGCAGCAGCAGAGACCCGACGCGTTTCGCAATAGTTTGCATCATCTGGGGTAAACTCTGCTGTTGCTACCATGCTTAAATATAAGATATGACCCCATCAAACCATTTCCTGGGCGTGCACCCAATCCGAGATCACTTCCGGGTTGATTTGTCATGTGATATAACATATATATGGGGATAATGAAAAAACAAAAATAAAAGGCTAAGAAGCCGGTATATTTGTATATTACAATAATATAAAAATTTGAAAGGGAAAAACCTTTGCAAACCTCAATCATGGACACGAATATGTTTAATAGTAGGAGTCCATGATGATCATGTGACGTGTCATGTGAGACATTGACCTTTCATACTGGCCAATAGAATAAAAACGTGTAGGGTCACATGTGTAGTGGCTCCACGTAAGGATCAAAAATAATTAGCATAAAAAGGGTATTCGCATCAAAAGGGTTAGTGGGGGCTGGAAGACGCAAATCTGCCAAACCAAACATGACTACAACAGTCATGTAAAAGATAAACCCCCAATACGCCTTATACAGCGGGCACAAAATGTGCTGTCTCCATGGGAGGTTATGTGTGCGCCGTGTGTGAAGGCACTGGGCGGAGCGGGACGTCAGAGTCGTGACTAACGTCACCTGACCTCCTACGCTGCGCTCCACAATGCGCTCCACAGGGTAAGACCGTGCTGACGACATGTAACGGCGTGAATACGCCGTGTCTGGCAATGACAGTAGGCGGAACGGGACGTCAAAGTGACGATTCACGTCACATGGCATCTCACGCTGCGCTCCACATTGCTTTCCACAATGAATGGAATGTAGCTGCACGTGCGCGTGACTCACGTCTCAAAACGAAGTGTATGCAAGCTGATTATAGACGTGATTTGCTATGCAATATGAAATGCAAGACGGTGGTCCTGTGTATAAAATAAATGGAATCTTATATCTGATATGAACATTTAAGAATTAAAAACACAACTAAATAGGACAAATCCTTAATATTGGGTGTGTAAAATATGATAAAAATTGTAATAAAAAGCAAATGAACTCGGATTGATCCGGGAAAAAATAAAAACTTATGCCTGTTTAATATAGCTGAATCAACAGGCATATGAGGGTAAAAAAAAATTTGTTGTATATTTTTGTATATGATGATCTCCTGTCCACAAATTTAAAGGGAGAGATGATATAATGATATAAATCCAGGAAATGATCTCTGATTGAACAGACTTCCAAATACATAAATATCTTTATACAAAGGTTTTTGCCTTTCAAATTTTTATATTATTGTAATATACAAATATACCGGCTTCTTAGCCTTTTATTTTTGTTTTTTCATTATCCCCATATATATGTTATATCACATGACAAATCAACCCGGAAGTGATCTCGGATTGGGTGCACGCCCAGGAAATGGTTTGATGGGGTCATATCTTATATTTAAGCATGGTAGCAACAGCAGAGTTTACCCCAGATGATGCAAACTATTGCGAAACGCGTTGGGACTCTGCTGCTGCCATGCACAACTTTTCATTGATGCCCTTTGTTTTCATCGGAACTGTAAGTGTTTTTAACCATTAATAAATGTCATTAATATTACGGTATCACACTATGCAACCTCGTTTTCTTTTATGTACCTTGGATATGATCTGATCCCTTGGGAGTTACCATCAAGACGTTGTTACTCCCCCTGCTCTGGTTTAAAGTGATGTTTTCAAGCCATCGTCTCATCGGTATATCCAGATCCGATTGATGTGGTTCCACCAACTCACATACAGTCTATATTGACCCTTTAAGCGTATGCTTACTAGGGTTCAATACTTCCGGTAAGCCTCCCCTCCCGGTGGTGGTCATTTTTCACAGATTCATCCATTTCATTTCACCGTGGTGTATAGAATCGTCCATCATAGGAGATCATTTACTAGCAGTGCATTTTTCAGTGACTCACTGCTTCTTTGATTTATTATATATGGACTTTTCATTTGTTCAGATTGTAATGTGTTGTTGATTCACATTTGTTATAACACGTTTAACATCATCATTTTCAGCGCCACTTAATTGTTTTTGTATATTTTCATACTTTCTTGTTTCACTAGATTGTTTGTGGCTGCTTATTACACTGATAGCGCAGATTTTTTCTTGTTTTTTGTATCTTGTTCGGTGATTTTATTTTTGCAGCTATCTACGTTTCAGAGTTTCACATAATAATTTTTTCATGGATATATTTGAATACAGAGCTTCACGCACTGTAAATACAGATGGTGTATTTACGGTCACAGACCGTGACTCTGAAATAGGAGGTTTATTTACTAGACTTAAAAATGTTATGTCATCTGAGTTGCATCTCCAATGGGATCTGGTATTTTTAGACCAATATATTACTGATAAGATGGTACCCAGAAGCCTCAGGTGGGAAGTGCAACCCCAACAGGGAGATCTTGAAATAGAATCCTGGTTTAACTATTTTAATAATGCAGGAATTCAATTTCTGGGTGTTTTGATCAATAAGAAAAAGGCCAGACTTTCTGCCTTGGACAGGGAAATTAAGGAACTCAAGGAGAAGTTGGTAACACATAAAAGTTCCTTGGAGTATCTATCCCTTTCCAATAACCTGCAGAACTTTCTTGAAAAAAAAGATTGTGATCAAAAGATCAAAAAACACAAAAAATACTCCAGGGATGCAGGAGACTATAAAAATTGGACTGTATTCGCTTGGCAGAAACTTTTCTCAGCTTCCTCAGGGACTGATATGGATGCCACTCCAGCCATGTTACCTTTGTCCCAAGTTAGGTCCAACCCTAATGAGGGGGCCTCCACAAGCCAAGGAACATTGGGCCTCTTAAGAGCTCCCTCTATGCAAATCCCTAGAGGTGGAGATGCTCAATCCTCTACACTAAGGGTCCAACATTCATCCCCTCATACCTCCAATCATCATAGAGGTAGAGGTAGATCCAGAGGGAACAAGGGTGGTAGAGGCCACTCCAGAGGAAACTCACACCAAAGAAATACATATTACAATTATGATGACAGATCCCACAATCCGTCTCCAGTTAGATATAGAGACAGATCTGGTCCCTACAGAGACCGTTCCCCCTACTATAGTGTCTCACATATCCCAGTCCATAATAGATTCTCTCCTTTAGGAGATGTGAGGAATGATAGTTATTACAGTCGTAATTGGAATCATCATGAACCTCCAAATCGAGAATTCATCCCACCTATCCGAGAAAATTATGCTGAACGGGATTTTCGCGTGGACCCAATTTCAAACACAACGGGTCCCGACCCAAGAGAGGGACAAGAGGGGGGAAGAGAATCCAGAAAAGGAAAACGAAGGAGAACACAAAGGGATTAGGAATTTTTAATTTAAGTTCCAAAGTTTTCTCTAAGGAAGAGATGTCTCAAATTTGCCCCTCCTAAACGATTGGACAAATTTGGAACCTTCATCGACATCCAAAAGTTCATTCGGAAAATTAACATACAGAGGTATATTATTTCCAATCCTATAATGAATGAACCTAGAGCAGCAACTTCTGGTACAATACATTCAAGGTTATCAAATCCTTCATTATTTAACCCATCTGTTCCGTCGGCTGCTGCAGTCAACATCTTTAAGGACCTTGTCCTAAAGGACTTAGCTGAGATACCAGAAAAACGGACTTATCAACATTCGGTATCCAATGTTGGCTTAAAGTCCTTTATGTCAAAATAAGGACATTGTTATCCGCCCTGCGGATAAGGGCGGTGGTGTGGTCATTCTTGACACATCGGATTATGAAACTGAGATGTTTAGGCTCCTGAATGAGCCGAATACTTATCAAAAATTACCCATTAACCCAACGTCTCGTTTCAAAGCAGAGTTGCAAAATTTGGTTAATAGCGGTTTCGATAAAAAATTTTTTAATTTGAAAGAAAATAATTATTTGGTACCTACAGTGCCCAGAATACCTACTATCTACTACCTACCGAAGGTACACAAGGACCCCGTTCATCCACCTGGTCGCCCAATTGTAAGTGGGATCGACTCCGTTACCTCGAGAGTCGGCCGTTATATCGACAATTTCCTACAGCCATTGGTCCAACGTACCCCTTCATATTTGAGGGATACGGGTGAGACCATACGGAAATTAGAGTCGGTAGACATGTTAGGAGACTACATTATGGTCACTGCAGATGTAGCCTCGCTATATACGTGCTTCCCCCACGACAGAGGTTTTGAAGCTGTGCATCATTTTTTAAAACAAGATCATAGTTTGGCGTCCTATCAAACAGATTTCATCATGGAATTACTTGAGTTCGCTACGAAGCGCAGTTATTTTTGGTTCAATGACCAATTTTATCTCCAACAGCGCGGTGTTGCTATGGGGGCTAAATATGCCCCTAGTCTTGCCAATCTATTCATGGCCAAGTGGGAGGAGGATGTCGTCTATCCCTATGACACCGGTTCTTTGGTGCTGTGGGTCAGGTATATAGACGACATCCTCCTCCTATGGAATGGCAGTATGGCAACACTTAACACTTTCATGAATTTTTTTTAACTCTAATGACAGGGGAATAGTTCTCACATACATAGCTAGCCAGGAAACCATTCAATTTCTTGACTTGGAAATTAGCATTGTAGACAGTCATTTTCAATTCAAGACTTTTTTCAAGAAAACCGACCATAATGGATTTATACCAACGTATAGCTGCCATCACCCCTCATGGCTCAATTCCATTCCTAAGAGTCAATTTCTTAGGCTACGCAGGAACTGTTCCAATACAGATACCTTTTGCATACAAGCAGATGTTCTCAAGAAAAGGTTTATTGATAAAGGATACAATCCTACATCTGTTGAATCTGACTTTCAGACTGCCTTGGAGACTGACAGGAGCTCTCTATTGGAAAATAAACCCAAACGAGAGAAAGATGACAATTTTAAATGGTCTCTACTTACGTAATTTTCAACCCAACATAAACAGATTAAGTCCATTGTATCCAAACATTGGGACATTCTAAAAAACTACCGTGTTTTGGGGACAGTTTTGCCGGAAAGGACTAAAGTAATATTTAGGGGTGCACCGACACTCCAGAGCAAAATTGCTCCCAATATTATTAACCCCCCAACACGTCCTACTTTTTTCCATCAGCTTATAGGTTACCATCCATGCAAAAGATGTACAGTATGTCAATATAATAGGGCTGCGGAAATTAACGATTAATTGGTCGATTAATCGTTAATTTCTTTGGTCGATTAAAATTATTTTGATCGAGGACGATCCGCGGAGTGAGCTCCGCGGTCTCGCCCATAGGAAAGGCCGCGGCTTCGGCCTAGCTCCGGAGCCGTGGCCATCTTGGTCCACCCGGCGGCAGCCGAGTAGCGGCGCGCTGACGTCATCACCTGCCCGCCTGCTTGTATCTTCTTCCCTTGTGCACGTGTGTCCATCAGCTACTCTGCAGATGGGTCAGGTAAGAAAGGACAACCATCTGTGTGTGGTAACATCATGGGGCAGATGTATATATTCCTGGAGTATGGGGACAGATGTGTATATTAAAGCATGGGGGCAGATGTGTATATTACAGCATGGGGGCAGATGCTGTAATGTACACATCTGCCCCCATGCTGTAATGTACACATCTGCCCCCATGCTGTAATGTACACATCTGCCCCCATGCTGTAATGTACACATCTGCCCCCATGCTGTAATGTACACATCTGCCCCCATACTGCAAGAATATACACACCTGCCCCCATGCTGTAATGTACACATGGGGGCAGATGTGTATATTCTTGCAGTATGGGAGGCAGATGTGTATATTAAAGCATGGGGGCAGATGTGTATATTACAGCATGGGGGCAGATGCTGTAATATACACATCTGCCCCCATACTGCAAGAATATACACATCTGCCCCCATGCTGTAATGTACACATGGGGGCAGATGTGTATATTCTTGCAGTATGGGAGGCAGATGTGTATATTAAAGCATGGGGGCAGATGTGTATATTACAGCATGGGGGCAGATGCTGTAATATACACATCTGCCCCCAAACTGCAAGAATATACACATCTACCCCATGCTGTAATGTACACATCTGCCACACAACTACTTTTAGCTGATCTCCTTGCATTGCAACTCTGCATTAGCCACTGGTAAATGTGGTGGGGGCAGATGTGTATATTCTTGCAGTATGGGGGCAGATGTGTATATTCTTGCAGTATGGGGGCAGATGTGTATATTACAGCATCTGCCCCCATGCTGTAATATACACATCTGCCCCCATGCTGTAATGTACACATCTGACCCCATGCTGTAATATACACATCTGCCCCCATACTGCAAGAATATACACATCTGCCCCCATACTGCAAGAATATACACATCTGCCCCCATGCTGTAATGTACACATGGGGGCAGATGTGTATATTCTTGCAGTATGGGAGGCAGATGTGTATATTACAGCATGGGGGCAGATGTGTATATTACAGCATGGGGGCAGATGCTGTAATATACACATCTGCCCCCATACTGCAAGAATATACACATCTGCCCCCATACTGCCCCCACCACATTTACCAGTGGCTAATGCAGAGTTGCAATGCAAGGAGATCAGCTAAAAGTAGTTGTATCTGTATGTGCGTTAATTAATCGAAATTAGTCGATTAATCGATTAAAAAAAAAACGATTAATCGAACACAAAAATTTTAATCAGTCACAGCCCTACAATATAATATTTCCGGAAGAACTAAGAGTCTGGAATTTCGTTCTTCAACTACAGGGAAAGTGTACCCGATCAAACGGTTCTGTACATGTGCTACTCAATATGTAGTGTACCGTATTACTTGCCCTTGCGGCCAACAATATGTTGGCCGCACCATTCACAAGTTTTCTGTAAGGGTGGCAGAGCATATAGCTCTCATTTTAGCTGGGGACACCCACCACACAGTACCCAGACACTACAAAGCACATCATGCCAGAAATCCAATCGGTACCCAGTTTCTTGTTATAGATCAGTTTGTCCCCCCATGGAGGGGTGCCCCCAAAACTCGTGGGGTATCACAATTGGAGACCTTTTGGATTTATGAACTTGGCACACACACACCGTCAGGACTCCATGTAGAATGGGACATTAACTCATTTATTAATAAGTCCTAGGTTTGCTTTAGATATCATTATATAATATACGCCTTTTCGCTCATTTTGAGATTTACAGCCTAATTCATGTAACAATATATTCTTTTCTTTCTGTTTTTAATTCATCGAATATATGTAGTAATACATTATATATGTGTGGGTAATAATATATGCAAGAACACCATTTATTTGTATAAAGATATTTATGTATTTGGAAGTCTGTTCATTCAGAGATCATTTCCTGGATTTATATCATTATATCATCTCTCCCTTTAAATTTGTGGACAGGAGATCATCATATACAAAAATATACAAAAAAAAAAAAAAAATTACCCTCATATGCCTGTTGATTCAGCTATATTAAACAGGCATAAGTTTTTATTTTTTCCCGGATCAATCCGAGTTCATTTGCTTTTTATTACAATTTTTATCATATTTTACACACCCAATATTAAGGATTTGTCCTATTTAGTTGTGTTTTTAATTCTTAAATGTTCATATCAGATATAAGATTCCATTTATTTTATACACAGGACCACCGTCTTGCATTTCATATTGCATAGCAAAACACGTCTATTATCAGTTTGCATGCACTTCGTTTTGAGACGTGAGTCACGCGCACGTGCAGCTACATTCCATTCATTGTGGAAAGCAATGTGGAGCGCAACGTGAGATGCCATGTGACGTGAATCGTCACTTCGACGTCCCGTTCCGCCTACTGTCATTGCCAGACACGGCGTATTCACGCCGTTACATGTCGTCAGCGCGGTCTTACCCTGTGGAGCGCATTGTGGAGCGCAGCATAGGAGGTCAGGTGACGTTAGTCACGACTCTGACGTCCCGCTCCGCCCAGTGCCTTCACACACGGCGCACACATAACCTCCCATGGAGACAGCACATTTTGTGGCCGCTGTATAAGGCGTATTGGGGGTTTATCTTTTACATGACTGTTGTAGTCATGTTTGGTTTGGCAGATTTGCGTCTTCCAGCCCCCACTAACCCTTTTGATGCTAATACCCTTTTTATGCTAATTATTTTTGATCCTTGCGTGGAGCCACTCCACACGTGACCCTACACGTTTTTATTCTATTGGCCAGTATGAAAGGTCAATGTCTCACATGACACGTCACATGATCATCATGGACTCCTACTATTAAACATATTCGTGTCCATGATTGAGGTTTGCAAAGGTTTTTCCCTTTCAAATTTTTATATTATTGTAATATACAAATATACCGGCTTCTTAGCCTTTTATTTTTGTTTTTTCATTATCCCCATATATATGTTATATCACATGACAAATCAACCCGGAAGTGATCTCGGATTGGGTGCACGCCCAGGAAATAGTTTGATGGGGTCATATCTTATATTTAAGCATGGTAGCAACAGCAGAGTTTACCCCAGATGATGCAAACTATTGCGAAACGCGTCGGGACTCTGCTGCTGCCATGCACAACTTTTCATTGATGCCCTTTGTTTTCATCGGAACTGTAAGTGTTTTTAACAGTTAATAAATTTCATTAATATTACGGTATCACACTATGCGACCTCGTTTTCTTTTATGTACCTTGGATATGATCTGATCCCTTGGGAGTTACCATCAAGACATTGTTACTCCCCCTGCTCTGGTTTAAAGTGATGTTTTCAAGCCATCGTCTCATCGGTATATCCAGATCCGATTGATGTGGTTCCACCAACTCACATACAGTCTATATTGACCCTTTAAGCGTATGCTTACTAGGGTTCAATACTTCCAGTAAGCCTCCCCTCCCGGTGGTGGTCATTTTTCACAGATTCATCCATTTCATTTCACCGTGGTGTATAGAATCGTCCATCATAGGAGATCATTTACTAGCAGTGCATTTTTCAGTGACTCACTGCTTCTTTGATTTATTATATATGGACTTTTCATTTGTTCACATTGTAATGTGTTGTTGATTCACATTTGTTATAACACGTTTAACATCATCATTTTCAGCGCTACTTAATTGTTTTTGTATATTTTCATACTTTCTTGTTTCACTAGATTGTTTGTGGCTGCTTATTACACTGATAGCGCAGATTTTTTCTTGTTTTTTGACTCTGTACCATCTGGTCAAAATCTTGTAAGATGTCTCTTGGATCCTGGTAGGTATAGAGGACTTTTGGGCAAAATGGAGGATCTTCTCCTTCTGAGAGCCAGTGAACTGTGGTGCCTAAAGTCTGACTCCCATTTGGTTAGGAAGGGTGGAACATACCCATCTGCCGCTATGGCAGACCGGCTTCCCGACGACAAATATGTTCCAGTTCCGTGACCTGCGAGATGCCCGTTGTCCGTAGACACCCACGCAGACAGTTATGTAGCTGGATGCCACTCCAGGAATCCCTACGGAGGGTCCACGGCAGACACCCTTGCAGAGGAGGAAAGTTGTCCGCCAGGGCCCACAAAGTCACAGATGGAGTCGTCCACTCGTGACCAAACGCTGAAAATGGGTGTAAAGGTATGGCCCGTGGGACCCAGAGGCTCTTGAGGGATACGGGGTACTCCTGGTTCAGCTTCACCAATGACTCTTGGGTCATCCTATGTCTACTAGGGGCATAGGATGACTGAGAAATTATATCTTGAATTACATGAGATGGGACAGTAAGGATAATTCACAATGTATTGCAGGATATCTTGAAATATTACAGGTGGTTAATTCTGAACCCAACAGGTCAATGTGGGGACACAGCTGGGATCCCCCCCCTCGGGCCACCAACTTTCCTGAGAAGCTTGAAGGAAGGAGGACAGGCCGGCAAGGACCGGCCATAGTGTTACACCCCAGCACTCGCACCCTCATCCTCACCCCATCCCTTCTTTTTTCCCATTCGCCACCAATCACCCTCCACCTGCAGTGCCTACACCAGAGGACCGCCAGCAGCACTGCACTCCCAGGGCTAGAACTGGTGCTAGTAGTAATCGGCGCTCGCTCCTAGGAGTAGGACGTGTGGCTCCTAGCACCAGACAGGCAGGAGTCTCCTTAGCCCAGGACCCAGGACAAATGCTCTTCCTCCCCCTTTGGCCTCCCTCGTCCCCCCGCAAGCATCATCAAGGTAAGGCCTTGCTGTTCAGGCCTACCCACCTCCCCTGGGACAAGCGTGCGGTTGTCCTTTTCAGGATAAGCCCATCATCAGTTCCAACAGTTTCAAATCCAGGGACTACTACCACTTAGTGCTTGATCCAGGGCTCCCCCGATCGCCCTTGAGGGATCAGGAAGGAATTTTTTCCCCTGTCACTGCAGATCGGCACAGCACGGCTAGGTTTTTTTTTGCTTTCCTCTGGATCAAACGGGGAGGGATGGTTTAGCAAGTGGGGAACCCACTTGAAAATCTTCCTTCCCATCATCATTGAATACCTCCCCGATCAATATCACCTCCCCCGGCGTTCTCTGTGATTATGTCTAATCTGAGATACACTGCAGAGATCATTTGGGGTCTAAAGCAATTCACCTCAATATTACCAGCCGTCACAAAAAAAGCTCTAAGGAATGAGCAACTGTTAAGAATCAATCGACGATCGACAGTCAAAAATTACACGCATTCACCCCAACCTAAGCACATATAATGCGCTTTGGTCAATACAAGATCGGCAGTAAAACACCGACAAGAAATCCATGATTTCATCCTACAAAACGATTTAGACTGCCTCTTTATCACAGAAAGCTGGCTTACAGCCGACTAATACCATTCTAGGAGAACTGGTGCCAGAGAATTATCGTATTCTAACAGAAAACAGAGTGGGGCAATGAGGAGGAGGCCAGGCGGTGATCCACAAGACTCACCTCTTGATCACTAAACCAGACCTTCAGAACTCACTTCCATTCATGGAAACCCTCACTCTGCAACTGCAAACAAATCCCCAGGACACCGTGCACATACTACTGTGCTATAGACCACCGGGTCCAAAAACACACTTGCTCATGTCATTGACAGAGTTCATCTCCACCTATACCCTAAACATCAAACACCTCCTGCTGCTCGGGGATTTCAACCTCTGTGCCAACTCTTCACAGGACCCCGTCGCCGACGCCTGCATTGACCATTTGGAAGGATTAGGTCTGCAGCAACTAGTATGTGGGCCCACACATGCTTCAGGTCACACGCTCGATCTCATTTTCAGACAAGATTTGGAAATCAATATTCTGGAAAATGAGCCGCAACCATGGACAGATCATCATGCAATTAAATTCATAATTACTAAAAATGCCCCCTCAAAAAAAATGTTAAAACAACACACTGGACTAGATCTCAGAAGAAGCTCCATTCGGAACTCTTCAAAACTACATTAGGGAACAAAATAAAAACAATCCAACTACATCAAACAGCCACAGATACTCTTGATGCCATCAACAAGGCTCTACTACAGTCAGTCGACCTAGTAGCGCCAAAACGCAAAACGGGCATCCGGAAAAACAACTCCAGCAGGTTTAACGACCATACCATCTATAAGATAATAACTAAAAAAAACCATAAAGAAATCTTTATAGCCAAAAAAAAAATGTTTTCCAACATTATCACTAATGCCCTAAACCGCCCCCACGAACTCTTCAATCTAGTCACCAAGACCATGAACCCAGTCTGTCTAGAAGCCCCTAATTCTGATTCACAAGAATTCTGCAACGAATTATCGAATTATTTCATTAATAAAATTGAAAAAATCCGTGAAAGTATTCAACAAAATAGAACCTTCGTCAACCCCCCCCCCCCTAAATCATAAACCTAATACCCACATAATTCCGCCGCAATCATCTAATTTCACTCTAAAACCCATTTCCATCGATGCCACTAAAAATATCATCGGGACTTTACGGAATAGCACAGGGCCCAATGATATCATTCCCACTAAACTGCTGAAAGTATGTGCCGATATTTTGGCACCAGATATCACGCAGCTCATAAACCAGTAATTCAAGGAGGGTATGGTGTCAACCTTGCTAAAACAAGGTATAATCAAACCAATTCTAAAAAAAAAACACCCTTGACCCCAAAGACCCAAACCAACGTCGACCCATAACAGGCCTAAATGTCTTCTCCAAGGTAATGGAAAAAATAAGTTGTACAACAGCTACAACACCATTTAGACACCAATAAATTACTCGATCCATTCCAGTCCGGTTTCCGTCCTGGTCACGGGACAGAAACAGCACTGCTCAAAATATGGGACGACGCTCTCGAGGCTGCAGATGAAGGAGAATCTTGTCTTCTAGTACTGTTGAACCTAAGCGCAGCTTTTGATATGGCAGACCACAAATTATTGCTGACGTGGCTAGTGGAAGTAGCCAGAGTTGCGGAATGTGATTTATCTTAGTTCTCCTCCTCCTTGGAAAACCCGATCACAAATAGTGAAACTGGGCCCTTTCACTTCTGAAAAACGCGTCCCCCAGGGATCCCCTCTGTCGCCTGTTCTGTTCAATATCTATCTCCGCCCTCTTTTTGAAATCATTAGTAACCAGAAGTTACTTTACCACTGTTATGCAGATGACACCCAACTATATTTTCACATCTGCAACAAAAAGGATCATTATCTCGGACTAGAGAAATGCCTTTCTTTGATAGAAAATTGGATGACCAAGAGTTATCTTAAACTCAATGGCTCAAAAACAGAACTTCTCCTGTTTCACGCCAATTGAAAGAATCATCCCGCAACAACATGTACGCCCCCGCCCATTCTGGGTCAAACCATCACCCCTAGCACCAAAGTTAAAAGTCTCTGAGTCATCTTCGACACCTACATTACAATGGATGCACAAATAGGGTCAGTAGTCAGCAGATCCCACCATCTGCTGCGCATACTACGCAGACTCACTCCCTTCATTCCAAAAGAAGACATAGCAGTCGTGGTGGGAACAATTATCAACTCCAGACTTGACTATGCAAATGCCCTCTATCTCTGACTCCCAAAGTACCAAGTCACTCGCCTGCAGGTCGTTCAAAATACGGCCGCGCGACTTGTGACTGGGAAAAAAACATGCGAATCAATCTCACCTTCACTGAGATCCCTTCATTGGTTGCCAGTAAAAGACAGAATCACTTTCAAGGCACTATGTCTAACGCATAAGTGTATTCTGGCAAATGCCCCCCAATATCTATGCGAAAAACAAAAAGCTCACAACACCAATCGCGTTCTGCGATCCACCAACCAAAATCTACTCCGGATACCCAAATCCAGATACAAGTCCAAAGGAGAACGAAGATTTGCGGTCCAAGGACCCAGACTATGGAACGCTCTACCAACCAGCATCCGGTTGGAAGAAAACCACTTGGCCTTCAGGAGAAAGATCAAAACCCATCTATTCTGAGGGCCCAGGGAATGGATACCAAGCGCCCAGAGGCGATTCAGTTCGCATGTGTTGCGCTATATAAGTTTCTCACTCACTCACTCATACTGTTAAGATGTTAATTGATGTTAATCACCTCAAACTACCTTGCTGTAGTGATAACGCTTGCTGTGATTGTATTCTATTGTCTATTGTGTTAATTAAGTCTGTGTGAAAGTTCTATTGATGATAATATGTGTTGCGAGTTAGCACACTCTAAAGGTCAGACGTCTGACTTATGTTTACTAAAAGAATGTGTATTGTGTAGCAGGTGAGGATAGCTTATCGCGGAGTCAGAATGTCTAAGATGTGGATTGAGGGGGACTCATTAGTACTCATTGTATGATGTTGTGGGTGGAGTATGTCATTGTCCCTTTGATTACTGCAGCATGCTTTCAACTGTATAAAAAGAGCCTAAGTTTACCATTAAAGTGTCATTCGTTTTGGAACCAGAGACAGAGCTGTGTGTGTCTCGAGTCTGGGGGAAATCCAATGGGTCCTGTCTGCTGGATTGTGGCGTGTCGGAAGCTGTCTTGGGTTGGTGGAATGGAATATTGTAACGGCGTTAACCCCTGACCGTTACAATGGGGATTCTGGAGACCAGGCAAGAATTCCAGGTTGCCAAGTACCGGTACCATAGGAGAGGGTAGTGGTGACACTAAGGAATGTCTAAAGGTGTCCCTGACCACCAGAAGTATGCTACCTAGTGTAGGATGATCGATGAGGGCCTTTGGGAGAAGTTGCAGCCTAATGCGAGGCTTGCAATAGGATCAAACAAATCTCTAAAATTACCCTATTTAAAAAACACTTGAGAAAGGCAGATGGGAAGGGCTTGAAACAAATACAACACCATGGGCAATAATGTCATCTTGAGGGCATTGCAACGGCCAAACCACATTAACGTGAGTGAATGCCAGAGAGGAAGATATGCTTTAAGACAGGTAAGTAACGGAGCAAAATTTGCCAAGTACAGATTGGAGGGTCAGGAGTGATGTCTACACCCAAATAGCGAATCGAGTCAGTGGCTTAGTGGAAAGAGAATGCCGGGCATAGTGATTTGATCATGTCACTGTTCCCCGTGATGTTCAGAATAGACGATTTAGATACATTTATTTGGAAAAAGAAGAGAGCACCATACTCCTGCAAAGACTGGAGCAGTTTCAGAAGGGAGGCAAGTGGATCTGTTAGGAAAATGCGGCCACCTCATGTGTGCCAAAGCTTTTTGAAAGCCGGCAACAGCAGAGTTCGCCCGAACAGTACACAAGAAAGGCTCTAAGGTTAGTATAAATTTCAAAGGGGAGAGGGGGCATCCCTGTCATGTGCCATTATGGATGTTAAAAAAGTCGGATCTCGTATCATTGACCTTGACCAAGGCCGTGGGGTTAGAATAGAGGGACAGTATCTAACTCAGCATGGAGGACCGTAGACCAATATGTTCTGGAGTGGCTCGTATGAAGGTCCAGTTTACCCGGTCTAAGGCCTTGTACACACGGTCGGACCAAACCGATGAGACTGGCCGTCGGACCATTTTCAGTGTTTCACCTCTGAAGTGGCCATACGGCCTAAAATGCGTACACACCGTCAGTCCAAAATCCGATCGGGTCAGACCGCGGACACGTGACCCACGTACGACATCACTATAAAGGGGTAGGCCAAAGCCTTCGTTACCGCCCTTGAGTCCGCCTTTGCTAATGCCGTGTAACCGCGTGTTAGTGAAAGGTTGGTGAGAGCCGATTCGCGCTTTTCAGTCTCCGTGCTTTTTCAGATCATATTCTTGGGTTCAGTGTGTGCTTGTGGGATCGTATATGTCATTCAGTGCTGGCTTTCGGGTCGTTTCTGCTTTGCAGTGCCGTCTCGTCCGCTTGTATCTGGGTGCAGTGCGATCTTTACAGGTATTGCTGGATTTGGGGGTGCTATCTGTGTGAAGTGCGTTCTGACTAGCCAGCCGGTTTTAAGCCATGATGGAGCAGCGTGATTTTGCAAAAATTCGTGCTGCCTATGGGCTGGCTTCTGCAGTTCATAGTTACTCAAAGACTTTGGCCAGGACCAGTGGGAGGAGGAGTTCCTGGGCCAAGAATTGGTTGCGCCAGCGTGACCAATTTTCTCATAAGCCTCTGCTTAGGGAAATCCAGGAGAATAATCCTGATGACTTCAGGAACTTTCTCCGTATGACGGACCCCGTTTTCCACCGTCTATTGGATCTTCTGTTCCCCTATATCACGAGGCAGGACACTGTGATGCACCTTGCCATCACGGCCGAGGAGAGGCTTATTGCCACGTTGCGGTACCTGGTGACTGGGAGGAGCCTGCAGGACCTCAAGTTCTCGACAGGCATCTCTCCCCAGGCGCTTGGGATCATCATACCGGAGACGTGTTCTGCTATCATTCAAGTCATGCAGGAGGAGTATATTAAGGTAAGCTTCCTCCTTTAAACTTCACAATCTTGTTTTTTTCCATGGATGCAAATTTTTATGGATTTTTTGCAGATTTACCTACTTCCCATGATTGTATGCTGTGAATATTCCCTTTTGTCCCCATGCCTGTTTGAAGCTTTACAAGTTTTTTTATTGTTCTACATGCATCTTTCCCTTCGCTAAACCTGTCCAGCATGCTATCCTAGGGCCAAACACACCTAGCCTAGTCTTTTTTCAACCTTATTTTTTTCTGCTCCATTGTAGTTTTGCCCTCCTCCCCCCCCCTATATTTTGTTTTGTGTTTTTGTGATTTAGTATCTCTTTTTAGGCATAGTGTTACCTGTTTAAAATTTTTAGGGCCTACACTCAGCTAGCACCCCCCCCCTAAAATTGTTTAATGCCCCATCAGAGGGGTGAGGAGTCTGAAGTGGGCCTATATTTTTGACCATGTAATACTCACTCCAATGCTACTAATAAATGTTATAATAATGATGTGGCACAAGGATGTTTTTGGAATTGTGATTGCAATGTATTTTTTGAAAATTTCTAATTGTAATTTTTTGTTTGTCCCCACAGTTGCCCTCCACGCCACAGGAATGGCAGACTGTGGCTTCCCAATTTGCCCAGCGGTGTGATTTTCCGAACTGCAGAGGGGCAATCAATGGGAAACACGTCCGCATAGTGCCGCCACCCCGTTCGGGGTCGTACTATTTTAACTACAAAGGTTTACATAGTATCGTGTTGATGGCGCTGGTGTCGGCACATTACGAGTTTCTGTATGTGGACGTAGGGAAGAACGGCCGGCTGTCAGATGGGGGAGTGTTCGCGCAGACGGAGTTTGCCAAGCGTGTACAAACTGGTGGTCTGGAACTGCCACAGGATGAAGACAATTTGGAGGGACTTCCGTTTGTTTTTCTCACGGATGAAGCATTCGGGCTTGGACCTCACCTCATGCGGCCTTTTCCCCAGAGGACCCTCACCCCGGAGAGGAGGGTTTTCAATTTTCAGCCAGAGCTCGGAGGGTAGTCAAGAATGCCTTTGGGATACTCGCCAAGCCGGTCCCGCCTGTTCCTGACAGCGATACACCTGGCGGAATATAAATTGAACACCGTTGTTTATGCCTGTTGCATTTTGCACAATTTTTTACGCAGGCATTCCCAGTCGTACCTAGCCAACATTGGTGCTGAGGCAGGACTACCCTCAGATACCTTTCCTGGCATGGACACTGGTCGCGCTGGCTTGGCCCCCCAATCTGCTCGTGAGGCACGCGACAAATATGTTGAGTACTTCATGGGTCGGGGGGTCATTGCTATACCTGAAAATATTTCTTTCTAATTCTGCCCCCAAAAGAAAGAAATATTAATTACCTTATAAATAATTTGACCATTGGAATTTTTACAGTTGTTTGTCATTCTTGCTTTGGTTTCATTTCTCTGTCTCCCTGGTTCTCCTTCTAGTGCCAAATGTAGTTCTCAGTTATCTTAAATTAACACAATTGCACAGTAGTCACACATGTACATACTGGTATAGAGCATAGAAAGAAGAAGCCACTCCATTTTTATCTTTATCGGGGGTTTTTATTATTTGTTCAACCTCCCTAATTTTTTTAACTTCTGGTAACAAAATAGACAAGTCTGTTTCTGCCCAATTTTTTTTTTTTTTTACGTTACTTTTTAAGTTTTCCATTTTTTTTTTCTCTTGGTAAAATATATGTTTACATGTTGTACAAAACCCATGCATTTTTAGAATAAAACAAGATCTACAAACAATGGAACTTACAAAGTTCAACCTTATTCCAAACACATGTGATGGGGTGATGTCACCCCAGAACAAGCCGAAATTGCACACATTTTGTCTGGCCAAATGGGGAATTCTCTCCTGATACCATGCCATCTGTCAACATGTGCTATCTGTCTTCATGGGTGATCAATGGATGTGTTTTGGGGGGCAAACCCTTCCTTTCACCTACTTGAGTAGCGAGGAAGGGCTTGAACCCCCAAAGCAAAGCCAATCGATATCCTGTGATGGCAGATAGCACATGTTAACACACTGTGTGCATCTAAAAATGGCGCATGGAATCTTAAAAAAAAATTGTTGTGCAAAACATCACATTTAAACAGGTTTTGTTTTGTTTTTTGTGGGGGGGTGTTAATCTTGGATACGGCCCATCATGTCGATGATGTTTTTGAAGTTTTGCTCCATCACAATCATTCTATTTCTCATAATGTCCATTTCCATACTGCATTCCATAATCTGTTGTATTACAATTTGGGCACTAGCCCTGGAAAAAGTTGAAGTACCACTTGCAGGGATACCACCATCTTCATCCCCTTAAAAAAAAAAATATTCTGAGTAATATGCAGGCCTACCTACATCACTTTTTCCCTTGAACATTGCTTGTCTCTTTACTGGGTCGCTGAGCCCCCTAATATTCCAAGATACTAGAACTTGTATTTGATTTAACATATTATTTTAATATCAAACTTTAGGGCCATAGCTCTAATCCTTTCTAACAATGGGATCAAGTCCCTTCTTTGTGAGGAGATAATTTCTATATTAATTTTAGCTATATGGTGAGCGCTTACAAAAAAATATATTTATAAAAAATAAATCAACATTACCCACAAAAGAAGAAGAAAAAAATAATAAAGAAAAAAATAATAGTGAAATAAAGAATTTACCACTTTGCTGTGAATAACCACCATCATCTTGCATAGGGGCTATAGTGTTTAAAGCTCCCTACCCCTCCTTCCACAATTTTGTGGATTTATTTCCACCTCTCATTTCCATTCTTTCTATTCTCCTCTCTTTTCTTATTCCCCCTTTCTTGTTATTTCTTTTTCCTTTTTTTCCTTTCTCCCCTCCTCCTTCCCTCTCCTTTTCGTTTATTCCTTATTCCATTGCTTTATTCCTTGGTTTATTTTATGATTATTCAGCTGCTTTACAGCTCTGTTCTCCCCAAATTCTTGATTTGTAGGAAAAAAAAGGTTACCTTCCCTTTGTAATTGAATATCCACAAGTTCTCACAAACTCTGCTGAGCTTTACCGACTAGCAACAACCGAACACAGCTCTCTTCTCCGTCAGTCTCTGTTAATTTTCAGGGAGATCACCAGCTTCCATCCCTGAACCTCGCTGATGTTTCCAGAGTCACGCCGAGGTACCGAAGTGCTCCTCGAACATCTTCGATTCCAGTCGGCACCGCCAACAGCCGAGGGACCGCCAAGAACCACTGAACGCCACAAAACGAAAACGGTGAAGGATAAGGAGACCAGAGAGGGGCCAAGCACGGGCAGAGTCTAGGCACAGCACCGGGCCATAGCATGGGCAGAGTCCAAGCACAGCACCGGGCCATAACACAAGCAGAGTCCAGGCACAAGGCAAGCGGGATGCCTCACAGTGCCTCCAAACAACAGGGCTCCAAATGAGGGGAGCCCCGGTGATGCCCTGGAGACGCCACAGACAAGCCAGGACACAGCAGGCCACACACCGAGCATCCACTTCGATCCAGGTAATTTGAAAAAAAGGAAGGGGGAATATAGTTCAAATAAAGTGAAGACACCAGGTAGCCAAGCACAGGTTGATATATTTTCACGTCTACACATCCATCCCAGGCCTCAGGTTACAGGTGGGTATGCTCTAAGAGAGGAGGATTTAGCAGGAGAATCAAGTTCAAAACAGCCGCCATCTGAACACTCTAGGCGTAGTTTATTTTTTTTAGGAGATCAGTCAAAAATGGGCTGAATGATGGTAGAGCCAGAGCACGCCCTACTGACATTCACTTGAAGATGACAGTTCTACCCAAATTATTGTACTAACTCAGAACCCTCCCAATCTCACCAGCAGCGATCCATAAATTCCAAGCTAGAATTTTTACATTTATTTGGGGAATTAAGGGGAGTAGATTAGCCTGGGCTATGATGTATGCTCCTAAAGAATTGGGTGTTTTAGGGTTCCGAGATTTACAGAAATACTATATTGCAGCGCAACTAACTCAATTATGTAAACTAAATACCTCCTCAAGTATTTTTGAATCAATGTGTTTTTAATTTACCTAAACTATCTATTTTCCACTATTGCCACGTAGGGGCCATCAATGGCTCTCTGTGTGCATTTTATTTTATCGGGCTAGATATGCACCTTTCCTATATCAATAAAATTATTTGTATTCCATATAATGGCCTATTTTATTATTTTTTCAAGTTCCTAATGCTAGGGTATGTATTTCCTTGTGTCGTTTGCATTAAGTAAATGTAGTCCAGTTTGGCTGTTATGTAAACCTGCACTACGGCTGCACACACATCAATCTCCCATCAAGCAATTAGATCTATAGACTTTAAAAATCGTGACCATTAGTCACCAGGTACGCTTCCTGAAGACATAATCATGAAACGTACGTCGAGGCGGTACCTGGTCACGCTGCTCCACGCCACTTTCGGTCCCTCTGGTTGTCGGAGACGCTCGGTGGAACACACGCCATCCACGGAGGTGGACGCGAGGTTGTAACAGACACACCATCCGTTTGTGACAAGCCAGCAGCCCCAGTGCCGGGCCTAGGCACTTTTAGATGTAAGAAGCCATTTGGTTATTTTTTAAGATTTTATAATCATTTAACAGTATTATGCTATGGATATCTACCATTTTTTCCATATATCCTGCATCCAACTATGAGGATAAAGGTTCCTATACATCTCCAGTCTTATTCCATGTGAACAGGCATCATCCAGCCAAAGCGCTGTTTGACTTTCTTTTTAAATAAAGAAGTCAAATCTTTCTGGTAAGCAGATTATACATCTGTGCAATTTGGCTGTAGTTTTTCTAAGTGTTTGGTGAAGGATCGCTCATTATTATTCTTGGAAGATTGTATCACAGTTGCAAGATTCCCTGTGGGCATACTTATGAACTTTAGATTACATCACTAATTGTTGGGACTTATTATTACACGTTAATAATTTTTAATATCGAATTTTTTACACGGATGGACATTGATTTGTTTTATTTCATGTGAATTATTATTAATTTGTTTATGGTGTGATTTCTAATGGGATTTGATTATTGCATTTGTGTCACAGTATCAGCACCCCCTATCTCACGGTTTATGTCATTAGGAGTCCATCACTCACTTTAATCTCTTTATTGGCGCAGAGTTTATTTTCACTTATCTAAATTCCTCCCATTACTGACCATATTGGGTTCCCCTTGAAGCCCAGGCTCCCTTACCGATAGACCAGGTCATTTAGGGTTTCTTTGAGATACCATAAAACCAATTTGAGCCCTTCGCTTTCTTACGCTTTAAATTTATTGGATTCCTCCAGTAAAAGATGGCCACTGCACTCCCCTCATATCTCTATAGCTCCTCTTTTTATTATTACCCTATTCCCGCCAGGCCTACAACTACTTCAGTTTTGTTGGTGGATGAATAAGGGTTTGGAATCCCTGGCATTTTGCCGGATACCTAGAGGTGGCGCTTGGCTGGGTGGTGTTGTATTTCTGGATGGGCCAATTTCTTTCTTCCCTTTCCTCCACTATTTTCGTATTGATACTTTTGTTCTCTTTGATTTGATGCCTCTACCTCTCTATGAGAGATGTTCTATTGTTATGTTACTATTTGGCAGTCCTTGGGGAAATGTTACTATTTGACAGTCTTAGAGGGCTGTTAGCACACATCTATGCTAAATATATAGTCTGCCACCCTACCTGGTATACCTTACCTTTTCATGATGTTTTGAGATTAGTAAGTTGATGGGCTATACAGTACACTTTATTGCTCTGTGCAGGCTGGTGTAGATCAATTTTTCAAATAAAAACAAGACAATATTGTTTGCTATACGTCAGTTTTTATGACCTATGTTGAATCTATATGTGTGCTTGGCAATTTCCTTTAATTTGCTCCGCAAGACTACTTGGTGGACTACGGTTTGGAGCCTGGCTTAAGGCCCTCTTGTTTTATCATTGTCTTTTGTTTCTTGATATGACTGTCATCTGATATACTGACAAAATTGTACTGTTACATTTTGTATTCTTTGTTCTCCTATTTCAGAAAACAATAAAAACGATTGAAAAGAACAAAGTCAAATCACTGTGATAAAATAGAGTGAATGTGACAAATAAAATTTTGATCAAACGTGGAAAAATATTGAATACAATTCCCCATTGAATAAATGATAAATACATTATTTGTATGTAAATTAGATACTTGGTAAGTGTATCTAAAATGACTATTTTTTTTTCTCTTTTCATTTTGAAGTTTTAGTTAGTACTTTTTTTTGTATTTGGGACCACAAGTCTCTTCCTTGAGTTCCTAATCTGTGGATCACAAACACACTTAAAAAATGTAACATCTCATTCAAAACCTGCCCTTATCAGAGAGTACAAACGGAGGGTTGCAGTTTAATACTTTATTGCAGCATGGTTACTGACATTTTCTTTCTTCTTTTAGTAGTAGCACTGGAGTCAGTAGAAAATGCATGGATTTGTTATTACAGAAACTAAGAAACCTTATTTATTTTCAACATTTTTAGTCTTTTTTATTTGTTTAGCAAAAATAAAAAACAGTGACGATTATACCAAAAGAAAGCTCTATCTGTCTCAAAAAAACGTAAAAAAAATGAATTTGTGTACAGTGTTACAAAGTGTCATTCAAAGTGCAGGAACAAGGTGAAGGTGGTATTGAAGTGGTAGTATGAAATATGTCCCAGTTTCCTTCTACACCACGATATCCCTCTATGGAACATATATTGCATTAGGTTTCAATCTAAAAACAAATGCATTGGTACATTTCTGATGTCAGGAATAGGCATGTCCAACAGGCAGTCCCCGGGTTACAAATAAGATAGAGACTGTAGGTTTGTTCTTAAGTTGAATCTGTTTGTAAGTCGGAACAGGTACATTTTTAAGGTGTAGCGCCAGCCAAAAAATACATTTTTAAGCTTTTTGGATAACATAGGGAAGTACCCCTGTAACATTTGTTTTGCTCTCTGTGCCCCTGTTCAGAAGATGTCAGCTCACTTTCTGCCCCAATGACAATTGGATTTTGAAAATTTTGGGTTATTATGGAAACAAGGATTGGTGATAAAGCATCAGTGGAGACACCTTTTCCCTGTATTAACTCTTACAGGAGAGAATTTCCCTTCCTAGGGGTAGATTTCCTATCACTTCCTGTTGTCTCCCTTCGTTTGTAAGTAGGAGTCATTTGTAAGTTGGATGTAGGGGGCCACCTGTACTTGTAATGTAATGATGAACATTATAAATAGCTGGTAAAGCACAAAAAATACATGAAATATGTGTGTGGTGTTATGGGTAAAAAAGTAACCGAAAGCAACCAAGCAGAAATAGTATCTTAAGTGTTCCCTCCATGGGTAAACAACTAACCAATGGGTTGGTATTGGCTATTGCAGCTTGCACATAGTCACTGCTAAATAGGCCCACTTACTGTATGTCAATTATACACTGTATGGGAATCACATTAGTGATTGATGATGTTTAAAGCCTCATTGGGGACATTTCACCTTACACCTTACATTATTTCTTGGTGGTAGTGAGGAAGAATCTCCAGTAGGGGCACAGACAATTAAAAAGATGACAGCAGGCTCTGCCCTAAGGTGACCCTGATGTAGTTGGCATGCAGGGGGGGTTAGTTGGAAGGTCTTTATACCCCCTGGCACCCCAGCTGGTTGGTTTAACCTTGGTTTAACCTTTCATCTACTTGGCATTAGGGATGAGCTTCGTGTTCGAGTCGAACTCACGCTCGACTCGAACATCGTATGTCGACAGTTCGTCGAAATACGAACGTTACGGGCCGTTCGCGCCAAATTTAAGTGGCGTGTCACGGCCCATAGTTCATAATGCATTAGTGGCTGATGATTGGCCAAGCATGCACTATGACCCACATGATTGGCCAATCACAGCTCGCAAAAAACGGAGAGCCATAATTGGCCAAAGCCAGGGTGGCTTTGGCCAATTATGGCTCAGGGGGTTTAGTACACGCTCCACACTATAAAAGGCCACCTGCAGGCCGGCCTTGTGTAGTGTGTTGCGGTGGTTAAGAGAAGACAGAGAGAGAGTGTCATTTATTGCTGGTAGATAGAGCAGGCAGGCAGGCTAGTCAGTTAGAGTTATAGTGTGTAGAGGATATATATGCATCCCAGGTGTTGTATATATATTTATACACTGTATAGTTTAGCTAGATCCGCTCTTCCTAATTTACTGACAGGTAGGCAGGTTATTGTGCTAGCTGCAGTATTCTCACGTGGTGTAATGTCTGTGTCCTCTGCAGTGTGCACCTAAAGCTACGTGGTGTGTGTACTGTCTGTGTCCTCTGCACATTGTGCACGTAATGTAAAGCTGGTGTTTCTCATATTTACTCCTAGAAGTAGGGATCTGCTCATATTAATACTATAGGCAGGGTATAGTGCTGCAAGTACTTTCACATGGTCTACTGTCTGTGTCCTCTGCAGTGTGCACCCAAAGCTACATGATGTGTGTACTGTCTGTGTCCTCTGCACATTGTGCACCTAACTTAAAGCTGGTGTTTCCCATATTTACTCCTAGAGGCAGGGATCTACTCATATTAATACTACAGGCAGGGGATATTGCTGCAAGTACTTTCACGTGGTGTACTGTCTGTGTCCTCTGCAGGCCATTAGTATGTCTGGAAGAACAACAAGGAGAGTCACAAGCCGATAAAAGAGGGCAAGCAGGCTCTGCGTCTAGAGGAAACAGTGCTAGTCGTGGACACGGTGCATCCTTATCAGCACGTGGCTGTGGGACACCCTCGTCCTTTTTTCCGGCAGCTGGCCGTGTTGAGCCGCAACATGCCGAAGACTTGGTAGAGTGGATGACAAAGCCGTCCTCATCCTCCTCAACCTCTCTCACCCAGGCTCAGGGTACTTTGTCTGGCAAAGCAGTTGCCAATGCCGCCTCTTCCCTCTGCTCAATGGCATCAGTCACTCCTTCCCAAGCCCCACCATGTCCTCCTGAGGAGTCCCCCGAACTGTTTGACCAGAGTGTTGGGTACATGCTGCAGGAGGATGCGCAGCGTTTTGAAGGCTCCAATGATGGTACACAGCTAGAGGAAGGCAGTAACATGATCCCAGAGAGAGGGGGTGCCCAAGAAGGACAGCAATCTGGCAGTCAATTTCCCCCAGCTGCAGCATACTGCCAGGTTTTCTATAGTGATGAGGAGGGAGGAGATGATGAGGTCACTGACTCTACGTGGGTGCCTCATAGGAGAGAGGAGGAGGAGGAGGCACATCTCCAATGAGGCACATGTCTCTCAGCATTATTCCAAAAGTTCTTTGGTGTGGGCTTTTTTTGAGACGAGTGCATCAGATCGCACCGCTGCTATTTAAAACATATGCCTCAAGCGTATCTTGTGTAGCCAAAACATCACCCGCTTGGGCACCACATGCTTGACCAGACATATGTCGACCTGTTATGCAGGTGGTTGGCAAATGTACCTAAAAGACCCACACCAGGAAACAAAGCAGACCTCTCCTTGCTCCTCATCAGCCCAGCTGGGATCTCCAACCCCACTATACCCGCAGTCCTCTTTGAAGCCTGCAGTGATAGGACTGAAGGTGTAGAATTAGGTGTGTCACAACCACTTGGCTGGTACAATCTGGTACAATCTGCCATCGGTGTACCGATAGTAGATTGCCTGCAAGTACTTACTTGCAGGCAATCTACTATCGGTACACCGATGGCAGATTGTACCAGGCAAATATCCCTGCCCCAGCTGCTGCAGCGCTGAAATAAGTTCTCTCCCAGTGATCCACATGTCCAGCAGTTGAATGCTAGCTTAGCTAAATTGCTAGCACTTCAACTGCTGCCTTTTCAGTTGGTAGATTCTGCCCCCTTCCGTGAGTTTGTGGAATGTGCGGTACCTCAGTGGCAAGTTCCCAAACGCCACTTTTTCTCACAGAAGGCGATTCCGGCTCTCTACCGGCATGTGGAAGGCAATGTCCATGCCTCGCTGGACAGGGCGGTCAGTGGTAAGGTGCATATTACCACTGACTCATGGTCCAGCAGGCATGGACAGGGACATTACCTATCTTTCACAGCACATTGGGTGACTCTGCTGGCAGTTGTGAAGGATGCAGGACAAGGTACAGTAGTGTTGGAGGTGGTTGTTCCGCCACCACGCCTCCAAAATGCTACTACTGGTTGTGACACACCTCTCTTCTCCACCCCCTCTTCTTCTTCCTCTGTGGCCTCTTCCTGTGCTGATGTGTCCTCGGAAACCAGCGGTGCTCCTTAGGCGTTCAAGGGGCTACGCAGGTACGCAGGCAAAGATGCCATGCGGTGCTTGAGCTGGTGTGCTTGGGGGACAGGAGTCACACTGGGCCAGAGGTTCTGTCAGCTCTGCAGGGGCAGGCTCAGAGGTGGTTGACGCCATGCCAGTTTAAGCCAGGAATGGTGGTTTGCGACAATGGCACCAACCTTCTCTCTCCGCCCTGCGACAGGGACAACTGACCCATGTGCCCTGTTTTGTCCTTAACTTGGTGGTGCAGCGGTTTTTGGGCAGGTACCTGGGCTTACAGCATGTCCTGAAGCAGGCCAGGAAACTGTGTGCATTTCCGACAGTCATATAATGCCAGTGCTCGGCTGGCAGACCTCCAAAAGGAATACAACCTGCCCAAGAACCGCCTAAACTGTGACATGCCCACCAGGAGGAACTCTACGTTGGCCATGCTGCAGTGGCTGCACACGCAGCAGAGGGCCATCAATGAGTATCTGTGCCAATATGGCAGCAGGACAGGGTCAGGGGAGCTTGTTTTTTTCCCCACGCCAGTGGGCCATGAGCAGGGATGCATGCACTGTCCTGTCACCATTTGAGGAGGCCACGAGGATGGTAAACAGTGACAGTGCATGCATCAGTGAGACTGTCCCTCTTATTCACCTGTTGGAGCACATTCTGCGTGGAATAATGGACAGGGCCCTTGGGGAAGAACAGAGGGAGGAAGAGGAGGACTTCCTTAACTCTCAAGGCCCCCTTTATCCAGACAGTGTCCCTGCTAGCCCGCCTATCACACAGGAAGAGAAGGAGGAGGAGGATTGTGTCAGCATGGAGGTGGAGCCTAGCACTCAGCATCAGCAGCAGTCTTCAAGGGATCAATTACAGTCCCAAGGAACCCATGGACTTGTACGTGGCTGGGATGAGGTGGCAGCGGATCCTGACGTCCTCAGTGACCCAGAGGACTCCGCACCGAATGCCTCAGCAAACCTACATTGTATGGCCTCCCTGATCCTGCAAAGCCTGCAGACGGATCTTCGTATTCGTGCTATCAAGGAGAGGGATCATTACTGGCTGGCAACTCTGCTTGATCCACGTTACAAGAATAAGGTTGCGGACCTTATCTTGCTGGCAAAGAGGGAGCAGAAGATGAAACATCTTCAGGAGGCCTTGCAGAAAGGTCTGTGCAACGCGTTCCCAGAGACTGGGAGGTTACAAAATCCCGGTCCTGGACAACAAGGCTTCGGTCAGTAACAGAAGGAGCGGTGGAGAAGGTGGCCATTAGAGATGTCCAGAACTATTCGCCGGCGAATAGTTCTCGGCGAACATAGCTTGTTCGCGGCAAATACGTCATCATTGAGCAAACTTTGACCCTGTACCTCACAGTCAGCAGACACATTCCAGCCAATCAGCAGCATACCCTCCCTCCCAAACCCTCCCACCTCCTGGACAGCATCCATTTTAGATTCATTCGGAAGCTGCAGTCTTAGTGAGAGGAGGGACAGTGTAGCTACTGCTGATTTAATAGGGAAATCGATAGCTAGGCCAGTGTATTCAGTGTCCACTGCAGTCCTGAAAGACTCATCTGATCTCTGCTGTAAGGACAGCGTCCTGACAGCACCCCAAAAAGCCCTTTTTAGGGCTTGTAAATCAGTCTGCTTTTTTTCCCCCTCTGTAATATAATTGCAGTTGCCTGCCAGCGTGCGTGTCAGGCTCACAGCGTATACTGTGCCCACTTGCCCAGTGCCACCACTCATATCTGGTGTCACAGTAGATTACATTTAAAAAAAAACAATTTTGACTGTAATAGAATAGCAGTCAGTTGCCTGCCAGCGTATGTGTCAGGCTCACAGCGTATACTGTGCCCACTTGCCCAGTGCCACCACTCATATCTGGTGTCACAGTAGATTACATTTAAAAAAAAAATACAATTTTGACTGTAATAGAATAGCAATTAGTTGTCTGCAAGTGAGGACAAGGAACGGGACATGGCTAGCTTGGTATCCAACCTTGTGCAAATGGGAAGTTTGCGGTTGTGCAAATGGACTGTTTGCGGTGCGTTAAACGGGGAGTTTGGTCTATCAGAGTTTGGTCTGTCACTATGAAGCGGGTGTAACCCTTAGGCCTCGTACAGACGAGGGGTTATTCGATGGAAACGGTCCGCCGGACTGTTTCCATCGGACATTTCCCCTCCGGATTTTGATCCGATGGCTTGTACACACCATCGGATCAAAATCCGCGCGGAAAACATCCGCGGTCACGTGTCGCGCCGTCGCTGCGACGATGACGCGGCGACGTGCGCGACGCTGGAAGGTAAATACTTCCACGCATCGTCGAATCATTACGATGCATGCGAGGGATGGGAGCGGACGGACTGATCCGGTGAGTCTGTACAGACGACCGGATCAGTCCGCTGGACTGGATTCCAGCGGATAGATTTTGTAGCAAGCTACAAAATTTTTATCCGCTGGGAATCCGTCGGCTGGATTTTTATCCGCCGAAAATTGTCCGCTCGGGCCTACACACGACCGGATCTATCCGCTGGAACTGATCCGCGGATAAATCCCAGCGGATAGATCCGGTCGTGTGTACGGGGCCTTACACTACCTGATCGATACAACATCATACCTGATGTTTTAAAGCACGTTATTCCAAACAATTTAGGAATGTTAGGTGATTTATGCCCTTTATAGATTAAAACCTGACTCTGTGTCAACTATGTAATTTTCCATGGGAGTTTTGCCATGGATCCCCCTCCGGCATGCCACAGTCCAGGTTTTAGTCCCCTTGAAACAACTTTTCCATCACTATTGTGGCCAGAAAGAGTCCCTGTGGGTTTTTAAAATTCATCTGCCTATTGGCGGTTCGCCCGGAAAATTTTAGGTTTGCGACATCACTAGTGGCCGTCTGACCGATGCGTTCAGACAATTTTTTAGTCCGCAGCCCCAAGATATGACCGGTTCCAGCAACCATCGCCAGCGTCTATTTTACATGGTTCGGGAATACCTAGGGGCAAGATCAGACTTGGACACCTTTCCCACCAAAAATCCTCTGGCTTACTGGGTCTTGAGGATGGATCACTGGCCAGAGCTTGCACAGTACGCAATTGAGCTACTGGCTTGTCCTGCATCCAGCGTTCTTTCAGAACGCACATTCAGTGCTGCTGGAGGCTTTGTAACCGATCACAGGGTGCGCCTCTCCACCGACTCGGTCAATCGACTGACCTTCATAAAAAAGAAACAGGCTTGGATCACCACCAGCTACCAAGCACCTGATGCTGATGTAACTGAATAATTTTTTTTGAAATGTCAGATCCCTTCAAGACTGCCTATGCTGATGCTGAGTAACTATCCTTTTCCTCCTCAATTATCATGCTGATAGCTTGTAAGAACATTTTTGGTTCTGGGCACCGCCACCAGTGCCTAAAGCCCAATTTTTCTGCCCCTGTTTAACAGGGGCGTGTAATTACAATTTTTGATGCAATACTTTGCAGCGGGCTCATTCCTGCGCTCCAACTAGAGCATCTGTGAGGGGTTGCAATGTTGTGGCACCAGCACCAGTGCCTAAGGCCCAATTTGTCTGCCCCTGTTTAACAGGGGCGTGTAATTACAATTTTTGATGCAATAATTTGCAGCGGGCTCATTCCTGCGCTCCAACTAGAGTATCTGTGAGGGCTTACAGTGTTGTGGCACCAGCACCACCACCACCACCACCAAAGGCCCAATTTTTCTGCCCCTGTTGGCATGTAATTACAATTCTTGATCTTATATTTCACAACGGGGCGTTCCAGCGCCCACCAAGACTAACAGGGCTCACAGGGCTTACAGGGCTGTGGCAACACCAACACCTAGGGCCCAAATTTATGCAGAGTATATACGGCAGGCCCCTACTTTCAAACATCCAACTTACAAAGGACTCCTACTTGCAAACGGAAGGAGACAACAGGAAGTGAGAGGAAATCTACCCCTAGGAAGGGAAATTCTCTTCTGTAAGAGGTGTCTCCTGTCCACTGATGCTTTATCACCAATCTTTGTTTCACTAAAAAACCATTTGTCATTGGGACAGAAAGTGAATTAAAATCTTCTGAACAGATGCGCACAGACAGCAAAACAAATGTTACAGGGGCGATAACCCTTCTCTGTTTTCAGAAAAGCTTAAAAATAGATTTTATGGCTGGAGCTACACTTTAAAAAAGTACCAGTTCAAAATTACAAACAGATTCTACTTAACAACAAACCTACAGTCCCTGTCTTGTTTGCACCGCCTGTATACTGCTGTTCAAAGTATATAGGGCCAAAGGGGCTTGTAATTGCAGGGACCAGACATTACATTAAAGCCGCAAGCAGTTTTAAATTACCTTTTTCTTATAGTAATCTCATTTTGTGCAGGGACAGTTCTAAACACGTGGCACTTCACAGGCTTACTAGAGACACCCAGCAGGTACGATATTTAACCACTTCCATACCGGGCACTTACGCACCTTCCTGCCCAAGCCAATTTTCAGATTTCAGCGCTGTCGCAATTTGAATGACAATTGCGTGGTCATGCTACACTGTACCCAAACAATTTTTTTATCATTTTATTCCCACAAATAGAGCTTTCTTTTGGTGGTATTTGATCACCTCTGCAATTTTTATTTTTTGCGCAACAACTAAAAAAATATCGAAAATTTGGAAAAAAATAAAGTTTTTATTTTTTCTGTTATTTTTTTGTAAATAAGTACGTTTTCTTCTTCGATTACGGGCACCGATATGGCGGCACTGATGGGCACTGATAGACACTGATAGGCGGCACTGATAGGCGGCGTTGGTATGCGGCACTGATGGGCACTCATAGGCGGCACTGATGGGCACTCATAGGCGGTACTTATGGGTGGCACTGATAGGTGGACACTGAGGGGTGGCTCTGATGAACACTGAGGGGTGGCACTGATGAACACTGAGGGGTGGCACTGATGGACACTGAGGGGTGGCACTGAAGGCATTACTGGGCATCACTTGTTTATGCCAGTGCCCATGTTGCCAGTCAGTGCCCATTTGTGGGCACGGATTGTCATCTTTCTAATTTATTTATTTTTTACTGCCCCCTTCCCTGGTGGTCCAGTGTGGGCTTCCCTGGTGGTCCAGGGGGGGAATCCGAGGGGGGGCTGCACTGATAAACAATCAGCGTGAACCCCCCCCTGTCAGGAGAGCCGCCGGTTGGCTCTCCTCTACTCGCGTCTGTCAGACGCGAGTGAGGAAGAGCCATCAACAGCTCTTCCTGTTTACATCATGACCGAACGGGGGCGGGGGGGGGGGTGGAGGTGTTCGGCTCATCCCTACTAGGCATCTTGCTATTATTGACTGTGCTAAGTGCTGGTTACTGATTTTTTTTTTATTACAATTTCCCTCTTATTGCATATATCAGTAGCAGAAGGGATGGTGGAGGTTTACCTCACTTCTGGTAAGGGGGGAACCCTATTTCCAACTTATTATATGTTTGCTGATTCTTTTGGGTCTCTTTGACTAATGTTTGTAGTTTTTGTGTCTTATACTGCTGTATACATGACTCTTGCAGCATATGTTTTTATGCAAACTGACCTAATAAGTTGTGATACTTTGTTTTCAATAAAAAAAAAAAAAAAAAGATTATACAAAAAAAAAAAATGATAACAGGGTTTCCAGTCTTTTCCTAATTAAAATAAGGTGTTTAAATTAGTGTATTTGTCCCAGATGAAAATTTCACCTCACTGTTCTGGTGACAGGTTACAGAATCTCTCCACAGAAGACAGCAGAAAAAAAAAAGTTGGAACCCTTCCCCACTCTTAAAAAAACACACACAAAAAAAGTTAATTTGTCCATATACGATTTAGCTAGTCATTACTTTTTTTGTAAATGGTTAAACATTTAAACATAGTTTGGACCAATTCTGACAGAACAAAATCCGAAATGGATCCATGCATTGAAAAAGGCAGACAGAAGTGATGAATTTGCCCCGGTGGCATTTATTTATGCTCAAATGAGAAATTTTATTTTTACACCAATTACTAATTAAATATCATGGCATGCTATCTGAAATATCAAATGTGTTTTAATTAAAATTTGTATAGCATAGCTTTTGTTTCTGGAATCACGAACTAAACAGTACTCATTGTTACATACAGTAGATACACAGACAGAAAATTATGTTTGTCATAAACATCAGCAGAATTCCACATCCCTCAACAGCTAGCGGAGGATTTTGTCTTTTTGCAAGGGCTAAAAATCAATTATTTAAATTTTCTGTGCAATTACCATTAGTCGCTTTAATTTTTTTTTATCCTTTAGATTAACATTTTGGCATTCTCTCTCTCATTCCTATTGTTAGCTATAAGTGAGTACAAGTACCAAAAACGTTTATTAGTTGTTTAGCATAAATTATTAGTAGATTAAATTTAAGTTAGACTCTTGTACACATGTATATGCATGTAATTACATATAAATATTATATAAATATATATATATTGAGAGAGAAATATATTCAATTTAGGCTTGCAAGCACTGAGAAGGAAAAGAGAATTCATTGGGTATTGCTTATAATGACCTGTATGAATATGGACTAAACAAAGTGAATGTAAATGAATGGACAAACAGAAATGTCAGATAAAAGTAAATAATAAAATGATCTGATAAAAAAAACACTAAAACTTTAAGAATCCACAAAAGCTTATAATTTTAGAGTATAAAAAGAAAAACCTTTTGCCTTGATGAAGCAATTAATACCTTTTAGTACAGATGTTACAACAATATTTCCCAATCCATTTGATCCTTATTCCTTCTATTATACTATATTCGGGACTTAAAGAGTTACTCCACCTTTGTTGTGAAAAAACAAAACATTCCTGGGTGATCTATGTACATTAAAGTGGACTACCTTACCAGGAACCTCATCATCACGAACCAAATCTCTGTGTTATCGCTGGCCCTTTGGATGCAGGTGTAGACATACACCTTCTACAGGAGTTCCATCTGGAGTGTGTGCCCATGTGGATCGTTTCTGCCTGTTTGACCCACCGCAGCTGGCATGTGCGTCCACGACTTGGGGTAAACGTATTCACCCCCCTTCCCTGGTGCCAACACCAACATCCAAATGCACATCCCCGGGTGCTGTGTATAAATAATTCCCTGAACATTCCAGCTCCAACATTGCATTTTAGGATTTCCAACGCCCTGTGATCAAATCTACGGGACTGAATATGTTACATTAACCACTTAAGACCCGGACCAAAATGCAGCTAAAGGACCTTGCCCCTTTTTGCAAATCGGCACTGCGTCGCTTTAACTGACAATTGCGCAGTTGTGCGACATGGCTCCTAAACTAAATTTGGCGTCCTTTTTTCCCCACAAATAGAGCTTTCTTTTGGTGGTATTTGATCACCTCTGCGGTTTTTATTTTTTTGCACTATAAACAAAAATAGAGCGACAATTTTGAAAAAAAGAATGCAATATTTTTTACTTTTTGCTATAATAAATATCCCCCAAAAATATATATAAAAATAGGGGATAGTTTTATTGCATTTTTATAAAAATTTTTTTTTACTACTAATGGTGGCGATCAGCGATTTTTTTCGTGACTGCGACATTATGGCGGACACTTCGGACAATTTTGACACATTTTTGGGACCATCGTAATTTTCACAGCAAAAAATGCATTTAAAATGCATTGTTTATTGTGAAAATGACAATTGCAGTTTGGGAGTTAACCACAGGGGGCGCTGATGGGGTTATGTGTGACCTCAAGTGTGTTTACAACTGTAGGGGGGTGTGGCTGTAGGTGTGACGTCATCGATTGTGTCCCCCTATAAAAGGGATCACACGATCGATGACGCCGCCACAGGGAAGAACGGGGAAGCCGTGTATACACAAGGCTCTCCCAGTTCTTCAGCTCCGGTAACCGATCGCGGGACTCCAGCGGCGATCGGGTCCGCGAGTCCCGTGACCCCGCGGCTGGGCTTAAAGGACAACGTACCTATACGTTGATGTGCCCAGCCGTGCCATTCTGCCGACGTATATCGGCGTGAAGGGGTCCTTAAGTGGTTAAACTATTTCAGGGACTCATGAATGGTTACTTTGGTTACCTTGTTCCACAGTAGGTTGAATGTGCAAACCATTCCATATACCTTTTATGTTTGGACTTTGTGCATCCATGATATTGTATGATTTTGTGCTTTTCACATGATTATTTTATATATATATATATATATATATATACACAGTACAGACCAAAAGTTTGAACACACCTTCTCATTCAAAGAGTTTTCTTTATTTTCATGACTATGAAAATTGTAGATTCACACTGAAGGCATCAAAACTATGAATTAACACATGTGGAAATTATACATAACAAAAAAGTGTGAAACAACTGAAAATATATTTCATATTCTAGGTTCTTCAAAGTATCCACCTTTTTCTTTGATTACTGCTTTGCACACTCTTGGCATTCTCTTGATGAGCTTCAAGAGGTAGTCATCTGGTGCAGCACCCCATCACTCTCCTTCTTGGTCAAATAGCCCTTACACAGCCTGGAGGTGTGTTTGGGGTCATTGTCCTGTTGAAAAATAAATGATGGTCCAACTAAACGCAAACCGGATGGAATAGCATGCCACTGCAAGAGGCTGTGGTAGCCATGCTGGTTCAGTATGCCTTCAATTTTGAATAAACCCCCAACAGTGTCACCAGCAAAGCACCCCCACACCATCACACCTCCTCCTCCATGCTTCACGGTGGGAACCAGGCATGTAGAGTCCATCCGTTCACCTTTTCTGCGTCGCACAAAGACACGGGGGTTGGAACCAAAGATTTCAAGTTTGGACTCATCAGACCAAAGCACAGATTTCCACTGGTCTAATGTCCATTCCTTGTGTTCTTTAGCCCAAAACAAGTCTCTTCTGCTTGTTGCCTTTCTTTAGCAGTGGTTTCCTAGCAGATATTCTACCATGAAGGCCTGATTCACACAGTCTCCTCTTAACAGTTCTAGAGATGTGTCTGCTGCAAAAGGTGGCTACTTTGAAGAACCTAGAATATGAAATATATTTTCAGTTGTTTCACACTTTTTTGTTATGTATAATTCCACATGTGTTAATTCATAGTTTTGATGCCTTCAGTGTGAATAGTCATGAAAATAAAGAAAACTCTTTGAATGAGTGAATGAGAAGGTGTGTCCAAACTTTTGGTCTGTACTGTGTATATATATATATATATATATATACACACACGCACACAATATATACATACTTATGCACGTAGTATTTTCAGTGTGCACATTGGTATAAAATGTTCATTCATTTATTTCACTAATTAATAAAATATATTGAGCACCCACTTCTGGATACCTATTCAGTTTTCATATGCACTTTGTAGCGCTGCATTTTTTCAGTTTTTTATGATCTATGTACATTGCAAGGATTTAAAAAAATATATTTGCAGATTCCTACCTTTGTTAATCTGAAGGAAAAGCTGTTTGTATGTTTATGTCCAATCTGTATGGTCTGAGTGGTTTTATAATTATCAATCAGCTGCTGCACCTGCAGGGCACTAATGAAACAAGCTGCAGGGTATTTGTACATGTATTCTCTTTAATCGTAATTCATCAACATTTTATTGCAGGGGATGCTCAAAATCTGATTTGTATCTTAGTGCAGACTTCTGGGAAAATCAGCAAGCCAATCACAAAAGCAGGAAAGAACATCTCTGGGGGGTAGCCATATGGCATTTTATAGAAAACTATTTAATATAGCATATACAATTAGGACACAAGTATAAAGAAAAAATATAGCGCAATAAATTGCAACACCAGTCATATTGTAATTGAATGTTATTAAAAATTACCTTTCTTTTTCAATCTGCAGCTCTATAGTTTTCTACAAAATGCCATATGGCTACCCCCCACATATGTCATTTCCTGCTTTTGTGATTGGTTTGCTGATTTTCCCAGAAGTCTGCACTAAGATACAAATCAGATTTTGAGCATCCCCTGCAACAAAAATTTCCTTTTTGATGAGATACGATTAAAGAGAATTCACATACAAAGACCCTGCATCTTGTTTCATTAGTGCCCTTTAGGTGCAAGTCAGATTTCAAGCATCCCCTGCAACAAAAATTTCATTTTTGGTAAGATACTCTCAAAATCGATGCAGGACCAGCAGCTTTCCTCATTAGCGCTCTGCAGCTGCACAGCTGACTGATAATTATGAAACAACTCCCATTTGACCCACTAAGCACAGAGGCACAGTGGAACAAACAGTGATTTCTTCAGAATAACAAAAAGATAGGAATCTGCAACAAAGGTGTTATAATTCCTTGCAATGTACATAGCTCGACCAAAAGTGGAGTTCCGCTTTAAACATTATAGTTTATGGGATTTTAGTGGTTGTAAACAAAGCAATTCTTAGGCCACGTACACACGGTCGATCAATCTGATGAGAATGGTCCGACGGACCGTTTTCATCGGTTCACCGCTGAAGTGGCCTGATGGTCTGATGTGCGTACACACCATCAGTTCAAAAACCGATCGGGTCAGAACGCGGTGACGTAAAACACACGACGTGCTGAAAAAAACAAAGTTCAATGCTTCCAAGCATGCGTCGACTTGATTCTGAGAATGCGCAGGTTTTGAACCGATGCTTTTGTGTACTAACCATTGGTTTTGACCGATGGTCAGCCGTCCATCGGTTCGATTTTAAAGCAAGTTCTATAATTTTTGTCCGAAGGACAACAGACCGATGGGCCGTACACACGGTCGGTTTGGACCGATGAAACTGGACTTCAGGCCGTTTTCATCAGTTTGGATCGACCCTGTGTACACAGCCTCAGAGTATCCTGTTAATTAGTCTTACTTTTTGCCACTGATTTTTTTTAATATGTCTGTGATGGTTTTATATTCAGGCTCACTCAAAGTGTACGTTACCCTAATGCCGCGTACACACAATAATTTTTCGGGTTCTAAAAAATTACGTTTTTTTATGTCATTAAAAACGATCGTGTGTGGGCTTCAGAGCATTTTTCGAGTTCTAAAAAACGAGCAAATTTTTTTTCAAACAATCTATTTTTTAACGTTGTTTTTAACGTTGTCGTTTTTCGGGTTGTAAAAAATGGTCGTGTGTGTGTAACAACGTGAAAAATCCGTGCATGCTCAGAAGTAAGTTATGAGACGGGAGCACTCGTTCTGGTAAAACTACCGTTCGTAATGGAGTAAGCACATTCATCACGCTGTAACAGACAGAAAAGCGCAAATCGTCTTTTACTAATACAAAATCAGCTAAAGCAGCCCCAAGGGTGGCGCCATCCATATGGAACTTCCCCTTTATAGTGCCGTCGTACGTGTTGTACATCACCGCGCTTTGCTAGAGCATTTTTTTCACGATCGTGTGTAGGCAAGGCAGTTTTAATGATCAAGTTGAGAAAAACGTCGTTTTTTCTAGAGCCTGAAAACGTCATTTTTTAGAACCCAAAAAATGATCATCCTTCATTCACACTATCTGTTGCAGCTATTGGGCTAGATTCAGGTAGCCGGGCGCATTGTTACGGCAGCGTAGCGTATCGTATTTATGATACACCGCCGTAAATCAGAGAGGCAAGTGCTGTATTCAAAAAAGCACTTGCCTCCTAAGTTACGGCGGTGTAGCGTATTTGGGGCCGGCGTAAGCGCGCCTAATTCAAATGAGTATGAGGGGGCGTGTTTTATGTAAATTGGTCCCAGTGTGCATTGCTCCAAAGTACGCCGCAAGGACGTATTGGTTTCGACGTGAATGTAAATTACGTCCAGCCCTATTCGCGAACGACTTATGCAAACGACGTAAAAAATTAAAAATATGACGCGGGAACGACGTCCATACTTAACATTGCGTACGCCTCATAGAAGCAGGAGCAACGTTACGCCGGAAAAGCCTTAAGCAAACGACGTAAAAAAATTCCGCTGGGCGCACGTACGTTTGTGAATCAGCGTATCTAGGTAATTTGCATATTCTACGCGGAAAACAATGGAAGCGCCACCTAGCGGCCAGCGTAAATATGCACACAATTATACGCCGGCGTATTCAAGTTACGTTGGCGGAGGAAGCCTATTTTTTCAACGTATTTGCCTTTGAGAATCGGCGTAAAGATACGACGGCGCAGATTTGAAATTACGGCAAGATATCTGGAGATATGCCGCCGTATGTTGTTGCTGAATCTAGCCCATTGTGTTTATGACAGTTGGTAAGGCCAACAATAAAGGTACCCAAACTTCGACAGCATCAGATTGGATGCAGCTATTGTGCACCTGATGCCCCTTACACACCATCACTTTATGTGATGAAAAAAAACTACGTTTTTAAAAACGTCACTTTAATTGACCGTGTGTGTGGGGGAAAACGTCATTTTATGTCTTGTAAAAAACGACCAAAAAAAATTGAAGCATGCTTCAATTTTATGTGTCGTTTTTCAAAACGTCATTTTTTACTTCACAGAAATTGACCGTGTGTAGTAAAAAACGTTGTTTAAAACGACATTTTTTCACCCGCGCATGCCCAGAAGCTACTTATGAAGCAAGCTTCAATGGAAAAAGTGGTGAGAACGTAACCTCGCTTTGCTAGAACATTGTGAGAAAATGAACATTTTTGAAAATTGAAGTTTCAAAAACGTCATTTTTTACTTCACAGGTAATGTCGTTTTTTTTCATCACATAAAGTGATGGTGTGTACGGGGCATGAAAGTGTAATAGGCTACTTTGACAAAAGATGATTGAAAGGAGCAGGGGCAAAAAGGTTCTCAGGAACCAGTCGAAATTTGCACAGTGTACGGCCAGTTTAAACTTAATATTCAGCTTTTAGGAAAGCTTAAATACTTTGTTTGGAACAAGCTGGTTCAAACAAACTTTTACCTTCACTAAAGGCCCATACACACGATCTGATTTTTTGACAACAACGGTCTGACGGACTTGTTTGATCGGAAAATCCGACCGTGTGTATGCTCCATCGGACAAATGTTTTTGCTTTTTCATCTGACAAATGTTCGCTGTCAATGCTCTCAAACTTTTTTGGCAACAAATGTCCTACTTCGGCTAATCCGATCGTGTGTACACAAGTCCATCGGACTAAAGTCCAAAGTACAAACACGCATGCTCAGAACCAATGCTAAAGATCAGACAACAATAGCAGAAGTTTCCCAAAGAGTGGCGGTAAAAAAAACATGTGATTTGGTGAAAGTTGGCTGAAAATGTCCTGCCGTGTATGTAGAACAAGTTCATGGCCAATGTCCATTCACACCAAAATCCACAGAAAAGTCTGATGGAAGTCCGATTGTGTGTATGATTGGACACACACATGGATTTTTGTTTGAAGGACGTTGGCCCTGAACTTGGTTTTTTCAGCTCTTTTCTGCTCTTTACCACCACCCTTTGGTCAACTTTTGCTATTGTTGGTTAATTTTAACATTGGTTCTAAGCATGCGTGTTTGTACTTTGGACTAAAGTCCTATGGACTTCTGTACACATGATAGGATTTTGCACCGTAGGACTTTTGTTGATGAAAAGATTGTCCGTTTGCAGAGCGAACATTTGTCCGATGAAAACCAAAAAAGTTTGTCCGATGGAGCGTACACACGGTCAGATTTTTTTGAAAACCTGCTCATTTTGATGTTTGTTTTGAAGTTTGTTGACAAAAAGTCCTATCGTGCGTATGGGCCTTTAGCGACATGCAGCTTACAGTGCAGTGTTTCAACAGTGGGATGGTAACTTCCTGTCCCACACCTGCAACAAAATGAAGTTGGGCTGAGTTCTGCTTGGTCTTTCAGATGGAGCATTGTACTGTACTCTGAGAATAGTGCAAAGCTTCTTTGAATTGGCAGAGTCGTACATCTTGCTTTAAGTCCACAAAAATGCTCAAAAGAAGACTTAGGAGCGAAGAGCATTTTTGGCAGATCAATAGGTATTTTTGCATACTTGCAGGGTCATTAAAGACATGAGGCAATATACATGTATTGTAGAGATGTACTTCATGTTTTATTGTGCCCTAACTTTAAAGGAAACATTAAGCCTAGGTTCACATTGGTTGATTTAGCATGCAATTTAACATGTCAAATTGCATGCCAAATCATCGGCTATTTCCAGCAAGGGCACTGTCCGAATCGGTGAGGCACCAACTTCGAGGTGCAACACCAATTCCCAAAAGTAGTTCCTGTACTACCATTTGGCGATTTTGGGAGGCAATTTGTATAGATATCTGCACAGATGTCTTTTAAAAAACGCCTCCAAAGTTGGACTGCATTGCCGGGTTGAAATCGTGCGAGTTCAGATTTCTAACCCGCAGCAATGTGAACCTAGGCTCACTGAAAGATTATGGAAGCTGTCATTGCTGATTTCAAATGACTGGCTGACATGCTGATATCAACCAGTAATTGAGCAAGAACACATATGCAGAATATTATTTTTTAATTCATTCCTTTCTACATTCTTGTTCTTAGTCAGTGGGATTGATTTACTATGAGAATATGACTGCTCCCTTTGCAAGGGAATTTTTACTTTGTAACATAATTTTTCCTTAGCTTAGTAAATGAAGCAAATCTCTGCTAACTTCCACCATCCAATCATGTGCATGTAAAAAAATACCATTTTGTTTTTCTTGAGCATGACTGGGTGTTCTTTGCAAAAATTCCATGGCAAAGTGAACAGCCTATTTCCATTTAATAAATCAAACCCAAATGCTCAAAATGATTTCAGCCAGACACAGCCAAGAACAAACATTTCTAGAAGAAGATTAATAGTGGCATCCTCCACATTTTCTTTCAGTACATTTGTTCTTAAGCACATTTAAAAGGAATTGCAGAATGAAATTATGACGAGCAAAGTTCAGTAACCATGAAAGTTTACCAGTTTTGCCTTTTCAGTATAAAATTATGGGGCACTAGGACAATCCCTACCTTTTGTAATTAACATACTTTGTAAGTTGCTCAATAATTTATGAAATAATTCAGAATATGTAAATATTCCCGGGAGAGGGGGAGACATGCGCACACACACCCGCCTCTCACTCCTTCATCCGGGCGTGACCGGATGAAGGAGTGAGAGGCGGGTGTGTGAGTGCATGTCTCCCCCTCTCCGCACCATGCTGGATGGCCGTGGAGCGCTCTGAGCTCTGAGCTCCCCTGATGGAGGAAGTCAGCTGGCGGTATGGCGGCTTGAGCGTTCCATCCTCGCCGCTCATGTCAGTCCCCCTGGTCAGTCCTCCCCGCGATCTGTGACTGCTGATTACCCGGCCGTGTGTGTACCACACGGGCGGCAGAGGAGCCACCGCAAAAGCCCTATAGCCCTACAGCCTTACAGCCCCTCGTTGCTCTGTGTTCTGTGGGCTCACCGAGTATAGGGTGAAGGAAGGAAGGAAGGAGGATGGAAAAGTGTGCCACAATGTGTCGGGTGCTGTGAAATACCCGGAGGAATTGGGACTGACCCTGGAAGCTATACAGTACGCTGGAGGCTGAAATTTCGTGCTGTTGGGACCCTGAACAAGTGACCTGCCTACTTTTAGATTGGAGAAGCCCCCCCCCCCCCAACATACAGGTCACGTGAGTAATGGACTGTATAGATTGCAATAGGCTGCTATTGGAATTTTGACCTCTGTGTTTCTCCTAAATTGTCTCTTCTAAACTGTAAGGCCCCATACACACGAGAGGATTTATCCACGAATACGTTCCAGCGGAACGTTTCCGCGGATAAATCCTCTCGAGGATTTCAGCAGATTTCTCTGCGATGGAGTGTACTCACCATCGCATTGAAATCCGCGCCAAAATCCTCTGGCGATGACGTGTCGCGCCGTCGCCGCGATTATGACGCGGCGACGTGCGCGACGCTGTCATATAAGGAATTCCACGCATGCGTCGAATCATTACGACGCATGCGGGGGATCCCTTCGGACGGATGGATCCGGTGAGTCTATACAGACCAGCGGATCCATCCGTTGGGATGGATTCCAGCAGATGGATTTGTTTAGCATGTCAGCGAATATTCGATCTGCTGGAATCCATCCCAGGGGAGATATATCCGCGGAAACAGATCCGCTGGAGTGTACACACCATAGGATCTGTCCGCTGAAACCCATTCGCTGGGATTTTTCAGCGGATGGATTCTATCGTGTGTATGGGGCCTAAGAAGTGGGAATGACATAATCAGGGGGGCTTGCAATGAGTGGACTGCAACAGATGGTACATGCAGCTTTATTCTTCCATTAACATTTATAATCTGCTGTATGCTTACGGGGGTGGTTCTACCCTGGGAACCTGGAAATAGGGGGGACGGAAAGACACTCTACGGAAGCTTAGTTGCATCTGAGGACTGCCTTGCCTCTCTTTTTTTTTTTTAGTTTGATGAACTTGATTATTGATTGAAAATCACAACTTTTAATTGATATCAATTGCTAAAGGGCAAGTCACATAGGAATAAATTGTTCACTAAGTATGTAAAATATAAATCAAAGGAGAGTACAGAAATGAATCATATAGCACAAAAAAATAACATAATGAAACACACTGGGAGGCTGCAAGGCGACACACAATGGGGAAAAGATTGCTATTGTAAAATAGAGCTTGAAAATCACATGAAAACAATGTTCGATGGTATTAACACTTTTTTGGGTTGCTATGTTACAACTCCTAAAAACCACAGTAAACGAGAAGTAGGAACGGGACTACAACACAAAATAAAGAAAATCAGGGTAAAATTCAATAACTACAGAGTAAAAAATATCCAATTCAGTACCACTCAGTATATTCTTCATACTGTAGAGGAGTAAGTGTAATGGTGAGAGCAGAGGTGAGGTTTTCCTGCAGACAGACCAGCATAGATGAGAATGGCCGGTATATCTTTTTAAAATAGATATAATGTTTAGATTGAATGAATTTATGCTGGGTAAGGAAGACGTGCCGGTTGTAATAGTAGGAGACTTTAATGAGGTACTAGACCAAAAGGCTGATAGGTTTCCCGCACCACTGTATCCAGACCCTATAGAGAAGAGCCAATTGAGTCAATTTATGGAAGAAGTTGGTTTAATCGATATGTGGAGAGTGCGGAGCCTGGGCGTTGAGCAATATTCTTGCTATTCAAGCACGCATTCCACACTCTCCAGGTTAAAGATGGCTTTGGGTAACGATAGAGCTCTACGAGTTATGGGAAAGATAGTATATCTGCCAAGAGGAGTGTCAGACCATTCCCCAATGGTTCTAACCTTAAACTTAGGGGGACAAAAAACCCAGAGAGAGTGGAAAATCAATCCATATTGGTTTGAGTTAATAAAGGAATCGGATGAGGTTCCTGCCCAAACTGAGGGAATTTGTGGACCTTAAAGCGGTGGTTCACCCTCAGTGACACGATTTTACCATCGAGACAGGCATTGTAGCGCGAGCTACAGTATGCCTGTCCCGATTTTTTTACCCCCGTACTCACTGTGTACTCGTACATTATAGATTTCGGCTCCCGCGGGGAATGGGCGTGCCTATGGAGAGGGAGGATGATTGACGGCCGGCCCTGGCACGTCACTCTCCCCGAAGACAGCCGGAGTAGGTCTCGGCTCTTCACGGCGCCTGCGCACAGGTTATGCGCAGGCGCCGTGAAGAGCCAAGCCTATTTCGGCTATTTCCGGAGAAGCGTGACGCGCCAGAGCCGGCCGTCAATCATCCTCCGTCTCCATAGGCACGCCCATTCCCCGAGGGGAGTCGGTATCTTCGATGTACGAGTACACGGTGAGTACGGGGATAAAAAAATCGGGACAGGCATACTGTAGCTCGCGCTACAATGCCTGATTTTATGGTAGAAGAAACATTTTTTTTTTTTGGGTTTATAGGGTGAACCCCCGCTTTAACGAAGGCTCCACAGGTACCGGGATTTTATGGGACACCCTGAAGGCATACCTTAGGGCAGGCATGTCCAAAGTGCAGCCCCCCTGGTGATTTAATAGTGCCCCCTGGAGATTTGGATATATATAGCCATTGCAGCCTGACATGTGCCCTGGGGGCCACAAAAGATATATACTGTATTTATCGGAGCTGCCTCGGAGGGGACAGGACGTACGCCGTCAGATTACATGAAGAGAATCTCCTGTTTACTCAGCGACGTCTGTAATAGGAAGTCCCGTTTCCTGGGATGCCATTGGATGACTGTTCTGTTTATCATAGGAGGCGGGACTTTGTATTAAAGAGGCCACAGAGCAAACAAGAAATTCTCCTGTTTATAATCTGACGGCACTTGTCCCCTCTGAGGCTGCAGATGGGAATCGATCAGGCTGCACTGATAGCAATGGTGAGGCTGCATTCATGACAATGGTGAGGCTGCATTCATGGCAATGATAAGCCTGTGTGTGTTATCCGCCAATAAATACGGTATATCCAAATGACACACCCAAGCTCATCCTTAGTCCTGAGCAGCGCTCAGGGATTCGTTGGGGCCAAAAAATAGATATATACAGTATATCCAAATAACACGCCTGAGCTCATCTCTTCACCACACACAGCCACAAAGGCAAGAGAATTCTTGTTGGGCAGTGTATTAGTGCTCGGACGAACACACTTAGATCAAATTTTAATGGTTCAAAGAGTGTCGGCAAAGTGGTGGGCCCTTGAGCATGTTCACTTCATCAAATGTGGCCCTCTTTGAAAAAAGTTTTGACACCCCTGCCTTAGGGGCATCCTGATCCAGCAGGTGGCCAAATTTAATAAAAAGATTAGAGAAGGGGAGGAAAATACTCACAGAGAGGTACTGGAGGAAGAAAATAATTATGTAATAGATCCAACATTGGAGAATAAGAAAATATGGCTAGAGAAACAAGCATATAAGATCGTAATCACACAAGAAGTAGAAACCAGACGTCTTTTCCTGCGGCAGTCTTCCTTCGCAGAGGGTGAAAGCGTTGGAAGGATGCTGGCGCAATTGGTGAAGTCTAACTCCCCCCCTCCGATATTCGGACTATTAGATCAGCAGGAGGGGTAATAACATCAGACACCTCAGAGATAGTACAGACCTTTAGGGTGTACTACAAAAAACTTTATACGACACAGAAGGTGGAGATGGAAGGAGAAATGGAGGATTTCCTGGGGAGGTTAGAGATTCCGTCCATTACACAAGGGGAAAGGGAAGAATTAGAAACTCCAATATAACTTGTAGAACTCCAGCAGGCAGTAGCAGATATGGCAAATCAAAAGTCGCCTGGCCCAGACGGGCTCCCGACTGAAATATATAAATATTATGGAGAACTACTACTACCAGAGCTCATTAAAGCATTAAATGGACCGGCCACGGAAGAAAGACTTCCTGCATCAATGCTGGAAGCAACCATTATAGTTATACCAAAAGAAGGGAAAGACCCCTTAGACCCTGCTACATATAGACCAATTTCGCGGCGGCGTAACGTATCGATACGTTACACCGCCGCAAGTTTTCATCGCAAGTGCCTGATTCACAAAGCACTTGCGATGAAAACTACGCTGGCAGCCTCCGGCGCAAGGCGGGCCAATTCAAATGGGCGTGTGACATTTAAATTTGGCGCGCTCCCACGCCGGACCTACTGTGCATGCTCAGTTTCGCAATTCCCATCGTGCTTTGCGCGCCGTGACGTAATTTTTTCGAACGGCGACGCGCGTAGCGTACTTCCGTATTCCCGGACGTGTTACGCAAACGACGTTAAATTTAAAATTTCGACGCGGGAACGACGGCCATACTTTAGACAGCAATACGATTGCACCCAAAACGACGACTAAATTTGCAACGGGAAACTAGACTAGCGGCGACGTAGCGAACGCGAAAATCCGTTGTGGATCGCCGTAACTCCTAATTTGCATACCCGACGCTGGTTTACAACGCAAACTCCCCCCAGCGGCGGCCGCGGTACTGCATCCTAAGATCCGACAGTGTAAAACAATTACACCTGTCGGATCTTATGGATATCTATGCGTAACTGATTCTATGAATCAGTCGCACAGATGGAAACAGAGATACGACGGCGTATCAGGAGATACGACGGCGTATCAGGAGATACGACGGCGTATCAGGAGATACGCCGTCGTATCCCTTTTGTGAATCTGGCCCTAAGATTTTGGCATCGAGGCTTAATAGGCTTATCTCAAAATTGATCCATCCAGACCAGACGGGATTCATAGCTAATAGATCTACTAGTATGAATATCAGAAGGACATTTTTAAACTTGCAAACCCCGACTGAGAATGAGGGAAAAAGAGCTGTACTGTGACTGGATGTGACCAAAGCTTTTGATAGCATGGAATGGGCTTACATCTGGAGGGTGCTGGGGAAATTCGGATTTGGTCCGATTTTTACCGGCTGGATAAAAATGCTTTATAATCCTAGCGCTAAGCTTAGAATTAAAAAAGATTTTCAACAAAGATTGTCCTGGAGAGGGGGACGAGACAGGGGTGCCCCTTGTCGCTCCTGCTCTTCGCCCTAGCGATGGAGCCGTTGGCGATTGCTATAAGGTCAAGCAATGAGATAACTGGATTTCGGAGGAAGTTGGGAGACGAAAGAATCGTGCTATATGCCGATGATAATCTCCTCTTCCTGGGAGATACGGAACAATCATTGGTAAAAGCAATGAGCATGGTAGAGGAATTTGGTAGCTTTACGGGCCTAGAGATAAATTGGGAGAAATCTGAGCTATTACCGGTAGACCCAATTGGATAATTTGTAACATCGGGAATGCCGCAACTGACGGTGGTGGACACATTGGGGCTGATTTACTATTGTCAGTGCGCTGCGCTGGTTCATGCCTTAATTAGTGCGTTGGGTGAAGCCTTAATTAGGTGCATGAACCAGCGTAGCAGCCGGCACATTGCAAATAATATGTAAAGCGGCGCCAAACTCCCTATAGAAGTCTATGGGAGAAATCAAAAGTGTTCATTTTAAAGGCTAATCTGCAAGTTTTGTCCAAAAAAGTGTTTGGGGACCTCAGTCCTGCCCCAGGGAACATGTATCAATGCTTTTTTTATTTTTTTAAACGGCCGTTTTTTCGGGAGCAGTGAAATTAATAATGCTTAAAGTGAAACAATAAAAGTGAAATATTCCTTTAAATTTCATACCTAGGGGGGGGTGTAATGTCAGCATGTGAAATAGCGCATTTTTCCCACACTTAGAACTGTCCCTGCAAAAAATGACATTCTGAAGGAAAAAAGCCATTTAAAATTCACACGCGGCTATAATGAATTGTCGGCTCCCGGCAATACTAAAGGGATTCATTCATAAAGGAAAAAAAAATGTATGGGGGTCCCCCCAAATTAAATTACCAGGCCGTAAAAAATGGCGTGGGTTCCCCGCAAATATCCATACCAGGCCCTTCAGGTCTGGTGTGGATTTTAAGGGGAACTCCACCCCAAATTAAAAAAAAATGGCATGGAGTCCCCCTAAAAATCCACACCAGACCCTTATCCGAGCATGTTGACCTGGCCGGTCGCAGAAAAGAGGGGGGGACAGAGTGTGGCCCCCCCTCTCCTGAACCGCACCAGGCCACATGCCCTCAACATGGGGAGAATATCCCCATGTTGATGGGGACAAGGGCCTCATCCCCACAACCCTTGCCCGGTGGTTGTGGGGGTCTGCGGGCGGAGGGCTTATCAGAATCTGGAAGACCCCTTTAACAAAGGGGACCCCCAGATCCTGGCCCCCCCTATGTGAAATGGTAATGGGGTACACAGTGGGGCTGATTTACCAAGCCTTTACTCCATGACTCATGGAGTAAATGCAGGAGTAGCAGCTGTTTTGCCATTTACTAAAGAAATACGCTGCTAGTGCAGTGTATTTCCCTAGTTACTAATGTGCTCCGTGCGCCCAGGAGAGGGTGCATTGTGCACCAGTATAGACCTGGCGCACGGCACATTGAAATGTAAATATCGGGGATTTGGGCGGGAGTTTATTAGGGGGGGAGGTGGGGGGATGCAGGGGAAGTGAAGTGACATGTGTTTGAATGTGTTTGGCGGGCCGAATTGAAAGGGAAAGTGTTTTTTGAAAACAGATCCCCGTACGCTTGCACAGTGCGCCTGAACCTCGGGAGGTTCATTTGCATACTGGGCATGCGCAGAGAGAAATTTCGGGCGCTTCCCGTGCGCCTTGTCAGTACGCCGTGAAAATCTTGGTAAATACCAAGCGGCGTACCCGTGAATGCGCTGCGTAACGCGGCGCACGGGAATCTCCGAGCTGTTTTCAGCCATGAAGGGGAACTCCGCGCCAAATTTCAAACTTGAAATCGGCGCGGGTCCCCCTCCAGGGCTACATTAGGCTCTTAGGCTTGGTCCGGAACGTGAGGGGTTAAACCCGCGCCAATTCGGCACGGGGGTCCCCCCCAGATCCAAACCAAGCCCTCATCCCAAGCATGCAGTCTGGCCCGGACAGGAATGGGGGTGGGGACGAGCGAGCGCCCCCCCCCCCCCCCCTGAGCCGTACCAGACCGCATGCCCTCAACATGGGGGAGTGTGTGCTGTGGGGGAGGGGGGCACTGCCCCCCCACCCCACAGCACTCTTGTCCCCATGTCGATAGGGACAAGAGCCTCTTCCCGACAACCCTTGCCATTGGTTGTCGGGGTATGCGGGCGGGGCTAATCGGAATCTGCGAGCTCCCTTTAATAAGGGGGCCCCCAGATGCCGGCCCCCCACCCTATGTGAATGAGTATGGGGTACATCGTACCTCTACCCATTCACATGGGGGAAATGTAAAGTAAAATAAAACACCACACAGAATAAAATATTTTATTAATCTGCTCCGGAGCCCCCCTTTCTTCTTTAGCTCTCTTACAAGGGGGGGTTTCTTCTCTCCCGATCTTCCGCCGGGACCCTGGGCTTCGGTGATTTCTGCCGGGGGAGGGCGCCATCCCTCGGTCCTCTCCGGAGCCTTCCGCCGGATGCCCCCACCCCATTTAAGCTCTTTTACACTGGGGGGGCATCCGGACTTCGGGGTCTTCTGCCGGGGGACGGCGCCTATCCCCCGGTCTTTCCGGTGCCTTCCGCCAGGGTTCCGGTCTTCCTGGTCTTCTGCCGGGGGTGCGCCAACTCCCAGGTCTTTTCTCTTCTGTCTTCTCTGCTCCCTCTTCTGCCTGGCTCCCCCGCGGAGCCAGGGCTTTCTTCCGTCTTCTTTCTTCTCTCTTCCTTCTTCTGCCTGTCTCCTCCGGGAGCACAGGGCTTGTCTCCGCTGTCTTCTTCCTTCTCTTCCATTGGATGTTGACACGACGAGGTTCCGCGCTGACATGCCGTGTCAGCGGCGGGCATGGACTTATATAGGGTAATGCCACCATGTGACCTCAACCCATGTGACATCACATTCCCTGGGCATGATGGGAATGTGATGTCACATGGGTTGAGGTCACATGGTGGCATTGCCCTATATAAGTCCATGCCCACTGCTCAGACGGCATTCCAGCGCCGGACCTCGTCGTGTCAACATCGAATGGAAGAGAAGGGAGAAGACAGCGGAGACAAGCCCTGTGCTCCGCGGAGGAGACAGGCAGAAGCGGAAGGCATCGCAGAAGCCCGCGGGTGTCGCCCCCCGGCGGAAGACACCGTAGAAGCCCGGGATCCTCCCCCAAAGGCAGGAGCCTCACTGGTGAAGGGGGTCCCGGTGAATTACGTCGCTGAAGACGGGGGTGGGGTGCCAGTGCACCCCCCCCGCAGAAACCGTCGTAGAAGCCCGGGACCCTCCCCCAAAGGCAGGAGCCTCACTGGTGAAGGGGGTCCCCGGTGAATTACGTCGCTGAAGACGGGGGTGGGGTGCCAGTGCACCCCCCCCCAGCAGAAACCGTCGTAGAAGCCCGGGACCCTCCCCCAAAGGCAGGAGCCTCACTGGTGAAGGGGGTCCCGGTGAATTACGTCGCTGAAGACGGGGGTGGGGTGCCAGTGCAACCCCCCCCGCAGAAACCGTCGTAGAAGCCCGGGACCCTCCCCCAAAGGCAGGAGCCTCACTGGTGAAGGGGGTCCCGGTGAAAGACGGCGAAGCCCGGGGCCTAATGGGATGGTGGTGGGGGGCCCCGGCAGAAGACCCCCGGCAGACTAATAAATTAATTTATTCATGTGTGGTGTTTTATTTCTTTACATTTTTTTCCCCAGGTGAATGGGTAGGGGTACATAGGGTGAGGGGCCGGAATCTGGGGGCCACCTTATTAAAGGGGCCTCTCAGATTCTGATAAGCCCCCCGCCCGCATACCCCGACAACCAACGGCCAGGGTTGTCGGGAAGAGGCTCTTGTCCCTATCGACATGGGGACAAGAGTGCTTTGGGGTGGGGGGGCAGTGCCCCCCTCCCCCACAGCACACACTCCCCCATGTTGAGGGCATGCGGTCCGGTACGGCTCAGGAGGGGGGGGCGCTCGCTCGTCCCCGCCCCCATTCCTGTCCGGCCAGACTGCGTGCCTGGGATGAGGGCTTGGTTTGGATCTTGGGGGGAACCCCCACGCTGGTTTTCGGCGCGGGTTTAACCCCTTATGTTCCAGACCAAGCCTAAGAGCCTGGTATGCACCTGAAGGGGAACCCACATTTTTTTTTTTTTGGTCTGGAGTTCCCCTTCATGAACAGCGATCTGTCATTTACCCATGTCAGTCCCCCCCCTTCAGTTAGAACACACCCAGGGAACATATTTAACCCCTCCCTCGCACCTAGTGTTAATCCCTTCCCTGCCAGTGGCATTTTTAGAGTAAGCAATGCATTTTTACAGCACTGATCGCTAGAAAAATGCCAATGGTTCCAAAAAAGTGTCCGATGTGTCCGCCATAATGTCGCAGTACCGATAAAAATCGCTGATCGCCGCAATAACTAGTTAAAACAAAAAAAAGCCATATTTTGTAGACGCTATAACTTTTGCCAAAACCAAACACTAAACGCTATTTGCGATTTTTTGGAACCAAAAAGATGTAGAATACGTATCGGCCTAAACTGAGGGTTTTTTTATTTTTTAGAATATATATTTTTGGGGATATTTATTATAGCAAAAAGTAAAAATAATTTTTACATATGTGGGCGGGACTTACGCAAGTCCTGCCCACATATATAAACATCGTTCAAACCACACATGTGAGGTATTGACGCGTGCGTTAGAGCGAGAGCAATACTTTTACCACTAGACCTTCTTTGTAACTATAAACTGGTAACCTGGAAAAAAAGAAAAAGGTCGCCTATGGGGATATTCACGGAATTAATTTTGGCCCCATTGCAGGAGTGTTTCCAATAGTAAAGCGTGACATGTAAGGTATCTATTTACTCGGTGTAACATCATCTTTCACATTATCCCCAAAAATTGGGCTCACTTTTGTGTTTTGTTAATTTTTAACCACTTGAGCCCGGACCATATTTCTGGTCAATGACCGGGCAAGTTTTTGTGATTCGGCACGGCGTCGCTTTAACTGACAATTGCGCAGTCGTGCGACGTGGCTCCCAAACAAAATTGGCAACCTTTTTTTGCCAATTTTGTTTGGGAGCCACGATTATTAAATGTGCCTGTTTACTTCTGTCTTTAACACCTCCCCTTCAGGCTGGAAAGCATCAGATCAGGGGAAAAAAAAAAAAAAAAGCTCACATTCCATTGCAGCTTGGTTCCTACATGTGTGATGAACTGAGCATGCTCAAACACTTAGAAAAAAATTATCCTTTCTTTTTAAAAGGTGAAAAACACTTGGATGCTCATAGAGCGTGGTTTGGCTTAATTGCAGGTGTGCCCAATTACAAGCTCACCCAAACTAGAGACTGCAATTTGTTCATGTGATTTCAATTGCTTCATTACTAGCACTGTTATAAAAAGCAGGGATCGATCAGTCCTCAGCTGCCCTCAGAAGGGGCAGGCTGGCAGAAATGCTGTTGCTAAACACAAATGTGGTTTGTTGCATGGGTTTTGTTTTATTTTGCCAATGGTTTTGGTTTATTTTTAAATGATGTTCACTTTGATGTATTTGTCTATGTGGCCTTATTTTATGAAAAATGTGTGAAGCTATGGTTATTTAGAATTTTGAAATGTATTTTTGTTTGTGTTTGTTTGTTTGTCTTTTTTTGCTTTCCTTGTTTTGTTGACCAATAAAAATTACTTTAAAATTTTTAAGTTTGTCTTTTGTTACTTTTTCATGCTACATATGTTGACAGCTGCAGCTGAAATCGGTTTGGGCCTAACAAATTATGTGTGATTTTTGTCTAAGCTTCTTTCCTGGTGTGTAATCATGAAATGTTTGCCATGTTTATTCTCCATGACTTTAAAGACAAAACTGGTAAGTATTTTCTTTTTTCTGCAGTGGTCCTCAGCCCTCAAGTACCCCCGACAGGACATGTTTTGTGGATTTCTCTTATCAAGAATTGCTGTCCAGACTGTCTTTTAAAGCACATGTGCAAGATGAAGGAAAACCTGCAAACATGGCCTGTGTGGGGGGGTTTGCTATTGGTGGACAGGCTTGACGTGCTGATTTACAGCACTGTGCTTAAATCTAGCGCAAGGCAATCCTATTCAAATTGTGGGTGTTTGAGGGAAGCCAAGTGAGTGTTAGAACCCCTGCTTTGTGTTTTTTTATTTTTGGGTTGAGCTTTGTGTCCCTTTTCTTAAAATTGGCTTCACTTCCTGTCACACAGCTGAACAGGAAGTGAGGTTAAAACCCTACCAGTGTCATTTCTTGGGGACAAAGGTCAATCTAACTAGTGTCCCCATTAAGCAAATTGCACTCCAGCACTGCTGTGTACACCCCAAATCATGGGTCTTCAAACTACGGCCCTCCAGTTGTTCAGGAACTAAAATTCCCATCATGCCTAGTCATGTCTGTGAATGTCAGTGCATTACAAGGCCTCATGTGATGTGTAGTTCTACAACAGCTGGAGTTTGGGGTTTAGTAAAGGCAAAGCCACTCTGCAGTACAAGCATAGTTGCTGAAAATCAGAGAGGAAGCACTGATGGTTTTAACATCCAATCCTGTAGAAGCAAAGTTGTTTTGTTTTCTTTCTTCCTTGCTTTGCACTTGTAGTGCAAAGTGGATTTGCCTTTAGTAAATGGACCCCAAAGTCCAAGATCCCTAATAATTTGGGGTGTACACAGCAAAATGCTAGAGTGCAATTTACATAATGGGAAACTATTTAGATTGATCTCTGTGTCCCCAAGAAAAGATATTAGTAAGGTTTTACCCTCACTTCCTGTTTGGCTATGTGACAGGAAGTGAATGAATTAGAAAGGTTGAAGACACCTCACAAATGTTGTCACTATCAGGGGTGCAGACATCCCCAAAAAAATGAGCAGATAATACCTTTTTGCAAATTAATAATTTTTTAGTTAACATTGGGTGGGGTGCACACACACACATTCATACATATTAGCCACGCTGTATCCTGGCCTATTGGCATGGTTATATTTTCTTAGGGCTCTCAATAAAACTCTATGAAATTTGTGCTTAAGCTAGAACCAGGGGCGGACTGACAACTCATGGGGCCCCTCTGGCTTACAGATGGCCACCACGCCAGGAGGTAGTGCAGAGGCGGGCAGCTAAAATCTTGGGATATTCACATTAAAAGCATGTCATTTTCGGACATATCAGGGACAGATCTAAAAAAACACAGATTATTACATACTGTCCCTGGTTTTACTGAGCCTGGCAACCCGGATGGGGCCCCCTAGTGGCATGGGGCCCTCGGGCAGTGCCCGAGTGACTCAATGGTCAGTCCGCCCCTGACAAGAACTATAATCAACAAGTTTTATTTTCTTTAATTTTGGATAGAGTGAGGGAGGGTTATAGGCCCTGTCAGTTTATTTTGTATTATCTGTGTCCAATTGGGGAGATTTGCCTTCACTTCCTGCCCATAGCCAAACAGGAAGTGAGAGAAAAACTATGCAAATTAACCACTTCCCGCCCAGTCTATGGCCGATTTACGTCCGGAAAGTGGTTACACAATCCTGACAGGACGTCCTGCAGGATTTCATGCCGCGCGCGCCTGTGGGGGCACGCAGCGCGGCGATCGGTGATGCGGGGTGTCAGTCTGACACCCTGCATCTCCGATCTCGGTAAAGAGTCTCTCACGGAGACGGAGACTCTTTACCACGTGATCAGCCGTGTCCAATCACGGCTGATCACGATGTAAACAGGAAGAGCCATCGATGGCTCTTCCTCACTCGCGTCTGACAGACGCGAGTATAGGAGAGCCGATCGGCGGCTCTCCTGACAGGGGGCGTTCGCGCTGATTGTTTATCAGCGCAGCCCCCCCTCGGATCACCACACTGGACCACCAGGGATGCCCACCCTGGACCACCAGGGTGGGCAAAAAAAAAATATGGAAAAAAAAAAACAAAAAGCATTAAAAAAAAAGAAAAAAGATGCCAATCAGTGCCCACAAATGGGCACTGACTGGCAACCTGGGATAATCAGTGCCACCCCACAGTATCCATCAGTGCCACCCCACAGTGCCCATCCATGCACAGTGCCCACCTATCAGTGCCCACCTGTGCCACCCATAAGTATCCATCAGTGCCACCCATATAAGTGCCGCCCATGAGTGCCCATCTGTGCCGCCCATGAGTGCCCATCAGTGCCGCCTATGAGTGCCCATCAGTGCCGCATACCAGCGCCGCCAATCAATGCCACCTCATCTGTGCCCTTCAGTACTACCTCATCGATGTCCATCAGTGCCATCTCATCGGTGCCCATCAGTGCCGCCATATCAGTGCCCGTAATTGAAAGAGAAAAACGTATTTACAAAAAAATTAACCTAAAAAAATAAAAACGTTTTTTGTTTCAAAATTTGCAGTCTTTTTTTAGTTGTTGCGCAAAAAAAAATTGCAGAGGTGATCAAATACCAACAAAAGAAAGCTCTATTTGTGGGGAAAAAGGACGCCAATTTTGTTTGGGTACAGTGTTGTATGACCGCGCAATTGCCATTCAAAGTGCGACAGTGCTGAAAGCTGAAAATTGGCTTGGGCGGGAAGGTGCTTAAGTGCCTGGTATGGAAGTGGTTAAGGGAATCCAGTGCCCCCCCAGAACTAGTGTGTGGGTCCCCTGAAAATTCCTGTTTACATTCCTTGTAATAGGAAGAAAAGTGATCCAAAATCAAAAAAAGTGTCAAAAAAGTGCAAGAATAAAAATATGAGGTAAAAAAACAAACAAAAAAATAAAATAACGCCCCTGTCCCTAGAAGCTCGCACTCAGAAGCAAATATGCATGTAAGTCCCGCCCACATATGTAAACACCATTCAAACCACACATGTGAGGTATTGACGCGTGCGTTAGAGCGAGAGCAATATTTCTAGCCCTAGACCTCCTCTGTAACTCTGAACTGGTCACCTGTAAAAAAACAAACAAACATCGCCTATGGATATTTTTATGTCCCGAAGTTTGGCGCCATTCCATGAGTGTGTACAATATTAAAGCGTGACAAGTTAGGTATCTATTTACTCGGTGTAACATCATCTTTAACATTATCCATAAAAATTGGGCTAACTTTACTGGTTTTTTTTTTTAATTCATGAACCGTGTTTTTTTTTGGGCCAAAAAAAAGGCGTTAGAAAAATTATTGCGCAAATACCGTTGGAAATCAAATAAAAAATGACCGCTAACTTTATTCCCTAGGGTGTCTGCTAAAAAATTATATATAATGTTTGTGGGTCCCGATTAATTTCCCAGGAACAAAATATAATTTTTACATGAAGGAGAGAAGTGCCAGAATAGGCGCGGTATGGAAGTGGTTAAAGTGAAATAATAAAAGTGAAATATTCCTTTAAATTTCATACAGGGGGGAGGGGGTACACGCATGTTTCCCGTGCTTAGAACTGTCCCTGTACAAGATGTCATTTCTGAAGTGAAACAAAAAAAAGGAAGTTTAAAGTACTCATGGCTATAAAGAATACAGTCATTGCTCATTAAAAATAATAAAAAAAAAAAAAAAAAATGGGGGTCCCTCCAAATTAAATTACCAGGCCCTTCAGGTCTGGAATGGATATTAAGGGGAACCCCGCCGTAAAACCCCCCCCAAAAAATGGCGTGGGGTCCCCCCAAATATCCATACCAGACCCTTCAGGTCTGGTGTGGATTTTAAGGGGAACTCCACCCCAAATTGAAAAAAAAAATGGCGTGGAGTCCCCCTAAAAATCCACACCAGACCCTTATCCGAGCACGTTGACCTGGCCGGCCGCAGAAAAGAGGGGGGACAGAGTGCGGCCCCCCCCCCTCTCCTGAACCGCACCAGGCCACATGCCCTCAACATGGGGAGGATGTCCCCATGTTGATGGGGACAAGGGCCTCATCCCCACAACCCTTGCCCGGTGGTTGTGGGGGTCTGCGGGCGGGGGGCTTATCAGAATCTGGAAGACCCCTTTAACAAAGGGGACCCCCAGATCCTGGCCCCCCCCCTATGTGAAATGGTAATGGGGTACATTGTACCTCTACCATTTCACCCCCAAAAAAATGTCAAAAGTGTTAAAAATGACAGTAGCCGGTTTTTGACAAATCTTTTAATAAAAGAGGGGGGGCGCACTCTGTCCCCCCCTCTTTTCTGCGGCCGGCCAGGTCAAAGTGCTCGGATAAGGGTCTGGTGTGGATTTTTAGGGGGACTCCACGCCATTTTTTTTTCAATTTGGGGTGGAGTTCCCCTTAAAATCCACACCAGACCTGAATGGCTTTTTTTTTGCCGGGAACCGCACGTCTTTTTTTTTTTTTGGTTTTTACGGCGGGGTTCCCCTTAATATCTATTCCAGACCTGAAGGGCCTGGTAATTTAATTTGGGGGGACCCCCATACATTTTTATTTTTATTTAGTTTTAATGAGCAATGACTGTATTCTTTATAGCCATGAGTACTTTAAAATTACTTTTTTTTCCTTCAGAAATTACATCTTGTACAGGGACAGTTCTAAGGACAGGGAAACATGCGTGTAAACCCCCTCCCCCCCTGTATGAAATTTAAAGGAATATTTCACTTTTATTATTTCACTTTAACCACTTCCATACCGCGCCTATTCTGGCACTTCTCTCCTCCATGTAAAAATTATATTTTGTTCCTGGGAAATTACTCAGGACCCCCAAACATTATCTATAATTTTTTAGCAGACACCCTAGGGAATAAAGTGGTGGTCATTTTTTATTTGATTTCCAACGGTATTTGCGCAATAATTTTTCTAACGCCTTTTTTTTTGGCCCAAAAAAAAACACTGTCCATGAATTAAAAAATAACAAAACAGTTAAGTTAGCCCAATTTTTATGGATAATGTGAAAGATGATGTTACACCGAGTAAATAGATACCAACTTGTCACGCTTTAATATTGCAAACACTCATGGAATCGCGCCAAACATCGGGACATAAAAATATCCATAGGCGATGCTTGATTTTTTTTTACAGGTGACCAGTTCAGAGTTACAGAGGAGGTCTAGGGCTAGAATTATTGCTCTCGCTCTAACGCACGCGTTAATACCTCACATGTGTGGTTTGAATGGTGTTTACATATATGGGCGGGACTTCATGCATATTCGCTTCTGAGTGCGAGCTTCTAGGGACAGGGGCGTTTTTTTTTTTTTTTTTTTTACCTCGTATTTTTATTCTTGCACTTTTTTGTCACTTTTTTTATTTTGGATCATTTTTCTTCCTATCACAAGGAATGTAAACATCCCTTGTAATAGGACTAGTGTGTGACAGGTCCTCTTTATGGAGAGAGGCGGGGTCAATAAGGCTGGAAAGCATGGTATTGGAAAAAAAAAAGATCTCATGCTTTGAGCTGCAATTATGTTGGTTCAGCACAGTGATGTAGTGTATAGCACTTTGACCTAGCAGCAAAAGGGTCGCTGGTTCAAATCCCGCCCGTGACACCATATGCATGGAGTTTGCATGTTCTCCCTGTGCCTGCGTGGGTTTCCTCCCACACTATAAAAACATGCTGTAAATCAGATCCGGTCTAAATAAGCCCTAATATGCAGTAGTATATTTAGGTTTTGTGCTGCCCTAGGCCTGACTACATTTCTGCACCTCCTAATAGAAAAATTACCCACCCCTTCCTGTCAAAGCCACACCCTGTTTTTGTATGACCCGCCCAGGAATTTTCAGGGCACACACACACACTAGTTCTGGGGGGGGGGGAGGGGGTTACTGGACTCCCTTAATTTGCATAGTTTTTCTCTCACTTCCTGTTTGGCTATGGGGCAGGAAGTGAAGGCAAATCTCCCCAATTGGACACAGATAATACAAAATAAACTGACAGGGCCTATAACCCTCCCTCACTCTATCCAAAATTAAAGAAAATAAAAAGTGTTAATTATAGTTCTAGTTTAAGCACAAATTTCAGAGAGTTTTATTGAGAGGCCTAAGAAAATATAACCATGCCAATAGGCCAGGATACAGCGTTGCTAATATGTATGAATGTGTGTGTTAGGGCCCCCCACAAACACCACCCAATGTTAACTAAAAAATTATTAATTTGCAAATAAGTATTATCTGCTCATTTTTTGGGGATGTCTGCACCCCTGATAGTGACAACATTTGTGAGGTGTCTTCACCCTTTCTAATTCAAATTCATTCACTTCCTGTCACATAGCCAAACAGGAAGTGAGGGTAAAACCTTACTAATATCTTTTCTTGGGGACACAGAGATCAATCTAAATAGTTTCCCATTATGTAAATTGCACTCTAGCATTTTGCTGTGTACACCCCAAATTATTAGGGATCTTGGACTTTGGGGTCCATTTACTAAAGGCAAATCCACTTTGCACTACAAGTGGACAAGCAAGGAAGAAAACAAAACAACTTTGCTTCTACAGGATTGGCTGTTAAAACCGTGAGTGCTTCCTCTCTGATTTTCAGCAACTATGCTTGTACTGCAGAGTGGCTTTGCCTTTACTAAACCCCAAACTAAATAATAATTTGGGGCAGGGATCCTCAAACTACGGCCCTCCAGCTGTTGTAGAACTACACATCCCATGAGGCCTTGTAATGCACTGACATTCACAGACATGACTAGGCATGATGGGAATTGTAGTTCCTGAACAACTGGAGGGCCATAGTTTGAAGACCCATGATTTGGGGTGTACACATCAGTGCTGGAGTGCAATTTGCTTAATGGGGACACTAGTTAGATTGACCTGTGTCCCCAAGAAAAGACACTGGTAGGGTTTTAACCTCACTTCCTGTTCAGCTGTGTGACAGGAAGTGAAGCCAATTTTAAGAAAAGGGACACAAAGCTCAACCCAAAAAAAACACAAGCAGGGGTTCTAACACTCACTTGACTTCCCTCAAACACCCACAATTAGAATAGGATTGCCTTGCGCTAGATTTAAGCACAGTGCTGTAAATCAGCACTTCAAGCCTGTCCACCAATAGCCCCCCCCACAGGCCAGGTTTGCAGGTTTTCCTTCATCTTGCACATGTGCTTTAAAAGACAGTCTGGACAGCAATTCTTGATAAGAGAAATGCACAAAACATGTCCTGTCGGGGGTACTTGAGGGCTGAGGACCACTGCAGTAAAAAGAAAATACTTACCACTTTGTCTTTAAAGTCATGGAGAATAAACATGGCAAACATTTCATGATTACACACCAGGAAAGAAGCTTAGACAAGAATCACACCTAATTTGTTAGGCCCAAACCTATTTCAGCTGCAGCTGTCAAAATATGTAGCATGAAAAAGTAACAAAAAACAAAACTTCAAAATTTTAAAGTTATTTTTATTGGTCAACAAAACAAGGAAAGCAAAAAAAGACAAACAAACACACACACACACAAACAAAAATACATTTCAAAAATCAAAATAAACATAGGTTTAACGTCCCAACATCTTCACAAATTGTTATCAAAATAAGGCAGCAGAGACAAATACATCAAAGTGAACATCATTTAAAAATAAACAAAAACCATTGGCAAAATAAACATGCAACAAACCACATTTTTGTTTAGCAACAGCATGCCTGCCTGCACCTATGAGGGCAGCTGAGGACTGATCGATCTACGCTTTTTCTAACATGTGCTAGTAATGAAGCAATTGAAATCACATGAACAAATTTCAGTCTCTAGTTTGGGTGAGCTTGTAAGTGCTTACACCTGGTAATAACCCAACCAAGCTCTATGAGCATCCAAGTGATTTTCACCTTTTAAAAATAAAGGATAATTGTTTCTAAGTGTCTGAGCAGACTCAGTTCATCACACATGTAGGAACAAAGCTGCAATGGCATGAGAGCTTTTTTCTTTTTTTTCCCCTGAACTCATGCTTTCCAGCCTGAAGGGGAGGTCTTAGTGAATTATTACGTAACACAACTAAATAATAATAATTAAAATGCCCCTGTTCTTACAGTCAGAAGTGAACACGCACATTTAATAATCTATTTGTGGGAATAAAAAGGACGACAATTTTAATTGGGAACCAGTTAAAACAACGCAGTGCCGAATCACAAAAACTGGCCTGGTCATTGACCAGTAATATGGTCTGGGGCTCAAGTGGTTAAAAATTAACAAAACACTAAAGTTAGCCCAATTTTTGGTGATAATGTGAAAGACGATGTTACACCGAGTAAATAGATACCTTACATGTCACGCTTTACTATTGCAAACACTCATGGAATGGGGCCAAAATTCAGTACTTTAAAATCCCCATAGGCGACCTTTTTTTTATTTTTCAGGTTACCATGTGAGGTATTGACGCGTGCGTTAGAGCGAGAGTAATACTTTTAGCACTAGACTTTCTCTGTAGCTATAAACTGGTAACCTGAAAAATAAAAAAAAAGGTCGCCTATGGGGATTTTAAAGTACTGAATTTTGGCCCCATTCCATGAGTGTTTGCAATATTAAAGCGTGACATGTTAGGTATCTATTTACTCGGTGTAACATCGTCTTTCACATTATCACCAAAAATTGGGCTAACTTTAGTGTTTTGTTAATTTTTAACCACTTGAGCCCCAGACCATATTACTGGTCAATGACCGGGCCAGTTTTTGTGATTCGGCACTGCGTCGTTTTAACTGACAATTGCGCGGTCGTGCGACGTGGTTCCCAATCAAAATTGTCGTCCTTTTTTTCCCACAAATAGATTATTTTTTTGGTGGTATTTGATCACCTCTGCCTTTTTTTTTTTTGTTTGCTATAAACCAAAATAGAGCGACATTTTTTTTTTAACCCAAAAAAATCATTTTTACTGTTTGCTATAATAAATATCCCCAAAATCTAAAAATAATCTTTTTTTTCCCCTCAGTTTAGGCCGATAAGTATTCTTCGACATATTTTTGGTTCCAAAAAATCACAATAAGCGTTTGATTGGTTTGCGCAAAAGTTATAGCGTTTTATGGCTTTTTTATTATATATTTTTTTACTAGTAATGGCGGCGATCAGCGATTTTTATCGGTACTGCGACATTATGGCGGACACATTTTTGGGACCATTGGCATTTTTCTAGTGACCAATGTTCTAAAAATGCATTTCTTACTATGAAAATGTCACTGGCAAGGAAAGGGGTTAACACTAGGGGCATGGGAGGGGTTAATTATGTTCCCTGGGTGTGTTCTAACTGTAAGGGGGGTGGGACTGACTAGGGGAAATGACAGATCGCTGTTCATATATTGTATGAACAGATGATCAGGCATTTCCCCCCCTGACAGGAACGGGATAAAGGGGAACTCCGCGCCAAATTTCAAACAAGAAACCGGCACGGGTCACCCTCCAGGGGTACATTAGGCTCTTCGGCTTGGTCGGGAACGTGAGGGGTTAAACCCACGCCGAAAACCAGCGTGGGGTCCCCCCCAGATCCAGACCAAGCCCTCATCCCAGGCAGGCAGTCTGGCCCGGACAGGAATGGGGGTGGGGACGAGCGAGCGGCCCCCCGCCTCCTGAGCCGTACCAGACCGCATGCCCTCAACATGGGGGAGTGTGTGCTGTGGGGGAGGGGGGCACTGCCCCCCCACCCCACAGCACTCTTGTCCCCATGTCGATAGGGACAAGAGCCTCTTCCCGACAACCTTGGCCGTTGGTTGTCGGGGTATGCGGGCGGGGGACTTATCAGAATCTGAGAGCCTCCTTTAATAAGGGGGCCCCCAGATTCCGGTCCCCCACCCTATGTGAATGAGTATGGGTTACATTGTACCCCTACCCATTCACCTGGGGAAAAAAAATGTAAAAAAATAATACACCACACACATTTAAAAATTAATTTATTAGTCAGCTGGGGGTCTTCTGCCGGGGCCCCCCACCACCACCCCATTAGGCCCCGGGCTTCGCCGTCTTCCGCCGAGACCCCCTTCACCATGAAGCTCCTTGCTTATGGGGGAGGGTCCCGGGCTTCGTCGCTTTCTGCAGGGGGGTGCACCTACCCCCATCTTCTACGCCATTTTCTGCCGGAGCCCCCTTCACCATGAGGCTCCTTGCCTATGTGGGAGGGCTCCGGGCTTTGTCGTTTTCTGCGGGGGGGTGCTGCTGTAGCCCCCCCCGGGCTGTTTTCTGCCGGAGCCCCCTTCGCCATGAGGCTGCTTGCCTATGTGGGAGGGCTCCGGGCTTCGTCGTTTTCTGCGGGGGGGTGCTGCTGTAGCCCCCCCGGGCTTCGTCGTTTTCCGCCGGAGGGCGCCACTCTCCGGGCTTCTGCGGTGCCTTCCGCTTCTGCCTGGCTCCTCCGGGAGCTCAGGGCGTGTCTCCGCTGTCTTCTCCCTTCTCTTCCATTCGATGTTGACACGACGAGGTCCGGCGCTGGAATGCCGTGTGAGCGGTGGGCATTGACTTATATAGGGCAATGCCACCATGTGACCTCAACCCATGTGACATCACATTCCCATCATGCCCAGGGAATGTGATGTCACATGGGTTGAGGTCACATGGTGGCATTGCCCTATATAAGTCGATGCCCGCCGCTCACACGGCATGTCAGCGCGGAACCTCGTTGTGTCAACATCGAATGGAAGAGAAGGAATGAGACAGCGGAAAGAAAGCCCTGAGCTCCCGGAGGAGCCAGGCAGAAGAGGGAACAGAGAAGAAAGCCCTGGGCTCCGCGGGGGAGACAGGCAGAAGAGGGAACAGAGAAGAAGCGTAAGGAAAGCCCTGGCTCCGCGGGGAGCCAGGCAGAAGAGGGAACAGAGAAGAAAGAAGCGGAAAGAAAGCCCTGTCCCCCGGAGGAGACAGGCAGAAGAGGGAAGACAGCAGAGAAAAGACCGGGGAGTTGGCGCACCCCCGGCAGAAGACGAGGAAGACCGGAGCCCTGGCGGAAGGCACCGGAAAGACCGGGGGATAGGCGCCATCCCCCGGCAGAAGTCGCCGAAGTCCGGATGCCCCCCCCTAATGAAAAAGAGCTTAAATGGGGTGGGGGCCCCCGGCGGAAGGCTCCGGAGAGGACCGAGGGATGGCGCCCTCCCCCGGCAGAAATCGCCGAAGCCCAGGGTCCCCGGCGGAAGATCGGGAGAGAAGAAACCCCCCTTCTAAAAGAGCTAAAGAAGAAAGGGGGGGGGGGCCGGAGGTGACTAATAAATTATTTTATTCTGTGTGGTGTGTTTTTTTACTTTACATTTTCCCCCAGGTGAATGGGTAGAGGTACGATGTACTCCATACTCATTCACATAGGGTGGGGGGCCGGAATCTGGGGGCCCCCTTATTAAAGGGGCTCACAGATTCCGATTAGCCCCCGCCTGCATACCCCGACAACCAATGGCAAGGGTTGTCGGGAAGAGGCTCTTGTCCCTATCGACATGGGGACAAGAGTGCTGTGGGGTGGGGGGGGCAGTGCCCCCCTCCCCCACAGCACACACTCCCCATTTTGAGGGCATGCGGTCTGGTACGGCTCAGGAGGGGGGGGCGCTCGCTCGTCCCCACCCCCATTCCTGTCCGGCCAGACTGCGTGCCTGGGATAAGGGCTTGGTTTGGATCTGGGGGGAACCCCGCGCCGATTTTTGGCGCAGGTTTAACCCCTCACGTTCCAGATCAAGCCTAAGAGCCTAATGAACCCCTGGAGGGGGACCCACGCCGATTTCAAGTTTGAAATTTGGCGCAGAGTTCCCCTTCATGGTCAGCGCAGGCTGAAAACCGCTCGGAGATTCCTGTGCGCTGCGTCACGCAGTGCAATTACGGGTACGCCGCTTGGTATTTTCCAAGATTTTCTCGGCGTACTGACAAGGCGCACAGGAATCCCTGAAATTTCCCTGTACGCATGCCCAGTATGAAAATGAACCTCCCGAGGTTCAGGCGCCCTGTGCAAGCGTACGGAGATCGGTTTCCAAAAAACACTTTCACTTTCAATTCGGCCCGCCAAGCACATTCAAATACATGTCACTACACTTCCCCTGCATCACCCCACCTCCCCCCCTAATAATCTCCCGCCCGAACCCCCGCAATTTACATTTCAATGTGCCGTGCGCCAGGTCTATCAGGCGCACCATGCGCCCTCTCCTGGGCGCACTGAGCACTTTAGTAACTACTGAAATACACTGCACTAGCAGCGTATTTCAATAGTAAATGTCAAAACGGCTGCTACTCCTGCTTTTACTCCATGAGTCATGGAGTAAAGGCTTGGTAAATCAGCCCCATTGAGATACTCAGGGATATCGGTGACGAAAGATCCCAATCAATATATGTATAAATAAAAATCTAATCCCTTTACTAGCCAAATTTAAACAAAAAATGTATATTTGGAAACGGTTTCCTCTGTCAGTTGCGGGTAGATGTAGTTTAATTAAGATGATTTGGCAGCCACAACTGCTGTATATAATGCATAATTCTCCAGTTTGGATCTGTAGAAAATGGTTTAATAAAATTGAAATGCTTTTTAGAGAGTTAATATGGAAAGGGGGGCAAGCCAGGATTCGACTTTGTACATTGCAGCTCCCAGTAGTGGAAGAAGGCCTTGCAGTTCCCCACCCCGAGAGTTATTACTTATCGGCACAACTGCAACTCTTAATGGGATGCAATATCCCGGGAGGGGGTACCTCTAATGGGAGAATAATGCTGAATGGAGCTGCACATGATACTATTATTGAAGTGTTAGAGGCAGATTCCTTTAGCTATAGGAACCCAACAATAAAAATGATAACTAAAATATGGAAAACGGTTAAAAAACAGATGGGATATATTGGGTTTACTGAGTACACCCCTCTGTGGAATAATAACAATCTGCAGGAAATCCTCCAGATAGGAAAGGTTGGGGAATGGAAAATACATGGTATTAAAAGGCTGAGACAACTGTATAAGGGTGACAGTTATAGGAAATTCCTGGATTTGGAATAAAATGCCCCTCTTCCAAAATGTACTCAAGGTAGGCCCAACTATATATCCAAAATATATGGACAGATAAGCAAAAAGGTCAACACAGGGTTTAACCTCCTTAAAGTAAGAGAGAGGTGGGAAGAAGATATAGGGGAAATAACACAGGAGCAGTGGAGGAGAATCCTAGAGATGGGACCAAAGGTCTCGGTTTCACCTCCGCAGAAAGATTCACATCTGATGTTGATAAATAGAGCTTATTATACACCCAAGCGTCTGTTCAAGTACGGAAGATTAGACGATACATGTCTTAGATGCCAGGGGCCTGGAGACCTAATACACACGGTTCCTCTCGTAGTCCAAAGTTGTTTCGGTATTGGGAGGGAGTGCTTAAAGGGTCATTAAAGGAAAATACATGGTATAAAGACATAATAGTTAACTGATTCCTTTTAAAAATGATTAAAAATAGATAAAAACCAATCATATAATGTACCTACAGTTTAGTTTAGTTTTTGCTGTTGTTTCCTGGTTCTCTGATGTACAGAGCCAGAGAGCCAATAGAGGGCAGTGATGGTTTGTAAAACGAAACTGGATTGGTGCTGTAGGGTTTAAGACACACAGTAATCACACCTCCTTGATTAGTGACCACGGTGAGAAATCTCCCAGTACTGTGGTTATCAGGAAACAGACAACCAGGAAGTGTCCAGAACAGAGAGGAATTACAGCAACATCAAAGCAAAAACGAACATGAAAACAGGACTCCAGTAAGGTAAAGGAAGCTATTTAGCTAAAAAAAAAAATCCTTTAGTGACCCTTTAATATCTTGAGTGACACATTTGGAATACCTCTGGAGATGGAGGCCACACTATGTGTATTGGGGTACAGGAAAGAACGGGAGGAGAAGAAGAGCACTACAGTAATATCGAAATTGGGTAAAATAATATGTAGACTTCCTGGCCCGGTTGTCTCTTTTACTGTCTTATTTTCAGTATGCCAAATAAGTTGGTCTCACCTTTTGTATACCTATTAAGATTATGATGTACATAAGGAATAATTTCTTCCTGTTTTTAATGTATTGTCAATATTTCAATGGGAAAAAAAGAATAAAGAAAGTAAATATTTCCTGAGCCAAAAGGGCCCAAGTGTAAAAATAAATAAATATGGGGCCTATTTCTAAAGAGCAGGGGGCGTGGCTTGACACATGGCGAGATAGGATGTGTCCTCTCTGAGCTCTTGCTCCGGCCACATTGATTCACCGCTCTAAGGATGACACATTCGGCTCTCTCTCCGCATTATGAGCATACGCAGCAGGCCCCCGACCCAGCATGTCATCGTTAGAGTGGTGAATCAATGTGGCTGGAGCGGGAGCTCAGAGAGGATACATCCTATCTCGCCATGCATCAAGCTATGCCCCCTGCTCTTTAGAAATAGGCCCCATATGTGTTTATTACTTTATACACTTGGGCCCTTTTGGCTCAGGAAATATTTACACATTCTGAAGGTTTTTTCAAAAAAATGGCCCACGCGGCTGCTCCACAAACTGCCTCACAGGTACACACCAGACAGCACCCACGCTCTCCTCCAGGACTCAGAGCATGGTTCAACATGCTCTATAAGCCCTTCTCCAACCTCCCACAGCTTAAGAGAAGGATGAGCTATGGAATCCCACATAAAGGCACTGCCAACCAGACACTGTGGAGGACTCAGTCACTAAACGTATCGAACACAAGGGAATTCTACAGAAACATATGGTGCAGATACAGCAATTCTTTTATGGTCTGGATGATCAAGAAAACAGAAGCTGTCACAACAATATACGCATAAGAGGTTTGCCAGAAACAGTGGAAACAAAGGATTTGGCGACTACAGCCACTGCCTTATTTAACCAACATATGGATCAGCCCAAGGAATCTCCAAATTGAAATAGACCACATCCACAGATCCCTGGGACCTCGTAATCCCAATCCAGCATTCCAGAGGGATGTTATATGCAGGATTCATTTCTTTAACATCAAGGCTGATATCATGCAAGCTGCATGATCACATTACTCAATTCTCTTTAATTAAACCCCTGTCATGCTGCTTGCTGACTTGTCTAAGCAGACTCTGACTATGAGAAGAGCCATTAAGCCTGTCACGGGTGCCTTACAAGCCAAACAGATCAAATACAGATGGGGCTTTCCTTTTCAGCTTTCATTATCCTACGATGGCAAATCTGTGATTTTTTGTACATTTGGAGACAGGGCTGCCCTCTATCCCCCTTACTATTTGCCATAACTATTGGGCATCTGCCACAGACTATACGCAACAATGATTCCATACACTGTATCCCCACTCCCTCAGCTTATTGCAAGTTATCTTTATTTCTTTACTGTACATCATGGTACACAGAGCACAAGTAATTACTACATGGGTTATAAGCCACCTTCAGGTGATGGAGACTGGCATAATCAAAGACCAGAAGTCCCTCATTTTTTCGCCAGTGTCTAATGCCACGTACACACGGTCGTTTTTTGTGATGAAAAAAAGCGTAATTTTTAAAAACGTCATTTAAAATGACTGTGTGTGGGGAAAACGTTGTTTTATGTCTTCTGAAAAACGACAAAAAAATTCGAACATGCTTCAATTTATTATATCGTTTTTCAAAGCGTCGTTATTTGTGTCATAAAAAATGACCGTGTGTAGGCTAAAACGACGTTTAAAACTACGTTTTTAACTACTTGGGATCCGCTAGCCGTCAATTGACGGCTACAGCGCGGATCCCAAAATCCAAGTGGACGTCAATTGACGTCTGCCCCTTTGCGCGTTCCCCGCGCGCGCTCCAGAGCACGCAGCGGGGAAATTCTGTGTTGGCCGTGTCCCTTGGACACAGCCAATTACAGATCACCGCAAACGGCCAATCAGAGTGCCCGTTTGCGATGCGATCTGTGCGGCCAATGAGAGGAGATCTCAAATGTAAACATATGAGATCATCTCTCATTGCCGCCTTTCCCTCCTCACACAGAGACAGCGTGTGAGGAGGGAGAAAGTTCTGTGAGTGATACAAATTGATACAGTTCGTTACTACAGTGTGTTACAGTGCCATCCATCCCAGTGCCATCCATCCCAGTACCAGCCATCCCAGTGCCATCCCAGTCCCCTGTGCCGCCAATCAGTTCCCACATGTGCTGCCAATCAGTGCCCGCCTGTGCCGCCAATCAGTGCCTGCCTGTGCTGCCAATCAGTGCCTGCCTGTGCCGCCAATCAGTGCCTGCCTGTGCCGCCAATCAGTGCCCGCCTGTGCTGCCAATCAGTGCCGCCAATCAGTGCCCGCCAATCAGTACCCGCCTGTGCCGCCAATCAGTGCCTGCCTGAGCCGCCAATAAGTGCCCACCTGTGCCGCCAATCAGTGCCTGCCTGTGCTGTCAATCAGTGCCCGCCTGTGCTGCCAATCAATGCCCACCTGTGCTGCCAATCAGTGCCCACCTGTGCTGCCAATCAGTGCCCACCTGTGCTGCCAATCAGTGCCCATCGGTGAAGGTTTAGCACACACCAGCAAAATGTCCAAAAGGTCCTATTCCGCCGAGGAGGCATACCAAATCCTTTCTGCCGACGAGAGCAACGTGGAGCTCTCTCTTTCAGAGTCCCTTTCCAACTCTGATTTGGAGTTTGACGTCACTTATGAGCCAGCCATCAGTAGCGCAACACTGAGTGACTCAGAGGAGGAAGATAGCCGGCCGGCTAAACGAAGGCGTTCTGGTGAGGAGGCAGTGCCATCCACCAGCACTGCAGTGCCATCCACCAGCACCGCAGTGCCATCCGCCAGCACCGCAGTGCCATCTGCCAGCACCGCAGTGCCATCTGCCAGCACCGCAGTGCCTCGGCAACAAACTTCCAGGACCCATGCCAGCCTTCCCTATGCCCTTTAGAACCCCTTGTGGCTTCCTCCTACTTCAGGAGAAGCCAACATTCCCCCTTTCACGGCCCAGCCAGGAATCCAGGTGGACACGGAGAATTTTACCCCAATCGATTATTTTAACCTCATGTTTACAGAGGACATGCTATCCGGAATTGTGGCCCAGTGCAACCTATTTCCACAGCAATTTATTGAAAACAATCCCACGTCATATTATGCCCGTCCCTTCCAGTGGAGAGACCTTACGTTGGACGAGTTCAAATTTTTTTTAGGCCTCACATTGTGTATGGGACTCAACCCAAAAAACGCTTCACGTGCCTTTTGGTCCAAAAACTCAATCTACCACATGCCCATCTTCTCCAGCGTAATGCCCAGATCCCGATACTTCGCCATTATGAGTTTCCTACATTTTAACGACAATACCCAGTGCCATCCCCGAAATCATCCAGAACATGACAGGCTTTTCAAAATCCGGCCCTTACTGAATTATTTTTCCGAGAAATTCCCCCAATTGTATACCCCGGACCAACACATCTGTGTGGATGAGTCCCTTATCAAATTTAGTGGCAGACTACAAATAAAACAATTCATCACCAGCAAAAGAGCCCGCTATGGTGTGAAGGTGTACAAATTGTGTGACCGAGTCACAGGATACCTGTATGCCTACAGAGTATATGAAGGCAAGGACACCCAGCTGAATCCCCCTAATTGCCCAAACTACTTGGGAACAAGTGGCAAAATTGTTTGGGAACTCATTAACCCCCTATTAGAAAAAGGGTACCATTTGTACGTGGACAACTTCTACACCTCGCTTCCCCTGTTCCACAACCTGCACCGGAAGCAGACGCCAGCATGTGGCACCATCAGAAACAACAGGAAAGGCTTTCCTCAAAGCCTGGTGAATAAAAAGCTGAAAAGAGGAGAATCAGCAAGTAATCCTCCGTTCCTGCCTTTACACACCTTCACACCCCTTATGCCACCGCCTGCTCTGTAACTGACCCCGGCTTGTTTTTTGACCACGATTCTGCCTAATGATTTTGTAATACCTCTGCCCGATCTGGAACTGACCCCGGCTTGTTTTTTGACCACGATTCTGCCTAACGATTTTGTAATACCTCTGCCCGATTTGGAATTGACCCTGGACTGTTTTTTCGACCATTCTTCTGCCTAACGATTCTGTACTGCCTCTGCCTGATCTGGAACTGACCTCGGACTGTTTGACCAAGTTTTTGCCTGCCTCATGGACTGATCTTGTACCCTGCTACTGGACTAGTGGGAACACATGGGTCTCACATATGTGAGGGGCTCCAGAAAAGTTTTTGTATTCTCATCCTAGATTAGGGTCTGGTTGCCCGGAGGCTTCAAAGAGATTTGGGTGGGAGAAGCCTCTACCCCTGTCCCCATTCTGTCCTGAACGAGGCCCTACTTCTGCCTGCTGCCTGTAGGACCTATGCCATCATGCCTCTGCCTGTTGCATGAACTGACCACCTGCACTAACCCTGATGGGACAGTATCCCTGCCTGGACGTTGCTGACCAAGTCCCTGCCTGCTGCCTGGACCAGTGCTATCCTGCTGTGTAGAACTGCGCTACTATTACCAAGGTAATATTTTGTTTACGCTTTGCTCAGCATAATGTATTTTGGGGTGTAATTCTTGATATGTGCATACTATGTGTCTCTGGAACACCTGACGGTGTTCCTTGCATGTTGGATCTCTGTATGTGGTCAGGCTGTGTAGAAGTCTCACACATGTGGTATCGTTGTACTCAGGAGGAGTAGCAGAATGTATTTTGGGGTGTAATTTTTGCTATCTAAATGCTATGTGTTGGAAATATCTTAGAAACATACAACTTTGTGTAAAAAAAAAAATGCATTTTCATTTTTCTTCCAACTGTTCCAAAAACTTCTGGAAAAAAATGAACCATTCAAAAGACTCATTATGCCTCATAGATTATACGTTGGGGTGCTAGCTTTCCAAAATGGGGTCAGTTTGTTGATAATTCCATTGTCCTGGTGTTCCAGGGCCTTCAAAAGTGTAATAGGTAGTCAACTAGTTAGATGTGCAATTTATGCTCCTAAAACCCCTGATGGCGCTTCCTGCATGTTGGGCCTCTGTATGTGGCCAGGCAGTAAAAAAGTCTCACACATGGGGTATCGGTTTACTCAGGAGGAGTAGCAGAATGTATTTTGGGGTGTAATTTTTGCTATGTACATGCTATGTGTTGGGAATATCTTATCAATGGACAACTTTGTGTAAAAAAAATGCGTTTTCATTTTTTTTCCACATATTCCAAAAACTGCTGGAAAAAATTAAACCGTTCAAAAGACTCATTATGCCTCATAGATTATACGTTGGGGTATTGGCTTTCCAAAATGGGGTCACTTTGTGGGTAATTCCATTGTCCTGGTGTTCCAGGGCCTTCAAAAGTGTAATAGGTAGTCAACTAGTTTGATGTGCAATTTATGCTCCTAAAACCCCTGATGGCGCTTCCTGCATGTTGGGCCTCCGTATGTGGCTAGGCAGTGAAAAAGTCTCACACATGGGGTATCGTTTTACTCAGGAGGAGTAGCAAGATTGTATTTTGGGGTGTCATTTGTGGTATGCACATGCCATGTGAGAGAAATAAGCTATTACAATGACAATTTTGAGAATTTTTTTAAATAGAAAATACAAATCTTAATTTTGCAAAGTATTGTGGGAAAAAAATACAACTTCAAATAACTCACCATGCCTCTTAATAAATACCTTGGAATGTCTACTTTCCAAAAAGGGGTTATTTGGGGGGCATTTGTACTTTCCTGGCTTGTTAGGGTCCCAAGAAATGAGATAGGCCTTCAGTACATCAGGTGTGATCAGATGTGATAATTTTTTATGATTTGCACTATAGCTTGTAGACTCTAAAACTTTCACACAGACCAAATAATTTCCCAAAATGTTGGGTTATTTTTATCAAAGACATGTAGCAGTATAAATTGTGGCCAAAATGTATGAAGAAATATTAATAATTTGCAAAATTTTATCACAGAAACTAAGAAAAAATCATTTTTTTTCAAAATTTTCGGTCTTTTTTCATTAATAGCGCAAAAAATAAAAAACCCAGAGGTGATCAAATACCACCAAAAGAAAGCTCTATTTGTGGGAAAAAAAGGACAAAAAAATCATTTGGGTACAGTGTTGCATGACTGAGTAATTGTCATTCAAAGTGTGAGAGCGCTGAAAGCTGAAAATTGGTCTGGGCAGGAGGGGTGTTTAAGTGCCCAGTAAGCAAGTGGTTAAACCCGCGCATGCTCAGAAGCAAGTTATGACGTGAGCTTGAATGGAACAGAGTGCCACCGTACGTGCTGAACATAACCACGCTTTGCTAGAGCATTTTGAAAAAACAATGGTGTGTAGGCAACGTCTTTTTTTAAAATGAAGTTTGAAAAACGTCGTTTTTTTTCATGAGAAAAAAATGACGTTTTTTTTCATTACAAAAAATGACCGTGTGTACGCGGCATAAGGAGCTGGTCACAGTTAAGATTATGCTTCTTAGATGACCCTAGCCAGTGCCAAGAAGCTATATAATCAGATCCATTCAAAAATCCAAAAACAAAGGCAAAAGTGGATGGTACCGGAGCCTCTATATGGAAAAACAAGGTTTTGCCTGTAACGCTTCTCTTAGGAGAGCTGGGCTCTGAGATCCAGCACCTTGGTCCCATTGATATACCACAGGTTTGCTCTGGCGGGGCACTATACAGGTTCAAGGCAGTGGACCCTGATAAATTAAAGGAGACCCCCTGTCCTTGAAGGTCTGGCATGACTCCAAGCCCGCTGTGATGGGTGAAGATTGGGTCACTGTGTTAATTCCAGTAGTACCCTGCGGCATGAATGGTAAGTTAAAAAGTTCCTTTGTGGGATTCTTTTAATGAATAGTTGATGTCTTGCCTGTATTTTCTCTTACCACTAGAGGGTGTGAAGTAAAATACCTGGTGTCAGTATCCCATGCCTGCCTGGTTAGATGTCTGTCAGCAGCGCTTATAGAGGAGTTCTGCCTTTCCCTCTCGGATGGTCAGCCGACTGGGAAAAAACACGACAGGTCCCCTTCTCCTGGCCCGTCGTCTGTGGATCAGGAGTGTGTAGAAGATGTGCCTTTAGAGGACCCATTAGAAGGGCATGAGGATGGTTCTTCATTAGAGGGCTTAGCACTGGAGGAGGCCTTCGCAACCTCACAGTCTCAAAGGTTGTTAATTCAATCACTCACTGATACAGTGCGTATTGATTATAAGTTGCCCCTAACAGAGCTGGCAGAGGCCCCTTTTTCCTCTCTGGGTTCTCTAAGGCCTCCTCAAGGGGCACATGTTTTTTCCTATGCACCCGTTGCTGGAACAGCTTATTATGTTGACTGGGAATACCCAGACAGGCATTTTATTCCTCCTAAGATTCTCTCAGATTTATCCTATGGAGGAGAAATTCACTAAGAAATTGAGTGCGCCAGCAGTGGACGCTGCTATCTCTTCCCTGAATAAAAGTCTTACTTGTCCAGTTGACAATGTTCAGGTGTTTAAATATCCAGCCAATAAAAGACTGGAGTCATTGCTTAACCACTTGCTTACTGGGAAAATATACCCCCTTCCTGCCCAGGCGAAATTTCAGCTTCCGGCACTGCGTCGATTTAACTGATAATTGCGCGGTCCTGCGACGTGGCTCCCAAACAAAATTTACGCCCTTTTTTCCCACACATAGAGCTTTCTTTTGGTGGTATTTGATCACCTCTGCAGTTTTTATTTTTTGTGCTATAAACAAAAAAGGGCGAAAATTTTGAAAAAAAACCACAATATTTTTTACTTTTTGCTATAATAAATATCCAAATATACATATTCTTCTAAATATTTTTGGCAAAAAAAAAATATCGCAGTAAGTGTATAATGACTGGTTTGCGCAAAAGTTATAGCGCCTACAAAATAGGGGACATAATTATGTTTTTTTTTTGGCAGCGATCTGCGATTTTAATTGGGCCTGCGATATTATGGCGGACACATCGGACACTTTTGACACACTTTTGGGACCATTCACATTTATACAGTGAACAGTGCTATAAATATGCACTGATTACTGTATAAATGTGACTGGCAGGGAAGGGGTTAACACTAGGGGGCGAGGGAGGGGTTAAATGTGTACCCTGGGAGTGATTCTTACTGTGGGGGGAGGGGACATACTGGGGGAGGTGACCGATCTGTGATCTGTGTACAAGGGACACAGCATCGGTCTCCTCTCCCTGACAGGACGTGGATCTCTGTGTTTACACACAGAGATCCACGGTCCTGCTCAGTTACTGGGCAATCGTGGGTGCCCGGCGGCCATCGGCACGCACATCGTGTTCCCAGTAACGCGGCGGGTGTGCGCGCACGCCCCCCAGTGGCTCTAAAAGACGAGGATATCATACGATGTCCTGTCAGAATAATGGAGCTATCGTGCCGCCGTCAATTGACAGCGGCCGGTAGTGAAGTGGTTAAAGCCTCGTTTGCTATGGCCGATGCTGTTGCACAGCCTGTGATAGCAGCTATTGGCGTCTGTCAATTCCTTAGAGCCCTTTCACACTGGTGCATTTTTGCGGTGTTTTTGACGCTATTAAAACGCACATAAAACACTCCCCATGTATCTCAATGGACCCTTTCACACTGAGGTGTTGCGCTGGAGGAGCGTTGAGAAAAGTCCTGCAAGCAGCATCTTTGGAGCAGCTTTTGAGCGCTGAAAAAAACACTCCAAAAATGCCGCTCTTCATTGAAATGAATTGAAAACGCGGTAAAAACGCCCTGAGCTGTAGAAAAGTCACATGATCTCACAAAAAATTTAACATGCAAGCAGAAAAGAGAACATCTATGGGATCTCAAAAACGATAATTTTTCAAATAGAATCAAGAAAAGAAAAAGCTGTAACATGGTGGCACAGAGGCACATACCCGACTGGGAAAAGCTAAACAACAAACAAAAAAACAACAAACGTGAGTACCAGAACTGGAGAACATCCCACTTCCACTAGTCCCAAATCCCTAACCCTAATCCCGCTCCCAATAGTCCCAAATCCCAAACCCCAATCCCGCTTCCACAAGTCCCAAATCCCTAACCCTAATTCCACTTCCACTAGTCCCAAATCCCTAACCGTAACCCTAATCCCACTTCCACTAGTCCCAAATCCCTAACCCTAATCCCTAATCCCACTTCCACTAGTCCCAAATCCCTAACCCTAATCCCACTAGTCCCAAATCCCTAACCCCACTTCCACTGGTCCCAAATCCCTAACCCTAACCCCACTTCCACTAGTCCCAAATCCCTAACCCTAATCCCACTTCCACTAGTCCCAAATCCCTAACCCTAATCTCACTCCCAATAGTCCAAAATCCCTAATCTCACTTCCACTAGTCCCAAATCCCTAACCCTAATCTCACTCCCAATAGTCCAAAATACCTAACCCTAATCCTGCTCCCAATAGTCCCAAATCCCTAACCCTAACCCTAATCCCACTCCCAATAGTCCAAAAATCCCTAACCCTAACCCCGCTCCCAATAGTCCCAATTCACTAACCCTAACCCTTATCATGCTCTCAATAGTTCCCAAATCCCTAACCCTAACCCTGCTTCCACTAGTCCCAAATCCCTAACCCTAATCCCACTTCCACTAGTCCCAAATCTCTAACCTCACTCCCAATAGTCCAAAATCCCTAACCCTAATCCCACTTCCACTAGTCCCAAATCCCTAACCCCAACCCTAATCTCACTCCCAATAGTCCAAAATCCCTAACCCTAATCCTGCTCCCAATAGTCCCAAATCCCTAATCCCATTCCCAATAGTCCCAATTCACTAACCCTAATCCTGCTCCCAATAGTCCCAAATCCCTAACCCTAATCCCACTTCCACTAGTCCCAAATCCCTAACCCTAATCTCACTCCCAATAGTCCAAAATCCCTAACCCTAATCCTGCTCCCAATAGTCCCAAATCCCTAATCCCACTCCCAATAGTCCCAAATCCCTAACCCCAACCTTAATCTCACTCCCAATAGTCCAAAATCCCTAACCCTAACCCTGCTCCCAATAGTCCCAAATCCCTAACCCTAATCCCACTCCCAATAGTCCCAAATCCCCAACCCCGCTCCCAATAGTCCCAATTCACTAACCCTAATCCTGCTCCCAATAGTCCCAAATCCCTAACCCCACTTTCACTAGTCCCAAATCCCTAACCCTAATCTCACTCCCAATAGTCCAAAATCCCTAACCCTAATTCTGCTCCCAATAGTCCCAAATCCCTAACCCTAATCCCACTCTCCCAATAGTCCCAAATCCCTATACCCTAACCCCGCTCCCAATAGTCCAAATTCACTAACCCTAATCCTGCTCCCAATAGTCCCAATCCCTAACCCCACTTTCACTAGTCCCAAATCCCTAACCCTAACCCCAATCTCACTCCCACTAGTCCCACATCCCTAACCCTAATCTCACTCCCACTAGTCCAGTGTTTCTCAATTCCAGTCCTCAGGCCCCCCCAACAGGTCAGGTTTTCAGGATTTCCATTATTTTGCACAGGTGATTTGATCAGTTTCACTGCCTTAGTAATCACCACAGCCTTTTCATCTGAGGGAAATCCTGAAAACCTGACCTGTTGGGGGGGCCTGAGGACTGGAATTGAGAAACACTGCACTAGTCCCAAATCCCTAACCCTAATCTCACTCCCAATAGTCCAAAATCCCTAACCCTAATCCTGCTCCCAATAGTCCCAAATCCCTAACCCTAATCTCACTCCCAATAGTCCCAAATCCCTAACCCGAACACCGCTCCCAATAGTCCCAAATCCAGAACCGTAATCACATTCAGTATTGATGTTTGAAATGTATTAATTATATAAATAAAAGAAAACAAATTTACATTTATTATGTTTATTACATGACAAAAATAATCACACAATCAACAAGGCTCTACTACAGTCAACCGACTTAGTAGCACCAAAACGCAAAACTTGCATAAGGAAAAACAACTCCAGCTGGTTTAATAACCAGCTGTCGTTGCTAAAGCAAGAGCGCAGAAGAGCAGAAGCTGCTCGGAAGCTCTTCGGAGGTAAACCACACCACTTATAAAATAATCACCAAGAAATACCATAAAGAAATATTTATAGCCAAAAAAAAATCATATCTCCAACATCATCACAAATTCCCAAAACCGCCCCCGCAAACTCTTCAAGCTGGTTACTCAGACGATGAACTCAACTTGTTTAGAGGCCCCCGATTCCAACTCACAAGAATTTTGCAGTGAATTATTGGATTATTTCATTAATAAAATTGAAGGAATCCGTGTAAGCATTCAGCAAAATAGACCTCTCATCAACCCCTCCCCAAAGCTCAAACCAAACACCCACTCAAAACCACAACAATCAACAAATTTCTCCCTAAAACCCACTTCCATCGAGGCCACCAAAAATATCATCGGTACTCTGCGTAATAGCACAGCGCCCAATGATATCATCCCCACCAAACTGCTGAAAGAGTGTGCCGATATTTTGGCACCAGCTATCTCGCAGCTCTTAAACCAATCATTCAAGGAGGGCACGGTGCCCACCTTGCTGAAACAAGGTATAATCAAACCGATTCTAAAAAAAAAAAACCCTCAACCCCAAAGATCCAAACAACCGTCGACCCATAACAGCCCTAAATGTCTTCTCCAAGATAATGGAGAAAGAAGTTGTACAACAGCTACAACATCATTTAGACACTTATAAATTACTTGATCAGTTTCAATCAGGGTTTCGTCCTGGTCACGGAACAGAAACCGCGCTGCTCAAAATATGGGATGACGCTCTAGAGGCCGCAGACGAAGGAGAATCTTGTCTCCTGGTACTGTTGGACCTAAGCGCTGCCTTCGACACTGTAGACCATGGACTACTTCTGACTCGGCTAGTTGAAGTAGCAGAGTCATTGAATGTGATTTAGCTTGGTTCTCCTCCTTCTTGGAAAACCGATCACAAATAGTGAAATTCAATATCTATCTCCGCCCCCTTTTGGAAATCATCAGTAATCAGAAGTTACTTTATCACTCTTATGCAGATGATACACAATTTTTTTTCGCATATGCAACAAAAAGTATCATTCTCTTGGACTAGAGAAATGGCTTTCTTTAATAGAAAACTGGATGACAGAGTTATCTTAAACTCAACGGTTCAAAAACACGCCAACCGTAAAAATCATCCTGCAACGACATGGACGGCCCCGCTCATTCTGGGTCAATCCATCACCCCCAGCGCCAAAGTCAAAAGTCTCGGAGTAATTTTTGACACCAACATGACAAAGGATGCACAAATAGGGTCAGTAGTCAGCGGATCGCACCATCTGCTGCGCCTACTACGCAGACTCACCCCCTTTATTCCGAAAGAAGACGTTGCAGTCGTGGTGGGAACAATTATCAATTCCAGACTGGACTATGCAAATGCCCTCTATCTCGGACTCCCTAAATACCAAATCACTCGTCTTCAAGTCGTTCAAAATACAGCCGCTCAACTAGTGACTGTCAAAAAAACATGGGAATCAATCTCACCTTCACTGAGATCCCTTCACTGGCTGCCAGTAAAAGACAGAATCACTTTCAAGGCACTCTGTCTAATGCATAAGTGCATTCATGGAAACGCTCCCCAATATCTATGCTGAAAAAAAAAAGCCCACAACCCCTATCGTATTTTACGATCCACCAATCAAAACCTTGTCCAGATACCCAAAGCCAGATAGAAGTCCAAAGGAGATCAAAGGTTTGCAGTCCAGGGACCTCGACTGTGGAACGCTCTGCCCACCAACACTCGATTGGAGTCGAACCACTTGGCCTTCAGGAGAAAGATTAAAACCTATCTCTTCTGAGGTCAAAGGGTTGCACTCACAGAATGGATACAGCGCCCAGAGGCGATTCAGTTCGCATTTGTTGCGCCATATAAGTTTTTCACTCACTCACTCACCCTAGGATCGGCCCTGCCAGAGCAGGTAAGTATAACATGATTGTTATTTAAAAAGATAAATAAATTACAATCACTTTCAGGATGCTAGACATCGGCTCATTAACCGCTTGTGGACCACCGCACAACGATATACGTCGACAGAATGGCACGGCTGGGCACAAGGGCGTACATGTACGTCCTCTTTAGGAACCCAGCCGTGGGTCACTAGCGCTCCGCCGAAGCTCTGTGACCGCACCCGCGGGACCTGCGGACCCGATCGCCGTCGGTGTCCCGCGATCGGGTCATAGAGCTGAAGAACGGGAAGAGGTAAGTGTGAACAAACCTTTCCCGGCTCTTCGTGGCTTGTCACTGATCGTCTGTTCCTTGTCCTAGGGAACGACGATCAGTGATGTCACATGCCCAGCCATGCCCCCTAAAGTAAGAATCACAAACTAGGGCACACTTAACCCCTACCATGCCCCCTACAGGTTAACCCCTTCACTGCCATTGTCATTTTCACAGTAACCAGTGCATTTTTATAGCACCGGTCGCTGTAAAAATGACAATGGTCCCAAAAATGTGTCAAAAGTGTCCGATGTATACGCCATAATGTCGCAGTCACAATAAAAATCACAGATTGCCGCCATTAATAGTAAAAAAAAAATATTAATAAAAATGCCATAAAACTATCCCCTATTTTGTAGATGCTATGGGCCAGATTCACACGTCGTATCTTTAGTTTGAATCCTCAAACCAAGATACGACGGCTTCTGGCTTCGATCCGACAGGCGTACGGCTTCGTACGCCTTCGGATCGTAGGTGCAATACTTTGGCGCCCGCTGGGTGGAGTTTGCGTCGTTTTCCGCGTCGGGTATGCTAATTAGCTTTTTCCGGCGATCCACGAAGGTACGCACGGCCGTCGCATTCTCTTACGTCGTCGCTAGTCGGCTTTTCCCGGCGTATGGTTAAAGCTGCTGTTTTGTGGCATATAGATAGACTTGCCATGTTAAAGTATGGCTGTCGTTCCCGCGTCAAATTTTAATATTTTTTTTTTTCGTCCGTGAATAGTAAAGGACGTAACGCACGTCAAAGTAAAAAAAATGACGTCGGTGCGACGTCATTTCGCGCAAAGCACGGCGGGAAATTTCAAAACGGAGCATGCGCATTTCAATCGGCGCGGGGACGCGCTTCATTTAAATGAATCACGCCCCCTACCCACCCAATTTGAAATACGCACCGAGAAATACACTACGCCGCCGTAACTTACGGCGCAAAATCTTCCTGGATTCGAAATTCCGCCAGGTAAGATACGGCGGCGTAGCGTATCTCTGATACGCTGCGCCAGGGCAATTCTTTGTGAATCTGGCCCTATAACTTTTGCGAAAAGCAATCAAACGCTTATTGCGATTTTTTTTACCAAAAATATGTAGAAGAATATGTAAACTGAGGGAAAAAAATGTGTTTTTATATATTTTTGGGGGATATTTATTATAGCAAAAAGTAAAAAATATTTCATTTTTTTCAAAATTGTCGCTCTATTTTGGTTTATAGCGCAAAAAATAAAAACCGCAGAGGTGATAAAATACCACCAAAAGAAAGCTCTATTTGTGGGAAAAAAAGTACGTCAATTTTGTTTGGGAGCCAGGTCGCACGACTGTGCAATTATCAGTTAAAGCGACGCAGTGCCGAATCGCAAAAAGGGGCCTGGTCCTTTACCTGCTTAATGGTCCGGGCTTAAGTGGTTAAGCATTAACCCTTCTGGCGGTATCCCCGAGCGTGACTCGGGGTTGATTTTTTCTACCAAAATCGGTAACCCCGAGTCACGCTCGGGGTAGATATGCAGAGCCTGCAGCGTGCGCTGGCTTACCTTCTCCTGGATCCAGCGATGTCACCGCGCTGTGTGAGCGAGCGGGACCTCGCTCGATTCACACAGCGTCCTCCTGTGCCGCCGATCTCCGTTCCCTGCGACGTTACGACGCACGGGAGCGGAGATCGGCGCCAAATTCAAAAAAGTAAACAAACACTATACATACAGTATACTGTAATCTTATAGATTACAGTACTGTATGTAAAAAAAAACACACCCCCCTTGTCCCTAGTGGTCTGCCCAGTGTCCTACATGTCATTTTATATAATAAAAACTGTTCTTTCTGCCTGAAAACTGTAGATTGTCCATAGCAACCAAAAGTGTCTTTTTATGTCAAAAATGGTTTTAGATCAGCTAGAAAACAGCGATAATAAATTATAATCACTTGCATAATTGTGCGATAGCGATTTGTGGGGAAATTTGTCATAAAAAAAAAAAAGTAATGACAGCAACAATTCTGCAACTGAGCAAATTTCAGTGATTTTGAGTTGATTACATTATTGAATAATTTTTATTTTAATTATATTATTACTTGCTATAATTATTTATAATTATTTATTATATTATAATTTAAAATTTTGTTTTTAAAAAAATGTCATACCCGGGATGCCTATTAGATTCTTGTTTGGTCAGATTTAAGTGAGTTATTCCTAAAAATCACAGGCCTACAGTATAAAACACCAAATTTCCATTGCAAATAATGGTACCGCTTTCAGCATGTTTTTTCAGAAAGAATCATACCGCCAGGGAGGTTAAGGCATTCATATGGTCTCCGACACCCTGAAAAGGAACTGTAGGCTACCTCCAGGCCTGAGCAATTGTTATTTTGGCCGACAAAAATAAGTAGATCCAGTATAGGACTTTCTGTAGGTTAGAGGAAGGGTGGTGAGGGGATTAGTTAGGAGCACATCATCTGCGAAGAGGCTTAATTTGTTAAAAACAACAAAAAGCCTCCAGATAGTGAAAAACTGTATGGTTAAGGGTTTATTTAGAATAAAAAAGGCTTTACAGGATAGAGCCAAGGTCCAACTCGAAGGCCAGAGTGTCACACACTTTTTTAAGCGCTGTGGAGGGGTGTGCCTTTCAACAAGCGCCCACCTCAACCAAAAGGGAGGTCAATTCAGAGATACTGTACAGTGCTCCCTCTCAAGTTTCCTCGAAGAGGCCAACTGGATTATGTGGCCTTGAATAGTAGCCTTATGGGCTTCCCACAGAGACTCTGCTGTAGAGACAGAGCCCACAATATCTATAAGAAATATGTTTGGAGGTGGGAGTGGATTTGCTAGCAGGTAGCTTCAGTAGTCAAGAGGGATTAGTTGATCCTCCAATAAGAGGGAGGCTTGGTCAGACCAGAAAGGGTGAACAACAGCACCAGAGGGTCGTGATCCACCCAGATGGAGGAAGGGATTGAAATCTTACAAGCCAACATGAACACATGGTCTATCCTACAGGAGCTATCATGCGGGTTAGAGTAAAAGTTGTAGTTGCGAGCAGTAGGGTGGAGTTCTCTCCAGACATCGACTAGACCAAAGGTTTGTAGGAGTGAATTCATGTGGGTGTCTTGTGCTGGGTCATAGATAGGGGGCTCCCTGTGTGTACCGCTTATCTAGAGTGGAGTTCAGAGGGACATTAGAGTCACCTAGGAGGAGAACACCTTTTTTGTGTTGGGAAAGGACCTTACATGTGTGAGAAAAATCTATGCTGGAACCTATTACGAGTGTAATACAAAATAATAGTGACAATAGTGAAAGCAATAGTAAAACAAAACAAAAATGACCTCTCGATCCCAGATGGTGCTCTGTAGGAGCAAATATCTATCTGTAGGGTATGTGATCTCTATGGTGCACATGAAACACATGTTGTGTTGGAGCGCTATCAGGATCCTCCCATGTTTCTCAGCAGCTGGTGTAAAAAAGGAAAGGGGTGGTGTAAAAAAGAGGAAAGTGCAAAGTGCATAGAGAAACCATGGATCAGAGGATTGTGCAAATCTGGTTTCCTGAAAGCAGACAATATCTACCTTCTGGGATTTAGGATATTGAAAAACCTTAGACCGCCTAAGGGGCGAACTGAAGCCATAGATATTTTGGTAATGGGGTTGTGATCATGGTGGCAGGGAATTGTCAGGCCCAACTGGAGAAGTGGAAGTAAAACATTTAGGCCACTTTCACACTGAGGCGCTTTACAGGCATATTTGCATTAAAAATAGCGACTGTAAAGCGCCTGAAAACTGCTTCTGCAGCCCCAGTGTGAAAGCCTGAGTGCTTTCACACTGGAGTGATGGGCATGCAGGACAGGAAAAAAAGTCCTGCAAGCAGCATCTTTGGGGCAGTGCGGGAGCGGTGTATACACCGCTCATAAAAAGTGCCTGGAAAGCACTTCGGCAGCAGCGCTTTAACCCTTTCCATGGCCGCTAGCGGGGGGTTAAAAGCATGCTAGTGGTCAAAAAGCCCTGCTAAAACTAGTAGCGCTTTACTGCTATTGCCCCCCCGCCCCAGTGTAAAAGTAGCCTTAGGTGGGACCAACCTTCCATCCAACCCCGAGTCCATAAAAACAGAAAAGAAGGAAAGTGGTCAGAAGAGGATGAGGAAAAGAGAAAGTACAAAGATGAGTGAGACTGTACAAAAATCACAACAAAGGTGGAAAGCACCTATTCAGGCAGGACACCTAGCGGAGTGGCTCTACCACTGGATACATAGCTTCTTATGAGCTAACAACTGAGCTCCCATGGAGACTGACAGGGGGGTTATGGGTTCCACTTCCCAAGGGCCAGGGACTGACAGAGTGGCTGGCAAACGGTTCTCAGGTTCAGGGGAAAGGCGTATAAGAAAGTAAAGCATACAGACAACAGAATGAGGGAGGAGGAGGATGAAAGGCAGGGATAAAAGAAGGAAAGGGTGAGGGGGGAGCTGGGGTAGAAGAACACAGAAAGTTAGGTTAGGGGAACCCCGTGTCAAGAGGGAGTAAGCCATAGTCAGAGAGTGGAGAAATAAGCAAGCAACAAAGCTTCGAGAGGGGCCAAAAATAATGGGTTGAGAAGAAGTAGCAAGGTTAAGCCAAGCCCTCACCCCCTCAAGCTGAAAACTATTATATATAGGCAAATGCTTGGGATGCAATGCAATGAGCCTGACTGGTCAAGGAGCAGGGAAGGCGGAACTGGTGGAGGCATGGAAAATGATGATTAAAGGGGTTGTAAAGGAAAATGTTTTTTTCCGTAAATAGCTTCTTTTACCTTAGTGCAGTCCTCCTTCACTTACCTCATCCTTCGATTTTGCTTTTAAATGTCCTCATTTCTTCTGAGAAATCCTCACTTCCTGTTCTTCTGTCTGTAACTCAAACCCATAATGCGAGGCTTTCTTCCTGGTGTGGAGAAAGCCTCTTGAGGGGGCGAGCAGGAGAGTCAGGACGCCCACTAACACACAGCTCCTTTCTCTATCTGCAAAGTAGAGAGTGTCCTGACTTGCCTGCTCGCCCCCTCCCCCCTTAAGAGGCTTTCTCCACACCAGGGAGAAAGCCTCGCATTACGGTGTTGAGTTACAGACAGAAGAACAGGAAGTGAGCATTTCTCAGAAGAAATAAGGACATTTAAAAGCAAAATTGAAGGATGAGGTAAGTGAAAGAGGACTGCCCTACAGTAAAGGAAGCTATTTAGGGGAAAAAATAATTCCTTTACAACCCCTTTAAGGAGGGAGAGGAGGGGGAAAAGGGGAAGGGGAGGGAGGGCGGGGGGAGTAAAGGAATGAGGGAGATAGAGGAAGGGTCTAGAAGCCATCCCTGCCCCAAGTCATCTACATTAACAACAGACCTTGAAAAATAAGATTAAGCACACATAGGTCAATGGAGGGGAATCACACCGACCCAGACCCCCCTCAGGGCAAAAAACTTAATGAATACTAACAAAAGCAGATGTACCTAAAATCAGGAAATGCTAAACAAAAATAAGTAACCTTGAAAAGAGCGTACTGTTGCATGCCATCAGGTGACAAGCCAGGGTACCTGCGGAGGCAAAAAGTCACCAGTCACATAAAAGAAACTTTAGGATACTGGTGGAGTTCATCAGGCAGAAGTCCCTCAATATCAGGAAGGAACATCAAGGCCCTTGTTGGGCACAATAGGCAGGAGGGATCCAAAATCGTAGGCAACAGGCCCAAATGCCACAGGGCATAACAAGGGACAGCGTCAAATAAAATATAAGGCAAGGCGCCTGATTAAGCGAGGACTCACAGAGGTGACCACCGGTCATGGGAGGGAGAAGCCCAAGTTGAGGTATCAGCTAGGTAGGGAGCATAGAGAGCCTGAACCCAAAAGAGTGTGAGGGCTTTGGATCTCTTGCGACCCGTTGTGATCTTCTAAAAGTGGCTGAGTTGCCTGGGAGCAGGTTGTGCGTTTGAGGGGCATGGCAAGTCAAAGGCAGTGCCCCCAGATGGGGTGAGGTGCAGAGACTCAAGCATGGATTGCGCTTCCTCCCGGGTGGTGACTGAGTAACTGTTGCCCCAGTAGTCTAAGGACAGACAGAAGGGAAAGCCCCAATTGTATTTCATGTGGTGGTTCAGCAGAACAAAGGTGAAAAACTTAATTTGACTGCGTTTCTTGGGGGTTATCTGGGACGAAACAGAGAAGATTTGGTAGTGATAGCCGTGGAAGCATAGATCCGACCTCCCACTAGCACATCCAAATTTCAAGTATCAAACTTTGACAAACCCTTCATGAAACAAGGAGTTTTGTCTGCTGTGAACAGCATATACGATCCCTTGAGTTTCATAGCACTCTATACTATTTATGGAAAGATAGTTCTATGACAATTTACTTCTGAAAACACAGATTGTATTACTCTATTACCCAGAGAGAAGGAACAAAGATGGGAATCATGGAAAGAGTTCCTAAAAGCACTAGACCACCTTAAGATACTGCGTTACTACATTCCTGCATCCCTAATTAATGCCACCAGAAGAAATACCCATGTTTTCTCTGATGTTTCCACTGAAGCAATAGCTGTGGTAGCCACCTCAAAATTATAGATCCAAGAGATCAAGTAAATGTGGGTTTTGTACTTGGTAAGGCCAAAACCAGCACATACCATTCCAAAGCTTGAATTCTGTTCAGTCATATTGGTTGAAATTGCTGAGCTTAATAAATATGAAATAGACTTTGAAATAGACTCTCTTCACTTTTACACACACAGCAAGACAGTGTTGAGATAAATACATAACCAAAAAAAAACAATTCTAGGTGTATGTTAGTAACAGAATGTTCTCCAATTCCGATCAATGGCACTATGTGCCTACGGACCTCAACCCAGCTTATTGCAGTACCCATGTAGTACCAGCCGTTGCATTTCTGGACACTTCATGGCCATCTGAATTCTTGAGTGATGACCCCATCACGATTCTCACTGATTCTACATTTTGAACTGGTTGAACCTGAGTCTGGCAAGGACATAAGACCCAATACTGTTATACGCAAATATCACAATATTTTTTCATGTTGCTCACCATTTGGCAAACCAATACTCAGGACCATAAAGTGTGTCATGGATGAAACATCTGTAAAGGATATCCCACCATTAAGGATGATTTATCTTTTAAATCAACAACTTGATTCAAAGGGAGGAAAGAAGGACTGGTGCATTTTGCTGCCTTCCTCTCCAAAGATAGTCATAACCAGTCTTCTTTGCAGTCTTAAATACACCTTTAAGTTTTACAGTATGTTAATGTTTGCATTATTATTCCATGTTCTCCCCTGTATCCCTGAAATAGAGGCTTCACATACAGTTTGGACTTGTTTCTCTATTGTTTTAATATTGAAATCATAGATTCCTACGAGGAGTATCATGTTACACATGCATTGTTTATTTGCTTTAAATCATTTTGTCACTACCTCCTTTATTGGCTAGGGGGTGCTCTATATATTTAGTCCTACCCTTCTTTCTCATGCTCCATTCATCCCATGTATTGCATTTTGCTGAAGCTAAACACACTATGATATTTTGACCCATCTGATGTTCATCTGTTATGATCTGCACACGTTTGGATTAATGCTTTCCTATGATATACAAGATGTCATTTGGATTGAGTCACTGTCTGCCAAGCTACTGAGAATGTAAGTTAAGCTACCTCACCACAACTGGATCAGTTATAGAGATCACACTGTCCGTGCTAGATTGTAAAAGAAGAACAGATCCCTAGACACAGAATTTGACAGTATACGGACAGGTTAGGCAAAATGCCACTGCTATATGGCGGTACTTTTCTCTTTTTTGGGAGATGTGATTTGTACAGTGAGTCCACAGCAGATAGGGACCATAGTTAAGCACCCTGGTAGCCCACTTTAATTAAACAATTTGAACTTCACTCAGCAACAAATAATGAAAAAAAATACCAAGCAATCTGGCTACACTTTGACAGCATGTCCGCTGCTAGTATACAGGCTTTCCTGGCTCACTCAGTCTCAATTACAGTATCTTAGTGAACCGGCCCACTTCTGGCCTCTCAATAGGGTCCTCTAGTCCCTTTGAGCTTGCTCAACTCCTCCAGAGAATTTTGGACCTCCTCAGTTTCCTCAGTCTCCCAGACCCTCTTGGTCCCCCAGACTGTTGTATATGTCCATAATTTCCCAGTCTTTGGGCAAGGAATCTCCCCTCACAAGGGTTGCATTCTCCAACATGAGCTCCCAGCTCTCCTGACAGGACTCTGTCTCTAAACAACAGCAACTGCCCTGAGCCATGCTCAGATCTGGTTTATAATGAGTATGTGCACTTAGACACACACAAACTGCAGAATTTCAGGAAACATGGACACAGGGCTGAGGGCTTTGTACCACCCTTCAGGACCTTCAAACTCTTGGCCCTAATCTGGATGTACCAAATCTAGAGAAAACTTAAAGCACCGTTTGCTCACAAAACATCGGTTGGCACTTCTTATAGAAGGCATAAAGAAAATAATTTAAAAACATATATATTATGATACATGATATATAGTGAGCCCTTGTGTGTCAATGCGTTTCGCTGTTAAGCTTCATTAGGACACATTCAAGGTTCGTTGGTGGCAAGAAAGAGAATGGGTCTCACTATCTAGAATAAAACATATGTGTTTATAATCATAATAATGATAACACACATCTTTAAAAGGCACTGTTTTGTCCAGCCGACAAACATGGCACAACACATACAAAAATGGAGATACCTTGCAGGAGATACAGCCTTGTTCACAAGATTCCAAAAACAGCGGTTTTATTCAAAAAGACTAGCTCCACTAGTTCTATCAACAGATAATCATAATGACCAGCTATAGCAAACAATACAAAACCAAAAATGAGCCCACAGAATGGTAATATATATATTGAGGTTAGACAAGTATACCAAAATAAAAATACCTACTAGCTCATATATAACAGGTATCCTCACACAATGTGTTCCAAATGAAGTTTAAAATAAAAATCCAGATTAGCGAAGACAGGGGGGATGGATATGGACAGATAGCCGGAATTAAGGGTTAAAGTGTTCCAAAGTATCTCACCGACTATAAAACCCATTATAAAGCCTTAAGATACATAAGCTAAACCGTACATAGACACAGTGCTGTGATGCAATCCAAACATATAAAAAATCCCCTTGAGATAATCTAAAATAGAAAAAACAGGGAAGTATTGTCAATCCTCCGTATTATAGAGTGATCACCAGAAAGTATTGTGTGACATAAAAGAAGCAGCAGTACTTACTATCAATAGAGAGATGTCTCAGATAACCCCCTGGGAGAAAGCCGCATGCTATTCACATCGGCCTTGGAGTTAGTGGGGCATTTTATAGCCCCTTCAAAGCCACGATGTTCATGTCAAAACACAAATCCAGTTTCCGGCGATGCCGTCACACGGACACGTGGAAACCGAGCTGCGCTTGCATGCCAAACATCCCATAGTGGGAGAGACGCCAACGTCAGGAAATAAAGTGGAGCATGCAAGCGGAGCCTAGCAACGCTCACACACTCGCAAAGCACATCCTGTCATGCGCACCACTCCCAGAAAGACAATGAGGGCACCCCAAAACACATAAGACGTTTCAACGTCATAAGAGGGCAACCTTCAATCAAGGGCGCATGCAAAAGGTGGCACAACAAAAAGTGTATTCAACATAAATGGCAAAAAGGGGGGCTTATCCTGAGCTAGCCATGAAGGGGAGAAGAAATATTAATCTTTTAAAACAGGCTGTGTTGTATCTCAAAGATTCATCACCATTCAGTACTATTTGTGCCAAAACACATCAAGTGGACAGACAGTGATTCATAACAATTTGATTAAATGCTTACATACCATCAAAAACATAGTCTTAATAAAACAAATACAAAAATGCATTGTACAAGAATAGAGGATTCATCAATTGCATGTTTAGCATATTAATCAATGCATCAATGAAATAGCATATCTTTCTTTGTTCATAAGAAGTCTTAATAACCCTACTTTGGAATTTTTATTTCAAAACAAACATCACTGTGGAGTAAACAGACAAAAGACTTATAAAATATTTCGGAAGGGTTAAATGCTAGAAAAAAGTATTTGGTGCACCTAAAATTTCAGGGGAAAAGGGGTCAGGTATCATAAATGTGTCTACATCAGGTAAAATCTACAGAAAAGGTCTAATACTTAACATTTCGTTCAGACCTGGGTATGATGTAGCTTGTAGGTTATGTACCCACTGTGTCTCCCTCTGTAGAACTCTTTGATCAAAGTTGCCCCCCCCCGAGGATTCTCGTAGATCCGATCGAGGGCAGCAAATTTTAAAACATGGGGGTCATATGTATGTTTGAAAGCCACATGATGGCCAATGGCTGTGTTAAACAGGCCACTCGTGGCATAATATATCCTTGATCCTTTTCCAAAAGGGTCTAATCGTTTTGCCAATGTAGAAAGCTCCACATTGGCAAAAGATGATGTATATGATCCCCTTAGTATGACATGTTATATGGTGCCGTATAGTATGGGTGTGACTATTAGGAAGAGAAATAGAGGGTCCTTCTATAAGTAAGTAACAGAAGTCACAAGTTCCACACTGAAATAGCCCCAATTGATCCTGTTGTTTCTTTTGTGATTTCTGGTATTGGCTCTAAACTAAACGATCTTTGATTGATCCTGATTCTATACGTTATTTTGGGTCTAAAGCCACATACACACGATCATTTTCAGCATGAAAAAAACGTTGTTTTTCAGCATGTTGAAAAAACTAAGTTTTTCCAACTTCATCATTAAAACGACGTTGCCCACACACCATCGTTTTAAAAAAAAATGATCTAGCAATGCGTGGTGACGTACAACACATACAATGTCATTATAAAGGGGAAGTTCCATTCGCCTTTGGGCTGCTTTAGCTGATTCCGTGTTAGTAAAAGACGATTCGCGCTTTTTTGTCTGTTACAGCGTGATGAATGTGCTTACTCCATTATGAACGATAGTTTTACCAGAACGAGGGCTCCCGTCTCATAACTTGCTTCTGAGCATGCGCAAGTTTTTAACATCGTTTTAGCCCACACACGATCATTTTTTACAACCCGAAAAAAGACATTGTTTAAAATGACGTTAAAAAATGCAGCATGTTCGAATTTTTTTTTGTCGTTTTTCAGAACCTGAAAAAAGATGTGAAACCCACACACGATCATTTAAAATGACATTTTTTAAAAACAACGTTTTTTTCATGACGAAAAATGATCGTGTGTACGCGGCATTAGTCCCAAATATTTAGTAAGTATTGGGCCTGCTGATAAAATGTGCCAATTTTTTGGGATGATTGAGCGTATTTTTTGGTGTTGATCAGAATAGGTTGTAATGAATCTTACTCTATTGGAGTCTCTTTTTAGGGCCTGAGAACAGAACCGCATCCCTAGGTCTGCCCTGGGCTTTTTTGAAAGCCCTTTTAAGGCAGGTTCTACTGTATCCCCTAGCCAGTAAGCGTTCATATAAAAGGTCAGCCTCACACTTGAAGCAGACATCGTTAGAACAGTTTCTCCTGAGGCACAAGTACTGTCTAAAAGGGACACTTGAACCAGTGATTGTGGATGTGCACTGGATGAGGAATCATGCTTCTTTTGATCCTGCTCATAACATCAAAACATCATCTATATAGCGGAACCACCATAAAACATTTGAAAGAAGGTCAAAGTGTTCCTCATTCAAAAACAAATCCCGCTCCCACCGCCCAAGGTACAGGTTCATGTATGAAGGGGCGCAACAGGTGCCCATAGTGACACCCTGTACCTGGAGGAAGAGGGACCATCAAAAGAAAAAAAAAATTGTGAGGATATGGGACAGGAGTTGTATACTATGTTTTTCATTTTTTGAATTTGGCGCCGAACTCCGCCCCGTGCGTCGCGCTGCTCAGGAATGAAGCTTGGCACTCGGCAGTCACCAGTGTGTGAATTGAACAAGATGACAGCTCGCCCACACAGTGGGGAGACAATCGCAGGATCCAGGGACAAGGTAAGTAACTTCCCCTGTATCTTGCAATGCGATCCTGAGTCTGGCTTTTGGTATATAAAGTTCACCCCGAGCCTGACACAGGAATACCGCCAGGTAATGTATGCTATTTCATTATATTTCACATAATTTGTATAATATGCTAAAAATGCAATTGATGAATAATTTATTCTTGTACAATGTATTTTTGTATTTGTTTTATTAAGACTATGTTTTTGATGGTATGTAAGCATTTAATGAAATTTTTATGAATCACTGTCTGTCCACTTGTTCTGTTTTGACACGGATAGTATGGAATGGTAATGACTCTTTGAGATACAACACAGCCTGTTTTAAAAGATTAATATTTCTTCCCCCCCTCTCTGGACTAGCTCAGGATAAGCCCCCCTTTTTGCCATTTATGTTGAATACACTTTTTGTTGTGCCGCCTTTTGCGTGCGCCCTTGATTGTGAGTTGCCCTCTTATGACGTTTATGTGTTCTTGGGTGCCCTCATTGTCTGGCTGGGAGTGGTGTGCATGAAAGGATGTGCTTTGCGAGTGTGTGAGCGTTGCTAGGCTCCGCTCGCACACTCCGCGTTATTTCCAGATGTCAGCGTCTCCATCCCGCTATGGGATGTTTGGCGTGCGAGCGCTGCTCAGTTTCCACGTGTCGGGGTGACATCATCGCCGGACGCCGGCTGCATGTTTTGACACGAACATCGCGGCTTTGAAGAAGTTATAAAAGGCCCCACTCACTCTAAGGCCGATGTGAATAGCATGCAGCTTTCTCCCAGGGGTTTATCTGAGACATCTCTCCATTGATAGTAAGTACTGCTGCTTCTTTTATGTTGGACAATACTTTCTGGTGATCACTCTATAATATGGAGGATTGACAATACTTCCCTGTTTTTTTCTATTTTAGATTATCTCAAGGGGATTTTTTATATGTTTGAATTGCATCACAGCACGCTGTATGTACAGTTTAGCTTATGTATCTTAAGTCTATATATTCAGTGAAATACTTTGGACCTGAGGATTATATTTAACCCTTATTCCGGCTACCTGTTCATATCCATCCCTCCCTGTCTTCGCTGATCTGGATTTTTATTTTAAACTCCTTTTGGAACACCATGTGCGAGGATTCGCTTATATATGAGCTAGAAGGTATTTTACTTTTGGTATACTTGTCTAACCCCAATATATATATTACCATTCTCTGGGCCCATTTTTGGTTTTGTATTGATTGCTATAGCTGGCCCTTATGATTATCTGTTGATAGAACTACGGGAGCTAAGGGGGTGTGTCCGGACGAGCACCGAGGCATACATGCCTGTGCAGAGCTCCGCTGAGAAGGCCTCAATCCGCTGCCATCCACTGCACAACTTTGCACTATTCAACCTCCAAATGGCTTTGCACATACCTGGGCTTTCCCTATCCCAGCTCTGGCCCGATTGGCGGAGCCTGACCGGTTGACATTCCGCCAGGCCCGCGGATAGTTCCTCTAGGCCGAGGCCCACCGCCATCTTGAGGCCTACGGAGCCTCCTGCTCCCCCTCAATCTGGGTTCAGCGATCCACGGGACGAGCACTTGCTTCACCATCCCTCACCGGCGGCAACATTTCTAGACGTGCCAGGACAGGTCCGCACCTACGGGAGGTCACAAGGAGATTCCGGTTGATCGGCTCCACAACCCTGCAGTCTGACACCATCTTGAGGCATCGGAAGTCATCCTAGCGGGTACATCGCTCAACAGGACACTCACCCACCCCTTTTGACACCCCCCCTGTGTTACTGCCCTTGGAGGAGCCCTACCACCCTTACAGCAGAGGGGGATCTAGTTCTGGACAATGGGAGGGGAGCGGTGGCAGAGAGGAAGAGACGCCCCTCCGCTGGACGGCCATTGTAGGTAAGACTGTGGCTTCAGCCTAGTCCTGGAAGACGGTGGTCATCTTGGTGCACCCAGGGCTCGTATTTACACCTGTTTTTGACCTCCCTGATGCCTGGAATCCCCCTTAAAGGACATAGAAGGCTCCCTGGACTGATACCCTCTGTCCTCGGCCCTTATAACAGTAACACTGTACTAACCTCTCCACGCAGCTATTAATGAAGTCACTCTCTCAACTAAATGATGCACTTAACAAAAGACTAGAGACCGGGGGGTTGCATTTATGGCCCGTTAAATGGCGGATGCTTAGGACTAGAACTCCGGCCTCACTTTGTCCTTCCATGGCTCCCGCTCCACAACGCTATCTTCTACAGCCCCGGGAGCCATCCCACTAGCTCCAGGAGCTGCTCAGCTACCCCACGAACATTTTATATGGGGAAGGTCGGGGACCAACGTCGCATTTACAAGAAACCTACGTCGCAGGCCGCAATCCAGCCCTCTCCTCTCATGGACCACTTTGAGCTTAGGCCTCAATCCCCAGCCTCTGGAACTTCGGCTGACATTTTGGATCTGCCCGACGCACTCCCGCTGGTCGATCCTTCTCTCTTTACTGAACAGCCTGCATCCCAGCCACAAGCTCCTAATCTACCAGCGAAGGCGGCGCCGTTGACGGAGAAGGTGCTCGAACAAAAGCTGCAGGCTTTGCTGCAAAACCTCACCAACAACATCGCTAAGGAGGTAAATAAATGAGAACACAAACTTAGATCACTTGGGGAAACGCACTGATAATCTTGAGACTAAATTTGATGATATGGTCCAATATGTCCATGCTTTGGAAGATGAAAATGCTACCCTTAAAAACGCTGTGTCGCAGCTTCAAATGCAACAAGAGGACCTTGAGAATAGAGAACGCCGACAGAACCTATGGATCCGTGGGGTCCCTGAGTCAATTCCTGATAAGGAAATTCGGCCCTATCTGCTGGCTTTATTTATTTATTTATCTAGCACCAGGTATCCCTGATATAGATTGGTGCCTTGATAGGGCGCACAGATCGCTGGCCCCTAAACCTCCTCAGGGGGCCAATCCCAGAGACATCATTGTTTGTTTCCACTTTTATGAAAGTAAAGAAGCTTTGACCTTCATCACCCGCAACAGATCAAGAATTGAATTTAAAGGTACAGATTCAACTTTTTAGTGATCTATCCCTCATTACCCTAGCTAAACGTCACGCACTGAGGCCTGTCACGGCCCACCTACAGCGTCACCAAACCCCATACTGTTGGGGCTTTCCATTTCGCTTAACAGTAACCAAAGATGGCTTGCAGCATTCCATGAGGGGTCTTGAGGAATGTGATTCTTTTATCCGGAACCTGGGTCTCCCTCCAATCCCAGATAAAGACCTACAGGCACAACCTTCGATGCCCAGACCTCTTTCTACCCCAGACAAGATATGGACCCTGGTTCGCTAGTGATCTCGGAATGCTGTCTTCACCCCTCAAAGGACTACATCATCCAAGGTCCCACCTGACTTTGCCTTTTTTTCTTTTTTTGAATCATTTGTATGCTGCTCTTCTACACAGAGATCCTGATCCCCACCTTTGTGTCTGATTGTTTTGATCACCAGATCTAATTTTCCTTTTTTTTGTTCCATACAGCTGGGGTTTTTACCCCCTGAACAATTGCTTGTTGAGTATTTCCTGATTATTTTTAATTATAGTTTTCTTGGAAGGGACTGAGGCCGGTAAGTTGGATCCTGCGGGCTGACATGCCCCCATCTGGCTTAATGCCTGAAAGGTATATTTTTTTTGCTGTTTTTTTCCTTTTCTCTAACGATTTTTTTTTGCATATAGTGTCGATCCTATGGTCAGTTTCGACCTTTGACTTCCATCCCAAGTGTTCTTGGAACTTCCATGTATTGCTCATGTTTCTATTTTTGTTCTTTATTTAATTTTTTTAGGGCCTTTTTTTGATCCGTTTAAGAAACACGGCTGTGTTTCCACTACTTTGTGCCAATTATTCCTGTTTATACATCTCACCTTACTCACCAGTTTTTCTACATCATGTTCTCTGCTGAGTATATGATTTTTGTATGTAATGCGAGATATGGTTATAGTGCTTAGGAATGGCTATTAGTATACTTTCTTACAATGTTAAGGGCTTGGGCTCCAATCCGTAAACTTTGGCTGGCGTTGAAGGAGTTCAAGTCCTTCAATGCTGACGTGATCATGGTTCAAGAGACACACTTTAAGGCTGATGGTTCATTCAAATTTGCATCTAAACACTTTCCTAACACATTTGTAGCCTCTGATCCCTCCGGTAAGGCCGGAATGGCTATTCTCTTCAAATGTTCCTCTGCCATACGTGTCAAATCCTCATTCTTAGATCCCCATGGCAGCTTTATCCTCTTGAGCTGTGATCACATGAACACGTCTTTTACTCTAGCAAACGTATATGCTCCCAACTCGGGACAGATTGGGTTTCTCGACGAAAATGATTATTGGGGGGGATTTCAACTTCCAGGGATACATTTTCCTTGTTTCACAAAGCTCCCCCTGGTCAGGTACAGAAATCTTCTACCTCATTCCGAAAGATAATCAGAGCTCATAACTTGAAATAAAAAGTGAATCTCTGGCGCTTGCCAGGTGTGTGCACTGAATGTGTATATAATAGGTCAAGGCTGAAAATAAAGCTGCAAAGTTGCTGCTCAAATCTATGAAGTGGACATAAACACTCACAACTTGTTTGACGCTTGGAGGGTAAAACATCCAACCGCCAGACAATTTACCTTTCTTTTGCCCTCATGCAAATTATACATGAGATTAGATAATTTTTTCATTACAGCTCCACTGCTATCCTATTTAACTGACTCTAACGTCCATCCGATTACATGGTCTACCATGCGCCCATTTCATTTGAGCTCCCTTTGTCTGCACCAACACCTAGAACGTGTCACTGGGGTCTTAATGAGTCCCTTCTCAGTACCCCTGCAGTTCAATTACACCTACAACACCAATTGATCACATTTTTTCAACTTAACGAGGGCTCGGTGTCTGAGGTCTCTACCCTGTGGGAAGCTCACAAGGCTTTTTTCAGGGGTGAATGTATTGCCGCTGGATCTCGCCTTAAAAAAGATTGTGCTCTTCAACGCACAACTCTACTAGCTGAATTAACTAAAGCTGAGAAGAATCTTCTTAGTTTTCCCACGGTGAACCGCCTCCGCATTGTGACCTTACTGAGAAACCGCATCAAATCCTTAGATCTGAACAGAATTGCTAAATCTATGTTTTGGTCGAAGCAAAAATTGCCAATAAACCTCACAGAATGTTGGTCAATAGATTAAAACCTTGCCCCATGCCTCTTTACCCGATTTCATTCTACAGCCAGACGGGGTTCCCACTTATTGCCCTCGGGTTATGACTAAAGTGTTTGAACATTTTTATCAAGACTTGTATAACTGCCTATCTACAGACTCAGGGTCCCAATTTGAGAAATTTGACGCCTTTGTTGACTCTTAATTTACCCAAGTTGTCCTCAGACGACCGTTCTGGACTTAATGCACAGATCACAGCTGAGGAGATCTCCACAGTCATTAAAGAACTCCCATCTCATAATTCTCCAGGCCCTGATGGACGCCTTTACTCCTATTATAATAAATTTCTCCTGGTGTTGCTGCCCCATATGGTAACTCTATTTGCATCTCTGATGAAAGGGAATGTACCCTGATCTCAATTCCTACATGCATATATAACGGTCATCCCGAAACTGGACAAGGACCCATCAATACCTGACAATTACCTCCCCTTGGCCCTCTTGAATTCCGACTATAAAATATTCACTAAAATATTGGCAAATAGATTTTCCCTCCTTCTCCCATCTTTGATACATAGGGATCAGGTCGGATTTGTCCCTACCAGACACGCTAGGGACAACACAAAATGAACCATTGATCTTATTTATCTTTTAACCAAGAGACCTGCTATTGTGTTAAGCTTAGACGCGCAGAAAGCTTTTGACCGTCTAAACTGGTCCTTTATGTTTGCCGCCTTGATGAAATATGTTTTTTCGGGTCCATTCTTGCAAGCTTTGAAAGCGCTGTACTCTACACCCACTTCCCAGGTTTGGTTGGCTTCCTGTGTCTCACCGCCATTTCCCCTGAGTAATGGTACCAGACAGGGCTGCCCCTTGTCTCCTCTGCTATTTATTTTGAATCTCGAACCTCTGGCTGCAGCTATCAGGTCTCATCCAGACATACGATGGGTGGCGCTGAGACAGGAGGAGTACAAACTGTCACTCTTTGCAGATGACAATAGTTAACGGTCACTCGCCCACATATTTCCCTTCCTTCCCCCCATGTAACTCTAGAATGATTTAGCAGCCTTTCAGCGTTTAAAATTAACCTGACCAAAACGGAGGCCCTCCCTATAAATGTCCGGCAGATGCACTTGCCTCTCTACAAGGCAACTTCAAATATCACTGGTGCACCCACTCCGTGCAATATCTCAGGGTCTGCTTGTCCACCCTCTATTCTACACTATACCAGGTTAATTTTCCTCCTTTATTTATAGAAATAAATAGATTACTGAAGTTATGGACAAAGCTCCCTTTATCTCTCATTGGGAGGATAATTGTTCTTAAAATGTCCATACTCCCCAAACTATTATATTTCTTAGAAACTCTCCCGGTACTGATCCCAAAGACTCAATTGAAGTCACTACATAGGAACTTTCTAAACTTTATCTGGAATAACGCTTCCAATAGGGTGGCCGGTTCAGTCCTCATGACCCCCCACTCACAGGGTGGCCTAGGGGCTCCTGATATATTTAAATATTACTATGCTACTCACTTAAAAACTATAACTTCCTGGACGTCTAGATTTGCCCCAAATCGATGGTCTGAAATAGAGATAGGAATTACAGTCCCTGCCCACCCTCGTCCGATAAATTTACTCCTCAATTACGAAAGATCTGTCTGAACCCTATACTATTTACTCTTTTAATTTGGAGGCGTTGTTTTAGTAAATTGTCTTTATCATCTCCTTGCCCACCCCTAATAAACATTCTCTTCAACCCGGAAATCCCTGATAGTTTATCCTACGATTCTATGCTGCCCTGCACCCAAGGGAACATATTCCAACTACGCCACCTAGTACATCCAGTGACGCATACATTTGTATCTTTCTCTGACCTACAATCGAAGCATAAGATTCCGAAAACCCTTTTCTTTCAGATTAGGCATTTTTTAGCTTCCAGGTCCCTGCAATTGACCCTTACTGACTTTGAAGTGTTCTAGAGGTCCTCACGAACTCCACCAGATTTCCGCTATCTACAAAACCTTACATTCAGCTCTTCCCCTCTCCAAACACACCCATTCATACATGAGGAAGTGGTCCCACATATTGCATAAGCCTATCTCATTGGGAGATTGGAGACGAACTTGGGATGCTGCCTCCAGGGTCTGTAGATGTGTGGCCCAGAAAGAAACCACGTATAAAATACTTATGTTCTGGTACAGAACCACCGAATTCCTAGCAGCGCATAAACTGACCCCATATAGCCATTGTTGGAGATGTGGCTCCTCTGTGGGTACCCATTTTCGCATTTTTTGGGATTGTCCTATAATAATTCCCTTTTGGTCACAGGTTCATGATCTCCTGGAGAATACCCCGGAGATAAGCGCCCCCTTTAAACCTCTATATATGTTATTAGGCCTAGCTCTCCCAAAAATCTCTGCAAACTGATGGCTTTTCTTTTACTGGCAGCCAAACGAGTGATTCCTCAATGCTGGAGCTACCTCTCCTGCCACTTTTGCACAATTTTCCCGCGCTGTGTTTGAACGCCGCTGCCAACATATACCGAGCGCAGTACACTCAGGTACACTCGGCCAGGCTCGGCTCCGCTCGCATTCACGCCCTGTGCCGCCTCCTAGAATTTATGCGAGAGGAGCCGAGCGTGCCAGAGTGTACTGCGCTCGGTATATGTCGGCGGCGGCGTTCAAACACAGTGCGGGAAGCGGGGATCGGCTCAGAAACAGCGCGGGAGAAGCAGGGAGGACACCACCGAGGCCGCCGATGGACGCCGGGCAAGACACCGACGAGGGGCATTGAAACCGTAAGTATTTTATTTTTTTCAGGAAATTTCCCTTCCAGGTTGGGGGTGCGCGCTATACGCCGGGGTGCGCTATACGAAGATAAATACGGTAATTATCCTGTATGTGACCAGACTTGTATGTTCCCTGCTAAAAGTGTGACTGTTCATTTCTTACACTCTTTGTCATTCAAATGTCTGGATTATATAATTACTTTGTCTGATTTGAAAATCTATAAATAAACAAACAAACACTACTGGAGCTAGCCTTTTTGGATAGAACCCCTGTTTTTGGAATCTTGTGAACATGGCTGTTTCTCCTGCAAGGTATCTCCGTTTTTGTATGTGTGTGCCATGTTTTTCGGCTGGACAGAACAGGGCTTTTTAAAGATGTGTGTTATCGTTATTATAATTGTAGCACCTGGTTACTTTTCAGAACCGGTGCTAGTGTAAATTTAGAGGGGGTCAGAGAGTTATGTGACTCTGACCAGGTTAATTTTTAAAATTTGGAGCCTCGGTCCCAGCTTTGGCTGTGCTGTGGGTTCATGCTGTCGTTTCTGGGGTGCTGATAACACCCCAGGCCGACAGGTGGCAGCAGTGAAGCCAAGGACTTGGATGCTTCTTCCCGGCAGCCTATCAGGAGGAGGTTTCCTCGCTGGGTATGCTGGGGAGGGGTATTTATGGGGCAGATGCCATTTTTCTGGGTCTTCTTCCCATGTGGCGCCCACCTTCAGAGTAGCCATACCACGGCACTCCAGCATAATGGCCTTCTGGGTTGGGGTGTGCGTGCTATGCAGTGATCCTGGTTCCGGGACCACGCTGGCCCGAAGCATCTGATCTACCGCCGGGGCCCAGTGAGCGACTGGGTCCCCAATCTGATGAGGTCCTGAGCTATCAGTCCTGTTAGAGGAACCTGTTCGGTGGAGAGTCTGCCTGAGGAGCGCCAAGAGAGGCTGGTGTTCCAAGAGGGGCCTGACCATCCATTGAGGACCAGGAAAACCGGGCACTGAGAGAGGCTGGACGTTGGTCGCCTATCAGTCTGTAACCTAACTAAAACTACCTGAAGGAGACCTGGGTGCTGAATCTGTTAAGGAGGATTCCGGACCACTATTATCTCCATTATTTTCAACCATTGGGAGGGTCTGTGGCAGAGACTTAACCCCAATTTCCGAGTGACATTCTGGCTGCCAGGTTGGTGAGAGAGCCCTGTCCAGGTGCGCTATACCCACTCTGGCTGGAGTGGTGGAATAGAAGTTGTTGTTGGAAGCAGGACTGTTTCCTATCTACACACACCTGAATCTGTTATTCTCCATTTCTACTATCTTTTCACCAAGTGCTACTGTTTTTACCCGGCTGGGTAATAAAAGCACAGAAAAGACACAGGTTGTGTGGACATTCCATTTACTACAACTCTCATCAAGCACCCTAGACGGCGGAGAAAACATAAGGTAACATGCCATCCAAAACAAACCAGCAGTTCCTTCAGGGGTAAGTGCTACACAATTATAAACACATATGTTTTACTCTAGATAGTGAGACCCGTTCTCTTTCTTGCCACCAACGAACCTTGAATGTGTCCTGACGAACCTTAACAGCGAAATGCATTGACTCACAAGGGTACACTATATATCATTCATCATAATATATATATGTTTATTAATCCTTTTCTTTATGTTTTCTATATACCATGTACTTTTTCAATATTGTAATTTTTAAAAAAAATTCTCATTGTTTACTGTGCCTTAAAAGTCAGATTCTTGGTTACCTAGTTTTGTACCCCTTTTTTCTTGTCCCCCCTTTTTAAACCTATTTACATAGTGGGAGGGACTCTCACAACACATTAGTCTGTGTCACAGGGATCCTGGCTTTCCTTGATACATTTTACAGTATATGACCCCTTCCTTAGGAGGATTTGGGTGGATACAATAACTATATAAATATGCATGATGAAAGAAAATATTTTAGAATACATGGTATTATTTTCAGATATTGTCTTACATAAAAAGCATAATCTATTAAAGATGTCCGGATATAATACTCATCACACTCGGAATTCAGAGTCATGTACAGACAACAGCTATGCCATGTACACCTCAGGGCGAGCGCAGGGGCACATTCAAAGATTGACTGGGATGGAAGGGAGGGGAAAACAATGTATGTAAACTTGTCTGAAAAGTTAAAGGGGAGAAATTGTGGGGGAGGTAACTAGCCCACAGAGCTACACCATATCCATGCTTAGTTGTTATTCCCTTGTTCTAAAACATATTCTACATATTCTATTGAAAAATATTTAAGTTTTTGGGATAATCAGGACATGGTGCCAGTATATACTGTATAGCCCATCCTAGTTCCTTCATGTACCTTTTGTACTGGTGGAAATAAAATAATGCTGCTTACTTTTAATACTGTGTTGTTTCAGTGGTATAATAAACTGCTGCTACAATCTCAATGGAAAGCAAGACCCTTGTGATCTCTACTTTTAAATTCTTTCTTGTTATAGTCAGCCAAATACACCAAGCACTTTTTTGCCTTGGCAGCTTTTTAAATGTCTCTGGTTAGAATGTCTTTTTAGATAAAAGAAAACAACACATGGGCATGATTTCGTACACAGGCAGGGAAGAGAGATTCTGAAATATGCCCAGGAACCTGGTCTTACCAAGGGCACAACAAAAGCCCTTTCAGCTCCTGCATTTGCTTTGTGACTTGTAGGCCAGGTGAACACATTCAGTGTATAATTTGCTCACTTACAATATTCATCCAATTCACCCTCATTGAAAGATCACTCATTGCTATTTGAGGGGTTGAGAAGCACTGTTCCAACCACTTCAGCTTAAGCTAGCTGCACACAATAGAATTTCTCTCATTCAGTTTGAGGCCGATTAAGACATATCAATTGATTCCTCTTTAAATGCTAAACACCACAGAACAATAAATCTCCCATGCTGGCTGTTCGGATGCAGTGCAACCTCTTAAACAAAAGTCAATCTTTGAGTAGCCATCTCTGCAGGTGTGGAAAGCAGTCATCATTTTAGGCCCCATACACACGAGAGGATTTATCCGCGAATACGGTCCAGCGGACCGTTTCCGCGGATAAATCCTCTCGAGGATTTCAGCGGATTTCCATGCGATGGAGTGTACTCACCATCGCATTGAAATCCGCGCCGAAATCCTCTGGCGATGACGTGACGCGGCGACGTGCGCGACGCTGTCATATAAGGAATTCCACGCATGCGTCGAATCATTACGACGCATGTGGGGGATCCCTTCGGACGGATGGATCCAGTGAGTCTATACAGACCAGCGGATCCATCCGTTGGGATGGATTCCAGCGGATAGATTTGTTTAGCATGTCAGCAAATATTTATCTGCTGGAATCCATCCCAGGGGATAAATATCCGCGGAAAAAGATCCGCTGGAGTGTACACACCATAGGATCTATCCGCTGAAACCCATTCGCTGGGATTTTTCAGCGGATGGATTCTATCATGTGTATGGGGCCTAAGACTGTCTGCTACAACTTGTTAGGAAATGTATAACAAGTAAATACATTTGAATATTCCAATTATATTTACAAAGGGTGCTTGCATTTACTGAAAGTGTATACAGCTGTCTGAAAATATCTAGTATAGTAATTAGATAAGCATACTGCACAATCAGTGAGCTTAAAAAGTTGTATTTATCATCATGGTAAAAATAGAATGCAAATGCATACTTGTACAAGGTATGCATAACAATGTATACCATTGAATGCCTACTGCAGGAGATCTCTGAGAAAGAGGAATTGAAGACCTGCCCCCTTTTTTTTATCATAGCTCTTGCTTCAACCTTGCGTAGGAATTTTCCAGCAATCCTTTTGAGTACGGTCTTCTAGTTTTGACTGGACAGCAAAAGATTTTGTAGAGATTACTATATGCACACATATACACTCTGCTGTGTCTCAGCACTGCTTGGGAATTTTTTGCAAAGACTGATTTTAAATGTATTGTTATGTGTATCATATTATTTTACAAATATTAATTTGAACTTTAAATTCACTTTAAAGCTTAATTCAACCCTGTAAAACACATTTATAGTGGGGTATGCTTACTTAGTTTTTACACCAAATCAAAATGTATCTGGTTTAGCAGGCACTGGACACATTTTGAACCATATATGGGCAGGCTGGTCATACTGAAGTCGTTTTGTTTGGTCTTTTTTTTGTTTTGTTTGATTACTACTGCTGACTATAGCTGGTAGCAGTGATCATTGCATTCTAATGGTGGGGAAACCTCCCACTGTCAGAATACAATGGGAGGGAAGGGAATACAGCAGAATACAGCAGGAGGGAATCAAGCAAGTTTCTTTTCTTCAACTGTGGTTTAAGGAAAGAAAATTGCATAATGCATGGCCACAGCCTTAGAGAGATTCATTAGAGGCTGTCCATCTCCGACCACCAATGTTAAGGTGTTCAAAAAAGGGGTACATTATCCTGTGCCCACCTCTGACCACCAACCCTAAGGGGGCGCAAATAAAGATCGCACTATGCCCTTTTTGTTATGGGGCCCTGTGATTTCTTATTATGCACTTAAAAACTACAATACTAAGTTTTATTAATCCTTTGTTTTCTTTAACCACTTCCATACTGGGCCTATTTTGGCACTTCTCTCCTACATGCATAAATCATAATTTTTTTGTTAGAAAATTACTCAGAACCCCCAAACACTGTATATGTTTTTTTAGCAGACACCCTAGGGAATAAAATGCCGGCCATTGCAACTTTTTATCTCGCACAGTATTTGCGCAATAAGTTTTCAAATGCCTTTTTTTGGGGAAAAAAACTGTTTTGTGAATTAAAAAATAACAAAACAGTAAAGTTAGCCCAATTTTTTTGTATAATGTGAAAGATGAAGTTACGCCGAGTAAATAGATACCTAACATGTCACGCTTCAAAATTGCGCACACTCATGGAATGGCGCCAAACGTCAGTACTTAAAAATCTCCATAGGCATTGCTTATTTTTTTTTTACAAGTTAAAAATTTAGAGTTACAGAGTAGGTCTAGTGCTATAATTGTTGCTGGCGCTCTAACGCACGTGGCGATACCTCACATCTGTGGTTTAAACTGCGTTTACATATGTGGGCGGGACTTACGCGCGTGTTCGCTTCTAAATGCGAGCTACCGGGGATAGGGGCGTTTAAAACATTTTTTTTATTATTTTTTTATTTTATTTTACTCAATTTCTTTTATTTTCACACTTTTTTTGTCATTTTTTTTTTATCACTTTTATTCCTATTACAAGGAATGTAAACATCCCTTGTAATAGGAATGTTCGTGACAGGTACTCTTTATGGAGAGATGCGGGGTCAATAAGACCCCACATCTCTCCTCCAGGCTGGAAAGCATTAGATCGTGAAAAAAAATTCACAGATCTAATGCTTTCAGCCGCGATTGCGGCTGTGTTTACATTCCAGGACCCAAGCGTGACGTTATAACATCGCGCCCGGGCCTCCGACGATCATAGAGATGACTGGTGACCATCTGGTCACCAGTCTACTCTATGGTTTCCATTGGACGCCGGCGGATCGTTTCTCCGGGTCTCCGATGGCAAAGGAGAGCCCGGAGAAGCACCGGATGGCGGCGCCAATGGCGCCGCCTATAAGAACGATCAAGCGGCGGAACAGCCGCTATGATCATTCTTATGGTGCAGGGATTCGCCGGCTGAAGAGATGGATATCTGAATGATGCCTGTAGCTGCAGGCATCATTCAGATATCCCCACTGAAAGTCCAGGACGTCATATGACGTCCTTGGGCGGGAAGTGGTTAATCATCAGCTTACCTTGATACCCTTAAAGCGGATGTGCCACGGGAAAATAATATTAAAAGCCAGCAGCTACAAATACTGCAGCTGCTGACTTTTAATATTAGGACACTTACCTGTCCTGGAGTCCAGCGCTGATCGCAGCAGAGCACGAGCGATCGCTCGTCTCTCTGCTGCTCCCCCCGCCATCCACGCTGAGGGAACCAGGAAGTGAAGCGCTGCGGCTTCACTGCCCGGTTCCCTACGGCGCATGCGCGAGTCGCGCTGCGCCCGCCGATTGGCTCACACGCTGTGTGCTGGGAGTCGAGTGTTCCCAGCACACAACGGGCGACAGACGGGAAGTCAGAAAAACCCGTCTTTCGCCCGTAGCGTGTGGCCGGAAGTGGGTGCAAATACCTGTCTTTAGACAGGTATCTGCACCCCCCTCCCCCCTCCCCCCTGAAAGGTGTCAAATGTGACACCGGAGGGGGGGCGGGTTCCGATCAGCGGGACTCCACTTTAGGGTGGAGAACCGCTTTAAGATTTCCATAGATCCAGTAAAATGAGTGGAACAGTTGGTGGTAAACTGGGGAAGGAAACCTGAAGATAATTGGCTATAATGTTCCCCCGAGCATGATCTCTGCTCCTTTTAGGATCCAGTTGTTTTTCTTGTAATAGTACAAGTTTCTCTAACTTTTGCTCTTCATGGCAAACCTGTATTTTTCTTGGGCTAGGCAAATTACCTAAATCACTTGACAGCACAAATCACTTTATTTCCTCACTTCCTTATAGTGTATGGGCGAAAATATGACAGTTTTCTAGCTTCTCACAATGTTGCACTCATTAATGGAGCCACAAATTAAAAGGCTTAAATATGCTTATGTAGGCGTGACAGGAAAAACAAATAGCCTTGATCAAGTTTTGATTTTTGAAACTTGCAAATACATTTTCAGGGAAGCAGTGGTAGATTGCTGTGGTGAATGAGCTTGAGAAAAATAAACATATATTTCTTGCAGGGCTCATTATTAGGCCAACTTGGTCTTTTGTCAAGTTCAAGGCAAAGTTTTTTTTTTATAAGCAATGTTTTCAATTTATATATGAATGTACAGTATTCTACTACTTTGTTCAGATATGTGATCTTTCATAAACATGCAAAAAAAAACATTGTTTTATTAACCATCCCCAAATCTGCCACCAGCTACATCACAAATCTATATCACTCAAACCATTCTCTTTGCTACTTATGATATTCATGCTCTCTAGCTCCCTCGTCAAATCCTCCAATTTTTGCCTCTAGGACTTCTACAAAGCCTTTCCCATCCCACAAAATGCTCTATCCCAAACTGCCTTGATTTTTTATTTTCATTCCCACACAGTTATTCCCATTTGAATTACTTGCCTTTACATTTCAGATTGTCAGCTTCCACAAGCAGCCCCCCCCCCCCAACCCCAAACATCTGGTCTTGAGTTGTATTGTAAAGCACTGCAAATACTGTAAATCCTGTAAAAATATAAAGTATGAGTACCCTAAACACAGTGAAAGTTATAAAACAAAATAAGCGCTAAATAAAATCAAAGAATATCTCTAGAGGGATACAAGGTGCATTAATGTAAACAAATCTAAATGCATAAACGTGCAATATGCAGATTTTACAAAGTGTTCATAAATAAATCAAACTTTATAATTTTTATTAAAGTGCAATGTGCAAATTTTTCATATATTGTCCTTATATAAATCAAACAATAGTGAGAATATCGTGCCAGTCCATTATATAATTTGTAATTGAATCAATTTCTCCTCAATCATCCACCAATTTGTGTGTTGTTCATAATCCTTATGCTCCCTCCACAAGTTGTGCCTTCACCTTATATGGTTTTTAAATATGCCTTTTGAAATGATTATTCCTCCTTCTCCTCATAAGCTGCCCGTGAACTCCAGTCACAGAGATCACATTAGATATTGAGCCTCGTTATTGCTGCCCATGAACTCCAGTCACATCGACCACATACAAAGCAAGCAGATCTTGTAATAGTGCTTTATCATTTTAAAATATTTTATTCAAAAAAGTCATAACCAATATGCACTCACATTAAATTTTTTTTAACAGGCCTGTGTTCCACATTTATCAGCCCCTTAGGTCCTGCCTACTAGTTTTGTCCCTCCTCTACCTTCCTTGGGGAGATGAAGTCACAAGGCGTGACAAAACTAGTATGAGGCTGCCGAACGTGGAATTAGGAAGGACTACTCAGAGTGTAACGGATGGAGGGAGCACTGACAGCCGGGGCTGCAGAGTCGGTTGAAAGGTGGTACGTTCGTCCTAGCACCACTGGTACAAATTAAATACACACAGGCCTGCTAAAGTTTTTTTAAATGTGAGTGCTTATTGGTTATGACTTTTTTGAATAAAATATTTTAAAATGATTAAGCACTATTGCAAGATCTGATTGCTTTACATGTGATTGGAGTTCACGGGGCAGCAGTAAGGAGGCTCAATACCTAAAGTGATCGTTGTGACTGGAGTTCACAGGCAGCTTATAAGGAGAAGGAATATTACAAGGAGCATTCCAGAGGATTAATCATTTCAAAAGGCATATTTAAAAAGCCTATAAGGTGAGGGCACAACAGGTGGAGGGAGCACAAGGATTATGAGCAACACACAAATTGGTGGATGATTGAGGAGAGATCGATTAAATTACAAATGATATCATGGACTGGCACAATATTCTCACTATTGTTTGATTTACTGTATATAATGACATTATATGAAAAATTTGCACATTGCACTTTATTATAAATTATATTGTTTGATTTATTTATGGACACTTTGTAAAATCTGCATATTGCACTTTTATGTATTTAGAATTGTTTACATTAATGCAATCTAGGAATATTCTTAGATTTTATTTAGTGCTGCACTTATTTTTTTTTTTTTTTTTTGTTCATTTCACATGCTTAGGAAGTGTGGTTAGTGCTGGCAGCTCCACTAGATTAATATAGCGGCTCACAAGGTTTTTTATATATTTACAGTAAAAGTTATATTCCTCAAAAAATATCCTGTTAACCAGATACAATACAATATGAAACGATTTAAATCAAGAGGCTAAAAGAATTGGGTGGGGGTGATATTTGAACAACTACAGTATATCTGCTGAAAATGTAACCTAACCAAAGGGAACACATCTCATGTCTACCTGTCCTAGAAAAACAAATTCATGAGGAATGCTAAATAATCCAATACATTTAATATACTTTAACATCTTACAAGATATCACACATGTTTTACCAGCGGAAACACTGAAGAAAATGTGAGTTACTGTCTTGTTCTTGTTGAACAATGCAAAAAAAAACATTTTCAATAGCCCCTACTGTTTTATTAAAGGATATAGGGGACAACACATCAATTATTTGCCTTAACCGTGTTTTTCTTTCAGTGGTAATTTAGTTGTAGTGGATGTGAAATTTGTATTTAATATTTTTATCAAAAATTATGAAAGAATGCAAAGTGGTAGGAGTGCAACATACATATAAACCCTAGAACAAGGAATCTTGTTCATAAAAAAAAAAAAAAAATTAAGTCCTTAAATATGAACTCAAAGCTTCCTTTAGAAATCCTTTTCTACATACTAAAAATCCTGTATAATGCTAGAATCATCTGTAATGCAAGTAGCTAAAAAAAATTAAACTGGAGAAAAATGGGACAATCATAAACAAAATTAAGTGACCGCTATACGTAGTGAGTGTTACTTTTAAGAATTCTCTTCACCTTCTCACTTTAAGCTAACTTCCCAGTCCCCATAGAAATTACCTTTGTCTAGCAGCCACTCGTCTACAACACGACCCAGGCGGTAGGGGATGCGCTGACGGGCAAGTGCCAGTCTTTCACTATCTGGGTTCCCTTTATAGAGTTTTAATAAAACAACATTAGAGGAATTAGAATCTGAAAGGTGAAAGGTTAGAAGTTAACAGTTAATGGAACATTTACAGAGGTTAACAAATGGTTAAGAGAGATTTAAATAGATTAGTCCAAACATGCCCCCATTTACTAACACACCAAGAACATTTTTAAGTTTGGATTGCAAGAAATGGGAAATCAGCTGTTATAGTCCATCATGAAGTCCTTTACTAAATAAAAAATACATATAAATGAAAGATAAAGATCCCCTAGTTCAAATCTAAAGTAAATGAATCCCAACAAGGATGCTGCCCTGGCCTTAGGATGTGTATGTATGCATGTGAGGTAGGGATTGTAAGCTCCTTGATGGCAGGGATGTACAGTATATGATGTAATGACTAATATGTAAAGCACAAAATTGTCAGCACTATAAAAGTACATGTAATAAATTAATAGTGCTTCAAATAACTTAAATATTATATAAATAACTATAACACTGCTTTTTAGCTAAATCAAAATTCAGCAGATCTCAGATGGAAAAAAAAAATATATATATATATATATATATATATGTGTGTGTGTATATATATACACACACACACACACATATACACAGATCTTTTTTTCTCAAGCAATGGGTGCTGGAACTCAAGAAGAACCCTCCAAAACCCCTCCAACTACACACAGATTTCCCACACAGGGGTTCAGCATCAGACAGGACACAAAAGGAAGTTACAACCTCCCTTAGTTTGGTTAGAACCAAAATCGGTCTCCACATTGACTGTAATAACTCTCTCTGGCTAACTGGACTACTTAATCCCTAAGGCTGGGTTCACACTGGTACAACAAAACACTCCGACATTGGGAGTTCACGTCGCATGACATGTGGAAATCAATGTTTCCCTATGGGAGCCATCTTAACTGGTCCGACACAAGTCAGTCCGACTTTGAAAATGCTCCCTGTACTACTTTGGACCAACTTTGATCCTATTTCAGCCCATTGAATATCACTGAAGTCGGATCATCGTCTTGCCTGATCCGCCTTTGGCATGCGACTTGCTCTGAAGATCTTGAGGTGGAACCGCACGCCAAATAAATAAAAATGGCATGGGCTCCCCCTCTAAGAGCATATCAGGCCCTGGATTTTAAGTAGAACCCCCTACGCCAAAAAAAACAGCGTGGGGTCCCCCCAAAGTCCATACCAGACCCTTTTTTCGAGCATGCATCCTGGTCGGTCAGGAAAGGGGGTGGGGACGAGCGAGTGCCCTCCCTCCAGAACTATACCGGGCCGCATGCCCTCAACATGGGGGGTTGGGAGCTTTGGTGCAGGGGGGCCCTGCGCCCCCCCACCCCAAAGCACCTTGTCCCCATGTTGAGGACAAGGGCCTCTTCCAGACAACCCTGGCTGTTGGTTGTCAGGGTCTGCGGGTGGGGGGCTTATAGGAATCTGGGAGCCCCCTTTAATAAGGGGGGCCCCCAGATCCCGACCCCCACCCTATGTGAATGAGTATGGGGTAAGTGCAGGGGGAAGAAGACAATGGAGAAGGCAGGGCAAAAACAAGCAAAAAAATGGGCAAAAGAGCAGAAGATAGCAGAGGATACCTGGAAAAGACAGAGGGAGAAGAACCGGAGAAAGCGGAGAAGAGCCGGAGAGGGGAGAAGAACCAGAGAGGGCAAGAAGACATCAGCGGAGGAGGCAGAGGAGCTGGAGAGGGGAGAAGAACCAGAGAAGGCAAGAAGACATCAGCGGAGGAGGCAGAGGAGCTGGAGAGGGAAGAAGAAGTTGGAAGAGACCTGGAGCTGCCTAATAAATTACTTTAAAAACCTGTGTAGTGTGTTTTATTTTTTTACATCAAAGTTTATTGAAGAAAATAAAACGTACAAGCAAGTATGGAAACTGCATCATAAGTGCAACATGAATATCATAAAACATGTTAAGCACACTAAAAACAAATGAAGGATTTTGGGTCTGGTTAGCAGGGATGATTTTATGCACAGTGGTTTATGGGCCCAGATAAATTTCATTTGAATTGAATGGAGGGTCTTAAAGAAACTCTGGGGTATTTAAATAGGGAGAGTGCAAAGTGAATATAAAACTTTTGGCAGAACCGTCATCTTACCGATAGCGGAACTACCAAGCCATGAAAACTGGCCAGGATTCCATGCACGCAAGTCACTCTCAGTACTTTTAAGTAGAGGGGTAAAGTAGCGGATAAAGATTGACAAGAGCCTGGGAGTTAGCCAAATCCCAAGGTATTTGATGGCGGGTGTTACCCAAGTGAAGGAGTTGTTATCTTGCACAGCTTTCATTTCGGGATCTGGTAGAGTAATATTCATCGCTTCAGATTTTGAGTAATTTATTTTGAGATTAGATATGTGGCCATATATTGAAAACTCCCCAAGAAGGGAGGGTATTGAAATGTGTGGCTCTGTCAAGAAAAAGAGGAAGTCATTTACGTAATCGGCAATCTTGAACTCCTGCCCTGCCAGTTGAAATCCCCTAACCGAGCTATTAGCCCAAATTCGCCTAATAAATGGTTCCAAAGAAATTATAAAAAGTAAGGGCGACAATGGACAGCCCTGTCTAGTTCCATTTTTGATATATACCCTGTTTGGAAGGGAACCGTTTCTTTTGAGTTTAGCCGAGGGATTCTGTCAGGGAAGGTTCCCCCTGCTGGTGTTACTGCTATGTTATCCTTGGGCTGCAGTACTGGCGTCCACCAGCGGGGCGTTCTTAGCAGTGTGGAGCACACAGCCCTTCCTGCGTTCAGGTGTGACCTGAATGCAATCAGCACGCCTCTATAAATACCCGGCGTGTGTAATCACTCCTCGCCCTGGTATCGTCATACCTCCTGGACCTGAGCTTGTATTTGACCCTGATTTCTGGACCTGATCCTGATCCTTGATCCCTGCCTGGACTTGTCCTCCCTGTGTCCTGATTCCTGTTCCCTCTTGGATTCCTGCCCCGCAGCCTGTCCATCCATCCGCTCCCTGATCCGCTGTGTTCCCATCCTCACCCATCTGCTGACTTCCCCTGTGTATGACCTCGGCCTGGCTTTGTTTATGAATACGGTATTTCCCCTGATTGTATATGCTATTTTGTTACGCACTGGTTGTCTTCATTTATTTGTTAATAAACACCCTTTTAACTTCACCGCATACATTGTGGGTCTCCTCTGTGCAGTCACACAGTACTGGTCTACTATACTCTCCTGACAGTATACCAGGGCCCTCCCTGACCAGACGTGCCTGCATTGAGGAACCATCCTGTTGCGGTGCGTTTTTTTGAAGATGGATTTCAATGAAATCACTTACTTTTCTCTGCTGGCAGAGGAGGATGAGGAGTATTGTCGCCAGGTTTTTGAGGGATGGACAAGTGACCAGCTGATGGAAACCATCCGATCAGCCCATTCCATGGTGGATCAGGGTTATATGTCTTATGATGATGTTCAGGCATTAATCCGTTTGTGTGTAAAGCCAGCCCTGTCATTTATTCCTGATGGCAGTGACGATTTCTCTCCCCCCTTCAGTCATGACCAAGTTGAATCCTTGATATGGTTATTAGAGGATGATCCAGTTTCTTTTGATGAACATTATTCCTCTTGTTCCCAGCAGAAGTTGTCTGAGTGCATTAGTTCAGTGCAGTCTCTGATTAGACAAGGTGTGTGTGAATCTGCTTTTGTTCAGCCTGTGCTGCAGGCCTGGTCAGATCTCCTGATTCCAGCAAATCCACCTGTTTCCAGCCCTGCCATTAACCACTCACCTTCCCAAAGATCCATCTGTCCATCACCAATGGCAACCCCAGTTGAAGCTCAGTATGCACTGCTTCCCACCAGATACCAATATCCAGTCTCTGCTCCCTGTACCTATCCTGCATACAACCCACCTGTCTCTTCTCAGCCGCCTACTAACCCACAAAAACTTCCCCCAGCTACTGTTCCCTCTACTCTGCCATATCCCAATCCTCCTTTCCAGTCCGCTGCACCCCTTACCTACAGAGCTTCTGTGGCTAAGCCCAAGAAAAAACGAAAGTTTTTCCCAACCAAGATGATCCTGCCAGTAACCCAACCTGTCTCCACACCAACCAACCTGCTCCAGTCTGCTTGCATGCCAGCTGAACCTGATTCTGCCAAACCTCTACCTGCTATGCGGCCAGTTTGCCAGCCTGATCCTGTATGCCAGCCTGAAGTTCCTGTGCCAGTTTGCCAACCTGAAGTTCCTGTGCCAGTTTGCCAGCCTGAAGTTCCTGTGCCAGTTTGCCAACCTGAAGTTTCTGTGCCAGTTTGCCAGCCTGAAGTTGCTGTGCCAGTTTGCCAGCCTGAAGTTGCTGTGCCAGTTTGCCAGCCTGAAGTTGCTGTGCCAGTTTGCCAGCCTGAAGTTGCTGTGCCAGTTTGCCAGCCTGAAGTTGCTGTGCCAGTTTGCCAGCCTGAAGTTGCTGTGCCAGTTTGCCAGCCTGAAGTTGCTGTGCCAGTTTGCCAGCCTGAAGTTGCTGTGCCAGTTTGCCAGCCTGAAGTTGCTGTTTCAGTGCCATCTGCCCTGCCTGTTTCAGTGCCATCTGCCCTGCCTGTTTCAGCGCCATCTGCCCTGCCTGTTTCAGTGCCATCCGCTGCCCAGTCTGAGGTGTCCCTGCCCGCTGCCCAGCTCGACGACCCAGAGTTTGCTGCCCAGCTCGACGTCCCGGAGCCTGCTGCCCAGCTCGACGACCCGGAGCCTGCTGCCCAGCTCGACGACCCGGAGCTTGCTGCCCAGCTCGACGACCCGGATTTTGCTGTCCAGCTCGACGACCCGGAGCCTGCTGCCCAGCTCGACGACCCGGAGCCTGCTGCCCAGCTCGACGACCCGGAGCCTGCTGCCCAGCTCGACGACCCGGAGCCTGCTGCCCAGCTCGACGTCCCGGAGCCTGCTGCCCAGCTCGACGTCCCGGAGCCTGCTGCCCAGCTCGACGACCCGGAGCCTGCTGCCCAGCTCGACGACCCGGAGTCTGCTGCCCAGCTTGATTTGCCCTTATCTGCATCCCAGCTTGATGTACTTTTTGCCCAACTTAAGATTTCTGTACCCGCTGCCCAGCTTGAGCTGCACTTTGCCCTGTTAAAAGTCATGGACTTTCATCCGGCCCAACCTGATGTGACTTTATCTGCTGCCCAGCTTGACACCACGGACTTTCCCCAGCAACATCTAATTGGAGCGTCCGGAGGCCGCTCCTTTGGGGGGGGGGTACTGTCAGGGAAGGTTCCCCCTGCTGGTGTTACTGCTATGTTATCCTTGGGCTGCAGTACTGGCGTCCACCAGCGGGGCGTTCTTAGCAGTGTGGAGCACACAGCCCTTCCTGCGTTCAGGTGTGACCTGAATGCAATCAGCACGCCTCTATAAATACCCGGCGTGTGTAATCACTCCTCGCCCTGGTATCGTCATACCTCCTGGACCTGAGCTTGTATTTGACCCTGATTTCTGGACCTGATCCTGATCCTTGATCCCTGCCTGGACTTGTCCTCCCTGTGTCCTGATTCCTGTTCCCTCTTGGATTCCTGCCCCGCAGCCTGTCCATCCATCCGCTCCCTGATCCGCTGTGTTCCCATCCTCACCCATCTGCTGACTTCCCCTGTGTATGACCTCGGCCTGGCTTTGTTTATGAATACGGTATTTCCCCTGATTGTATATGCTATTTTGTTACGCACTGGTTGTCTTCATTTATTTGTTAATAAACACCCTTTTAACTTCACCGCATACATTGTGGGTCTCCTCTGTGCAGTCACACAGTACTGGTCTACTATACTCTCCTGACAGATTCTTGTAGAGTGAGAATATCCACATCAACATGTGAGAACCCAAACCAATGTGTCTACAGGTTTCTAGCATATAATCCCATGCTACTCAATCGAAGGCCTTCTCGGCATCCGTTGATAGGAGAAAGTCCTTGATTTTTCGCTCATGGGCTACATGGATGAGGTTAAGGGACTTGGTAACATTTTCTTTGGCCTCCCTACCCGGCATGAAACCCACCTGGCTAGGTCCTATCAAGTACTGAAGCAAGGGTCTCAACCTGTTGGCAACAATTTTTGCCATCAGTTTGACGTCCAGGTTTAATAAAGAAATTGGCCTGTAGCTCACGCATTATAGTGGATCTTTACCTGGTTTTGGCAAAACTGTGATGTATGCAGATAAAAAAATCAGTGGGTATAGCTCTTGGCTTCAATTAGAAGTTCAGGGCGTCACTAAGGAGAGTAATTAGAATGTCAGTAAATCTCTTGTAGTATATGGCACTAAACCCGTCAGGTCCAGGACTTTCACCCGTTTTAAAGTCTATGATGTCTAATCTGATTTCTGATGTATCTATAAGGCTTTTCGAGGATGGAGACATCTTCAGGTTTAAGTGTTGGTAAGGAAGAATCTTTCAGGTATTCCTGTATAGCCTGTAATCTAGTGCCAGTGGCATTGGTTGGACTATGTTGAATCGGAAGATTATATAGGTTAGTATAGAACTCTTGGAAATGCTGCGCTATATTGTCTGTTTCTCTATCGACCTTACCATCCTTATTTTGTATACCCAGAATGTTGCAATTTAAGACCGAGGACTTAAGAGCTCTTGCCAACAGATTGCCTGGTTTATCACTGTGTTCATAGTATATTTTTCTCTGAAAGAACAGGAATCGTTTAGTTTTGGTGTCTAAAATTAGCTAGATAGTTTTCCTAGCCTCTAGTAGCTCCTCTGCAGAACAAGTCGTCAAAGATGTGAAATTTTCTTTTCCCTCTCTCTCTTTTTTTGCGTACCTATTTTAATTAATTCCCCTCTGATGGAACATTTGTGGGCCTCCCAACACCATTAAGGGGTCCGCATCTGGGGAAACATTGTTCCTAAAGTACTCAAGTAATGCTGAATTCAATTTGGGAAGCACGGTTGGGTCTGTTAGCAGGGAGGAGTTTAGTCTCCACATGCTAGGTCTGGCAGGGGGCACGGTGAAATTTAAAGGCTAGGGAGACAGGGGTGTGATCTGAGAGGGTCTGTATGTGGGCTCCTGAGACAGCTTGGAGATCATGCCGTGAGATGAATATGTAGTCGATTCTGGAGTATCTATTATGGGGGGCAGAATAAAAGGTGAAATCTTTGTCATCTGGATGAAGAAAGCGCCATGTGTCAATCAAGTCAAGTGAGTGTAAAAGGGATTCAATTTTTTTCAAGATTCGTTATATACGTCTTCCCTGAAGACGTGTCCTCTAAGGCCTTGTACACACGAGAGGACCGTTTCCAGCGGATAAATCCTCTGGCGGATTTTGATCTGATGGCTGTACACACCATCAGATCAAAATCCCAGCGGAATACATCCGCGGTGACGTGGCCGCGCCGTCGCCGCGATGATGACGCGGCGACGTGCGCGACCCTGGAAGGTAAATACTTCCACGTATTCGTCGAATCATTACGACGCATGCGTTGGATGGGATCGTACGGACTTATCTGGTGAGTCTGTACAGACGACCGGATAAGTCCGGTGGACAGGATTCCAGTGGATAGATTTCTTAGCATGCTAAGAAATTTTTATCCGCTGAAAATCCGTCGGCTGGATTTTTATCCGCCTGAAAATGTCCACTAGGCCGTACACACGACCAGATCTTTCTGCTGGAACTGATCCGCGGATCAATCCCAGCGGATCGATCCGGTCGTGTGTACGGGGCCTAAGGGATGAAGAGGGACATTGAAATCACCTCCAAGGATTAGTCTACCTGAGCAAAAACCCTTTAGGTCCCTGATCAGTTTTTGGCAGAACGTCTGATGTGAGGTGTTAGGAAAATAGGCATTCGCTAAAGTGATGGGGAACCCATCACATTTCCCTTTAATAAAAATAAATCTGCCCCCGGGGTTAACTACTTTGTCATTTAATTCGAATGAGGCTGTTTTACTGACCAGAATCGAGACCCCTTTGGATTTGGACGTGTCATTGGTAGCGTGGTGTGCCTTATAAAGTAGGAGTCGGTGAGCCTCGAAAACCTGGTTCGTTTTAAAATGTAAAGGTTGAATGAAGGATGGATGGCCGCACTCCAAAAACCGTACAGGTTGTCTTTTATTAATAATAAGCTATGAATAAGCACTGATTGTGTGCGAAACGTCGGCTCTCCCCTGTTTCTGTTGCTGTGATCTGGTAATGCTTTTGCTGTTCATTTAATAAAAGACAACCTGTACGGTTTTTGGAGTGCGGCCATCCATCCTTCATTCAACCTTTATGCTTGCCTAGTGCACCGCCAGCACCCTTGGAATCCTGTACCAGTGCATGACCATATAGTAGACCCACCTGGAGCGGTGACTTTCTGTCTTCTATTCGTTTTAAAATGTATTTCTTGCAGAAAAAAAACTGGGCCTACCTTTTTTGAGTTCCCTCAGCAGGGTAGACCGTTTTCGGGAATGTTTAGGCCTCTAACATTGTGGGAAATCACCGTAGGGGTGTGTCCCAGGTCAGAGTATGCCATGGTACGGGGTTGCAGCAAGAGATGTTCCCCAGACCAGTACAACGACTCCAAAAAAAAAAAGAACTGGTTAGTCACAGAAACCACCAACAAATCTTAACGTGTGAACCATAAAGTGGGATAGAAGAGATAGAAAGAAGAGAAGGAAATTAAGGAGATATTCAGAATTGAGTGTGGAGAGAATGAGGGTTACACTTCTAATGGACGTATACAACGTCTTAGAGAACCCAAGTTAGTATAGCGGGATGAACTCAATTATCCTATCCCGATACACTATGTGGGATTGAGAGAGACGCACTAAGGATCTGACAGCTGCACTTAAATCTCGTGGAAATAAGTGTGCGATGAATAAAAAAAATGGATTTAAATATGAAAACAGTCGGGCCGTGGCCCTTTATAAAACATAACAGGTGCCTAAAGGTCTACTCTGCACAAGTAGAAGTAATATAGATATTAGAATTATTAACTGGTAAATAATAGAACAGGACAATCGCCATCAGGTGCTCAAACATCTTGCCCCGCCTCGTGCACACTGCATGGGTGAAGTCTCGATGCGACTAAAGGTAACAGAACAGAAACAGAACAATAATAGTGATTTTAGGCGACTCAGCTGCAGCATCTAGGCCGCGAATGTGTGAGTATGAGTCTTTACCGGCACACAGCAAAAAGCATAGATATAGATGGCGGCGGCCCGTTCTGCAGGGACAAACTCGGCCTCCCATGGCTCCCAAAAGTCCTCTTTGGCTAAGAGAACCAGACAGAGCCATCTCTCCTCCTGAGTCGGATGCGGACTCGACCCGCTCAGCTTGCCATTCCCCTGACTCCCATCGCTCCTATGGGGGCTGGGATCTTGAGGCCTACATCAAGGCCTTGCCAACCAGACATGACTTTGAGGCCTGTGTACAGAGGATGGAGTGCTCGTATAAGCAGGAAATATCTGAGCTCAGGAGGGATGTTACAAATAGACTGGAGGAGGTGGAACACAGTGTGGAAGAAACAGTCTCCACGCTGCAGGCTCATGAGGTTATCCTGAATGAACACACTGCCCAGATCCAGCAGCTCATGCTTTCCCAGGACGAACAGGAGAATAGGGCCAGACGCAATAACATACGTGTCCGAGGCCTCCCTGAAACAGTTGAAATCAAGGATCTGGCTCCTGTAGTTATTGGTATATTTAATGAACTGCTGCAGAAGGATAAAGAAGACCCAATAGAGCTTGATCGGATCCACAGAGCCCTGGGGCCTAGGAACCCCAATCCAGATTATCCCAGAGATGTGATCTGCAGAGTTCATTTTTACGCTATCAAGGATGCCATTATGCAGGCTGCTCGCACGCAGGAATCCATTTATTTTGATGAAGTCCGCATTCACCTTCTGCCAGATGTATCTAAACTGACTTTAGATCTCCGCAGATCACTGAAGCCCCTGACCGGAGCACTACAAGCTAAACAAATCAGGTACCGATGGGGTTTCCCTTTTCAACTTTCAGCATCCCACGATGGAAAGTCAGCCGTCTTCCGAACCCTCGGAGATCTCCCCAAGTTCTTGGGCACCTTTGAACTGCCGCAGATACCCCTGCCGGACTGGCCGCTAAAGGCCGCAACTCCTGGATTCCAACCCTCCTCCGGGTGGAGGAGACAGGCCAAGAAACCGAGACGCTCCAGGGCGGAAGCCCCTTTACCACCCGCTGATTGAGGGCAGAGCCCTCTCTCTGATTTTCCCTTTTTTTTTCTCTCTGTTTTCCCTTATTTAGGGTATAGGTCGGCTGAACTGTTTCCCGGCGAACTTTTTGGTTTGAAATTGGTTAGCGCATTGCACCATTGACTGTCCCTGAAGTGCCTTCTCATAGTAATGTTTCTTTTACTGTATATGATCCAGGACTGTCTAATTTCCCCATGTTTGCTTTTATCCCCAGATTTGCTCTGGCCTCTCATCCCCGGGTTCAGCCTTGACCCTCGTTGTTAGGAGGGCTCTCCCAGCCCTTACTCGCCCTCCTTCCCTCCCCCCACCCCCTCCCCTGCCCGGAATATGCCTTGGTTTTATACTGGGGCTGCATTTGGTGTGTATATGTATGTTGACTGGGGCCCCCCGGGTGGCATGAATATAGGATTACGGACAGGGGCTTCAACACCCCAGGTCTGATGGTGCTGCATACTTTTTTTCTGCTGCCCGGGGGATCCCAGAATGCTCAATTTGTCGTACATTTTTTTATTGTTTATCTAATTCTATGCTTGTGGTGTGTGCGGGCATCTCGCTGTGCGCTGACCACGTTTCCCCACTTAGGATATTCATCTGCCATTATGGCACCAGCTGGAATGTGGCTAGCAACAAGTTTAGTGCGGTCCTCGGGGCCACAATGTTTCTTTTTGGTCTCTCTTCTTTTCTTCTTTTCTTTGTTTCTCTTCTCTCTCTGGGCCCCTTGCTCATACCCCCCCTCCTCTCCCCTCCCAACTCCCTCCCGTGGTGTGCTTGCCTCTCCCTGACGCCCCTCTGTTCCCCCCCTTGTGCTTCCTATGGCTACCCCTACCGCCCTGAAGATTTCCTCCCTGAAATGCCGGGGCCTCAACGTACCGGAGAAAAGGAGACAGATCTTATACCATTTTCATAAACTTCGCACCCAGATCCTCCTTCAAGAAGCAGAATAAAAAACACACAAACTCCTGCGCACAAGTGGGATCCTTGATGATAGATCAAATGTCTACATATAGTTCTCTTTGGATGTCAAGAAAGAAGCGTAGTATCAGAGGCCTTGCTGCCCTTCATGGATGGGGGAATCCTGATAGAAGACAAAAAGGGAGAAAGAAAGGCGCACCAGCCTCGTGTACTACCGTTTGGCAAATTTTAATGAAAAATAAGAATGATGAAAACTACTCACAAACAAAGGATGATAAAAGGTTTGTCAAACGAAAATTGAAATACCCCTCAAACCACACTCCAGAATGTAGGGGGGGGGTGGCGAGGTGCGTTGCTGCTTGGCTGACGCGTTTCGAGGTGTCAGAGACCTCTTCCTCAGAGCCCAGCAGCTGCTGCTGGGCTCTGAGGAAGAGGTCTCTGACACCTCGAAACGCGTCAGCCAAGCAGCAACGCACCTCGCCACCCCCCCCTACATTCTGGAGTGTGGTTTGAGGGGTATTTCAATTTTCGTTTGACAAGCCTTTTATCATCCTTTGTTTGTGAGTAGTTTTCATCATTCTTATTTTTCATTAAAATTTGCCAAACGGTAGTACACGAGGCTGGTGCGCCTTTCTTTCTCCCTTTTTGTCCTCCTTCAAGAAACCCATTTTAGATCAGATTCGCTCCCCAAAATTAACAGTAAACACTACCCCACTTGGTTCCATAGTACCAACCCCCTGGCTAAGTCTAAAGAGGTTTCAATAGCCTTCCACTCCTCATTCATGCCAGACGTTCTGGACACCTATGTTGATCCTTCAGGGAGATATATTATGCTTAAGTTGTCATATAAACATATGATTTATACTATTACTAACGTTTACTCTCCCAACCAGGATCAGCTGCAGTTCTTCTCCTCCGTGATCTCCTGCTTGAAGAAATTTAGCACAACCAACATGATCCTGGGTGGCGACTTCAATGCTGCTCTGATTCCCCGTATGGACACATCTACAGGTAAGTCCTCGCTCTCCTTAGCTGCCCTGACCAAGCTGCGCTCCCTGTTGTCCGACCTCTCCCTTACTGATGTGTGGAGGGTCCTGCACCCATCGGATAGGGACTACACTTATTATTCCCCCACACATTCTTCGTACAGTAGATTAGACTACCTCCTGGTCTCACAGTCCCTGCTGGACCTTTCACCGACGGCATCTATTGGTATTAAATTATGGTCCGATCACGTCCCTGTTCACCTAACCCTGGCGAAAATCCCTTCCTTCAAACCCAGGTCGTCCTGGAGGCTCAATGATAATCTGCTCTCGGATCTGGCCTGTACGGCTGATATCATTCAGACGATTGCACACTTTAATTCTGACCACGCCCAAGACGAGACTAATTCCTTGACGAAGTAGGAAGCCTTGAAGTGTGTTCTTCGAGGCAAATTCATTCAACATGGGTCCCGGCTAAAGAAAGCTTGTACCATAGACATTGCTCGTCTTCTCAGCACTATTACCACCCTAGAGAATTCACATAAGCGATTGTAACGGACCTATGAACTATTCTGCCTACAAAGAACTGCATGACTTGTTACAATTGGATTTACCACATTATATTCTGAGCTCAAAGGGTTAATTGTAGAAGGAGCTCTTTCACTGCTAAATGCTAATTGACGCTCTGTTGTGTATTACCAGTTAACAGCCTCCTGCCAGGTGTATGCTAACGTGATCATCTGTGAGTGTGTATTGTTCTAAAGGTTAATTGAATTCTATTGAGAAAGGAATGTGCCTGGCCAGGTGTCAGGGCACTGCCCTTTGCGGTCACATTTCCCCAGTTGGCTCTGGGTGGAATTGAACCTGGGATCTATCCGTTATAAGTCCAGCTCTTTGCCTTTGAGCCACTGCTCAAGTATTACTTTGCTTGCTGTCCGTTGGAGCCTAGTTCTGAACCTGTACTTCTGCGGACCAATCAGTGACCAGTGCGGCCTATTTAAGCCAGCCTCTTCCTCCTTGCTAATTGCTGGTTCGTTGTCAGCTTTACCCTGTGAGAGAACCTTGTAACCTGACTACCCTGACCTGTTTGACCCGGATTGGACCTTGACTACTCTCTGCCGTCTCCTACACTTGACCCCTGCCTGCTTATCGGATTTGCTGTTGTCTCCTGCCCCTTGACCTTGGCTTGCTCTCATGGACTTCCTCTGATCTCTCCAACTCCTGACCCACGGCCTGTGACCCGGATTTGCCTTTGTTTCCTGTTGATCCCTTCTGGACTTACCTGCCTGTTCCTGCCTGATCAACGACTGTCTCAGTCCTCTGCACCTGCCCTGTTTTCGTCAGCTGCACCAAGTCTGCCTACCAGTTCCCGGCACAGGTGCCTCCTTGTGCCGTCCCTCCTCTGTTCTAACTCCAGGGAGTGGTCTGCACAGGGTCGCAAAGGTGAGCCGCCCTCAGCATCTCGGCCTCGGTGAGTACTTACCTTAACGGTCCTGACACCAGGTCATGTTAAGTGGATCTCGGTGCCGGAACGTCTAGAGACTGATTGATTCAAGGATATGTCATTATTTCAAAGTATCTGTGTGAAGGGGGGGGCGGAGATTGTCATTGTTCCTGTAACAGTTGTAAGCACATATAAGCTAGGTGAAATGTCCCATTAAAACAGTCTTGTTTGACCCTTCAAACGTAGCCTTGTCTCGTTCTTGAAGGGGTACTCTCTCTCTCTCTCTGGATCTTGGGGATGGAATGGTACCGGTTTTACTTGCATATCGCACTTTGCCAGGGAAAAGGACTTCTCCAACGGCTGATACCCTCTCATTAGCCCGGGTAGCCGTTACAGCTCTCCCCGGAACCCTCTAAATTAGTGGACTTAGCTAACGCTCAAAGCGACCTCTTACAAATTTTTGCAGACCGAGCTCTAGTGGCCAGGGATAAGGGGCGGTTTACACACTACGCTCAAGCTAACAATTGCGGTAGGCTCTTGGCAAATACGCTCCAACCACGTCAGGCTAGGAAGCATATTCCCTTCATTGCTTATTCTAATGGAGGGAAGGCACACAATAACTCGGCGATCGCGGAAGAGTTTTGGCGTTTTTTTTTTGCGGGCCTATACAATCTCCCCCCTCCCCGTACACACGACCGGATCTATCCGCTGGGATTTATCCACGGATCAGTTCCAGCGGATAGATCCGGTCGTGTGTAGGCCCGAGTGGACAATTTTCGGCGGATAAAAATCCAGCCAACGGATTCCCAGCGGATAAAAATTTTGTAGCATGCTACAAAATCTATCCGCTGGAATCCAGTCCAGCGGACTGATCCGGTCGTCTGTACAGACTCACCGGATCAGTCCGTCCGCTCCCATCCCTCGCATGCGTCATGATTTGACGCATGCGTGGAAGTATTTACCTTCCAGAGTCGCGCACGTCGCTGCGTCATCGTCGCGGCGACGGTGCGGCCACGTCACCGCGGATGTATTCTGCGGGGATTTAAATCTGATGGTGTGTACAGCCATCAGATCCAAATCCGCCAGAGGATTTATCCGCTGGAAACGGTCCGGCGGACCGTTTCCAGCGGATATCCTCTTGTCTGTACGAGGCCATAGGGTCCCCAGCCCAGGGATCTGGTTCCCTGGATGCTATCTCTTCTTATGTTCAGGAAACCACCCTCCCACCCATTCCGACGGCAGAGGTCGAGGAGCTGGAGACGCCCCTGACGGAGGCGGATTTCCTCCTGGCCATTAAGAAATTGAAAAAATGGTAAAAGTCCTGGTCCTGATGGGTTCACCCCCCGGTTTTATAAAATATTTGCACCCCAGCTCTCTCCTCTACTTGTGAAGGCCTTTAATGCCATTGATGAGACTCTCTGCCCATCCCCAGGCCTCTTACATGCCCAAATAGTAGTGATCCCGAAACCTGGAGAAGACCAGTCACTTTGCCCCAACTACAGGCCAATTTCCTTGTTAAATGTCGATCTGAAATTATTCACTAAAATTCTATCGGAGCGCCTCTCCCCCCTACTCCCTAAAATCATACATGGCGACCAGGTGGGTTTTGTTCCGGGCCGAGAGGCTCGTGACAACACTACCAAAACGATCCATCTAATTGCATACGCCAAACGTCACCGTATCCCGACCTGCCTTCTCTCCTGCGATGCGGAAAAGGCCTTTGATAGGGTCAGATGGCCCTTCCTGAGGTCTACTCTTGCCCAAATAGGCCTGGGCCCAAAGATGTTAGCACGCGTTATGTCTCTATATAGTAACCCCTCTGCGTCGGTGTTGGTCAATGGTGTTGTGTTGGAAACGTTCTTGATAAAAAACGGTACCAGGCAGGGGTGCCCCCCTTCCCCTCTCCTATTTGCTCTAGTTATAGAGCATCTGGCACAGGCGCTCAGGGCGAATCCTAGTATACAGGGAATACTGACCCCCTCATCTCATTGCAAACTCTCCCTATATGCAGACGATCTCTTACTATATGTCACACATCCACACGTCACCATCCCATCTATTTTGGCCGAGATTGCCCGGTTTGGTACCCTGAGCAACTATAAACTTAACTTATCTAAGACGGAAGCCCTGAATGTCTCATTGTCGCAACCCGACCTGGCGGTCTTGAAATCCAATTTCTCCTTTCAATGGCGGACCAAATCCGTCACTTATCTGGGGACAGAGATACCGGCTAATCTATCGGAGATATATTCCCTCAATCATGGCCCGCTTCTGACCATACTTAAGCGCCTTACTGAGGACCACTTGAATCTGCCAGTGTCCTGGTTTGGGCGTATGAACACCTTGAAAATGGACATATTGCCCAAACTGTTATATGTGTTCCAGGCTTTGCCGATAGCCCTCCCCTCTGCATTCTTTCGGGCGCTGCGATCGATGTCAATGCGATTTGTATGGAGGGGCAGTCGCCCTAGACTGAAATATAAGCTACTCTGCTCCCCCATCACTAGGGGAGGTGTGGGTCTTCCTGACTTTGAACTGTATCACGCGGCGGTGGTATTCGAGGATTTTGGAATGGTTCCCTCGTCCGATGAGCAAGGTAGCCACTTCGGTCGAACATGATTTATCCCTTATAGACCTCCGGGCCCTTATCTGGGGCCACGAGTGGACACATCGAGCCCTTGTGGACTTGTCACCCTTGACCAGAGACGCTCTAGTAGTATGGTACCGACGGAGGGCAGCCTTTGCCTTGACCACTGACCCGAGTCCGTTGACCCCCATGTTTGACAACCCGGCTCTCCCGGAGGGCAAATCTTGCCCACATACTTAATGGTTATAAGAGAGACCAGTGGCCCACTGCACGACAGTTCGTCAATGCCAGCACGGGCTCTTTGGTGATAGATGAGTCTTCCTCCCCCCGAAGGTGACCTGGCTCACGCATATACATCTGGCCACCTATTGTAAGCAACTTTATGACTCCAGACAGATCCATAGGCCCCCGACGGAATTTGAACAATTGTGCTCACTCCCAGAAACCCCCCGTCATACTCTCTCTCTGTTATATAAAATGATCTTAGGGCATACAGGTACTTCCCTTCCAAAATTCACCGCAGCTTGGTCAGGGCATTTGGGGAAAGATGTTAGCGAGGCAGCCTGGCAGAAAGCCTTCTATTACACACATAAATCCTCCATCTCGAGTTATGTTCGAGAAAAAAATTACAAAGTGATATCACGGTGGTATAGAGTACCGTCTGCCCTCAGGGTCATGTTTCCCTTGGCTTCTGACTCATGCTGGAGATGTAACTCGGCTGTTGGTACGTATCTCCATATATGGTGGGACTGTGAGGTTATTTGTCCATTCTGGAACCAGATATTTCAGGTTTATTCGAACATGTATGGTAAACCCCTTTCTCCCTCCCCTACTGTCGCCCTGTTGTCCATTCTCCCGGGGACCTTCAAGTTTCAGAAACACACCCTCCTTAGATTCTGTCTCAGTACGAGTAGGCAACTGATATCCAGACATTGGAAATCCCCCTCACCCCCGTCCCTAGCTGAATGGGTTAATGAAATGAACGGAGTCATGTTGATGGAAGAACTCCAAGCTAAGGCCCTAGAAAACCACGCTAAGTTCTCCTTTACATGGGAAATATGGAGGCATTATTCTTCCTCAGACGAATTAAAGACACTACTTTCACCTAACTCGAGCTCTCCCCTGCCCTAAAGGGTATGAGAGGATCTGAGCGCAAAACATAGGTCCTGGGCGCAGGGAGAACTCCTGACGTGTACATGTTATCCTCTTGCTTTCTCCTGGCCATGGGCGCAGCAGGTTCCCATGGGGGTGCCCGGGCTATGGGAAGCAACTGTTGGACGTATAATGATAAACGACAAGGATGATTGTGTAACTGTTTTTCTAGGATTGCAAGTATGTCCATATTATAATTTTTGTTGTGGAAAGTGACTGTCTATTACGGTAAGGATCGGCCCACCCAATGTTGGGGGGCCGGTTCATGTTTTCTTTGATTTCTGTCAGAAAACTTTCTAATAAAACTTTTATTGACCCTAAAAAGCATAGATATAGATAGTTTAGGTATCATCCACTGTGCTATTTCATGAATGTCTGATGGTGGGGGAGGGAGTGAGGGATGTGCTAGGTAGAGCAACAAACAACAACATATCATCTCCACAAATGTTTTAGCAAAAGTGTTGTTACAACGCTAATCAAATGCCCACATTCCTCCTGAAGAAATAATTGTAGTTGAAAAATAGACTGCAAAAATAATAAAAGATTGTAAAAGTGATAAAAATGGGACATATGGGCAAAAAGGAAAAATAAAAAAAATATGGCAGAAGGGCGGCAACTGAAGGAGTATACTGGCAGGTCAGTCCACATTTTAGGTTGGGCTATGCAGTACTTCATGAATGTGTGGCTTATCAGTTCCTTCCATGAAGTTAAGAAAATGGTGTCATTGCATATATTGTGGGATTTGGCTCATACAATCTACGACTATATACGAGTCTATCAAACCATAAATCACTTTTAGAAGCAAACGATCGTTGTCACAAGGAAACTGGGTAGAAATAACACTTTAAATTTCAGGCTTCCATTAAGCTCCTGGAGGAGTGAGCACAGCTGTTCGGAGTCCCCAGCACCTGGCCGTCATGACGGGCCTGCTTCTCTTTCTTGGTGTGTTGCTTCTCCGGGGTTGTCATGGGTGAATGTGGTGGACTCCGGTCTTTAGGTGGCAAAGTGAACTCCTGATACCACTCCGGTAGCTCAACCCGACCAAGTTGAAGAGCGCTGCAGTAATCACTAGGCGTGCAAAGTGTGTGCTGCCTGCCGCCATGAGTAACCAGCAATGCAAAAGGAAAATGCCAGGTGTAGGAGAGTTCTCTCTCCCTCAGCTTATCCAATAGAGGCCGCAGAGCCCTGCGTTTTTTTAGGGTAATTTGGAAAAGGTCCTGGAACAGTTTGATGTTCTCACCATTGAACACCGTGTTCATTCCGCCGTGCCTTCTGCATAATTACCTTCTTGAGGCCGAAATTCTGTAGGCAGCAGATGATGTCGCGGGGAGGCAGAGTGTCTGAGAGCCCTGTGCTCTCTCACAAATTCTATGGCCGAATCCTCTGGTCTCTCAAGAAGGCTGTTGAAGACTCTCTGAAGGACAGGAACAATCTGGTCAGACTCGACCGATTCCGGGATACCGCTGACCCTAATATTATTGCGCCTCCCCCTATTGTCGAGGTCTTCCAAATGCCTATTCACCTCTATGAAGTGGAGAGAATGGGTGGAAGTAACTCTGTCCAGTCTCTGTAGAGCCCTGTCTCTATGCTTCCCCTCAGTCTACACAGTGGCCATCTTTTCCTGCAGATCCAGCAAGCTGGTTTTCAGATCTGTGATTGCTGCTGAGAAGGAGGCCTTGATGTCTGCTGCAAACCCAGACATGTCAGCGTATGTCAGGGGATGTCAGGGGATGAGCTGAGCGGGCATTTCTCCTACCGTTGTCCTCTATGGTAGACAGTGAGTCCTCACTGAACTCCTCGTGGTGGACCGGCGTCATCTTGCTTCCCGCCGTGACTCTCAAGACTGCGGCTTGGTTTTTAAAGATGTCAGATATATTCCGTCCTGAACTAACTGCCGTGGTGTGCCGGGATCAGGTATGATGAGAGTAGCGAGTCTGTTTGCTCATCATCGGGTGTCTGCTGTGCAGAGAGACGGGTTGGGGCCACGATTCCGACAGAGCTTCTCTACGCCTGAATCCGCCGGTTAAGTCCCCTGTGTGCCCATGGGATTTGAATTTGGTATTGTCTGTTTTACAGAAATTACCCTTTCAACCATTACACCATGCTTCTTTAACTCTTTAAACAAAGAAACTGTTTTTCTCGTAGCCATATCCTCAGCAAGGAGGGTATCGGAATCGGCGGCTCTTTCATGTAAAGAACCATATATGATTGGAAAAAAGGAAAAAAAAAACTGTGCTAAGATTAAATGAACAATTACATGTGTCCACGGAAATATTATTATTATTATACAGGATTTATATTGTGCCAAAAGTTTGCGCAGCGCTTTATATCAGGGAAGACAGTTCAGTCACAATACAATTCAATACAGGAGAGATCAGAGGGCTCTGCTCGTTAGAGCTTACAGTCTAGAAGGGAGGGTCAAGTGGAGCAAAGGTTAGTAGCTGTGGGGGATGATCAAATGGACAAAAAATGAAAATACAGTTGTTAGGTGTGGGTAGGATAGGCTTCTCTGAAGAGTAGGGTTTTCAGGGATCCTCTAAAAGCCAATAGAGAAGGCGATAGACGGACAGATTGGGGTAAAGAGTTCCATAGGCTTGGAGAGGCTCTGGAAAAGTCCTGGAGATGAGCATGGGAGCAGGTGATGAGAGAGCTAGAGAGCAGGAGGTCTTAAAAAGAACGAAGAGAACAATTAGGTTGGTATTTAGAGACTAGGTCAGTTATGTAGCTGGGGGCAGAGTTGTGGATGGCTTTGTAGGTAATTGTTAGTATTTTGAATTTAATTTGTTGGGCGAGTGGAAGGCAGTGGAGGGATTGACAGAGAAGAGTAGCAGAGACAGAGCGGTTGGTAAGGTGGATGAGTCTGGTAGCAGCATTCATGATGGACTAAAGGGGGGATAGAGTATGCAGAGGTAAGCCAATGAGGAGAGAGTTGCAGTAATCAAGGTGAGAGATGACCATGGAGTGAATAGTTTTGTTGTGTCATTGGTTAGAAAGGGGTGTATTTTGGAGATGTTGAGGAGGTTGAGGCGGCAAGATTTGGACAGTGATTGGACGTGAGGCTTAAAGGAGAGTTCAGAGTCCAGGACTACTCCTAGGACCTTGGCATGTGGGGATGGGCTGATAGTTGTGCAATCGATTTTGACAGAGAGATCAGGGGAAGAGGCACGTGGGGGAGGAAAAAATGATAAGTTCAGTTTTGGATAGATTAGGTTTGAGGAAGTGGTGCGACATCCAGAAAATTGTTTATAAGTGATGTAGTGGGTTGGTGTGTGTCTCTATCCTCTTTTAGGTTGTAAAGGGTGCCATAGTATTGGCTGAAGGCATCCGCCACATCTTGAGGATGAAACAGTTTTGTTTTGTGTAGGGGGTGTAGAATGTAGGGCACTCTGGTTTTGATCCTGCGTCCCTTAATTTTGTTCGCCAGCATTTTACCCGCCCTGTTACCCTGTGCATAGTAGTTTATTTTTAATCTTTTAGAGTGTTTCTCAAAGTCCTCCAGTAGGAGAAGTCTGAGGTCACTTCTCAGGTGTGTGAGCCTAGCAGACAATGATTGTGAAGAATGTTTTTTATTCTCACATTCCCCCCGTGCAATTTCATCCGTGAGGTCCTTGATTTGTTTGTGCCGCTGCCTCCTTGCCCTGGCCCCCAACTGAATAAGTATCCCCCGAATATATGCCTTATGGGCAGACCACAAGGTGAATTGGTCCTGGGTAGGTGTATCGTTTATAGCGAAGAACTCCTTTAAGTGCTTCTCTACAGTTTGTCGCACATCAGGCCGTTGCAGCAGGAACGTGTTAGCCCTCCATACAGGGGGTGGGTTGGTGGGTGAAGCATCTTTAAGAGATAAAGAGATTGAAGCATGGTCCGACCACGTTATATCGTTAATAGATGCTGAAATAGCCCTATTCAGAGTGTTGTAGTCAGTCAAGAACAAGTCTATCCTCGTGTACGTGCGGTGTGGGGGCGAAAAGAAAGTGAAGTCTCTTTCTCCAGCATGGAGACACCTCCACACATCAAACATCTCCGCGTTATGGATAGACCCCTGAAGGGAAACTCCAGCTCTATGCGCTCTGGTTGTGGTATCCATGGTTAAGTCTGGTACAGCATTGAAGTCCCCACACATCAAAAGAAGACCTCTCTTAATAGGCTGTATCTTCCTCATCAGCTTGTTGAAAAATTGAATCTGGTGGGCATTCGGAGCGTAAACATTAACAATTGTGTAAGTCACTGAATTGATATCGCACACCAAGGCCAGGTATCGCCCCCCCCAGGGTCCGCCAGTTCCGTGTGCAGAGTAAAGGCTACCGTGTCCCGTATTGGCTGTTAGCACCCCCTTTGTTTTGGTGTTGGCGTTTGCAGTGTATACATGGGGGAAGCTCCTATGAGAGCATTGAGGTGGGGATTCCTTGCTGAAGTGCGTTTCCTGGGCGCATATGATGTCACTCTTATGAAGCATGGCTTCCTTCCATAGGGACCTTCTCTTAACAGGGTGGTTCATTCCCCTGGTATTTATAGATAGAATCTTAATTGGCATTGGTGCAATAAAGGAATGATGCAGACTTTGGCATAACCAATCCCTGAGGGGTCAGAGCCCCTCCTAGCAGGCCAGATAGCAATGCCTTTGTTGGCTTATACTCAAAAGTACTCACTGCGATCCTGGGTTGGCAAATTATTCTGTAGGTGACCTTTTGTGCTGTAGGTCCACAGTGTGGAGATCGAGCAGAGCTTCCGGTAGAGTTCCATTCCGAGGGTACGTGGGTATCTATGGATCCAAAAACAAGAAATAAAAGAAAGGAACAAAAGAGTAATACAAAAAAGTAGTTGGGATATCAATGGACATCCAGCCATTCCCATGGCAACAAGAGGTAACATAGAAGGGTCACACCCGGGTGCAGCTACATGCTGCTCAGGTTTAGGGAGGGGTAAGTTCATGCCCAAGACCTATTACGGATTCCACGAGATCTCATATATATCCTGACAAAGGACATGGTGGAAATTACTTATGCGATCTGGCATTCCTCTGTGTAACCTGTTTCCAGTCAGGGGTGACATTTGTTTTTTGAGAGGACGGATTGTCGTTCTCGCTGGGAGCCGGCAGAATATCCCACTCTTTCAGCAGCTTAATTCCTCTGTCCACAGAGTCTACGTTAAATGATCTATCTCTATAGGTGATGACAAGTTTAGTGAGAAAACCCCATTTATAGGGGATATCATGGTTCCTCAGAGCTTTGGTGATAGTACCAAGATTCCGTCTTTTTTGTAGAGTATGCTGGGAGAGGTCAGGGTAGAATTGCAGGTTTTGAAACCTGGATGGAATATTATCATTCCTTTACATGAAAAAAGGTCATACGCAGAATCACATCCCTGGGTACAGCAGCAAGGAGGAAGGGCTTTGGAAGCCTGTGGATTCTATCAATAGTAATGTCCACTTCAGTAGGGTTAGGAAGGAGAGATGAAAATAAGTCGATCGCATACGATCGCAGATCCAGGGGCTGTATTGACTCAGGGATTTCCCTTATTTTCATGTTGTTTCTCCTGGATCTGTCCTCGAGGTCTGCTAACTTATTCTTGATCCATTCACTATTCTCCTCCTGATTTTCACTAGAATCCACCAGGCTATTGATATTGGAGGCATACTCCCCCATCTTGGTCTCAATGTGTTCCACCCTGTCTTCCACCTCCCTCAGTTCTCCACTCACTCTGTGTATACAGTTCATCATGTCTGCCTGTAGTGAGCTATGTAGTGTCACAAGCATATCTCTGAGGACAGTGTCCATCACAGGCTGATTACTAGTGGGAAAGGTGGCAATGGAGTCTGTTAACTCACGTGTGTCGTCTCCGGATTCTGTTATAGGGCTCACTGCAGGGCCGCATCCAGCACTATCCAGCCTCATCCGAGCTTTTGCAGGGCTATCAGAGGGGGAAGGAGTAGATTGTTGACTTCCATGAGGAGACTGCTGTGTTCCGTGAGAAGAGCGAGCTCCCCCACTGCTTTTGGTCTGGTGGCTAGGCATGGGTGTCGAGGCCGCGCCGGCGCCATCTTGCCTGCCTCCGTCCCTCGGCACTGTAAACATGTCCATCAGGCGTTGAGGTTTTACTGAGCCCTTCCGTTGTTTGCCATCATCCCTGAGGTTGCCCGGACCGGATCGCTCAGCTGTAGGGTCAATTTTCGTCCTTTTCAGGCCGTTTAGTGCCGTTGTACACTCGTGGATAGCGGAGCTCTCTCTCTAGGCTACCATCCGGCTCCGCTGCAGGCCACGCCCCCAGTGGTGCGACATCCAAACTGATATATCTGATAGTAGATTAGTGATACATGAAGAGAATGAAGGCGTGAGTTGAGGGGCAGAAAAATAAATTTGAGTGTCGTCAGCGTAGAGGTGGTATTGGAAGCCGTGGGAGGCTATCAGCTGACCCAGGGAGGAGGTGTAGATTGAAAAATGGAGAGGTCCAAGAACAGAAACTTGGGGGACCCCAACAGAGAATTGAAGAGGAGAGGAGGAAGTAGAGTTATAAGTAACGCTAAAGGTGCGGTTGGATAAGTAGGTAGAGAACCAGCGAAGAGTCCAGTCATGGAGACCAAAGGTGTGAAGTTTTTTGAGGGTGATATATAACAGGTGTGGGTGGAGAAAAAGTGGTGAAGGAAAGACAGTTTAGGGATAGAAGACACATCTGTCAGAAGGAGTGGTAGACAGTGCATTTTAGAAGGGGGAGGAAGAGCTGAAAGTGTGAAAAGTATACCTGTATTATAAGGTTCAAGGGGGTAGATTCAGGTAGGGGCGCGCACTACTACGAAGGCGCAGCGTACCGTTTTTACGCTACGCCTCCGTAAATTACGTGCGCTACACTTCATTCACAAAGCAGTAGCTCCGTAAATTGCGGGGGCGTTACGTAAAAGTGGCCGGCGTAAGCGCGCGTAATTTAAATGATCCCGTAGGGGGCGTGGATCATTTAAATTAGGTGCGTTCCCGCGCCGAACGTAGTGCGCATGCTCCGTCGGGAAACTTTCCCGACGTGCATTGCGGTAAATGACGTAGCAAGAACGTCATTTGCTTCAACGTGAACGTAAATGGCGTCCAGTGCCATTCACGATTCACTTACGCAAACGACGTAATTTTCAAAAATCGCGACGCAGGAACGACGGGTATACTTAGCATTGGCTGCGCCTGCTAATAGCAGAAGCAGCCTTACGCAGAAACCGGCGAACGCAAACGACGTAAAATTTGAACCCTGGGCGCGCGTATGGTTGTGAATCGGCGTGAGTATGCAATTTGCATACTCTATGCTGACCACTACGGGAACGCCACCTAGCGGCCAGCGTAAGAATGCAGCCTACGATACGACGGCATAAGAGCCTTATGCCAGTCATATCTTAGGCTGCAGTCGGCGTATCGAGCTTTCTGAATACAGAAAGTTGATACGCCGGCGCTACTTAGCAATTACGCTGTGTATCTATGGATACGCAGGCGTAATTGCTACCTGAATCTACCCCAAGGTGTTTTGTGTTCCCTCGCTTTGTGCATTCGCTAAAGTGCAGAGTCAGAAGTGCTTCCACTTATAGAGACAGCGCCACTTGAAGAAAAAGCCCCAGTTGCAAATGTGCCCCCTGCAAATGCTTCCTCCAAAGGATTCTTATATTTGTACTGATGGGGATAGGGGGTGGGTGCATTTCAAATATCTAATCAGGAGGTAATAAAGGTTTGCTGGTCAACAGGGCAAAATTCTTAGTTCAGAAACAGATCAGCAAGAGGGCACTAAAAGTCATTGGGCCATACTTTTGAGTAAGACAAGGGAGATAATGTGGACAGGTCTACAGAGGGCTAAGCCATGCAAGTATTATTAAATATACATAAGAAAAGCAGATAGCAGTCTTTCAGTTTTTGGGTGGAGAGGTTTCAACTGCAAACATACCAAAGCAATTTAGGCTAGGGAAAACACTTTTTAGTTTTCAATTCTGGGTGGATGGCAGACAGCTGAAAACATACCTGTAAAGAGACAGAAGAAATCTTCAGATAAGTGCAGACTTCCACTTATAGAAACAGCCCCACTTGAAGAAAAAGCCCCAGTTGCAAATGTGCCCTTTGGGGCTTCCAGGACCTGTTGGCTTCCTGGTTCAACAAAAAAGCTGGACAACTTTGTATCAAGAACAAGAGATCCTTGTGCTCAAGGGTCGGATGCCCTGACAATTTCATGGAATCGATATTCTCTGATTTATGCGCTCCCTCCAGTTCCGCTTCTCCCACGATTCCTTCAGAGAGTCAAGAGGGAAGTAAAACCGGTGATTTTGGTCACCCCGGCTTGGCCCAGGAGAAATCGCAAGAATGGCAGTAGGAAGACCTTGGGTTCTCCCACTACGCTTGGACCTACTATCACAGGGTCCAATATTCCATCCTGCCTTACAAAGTCTAAATTTGTTGGTTAGGCTGTTGAGACCCACATTCTGAGAAAACGTGGGTTCTCAGGTCCAGTCCTGTCCACTCTGATTAATGCTAGGAAGCTGGCCTCCAGGCTCATCTACTACAGAATCTGGAAGGCATATGTTTCCTGGTGTGAACCCAGAAGATGGCATCCTAGGAAGTATGCCATTAATAGGATTCTTGCCTTTCTTCAGTTGGGCTTAAATATGAAGTTGGCCTTGAGCACTATCAAAACCGCTTGCCTCTCATTTCCTAGTCTGGGCCTTTGTTTAGGGAGCACTGCACTTGAATCCGCCGGCTAAGTATTCCGTGTGCCCATGGGATTTGAATTTGGTATTATCTGTTTTACAGAAGCTACCTTTTGAACCTGTACACCATGCTTCTTAAATCTTTTTGACAAAAACTGTTTTTTTCTTGCAGCTATATCCTCGGCAAGGAGGATATCGGAATTGGCGGCTCTTTCTGTAAAGAACCAAACATGATTATTCATGATGATAGGGTGGTGCTGCGTCCTCACTCGACTTTTACCTAAGTTGGTTTCAGGATTTCATCTGAATCAAGATATAGTCCTACTGTATTTTTTTTCCAGATCCGCAGTCTTCGGAGGAAGAAGGTCTACACTCTATGGCTGTTGCAAGAGCGGTGAAAGTTTATCTGCAAGCTACGGTTCAGATACAGAAGACTGATTGTCTGTTATTCTGCAAGGGCCCAGAGGCAGCGTCGAAATCTACTATTGCAGATTGGATTCGACAAGTCATTATTCAGGCCTATGGTTAGAAAAGAAGATTCCTCCTTTTCAGGTGAAGGCGCACTCGGCTAAAGCAGTTGGTGCTTCATGGGCAGTACATCACCAGGCCTCCATGGCTCAGATCTGTAAGGCTGCTACTTGGTCATACCATGTTTCCTCAGAATGTGGGTCTCAAAAGCCAAACCGTCAAAATTAGACTTTGTGCGGTAGTATGAAATATTGGACCCTGCGATAGTAGGTCCGAGCGAAGTGGGAGAACCCAAGATCTACCTACTGCCATCCTTACGATTTCCATGTGCCAGGGTCTCCTGGGCCAAGCCGGGATGATCAAAATCAACAGCTTTCCTTCCCTCTTGAATTTCTGAAGGAATTGTGGGAGAAGCGGAACTGGAGGGAACGTATAACCAGAGAATAACGACTCCATGAGAATGTCAGGGCATCTGACCCTCGTCCAGCTGGCGGGTTAAAAAAATCTGCCTGCCAATTTTTACCCCTGGAATGAAGACTGCAGACAGGCGAGGATATGCCTTTCTGCCCTGGATAGGATGTGATTCACCTCTCTTTGGGCATCCAGACTTCTGGTGCCTCCTTGGCCACGACTGTAGCATTGTCGGACTGAATCCAAACAGGCCAACCCTGCAGTCTGTAAGACCAAACTCTGAGGGCCAAATGAATTGCCCGAATCTTCAGAATGTTGATGGAAAGGAGCTTTTCGGCTCCGGATCACCTACCCTGGGCAGATGCTTTTTCTAGAACTGCCCCCCCCCAGACAAGAAGGCTGGCGTCTGTGGTCACCACTTTCCAGGTAACCGGAGTGAAGGATTTGCCTTTTGACAGATTTTGGGGGAGCAACCACCACTTGAGGCTCTGGTGAACCTTTGGAGATAAGATCATAGGAAAGGTCCAGGGCCTGAACATCCTTGTTCCAAACTGACAGAATTCTGCCCTGTAAAGGCCTTGAGTGGAACTGGGCGTAAGGAACAGCCTCGAGTGAGGTTACCATCTTCCCCAATAACCTCATGCATAGAGATGGAAGGCCTTCTCTTTGCCTTTATCACTCGGAACAAGTCTTCTATGGCTTTGCCTTTGGTAGGGAAGTAATACCTGGCTTGGGGACGTGTCTATAATCATGCCCAAGTACCCCAGCCTACTTTGAGGCTGCAAGGAGGATTTCCCCAGATTGAGGACCCAGCCTATGTATTCTAAATATTCCACTGTGCTGTGCACATGGTGCCCCAAGCATACAGCAAACTGATCTATGCTTCGTGCCCTTGGCCTTGCCAGGGCTGGCGCCAGTATCTTTGTGGACACTCGAGGTGCTGTTGCCAGCCCAAAAGGAAGGACCACAACTGAAAGTGGTACTGAACCACCGCAAACCTTAGAAACCTTTGGTAAACGGGAAATATTGGCACATGCAGATATGCATCTCTGATGTCTATTGATGCCAAGAATTCTCCTCCCTGAAGGGTGGAAACATCTGAGTGGACAAACTCCATGCGAAAGGAGCGAATGTTCAGAAACTGATTCAGGCCTTTCAGATCCAGGATAGGTCTGACACCCCCATTTGGTTTTGGAATCGTGAAAGGTTTGAGTAAAACCGTGATCCCTGCTCCTCTGGGGCTAACTCGGTGATTACCCCTTGGGACAACAGGTGTTCCAAGGCCAACAGTAAAGGCCTTATTTTTTCTGGATCTTTGACAATTCTTGATCTCAGAAAACGGGGTGGTGGAAGTTCTCTGAATTCTAGCTTGTAGCCTGAGGACACTGGAGAAGACCCACTTTTCCCGAACTTTGTTCCGCCAGGCGTTTGCAAATTGCAGCAGCCTTCCCCCCACTCGGCCGAGCGAGGGGAAGCCTTCATAGGGAAGTTTTGGGGGTCTTTGAACCCCAAGTCCTTTTCTGCTCTTGGGCTTGGTTCTAGGCCTTTCTCCTAGTGTTTGACTGGGGAGGCCATTGCCACTGCCTGGGGAATGAGTTTCCAGGCTAGAGAAAGTACGTTTAAATTAGGGACGTTTACTCCTCTTCTTAACCGGCAACAGAGTAGACTTGCCTCTGGTAATCTTTTGGATGTATTTATCCAAGTCATCCCCAAAGGGGAGCTCTGCCAAGTATTTTTTGCAAGAAACCTCGGCCTCCCAATGTTTTAACCAAAGGGACCTGCGCATGTGTACCTGCAGGAGATACAAGCGGGATGCTTGTTGAACAGAGTCCATAAATGCATCAACCGAAAAACACACAAGGCCTACTGTCATGGATCTGCCACCTAAGGGTTAATAGTGCAGACCGATTTCAGTGATTGGCAACAGGCTGTCTTATTTAAGCAGCACTGTGTCTTCGCTGCCTGATTTGCAGTTCATACCTGTTCCTGTGACTTCCTGTTTCCTGTGATCTGATCTGTTTCCTGTGTTTGACCCGGCTTGTTTGACTACGATTGATCTCTGTTACCCTGATCCCGGCCTGCCTTGTAACCATGCTCACCTCTACACTGCTTGATATCCTGTTGCTGAACTTGCCTGTATCCTGACCATTCTCTGCCTGTTGTCTATACCTACATCTGATCGTCTGTTACCAAACCCGGCTTGTCTGACTACGTATTCAGTGTGTCCACTCAGATGTTTCCACCCTTCAGGGAGGAGAATTCAGTTTGTCCACTCAGATGTTTCCACCCTTCAGGGAGGAGAATTCTTGGCATCAATAGACATCAGAGATGCATATCTGCAGCAGGAAACAGGAAGTAGGCTGGTAGGTGCACTGGCTGGGGAGCCAGCCAGTGCACCTACCAGCCTACTTCCTGTTTCCTGCTGCACCAGCTGAACTGACAAGACCCAAGACGAACCAGGCGCCCATACACCGCCAGGCTCTTGCGGTCACTGTTGCAACATCGGTGGCCCTTGAGCCGGGGTTGTACGAGAAAGCCTTCCTACTGCACATCAGGCTCATCTGGCAGGTACGTAACACCTAAGAAGGTCTTCATGAACCTCAATCTCCTCTGAGGCTTTCAATAGGGACTCTAGCTTTTTATCAGTTGGATCCTGAGCATTGTCTATAGGACAGGTCAGGCTTTTGTTTGCACAAGAAATAGCTGCATCTATAGCAGGTACCCCCCATTTCTTAGTGAAATCTTCCTCCATAGGATAAAGGAGGGAGAACTGCTTAGGAGTAGGGATGAGCTTCATGTTCGAGTCAAACTCACGTTAGACTCGAAAATCGTATGTTTGATTGTTCGTCGAAATTATGAAAGTTTTGGGCAGTTCGCGCCAAATTCGAGTGGCATGTCACGGCCCATAATTCACTGCGGCATCACAGTGCATTGCTGGCTGATGATTGGCCAAGCATGCACTATGACCTGCATGCTTGGCCAATCACAGCGTGCAAAAAACGGAGAGCCATAATCGGCCAAAGCCAGGGTGGCTTTGGCCAATTATGGCTCAGGGGGTTTAGTACATGCCCCACACTATATAAGGCTGCCTGGAAGTCGTCCTTGTGTAGTGTGTTGGTGATTTATAGAGAGAGAGAGAGAGAGTGTGTCATTTTTTTTTTTTTTTTTTTTTTTTTTTGCAAATCTGTTTATTGAATTTTAAAACATTCAACAAAGAGAAAAAAAAAAATTACAACATTAACATACATTGGTCATAGCAAGAACTGACTGCGGTACAAAGAGAAATATGATGAGGAGCAAACTGTTGCATGGAACACGGTGGGGAGCTCTAGTCATCACAGCGGGCACAGCAAGCTGACGATCTCTGGTAAAAGGACAATGCCGGGCTATATATAGAAATAAAAGGGTGGGGCCCAGAAACACATGACATAGTTATAATTGTGGAGTCCTGTACATCAGCAGGGAATAGAAAATTAGGTATGGTGTGGGTCAGTGGCTGTGGAGGGATCCGCCAGCCATTTGGACCAAACCTTGTCGTATTTTTGAGGGCAGCCCCTGTTAGCATAGCAATCTCTGTAAAGAGGTAGGCTGTTGTTGACCAATTGTTTCCACAGGGAGATAGGAGGAGGAGTAGGCTTACGCCAGCTAAGGGCTATGGCTTTGCGGGCATAAAAGAGAAGTAACCCGACCAGGGTGCGGCCTGCCACAGTGGGAATTATTTGTTCTATCAGGCCCAACATACATATTTCTATGGAGGGTTGGAGCGATATAGTGGTGATCTGTGCAATGAGCTCTAATATCTCTTTCCAGTAGTCGACAATAACTGGGCAGGACCAGAAGATATGGGCAAAGTCACCTGGTATTGTACCACAACGCCAACACCCAGGGGGGGAGGCGGGGTTCATTTTGTGTAACCTGTGCGGGGTAAAATATGCGCGGTGAACCATCTTGAACTGAATTAGTCGGTCTCTCAGGGAGACCAGGGATCTAAAGGGGAAGTCCCACATGTCATCCCAATCGTCATTATCAAAGTCAGGAATGTCGTGTAGCCATTTGTTTCTGAGTTTATCTAGGGAAGGGAGGGAGGTCATTATTAAGTGAGAGTACAGTCGCGAGGTGGGTTTACCTGCACATCCTGACCTGAGGAGGGTCTCTAAAGAGGACTGAGTGATCTGGAGGGGAGAACTGGAGAATTGATGACCGAAGGCATGGGAAAGCTGTAAATATCTAAAAAAATAGCTCTGTGGGATGTTGAAGTCTGATATCAGTTTGGGGAGTGGGGCCAGAGATTGATTGGAAATTACTTGGGCCACCGTTTTAACACCGAATTTGGTCCAGGCGTGGGGTTCGGGCAATTTGTAAATGTGCTCAAGGGTGGGGTTCAGCCACAAGGGGGCAGCTGGGGAGAGTGCAGTCTTAGGGTATCTTTCGATTCCAAGTCCCACCCCCCATGCACGAAGTGTGGTGCGCATGGAGGGGGTCAATGGGTATGGGGCCTTGGGGCCGCGAAAAAGTAAAAATTTCAGCGCTTCCAGTGAATTTACCACCGCCGCCTCAACCAAGGTAGCGGGGTTGGTCGTATCAGGAGTAAGCCACCAGGCCGCTGTAACTAGTTGGGTGGCCAGGAAATATTTATATAGGTCAGGGCACGCCAGGCCTCCCTGGGAGGACGGGCGTATTAGCGTCGACCATCCATACCTGGGGGACTGGGTCCCCCAGATGAAGGATGCGAAGAGGCCATGAAGCCGGGTGAAAAAGGATTTGGGAATCCATTGCGGAGATTGGCGGAGTAAATAGAGAAATTTGGGCAGGATTTTCATTTTTATGAGGTTTATCCGACCTAGCAATGATAAGGGTAGTGACTCCCATGCCTTCAGTCTCATCCGTGTCTCCTGAACCACAGGGGATAGATTTAGGGGCAAAAAATCTGAAGCTTGCCTCGAGATCATCACCCCGAGGTATTTGAAGCTCTCAACCCATTGTAGGGGTATATCGGAAGGGGCGGTGGTGCGGGCTGCGGGGTCTATGGGGAACAAAAGAGACTTGGACCAGTTAACCCTGAGGCCCGTGACAGCAGAGAAGGAGTTTAGGATCTGCAGTGCCCCTGTGAGCGAGGAGTCTGCATCATTGAGGAAAAGAAGGAGGTCGTCTGCATACAGGGCGACCCTCTCCTCCAGCCAGCCAACGCGCAGGCCCCTGATGTGCAGGGAGGTGCGCAGGGCCTCCGCCAGTGGTTCCATCGCAATGGCGAAAAGGGCCGGGGAGAGAGGGCAACCCTGCCGCGTGCCTCTGGACAGAGGGAAGGGCTGTGACAGACCCCCCCCCAGCTTGACAGCAGACGTGGGGTGCTTATATAACGTCTGTAACCACTCGATAAATACTACCGGGAACCCCATCCTACGGAGGACCTCCCACAGAAAAGGCCACTCCACAGTGTCGAAGGCCTTCTCTATGTCTAAGGAGGCCACCACGCGGGAGCCTTCATTAAGGTGTTGTGCATGTATGTTGGTAAATAGGCGTCGCAGGTTGACGTCTGTGGCTCTATTAGCCATAAAACCTGTTTGGTCAGTCTCAATTACAGACGGCAATAGGGGTTGTAGTCTCATAGTGAGCAATTTGGTGAGAATTTTGAAGTCTGCGTTAAGCAGGGCAATAGGCCTATAAGAGGCGCAGGAAGTGGGGTCTTTAGGGGCTTTATGGATTAGTATTATGTGTGCGTGGCTCATTGATGTGGGAAGGGCGCCCTCCCTCAAACAGTGAGAAAAGAGCTGGGCTAGTTTTGGGGCAAGTAGGTCCCCATGGGTTTTGTAAAACTCCATTGGGAGGCCATCAGGGCCTGGGGACTTCCCTGCAGGAAAGGATCCGATGGCCTTTACAACCTCCTCTGGGGTAATGGGTCTCACTAAAGATTCTCTCTCGGCATCTGAAAGCCAGCCGAGTGCCAGGGGGTCCAGCCAGGGCGACAAGTCCTGTGGCCTGAAATCCGAGGGCAACACGGAGGTGTAAAGGGAGCTATAGTAATGTCGAAATACGTCTAGTATGTCCGGGAGAGAAGAAACCGACTCACCCGAGGGAGACACCACACTGGGTATCACCGTCAGGGGCAGGTCATGTTGAGCTAACATAGCTAGGAGGCGGCCGTTTCGGTCCCCCTGTTCGAAAAATCTTTGCTTGGTACGGTAGAGATCCAACCTAGTGAGTTCTGTCAGATGGAGATGCAGCTCCCGTTTAGCTGCGGTGAGGACCTCAAAGCTAGAGTCAGTGGGGTCGGCCGCGTGGGCCCTAGCCTGGTCATCTACCCTGTCCTGTAGCTCGGTTGTAGTAGTGGCTTGTTCCCTGCGGATCCCAGCTATTGAGGAGATGTACTGGCCCCTAGTGAAGGCCTTAAAGGCGTCCCAGGTGACTTCAGGGGAGGAGGATCCTGCATTAAGGTCCCAGTAGTCAGTGAGGCGAGGTGGGATAGAGTCAGTCAAGTCGGCGTGGGAGAGCCAATGGGTTCCCAGACGCCAAAGGGCGGAGGTTCGGGAGGCGGGGGAGCGAATGGTGAGGAGGAGAGGGCAGTGGTCTGACAGCCCACTAGGCAGGTATGTAGCGTCCAGCACGTCTGTCAGCATGGCCAGGTTGGCAAAAGCTAAGTCAATGCGCGAGGCCGTTTTGTAGGTAGTGGAAAAGCAGGAGTAGGCCCTAGTCGAGGGGTGTTTCCACCTCCAGACCTCGGACACTCCCATTGCTTGCGCCCAGGTAGATAAGTCTGAGGAGCAATGTTTAGGGGGGATTGGTCTGTCTAGGTCCGGAGCTAGGATGGCGTTAAAATCGCCCATAAGCAGCAACTTGGCAGGGCAGTATGGGGTAACCCGGTCCAGGATGGCGTATAGGGTGGAGGCCGAGAAGGGAGGAGGGATGTATATACTAACCACAATATATCTTGTTCCCCAAACTGTGAAAACCACTATCACGTATTTGCCCTGGGGGTCAGTGTGAATGTGTTCCATTACGCATGGAAAGGATTTGCTGACCAGCACCGAGACTCCCCTGGCATAGGTGGAGTATGAGGCATGAAAGGCTCTCTGGATCCACGGCTTCTTTAGTGTCAGTAGTTTACTGCCCATAAGGTGCGTCTCCTGGAGCAATATCATGTGGGGGGAGTGTAGTTTAAGATACTTAAATAATACTGCTCTTTTAAATTTGGAATTGAGCCCCCGGACATTCCAGGATAAGATATTGAGAGTGGACATGTCACGTGTGGCCATTAGAGGAATTCATTATGACATTGAGGAGACGCGTGGTAACGCCAACAGTGTGTAACAAGAGCTGCATAGATCCAGAGAGCCCCCTGTAGGAAGAGCCATGACCAAACATTAACCATACAGACAAAAAAACCATACACAGTAACAAGTAACAAAAGAACATTTGTTGACAGAAAGGTGTCAACCCTGCCCGTCTCTGCTGGCATCCTCGGGAACTTAGGAGCGAGCAGATTGGGCTTATACCCAGAAAATAACAATTTAACCCCTTAAACTTTACTCAGCAACAGTTTGGTGCTGCACGCGAGAACTTGTAGAAGTTCTCCGGGGGCAAGCTGGTACCGGGTGGTAACAACACTTCGTGCTGTACCTAGGTCCTCGGAGTGGTTCCCAGCTCGGGTTGGCCTAAAACAGTAGGCAAAGGCAGGGGGGTTGGTTCTCCCCACGGTACTCGGGGCCTGGCGAGTAGTCCGCTAAAAAATGTGGAAAGCACCAGGCCCACCACTGCTTGTGTACCAACTGAACCGTGGGGGGTCAAAGCGAGTCACTTGACGATGTACTGGTCGAGGTGAGGTGGCTTCGGTACTGCAGGAGGATTGAGTAGGATACAATAGGCAAGGATGTTGGAAATTCGTGCATCTGGAAACATTATGGGAATGGGTCCTCAATGCAAGGTGGTCAGCCAGTCGTCGGCGTCTGCTGGGTTGTCAAAGAATCTGACCGCTCCATTGTGCTGGACACGCAGGCGGCTGGGGTAGAGCATGCTATATTTTATGTTCCTGTCCCTGAGTCGTCTACGAACATCGTTGAAGGTCTTCCTCTTTCGCTGCAAATCGGCCGAGAAGTCAGGAAAAAGAAGAATGGAGGCGTTGCCATATTTAAGGGTGGGATGCTTGCGGGCTTCGGATAGAATCTTGTCCCTGTCTCGATAGTTAAGGAAGCGGACTAAGAAAGGCCTGGGGAGGTTCCCCGGGATGGCGCGGCCAGTGGGCACCCGATGAGCCCTTTCAACCACGTAGGTAGGAGGGACATCTGTGAGGCCCAGGAGGTTTTTGAAGAACTCCTCTGCGAATTCAGCCGGGTGCTCCCCCTCCTCCCTCTCAGGCAGCCCCAGGACACGAACATTGTTGCGCCTGAGTCGATTCTCAGCATCATCAGATTTTGCGACAAGGGACTGCACAGTGCGCTGCAGCTCAGCAATGGAGGCGGCATGGGTGGTAGTAAGATCTTCAGTAGCGGATATTCTGGTCTCGGTTTCAGTCATTCTCCCCCTTATTTTGTCGAGGTCATTTCTGATAAGGTTGCACTCCTCCGCGAGACGATCAATGCGCACAAGCAGAGAGGTCCTACTCTGCTCGATCGCAGCAAGGATCGTGGCTGTGCTATCTCGTGATGGCTGTGTGGGCTCCTCCACCACTGCAACCCCTCCCGGATCCATCTCCAAGTCAGCCAGTAGGGCCTGGAGTCGTCCAATCAGTGTGGGGTCAGACTGCAGTGAAGAGAGTCTCGGCTGCTGGGGCGATGAGCCGGTCCCGGCGGCCACTGAGTTCTTCTTCTTCCCCTTTTTGGAAGGGGGGGACATCTGGCGAGACACTAGGGGGGTCCCCAATACTGGAGCAGCACGTGCCCAGAGTAACGTTCAGGAGGCAGCGGGGGGGGGGGGGGGGTGGCCCAAAGCGCAGTGGGTGGTGAGCCCGGGAGAGCACAGTTCAGGCAGGTAGGCAGCAATCTCCCCCAGCTCCCAACACACCGCAGTCACACAGGCAGAGGCAGTTCAGTGTGAGTAGTGGGCAGGAAGGGCAGTCCGGAAGGCCCAAAGCAGGGGGGGAGCCAGGCAGAAACAGGGCAGAGACACCAGGCCCCAGGACACTACCACTGGCCCACACAGTCAGTCACAAATGGGCAGCGCAGCAGGGCTCTGCAGGAAGGCTGATGGGCAGTGAGGCAGATGGAGGCAGCAGGATCCGCTTCCGGGATTGGGGACCGAGCGCGGTGCACCTCGGCGGGGCAGCCGCTTCAGGAAACAGCGGTGCTGTGGAGGCTTCACTAGGCCGCGGCCGCCGCGGGCGCTCCCGGTGGCCCAGCAGATCCCCGGAACACACCTGGCAGGTGAGGGGGTAGGCAGGAGGATGGAGAACAGACTCAGGGAGGAGGGATGGCTTCTTACCGCACGGTTTTGCGGGGATCCAGACGCTCAGGCCGGGTGCAGGCTGGCAAGATGGCGGCGGTCGGAGGCTGAGTAATCCTCTCTCCCCCGGCCGTCCACCGCAGAATCCCCACTCAAGATCGACACAGGGCCCACCAGGGGACAGGGAGGAACAGCCGGGTAGGTTTGCCAGACCAAGTTGGGCAGTTAGGTGCACGGATGGCACAGGATTCCTTTCAGGATACCCGGAGCTCCTCTCAGACACGTCCGCCGCTGTTCACATCCGGACACGCCCCCAGAGTGTGTCATTTTTGGAGTTAGAGCAGGCAGGCTAGTCAGTTAGAGTTACAGTGTGTAGAGGATATATATGCATCCCAGGTGTTGTATATATATTTATACACTGTATTGAGTTTAGATAGATCCGCTCTTCCTAATATACTTACAGGCAGGTAGGTGATTGTGCTAGCTGCAGTATTTTCACGTGGTGTGCTGTCTTTGTCCTCTGCACAGTGTGCACCTAAAGCCACAAGCAGTTTTAAATGACTTTTTCTTATAGTAATGTCATTTTGTGCAGGGACAGTTCTAAACACGGGAAACACGTGCCACTTCACAGGCATACTATAGACACCCAGCGGGTACGATATTTAAAGCGGAGGTTCACCCAAATAACATCTATATAAGACCAACTTCTTTATACTTCTAACATGCACAGTTTTTTTTTTTAGGCTGTACATACCTTATAATCTATATTTGCAATCCGGCTTCCGGGTACTCACTCCCGTGGGAGTAGGCGTTTCCAAGCTGAGCCGTAATGTAATCTGGGAGTTCGCCCAGATGATTGATGTCCTTTTTTTTTTTTTTTTTATTCTTTATTTTTCCATTTTTTTCCCTCACACAGGGATAATAACATATCACAATTAAATGTCATACATTTCAGCCAGAATTCAGGTTTTCTTAATCGAGAATAACCTTTCTCTTAACAACATTTTCTTATTCCTAATTAAGCAAAAAACAAGTAGAGGTTTACCTCACCTTTCTACTACTTCCCATTAGCTAAACGCTTAACGTGTTCTCTCCCTGTTTAAGGTGTCAGTAACCTGGGGTCTCCCCCTGTTATACCCCCCCACCCCCCGCTCCAAAACTGTATGTCCAACCAGCAGAAGCATAAACAAAAAAAAACAAAAACAAAAACAAAAAAAATATTTATTTTCCTTCTTCCCCACTACCCCTCCTCCCTACCCCATTCCCCTCGTTCCTTGTATCTAATATAGGGGGCCCAGATTTCCCTAAACTTGTCCTCTTGTTCCCTTAGGGCCATTGTAAGATTTTCCATGTGCTGAATTTCAGTAATTTTTGCAAACCATTGTGGTCTACTTGGTGAGATATTACTTTTCCAGAGAACCAGAATACATGCTTTAGCTGTTGTGAGCAAATGTCTTACCAAAGATTTTTTATATTTTTCCAATGAAACCGGAATGTCAAACAACAAATATGTCGCCGGATTCTCTCCGAGAGCTACTTCAGTTATTTCTTCAATTACCTCTGATACCATTTTCCAAAAGTCTTTTACTCCTTCACACTCCCAAAAGATATGTAACAAAGTGCCCTCTTCTTTTTGACAACTCCAACAAAGGTTCGACACCAATGGAAAGATCTGATTCAAAACTACCGGGGTCCTATACCACCTACTCAAAATCTTGTACCCCCCCCCTCCTGGTATTTAGATGCTAATGATGCCTTGTGGGTAAATTCAAATATTTTGTTCTTTTGATTCTCTGAAAAGGTTACCCCTAGATCTCTCTCCCAGGCCTGCATATAACCTAATTCTTGTGGAGCTTTTAGTTCGTTCACTAGGGTATAAAACAGAGATAGCAAATGTCTCAGCGAGTCTCCTTTTAGACATAGCTTCTCAAATTCAGACAATGCCGCAATCTCCGTCGACTGCCCCAAGATTGATCGAAGGTATGCCCTTAGCTGTCTCCTCCTATATGGATCCAGATCTTCTGATAATTCACTTTCTATTTCCTCACTTGACATTATATGGTTATCCCTCATGAAATGTGTTAATCTGGTTTTACCCCATCTTTTCACATTTAGAAAACCTGGGTCATTTAACCACTAAGGCTCCATTCACACCTAGGCAGACAAATTTGCGGCGTTTTGTCGCCACAAATCGCGGTACAAATAGCGGCGTTATGTACCGCGATTTGCGGCGACAAAACGCCGGTATTGTCCGCCTAGATGTGCCCCAGATTGACCCCCTCTATGGAGATGGTTCCCATCTCCTAGCCGAGCGCCGAAAGCCGCCTGAAAAAAAGGCCCGGGACCTTTTTTCAGGCGGCAGGCGTCCGATGTCCGGCGTTCAGCGTGGAGATGTGAACCATCTCCATAGAGGGACATGTGTTTTTATCCCTCTGGCGGCAGCGGCGTAGCACTACAGGCGTAAAAACACCTAGATGTGAATGGGGGCTTAAGCCCCGGACCAATATGCTGCCTAAAGACCCAAGGGGTTTTTACAGTTCGGGACTGCATCGCTTTAACAGACAATTGCGCGCTCGTGCGACGTGGCTCCCAAACAAAATTGGCGTCTTTTTTTTCCCCACAAATAGAGCTTTCTTTTGGTGGTATTTGATCACCTCTGCGGTTTTTATTTTTTGCGCTATAAACAAAAATAGAGCGACAATTTTGAAAAAAATTCAATATTTTTTACTTTTTGCTATAATAAATATCCCCCAAAAACATATGTAACATTTTTTTTTCCTCAGTTTAGGCCGATACGTATTCTTCTACCTATTTTTGGTAAAAAAATCGCAATAATCGGTTATCGGTTGGTTTGCGCAAAATTTATAGCTTACAAAATAGGGGATAGTTTTATTGCATTTTTATTTTTTTATTTTTTTTACTATTAATGGCGGCGATCAGCGATTTTTTTCGTGACTGCGACATTATGGCGGACACTTCGGACAATTTTGACACATTTTTGGGACCATTGTCATTTTCACAGCAAAAAATGCATTTAAATTGCATTCTTTATTGTGAAAATGACAGTTGCAGTTTGGGAGTTAAACACAGGGGGCGCTGTAACATTTAGGATTCACTTTGTGTGTGTTTACAACTGTAGGGGGGTGTGGCTGTAGGACTGACATCATCGATCGAGTCTCCCTAATAAAAGGGATCACTCGATCGATGCGCCGCCATAATGAAGCACAGGGAAGCCGTGTTTACACACGGCTCTCCCCGTTCTTCAGCTCCGGGGAGCGATCGCGACAGGGCGGCTATAAACGAATAGCCGCGCCGTCGTCCCGGATCGCTCCCCGACCGCCGCATGTACGGGGGGGGTCCCAATCGGACCCCCGACCCACGTCAAGCAGAGGACGTACCGGTACGTACATGTGCCTGTCCGTGCCATTCTGCTGACGTATATTTACATGAGGAGGTCGGCAAGTGGTTAAACCAGGTACAAAAGCCGGGTTGCCCAAAATTGGTATCATCTGACTCACTTCCGTTGGTCTATTTATTTTTTTAAAAATCTTTTTAACCACACTGATAGTCGTCCCTATCGTTGGATGTCGTTTAACTGTCTGTGGTATCGCGGAGTCACTTAACCAAATTAGGCCTTCTAATGGTAGTTTGCCTGTTCCAAAATGATCCACGGTTTGTCTTTTGGTGTGACGCACCAATCCAATACTCTTGACAGATGTACTGCCTCATAATACGAGAGTGGGTCTGGGAATCCCACCCCCCATTTTTCCTTTGGTAGCGTGAGAAATGTCTCTACGCACTCTGGCTGGTTTCCCTGCCCATATAAATCCCGCAAACTTTGCTCTGACGTCTCTTAGAAACCCCTGGGGTATCCTCGTTGGAAGCGTCTGTAGTAGGTATAACAACCTCGGCATTACATTCATCTTTATGATGTTGATTCTGTCAAACCAAGTAAAGACTTCTTTATCCCATTTCTGCAGGTCTAACTTAATTTGTCTTACCAACGGTACCAAATTTAATTCCAGAATTCTATTTAATTTCTTTGATTGATGTCCTTCAGAAAATGTTCCCCCCCGGCGGATAAGGACCCCCCATATTGCGTAGGCGCGTCACGAGAGTCACAGAGTTTCCGAAAGGAGCCAAACATGTAGAGCTGCGCAGTCAGCTCTACACGGCTCCTAGTCGGTGCGCTAACGCTCGGCTCTACATGTTCGGCTCCTTTCAGAAACACTGACTCTCGTGACGCGCCTACGCAATACGGGGGGAACATTTTCTGAAGGACATCAATCATCTGGGCGAACTCCCAGATTACATTGCGGCTCAGGTTGGAAACGCCTACTCCTGCGGGAGTGAGTACCCGGAAGCCGGATTGCAAATATAGATTATATGTACAGCCTAAAAAAAAAAAAATGCCTACGGTACATGTTAGAAGTATAAAGAAGTTGGTCTTATATAGATGTTATTTGGGTAAACCTCCGCTTTAAAGGAATTTTTCAATTTTTTTTTCACCTAAAGCATCATTAAAATCACTGCTCCAGAAAAAACGACCGTTTTTAAAACTTTTCCATTGATACATGTTCCCTGGGGCAAGACCCGGGTTCTCAAACCTGTTTTACGACAATAACTTGCATATTAGCCTTTAAAATGAGCACTTTTGAATTTGAACGTTCGAGTCCCATAGACTTCAATGGGGTTCTAAAAGTTTGCGCGAATGTTCGGTCCGTTCAAAGGTTCTGGTGTTCGGCTCATCCCTACTTAGGAGGAGAAACAGTTTATCTGGATGAACCCAGTCATCATACATCAGTTTATCCAGCAAGGGATGAACTGGAAAGGAGCATACAGCCTACGGGGACTTCTGAGATCCCTAAGAGGAAACAGAGGACATAGAAGCTTCCACAGGAGGAAATCTGTAAGTGGCAATCACCATATCTGTATATAAATCCACCTGCGTCTTTAGCGACTGAGAGGAAGCAGTAATCCTCTCATCCTCCGAGTCCTCATGCCGCGTACACACCATCACTTTTTGTGATGAAAAAAAACTACATTTTTAAAAACGTCAATTTAAATGACCGTGTGTGGGGGGAAACTTTGTTTTATGTCTTCTGAAAAACGACAAGAAAAAAATTCGAACATGCTTCAATTTTTTGTGTCGTTTTTCAAAACGTTGTTTTTTGTGTCATTTAAAATGATAGTGTGTGGGCAAAACAACGCTTAAAACAACGTTTTTAAACCCGCGCATGCTCAGAAGCAAGTTATGAAGCGAGCTTGAATGGAACAGAGTGCCGTCTTACGTGCTGAACGTAACCGCGCTTTGCTAGAGCATTTTGAAAAAACTATGGTGTGTATGCTACGTCGTTTTTTAAAATGAAGTTTCAAAAACTTCGTTTTTTTTCATCACATAAAATGTCGTTTTTTTCTATCACAAAAAACAGTCTGTACACGGCATCAGACTGCACATGATCCTCATCTACAGAGAGGGATTTTTCGCCCTCAGAAGGCTCATCTGAAAAGAGAGCCAGAGCAGATGAAGGGGATCTACCCAGTTTTCTGCTACCTTATAAGGAGGTTGCGATTATAGTAGCAATCCTTCCTTCCAAGCCATCCAAAGCAACTTTTAAAGTGTTCTCCGTGACGTATACAGGAGCTGCCATAGGAGAAGCTACAAAACCAGACAGGGACACATGATCATCCTGTGAGGCTGCTACCAGACTGACAGAGGGGGATGGTAAACTGCAGGCAAGCTCAGAATCCTTAGCCATGAGCCGGGATCTTCTGATGCCTCTTTACCAGAACTTGCCCCTTTCCTTGGGGACATAGGGCCAGATCCACAAAAGGGATACAATGGCGTATCTACTGATACGCCGTCGTATCCCTGTTTCTATCTTTGGAACTGATCCACAGAATCAGTTTCCAATAGATAGGCAGAAGATCCGACATGTGTAAGGGACTTACACTGTCGGATCTTAGGATGCAGTATCTCTGCCGCCTCTGGGGGCATTTCTCGTCGAAATGCCGCTTCGGGTATGCAAATTAGCACTTACGGAGATCCACAAAGCTTTTACGCTTCGTTTTTTCTCCGTAAGTATTAGTTTGCAAACGCAAAATTAGGGCTGCTTTTACAAGGCCTAAACTGTTTTTTTTTTCCGCCGCAACTCGTATTTTTTTTTACGCCCGTCGCGATTCTCAAAACCCGGTGCAACGTAAAACCGCGCAAAGCACGTCGGGAAAATTACGTCGTGAGCATGCGCAGTACGTCCGGCACGGGAGCGCGCCTAATTTAAATGGGACTCGCCCCATTTGAATAGGAACGCCTTGCGCCGGCCGGATTTAAGTTACACAGCCGAAAATTTCTAGATAAGTGCTTTGTGGATCGGGCACTTAGGTAGAAATTTTGCGGCGGTGTAACTTAAATGGGAATATTTAAGTTACGGCGGCTGGCTGTGGATCTGGCCCATAGTCCTTACTGTAAAGCAAGGGTACTTTCCACAAATATAATGCAATCACTGTTGTGTTATAGTCTTACAATACACATATATTGGCTTACTGCACAACCTGATGCCGAGTAGGAGTCTTAAGCCCTGTACACACGATCGGATATCTGATGCAATCTAATCCAATGGATTTTTCCGTCGGATATCCGATGAAGCTGACTTTCATCAGTCTTGCCTACACACCATCAGTCAACAATCCGATTGTGTCTAAATGCGGTGACGTACAACACTACGATGAGCCGAAAAAAATGAAGTTCAATGCTTCCAATCATGCGTCGACTTGATTGGAGTTCCATACAGACGATCGGATTTTTCTATCGTTTTTTTATCCATAGGAAAAATTTAAAACATGTTCTATTTTTTTTCACAGATGGAAATAAAACCGTTGGGGCCCACACACGATCGATTTGTACGATTAAAACAGTCCGTTTTTAGTGGACAAACCGATCATGTGTACAGGGCTTTAGGTTTGCCTGGTTTAATCCACAGGGATGCTTACAGCCCACAGCTCTGTGTCCATGCCGATTACAGAAGGCTCTGGCGTGCTGGGCTTTTGAACCAGCCTCTTGGCGCCTGCACACAGGTGTCCTGCATTGCGCACGGGCCCTAGCAACCACTCCCCCATCCATGTCTCCATACTGACAGAAACGATCGTTCCCAGCACGCGAGCATGCGCACATGTGCCACTGTCGAGGAAGAGATCACTGGGGGCCATCTTGTGAGGCAGAAGAGAACAGAGAAGACATCGAAGAAGTAAGGGGCCCCGCTTGTAAGTGTTTAAAAGAAGAAAGCGGGGCCCCGGCAAAACGCCCCCCGAAAGATCGGAGAAGTCGGAAGAAGACCCCCGGAGCTGACTGATTAATTACTTTAAAAACCTGTGTAGTGTGTTTTTTGGACATTTTTTTCCTCCAGGTGAATGGGTAGGGGTACGATGTACCCCATACTCATTCACCTAGGGTGGGGGGGTCAGGATCTGGGGGCCCCCTTAGTAAAGGGGGCTCCTGGATTCCCAATAAGCTCCCCGCCCACAGACTCCGACAACCAACGGCCAGGGTTGTCGGAAAGAGGCCCTTTCCTCATCAAAATGGGGACAGGGAGCGCCCCCCTGCCCCAAAGCACCTACCCCCCTCCATGTTGAGGGCATGTGGCCTAGTACGGTTAAGGAGGGGGGGCTCGCTCTTCCCCACACCCTTTCCTGACCGGCCGAACTGCATGCTCGGATAAGGGTCTGGTATGGATTTTGGGGGGGACCCCACGCTGTTTTTTCAGCGTACAGGGCTTCCCCTTAAAATCCATAGCAGACCCAAGGGCCTGGTTTGCTCTTGGAGGGGGAACCAACGCCGTATTTTTATTTGAAATTTGGCATGGAGTTCCCCATCAAGATTCATACTAAACACAGCTGACACAGTGCACTGTGATTTGCCTGTGGTTATGTGCCGATAGCTGTGCCAGATCGCACCTGGACGCATTAAATTCTATTTTTTCTATTTGCACAAAACCGCAGGTAACAAAACCATAGGTAACCGCAGTGTGTGAAGGGTGTCATAGAAAGCATTGTGTGCTTCTATCTGCGGTAAAATCCGCAGCTGAAAGCACCATTCTCTACGTCCGTGTGAAAGGGGCCTAATGCTCCTTTTTACTCTCCTGGAGGGAACCATGGGTAACCCCCCCAGTGATGCCAATGGGGATGTTTTTGGGGCGTATTTGACAAATTGATTTATCCTATCCCATACTGCCAGTGTGTTCCGAGTTAATGGGGATGTCCATTTTGATAATCCCCTTGCCTTTGTTGGTATCCATGGTGCCCCCCGCCAGGTTCCTTCCCACCATATTTGCCTCTATTAGTACCCATGCTCTGTTATCTTCATCATGGCACCAATGCAATATGCACCAGGGCCATCGCTTTATAATAGGATGCAATATCTCGGAGCCAATGCTGTATCCTGGCCTAGGCCAAGAAGGCCCAGGCCTAGGGCAGCACTTTGCAGGGGGGCAGCACGGACAGTGTCCCCACCGGCTTGCGCTACACTGTTAGGCAAATTAGTTTAGCGCCCCCATAAATCGGCCGCACTGCTTCCAGTATGTGGGCGGTTGGCATTCTGCCACTGTGGGGGGGGGGGGGGGCGGCGTTGCATCAATTTTTTTACCATCCCTTTCCCATTGCAGAGATTTCCCTCCACTTCATGTCCCATAGCCAAACAGGAAGTGAGAGGAAATCTATGCAAAATAAGGGAATCCATTGCCCCCCCCCAGGCCATCAGAACTAGTGTTCCCACTTAAAAATTTCAGGGTGGGTCTTAAACCCCAAGGGGTGTGGCCTTGACAGGAAGGGGTGGGTCATATTTAAATTAGGGGGTGCACAAGTTTAGTCAGGCCTAGGGCAGCACAAAACCTAAATACACCCCTGCTGGGAGCCCAACTGCTCCCTCTCCCTTGCATAGAATTTCATATGCTATCCTAGCATTTCCCTCCTTCCATATAAATTATATAAATGCTTTCCGTATCCTTTTAAAAAAATATCTGGGGGAGTTGTATGGGAACTGTATACAATAGGTATAACAGTCAGGGTACCACATTCATTTTTAGGGTATTGATTCTCCCGAACCATGTTAGTGTGTTTCCCTTCCATCTATTCAGGTCTTTTGTTATTTCTATGATTAGTGCTCCATAGTTACGTTCATATAGTATCTTTTCCTCGGCCACAATGTGCACTCCCAAATAGTACAATGATTCTTTATTCCACAAAAACTGGTATCTATCCTGTAACGATGTTATTAGAGGCAATGGTACATGACTTGGCAATATTACTGATTTCTCTATATTTATTTTAAAATTAGATATCTTTCCATATCTTATTACTTCCTGCATCAGCTCATATACTGATTCTTCTGGTTTTGAGAGAAAAAATAATAAATCATCGGCATATGCTGCCACTTTATGCTCTCTTTGTCCAATTTCCACTCCCACTATTCCCCTGTTCCCTCTCACCCTACATAGAAATGGTTCCAAAATGAGAGCGAACAAAATTGGGGATAGGGGACAGCCCTGTCTTGTACCATTGCCTATACTAAAACCCTCTGACAGTGTTCTGTTTACTTTAACTTTGGCTTTAGGTCCTAAATATAATGTTGCTATCCACCCCCTCATCCGTTCCCCCATACCTAATTATTTAAATTTTTCCATCATATAAGCCCAGTTCACCCTATCGAATGCCTTTTTGGCATCCATCTATAGGGTTACTCTTGATGTTTTATCGGGTCCCTTTTGCATCCAATGGAGTATATTAACCACTTCCCGACGGCCGTACGACTATTGACGGCCGCAGGGTGGTTCTACTTCTCCGGGGCGCCGTCAATTGACGTCCGCCCCTTACCGCGTTCCCCGTGCGCGCTCCCGAGCGCGCAGCGGGGAACTGCTGTGCTGGCCGTGAACGGCCAATCGGAGTGGCCGTTTGCTAGGCGATCTGTGCGGCCAATGAGAGATGATCTCATATGTTTACATATGAGATCATTTCTCATTGCCGGCTCTCACAGACAGCGGTGCTGTCAGGGAGAGAGGAGACCGATCTGTGTCTCTTGTACATAGAGACACAGATCAGTCACCCCCCACACAGTTAGAACACTATATAGGACACACATTTAACCCCTTCCTCACCCCCTAGTGTTAACCCCTTCCCTGCCAGTCACATTTATACAGTAATTAGTGCATTTTTATAGCACTGATTGCAGTATAAATGTGAATGGTGTCAAAAATGTCCGATGTGTCCGCCATAATGTCGCAGTCGCAATAAAAATCGCAGATCGCCGCCATTACCAGTAAAAAAATAAAAAATAAAATAATTCTGTCCCTTATTTTGTAGGCGCTATAACTTTTGCGCAAACCAGTCGCTTATTGCTTTTTTTTTTTTTTTTTACTAAAAATATGTAGAATACGTATCGGCCTAGACTAAGGATAAAAAAAAAAAAAAAAAAAAATTGAGCTATTTATTATAGCAACAAGTAAAAAAAATTGTTTTTTTTCAAAATTGTCGCTCTATTTTTGTTTATAGCGCAAAAAATAAAAACCGCAGAGGTGATCAAATACCACCAAAAGAAAGCTCTATTTGTGGGGAAAAAAGGACGCCAATTTTGTTTGGGAGCCACGTCGCACGACCGCGTAATTGTCAGTTAAAGCGACGCAGTGCCGAATCACAAAAAGTCCTCTGGGCAGGAAGGGTGTTTAAGTGCCCAGTAAGGAAGTGGTTAAGTGCTTGTATTGTGTTGTCTTTCGTTTCCCTCCCCATCATAAATACTGTCTGATCTATGTGTACTATATTTGTGACCTTCTCCTTTAATCTATTTGCTAATATTTTGGAAAAGACTTTTGTGTCTGCATTTAGGAGGGAAATAGGTATGTAACTTGAGCAATATTGTGGGTCCTTACCTGGTTTTGGTATGATTGTCACAAATGCCAGTAATGCTTCTGAGGGTAGTGGATTTCCAACTGTGATCTTATTAAAAATAGGATTTTTGTACTCACCGTAAAATCCATTTCTCTGAGTTCATGGATGGACACAGCAGCAATTGACCTTAGGGTTTATCATCCTTCCTTTCAGGAGAGGCTAGGCAGAAAAACAGCACTTCAAGTGTTAAAACACTTCTCAGTATAGCTCCTCCCAGGTGGCGGGGCCCGGGTATATCCCTCACTCTGCCTCAGCAGCCCCAGTTCGTAACAAGCAGTACAAACAAAGGAGGGGAGGGTGCTGTGTCCGTCCATGAACTCAGAGAAATGGATTTTACGGTGAGTACAAAAATCCTATTTTCTCTTTCGTTCATGGACAGACACAGCAGCAATTGACCTTAGGGACGTCCCCAAGCAGTGTCAAAAAAATTAGAGGGGTGGGAAAAAATACAGCAAATTAAGCTTTACCCCAAACAAACCAGAGTGCCTCAATGGAGGAACTTCAACCTTTAAACAGCCGCCTGCAAAAACTTGCGGCCAAAGGAGGCATCCGAAGATGCACTCACATCCACCTTGCAAAACTTGAAAAGGTGTGGGTTGACGACCAGGTCGCTGTCTTACACACCTGTAAAACAAATGCTTGATGGCGGAAAGTCCAAGAGGGATCAATCGCCCTGGTCGAATGCGCCGTAACCAGAAAGGGAGGCGCCCGCCCCTTTTAGGGCATAGGCCTGGAGCACGACCTGTCTGCTCCACCTGAAAAATGGAGGCCGACGACTGCCAGACCTTTTTAGAACCAGTCACTGACACGAACAGTGAGTCCGATCTCCGGAACGGAGCCGTAGCAGACAAGTACGCCCATAGGGCTCGCACCACGTCCAAGGAAAGTAACGTGGCCTCCTTCGAGTTCTCCGGCTGAGGACATAAGGATAGTAAAACCAATGTCCTCATTAATGTGAAAAGCCGAAACAACCTTCAAAAGGAACGATGCCTGCGGCCGCAGCACCACCTTATCCGTGTGGATGACCAAGTAAAAGAGCCTTGCAAGACAAGGCCGCCAGATCCCAAACTCGTCTGACCGAAGGAATGGCTACGAGGAAGACCACCTTCTGGGACAGAGTCAACAGAGGAATCTCCCGAATGTCCTCAATCGGAGCCCTTTTGAAGCACCGAGAGGGCCGAATTCAAGTCCCACGGAGGCAGTGGAGAGGCCACATGCCTGACCCCCTGTACAAACATACGCACCAGGGAGTGCGTCGCCAACGGCCGCTGAAAATAAACAGCCAAGGCCGAAATCTGACCCATAACCGTACTTAAGGCGAGAGCCTGATCCATTCCCCGCTGTAGGAACAGCAGAATCCAGGACAGCAAGTATGTGCGGGGGTGCCATTTCATCTCTGCACACCTAGAGATGTAGGCCTTCCACATACGATGGAAAACCCTACGTGAAGTAGACTTCCGTGCAAGTAGCATGGTAGAGATCTCCGAGTCCGACGGACCTCGGTCCTTCAGCACCTGTCTCCCAACAGCCATGCCGTTAAAGCCAGCGACTGTAAAGCAGGGTGAGAAAAATCGGACCCTGCGACAGAAGATCTACTCTCAGGGGTAAAAGCCAAGGGACGTCTGCCACCAGACGCACCAGGTCCGCGTACTAGGAACGGCGCGGCCAATCCGGAGCGACCCTCCGCTTCCACTCTGCGCAACAGGCGAGGGAGAAGCTCCAGAGGAGGGAAGGCGTAGACTAGGCGAGAGTGACCCCACAGTGCCACCAACGCGTCTGACGCGTCCGCCGAAGGGTCTCTTGACCTGGCCACAAAACGTGACATCTTCCGATTGAGATGGGAAGCCAGAAGGTCCACGCCTGGAGTGCCCCATTTTTGGCACAACTCAAACACTTCCGGGTGCAACGACCATTCACCCTGGTCCAGTGTTTGGCGACTTAGGTAGTCGGCTTGTCAACTCTGCACCCCCAGAATGCACACGGCCGACAGAGCCAGAACGTACCTTGTGGCTCACCAGAGAATGTAAGCAACCTCCACCACCGCGGCTGAGCTCTGCGTGCCCCCTTGATGGTAGACATACGCCGCGGCCGAGGCGTTGTCAGACTGGATCCTGACCGAACGGTCCTGCAGACCCAGAGACCACTTGGAGAGCCGCAGCCTGATAGCCCGGAGCTCCAGGGCATTGATTGGCAGACGGGACTCCACCTGAGTCCAGCGCCCCTGGGCTGACTGGACACTCCAGAACGCCCCCAGCCGGAGAGGCTGGCATCCATCGTGACCACTGTCCGATAGCATGGCAGGAATAATTTCCTGGTCCGAAGTACCGGAGATGTCAGCCACCACACTAGGGAGGACCTGACCAGGCGACTCACCCAAATCTGGTAATCCAGAGACGAAGGGAGCTTGTCCCAACGTGACAGAATCTCTTTCTGTAACACTCGGGTGTGGAATTGGGCATACGGAAACGCCTCAAAAGAGGCTATCATGGGACCCAGAATTCTCTTGCAAAAGCGAAGCGAGGACCAGATCTAGGTCGCTAACCGCTGCACCGCAGATTGCAGTGTCTGGAGTTCTTTCGTCGGGAGAAAAACTCGCTTCTGAGGAATCGAGGACCAACCCCAGGTATTCCAGTCGCTGAAACAGTACCAACATTGACTTCTGGACATTCAGTAGCCACCTGAATCTTTTGGAGGGGCTGGCAGGTGATGGAACATCCTCTCCTAAGACTGAGCTTAAAGAAGCTCTCAGGAGAAGGTCGTCCAGGTATCCCACAATAGCGATTCCCCGCTGCCTTAGCAGGGCCAGAATCGGAGCGATCACCATTGTGAAAACTCGTGGTGCCGAAGCCAGGCCGAAGGGGAGGGCCACAAACTGAAAATGGTCCTCTTTGACCGCAAAACGCAGAAACCTCTGGTGTTTTGCGCATATGGGAATATGCAGGTACGCGTCCTGAGTACCTAAGGACGCCCCAAAGTCCCCCTGAACCTTTGCACTTTGACAAAGGAGTTAAGAGCCTTAGGCCACGTACACACCACCGGATCTCCGCTGGAAACGATCCGCCGGATCGTTTCCAGCGGAGATTCCTCCTCCGGATTTGTGTGCGACGCTGGAAGGTAAGTACTTCCACGCATGCGTCGAATCATTACGACGCATGCGAGGGAGGGGAGCGGACGGATTGATCCGGTGAGTCTGTACAGACCTCCGGATCAACCTGCTGGAGCCGATTCAAGCGGATAGATTTCTTAGCATGCTAAGAAATGTATATCCGCTTGAAATCGATCAGTCCGAGGAATCTCCGTGATAAATATCCGCTAGGCCGTACAGACGACCGGATTTGTCAGCTGGAACTGATCCGCGGATCAATCCCAGCGGATAGATCCGGTCGTGTGTACGGGGCCTTAAGGTCCAGGATTGGACGGACCCCTTCCTTTTTTGGGAACTACCAGCAGATTGGAGTAAAAACCCCTGAAACCGTTCCCTTGAAGGAACCGGTATAATCACTCCCCTGACCAGCAGATCCCGACCAGCCCGACAGGGCCACCCGGCGTACCGGAGGAAGCTGGAGGCTGGAAGGAAAAATCTGTTTGGTGGACAAGAGAGAAACTCTATCTTGTACCCCGAGGAAATTACCTCGCAAACTCAGCGGTCGGAAAGAGGGATCTCCACCGAGCCGCGCATCCGCAAAGTCGACCCCCCACCCGAGTGTCTGGCGGGGGCAGACCTACATGCAGAAGCAGGCTTGTTGGGCTTGCGGTACCAGATGTGCTTTTGATCTACAGCGGGCGCCTTAGCACCCTGGAAAACGTTATCCTGCCGCACCTGGGGGGCGAAAAAAACGCTTGGGGGAGGTAAAGGAGGGATCCTGCTTATGACGAGGCTCCTTACCCTTCCCAGATTGTGGGAGCAGAGTGCTCTTACCCCCTGTAGCATCTATAATGATGTCATCCAGGGACGCCCCAAAAAGCCGTGCACCCTTCTGGGGTAAGTCCCCTAAGGAACTTTTAGAGGTTTGGTCCACAGACCAACACTTTAGCCACCCAAGGTGGCATAGTACCATAGCGTAGGCGGAAGCCCTGGAGAGCAAGAGGAGCGTATCCAGGGCCAATTCACAGACAAACTGCAGGACCTGCACTAACTGGTCAGCCAGGCCCACACAGAGCTCAGGAGCATTATGCGCCTCCAGCTCCTGCAGCAGGGACTTTGCCTGCTCGGTAATGGTCTGTGACACTAGAGCTCCGGCCAAAACCATCTCACTGCCGACCCCACTACCGTGAACATGGAGCGGGCCGCAGCCTCAGCTCTCCTATCTACAGGATCCATAAAGGCGGGAGCCCCTTCCACAGGTAACGTGGTAAACTTGTTCTGTCTGGACACAGGGGGGTCCGCTGACAGATGACTTTTTTTTTTAAGTCTTCCTCAAGAGGATAACAGACCGCAAAGTATTTTGGTACATCAAAAACTTTCTGCGGCCGATCCCATTCCTTGTAAAATATATTGTCCAGGTAAAGATCACAAGGAAACACTTTTGCGGGGCGGCGTGCAGAACCCAAAAGGGACCGGCATCTCTGAAGTCTCCGCCGTCCTCAAGTTTTTGAGTATCCCGCACCGCAGTGATAAGAGCTCCAACAAAACGCATTATCAAGTGCTGACCCTTAAGCAGAGTCATCCTCACTGACCACCATGTGGGCTAAGCCTGCAACATCTGACATGACAGAACCAGAGCCAGCAGCAGGGTCTGGTTTCGTGTCAGAGCCGTCCCCAGAAGCAGGCGCAGGGAGGGCGTTTTTACCCCCCTTCTGGCCTCTTGTCACTTCAATCCTGGCGATAAACGCTTAAGGGACTGCCGTATGGGCTCTACAGAGACCGCAGGGGCACTAAGGGTTAACTCAGGCATGGTTGGGGTAGAAGCCTCTGTTGAGACTCCATGTTGACCCACCACTATGCCGCCCTAGTACTGCAAGGCAGAGACCCACAGGTCACCCTCCGGGCCACAAAACAGAGAGCAGGGGACCCCCAGGTAACTCACCACCCGGCCAGGCTGTAGTGCTGCTGAAGCGCTGAGAGTGCTGTCCGCTCTGCGCCGTCCCTCAGGAAGCAATTCGCGCGCTGCAAAATGGTGGCCATACATGTGTTTAAAGCAACAGTGACACAGCAGAAAACACAGCCCAGCACACACAGCAACTCCAGTACAACAAATTAATAAGAAGGGAGAAGCTGCTGCTCCAGGTGAGCACACCTGAGCAATCAATGTCCACTCAGAAACAGGTGGGTGCCTGCAATGCATGAGGCAAAAAAGCCGCCACCCAGCATGGGGAAGGAGGGAGAGGAAGGGAGAGAGGAAAGCAGGGCGGACCCCCATTCGACCTCCCCAGGAAAGCACCAGCCATACCACCTTGCCAGGGCAAGAGGCCACTACTTACCCATCCTGCGATCACCGGCTGGAGGCATTCTGGACAGAACCAACGTCCACTAAACGGCATGGCTGTCAGCCAGACACACTGTGACAAAGCTATAGAGACCGGTCCTGTGTCGGTGTCCTGGAACATGTAGTTCCCCGGTCACCCCTGGAGCAACGGGGCATGTCGTGGACGACCTCGAGCTGAGCTGAGGGCCGGCACACACTCGATGGTGGAGCATGGGGGGACTACAAGGATCAAGATCCAGCCTGTCACCCAGTCGGCAGTTGATAGTAGATCTCAGGATCAAAAAAATGCAGGAACAAAAAATAAAAGTGAAAAAATCGCAAAAAAATTGCAGAGTACATGGATTCCAGCAAGGCCATGTCTACTCCTGACGCTAGGCAGAAAAAAAACTGGGGCTGCTGAGGCAGAGTGAGGGAAATACCCGGGGGCCCCGCCACCTGGGAGGAGTTATACTGAGAAGTGTTTTAACACTTCAAGTGCTGTTTTTTCTGCCTAGTCTCTCCTGAAAGGAAGGATGATAAACCCTAAGGTCAATTGCTGCTGTGTCCGTCCATGAACAGAAGAGAAATAATTATAAAGTGGTGTAACGACTATATCCATATATTTTTTGTAATATGCATTGCTTAGGCCATCTTGTTCTGGGCTCTTCCCACTCGGGAGGTTCTCTATTGCTCTTTTAATTTCCTCTCTGGTGATCTGTTCTTCTAATTCATCCACCACATCCCTTGCCAGTGATGGTAATTTGGATTCCCTAATATATTCTCTTATTTATTTTTCTTCATCTTCTTTTGATTTTGTCCTTTGTTATATACTGTAGTCCATTATAAAAACTATGGAATTCCGCGGCTATATTTTGTGTGTCTTTTATCTACTTATTATTTATTCAGATATTGTGGACATGGCATAATTCTTGTTGGTTTTGTAACTGTCTAGCTATTAGTTTGCCATACTTATTTCCTTGTTCATATAATTTATTTGCAAAGAATCTACATTTATCTTTTACTTTTCTATCTAGGCAATTAGCAAGTTCTGCTCTTAAAGTTTACAATTGCTTTGTTGGATATATGTTACGTATCCACCACAAGTGAGAAATGATACCCAGATTGCACTTCAATAAATAGAGCTTCATAAATCAATGATAATTTCATATAAGCAACAATACAGTAAAAATTAAACAATGTATATAAACAAAAAAGTTAAAGAAAGGTAAACTTTTTTGTTTATATACATTGTTTAATTTTGACTGTATTGTTTGGTTATCCAAAATTATCATTGATTTATGAAGCTCTATTTATTGAAGTGCAATCTGGGTATCATTTCTCACTTGTGGTGGATACTTAACATATATCCAACCATTAGTACATATTTTCTTCATTTTATTTTGACACACTGTACTACAGTCCTGTATATCCACCATTGAAGTAAACATTATATTTAATACCATTATTCTTCATTATTAATTTTGAAACTAATTATAAATCAGGGTTTCTTTTGATCCCCTTGTTTTCTTTCCCCTCCTCTGTTTTTGGAGCCAGTTTCTCTCCCCTTGTTTCCAATCTTGGTCATACAGACACCCCGGGCACATCCTTGATTGAGTGTTTAATCAATCACTTATCTTGTGGTGAGCCCTAAGATATTCATGATCATCCCCACTGTAGCAGCCACTGGATAGATTTGTTTGCTATTTATTTTTTACCCGCAATGGATTTTTTAGTTGCAGAGTATTTTTTCCATTATTATGCAGGGTTATTTCCCTATCCAATATGGTGCTTGGCGCTAGTGCAGTTATTCCCGCCTGCATGTCTGGGCATGTGCAGGACTTCTCTGCTCCTATTGGACAGTGTGCAGCTGATGTGTGGAAACTACATGTCTTCATTTCATGTCCGCATTCTGGCGATGACATCAGACGCCATCTGAGTGGTAGGTATTTTAGAGCGCGGCGACGGCCGTGATCTCTGTCATTGACCCGGAAAACAGAGAGAGAGCTGTTGACCTCTACACTCTGCTTGGACTAGCTTGGTATTTACTTCCCAATACAGGTAATCGTTTCCCTTTAATCAGGGTATATTTCTTTGATTATTTGCCATTCTATGGGCTGTTTCCATTTGGACACTTGGCCCTTTTTGGCTCTTTCTTCTTTGTTTGATCAATTGTTTTTTTTCTGTCATTTTGCAGCATACTGGCACACTCTGTGCTTAGTAGGGACCAACCAAATTCGGATTTATACTTCCTTTTCAAGTTTTGGCGTTTTCTACTCCGTTAAGGTTTACAACAGTTATTAATGTTAAACCTGCGGAAAATACGATTGATTCTATTTTTTTGATCATTGAATTAGGTATGTGTTTTTTCTTTTCTAAATCAATTGCACTCATCAGATTACGAGTGCTGATTTAATAATTCATATATATATATACTTCCTTATAGGAAAGTTGGTTCAAATTAGGCTTTTTCCTACTGTGATCTACTGATTGGATAAGGAGGGGGTGCAATCTATGGCTCCGGAACTGGCTACAGTGATATGCGATTTGTTCCTTATTAGTTTACTTTTTGATTATTGTTATATGGATCTGGACTGGTTATCTATGGTGAGTTGTGCCCAATTTTGCACTTTAATTATGACAGCTCTACACTTATTTATGTGTACTCAGAAATCTTTATATTTTTCCATTTGACTAGTAGTGTTCTAATATTTGTATATTTACTTATTTATGCCAAATTTACTAATTTGCTGTTCCATTCGATGCACATTCTCTTTGTGATTTTCAGCATCACCTGCAAAGTAGATATGTGCATTCCCGTTCGTACGAATGTTATTTTCGTACGAAAATGTTCATTTTCGTACCCGCAGAATAATGTGTACATACGAAAAAATTTAAGCACCAAAATACGAAAATGACGGGATTACGAATGAGACGCATAACGAACAACCGCAAATACGAACAAACGATCCGATGAAAATACGACAAAACGAAAACGGCAAAAGAACGAATATGACATCTATAACAAAAGACTTGCATTCTGTATTTTTTTTGAATCCTTGTTCTGTTCGTATTTTGATTTTCAGTCGTATGTTCATATGACATCTAACAAAAGATTTTCATTCTGTATTTTGTTTGAATCCTTTTTCTGTTTGTATGTTCATATGACATCTTATAACAAAAGATTTGTATTCTGTATTCTGAATTCCTTTTTTCTGTTCGTAATTTGGTTTCAAAATACAGAATGCAAATCTTTGGTTATAAGATGTCATTTTCGTTTTTTTTAATGGACAGTGAGTGTAGTTAGTGAAGCAGCTTCTCTTTTGTGCTGAGTAGTACAGTAAAGCCAAATAAACTTTTCTGTGGATTTTCATCTGAAGGGAGAGATCAGTTGGCCAGACTTTTGAACCTGGTACCCAAAAATGGTTTTCTGATGGAGTTTAAAAACGAACGAACGTTCGGTAAAACGATCGTTTTTATGTTTGTTGTTAAAAAAGTCTGACCAAGTGTATGGGGCTTAACAATAGTTAATATGGATGAGCCGCGTGTTGAAAGTGCCGCGAATCCCGTGATATATTTACCAAAGTACAAAATGACGAAAATTAACGAAAATTATTGTCTAACAAGTAACAAACATGAATTAAACAGAATAACGAACCATCCCGCATTTACGAAAATAAAACGGTAACCAAAATATGAAACGATCGGAATACGAAAAAATTGCGTCGTACGAAAAACGAACGGGAACGAACAGGAAAACGGGCGTCTTACGAAAAACGAACGGGAACGAACCTACGGAACGATACGACATATGCACATGTCTACTGCAAAGCTCCTGAAGAAGCTCATTGAGAGCGAAACATGTTGAGCGATTTCGTTACAGGCCTTACTGGGCTATTAACTCCCCCCGTATAACTACTTTATGTGCTTCCCATATCACTTGCTCTGATATTTCTCCTGTTGTATTTATTTCAAAATATTCTATCATTTTCTGCCGTATGTCCTCTGCTAACTGTTCATCATCCAGTAGTGTTTCATTTAATCGCAAGGTTTTCTCCCGGTGCCCCATCGAGACTGGTACAAATGCCAACACCACTGGTGCATGATCAGATATAGTTCTTGGTTCTATTGAAACTCTTTTTATATGTTCTAAATCAGCCCTCAAAATTTCCACTCGCCTGCTAGCATTTGGCGAGTGGATTTAAGCTGTGGGCGAGTGATAACAGTTCTGCATGACCAACAGTCCAATCTGTACCTACACTTAGAGCCACGCTGCAATTGGCGGCCGAAGAGGAAAGGTGCGTGCCCAGGAAAAGTAGTCGGGTGAGCCGCACACATGCAGAGCAGTACACAGGTGCTCTCCTTACAATTCTCGTTAAGCCATTGGACCTGATAGTATGACCTCTCTGAGCCTGGCTTCCCAACCTGACCAATGTAGCTGGAGAGCAGAGAGCAGGAAGGAACAAGTGAGCTGGAGGACTGCGATTATCACCACTCTGGGTGTCCCAGGTAGGCAGTGCAGCACAGCGCTCACCAAGAGTTGCCCTGACAAGAGAGCGGCAGTATGCTGTGCGGTGTCAGTGTGCGCTGTGTTGTGGTGTCATTGGCTATGCAGGTGTGTGAATCTTGGTGCTGGATTGTACTCCCTCCCGCTGTGCTGCAGCTCCTCTCCTCACTGCCCGACTGAATGAAAGGGGGAACAGGGGCTCCTGATTATGAGAGTGGGTAGAATAGGAGAGGGAGAGAGAGAGAGGAGGATGGATGGGGTTGCAGAGGAGACAGCAAGAGAATGGGGGAAAAGACCTGGTTCTAGAGAGAGAAGGCAGGAGGAGGAGGAGGGAGTCTTGTACATAAGAAGAGGGAGAGCAATATTTGCAGAAGTAAAAAAGTCCATGTCCCTCTGGTTTGCCCCAGTGCCATATCCCTCTGGTTTGCCCCAGTGCCATATCCCTCTGGTTTGCCCCAGTGCCACATCCCTCTGGTTTGCCCCAGTGCCATATACCTCTGGTTTGCCCCAGTGCCATGTCCCTCTGGTTTGCCCCAGTGCCATGTTCCTCTGGTTTGCCCCAGTGCCATGTCCCTCTGGTCTTCCCCCCAGTGCCATGTCCCTCTGGTCTTCCCCCCAGTGCCATATCCCTCTGGTTTGCCCCAGTGCCATATGCCTCTGGTTTGCTCCAGTGCCATATGCCTCTGGTTTGCCCCAGTGCCATATGTCTCTGGTTTTCCCCAGTGCCATGTCCCTCTGGTCTTCCCCCAATGCCATGTCCCTCTGGTCTGCCCCAGTGCCCTGTCCAATTTTGTTAAAGTTGTTGTTGGTAACATTTAATTGTGTAACTTGATTCGTCATAAAACATTTAACAGTGTCATTCCAAGAGATAATCTACAAGGGCGTGTTTAGGGGCAGAATTAGGGGCGGGGCAGTGTATGGGTTAGGTGAGGCAACAGGTGGCGAGTAACACTTGAGGCCTGGCTAGAAGCTCAGGGCTTGAAATTTTGAGCCCTGTTCTAAATAGTACTGGTCTACAAAGAACAGATCCAGGGGAGGGCTGGGCCAGGGTGGCAATTGCCTCCCAGGCCGCCCTGACTTACTGTATGGCTGGCAGCAGTTGCCAACTACCATTTTCTTTTTTATTCTGATCTAGGAAGTTGGGCCGGGGGCATGGCCACGGCGGCTGACCACTAGCTGTTGCATTCTAGGGAGTTGTAGTCCACGCTCAAGCTCCCGGTGGGTGGAAAACAGAGCAGCGCAGAGGAAACTACAACTCCAGGAGATCGGATTCTTCAAAGCGTGGTTTGCTAGGGAGTCGGGACACAGGGCTGGGTGCTGGCTGCAACTTGACCCCAGAACCAGGAGCATTACCCCCCCAGGATGCCGTGGCGTGCAAGGACCTGCTGAGATCACTATGGTGAGAGACCCTGACACCCATAGCTGACCCCCCCATCCCCCCACATACACCCCATGTAACCTGCCCCAGTTATCAGGCTGCATTGATGGGCACTGGAGTTGACTGCACTGCGAAGGCTGCATTAAAAAAACAGATGGGCCATGGATGGTGAGCTGATTCAGCAGTTCAATGGGCCAATTGACTGAACCTGCCCCCCAGGCCTAAGACTGCCAGCCCTCTCCTGAACAGATCCAACCTGGAGTATACTTTGTGTGTTTTGGAATAGTAACTATAATCCTTTCGTCCCTCATTTAGTGCTCGCCATGTATCTATTAGATGATAAGTTCAACACAGTTTCTTCAGATGTTTAAGTGCCCTATAGGATATTGCTGTTTTCCTTGCTGTTGTGTCTAATTCAGGGTCCAAAATAATATTAAAATCCCCTCCTAAGGGGGCGTGGCTAGCTGCGGTCGGAGATGGCTGCTTGAAGGAGAAGCTCCGCACCATCGGGATTCCCAGCGGCACACAGCATCAGTTCAGGCTCGTTCCGACACCCGAGCATTGCAGCTAGCACCGGAGGGGACCCGCCGGCGATGACGAGGAAGCACAAGGAGGACAGGAAACCTCACAAACTGACGGAATTCTTTCCGTTCAGCCAGCAGGGAGGTAGGCAAGATGGCGCCCGCATGGCTTCAACCCCTGCATGCTCGTCCCGCTCTCTCCCTCATCCATCTGCCTCCCAGAGCAGACTCAGCGAGTCCACGGGAAGCATCAATTCCTGTCCTGACACCCCACAATCGGCTAGCCCGGCCAAAGCCAGGTTCAGACTGGAGGAACCGCAACAGGGCCTAGTCCTGGGAACGGGGGCAGACTCAGGGGTTGACACGAGGGAGCTCCCCGACAGAATAGAGACTTTTCCTACCTCTAACCAACCCATTCTAGATACAGCCTTAAAAGATATGGTGCTCTCACTCCGCAGTACTATTCAAGCAGATATGATGTCCTGCATGAAGAAATTCCATGCGGACATACAGGAGGTGGAAACAAGAGTTGAGCACATAGAATCAAAAATGGGAGAGTATGCCACCACGATCAACGATTTAGTGGATGCCCAGGAGCAGGGAGAGGACGAGATGGAGGGCCTCAAAGCCAAATTTGCAGATTTGGAAGATAGAAGTAGGAGGAACAACCTAAAAATTAGGGGGTCCCTGAATCTGTGCCACAAGGGGAGCTCAAAACGTATGCCTCTACTTTATTTTCATCGTTACTCCCTGAGCTTACTGCCATTGATATCACCATTGACAGGATACACTGCCTCCCAAAACCATCCTACCTCCCAGACAATGTGCCTAGAGATGTCATTCTGAGACTGCACTTTTTCCATGTCAAAGATCAGTTGATGGTAGCCATGCGCAATAAAGATCAAGTGCCGTCTCAATACCAGCACTTGCAGTTTTATGCTGATCTCTCACAGTACACCCTGTCAAAGAGAAGAGGGCTGGTGACCATAACGAAAGCATTGAGAAATCACCAGATCCCTTATAAGTGGGGGTTTCCGACCAAGATCACTGTTACTAAGGACGGCAAAAACCACGTGGTGACCTCACTGGAGAGCGGCCTAACCATGCTGAGAGAATGGCAAATCCTCCCCGAGACCGTAACCTCTGATGGCCACGCGAGGAAACCACAGGCGGTAGATCAGGAATGGAAAACGGTCACGGCTAAGAACTCAAAAAAACATGCCTGAAACTGACACACGGGTATACTTGTTTTACCCTGATGATTCCCGAGGGGGGACTTGACCTCTAATTCACAAACTTTCTCCCAATTGTGCCTGTGCAGCCAAGTGCTGCATTTTGTGGAACTGTTCTTTTTTCTTTTTTTTTACAATTTTGTGTGTGTTCAGACCCGAATGGTCGACGCCATCACTTGGTTACTTAGAACTGCCCCGCTGTTTGGGCCAGTAGTTTTGCTGTTCCTTTTCTTTTTTTTGTTGTTTTTACCTTTTTTCTGCTATGACTCTTCTCACCCGTCGACGTACATCCTGAAGAACTGTGGATTGCCTTTCGTGATCATTCCGAGACCCTGCCTATCGAATGTTCACCTGGCTGATTGGATCCTACTACCAACATCGGAGTGCATCACCACACCTCAGCTGTCTGGAGTTCCCACTGTCTGCGGTGCTCCGCCAGGATCCGTGAGTACCCCAGCTGTGCTGGCTTTGTATCTTCACATTTCTCCCAGCTTCCCTGCAAATGGGGCAAAGAATGCCACTTATGTTACCTGCTTCCTGCACTCATGTGGGGCCCCCCGAATCACTGACTCTGCTTCGGTAAAATGGGGATAACATGTCTTTCCATTAACACTCGGGGCTTAAACCACCCAGCGAAACGCAAGGCGCTCTGGGCAGAGGCGTTGCAACACAAAAGTGATATCTTGTGTGCCCAGGAAACGCACTTCTGCGCCTCGGCGCAACCTAACTGCTCTCACAAAAACTTTCCATATGTCTTTACGGCGAGTGCTGACTCAAAAAGAAGAGGTGTCCTTAAAGCTATCAGAGATACAGTGTCCTTTTACTTACATAAAGAAGTAAGAGATGACAACGGCAGGTATCTAATTCTAGTTTGTGACATTAATTCTGTCTCCTACACGTTAGTGAATGTATACACCCCTAACTCTCACTAGACTCGTTTTCTAAACAAGTTAATGAAAAAAATTGAACGCATCAGAAAAGGTGCCTTGATATGCTGTGGAGATTTTAACCTCACTCCAGAGAGATCCATGGACTCGACCTCGAGGCTCCCCAGTAGAGGTCCCTCACTCCAACAATTTATTCGTCAGCATGACATGTTTGATGTGTAGCGCTGCCAGCACGCAGATGAGAGGGATTTCACTTTCTTTTCGGCCTCACATGGCTCCTACTTGAGGATAGACCTCTTCCTGGTGGACTTCGGCACCCTACACAGGACTACTGATACAAGCATTAACACCATAACTTGGTCAGACCACGCGTCCATTTCCCTGACATTGTCTGACGCCCTCTCGGTTGGTGCGTGCCCAGTATGGAGAGCTAATGCCTCACTTTTGCAAATAGCGGATTCCAAGATTACTTTAGAATCTCATTTGAGAGAATTTTTTGATGTCAATGCGAACTCTGTGACAGATGGTTTTACTGTGTGGAACGCCCATAAGGCTTATATGAGGGGCATATTTATTAAGATTGGGGCAGGTGTGAAGAGGCGGAGGCAAAAACGTGTTTTAGACCTCACCAGAGAAATTGAGGCTCTTGAGGTGCAGAATAAACGGGCCCCTACTCACCTACTGTCAGGAAAATTGTCCAAGCTGCGCTGCGATCTCAGGGCTTGTCTTCTGGAGGGTTTTGAGAAATCCTCCAGAAGGCTTAAATCTCAGTTCTATGCCAGCGGTGATAAGGCGGGTAAGTTACTGGCGCATCGTCTCCGTGGGCACAGATATAAATCCAGCATCCCCTATATAGTTCATCCCACCACTAAAACTAAAAAGTACCACCCTAAGGATATAGCGGATGCTTTCAGCAGTTATTATGCCTCCCTTTATAATTTAGAAAAAGATCCCGGCACTTTCCAGCCTAATCCGGCTGTGATTGAGGAGTTCCTGTCCAAGTTATCATTGCCCCAGTTGACCCCAGATCAACTACGCCAGCTGAACACCCCGTTTAGTATCTTAGAAGTCCACGCAGCCATAGAATCCCTGCCACCTAATAAATCTCCAGGTCCTGATGGGTTTGTGGGAGAATACTATAAGTAATTTAAGCAGATCCTATCACCTCACCTGGTTGAATTATTCAATGGTGCGGTTACCTCGGCCTCTTTCCCCTCAGAAATGTTAAAAGCGTTAATTATTACATTGCCCAAGCCAGGGAAGGACCCGTCTGAACCCAAAAATTTTAGGCCCATTTTGACGCTTAATTTAGACTTAAAACTATACGCCAAACTAATTGCCCTTCGTTTAAACGTAGTTCTTCCTGGCCTCGTACACGCCGATCAGTCCGGTTTTACGAAAGGGCGTCAGACTTCGGACGCCACCAGACGCCTGATCAACATTATCCACTGTGCAAATAGAGCGCAAACGCCTTCTCTGCTCCTAGGTTTGGATGCAGAGAAGGCGTTCGATCGGATGCACTGAGGTGTTATCCGCTTTCGGTTTCGAAGGATCGATTTTTTCGGCCATAATGGCGTTATATACTTGTCCAACGGCTTAGGTATTCACATCGGGTGTTCTATCTACTCCTTTTCCTATTACGAATGGCGCGCGCCAGGGATGCCCGCTGTCGCCATTAATTTTCAATCTTATGATGGAGCCCTTGGCGTGCCACATTCAAGACCATCCTCAAATTTCGGGCTTTAAAACTTTCAAATCTACTCATACCATTAGCTTATTTGCGGACGACGTAATACTAATGCTAACGGACGTGGAACAATCCCTGGCTTCGGTACATAAATCCTTGCAACTTTTTAGTCAACTGTCATACTACAAGGTCAACGAAAGTAAATCATATATTTTGGGTTTAAATATAGACAGAGGTTTACAGAAAGTGCTGGCCAGCTCCTACCCATATGCCTGGGATGATACAGGGATCAGCTACCTTACGCCTTCAGCTGCTAACTTGGTTAAGGCTAACTACTCGCCATTCCTTATTAAACTTGAAGCCAAACTCCGAGAATTGGCTAAAACAGAACTCTCCTGGTCGGGTAGGTTGGCGGCTTTTAAAATGGTGATTTTGCCGCAGATGATCTATTTGTTTAGAGCCCTCCCCATTCCAGTACCAAACTCCTTTTTTGCGGCTGCACAATCGCTGCTTAACAAGTATTTATGGAAAGGAAGAAGCACGTTGTGCATTTTCCAAATTAAATAAAGACCAGGCGTATGGGGGGCGTGGGACTGGTAGTATTAAAGGACTACCACATAGCGACACTGTTGGCCCAACTTAAGGCCTGGTTCCCTCCCTCCTGCGAGCAGAGGTGGGTGGAGCTGGAGGAGTCTCAGGTACCTGGACGTAATGTGTTTAACTTTCTTGCGTTATCCCATCTGTTCAAGGAACATAGGGGGGACCTATCTCCTACAATTCTGTCATCACTCCGGAGTTGGGAGATACTTACCTCCTCAGACCTCCACGAGCATCACACCTGCTCCAAGATACCTCTGCCTATACAATGTTTATCTAGTATAATTTCTAATACTGACTTTGGCGGGTGGATAGCCAAGGGGACAAGGGAGGTGGGGGATTTGATGGTGGGCCCAGCCCTGAAAACCTTCCGGGCTCTCCAACTGGAGTTTAATCTATCTACTCATGATATATTTGCATACTTACAAGTCAGTCATTTCCTTCGGCGCCATCCGATTGAGGACATCTCCCTACCCTGGCAGGTAACTTTGTATTTCACTAGCCCAACAGTAAAGACCAGAGGTATATCCTTGTTTTATCTATTACTTAATAACAAAGGTGTGTTCACCAAGAATTCTGCAATGTCATTATGGGAGAAGGAATTAGAGAAAGAATTTTCTCCTGATCAGTGGCGTAAGGCTATCAACGTGACATATGCGGCGACTAAGTGTGTCAATCTGTGGGAACTCACCCACAAAATTTTACTACAATGGTATATGACCCCCATCTAGGATTGCAAAATTTGCACCACAGGCCTCAACCTGTTGTTGGAGGGAGTGTGGGGGCCCGGGGACTCTTTACCATATTCTGTGGTCTTGCCCTTTATTGTCCAATTATTGGAAAGACGTATTTAGCCTACTCTCAGACGTCCTGGGACTAAACGTACCAGCGGAGCCGGGCCTTGCACTGCTCTCACTAGACGTTGAGAAGCTTCCCCCTACAAAAAGAGTTATAGCTGTGCACATCCTTCTGAGTGCGCGACTTGTGATTGCTCGTCACTGGAAACAACTGCATCCCCCCCTCGATACACGAAGTAACTACGACTACACACTCCCATGTCACATATGAAGCGTTGTTTGCCTCGTCACAAAACTCCCTGAGTGCATTACGTCCTTTGTGGCAATTGTGGTTCGACTGGTACAAGCTAGCTTTACAGAATTGAATGAGTATTCAATTAATGAAACTGTTGTTACTGCTAGCAATTGGTGACTTCGATGGTTGAGTAATAGCTCTATTCCTTTGCTTATTGCTCTACTTCCTTGTTCTTTTTTATTTTCTTTGTTATTTATCGTTTCTAGTATTATATAACCTAATACTTACCTTTATGTTCAAGGCCTATGCGGATTTGTTGACTTTCTGTGAGCAACCAGTAAAGTGATAATATGTTTACACTGCATGATGCTGTTGCACCAGCTGTAGGCCTTGCGCCTTGTTATCTGTTGCTTGAAAATATCTCAATAAAAACTTTATTGACATTAAAATCCCCTCCTAAAATTATAAAACCCTCCCCAAATGTATTTAGCCTTCTCAATGTCTGTGTTATAAAATCCACTGTACCTGTTTTGGGAGAATACACAGCGGCAAGTGTATACCTCTGTCCATGTAGTGTACCGTGAAAAATGAGTATCTCCCCCTCCGAATCCACTTGTGTCTCTATTGAGGTTAGGGGGCATATTTTCCCAATAGCTATAATAACGCCTCTTGCTCTTGCCACTGGTGATGGTGCATGGAACCATTGATTAAAGGGGAATATTGGTAATCTTGGTATGGAGTCAGAAAGTGGGTCTCTTGCAGAAAGAAAATATCTGCTGCATGATATCGTACCTCCTGCCATAAATTACCCCTTTTCTGATGTGAATTTAAACCCCTTACATTATATGTCATGATCTTTACTGAATTAGCCATCTCTTTTATCCATAATCAATATTTTATACCCTTTCACCTTTTTGCCTTCCACTTTTTACTAAGGAACTTATTTTTATCTTCCAATGTCTGAACTTTCCACAGCTTAAAGCGGAGGTTCACCCAAAAAATACATTTTTAACATTCAGCCGAGTTGTCCTAATGACAATCGGCTGTTTTTTTTTCGTACATACCTTATTTTCACTGCCGCTTCCGGGTATGTCTTCTGCGGGACTGGGCGTTCCTAATTGATTGACAGGCTTCTGACCGTCGCATACTGCGCGTCACGAGTTGCCGAAAGAAGCCGAACGTCGGTGCGCAGGCGCCGTATGGAGCCGCACCGACGTTCGGCTTCTTTCGGCAACTCGTGACGCGCTGTATGCGACGGTGAAAATAAGGTATGTACGAAAAAAAAAAACAGCCGATTGTCATTAGGACAACTCGGCTGAATGTAATGTTAAAAATTTATTTTTGGGTGAACCCCCGCTTTAACAGCCACCAGGTTGCACTTACTCCCTCCAGTGGTAAAAACCAGGAAAGACATCCTACTCCAAGAAGATAATACATAAATAAAAAATTATCTTCTTTTTACCTGATCTACGCCACAGGAAAACTACCAAAAGTAGTTCCAGCTTTCACCCATCACGGCGGGCAAGTTGTGCCAACCTTTTTCTTGTGAAAAAAAAGTTGTACCAACCTTCAGGTATACCAAGGGTTTTATTCGAATAAAACCTCTTACCTGGACCTGTAGAAGACTCTGCCAGAAACTTTTCGTGCCGACAAATGAATTAGTACACCAAAGTCTGGATCCCAGAGCCCAGACCTCCACAGAGAGACATTACAGGCAAACGTTGTTTCTTCTTACACGAGGCCCGGGTACCAACCATCTTATGCCTTTGATATCAGCCTGAGGAATGGATCTTGTTATAGCTCCTACGTCTCTGCAGCCAGACCATCAAAACTGAGGCACTCTTTTTGGGAGGGGTTATATAGGGGAGGAACTCAATTCTAATTGGGTTAACCAGTGTCCAATCACCTGTGTTGACTACATAACCCATTAAGTAATTAGGGCTCTGTGTCCCGTGATGTATGATCAAGAAATTGTTTTAAGTTGTTCACTCAAAAATAAAGTAAAAAAAATTGCCCCCAGCTTGGCTAACCTGTTCATGGCCAAGTGGGAGGAGGATGTCGTCGATGTTTGCTGCAGGCCGGAGGTGGGTCTCTGGTCCAGGTACATTGATAACGTCCTCCTCCTGTGGGATGGTAGTGAATCTGATCTGAAGAAATTTATGTAGAATTTAAATGACAATAGAAGTATCAGGTTTAGCTTTGAGGGTAGCCTGGATTAAGTTAACTTCCTTGATTTAAAGATTTCTATCAAGCAGGAGAAGTTTGTGACAACAAACCTTTTTAAGTCAACCGATTCCTACATCTCACTAGATAGTTGTCACTACGAACCGTGGTTAAAAACGATTCCACAAGGGCAATTTACGAGGTTGCGACGCAACTGCACTGAGATTGAATCTTTTGATAATCAGGCTCTGGTGCTCTCCAAAAGATTTATGGAAAAGGTCTATGATCAGATTGTACTGTCCCAGTTGGTTGAATCCACTAGAGAAACTGAGAGGGAGTCTCTTGAAAGACTGTATTAAAACAAGTAGAGACAGCAGGTTTTCTTGTAGAGTAGAAAGTAAACACGGCCGTGTTTACTTTCTATTCTACAGAGACAGAGTGCACACTGAAGCCACAGCACGGCTTGCCAAAACCACTGACGCTTGTCCCTCTCCACTACACCTTTTACTTGGAACCTTTATTTTTATCAGATGGACTTTTCCTGATAGACTAAGATATGCCCAAGACTGGATCACTGAAGAAAACCACGCTGTGCTCAGCCATCCCACTCCATCCTGCACGGATCTGATGTGGTGCCAGCTTTACAGGACTTGCTGTGACTTGCAGTCCCACTTTCATCTCTTCAACCCAGCAACCGGATTTGAATGCAACTTAACTGTTCTCCATGTGAGTGGATGTTGCGGTTTATTAAATTATTCTTATTATATATACTCAGAGGTGCCCCTTTTCTTGTTTTTTTCCTAGTATACTGGAACCGGCTTTAGGTTTTCTTGGTGGCTGCCTTGACTGATCCCCTGCCATATGTGTATATACACACTTTCTTACCTTTGCCCTTGGACTATTGGGTACTACTACTTGAGGTATCTGTGCTTTGTGCCTTTTTTACTTGTTTAGTAACTTATGGCATCAGCATGGTCAGTTTACACAGACAGTATCTCTCATAAGGACCTTCTACTAGTGGTGATCAAGAGGTTAAATGTGTTCCCTGGGAGGGGTTTGTAATTGTGTGGGGAGGGTACTGACTGGAAGTACAGAGAGATCGCTGTTTCTAATCACTAGGAACACATGATCACTCTGTACTTCCTGTTCAGAACGTGGATCTGTTTGTTTACATTGGATCCCTGCTCTGGCTCTCTGTGGAGTGGCACGCCGGCCACACGCATCAGCTTCAATGCCTGCTATAGCTGTGAAACGGCCCAACAGCTATGGCGAACGAGCCGACCTGCCACAGTATAAATGACGGCAACTGGTCGGCCAATGGTTAAAGACATTAAAAATTGAGTTATGTTTACCTTACACTGTTCTTTATAGATGACTGAGGACACTATGTTATTCTGGTTTGTGATATAAATGGAACCCGCTAAACTATCATGGGAGTGTATGCTCACAACTCTCACACAGGTTGCTTTCTCCGTAAGCGGTTTGCTAGATTTCATAATGTTAAGAATGGTAATCTTAGTGTGGTGACCTAAATTTGGTTGCAGATCCTACCCTAGACTCGTCCGCTGGCCGAGCAGTTTGCTCCTTTTCCTCCTGCCCTCTTCTGCTTGCAGAGAATGTCTTTGATATTTGGTGTTGCCTCCACACATCCAAAAAGGACTTAACATTCTATTCACACAGACATAGGGCCACATCCACGAAAGAATTACGCCGGCGTATCTCTTGATATGCCGCGTTATTTCAAATTTTGCGCGTCGTATCTTTGTTTTGTATCTACAAAACAAGATACGACGGCATCTCAGATGGATCCGACAGTCTTAGTACGCCGTCGGATCTTAGGTACAATTTTTCGGCGGCCGCTAGGTGTCGTTTCCATCAAATTCCGCGTCGAGTATGCAAATTAGCTCTTTACGGCGATCCACGAACGTACGTCCGGCCGGCGCATTTTTTTACATTGTTTGCGTTCGGCTTTTTCCGGCATATAGTTAAACCTGCTATTATGAGGCGTACTCAATGTTAAGTATGGCCGTCGTTCCCGCCTCGCATTTTGAATTTTTTACGTTGTTTGCGTAAGTCGTTCGCGAATAGGGATTTGCGTAGAATGATATCACCGTCTTAACCATTGGCTTGTTCCGGTTTCATTTCAAGCATGCGCACTGGGATACCCCACGGACGGCGCATGCGCAGTTAAAAAAAAACGTTGTTTACGTCGGGTCACGACGTATTTACATAAAACACGCCCCCATCACAGAGATTTGAATGGCGCGCCATTACGCCGCCAAAGATACACTACGCCGCTGTAACTTACGGCGCAAATTCTTTGAGGATTCGAAAAAATTAAAAAAAAATTACGGCGGTGTAGTGTATCTTAGATACGCTGCGCCCGGCGCATTATTACGCGAAGGTACGTGGATCTACCCCCTTATGCTTATTCACGCATCAATTATTTTGTTAAGTGGCTCTTGCAAAACGCTGTGTCTTCTGAGATTGCAGACATAGGGCCAAATCCACAGCCAGCGGCGAAAAATATGTTTTTCAAAACTTATGTCATTTAAGTTACGGCGCCCTAAGTTGGTGTCGTAAGCGCCGTATCCACAGCGCATTTGCGCACAAAATTGCGCTTACGTAACTTAAATTCCGAGGCGTAAGGCGGGGTTATTGCAAGTGGGAAGGAAGTGGGCGTGCTTCATTGTAATGAGCCGTGACCCCATGCAAATGAAGGGCCGGCCGTACTGCGCATGCGCGCAAGAATCTGCTGCTCACTGGGCATGTGCAGAACTTTGCTCGGCGCAATCAGTGAGATAGGTAAAAGGCCAAGCATACTTAGTTTGAGGATCGCCCTGTGTGTAAATAGCCCCAGTCAAACACACTTCCCTTGCAAAAGTATTTCCCTGTGTTCCCTTCCTAGAGCAAGTTGCTTCTGCTGTGAACGTTTGTCAGTGTTTGTTGGTGAGTTGTGTGTGATAGAGAAGTTTTGGAGGAGTATTATATTGTAGTTGTTGTTTGTTTCTGATAAGTGTATTTTTTGTTTGATTGTTTCTGCTAAGTGGTTTTTTTTTTTTCTGCTTGGATTTTGTGTTTGTTTTTTGGGTGTTTGTTTTTGACTTTGTAGTAGCTGTCTGCTTGTGTGTGTTGGTTTTTGTTTGTTTGTTGTGTGTGTATTTTTGTTTGTTTGTTGTGTGTGCATTTTTGTTTGTTTGTCCTGTGAGTTTTCTTGTTGCTGAGTGGTGTCTGTGATGGCTCCCAAGCGCAGGAAGCTTAATTTTACACATGTGGAGAAGCAAATCCTTGCCAGGTATATCATCCAATATGGGCAATATTTACATGGGCCTGAGAGCCGGAACACCTCCACGGCCCAAAGGAAGAAGATATATAAAAAAATTACGGATCACATAAATGCGGCGGGGGGGGGGGAGACGAGGACCCCCGCTGGCATCCAGAAAAAGATTAATGATCTGAGGAGCGTGGTCCGCAATAAGGTGGCAAAGCTCACTGCCCATAGGAGGGGCACTGGAGGAGGGGGACCATGCCCCATCCGGCTGACTGAGGAATGGGCAGTGGCTTGGTGTTTCCAGCCAGAGCAGGTGGTGGGCCTGCGTGGCTTTGACTCTGATGTTCCTGTGAGGCCAGGTAAGTTTTTGGATTTTCTATCTGGTGATTAGCATGTGTGGGTGGGGGGAGGGAAGATGTGCCAAGTGTGTGGATCCTCAAACCTGTCATTGTTTGGTGTCCTCCACAGATGACCAGGAGGTTGCTGGCCCATCAGGCCAGGAGGATGCTGGGCCATCAGGCCAGGCTGCTGCACCACCCCAAGGACAAGAGCCTGCTGAGGAGTCCCCAGGGGAGGGGAGTGGCCAAACCTCCCCTCATGAGGAGGATGAGGGGGAGGAGGATGAGGGGGAGGGGGATGAGGGGGAGGAGGATGAGGGGGTGGAAGAAGAAGATCTGCAGCTTGGCAGGGAAATCCTTCTGGCCTCTGATCTAATGACATTTGAGGATACCCTTGAGGCTACCCCAGAGCCTACCCCAGAGGCTGGCAGCAGTCAGGCCACCATTAGGGGTAGCCCCTCTCACTCCTCCCCCAAAAGGCTGCAAACCACAAGGGTCACTCTCTCCCCTCCTCCAGAGCCACGAGCCTCAGGGGCAGGCAGGATGGCGACCCAGGAGACCAGGGGGGTGTTTGAGCGTCTGCCGGCCAGTCTGCAGAAGGACAATGCCCGGCAGACCCGCACTCTGGGTGAGATTAAAAAAAATCTGACCAAGATGGAGCACAGCCTGGGTGCAATGAGGGAGTCACTCGGTGATGTGGCCACAAACTCTTTGGGGGTCATCACATGTTTGTGGGACCTGAAGACCGCCACAACAGGTGTGGGCCAGGAGGTGACTGCCCTGACCCAGGCTGTGCAGGACAATACCCGGGCTGTGCAGGACAATAACCGGGCTGGCCAGGCCAATACGGCTGCCATCACTGGCTGTCTGAACAGGATAGCAGTGGCCTTGGAGGGCAGGCCAGCAGGAGGACAGACACCAGGGGAGGCTCCTTCTTCCCCTGCTCACTCACCCCCCCATGAAGATACTCCCTCCCCTGCTAACACCCCCCCCCGTGAAGATCCTCCAGTTGGCCGTGCCCGTGCCCTTGGGCAGCCCAGACGGAGCACTCGCCGCCGGAATTAATTTGCAGGGGTACTTTTGATTTAATTTTTTTTTAAAACTTATTTTTATGATTTTGTTTATTATACTGTACTTATGATTTGGTTTATGTGTGTGAATGATGTGTGAATGTGGGGGGGGGGGGGGTGGCATTCCTGATAAAATAAGGGTGTCACCCTCAGTTTTGGTGGAGAAGGGATCCCCAGGACCAGGGAGAAGTGATCCCAGGTTCCTGAATGGTGTATGAATGCACAGTGACATAATTGGAGCCGTGGCGTGGCGTTACTGCTCCCAAGTACCAAAGGGGGGGGGGGTACTTGGATCTAATCCAATTCGATGTGCATGTGATATGTCTGTGCTAGGGACCACAGTGGTGTGCATTCATGCATTCTCATTGTGACATTATTCATGTGCGTTTACTGTGAAAAGAAACATTCTCATTGTGACATTATTCATGTGCGTTTACTGTGAAAAGAAACATTCTCATTGTGACATTATTCATGTGCGTTTACTGTGAAAAGATGCCTTCTGCGAGGCGTCTCCTGGCTGCTGTGCCCTCAGCAGACCGTGTAGAGTGGGTTAGGGGGGGATTGCCTGGGTCGGGGGTCAGGTCAGCACGTATGTCAATCTCCAGTCCCTCTCTCGTGGCAAAGTTGTGCAGAATACAACATGCACCGATGATCTGGCACACAAAGTCTGGGGAATACAACAATGTACCCCCAGACTTATCCAGGCATCTGAAGCGGGACTTCAGCAGCCCAAATGTGCGTTCCACAACTGCCCGGGTGCGTATGTGAGCCTCGTTGTAGCGTTGCTCTCCTGGGGTTTGGGGGTTCCTGAATGGGGTCATCATATGGGGTCCCAGGGCATATCCAGAGTCACCTGGAAGGGAAAAGACAGGAGGATATTAGTCATGCATGTGCCCCTTGTGATGTCTGCATCATGGGGGGGGGGGACATACCTGACACCCATGTCACTCACCAATCAGCCAGCTGTCCCCATACATGTTTAGCTCCAAATCTCTGGAGATGGTGGTCTGCCGGAATATATAGCTGTCATGGCAGGATCCAGGGAATTTTGCACAGACGTGCCAGATGAGGCCATGGGCATCTACGATTACCTGGACATTTATGGAATGCCAGTGCTTCCGATTCCGGAACAGGTGCTCTGTCTCATGGGGGGCCTGTAGTGCCACATGGGTACAATCAATGGCCCCGATGGTCCGTAGGAATCGGGCAATGTAGTAAAAGTCCATCATGGTTTTCAATCGCTGGTCCTCCTGGGTGGGTTTTTTAAATTTTTTGTGTGCAGGGGGTTTGTCATATACTTTCCCCTCTTGGCCCATCTCTTCCCCCATGAGTTTTGACTCAAACGGTGCTTTAAGCAATTTTTAGATCCACTCCAAGCTTTAAAAACAGCAGGACCCTGGATACCGAGTACGTCCGTGGATGTCACTCCATCCCTTCACACCAAGAGAGGTGCGACGGTAGATCCTCCGGAAGAAGACTACGGTGCCCTGTTGAGATGACCCAGTCAGACAGACCCCGGTCACCTAAAGTCTGGCTTCCAATAACCATGTTGAGCAAGTCAGTGACTGTACAACAGGAGGAAGTATGGGACCTCGAGACAGAGGAACCTCCTGCCCTGGCAACCGCCAGGGTACCTCCGCTACCAGGCGCCTGATATCGGCGTACCAAGGACGCCGAGGTCAATCTGTAGCAATTAGAATCATCGGAATCTCCTCAGCCTCCACTCTGTGGAGCGGCCGAGGAAGCAACGGCAAAAAAGTCACCGATACAGACCCCACAGGGCCACCAGCGCGACTGACGCGTCTGTACCAGATCACTAGACCTGACCACTAACTTTGACACCCTTGCGGCGGAGACGAGCGGCCAGGAGATCCATGCCCTGTGAGGCTCACCTCCTGCAAGGGAGCCGAAACACCCCAAGCACAAAGACCAGTCACCCTGGTCCAGCATCTGGCAACTCCAGTAGTCCGCCTGCCGGTATACCTGATGGTAGACCGAAGCCACGGCCGTGGCGTTGTCCGGCTGAATCCAGATCGGTCGACCACAAGGAGAAGCATAGCCTGGTCGCCTAAAATAGTAGGACAATGAACAGTAAACAGGACCTGGTATTCCCAGGCGGTCTCCCACCAGGCACTAGCCAGGCCCGACCCTGGGTAGCTACCGAGACCAGACACATTCAGGGAGGTGTGGCCGTAGGTCCACGCAAGTCCAGCGAGTCAGGGCTGACTGGACCCCCCAGTTTTGTGAACCCCCCAGGTGCACAACCCGTGAGCTGGCATCCGTCGTAAACACCGACCACTGGAAGAAAGAAACAACTTCCCAGACCGAAGAGTCGGGGATCTCTGTCACCAACTCAGAGAGACTGACTAGGTGGCGCACCGGAATCTGATGATTTCAGAGACAAGAGATTTTTACCACCTGGACAGTATTTTCCCTGGAAAACTAGGGTGTGAAACTGGGCATACAGTACCGCCATGAAGGAGGCTATCCACAGGCCCCGAACCAGCAGGCGCCCGGAGAGAAGACCGATTGCGTGATGCCAATACCTTCACCGCAGACTGAAGAGTCTGCAATTTCTCCAGGGGAAGAAGGACCTTTGCCACCGAGGAGTCTGGATCAACACTAGATACTCCAACGCTGAGTCGGAACCTAGCATGATCAGGATTTGAACCCTGGGTCGCACACATGGAGGGCAGGCTTGCTGCCACTGAGCTACACCTTCTGGCCTAAACGTTTAACACCCACCCGAATCTTCGGAGGGTCTGAATGGGAATAACCCATCCACTAGGTCGGAGACAGAAGCTGCTCTCAGAAGAAAGTCGTCCAAGTAGCCAATGAGGCAAAGCTTAGCTGTCCCAACAAAGTTAGCATAAGTGCGAGCTCCTAGCTGAAAACCCATGGTGCTGACGACAGATCAAAAGGGAGGGCCACAGGCTGACAGAGACCCTCTCTCATCACGAAGCACAGAGAAAAACACTGTGACATGCACAAAATGGGACATGCATGTATGCGTCCCTGATGTCCGAGGTCAGGACATTACCCGGATGGAGCGCAGCTACCACCGAACAAATGGATTCCATGCGGAACTACCCGACGTTCACAAAAGGTATTTAGGGCCTGAGGCTCATAGAAAACCCCAAAACTCTCGTCCTGCAGGAAAGGTAAAATGACCATGCAGCTTAGAAAATCCCACACTGCCCAAGGCAGACCGACGGGCCGGGAGAGGAAGACACAAGGAAAGAACTTTGTTCTGTGGATAGGAGGAAACCCTATCTAGTACTCCGAAGAGACCACCTTGCAGACTGGTCGGTGAGCAGGGAGGTTTCACCGAATTGTGAACCTGCAAGCCGCCCCTCCCACCCAGAGACAGGGAGGGAAGGCTACATACATTGGGAGGATTTGGGTGCCGGCGTGATCGGCTTACGCACCCAGGGACGGATTAGTCCCCCAGCTGGGCCTTTGACAGCCTGGGAGGGTTGCCCCTAAATAATACACACACATAGTGTGTATGTATATTATGTAGGTGCATGCACACATGCCTTTTTGAGGAAACCGGAGTACCCAAGGAAACCCAAGCAGACACAGGGAGCGACAATGCAAGCTCCAGGCAGATTGGCATCAGTGTCTGGATTCGAACCAATGACTCTCTTGCTTCCAAGTAATGGAGTTAAGCACTACACCACTGTGTGCATAAAAAACATTCTGAAACAGAAGCCCTGGATAACAAGGGTGCAGCATTCAATGGGCGCCAATGGGAGTTTTTAATGTAATTGAAAAAAACTCCCAAAAAATGGCGCCAGCGCCGACTGAGACCCCAGAGTAGTGGCCACAATAGGCCGCATGCCAGACCCCAGCATGGTAAACATAGAACGGGTCAGTACTTCGGATCTTCTATTAGTCAGATCCATATAAGCAGGGGTTCCCGCCCAGCGGGGAGGGACTACAAAAGCCCTCATCGGCTTTTCCCATTCCGCATCTCAGAAATTATCAAAGAAGGGCACAGAAGTGAAAAAACCTACACAGCGGCCTGATTTGTGTGCTCCAAAAAAGACAGAGCCCTCGGCGGAGACCCAGCTGCACTGAGAGTCCCTTGCAGCAGTAAAAAGCGCACCCATAAATGCTTTATTCTGCTTTTTTTTTTTTAACTAGGTACCTGGTCCATGGCTTCAAAACAGAGCATTCCCCAGGGGATAACGGGGAAGGGGGCACTCTTTTACCGCCTGCTCGCAGTCCACCCCCACCCTGGCACAAACGTGTCCAGGACTAACAATAAAAACTCTGTGGGAATCCCAGGTGCTAACACCTGCTGCCACCACCAGCATGTGGGGAAGGACCCAGATACTGACTCCAATATTTACATTGTGTGTATTATAATATGCACACCTGTCCATACAAATAAACAAAAGCTCCTAGAGCCCTATTTAGGGCCTCTCACCCACTTGCTGCGCTGACCAGGAGTAACTAGGGGACTCACCTCAGGAGGAGACTGCCCAGCGCTGCCGTCCGTTCTCAGCACACAGAGTGTGAGAGGAAAAGAAACCGTGAGGTAACTGTGCAGCATCTGCAGGGATCTGTGTTTAAACAGGAAAAGCCTCCTAGGGCTTTTTTATTAAAGGATAAGACACAGATACAGCATAAAAAGCAAAACCGTTACAGGTGTCACCAATCAGTCAGCGTCTAACTACTCGCTGAAGTATAATCATAAACATCTGTGCTCATCACAGAGCTTTTTCCTCACAGGAAAGCCCAATACAAAAAAGAAAAAACACAGGCCAGATAACACAGTCCCCTCAGGAAGGCCCCCTCCCCCCTGACAGCGGCAATGTTAGCAATGCAGCAAGGGAAAAGGAGCAGGGAAGGGAGGAGAAGAGGCCCCCCGAACCCCAGGAATGCCCAGCCGTACCAACCCACCGAAGCAGGAGGGACTGTACTTACCCGTCCAAGCGAGGACTCGCTGATGCATTCCTGACAGAACTACAACCGAAATGGAGGTATCTGTCGGCCCGGTCCACTGTGAGTGAGACAACACCACAGCCCAGTCATATGTGGACCTCGGAGCAAAGCTCACCACCCCCCCAGGAGTCATGGGGTATGGCGTGGCAGACCCAGCCTCTTGGCAAAGGTGTGTCCACGCTTTCTGGTCGGACTGAGTAGACAACAAGGATCTATATTATCCAGCCTGTCTCTCAGCCGACAGTTGAAAGAAGATTCTTCAAGAAAAAGTAAAATAAAATAACATTTCTCCTCAGGGCGCTGGGCCCTAAGGGAGCCATACATCCTTCTCCTTGCTAGACAGAATGAAACTGAGGCTGCATGCTACAGTGAGGAGGGTTATGTCTGGAGGGACCGTCCCCTGGGCAGGGCTGTTCAACTTTGTTAATGTAACATGTATTTAACTATTTAACATGTTTCTGCCTAGTCCTCTCCTGTAAACAGGGAACATAACCCACTTGTCAAGATTTAAGGAGCTGTGTCTGTCCATGGACAATAAGAGAAATACTGTTATTAAAGGTAAGGTTATTACTAAAATATATTTTCTGCAGTGGTTACTGGGCTGCTTTCAAACTGATCTGCAGGTGCAGAGAAGTGCACCTGCAGGTTACCTGCACTGAGCCATAGACCTCTATTACCTGCGAGTTTGGTGAGCTTTCTGAAAGTGCACCACACCTACAGGATATAATAGAAGTCTATGGCAAAGTGCAGCTAACCTGCAGGAAAGCCACAGATGAACTGTGCTGCACCCGTGGTGCTGGAAAACAACCGTGCATCAGTGTGAAAGCAGCCTTAGGCCAAGGGGCCACACGGTCACACCGTCAGTCCGACCCATTCACCTCTAAGGAGTAGCAAATGTAAATGGTCTTGTGTCTGTTCACAAACGCCTACCTTCAATCCGATCTGCAAAAAAAAAAAAAAAAGTAGAGTGGGCTCCGCGACCGGTTACCAAGTCGCTTAAGTGGCCCTCACTCTTCAAAAGGTTGGGCACCCCTGGCGTACAACCTCTGCAAGCCAGGGAAAGACTGCAAATTTTAAACCAATTTCTCTTCTCATTTCAGACGTAAAATTGTATGCTAAAATACAATTAAAATAAAATAAAGAAAGAAAATGCCCGTCTCTCAGCTCAGATTTCATGCCCAAATTGGTACAGACCGACCAGATGGGATTTATAGCATGCAGATAAACATCTGCTACAACAAGACAATTGCTGAATATTATACATCATGCAAAGCTTAATCAAACACCTTTTTTACTTCTCTCTATTGACAAGGAGAACACGTTAACTGAGTCCACTGGGGTTATATGTATCCTCAGCAAATTTAGATTCAAGGGCCAGATGCTATCAGCTATACTGTATTAGCCCTGTACTTTAAAGCGGAGTTCCACCCAAATTTGGAACTTCCGCTTATCCCACTCCTCACCCCCTTACATGTCACATTTGGCATGTAATTTTTTTTGGGGGGGGGAGTGGGGGCTTTAGGAGGAGTGGGACTTCCTGTCCCACTTCCTCCTTCCGGGTAGATGATTAAGCCTAATCGCCTAGGCGATTAAGCTTAATCACCTACAGGAAGGGGTTGCTGTAGGCGATCGCCCAGGACACGTGACAGGTCCTCGTCGATCGCCTGTCCAATCAGACGGCGCCTCGCCGGGCCGCGTCGCGCCGCTCGCGCATGCGCAGTGGGTGCCCAGCCGTGAAGCCGAAAGCTGTCACGGCCGGGTGCCCACACTGAGCATGAAGACACCGGCCGGCGAGGGGGGGGCGAGGAGCGGAGCCCCGTCCGGCGCGTCGCTGGAGCCGTGGAGCAGGTAAGTGTCGGTTTATTAAAAGCCAGCAGCTACACTTTTTGTAGCTGCTGATGTTTAATAAATGTACAAAATGGGTGGAAAACCCCTTTAAGCCATCAGCCCAAGTGTACACCCCCAGTCTCCTGTCAAAACTATTTAATATTACTAACGGCACCCACCAAGGCTGTCACTTATCTCCACTGATCTTTAATTTAATGATTAAGCCAATGGCCAAGAGTATTCGCTCCCATCCAAACATACATGGTTTTCACCTAGCAGGAAGTTCATATAATGTGAACCAATTTGCTGATGATGTGATTCCTATGCTGACTAAACCAAAGGTCTCCTTCATCCATGCCCATGATGTGTTATCCAAGTTTAGTACACTATCTTATTACAAGGTGAACTCTTTAATCCTGAATCTGGGTATACATCGCCACAAACTCACAGGACCAACTTCCCTATACCTGGTCTAAAGAGATTATCTCTTACCTAGGGATACATTTAACTCCCTCTGCAGCCTTAATTGCAGGAGTGAACTATAAACCCTTATTGGCCAAATTGGACAAAGAACTTGGCAATATCGCAAAAGTTCCACCCAAAAATTGAACTTCTGCTTTAAGGGAAGGTGACCCCCTGACATGCCACATTTGGCATGTCATTTTTTGGGGGCAGCGCGGCTCGCGCATGCGCAGTGCGTGCCGGGCTGTGAAGCCACAGCTGGGCACACACAGTAGTGATGCCGGTGCCACAGAGGGGAGGGGGAGAGAAGCGGGGCTCGGAATCATGCTCGGAATCAATTCGATGCATGCACGGAATTAAAACACTGGTTCCCCCACTCAAGAGGTGAGTATTGAGTGTTTCCTTACCAAAACTGATAAGGTGGGCAACTTACTCTTTGCAGACCTGTGGAGAGCCAATCTCTGATTTACCCATTACTACTAAAGCATCTGTGTTAGTGTGGAGGAAGTTATCCCTTGCCTCTGCCAATTCTCAGCAAAACAATCAGGTACAATAGTCTATTAGTACTCTTCAATCATTAAATCCAGACCGCCCCATCCTCCATTGGACACATTATGACTTTTGTTGGGTCAGAGATATTATGACTGAAAGTAATCCTGCTGATGCCGAATCAGTCTTACAGAAGTTCCAACAACCACAAAACTGGTATTTCACACTAGTGCATATCAGACACTTTCTATCTTCCAAGCCACATCCCACAGTTTCCATACATCCTAAATTATTGGATTACCTTACTTACACAACAAACCCCAAAGGGGTATTTCTTTAATCTACAACTGACATCACAATAAATCTACTTTTAGTAAGAATAACCTAATGGACAAATGGGAAGCAGACCTGAACAATACATTTTCTGAATCTCAATGGAAACGAGTGATACAATGGACATATAATGTTACCCACTGCATCACGCACTGGGAATTAGCTCTAAAAAAATATTAGAATGTTAGATGGTACCTCACACAGTATAAATTAGCGAAGCTGTATCCTGATAATTCGGCAATCTGCTGGAGAGGTTGCACCCTCACAGGTACTCTATACCGCATTTTATGGCCAAGCAAGGGTATCCACAGCTTCTGGAGGAAGATCTTTCAAATAATTTTTGAAATTTCAGGAGTCCTAACAGCCCCAAATTCTGGCCTTGCAATATTAAATATTAGCTAATGCCGCGTTCTCACAATCAGAATTTCAGACAAGAAAAGCTTGATGTGAGCTTTAGGTCGGAAATTCCGACCGTGTGTAGCCATCTGACTTTTTCTGTCGGAATTTCCAACAGCAAAAATTTGAGCGCTGGTTCTCAAATTTTCCGACTGGGAAAAGTTCTTGTCGGAAATTCCGATCGTCTGTATGCAATTCCGACAAGCAAAAAAAACATGCATGCTCGGAATCAATTCGATGCATGCACGGAATCATTGAACTTATTTTTTCTTGGCTCGTTGTAGTGTTGTACGTCACCGCATTCTTGATGGTCGAGATTTCAGACAACATTTCTGTGACTGTGTGTATGCAACACAAGTTTGAGCCAAAATTCAGTCGGAAAAAAATCCACAGTTTTCTTGTCGGAATTTCCGATCGTATGTACGCGGCATTAGAGCTAGACTCTTTACCTATTTTGTATTGGAAAGTTATAGCTAACCTGTTGTTGCTGCAAAGTGGACCATTACGAGCAATTGAAAAAAAGGATCTTGCCTCTAACCCTTCAGAAGCTGTGAATACAAACACACCTTCACTACTCTTATGAGAGAGCAATTCCTATATATTCTGACACTCCAAGCATTTGACAAAACTTGGAAGCCATGGCTTCATTGGTTAAACCATCAAGACATTTAATATCTTGAAGTACAACCCAACTTCTGCACCTTGTGTTACCTTTTGTATCATCATTTGTTATGATTTTCAGAATAACCTTATATATTATCATGCTATCTAAATATATGACGCAATCTGAACTAGGAAGTATACTGTATATATACAGTATACTTCCTAGTTCAGATTTTCATGCTGTATTCGGATTCAGATTGTATTCATGTATTATATTTTAGTGGCTGCATATGTAATGCTTTGCCTGTCAGTTTTAATTCCTGAAAATCTTAATAAAAATTACTGATCCAAAAAAAAAAAAAAAAAGCTGGATGCTTTCCCTGAAGCAAATTGAACTGTGCTTAACAGAGTTTTTTTTTGCCTTCCTCTGGATCAGTTGTGGCTATAGAATTCTGTATATGATGCTTTTCTATTTATTTTAAAAAAAAATTCTATTAGTTGAATTAGATTTTTTTCAATCTGACTAATTATGTAACTGTGGTCATAATTCTGTTGTTATGGTTCTATCTCTGCTGATGCGATTCTGGTTGTGTCAGTGTGGTAATCTCTGCAGACATGTTTCTTTGGTGTAATGCCGCGTACACACCATCACTTTATGTGATGAAAAAAAACGAATTTTTTAAAAACGTCAATTTAAATGACCGTGTGTGGGGGAAAACATTGTTTTATGTCTTGTGAAAAACGACAAAAAAAATTGAAGCATGCTTCAATTTTATGTGTCGTTTTTTTTTTTCACAGAAATTGACCGTGTGTAGCAAAAAACGACGTTTAAAACAACGTTTTTAAACCCACGCATGCCCAGAAGCTAGTTATGAAGCTAGCTTCAATGGAAAAAAGTGGTGAACGTAACCTCGCTTTGCTAGAGCATTGTGAAAAAACGATGGTGTGTTGGCAACATCGTTTTTGAAAATTGAAGTTTCAAAAACGTTGTTTTTTACTTAACAGAAAATGTCGTTTTTTTTCATCACATAAAGTGATGGTGTGTACGCGGCATAAGACTAGTAATGGTTTTGTCTCTGAGGACATACTATTGGTTGTGTCCACTGTTTATAAGTGACCATTTACCCATGTTTACCAGAAACAGCTTGTATGGTGTGTGTGTGTTGGGTAAGGAGGTGACACAAGGTATCTGGCCAAGGGGGAAGAAGTGTAAAGCCTACCCTATATGTGAGCTGGGCTTTGGTTTTTAAACTGGACATATGTGTACAACAAAGATAAATATAGATTGTGTGTGTGTTTAAAATGCCTTACTTCACTGTCAGAGAGATTTTAATTTATTTTTTGAACATTCTCATATCTATTGTCTATACTACTTACATAAGCAAGACTGATAAATATATATTTGCAAATAAGCATGTCTGCATACAAATATATGCTAGTAATATCAGTCTTGTGAGAAAACAATTACATTGATCAATTTATTTACAAAGGTCTTTTAAGAAAAATAATTGCAGTAACCATTCTAAAAGTTTCCCAAATCTTGCATTCCAATTATAATTTTGAGTTTCAGTTAACTATATGTGGCTGTAGTGGAGGCAGAAAGGATTAAAAACTAAATGCTAGTTAGTTCTGTTTAGATATTAATTAAGATGCTTAGTTAGGAATGTCTAACATCAAATTGACACATTGATTTTAAGCATTATTATGAGTACTTGTTCTTACTTTAATTAAGGTTTAATTTTTAGTCAGAATTCAGTCACATACATTAAAAGGTCAGGATCAAATCTTTTACTACAAGCTACCATACAGCATGCAATTTATATATAGTTGACAGCCAAAATTTGTTTGAACATTTTCTTTAAGTAAAGGATGAGTCTAAATTTCAAGTATTGGTACATAAAACTTTCCGAAACAGAATATAGGAATCATAGCGTAAAATATAAAGATATTCTTCGATTTATAACCTCTGTGTCAATTCATATATTTTTATTATAATCTTTGACCTTGGAAACATTGTGTTAATGATGAACAGCATTAGGTACGGCATATAGAAAAAAAGGAATAAAGCACCTCCCCCAACAAAAAAAAGCCTACTATATTTTACATTGAAACAGATTTGCTTGATTTCAGACGTATTATGGTTTTCTAATTACTTTTTTTTCTCTCCTTATACTTAATACGTATAGATTTAAAATAGATCCTATCATGTCTCTAAATGATGTCATCCATTTGGTCTCTGCAAGAAAACAGCTCTTATAGTTGCCTCAGCAAAGGTCCATGTGTCCAACCTCCCCTTCCCCTTGGTTCCACTGCTGCAGCCTTCGCTAGAGTTTTCAGCATTTAACACTTTTGAGAATGTCCAATGCCTGTGACTCCTACCTTTTTGATGGCTCCTTTTGTGACCCCTATGTCATTGCAAGACAAAAAGCAGAAAGGAACCACAGCATGTGGTGGAGGGTAGAGGCACATGAGCCACCAGGGGAGCTGAGCAAAGGAGTTCTTCACTTACAGGGGCCTGTATGTTTGAGTACTTTAGAGAGCTGGATGGTCTTTCTAAGCAGCTTTAAAGTGGAAATAATTTTAAAATGTAATTATATAAACATTATAATCAATTGATCGGCTTATACAAGACAGTTAAAATATGAAGAATCATTTTTTAAAATTTAATTATTTATGTTTAACACACATTATTTATACACTTTCAGGATACTGGCATCCCAAAAATCATGTACATAAGGGCTTTTCTCACCTGCAGGGTATCTCTCATTGACCGGCCAGCTGTCCACCTGCAGGGTAGCATTACCTCCACTACGGGTAAATCGGACCACATGATACTTCCCATCGCTTACAATAGCCCCTGGCTCTTCAATCGTTATATCATCTGTGCCCACGTTAAAAATCACCCCCACTGTGCCCTGGTCCTAGAAAAGGAAACAAAATAAAGAACAGTTAGTGCATATATCAGTCATTATTCCAAAACATACATAGTATAAGAAGGTTTAATTCGATGTTAAACCAAAAAATGAAATATGTTGCAGTTGCCAAACATTAGATGTGGTGGCTGCATTCATTTCAGTTTTTCCCCTCTTTGTATTTTCACCTGGTGATCTGGCCAGTAACATACCTCCTGTATAAACATGCTCCTGCTCTAAATGAAGGAGCACATGGGTACCTTTGGACAGCAGCATTGTTAGTCTGGGGTGAGGGGGGTGTTGGATATATTAACAGATTTGGATACACAAACATATTAAAGCCAAATTCTAGCTCACACTGCAGTTACAGCAACAACTATTTTTTCTTTTGGGATATGAATTTTACATGAATAAATAAAAACTGACCATTGTAAGCACTCCTGTCAGTGGTAAATGATTGCTTCAACACTTGTAACTGCTACATTTTCAGAACAGATTGTTCTCTTGAAAAACAACAGACTTACTGGCTGGATTATCAGATGAAATTAAAGGAAAGAATGCCTAAAAAAGAAAATATAATGCAGCCATCACATCTAAGAATCAGTAAGTTGCAATATAATAAAGGGGTTAAATATATTGTGAGGTTAATACTGCTTTAAATCCAATTTTACTGTATGTATATAATATATGATTTTAGGTACTCTAAGTAATTATATAACTGGATTTTCATGCCTGGACATATTGATAACCTCTATTATTGTTATAAAGTTTTCTTTAATCTAATATTCATCTATTAACAATATTAACAAATGAATGAATGGATTGGGTCTTTGAGAATAATTGACTTGCTTATATATATATATATATATATATATATATATATATATATATATATATATATATATATATATATATATATATATATATATATATATATATATATATAATCATTATATTCTAAATATGGAAAAAGTGAAAAATATATAGATTTTTATATATTTATGTAAAGGTTTGTTTGAAGCTTCTAATGATAGTTTTTTTAACTCCTCAAACGTGTGGTTGCAATTAGTCTCAATGGTTTTCTTCTACCATCCTCCCATCGTCAGTAGATAAGGTTACATCCTTTTCAAAAAATACAAACGTTTTAATATGTTAGCTAAGAGAATTCTTTAGACTACAGTATTTCTATGTATGTGTATTATTATGGTATAAACATATATATAAATCAGTATTTGGTTCAGATAATTAGTAATCTTATACTACAAGTTAAATAAATGCTGATTTTAGTTACTCACATTGTGCTGCCTTCGCAATGTATATTACATGCTTGACACTCAGCAGTGTCTGTTTCTTTAAAACCCTCCATTTTCTTGAAGCCTAGAGGCAGGTCTTCTCTGTACTTCTAGCGCTAGTTGGGACATATCCTGTTCATTCCAGCTCTAGCTACTGTAGTGACCAGATCCACAGGACATCTTAAAGCTATTACAGACTGCAAACCTGACAAACACCAAAGACTGTGAGTAAAGGGGTTTTGCTAGTTCAGCTTGTGTAGAGGGATGTTAGACATTGCAGATAGATAATGTGTGTTTCAGTGTAGTAAGCAAGCACATGTTAGTTAGGCCCTATCTTTTGTATTAGCTATGTATAATGTATGTTGCTTGAATAGCCATGCTTATATTTGTCTTTTTATGTTTGTTTCACAAATTTTACCATAACATATCATCTCATATCATATGAACACTATCATATACTTTCCTGTTCATTATATCTCAGTAAAGATTGCATCAGTTCAGCAAACCAGCGCTTCGTTCATTGAGATTCGGTTTATACTTGATGTGAAGCTGTGTACCTAAAGCAACACACAGCCGAGACATTACAGTAAAAAGGCTTTAAAACGTTGTCAGAAGCAATTAAACAGCTTTCAATCGTCCTCAGCAGTAAAAGAACTAATAAATCCTTTCAGCCACGTGGAGTGAAACAAAAGTGAAACTAATTTCTCTCACTCACAACAACACTGATACTGCCTGTGTCCAGTCATCATCATTATCCACGCTGCCAGCTAAATCAAGATGCAGAACACAGAGAACAACACTCTGACAGTTAACCCTCAATGCTCCTATAAGGAGGAAGACACACACAGCTTGCCAAAAATCAAGTCTAGATGCACAACACTGTCTAGAGCGTCCAGTCAAACAAATCTGACTTCAGCTAGCGCCGATTCAGCAAGATCTAAGCGTACTAGTTCTAGACATTCAAGCATCACCAGTCTGTCATCGGTTAGCGACAAAGCGACTAAGGCAAGAGCAAAAGCAGAGGCAGCTTGTGCCGTGGCTTCTTATGCAGAGCAGGAAGCTGAATTGATGAGAGAACAAGCAAAACGTGAATCTGAAGCACTCAAAAAGAAAGCAGAAGTGGAAGCATCTTTACACTTACTCAAACAGCAGAAAAACGCTGCAGCATCCTTAGCCGAGCAGAAGTTTTCACAAGGGCTGCTGAAGCTCAGTTCGATGGCATAAAAAACAGATGTCATCCCACAGCGCAATCACAAGCAACCATATGTACACTGACCAGCAGTCCAATGACGCACCTAGGTCTTCATTGACTCCACCAGCAATAAGCAACTTTGATACTACGCAACATTGCAAGACTGAATCAGAATCTCAGTGTGGGAAGTCAAGTGGTCGCATGCTCAGAGACCAATCTGCCAACCCTCAAAGAGTGCAAACGGATGCTTGCATACTCCCTCCTCAAGCAAATACAAGTCTGGATTATAGCAGAAAGACTTACAACAGACGAGAACAACCACCTAAACAAAGTGGATTCAGTCAAGCGCCTCATCAGCCTTACCAGCCACAGCCATACCCTGAGTTTACACCCGAGAAGTATTCGCCAGACGCAACAAGTGCTATAGAAGTGGCAAGATTCATGATGTGCCGTGAGATAGTGGGCGCTGGTCTTATGAAATTCGATGACCGTCCAGAAAACTACTGGGCCTGGAAGTCACCTTTCCTGAGCGGTACCCAAGACTTAAATCTGACAGAGAAAGGAAAGCTTGACCAGCTCGTCAAATGGCTAGGACCAGAGTCCACTGAGCAAGCCCAAAGAATCAGATCAGTACATGTTAATGACGCAGCTGCAGGACTTGCAATGGTGTGGCGGAGACTAGAACAATGCTATGGATCACCTGAAGTGATCGAGGATGCTCTTCTGAAAAGGATAGAAAACTATCCAAGAATAACAAACAAGGATTACCAAAAGCTGAGAGGTTTGGGAGACCTACTCTTAGAAATAGAAGCTGCTAAGTCTAGTGGATATCTGCCAGGTCTCTCATATCAGGGGATGAAGTCACGTGACGTCACGTGTAGGGACAGGAAGTACTAGACCTCACACACCCTGATGGGAGAGATACGAGCTCGCTGCTCGTTTTGTTTGGAAACGTCCTGATATCTGAAATGTGAGTTTTATATATTCTTTTACATTAAATACTTTTTAAGCGGAGCTGTACTATGTGTCTCCTTCTCTCTTTGTTCATCTACACCCGCTAAGCATTATGTTTGCCAGTATCCACGGACGCTAAGGTGGAGATCAAAGAGAGAGGATTAGCATACAATCAAGACTACTGACTGGATCGCACAAACTCCCTGTTCGTTGGAGATAGGCCCACTGCTCACGGCCTCCATGTGAGTGCATGCGCATGTGATACATTATTTCCCAAATCTCTTTTCAGTAATATGCCATTTTTGTCTCTTTTTTCATTTCCAATATGACCTTCTAATGTGGAGATTACATTTAGCCAACAATCCTGCTGGACCTCTGAATATATTTTAAGTGGTATCTAGGCTGTCCGTGCTATGGCCTTGAGGCGAGCATCCTATACCACTAGAGGTGTGTGCACCGAAGTTTGCTTTTCTTCAAACACCGGATTTTTGGTTCTTCTCTACTATTGTTCACAGCACATTGACAACTGCACTTTTTGACTCCTTTTCCTGGATGTGAGACTTTCACTTGTATGGACTTTTTTCACCTCATAATTCTATGAGATCACAAATTATTTGGTCTTGCGATACCAATCTTGGACATATATTCATAATATTGTGTTATTGTATTTTATTTATTTTATTTCTGTGTTTCCATTTTTTATATAAATATATCTTTGTACACTGTTAATATTTCTCAGGTCACCTATCCCCACAGTTTAGATTGGTTATTGCTTTTGGTGATCACCCCGCCTAATTGGTGGGATTTCCCCCTTCCTCCCCCCTTTGATTTCACCCTTTCCCACCCACACAGCACAGTCACTATTACTAATTTCAGTGACAAACACTTGTCAACACTGCACCCGGGACCACCACCATGGAAACAAAAAGTTCCGGCAACTCAAGAAGATCATGGTGGGGAGCAAGGCGAGAGTACAACGCCAGCAGTAACCTCAAAGTGCACTGAGATCTGTACAGAGCATGCTCCAAGATATGCTTAGTCAAGGTGTATCCAGCAGGTTTCAGAGAAAAGGCAATCAAGATGTACACAGTCTTGGATGAACAGAGTAACAGATCTCTGGCAAAAACAGAGTTCTTTGACCTCTTCGGTGACAAAGGAAGTCAAACTCCATACACTTTGAAGACTTGTTCTGGAGTTGTAGAGACAATAGGGAGAAGAGCAAATAACTACATCATCGAGTCATTAGATGGAAAGACAAAGGTGACTCTACCTACCCTCATAGAATGTGATGAGATACCAGACGACAGGTCAGAGATTCCCACACCTGAATTTGCTCGTCATCACCCTCATCTGGTGCGAATAGCAGACCAAATACCAGCACTAGATCCAGATGCTGCAATCACCCTTTTACTTGGGAGAGATATTCTCAGAGTGCACAAAGTCAGAGAACAGTACAATTGGCCACACAATGCACCATTTGCACAACGCCTTGATCTCGGATGGGTCATCGTTGGAGAAGTATGTCTAGACGGACTGCACAAACCAGCAAAGGTAAATGTCTACAGAACACATCTGTTGCAGAATGGTCGTACATCTTGTCTTTGCCCATGTACCAACAGTCTACACATTAAAGAGAGATTAGATAACCCAACACATCATCGGAGTATCCAGAGGTGCATGGAAGACTTAGCCTCAACTGGAAATACAGATGAACTGGGTTGTAAGGTGTTTGAAAGAACACGAGACGACAAGCCAGCACCCTCGGTGGAAGATACCCTATTCCTCGAGATCATGGACAGAGAAGTCTACAGAGACAAGTCAGGCAGCTGGGTAGCCCCTCTACCCTTCCAGTCACCACGCCATCGCCTTCCTGACAACAGGGTACAAGCAGAGAAATGCTTCACTTTGTTGCAGCGCACTCTACAAAGAAAGTCAAATATGAAGAAACACTTCCAAGCCTTCATGCAACAGATTTTTGACAACGAGCAGGCAGACAGGGCACCACCACTACAAGAAAACCAAGAACACTGGTACTTACCAATATTTGGGGTGTATCATCCTCAGAAACCAGGTCAGATACGTGTAGTATTTGACTCTAGTGCGAAGCACATAGGCATCTCACTAAATGACGTCCTTCTCAGCGGACCTGACCTGAACAACACTCCTTGGAGTACTCATCAGGTTCAGAAAAGAACTCGTAGCAGTAACAGCAGATGTACAACAGATGTTCTACTGTTTCTTCGTTCGAAAAGATCACAAAGACTACTTAAGGTTCCTGTGGTATGCAGACAATGACTTTAACAAAGACATCACAGAGTACAGGATGAAGGTACATATGTTTGGAAACAGCCCTTCCCCAGCTGTAGCTATCTACAACCTGAGACGAGCAGCACAGCAAGGTGAAAGACATGGTCAAGAAGCCAAACAGTTTGTCATGAAGAACTTCTACGTGGACGATGGATTTGCTTCTTTCTCCAGCAACGAAGAAGCTATCAACGTCCTGAAAAGTACAAAAGAAATGTTGGCATAATCCAACATAAGATTGAACAAGGTAGCTTCCAACAGCAACAGAGTCATGGAAGCATTTCCAATGGAAGACCGTGTTAAAGACTTAAAAGACTTAGATCTAGGAACAGAATCACCACCCTTGCAAAGAAGTCTTGGGCTTAGTTGGGACCTAAAGACTGACAGTTTCACCTTCAGGGTCTCCAGAGAAGAGAAACCATTCACAAAAAGAGGTGTCCTGTCTACAGTCAACAGTCTTTATAACCCCCTGGGATTCGTAGCACCCATCACTATGCAAGGCAAAGCTCTTTTGAGACAGATCACTACTGAGCAAGAACAAATTGACTGGGACGTACTTCTTCCTGAAGAGAAGCAAATGCAGTGGAAGTTGTGGAAAGACTCATTGTTAGAGCTTGAACAACTCAACATTCCAAGACTGTACGTATTTGTTTCCTTGTCTGCTACAAAGAGAAGAGAATTATGCGCATTATCTGACGCTTCCACGATGGCCATCGCAGCTGTAACTTACCTTAGGGTAATAGACACTGAGGGACAAAGCCATGTTGGGTTCATCATGGGAAAATCTAAACTAGCTCCCAGACCTGCTCACACTGTCCCACGTCTAGAACTTTGTGCTGCTGTCTTAGCGGTAGAGATGGCAGACATGATTACGACTGAACTGGACATTGAGATCCATGCAGTGAACTTTTATACAGACAGCAAGATTGTGTTAGGATATATTCACACTGCTTCAAAAAGATTTTACACACACGTGACCAACAGAGTGAGGCCTCGTACACATGACGGGACATGTCCGATGAAAACTGTTCGCGGACCGTTTTCATCGGACATGTCCGCTGCCGGATTTTGGTCTGATGGCTGTACACACCATCAGACCAAATTTCCCGCGGACAGCGAACGCGGTGACGTGGCCGCGCCGTCGCCACGTCAATGACGCGGCGACGTGCGCAACCCTGGAAGGTCAATGCTTCCACGCATGCGTCGAATCACTTGGACGCATGCGAGGGCTTTCGGCCGAGCGGACATGTCCGGTGAGTCGTACAGACGACCGAACATGTCAGACGGACAAGGCTTCCAGCGGACATGTTTCTTAGCATGCTAAGACATTTTTGTCCGCTGGAAACCTGTCCGATCCGCCGGAAAATTGTCCGGTCGGCCGTACACACATGTCCGCGGAAACTGGCCTGCAGACCAGTTTTAGCGGACATGTTCGGTCGTGTGTATGAGGCCTGACACGTATCAGAAAGTCTACAAGTCCAGATCAGTGGCATCACATCAGCACAGACAAGAACCCAGCTGATCATGGGACAAGATTGGTGTCAGCCGCTGTACTCAAGCAAATTAACTGGTTCGTAGGTCCATCGTTTCTTGGTAAGCCAGAAACCAAAGAGACTACTCAGGTAGAGACCTTTCAGCTCATAGAACCAGATCAAGACAAAGAGGTAAGACCTCAAGTTGCCGTTTGCAAGACTTTAGTTACCAGAGACAGTCTGGGCGCCCATAGATTTGAAAGGTTTTCCAGTTGGAAGTCGCTGACCCGTGCAATCGGAAAACTTATCTGTCTAGCCAGATACTCCTGCAGAGCTACTAATAGTGATCAGCGTAGCAACGACCATCTTGAACAAGCCAAGGTCGCGATCATCAAATGCGTCCAGCAGGAAGTCTTTAAAGAAGAAATTCAAAGCCTTCTGAAAAAGGAAGAGATTTCTCGACACAGTTCGCTCAAGAAGTTGAACCCTATCCTCGACGAAGAAGGAGTACTAAGAATAAAAGGTTGTTTGTCGCAGCGGATATGACTATCCAAAAGAGACATCCCTTCATCATACCCAAGAATCATCACATCGCTCTTCTTCTGGTAAGACACTATCACAAGCAAGTTGCACATCAAGGACGACACTTCACTGAAGGAGCAGTATGGTCAGCAGGATTGTGGATCATAGGAGGTAAGAGACTAGTCTCCAGCGTGATCAGCAAATGCGTTACCTGTAAGAAGATTAGAGGGAAACTTGAGGTTCAGAAGATGTCAAACTTACCTGTAGACAGACTTGCTTCAGATCCTCACGTGGGTCTAGACGTTTTTGGACCATGGAACATCTCTTCTCGCAAGACCAGAGGAGGCAGTGCCGAAAGTAAACGTTGGGCTGTTCTGTTCTCTTGCCTGAGTACTAGAGCAGTTCATATTGAAGTGATTGAATCTTTATCCACTTCAAGTTTCATCAATGCCTTGAGAAGATTCTTCTCTATCAGAGGACCAGCGAAATTGATTCGTTCAGACCGCGGCACAAACTTTCATCTCTACAGATTCTGAAACAGGTTCATATCTTCAAGATCAAGGATGCACTTGGACTTTTAATCCTCCACACGCATCGCATATGGGAGGAGCCTGGGAGAGGATGATTGGAGTAGCTCGTCGTATTCTGGATGCCATGCGCCTGAAGGTTGGGTCTACTCGCCTCACTCATGAAGCTTTGACTACACTAATGGCTGAAGTTGTGGCCATTATGAACGCCAGACCTTTGGTTCCAGTGTCTACAGATCCGGAGATGCCGTCAGTCTTGACACCCGCAATGCTGCTGACCCAGAAGATGGAACCAGTGACAGCTCCCTCAGGAGACTTTGACCTCAAGGACTTGTACACCAAGCAATGGAGACAAGTTCAAAGCCTTGCGGACATTTTCTGGAAGAGGTGGAGACAGGAATACCTGGTGACACTCCAGCCACGCAAGAAATGGCAAGATGACAAGCACAACTTACAAGTTGGAGACATTGTCTTATTAAAAGACACTCAGGCCCACAGGAACGAATGGCCTATTGGACTCATTGTGGGGACTGATCCTAGTAGTGATGCTAGAGTTAGAAAGGTTGAAGTTAAAATTGTTAGACAGGGCATTCCCAAGGTGTATGCTAGGCCAATTTCTGAAGTAGTTTTACTTCTGTCCAAAGGTTAGTGGCATAACAAAAGGTATGCCAGGTGGGGAGTGTGCTGCCTTTGCAATGTATATTACATGCTTGGCACTCAGCAGTGTCTGTTTCTTTAAAACCCTCCATTTTTTTGAAGCCTAGAGGTGGGTCTTCTCTGTACTTCTAGGGCTAGTTGGGACATATCCTGTTCATTCCAGCTCTAGCTACTGTAGTGACCAGATCCACAGGACATCTTAAAGCTATTACAGACTGCAAACCTGACGAACACCAAAGCCTCACAGGGGTTTTGCTAGTTCAGCATGTGTAGAGGGATGTTAGACATTGCAGATAGATAATGTGTGTTTCAGTGTAGTAAGCAAGCACATGTTAGTTAGGCCCTATCTTTTGTATTAGCTATGTATAATGTATGTTGCTTGAATAGCCATGCTTATATTTGTCTTTTTATGTTTGTTTCACAGTTTTACCATATCATATCATCTCATATCCTATGAACACTATCATACACTATCCTGTTCATTATATCTCAGTAAAGATTGCATCAGTTTAGCAAACCAGCGCTTCTTTCATTGAGATTCGGTTTATACTTGATGTGAAGCTGTGTACCTAAAGCAACACACAGCCGGGACATTACACACATGGTTCACAGCCCCACCCTCAGGAATCCTAGAATGGGTAGCCCCCACCCTAGGGTAAATAAGGAGAACATTGAAATTTACGGGCTTTTTTTTGCTTACAAAGCAAATAAGGAACGTTGAATGAGCCTCTTTTAGAAAGGTGGGGGCAAGTATAAAAGAGCAGACACGAGAAGACTTTCTCTCTTGAATGCTACATATACACACACACACACACACACACACTTGGAGACATGAGCTGACACGTGGGAAATGCTTGAATGCTACACACACACGAAAGGAAACTGATTCAGCTACATATAAAAAGACATATTTAATTCAATCTTCATTTCAAGAATAAGAACATTATTGATGCTATTTTATATTGTACATATTGATGTTATTGTAACATTTTGTAATTTTATTATTAAATCAATTTTGGAGTTTTTACACAAGAACCGAACGGATTTTCTTGGAACATTTCTCATCAATATGAATTATTGAGTTTCGATTATTAATACAGTAATATTATCGATATATTACAATTGCAATATATTCACATACTGTACGTACTTTTTTTTATTGGATTTTCAATGTTTCATGTTGAGAAGATGTGGATAAAACCTGTTGTGGTAGACCACAGGAACTAGCTTTTGGTATCACTCTGAAATTATTGTATAGGGTCAATATATGATAATTACTTGTACACACTATGGTATTAATGGTGGACAGAGACAGAACGGAAATCGGTCAATTAGGGATGAGCAGAACACCCCCGCCCCCCCCCCCGTTCGGTTAGCACCAGAACCTTCGAACAGACCGAACATTCACGCGAACATTTAGAACCCCACTGACGTCAATGGGACTCGAACGTTTGAATTCAAAAGTGCTCATTTTAAAGTCTAATATGCAAGTTATTGACGGAAAACGGGTTTGAGAACCTGGGTCTTGCCCCAAGGAACATGTATCAATGGAAAAAAAAGTTTTAAAAACGGTCGTTTTTTCTGGAGCAGTTATTTTAATGATGCTTAAAGTGAAAAAAAAAGAAGAAACATTCCTTTAAATATCATACCTGCTGGGTGTCTATAGTATGCCTGTGAAGTGGCACGTGTTTAGAACTGTCCATGTATAAAATGTACAAAATGAGATTACTATAAGAAACAAGAAATTTAAAACTGCTTGCGGCTTTAATGTAATGTCTGGTCCCTGCAATATGGATGAAAATCATTGAGAAAAATAGCATGAGTTCCCCCCCTCCCCCAGGTCATTACAAGACCCTTTGGCCCTATATACTTTGAACAGCAGTATACAGGCGGTGCAAACAAGACAGGGACTGTAGGTTTGTTGTTAAGTAAAATCTGTTTGTAATTGTGAACTGGTACTTTTTTAAAGTGTGGCTCCAGCCATAAAATCAATTATTAAGCTTTTCTGAAGACATAGAGAAGGGTTATCACCCCGGTAACATTTGTTTTGCTGTCTGTGTGCATGTGTTCAGAAGATTGCAATTCACTTTCTGTCCCAATGACAAATGTTTTTTTTTTTGTGAAACAAGGATTGGTGATAAAGCATCAGTGGACAGGAGACACCTCTTATATAAAATTTCCCTTCCTAGGGGTAGATTTCCTCTCACTTCCTGTTGTCTCCTTCCGTTTGCAAGTAGGAGTCGTTTGTAAGTTGGATGTTTGAAAGTAGGGGCCTACCGTATATACTCTGCCTAAATTTGGGTCCTAGGTGTTGGTGTTGCCACAACACTGTGAGCCCTCACAGTTAGTCTTGGTGGGCGTAGGAACGCCCTGCTGTGTGAACTATTATATCAAGAACTGTAATTACATGCCATTGTTGAACAGTGGAAGAAAAATTGGGCCTTTGGTGCTGGCGCTGGTGCCACAACACTAAGTCCTCACAGTTACTCTTGGTGGGCGCAGGAATGGGCCCTGCTGTGAAATATTAGATCAAGAATTGTAATTACATGCCCCTGTTGAACAGGGGCAGAAAAATTAGGCTTTTGTTGGTGGTGGTGCCACAACTCTGTAATCCCTCACAGTTACTCTAGGTGGGCACAGGAATGGGCCCTGCTGTGAAATATTAGATTAAGAATTGTAATTACATGCCCCCAGAAAAATTGGGCCTTAGGCACTGGTGCTGGTGCCACAACACTGCAACCTCTCACAGATACTCTAGTTGGAGCGCAGGAATGAGCCCGCTGCAAAATATTGCAAAATATTGCATCAAAAATTGTAATTACATGCCCAGGGGCAGAAAATTGGACCTTAGGCACTGGTGCTGGTGCCCAGAACCAAAAATGTTCTTACAAGCTATCAGCATGGTCATTGAGGAGGAAAAGGATAGTCACTCAGCATAACAGGATAGTCACTCAGCATCAGCATAGGCAGTCTTGAAGGGATCTGACATTTCAAAAAAAAAATATTCAGTTACATCAGCATCAGGTCCTTGGAAGCTGGTGGTGATCCAAGCCTGATTCATTTTTATGAAGGTCAATCGATCGACCGAGTCGGTGGAGAGGCGCACCCTGTGATCGTTTACAAAGCCTCCAGCAGCACTGAATGTGCGTTCTAAAAGAACGCTGGATGCAGGACAAGTCAGTAGCTCAATTGCGTACTGTGCAAGCTCTGGCCAGTGATCCATCCTCAAGACCCAGTAAGCCAGAGGCTTTTTCGGTGGGAAAGGTGTGCAAGTCTGATCTTGCCCCTAGGTATTCCAGCACCATGTAAAACAGACTAGGATTAAACAAAATCCCCAGATCGGGGTAGGATATGGGGATTTTGTTTAATCCTAATCTTATTTACTAACATAGATGCACCAGGACATTATTATGTAGTAGTGCCTGCTCTATAATTTACTTACATGTAAAACAGACGCTGGCGATGGTTGCTGGAACCGGTCATACCTTGGGGCTGCGGACTAAAAACTTGTCTGAACGCATCGCTCAGACGGCCACCTTCTCCACCGCCTCTTTCTGTGACTGACCGAAGCCTCAGCAACACGTTGTCCAGGACCAGGATTTTGTAACCTCCCAGTATCTGGGAACGTGTTGCACAGACCTTTCTGCAAGGCTTTCCGAAGATGTTTCATTTTCTGCTCCCTCTGTGCCGGGAAGATAAGGTCCGCAACCTTACTCTTGTAATGTGGATCAAGGAGGGTTGCCAGCCATCTACTTGATAGCACGAATACAAGGATCCTTCCGCAGGCTTTGCAGGATCAGGGAGGCCAAACAACGTAGGTTTGCTTAGGCATTCGGTGCGGAGTCCTCTGAGTCACTGAGGATGACATGATCGACACGAGCCACCTCGTCCCAGCCACGTACAAGTCCATGGGTTCCTTGGGACTGAAATTGATCCCTTGAAGACTGCTGCTGATGCTGAGTGCTAGGCTCTACCTCCATGCTGACACAATCCTCCTCCTCTTCCTGTGTGATAGGCGGGCAAGCAGGAACACTGTCTGGATAAAGGGGGCCTTGAGAGGTAAGGAAGTCCTCCTCTTCCTCCCTCTGTTCTGCCTCAAGGGCCCTGTTAATTATTCCATGCAGCGTGTGCTCCAACAGGTGAATACGAGGGACAGTCTCACTGATGCATGCACTGTCACTGCTCACCATCCTCGTGGCCTCCTCAAATGGTGACAGGACAGTGCATGCATCCCTGGTCATGGCCCACTGGCATGGGGGAAAAAAACAAGCTCCCCTGACCCTGTCCTGCTGCCATATTGGCACAGATACTCATTGATGGCCCTCTGCTGCGTGTGCAGCCGCTGCAGCATGGCCAACGTAGAGTTCCACCTGGTGGGCATGTCACAGATTAGGCGGTTCTTGGGCAGGTTGTAACCCTTTTGGAGGTCTGCCAGCTGAGCACTGGCATTATATGCGGTCAGAAATGCACACAGACTTTCCTGGCCTGCTTCAGGACATCCTGTAAGCCTGGGTACCTGCCCAAGAACCGCTGCACCACCAAGTTAAGGACATGAGCAAAACAGGGCACATGGGTCAGTTGTCCCTGTCGCAGGGCGGAGAGGAGGTTGTCACAAGCCACCATTCCTGGCTTAAGCTGGCGTGGCATCAACCACCTCTGAGCCTGCCCCTGCAGAGCTGACAGAACCTCTGGCCCGAGGACACATCAGCACAGGAAGAGGCCACAGAGGAAGAAGAGGAGGGGTGGAGGTGTGTCACAACCAGTAGTAGCATTTTGGAGGCGTGGTGGCGGAACAACCTCCAACACTACTGTACCTTGTCCTGCATCCTTCCCAGCTGCCAGCAGAGTAACCCAATGTGCCATGAAAGATAGGTAACGTCCCTGTCCATGCCTGCTGGACCATGAGTCAGAGGTAATATGCACCTTACCACCGACTACCCTGTCCATCGAGGCACGGGCATTGCCTTCCACATGCCGGTAGAGAGCCGGAATCGCCTTACGTGAGAAAAAGTGGCGTTTGGGAACTTGCCACTGAGGTACCGCACATTCCACAAACTCACAGAAGGGGGCAGATTCTACCAACTGAAAAGGCAGCAGTTGAAGTGCTAGCAATTTAGCTAAGCTAGCATTCAACCGCTGGGCATGTGGATGGCTGGGAGAGAACTTCTTTCGGCGCTGCAGCAGCTGGGGCAGGGAAATTTGCCTGGTACAATCGGCCATCGGTGTACCGATAGTAGATTGCCCGCAAGTACTTGGCTGTGACACACCTAATTCTACACCTTCAGTCCTATCAGTGCAGGCTTCAGAGAGGACTGAGGGTTGGAGATCCCAGCTGATAAGGAGCAAGGGGAGGTCCGCTTTGTTCTTTGGTGTGGGTCTTTGAGGTACGCTTGCCAACGAACTGCATGGCAGGTCGACATATGTCTGGTCAAGCATGTGGTGCCCAAGCGGGTGATGTTTTGGCCACGCGAGATACGCTTGAGACATATGTTGCAAATAGCAGCGGTGCGATCTGATGCACTCGTCTCAAAAAAGGCCCACACCAAAGAACTTTTGGAATAACACTGAGAGACAGCAGCGCCCTGCACATGCGTAGCTCTGCGTTGTGATGCACAACGCTGCCCTTAAGCTGGCCCCTGGAGGGCATCCTGCCTCGTTGGAGATGTGCCTGTGCCTCCTCCTCCTCTCTCCTATCAGGCACCCACGTAGAGTCAGTGACCTCATCATCTCCTCCCTCCTCATCACTGTAGAAAACCTGGCAGTATGCTGCAGCTGGGGGAACATGACTGCCAGATTGCTGTCCTTCTTGGGCACCCCCTCTCTCTGGGCTCACGTTACTGCCTTCTTCTAGCTGTGTACCATCATCGAGCCTTCAAAACTCTGCGCATCCTCATGCGGCATGTACCCAACACTGTGGTCAAACAGTTTAGGGGACTCCTCAGGAGGACATGGTGGGGATAGGGAAGGAGTGACTGATGCCATTGAGCAGAGGGAAGAGGCCGCCTTGGCAGCTGCTTTGCCAGACAAAGTACCCTGAGCCTGGGTGAGAGAGGATGAGGACAGCTTGGTCATCCACTCTACCAAGTCTTCAGCATGTTGCGGCTCAACACGGCCAGCTGCCAAAAAAAAGGATGTGCGTGTCCCACGGCCACGTGCTGATGAGGATGCACCGTGTCCACGACCAGCACTGTTGCCTCTAGACGCAGAGCCTGCTTGCCCTCTTTTATCGGCTTGTGACTCTATGCCTCTCCTTGTTGTCCTTCCAGACATACTAATGTCCTGCACACTGCAGAGGACCACGTAGCTTTAGGTGCACACTGCAGAGGACACAGGCAGTACACACACCACGTAGCTTTAGGTGCAAACTGCAGAGGACACGGGCAGTACACACCACGTAGCTTTAGGTGCAAACTGCAGAGGACACAGGCAGTACACACCACGTAGCTTTAGGTGCAAACTGCAGAGGACACGGTCAGTACACACCATGTAGCTTTAGGTGCACACTGCAGAGGACACGGGCAGTACACACACCACGTAGCTTTAGGTGCACACTGCAGAGGACACAGGCAGTACACCATGTGAGAATACTGCAGCTAGTACAATCACCTGCCTGCCAGTAAATTAAGAAGAGTGGATCTAGCTATACTATACAGTGTAAAAAAATATACAACACCTGGGCTGCATATATATATCCTCTACACACTGTAACTTTAACTGACTAGCCTGCCTGTTCTATCTACCTAGAAAAAAATGACACTCTCTCTCCCTGTCTCTAACCACCGCCGTAACACACTACACAAGGGCGGCCTTTTATAGTGTGGGGCGTGTACTAAACCCCCTGAGCCATAATTGGCCAAAGCCACCCTGGCTTTGGCCAATTATGGCTCTCCTTTTTTTGCAAGCTGTGATTGGCCAAGCATGCGGGTCATAGTGCATGCTTGGCCAATCATCAGCCAGCAATGCGATGTGATGCCGCAGTGAATTATGGGCCATGACACACCACTCGAATTTGTCGTGAACGGCCCGTAACGTTCATATTTCGACGAACGGTCGAACATACGATGTTCGAGTCGAACGTGAGTTCGACTCGAACACGAAGCTCATCCCTACCGTCAATGTAAATAGACAGATCTCAGTTCGTTCAGGGGAGGAAAGACATATCTGCTGTTCTTACTGATTAGGAACAGCAATTGGTCTCCTCCTCCAGGCAGTCCCATCCCCCACAGTTAGAAACACTCCCTAGGTAACACATTTAACCCCTTGATCACCCCCCAGTGTTAACCCCTTCCCTGCCAGTGACATTTATACAGTAATCAGCAGCTATTTGTAGCTCTGATCGCTGTATGAATGCCAATGGTCATCATTACTAGCAATAATTATAATAATAATAATGCTATAAATCTATCCCATATTTTGTAGGCGCAATAACTTTTTTACCAAAAATATGAAGAGGAATACATATTCGCCTAAACTGATGAATTTTTTTTTTAATTGGGATATGTATTATAGCAAAAAGTTCAAAAGATATAATTTTTTTCAAAATTGTTGCTCTTTTTTTGTTTATAGCGTAAACAATAAGAGCCGGTTCACACTGGGGTGACTCGTCAGGTGACTCAGCCGCCTGACAAGTCGCGTCCCATTGTAGTTAATAGAACCGTTCTAATAGGAGCGACGCAAGTCGCTCCGACTTAGAAAAAGGTTTGTGTACGACTTCGGGGGCGACTCGGGGCGACTTGCATTGACTTCTATACAGAAGTAATTTTGCAAGTGGCCTCTGAAGTCGTCTTCAGGACGCCCCCGAAGCCGTGCCGCCCCAGTGTGAACCGGCTCTAAAAACCACAGGTGATCAAATACCACCAAAAGAAAGCTCTATTGGTGTGAAAAAAAGGACATCAATTTTATTTGAGTACAGCGTCGTTCAACTGCGCAATTGTTGACGCAGTGCTGTGTCGCAAAAAATGGTCTGGTCATTAAGGGGGCACATCCTTCCAATCCTTAAGTGGTTAAGCATGATAATAATTAATAATTAATGTGTGGATGCATTCTCTATTTTAAATAAGTAGGGTAGTTAAGATGGCTGCTTCAGCTTATATGATAGACAACTTCTTGGGGACTTTCCTGGTATTTGGATTTTTGGTAATATGTAAGGGGATGATGTCGGGTTAATTTGCCATTGGTATGTCATGTGTATGTAGTTAAAATAGGGAGATGTGCCATGTACATATGTTGCTTTTGATAAGTGATGTGAAAATTTGTATTAATGTTTATTGTCAGATCATGGGGCTGATTTATCAAGCCTTTGCTCCATGACTCATGGAACAAAAGCAGGAGTAGCAGCCGTTTTGACATTTACTAAAGAAATACGCTGCTAGTGCAGTGTATTTCCTTAGTTACTAAAGTGCTCAGTGCGCCCAGGAGAGGGCGCATTGTGCACTACTATAGACCTGGCGCACGGCACGTTGAAATGTAAATATCGGGGATTCGGGCCGGAGTTTATTAGGGGGGGAGGTGGGGTGATGCAGGGGAAGTGTAGTGACATGTGTTTGAATGTGTTTGGCGGGCCGAATTGAAAGTGAAAGTGATTTTTGGAAACCGATCCCCGTACGCCTGAACCTCGGGAGGTTCATTTGCATACTGGGCATGCGTACAGAGAACTTTCGGAGCTTCCCGTGTGCCTTGTCAGTACGCCGAGAAAATCTTGGTAAATACCAAGCAGCGTACCCGTAATTGCGCTGCATGACGCGGCGCATGGGAATCTCGAACCTGTTTTCAGCCTGTGCTGACCATGAAGGGGAACTCCGCGCCAAATTTCAAACAAGAAACCGGCGCGAGTTCCCCTCCAGGGGTACATTAGGCTCTTAGGCTTGGTCTGGAACGTGAGGGGTTAAACCCGCGCTGAAAATCGGCGCGGGGTTCCCCCCAGATCCAAACCAAGCCCTCATCCCAAGCACGCAGTCTGGCCGGACAGGAATGGGGGTGGGGAGGAGCGAGCGCCCCCCCCTCCTGAGCCGTAGCAGACCGCATGCCCTCAACATGGGGGAGTGTGTGCTGTGGGGGAGGGGGCACTGCCCCCCACCCCATAGCACTCTTGTCCCCATGTGGATAGGGACAAGAGCCATTGGTTGTCGGGGTATGCGGGCGGGGGCTAATCGGAATCTGCGAGCCCCCTTTAATAAGGTGGCCCCCAGATGCCGGCCCCCCACCCTATGTGAATGAGTATGGGGTACATCGTACCCCTACCCATTCACCTGGGGGAAAAGTGTAAAGTAAAAAAACACACCACACAGAATAAAATAATTAATCAGCTCCGGGGCCCCCCCTTTCTTCTTTAGCTCTTTCAGAAGGGGGGGGGTTTCTTCTCTCCCGATCTTCCGCCGGGACCCTGGGCTTCGGCGATTTCTGCCGGGGGAGGGCGCCATCCCTCGGTCCTCTCCGGAGCCTTCCGCCGGGGCCCCCCAACCTATTTGAGCTATTTTTCATTAGGGGGGGGCATCCGGACTTCGGCGACTTCTGCCGGGGGATAGCACCTATCCCCCGGTCTTTCCAGTGCCTTCCGCCAGGGCTCCGGTCTTGTTTGTCTTCTGCCGGGGGTGCGCCAACTCCCCGGTCTTTTCTCTGCTGTCTTGGCGTTCCCTCTTCTGCCTGTCTCCCCCGGGGGACAGGGCTTTCTTTCCGCTGTCTTCTCTGTTCCCTCTTCTGCCTGTCTCCCCTGCGGAGCCCAGGGCTTTCTTTCCGCTTTCTTCTCTGTTCCCTCTTCTGCCTGTCTCCTCCGGGAGCCCAGGGCTTGTCTCCGCTGTCTTCTCCCTTCTCTTCCATTCGATGTTGACACGACGAGGTCCCGCGCTGACATGCAGTCTGAGCGGTGGGCATTGACTTATATAGGGCAATGCCACCATGTGACCTCAACCCATGTGACATCACATTCCCTGGGCATGATGGGAATGTGATGTCACATGGGTTGAGGTCACATGGTGGCATTGCCCTATATAAGTCAATGCCCACCGCTCAGAAGGCATTCCAGCGCGAGACCTCGTCGTGTCAACATCAAATGGAAGAGAAGGAAGAAGACAGCAGAGACAAGCCCTGAGCTCCCGGAGGAGCCAGGCAGAAGCGGAAGGCACCGCAGAAGCCCGAAGGGTGGCGCCCTCCGGCGGAAGACAGCAGAAACAAGCCCTGGGCTCCCGGAGGAGCCAGGCAGAAGCGGAAGGCACCGCAGAAGCCCGGAGGGTGTCGCCCTCCGGCGGAAGACAGCGGAGACAACCCCTGGCCCCCGCGGAGGTGCAAGGCAGAAAAGGCCATCGAGAGGCACCCCCCCCCCCGGGCAGAAAGCGACGAAAACCCGGGACCCTCCCCCATAAGCAAGGAGCTTCATGGAGAAGGGGGTCCCAGCAGAAGACGGCGCAGAAGACGGGGGGTAGGTGCACCCCCCGGCAGAAAGCAACGAAGCCCGGGACCCTCCCCCATAAGCAAGGAGCTTCATGGTGAAGGGGGTCCCAGTGGAAGAGGGCGCAGAAGACCGGGGGGGTAGGTGCACCCCCCGGCAGAAGGCCGGGGCCCAATGGGGTGGTGGTGGGGGCCCCCGGCAGAAGACCCCCAGCTGACTAATAAATTAATTTATAAATGTGTGTGGTGTCTTATTTTTTTTAAATTTTTTCCCCAGGTGAATGGGTAGGGGTACAATGTACCCCATACTCATTCACATAGGGTGGGGGCCGGAATCTGGGGGCCACCCTATTAAAGGGGGCTCTCAGATTCTGATAAGCCCCCCGCCCGCATACCCCGACAACCAACGGCCAGGGTTGTCGGGAAGAGGCTCTTGTCCCTATCGACATGGGGACAAGAGTGCTGTGGGGTGGGGGGGCAGTGCCCCCCTCCCCCACAGCACACACTCCCCCATGTTGAGGGCATGCGGTCTGGTACGGCTCAGGAGGGGGGCCGCTCGCTGGTCCCCACCCCCATTCCTGTCCGGGCCAGACTGCGTGCTTGGGATAAGGGCTTGGTCTGGATCTGGGGGGGAACCCCGCGCTGGTTTTCGGCGCAGGTTTAACCCCTTATGTTCCAGATCAAGCCTAAGAGCCTGGTATGCACCTGGAGGGGAACCCACGTTTTTTTTTTTTGGTCTGGAGTTCCCCTTCATGAACAGCGATCTGTCATTTACCCATGTCAGTCCCACCCCCCCTTCAGTTAGAACACATCCAGGGAACATATTTAACCCCTCCCTCGCACCTAGTGTTAACCCATTCCCTGCCAGTGGCATTTTATAGTAAGCAATGCATTTTTATAGCTAGAAAAATGCCAATGGTTCCAAAAAAGTGTCCGATGTGTCCGCCATAATGTCGCAGTACCGATAAAAATCGCTGATCGCCGCCATAACTAGTAAAAAAAAAAATTAACAAAAATGCCATAAAAATAATCCCTATTTTGTAGACGCTGTAACTTTTGCCCAAACCAATCAATAAACGCTATTTGCGATTTTTTGGAACCAAAAAGATGTAGAATCCGTATCGGCCTAAACTGAGGGAATTTTTTTTTAATAATATATATTTTTGGGGATATTTATTATAGCAAAAAGTCAAAATTATTCTTTATTTTTTAAAATTGTCGCTCTATTTTTGGTTATAGCTCTAAAAAATAAAAAAACCGCAGAGGTGATCAAATACCACCAAAATAAAGCTCTCTGTGTGGGAAAAAAAAGGTTGCCAATTTTGTTTGGGAGCCACGTCGCACGACCACGCAGTTGTCAGTTAAAGCGACGCCGTGCCGAATCACAAAAACTAGCCCGGTCATTGACCAGCAATATGGTCTGGGGCTCAAGTGGTTAGAAAATAACAAAACAGTAAAGTTAGCCCAATTTGTTGTGATAATGTGAAAGATGATGTTACACCGAGTAAATAGAAACCTAACTTGTCACGCTTTAATATTGCACACACTCATGGAATGGCGCCAAACTTCAGGACTTTAAAATCTCCATAGGCGACCCTTTTTTTTTACAGGTTACCAGTTTAGAGTTACAGAGGAGGTCTAGTGCTAAAAGTATTGCTCTCGCTCTAATGCACGTGTCAATACCTCACATGTGTGGTTTTAACAGTGTTTATATATGTAGGCGGGACTAACATTCGTGTTTGCTTCTGAGTGCAAGCTACTAGGGACAGGGGCCTTTTATTTATTTTTTATTTTATTTTTTACATAATAATTCACTAAGACCTCCCCTTCAGGCTGGAAAGCATGAGTTCAGGGGAAAAAAACAGATCTCATCCTTTCAGCCGCGATTGCAGCTTTCCTTATGTGTCTGCATGTCTCCTGATCTGAGCATGCTCAGACACTTTGAAATTTTTTTGTGGGTGAAAAAAACTTGGATGTCTCTGAGCAATCACCTAATGAAGAGAGAGACTGAACTTTCTCCATATGTTTTCAATTGCTTGATCAGCACACGTTATATAAAGCGTGTTTGTAGCAGTTGTCAGTTCCCCAGAGAGAGGGCATGTTGTGTGTGGGGGGATGGCTGACAAGAATGTCTTTGATAAAGAGATATGTTTTGGAACAAATTTTTATTTGGCAATGTATGTTTTTTTTAATAATGTTCACTTTGATTTATTTGTCTATGGTGCCTTATTTTGCTAAAGTTTTCTGAAGATGTTTTGACTAATGTTTCAATCCTGTCTAAACCATATGCTGTTTACTGTCTCAAATGTATATTTTTAGTTTTTATATTTGTTTGTTTGTGTTTTTATGTTTAATTTTTTTGTTTTGCTTTCCTTGTTTTGTTGACCAATAAAATTACTTTCAAATTTTGAAGTTTGTTTGTTTTTTGTTACTTTTTCATGCTACAGATTTTGTTAGCTGCAGCTGCAATAGTTTGGGCCTAAACAATCAGGTGTGATTTTTGTCTGTAAGCTCTTTTTCCTGGTGTGTACGCATGGAATGTTTGCTTCCATGTTTATTCACCAGGAAATGAAAAGGACAGCGGTAAGTATTTTCTTTTTACTGCAGTGGTCCTCCAGTACCCCCGACAGGACATGTTTTGTGGATTTATCTTATCAAGAATTGCTGTCCAGACTGTCTTTTAAAGCACATGTGCAAGATGAAGGAAAACCTGCAAACATGGCCTGTTGGGGGGGGGGGGTGTTGGCAGACAGGCTTGAAGTGCTGATTTACAGCACTGTGCTTAAATCTAGGGCAAGGCAATCCTATTCAAATTGTGGGTGTTTGAGGGAAGCCAAGTGAGTGTTAGAACCCCTGCTTGTGTTTTTTTTGGGTTGAGCTTTGTGTCCCTTTTCTTAAAATTGGCTTCACTTCCTGTCACACAGCTGAACAGGAAGTGAGGTTAAAACCCTTCCAGTGTCTTTTCTTGGGGATACAGGTCAATCTAACTAGTGTCCCCATTAAGCAAATTGCACTCCAGCACTGCTGTGTACACCCCAAATCATGGGTCTTCAAACTACGGCCCTCCAGTTGTTCAGGAACTACAATTCCCATCATGCCTAGTCATGTCTGTGAATGTCAGTGCATTACAAGGCCTCATGGGATGTGTAGTTCTACGAACAGCTGGAGGACCGTAGTTTGAGGATCCCTGCCCCAAATGATTATTTAGTTTGGGGTTTAGTAAAGGCAAAGCCACTCTGCAGTACAAGCGTAGTCGCTGAAAATCAGAGAGGAAGCACTGATGGTTTTAACATCCAATCCTGTAGAAGCTAATTTTTTTTGTTTTCTTCCTTGCTTGTCCACTTGTAGTGCAAAGTGGATTTGCCTTTAGTAAATGGACCCCAAAGTCCAAGATCCCTAATAATTTGGGGTGTACACAGCAAAATGCTAGAGTGCAATTTATATAATGGGAAACTATTTAGATTGATCTCTGTGTCCCCAAGAAAAGATATTATTAAGGATTTACCCTCACTTCCTGTTTGGCTATGTGACAGGAAGTGAATGAATTTGAATTAGAAAGGGTGAAGACACCTCACAAATGTTACTATCAGGGGGTGCAGACATCCCCAAAAAATGAGCAGCTAATACTTATTTGCAAATTAGTAATTTTTTAGTTAACATTGGGTGGTGTTTGTGGGGGGCCCTAACACACATTCATACATATTAGCAACACTGTATCCTGGCCTATTGCATGGTTATATTTTCTTAGGCCTCTCAATAAAACTCTCTGAAATTTGTGCTTAAACTAGAACTATAATCAACACTTTTTATTTTCTTTACATAGAGTGAGGGAGGGTTATAGGCCCTGTCAGTTTATTTTGTATTATCTGTGTCCAATTGGGGAGATTTGCCTTCACTTCCTGCCCCATAGCCAAACAGGAAGTGAGAGAAAAACTATGCAAATTAAGGGAATCCAGTAACCCCCTCCCCCCAGAACTAGTGTGGGGGTCCCCTGAAAATTCCTGGGCGGGTCATACAAAAACAGGGTGTGGCCTTGACAGGAAGGGGTGGGTCATTTTTCTATTAGGAGGTGCAGAAATGTAGTCAGGCCTAGGGCAGCACAAATCCTAAATATACTACTGCATATTAGGGCTTATTTATACCGGATCCGATTTACAGCATGTTTTTTTTTTTTGTCATAAAGATTTTATTGAAAAAGACAAGTTTTTACAAGCATCTTCAACATCATCAACAGGAATAAGTCAGTACATACCGACCAAGAAGCTTCAATTGCATGTAGGACATAGGTACATTTAGTGCATTCCTAAAAACTCCAATCAGGACTTGCATTAAATAGCATGAACATCAGCAACATATGTAACATAGGAGTTAGGTACCCTACCCAATAATAAGGCTTATGTGAGTTTAGGTTGGCTCCAACGATTTTCGTCCCCGTATGGTAGATCATGTTTTTATATTGTGGGAGGAAACCCACGCAGGCACAGGGAGAACATGCAAACTCCAGGCAGATGGTGTCACGGGCGGGATTCGAACCAGCGACCCTTTTGCTGCTAGGTCAAAGTGCTATACACTACACCACTGTGCTGAACGAACATGATTGCAGCTGAAAGCATGAGATCTTTTTTTTTTTTTTTTCCAATACCATGCTTTCCAGCCTTATTGACCCCGCCTCTCTCCATAAAGAGGACCTGTCACACACTAGTCCTATTACAAGGGATGTTTACATTCCTTGTAATAGGACTAAAAGTGATCCAAAATAAAAAAAAAGGGACAGAAAAGTGCAAAAAGAAAAATATTAGGTAAAAAAATTAAAAATAAAACGTCCCTGTCCCTAGTAGCTCGCACTCAGAAGCGAATATGCATGTAAGTCCCGCCCACATATGTAAACACCATTCAAACCACACATGTGAGGTATTGACGCATGCATTAGAGCGAGAGCAATACTTCTAGCCCTAGACCTCCTCTGTAACTCTGAACTGGTCACCTTGTAAAAAAAAAACAAGCTTCGCCTATGGATATTTTTATGTCCCGAAGTTTGGCGCCATTCCATGAGTGTGTGCAATATTAAAGCGTGACAAGTTGGTATCTATTTACTCAGTGTAACATCATCTTTCACATTATCCATAAAAATTGGGCTAACTTTACTGTTTTGTTATTTTTTAATTCATGAACCGTTTTTTTTTTTGGGCCAAAAAAAAAAAGGCGTGAAAAGATTTGGCTCATGTATGGAGGCATGAAGTTGCCAACATCCCTGTATCAAATGAAAAAGATGGATACCTCTAAGAGAGGTGGGATTTTTCGGGCAACCAAAAAGCAATTGTGACAACTAGGTCATAAAAGTATAAATTTTTAATACATTAATTCAAAGCATGAACATTTCATAATGACAACATTGGTGATTTTATTTCCCTTCTCCCAACTGTCAGATTTCTCATCTGCCAGTTTTTTGAATATTCAGGCATAGTAAACATCTTTGCCCTGTTTCTAGGAGTTCCTTCGGGAACATGATTTCCCCTCCCTTCCTTTGGTTGGGTACTGTGTGGAAATCTGTGGGCCCCCCCTTCTCCTTCCCATCCCACATATGCAGCGTCCCTCTAATGGTCTTTTTCCATTATAAATGTATTCATTTTTGATTTCTCTATTCTCCCTGGTCCCCCTGTCCAATGATGTCTTGAAATTGCATGCATTTTTTATTTCTTTAATCCCACAGACTACCCTGTCCTTGTGAGTGGGCAGCGATCTCTGCTCACTCTGTGCGGACACTTTTCTGTTTCGTTTTCCTGTGCTGGCTAGAACCCGGCTACTGAGCGCCCTTGACTCGCGTCGTTGTGACGCGTACAATGGGCGGTCCCAACGAGTGCTTTGCGCTCCGGTGTAGTCGTTTGACATCTCGCGCGCCTGATTGGGTGCGCTGCGGTCACATGATCCCTGGGATGCCTGGACTACACTGGACGTCTTGGGTCATGTGCTGTATGACGCGCAGGATGCGCGTCACCAGCGGCCTGGCCATGGTGCTGTGCTCTGATTGACTAGAGCCCGGCCACCTGACGCTGACGTCAGTAGTGGGTGCGCTGTTTGCACGCCTGACACAGTGGACATGGAGGACAGGAGTCCTGTTTGTTTGTTGTCAATGCCTGTTTATCGCTCCTCCCACAAGCAACTACCCCATCTAATCCAAGGACAGCTGTTGTATTACTGGAGTGAGTGGATTAGTTACACCTGAGGCCCATCATCCTACAAGTAAGTATAAAGGGGAGTCAGGGGGGGTTTCTGTCAGCACTCATTTTCCTCCCATCTCCTGTTGGAGTGGGAGGCTATTCTGATTTCTGGTCCTTTTTTTTTATTTGGTTTCCATGACTGGAGTGTCCGTTCATTTCTATTTGAGCTGATGTATTGGGAGTGGTGAGTACACTTTAGGGAGATTTTCTTTATTTTACTCCTGGCTTCGCCTTTTCAAGAATCTAATAGCCTCCCTGTATACATTTATTTAAATTTCTCCCCAGCCATGACACTTCTTATTCCTCTCTGACTGCTGACTTTGTTGTGGATACTTATGCTATCCCACCCCCCCATGGTTATGGAGCCCTCTGGAGTGGGGGATCGTTATGGACATTGAGCATCTCATCTGGTTTGACCGCCCTGATCGCGGCTCACATACAAGCTCCTTGGGGATGATCTAGGCGCTCTGTGTTTGGAAAAGGGTGAGTCCCATTCCTTTTACATATTGAGCTTTCCACCTCCTCCCTTGACTTTCCACATGCTGCAAATGTCAATATCTGGTCACAGGTATATTCTATATATATGTTATTATATACCCTTTTTTTTGTTTCAGAAAAAAATTTATACTGCTTTTTGTTCCCTGAAGAAGGATGTATTACTGAGACATCTGAAACGCGTCGGATAAATGACCATCCATGCCCTTAGCCCAGTCCTGGGGTGTGCGGTGATCCTCTAGCAGTAACAATTTTTTCAATCTAGGAAAAATCTTTCATTTTTTTAAATAATGTTGTCATTATGAAATGTTCATGCTTTGAATTAATGTATTAAAAATTTATACTTTTATGACCTAGTTGTCACAATTGCTTTTTGGTTGCCCGAAAAATCCCACCTCTCTTAGAGGTATCCATCTTTTTCAAAAAAAAAAGGCGTTCGAAAAATGATTGCGCAAATACCGTTGGAAATCAAATAAAAAATAACCGCCACTTTATTCCCTAGGGTGTCTGCTAAAAAATTATATATAATGTTTGGGGGTCCTGAGTAATTTCCCAGGAAATAAATATCATTTTTACATGAAGGAGAGAAGTGCCAGAATAGGCGCGGTATGGAAGTGGTTAAAGTGAAATAATAAAAGTGAAATATTCCTTTAAATTTCATACAGGGGGGGAGGGGGGGTACACACATGTTTTCCGTGCTTAGAACTGTCCCTGTACAAGATGTCATTTCTGAAGTGAAAAAAAAAGTAATTTTAAAGTACTCATGGCTATAAAGAATACAGTCACTGCTCATTAAAACAAAAAAAATAAAAAAATGTATGGGGGTCCCCCCAAATTAAATTACCAGGCCCTTCACGTCTGGAATGGATATTAAGGGAAACCCCGCCGTAAAAACAAAAAAAATGGCATGGGGTCCCCCCAAATATCCATACCAGGCCCTTCAGGTCTGGTGTGGATTTTAAGGGGAACTCCACCCCAAATTAAAACAAAAATGTCCCCCTAAAAATCCACACCAGACCCTTATCCGAGCACGTTAACCTGGCCGGCCGCAGAAAAGAGGGGGGGACAGAGTGCGCCCCCCCTCTCCTGAACTGCACCAGGCCACATGCCCTCAACATGGGGAGGATGTCCCCATGTTGATGGGGACAAGGGCCTCATCCCCACAACCCTTGCCCGGTGGTTGTGAGGGTCTGCGGGCAGGGGGCTTATCAGAATCTGGAAGACCCCTTTAACAAAGGGGACCCCCAGATCCCGGCCCCCCCCTATGTGATATGGTAATGGGGTACATTGTACCCCTACCATTTCACCCCAAAAAAAGTGACACAAGTGTGAAAAATGACAGTAGCCGTTTTTTGACAAATCTTTTAATAAAATCTTCTTTCCGCGGTTCCTTCTTCTTCTTTCATTCGGGTTTCTTCCTCTGCTTCTTTCTTGGGTCTTCTCGTCCACATCTTGCCCGACGTCTTCTCCCATCTTCTTCTCTGTCCGTCGACCTTCTCGTCCCGCATCTTCTTGATCTTCTGGGCGCTGCGTTTGAAATGAAAGACCCCTCCGTGTTCCCGCTCCTGGGACCCGCCCCCCTCTGACGCCACAGGTAAACTCATATGAAAGTCTGCGTGTGGTATTTGTGCGTCAGAGGGGGGCGGGGTCACATGAGCATCACACGGCGGGAACTTCAATTGGAAGCTCATCCACATAGTGCGGCGGCTTCTTCTTCTCCGGATGGCGCGCTTGAAATTGAATTCCCCCGCCGTGTGACGCTCTGTGACCCCGCCCCCCTCTGACGCACATGACTTTCTAAGGAGTTTACTTGTGGCGTCAGAGGGGGGCGGGTCCCAGGAGCGGTCCCAGGAGCGGCTAATTCAATTTCAAGCGCTGCGTCCGGGGAAGAAAAAGATGTGGACGAGAAGGCTGAAGGACAGAGGGAGAAGACAGGAGAAGTCACCGGGCAAGATGTGGACGAGAAGGCTGAAGGACGGACGGAGAAGATAGGAGAAGACGTTGGGCAAGATGTGGACGAGAAGACCCAAGAAAGAAGCAGAGGAAGAAACCCGAATGAAAGAAGAAAAGAAGATTTTATTAAAAGATTTGTCAAAAACCGGCTACTGTCATTTTTAACACTTTTGAATTTTTTTGGGGGTGAAATGGTAGAGGTACAGTGTACCCCATTACCATTTCACATAGGGGGGGGCAGGATCTGGGGTCCCCTTTGTTAAAGGGGTCTTCCAGATTCTGATAAGCCCCTCGCCCGCAGACCCCCACAACCACCGGGCAAGGGTTGTGGGGATGAGGCCCTTGTCCCCATCAACATGGGGACATCCTCCCCATGTTGAGGGCATGTGGCCTGGTGCGGTTCAGGAGAGGGGGGGTGCACTTTGTCCCCCCCTCTTTTCTGCGGCCGGCCAGGTTAACGTGCTCGGATAAGGGTCTGGTGTGGATTTTTAGGGGGACTCCACGCCATTTTTTTTTAAATTTGGGGTGGAGTTCCCCTTAAAATCCACACCAGACCTGAAGGGCCTGGTATGGATATTTGCGGGGAACCGCACGTCTTTTTTTTTTGTTTTTACGGCGGGGTTCCCCTTAATATCCATTCCAGACCTGAAGGGCCTGGTAATTTAATTTGGGGGACCCCCATACATTTTTTGTTTGTTTTATGAATGAATCCTCTCTGTAATTGCCAGAGCCGACAATTCATTATTGCCGCGTGTGAATTTTAAATGACTTTTTTTTCTTTTTGAATGTAATTTTGTGCAGGGACAGTTCTAAGTGCGGGAAAAATGCGCTATTTCGCATGCTGACTTTACACCCCCCCTAGGTACGAAATTTAAAGGAATATTTCACTTTTTTTGTTTCACTTTAAGCATTATTAAATTCACTGCTCCCGAAAAAACATCAGTTTTAAAAAATAAAAAAAGCATTGATACATGTCCCCTGGGGCAGGACTGAGGTCCCCAAACACTTTTTAGGACAAAACTTGCATATTAGCCTTTAATATGAACACTTTTGATTTCTCCCATAGACTTCTATAGGGAGTTTGGCGCGGCTTTACATATCACTTGCAATGCGCCGGCTGCTACGCTGGTTCATGCGCCTAATTAAGGCTTCACCCGGAGTACTAATTAAGGCATGAACCAGCGCAGCGCACAGAGGATAGTAAATCAGCCCCCATGTCTCCCAGTGTCAGTTTTATTGCAATATGCTCAGTATTGAAAGACTGTGAAATACCGTTGATTGCGGAAACCTTCCAGTGGACATTGAGATCTGTGTGCCGTTTAAGAGATGTTCGCTTATGCCTCACCAAGAGACTGGCCACCTCATGGAGACTGCATCTATGCTCCTGGCAAACATGGGAACAATAGTATAAACATCGTGGAGTAGGGTTCGCACCAATAGTAAACAGTGGGAATATGCACACTGCCCTGAGTAATGTTCGCAGTGTTTGCACCCGCCACAATGTGAGGCACATTGTCTTGGATGCCTGAAAGCACATTTCTGCGCACGGTCAGTGGGAAACTGCACACGTTGCTCTGCACATGAACGATCGCATAAGTCACTACCTGATATCTATTTGAATGTATACAAGTGTCTGATTGGCTGATTGTGAAGCCACCACCTCTTTGTTATCCCTGTTCAGCCCTATAAATAAACAGGACTGTCCTAGGTCACTAGGACTCTATACTGACCTCACAACATGATACCAGCCTTTGTATATGCGTTACTTGGTTTTATGCAAGCGCGCTTTCCCAGATTATATAATAGAGCTGTAATGCCCTGTACACACGAGCGAAATTCCCGTCGGAAAAAGGTTAGATAGTTTTTACGATGGAATTCAGCTCAAGCCTGCCTTGCATACACACGGTCACACAAAAGTTCGATGAACTTTTGACTGCCAAGAACCCGGTGACGTAAAAGACTACGACGAGCCTAGAAAATTAAGTTCTATGCTTCTGAGCATGCGTCGATTTGTTTTCGAGCATGCGTCAGAATTTTGCGCGTCTGAATTTGTACACGATAGGAAATTCCGATCTGATTTTTTCCTGATGGCAAAAAAAGAGAAGCTGCTCTCTATCTTTTTCCAGCAGTTTTTGCGGTGGATAAAGTCTGATGAAGCATACACATGGTTGGGATTATCGACCCAAAGCTCTCATATGAATGTTTCCAATGGGAAAACCGATCATGTGTACGGGGCATAATTACTAGCGCAGCAAAATTATTTGCTTATAGGCAAAGCTCATAATTTCCACAACGGTTTTGGCGAGCAATGGAGGAGGAGGGAGAGAGAGAGAGAGAGAGAGAGAGAGAGAGAGAGAGAGAGATTAGCTTGATCTCATTGCAGACCGTTCCTGGTGTACTGTTTCTAATATACTTTAGCTAGGCAGGCGATAGTTAGCTGCAGTGTATTTAGTATAGATGTACATCCCAGCTTTGTATATACACACACACACACACACTGTATCCAGTTTAGCTAGATCTCACTGCAGACCATTCCTGGTGTACGGTTTCCAATATACTTCAGGCAGGCAGTTGATTAAGCTAGCTGCAGTGCATTTAATATATATACAGGCTTGTATATATATATATATATATATATTATATATATATAGCGCCTAGCTAAGCCTATACCTGACTGTAGGCCATTCCTGGAGTACGTGTTCAAAGACACTTTAAGGCAGGCAGGCAGTTTTCTCAGTGAGCTGCAGTGTATAAAATATATATCCACTGCATTCTATTCCAGACAAGCATATGCCTGACTGTAGGCCATTCCTGGAGTGCTTGTTCAAAGACACTTTCAGGCAGGCGACTCAGTGATCTGTAGTGCATAAAATATATTTACAGTCTCCTACATATCTATCCACTGCATTCTAGTCCAGCCAAGCCTATACCTGACTGCAGGCCATTCCTGGTGTACTGTTTTTAGTAAACTTCAGGCGTTGTTTTGCTAATCTAATCTCATTCACCCTGTGCCCCTATTAGAGACACAGGGTGATCTACACACAGGGCCGATCCTAGGGTCACATGCGCCTGGGTGCAGAAATATTTCTGGCGCCCCTGCAAGGGCGTGGTCACCTTACTAACCCCTCCCCCTTTACAAATGTTTATATGGCAACGATTCAAACACAGAGATGCTCCCCCTAAGGAGTTATCGTTACCCTGGGATCCTCCCACATACTCTTAATAAACAAAACACAGGAAGAGAAGCAGAGTACTCTAATTGGACCTGGAGGGGGGGGGGGGTCTCTCTAATGGACACAGAAAGGGCCTCTGTTAGAGAGTCTGTTTATAAAGAGCCCCCAAAGGAGATGGTCAGAGACTGCAGACATGGTACAAGAGATCAATGCAGCCTCACCAGCGCCCATCAAATGCAGCCTTACCAGTGCCCACCAATTGTAGTCTTACCAGTGCCCATTAAATGCAGCCTTACCAGTGGTCACCAATTGTAGTCTTACCAGTGCCCACCAAATGCAGCCTTACCAGTGGTCACCAATAGTAGCCTTACCAGTGCCCACCAAATGCAGCCTTACCAGTGGTTACCAATTGTAGCCTTACCAGTGCCCACAAAATGCAGCCTTATTAGTGCCCAAAAAATGCAGCCTTATTAGTGCCCAAAAAATGCAGCCTTATTAGTGCCGACCAAATTGGTGAGCACTGGTAGGCTGTAGCCTACCAGTTCCCACCAATTGTAACCTGCCAGTGCCCATCAAATGAAGCCTACCAGTGCCCCCCACTCTGATCACACATACCACTACCCTGATTACACCCCTGGATACCCCTCTACACACTGAAGAGAGGTGGAGCTGAGAGAGAGAGGTGAGGCAGAGAGAGAGAGCGAGGGGTGAGGCAGAGAGAGAGAGAGAGAGAGAGAGAGAGAGAGAGAGCGAGGGGTGAGGCAGAGAGAGAGAGAGAGAGAGAGGGGGGGTGAGGCAGAGAGAGAGAGAGAGAGAGAGAGAGAGAGAGAGAGAGAGAGAGAGAGGGGGGGGGTGAGGCAGAGAGAGAGAGAGGTGAGGCAGAGAGAGAGAGAGGTGAGGCAGAGAGAGAGAGAGGTGAGGCAGAGAGAGAGCGAGAGGTGAGGCAGAGAGAGCGAGAGGTGAGGCAGAGAGAGAGAGAGAGAGGTGAGGCAGAGAGAGAGAGAGAGAGAGGTGAGGCAGAGAGAGAGAGAGAGAGAGAGAGAGGTGAGGCAGAGAGAGAGAGAGAGAGAGAGAGAGAGAGAGAGAGGTGAGGCAGAGAGAGAGAGAGAGGTGAGGCAGAGAGAGAGAGTGAGGCGAGGCAGAGAGAGGTGAGACAGAGAGAGAGGAGAGAGAGAGAGGTGAGGCAGAGAGAGAGAGGGAGAGAGGTGAGGCGCAGAGAGAGAGGTGTGAGAGAGAGGTGAGTCAGAGAGAGAGGTGTGAGTCAGAGAGAGAGAGAGAGAGAGAGGTGTGAGGCAGAGAGAGAGAGGTGTGAGGCAGAGAGAGAGAGAGGGGTGAGGCAGATAGAGAGGGGTGAGGCAGAGAGAGAGAGGGGTGAGGCAGATAGAGAGGGGTGAGGCAGAGAGAGAGAGAGAGAGGGGTGAGGCAGAGAGAGAGAGAGAGAGAGGGGTGAGGCAGAGAGAGAGAGAGAGAGGGCTGAGGCAGAGAGAGAGAGGGGTGAGGCAGATAGAGAGGGGTGAGGCAGAGAGAGAGGGGTGAGGCAGAGAGAGAGAGAGAGGGGTGAGGCAGAGAGAGAGAGGTGAGGCAGAGAGAGAGAGGTGAGGCAGAGAGAGAGGGAGAGAGGTGAGGCAGAGAGAGAGAGGTGAGGCAGAGAGAGAGGGAGAGAGGTGAGGCAGAGAGAGAGAGGTGAGGCAGAGAGAGAGGGAGAGAGGTGAGGCAGAGAGAGGTAGAGAGGTGAGGCAGAGGTGAGAGAGGGAGAGAGGTGAGGCAGAGAGAGAGAGGTGAGGGAGAGAGGTGAGGCAGAGAGAGAGAGGTGAGGGAGAGAGGTGAGGCAGAGAGAGAGAGGTGAGGGAGAGAGGTGAGGCAGAGAGAGAGGTGAGGCAGAGAGAGAGGTGAGGCAGAGAGAGGGAGAGAGAGAGGTGTGAGGCAGAGAGAGAGAGAGAGAGAGAGAGAGAGAGGGGTGTGAGGCAGAGAGGTGTGAGGCAGAGAGAGAGAGAGAGGTGTGAGGCAGAGAGAGAGAGAGAGAGGTGAGGCAGAGAGAGAGAGAGAGAGGTGAGGCAGAGAGAGAGAGAGAGAGAGAGGGAGAGAGAGGTGAGGCAGAGAGAGAGGGAGAGAGGTGAGGCAAAGAGAGGTGAGGCAGAGAGAGAGGAGAGAGAGATGAGGCAGAGAGAGAGAGGGGTGAGGCAGAGAGAGAGAGAGAGAGAGAGAGAGAGGTGAGGCAGAGAGAGAGAGAGAGAGGTGAGGCAGAGAGAGAGGTGAGGCAGAGAGAGAGGTGAGGCAGAGAGAGAGGTGAGAGAGAGAGGGGTGTGAGGCAGAGAGAGGGAGAGAGGTGAGGCAGAGAGAGGGAGAGAGGTGAGGCAGAGAGAGAGAGAGAGAGAGAGAGAGAGAGAGGGAAAGAGGTGAGGCAGAGGTGAGGGAGGGAGAGAGAGAGCGAGATGAGGCAGAGGTGAGGGAGAGAGAGAGAGAGCGCAAGATGAGAGAGAGAGAGAAAGAGAGATAGAGCGCAAGATGAGGCAGAGAGAGAGAGCGCGAGATGAGGCAGAGAGAGAGAGCGTGAGATGAGGCAGAGAGAGAGAGCGCGAGATGAGGCAGAGAGAGAGAGAGCGCGAGATGAGGCAGAGAGAGAGCGCGAGATGAGGCAGAGAGAGAGCGCGAGATGAGGCAGAGAGAGAGCGCGAGATGAGGCAGAGAGAGAGCGCGAGATGAGGCAGAGAGAGCGCGCGAGATGAGGCAGAGAGAGAGCGGGAGATGAGGCAGAGAGAGAGAGAGAAAGCTTAAGATGAGGCAGAGAGAGAGAGAGTGCAAGATGAGGCAGAGAGAGAGCGCGAGATGAGGCAGAGAGAGCGCGCGAGATGAGGCAGAGAGAGAGAAAGCTTAAGATGAGGCAGAGAGAGAGTGCGAGATGAGGCAGAGAGAGAGAGAGAGCGCGAGATGAGGCAGAGAGAGAGAGAGCGCGAGATGAGGCAGAGAGAGCGCGCGAGATGAGGCAAAGAGAGCAATGAGGCTGAGGGGACAGAGAGGGGGGCTGAGAGAGAGGGGGGGCTAAGAGAGAGGGGGGCTAAGAGAGGGTAGTGGACAGAGAGGGAGGGTGAGTGAGAGAGGGGCTCAGAGAGAGGATAGTGGACAGAGAGGGGGGGTGAGAGTGCTTGGGCTGAGAGAGAGGGTAGTGGTCAGAAGGTGGATTTGAGAGAGATGTGGGGCTGAAAGAGGTGAGGCTAAGAGAGAGAGAGAGGATGGCTGTGTTCGTGTCTGATGCCAAGTACCTTCTTGTTCCGGGAGGTGCTCTGCTGCTTCTGGCAGCTTGCGCAGCGCGCCTCCCACTCGTCCTCCTGCTGACTGCTGATGCTGGAGCCTGGAGGAGACATGTCCAGCAACATCACATTAGTGTCGCTGGCTGCTTTGAAATCTCCCGCCCACACCCCTTCCCAGGCACAGATTGGCTGCACAAGGGGTTGTGGGCGGGCACAAGGGGGTACATGGGGAGGAGGTGGGGCGGGCTTAACTCACCTCCTCTTCCCTTCGTGGAATACAGCGGGCGCCGGGGCAGGAGATGTAGCCACTGCTGCGGGCGGGTCACGGCGCCCTCACTGACATGCGCTCGTGACTTACCTAGCACGACACATCAATTGGCGCGCCGCTCAGCAGCGCTATTTACCACCAGCGGCGCTGCGGCAGCCAACTCGTTGGCAACACATTCGGGACCAACGGTGCTCCTTTGGTGCCCCCTCCCCTGTGGCGCCTGGGTGCAGCGCACCCCGTGCACCCCGCCTCGGACCGGCCCTGTCTACACATAAGAGGCATCGGAGAGCTTCTGGGTCCCACAGGCCCTTTCCGTTACACGGCCCATAATGCACTGCGTCATCGCAGTGCATTGCTGGCTAATGATTGGCCAATCATGCACTATGACCCACATGCCTTGGCCAATCACATCGCTGTCAGCACTAGGGATGAGCCGAACACCCCCCGTTCTGTTTGCACCAGAACCTGCAAACAGACCAAAAGTTTGTGTGAACTTTAGAACCCTATTAAAGTCTATGGGACTCGAACGTTTGAACTCTAAAGTGCTAATTTTAAAGGCTAATATGCAAGTTATTGTCCTAAAAAGTGTTTTGGGGACCCGGGTCCTGCCCCAGGGGACATGTATCAATGCAAAGAAAAGTTTTAAAAACTGAAGTTTTTTTCGGGGGCAGTAATAATGCTTAAAGTGGAACAATAAAAGTAAAATATACATTTTCGTACCTGGGGGGGGGGGGGGTTGTATAGTATGCCTGTGAAGTAGCGCTTGTTTCCCATGCTTAGAACTGTCCCTGCACAAAATGTCATTTCTGAAGGAAAACAAGTCATTTAAAATCACGGCTATAATGAATTGTCGGCTCCCGGCAATACAGAGAAAAGTCATTCATAAGAAAATTAAATGCGTGGGGGGTCCCCCCAAATTCAAATACCGGGCCCTTCATAAAGATTCCAGCGGTGGTAATCCACTCTCGGTCTCCGCTCCAACGCTTTCGGTATCCTGCGATGAGTGATCTCCTCTCCGGGGTTCAGCGATGACAAGATCTCCTCTTCATCCAGGTCCAGGATCCAGCGATGAGATGTCCATTCAGCGCAGTGCATCACCTGTCTCCACCAGAGACAGGTCGGGAATGACGCGGCTTCAGCCAGGGACATCTGTACATGATGAGGGTGGGGCCACCCGTCACGTGACCCCTGTTCCCCTCTGACGCAAGGAAAACCCAGGCTTTCCCAGTCACGTGACGGGTGACCCGCCCCCCTCTGATGTAACGGCAAACCTGCATTACATCAGAGGGGGGCGGGGTCACCCGCACGTCACTGAAAAAGCCTGGGTTTTCCCTTGCATTCCAGATTCCGATAAGCCCCATGCCTGCAGACCGCCACAACCACCGGGCAAGGGTTGTGGGGATGAGACCCTTGTCCCCATCAACATGGGGACATGGTGCTTGGAGGGGTCACAGACCCCCAAAGCATCCTCCTAATGTTGAGGGCATGTGGCCTGGTACAGTTCAGGAGGGGGGGGCGCTCTCTCGTCCCCCCCTCTTTTCCTGCGGCCTGCAGCCTGCCTATTTTTTATGAATGACTTTTCTCTGTATTGCCGGGAGCAGACAATTCATTATAGCCGCGAGTGATTTTAAATGATTTTTTTCCTTAAAAAATGACACTTTGTGCAGGGACAGTTCCAAGCATGGGAAACAAGCGCTGCTTTACAGGCATACTATACACCCCCCCAGGTACGAAATTTTAAGGAATATTTCACTTTTATTGTTTCACTTTAAGCATTATTAAAATCACTGCTCCCGAAAAAACTGCCATTTTTAAAACTTTTTTTGCATTGATACATGTCCCCTGGGGCAGGACCCAAGTCCCCAAACAATTTTTATGACAATAACTTGCATATTAGCCTTTAAAATTAGCACTTTATATTTCTCCCATAGACTTTTACAGGGTGTTCCGCGGCTTCTCGAATTTGCCACAAACACCCCAAATTGTTCGCTGTTCACCGAACAGGCGAACAGGCAATGTTCGAGTCAAACACAAGTTCGACTCGAACTCAAAACCTGTCCCTAGTCAGCACAGAGAGCCACAATTGGCTAAAGGCAGGGTGCCTTTGGCCAATCATGGCTCAGGGGGACTAAGTACATGCCCAACACTATATAAGGCCGCCTACGTGTCGGCCTTGTGTAGTGTGTTTCGGCGTTCAGAGAGAGACAGAGAGAGAGAGATTGTGGCTTTATTTCAGTTAGCAATAGATAGATTGAGCAGGCAGTTGATTGAGCTAGTTAGATCCAGTATTCCAGTTTATTTAGTAAATATATGCATTAGGGCTGTGGAAATTAACTATTAATTCCTCGATTAATAGTTAACTTTTTTGATCGATACTCACCTCTCCGCCGGCTTCAGGGTCTTCAGGGAGTTCCGTCAGAGATCTGGTGACGTCATGAACAATGGTGGGGCTTGACATGTCCATCTGAAGGGCTCATTTGCTGTGCCTTCATATATGCATGCCGGCGGGACCTTATTATCTGCCACACGCAAGACCTGTTTCACTTCCCTCTATCACGTCCCTCTATCAATCTGGGATTCTACAGCCATCCACTGTGAGTTGTGATAGTTCCCTTCACTGGACATCAACATGCCGACGGACTGATGTTTTTCCCTCCTCATCTGGATTCAGCAATGGTATCGTTGTACACAATTTTATACCAGTATCATACTTAGCTACATGTTTTTCTGACTGCTTTTGCTACCGTTTGGTATTACTCGCACCATTTTTACAGTTTATGTAGCTACATCGATTTTATCTCCAGTGCAATATTTATTTTGTTACCTACTTGAAGACTATAGACGTTTAATGCTATTCCCATCGAGCGCTGCCTTTGTGTGTTTATTGTATCATGCTATCCATTTATATATATATACACTGTAGACAGTTTAGCTAGATCTCATTGCAGAGCGTTCCTGTTATTCTGTTCCTACTAATAATACAGGCAGGCAGTTGATTGTGATAACCTGCAGTATATTAAGTCAGTGTACTGTTTACTGGGCACAGTGTGCTACTAAATCTGACTGCAGACTATTCATTTTCTATTACTAATAATACAGGCAGTTGATTGAGATAAGCTGCAGTTTATTAAGTCAGTGTACTGTATACTGGGCACAGTGTGCAGCTAAAGCTGACTGCAGACAATTCCTTGTGTACCTATTCCAATACATCAAATACAGTATGTCTGAAAGGCCAACAAGGAGAGGCAGACACTCACAGGCCAATAAAAGAGGGTAAGCAGGCTCTGTGTCTAGAGGCAACAGTGCTGGTCATGGACACGGTGCATCCTCATCAGCACGTGGCCGTGGGGCACGCTTGACCTTTTTTTCGGCAGCTGGCCGTGTTGAGCCGCAACATGCCGAAGAGTCTGTAGAGTGGATGACCAAGCCGTCCTCATCCTCCTCTCTCACTCAGGCTCAGGGTACTTTGTCTGCCAAAGCAACTGCCAAAGTGGCCTCTTCCCTTGGCCATTGATGGCATCAGTCACTCCTTCCCTAGCCCCACCATGTCCTGAGGAGTCCCTCAAACTGTTTGACCCTTAGTGTTGGGTACATGCTCAGGGATGCATGCACTGTCCTGTCACCATTTGAGGAGGCAACGAGGATGGTGAGCAGTGACAGTGCATGCATCAGTGACACTGTCCCTCTTGTCCACCTGTTGGAGCACACGCTGCGTGGAATAATGGACAGGGCACTTGAGGCAGAACAGAGGGAGGGAGGAAGAGGAGGACGTCTTTACCTTTCAAGGTCCCCTTTATCCAGACAGTGTTCCTGCTGGCCCACCGATTACACAGGAAGAGGAGGAGGACTATTGTGTCAGCATGGAGGTGGAGCCTAGCACTCGGCATCAGCAGCAGTCTTCAAGGGATCTTTACAGTCCCAAGAAACCCATGGACTTGTACGTGACTGGGAGGAGGTGGCTGTGGATCATATCGTCCTTAGTGACCTAGAGGATTCCGGACCGAATGCCTTAGCAAATCTATGCTGCATGGCCTCCCTGATCCTGCAAAGCCTGCAAAAGGATCCTTAGATTCGTGGTATCAAGGAGAGGGATCATTACTGGCTGGCAACCCTCCTTGACCCATGTTACAAGGGTAAGGTTGCGGACCTTATCCAGTCGTCACAGAGGGAGCAGAGGATGAATGTTTTGTGCAACGCGTTTCCAGAGACTGGGAGGTTACAAATTCCTGGTTCTGGACAATGTGTTGCTGAGGCTTCGGTCAGTCACAGAAGAAGCAGTGGAGAAGGTGGCCGTCTGACTGATGCGTTCAGACAATTTTTTAGTCCGCAGCCCCAAGGTATGATCGGTTCCAGCAATCATTGCCAGCGTCTAATTCACATGGTGCAGGGATACCTGGGGGCAAGATCAGACTTGGACACCTTTCCAATCCGAAAATACTCTAGGGGTACTGGGTCTTGAGGATGGTTCACTGGCCAGAGCTTGCACAGTATGCAATTGAGCTACTGGCCTGTCCTGTATCCAGTGTTCTTTCAGAACACACATTCAGTGCTGCTGGTGGCTTTGTAACCGATCACAGGGTGTGCCTGTCCACAACTCGGTCGATTGGCTGACCTTCATAAAAATGTATCAGTTTTGGATCACCAGCTATCAAGCACCTGATGCTGATGTAACCGAATATTTCTTTTTTTAATGTGAGATCCCTTCAAGACTGTCCATGCTGCTGCTGAATGACTATTCTCTTCCTCCTCAATGTTCATGTTAATAGCTTGTAAGAAAATTTTTGGTTCTGGGCACCGCCACCAGTGGCTAAGGCCCAATTTTTCTGCCCCTGTTTACCAGGGGTGTGTAATTACTGTTTTTGCTGCAATACTTTGCAGCAGGGCTCATTCCTGTGCTCCTACTAGAGTATCTGTGAGGGGTTGCAGTGTTGTGGCACCAGTGCCTAAGACCCAATTTTTTTGCCCCTGTTTAACGGCTCTGGTGAACGGGAGTGAACCACAACTGCGGTTTAAGGAAAGAATTTGATTCACCTCGCTATGTTATGTGAGATTTAAATATTGGACCCCAGGCGTCACTCCACACAAACAGGAGTTTGGGGGTTCTCTACATCATCTCTCTCTCACATAAAGGAAGGCGTTGAGCTACTAAGGCTGGACGTATTTCAACATGTGACCAAACCATAGCGTTTAAAAGTATACAAGACACGTGACGATTCCAATGCACTGCTGTATGTACAGTGATTATCGGTACGAGACCCTAGGCGTCACTCCAACCAGACCACAGGAGTTTGGGGGTTCTCTACATCATATCACTTTAAAGCAATGCATTAGATCACTAAGGGTGCAGGTATGAAATAGCTACAACCTTTAGCATAGAAAAGTTTAGGCAAACATGTTCAGCAACTTAGGGCATGGGCCCATAAACAAGTAGCAACTTATGTCAAGCACGTAGCAATTAAGGGAATTGTAGACAACGGATAGTTGTGTAAGAGAGGCAAATATAGCTCAGGTAATTTGAGAGTGTATGTCCCTTTAAGATACTCAACAGTAAGCAGCCAAGAATACAACAGACAATCTCAAGTAGTATGTTAGTACTTAGTAAGCCAGAGTTGGTTACAGCAATTGATTAGAAGCAGTATATGTAGTAGATGAATTCTAAAGGCACTACAATTCAGCAGCAATGGGATTCTTCTATGGAGGGTCTCCTGGTGGGAGGTAGCTTAGGGTGTTCGCAGCAACTGCTGCAAGGTTGACAGCGCAGCTCCAGGTGTGGGATAAGTCCCAGGTTAGGGATGGATAGTGCCTATAGGTTGCCTGTAGCCAGGCCAGCTATCGCCAACAATAATAGAACGACGTTTCTATGTAAAATGAATGCCTTTATAGGCAGAAGACAGGTGCAGTGCATAAGCACTGATCCAGCGCAGCAGTGATGCGGGCGCACTTCCGCGTTCCAGGCTGGAACGCACGCGGGGCGATGACGTCATCGCGCGAGCACCGTATGCGTTCCAGCGTGGAACGCAATACGGCGCCAAGAGCGGCCGTTACACAGGGGCGTGTTATTACAATTCTTGATCTAATATTTCACAGCAGGGCCCATTCCTGCGCCCACCAAGAGTAACTGTGAGGGCTTACAGTGTTTTGGCAACACTACCACCACCAAAGGCCCAATTTTTCTGCCACTGTTCAACAATGGCATGTAATTACAATATTTGATATAAAAGGTTCACAGCAGGGCGTTTCAGCGCCCACCAAGAGTAACTGTGAGGGCTTACAGTGTTGTGGCAACACCAACATCTAAGGCACAAATTTCTGCAGAGTACATAGGACAGGCCCCTACTTTCAAACATCTGACTTTCAAACGGTTTCCACTTACAAACGGAGGGAGACAACAGGAAGTGAGAGGAAATCTACTCCTAGGAAGGGAAAATCTCTCCTGTAAGAGTTAATATGGGAAAAACGTGTCTCCTCTCCACTGATGCTTTATCACCAATCCTTGTTTCCCCCAAAAAAACGAATTTACAAAATCCAATTGTCCTTGGGACAGAAATTGAGGTGAAATCTTCTGAACAGGTGTACAGACAGCAAAACAAAAATGTTACAGAGGTGATAACCCTTCCCTATGCTTTCCAAAAAGCTTTTATTTTTTTTGGGTGCAGGGTCCCCCTTAACATCCATACAAGACCCAAAAGGCCTAGTAATGGGCTGGGGGGAGGGGGGTACCCATTTTCATCCATATTGCCAGGATCAGACATTACATTAACCCCTTAAGGACCACTTCACGCCTATATACGTCGGCAGAATGGCACGGCTGGGCACATCAACATATAGGTACGTTGATCTTTAAGCCCAGCCGTGGGGTCGCGGGCGCGCTCCCACGACCCGGTCCGAAGCAGCGTGACTGCGGGACACGCGGACCCGATCGCCGCTGGAGTCCCGCGATCGGTCCCCGGAGCTGAAGAACGGGGAGAGCCGTGTGTAAACACGGCTTCCTCGTTCTTCACTGTGGTGGCAGCATCGATCGTGTCATCCCTTTTATAGGGAGACACAATCGATGACGTCACACCTACAGTCACACACCTCTACAGTTGTAGACACACTTCAGGTCACACATAACCCCATCAGTGCCCCCCTGTGGTTAACTCCCAAACTGCAACTGTCATTTTCAAAATAAACAATGCATGTTAAATGCATTTTTTGCTGTGAAAATGACAATGGTCCCAAAAATGTGTCAAAATTGTCCGAAGTGTCCGCCATAATGTCACAGTCAATTGTCAGTTAAAGCGACGCAGTACCAAATCGCAAAAAGGGGCAAGGTCCTTTAGCTGCATTTTGGTCCGGGTCTTAAGTGGTTAAAGCCGCAAGCAGTTTTAAATTACTTTTATTCCTTTAGAAATTTAATTTTGTGCAGGGACAATTCTAAACACGGAAACACACGCCACTTTACAGGCATACTATAGACACCCCCCAGGCATGATATTTAAAGGAATATTTCACTTTTATTTTTTCACTTTAAACATAAAAAAAAGGGTAAAAATAAAACACACAGACAGCTTGGGAAAAGTCCTTTAATAATAATAATAATAATAATAATAATAATAATAATAATAATAAATAATAATAATTCCAGCGATGTAAATCCTTCCATGATCCGGACCTGCGCTAACGCCACTACCAGCCGCAACGAACGATACAACCTTCTCCATAGAAGGCTCCCAGGCGAATGACCTGCCAGAGGGGTCAAACGTGACACCACAAGGAAGCCGCTGGAAACCCCCTACGTCAGAACGGGACGGGGTCACTCGCCCTCAGGTTTAAAAAAAAACGTCACACGACTCACACGCCATTCGCCCGGAAGCCTTCTATGGAGGAGGCTGTATCGTTTGTAGCGGCGGTAGCATGGGTCCGGGTCATGGAAGCATTTACATCGCTGGAATTATTTATTTTTTTATTAAAGGAATTTTCCCAAGCTGTCTGTTTTTTTTACCCTTTTTTACGCTTTTTTTTTTGTGAAATGGTAGAGGTACGTTGCACCTCGTTACCAATTCACATAGGGGGGGCTGGAATCTGGGGGTCCCCTTTGTTAAAGGGGGCTTCCAGATTCCGATAAGCCCCCCGCCCACAGACCCCCACAACCACTGGGCAAGGGTTGTGGGGATGAGACCCTTGTCCCCATCAACATGGAGACATCCTTCCAATGTTGAGGGCATGTTGCCTAGTACGTTCTCTCGTCCCCCCTCAATTCCTGCAGCCTGCCAGGTTGCGTGCTCAGATAAAGGGTCTGGTATGGATTTTTGGGGGGACCCCACGCCGTTTTTTTTTATTTCAGCGCAGTGTTTCACTTAAAATCCATATGGATTTTTGGGGGAACCCCACGTTATTTAAAAAATTTTTTTAATTATGCCGGGTTCCCCTAATACCCATACCAGACCTGAAGGGCCTGATATGGAATTTGGGGGGACCCCCACACATTTTTTATTATTACTTTGGTTCCCTGCACAAAATGTATTTTTTGAAGGAAAAAAATTAAAATGTATATCAAATACTTACCGTAATTTTCCTTTCCTGATGGACTCCATGGCAGCCTACGTGTGGGGTTAATCCCGCCCCTCATACCTCATAGGACCCTTCTCCCATAAATCTTTGCTCTGTGCCAGAGCCTGTGTTCCATAATTTTGCCTACTCCAGCCACTGGGAGGGAACTCCTGCTGCCATGGAGTCCATCAGGAAAGGAAAATTATGGTAAGTATTTGATATAAAATTTTCAGTTTTTCTCACAGACTCCATGGCAGCCTACGTGTGGGAAATAACTAGCCATACACACCCGGGTGGGCAGAGTGCTGGACAAAAGAAAAAAAGGTTTAATTGGCACCATCAATTAGTGTGCCTTGAACTTGTTAATTGAAGACTACGAGGCCGCCTTGCAAATAACTTCTGGAGCCACGTGACATGACGCCGCCCATTAAGACTCACTTCTAGTTGAGTCAGCAGTCACCGTTTCTGGAGGTGCCAAGCCCTTGGCTTTGAAGGCCCACTAAATGGCCTGAACAATCCATGCTGCGATAGATCTGAAAGAGGCACACATTCCCTTATTCTTCCCATAAAAAAGAACAAACAGGTGGTCGGTCTGACGGAAAGAAGCTGTAGCTTCAAGATACTGACTCAGCTTTTCCAATATCTAAGGGATGAACACTGGAATCCTCGGTAGATCTGAACGTTGGAAGAGCAGTCTCCTGATTGTCATTAAACACAAATGCCTATCATGAATATGCAGTAGTCTCTCAACTTACCTGTTTCCATCTGTTCATTAGAGGCCAGACCCTGTTCTGGTTCCCTTTTTCTCACGTCCTCTTCCTGTATGGCCCCACCCAGGCCATCCCAGGAAGTCTATATTAACTGTTGCACTACAGGTCTGCAGTGCTGTTTGCTTAAGTTCCTGTCTACAGTGTGCTACTATTGTCTTCCTGTGTACCGTTTTTGGCTTGTCCCTGACTCCTCCTGTTTGCCTGTGCCCCTGACCTTTTGCCTGTCTCTTGGTTACCCTTGTCTGCCTGTTGCCCTGACCTTGGCCTACCCATTACTACCATTTGTCCTACCTGCTGCCTCCCCTCTCTCCCTGCGGAGTGTGACCTAGGGAATCCCAGGGGTCGCGACCTGGATCCAGCTGCGGCGAAGGCCATCCTCACCACTAGGGGCTCTGGTGAACACAAAGCTGGGTCTTAGACTTCGCGCCCTGGGTGATCTTGGGTTTGCGCTTCCTCCCTGATAGCAGCAGTCGGCTATAGGGTTCACTACCCTGAGGTACATCCCTGACCCCATCGGGGTGCACTTGTCATCTGGCTATGGGTGACCTGACAATGCCACTTTGGGTTTTAAACCCAACATAGGAATTATAAAGGTTAAAAATGGCTCCTTGCATCCCAGAGAGCTGATTTCTGAGACCCTCTTGGCTGATGTTATAGCCACCAAGAAGGCAACCTTTAGAGAGAGTCATTTGATAGAAGACTGATCTTCATGTTCCAACTCTCTACCTGAGATAAAATCCAGGACAAGGGGAAGATCCCAATTAGAGAATCTTGTCTTTTTCTGAGGTCTGAGCTTTATTGCTCATCTAAACAACTACTGAGTAAGAGGGTGTCTAGCCCAGGAAACACCTGTAAAGGCAGATATTGCAGAGACTTGGACTCGCAGCGAGCTGACTATTATTATTGCAAGAACCTGCAGTGAAAGTGGTGTAGTCTGCAAACTTTTTCCAAATACTCTGGTAGACCCTGTTGCTGCCTGCTCTTCTGGCATTTAATAATGTGGAGATGGCCCTACTTGGACAGCCTATGGCCTCCAACCTTCCCCTCTCAAGAACCAGGTCATCAGATGTAGATGGGCCGGGCATGGATGTAGGAGATATGAGGATGTGATAGGAGATGTGGTCTGAAGGGTAGAGGAACTGGGTCCCGGAAGCTGAGTTGCATCAGCAGTGGTTTGGCCAGTACAGGACTATTGCCACTATCTCTGCTTCTTCTATCCTGAGCCTTGACAGAAACCAGAGAATGACAGGAACTGGGGGAAAGGCATAGGCCCTGTGGAACCACCAATGGTCTGTCAGAGCATATACCCGAAAGCCTAGGGATACCGAGACCTTGTGTATTATCTATCTAGTCTGAAGTTGCACAGGAAGGCGAACAAGTCTACTTCCGGAATGACTCCCAGGGACAGGACCCACTTGAAGACTTCGGGGGGAAGCCCACTCGTTGTCCAGAGAAATTCTCGACAGAAAATCTGCCTTAACGTTCTGGACTCCAGGGAGGTAGACAGCTGTCAGGTTGGCCAGGTTTTTCTGGGCCCAGATCATGATGGGCTCTACTTCCTTCGACAGGGAGAGACTGGGTCTCTTGATGTATGTGACTGCCGTCGTGTTGTCCAGTCTTAAGAGGACTGAATAATTGGGTGATAGGGGGCGCTATACCCGATACCTAAAAAGTGTATCAGAAAAAAGAGAACATACACTAACTAAAATATATGCGCAAATGTGAATATATAGATGCAATTCAGGCTCTGGCAGCATGAACTGCATAGGTGATATATATAATAACTTGATCTTAAATACATAAAAATAGATATATAGTGCCAATAACCATTTGATAGGTGTAAAGGTGAACAATATATACGTGAAACACAATATAAAAATGCGTGCTCCCAAAACCAAGAAAACAAAAAAGAGTCCAAAGAAAAAAATATATATATATTAAAGGCACTGTCCATGCACTCTTAGAGTGATAATTGGCATTCTCCCAAATGGCAAAAAATCAGCTTGACAGAGAAGCATGCAATCTTCTTTAAATCATGTGCATACAATTAAATTCTTCCACCACTTAAGAGTTGACACCCAAAAAGTGCTGATGAAATGGACTCTTACCAGAGCGATAGGGCTTGCTTAATTAAAAGAAAGCCAAAATTGCATAAGCAGAATAATGTCTGCAAGCATAAGGTGCGTCCTCCACTGGTGTCACAGGCTATCTCTCTCCAGGAAATTAGGCAGATGGGACATGAAAAGGCAGAGAACAACTCATAGTGCAACCGGTTTATTTAAGATAAAAAATTTAAAAACAAAGCAGGGCCAAGTGGCCACAATACATTTTGCATACAGTACACAATACATTTTTTACTTTATGAATTTTGTGAAACAAATCAAATGGATGGTGGTCAACTTGCTGGCATGTTTTACTATTGTGGGTTGCAGTTGTTCAATTCGCCACTGGGACTGCGCTTCAATAGGCTGCTATCCGTGTCACTCAAATTTGTATTCATTTAGCCTTTTCCTTTACATCCGCCGGGACTGCGCTGTGATTGGCCGCTGGCCCCGCCAATCAATTCCGCGCACTTCCTGCCTTACCACTCAAAAGTCCGTGACCTCAGTGACCAGGCACGCCCCCCTGAAGACGTACTAACGAAACGATTGTCGGCGGCGTAGCCTGGTCACCCTTTTGAATCCGATCCCCCACCCGCATTCGGCTGTAGCGAGGACACCTGACGGAACCGCGCCGACACGGAAGTAGAGGCTGGCGCCTCCGTATCTGAGCTTGCAGTCCTATTTATCTTAAATAAACCGGTTGCACTATGAGTTGTTCTCTGCCTTTTCATGTCCCATCTGCCTAATTTCCTGGAGAGAGATAGCCTGTTACACCAGTGGAGGACGCACCTTATGCTTGCAGACATTATTCTGCTTATGCGATTTTGGCTTTCTTTTAATTAAGCAAGCCCTATCGCTCTGGTAAGAGTCCATTTCATCAGCACTTTTTGGGTGTCAACTCTTAAGTGGTGGAAGAATTTAATTGTATGCACATGATTTAAAGAAGATTGCATGCTTCTCTGTCAAGCTGATTTTTTGCCATTTGGGAGAATGCCAATTATCACTCTAAGAGTGCATGGACAGTGCCTTTAATATATATATATATTTTTTTCTTTGGACTCTTTTTTGTTTTCTTGGTTTTGGGAGCACGCATTTTTATATTGTGTTTCACGTATATATTGTTCACCTTTACACCTATCAAATGGTTATTGGCACTATATATCTATTTTTATGTATTTAAGATCAAGTTTTTATATATATCACCTATGCAGTTCATGCTGCCAGAGCCTGAATTGCATCTATATATTCACATTTGCGCATATATTTTAGTTAGTGTATGCTCTCTTTTTTCTGATACACTTTTTAGGTATCGGGTATAGCGCCCCCTATCAACCAATTATTCACTGAATCAGAGATCTATATGTTCTCTTTTTTCTAGGGGAGCTGCTTTTTGATATATTATTTATTCTATTTATCCCACACTTTTAGTATAATTTCTTTTGGCGCGAAAATCACTTCTCTACACTTAAGAGGACTGAGGCTCCTGCTGTTAAGTGGTAAAAAGGCCTACAGAGCGCAGAATGCTGCCCGGAGTTCCAGAACATTGGAAACTATCATGTGAGGAAAAATTCCATATGCCTTGGGCTACTTCTGTCAGCCCCTGTTGCTGGCATCCGTAGTGATGGTGACCCAAGACACAGTTGCGATGGAGTAACAATTGAGGAGGTTCCTCTGTTGTAGCCACAAAGGAAGGCTCTCCCGCATGGATGAGATTATTTGGATAGAGTGATCCCAAAGCCCTGGGTTCCATTGCTAAAGGAAACCCTTCTGGAAGGGCTGTATTTTCCACTGAGCCCACTTTACCATGGGTGTTGTTGCCACCATGGTGCCGATGATCTTTAGGCATTGAGAGGCTCGGAGATGAGAGGACGACATTGCAAGCCGCACTCTGTCCCGGATCACTGGGATTTTTCCAGGGGTAACGAGATGGTGCTCTTGATAGCGTTGACATGCGCCCCGAGGAATACCAGGGACTGCGTAGGATCCAGATGGCTCTTTTCCAGATTCAGAAGCCAACCGAACTCGAGTAGAGTGGAGATGACCTGGGATCTGTGGATTAGCAACTGCTCCCTGTCCCGAGATAACAAAAGCAGGTCGCCTAGATAGTGATACAGATGGATACCTCTGGTCCTGATCAGAGAAACGACAGCCACCAAGAGTTTTGAAAACACACAAGGCAATGTTGTAAGCCCGAAGGGGAGACAGGTGAACTGCAGATGGATTTGATCGACAGCAAAGCAAAGGTATTTCTAGAATTCTGACGCTATCGGAACATGGAAGTAGGCGTTTTTCAGGTCTATAGACACAAGCCAATCGCCTGGTTAGATTGCTTGACTGATCATGAGTAGTATCTCCATCTTGAACTTATTCTTGATAAAATAATTCAAGTGGGTTAGGTTTATAACTGGCCTCCAGGAGCCATTTTTCTTCAACACCATGAAGAGGGGCTAGTAGACCCCTTGAAACTTTTCGTCGGCTGGAACTGGAATTGCAGTGCCCTGAGCCACAAGAGTGTCTGCATAGGACAGGAGAATTCGATTTTTTCTCTTCCGAGAGAGGCAAGGATGCCGACTCACTCTGTCTGGGCAGGCGCAATATCATAAAGACTTAGGGGATTGTTATCCACCGGAAGATGCCCCTTTTGAAAACTTCTGGCCTGAAGGCTATTTTTTCTTCCAGGTCTTCTTGAACTCACGGCCAGGCCTATAGTAGCGAGCATCCCTTGCTTGATCTGAACTTTGCCTGGGCTGTGTTCTCTTCTGGTTTAGCAGACAGTGCTCCTGGTGAAGGAACCCCCGACTTGCCCCCTTTGGCACGGGTGAAGGCACTGTACAATTTGTTCCCAAGGAGGGACGAACCTTCAAAGGGAATCCTGCACCATGCCTGCTTGAAGGCAGGGTCAGCTACCCATGGGCGCAGCCACAATGCACGCTTAACTGTGACAGATGACAGCATGATTCGAGCCACCAGGTGAATTATGTTTAGGGAAGCCTCACCCAAAAAAGCCAGCGCCAACCCTAGCCCATGAATAGATGAGCACCTGGCCAGTTCTTCTTAGATGCTCCTCAGAGAAGCATCTATGTCGTCCGCCCAGACTTCCGTCGCTTTAGAAAGAGCTGTGAGAGCTAGAGCTGGTTTGCATCTCATACCCGCTGTAATGTAGATCCGCTTGAGGTTGGTCTCAATTTTCCTCTCCAGGCCATCCCTAAAGGAAACAGTATCCTCCAATGGGAGTGTGACGTGCCTCAAAATCCTTTAGGGCTGCATCAATGAGAGGAGCAGACTCCAGGTGTTTTACATCCTTGCTTTTAAATGGGTATATTTTTGACACCTTTGTTAACAGGCAATACTTCCTTTCAACACCACCACATTCATCGGTAATTATTGCGCCAAGTTCACCCAAAAAGGAGAAATTAGGGCGTTCTTTTTTGAGGCGTTTAAAATATTTCCTCTGTTTGGAGGGTGCCCCCACTGGCTCTTCTCATCTCAAAGCTTCTTTGACAGCTTTGACCAGTTGTGTTAATGGGGCAAATTCAAAACCTGCACCAGGGTCATCTACCTCCACCCCACTGTCTGAGGCTTCAATTGAGGAATGACTCGGCTGTGAGGGGCCTGGGGCCTCGAGATCATCCCTAACCGTGTTGCCAGCACGGTTGTGGGTATGACCAGAATCTGCTTTACTCAGGGATTCATGGACCACCTTTCTGACCAGTGCTTCCACTTGTTGGTCTCCACCCTCTCTTTTGCAACGTTAGAAAAGCATCGCTCGCAGACCGATTTACCTTCAGGAACCTGGGCCCCGCATACCCAGCAGGCTTTCCTCACAGAGCGGCTGGAGTGGTGGTGAGAGTGTCGCCCAGAGGTGGTTTTAGACTCCTCTCTGTGGTACCTAGATCTAAAGGGAGATCTATGACGTCTAGAGCTTGAAGAGGAGTGACGAAGTTGAAACCTAGGACGGTCTTTGCCATGCTTTAATGTTCAGACCTAGAAGTGCTGTGTGAAAAAGAAAGGGTTAATAGCTCCTGAATGAGTGAACCCAAGCATCACAGGCAGAAAAGAACTAAATCCTATCTGCAGCGCAAGGGTTGGCCACAGGAGGGCGGTGACATATGCATGGCAAGGCAGTTTGAAACTGAAATGAACCATTAAAGCCTTATGAGAAACAGGAGTGACAACAGGCATGAGAGAACACACAAAAAACATAGCCAGCACCTAGGGAGCCTGCAGCAAACAATTTACCTTGTAAACCTGAGTGCCTGAGGAAACCACTGCATAAGCCTGCAAGTCATCCCAAGGAATAGCTGCTTTTACAGCTATTTAAATCTGCCACCGATGTCACCGCCCCACAGCGCGCCTGCGCTGGAAAAAATGATGCGACCCGGTGGCGACCAATCGCATGCGCACCACCATTTTGGCGAAACCGCGCCTGCACGAACCAAGCACAGAATCTTCGTTCATGGCTTGCAGATGCGCAGAAAGGTCTTGGTGACTTCCTGAAGCAGCGAGCTGGAATGCAGCTGCGCTCCAGCCGCCATGGCCACTCACTGGAGTTTGATAGAAAATAAGGAAACAAACAAAACACAGAGATACGTCTGCCATATAAAACAAATCCGATCCGGACCAGAACCTGGGACTGGGGAGCTGTTCGCTCGACCCACTGCACGATCGGGCATTTACAAGGCCTCCCGCTAATAGCTGGGATGTTTGGCCATATTGCCGCTTGCCTGGTATCGCATCATATCACCCATCATATCGCCCATTTCCACCTGCTAATAGCTAGGATTGCTGGACTGCAGAGAGGATCACCACTAACCACCAACGTATCACCACGCACACCACCAGACCTGGATTACAGAAAACTTCATGAAAAGGTAAGACTATTAGCTAGATTCAGAAAGAGTTAGGCCGGCGTATCAGTAGATACGCCGACCTAACTCGGAATATGCGCTGTCCTAAGTTTAAGTGTATTCTCAAACTGAGATACACTTAAACCTAGCTAAGATAAGACAGCCTGCGCCGTCGTATCTTAGGGTGCAATATTTAGGCTGGCCGCTAGGTGGCGCTTCCATTGAGTTTGGCGTAGAATATGTAAATATCTAGATACGCCTATTCACGAGCGTACGTGCGCCCGTCGCAGTAAAGATGCGCCGTTTACGTAAGGCATTTTCAGGCGTAAAGTTATTCCATCAAATAGCTGGACTAGTAATGTTAAGTATGGCCGTCGTTCCCGCGTCTAAATTTGACGTCGTTTGCGTAAGTCGTCCGTGAATAGGGCTGGCCGTAATTTACGTCCACGTCGAAACCAATACGTCCTTGCGGCGTACTTTGCCGCAATGCACACTGGGATATGTACACGGACGGCGCATGCGCCGTTCGTAAAAAACGTCAATCACGTCAGGTCACCCCCCATTGACATAAAACACGCCCCCTCAGCCTAATTTGAATTAGGCGTGCTTACGCCGGCCACATTTACGCTACGCCGCCGTAAGTTAGGAGGCAAGTACTTTGTGAATACAGTACTTGCCTATCTAGCTTAAGGCGGCGTAGCGTAAATACGATGTGCTACGCCGCCTTAAAGTTGCGGCGCTCTACAAGAATCTAGCTATCAATCTTGGTCCTAGGAGGAGGACAAAAAAAGGAACACGGCCTCTGGCCCAGAGCAAAGATTCATGGGAGAAGGGTCCTATGAGGTATGAGGGGCGGGATTTACCCCACATGTAGGCTGCCATGGAGTCTGTCAGGAAAAGTAATTTAAAACTACTCGCACTATTAATGAATTGTCGGGTCCTGGCAATACAGATAAAAGTCATTGAAATTTATTTTTTTCAATGACTTTTCTCTGTATTGCCAGGACCAACAATTCATGAATAGCCAGGAGTAGTTTTAAATGACTTTTTTTCCTTCAGAAATTATACTTTGTGCAGGGACAATTCTAAACACGGGAAACATGTGCTACTTTACATGCACACTTTAGACACCCCCAGGTACAACATTTAAAGGAATATTTCACTTTTATTCTTTCACTTTAAGTATTATTAAAATCATTGCTCTCGAAAAAATTGCAGTTTTTAAAACTTTTTTTGCATTGATACATGTCCCCTGGGGCAGGACCCTGGGTCCCCAAACACTTTTTATGACAATAACTTGCATATTAACCTTTAAAATGAACACTTGATTTTTCCCATAGACTTTTAAAGGGTGTTCCGCAGCTTTTCGAATTTGCTGTGAACACCCCAAATTGTTCGCTGAACAGGCGACCAGCCAATGTTTGAGTCAAACGCATGTTCGACTCGAACATAAAGCTCATCCCTACTCCTGTCTCACCTTCAAGGGTGTCTGGAACTTAGCTGCAAAGGAAGCCTCTCTCCATTGGCCTCCAGCACCTGGTACGTGATAGTTTGAAAGCATTGCGATTGCTAAAATGTGAAAATGCAACAATAAGCATGAATGCTTGCTGGTGTGATTGCATAGGGCCAATGTCCCTTTGTTGTGTACCTGCCTCAGCTGGAGGCATTCCTCTGACATGTAGGTGGGTTTAGCCTACCTATATTTCCCAGTAAAGGACAGGAATAGGATGTTGCCACCTATAGGCAAGTTAGTAAGGAAGCTCTGCATCCTTTCGCACGCTTAGTTTCCCACCAGCAGATTTAATTTTTACATTGCAATTAAGTCGATCTTCGGAGAGTGCAAGGAAGCGGATTTAATTTTTTTCCACTGAAAACCATGCCTGCGAGGCTGAAATTCAGGAGTAATGGAGTTAAGAACAGCATCTCAGGGTTTGCCACCTCAGGTAATCATGCTGTAAAGTCCCTCCAGCAGTAGATGAAAATTAGAAATGAGGTGGGGTTAGGGTTGCCACCTTTTTGTCAAGCCAAACCGGAACACATTAGCAGCGCATGCCAATTTTTTTTTGTAGTACATTAAATCCATTACCTCATGTACAAAGCAATGCACAGCTATTTCTTTAAATGTAGTATACACTGTACATATATGTTTGTGATCTAAATCCGCAGAATTCCCCTTTACATCTGAATGCACAGGGTTTGTTCCCCTTTACATCTGATTCTGCAGGAGAGGAGTGCGGAGGGTATGATGGGGCAGTATGTAAAGGAGAGGAGTGCTGAGGGCATGATGGGGGCAGTATGTACAGGAGAGGAGTGTGGAGGGTATAATCGTTCTCTTCGTTCTTCTCAAGACCTCCTACTCTCTAGTTCTCTTATCACCTGCTCCCATGCTCATCTCCAGGACTTTTCCAGAGCCTCTTCAAGCCTATGGAACTCCTTACCCCAATCTCTCCGTCTATCTCCTTCTCTATTAGCTTTTAGAGGATCCCTGAAAACCCTCCTCTTCAGAGAAGCCTACCCCACCCACACCTAACAACTGTATTTTCATTTGAGTCCATCTGATCATCTCCCACAGCTAACTACCCTTTGTTCCACTTGACCCTCCCTTTTAGATTGTAAGCTCTAACTAGCAGGGTCCTCTGATCCCTCCTGTATTGATTTGTATTGTGACTGTACTGTCTTCCCTGATGTAAAGCGTTGCTCAAACTGTTGGCGCTATATAAATCCTGTATAATAATAATAATAATAATAAAATAATGGGGGTGGTACGCACAGGAGAGGAGTGTGGAGGGCATGATTGGGGCGGTATGTACAGGAGAGTAGTGCGGAGGGTATGATGGGTGCAGTATGTAAAGGGGAGGAGTGTGGAGGGTATGATGGGGGCAGTATGTACAGGAGAGTAGTGCAGAAAAGATGATGGGTGCAGTATGTATAGGAGAGGAGTGCGGAGGGTATGATGGGGGCAGTATGTACAGGAGAGAGTGCTGAGGGTATGATGGGTGCAGTATGTATAGGAGAGGAGTGCAGAGGGTATGATGGGGGCGGTATGTACAGGAGAGGAGTGTGGAGGGCATGATGGGGGCGGTATGTACAGGAGAGTAGTGCGGAGGGTATGATGGGTGCAGTATGTAAAGGGGAGGAGTGCGGAGGGTATGATGGGGGCAGTATGTACAGGAGAGTAGTGCAGAAAAGATGATGGGTGCAGTATGTACAGGAGAGGAGTGCGGAGGGTATGATGGGGGCAGTATGTACAGGAGAGAGTGCTGAGGGTATGATGGGTGCAGTATGTATAGGAGAGGAGTGTGGAGGGTATGATGGGGGCAGTATGTACAGGAGAGGAGTACTGAGGGTATGATTGGTGCAGTATGTACAGGAGAGGAGTGTGGAGGGTATGATGGTGCAGTATGTATAGGAGAGGAGTGCGAAGGGTATGATGGAGGCAGTATGTACTGCAGAGGAGTGTGGAGGGGATGATGGGTGCAGTATGTACAGGAGAGGAGTGTGGAGGGTATGGTGGTGGCAGAATGGGGGGGGGGTTCTTGCAGTGTCTATGGGGTGACCAGGGAGCAATGTTAGAAAGGGAAGGAAAGTGACCATGGAATGATGTCCCTTAGCTGGGGGGGTGGTAGGGAACAGCTCGGAGTGATGCCTGTATGAAGTGGTCTGGGGGTGATGTAAGCTGGGGGGAGTTAGGGGCTGAGAAGTGGTCCGATAGTGATGTAAATAATAATAAATGTAGCGCCCTGCTACTTTCATAGCTGGTGCTGCTCTAAATTTAGAGGGTGGTCAGAAATTTAGTTGCTTCTGACCGTGTTATTTTGGCTAAATTTAGGCCTCTGTTCCAGCTTTTGGCTGTGCTGTGAGTGACCACTATCTTTGTCTGGGGTGTTGGTCCCCACCCCAGACCGAGGGTGGCAGCAGTCAGGTCAATGCAGATTGGATATTTTTCCTAGGCAGCCAATCAGTGAGGGGTGATCGCCTCGCTGTGCATGCTGGGGAGGAGTATTTAAGGGGCAGACACCATTAGTTCTGGGTCGTCGTCATCCACCTGGGCAGTCGTCCCACCACCCCTGTGTGTGGCCCTCCTGGCCAGGGGTGTGTGTTCAAGTGTTCCTGGCTCCGGGACCACGTTGGTCCGGGGGGGTATTCTACTTTGTAGGCTCAGTAGTTCGACTGAGTCTGCAACTGCAGAGTGGTCCTGTGCTGTCCGTCCTGAGGGAGGAAACTGCCCGATGAAGAACCTGTCTGGGGGAGTACCGAGCACGAGGCTGGTATCTCAGGAGAGGCCCACTACTTCATCAAAGGACGCACCATTGCTGAGAGGCTGAATGATGGTCGCCTATCAGTCTTGAATTGACTAACGTTTGTTCAAGGGAGATCAGGGTGCTTAATCCTGTGTTGAGAAGGATTCTGGACCAAGAAGATTTCTGGGAATTTACAAGTAAAGATTGTTATACCTGGATCGGGGATACTGGGAATTGGAGTTCAGGCCCATATGGATAAGGTTTGGATCCCTACAAGGCAAAGCCAGAGCTGTAGCTAAGTGATGGCTGGGAGCTATGAATGAGAACAGCTGGTGTGATGGTCTCTTGACTTGAATGTATGGCAGAGAATATAGGGTGAGTGAATCTATTTATCTTTAAGATGGATTATTTCATTAAGATGAATTACAGAAAAGATATCTGTCTGTCTGCTCTGCAAACAGCCAGAAATTCTACAACAGAAATGGCGGTCCAGGCGGTACTGTTCTTGGTTTTCCCTGGGCATCAGATGGGGGATTTGGGGTATGTTCTGATGCATCGGGAAGACCATGCTTTGGAAAAGAACAAAGTTTTCATCTTTTTGAAATAATGCTTGAAGTGTGTGTGATTGTTTGTGTGTGTGTGTTCGATTGGATGTGTGTGTGTGACCGTGTGTGATTGGATGTGTGTGTGTGACCGTGTGTTCGATTGGATGTCTGTGTGTGACCGTGTGTGATTGGATGTGTGTGTGTGACCGTGTGTTCGATTGGATGTGTGTGTGTGACCGTGTGTTCGATTGGATGTGTGTGTATGACTGTGTGTTCGATTGGATGTGTGTGTGTGTGTGACCGTGTGTTCGATTGGATGTGTGTGTGTGATTAGACATGTGTGTGTGACCGTGTGTTCGATTGGATGTGTGTGTGTGACCGTGTGTTCGATTGGATGTGTGTGTGTGTGACCGTGTGTTCGATTGGATGTGTGTGTGATTGCGTGCGTTTGTGAAATCGAGTGGATTTGATCGTATATGTATGTGTGATTTTGATTGTGTGTATGCCTGAATGCTGTATGATTGAACAGATTGAAGTTATGTGCCCATGGTTTACAGTGAAGTTGTTTGGAAAAGCTATTGTGTAAGACAGCAGCATTGTGCCATGTGCTTTGGTGGGGGAAGGACGATTTGTTTGAGTGTGGCTGAACAGTTTGTGTAGGCAAGGCATGTTCCATTGTGTAAGATGGCTTCTCTGGCCATGTGGCTTGGGGGAGGGGCGGACAGTGTTCCGATTTTGTGTTTCTTGACTTTGCAACTTTCAGAACAAAGTTAGATATAACATTTTATGATGCATATGGAAACTGTATATTGTGGATGATTTGTCAGTATAGAGGTGGGATTATTCAGCCTGCAATATGTGCGGCTGAGACTTTTTTTGTATATTATGAATGTCTTGTTCCTGTGTATGGAATGTTCATGTGAATGATAAATAGAGATTGTGCTGTAAACAATAGCATACAGGCTTTTTATGTTGGAAGGTTTTAAATGATGTGACCTCACTGTGTATATTTCTTAAATGGCTTGTTATAAAAGGTGATGCCGCGGTTTGTACATGAACTTTGAGAAAAGAGTGTTTTTGTTTTAATGTTGCGCATGTAGCTAGAAAATGTTTTTAATGTTCATTTTTGTTTGTCTTTGTGGAGAAAGATTCTAGGCAGGTTTTTGAAAACTGAATCTGGCGGCCATATTGTTTGCTGCCATGGTCGGCGGCCATTTTGGCGGGAACAATACTGTGCAGTGGAATTTAGCAGCCTTTGGGGCAGATTTTGATGTTTAGTGCGAATTGAGTAGCACGGTCTTTTTCTGTGTTGGGATCTGGTGGACAACATTTTTGTTTTCCCTTGTGTGTGTAGTACTGTCTGTCCTGTGGTAAGAAGAGGTGATTTGGAGGCGCAGTTAAATTGTTTTTTGCAAGCGTAAATGGCGCCATTGTTGCTTGGCTTGTTGTCGGCCATTTTGAGATGCAGTTTAAGCGCTATCTTTTGAATAGTGCTTGCATGCTAGGGCTAATTTATATACAGGATCTGACTAACCTACCGGCTGACTTTGCAGTGTAAGAATGGAGGCTTTTGTGTAGAATTTCGTTTTTGGGTGAAAGACTCTGCTTTGCATGCACTGAATTTTGATGGGACTGGCTTTTGACTGCGTTTTTGTGCACAGTGATGTGCGTTTTTGTTTTTAATATCGGTTTAAAATGAAATCTCTATTTTACACTGAATTCCAATAGATAGTAAAACTAACTTTAACTGAGTTTTTGGTACCCTCAACAGTGTGTGTTATTTTTATTTTATTTGCATTTTTAATTGTTTGGGCATTTTCTTTGAGTATCTCAGAGGGAAATTCATGCACCTTACAGTTTTATACTGTAAATACAGTTTTGGGTATGTGAGAGCGAAAAGGGGGGCATCGCCATTGTTGTTGCGACATCTAGATGCAGGTAGAAAGAAGCCATAAAATTGTTCTGAAAAGTGGAGGATTTCATGGTGCGTTGTAAGTTGTCTGATGAACACATTTAGGAGGCTTTATATCGTGAGACAGGTCGGGCCGTGTAGAATAATCGGAATTCTTGTGCGCGATTGTATTAGCATAAATGTGAGGAGTATTACGATACCAGCCCAGTCAGGCCGTGTATAAAAATCGGAAATCCGGGTGTCGGTTATGATTATAAAGGCGCAAGTCATAACCCCTCCGAAAATAAAGCGCATGGTACTCTGGATGCAGAGGTCACCAAAAAAAGCGATTTGAATCGTCATGGGATGTGCCGCCCATGCAGTGGTGCACTGCATGGGCGGCACATCCCATGACGATTCAAATCGTCATGTGGTGCAGTCAGACAGCTGCACCACACATGAGGTCTGGGTTTGGGGCTCCGGACATGAGACCCCTTAAAGAATGACATAGGTGGTCAAAGGGTACAGTAAGGTGTACTCCCTTGGAAAGTACTCTGGCTGGAGGTACGAGACCTCAGAATAAAGATACCTTGGATGTAGTTCAGATGTGGCTTCAGAAATCTGTAATGATGAGTGTGGATGGAGGTGTGGTACACGCTTTGGTGACCCTCAGAGGAGAACGTTGTATAGCTGGTCTATGCAAGGCTCTCACGCTGTTCTCATATTTTCCCCATTGTATTTTCTTCTATTGCTGAAAGTGAAGGCAAATTTCCGGCTGTTTTTTTTTTTTTTTTTCATTTTTGGTTTGGATACTATGAAGGTCTCCTCCACATTTGTATCTGAATGTTTGTATGTAGTAACATGAATGTCTTTGAATTTACCGCGGCGATCCTCCGACGCGTCACGGCTGTTGTATTTTTGTAGGAACGGGAAAAGTAAGAGTTAGAGAGTTTTGTTTTGAATCGGTTTTGAAAGAATGTCATTGAAAATTTACAAGAATGTCATTTTTGTTTGCCATTCTCTGCAGGATAAATATGAAGGATGGAGTAATGATTTCTGCTTATAAGTATTTTTCAGGTCCAAGGAATTTCTGGAAGTGTTTGTAACATAGAGAGCAGGTGTATGTAGACAGCTGTACACATGGATAAATACGAGTCTAAGGAGGTGAAAGTATCATAAGCTACTTCATTGTTTCTTCTTCCTCCAGTCTGTAATGAGGAAGAAAAGGGGGGGGATAAATAAATGTAAAAGTGACAGTTTTTCAAACTAATAACACTAATCTTTCTAATTCTAATCAAGTTTGTGCCAAGACTGTCTTCCTTTGATAGAATTTGAATCGGCAAGCAGCAGTCTGGCGAAGTAGGTTCCCATCTTAGATGCTAAGAACCTCCCAATGGTTCCAGGTATTACAGGCGGTGGTAAGCGATTACAGGAGATGGTAAGCGATTACAGGCGACGGTGAGCGACGCACAGATCGTGCAGTGAACACAGTCCTGATGTCTGGGTTATTGTCATAAGGTTTGTTTGGAGGTCAACAAAACCAGGGTTGTACTCCCCTCATCAGCTGTCACGTCTATTCTCAGGTGATGGGGTGGGTGCGATCACTGTAACATGAACTTCAAAGGGTTCAGGAGTCTCTCCTGGTCCCTGACACGGTAATTGGTTTTCATTTTTCCCAACCAGGTGACTGGGTCGTTTGTAAAGAAGCTTGATGGATGAGACTACGCCAGCCACTGCAAGAAGCGGCTCAACCACATAAAAAAAAATGAGTAGTATCTTTGTTTATTTTGTATTTGTTTGTTTAGTAAATTTTAGCAAGGGTAACGATGAAATACATCCCAAGTTATTATTTAAAGTGTATTCTATGACTAATTAAGAAAGTGGACAGGACCGATTGTGGGGTCTGTTCTGAGTCTCCACCGAGCTTTAGTGCCCAGCGATGACAGCGGTACATGCCATTTATGATGTTATGATTGGTATGAGGATTATTGACAAACTAGTGAAGACTCCAAACAGACACTTGTCAATGGAATTTAATGATATGTTTTTAGAGGGTAGAATTGGTTATCGTTTTTATGGCTCCGCCTCTGGTCGGTTGGGTATCATGACAAATAGGTAGCCCACAAGTGTGTAACTTTAGTTGGTGTTTATGCGGATCTATAGCTTATAAGGTAACCCCCCCAATGCAAGAGGTTCATGCGTGGTGGTGAAGCTGTCCCAGCATCCTATATCGCGGCCGATCGCAAGGATCTGATGGCACAAGAGAAATTAGGAATGTCAGGGACAGCAAGAAGGGAATTGTTCACCAACCCCGACCAGGTCTGGGCATGGTTTCCTGCATGTACAAGGTGGGGGGGCTTGAGCTTATGATACGATTGAACAATTCTAGCCTATTGAGGATGGAATGTTTCATGTAACTGTTGAAACTACAAGGAAGTTCTCACAGTCCAAGGGCGATTTCTGGGAATTTACAAGTAAAGATTGTTATACCTGGATCGGGGATACTGGGAATTGGAGTTCAGGCCCATATGGATAAGGTTTGGATCCCTACAAGGCAAAGCCAGAGCTGTAGCTAAGTGATGGCTGGGAGCTATGGATGAGAACAGCTGGTGTGATGGTCTCTTGACTTGAATGTATGGCAGAGAATATAGGGTGAGTGAATCTATTTAGCTTTAAGATGGATTATTTCATTAAGATGAATTACAGAAAAGATATCTGTCTGTCTGCTCTGCAAACAGCCAGAAATTCAACAACAGAAAGTCTGTGGCAGAGACTTTACTAAAGTTCTGTGTGACACTCTGGCTGATAGGCTGGTGAGAGAGGCCTATCCAGGTGCACTATACCTACTCTGGCTAGAGTGGCGACGAAAGTTATCGCTGGAAGCAGAACTGTTTCCAAACCTAGTTACACGCCTGAACCCACTACCTACTACTTCTTCTATCTCTTCAGCTACTACTACTTTTGCCATTTTTACCCCGTTGGGTAATAAAGCACAGAAAAAGACAGCTACAGTGTGGACTTTCTTACAGCTCTCATCCAGTACCCTAGATGGCGGAGAAATAGAGGTAACATGCCACCCAAAACAAACCAGCAGCTCCTTCGGGGGTAGTGCTACATAAAAAAAAAATCTTTCGTGCTCATCCACTAAAAACATATACAACAATAAATCATACAACAGTACTACTTGATGGAAACAATCTGTTATACACTGTAAGTACAGATCTATGTAAGCCAGCTCCTAGCACTCTGTATACCCAGATAATGTTAAGGTAATGTATGACTATTCATATAACCCTGTGTTATCAAGGCTCTGAGTCTGTACATTCAGAAGTGTGAACTCATCACATTTATACAGGTTACATGAATGGTCATTAATTACTGAACATTATCTAGTCTGAACAATTGGGGGATGTTTGCATAGACAGACTGTTCAGGCTTAGAAGTTATCTGACAAATGTGATCAGACTGCAGACTCTCCCTCCCCCACACTCACTTTCTCCTCTGAGTCTCCTGTCAACTTAACCCTTCATTCACTGCATCTTCTGAAGAAAAAATCCTCCTGAAACTTTGAAACTATCCTCCCTAGGAGACTTCTCCCAGAAGAAAATCAGCTCACTCACCTCCTCCCTTTCTCTGGCCAGCCCGACAGGAGCTACAGTGAGCTCCGCCTCCCAATTCTCTCGGCACACCGCACTGGTGATTGGACGGGGAGTTGAGTCAGATAACAAGGACCCTGCACGAGACTGGGGGGTGGGGGAGGAGACAGAAAGCAGCTTTGGATTGAGAACACACACTGCAGTCAGTATATTCTTTACATCCAAATGCCGCTGCTGCTGTCTCATAATGACCGGTGTGCTGATGGTCCCCCCTGCCCAAATGGTCTGTCCTTGTTTAGGGCCGAATCATGTACCCAGGTTACAGGCAGTACAAAACCCGGGCAGATGTACTGTCCGGGTGAATCCCGTACAGGTGGCAACCCTAGGTGGGGTCGGTGATTAGCAGGTGATCAGAAGGGGGTTGGAATGTAGAGAATCCTAACATTCTCTGCAGCCTTCCTGATGGTCATATGTGGAGTTACTAGACTTCACCTTCTATAAATGTATTGTAATTGTTAAGATGTGATCCAACATTAAGATGCAATAAGCAACAAAGTTGTAAACTTGAGTCTTTTGTCACATGGCTGTGTGTGTGTAAAAAAACAAATGAATATAATCAGTAATGATCAAAGGAGGGAATTAATGTATAGTATATAATTAATGTATAGTACATGCTCATACCATATTATACATTAATGGTGGTTGATGTTAATCTAAATATTGTTTATTAATAGTACACATACATAATGTTAGGTTATTTTATATTCTGTATTAAGCATGATAATAATTAATGTGTGGATGTATTTTCCATTTTATATAAGTAGTTATGATGGCTGCTTCAGCGTATATGATAAACAACTTCTTGAAGACTTTCCTGGTATTTGGAATATTGGTAATATGTAAGAGGGTACTGATACTGTATTTCGGGGTGATTTGCCATTGGTAAGTCATGTGTATGTAGTTAAGATAAAGAGATGTGCCGTGTACACATGTTGCTTTTGATAAGTAACCCTATAAAAAAGGCTTTCTTGAAATCTATCAGATCAGAGCAAATGTTGATGCGCATGTAAGTATGCTCTCCACGGTGACAACATGAATTTGTTACTCATATCGCATCTGAAGGTTGATTTCACAGGTGTGAAGAAAATAGACTTTATTCTGGATTTTCTCATAGGTTCTGTTTGTTTTTTAAGAACCCCTGGACCGATCTGGGTGAAATTTGGATAAGTGGGTCCCCCAGATCGGGGCTATCAGTGGATATGTAATGGTAGGGATACCTTGTGTGGAAAAGGGGTGTTCCAACTTCTGGGAACATTGGGGTGCTCTCTGCCTGGAGATGATCGGTTTATTCCTTAAACTGATCTCAATATCTCAATGTGTCATGTAAATGAACTTTGGTCTGTCTCTCCAGAAGTGTTCATTGTGTGAATTTCTATTGTTTAGCAGGTGAGAAGAGCTTACCTCTGAATCATCTCGTCTGGGCAAATGACCAGTAATGAACTCATGTGGATTCTATCGGAGACAGACGTCTGTCTCCTAAAAGAGGTCTATTAAAGGGGTGGCTCGTTAGTAACACCATTGTATGATGTTGTGGAAGGAGGGTGTCATTGTCTGATTACGTCAAGTATTCCGTTTTGCTGTATATAAGTAACCTGCCCTCTCAATAAAGCTATTCTATACCTGGACACCCTTCATGAAGTCTTGGCTCATGTTTGGGGGGAACATTCTAACCATTCGGAAGAATCATCTTGGAAACTGCATTCATCTCCACTATCCCTCTACCTTCATTGGTAGCAATAATCACTTATGCTCAGCAATTGAGGGATCGAAAGAAGGCCGCAGTACCTTAACTCCTGCAGGTCTTAACAACAGGTTCCTCACAAAACAAGGAACTTGAGATTAAGATCTCTATTCGACTAAATGGAGTGCGATTTGGCCATAATCTTTTATGTATGTTTTAATAACCTCTGTAAAAAAAAAACTATGTTATAGATTATGCATGTGTTGTGGTCCATAAAAGGACCATAAAAGTCCACAATTTTTTGATTAATAAACTTTAGGATGAAGGTACTTATACACCTATTAAAGTAAAAAAAAAAAAAAAAAATTATTCCTACAGCAGTCAAATGGTTGTTATGGGCAGCATCATTCATTTTAGTGGTATATTGAATTATGTTGTATTATATAAAAAAAAGAAAACGGGTGAGGTTGGATATAGATGGCCTCATGTGTTGCACCGTCAAGGCTTTCTCAAAGGAGCAATGTGCGAGACTAGTGGTAAGGTCATCGCGGGGAGTGGAGTATGGACGCCATATATTGGATATATGGATGTGACATGCCTTGTTTTATCTGCTGAAAATTTATTTTTTTACCATCTTCAATAAAAATCGCAAGAATGATCTGAACTATCAGTGTCCTTCTGCTTCCCACATATCTTGCCATTGGGTGAAAGTCTGTGAGGAAAGAGGAAGACTGGAGAGGAGTTTATGTTTGTACACATGTAACTAACATGCAGCGGATGTCCTTTTATCAGTAAGGGGTCCAACTATTTAGGTGAGCAGATACCCATAAGGTGGGGTGAAGGGAACTCTGGTGTGCATGGTGTGGAACTGATTGGTGTTGAGGGGTTTTAGACACACAGTAATCACACCTCCTTGATTAGTGACCACAGAAAGAAAGCTCCCATGACGTTTTTCATCAGGAAACAGACTGTTCAGAACAGAGAAGAATTACAGCAACATCAGAGCAAAAACGAACAATGAGGACATAAAACCAGGACTGCAGTAAGGAAAGGGAAGCTATTTAGCTAAAAAAATGTTTTCCTTTAGTGACCCTTTAATTGCAATAGGAGATTGCACGAAAACTGAATGGTATATGGGACTTGCTTTATTTTATTTATTTTGATTTTTGTCTACCACTGTTGCACTTTATATTGACTTTGAAACTAATATTTAATATCACTGTGATATATGGATTGATTATGCTATCATTTATTTAATGATTTACATGATTCATTGCACATTCTTTACATATTTCTATAGTTCATTGTAGATGCATTGAGGTTTGATCCACTCACTGATTTATGATTTTCTTACTGATTTATCATATCCTAATAGATGTGTGTGTGTATTACACACACACACATATATTTTATTTAGATAGTGTTTATAATTTATTGATTTGGGGTCTTTGCACTGACAGCGCTTCACTGTGTAATATTTGTTTTTGTTGTAGTGCGATGAGTGTACACTTTGTAGTGATAGTGCTTTCTGATTATTTATCTTTTTTAAATATTTTTGAATGGCCCATGTTTTTTTTATATACTGTATATTCACATAAAAAAAAGGACCTAGATACATACCAGAATACTACAGGCTAGTTAGCTTTACATCAATAGTTTGTAAAAAAAAGACCAGTCATTTCCAAGAATTTGCTGGTGAATATGGTGTCATTGGTAGTAACCAGCAGGGGTTTATGGAAGACCAACCTGTTAATATTCTATTAGGAAGCGGGGGAGCTAATGCCCCCTCTATTGTCCAATAGTGGATGTGCCGAAAAGGAGCATTGCCAAATTGGGCGTGGTCAAAACATGAATGTTTCTTCATGCACTATGCCAATTGAGACCAGCAATGATAATCCCAGAAAGTGTCTGCCAGAAAATAACCCCTGCAAGTGTAAGGGCCAGCAATGCTAACTCCCAGCAAGTTTAAAGACAAGCAATGATAACCACCAGCATATGTCAGGATCAGTGTAGAACCCCCAGTGTACTAGAATAGGTAGTGTTAGATTTTTGTTAGAGTAGGTAAAATGTTTAGGCTTGGCTACCAAGCCTGTGTTTTAATCTGGGCCGGGTGAGTGATCCAGGGAAGCATGGTATGACTCTGCAGGCAGCATCTCTGATACCTCCTCCTACTTCTGGAACTTGCTAGAAACCTCCGGAAGAATGGGATAGAGGTTAGAAGGAGATGCCTGGAGTATTCATGAGGCCCCTGACCAATCCCCAACAGGTGGGTTGGCAGGGGGTAGGCCCCCTCAAATACTCTGGGTCAGCTCAGCTGGGCAGGAGAGTTTGTGTGGAAGTAGGAGATAGAGTGCTAGGAGGCTGCCATGGGCCTCTGAGGGGGCTCTGGTCTGGGAGCTTGGGTGCAGGAGGAATCCTCTGATATCCCAAAAATGAGTCCTGTCCAGTGACATGGGAGCAGGTATGAGGACAGCAGGAGCCAGTGAGCACATCAAGGAGAAGACAGCCAGGTGGGCTGGTGAGTGTTACAGTTGGGATGACTGAGAAGCAGCCTGAGAGGGCTGGGTGAGAGCAGTCTGAGGTGGATGCAGAGTCAGTATGGGAGGATCAATAGCCACATGAGGACAGCTGGGTATTAGGACCTTCTACACAACCAAGGGGCCCACGGTCCCTGCCTGTAAAGGGCATTTGCTAAACTTTACTGCTCTGGCACCTTGGAGGCAAGGTTCCCCACTCTTCTTGAGCCAGAACCTCCAATACTCCTCACGAGAAATCTCTGGACAACTGTGAAATGCAGCTTGGGACTGACAGGCTTTATTTAGTAAAGGACATTATGGTTTAACTCGGTTTATAGAGAACTGTTCAAATTGGAGGTGTTTTAGGTATGGGAGGCATTCAATACATATCCCAATTATGTAATCAAAATATGTTAAATCCTTCTTGGAACTACAAGCTGAATTTAATCTACGTAGGCAGAAGTTTTTTAAATACTTGCAACTACAACATGCATTACAGGCTCAGAGGAACTAATCTATGAGGATATTTTTCCTCATCAAACTTGTGCAGAGCCAGCACCTGTCAGCTCCTAGTAGGGCAGGACACTTTCCTGTGAAGGTTCGGAAGCTTTGAGAGCGGCAATCCTTTTCTCTAGGAACTAATCTATGTTGGTCCTATCTGATCACCCTCTAATACGAGTCATATTCAATGAGCCCGATAAGAAGTATGATCTTACAAATCTACTCCACAATAATCTCTACTGTACAGGAATTGGCTTCTTTGCCTTGCAGATGATAAGATTTAGGTGATATTAGTGGTGAAGTATGGGAGATGCGTTTACAGTCAATACCCTTTATCTCCGTCTCACCTTCACACAAGCTGTCACACCTGTTTCTATTGCATAGAGCATACTGCACTACAATACAGCTCCATTGCTTGGGAAGGGGGATTCCCCCATATGATATGGCAATGTCCCAAATTGTTCCGTTATTGGAAAGCTGTGATTGACATCATCTCAACAGTATACATGGTCAAGGTTTAGCTAGATCCTATAGATTTTTTCTGTTGGACAAGGAAATTTTCACTCCCCCGATCAATATTGCTGTACTTAGGCTTTTATATATTGCACAGAAACAAATCACTAGATTTTGGCTATTCTCGCATTCGCCCACAAAAAACAAACAATGGGTAGAACAGCTAACTTACCAACATAGAAATGTCAGCCATAAATTATACTCTATATGGCAGGCATGATAGCTATGACTAAGCACTAGTGTTAGTGCGAAACGCATCAGCAGTTGGGTTTTATTTTATTTTACTTTGCTGTGACTTGTAGTGCTGTCCTTTTTTCAATAAAGGCTACAATTTGTTCAGTGTGCGGCTGTCCAGAGACAATCTTTGTTCCTGCTTTGCTAAGTGCATTGCCTGCACCTGAGTTGTCTGCAACGGTGGATGTTCGTCTGGGTTCCCACCTGGAGCGGCTATTCCCTTTCCCCAGGCATGGTTGGATACTTCTGAACTTGCTCAACCTCAAATGGTCATGCATAGACTTCTACAGGTATAAAAGCTAAATACTTCTTGATCTCACACCCCAGGGTAGGATATACAGTGCCTTGAATAATTATTTATACCCCTCGAAATTTTCCACATTTGGTCAGGTTATAAACAAAAAAGGAAATGTATTTTATGTGATTGACCAACACAAAGTGGCATATAATTGTGGAGTAGAAGGAAAATTATAAATGTTTTTCAATTTTTTTTTACAAATAAATATGTGAAAAGTGTGGCAAGCATTTGTATTTAGCCCCCTGAGTCAATACTTTATAGAACCCCCTCTTTTTTTGGGTATGTCTCTACCAGCCTTGCACATCTAGAGTGAGGCCCTGTACACACGATCAGTCAAAACTGATTAAAACGGACTGAAGGTCCGTTTCATCGGTTAACCGTTGAAGCTGACTGATGGTCTGATGTGCCTACACACCATCAGTTAAAAAAAACAATCGTGTCAGAACGTGGTGACGTAAAACACACGGTGTGCTGAAAAAAACAAAGTTTAATGCTTCCAAGCATGCGTCGACTTAGATTCTGAGCATGCATGGCCTTTTGACCAATGCTTTTGCATACCAACGATCGGTTTTGACCCATCGGTTAGGCGTCCATCGGTCCAATTTTAAAGCAAGTTCTCTTTTTTTGGACTGAAGGACAACTGTCTGATGGGGCCTACACACGATCGGTTTGGACTGATGAAACTGTCCTTCAGTCTGTTTTCATTGATTTGGACTGATCGTGTGTACGAGGCCTGACATTTTTGCCCATTCTTCTTTGCAAAATATCTCAAGCTCTGTCAGAGTGGATGGGTAGAATCTGTGAACAGTAATTTTGAAGTCTTGCCACAGATTCTCAATTGGATTTAGGTCTGGACTTTGAGCCATTCTAACACATAAATATGCTTTGATCTAAACCAGTGGTTCTCAACTACTGTCCTCAGGACCCACTAACAGGCCAGATTTGCAAGATAACTGAAATACATCACAGGTGATATCATTTGCTGCTCAGTGATTGTAGTATACTAGTCTGCATCTCCCCAAGGTAATACTTAAAATCTGGCCTGTTAGTTGATCCCGAGGACAGAAGTTGAGAACCACTGATCTAAACCATTCCATTGTAGTTCTGGCTGAATGTTTAGCGTCGTTGTCCTGCTGGATGGTGAACCTCCGCCCCAGTCTCAGGTCTTTTGCAGACTCAAAAGGTTTTCTTCTAAGATTGCCCTGTATTTGGCTCCATCCATCTTCCTATCAACTCTGACCAGTTTCCCTATCCCTGCTGAAGAAAAGTATCCTCACAACATGATGCCACCATCATGTTTCATGGTAAGGATGGTGTGTTCAGGGTGATGCGCATGTTAGTTTTCTGCCACACATAGCATTTTGGTCTCATCTGACCAGAGCACCTTCTTCCACATGTTTGCTGTGTCCCCCACATGGCTTCTCACAAACTGCAAACAGGACTTCTTATGGCTTTCTTTTAACAATAGCTTTCTTCTTGTCACTCTTCCATAAGCCCAGGTTCACACTGGGCTGCAGGAGTGAAGCCGTGTGAGTTCAGCTGAACTCGCACAATTTTACTCCCGCTGGCAGTCCCGATTTCGCAAAATGTAGTACAGAAACTACTTTTTTAAATTGGTGCAGCGCCGCAGATGCAAGCGATTAGGATGGTGCCATTTAGGACAATTGCCGGCAAATGCCGCCGATTTGAGGTGTGATCTGACATGTCATACCGCATCTCAAATCGTACCAATGTGAACCAGGGCTAAAGTCCAGATTTCTGGAGTGCATGACTAATAGTTGTCTTGTGGACAGATTCACCCACCTGAGCTGTGGATCTCTGCAGCTCCTCCAGAGTTACCACTGGCCTCTTGGCTGCTTCTCTGATTTATGCTCTCCTTGCCCGGCCAGTCAGTTTATGTGGACGGACATGTCTTGGAAGGTTTACAGTTGTGCCATACTCTTTCCATTTTCAGATCATAGGTTGAACAGTGCTCCGTGAGATTTTAAAGCTTGGGATTTTCTCACCTCGTCTTTCAGGACAGCACTTGGAGAGAGCGCAGCTCCACCCACTTCCCAGGAAACACTGCAGCAATTGCTTTAAATTCCGCCCACTTCCACCATGACCTCAGTTGTTGTGTTTCCTCCGGACATAGTGGAAACGCTGCAGGGAACCAGGGGTGTGCTGTACTCTCTCCAGGTGGAGGTGGCTGGAGCATACCTGCGGTCGGTTTGTTGTTTTCTCAGGCGGACCCAGCATCCCCCCTGACGGGTGGGGGATGCTCCGGTGCTTTCCCCTTCTCGAGTCCGGCGAGGGCGAAGGCTGCTGGAGGTCTCTGCTCCCATAGACCGGGCATAGTGAGCTAATGGAACAGGTCGGGTGCCTGTTCCGGGTTCACGATGGTCCATTCCGGATGGCGGTCGACGTCATTTCCAGGGGAGGCGGAACTTCCGGCGCGCGGCGGCTTCCGGTTCCAGTCGCTGGAGCGCAGAGGGGGAGGCGGCCTTGGCGGTGCATTTCCGGTCCTCGTGGCGACGAGTTTGACCGGTAATATTTAAATAGAACGACCGGACGGCTGCTACACCCTGGGAGATATGGAGCCAGAGGAAGCAGCGGAGGTGGCAGGAGCCACAAGCACCAGCCTGGCCCAGGTAGGAGACAGCGGTTTCCATGTACCTGGGAATTATGTGTGTGTCCCTCCTGTTGCCCCCTTAGGGGGGAGGGGAGCCTGCAGCACTTTCTCTCTAGTTATGTCTCTGGGAGAAGTGCTTTTCTATTTTTTTGACACAGCGGTGATGGGTTTGGTCTGTTTTGTTTCACTGACTGTTGGTGGCAAGTTTGCTTATATCTGATGCACAAAAATTAAGCATAGTGTTTTTTGTGTCTTTCAGAAATGTAAAGAAAAACTTAATGTTGCATTGCCGCCACCTAAGAAAAAGTGTGCTGTTTGCAAGTCATCCCTGAAGGGATCATGGCATAAACCTTTGTGCAAAACCTGCATTGCTGATTTGGTTAGAGAGGAAGCCTCCACTAGTGCACCCTCTGAACAACCTAAGGAGATGCTTTCCTCCTTCCGGAAGGAACTGGAAGATACTTTTCAATCTTTCCGTTCCTACCTAGACAAACGTCCGGTTTCACGGTCATCCCCTAGGGCTTCCACTAGTACCCATAGGGGGGAAGTTAGTGAGTCTAAGGATGAGGAACCTAGAAGTGTGGTTTCAGGGTCTGAAGCAGAAGAAGATGAGGATAAAGATACATCTTCATCACGCTACAAGCCGTCTTTGGAGGAGGTAGATGATCTCCTGAAGACAATACAAGCTACTCTTAATATTAAGGAGGATAAGGCCCAGTTGTCATTACACGACAAAATGTAACAGGGGTTAGATGAGATTAAGCACAAAACCTTTCCAGTACATAAAGTATTATTGGATGCTGTCAAAAGGGAATGGAAGGACCCTGAGAGGGCCCCCTTCTTCTCCAAATCTTTGAAAAGGAGGTTCCCTTTTGATGCAGATGAAGCACAAGTTTGGAATAAGAAACCCAAGCTTGATGCAGCTTTTTCTAAAGTGTCACGTAACACAGACTTGGCCTTTGAGAACATGGGTGCCTTAACCAGTTCCCGACCCGCTCATGTACATATTACGTCAGCAGAATGGCACGGACAGGCACATCAACAAACCTGTACGTGCCCTGCTTGACGGGGGTCCGATCGGGACCCCCCCCCGATACATGGCGCGGGTCGGTAATCTTCAGGAGCAATGCGGGGGCGGCGGTTCGTTTTTGTCCGCCCCCTCCGGATGGCTCCCCAGCCAATCAGCTTCCTCCCCCGCCCTCCTCTGCCTGCATTGTAAACACAGGCAGAGGAGGAAGTGATGTCACCGCTCCTCCCGCCGGTATATTCGTCCGGCGGAGGAGCGGAGACATCACACAGTGAGTACACAAGCACTACACTGACACACAGACACATAGGCTTACGATCCCCCCCCCCGGTCACCCCCCGATCACCCCCACCAGCCCCCCCCTGTCACACTGTCACTAAATTGCAGTGATCATTTACTGATCACTGCATTTAGTTTCAGTGTGACAGGCAGTTAGTGTCAGGCAGTTAGTGTTAGGTCCAGGATAGCCCCCTACCCCCCCAATAAAGGTTTTAACCCCTTGATCACCCCCTAGTTAACCCTTTCACCCCCCTTTTGCCAGCGTCACTAAGCGATCGTTTTTCTGATCGCTGTATTAGTGTCGATCGTGCCACTAGGTAGCTAGTTTTTTTTGAGGTTCGCCGCCATGTTTTTATAGCATTAGAAAATTTATGGGGGTACCTAACGCTATAAAAACATGGCGGCGAACCTCAAAGAAAACTAGCTACCTAGCGGCATGAGCGACACTAATACAGCGATCAGAAAAACGATTGCTTAGTGACGCTGGCAAAAGGGGGGTGAAAGGGCTAACTAGGGGGTGATCAAGGGGTTAAAAACTTTATTGGGGGGGGGGTAGGGGGCTACCCTGGACCTAACACTTTTAACCCCTTGATCACCCCCTAGTTAACCCTTTCACCCCCCTTTTGCCAGCGTCACTAAGCGATCGTTTTTCTGATCGCTGTACTAGTGTCGCTCGTGCCACTAGGTAGCTAGTTTTTTTTTAGGTTCGCCGCCATGTTTTTATAGCGTTAGAAAATGTATGGGGGTACCTAACGCTATAAAAACATGGCGGTGAACCTCAAAAAAAACTAGCTACCTAGCGGCACGAGCGACACTAATACAGCGATCAGAAAAACGATCGCTTAGTGACGCTGGCAAAAGGGGGGTGAAAGGGTTAACTAGGGGGTGATCAAGGGGTTAAAACCTTTATTGGGGGGGGGGGGGTAGGGGGCTACACTGGACCTAACACTTTTAACCCCTTGATCACCCCCTAGTTAACCCTTTCACCCCCCTTTTGTCAGCGTCACTAAGCGATCGTTTTTCTGATCGCTGTATTAGTGCCGCTGGTGCCGCTAGGTAGCTAGTTATTTTTTGAGGTTCGCCCGCCAGGTTTTTATAGCGTTAGGTACCCCCATACATTTTCTAATAAAGGTTTTAACCCCTGATTGCCCCTAGAGTTAACCCTTTCACCCCCTATTGCCAGCATCACTAAGCGATCATTTTTCTGATCGCTGTATTAGTGTCGCTGGTGCCGCTAGGTAGCTAGTTAGTGCCAGTAACGCTTACACCCACGCGCAAAGCATACTCCCCCCATATGTGGAATTACACCCCAAAATACATTCTGCTGCTTCTCCTGAGTACGGGGCTACCACATGTGAGACTTTTTGGGAGCCTAGCCGCGTACGGGACCCCAAAAACCAATCACCGCCTTCAGGCTTTCTAAGGGTGTAAATTTTTGATTTCACTCCTCACTACCTATCACAGTTTCGAAGGCCATAAAATGCCAAAATAGCACAAAAACCCCCCAAATGACCCCATTTTGGAAAGTAGACACCCCAAGCTATTTTCTGAGAGGGATGTCGAGTCCATGGAATATTTTATATTTTGACACAAGTTGCGGGAATATGATAAACTGATTTTTTTTTGCACAAAGTTGTCACTAAATGATATATTGCTCACACATGCCATGGTTATATGTGGAATTGCACCCCAAAATACATTCTGCTGCTTCTCCTGAGTACGGGGATACTACATGTGTGGGACTTTTTGGGAGCCTAGCCGCGTACGGGGCCCCGAAAACCAATCACCACCTTTAAGATTTCTAAGGGCATACATTTTTGATTTCACTCCTCACTACCTATCATAGTTTTGAAGGCCATAAAATGCCAAGATGGCACACAACCCCCCCAAATGACCCCATTTTGGAAAGAAGACACCCCAAGCTATTTGCTGAGAGGCATGTTAAGTCCATGGAATATTTAATTTTTTTGCCCCAAGTGATTGAATATTGACCAAAAAATAAAAAAAATTACAAAACGTTGTCACTAAATGATATATTTCTCACACTTGCCATGGTTATATGTGGAATTGCACCCCAAAATACATTCTGCTGCTTCTCCTGATTATATGTGGAATTGCACCCCAAAATACATTCTGCTGCTTCTCCTGAGTACGGAGATACCACATGTGTGGGACTTTTTAGGAGCCTAGCCAAGTACGGGACCCCAAAAACCAATCACCGCCTTCAAGAATTGTGTGAGAAATATATCATTTAGTGACAACGTTTTGTAATTTATTTTTTATTTATTTTTTTGGTCAATATTCAATCACTTGGGGCAAAAAAATTAAATATTCCATGGACTCAACATGCCTCTCAGCAGTTTCCCTGGGGTGTCTACTTTCCAAAATGGGGTCATTTGGGGGGGTTGTGTGCCATCTTGGCATTGTATGGCCTTCAAAACTGTGATAGGTAGTGAGGAGTGAAATCAAAAATTTGCGCCCTTAGAAATGCTGAAGGCGGTGCTTGGTTTTCGGGGTCCCGTACGTGGCTAGGCTCCCAAAAAGTCCCACACATGTGGTATCCCCGTACTCAGAAGAAGCAGCAGAATGTATTTTGGGGTGCAATTCCACATATAACCATGGCATGTGTGAGCAATATATCATTTAGTGACAACGTTTTGTAATTTATTTTTTATTTTTATTTTTGTCATTATTCAATCACTTGGGACAAAAAAAAAAATATTCAATGGACTCAACATGCCTCTCAGCAGTTTCCCTGGGGTGTCTACTTTCCAAAATGGGGTCATTTGGGGGGGTTTTGTACTGCCTTGCCATTTTAGCACCTCAAGAAATGAGATAGGCAGTCATAAAATAAAAGTTGTGTAAATTCCAGAAAATGTACCCTAGTTTGTAGACGCTATAATTTTTGCGAAAACCAATAAATATACGCTTATTGCGATTTTTTTTACAAAAGACATGTGGCTGAATACATTTTGGCCTAAATGTTTGACTAAAATTTAGTTTATTCGATATTTTTTACTTTTTGTTATAAGAAAAATCATTTTTTTTCAAAATTTTCGGTCTTTTTCCGTTTATATCGCAAAAAATAAAAATCACATAGGCAATCAAATACCATCAAAAGAAAGCTCTATTTGTGGGAAGAAAAGGACGCAAATTTTGTTTCGGTACAACATTGCATGACCGCGCAATTACCAGTTAAAGCAGCGCAGTGACAAATTGCAAAAACACCTTGGGTCTTTAGACAGCGTATTGGTCCGGGGCTTAAGTGGTTAAAAGATAACATGGACAAAAGGGCTGATACTCTTTTGAAGAAGGCGTGGGATTCCACACTAGCCAACCTAAAGCCTGCTATGGCATCTACGGTAGTAGCCAGGAACCTGGAGCATTGGCTGGATAAGTTAAAAGGCCATATTGAGGCAGGTACCCCTCGCAGAGACCTTCTAGAGTCCCTTCCAGTCCTGGTGAACGCGGTAAGATACATGGCAGATGCCTCAGCCGAGTCGGTAAGGATGTCGGCTAGGTCATCAGCCTTAATTAACTCGGCTAGGAGAGCCTTATGGGTTAAGACTTGGTCAGGTGACGCAGCTTCAAAGGTGAAGCTGTGTGGTCTGCCTTTTTATGAGGATCTGGTGTTTGGTTCTGGTCTAGAGGCAGTTCTAGATAGAACAGCAGACAGAAAGAAAGCTTTTCCTTTAAAGAAGGTAGTGCCACAAACCAAGAAGAATTTTTGTTCTTTTTTCCAGTCCCAAAATTCAAAAGAGGCACAAAGAGGAGGAAAGTCCTGGCGGCCCCAGAGGGGCCGAGGGAAGCCGGGGGTGTTGTTTCGTTCCCCCAGTCAGCCCGCAAAACCCCAATGACGGTCTCCCGGCTGTGGGAGGATGTCTTCAGTCGTTTCTTCCACAGTGGGAAGTGGCGACTTCTAGTGCGTTCGTTCTCAAGGTGATCACAGAGGGCTACGCACTGGAATTTTCGGAGAGTCCACCGTCCCGTTTTTACGTGACTCAGTTGCCCAGAGATCAGGAGAAATCTCTGGCTATGATGTCATTAATAGAAGAGTTTCTTCAACAAAGGGTTATCACTCATGTACCTCAGCAGGAGGAGGGTCTAGGGTGTTATTCCCACGTGTTCTTAGTGAAGAAGCCGTCAGGAAAGTTCAGATTGATTCTGAACTTAAAAATCCTAAACAAATCCATCCGTTACAAAAAATTCAGGATGGACACAATCTATTCAGTAAGGAAGCTTCTCCCAACAGGATGTTTTCTGGCCTCTATAGATTTGAGAGATACATACCTGCATGTCCCAATAAGAGCCTCATCACAACGCTATCTACGCTTGGCAATCAGGACGGGGAAGGAGGTGAAGCACTTTCAGTTCAGAGCCCTCCCTTTCGGGCTCTCCTCCTCCCCCAGAGTCTTTACGAAGGTAGTGGCAGAGGCATTAGCATCACTCAGGTTGGAGGGAGTGTCTGTGATCCCATACCTGGACGACCTCCTGCTGTTTGCCAAATCAGAGGAGCGGTTGTTCAGAGACCTGAGGAGGACTCAGACCCATTTGGAGGAGTTAGGTTGGATTTTAAACATGGAAAAATCGAACCTGGTTCCCTCTCAAGTGATAGTTTTTCTGGGCTATTCCATAGATTCGGTTCAGGAAAAGATTTTCCTTCCGGAGGAAAAGATAGTCTAAGTACAAGCAGCAGTAAAAGCAGTACAGACAAATCTCCCAGTAACTGTCCGGACAGCTTTGTCCACTCTGGGTCTCCTCACAGCCTCTATCCCAGCAGTTCAGTGGGCCCGTCTCCATGCAAGAGATCTCCAGCAGGCGATCCTTCAAAACTGGTCTTTCGGGGAATCGCTGGAAAAACAGTTTTTGATCCCACCTCAGGTAAAAAGAAAGCTGTGGTGGTGGAGGACTCGGGCGAACCTGGGTTTGGGTCTGTTATGGACCTTCCCCATGACAAAGATCCTAACAACGGATGCAAGTTCCTGGGGGTGGGGCGCCCATCTCGAGGGCCAGATGGCCCAGGGATCCTGGTCAAGGGAGGATTCCAGGAGATCCTCCAACTGGAGGGAGCTGAGAGCCATTTTTCTGGGGCTAGGGGCCTTCAGTCAGATTCTCCAAGGTCAATATGTCCAAGCCCTGTCAAGACAATGCCATGGCAGTGGCATATATCTCGAGGCAGGGGGGCACGAGAAGCAGGTGTCTCCTGAATCTGGCCTTACAAATTTTGTACTGGGCAGAGGTAAACGTGGCATCCTTGTCAGCGGTGCACCTGATGGGCAACCTGAACCATCTAGCGGATTTTTTAAGCAGACAGAGGGTTCTGGAGTCCGAATGGAGCTTAAACCAAGAGGTTTTTCAGGAAATAGTGAACAGGTAGGGAACTCCCCAAATGGACCTGTTTGCGTCCCAAACCAACGCAAAGGTCCCACGTTTTTTCTCCCTCAACAGCCTGGACCAAGCAGAGGGACTGGATGCGCTAGCTCAGCGTTGGTCCTTCCGCTTGTGCTACGCCTTTCCCCCGGTACAAATGATCCCGCTGGTCCTCAGAAAATTGCAGGAGGAAAGCATGACTCTAATTTTAGTAGCCCCATATTGGCCCAAGAGGCCCTGGTTTTCAGGCCTGTTGGATCTAGCGATAGAGGCTCACTGGCTGCTACCAGTCAGGAGGGACTTACTGTTCCAGGGTCCCCTTCTACATCCCGACGCAAGTCATCTAAAACTTGCGGTTTGGCTACTGAGGAACAAATCCTGAAAAGTAAAGGATTATCCAAACGTTTAGTTGATACTTTGCTTAGTAGCAGGAAGGAAGTTACCAGGGCTATTTATTTTAAGACCTGGAAAAATTTAAATTTTTGGTGTGAGTCCAAGGATTGTCCTCCTTTAAGTAATTTCTCTGTCCTGGAATTTTTGCAGGACGGGATGGACAAGGGTCTGGCAGCCAGCACCCGGTTTTTCTAGAGAGAAGGTTATCTCTGGATCCTTATATTATTAGGTTTTTTAAGGCTTTAGCCAGGGCTAGGCCTGTACCATTTAATTTTTTTCCTAAATGGGATTTATCGGTTGTTTTGAGAGGTCTGATTAAAAGACCCTTTGAACCACCTATAGAGACCTCACTTAAGTTTTGGACATTGAAGCTGGTTTTGCCAATAGCAGTCACCTCAGCTAGGCGAGTCAGTGAACTTCAAGCTTTGTCGATTATTGAACCTTTTTTGACCATCTTCCAAGATAGGGTTGTATTAAAGACAGATCCGGGCTTTCTACCTAAGGTAGCATCAGCATTTTATAGAACACAAGAGATAGTTCTACCTACATTCTGTCCAAATCCATCTGGTCCGAAAGAGAGGGACTTTCATACTTTAGATGTGAAAAGGTGTTTAGTACACTATCTAGAGATCACTAGTGAATTTAGGAAAGCAAATTCTCTCTTTGTGTTGTTCTCGGGAGCTCGGAAGGGCTATGGAGCCTCTAAAAACACATTGGCTAGGTGGCTTTGTATGGCTATTCATGAAGCTTACAAAGCTATGGATATAGAACCTCCCAAGGGAGTGGTGGCTCAATCTACAAGGGCAGTGGCAACATCCTGGGCGGAACGAGCTGGGGCTTCGCCAGAAAATATCTGCAAAGCAGCCACGTGGATGAGTTTTTCTACATTTACTCGCCATTACAGAATGGATTTGCTTGCAGCAGCAGAGCAATCTTTTGGCAGGAAGGTCCTGCAAGCGGTGGTCCCACCCTAGAGTAAGTACTCGGTTATCATCTCCAAGTGCTGTCCTGAAAGACGAGGTGAGAAAACCTTAGTTAGACTACAAGTCTTTCAGGACAGCACCGATAACCCTCCCTTTGTATTATAAAGGTTAATGTATAAATCTTAATGTGTGTAGTTGATATGTTCTGCTTATCAAATTTCAGCATGGCCGGAGGTACTCGTTAACACTGAGGTCATGGTGGAAGTGGGCGGAATTTAAAGCAATGGCTGCAGTGTTTCCTGGTAAGTGGGTGGAGCTGCGCTCTCTCCAAGTGCTGTCCTGAAAGACTCGTAGAAATACCGTTACCGGTAAGTCTAACTAAGGTTTTTTTTATAACCTAAATTACAATAAAATACATTTACATTTTTGGTTGTAACAAGACAAAATGTGGAAAATTTCAAGGGGTATAAATACTTCTTCAAGGCACCGTAAAGGGAGTTGCCCTTACATAAGTATTATTGCACTAGAAGGACTCAAAATTGCATTTACCATCCCTGCCCAAGGAGGTTATGCTTGTTGTTCAAATAATGGGATAGCAATAATCATATTCTGCTGTTGGCCATTGATTCCTCTCCCCTGCGGTGGGGTTTAAAGATACTTTTTGTATGTTTTCTTTTTCTCCACTTTAGGGTGGGAATTGACATTATCATTTAGTGGCAATCGATTATCTCTATATTTTTAAAGTATGTCACTGTTTAATGGCTGTGGTCATTTGCTTTTGTACATCTCTTTGATGTATGTCCTGGGTTCCCTATCTGTTTTGTTTATTGTATCACGTTTATGATGACTAATGGCACAATGAAAATTTTTCTGATTTTAAAAAAAAAGAGCAATTTGCTGAAATCTGACTGAGCCCTATTGTCAGATCACCTAACAGTGTGCCAGCTGGTCCTGGGAGTTGTTGTGCTTCAAGCATGTGTGCTGGATGAGCTGGGGAGTGTGTAAATAGACTGTAAAGAAGTTGTCATTAAATACTTCTGATAAAGTCAAGTGGGCATCCCATACCCTTAAAACCTTAACCCCATCCAAGTTCAACACCTATAATTAAAAATAAACACAAAAACAAAGCTGTAAGAACGGTTTCTTGACTGAAAAGTGCTGTTGAAAATTCTGTGGGCCTGGCTGTGCAGGGTGGGGTATCCCTTATTCACCTGCGGGGGTAGCACTACACCACCAATAACCTCCAAGACATTTCACAATAATTAAGGGCATACTAAAGGTTAAACCTTTTTTTTTTGGATAGTGTAGAGGGATTAGAACACTTTTCAGTTTTTATTGCTTTCTGTGCACCTGTTAAGATTCACCTTTTTTTTTGGGGGGGGGATGGGAGGGGGGAGTTATTAATTAAATAGAAATAAAATCAATGTATAAGAGTCACTAAGGGGAGTAAGAACACTATAAGGTAAATGTATGAGAAGGGTAGTTAAAGATGAATAATCACAATAAAAAAGACAAAAGGGGAGGGGGGCTGAGGGGAAGGGGTGAGGGGGGGAGGGAGGGAAGGAGGAGGGGGAAGGAGGGAAGGAGGAGGGGGAAGGAGAGGGAAAGGGAAAACATTTTTTTCTCTCCTTCTCCTCTGTCTTAACATATTTAAATATACATTTGGATTAACTTGCGCTATATAAGCGCCATAATCACTACTGGGAGAGGAGTGAAGGAGAGTGATGTTTTTTTGTATTTTTTGGGGGGGGTTTGCAATGGAAAGGGGAAGGGGTGTTCAAAGTGAATACAGGTTAAATAATAACGAAAGTACTTTATATTAATAATAAGTTCTGCATGAGAAAAGGTCATGGATAAATAGGATATCGGTAAAATGCATAAAATATCATAGAACCCGTCACACGGCTGAATGAAAGGAAAATTGTTTCATTCAGGCGTGTGACGGAGCAGTGATTTTAATAATGCTTAAAGTGAAACAATAAAAGTGAAATATTCCTTTACATTTCGTACCTGGGGGGTGTCTAAAGTATGCATGTAAATTAGTGCATGTTTCCCGTGTTTAGAATTGTCCTTGCACAAAGTGTAATTTCTGAAGGAAAAAAAGTCATTTAAAACTACTCCCGGCTATTCATGAATTGTCGGTCCCGGCAATACAGAGAAAAGTAATTAAAATAAATGACAGGCCCCCCAGTCCATTACCAGGCCCCCCTTTGGGTCTGGTATGAATATTAAGGGGAACCCCTGACATTTTTTTCAATGACTTTTATCTGTATTGCTGGGACCCGACAATTCATTAATTGAGTAGTTTCAAATGAAACATGGCATTTCAAGTAACATTCCAAAATTATTTTTAATACAACACTGCCCCCTTGTGGTAATTATGTCAAAAGTCCACTATGGTCCCCTAGAGAGTGATGCCATGGTTACAATACTTAATTTGACGTCATTAATTACAAGAAAAGTAATCACACACTCCCACTTACGGGGGGGGGGGGGGTAAAGGCTGTAAAGACATGCCAGAGGGAAGATGGGAGGAAAGGAGAACGATAGGCGAATGGAAAAATTCAGAGAAAGGGAAAGGTGTCCATTGGAACCCAGCTGACATTTCTCAGACAAAAGATTTTGATATTTCTGGTAGAGTATAACTTCTATTTATCTGTAAGAAATAAATTGTTTGAACATACATATAAATGGATCCAATTAGTCCTTGTAGCTTAAAGATTTCAATTGAAATATGATTCTAACTGCAGTATGAGTTGTGTTCCTTTTTAAACCAAAGAGAAAAATATATACAGTACATATACCGTATATGTACAAAGAGAAGAGAAAGAAAGGCGCACCAGCAGTCTGAGCTCTGATGAAGAGGCCTCTGTAGCCTTGAAACGCATCAGCCGGCAGTGACACACCTCTTTTCCCCCCATCCGGGATTGTGGCTCGAGGGGTATCCATTACCATACCGTTGTTGACAAGCCTTTTACACTATCTTGTTTGTGAGTAGTTTTCTGTTTTCTTATTTATTTATTAAACTGTCAAACGGTAATACACGAGGCTGGGGCGCCTTTCTTTCTCTTCTCTTTGTTCTCTGCTAAGATGTTCCCCGTCCCTGAAGGGCTGCAAGGCTTCTGTTACCAGTTTTGATTTTTGTGGAATATTGACTAACAGTCGGACAATCCACCCGTGCGCAGGAGTTTGTGTGTCTTTTGTGTATTACCGTATATGTACATAAAATCTCTAAAAGCTAATTTCAAAGTCTAGTAAATGGCTTAGCTATGATGTATGTTTTTTTTTTGCAAAATTTAATTTTTATTGAATTATAGAAAGGCAAATAAAACAGAATTGCTTCGTATGGTACAACAAATTGAAAACATCAACATAATGACATTGCAAAAAATTGTTCAAAAGAGGACATAAGAATAAGTAACAGGTACACAGTGTCCAGAGACGCAGATCACAGAAGTGATCCGCGTAATTGTACAGGATAAATATAAAACAAACAACTCTTAGGTAAACAGAGGTATAAAACAGGGAATAGTAATATAGACTAAGGTTAAGGCAATGGCACAGGGGTCCTGTATCTTGAGTGAGCCCAAGGTTCCCAAACTTTTTCAAATAGCGGTATGGAATCGTGGACGGAGGCTGTTAAATACTCCATCCTCCGAATCTCAGCAACTAAGTGAAGGAGTCTGGGCCACGGAGGAGAGGCACCAGACAACCAACACAATGGTATGAGCCTTTTGGCGGCTAAACGGTTAACATTTTTGGATAGGCCAGGGAATGGAAGGCCCAAGAGAAAATTCAAGGGATCAAAACGGAAGGGACACATCCAACACCTCCTGTATCAACAGCCTCACCTCTTGCCAAAAGGTTTGAATCAAGGAACATTTCCAGAAGATGTGAAACAAAGAACCAGTATCATTTCTACAACGCCAGCAGTGCGGCGAAACTGAGGGAACATATGTATGAATGACATCAGGGGTTTTATACCAAAACATGAGAATCTTTATGGCCGTTTCCCGCTGGGTCACACATTTGGAGGACTTAAAGATAGAAGACCAAACCTTCTCCCAAGTTTGGAACGTTAGAGGCTTACCTAATAAATGAGACCACTTTCTCATGTAAAGGTGTGTGGTTTCAGACAGAGGGATCGACTCATTGAGGATACGGTGAATAGAGGATATTAGGTGTAGTTGGTGGGGGCCTTGTGTACACAAAAGTTCAAAAACTGTCGGCTTATCAAGAGTCAGGGTAGGGGATTTGGAATGAAAAAAAATTATATAACCTCCGCATGACAGGGTTAACTAAGATTCGGAGTTGAAATAGAGGCGCATCGAGCCATGAAGATATCCTACCCAGGGACATACTATCTGGTAGTTGGGTTAAACAGCACGTTCACGAGTGGAGGGCAAGGCAAAGCAAGGGAATAGCTTTTGAGACATTTACGCCAGATGGTTAAAGTAAAGGTCATTGGGGCAGTACATTGAAGCTTGAAAATAGGATCCAGGGATGGAAGGGAACCCCAAACCAAAAAGCAAGGATGGACCGGATACAACACCCCCTTTTCAATGGTAGCCCATTGATTCGGAGCATGTAGAGAATACCAGGAAACAACAGCTCTCAAATGGGAGGCATAATAATATTTAACAATATCAGGAGCTCCCAAACCACCCCTGGATCTGGGGGCAAACACCACTGAGCCTGCTATACGATGAGCCCTGCCGCCCCACATGAGCTTCAAAAAACTCCTACGAAGTGCTTTCAGCTAGGAAGAGGGTACGGCAATCGGCAGCGTTTCGAAATTATACAATAATCTAGGTAAGATGGACATTTTAAGGACGTTGATCCTACCAAGAAGTGAAAGAGGATATTTCGTCCAGGTCAGCATGGATTTATTAATGTCCACCACTAAAGGGGGAAAATTAACAGAATAAAGAGATGAATAAGAGGGAGTAAGCATAACACCAAGGTAAGAAAGAAAGTCACCGCTCCAGGTGGGTCTACTATATGGTCATGCACTGGTACAGGATTCCAAGGGTGCTGGTGGTGCACTAGGCAAGCATAAAGGTTGAATGAAGAATGGATGGCCACACTCCAAAAACCGTACAGGTTGTCTTTTATTAAATGAACAGCAAAAGCATTACCAGATCACAGCAACAGAAACAGGGGACAGCCGACGTTTCGCACAAAATCAGTGCTTATTCATGGCTGGTAATGCTTTTGCTGTTCATTTAATAAATGCTTATTAAATGCTTTCTATTTTTCTGTTCAGAGCTGGCTTTATAAATTCTGGTCGCTTGTGGAACCCCTGAGGAAGCCGGTTACGGTGAAATATATTGGGTCCAACAACATCCTTAAATCGACCAGTAGCTCAATATTGGGGAATTCCAGCAACCCAAATCAGACACTCTGGCAAATTGTTTTTTTAAATCATGTATTTTGTAATGTACAAAAACCGACTTTTGAGGTTTTAAATAAATTGTTATAAAATTTAATTTTCTTACATTGTTCTTGTCTAGCACCGTCAACATCCCATTCCCTCCATTGTTCTTTTCTATTATACCAGGGATGAGGTGCGATTTTTGTATTTGTGCTTGATTGGATCATAATCTCATTCCTTCAAAACCTTACTCCATGATGTTTAAATACATCACCTGATCCAATCAATCCTGAATCCATTGACATGTGTTTATGCCTACTCATATAACTTTTTTATTGTTTTGTTGTAAACTGTACTGCGATCTTGACAACTTGATGTACAGTAGGTGAACTCGATATTGTGTCAATCTCGCTCCCTTTCTCAGCGAGATTGAGCACCTACGAGCCCCATCGCGGGAGCCAGCGCCGAGCTGGCTTGCCGCGATGGAGACAGAGCCGTCATAGAAGCGACGGGAGATCCGACTTGGATTCCCGCCAATTCTACACGTGTGCGGCGTTTGTTATGAATCCTGAGGGGGAAGTCCCCGCCGGATTTTAAATAAAAATCCGGCATGGGTTCCCCCCTCAGGAGCATACCGGGCCCTTAGGTCTGTCATGGGTTGCAAGGAGAGCCCCCCTACGCCGAAAAAAACGGCGTAGGGGGTCCCCCTACAATCCATACCAGACCCGTATCCAAAGCACGCTACCCGGCCAGCCAGGAAGGGAGTGGGGACGAGCGAGCGCCCCCCCCCCTCCTGAGCCGTACCAGGCTGCATGCCCTCAACATGGGGGGGGTTGGGTGCTCTGGGGCAGGGGGGCGCACTGCGGCCCCCCCACCTCAGAGCACCCTGTCCCCATGTTGATGAGGACAGGGCCCCTTCCCGACAACCCTGGCCGTTGGTTGTCGGGGTATGCGGGCGGGAGGCTTATCGGAATCTGGGAGCCCCCTTTAATAAGGGGGCCCCCAGATACCGGCCCCCCACCCTAAGTGAATGAGTATGGGGTACATCGTACCCCTACCCATTCACCTGCAAGAAAAGTGGTAAAAACACAAATAAACCACACAGGGTATTAAAATATTTTATTTTTCTGCTCCGGAGGCCTCCCCTGTCTTCTTTATTAGCTCTTTTACCAGGGGAGGCTTCTTCTTTGACGTCTTCGGGTGGGTGGGGGCCGCCGTCTGGTTCTCTTCCACCGCCGGGGGGGGTCGCTTTTAAAAAAGCCCCCACCCCCCGGCGGGTTTCCTCCGGCGTCTTCGGCGGGGCTCTTCTTCTTCCGCTATCCCGACGGGTCTTCTCAACTCTCCGGGGGTCTCCTTCTGTCTTCGCCGCTCTCCGCTCTTGACTCGGCGCACCCCGGTTCTTCGTCTCGCTGTCCGGTGTCTTCTTCCGTTCTGTACGTCTTCTCCTTCCGTGCTGTGATGAGTTCTTCTTCCGCGCTGTGACGTCATGTTCTTCACTTCTCTTCTTCTCCCGATGTTGACTCGCCGGTCCTCCTCGCTGAAATGACGGATGCGCGCCTTGCATCGGACCTATATAGGCCTCACAATCCCATCATGCTCTGTACCTACCCATGTGATACCTACCCACGTGGTAGGTATCACATGGGTAGGTACAGAGCATGATGGGACTGTGAGGCCTATATAGGTCCGATGCACCCGCGCACCCGTCATTGCAGAGAGGAGCCGGCGACGTGTCAACATCGGGAGAAGGAGAGAAGTGAAGAACATGACGTCACAGCGCGGAAGAAGAACTCATCACAGCACGGAAGGAGAAGACGTACAGAACGGAAGAAGACACCGGACAGCGAGACGAAGAACCGGGGTGCGCCGAGTCAAGAGCGGAGAGCGGCGAAGACAGAAGGAGACCCCCGGAGAGTTGAGAAGACCCGTCGGGATAGCGGAAGAAGAAGAGCCCCGCCGAAGACGCCGGAGGAAACCCGCCGGGGGATGGGGGCTTTTTTAAAAGCGACCCCCCCCGGCGGTGGAAGAGAACCAGACGGCGGCCCCCACCCACCCGAAGACGTCAAAGAAGAAGCCTCCCCTGGTAAAAGAGCTAATAAAGAAGACAGGGGAGGCCTCCGGAGCAGAAAAATAAAATATTTTAATACCCTGTGTGGTTTATTTGTGTTTTTACCACTTTTCTTGCAGGTGAATGGGTAGGGGTACGATGTACCCCATACTCATTCACTTAGGGTGGGGGGCCGGTATCTGGGGGCCCCCTTATTAAAGGGGGCTCCCAGATTCCGATAAGCCTCCCGCCCGCATACCCCGACAACCAACGGCCAGGGTTGTCGGGAAGGGGCCCTGTCCTCATCAACATGGGGACAGGGTGCTCTGAGGTGGGGGGGCCGCAGTGCGCCCCCCTGCCCCAGAGCACCCAACCCCCCCCATGTTGAGGGCATGCAGCCTGGTACGGCTCAGGAGGGGGGGGGGGGCGCTCGCTCGTCCCCACTCCCTTCCTGGCTGGCCGGGTAGCGTGCTTTGGATACGGGTCTGGTATGGATTGTAGGGGGACCCCCTACGCCGTTTTTTTCGGCGTAGGGGGGCTCTCCTTGCAACCCATGACAGACCTAAGGGCCCGGTATGCTCCTGAGGGGGGAACCCATGCCGGATGTTTATTTAAAATCCGGCGGGGACTTCCCCCTCAGGATTCATAACAAACGCCACACACGTGTAGAATTGGCGGGAATCCAAGTCGGATCTCCCGTCGCTTCTATGACGCGCTTGCTGGGATGTGCTGTCACTATTCCAGTGAGTGTGAGATGTCGGCGAGATCTCGGCACCACGTCGCCGAGAATCAGCGCGATGCTGTCGTGCTAAAAACACAATATCACAAACACCTACTGTAACTAACATTGGCGTCTAATTTAGCCTCTTCTATCCCTCTTTCTCCTTTCCCCCCCCTCCCTTCCCTTCCTTCCCTTCCCTTTGTTTTGCCGTCCCCTTCCCCATTTTTCCATTCCCCTCGTTTTTGTTTTTCTTTTTGGGCAAACCCTTGGTCTATCCCTTATCCACCACTATACAGGGTTACCGCCTAACATGGCGGATTTTCGAGGTCCAGCCAAAACTCAGCTGACATTACTGAACTAGAACTAGACAGAGCCTTTGTGAGATTACAGAGACTCTTAGAGAAAAAGGTTAGAGTGTTTTGGCATAAACATTACTTTTCAAAATATTGTGAAAATCACATTACTCCTTGGGGTTTGCGAGTACAAATATTCCCTAACCTCAAGAAAATTGATGATTCACTTAAAACTGAATGGGAAGACAACCTACAAACTTGCTCGTTTGGGATGATGCACATCCTCTGCAAGCAATATGAGGGTGAAATTACTGACCTTGATTTACAGATTAATACTTGGTATATTGATCTGATTCTAGCTGCTACTAGCCCCTCCTTCATACAACGTGAAAAGGAGCTAAAAGAACACCTGGAGGAATATACTGCTGACCTTATAAAGATTAAGGAAGGCAAATATATGCGAGACAAATCGGCATACGATAACAAGTATGCATACAAATGGACTCCATCTACATTTGCGAGACAGCCAGCATATCCACCTACTCGAAATGTACCTCCCAATACCTCCAATATACCTAACATGTCTTCTGTTTCCTCTGCAGCATCTAGCCAATCAACGGTCTATCGGGATCTTTCACAGAATCAACTCCCTAAGAAACGTAAAAGCGACCGCAAATCCGCGTCATCGGATTCATTTTCTCGCACCGGATCTACTATTACGCGACAATTCACCACTAATTCGTCCACACTGGACAATATCAGGTCTTTTTCTCGACTACCACAGTCTGACACACCGCAGGTGGCATCCACCTCGTCAGCACTTCTCACTCGGGCTTTACCTATGGCTCCACCTTTTTCTCTTTCACCTACTACCACTCCCACGAGACGGGTAAGTGAATCTAACCTTGTGTCATTGTTTCCACAGAGCACTGCAAATCTTGACCCCAAAATCGCACCAATTTTTTTAGCCAAAGCACTGGACCAACCTCCCACCCCTGTACCACCTACGATAGAGTTGCGAAAATAGGTCCCTGCCCTGAATCGAATCTAGAAATTATTAATCTGTCATCCATTTCCTTGAATAAACATAAAACCGATGTCTTGAAATTGGGCTTGACCTTCTGCCCCTCTACTGGCGGAGACAAGTTCCAAATGATCAAAGATATAAATTTATTTGCACGCAAACTTCTGTTCAAGGTCATGTATGACAAACCTTTGGCCAATTCCGATTCACTGTCCTTTGAACAATTAAAATATGATGCAGACGAAATCCTAGCAATAGACAACCTGATGGAACTGTGGGAGGAAGGGCACACGGACGATGATGCCTGGGTACCCTCTTCATCCCAAGGCATCCTTGTCCCTGAGGTCACTTTCCCCCAGCCTCAATCTTATAAACCTAAATCTTTAAGTTTTCCCTTACTGAAAAAGAATGCCAGCATTTGGTCTTTTGTACAACAGACCACTAGAGAGATTGAGAAATTGGATTTATCCAGTGAAAAATCCGAGGACAACTTGTCTCATGCTCAAAGAAAGGCATTGAATGACCTCAAAGTAAATCAACTTATTACAATTAAGCCATCAGACAAAGGCGGGAACGTCGTAGTAATGAATACTGCTGATTATGAAATTATGTGTCTAAAGATATTGGCCAATGGGGAATGGTACCGTCCCATTTCACAGACAAATATCTCTGGATACAACAAGGAATATTATTCCTTGATTACCAATGCTTATCATAAAGGTCTAATTAATAAAGATACCTGGAACTATCTCAATGTTCAAGAACCTCGAATCCCCACAATGTACGCCCTTCCCAAGGTGCACAAGTCAATAACTAAACCGCCTGGCAGACCGATTGTGTCTGGCTGTATGGGCCTTACTGAAAATGCTAGTGCGATGGTGGATCACTATCTTCATCCCCATGTAACATCCTTAAACTCGTACATTAAAGACACAATCGACCTGCTGCAAACAATTGAAGGGATTTCTGTTCCCCCTGGCACATGGCTAGTAGCCATAGATGTCGAAAGCCTATATAATGCCATTCCTCACGACAAAGGGATTGAAGTTATTGGCAATATCCTGAAAGATAGGGGCACTCTGGCTCAACCCTATAACTGTTTCATTTTGGATCTCTTGAAATTTATTTTGACTTGTAATGTTTTTTTGTTTGGACTCTCCCACTACCTCCAGGTGCAGGGGGTTGCGATGGGGACAAAATGTGCCCCATCGTATGCCAACCTGTACCTGGGGGGGTGGGAGAAGGAACTTTTTTCCAGAGATGATCTTTCGATGTACCTGTCCCATGCCATTGCATGGTACAGGTACATCGACGACATCTTGGTATTGTGGTCAGGTACTAAAGACGAACTTGAAGAATTTATGAAAGTCTTAGCAGACAACCTATATAAAATTTAAAATTTACAATGGAATGTAGTCAAGAAAGTATAAATGTTTTGGATCTTAAAATTTACGTTGATGCAGATGGCTGTATTTATTCTTCTCTATATCGAAAACCCTCATCAGGCAACACCATCTTACATGCCTCAAGTGGCTACCCCCATTCCCTTATTAATAGCATACCTTACAGTCAGTACATACGACTCAAACGGAACTGTGCACAAACAACTGATTACGAAGCAGCCGCTAAAAATCTATATCATCGTCTTAGGGACAGAGGATATAGCCGTAAAATTCTCAAGAAGGCTTATAAGAGAGCTGCCCAACACAATCGTCAGGAACTTATCTTTTCCACCAAAACTAAGGACACTATGCAACCTACTCGTGTCATTACACAGTACTCCCAACATTATTCCCAATTCAGAGGCATTTTAGAACAATTTTGGCCACTACTCCTGGCCGACGGAACTGTAGTTAAATACATCCAAAAGAGACCAGACATTACGTACCGTCGCGCCCCCTCTTTGAGAGATCAACTGGTCCATAGTCACTATAACCTCCCTGGCAACAAAAACAAATCCCAATTTGGAACTTTTCCCTGTAATAAATGCAACATATGAATTTATTTTGAGTGGCACAAGCACCCCCCTCCCTAATGGTGGGACACACTCTATTCGCCATAGGGTCACCTGTCAAACCATCGGAGTGGTGTACTTGGCCAAATGTTTGTGCGGTTGTTTTTATGTCGGAAAAACAAAAGAGGGATTTTTAATACAGCTTACCTGTAAAATCCCTTTCTTGGAGTACATCACGGGACACAGAGCGGCATATTCATTACTATGTGGGTTATATGGAGTACCTTCAGGTGATGGACACTGGCAATCTCAAACAGGAAGTGCCCCTCCCTATATAACCCCCTCCCATAGGAGGATTACCTCAGTTTTGTAGCAAGCAGTATGCCTCCCAAAATGTTTCCCATAAGAGAGGTGGGAGCTCTGTGTCCCGTGATGTACTCCAAGAAAAGGATTTTACAGGTAAGCTGTATTAAAAATCCCTTTTTCTTTATCGTACATCACGGGACACAGAGCGGCATATTCATTACTATGTGGGATGTCCTAAAGCAATGCTTTACTGAGGGGAGGGAGACATCTTCCCAAGACACAAGGATTTAATTTAGAGATACTCTCAAATAATAATAAATCCAACTTAGTCGAGAAAATTTAATTTGAAATTAAATTTTAACTCAAGGGTGCCCCCGATTCTGAGGGTCTTAAATCGCAGCCCGCAGCACTGCCTGCCCAAAGGCTGTATCTGTATTTCTTCTTACGTCCAACTGGTAAAATTTTGTAAACGTGTGGACTGAAGACCAGGTTGCCGCCTTGCATACTTGAGCCATAGAGATCTGATGGTGTGCTGCCCAGGAGGCGCCCATGGCCCTGGTAGAATGGGCCTTTACTGACAACGGAGGAGGCAACCTCTTCAAGCCGTAGGCCTGAATAATTAACTGTTTAATCCATCTCGAGATGGTGGATTTTGCAGCTGCCTGCCCCTTCTTGGGCCCATCTGGCAAAATGAACAACACATCTGTTTTCCGAATCGTCTCTGTAGCTTTAAGATAGGCCTTCATGGCCCTGACAATATCCAAGGTATGCAGCAACCCTTCCTTTCTGGAAGTAGGCTTTGGAAAGAAGGATGGTAGTACCAAATCCTGGTTCAGGTGAAAACTGGATATAACCTTTGGCAGAAAGGAAGGATGAGGACGGAGAACTACCCTGTCCTTATGCAGAATAAGATATGGCTCCTTACAGGATAAGGCTGCCAATTCTGACACTCTTCTGGCTGAAACTATGGCGACCAGAAATACCAACTTCCTTGTTAGCAAAACCAAAGGAACTTCAGCCAACGGCTCAAAAGGTTGTTTATGCAGAGTTGACAGAACAAGATTCAAGTCCCACGGACAAAGTGGTGACTTGACCGGAGGATTAATACGCAAGACCCCCTGAATGAAGGTCTTAACCAGCGAGTGGGTGGCCAGCGGCCTCTGAAACCACACTGACAAAGCTGAAATCTGTCCCTTGATTGTGCTTAATGCCAGGCCTTTATCCACTCCTAGCTGGAGAAAACGTAATACTCTATCAATGGTATACTTGCGGGACAGCCATTTCTTGGACTCACACCAGCCTACATAGGCCCTCCAAACCCTGTAATAAATTACTCTGGAGACTGGCTTTCTAGCCTTAATCAGGGTAGAGATTACTTGTCTAGATAGACCTCTACCCCTAAGAATCAGGGATTCAGTCGCCAGGCCGTCAAATTTAGACGCCGTAATGCAGGGTGGAGGATCGGGCCTTGTGAGAGTAGGTCTGGTCGTAGAGGAAGCGTCCAAGGGTCTCCCACTGACATCTTTAGGATTAGTGAGTACCATGCCCTTCTGGGCCATGCTGGAGCTATCAGGATGACTGGCTTGTGCTCCACCCTGATCCTGCGTAACAGGCGGGGTAGTAACTGTAGCGGGGGGAAGGCATATAGAAGATTGAACTGATGCCAAGGGCAAACTAACGCATCGGTTCCGCAGGCCATAGGGTCCCGTGTCCGGGACTTGAACCTGTCTAGCTTCTTGTTGAGCCTTGATGCCATGATATCCACGTCCGGCACTCCCCACCTCTGGCAAATTATCTGAAATATTTGCGGATGCAGAGACCATTCCCCTGGCGACAGAGTCGGACGACTCAAGAAGTCCGCCTGCAGGTTGTCCACCCCGGGAATGAATATTGCCGATATGCAGGGCACATGATTCTCTGCCCATAGGAAAATCAAGCTCACCTCTCTCTGAGCTGCTTGACTCTTGGTTCCCCCTTGGTGATTTATATATGCCACAGCCGTGGCATTGTCTGATTGTATCCTCACCGGGAACCCCTGTAATTTGGAGGTCCAAGCCTTGAGGGCTAGCCGAGCAGCTCTGAGCTCCAAGATATTGATGGGCAATTGACTCTCCGCCTGTGCCCAAGTACCTTGGCGAGTGCAACCATCCAAGATCGCTCCCCAGCCCTTCAGGCTGGCATCTGTGGTCACTATCTTCCAGGTCACGGGGCTGAAAGATTTTCCCTTCAGTAGATTCTGAGGGTCTAACCACCAACACAGACTCTGCCGGACTCTTGATGAGAGTGGCAAAGGAAATTCCAAGGCCTGTGGCCTTTTGCTCCATGCTGACAGAATGGCTGCCTGCAGGACGCGAGTGTGGCTTTGAGCGTATGGCACCGCTTCGAAGGTGGCCACTAGCTTGCCTAGTAATCGCATGCATAGGCAAATCGTTGGTTCTCTCTTGCTTAGAACCAGATGTATCAATTCTTTGATGGCCTCGACCTTTACTCGAGGCAGGAACACCTTTTGCTGTTCCGTGTCTAATGACATGCCGAGATATTCCAACCTCTTTGTGGGTTGGAAAGCTGATTTTTCTCGGTTTAGGACCCAGCCGAACCTTTCTAGGTACCGAACCGTGAGAGCCCCTGCTCGTTCCAGGCAAGGAGACGAGTGATCTATGACTAGAAGGTCGTCCAGGTATGCTAGGACAGTGACCCCTTGGATTCTTAGATTGGCTAGAATTGGAGCTAGGACCTTGGTGAATACTCGAGGAGCCGTAGCCAACCCGAAAGGGAGTGCCACAAATTGAAAATGACGCCGAGCCACCGTGAAGCGTAGAAACCTTTGATGTGGCTGAAAAATTGGCACATGAAGGTAAGCATCCTTTATGTCTATGGATGCCAGAAAGTCGTCTTTCTGGAGTGCGGCGGCTGCCGATCGCACGGATTCCATCCGGAATGAGCGTACTTTTAAGTACGCATTTAATCCCTTTAAGTCCAAGATTGGCCTGACATCGCCGTTGGGATTTGGGATGATGAACAGATTGTAGTAGAACCCTAGCCCCTGTTCTTGGGCTGGTACCTCTACTATCACGCCTTGGTAAAGCAAATGATTTAATGCCGCCATTAAGGCGGCCTTCTTTGTCGGCTCGACTGGCACTCTCGACTCCTGATAATGAGGTGGAGGAATTCTTAGAAATTCTAATTTGTAGCCTGTGGCCACGGAAGACCGGACCCACTTGTCGGGAATGTCGGTCTCCCAAATTTCCGCAAAAAGACGCAGCCTTCCCCCCACCTTCGTGGGTGGGGGCGTCCCTTCATGAGGCAGACTTAGGGGCTGTCTTTGCTGGCTTACGATACCACTGCTTCTTGCCTCCAGAGGCTTGTCCCTGCGGCTTATTGTTAAAGTATGATCTCGCAGGAGGCCGTCGATACTGCCTGGAATTGGAGGGCCCCTGAGCAGGGGAAAGCTGCCGTTTGAACGCAGGTCCCCGGACCTTCTTTTTGACTGGTAGAAGGGTAATTTTGCCACTTGAAATAGTCTGAATGTATTTATCCAGATCTTCTCCGAAGAGTCGTTCTCCATGGAAGGGAAACCCTGCCAGAAGCTTTTTGCATGGGGGCTCAGCCTCCCAGTTTTTTAACCATAAGAGCCTTCTCATATGTACTAAAAATAGTGACAGACGAGACGCTTGCTGGATGGAGTCCTTTATAGCATCCACCGCGAAGCACATAGCTCTAGGAATATCAGATAATTCTTCCGCCTGCTGGGCCGGAATAACCTTAAGCATTTGTCTTGTCTGGTCTGTTAGCGCCTGACAAACTCCAATAGCAGCCACCGCTGGCTGTATTACTGCACCTGCCGTAGTAAAGGATGCTTTTAAAAGTGTCTCCAAACGCTTATCAACCGGTTCTTTAAACACTTGTATGTTTTCTACCGGGCAAGTCAAGGACTTATTTACACAGGAGATGGCGGCATCCACCACTGGGAGTGCAAAGGCAATTTAAACGCCAAGTGGACCATGTCTGTCAGGGATTGAACCCAGAAGCTTTCCGCTTGGGAGGCCGAGCAAGGCTCTTCATTAGCCGAACCCTCAACCTCTGAACCAATTTGGTCCCAGTCCAAATGATCCTTCTGCAACTCAAATCCCCCCGGGGAGAGAACCTCAGCATCTGAGGGTCCACACTCAGGCGACGGAGACCTAGTCCGCTTTTTACCCGGTGTAGATTTGGCTATCATAGCCGCCAATCTTTTCTCTAGCCCCTCCAAGGAGGTGGCTAGCATACTCTCTGTGATAAACACAGGGTTGGGTGGATCTGATGTAGCCTCAGCACCAGATCTCCCTAATGGCTCAACCAAGGTGCCCACTGGTGCATTAACCTGTGGGGAGAGTACCGGCATAGGCCGACCTGAACCGTCAGAATCTGAGGGGGAGCCCCTTTCTTTTGTATCCCCTGATCCTGAACCTTTGGTAGCCATGGTACAATACCGAGGTACCCCTGCTTACAACTTTTGATTGTTGTAGCTAGGAGAAAGAATAGTACTGTTTAGGGAATGGTAGTAACAACTAACGTCCAAAACCAAAATGGGAAGACCAGTATGTTTCCTATATTTTTTTTTCAATAATTTTTTTTTTTTTTTTTTTATGAAAACATGCTGTCTTCCCTCAAAAAAATTGCAAGTATCCATCTGCTGTATAAGGAATTTTTTAGGCTAGCAACCACACAGCTAGTTCTGTTTACCAGAACTGCAATCTTCCTTGCGCCACTGGGTGCCCTCAGCCGCCCTGCAGCCGCTCTGCGTCCTCCTCCTTCAAGCTCAGAAAGCAACTGAGCTACACAGCATAGAGGAAGGGCCGCCCCTTCCTTTTATGAGACTAGATGTCCCGCCCCCCTTTCTCCACAACGGCGCGAATCATCACCCTGCGCCCATATTACAGGGCGCGCGCCCGCCCGTGTTGCGGAGGATGGGGGCCACGCCGGAAGCGTTCCTGACATGCTGGAGGACGAGCACCGCACGGCACCCAGACAGGTAAGGTCTCAGGTGAGTCACTGACCCCCCAGTCCTGGGAAAGCATAGCCAACACACAGCTCCTTTCCCAACCTAGCGCCCAGCAGACAATTACAATGCAACACATACTTTAGGGAGATCACACATGGGAGCCCACACATAGACCATCCTGTCTCTTTGATAGACATAGTGGCCCAAAACTGCCAATGCAAGAGCATACTCAGGCACATCCCCCAAAGATCCCCCCTAGAGAGCCTGCCGACGAACCAAGTCCCGCAGGCCCCCCCTTTCTTACCTGCTCCATGCCGCAGGACTTTGCACAGCAAGAGGTGCAATCTTCCCCCATCTCCGTGGGGTGGCGTACTTAGACCTTCAGGCCCTGGGGTCCTAAAAGGAACCCACTGTCCTGGGCCCATATAGCACCCTGGCAAACAGGTTACCTTAGGTACCGCAGAGGTTCTAAGTCCTGGGCCCAGGGTCCAGCTCTCTAAAAAGAGAAGCATTATGGGCAAAACCCCACGGTTTGGGGCCCGGGTACTGTCCACTTTAGCTCTGAGGCCTTTGGACAGATCCGGATAGCCCGCCTTGATCCCAAGGATGTGGAGGCAAAGCTATTCCATGACCAACACCTAAGACACTGGCGAAAAAACTGAGGTACTCCTCCTATGGGAGGGGGTTATATAGGGAGGGGCACTTCCTGTTTGAGATTGCCAGTGTCCATCACCTGAAGGTACTCCATATAACCCACATAGTAATGAATATGCCGCTCTGTGTCCCGTGATGTACGAGAAAGAAAAGACCGTTTTACATACGCATTAAGGACCATGTTGACCCACTACGTAGGCGACTTCTGACCACGTCCATAGATCGACACGTAGGCAAAGAGCACAATTTTGCGCTCGAAATGATCAAGTTCACCGCACTTGAGCATGTCCCTGAACATGCAAGAGGCGGTGGCATTGACCGTATACTTCTACAATTAGAAACTAAGTGGATGCAATCTTTGAATGCCACCCGGTATCCGGGACTCAATGAGTATATAAGTTTTAAATCATTTCTGTGATTCATTTCTTGATATAGGTTAGCGGATTTCATATTTTCCTTTTCCTTTGTTCTCTGATCTTGATGTACCAACTGGAAATTGTTGCTGATGTACAACTGGTGCTTTGTTGATGTTTGATTTTGAAGCTGACCATGTATGCATCATCTGTTTGCCCATAAATATTTCCTTTGCTTTTCTGTTCATTTTTACATTCCCCTCTTTTTCTCTTTTCTTCTTTTTTCTTGTTTTCTTTCTTTTCCCTTCTGTCCTTTTATTCTATATTTACTTTCTAGCTGTCTCTCTTGTAGGGGTAGATTAGTCTTCTGTGTTAGAATACATTAATTCTATGAGACATTTACAAATATAGATGTATAAATAATGACCAACTTTGCTTACATATATGTTGTACAAATTTGTATATACCACTGTTGATATTTAAAATGTTACTTTGGATGCCTTCGTTGTCTTTCCTTGACAGGGGATGTTTTTTCTCTCTACCTTGCCATCTTGTGGCCATCTAGTAGCTGACACCTTATGACACCCGGCCGTTCTTTTGGAGGTTTTTTCTTTTTCTCCCTCCCCCCCCCCCCCCCCATCTGGGCTGTGTGTCTCCATGATCGCTTGGTCCTGGACACCTCAGTCAGAATGCACCCAATGTTGTCTCTTGCTGCCTCTTTGAGGCGTTCCTGGCTTGGCCGTATGGACACACAAGGGCTTCACTTGAATGCCCATTGTTTGCAGCGACATTGTTGCTGTGTGTCATCTGCCGAACCTCCTCCCCCTGCTCTCCCCCTGTGCTTAGCACTACTCCTGGGTAACATCACCATGGATGCTGATCCCCGCCCATCTATCTGTGTCAGGGTTGATGACGCATGGGATCATGGGAATTGTAGGCTATGTGGAGATCTCGGCCACAAGGCGCATGCGCCGTTTGCTGTAGTTGTCCGTGCACGCCCGATGACGTCAGACGCTCGGGCTTGCGGGGGGGGATATAAGGAGCCAGCGTATTCCACCAGTCTGCTGCTTCCTACTGCGCTCCTGATGATCTGCGACCACATACAGGTGATGATCCCTTGTCCTCAGACAGCTTGTCCAATATGCCTGCTGTTCCTATCTTTCCTTACTCTGCTCAGTTACTGGCCAACAATCCACTGGCTATTCTAAGTACTTTTTGCATATATTTCTGCTCTGTTTCTTGTGCCTGGTTAACCAGCAACCCCTAGTGGTATTGGTGTGATAGATTCTCATACCTTAAAAATATATATGACTTTTTAATTATAAACCAATTTCTCTTTCTTTTCTTTCTTTTTTCATATCTTTGATACAATAACTAAATTGTTCTTTATGTTTTTTCTTAAGACTGTGGGATTGGATACATCTCCTCTTTTCTTGTACTACACAAGACAAGGCTATCTGGCAGTTCTTTGTGCCTAAAAGTCTTGCTTTTTGCTAGTAAGTGTAATTTGATTTTTTCTCTTTGAGTATCTCTTTTTCTTTCATGATTGGAACATTATGCTCAATAGGTGTATTGTGTTCCCTACAGTTCGGTCCCTTTTTCCTCCCCTATGGTCCAGCCTATGCCCTTACGCAGCACGGACGCATCGGGTCAAGGCATTCCTCCCCCATTCGGGGGCTGATCTGTTCCTGGGGTCCAGGTCATCATGCAGATTTGGTGTCAGTTTTCACTTTCTTCCAGGCTGTCAGGTCAGAGTGCATCCCCCTCAAGGAAATACAATATTTGTAATGTAAATATATTTAATGGAAATTATGATGTATGAATTCCTTATATGTTGCTTTCTATTTTTCTGTTCAGAGCTGGCTTTATAAATTCTGGTCGCTTGTGGAACCGCTGAGGAAGCCGGTTACGGCAAAATATATTGGGTCCAACAACATCCTTAAAATCGACCAGTAGCTCAATATTGGGGAATTACAGCAACCCAAATCAGACACTCTGGCAAATAGTTTTTTTAAATCATGTATTTTGTAATGTACAAAAACCGACTTTTGAGGTTTTAAATTGTTATAAAATTTAATTTTCTTACATTGTTCTTGTCTAGCACCGTCAACATCCCATTCCCTCCATTGTTCTTTTCTATTATACCAGGGATGAGGTGCGATTTTTGTATTTGTGCTTGATTGGATCATAATCTCCTTCCTTCAAAACATTATACAGAAGTGACTGACGCTGACGAGCAATCAGTTCACCAACGTTGCTGTTCAGGATACTTTGTTTAACTACTCTCTTTGTTTTCATCATTTACCATTTGCCGATTACAAAACCGAACGTGCATCAACCGGCCGCAACGTGGTCTTTAGCTGTCCTGCAGGATCGCTCACTAGGAGGAGCTCGCGAGCATAGACTGCCTGTTTAGTTTAGCTGAATGGTACCATTCCAAGCTTAGATCTTTTCATTACTGTTCTTACTGATTCCCGCAAGGGCCCTTGCAAAATCATATTGTGCTAATGTGTGACAGTTGCTCATTTATGACTTAAACTTATGCTTGTAATTCTTTGAGTTCATATAAAGTAAACTCATTCTTTTGGTTTAAATATACTACTGTGTGAAGTGTATTTTTCATTCGTAAAGCAGGTAATATTATTGTTAACTTGTCATTGAATATTACATGCCTGTTATTGTGACCCCAGCCCAGCAGAGGTCACAATATTCCCACCAGACTTCTGATGTGTCAAGGGAGGGTTCGAGCCAGTTAAATAGGGGTGAGCCAAGCAAAAGAGATAGTAGATCCCAACAACAAATCAGCAGCTCCTGAGGGGGTAGCGCTACACATGGGGGCTTGTCCGGGGTTCTACTTCTCAAACTATCAAATATCCCCTTATACTGAACCTCCCCCTTGCCAAGATCAGCCATGGATGCAGCTGCTACAACCAAGTGGTGCATCGAAGAGGGTGTTCCTATAAAGAAAGGCTTAGTGATTGAAGTGCGGGGAGAAGCTTGGAGTGAAGAGGAAGTACTCTCAGTCCTGGAAACTTTGTCCCCAGGCCAGAAGTTCTGGGTGATGAACTCGAGGGTGGATGATACCAACCCCCACACCTATGCCCTATGTGAATGGGCAGATGAAGTTCCAGACTGTTTAAAGAAACCTAATGTGAAGACCACCGATGGCACGGAACTTTTTCTGATACAACCTGAGCACGACTCAGCTGTTCCCTCTTCTAGTGCAACTCCTCTTACTTCTCCTAGTACTCCGACACCCATGGGAGCCCCAGGGAAAACAGTGAAGGGGTCTGCCAAAACACTGCTCAAGGACATAAACTCAGAGTTATGTGCGGTCCTGGAGGAGAATGTAGCCCAGTGCAAGAAGGATTCTCCAGATTGTTTGATCACAGGATATAGAAAACTCAGAGCTGGGGGCGCATGCGCGGCGCGAAGCGGGACGGATGCAGAGCGAGTGAGCTCCGTCTGCCCGATTGAGACAGGCACAGATCCCGGGGCAAATTAGCGGCGAAAATCGCCCAAAATCCACCCATCACCCCCGCGGAACACAGTGAATGCCCTCTGGCAAAAAAGGGCGAAATCGCCGCACGCCTCACAACCTTACCAGCTTCTTGCTGGATCAACACAGAAGGATGTCCCAAGATGGCGCCGGTCGCCATGCGGCCTCCAGCAACTCCCCTCAGGCTCCTGTCCTACATCCACCGAACAGTGAGTACTCTCAGCCCCTATCAAAGGCTGATCTGGATGCTAGCTTGACAGCAGTTTATGAGAAGCTAGTGGGAAAATTTGAGCAAGAGATTCACAAATCTACCAGTGCTCTTTCACAGGAGATTGCTAGTATAGGAGGCCGCACTGATATACTAGAAACCAAACATGACGAACTAGCTCTTGCACACAATGATCTGAGGAAGGACTATGAGCTTCTGGCAGATAGTTTCTCATTTATGCAAGCACACATGGAAGATTTGGACAACAGGAATAGACGCAATAATATTAGAATACGTGGAATTCCTGAATCGATCACTGATCTTAACCAAGCGATTAACAAACTTTTCCACAGTTCAGTACCAGAGAAACCACTGTCTGCATTTGCTTGGGACAGGCTGCACAGAGCATTACGCCCTAAACCTACTCCTGATAAGCCTCCCAGAGATGTGATAATGTGCCTAAAAGACTATATCACTAAAGAAGATATCATGAGGGCCTCCAGGAACATCCCCAACATTAATTTAGACGGTGTTAGACTACAAATCTACCCCGACATCTCCCCTGCAACACTTGATCGCAGACGCAGGATGAAGGAGGTCACCAGTGTCCTCCAATCTGCCAGAATAAAATATAGATGGGGCTTTCCCTTTAAACTGTCTATAATGCATAACGGTACCACGTACACAGTATACAATGTCATTGAAGGAAAAGACCTGCTGATCAAACTAGGTCTACTTGACCAGGAACCACAACAACGCTTTCCTGTGACCCCAAGATCCTCTCCCATCTGGTCGACCCCCTCCACAAGACGCCACCACAGAGATCAAAGAAGATGGCTACAACACCCCATCCATGATCAAGCAGCATAGTCAGATCCATTTGTTCCGGTCTTGTTTTCTCTTTTGGTTTTCCCAGACTTTCATCTGTTCGGGCCTCCACCACTGATGTGACTCTACAAAAATTCCCTTCCCCCCCCCCCTTTTTTTTTCCTCTCTTCCCCTTTCTTTACAGGTACTGCCATTTCATGGAGATCTGCCGAGATGGACTTCCTATGGGACTCTCCCCAGCAGCCCAGATCCTAGAAAGAAAGGACACAAAAACTGCCTAGAGACTGAGAACTTTTCTTACCCGACGTCTGGGAGTTTCCCCAGCACCTCCCTGGCATACGCCGGACCAGCATGCGGATCACCCCTACACCTCAGGTTCGCTTCCTTTGCCAGCAGTGGCTACCTCATTCCTATCCTCATAGGACCCCTCCCCCAATGTCTCCCCAACTAACCTAACAAGGGTTCCCCCTGCCTCTCCTCAGGGTTACTGGGGAACCTACTTCATACAGTTCCCATCGGTAGACTGTACCCTACCCTGCCTCCCCTCCCTGGTCCCTTCCCCCCTCACCCCCATGGCCCCTATAGAGCCAACCGCCCTTCGGACTATTTCCCCTTTCCCTGGTTCTTCATCGTGGTAGCCCAAGTTACCTTTGCCTTATAAATTGTAGTTCACAATGTTCCACTATCATATTGTGTGATACAAGTTACGTTTTTATATTCGTTTGGATGTTTTATGCACTTACTTATTGTTGCCAGACAATTTTTTCTCACCCTAAACGCCTGGCTCGTCCGCTGTCGTTGGATTGTCCCCCTATCCACCTGTGTGGTTTGTGGCCTGGCCTAATTTTGGGCTTGTCCGCCGACCCTACCGGTGGATTTTGGACACACCTGTCCATTGTTCTTTTTGTAATAGTACCAAGGGTCCCCCCACCCCTTGGCCCTTTTTTCTGGCACTCTTTAGTAGCCAGGTATACTGCCCTTATGGCACCCCTTTTTGAACTCCCCTTTTTTTTAGGAAGACATTTTTATTATTTTCTTTGGTTCAGTGCAATGTCCCTCCTACTGGGTAAAATTATGCATATAAAGTTTTTCTCAACTGTGTACTACCAGCACATCACAACTCATTTATGTATTTTGACTCTGTACAATTTAGGTGTTAATAATGTATATATCCTTTGTTGTATCTATGGTCCCTCTCCTCAAATCTCTGCTAATATCACTACAAGCCTACAACCCTCCCCTCCAATTTAATGGCTCTTAAAATATTTTCCCATAACGTTCAAGGCTTCAACTCCCCTAACAAACGTAAAAAGGCCTTCAGACACTACAAAAGACTGGGGGCTGATATTATCCTAATGCAAGAAACCCACTTTGCAACGTCTAACCACCCCCAATACTTCGATAAAACTTTCAATCAACTACATTACACTACATTTTCTAATAAATCACGTGGAGTAGCAATTTTTATAAGGAACACTATAATTTTTTAAATACATTCTGTTTTCAAAGATGTAGATAGCAGATTTATTATTCTAAAGGGCAGTATTAACCGCCGTAATGGGACTATTGCTTCTATATACGCCCCCAATGAAGCTCAAACTTCTTTCTTCACAAAATTCTTTGACACTCTTGACCTTTACACCTCTCCACACATGATTGTTGGCGGGGACTTCAATCTTGCAGCCCACCCCACTCTTGACAGAAACAGAACGTCCCCTTCCTCGAAAGCCTTTACTAAAACCATAAACCGAATCCTGAATAAATCCCAATTGATTGACACTTGGAGAGCCCATAACATTGGAATCAGAGCTTACACACATTACTCCTTCCCCCACGACTGCTTCGCTAGGCTAGACTACATCTTTTGTACCCCCATACTTTTGGCCAACTCTTCTAAAGCTACCATTCACCCCTGCCCATGGTCCGACCATAACATTGCAGCATTTGAGACCTCCCACATTGGACTCGCTCCTACCACATTTAAATGGCGTCTCAATGACTCTCTCCTATCTGACCCAACTACTTACCAAGAAATTAGATCCCACATCGAAAACTATTTTCAAGAGAATATCCCTGGAGACGCACTTCCGTCTTCTACTTGGGCTGCCCACAAAGCGGTCCTGAGAGGTCACATAATCAGTATAGCAGCGGCGAAACATAGAGCCAAACTTACAGACATAAAGTGCCTCACCAGGGAATTAAACATTCTATATAACAAGATTAACTCATCCACATCCCAATCATTGACTGATCTTATTTATTCAAAGCGCCAAGCCCTTAACACTCTTCTCTCTGAGGACACAGAAAAATCACTTAGGTTCTCTAAAGCAAAATTTTTGCTACATGTTAATTCTGCTTCTGCAATGTTTGCCCGCAAATTAAACCATGATGCCAAACCCCCTCACGTCTATAAGTTAAGAGACCCAAAAGGGAACATGGTCACACACCCCCAAGACGTTCTCCTGGCATTCACTACCTTTTACAAAAACCTCCTCTCTGGCCCTCAATCTCACCCAAAAGCATCTGCCCTAGACTGGTTGAATTCTTTGCAACTCCCCAAATTAAGTGAGGCACAATCCTCCTCACTTAACGAACCTTGCTCAGAAAATGAGATTGCTGATCTCATAAAATCTATTAAAACTTCAACGGCCCCCGGCCCAGATGGCTTTTCAGCTATCTATTATAAAAAGTATGCTACCCTGCTTGTACCCAGTCTTACTAGACTCTTTAACTATGTCCTCCAGGGAGGGTACTTCCCAGAAGAGATGCTACTAGCGAACTTATCCTTGATTCCCAAACCCCAAAAAGACCATTCCCTTCCCCAAAATTATCGCCCGATTTCTGTTCTTAAACTATTCGGCAGACTACTCGCTAACCGACTATCCTCAGTAATCACTTCTCTCATCCATGTAGATCAGACTGGCTTTATCCCAGGAAGACAAATTGTCGACAACATCAGATTAGTCACTAACGTTATTCAAGATGCTAACCTTCGCTCCCACCCACTATGCTTACTTGGTCTGGATATCCACAAAGCTTTCGACAGTGTCAACTGGTCTTACCTTAACCATCTTCTCCCTAAATTTGGCATATCACCAAAATTCATCCATGGCTTTAACGCCCTTTATCATCTCCCCAAAACCAGAATCAAAATACCTGGCAATAATTCAGACTTCTTCCCCCTTAGCAGAGGCACCAGACAGGGATGCCCCCTTTCTCCCCTCCTCTTTGCCCTAGCCATTGAGCCACTGGCTCATGCTATCAGGTCCAATCCAGATATCCATGGTTACCTTAAAAACTCCCACCAATATAAACTAAGCTTATATGCAGATGATGCCCTTGTATTTTTAACAGATCCACACACTTCTATCCCTAACCTCCTCAACGTTCTACACAAATTCCACGAACTTTCGGGCCTATCTATCAGTACTAACAAATGTTCCATTCTCCCCATCAACTGTCCCCCTGATCTAACCGCCCTAATGAAACAAAACTTCAACTTTATATGGTCCCCCTTATCTTTTAAATACCTTGGGGTCAATATCACAGCCACACACAACCAACTCTATAAATCAAACTATCTCCCCTTGTTTTCCCACATTAGCGCTTTGCTCAAAGTCTGGTCCTCTTATCACATCTCCTATTTAGGTAGGATATGTGCTTTTAAGATGACGATTCTCCCTAAACTTCTTTATTTCTTCAGGGCATTGCCAATTAGTATCCCCAAAACACGCTTAGAAGCGCTACAAAGAGAAATCAACAAATTTATATGGAATGATAAAAAGCCTAGAAGCAGTTATTCCCTCATGCACAGATCCCAGACTAGAGGTGGCCTTGGCCTTCCAAATTTATGGCATTATTATTTAGCAGCTAGACTGGTACAGCTGGCCCAATGGTTCTCCCCCGTTGTAAATATCCCTTGGCTCCGTTTTGAATCATCCTCTATACAGCCTCTCAACCTAAAAGGGATTCTGTGGGCCAATGTGGTACCTTACCATACCCTCTCCAGGAAAAACACAATAGTTGCTCAGATGGTGCAGTTCTGGAGAAAGATTAAAGACAAACATCTCCTCTCTTCCCCCACCCCTCCCCTCGCATCATACATAGGCGACCCCAGATTTTCTACTTCCTCCCCAGACTTGTCCCTCTTCAATGGGTGGACTACTAGGGGACTCACCACCCTCAAATCACTCACCTCCAACTCATCTTTTCTCCCCTTCTCTACACTGATGGCCAGACACGGTTTTTCACCCTCCGACCTTCCTCAATACACCCAAATCCATGACTTTTACGCAAAACACTTCTCTACACGCATTTCCCCCCCCAGCACCTTATTTGAACATGTCTGCCTATCTAACCCCAGAGACAAAGGCCTAATATCTAGCTTTTACAACTATCTCAATTCCCTACATCAACCAGAAAAATCAGGCCCCATGGAACGTTGGGAATTTGAACTTAACTGCTCCTTCCAGGAGGACCAGTGGTTGGTCATGATTGACAACCTTAGAAAGAGGAACCGTGCTGCCGCCTTCAGGGAGACTCCCTTAAAGATCTTTACCAGGTGGTACATGACCCCGGCTAAACTTCACTCCTTCTACCCCAATGTTTCCCCTAACTGTTTTAGAGGCTGCCAGGAAATTGGCAACTACTTCCACATTTTCTGGGATTGTGGAAAGCTGCAACCCATTTGGCAAGCGGTTATTGATAGACTTGAGATCTCCCTCAAGAAAAAAATCTCCCTTACTCCTCATATATGCCTATTATTCGCCACAGTCCCTGATGTCCCACCCCCTTGTAATAGACTGATCCACTCCCTTATCAGTGCAGTACAATGGATGATTGCATGCAACTGGAAATCGCAGACCCTCCCATGGCCCCAGGTTATATCTAGAATGGAATCCATCAAACTCTCTGAAAGAATCCACCACACCTTATTTGACAGCATGCATATCTTCTCTAATAAGTGGCTCTACTGGTCTACGCCCTCCTTATAATCTTTTAGTATTTCATTCCCACACTTCATGATTAACATGGGTCATTTGGCCCTCTCTCATTGTTTTACTAGTACACAGCATAATATCTTATTCCACCCTGTAATGTATGTTTACATTTCTATATGCCTATATCTTACTGTGCACAGGTATTTGTCACTCCCCCCCTGTATGATTTTTATACCTTACCCACCCGATCATTGTCTCCCTCTTGGTATTCCCCAAATTCTACCTTTTTTACACACTGCACTGTATGGTATTGTATTATTACTTGTCTTCCAAATAAAACCTTTTTGAAAACAAAAATAGAAAACTCAGAGCTTTTTCCGGGAGACACCCTGTGCCTTCTTCAGAAGATGGGTTTGAAAAGTGGATGGATCAGGCCGCCCAGGCTCTGGAAGAATGGGGAATCCCAGAGAAGAATAAGAAGCAGAGGATCATGGAAAGCCTCAGAGGACCACCCCCAGAGGCTATACGCAACCTCAAGCTTAGTAAAGACAATTGCACTGCTCAAGATTATCTAGACGTCCTACAGAATGTGTTCGGGAGGATTGAAGACATCAGTGAGCTCTGCTGCCAATTAGAGCACTGCTTTCAAAAGAAGGGAGAAAAACTCTGAATTTCTCAGCCGCCTGGATAAGATCTTGCACCGGATGTTGTTAAAGAAAGGGATAAATCCCAAAGAAGTGGACAAAACACACTTCCAACAAGTGGTAAGGGGGGCCCAGCCCATGGACCCTATTGTCTTTCAGTTGCGAACCCAAAAGGGAAGCAGAGTGTTGAAGTATCCTGATCTGATCCGGATCATTCGACAGGAGGAGGACCTCCTAGATCAAAAGAACAAGTACCAAGCCACATAAACTCCTGCACGAGTGCGTGTTGTGGCCCCCTGAGGACCATGATCCCCAAGTTGAGCTCCTAAAGACACAAGTGTCTTAATTGACGGAGATAGTAGCTGCTTTAACCGGCCAAGCAGGGTTTTCCCCTTACCAGACCAGAAGGGATGAAGCCGAGAAGCCCGCCCATGGGCCTTACGACCAACAACATAAACCAAGAAGGTTTATATTCTGTTTCAACTGCGGAGGGATAGGACACACTAGAGAAGTTTGCCCCAGCCCGGTCAACGCCAACCCACCAAAGTACAGGCCGACAGAAAACTTCAGAGGGCCCCGGTGAAGGAGTCAACCGGGAGCCCACCTATCGTAGACAGCTCCAATGTGTAACCAGAAACAAAGGGACAGAGGCAGAAAGAGAAACTCCCTCCGAGATGACCTCCAAATTCCCGCCCACGTGATTGGGTAGGGGCCAAAAAGGATCCTCACAAGAGAGGGGTGAGAATTTAAGTTACAAGGAAGAGGGAAAACCACACCTCGGAAGTTCCCTGAGAATTTAGTGGGGCCTTCCCCATTAGTGCCCATTCAAGTAGAAGGCATATACACCAAGGCCCTCCTGGATACGGGAGCGCAAGTGACTCTTCTGTACAGAGACTTTTACGATCAGTAGCTTTCTCATTTGCCTTTGCAGAAGTTAGAAGAGTTGGAGATATGGGGCATTGGAACTCAGAATTTCCCTTATGATGGGTATTTACCAATATGCCTGACCTTCGATACCCTGGTGATAGTCTGCCCTCGGCCCCCAGGGGCCCATAAGAGCTCCCTCATCATAGGGACAAACACAGCTTTGGTCCGGAGACTTCTGACCCCCTTAATCGAAGCAGCAGAGGTCTCAGTTCAAAGGGTACATCCAATGTTAAGAAAGGTGTTCCACCAGCTGGTGATGGAGAAAAATGCCCCTGAAGGAGTGGGTAGGATCTGCCGGTCAGGGAAAACCATGAAGATCCTGCAGCCTGGAGAAGTAACCTGCCTCAGTCAAACTCACCTGGTCTCAGCCGGGCCCGTTTCTTATCCTTGAACCCGACCTGGAAAAATCGTGGATGGGTATTCGTTAACATTCGGAACCCCACCGCCAGCCCTGTGAAAGTGCCAGCCAGAGTGCTACTGGGCCGGGTCCATCAAGCCACCCCCGTCAGCCTGTCCGATCTGGCGGATGGCAAAAAGATAGAAGACTCAAAGAAGAGTCACCAGCCTGATGGCGCTGAACTTCCACCAGGATGGAAGGAGAGGATGGAAGCTCAACCTAGTAGGTGGCAGAAGATATTCTCGAAGACCGAGTTTGATGTCGGATGTGCAAAAAGCACCACCCACAGGATCCGATTGAGAGAGGACAAGCCTTTCAGAGAACGGGTCCGAAGAGTTCACCTGACGGATTTGGAAGATCTCAGGGAGCAGCTTGCAGAATTGAAAAGGATCGGAACTATCCAAGAATCCAGGAGTCCCTATGCTTCCCCCATAGTAGTAGTAAGGAAGAAAAATGGCTCTCTAAAGTTGTGCACCGACTACAGAACCCTCAACAAGCAGACTATTCCTGACCAGTACACTACCCCTCGGATTGAGGATGCACTACAGAGTCTGTCAGGAGCTCAGTGGTTCAGTGTCATGGACCTGAAGAGTGGTTATCAAATTCCCATGCGCCAAGAAGATAGAGAGAAGGCGGCTTTCATCACCCCAGTGGGTTTCTTTGAGTTTAATCGTATGCCCCAGGGGCTGTCAGGCGCCCCAGCAACCTTCCAGAGATTGATGGAGAAAACTGTAGGTGATATGAACCTGATCATAGAAAAACAAAAGTGTGGCGCTGATGAAAGTATAAAACAAAGTCCATATGATAGGACAATTGCAAGTAACAGATAAGCCAAAGTCCACAGTAGAACCAGATCTCTGAAGCAGATGAGGGACAACAAAGTATAAGTTCCTTAAACCATGAAGATGGATATAGATGTCTGCTTACCAGATGTTGAGACTTGAATAGGTGTACACCTATCAAGTCATACAGGCTTGTAGGTTACTGAGAACCTGATGTCGTCTGCTGGGGGAAAGGGATGTAGGATCCAATAGTCCTTCCTCCTGGGTGTTGTTGATTAGCCGATAACCATATAGAAGTCTCAGACACGAGAATCGATGATTGACCAAAAGGAAATTAAAACACACATAGCGTGATACTGCATATGGTTGAAATTTATTTTAAAGGGAATAAAAAATTTACACTCACGTGTGACCGGAGGTAATAAAAGCGCTTGTACAATAAAAGGCAGAAAAGGTCAGTGTCTTCTCCCGACGCGTTTCGTTCAATAGAACATCGTCTTGGGCCCCAGTTCTGCCCCAGTTCTGGCCTACGCAGATACATCAAAACCCTATGAGTTACATGTAGATGCCAGTAGAGAGGGGCTAGAAGGAGTGTTGTATCAAGAGCACAGCGGTTGTCTACGCCCAGTGGCTTATGTGAGTAGGAGTTTAACCTCATCAGAGAAGAATTACCCCACTCAGACTTTCTTTGCGTGGAGCCTGATCGAAGTGGAATAGGAAATTTTCTGGTAGTGACAGACCACTTCACCAGGTATGCCCAAGCATACCCAACCAAGGATCAGAAAAGCTTCAACGGTGGCCAAAGTCTTGGTAGAGAAGTTCTTTGTTCATTATGGATTACCACAACGAATCGACTCTGACCAAGGGAGAGACTTTGAAAGTAAACTGATACAAAAACTGTTGGGTCTGTTGAACATTAGGGATGAGCTTGTCGTTTGACTTGAACATATGTTCGACTCGAACATCGTCTGTTCGTACGTTCTAAGAATTTCGAACAAAACGGGTCGTTTGCGCAAAATTTGAGTGACGCGCGTCGGCCCATAATTCACTGCGGCGTTGCGCGCTGATGATTGGTCAAGCATGCACCATGACCCTGCATGCTTGGCCAATCACAGCGCCCAAAAAAACGAAGAACCATAATTGGCCAAAGCCAGGGTGGCTTTGGCCAATTATGGCTCAGGGGGTTTAGTATACGCCCCACACTATATAAGGCCGCCTGTAAGGCGGCCTCGTGTAGTGTGTTCCGGCTTTGTTAAAGAGAAGTCAGTCAGACAGTTAGAGAGAGAGAGAGAGAGATAGATAGATACACAGGGGCTGATTTACCAAGCCTGTGCACCATGACTCACTGCGCACAGGCAAGAGTAAAAGTGTTTTTGACATTTACTAAAGAAATACGCTGGCAGCGTATTTCTTTATTTACTAAAGTGCACAGTGCGCCCAGGAGAGGGCGCATTGAGCACTACTATAGACCTGGCGCACGGCATATTGAAATGTAAATAGCGGGGATTTGGGCGGGAGTTTATTAGGGGGGAGGTGGGGTGATGCGGGGGAAGTGTGGTGACGTGTTTGAATGTGTGTTGCGGGCCGAATTGAAAGTGAAAGTGATTTTAGGGAACCGATCCCTGTACGCTTACATAGTACACCTGAACCTCAGGAGGTTCATTTGCATACTGGGCATGCGTACAGAGAAATTTCAGGGATTCCCGTGCGCCTTGTCAGTACGCTGAGAAAATCTTGGTAAATACCAATCGGCGTAGCTGTAATTCCTGTGCGTGACGCGGCGCATGGGAATCTCCGAACTGTTTTCAGCCTGCGCTGACCATGAAGGGGAACTCCGCACCAAATTTCAAAACAAAAACCTGCGCGAGTTCCCCTCCAGGCTCTTAGGCTTGGTCTGGAACGTAATGGGTTAAACCCGCGCCGAAAAACAGCGTGGGGTTCCCCCCAGATCCAGACCAAGCCCTCATCCCAAGCACGCAGTCTGGCCGGACAGGAATGGGGGTGGGGCCCTCCCCCGGCAGAAATCGGCGAAGCCCAGGGCCCCGGCGGAAGATCGGGAGAGACACCCCCCCCCTTGTGAAAGAGCTAAAAGAAGAAAGGGGGGGGCCCCGGAGCTGACTAATAAATTATTTTAAAAATGTATGTGGTGTGTTTTTTTTACTTTACACTTTTCCCCCAGGTGAATGGGTAGGGGTACGATGTACCCCATACTCATTCACATAGGGTGGGGGGCCGGCATCTGGGGGCCCCCTTATTAAAGGGGCTCTCAGATTCCGATAAGCACCCCGCCCGCATACCCCGACAACCAACTGCTAGGGTTGTCGGGAAGAGGCTCTTGTCCCCATCGACATGGGGACAAGAGTGCTTTGGGGTGGGGGGCAGTGCCCCCCTCCCTCAAAGCACACACTCCTCCATGTTGAGGGCATGAGGTCTGGTACGGCTCAGGAGTGGGGGCGCTCGCTCGTCCCCACCCCCATTCCTGTCCGGGCCAGACTGCGTGCCTGGGATGGGGGTTTGGTCTGGATCTGGGGGGACCCCACGCTGTTTTTCGGCGTGGGCTTAACCCCTCACGTTCCAGACCAAGCCGAAGACTTACGCAAGTCCCGCCCACATATGTAAACATCGTTTAAACCACACATGTGAGGTATTGACGCGTGCGTTAGAGCGAGAGCAATACTTTTAGCACTAGACCTTCTCTGTAACTATAAACTGGTAACCTGAAAAAAAAAATGTGTGTGTTCGCTTCTGACTGGGAGCCAATAGGGACAGGGGCGTTTTAATTATTATTATTTATTTTTGTTACGTAATAATTCACTAAGACCTCCCCTTCAGCCTGGAAAGCATGAGTTCAGGGGAAAAAAACACAGCTCTCATGCTTTCAGCAACCATTGCAGCTTTGTTCCTGCATGTGAGCTGAACTGAGCATGCTCAGGCAGTTAGAAATGTTTTATTTTCTTTTTGAGGGTGAAAATCACTTGGATGTCTCTGAGCATGCTCATAGAGCGTGGGTGGGTTAGTAATTTAAGGACATCCTTAACAGGTGTAATCACTTACAACCTCACCCAAACTAGAGACTGGAATTTGTTCATGTGATTTCAATTGCTTCATTACTAGCACACATGTTATAAAAAGCGTGGATAGAGCAGTCCTCAGCTGCCCTGAAAGGGGCAGGCATGTTGTTGCTAAACAGAAATGTGTTTTGAAGCATGTTTATTTTTATTTTGCCAATGTTTTTTGTTTATTTTTAAATGATGTTCAATTTGATGTATTTGTCTCTGCTGCCTTATTTTGAAAAATATTTCTGAAGATGTTGGGACGGTTAACCTATGTTTATTTAGATTTTTTAAATGTATTTATGTTTGTGTGTGTGTGTTTTTGTTTGTTTGTCTTTTTTGCTTTCCTTGTTTTGTTGACCAATAAAAATTACTTTCAAATTTTGAAGTTTGTTTTTTGTTACTTTTTCATGCTACAGATTTTGACAGCTGCAGCTGAAATAGGTTTGGCCTAACAAATTAGGTGTGATTTTTGTCTAAGCTTCTTTCCTGGTGTGTACGAATGAAAAGTTTGCTGCCATGTTTAATCACCAGGAAATTAAAGACAAAGTGGTAAGTATTTTCTTTTTACTGCAGTGGTCCTCAGCCCTCAAGTACCCCCGACAGGACATGTTTTGTGGATTTCTCTTATCAACAATTGCTGTCCAGACTGTCTTTTAAAGCACATGTGCAAGATGAAGGAAAACTTGCAAACATGGCCTGTTGGGGGGGGGGGGTATTGATGGACAGGCTTGAAGTGCTTTTACAGCACTGTGCTTAAATCTAGCGCAAGGCAATCCTATTCTAATTGTGGGTGTTTGAGGGAAGCCAAGTGAGTGTTAGAACCCCTGCTTGTTTTTTTTTTTGGGTTGAGCTTTGTGTCCCTTTTCTTAAAATTGGCTTCACTTCCTGTCACACAGCTGAACAGGAAGTGAGGTTAAAACCCTACCAGTGTCTTTTCTTGGGGACACAGGTCAATCTAACTAGTGTCCCCATTAAGCAAATTGCACTCCAGCACTGCTGTGTACACCCCAAATCATGGGTCTTCAAACTACGGCCCTCCAGTTGTTCAGGAACTACAATTCCCATCATGCCTAGTCATGTCTGAAGGCCTCATGGGATGTGTAGTTCTACAACAGCTGGAGGGCCGTAGTTTGAGGATCCCTGACCCAAATGATTATTTAGTTTGGGGTTTAGTAAAGGCAAAGCCACTCTGCAGTACAAGCATAGTCGCTGAAAATCAGAGAGGAAGCACTGATGCTTTTAACATCCAATCCTGTAGAAGCAAAGTTGTTTTGTTTTCTTCCTTGCTTGTCCACTTGTAGTGCAAAGTGGATTTGCCTTTAGTAAATGGACCCCAAAGTCCAAGATCCCTAATAATTTGGGGTGTACACAGCAAAATGCTAGAGTGCAATTTACATAATGGGAAACTATTTAGATTGATCTCTGTGTCCCCAAGAAAAGATATTAGTAAGGATTTAGCCTCACTTCCTGTTTGGCTATGTGACAGGAAGTGAATGAATTTGAATTAGAAAGGGTGAAGACACCTCACAAATGTTGTCACTATCAGGGGTGCAGACATCCCCAAAAAATGAGCAGATAATACTTATTTGCAAATTAATAATTTTTTATTTAACATTGGGTGGTGTTTGTGAGGGGCCCTAACACACACATTCATACATATTAGCAACGCTGTATCCTGGCCTATTAGCATGGTTATATTTTCTTAGGCCTCTCAAAACTCTCTGAAATTTGTGCTTAAACTAGAACTAGAATCAACACTTTTTATTTTCTTTAATTTTGGATAGAGTGAGGGAGGGTTATAGGCCTGGTCAGTTTATTTTGTATTATCTGTGTCCAATTGGGGAGATTTGCCTTCACTTCCTGCCCCATAGCCAAACAGGAAGTGAGAGAAAAACTATGCAAATTAAGGGAATCCAGTGCCCCCCCTCCCCCCCAGAACTAGTGTGTGTCCCCTGAAAAATCCTGGGCGGGTCATACAAAAACAGGGTGTGGCCTTGACAGGAAGGGGTGGGTAATTTTTCTATTAGTAGGTGCAGAAATGTAGTCAGGCCTAGGGCAGCACAAAACCTAAATATACTACTATATATTAGGGCTTATTTAGACCGGATCCGATTTACAGCATGTTTTTATATTGTGGGAGGAAACCCACACAGGCACAGGGAGAGAAAACTCCAGGCAGATGGTGTCACGGGCAGGATTCGAACCAGCGACCCTTTTGCTGCTAGGTCAAAGTGCTACACCACTGTGCTGAACGAACATGATTGCAGCTGAAAGCATGAGATCTTTTTTTGTTTTTTTTGCCAATACCATGCTTTCCAGTCTTATTGACCCCGCCTCTCTCCATAAAGAGGACCTGTCACACACCAGTCCTATTACAAGTCCTAAAATGCCCCTGTCCCTAGTAGCTCGCACTCAGAAGCGAACATGCTTGTAAGTCCCGCCCACATATGTAAACACCATTCAAACCACACATGTGAGGTATTGACGCGTGCGTTAGAGCGAGAGCAATAATTCTTGCCCTACACCTCCTCTGTAACTCTGAACTGGTAACCTGTAAAAAAGAAATCAAGCATCGCCTATGGATATTTTTAAGTCCCGAAGTTTGGCGCCATTCCATGAGTGTGTGCAATATTAAAGCGTGACAAGTTAGGTATCTATTTACTCGGTGTAACATCAACATTATCCCTAAAAATTGGGCTAACTTTAATGTTTTGTTATTTTTAAATTCATGAACCGGTTTTTTTTTTGGGCCAAAAAAAAAAGGCGTTAGAAAAATTATTGCGCAAATACCGTTGGAAATCAAATAAAAAATGACCGCCACTTTATTCCCTAGGGTGTCTGCTAAAAAAATATATATATATATATATATATATATATAATGTTTGGGGGTCCTGAGTAATTTCCCAGGAAATGAATATAATTTTTACATGGAGGAGAGAAGTGCCAGAATAGGCGCGGTATGGAAGTGGTTAAAGTGAAATAATAAAAGTGAAATATTCCTTTAAATTTCATACAGGGGGGGAGGGGGGTATAACTTGCCTGTGAAGCGCATGTTTCCCGTGCTTAGAACTGTCCCTGTACAAGATGTCATTTCTGAAGTGAAAAAGTAATTTTAAAGTACTCATGGCTATAAAGAATACAGTCATTGCTCATTAAAAATAAAAAAATGTATGGGGGTCCCCCCAAATTAAATTACCAGGCCCTTCAGGTCTGGAATGGATATTAAGGGGAACCCCGCCGTAAAAACAAAAAAAATGACGTGCGATACCCCCAAATATCCATACCAGGCCCTTCAGGTCTGGTGTGGATTTTAAGGGGAACTCCACCCCTAATAAAAAAAAATGGCGTGGAGTCCCCGTAAAAATCCACACCAGACCCTTATCCGAGCACGTTAACCTGGCCGGCCGCAGAAAAGAGGGGGGGACAGAGTGCGGCCCCCCCCCTCTCCTGAACTGCACCAGGCCACATGCCCTCAACATGGGGAGGATGTCCCCATGTTGATGGGGACAAGGGCCTCATCCCCACAACCCTTGCCCGGTGGTTGTGGGGGTCTGCGGGCGGGGGGCTTATCAGAATCTGGAAGACCCCTTTAACAAAGGGGAATACCCCCAGATCCCGCCCCCCCCCCCTGTGTGAAATGGTAATGGGGTACATTGTACCTCTACCATTTCACAAAAAAAAAAATGTCAAAAGTGTTAAAAATGACAGTAGCCGGTTTTTGACAAATCTTTTAATAAAATCTTCTTTCCGCGGTTTTTCTTCTTCTTTCATTTGGGTTTCTTCCTCGGCTTCTTTCTTGGGTCTTCTCGTCCACATCTTGCCCGACGTCTTCTCCCATCTTCTTCTCCGCCCGTCGGCCTTCTCGTCCACATCTTCTTGATCTTCTGGGCGCTGCACTTCAAATTGAAGACCCCGCCGTGTTTCGCTCCTGGGACCCGCCCCCCTCTGACGCCACAGGTAAACTCATATGAAATTCTGCGTGTGGTATATGTGCGTCAGAGGGGGGCGGGGTCACATGAGCGTCACACGGCGGGAACTTCAATTGGAAGCTCGTCCGCATAGTGCGGCGGCTTCTTCTTCTCCGGACGGCGCGCTTGAAATTGAATTCCCCCGCCGCGTGATGCTCTGTGACCCTGCCCCCCTCTGACGCACATGACTTTTAAATGAGTTTACTTGTGGCGTCAGAGGGGGGCGGGTCCCAGGAACGGAACACGGCGGCTAATTCAATTTCAAGCGATGCGTCCGGGGAAGAAAAAGATGTGGACGAGAAGGCTGACCGACGAACGGAGAAGAAGATAGAAGACACCGGGCAAGATGTGGGACGAGAAGGCCGACGGATGGAGAAGAAGATAGAACAATACGTCGGGCAAGATGTGGACGAGAAGACCCAAGAAAGAAGCAGAGGAAGAAACCCGAATGAAAGAAGAAGAAGAAAAACCACGGAAAGAAGATTTTATTAAAAGATTTGTCAAAAACCGGCTACTGTCATTTTTAACACTTTTGACATTTTTTTGGGGTGAAATGGTAGAGGTACAATGTACCCCATTACCATTTCACACAGGGGGGGGGCAGGATCTGGGGGTCCCCTTTGTTAAAGGGGTCTTCCAGATTCTGATAAGCCCCCTACCCGCAGACCCCCACAACCACCGGTCAAGGGTTGCCCGGTGGTTCCCCTTAATATCCATTCCAGACCTGAAGGGCCTTGTAATTTAATTTGGGGGAACCCCTACACATTTTTTGTTTTTGTTTTATGAATGAATCCTCTCTGAATTGTCAGAGCCGACAATTCATTATAGCCGCGTGTGAATTTTAAATGACTTTTTTTCCTTCAGAATGTCATTTTGTGCAGGGACAGTTCTAAGTGCGGGAAAAATGCGCTATTTCACATGCTGACTTTACACCCCCCTAGGTACGAAATTTAAAGGAATATTTCACTTTTATTGTTTCACTTTAAGAATTATTAATTTCACTGCTCCCGAAAAAACGGACGTTTTAAAAAATAAAAAAAACATTGATACATGTCCCCTGGGGCAGGACTGAGGTCCCCAAACACGTTTTAGGACAAAACTTGCATATTATCCTTTAAAATGAACACTTTTGATTTCTCCCATAGACTTCTATAGGGAGTTTGGCGCGGCTTTACATATCACTTGCAATGCGTCGGCTGCTACGCTGGTTCATGCGCCTAATTAAGGCTTCACCCGACGCACTTTTTTTCAGCCCCATAGTGTGGTCCGCCAGATAACATGAGCTTGCAATAAGTGGTGAGATATTCTTGTATGGACACAAATATGGTTATCAGTAAGAATACTCTGTTTTCTTTTTACCTGTGCAAGTTGGATTGTTTCCCACAAATCAATTTTGATAAAGCTGCGGTCAGTGTGATGAATGCCCTTTATTACTGATGACATTACTTAATTATCTGGACTGAAAAAAATGGCTAGTAGAAAAGTGCTAAACTGAAAGACTTCCATCCTCATAGGACATTACAAAATCCTGGAGCATGCTGGGAATGGGAAGGCTTATACCCAGCTGATCAACATGTTTTTGGTGTTTTTATAGTGACTTTTTGGTTACTATACATCCAATAGCTTGTTTCTAACTTATCGTGTCCCACTGTACATGTAAAAAAATATATATATATTTGTTATATTTATTCTGATTTCAGGGACACAACATATGTGGTTAAACAAATGACCCTTGTATACTGCTTCTAGACTTGCCTTCAGACCTGATGGGAATGACGAAAACAAGTGTGAAGAAGAAATGTAAAAAAGAGCAGAAATATTGGACACAAACAATACTAAATATCAAAAGATTATTTCCTTACTATGTGAAGCTGCAAGTAGTCTCCCAGACCAGAAGCACTGTCTACTCGAAGTAATACTGCATCCTTTTGTTGTGTAGTAAAGCCAACTGCAAGTCGATCAGCTCTTGTACTGGGACGGTCATTAGGAGGCCAGGTATAGGTAATAAGAGCTCCTCCTTTTCCGAATATATATGTGGTACCAGCTAAAAGAGAGGAAGGGGAGATACTATAAGCTCATAGCAGGACATACATTCATGTTTCAAACTAAGGTTGGGAATTACAGGCCTTTATCATGAAATTAAGCGATCATATAATATTGAAAAATATTATATTTTTCAATACCCAACAATAAGTATATATGTTGGTAGAATTTAACACATAAGCATACAGTGACTTGCAAAAGTATTCAGTCCCCTTGAACTTTGCGACCTTTTGCCACATTTCAGGCTTCAAACATAAAGATATAAAACTAATTTTTTTTGAAGAATCAACAACAAGTTGGACACAATCATGAAGTGGAACGAAATTTATTGGATATTTCAAACTTTTTTAACAAATAAAAAACTGAAAAATTGGGCGTGCAAAATTATTCAGCCCCCTTAAGTTAATACTTTGTAGCGCCACCTTTTGCTGCAATTACAGCTGTAAGTCGCTTGGGGTATGTCTCTATCAGTTTTGCACATCGAGAGACTGACATTTTTGCCCATTCCTCCTTGCAAAACAGCTCGAGCTCAGTGAGGTTGGATGGAGAGCGTTTGTGAACAGCAGTTTTCAGTTCTTTCCACAGATTCTCGATTGGATTCAGGTCTGGACTTTGACTTGGCCATTCTAACACCTGGATATGTTTATTTGTGAACCATTCCATTTTAGATTTTGCTTTATGTTTTGGATCATTGTCTTGTTGGAAGACAAATCTCCGTCCCAGTCTCAGGTCTTTTGCAGACTCCATCAGGTTTTCTTCCAGAATGGTCCTGTATTTGGCTCCATCCATCTTCCCATCAATTTTAACCATCTTCCCTGTCCCTGCTGAAGAAAAGAAGGCCCAAAACATGATGCTGCCACTACCATGTTTGACAGTGGGGATGGGGTGTTCAGGGTGATGAGCTGTGTTGCTTTTACGCCAAACATAACGTTTTGCATTGTTGCCAAAAAGTTCGATTTTGGTTTCATCTGACCAGAGCACCTTCTTCCACATGTTTGGTGTGTCTCCCAGGTGGTTTGTGGCAAACTTTAAACAACACTTTTTATGGATATCTTTAAGAAATGGCTTTCTTCTTGCCACTCTTCCATAAAGGCCAGATTTGTGCAGTATACGACTGATTGTTGTCCTATGGACAGAGTCTCCCACCTCAGCTGTAGATCTCTGCAGTTCATCCAGAGTGATCATGGGCCTCTTGGCTGCATCTCTGATCAGTCTTCTCCTTGTATGAGCTGAAAGTTTAGAGGGACGGCCAGGTCTTCGTAGATTTGCAGTGGTCTGATACTCCTTCCATTTCAATATTATCACTTGCACAGTGCTCCTTGGGATGTTTAAAGCTTGGGGATTTTTTTTGTATCCAAATACGGCTTTAAACTTCTCCACAACAGTATATTGGACCTGCCTGGTGTGTTCCTTGTTCTTCATGATGCTCTCTGCGCTTTAAACGGACCTCTGAGACTATCACAGTGCAGGTGCATTTATACGGAGACTTGATTACACACAGGTGGATTCTATTTATCATCATTAGTCATTTAGGTCAACATTGGATCATTCAGAGATCCTCACTGAACTTCTGGAGAGAGTTTGCTGCACTGAAAGTAAAGGGGCTGAATAATTTTGCACGCCCAATTTTTCAGTTTTTTTATTTGTTAAAAAAGTTTGAAATATCCAATAAATTTCGTTCCACTTCATGATTGTGTCCCACTTGTTGTTGATTCTTCAAAAAAAATTACAGTTTTATATCTTTATGTTTGAAGCCTGAAATGTGGCAAAAGGTCGCAAAGTTCAAGGGGGCCGAATACTTTCGCAAGGCACTGTATATACCGTATGCATGTTTTTTCATCTATACAGATACCTAAAGATCTAGGCCCAGATTCACAAAGGACTTACACCGGCGTATCTCACTGTTGCCAAGATACGACTGACATAAGTCTCTTATGTCGTATCTTGGGTGCATATTTACGCTGGCCGCAAGGGGCGCTTCCGTAGATTTACGCGTAGAATATGCAAATGAGGTAGATACGCCGATTCACGAACGTACTTGCGCCCGCTACGCCATTTACATTAGGCTTACGTCCGGCGTAAAGTTACCCCTGCTATATGAGGCGCAGCCAATGCAAAGTATGGACGTCGGAACAGCCGTAGAATTTTACGTCGTTTACGTAAGTTGTACATGAATAGGGCTGTGCGCAAGTTGCGTTCACGTTGTAGGCAGTGTTCGACGTATCTTAGGCATTCTATCCGACACATGCGCCGTCCGTGGACGTATCCCAGTGCGCATGCGTCGGATAGAATGCCTAAGATACGTCGAACACTGCCTACGACGTGAACGCAACTTACGTTCGTTCGGCCCCTCATTTGCATGGGGTCACGGATCATTTTAATACAACACGCCCACCTCTTCCAAATTTGAATTATGCATGCTTACGCCGGCCAATTTACGCTACGCCGCCTCAACCAACGGAGCAAGTGCTTTGTGAATACTGCACTTGCCTGTCTAAGTTGCAGCGGCGTAGCATAAATAGGATATGCTATGCCCGCACAAAGATACGCTCAGATACGTGAATCTGGCCCATAAGGTTGTGTTTAACAAGCTGTAAAATACAGTGTGATTCATAAAGAAGTATACAGCTTCCACATGCTGTAAAACAGTAACAGTTGAAAACACGGACCACAACTGAGATCCGTTAAGTAGGGACACTCATAAAGGTTGTGTCTCACTACTGAGGGAAGTGCATAGGCTTGTATGTGACATGTCTAGTCGCTCAAAATGGCAGCATCTGCAGCGGAGAAGGCATTTATTGTTCTTTTTTGTTCTTGAATTGAGCAAAATGGAATCTGTAACTGTTGTGCAATGGCATTTTCGATCATCACTATTTGGAAAAGAACCTCAAAACAGAAAATCTATCTACAAATTTAAAACTACAGGCTGTTTATGCAAACCTAAAAGTCCTGGATGACAGTGTATATCCGAAGAAGTCGTCAATGGTGTTTGCACCACCATTCAACAAAGCCTAGGAAAAGTAACGCGCGCCCTGAACCACTTTACCCTGCAACACACATGCCCTAAACACGGGCACATTAGCTGATTGCAAGCTGGGAAGCTTCCCATAGACTGCTGTGTGTCCTGAGTGTCCGGGACGCTCTTAAAATGTTTTTTTTTTGGCAAAAGCTTGGGGGGGGGGGCGGCGCCCAGGCGCCCCCTGTGGATGGGCCGCCACTGGTTTTGGGGGTCAGTGTATGTGTCGGGGGTCAGTGTGTCAGGTAGGTGTCGGGGGTCAGTGTATGTGTCACGTAGGTGTCGGGGGTCAGTGTATTTGTTGGGGGTCAGTGTATGTGTCGGGGGTCAGTGTATTTGTTGGGGGTCAGTGTATGTGTCGGGGGTCAGTGTAGGTGTCGGGGGTCAGTGTAGGTGTCGGGTATGTGTCGAAGGTCAGTGTATGTGTCGGGGGTCAGTGTAGGTGTCGGTGGTCAGTGTAGGTGTCAGGTAGGTGTCGGGGGTCAGTGTAGGTGTCGGGGGTCAGTGTAGGTGTCGGGGGTCAGTGTAGGTGTCGGGGGTCAGTGTAGGTGTCGGGGGTCAGTGTAGGTGTCGGGGGTCAGTGTAGGTGTCAGGTAGGTGTCATTGTCAGGTATGTGTCGGAGGTCAGTGTAGGTGTCAGGTATGTGTCGAAGATCAGTGTATGTGTCGGGGGTCAGTGTATGTGTCAGGTATGTGTCGGGGGTCAGTGTAGGTGTCGTGGGTCGGTGTATGTGTCGGGGGTCAGTGTATGTGTCAGGTATGTGTCGTGGGTCGGTGTATGTGTCGGGGGTCAGTGTATGTGTCAGGTATGTGTCGGGGGTCAGTGTAGGTGTCGGGGGTCAGTGTAGGTGTCGGGGGGTCAGTGTAGGTGTCGGGGGTCAGTGTAGGTGTCGGGGGTCAGTGTAGGTGTCGGGGGGTCAGTGTAGGTGTCAGGGGGGTCAGTGTAGGTGTCAGGGGGGTCAGTGTAGGTGTCGGGTAGGTCAGTGTAATGTGAGTAGTGCAGAAAGTAGGAGTCAGGTGGATCAGTGTGTGTGTCAGGGGGTCAGATAGGTCACATGTGTTCAAAAAATGGAAAGAGTGCAGCGCTATGTGGTTAAAACCATGTGTGACATAAATGTTAAACCTTGAAATGTAAACAAATGATATGTGAAAAATGTATTAAAAGGAAAACTGATGCAGAGTCCAAAAAGAACACAACATAGTCCGTGAAGAGTTAATTCCAAAAGCAAATCCGTGAAGGGTTAACTCCCAAAAAAAGACACATTTCTTGCCAAGAAAGTGAAGATAAATAGCTGGATTCAGGTAGCTGGCCGCAACTTTAAGGCAGCGTAGCGTATCGTATTTACGCTACGCCGCCTTAAGTCAGAGAGGCAAGTACTGTGGGCCAAATCCACAAAAAGCGGCGCAAATTTAGTTCTTCAAAACTTATGTCATTTAAGTTATGGCGTCCTAATTTGGTTTTGTAAGTGCCGTATCCACAGCGCATTTGCGCCCAAATTTGCGCAAGCGTAACTTAAATTCCGAGGCGTAAGGCGGGGTTATTGCAAGTGGGAAGGAAGTGGGCGTGCTTCATTGTAATGAGCCGTGACCCCATGCAAATGAGGCGCCGGCCGTACTGCGCATGCGCGCACGAATCTGGACCTCACTGGGCATGTGCAGAACTTGGCTCGGCGCAATCAGTGAGTTAGGTAAAAGGCCAAGCGTACTTAGTTTGATGATCGCCCTGATAGATCGGAGGCGGCGGAACGTATGTCCTTTACGTTACGCCGCCGCAAGTTTAAGTGGCAAGTGCCTGATTCCCAAACCACTTACCTGTAAACTTGCGGCGGCGTCGCGTAAAGTCCACCCGCGCAAGCCCTCCTAATTCAAATGATCCTGGTAGGGGGCGTGGATCATTTAAATTAGGTGCGCTCCCGCGCCGATCGTAATGCGCATGCTCCGTCGGGTAAATTACCCGACGTGCATTGCGCTAAATGACGTCTCACGGGCGTCATTTGTTTTGACTGTAACGTAAATGGCGTCCAGCGCCATTCACGGACGACTTACGCAAACGACGTTAAATTTTCAAATTTCGACGCGGGATCGACGGCCATACTTAACATTGAGTACGCCACCTAGGGGGCATCTTTATCTTTACGCCGCGTATCGCTTACGGAAACGACGTTAAAACACTACGGCGGGCAAGGGTACGTTAGAGAATCGGCGTGACTAGTCATTTGCATATTCTACGCTGACCGCCACCTAGCGGTCAGCGTAAATATTGCAGCCTAAGATACAACGGCGCAGGCCGTCGTATCTTAGGCATGTTTAAGTGTATCTCAGTTTGAGAATACACTTAAACATAGGATCGGACTTACATCGGCGTATCTGCTGATACGCCGGCGTAAATTATTTGAGAATATGGCCCCTTGTAATTAATTTTTCACATATCATTTGTTTACATTTCAAGGTTCAACATTTATTTCACACATGGTTTTAACCACATAGCGCTGCACTCTTTCAATTTTTTGCTATCTATCCTAAGTTTTTTTTGTAGTGAACTTAAGTGCCAGCTGCTTTCTTATACACTGTGGGCCAGATTCACAAACAGCGGCGCAAATTAAGTTACCCCAAACGTATGTCATTTAAGTTATGGCGCCTTAATTTTGTGTCGTAAGTGCCGTATCCACAGCGCATTTGCGCCCAAAATTGCGCAAGCGTAACTTAAATCCCGAGGCGTAAGGCGGGGTTATTGCAAGTGGGAAGGACGTTGGCGTGCTCCATTGTAATGAGCCGTGACCCCATGCAAATGAAGGGCTGGCCGTACTGCGCTAGCGCGCACGAATCTGCTCCTCACTGGGCATGTGCAGAACTCGGCTTGGCGCAATCAGTGAGATAGGTAAAAGGCCAAGCGTACTTAGTTTGAGAATTGTCCTGTGTATAAATAGCCCCAAACACACTTCCCTTGCAAAAGTACATCCCTGTGTTCCCCTTTCCTAGAGCAAGTTGCTTTTGCTCTGTCGTCTGTTGGTGTGTGTTGGTGAGTTTAGTGTTAGATAAATGATTTGGAGGAGTAGTAGAGTGTAGTAGCTGTGTTTTTTTTTCTAAGTGTATTTTCTGTTTGTTTTTTCTGATTGTTTTTTTTCTGAGTGTATTTTCAATTTTTTCCGTGCTTGTTTTTGAATTTGTATTAGCTGTCTGCTTGTGTGGTTTGATTTTTGTGTGGGTTTCTTCTGTGAGTATTTGTGTTTGTTTGTTGTGTGAGTATTTGTGTTTGTTTGTTGTGTTTGTTTTTTGTTGGTGCTGAGTGTTGGGTGTTATGGCACCGAAGCGCAGGAAGCTGAATTTTTCAATCAGAGAAAAGCAGATACTTGCTAGGGCCATCACCCGTTTCGGGCATTATTTGCATGGCCCTGAGAGCCGGAACACCACCCCGGCCAGGAGGAAGGAGATCAATAAAAAAATTACTGATCAGATCAATGCGGCGGGGGGGGGGGGGAGACGAGGACCCCCAGTGGGATTCAAAAGAAGATCAACGATCTTAGAAAACTGGTCCGGGACAATGGCCAAAATAAATGCCCATGCCACGGGCACTGGAGGAGGCCCACCCTGCTCTGTCAGGCTGACTGAGGAGGAATGGGCAGTGGCCCGGTGTTTCCATAGCCAGCAGGTGGTGGGCCTGCCTGGCTTTCAATCTGATTCTCCTGTAACGACAGGTAATTTTTGGGTTTTTCTATCTGGTGATTAGCATGTGTGGGTGGGGGAAGGGAAGATGTGCCAAGTGTGTGGTTCCTCCAACCTGTGAATGTTTTGTGTCCTCCACAGATGGCCAGGAGATTGCTGGGCCATCAGGCCAGGCTGCACCATCCCCAGGACAACAGGCTGCAGAAGAGCCCCAAGAATGGCAGGAGTCCCCAGGGGAGGGGAGTGGCCACACCTCCCCTCATGAGGAGGTTGAGGGGGGAGGATGAGGGGGGGGTTAGGATGAAGATATGGAGATTGCCAGGGAAATCCTTTTGGCTTCGGATGTGGTTCCCCCTGAGGCTACCCCTGAGGCTGGCAGCAGTCAGGCCTCCATCAAGGGTAGCCCCTCCCACTCCTCCCCCAACAGGCCTCCCCCACAAGGGTCTCTCTCTCCCCTCCTCCCAGGCCACAAGACTCAGCTGCAGGCAGGATGGCGACCCAGAGGACCAGGGGGGTGGCCGAGTGTCTGCCGGCCAATCTGCAGAGGGACAATGCCCGGCAGACCCGCCATCTGGGTCAGATCAACCAGACTCTGACCCAGATGGAGGACAGCCTGGGCTCAATTAAGGAGTCACTCACTGATGTGGCCACAAACTCCTTGGCGTTCATCACATGCATTTGTGACCTGCAGACCGCAACAACAGGCGTGGCCCAGGAGGTGAGTGCCCTGACCCAGGCTGTCCAGGACAATACCCAGGCTGTCCAGGCCAATACGGCTGCCCTCACAATCAGTCTGAACAGAATCTCCTTCCCCTGCTCACCCCCCCCCCCAGGAGTCTCCCCTGGTTGGCCGTGGCCGTGGGCGGCCCAGGCGTAGCTCTCGCTGCTGCCGTTTGCTGCTGTGTAGTGTGCAGTGTGGTGGTGTGTGGGTTAGTGGTCAGTGTGCAGTGTGTGGGTTAGTGGTCAGTGTGCAGTGTGTGGGTTAGTGGTCAGCGTATAGTGTAGTGGTCAGTGTTTACTGTAGTGTAGTGGTGTGTTGTGTAGTGGTCAGTGTGCCGTGTGGTGGTGTGTGGGATAGTGGTCAGTGTAGTGGTCAGTGTGCAGTGTGGTGTGTGGGGTAGTGGTCAGTGTGCAGTGTGGTGGTGTGTGGGTTAGTGGGCAGTGTGGTGGTGTGTGGGTTAGTGGTCAGTGTAGTGATCAGTGTGCAGTGTGGTGGTGTGTGGGTTAGTGGTCAGTGTATAGTGTAGTGGTCAGTGTTTAGTGTAGTGGTGTGTTGTGTAGTGGTCAGTGTGCAGTGTGGTGGTGTGTGGGTTAGTGGTCAGTGTATAGTGTAGTGGTCAGTGTTTAGTGTAGTGGTGTGTTGTGTAGTGGTCAGTGTGCAGTGTGGTGGTGTGTGGGTTAGTGGGCAGTGTGGTGGTGTGTGGGTTAGTGGTCAGTGTATAGTGTAGTGGTCAGTGTTTAGTGTAGTGGTGTGTTGTGTAGTGGTCAGTGTGCAGTGTGGTGGTGTGTGGGTTAGTGGTCAGTGTATAGTGTAGTGGTCAGTGTTTAGTGTAGTGGTGTGTTGTGTAGTGGTCAGTGTGCAGTGTGGTGGTGTGTGGGTTAGTGGTCAGTGTATAGTGTAGTGGTCAGTGTTTAGTGTAGTGGTGTGTTGTGTAGTGGAGGTGTGTGGGTTAGTGGTCAGTGTACAGTGTGGTGGTGTGTGAGTTAGTGGTCAGTGTGTAGTGGTCAGTGTTTACTATAGTGTAGTGGTGTGTTGTGTAGTGGTCAGTGTGCAGTGTGGTGGTGTGTGGGTTAGTGGTCAGTGTAGTGGTCAGTGTGGTGGTGTGGGTTAGTGGTCAATGTATAGTGTAGTGGTCAGTGTTTACTGTAGTGTAGTGGTGTGTTGTGTAGTGGTCAGTGTGCAGTGTGGTGGTGTGTGGGTTAGTGGTCAGTGTGGTGGTGTGTGGGTTAGTGGTCAGTGTTTACTGTAGTGTAGTGGTGTGTAGTGTAATGGTCAGTGTGTAGTGGCCAATGTATGAATCAGGTAGGTCAGTGCAGTGGACAGGTAGGTAAGTGTAATGGTCAGTATAGGAATCATGTAGATCCGTGTAGAGGTTAGTGTAGTGGTCAGTGTTTACTGTAGTGTAGTGGTGTGTTGTGTAGTGATGGTGTGTGGGTTAGTGGTCAGTGTAGGTTAGTGGTCAGTGTAGTGGTCAGTGTGCAGTGTGGTGGTGTGTGAGTTAGTGGTCAGTGTATAGTGTAGTGGTCAGTGTTTACTGTAGTGTAGTGGTGTGTTGTGTAGTGGTCAGTGTGCAGTGTGGTGGTGTGTGGGTTAGTGGTCAGTGTGGGTTAGTGGTCAGTGTTTACTGTAGAGTAGTGGTGTGTAGTGTAATAGTCAGTGTGTAGTGGCCAATGTAGGAATCAGGTAGGTCAGTGCAGTGGACAGGTAGGTAAGTGTAATGGTCAGTCTAGGAATCATGTAGATCCGTGTAGAGCAGGGGTGGCAAACTCAAATTCATCAAGGGCCGCATCAGCAGTGTGGTTGCCCTCAAAGGGCCAGTTGTATATGGGTTGCACTACATACAGAATGCAGAGTTCAGGATTACGTCAGGATTATACTATGTACACAGTGCAGGAATTCAGGGGTCCGCACAGACCCCCCATTACATCAGAGTCCGCACAGACCCCCATTACATCAGAGTACGCACAGACCCCCATTACATCAGAGTCCGCACAGACCCCCATTACATCAGAGTCCGCACAGAGCACCATTACATCAGAGTCCGCACAGAGCACCATTACATCAGAGTCGGCACAGAGCACCATTACATCAGAGTCGGCACAGAGAACCATTACATCAGAGGCGGCACAGAGCACCATTACATCAGAGTCGGCACAGAGCACCATTACATCAGAGTCGGCACAGACCCCCATTACATCAGAGTCCGCACAGACCCCCATTACATCAGAGTCCGCACAGACCCCCATTACATCAGAGTCCGCACAGAGCACCATTACATCAGAGTCCGCACAGACCCCCATTACATCAGAGTCCGCACAGACCCCCATTACAGAGTCCGCACAGAGCACCATTACATCAGGGTCCGCACAGACCCCCTTGTAATGCTGTGGACTCGAATGTAAAGGGGGAACTCTGATGTAAGGGGGGCTCTGCCCACCAAAGCCCCCCTCTTGCACCAGAGTCCACAGAGCACCCTTTAAATTCATTTAATATATACACTGGGAGGTGGGAGAGGGTGAGCTTACTCAGCCCAGGATGGAGGGTCAGGGGTGGGCTGCCTGCATCTTCCTTCACATTTTCCCGGGGATGTGTGAGCGGGGAAGACGCAGGGGGTGTGGGCGTGCCACACAGTGTAGAGAGGTGGGAAGAGGAGGAGCAGTGTCCGAGATGAACTGTCAGCGTGGATTCTGAGGCTGAGCTGTGTGTGAGAGAGACACACAGCTCAGCCAATCAGCCGCGCCGGAGCCCAGAGATGACACAGGCATGGCCGCATAGCGGTAGGTGAGCGGTGGCCGTGACCTGTGTTAACCCTGTTCGGGCCACGGGCGCCGCTTACCTCCCGCTGTGCGGCCTGAGCGGGCGGCACTGGCACAAGCGGTGGAGGCTGGCGGGCCACATGACAAGGCTTGGCGGGCCGGATTCGGCCCACGGGCCTTGTGTTTGCCACCCCTGTTGAGGTTAGTGTAGTGGTCAGTGTTTACTGTAGTGTAGTGGTTTGTTGTGTAGTGGTCAGTGTGCAGTGTGGTGGTGTGTGGGTTAGTGATCAGTGTAGTGGTCAGTGTGGTGGTGTGTGGGTTAGTGGTCAGTGTATAGTTTAGTGGTAAGTGTTTACTGTAGTGTAATGGTCAGTGTGCAGTGTGGTGGTGTGTGGGTTAGTGGTCAGGGTTTACTGTAGTGTAGTGTAATGGTCAGTGTGTAGTGGCCATTGTAGGAATCAGGTAGGTCAGTGCAGTGGACAGGTAGATAAGTGTAATGGTCAGTCTAGGAATCATGTAGATCCGTGTAGAGCAGTGGTTCTCAACCTTTCTAGTGCCGTGACCCCTTGATAAAATTTCCCAAGTTGTGGGGACACCCAACAATAAAATTATTTTCGTAGCGTGGGTTGTCAGCACCCAAGGTAAGACAAGTAGCTTGCACCCCTAACTCACTGTAATTACCCCCCCCCCCCGAGTCTCTTCCACCTGTACAGTATTAAAACCCCATGTGGTACATTTTACCATGTACCACTCTCTCTCTCTCTCTCTATTTGTTCTCCTTTCTTTCCCTTTTATCTCTCTCTATCCTAATTTCTTGCCGCCCCCCCCCCCCCCATCCAGCTCTAGCCGCCTTTCTTGTTCTTTCTCTTATTCTATCATTTTTCTTTGTTCTTCCCCTTCTATTCCTCTCCCTTCCATGTATTCTCTATTTTTATTCCTTCTCTTACTCCCTATTTGGGGGGGGGGGGGGGAGTGGCAGTACTGGTGGGAAGTTGGGATCAGTGGCAGCACTGGGGGGAGTTCTGGTCAGCCAACTTAGGTGCTCTTGATCAAGTTCATTTGCTGATCTGAGTAGTAGGGACCTTTAATGGCAACTATAATCACAGGTAGTGTTATTCACTGGGGTAGATTCAGAAAGGTTAGCTGATCTTTAGATCCGCGTAACCTATCTGATTTACGTTACGCCGCCGCAATTTTTTGAGGGAAGTGCTGTATTCAGAAAGCACTTAGCTCAAAACTTGCGGCGGCGTATCGTAAATCCCCCAGCGGAATTCAAATTCCGCGGCTAGGGGGAGTGTAGTATTTAAATCAGGCGCGTCCCCGCGCCGATTTAACTGCGCATGCGCCATCCGCGAATTTTCCCGGTGTGCATTGCTCCAAATGACGTCGCTAGGACGTCATTGGTTTCAGCGTGAGCGTAAATTACGTCCATCCGTATCCGAACGACTTACACAAACGACGTAAAAATTCAAAACTCTGCGCGGGAACGACGGCCATACTTAACATAGGATACGCCTCACATAGCAGGGGTAATTATACGCCGGAAAAAGCCGAACGCAAGCGACGTAAAAAAAAAGCGGCGGGCGTTCATTTCTGAATCGGCGTAAATGCTCATTAGCATATTCGACGCGTAAAAGACACGGAAGCGCCACCTAGCGGCCGGCCTGGAATTTCAGCCTAAGATCCGACGGTGTAACACAGTTACACCTGGCGGATCTTAGGCATACAGGGCCAGATTCACGTAGAGCGGCGCATATTTAGATCGGCGTAACGCATGTCTTTTACGTTACCGCGGCTTAATTTTGTGACGCAAGTCCCGTATCCACAGAGTATTTGTGCCCAAATTTGCGCCAGCGTAACGTAAATTCCGAGGCGTAAGGCGGGGTAATTGAAAGTGGGAAGGAAGTGGGCGTGCTCCATTGAAATGAGCCGTGACCCCATGCAAATGAAGGGCCGGCCGTACTGCGCATGCGCGCATGATTATGCACCTCATTGGGCATGCTCAGAACTCGGCCCGGCGCAATCAGTGAGATAGGAACTAGGCCCAACGTACTTAGTGAGATACGCCCTGTGTATAAATAGGCCCAGACAAACGCCCTTCCATTGCAAAAGTACATCCATGTGTTTCCCTTCCTGAAGCAAGGTGCTTTTCATCTGTTGTCTGTTGGTGTTTGTTGGTTAGTGTAGTAGTGTTAAAGTAAAGATTTATAGGAGTAGGAGATTGTATTAGCTGTTTGTTTTTTCTGAGTGTTTTTTGTGTTTGTTTTTTCTGTGTGATTTTTGGAGTCTGTATTAGCTGTTTGTTTGTGCTGTTTGATTTTGGTGTCTGGTTTTTGTGTCTGTTTGTTCTGTGTCTTTTTGTGTCTGTTTGTTCTGTCTGATTTTTGCGTCTGTTTGGTGCTGAGTGCTGTGTGCTGATATGGCACCAAAGAGGAGAAAGCTCAACTTCTTGGTTCGTGAGAAGCAAATACTTGCTAGGGCAATCATCCAACATGGGCGATTTTTGCATGGCCCTCCATGAGACTGATGCAAAGCAGTCTTTTCCTTCGGTAAGCAGGCAATCTTATCACACGGGTGTCCTGTTGAAATCTATCTCACTAACAGCAACCAGGAGTTCATCACATTGTTTGTACAGCAGACTTTTTTTTCACAAGAAACAATGCTGGATTAAGTCACTTGATTCTTTTACTTCACGGCTTCTGTGGACTTATTTCTTTAATACACACATTTTTTTTCTCTCATCTTTCTGGCTTTCAATTTCATTCCAGAAACAAACTTTTTATTTATTCATTTCATTTAATGAATCCTACATTTATCGTTTATTAGCGCTGCACTGTTTTCTGTTTTTATATTTTGCTAAGTTGTTGTACACAATTTTAGTGCTAGCAGCTCACTGTTTTTGGTTAATTTTAATATCATTTTATGCTAGCGCAGCGTCAGCCTTTTGTTTTTTTTCTACTCTCAGACCATGCCCCAGTAGCTGTGACATTGTCCCTGGGACCTAAACAGAAACCTCCGTTCAACTGGAGACTCAATGCAGCTTTGCTGACTGACCCGATTATCCATGACAGCATCCGAGAATCCATTGAAACATACTTTAGATTGAACAAGGACTCTGACACCAACCCGCTCAACAACTGGGAGGCACACAAGAGTGTTATAAGAGGAGAGTTAATTAAATGGGGTACGAGACGGAAAAGGGAGAGAGCAGAGGAGATTACTCGACTCTCAAATACCATTGCCACACTTGAGATACTACACAAGAAATCACTCTCTGATGGGGTAATGGCTGACCTGACCAGACACAGGAAATCCCTTACACAACTACTGACCTTACAAACCCAAAAATCCCTATTCTTCAAAATAAATATCTTCTATGAAAAAGGAGACAAAGGAGGGAAACAACTCGCTAGGGCCCTTAGAGATGCTACATTAGCAAACCAAATTTACTGAATTCGGAATAGCTCATGCACCCTGGAACATTCCTCTGAGAAAATAGCCGCAATTTTCCATGACTTCTATGCAGGCTTATATGACCTCCCTCCACAACACAAACCACATCATATACATTCCTCTAAGGAAGAAATGATTCCTAAATTCTTGACTGACAGCAAACTCCCATCACTTCCTTCTGAGGAGGTCTCCATCCTAAACAAGCCCATCACCGCTACTGAACTCCAAATGACAATTAAAGAACTGAAATCAGGGAAAAGTCCAGGCCCCGACGGTTACACGTCTCAATACTACAAAACATTCTCCCTTATCCTCACTGACCCACTGCTTAAGGCCCTTAACCACCTAGCACAACAACCACATGACTCCAACTCCTTACTCTCAGCCCACATAGCCGTAGTCCCGAAACCAGATAAGGATCACACAGATACCGCAAATTACAAGCCCATCTCCCTCCTAAATTTGGATATAAAAATCCTGGCAAAAATTCTGGCAAATAGGATTAAACCCCTTCTATCAAAAATCATTGGCCCTGAGCAGGTAGGCTTTATGCCTGGAAGGGAGGCCAGGGACAATATAACCAAGTCTTTGAACCTAGTCCATCATGCTAACATTTCAAAAATCGAGGGCCTTCTCCTGTCCACAGACGCGGAGAAGGCCTTCGATAGGATATCGTGGGACTACCTATTTGCAGTGTGTTCCTACATTGGTCTTAGGGGGAACATCACGGGTTGGATTAAGGCCCTCTATCAAAACCCGACTGCATGGATTAAAGTTAATACCACCTTATCTGACCCTATTAATATCTGCAATGGCACCCGACAGGGCTGCCCCCTGTCTCCTTTACTTTTTATTTTATCATTGGAACCACTCATTAGGACTATAAACGTATCCCCAGACATCAGAGGCTTTACGGTTAAGGATAGGGAATTTAAACTAGCGGCCTATGCCGATGACCTTTTATTTTTCATCACCCAACCACACATTTCCATGCCAAATTTATCTAAAATATTCAAAACATTCGGTTTTATTTCAAACTTCAAGATTAACCCGACCAAATCTGAAGCGCTCAACCTTACCCTTCCACCTGATAAACTTAAGTTACTTAAGGAGAATTTCAAATTCAAATGGGAAAAATGATCTCTGAAGTACCTAGGAATCAGACTCACCCCTGACTTGAGCTCCCTATTTCAAACTAACTTTGTCCCCTTGTTGAACTCGATCTCCGGTGACCTGAGGAAATGGAACTCCAAAATTTTCTCCTGGTTCGGAAGAGCCGCCATTTTAAAGATGGTAGTTCTTCCGAGATTACTGTATCTTTTTAACGCCCTGCCAGTCCACATACCGAATTCCTTCTTCTCTAAACTCCAATCGGTCCAAAGGGGATTCCTCTGGTCACATAAAAAATCCAGAATCTCAATGAAAATTCTCAAACTTCCCAAAAACAGAGGTGGCCTGGGCCTACCGGATTACAGAAAATATCACTATGCCTCCCACATTACAAGGGTAATAGACTGGCACCGTAATGGCCCTAATAAGGATTGGGTACAACTAGAATTGGCCTACCCCTCATGGTCCCTTCTTTACTATCCTTGGACCCTTCATTCCAAATCTTCTAAAAACTCCACCAACCCTCTCATAGCTAACACGTTAAAAATATGGCACAAACTAGCTGGACCTTATAATCTAGCCACAATTCCAGGCCCTCTGACACCGATCACTGGAAACCCAGATTTCCTCCCAGGGCAGAATCAAAAGTCACTACCACTCCCTAAGCCCTCCAAAAAATTCCTTGTCACCCATTGTATGTCTGGCAACATGGTCAAAACCCTAACATCTCTTAAAACTGAATTTGGTGACACAGCCCTAAATCCTTGGTTCTACCTACAACTTAAAGGAGTTCTCTGACCTAAAAGTTTTAACCCCCGCTGTGCCCGGGCTGTAAAAAAAATAGAAAATAAACTGTCACTTACCTGCCTACGATCCCCCGTTGTTCCGATATCGCCGTCCCGTTCTCCGGTCCCGGTCTCTTCCGCTTCCTGTGTGTCGGTGACTCATAGTGCGCTCAGCCTATCAGTGGCCGCAACGGGACATTGCTGCGGCCGCTGATAGGCTGAGCGCACTATGAGTCACCGACACACAGGAAGCGGAAGGGGCCCGGGACCGGAGAACGGGACGGCGATATCGGAACAACGGGGGATCGTAGGCAGGTAAGTGACAGTTTATTTTCTATTTTTTACAGCCCGGGCACAGCGGGGGTTAAAACTTTTAGGTCAGAGAACTCCTTTAAGGACTTCCTAGTAAACAGTAAATACAAAACCTCTTTCTTCCAAAACCTGACACCCCTGGAAGACATTTGTCGTAAGAGGTCTCCAGTACTCAAAACTACCTCTTTGGCATACAAATGGCTAGTTTCTCATGATTCTGCAGAAGCTAACAAACACAAGGAGAGATGGGAGGGTGATTTAGGCCGGCAATTTAGCGAACGCCAATGGGAAAGAGCTTGCATATTCGCACATAAATGTTCATTAAGTACCAAACACCAGGAGACTTCATATAAAGTACCTACGCAATGGTATATTACTCCTGTGAAAGCTCACAAATGGTCTCCGACGATCTCTGACACCTGCTGGCGCTGTAAATCAGACATGGGCACCTTTCTGCATATTTGGTGGGAATGCCCCCAAATTCGTAATTTCTGGGAAGAGGTTTCAACCTGGATCAAGCACATAACTGAAACTACAATCACTTTAGATGCTGCAGCCTGCTTGCTACATATCAATCCCTTCTCTATACGAAGATATAAAAAGTCATTAACAAGGCATTTGCTTACAGCAGCAAAATCATTGATTCCTCTGTTCTGGAAAACAGACAGGGTCCCAGGGGTCAGAGACTGGTTGGAAAGGTTGAGCTATATTTACAAAATGGAAGACCTAGTTGCAATGAAAAATGAACGTAGTTCCGCCTTCATTGAAAATTGGTCACCTTGGGTTGCTTTCACTCTCTCAAAAGAGTTGGAGTTCCTTTCTTCTCATTGATTTACCATTCCGTTGGTCTATCACTCATTAACCATATATTTTAACGTTTACGATTTATATCCCTTATAAGGGTAGCTACTTTCTCATGTTATTGTCTAATTATTCACCTCTCATGCTTTCAGTTTATACTCTCCAGACAGATTGTCGTCCCTTCTTCCTTCCAGATCAGCTCCCCACTTCCATGCTCCTTTCCCTCCCCCCTTACCTCCCTCCCCTCCCCCCCCCCCTAGGGAGAGGGTGCCGTTTGGAACAGGGACAGGCTGTATTCATTCAAATAGCTATCTAAAAGGTCCACAAAAGTCCTTTCAAGCACTGGTATAGGTGTGCTACTTGCTGTGCACTGCAGTATATAGGTGTCTAAGGCCTCGTACAGACGAGGGGTTATCCGCTGGAAACGGTCCGCCGGACCGTTTCCAGCGGACATTCCTTCTCCGGATTTTGATCCGATGGCTTGTACACACCATCAGATCAAAATCCGTGCGGAAAACATCCGCGGTCACATGTCGCGCCGTCGCCGCGGCGACGTGCGCAACGCTGGAAGGTAAATTCTTCCACGCATGCGTCGAATCATTACGACACATGCGAGGGAGGGGAGCGGACGGACTGATCCGGTGAGTCTGTACAGACGACCGGATCAGTCCGCTGGACTGGATTCCAGCGGATATATTTCTTAGCATGCTAAGAAATTTTTATCCGCTGGGAATCCGTCGGCTGGATTTTTATCCGCCGGGAAATGTCCGCTCGGACGTACACATGACCGGATCTATCTGCTGGAACTGATCCGCGGATCAATCCTAGCGGATAGATCCGGCCGTCTGTACGAGGCCTAATACATTCATATACTTTTTGTCAGTGTAGGGAGAGGGTGCTGTTTGGAGCAGGGACAGAGTTTAGCGACACAAATTGCTACCTAACAGGTCCACAAAAGTCCTTTCAAGCACTGGTATAGGTGTGCTACTTGCTCTGCAGTATATAGGTGTAATATACACTTATAATATACTTTCGAAAATAGAAAGCATATTATAGTGGATTTGTATTGTGCAGCATTGTGATTGGCGGTTTATTTGGTTACTGCTGGATTTTTGCCTCTTTCGCTGCGTTTCCTCTGCAACACACATTAAAAAAAATTCCTGAAAAAAAGTTTCATAACTGGTGAGATAAACCAGTGGCCCTCCAAAACAACAGATTGAAGCGGGGTGTTATCTAAAAATATACTTTAGTAATAGTGTATTTGGGTACTGCAGAATATTTGTCGCTTTCGCTGCGTTACCTCTGCTACACACAGTGACAACATTTCCTGGAAAAAAAGTTTTATAAACCAGTGGCATCTCAAAACATCAGATTGAAGTGGGGTGTTATCTAAAAATATACTTTAGTAATAGTGTATTTGGGTACTGCAGAATTTGTCGCTTTCACTGCGATACCTCTGCTACACACAGTGACAACATTTCCTGAAAAAAAAAGTTTCATAACTGGTGAAATAAACCAGTGCCCCCCCCAAAACGACAGATTTTGTTATATACCTTTTCCACATATACTGCACTTCTCTAGAGACTTTTGTCACAGGGTCATTTAAAAAATGACAGACAGAGGAAGATGCAGGCCCTTCCGCAGGGGGGGTAGGGCAGGAGCACCAGGCCGGAGCCAAAGTGGGAAGTGGCACAATGTTCGTTCAATTACGTCAAAGACTTGGTTGAGTGGCTCATCACCAACACCACCATATACCCTCCACTTGAGTCACAGGAATTATTTTCTGATCCATCAGAAGACATTTCGGATGCGCAGCCATTCTTGGCATTGGATCAGGAAGAGGAGGTAGCAACAGCCGGCACTCAGCAGTCTGACGACAGTACTCAGATCAGCCCAAGGAGGTTGGTGCCTGCTGTTGCTGCCTACTCTGAGATCTCTATTGTTAGTTATGGGGAAGGTGACCTAGATAATGACGTGTCTACAGACGTCACATGGGTGCCCACAAGAGAGGATGAGGAGGGGAGTTCAGCGGGAGAGATGGACCAACAGATAGGGAGGAGAAGCAGGCCGAACTTACATTGCACAGGAGGGACAAACCAGACTCCTAATGTATCAACAGCGAGCCATCAGCCATGTACGGTCATATCTGGCACTCCCAGGACACCGGCCCATGGCTCCACAGTATGGGCTTTTTTTTAACATGTCCGCTGCAGAAAATAGTGTTGCCATCTGCAGCCTTTGCAGTCAACGCATAAGTCGCGGTAAGCCCAACACTCACCTAGGGACGACCGCCTTAAGAAGGCACCTGGCCTCCCATCACCGAGCCCAGTGGGAGCAACGCCATCAGAACCCACAAAGCCACACTCCAGGCTCTCACTGTCCAGCCTCTTCTCCTTCCCCTCTATGCTCATAATTGTCCTCCACTCCACCTTCCACCATGCCTTCCTCAAGTTTTTCTGTAAAAAGGCAGGCTTCCGTGGCCCAAATGTTCAATCGTAAGAAACGATGATGCCGGATAACCCTCTTGCCCAACGGTTGACCGTTGGCTTGTTGGGAACTGATAGCCCGCCAACTACTGCCATATAAACTGGTGGACTCTGAGGCCTTTTCGAAAATTTGTGACCATTGAAATACCACAATGGAAGGTCCCAGGAAAGAAATTGTATTCACAGAAGGGCATCCCAGAGCTATATGGCCATGTTCAGCGGCAAGTGAATGTATCTCTGGCACACAGTGTCGGTGCCAAGATACATCTGACCACAGACACGTGGTCTAGCAAACATGGGCAGGGAAGGTATATAACTTTCACTGCCCACTGGGTGAACCTTCTGACGGCCCTGAAGCATGTAACCCGTGGCACCCATGTAGATTTGGTTTTACCACCACGGATTACATGCAGGCCTGCTTCTTCTTCTTCTCCTCCTCCTCCTCCTCCTACTCCATCCTCTCTCTCCTCCTTGGCGGATTCCTCATTTTCCGATGCTACCGTCTCTTCCGCCCAACATCCCCAGAACCTATTTGACATGCCAGGTGAGACGTTGCCATGTTGTGCCTGGAAGACAAGAGCCACACTGGTCTTGCACTCCTTTCAGACGTTTTATTTGTGACTGCCCGACGCAATGGAACTCAACATTGTATATGCTTGATAGGGCTGCTCCAGCAGAAACGTGCAGTTAACGACTACCTGTATGAACTCTGTGGCAGGACAGGTTCTGGGGAGTTTGTTTTTTTTTCACTGTGCCAGTGGCTGCTCATGCTCGACTCATGCAGACTTCTGCGGCAATTTGATGAGATCACCAAACTGGTCAGTCGTAGCCAGGGCGCCATCAGTGACATTGTATATTACGCCTTCTTTCTGGAGCATGCATTGCGTCGTCTCATTGATCAAGCCGTCGAGGAGCAGGAAGATGAGGAAGTCGCAATGCTGGATGAATTCCCAGGGGAGACAAGTCAACAACGGGAGTCTGAAGAGGAATCAGAGGAGGATGGTGCCAGGGCGGAGGAGGAGGAGCAAGAAGAGCATGCTTTAAACCTTTCTGGGATCCCTGGTGTTGTCCGTGGATGGGGGGAGGAGAACGAAGACGACATTATCCTGGATGATGAGCAGGAGCCAGGCCAGTACAGCGCTTCCAGTTTAGTGCAAATGGGGGCCTTCATGCTCCAGTGTTTTAAGAGGGACCCCTATATAAAAAGCATAAAGGGCAAGGACCAGTACTGGGTGGCAACTTACTTAGACCCCCGGTACATACAAAACATGGCGGAAATGTTACCACCATCACAGAGGGCTATCAGAATGCAGCACTTCCAGGCCTTGCTTCGAGAAATGTTGCATTCTGCTTTTCCGTCCGCTGGCAGAGGAATTTCCACTCACAGAGAAACAGTTTTGGGTACCAATCCAACAGCGCCTGCAAGAAGAGGGCGGTTTGAAGATGTCTTAGTCACTAATGATATGAGATCATTCTTTCAGCCGACCCATCGACAGCTGTCCTCCGGATCCAGCATCAGGCAACGCCTAGACCGACAGGTGTCCGACTACATCGGGTTAACGGCCGATGTGGACGCACTGAGAAGTGATGAACCCCTGGACTACTGGGTGGGCAGGCTTGACCTCTGGCCAGAGCTTGCACAATTTGCAATGGAACTGTTGGCTTGCCCCTCGTCCAGTGTCCTGTCCGAAAGGACGTTCAGCGCAGCAGGGGGGGGTCGTGACCGATAAGCGCACTCGCCTAGCTCACAACAGTGTTGACTACCTCACATTTATAAAAATGAATGAAGCATGGATCTCGGAGGAATTCAACACATGTGACCAGTAGACCATGTTTCATTCAAATTCTGGTGAACGCCTGTGGGCTAATATTTTGGGCATGTACTGGTCAACACTTTATTCTGTATCCGGTGAATGCCTAATGTACCACCAGCCACAGAATACAAAGTTGTTTGCTGCTCTGTGAACTATATTGCCTCTCATACACAATTAATACTTGTTACTACTAATATTATATGTACTTTCAAAGTACCTGAGCTATATTGCCTCTCATACACAATTAATACTTGTTACTACAAATACAATTTACTACGTGCTTGACAGAAGTATAAAATACTTATAGGCCTCATCCTAATTGTTGAACATGTACGCTCTAACTTTTCTATGCTAGGGGTTGATGCTATTTCATAGCATCTCCCCTAGTGGCCTAAATACATCTCTACATGCTAAGGTTGATATGATGTAGAGAACCCCCAAACTCCTGTTGCTAGGCGTGACGCCTGGGGTCCCTTACTGATAATCACCTGCATGTAGTGGTATATTGGGATATTGACCTTGAACTAATTTTAAACGCTAAGCCTCCATGCTTAGTAGCTCAACGCCTTTCTTTATGTGACACAGAGATGATGTATAGACCCCCCAAACTCCTGTTGCGAGGAGTGACGCCTAATACTGAGTTTTCACATAGAGAATCGCATTGAATTCCTTGCTAACCGCAGTTGTGGTTCACACTGTTCACCAGTGCTGTTACAATACCTAATGTACCACCAGCCACATAATACAAGGTTGTTTGCCGTCAGGTGAATGCCTGTGGCCTTGGGCCAATTTTTGGGGCCTGTAATGGCCGACACTTACTTCTGTATCTGGTGAAGGCCTAATGTACCACCAGCCACAGAATACAAGGTTGTTTGCTGTCAGGTGAACGCCTGTGGGCTAATTTTGGGGGCCTGTAATGGCCGACACTTACTTCTGTATCCGGTGAATGGCTTAATGTACCTCCAGCCACAGAATACAAAGTTGTTTGCTGTCAGGTTAAACGCCTGTCGGCTAATTTTTGGGGCTTGTAATGGCCGGCACTTACTTATGTATCCGTTTTTTCACTTAATACTTCTGGTAGGTCAGTGTCCATGTTGTGGGACTATTTGTGCACAGCTAGTAAGTATTTTGTGGCTGCAAATATGACCTGAAGGTTTTTAACATTTGCCTGCCATTAAAGTCAATGGGGCCCGCCGCGAACTTGCGGTTCGCGGAAATTTGCGATCGTTCGTGGTTAGCGTTCGCGAACCGTCCCGTCGGATGTTCGTCCATCACTAATGTACAGTAACATGTCGGATTTTAACTTCCATTTGTTGAGTAGCCATTTCGAGGAAAATGGTTTCCGATTGTATGCTAAAGTTTGTAGCAGTTTGCTTTTTGCCTCAAAGGGACCACGTGAAAGCAGGTGCAGGCTTCAGAGCTGGCATCCTGACTTTGACTTACTTACGAAGTAACTAGCCCAGAACAAGCATGCCGCAAGTGAAGTCTGAAAATATTTATTCCAGCATAGTAAACTGCTAAATACTAAAGCCCCAAACCATACTTTTTTTTTTAAAACAAGTTGGCAATGGTGGTTCCCATATTCCCAGAAGTTCTCTATACTAAAACAATGCATAGTCCTTTTTGCAAAAACTGGTTGACGTACTGTAAGTTTAACAATCTTATCAAAGTGACCCTGTTTCCACCTAAAATATATATTTATTGCTCATACATCACAGGACACAGAGCCATTAATTACTTAATGGGTTATGAAGTCACCACAGGTGATTGGACACTGGTAAACCCAATTAAAATTGAGTTCCTCCCCTATATAACCCCTCCTAAATGGAGAGTACCTCAGTTTTTTCGCCAGTGTTTTAGGTGGTCGGTCACATTGAACATGTGCTAAGAAGAAAAAGCTCTTTTGATGGTTTTCTGCGGAGGCCTAGGAGCTATGACCGGATCCATACCTCAGGCCGATATCAAAAGCCTAAGATGGGTGGTACCTGGGCCTCGTGTAAAGAAGAAACAAGGTTTGCCTGTAATGTCTCTCTGCGGAGGTCTGGGCTCTGGGATCCAGGCGTTGGTGTACTAATGCAACTGTGGCACGAAAAGTTACTGGCAGAGTCTTCTACAGGTCCAGGTATGAGGTTCCTCTAAGTAGGAACCCTTGGTAAACCTGAAGGTTGGCACAACATACCCGCTGTGATGGGTGAAAGCTGGATCTACTTTTTAGTAGCTTTCCTGCGGCGTGGATAAGGTAAGAGAAGATATTTTTTTTATTTTTCTGTGAGTAGGGTGTCTTTCCTGGTTTTCACCACTAGAGGGAGCAAGTACATACCTGGAGTATTCTTACATAGCCATCCAGGACACGCTCAGTGAAGTCGGTCAGTTAAACACCACTCACCTCCTCCGCTGCAGGCTCTGCCACAAAAAACACATACAGGGGTCCCCCAAGAAACCCCAGTGATCTGCTCTCCATTCCTCTTCACCACGGGCACCACCTTGACGGTCGGCACACATGCGAGCGCCGGGAGAAGGCTTCTTGTACTGTCTATGGGCAGATGGAGAGGGGGAGGGCTGTGGTTGCTCGTGCGCGTGCACAGGCATGGCACACCTGTGTGCAGGTGCCAAGAGGCTGATTTAAAGCCCACCACACCAGAAGCCGTCTGTAAAGCGGCATGGACACAAAGCTGTGGGCTGTAAGCATCCCTGTGGATTAAACCAAGCAAACCTAAGACTCCTACTCGGCATCATGTTGTGCAGTGATCTGATATTTGTGTATTGTAAGACTATAGCATAACAGGGATTTCATTTTGTGGATAGTACCTTTGCTTTGCAATAAGGACTATGTCCCCCAAAAGAGGTAAAAGGGCTAGTAAAAGAGGCAGCAGGAAATCCCCACTTATGGCTAAGGATTCTGAGCTTGCCTGCAGTTTACCATCTCCCTCTGCCATCATGTGCCCCTGTCTGGTTTTGCAGCTTCTCCTATAGCAGCTCCTGTATATGTCACTGAGGACGCTTTAAAAGTTGCTTTGGATGGCTTGGAAGGAAGGATTGCTACTATAATTAGCAACCTCAATAGCAGAAAACAGATCCCCTTCATCTGCTCTGGCTCTCTCATCAGATGAGCATTCTGAGGGTGAAAAATCCCTCTCTGGAGATGAGGATTATGTGCAGTCTGAGGACTCAGGATGAGAGGATTCCTTCTACCTCTCAGTCGCTAAAGATGCAGGTGCAATATTATGCAGAGATGGTGCGTGCCACTTACAAATTTCCTCCTGTTAAAGCCTCTATGTCCTCTGCTTCTTCTTTGGGATCTCAGAAATCCCCACAGGCTGCATGCTCCTTTCCAGTTCATCCCTTGCTGGATAAACTGATGTATGATGACTGGGTTCACCCAGATAAACTATTTTCTCCTTCTAAGATGTATTCCCTCATTTATCCTATGGAGGAAGGTTTCACAAAGAAATGGGGGCTACCTGCTATAGATGCAGCTATTTCTTGTGAAAACAAAAGCCTCACCTGTCCTATAGACAATGCTCAGGGCTTTAAGGATCCAACTGATAAAAATCTGGAATCTTTATTGAAAGCCTCCTCCTCCATGTCCAGTGCTGTAGTACAACCTGCAGTTGCAGCAATTGGCATATGTCAGTTCCTCAAGGAACAAATGAAGCAGATAGTTAACCTCCTCCCTACAGAGGAGATTTATGAGGACCTTCCTAAGGCCCTGTGTTTTGCGATTGATGCGATTATGGACTCTGTTCAGTAAGCATCTTGCTTGAATCTCCTGCTGGATCACATGCGGAGATCCCTTTGGTTGAAACATTGGGAAGCCGAGGTTTCTTGCAAAAGATACTTGGCAGCAATCCCCTTTGGGGGAGGACGCCTGTTTGGGGATGACTTGGATAAATACATCCAAAAGATTACCGGAGGCAAGTCTATTCCGTTACTGAAGAAGAGTAAACGTCCTTCATTTAAGCGTTCTCTTTCCCCAGCCCCTGGAACCTCAATCTCCAGGCAGTGGCAACGGCCTCCCCAGTCTAGCACTAGGGGAAAGGCAAAGAGCCAAGCTCAAGGGCAGAAAAGAACTTGGGGTTCAAAATCTTCCAAGCAGAACTCCAAAACTTCCTGGCATCAATAGACATCAGAGTTGCATATCTACATGTGCCAATTTTCCCCGCTCACCATAGATTTCTAAGGTTTGCGGTGGATCAGCGCCACTTTCAGTTTGTGGCCCTTCCTTTCAGGCTGGCTATGGCACCTCGAGTGTTCAGGAAAGTTCTTGCCCCGGCCCTGGCAAGGCCGAGGGCACGGGGCACAGCAGTAACAGCCTATCTGGATGATCTGTTGATCATAGATCAGTCCGCTGCATGCTTGGTACACAATGTTCACAGCACAGTGAATTATTTGGAGTACCTAGGCTGGGTCCTCAATCTGGAGAAATCCTCCTTGCAGCCTCAAAGAAGGCTGGAGTATTTGGGTATGATTATACACACATCCCAAAGCAAGGTATTACTTCCCGAGCCAAAGGCAAAAGCCATAGGAGACTTGGTCCGAGTGATAAAGTCAAAAAGAAGGCCTTCCATCAATCTATGCATGAAGTTATTGGGAAAGATGGTTGCCTTATTCGAGGTTGTCCCTTATGCCCAGTTTCACTCAAGGCCGTTACAGGGCAGAATTCTGTCCGCTTGGAAGAAAGATGTTCAGGCCCTGGACCTTCCTATGATCTTATCTCTTAGGCCTGGTACACACGATAGGATTGATCCGCAGATACGGTCCGCGCCGAATTCCCATCGCGGTGACGTGTCGCGCCGTCGCCGCGATGATGACGTGGCGACGTGCGCGACGCTGTCATATAAGGATATCCACGCATGCGTCGAATCATTACGACGCATGCGAGGGATGGGTTCGGACGGATCGATCCGGTGAGTCTGTACAGACCACCGGATCGATCCGCTGGAGCCGATTCCAGCAGATAGATTTGTTAGCATGTCTACAAATTTTTATCTGCTGGAAATCGGAAATATCCGCGGATAAATATCCGCTGGAACGTACACACCAGGGGATCTATCTGTTGAAACCGATCCGCTGAGATTTTTCAGCGGATGGATCCTCTCGTGTGTACGGGGCCTAAAGGTTCACCAAAGCCTCAATTGGTGGTTGCTCCCCCAAAATCTGTCAAAAGGAAAATCCTTTACTCTGGTTACCTGGAAATTGGTAACCACAGACACTAGCCTTCTAGGCTGGGGGGCAGTTCTAGAAGAGGCATCTGCCCAGGGGAAGTGGTCCGGAGCCGAAAAGCTCCTACCCATCAACATTCTGGAGATTCGGGCAATTCATCTGGCCCTCAGAGTCTGGTCTTACAGACTGCAGGGTTGTCCTGTTCAGATACAGTCCGACAATGCTACAGCTGTGACCTATATTAATCACCAAGGGGGCACCAGAAGTCTGGATGCTCAAAGAGAGGTGAATCACATCTTGTCCTGGGCAGAAAGGCATGTTCCTTGCCTGTCTGCGGTCTTCATTCCAGGGGTAGAAAATTGGCCAGCTTTGTGTCAAGAACAAGAGATCCTTTTGCTCAAGGCTCAGATGCCCTGACAATTTTGTGGGATCGATATTCTCTGATTTATGTGTTCCCTCCAGTTCCGCTTCTCCCACGATTCCTTCAGAGAGTCAAGAGGGAAGGAAAGCCGGTGATTTTGCATGTTGCATGTTGAATCCTATTGCATGTTTGATTCAACAAGTCATTATACAGGCCTATGGTTTAGAAAAGAAGATTCCTCCTTTTCAGGTGAAAGCGCACTCGACTAGAGCAGTTGGTGCTTCATGCGCAGTGCATCACCAAGCCTCCATGGCTCAAATCTGTAAGGCTACTACTTGGTCTTCGGTCCATACATTTACTAAGTTCTACCAGGTAGATGTGAGAGGGTATGAGGATGCTGCCTTCGGGCGTAGTGTACTGCAGGCAGCAGTATAGATCCGCTGGCCTGATGGTGGTTATATTCTGATCTGTGTCTCCCTCCCCTCAATTTTAGCATTGCTATGGGACATCCCATTGAGTGATTAAAGGCTCTGTGTCCCTTGATGTATGAGCAATATTTTTTTTTTTTTTTATACAACTTGCCTGTAAAATCCTTTTCTTGGGAATACATCACGGGACACAGAGCTCCTGCCCCTCTTTGGAGTTAAACGTGGGACACTTATTGCTTTTCTACAAAACTGAAGTACTCTCCATTTGGGATGGGTTATATAGGGGAGGAACTCAATTTTAATTGGGTTTACCAGTGTCCAATCACCTGTGGTGACTACATAACCCATTAAGTAATTAAAGACTCTGTGTCCCGTGATGTATTCCCAAGAAAAGGATTTTACAGGTAAGCTGTATAAAAAAAAATCCTTTTGCAGGTTTGTACAATTTAGAGGGAATCATCCAATTAAACATACTGCACCTGCAATAGTCCTACACAGAAACATAAAAAAAAAAAAAAATGATGTTAAAAACTTCAGTCTCCTTGCAAAGGCTTATTGCTTATTGGCTAATGTGGTGGAAATTTGAAGATGTATTTAATATGTATTGTCATAATGGCACCCAGTCTTAGTACTGCCACAACCCGCTCTAAATAGAACTGACTGGGGCAGTCTGAGGCTGGTTGAATCTCGTCTGGTAGTAGAAAATGTCTTGAGGTTGGAGTGTGATGTTTGCGGCGTGGGTGTATGTCTGCTAACGAGGGGCCCTCTGTGCATTTAGCACCGACGATCGTTGAGGAGGGGATGCGCTCACTCCGCGAGCACACTAGTGGTTATGGACAGATGTGCGCTCTTATCTGGGTCTTGTCTGATCAGCAGGGCTTGCGATTCGTGGCGTACGCCTGTAGATAGCTTCCTTTCCACCTTAATAAGGGTATAATCTGGATATGCATTATTCTATGGAATGGCGCAGATTAGGATTCTATCAGGCGATTAATATGAGAGCTTATGATCGGTTAGAGGCAGGGGGGGCACTCCCTGCCACGCCCATAAGCCTTTAGCAGCATTGTATGTATTTCTATGCATTGTATTGTATCCATTGTATTATATTCTATTCATGTATTCTATGGGACTTCCTGTTAGAAGGAACGTCCTTATATGGTGTTAGCTGTGTCAGTGGAACATCATGTGTTAACCACTCCCATGAGGGAGGTGTTTAATGGGTGCAGTGAGCACTTCCTGTTTTGGGTAAATAAAGGGGGCTTGGCTGAGCCTTTGGGCAGTCATGCTGGCAGAATGATATGAGAACAGGCTGGTGATGGTGTCTCTTTGTATGAATGGCAGAGAATGATGGTGAGTGAATCTATTTAGCTTAAATAGGCATTATTTCATTAAGACTGGATGCTGTGCTTTATAGCACAGGGCAAAATGGCGCTGTGCTCTGCGTACGGCCTATTTTGCCACCACAGATGGCGGGCCAGAATTTAGGAGTAGTCTGGGCCCCCTTTTCACATCGGTTCAGATGGGGAAGAGTAGGTTTCTGTTCCGATGCGTGGTGGGGGGCTCTGCTCTACAAAAAAACAAAGTTTTCATCTTTTTGAAATAATGTGTGTGTGTGTGCGAGCGATTGGACACGTGTGTGTGTGCGAGCGATTGGACACGTGTGTGTGCGAGCGATTGGACACGTGTGTGTGTGCGAGTGATTGGACACGTGTGTGTGTGCGAGCAATTGGACAAGTGTATGATGGCTTGAGTTATGATTGCTTGCATTTGTGAAATAGAGTGGATTTGATCGTATGATTTTGTCATGGACTGGAATGTTTATGTGTGAATGTCTGAATGTTTGTGTGGCTGAACAGTTTGTAAGTAAGTAATTGATTGTTTGACCAGATTAAAACTGCTTGGAAAAATTACCTTTTGTGTACGGTTTGTTTAGCCAGGCATGGCTTCTCTGACCATGTGGTGAGGCTCGGGGGAAGGGTGATTTGTTTGGTGGACCATGCGGCTTGGGGGAGGGGCGGACAGTGTTCTGATTCTGAAACTTCTGAAAGTTAGATATAACATTTTTATGATGCATATGGAAACTGTATATTGTGGATGATTTGTCAGTATAGAGGTGGCATTATTCAGCCTGCGATGTGTGCAGGGAGACATTTTGTATCTTTTGAATGTAATGTCCTCATGTGTGTGGCTGAGACTTTGTTTGAACCTGAATGTTTTGTTCCTGTGTATGAGAAATGGAGACTGTGTGTATTTACATCATTTTATGTTGGACGGGTTGCCTTTGTATAGTTCGGCCAGGCAAGGCATGTTCCATGGTGTAAGATGGTTTCTCTGGCCATGTGGCTTGGGGGAGGGGCGACTAGTGTTGGATCTCTGTGTTACTTGAGTGTACAATTTTTAGAGCAAAGTCATGTGTAATATGTTCATGATCTATGTGAGGAATAGAAATGAATAAATTGTGATTTTTACCTTTGTATGGGACCAAAAGACATGTCCTCATAAGTGTGGCTGAACTGTGATTGAATTGTTTGGCTGATGAAGGAAACATGTGCTTTAGTGGGGGAGGGGTGATTTGTTTGGTGTGCCATGAGGCTCGGGGGGGGGATGGGCAACCAGCATGGCTGTCCCATCACTGAGTCAAAGTTGGTAACCCTCTGTAAACAATAGCAGGCGTTTTAAATGATGTGACCTGAGTATATTTTTTTGAATGGCTTGTTATGAAAGGTGATGCCGCAGTTTGTACATGAGCTTTGAGGAAAGGTGTTTTTGTTTTAATGTTGCGCATGTAACTGAAATTTTTTGAATGTGCCGTGTTGGCAAAAGGTCCGATTTGAAGCAGCCTCAAATGCGGCTCTGGGAGGGAGGGGTGACTAGTGTTGAATCCCTGGGCTCATTGTGAGGGGTTCCCACCATCCCTGTGCTCATTGTGAGGGGTTCACACCATAAAAAGGTCTGATTTGAAGGAGCCTAAAGTGTGTGCCTTGTTGGTTGGTTGTTTTTAGAAAATGTTTTTAATGTTCATATTTGATGTTCCATGTTTTGTTTTTGTGGAGAAAAATTCTAGGCAGGTTTTTGAAAACTGCATCTGGCAGCCATTTTGTTTGCTGCTATGGTTGTTTGGCGGCCATTTTGTGAGGTGCAGTCTGTTTGCTCTGTGGGTCATCCTGGGTCATCTTTTGGGTGTGATACCATGTGACTGAGAAGTGGAATTTTGCAGCCTTTGGGGCAGATTTTGATGTTTAGTGCGAATTGAGTAGCGCAGTATTTTCTGTTGGGATCTGGTGGACAACATTTTTGTTTTCCTTTGTGTAGTACAGTCTGTCCTTTGGTAGACAGTGTTTTTTGCAAGCGTAAATGGCGCCATTGTTGCTGGCCATTTTTGAGATACAGTTTAAGCGCTATCTTTTGAATTGTGCTTGCGTGCTAGGGCTAATTTATATAAAAGATCTGACTAACCTACCGGCTGACTTTGCAGTATAAGAGTGGAGGCTTTTGTGTAAGAATTTCGTTTTTTTGGTGAAAAGACTGCTTTGCATGCACTGAATTTTGTTGGTGTTTGAATATTGAATATTTGGGGTCCTTGGCAATTCATTTGTATTTGAAGATCGTAGGGTCAGGGGGGGAGATCAACTCCTATTCTGCAGATGGGAGGAGATTGTTTTACCTTTCCTGAACCAGCATACAACAGGAAGTCCTTTTTCGGCATTTATATATAAGCAGGAAGTCAGTGGGAGGAGTTTTTGAAGTCTTCCGAAAGATTAACAATGAGACTTGTGTCCTGAAAGGACAACGGAAAATATTTTGGCGTTTAAAAGAGTGTTTTAAAGTTTAATTTCAGTCGTTTTTGTGAAGTGTTATACTATAAATACAGTTTTGGGTATTTTGGAGCAAACAGGAGGGCTTTACCATTACTGTTGTAATCTCTAGATGCAGACAGAAGCCACACTATTCTGCAGGTGGTAACTGGGCGTAAGTGTTCTGTGTGGTTTAGTCTGGCGACGCAGTGTATGGGATGCATACACTGTGAGGGGTAGAGGCCTAATTTGGGGGTTGATCCGTGGTTGTTGACGAATCATTTGGCATAGTTACTCTGTAGTTCTGTGCCAGGAGGGTTGGGACAACAAGCCATAGAGATGATGCCTCGGTTAGGGTTTTCTAGTTGAGGGACTGGACCAGATAGTGGTTGTAGTCCGTCAATCCACCGTAGAAGAAGGCACCGGGCGGTGGTCCCCGAAATGGGTGCAACGGTTTCTCTCGGACGCGGGAAGTAAGACGATAAGTCGATTTGAATCGCGTGGGAAGGAAGGCTTCCCACAGTCAGACGGTTACACGGTGCACAAAGCCTAGTTTTGGGGGCAAAGGCCTTTAGACCCCTTTAAAAGATTGCCAAGGATACTATTTGGGTATCCCTCTGGAGTGGATGTGGTTTCGCTGCGGTTTCAGAAATCTGTAATGATGAGTGTGGATGGAGGCGTGGTACACGCTTTGGTGACCCTCAAAGGAGAACTATACATAGCTGGTCTATGCAAGGCTCTCACGCTGTTCTCATTTTCCCATTGTATTTTTGTCTATTGCTGAAAGTGAAGGCAGATTTCCGGCTGGTTTTTGTTTTTTTCATTTTTGTTTTGGATACTATGAATATCTCCCCCACATTTGTATATGAATGTTTGTATGTAGTAACGTGAATATGTACGAATTTACCGCGGCGATCCTCCGATGCGTCGCGGCTGTAGTATTTTTGTAGGAATGGGAAAAGTAAGAGTTACACAGAGTTTTGTTTGAATCGGTTTTGAAAGAATGTCATTGAAAATTTACTGGAATGTCATTTTTGTTTGCCATTCTCTGCAGGATAAATATGAGGGATGGAGTAATGATTTCTGCTTAAGTATTTTTCAGGTCCAAGAAGCTTCTGGAAGTTTCTGTACATAGAGAGCAGGTGTATGTAGACAGCTGTACACATGGATAAATCATTATTTGTTCTTCCTCCAGTCTGTAATGAGGAAGAAAATGGGGGGATAAATAAATGTAAAAATGACAGTTTTTCGAACTGATAACACTAATCTTTCTAATTCTAATAAAGTTTGTGCCAAGACTGTCTTTCTTTGATGGAATTTGAATCGGCAAGCAGCAGTCTAGCAAAGTAGGTTCCCATCTTAGATGCTAAGAACCTCCCAATGGTTCCAGGTATTACAGGAGATGGTAAGCGATTTATAGGCGAATGTGAGCCACGCACAGATTGCGCAGTGAACACAGTCCCGAGGTCGGGGTTACTGTCATAAGGTTTGTTTGGAGGTCAACCGAAACCAGGGTCGTACTCCCCTCGTCAGCTGTCACGTCTTTTCTCAGGTGATGGGGTGAGTGCGATCACTGTAACATGAACTTCAAAGGGGTTCAGGAGAGTCTCTCCTGGGCCCCGACACTGTAATTGGTTTTCATTTTTCCCAACCAGGTGACTGGGTCGTTTGTAAAGAAACTTGATGGATGAGACCACGCCAGCCACTGCAAGAAGCGGCTCAACCACATCAAAGAAATGAGTAGTATCTTCGTTTATTTTGTATTTGTTTGTTTAGTAAATTTTAGCAGAGGTAACGATGAAAAGCATCCCAAGTTATTATTTAAAGTCTATTCTATGACTAATTAAGAAATTGAACGGGATGGATTGCGGGGTCTGTTCTGAGTCTCCACCGAGCTTTAGTGCCCAGCGATGACAGCGGTACATGCTATTTATGACGTTATGATTGGTATGAGGATTATTGACAAACTAGTGAAGACTCCGGACAGACACTTGGCAATAGAATTTAATGAGATGTCTTTAGAGGGTAGAATTTGTATTTGTTTTTATGGCTCTGCCTCTTGTCGGTTGGGTATCTATAGCTTATAAGGTAATTCAAGAGGTTCATGTGTGGTGGTGAAGCTGTCCCAGCATCCTGTATCGTGGCCGATCACGAGGATCTGATGGCACAAGAGAAAGTAGGAATGGCAGGGGCGGCTAGAAGGCACCAACCCCGACCAGGTCTGGGCATGGTTTCCTGCATGTACAAGGTGGGGGGGCTTGAGCTTATGATACGATTGAACAATTCACACCTATTGAGGATGGAATTTTTCATGTGACTGTTGAAGCTACAAGGAAGTTCTCACGGTCCAAGGGCGATTTCTGGGAATTTACAAGTAAAGATTGTTATACCTGGATCGGGGATACTGGGAATTGGGGTTCATGCCCCTATGGATAAGGTTTGGGTCCCTGCAAGGCAGAGCCAGAGCTGTAGCTAAGTGAAGGTTGGGAGTCCTTTGAAGGGTCTGGGAATCTTTGGGGATTTAATTTTTATTTTACAGCGGATCGTGGTTGATGGAAATGGGAATATATATACTCATGTGGTTTTTATTTCTATTCTTTCTATGTCGTGATGAGGCGCTCCTGTTGCCTGATTGGACGCGTGACCAGAGTCGGAGCAGATGACCACATTTTCCTTGATGAAGACGCCCCGAAGCCGGACCCATTTACAAGACACAGAGGACCCCAGACCGATCTGCGATTACTACAGCTCACCAAGTTGTGCCCTCCTTATAAGTCATGTCTCCTGAAGAACAGAGTCTACATGTCAAGCCGTGTTTTCCTTTTTATGGACTATAAGGACTGATTCCTTTCTCGGTGTAAGAAGACTATCAAGATTGGAAGGACAAGTGGGAGCAATATGACAAAAAGGGAGGACTGTGGTGGAAATTTGAAGATGTATTTAATATGTATTGTCATAATGGCACCCAGTCTTAGTACTGCCACAACCCGCTCTAAATAGAACTGACTGGGGCAGTCTGAGGCTGGTTGAATCTTGTCTGGTAGTAGAAAATGTCTTGAGGTTGGAGTGTGATGTTTGCGGCGTGGGTGTACGTCCGCTAACGAGGGGCCCTCTGTGCATTTAGCACCGACGATCGTTGAGGAGGGGATGCGCTCACTCCGCGAGCACACTAGTGGTTATGGACAGATGTGCGCTCTTATCTGGGTCTTGTCTGATCAGCAGGGCTTGCGATTCGTGGCGTACGCCTGTAGATAGCTTCCTTTCCACCTTAATAAGGGTATAATCTGGATATGCATTATTCTATGGAATGGCGCAGATTAGGATTCTATCAGGCGATTAATATGAGAGCTTATGATCGGTTAGAGGCAGGGGGGGCACTCCCTGCCACGCCCATAAGCCTTTAGCAGCATTGTATGTATTTCTATGCATTGTATTGTATCCATTGTATTATATTCTATTCATGTATTCTATGGGACTTCCTGTTAGAAGGAACGTCCTTATATGGTGTTAGCTGTGTCAGTGGAACATCATGTGTTAACCACTCCCATGAGGGAGGTGTTTAATGGGTGCAGTGAGCACTTCCTGTTTTGGGTAAATAAAGGGGGCTTGGCTGAGCCTTTGTGCAGTCATGCTGGCAGAATGATATGAGAACAGGCTGGTGATGGTGTCTCTTTGTATGAATGGCAGAGAATGATGGTGAGTGAATCTATTTAGCTTAAATAGGCATTATTTCATTAAGACTGGATGCTGTGCTTTATAGCACAGGGCAAAATGGCGCTGTGCTCTGCGTACGGCCTATTTTGCCACCACACTAATCAACCCTGGGGAAAGGGGACAAAGAAGCATTTACGTAAGCATTTACGTAATAATGTTCTGATGATGAACATATTACTGCAGCTTTTGTACCTCTTACAAACGCTCCAAATTAAATTTTCACCTAGCTTTCTGAAAGACTTAAAAGCTAACTTTCTCTATTACTTATGGAAGGGGAAAAGGGCTAGGAGTAACAGAACGACTCTCAAATTAACAAAACAGAAGGGAAGAATAGGGTTCCCAGATCCTGTCAAATACCATACGGCTGTCCATATGGTGTGGCTTTTTGATTGGTGCAGGGCTGTCTTAATAAGGGGGCACACCTGGGCACTGCCAAGGGACCCCAGCAGCATGGGGGCCCCTGCACTTTCCCCAAAGCAGCTGGTCCTTGAGCCCATGTTTCCCCGAAATGGGGGGCCCCATGATGACACTAAGAGTGATATATACACAGGGGAGGCAGTCTGCCTCCATACTACTTGATGTCTGTTTACCTGCACTTTTATCATTGTAGGGGCCCCAGAGCATTTATTTGCCCAGGGGCTCATGATGCTATTAAGACGCCCCTGGATTGGTGTACCCAAAAACACAACAAACCATGGATTAACCTAGAACAATCCTCCCTTTGTCTTTCCTTTCCACTCATAGGGCCTACCATTTCTGTAACCTAAACCCTCTTTAAGAATACGTCTCTCTCTCCAGCCCCAGGTTCCTTAACACTGATCTTAGTCTTTCCTCAATTTCCCCCATACAGTTACAGATTCCCAATTTTGTGCCATAATTGCAGATGACCTAGTTCAGTGCATTTTTACCCGCAAAATGAGTCAATGTGTCAAGTGCGAGCATGGAGATCGAGATGCCAAGAGGGCTCCCCTTTCCTAGAGTTGGAAACAGGGAGTGCGGTGCCCAAAGACGCACGGTTGGCCAGGTGCTTGTTTGCAGTCAGATGACCTTAGCCACTGAGGGATGACTGAAGCAGACAGAGCTGAACTTGCTGGGTTCAGGTAACGGAGAAACCAGTAGCCAGGCCAGGGGTCGTACACAGATAAGTCAGTCCAGAGCATACACAGGGGCGAGTACCCAGGTACAAGCTGTAGGTCAAGCCGGGTGATCAGGATGTAGTAGCAAAGTCCAGAAGCAGGCCAAGGGTCAAACTGAGATCAGGAAGCGAGGTCAAGGCAAGCTAGGTCACAACGAGTAGACACAGACCAGGAAGCAAAGTCAATGTATACAAGGAGCTGAGGAGATAATCCAGCAATGTCACAGGCTGGCTTAAATAGGGCCATTGGCTCAGTATTTTGCGTGCGTGTGCACCGGTGCGTGTCAATGCATGCTGATGCCCGGCAAACGCTCATGCACGTCTCGGGAACCTCTGTGGGCGTCCACGAAGATTCTGGGCAACATTGCCAGTTCTGTGATGGCCATGTCTCTGACACAATGTCCAAAGTTACAGTTTAGACTTTAGGGCCCTTTCACACTAGCGGACCGTATGTCCGCATTTTCATCCGTCCGTTTGCAGATGAAAACGGGACATACATGGGTCCCTATGTAATTTGTCAGCCTCCGCAAAGATCCGCATTTGCAGACGGAAGAAATCCTATTTTTCTTCCGTCTGCCTGATCGGATCGGATGAACACGGACATACGGTCCGTGTTCGTCCGATCCCCCATAGGGGAGAGCAGAGGAAACTCAGGGCAGTCCCTGCACAGTGTGCGGGGACCGCCCTGTCAGCTGCCAGCTCAGCGGGGATTTTACGGAGGATCCCCGCTGAGCAAAGCGGACACACGGAGCGGATCATTACTGATCCGCTCCGTGTGAAAGGGCCTTACTGCTCCCAGACTTGACTTCATGAGGTTTCAGCAATTGGGTGCCCATGTTAATGTTGATATTCTGCCTACACCAAGACTTCCATCCGCTTACCTCCTTTAACCACTTCTCGATGGCCGTACGACTATTGACGGCCGCAGGGTGGTTCTAGTTCTCTGAGGCGCCGTCAATTGACGTCCGCCCCTTTCCGCGTTCCCCGCGCAGCGGGGAACTGCTGTGCTGGCCGTGTCCCTTGGACACAGCCAATCACAGATCGCTGTGAACGGCCAATCGGAGTGGCCGTTTGCTAGGCGATCTGTGCGGCCAATGAGAGATGATCTCATATGTTTACATATGAGATCATTTCTCATTGCCGGCTCTCACAGAGACAGCGGTGCTGTCAGGGAGAGAGGAGACTGATCGGTGTCTCTTGTACATAGAGACACAGATCGGTCACCCCCCCAGTCACCCCCCCTCCCCCCACACAGTTAGAACACTATATAGAACACACATTTAACCCCTTCCTCACCCCCTAGTGTTAACCCCTTCCCTGCCAGTCACATTTATACAGTAATTAGTGCATTTTTATAGCACTGATTGCAGTATAAATGTGAATGGTGCCAAAAATGTGTCAAAAGTGTCCGATGTGTCCGCCATAATGTCGCAGTCGCAATAAAAATCGCAGATCGCCGCCATTACTAGTAAAAAAAAAAAAAAAAAAAATTCTGTCCCTTATTTTGTAGGTGCTATAACTTTTGCGCAAACCAGTCGCTTATTGCGATTTTTTTTTTTTTTTTTACTAAAAATATGTAGAATACGTATCGGCCTAGACTAAGGATAAACAAAAAAAAAAAAAATTGAGCTATTTATTATAGCAACAAGTAAAAATGTATTTATTTTTTTCAAAATTGTCGCTCTATTTTTGTTTATAGCGCAAAAAATAAAAACCGCAGAGGTGATCAAATACCACCAAAAGAAAGCTCTATTTGTGGGAAAAAAAGGACGCCAATTTTGTTTGGGAGCCACGTCGCACGACCGCGTAATTGTCAGTTAAAGCAACGCAGTGCCGAATCGCAAAAAGTCCTCTGGGCAGGAAGGGGGTTTAAGTGCCCAGAAAGGAAGTGGTTAAACAATAGTTTGGACAATGCCAGTATGCCTGCATACTGAGCTGACTCATTCTCTGCTATTAAATAGACCTACACAGAAATATTTAGGAGAAACAAAAATGATTTAAACTTTAGTACCCTCACACCAGGGCTCGAGTCCTGCGGGAACGGCGTCCCTGCACGTTTTTTACAGCAGGAACGCCGTTCCCTTTGCAGGACTAGAGCCGCCCGAGCCGATCAGAGTCTAGCCTGGCCGGTATGAGGTATGCGACAACCTCCTCCTCTCTCAGCGCCCAGCTTCGCGGCTACCCGGAAGTTTCCATTCCTCACACAGTGGTCGGCTGGAGCAGGAGGCAGCAGGGAGGAATCTGCTTGTGGTGGTATGAGGTATACGACACCCTCCTCCTCTCTCAGCCCCCAGCTCCGCGGCTACTTCCAGGTTTCCTTTCCTCACACGGCGGTTGGCTGGAGCAGGAGGTGGCAGGGAGGAATCTGCTGGTGGTGCTGCGGGACCTGGCTGCCCCAGAGGGACACCCATGATGACAGAACAGGAGGCCGAGCCGTGAAGAGGTGGAGGGAGAACTGTGCGAGGCAGTGCTGCAGCTGCTGGGGGGGAAGGTGAGGCTGGTGCACAGAGAGCTGTGTGTGTGATGTGGGGTGAGCTGAGTGCAGCTTTGCATTATATGTTACTGGTCACACTGCTCCCCCCCCCTTACACACTGCTCCCCCACCTGACACACTACTTCCCCAACAAACTGCTCCCCCACCTGACACACTGCTCCCCCACCTGACACACTGCTCATCCACCTGACACACTGCTCCCCCAACAAACTGCTCCCCCACCTGACACACTGCTCCCCCAACAAACTGCTCCCCCACCTGACAAACTGCTCCCCCACCTGACACACTGCTCCCCCACCTGACACACTGCTCCCCCACCTGACACACTGCTCCCCCACCTGACACACTGCTCCCCCACCTGACACACTGCTCCCCCACCTGACAAACTGTTATAACTGAAGGGTTCCACATGTACTGGCACTTTAAGGCTGGCTCCACCCAGCAGTGATGACAAGGGTCAAGGGGCATATTAGCCATCTTAGAGAGAGCACATGTAAGAAGCAGAGATATGTACTGTCCTGAGATGCATGTTGCAGTGTACAGCCTGTACTGAATAAACATCCATTGTTCCAGACCAGAGTCTTGTGTCCCTCACAACACAGGATATAACAGTGGCGACGAGAATGGCATTTACAAAGTGTCTATCAGTCAGAGAGAGACAAAAGACATTGTGGATTGTCACCTGGATAAAAGCAATCACAGATCCCAGCAGGAAAATGTCATTAATCGGACATTAAGTGAGTTTGATGGAGAACAGACATCCTGGAGTTCCTGGGTTGAGAGACTGGAACAGTATTTCAGTGCAAATGACATCCCAGACAACAGGCAAGTAGCAGTGTTTCTGACAGTGGTTGGGGCCAAAACATATGACACTCTGAGGGATCTGCTTTCCCCTGTAAAACCAGCAGCTAAGACATTGGCAGAGCTGCTGACACTGCTAGAGGATCACTTCCAGCCTAAACCATTAGAAATTGCAGAAAGATTTCGCTTCTATCAGAGGCAGCAGCAGACAGGGGAAGAGATTAAAGCTTATGTGCTCGCCCTTCGCAGACTAGCCTCTACCTGCTCTTTTGGGGAGTACCTACCTACTGCACTGGGAGATAAGTTTGTCATGGGACTGAATTGTGAGTCAACACAAAAGAGACTGTTAACAGAGAAAGACCTTACCCTTACAAAGGCAATTGAGATAGCTTCAGTGATGGAAATGGCTGTGAAAGATACAGAGGAATTGAACCCCCAGAGCAGAAGGGAAGAGGTGAAGCAGGAAGTTTTCAGGACAGCAGTCAAACCAACTGCTGCAAACTGGAAATACAGACCCCCACCAAGCCGGGAGTCAGCGTGCTACCGTTGTGGGAATACAGACCATGATCACAAAGTCTGCCGGTTTAAGGATCAGACATGTCATAATTGCGGTAGGACCGGCCATCTGAAATGAGTTTGCCGTAGCAAGAAGGTGCAAGATAAACAACCTCTGAACCCCAAGACAAAGACATATATGGTGGGAAGATATACATCATCATCTGAGTCAGAGGATGAGGCTGTGCTCCACAGGTTAGACATACATCATATGCATTCAGCACCCTCCTAAATGACTGTAGATGCAACCATTGAGGGAAAGAGACTCAAGATGGATGTAGACACAGGAGCAGCAGTTTCAGTTATCACCCAGAAACAATGGAGACAACTTCAGACCCGAAAAACTGTCCGCCCAACACCAAACTGCAGACATACTCAAAGCAGATACTCCACCCACTGGGTTACGCAAAAGTAAAGGTTTTGTACAAGGGTCAGACAAAGAGACTGCCATTATATATCCTAGAAAATGGGGGACCCCCTCTCTTTGGGAGAGACTGGATTGCTCACTTTGGTATGCCAGACATCGCCATAAGTCCCTGTAACACCGTTACAATTCTATTAGGAGATAATGAGGGATGGGTGGTGTCCCTGAAGCAGCGGTTCCCAAAGATTTTTGATGACCAGTTGGGAAAAATAAAGCATGACTGTGTGAGACTAAAGCTGAAACCCAACGCTCAGCCTAAATTCTTCAAAGCTCGGACAGTACCTTTTGCACTCCGAGTAGGTGTGGAAGCAGAACTAAGTCGGCTGGAGGAACAAGGTGTCATCTCAAAGGTAGAGCACAGCGAGTGGGCATCACCAGTTGTACCGGTAAAGAAAGCGAATGGGGACTTGCGGAAATCGCCACAAATGCGCATGGCACTGAACTCTCAACTGGAAATAGACCAGTATCCCCTACCCAGAGTAGATGACATTTTTGCCTCTCTTGCAGGGGGTCAAAAGTTCACCAAGCTTGATCTCAAACAAGCATATTTACAGTTTGAGGTCCATCCTTCTTCCCGCAAGTTTCTGACCATCAACACCCACAAGGGACTGTATGAATATAATCGGATGGTGTTTGGGGTAGCCTCTGCCCCAGCCATTTGGCAACGAAAAATTGAGATTTTGGCGGACATTCCTTTCACTCAGTGCCTGCTAGATGACATGCTCATTACAGGACGGACCGACCAGGAACACAAGCAGAATGTGGAGCTTGTGTTGGCGAGACTCCAAGAACAGGGTCTGAAAGTGAACTTAGCAAAATGCCAATTCATGGTGCCTAAATTGGAGTTTTGTGGCCACCTTGTGGATGCAGAAGGTATACACACCACAGAAGCCAAGGTTGATGCTTTAGTCAAAGCTCCAGCCCCAACCAACGTCCAGCAGCTGCGATCATACCTTGGCTTGCTGAACTATTACCACACATTCCTGCCAGATCTGGCACACACCTTGTTTCCGTTGAACAAGCTTTTGGAGAAACACTCCAGATGGGACTGGTCGGCTGCATGCCAACGTGCTTTTGAAGTTTCTAAGCGGAAGCTGTTGGCGTCACGCATGCTCGTGCACTATGACCTACAGAAGCCTCTCACGTTGGCTTTTGATGCCTCACCCTATGGTCTGGGGGCGGTACTATCCCACATCTTACCAGATGGGTCAGAAAAACCAGTGGCATTTGCCTCCAGGTCTTTGACAAAAGCAGAAAGCAATTACTCACACATTGACAAAGAGGCACTTGCGCTGATATGGGCAATTAAGAAGTTTCATCTTTACCTGTATGGTAGGGAATTCACCATACTGACGGACCAAAAACCACTCCTTCAGATCTTTAGCCCTGACAAAGGCATCTCCCAGACTACTGCGGCCCGCCTCCAACGTTATGCCCTGTTCTTGGGGGCATACAGCTACAAAATTCAGTATCGTGGTCATGATGCCAATGCTAATGCGGACGCTATGTCCCGACTGACAGGGAGGTCCATGGACTCTTCTCCACTGGTCAAGAGTTGTCGTTACACCAGCATGTCCTTCTTGTCTTCTGGGGAGATAGCAGCCCATACAAACAAGGATACCTTTCTGAAAACAATACTCTCCTGGGTACGGTCCGGTTGGCCTGCAACTGTCACACAGGAGTATGAACCTTATTTCCGTAGGCGTATGGAATTAACTGTGGCTGGCAACTGTGTTTTATGGGGAGACCGAGTGATCATTCCACAGACCCTCCGGAGACACAATCTGGACTTGCTACATACTGGTCATCCCGGGAGCACACGTATGAAACAAAAGGCCAGAGGCTATGTGTGGTGGCCAAACCTAGACTCAGATATCACAACATATGTGAATGCTTGTGCTGGATGTGCACAAACGGCAAGAGACCCTCCTCGAGGGTGCATCCAGCCCTGGACTTGGCCCACGGTTCCTTGGTTTCGCCTACACTTGGACTTTGCAGGCCTGATCAGAGGACACACCTTCTTGATCATAGTGGACACCCATTCAAAGTGGCCTGAGGTCATTCCTGTTACTCAGCCAACGACTAAGGCAACGGTTTCCATACTGTTACATCTCGCTGCTACGTTTGGATACCCCAGAGAAATCGTCACAGACAACGGTGCACAATTCACCAGTCAGGAGTTTCAGCGTTTCCTGACTGCCCACAACATCAAGCACAAGTTTACCGCACCTTACCACCCGGCTACAAATGGTCAAGCAGAGCGGTTTGTGCAGACTTTTAAACGCTATTTCAAAGCTACAGTGGCTGCAAGTAAACAACAGTCCCTGTCACCCCAGCAGCTGGACTCCTTCCTTTCTGCTTACAGAAACACACCACATGCAACCACTGGGAAAACTCCAGCAGAACTCCTTCTGGGGCGGCAGTCATGGACTGTTTTGGATATGCTCCGCCCTCAAACAGTCCAGGAACATGTACTACAGTCCCAAGACAAGATGGTCAAACACAACGAGCTCCCCCGATTCACAGCCCAACAAAAGGTATGGGCCCGATCTTATGGGGCTTCCAACACCCGTTGGCTTCCTGCTGTCATTGCAGAGACCTTGGGACCCAAGATGTACAAGGTCCGCCTGGAAGATGGTTCCATTTGCAGAATTCATGCGGACCAACTGCGTCCTCGTTCTCAACTGCCCGAATACCTGATGCTGGCTGAACCACCAGTATCTCAAGGATCTGCTCCCAGCGAATCAGGATGCACATAGACTGATGATTGTGGGGACTCTGAACTTTTGAACTCCGCTCCAACAGAGCCCTCCAGCTCTGGTCCGGAGGTCTGTTTACCCTCTGAGCTGGGGGATCCCTTCTTGGCCCTGCCGGTCCCCATTCCGGCCAGCCCTGTTTCCTCCGGTCCCGAATCGCTGGATGCCCGGCCTCAACGACATTGTCGCCCTCCTGACCGGTTTGAGTTGCAAGAGCGGTTACGAGACTTTCGACGGGGCCGACGGAAGTGATCCGATGACATATTAACCCCGCAACGGTTCCTGGAAGCTTGAAGTCCCATAATTCTCCTGTGTTTGGAGGACTGTTATTGGACAGTTATCAGTTAATGTTTTGTGCCTGTTATTGTTTTGTTGTGTTTTTTTTTGTTTATTTTAACTTTTTTATTGTTTATTTTGTTTATTATCCTCGAGGCCTGATCAAGGGAGTCAAAGCCCTCCAGGCCCTCCAACTGCTCCCTCTCCAGACACCTGGCGATTACCTCATCCTCCGGGGTCAACCGCACATCAGATGGTGGTCCACCCCCCTGTGCCTTTCTGGTGCTTCCTGATGGCGGCCACTTTATCCCGGACATGCCGCCTTAAATCATAAATTTTTTTCTTAATGTTCTTGGAGGTCCGGGACTCATTGCCAAGGGCACTTTCATCACTGGTGATCGTCTCCAGGATTACTTCTTTCCTGGCCCTGCTGGTATGGCGACTCTGGGCGCCATGGAGGAAGACATCATACCTCTCTATGGCCGAGATGAGGACAGCCATCTCCTCTGGATAGAAATTCTTCTTCCCCCTGTCTTTCTCCGATTCCACAGCAGACATCGCTCAGCAAAAGTACCTTCCTTCAGGGGGCGAAAAAAAGCTGGATGTACTTTTGCGCCGGACGGGCGCATGTCTGGGCATATTTATGCACTCGGCGTAAGCAGGTGGGCCAGCGTATCCCAGGAAGTTGCGCTGGCGTAGTTGTGAGCATGCGCACAGGGGAGCGATCATACGTCCACGTCACAGCACATGCTCCGTTCATGATACGCCGGGCGTAAGCCACTGCTCCACGCTCAGACCATCATTAACATAAGGTCACACCTACTTACACTTACGCCGGCTTACACCTTCAAATTTTCGTTACGCCGGCGCAACGTTGGGAGCAAGTGCTTTGTGAATACTTTGCTTGCCTCTCTGTTTTACGTCGGCGTAGCACATTTGAGCTGCGCTACGCCGGCATAAATATGCGCCGATCTACGTGAATCTGGCCCGTAGTTCCTAAACCAGGGGTCAGCAACCATTTTCCACTTAAGGGCCAGATTTAATGTATACAAATGCATGGAGGGCCGCATTCACTAGCTAATAAACTAATCTAGACCCCTTTACATTACATTACACAGCCCCCGTACCTCTGAACCCAGGGCAGCCATCACAAATTGGGGGGCCCATTACACAGGTTTAGCAGGGCCCCCCTGGAGCAGAGAACCTGGGGGGGGGTGCTGACGAAAAAAAAAATCCAAGTGTAATCTGGAGGCCTATTACTGGTGTAATGAAAAAAAACGGGAGGAGGGCCAGCCGGGCCTGTAAGGGGCCCCGGGGACCATCCGGCCCCTTACAGGTGTAATGCCTGTACCCCCCTGATGGCGGCCCTGTCTGGACCCCTTAACATTACACAGCCCCCCTGCACATCACGCAGCCCTCCATGTCATGCTTTAAAATTGCACACACTTGAAATTGAATGGTGACAAACTACAGTACTTAAAAATCTCCATAGGCGACACTTTAAACATTTTTACTGGTTACGAGTTTCGAGTTACAGAGAAGGGTCTTGTGCTAGAATTATTGCTCTTGCTCTAATGATCATTGTTTACATTTGAGGTCCACAACTTACATATGCGTTCGCTTCTGCGCACGAGCATGGAGGGATGGGGCGCTTTAATAAAATGTTTTTATTTCTTTTATTTCATTTTTACACTGTCTCTTTAGAAAAAAATCTGATCACTTTTATTGCTGCCACAAGGAATGTAAACATCCCTTGTGACAGTAATAGGCAGTGACAGGTACTCTTTATGGCAGGATCTGGGGTCTATAATACCCTAAATTCCTTATTTGTACTTAAAAGCATTCAAAATGCCAAGTCGAGCCGTTTTTAACCACTTGTCCACCACCCGTCTTCAAATGACGGCGGGACGGAGACTCTCTCGTTCTGGGCGGACGTCATAGGATGTCGGCCCATTTAAACAGGGAATGCACACGATCGTGTGTACGCATCCCTGTACTGTGGCAGCGTGTCACGAGACACCGCTCGTCACCGACAGGGGTGAACAGCCGCTGGGAAGTGCTGTTGACGGATGGTAACTCCCAACTTGACACTTCGTCACCGACAATAGTACACAGCCCTTGGTCAGGGCTGTGTACCACGTGATCGGCTGTGATCCATTCACAGTCTGATCACTAAGTGTAAACAAAGAGCTGTAACTGTTACCAGCTCTTCTCTCCTCACACACCGTTTCCAGTGTGAGGAGAGAAGAGCCAGGAACAGTGAGTTAGAGATCTATGTTCAGTAGTGTCTGCACCAACACCACACCTGTCCCATCACCCCCCCTCAATTGTCATCTGTCATCCAACAGTCACCCCATAAAAGTGCACCTGTCACATAAGAGACTGCCATCAGTGACCATCATCGGTGCAACCGTCACCCATTAGTGACAGTGCTATGTCACCCATTACCCGTCACCCATCAGTGACATTGCCCTGTCACCCCTCAGTGACCGTCAGCGATGCACCCGTCACCCATCAGTGACTGTGCCCTGTCACCCATCAGTGACCGTGCCCTGTCATCCGTCACCCATCCTTATTTGTCAATAAGGAGGTCCCGATTCTGGTACAAGAAGGTAGCAATTTATTTCATCCATTTGGCCATTTATAATTCCTACATAGTCTACACCAAATCCACAGAAAGCCCTGCCCCCTTCCTAAAATTCTCAAAAGAAGTAGTCACCTCCCTCATCTATCAACAAAGACCACCACAGAAAACCTTCGCTCTGATGCTGTTAGCCGACTTCATGAACGCCACTTCCCGCACAACATCCCACCATCCAAAGCAGGCCGAATACAGCAAAAACAATGTTGCGTGTGTAGCAAAGGAGGTTTTTCGAAAATATATCAGCTACCATTGTCCCAAGTGTCCCTCCCAACCTGGCCTTTGCATTGGTGAATGCTTTGAACTTTATCATACATCCCTAAAATATTAGCCCATATTTTGAACCCTTTCCCCCCCATTTTCATCATCTGTGCTGACCATTTTCCATGCTTCCCCAAATAACCATGCCACTGCCTTCCACGTGTACTGACCCTGGCCTGCTTTTTGACTATGCCTCTGCCTGCCACTTGGACTGCTTGCACATAATCTGACCCTGGCTTGTTTTATGGACTATGCTTTTGCCTACCACTTGGACTGATCTGTTTCCCTGCTACTGTAGTACACAGGGGTCTCATATGTGAGGGGCTCCAGAATAGTTTTTCCAGATGGAGAAAACAATTTGTTTTGTTTTCTCTGGGTTTCGTAATTTCCGGATTAGGGTCTGGAGTCTGGAGGCTTCATAGAGATTTGGGTGGGTTGAAGCCTCTGCCCCTGTGCACAGGTCTTACCCGATTGCGGCCCTCAGCCTGCTGCGGACTTACTGCCTGTGACGGTATTAGAATGATATCCCCGTCAAATATTCCCTTCTTCCATAAAGAGCATCACCCAATATTCCACGAGGAGGAACATTCCTGGAATCGCCCCAATAAGCCACACATGGGTCAGCGCTTACTGCTGGAACAAGACAGATTTTAATGGTATAACACAGAGCTTATATGTAATTTACCAACTGTTACAATGACAAATCTCCGCCCCCTCACACAGTGGGGGCTCCCATACAGATGATTAGGCAGACACGACGGAGCCGACCCTGACAACATTTCTTTAGATAATGACATCAGTGACGTTAATTACTAGTTCAAACAGAATACATTATCTAGACAGCTTGGTCCCGTGGATAGAAGGGATAATTACCACAATGAAGCAATCAGAATAATTAACATGAGCCACTTCTAATCACAGTAAACAGTATCCACAGGGCTTCTTCACACACACACACAATAGATCAATTAACCCTTTGAAATAGGGAGCTGGCTGAGGAAAGGTCATTAACATATCAATAGTCTGTTAGGGGAATGAGTCCCACCTGAAACCACCTTCCCTCTAACACACACACACAGCAGTAAACTAGCAGGGAGGATTAAACTGAATCATATAGGCAAAAAGTCCTTTGCCTTTGCCTACTGCATGAACGGACCACACCACTGCCTGCTACCTGGACTATGCAAGTAATTAGCTGTAGCAAGAGGCAGTATGTTTATGAAGGGCTGGAGAGCAGTACAATAATGAGTGTCTGCAGGTAACAGTGTACCAGGACCAATATTATGGCTGTGCTGGCTGTCTCTGCCTGGACAATTTCTATGGACAAATGCTTTGGCTATGCTGACAATATCCTTGTGCTGACCATAGGCAATATTCCTGCCTGCTGCCTGGATAATTACTATTGCTGTCGCTAAGCACATCACTGACTGCTGCCTGGCCCAGTGCTCTCTTCTGTGGACACTACTAAAAGCACAGGTAATACTTTTTTTTACCCTTTCCACAATAAAATGTATTTTGGATTGTAATTCTTGGTATGTACATGCTATGTGTTAGAAATATGATAGGTTGCCAGGAATTTATATATGTAATGTATGCTCCTTGAACGCCTGATGGTGCTACTTGGATGTTGGGCCTCTGTATGTGGCCAAGCTGTGTAAAAGTCTCACACATGTGGTATCCCCATACTCCGGAGGAGTAGCATAATGTATTTTGGGGTGTCATTTTTGCTATGTATTGGAAATATTTTCTAAATTGACAACTTTGTGTAAATAAAATGCGTTTTAATATTTTTTCCACATTTTCCAAAAACTTCTGGAAAAAGATAACCGCTCAAAAGACTCATTATGCCTCATAGATTATACGTTGGGGTGTTTGCTTTCCAAAATAAGGTCATTTTGTGGGCAATTCCATTGTCCTGGAGCGCCAGGGCCTTCAAAATTGCAATAGGTGGTTGAGAAATGAGATGTGGAATTTATGCTCGTAGATCGCCTGTGGCTAGGCTGTGTAAGGCCCCATGCACACAAGACGCTGGTAAACGCGTGTTCAGAGGCATTTGGACAGCTTTTTCAACTGCCTCTGAACACATTCAATGTTATCCTATGTGTCCATGCACACAGTCAAGTTTTTCTGCGTTTTTCGGAAATTGCGTTTTTTGCTCGTTTTTTCAGAAGCAAAAAAATGGGTTCAGACGCAAAACTCGGTACCGGCGTTTTGCCGTGATTTCGTTTATAGGCGTTATTAAAAGGTGACCTATTTTTTTTACATTAGAAATCTCAAAAATTATGGCAAATGATGAAAAACCATAAAAAAAACAAAAAATGTAATTGCTTGCATTGCATTGTGGACAATCCACAACTTGTGGCAGGTGACATGGCCAGTGGACAATCAACAACTTGTGGCAGGTGACATGGCCAGGTGACGTGGCAAGTGGACAATCCACAACTTGTGGTAGGTGACGTGGCCAGGTGACGTGGCAGGTGATGTGGCCAGGTGACATGGCCTGGTGACGTGGCAAGTGGACAATCCACAACTTGTGGCAGGTGACATGCCAGGTGATGTGAACAGGTGATGTTGCAGGTGACGTGGCAAGTGGACAATCCACAACTTGTGGTAGGTGACGTGGCCAGGTGACGTGGCAGGTGACGTGGCAAGTGACGTGCCAGGTGATGTGGCAAGTGAACAATCCACAACTTGTGGCAGGTGACATGCCAGGTGATGTGAACAGGTGATGTTGCAGGTGACGTGGCAAGTGGACAATCCGCAACTTGTGGCAGGTGACGTGGCAAGTAGATAATCCACAACTTGTGGCAGGTGACGTGGCCAAGTGACATGGCCAGGTGACGTGGCAAGTTGACAATCCACAACTTGTGGCAGGTGACATAGCCAGTTGACGTGGCAGGTGACGTGGCCAGTGGACAATCCACAACTTGTGGCAGGTGACGTGGCCAGGTGATGTGGCAAGTGGACAATCCACAACTTGTGGCAGGTGACGTGGCCAGGTGACATGGCAGGTGACGTGGCAAGTGGACAATCCACAACTTGTGGCCAGGTGATGTGAACAGGTGATGTGGCAGGTGACGTGGCCAGGTGACGTAGCAAGTGGATAATCCACAACTTGTGGCAGGTGACGTGGCCAGGTGACATGGCCAGGTAACGTGGCAAGTGGACAATCCACAACTTGTGGCAGGTGTCGTGGTTAGGTGATGTGGCAAGTGGACAATCCACAACGTGTGGCAGGTGATGTGGCCAGTTGACGTGGCAGGTGACGTGGCCAGTGGACAATCCACAACTTGTGGCAGGTGACGTGGCCAGGTGACGTGGCAAGTGACAATCCACAACTTGTGGCCATGTGACGTGGCACGTGGTAATCCACAACTTGTGGCAGGTGATGTGGCCAGGTGACATGGCCAGGTAACGTGGCAAGTGGACAATCCACAACTTGTGGCCATGTGACGTGGCACGTGGTAATCCACAACTTGTGGCAGGTGATGTGGCCAGGTGTCGTGGTTAGGTGACGTGGCAAGTGGACAATCCACAACTTGTGGTAGGTGACGTGGCCAGGTGACGTGGCAAGTGGACAATCCACAACTTATGGCAGGTGACGTGGCAAGTGGACAATCCACAACTTGTGGCAGGTGTCGTGGTCAGGTGACGTGGCAAGTGGACAATCCACAACTTGTGGCAGGTGATGTGACCAGTTGATGTGGCCAGGTGACATGGCAAGTGGACAATCCACAACTTGTGGCAGGTGACGTGGTCAGGTGACATGGCCAGTTGACAATCCACAACTTGTGGCAGGTGGCATGGCCAGGTGACGTGGCAGATGATGTGGCAAGTGGACAATTGACAACTTGTGGCAGGTGACGTGGCAAGTGGACAATCCGCAGCTTGTGGCAGGTGATGTTGCAAGTGACACGCTAAATACAAGTACACTGCTGCTTTCTCAGCTGCACTCACTCTGGTCTCATAAAATGGCTGAAATGGTTAATTAATACTGTTTTTTGAGCTTAGGGAAGGTCTTATGATGTTTCTTAACCACTTGCCGCCCGCCAATGACAAATTGACGTTGGCAAAGTGGTTGTTGAATCCTGACTGGACGTCATATGACGTCCTCAGGATTCTGAGCCGCTGCGCGCCCCCGGGGGCACGCATCGCGGCGATCGTTGTTGCGGGGTGTCAGTCTGACACCCCGCAACACCGATCTCGGTAAAGAGTCTCTCACGGAGACTCTTTACCACGTGATCAGCCGTGTCCAATCACGGCTGATCACGATGTAAACAGGAAGAGCCGTCTGACAGACGCGAGTAGAGGAGAGCCGATCGGCGGCTCTCCTGACAGGGGGGGTCGCGCTGATTGTTTTTCAGCGCAGCCCCCCCTCGGATCGCCACATGGACCACCAGGGAAGCCCACCCTGGACCACCAGGGAAGGGCAGGAAGAAAAAAAAAACAGGGCAAAAAAAGTAAAAAAAAAAAAAAAAAAAAAAAGTCTGGAAAAAAAAAAAATAAAGATGCCAATCAGTGCCCACAAATGGGCACTGACTGGCAACAAAAGGAAAACAGTGCCGCCCCACAGTGTCCATCAGTGCCGCCCCACAGTGTCCATCAGTGCCGCCCCACAGTGCCCATCTGTGCCACCCCACAGTGCCAGCCCACAGTGCCCATCTGTGCTGCCCATGAGTGCCCATCAGTGCCGCCCATGAGTGCCCATCAGTGCCGCATATCAGCGCCCATCAGTGCCGCATACCAGCGCCGCCAATCAGTGCCATCTCATCTGTGCCCATCAGTGCCGCCATATCAGTGCCCATAATTGAAAGAGAAAACTTACTTATTTACAAAAAAAATTTACAGAAAAAAATAAAAACGTATTTTTTTTTCAAAATTTCCAGTCTTTTTTTAGTTGTTGCGCAGAAAAAAAAAAAAAAAAAAAAAAAAAAAAAAAAAAAAAAATCGCAGAGGTGATCAAATACCACCAAAAGAAAGCTCTATTTGTGGGGAAAAAAGGACGCCAATTTTGTTTGGGTACAGTGTAGCACGACCGCGCAATTGCCATTCAAAGTGCGACAGTGCTGAAAGCTGAAAATTGGCTTGGGCGGGAAGGTGTATACGTGCCCTGTATGGAAGTGGTTAACTAAACACTTATAAACGCAAACGCGGTAAAACGCAGCGAAATTCGCGGCAAGAACTGGCATTTTAAACGCCGTTTTTTGCGTTTGAAAACGTGTGTTTAGATGAGTTTGCATCTGCGTCTCGTGTGCATGGGGCCTAAAAGTCCCACACATGTGGTATCCCCATACTCAGGGGGAGTAGCAGAATGTATTTTGGAGTGTAATTTGTTGTATGCATAGAAAGAAGAGAAATAGCCAGTTAATATGACAATTTTGTAAAACGATCTTCATTTTGCAAAGAATTGTGGGGAAAAAATACAACTTAAAAAAACTCACCATGCTACTTACTAACATACCTTGCAATATCTACTTTCTAAAAAAGGGGGTCATTTGAGGGGTATTTGTACTTTTCTGACTTGTTAGTATCTCAAGAAATTAGATAGGCCGTCAGTACTTCAGGTGTGATCAGATTGATCAATTTTCAGGGATTGGCATCATAGGTTTGTAGACTCTATAACTTTCACAAAGACCAAATAATATACACTAATTTGGGTTATTTTTACCAAATATATGTAGCAGTATAAATTTTGGCCAAAATGTATGAAGAACAATTACTAATTTGCAAAATTTTATGACAGAATTAAAGAAAAAGACAATTTAAAAAAAAATGTAAAGCCTTTTTTATTTATAGCACAAAAAATAAAAAACCCACTAGTGATTAAATACCACCAAATGAAAGCTCTATTTGTGTGAAAAAAAGGATGCAAATTTTATTTGGGTACAGTGTTGCATGACTGAGTAATTGTCGTTCAAAGTGTGAGAGCACAGAAAGTTGAAAATTGGTCTGGATAAGAAGGGGGTTTTAGTGCCCTGTATTAAAGTGGTTAAATACAGTAAAACCTTGGACTGCAAGCATAATTCGTTCCAGGAACATGCTTGTAAACCAAAGCACTTGTATATCAAAGCAAATAATGGAAACGCAAATGATTTGTTCCACAACCATTTATTCCTTCAGTTTATAGTCCATATAAAAAGATTATAGCAATGTGAACAGGTTATGTAACCATAAAATGTCCATCCATAAATGGAAGCCTCCACAACGGGTTTAGAAGCAAAATCCATCAGTAGCTACAAAATATAAAAGCGAAGAGAGACTCTAATGCCGCGTACACACGATCGTTTTTCATGATGAAAAAAAAATGTAATTTCTTTAATTGGTCGTGAAAAACGGTTGTGTATTGTGACAGGAAGTCAGGTAAATCTGTGAGTGTTGTCACAAATGGGAGATACATTCCTGCCTTGTTTAGACAATACACCAATTGTTATTAGGCGTAGGCTGCAAAAGTAGCCAGGAAAGGTTTAAAGGCGTTGGAAAACTTCAGCTGTTCAGAATGAGGCAATTAAGGCCTCTATAAGTAATCCAGAGGATTACCACTGATTTGCTGCATCCTGAGGCTTTCTGAGTGAAGGAGAGCAGTAGCTGAAAGTCTTCTGAGGAGGTGAGGTGGTAATTGATTTTTCTGGGTGATAAAAATCAAAAAGAGACTGTTGTTTTTCTGCTGTATGACCAGCAGTGTCTGCCCAGCACTAGGCTGTGCCAGACTCCTAGATAGGTTCATGTGTGGTGAAGGTAGACGCCCTAAGTGGCCAGGGTTTATTTTGTGTTTGATTTTGTTTATGCTGTTTGAATGCTTGCACTTGTTTCCAGCAAGATGGACGAATAAACCAAAATCTTTGTTTTTCAACCGTCTTCCACTGCCTTTCTGTATAACTTCAGTGTGTAGTGAACCCATCCAGGGGGTCACACACCCCGCTACCAAGCTAACCCCTTACAGTATATGCTAAAGAGCATTTTTCTCCACGAGAAAAATGCCCACATTTTTTTTAGAACCTGCTCTATTTTTTCTCTGCGTTTTTCACGCCGTGAAAAACGGTCCTGTGTACGATTTTACAAGGTGGAAAAAACGCGCATGCTTAGAACCAAGTAATGAGACAGGAGCGATTGTTCTGGTAAAACTAGCATTCTTAATGGAGATAGCACATTCGTCACACTGTAACAGACTGAAAAGCACAAAGACTGAAAAGCACAAAGACTGAAAAGCGCAAATCGTCTCACCAAACTTTACTAACACGCAGTAACACAAAATTAGCAAAAGCAGCCCAAAGGGTGGTGGCATGCGAATGGAACTTAGCCTTTATAGTGCCGTCGTACGTGTTGTACTTCACTGCACTTTGCTCAAGCATTTTTTTTCACGAATGTCTGTATGCAAGGCAGGCTTTAGAGGAATCACCACAAATCACGTTGAGAAAAACGTCGTTTTTTTGCATGACATGAATAATGGTCATGTGTACGCGGCATAAGTGTAGCTGTATGTTGCTAAATGTTGTACTTTCATTAAATGTAACCATGTTTCTACACTTATAGGCGCCTCTATTCTCTTTCATACTCAGTTGTGACATGATGCTACTCTTAAATCAAGACATCGCTTGTATATGAAGTCAAAATTTATTAAAAATGTTTGCTCATATTGCAAAACGCTATCAAACCAAGGTTTTACTGTACTGATATTTTTTGAAATTTGGCACCTCTAGGTGTTCTGTAAACTGTAAGTGATGTCCTGACATCACTTCCAGGTTACTAGATCCAAAAGCCGACTCCAGCTTTGTTTGGGCTTACGGCCAGCCAGGTCATGTGCTGATTGGTCGTTTGGGCCTCCAACTGGTCGCTCGGGCTGCATCGGTTGTTATGCTAAGAAAGCCGACCACCAGAGGGGGTTTAAATGTTTACGGGCAGAGTGCACGTGAATTTATCACGTGCACTGATGGGCTGGACATTAAGCGGTGGTGGGCCGGGTGCGGTCCACGGGCCGTAGGTTGCCGACCCCTGTCCTGAACTATGGGCCAGATCCTCAAAAGGGATACGCCGGCGTAACTGCTGTTACGCCATCGTATCCCTGTTTCTAACTATGGAACTGATCCACAGAATCAGTTTTCCATAGTTAGGCAGAAGATCCGACATGTGTAAGGGACTTACACTGCCGGATCTTAGGATGCAGTACCGCATCCGCCGCTGGGGGCATTTCGTGTCGAAATGCCGCCTCGGGTATGCAAATTAGCACTTACGGAGATCCACAAAGCTTTTACGCTTCGTTTTTTCTCCGTAAGTTTTAGTTTGCAAACGCAAAATTAGGGCTGCTTTTACAAAGTGCAAACTGTTTACACCATGTAAAAGCAGACCCTTCTGTACAGCGACGCAATTTTTTTTTTGTTTTGAATTTTTTTTTTTTCGCCGTATCTTTTTTTTTTCCCGACGCAACTTTATTTTCCCGACGCGATCCACAAAGCTCGGCGTAACGTAATTTCGCGCTATGCACGTCGGGAAAATGACGTCACGAGCATGCGCAGTACGGCCGGCGCGGGAGCGCGCCTAATTTAAATGGGAATCGCCCCCATTTGAAGAGGAACGCCTTGCGCCGGCGGAATTTAAGTTACACAGCCGAAAATTTCTAGGTAAGTGCTTTGTGAATCGGGCACTTAGGTAGAAATTTTAAGGCAGTGTAACTTAAATGGAAAAATTGACGTTACGCCGGCTCTTTGTGGATCTGGCCCTATGCTTTTGCACTGCAATGTACACCAAAATAGATAACTCTGAGACAAAACTTTTTCCACCAATGTGAAGGTGGCAACTCACCAGAGGTGTTTGACCCCTTTTTACGGGATGGTCAAAACGTAGGAATACCAATTGATTCCACTGTCAGCACCACTCCATTGGCCCCTCGAAATTTGGCTAGGGTATGAAAAATGACCTTTACTCTGTTTTAATGTTGTTTGTCCCCTGTGCTAGATTAAGACACTGTTTTGCTTGAATCTCTCTGTATTATTTCCCCAGGCTGGCTCAGGTAAAGCAGGTACCAGCTACGATCGCCTTCATACAGAGATCTGCCAGTGTAAACAAGCGGATGCCTGTTATGACAGGGGACATGTTAGAAATCTGCAGTGATCTCCCTCATGTCCCAGTGAGTCCATACCCCTACAGTTAGAACACACCTAGGGAACACACCTAACCCCTTGATTGCCCCCTAGTGTTATTGCCTTCCTTGCCAGCGACATTTTTACATTGATTGCATTTTTATAGCACCAATCAATGTAATAATGTCACTGGTCCCCAAAAAGTGTAATTTGGGGTCAGATTTGTCTGCTGCAATGTCGCAGTCCTGCTAAAAATTGCAGATCACCACCATCACTAGTAAAAAGAAAAATAAATAAATGTCTAAATCTATCCTATAGTTTGTAGATGTGATAACTTTTGCGCAAACCAATCAATATTGCCCTAATGCGTTTTTTTGCCAAAAATATGTAGAAGAATATATGTCAACCTAAACTGATGAATAAAGGTGTTTTTTTACATATTTTTTGGGATATGTAATTTAGCAAAAATTAAAAAAATATGTTTTCGAAATTGTCGGTCTTTGTTTATAGTGCAAAAATAAAAAACGCCGAGATGATGAAATAGAACCAAAAGAAAGCTCTATTTGTGGGAAATAAAAGGACATCAATTTTGTTTGTGTACAGTGCAGTATTCCAACAAATGGCCTGGTCATTAAGGGGGTAAGTCCTTCCAGTCCTTAAGTGGTTAAACTTCACAAGTCATGTCATTAGAAAAAATTATTTTGCAAAAAAAATAATTATGAAAGCTTTAGTGACCATTTTTACCATTTAGGTGAAAATTTGGAAGGAAAACTGTATAAATTTAATAAGTTTTATAACTTTAAGCTTTGTTTACAGATTGGAAAGGTGTTATAAAACAGTAACATTTTGCATTTGTACCTCTAACACTGGGCATTACTACGCATGTTGATAGACCCCAACACCCAGTGACTCCCCGTTCCTTACTGAGTGCCCCAAGTGACCTTTGCAGCAACTGTTACAATTACAATCATCTCATACATCAGACCTCAAATTTTCCACTCGCCTACTTGCATTTTGCGAGTGGAAAATGAGGTCTGGCGAGGAGCTGGCTGCCTGGGAGTGGGGGGGCGAGCACTGCTGGCGATCGGGGTTAACCGCAAGCCGTTCTCGCAGTGATCGCCCCGATGGCATAAAGAAAGAGGAGAGCTGTAGGATCGCAGAGCGGTAAAGCCCGCTGTTACAACTTGCATTGCAATTTCCTCCGCTCTGCCGACAGCCCCGCCTCCTCCTGATCCCGCGCCTGTGATAGACAGAATGCGAGTCCAATGCTGATATGTGTTTATCACAGGCGCGGGGTCAGGAGGAGGCGGGGCTGTCGGCAGAGCGGAGGAAATTGCAATGCAAGTTGTAACAGCGGGCTTTACCGCTCTGCGATCCTACAGCTCTCCTCTTTATGCCATCGGGGCGATCACTGCGAGAACGGCTTGCGGTTAACCCCGATCGCCAGCAGTGCTTGCTAAATAAATAAATTTAATAAAATTTATTTTACGTAATTTTAATTTATACGTAAAATTAAATAAAATATTTATATAAATATTATAAAATATAATAAAATAAAATAAAATAGCGTAAAATTATTACGTAAATGTATTCATAAAATAAAGTAAAAAATAAAAAAAAAAGGACGCCAATTTTGTTTTGGAGCCACGTCGCACGACCGTGCAATTGTCAGTTAAAGCGATGCAGTGCCGAATCGCAAAAAGTGCTCTGGTCTTTGGGCAGCAATATGGCCTGGGGGTTAAGTGGTTAGCCTCTTGACCACTGGGCACTTAAACCCCCTTCCTAACCAGACCAATTTTCAGCTTTCGGTGCTCTCACAATTTGAATGACAATTACTCAGTCATACAACATTGTGCCCATCTGAAATTTTTGTCCTTTTTTCCCCACAAATAGAGCTTTCTTTTGGTGGTATTTGATCGCCTCTGGGTTTTTAATTTTTTGCGCTAAAAAAGAAAAAAACACTGACAATTCTGTAAAAAAAATTAAAAAAAAATCTTGTTTCTGTCATATTAGCGGGTATTGCAGAGTATGGGAGGGTTATTGCAGAGTATGGGAGGGTTATTGCAGAGTATGGGAGGGTTATTGCAGAGTATGGGAGGGTTATTGCAGAGTATGGGAGGGTTATTGCAGAGTATGGGGGGGGGGCTATTGCAGCGTATGGGGGGCTATTGCAGCGTATGGGGGGCTATTGCAGCGTATGGGGGGGTTATTGCAGCGTATGGGGGGGTTATTGCAGCGTCCAGGGACGTCCTCCCAGAATAACTCCCCCGCGCTGTAGACGTCTTTTGTCTATGGCGCGGTGGGGAAGAGGTTAAAGTGAATTTTTTTTATTTTTTTTATTCCTTTAAATATCGTACCTGCTCGGTGTCTATAGTATGCCTGTGAAGTGGCACATGTTTAGAACTGTCCCTGCACAAAATGACATTACTATAAGAAAAAAATCATTTAAAACTGCTTGCGGCTTTAATGTAATGTCTGGTCCCTGCAATATGGATGAAAATCATTGAGAAATATAGCATGGGTTCCCCCGCCCCCTTCCCCCAGGTCATTACCTGCCCCTTTGGCCCTATATACTTTGAACAGCAGTATACAGGCGGTGCAAACAAGACCGTATTGTAGGTTTGTTGTTAAGTAGAATCTGTTTGTAATTTAGAACTGGTACTAGCCAAAAAAACGGAAAATTGTATCATACTTACCAGTAATTTTCCTTTCCTGGTGCCTATCCATGGCAGCATACTTGTGATAGAGCTCCGCCTCGACTCCTCCTTCAGGGCTAGTGAATAGAATAAATTAAAGGCATAGCCCCTCCCCCAACATTCTCCGTAATATAGAATACCGAGGGTGGGAGCGTATGCTGCCATGGATAGGCACCAGGAAAGGAAAAATTACTGGTAAGTATGATACAATTTTCCGTTTTCCTGGTGCCTCCATGGCAGCATACTTGTGATAAATAACTAGCTGATATGGGTGGGATAATGCTTAACAATAAACGTTTAATTAGAAGAAGACATAGCAGCCTGAACTGCCCTTCTTCCAAACTCAACAGTCGTGAGAGCTCCTAGACCAATATGGTAGTGTCTGAGGAACGTATGGTGAGAAGACCAGGTGGCGGCCCTGCACACCGTCTTCAACAAAACATTAGCCCTTGCTGCCCAGGAAGCCGAGACTGCCCTTGTAGAATGAGCATTTACTCAGGATGAAGAATATTCTTTACCCTGTAAGCCTTCTGGATTGACTTTACAACCCAAGATGCCAGAGTTCTGATGGAAGCTTCTTTGCCCCTGTATTTACTGAACAGTACAATGAAAAGTCTCTCAGAGTTTTTGAAGGGGTCGTGGCTGATAGGTAGGCCCTGAGCACTCTGGATACATCCAGCTCACGACAAGACTCTGAACCTGTGTCTGTAAACACTGGTAGTGCCCAGGTTCCAACATGTGGCTTGGAGTAGCGACCTTAGGTGTGAACCCTCGAAGGGGCGAAGTTCCACCCTGTTCGGGAAGAAGGAGATGTGGCCGTCACCCATCCCTAAGGTGTGAAGTTCCGAGATCCTTCTGCCAGTTGTAATGGCTAGCAGGAAAGCCGTCTTTAGTGTCAGGTTCCATCTTGCTACTTGTTCCACTGGAGCAAAGGGATGGTCAGATAGAATTTCAAGGACCAGGGACAATCCCACTTAGGAAATTATCGTCTGACAGGTGTCGCCGAATCTTCAATACTCCTCTGAGGAAAGTGACTACCAAGAGATCCTCCACTCATCTCTTACTTGTTGCGGCAGAGACTGCTTCTACCTGCACTTTTAGGGAGCTCAGACCAAGCCCCAGATCAAGTCCTGTCTGAATGAAACCTAAAATATTGGACGTAGAGGGAAGGATTGGATCAAATCCATTTCCGGTAGCAGATGACAAGAACTTGTCCCAGATTTTTGATTATATGGCATTAGTTTCTGGCTTTTAGAAGGGTTGTTATGACTCCTGGGGAACACCCTAGGGACTCGAACCCTCACCTCTCAACCTCCAGATTCGAAGATTCAACTTCTGGAGGGTTTGGATGAACTAGACTGCCCTGCGACAGAAGTTGAGGGAAAGGAGGGATCCTGATTGGAGAGCTCACACTGAGGCGCATGGCTAGAGGGAACCAGGGTCTCTTCAGCCAATACGGAAGTACTGCCACCACCTGGACTGACTCCCTGAGGAGCCTCAGGAGGAATTTGAATATTAATGGCCTGGGAGGAAAGGCATATGCTGTGGTGAACCTTCAGGGGCATGACAGGGCATCCACTGCCTCGGCTTGTGGATGCTGCATTCGAGAGAAGAATCTGTCCAGCTTGGTATTCTTTGGGGAGACGAACAGGTCTACCTGAGGGGGATCCCACATGCTGGCAATCTGATGGAAGACGAGGGGGTGGAAAGCCCATTCGTTGTTGTCCAGGAAGTTTCTGGGCAACGTGTCTGCTTCCGTGTTCAACCTGCCCGGCAGATACATTGCTCTGGGGTCCAGGAGGTTCTTCTCTGCCCAGAGTGTGATCAGCATCACCACCTTGAGGAACGACCTGCTGCGAGTGCCTCCTTGCTTCTGCAGATAAGCGACAGCTGCCATGTTGTCTAGATGTAGAAGTATTCTCTGGCCTCTGATTTGGGACGCCAAAGTTAGTGCTAAGAAGGCTGTCCTCATCTCCAAGATGTTGGATACCACTCCCTGGGTAGAACATGACCATCTACCCTGTATTCTGGTTTCCCCGGAATCGGCTCCCCAGCCCTGTCCGCTTGCATCGGACATAATTGTGATCCAAGGATGGGGGACCAGGTGACTAGGTTTGGAGAGGTTTTCTGGAACTGTCCACCAGTGAAGATTCCTGTGCATTACTCCCGTCAGCAGTATCGTCTGGGATAGTCGTCGTTTCTTCCACTGCGCCAAGAAACCTGTCTGGAACTACCTTAAGTGCCAATGGGCCCAAGGAACCATGGGTATACAAGGAGACACTGTGCAAATGAGGCTCAGACATTGTGAAGCTGTCAGATACGGGCTCCGGATGACCTTGATCATTCTCTGGGTGACAATCCTTGCCTTTGGCGGTGGTAATGACACTGTCCCCTCCTGAGTGTTGAACATTGCACCCAGGTAGATTTATCTGCTGTGTGGGTGCTAGTTGACTCCTTTCGGAATTTATTAGCCACCCTAGCTCTTTTAGGGACTGTAGAAGAATTTCCCGGTGACATACCAACTGATCCGGATTGCTTGCTAGGAGGAGGATGTCGTCCGAGTAGTGGAATATCCTCAAGCCCCTTTCCCGCAGGGGAACCAAAGCGGATATTAGTATCTTGGTGAACACCCTGGGAGAGGTGCACAGACCGAAAGGCAGGGCTTGAAACTGTAGGTGGGTCCATCCCACTGCAAATCTCAGACATTTTTGAAATGCAGATAGAATTAGAACGTGTAGGTACGCATCCTGCAGAAATCATCCAATCTTATGGCTGGACTGCCTGAATAATCCTCTGCAGGGACTCCATTTTGAAGCTTTTGGGGCAGATATACCGGCTGAGCCTCTGAATGCCTGTCACAGGCCTCCACCCACCTGTCCTCTTTGGGACCAGAAATAGGGTGGAGTAGACGCCTGCGAAGCGCTCTGCCAAGGGAACCAGAACAGCCGCCCCCTGAGGCTGAAGTGACGTTAGAAGTTTTACAGAGCTTGAGCCCTTGGCGGAGAGGATGGAATCTCTGTTCCTTTGAAAGAATCCCGAGGTGGGGGATGAGAGAAATTCCAAAGGTGCCCCCATTGAATTGTAGACAGAACCCAGGGGTCCTGACAGCATGTGGTCCAGACTGGGACAAAGAACCCTAGCCTGGCTCCCACCGGGAGAGCCTGGGCTACTCTGGCGTCAAAAAGACTGCTTCTGCTCCTGTGGAGCCGGAAAGGTCCTTCATCTTCCTGTTCAAAAAAGAATGTCTGAGTACCTTTCCAAGGTCTTTTGTTGTCTCTGGGCTGTCTTGACTGCCTAAAATCTATTGGATTTGTCTGGCGGAATCTAGAGGACCTGCCTCTGAATCTTCGCATCCTTCTGTCCTGGGGAAGCACACTGGACTTCCCTCCTGACAGCCTGGAGATAGCTTTAACCGTTTTGTCTCTGAATAGTGCTTTTCCACTGAATGGGATTTTGCACCAATTTTGTTTGGAGAATAAGTCAGCCAGCCAATCTTCCAGCCAGAAGACCCTCTTCACCATTACTGAATGCAACATGGATCTTGCAGAGCATCTGATGGTGTCAATGGCCTCCACCCTGACAAAGTCTGCTGACAATCTAAGTTCTTCCAAGGCTTTAATTATATCCTCCTTGGGGACATCCTGACGCAAAGCCGTCTCAATATTATATGTCCAAGATCTTATGGCATTTGATACCGATGTGAGGGCGATAGCTGGCTTACATGCTGCTCCCGCGGCTAAATAGCGCCTCTTCAGCTCCAGGTTGGTTCGCATGCCTAGAGGGTCTTTTGAAGGAAGCGGAATCCTCCATTGGTAAAGCGTGCTCTTTTTTTTTTTTTTTACGAGTCGCACCAACGATGCGTCTACCACTGGCATGGATTCTGTTAATGGGTATAGTTTATTGAACCAGCCCCATGAAAGTTTTCTATCAGTCTTTGCCCATTCATTCTGAATGACCTGGCTAATGTCGCCTTAACAAGAAGAGAACCTGCCTCCCTTTGAGGATGGGAAGTAACTCGTAGACTCTTGGGGAGGCTCTTCTGCGTCTTTTCAGGTGACTGCAGTTTTGACTGCCTGGAAGAACAGCTTTACCAAGGAGAGACTGAAGCCAGAAGGTTGACTCCTCTGAAGAGTCTACAGGTGGTGAATCTCTAGCTGGTCAGCCTGACAGTGGCAGAGGTGTACTGACTGCTGCAGGACCAGGGAGATTAGGTTCTGTATCCTGAACCTGGGACAACTGCTGAAGTGATTGAGCGGGCACCCAAGTCGCAAGCTCGGAGAAGGAGTCCTTCATTGTTCACTTGAGCAGGTCTACAGCGTGCTGATTTTCTAGCTCGCAGCCGGACTCATAGTCCATAAAACAGTCCTTACAGACCACTCTGTCTGGTAGTGGTGTGGCCCCACCTGTCCAGCATTTCTTCTTTGTATAGGTCCTAGGAGAGGGGGAAGGATCTTGTCCTCTGGATCTTGATCTCTCTGATCTATGACGTGAAGAATGAGACCTGCGGTCTGATCTGTCGTCATCACGGTGTCTTGAAGATTTTCTGGACCTCTTGGAGTGGGCAGGGCCACGGTGTAAGGAACTCACATTAGACAGTGAGCGCACTTTTTTTTTTTTTTTTCAATACTCACATATAGTTGGTCACATACCTAATAGGGGTGCGAGGATCTTTGTTTGCAAGATAAATGAGTAATTGCGGAGTTAGGCAAAAGGATCAGCTGCGGAAATTTAGTAAGAAAGGAAAAAAAAAAAAGGAACTATGGAGTTTTTTTTTTTTTTTTGACACTTTTCTTTTTTTTTTTAAATAACATACATTTATTTTAATTATTTTATCTAGCACCATTTTTTTTTTTTTTTTTTGAGAACACAAAAAGGTAGCTACCACAGAGCAGCATCAGTGACACCTAGCAGGGCACAGCTGAGGAGACTCTGACAGCTAATCCTGAATCTGAACTTAACTAGGCTCAGGTGGATGGGCTAATAATCCCATAACCACCATTGCAAAGTGACTCTGGAAGAAAAAGGGCAAATCTGGCCCCTCTTCCAGAATCCAAGATGGCCGCAGTGATGTCGAGTGATATACAAAACAAAACAAAAACTGTAGCCCACCGCTGATTTCGGGGGAAACAATCAACAACTGCAAGCCTGTCAGGATAAAAAAGGCACCTGCCCCATCAAACTGACCGGACTTAAAGGGAGCATCACAAAAAATAAAACAACAAGCACACCTTTTTTTTTTTTTAAAAGGAGACCTAACAGGCAAGTTAAAGGAAGGAAGGGATGGGAGAGGGGAGAGACAAAAAACAATATATGCCTAAAAATAAAATGGAAACCACCAGCCTGGAAAGATGTGAGCTGATCCTTTTGCGACTCCACTGCATTCATCATGGATGCGATAGCAGACTTCGTTCCTAAACGGAAACTCTGCGAAATGACCCCAACAGATCCACAGAGGGGTCTCCCAGACTTATTAGCGCTAAGAGCGGCCCAAGAACAGGGACTGCGCACGGGAAAGGCTAAACCCGGCGGACGCTGCCGATTGCAGAGGTATGGACATACATCTACTCTTCACCAGCACAAGGTATGAGGGAAAAAAGGAGAATGTTGGGGGAGGGGCTATGCCTTTAATTTATTCTATTCACTAGCCCTGAAGGAGGAGTCAAGGCGGAGCTCTATCACAAGTATGCTGCCATGGAGGCACCAGGAAATCTATTTTTAAGCTTTTCGGAAAACAGAGAAGGGTTATCACCCCTGTAACATTTGTTTTGCTGTCTGTGTGCATTTGTTCAGAAGATTGCAACTCACTTTCTGTCCCAATGACAAATGATTTTTTCAAAATTTGGGTTTTTAAGTGAAACAAGGATTGGTGCTAAAAAAAAAAAAAAAAAAATCAGTGGACAGGAGGCACCTCTTACAGAAAAGAATTTCCCTTCCTAGGGGTAGATTTCCTCTCACTTCCTGTTATCTCCTTCCGTTTGCAAGTAGGAGTCGTTTGTAAGATGGATGTTTGAAAGTAGGGGCCTGCCGTATATACTCTGCAGAAATTTGGGCCCTAGGTGTTGGTGTTGCCACAACACTGTAAGCCCTCACAGTTAGTCTTGGTGGGCGCTGAATGTAAACTATTATATCAAGAATTGTAATTACATGCCATTGTTGAACAGTGGTAGAAAAATTGGGCCTTTGTTGCTTACGCTGGTGCGACAACACTAAGTCCTCACAGTTACTCTTGGTGGACACAGGAATGGGCCCTGCTGTGAAATATTATATCAAAAATTGTAATTACATGCCCCTGTTGAACAGGGGCAGAAAAATTGGGCCTTTGTTAGTGGTGGTGCTGGTGCCACAACACCGCAACCCCTCACAGATACTCTAGTTGGAGCGCAGTAATAAGCCCTGCTGCAAAGTATTGCATCAAAAATTGTAATTACACGCCCCTGTTAAACAGGGGCAGAAAAATTGGGCCTTAGCCACTGGTGGTGGTGTCCAGAACCAAAAATTTTCTTGCAAGCTATCAGTATGATCATTGAGGAGGAAAAGGATAGTCACTCAGCATAGCAGGATAGTCACTCAGCATCAGCATAGGCAGTCTTGAAGGGATCTGACATTTCAAAAAAAAATATTCAGTTACATCAGCATCAGGTGCTTGGTAGCAAGTTCCTTGCCAAATGTGAGTTAGTTACCCAAGGACTTGTCAAATTTAGTGATCGCTCTCAACACTACAGGGCGCGGCGATCCTCTTTCCAGAGTGTCATTCAAGGTCTAGATCTATCCTGCAGGGAACAGATAGAACTCCTCGTAAAGTGACTTGGCAATGATTCTGCTGCAGGACTCGACAAAATTCGGGTGCCCGGTCGCAATTGTGACAAAACATTGTGACCTGGCGCCTAGGCAAGCTTAGGCCTGCAGAAGACCGCAAAGCCATGGCCTCAATTACCGGCCGGTGCAGGGCGCGATCGCGGTGGTCCCGCGCCCGCCGGTAATTGAGGCCGCGGCTTTCTGCAGGCCTAAGCTTCCTTCTGTGATCTGGCGCCATCTTGTGGTGGCCGTTGGCATTACAATTAGTTACATTAAAAGTAGCAAAACAGCCGTTCTAATGTGTTTTTCACTGTTTTCACTGCCATCTCCTCCCCTCTAATTAGAACCCCCAAACATTATATATATTTTTTATTCTTACACCCTAGAGAATAAAATGGTGGTCGTTGCAATACTTTCTGTCACACTGTATTTGCGTAGTGGTCTTACAAGCGCACTTTTTTGGGGAAAAAGTACACTTTTTTTTTATTACAAAATAAGACAACAGTAAAGTTAGCCCAATTTTTTTTTATATTGTGAAAGATAATGTTACACCGAGTAAATTGATACCCATGTCACGCTTCAAAATTGCGTCCGCTCGTGGAATGGCGACAAACCTTTACCTTTTAAAATCTCCATAGGCGGTGTTTAAAAAAATTCTGCAGGTTGCATGTTTTGAGTTACAGAGGAGGTCTAGGGCTAGAATTATTGCTCTCGCTCTACCAATCGCGGTGATACCTCACATGTGCAGTTTGAATACCGTTTACATATGCGGGCGCTACTCACGTATGCGTTCGCTTCTGCGCGTGAGCTTGGCGGGACGGGGTGCGTTTTTTGGCTCCTAACTTTTTTAGCTGGCTCCTAGATTCCAAGAAAATTTGTCAAACCCTGTTCTGCTGAACATGCCAAAAGGATCAGAGACATTAATATAAACCACCCTGAGATAGGCCTCACAAACATCTGGAACAGACTGGATAGATGTTATGGCTCACCAGAGGCTATAGAAAGTACAGTGTTTAAAAGGATAGAGGACTTCCCAAAAATACCTAGCAGTAGTTACCAAGGACTGTGGACTTTGTAGACAGACAAGCAGGAACAAAAGATGACCCCAGAATAAATTTTCCAGTGTCTAATACCACTTCTTCTGGCCCTAAACAACTCAGAGCTCCAGTAGCAGTGCACAAAACTAAAACAAAACTAACATTTCTTCCCACAGACTTTTAGTCTCAGCAAGAGGATCAAGACAGCAACCCAAGTCCTGCCCTCTACATAAGATGCCACATCCTCTTCTGAAATGCAGAGCCTTCAGGACAAAGACCATCCAGAGTCGCAAGGCTTTCCTCAAAAAGAACAACATCTGTTACACGTTCTGCTCTTTGTCCACACACTTTGCCAAGGAGCGTAAGGTCAGTGTCAAATGCACAGAGTGTGACAGCACAGAGCACAACACAGCTCTACACCCAAGGCCTACTTCAAGAACCTTCTCACCTCTCCATGGTGACAAGGAGCAAGGCAGAGAGATCAAAGACTCTAGTACAGATGCCACAGCTATCACTTTACAGGGCACTGAAGTCTGCAAAGGAAGTACAGGTGGCAGATCCTGCTCCAAAATCTGTCTAGTGAGAGTTTAGCCAAAAGGACACAGAGACAAAGCAGTCAAGCTCTACGTCATCTTGGATGATCAGAGTAATAAATCACTAGCTAGATCTGTGTTTTTTGACATTCTAAACCTTAAAGGCCCCAGCAGACCTTACTCCCTCATGACTTGTGCAGATACAATGGAAACGGCAGCGAGAAGAGCTGACGACCTACAAATTGAATCTATGGATGGTAAGACATGCCTACCCTTACCGATCATAATAGAGTGCAACCAGACAACAGATCAGAGATTCCCACACCAGACGCAGCAGCTCACACCAGACTTACTTGAATCACATAGCACATCTCATACCAGAACTAGATGATCAGGCTCAGATAATCTTACTCCTAGGTAGAGATATCTTGCAAGTCCACAAATTAAGAAAACTGATCAACGGTCCTCAAAATGCCCCATATGCCCAAAAACTGGATCTCGGGTGGGTCATTTTAGGTGATGTTTGCCTGGGAGGTGCACACAAATCGGCATCTGTTAATAACCTGCTCACTCGCTCGCGGGGGTTTAAGGATGGCGGAGTAGAGAGACACACACTACACAAGTCTACCCGCGTATATGGCTTAAAGGCTTGTGTTAACAAGAGAAGAAGAGGAAGGAGGCTAAGTTACCAAAGGCGCCATTACAGCCCGAGATCCATCAGTTTTTCCCCTTTACAAGACCGGGTCACGAGGCACAGTGACGTGCAAGAAGCCCAGCGAACGGATGTGTCCCGATCTGCCCGCCCCGCTAGCCATGTCGGCTCTAGAGACAGGGGGAGGAGTGAGACGGAACCGCAGAATGCTCAGGAGGAACGCAGGACATTGCGTGCAGGACCCAGAGAGCCAGACCTGAGGGTGTTGTTGAAAGCACTGGTCGCACGCGTGGAAGAAGCTTACCGCAGAGACTTGGAGGTTGTCCGGGAAGAAGTCCAGGAACTGACAGATAAGTGGAGACATGACGAGACAACCCTGATATCAATAGAAAATAGCATTATGCATTTAGAACAGACACATACTTTTACAGACTCCCCATGCTGACTTTATGCAACTCAGGTTAGAGGAATTTGAGGACCGTAGCCATCGCAAAAACTTGAGGTTTAGGGGGGTCCCCGAAGTAATAGGGAGAAAAGTGTTACAGCCAACCATCTTGGCGATATGTTATCAGCTAGCCACCCCTCCTTCCCAGGTCTTTGAATTTGACAGACTAAACAGATCCCTGGGCCCTCTCTCAGTGAACTTGAATATACCTAGAGATGTGATTTGTTGTTTCCATCGCTATGCCCATAAAGAGTTGATAAGCCGGGAGGCATGGGAGGCAGGAGAGATTGTATATGAGGGATCCCAGATAAAAATCCTGCTGGACCTCTCCCGGGCTACTCTAAAGCGGAGAGCTATGCTGCACCCCTTGTTGGACAGAATCAGGAAGACCTGGGGGACCCATCGCTGGGGATACCTAATCTCCCTAACAATTAAGACACACAGACATTTACCCTGCAACAACCCACAGACCTCCCTGAGTTGTTTGCATTTTTGGGGATAGAAGCAATGAAAGTACCAGATTGGTTACAACATATTCCAGGGCCGATAAAGCGAACAGTAAACCCAGCAGAAACAAAAGATCAGCTATCCCAGGGGAGAAGAGAAGGGGAAACCCAGAGGGGCCCCTAGGAAAATAGACATGAGATATAGACTTATTTAGTAAGCGCTCAGATGGCGCCCCCCCCCCCCCCTTTTTTTCACCTGCCCTCTAACATTTTTCCCCCTGTTCGGGGGTTCCCCACCCACAACTTTTTTTCCTTGTGCTCTTCCCCCTTCATTAGAGCCCCCATGGATTGCATAAAGGAATAGAGACTTATTTCTCTGGGATCTGCTGTTTTTCTTTTTTTGTGTGGGTTAAATTTTTCTTTTTTCTGTGCATGTGTTTTTTTTTATTGGTATAGGGTTTTTAGAGTGACATAAGAGGACACAGAGCACTTATTTAATATGGAAACCATGCATTGAGATGGAGAGGGGAAATGGTTATATATATCATTTTTGTTTATTTCTCCCCACGGACACTTATTTGGTATTTTCTATTTTTTTGCACTGTTAGAGGTATGGGGCAGGGAGGGAGTAATAGGTCTATGTTAAACCCTCTATGCCAAGGAAATAGGGAAGAGGGAAACCTGCCGCAGTTCAATAGAGTTTGATACTAAATGGTTGTCTTAGGCTAACCCTGGATACACGACCGAATAGAAGACGTAAATAAGTCAAAGTAAAGTATAGGGAATGAGAAGATTAACAGAAGTCCCGTATAGAACAAAACCATAATATATCCAGATCTGATGGACACAGGAGGGAGGGGATGGGAGGTAGGGGATAGTGTGGAGGGTAATGGGAGGGAAATAGGGGGTGGGGGAGGTGATAATCACTAGATTAACAATTACGATATATATTGGGATAAGTGAAAGGAAGGGAAAAAGTAGAATATAGAAGGGAGAGACAGAAAGTGTATTTAGGGGAAATGGATCTACCCACAGACATAATAAGGAAAAAGGAGTAGTAAGAGGGTAAAAGTGAGATCACAGGGAAAATAGCACGGGAAGCGATCAGGAGAGATGGAACTTAGAATAAGCGGCTGGAAGGAGAGGACCCTGGGACGGGGGGATGGGGGGAGGGAGAGTGAGATGGGGATAGACTGGTGAGAGGGAAGACAACAATGGGGAGAGGGGTAATGGCCGAGATGGAGGAAGGTAGCAGGGAAGAGATTTGTATAGAGAAAAATACATATGTATCACCACCTTCTTTTTTAAAGTCTATGAGCCCACTTAGGGCAGCTGCAACATATGAAATGATAAGGTTGATAATCAGAATGGAGGGGCTAAAGTGACACCGGCCACATTATATGCACCAAATGTACACCAAGACTCTTTTATAAAGAAGGTCCTCTCAGAGGTAATGGAATTTGCGAAAGGTAAATTGATCCTCAGGGGAGATTACAATATTTCCTTAGACCCCAGTATAGACACCTCCTCAGGAACATCATCGACTCCAGGGGGTATCAGAAGGGGTAAAATGCGGAAGATAAATGACTTACAGCTAGTAGACTCGTGGAAGATTTTACATGCAGAGGAAAGGGATTATTCCTTCTTCTCCAACTCCCACCAAGTTTACTCCCGCATAGACCTATTCTTGATCCCCCATTATTTGCTCTCTTCAGTGACAGAAAGGACTATTGGAAATATAACATGGTCGGACCATGCCCCGGTCAGCTTGTGTTTCTCCCTTTCCAACACGGTTCTCTCCCAAGAGAGACGTTGGCGATTAAACAAGTTTGCTTCAGAACCCTGAAGTCAGGGATGATGTAGCTAAAGAGATGACAGCATAATTCCAAGTAAATGATACCCCGGGGAGTGACCCGTATATAATCTGGGAGGCGCACAAGACTGATCAGGGGGATCTTGATTAAACATGGATCAATATTGAAGAAGAAGCGAGAGAAACAGATTAGGGAATTATTAGAGGAAATTCAAGTTTTGGAATCTCAGCATACAAAGACACAACTATCCTCCATTGGAAGGGATATCGTTCAATTAAGAAGACAGGTTACAGATATTTTGTGTTTCAAAGCCAAAGCAATAATATAACAGGGTAAGAAGGCCAACTATGTATTGGGAGATAAATGCAGTAAACTATTAGCGTTAAAAATCAAAGAAAAAAATATGTCAACATACATACCGCAAATAAAAGGGAAGGGAGGGACAATTAATACAAACTGCAAAAGATATAGCTCGGACATTTGGAGAATATATTCCTCCCTATACAATTTGAAACAAACATCTGCCCCACCATCTGCTGTAGAGGACTATCTTTCCTCAGCAGGTCTTACTAGACTGACATCCCCAGCCCGTCGTAACTTAGAGACCGCTATCTCTATGGAGGAACTGAATGCAACATTAAAAACAGTAAAATCCAGAAAGGCCCGGGCCCATATGGATTTACCATAAGATACTATAAAGAATTCTTCACACTATTAAGTGGCCAGATGACAAAGGTCTTTAATGCATTAGGCCAGACTGCCACACTACCCCCGGATGCACTTCTTGCACATATTACGGTAATCCAAAAAGAAGGCAAGGATCCGGCGATGTGTGGCAGTTATAGGCTGATTTCATTATTGAATACAGACCTAAAACTCTTTACTAAAGTGTTGTCCTCTCGTCTCCAACCATGGCTCTCGCATATGGTAGACTTGGACCAAGTAGGATTTATCCCCACACGGGAAGCGAGGGATAATACGATAAAAGTTCTCAACCTGGTACTTTATGCTAACAAGATAAATATCCCTTGTGTTTTTCTGAATACCAATGCTGAGAAAGCATTCGATAGAGAGAACTGGCACTTTCTGTTTGAGGTACTGAGACATGTGGGTCTGGGAGAACACATGATCAGATGGATCACTAGTGTTTACACCTCCCCACAATCCACAGTGAGAGTAAATGGAGTTTTTTCAAAATCCTTCAAGATCACAAATGGCACGCGTAACCTTTGCTCTTTGCTTTGTTGTTAGAACCCCTATTGAACAGAATCCATCAAAACCCGGACATTCAAGGAGTACAGGTGGGAGAGCATATCCACAAAATTTCGGCGGCATACGCAGACGATCTGCTGTTTTCCATGTCCAATTCACATGTCTCGCTCCCCAACCTTGTGGGAGAAATTGATAAATGTGGAACTCTGTCAAGTTTGAGAATAAACCATACTAAGTCCGAGGCAATGAGTGTGGCAATGCCCCTCTCGCTTTGTAATACCATACAACTAAACTTTGGTTTTAAGTGGGAGCCTGCACTAAGATACTTGGGGACACACATACCATCAAAGATAGAGAATATCTTCAAGATAATGTTTCCACCTTTATATAACTCAATACGATCACTCTTAGATAAATGGCACCACGGATTATATTCGTCGTTTGGCCGTAGTAGTATAGTGAAGATGAGTATCCTACCGAAAATCTTGTATTTGTTTCAGGCTCTACCGATCACTATGCCAGCGGCCTTTGAATGAATGAATGACTTGTATAGCGCTACACATGCGAACTGAATCGCCTCTAGGCGCTTTTTCCAGCCAGTGTCTGCTTGGCTGGTGCGGTCATTTTACCCCGTAGGATCTTGACATGCTTGGGACACACAGTCATACACACAGATATACACACATATACATATATATATATATATACTGGGCCAATTTGGACAAGATCCAATTTACCTACCAGCATGTCTTTGTTCGCCAAACATGTACCCTCCTTATGAAATTTATATGGGCAGGGAAACGGCCAGGTGTCACATTTCAGTCTGAAACCTGGCCGACTATTAACCTGTTGATGCAACCAGGAGGGCCCTTCGAAATACATTTTTGGCAGGCGCTCCAAATAAGTCACTTCTTGAGATCCCTGGGGTTATCAATAAACTTCCAACGCAAACTAACTGTATTCGAATCATACTGTGAAGACAAGGAACCACTCTCCCGGGTGGTTTCTAAGATGTACGGGTTATTTAATACACCCTCAGAGGATTTTGAGATGTCGGGTATTAGCAAGTGGGAAAGAGACCTAGATAGGACCTTTACACAAACTCAACGCAAACAGATTATCTTTTTGGCATTAAATTCCTCGGTCTGTAGACGGACCCATGAATCCAATTATAAACTTGACGCAATGGTACTATACGCCAGTACGGCTCCAGAAATTTTCTAGGGAAACCTCAGATTGCTGTTGGAGATGTGGGGAGGAGCGAGGGACATTGTTACATATATTTTGGTCCTGTAAAAAAAATGTGACAATATTGGTTAGAGATTCAGAATCTCACAAAAATGTACAGGATTTCAGATGCCAGGGCTGTTTTTTTTTTTTTGTTGTTGGGGGGGGGGGGGGGGGTAGGGGGATAGTTTTTTAGGTAAAGAATAGAAATAAAGAGGAGGAAAAGAGAAGTCATCAATAAATATGTTATGTTAAGGCCTTAGGAACATGGCAATGGGGAAAGAAGGAAATAAATGCAAATAAAAGTGAATATAAGTATAAATAATTTGGATCACTAGGTTGATTTAAATATACTAAGGACAGGGGAAAATGTAAATGTATATATATATATATATATATATATATATATATTTGATGGACTGTAGATGTGATGACGTGCATCTTGATACCTAATTTTTGATAAAATAAAAGATTAAAATATAGAAAAAAAGTAACCTGCTCACTCGTACCCTCGAGAATGGTCGTCCTTCTCTTTTCCAAACCTGTCAAAATCACATCCTCATAAACGAGCTACCACACAACAACCCTGTACCTCTTCCCTTCCCCTCTGTGACAGCAATACCTATGACGACGACCAAAGCAACTTAGGAAGCACAGTGTTCAAGAGAACAAAGAAAGATAACCAGGTAGCAATGTCCATTGAGGATAGGCTCTTCCTAGAAGTTATGGAGAAAGACGTGACTAATAACTGGGTTGCACCTCTTCCCTTTAAGCCACAAAGACTATGTTTGCCTAACAGAGAACTAGCATATAAACGCCTCACTTCCCTAAGACACAATCTTAAAAGGAAACCAGAGATGGCAGAACATTTATTTTCATTCATGAAGAAAATATTCCAGAATGGTCATGCTGAGATAGCCTCAAAGATTTAGAGGAATGTTGGTACTTACCCATATTTGGGGTCTATCACCCTAAGAAGCCAGGGCAGATTAGAGTGGTGTCCTTCTCTCTGACCCTGACCTTAACAACAGACTATTAGGAATACTTCTCCGCTTTCACAAGGATTCAATCGCATTCATGGCAGACATACAGTAGATGTTCTATTGCTTTCTTGTTAAAGAAGAACACTGAAACTTTCTGAGGTTTCTCTGGTTCAGGGACAACCACCCCTCTAGAAACATCACAGAATACCGCATGAGGGTGCACATATTTGGCAACAGCCTTTCCTTGCAGGCAGTTGCTATATATGGCCTCAGACACTCTGCTAGAGTGAGAATATGGGTCAGATGTCAGACAATTTGTGGACAAGGATTTCTATGTAGACCAAGGGTAATGAATTAAAATTCACTGAGGTCCGGTCAGCAAAATTTTCTTCCAGCAGAGGTCCGATCATCATGTCGTTACCCGTGCCGCCTTTTCGCATGTGCCAAACCGCATGTTGCTGCCGCACTATTTTGGAAAAGACGTCAAAGATGTCTTTCTCTGTGTTTTTTGCGGGTATTGCAGCCCATTCAAATGGGCTGATCTACTCACGACATGTGCACCTAATGCACATGTACAGATCTGAACCCATTCTTAAATCAGCATCCTCAGTCCCCAGTGCACATCAGAGTCCTCTCCCTCTTGAGGAGTGTCCTCAGGTCCTCCTTTATATCACCCCCCTCCGCAGTAATGTTCTCACACTTCCTTGATACCAACCCCCCGCCAGTACTGTCCTTTGACCCAATTTACATTATCCCCCCACATTACTATCTTTTGCCCCCTTCACATTACTGTCCTCATTGCCCCCACACATCACAGTCCTCAGCCTCCCCCACTGTAATGTCCACATCTTTATTATAGAGCAGCTCCACTACCACAAACACATTTTGCAGGCTATAAACTGGGTGTTCTTCACAAATTCCCACCACAACATCCCATAGAAAGGGTAGACACATTTTTTTTCACATTGGCAGCAAGGTAAACTTTCCAAATAAACAGCAAAAGCAATTTGATTCAAAATTGTAACTGTAAATTTTTTATTTTTTTTTGTAGTAAATTTCCAATGAACTAGTAGAGATGATGTACAGTACATTCCATCGGATGGTAGAAACTATAATTCAATACATTCTCCCCCCACTGTAATGTCCACATCTCTCCCATACATCACAGTCTGCTCAGCCCACCACATGACAGCCCTCAACAACTCCACTTTAACCACTTGGGATCCGCCTGCCGTCAATTGACGGCTACAGTGCGGATCCCAATTTCCAAACTGCCGTCAATTGACGGCCGCCCCTTTGGGCGTTCCCCGCGCGCGCTCCAGAGCGCGCTGCGGGGAAAATCTGTGTTGGCCGTGTCCCTCGGACACAGCCAATTACAGATCGCCGCGAACGGCCAATCAGAGTGGCCGTTCGTGAGGCGATCTGTGCGGCCAATGAGAGAGGATCTCATATGTAAACATATGAGATCATCTCTCATTGCCGTTTTACACAGAGACAGCGGTGCTGTCTCTGGAGAGGAGACCGATCTGTGTCTCTTGTACATAGAGACACAGATCGGTCACCCCCCCCAGTCACCCCCCCCTCCACCTACAGTTAGAACACTAAGCAGGGATACATTTAACCCCTTCCTCACCCCCTAGTGTTAACCCCTTCAATGCCAGTCACATTTATACTGTAATTAGTGCATATTTATAGCACTGATCGCAGTATAAATGTGAATGGCGCCAAAAATGTGTCCGATGTGTCCGCCATAACGTCGCAGTCCCATTAAAAATCGCAGATCGCCGCCATTTCTAGTAAAAAAAAATAATTAAAAAAAAATAATTCTGTCCCCTATTTTGTAAGCGCTATAACTTTTGCGCAAACCAGTCGCTTATTGCGATTTTTTTTTTTTACCAAAAATATGTAGAAGAATACGTATCGGCCTAAACTGAGAAAAAAAAATGTTTTGTTTTTTTTAAATTGGGATATTTATTATAGCAAGAAGTAAAAAATATTGTATTTTTTTCAAAATTGTCTCACTTCTTTGTTTATAGCGCAAAAAATAAAAACCGCACAGGCGATCAAATACCACCAAAAGAAAGCTCTACTTGTGGGGAAAAAAGGACGTCAATTTTGTTTGGGAGCCACGTCGCACGACCGCGCAATTGTTAGTTAAAGCGATGCAGTGCCGAAAGCTGAAATTTCACCTGGGCAGGAGGGGGGTATATGTGCCCAGTAAGCAAGTGGTTAATGTCCTCAGCTAGTTAGCTTTTTTTTCAGCTTTCCAGACTAGTGTCCTCACTCCCTGTAACTCAGAGGCGTAACTAGAACCATCTGGGCCCCTATGCAGGGAACCATAAAGGCTCCCCTGATATCTGGTCCCGTGGCCCTTTCCACTGATAATGATGGAGGCTTGGGCTAGTGGTGGTGCATCTATAAGGGCACACAGTCGCCACCCCCCTCTATCACCAATAGATAGATTTATGCATTGGATGAATCTATCAATGGAAGCCGCTGACACCCCCTATTCTTGGTGCTCGCAGTTCCCCCAGCAGTGTTAGAAAAGCGAATGAATATAAGGGAGCATGGAGGAAACTGCTGCTGTCACCCACTGCCCCACTGAGACAGGGTAAGTGGCGGGCAGATGGCGGGTGGGCACAGTGGGAGCATTTGATGGGCACAGTGGGAGCATTTGATGGGCACAATGGGAACGTTTGATAGGCACAATGGGAGCGCTTGATGGGGCACGGTGAGGCTGCAATTGATGGTTTTTTTTCAGTTAGTTTGTGCCCCCCAAAAAAAAATTGATCACCAGCCACCATTGACTTGGGCAGTGGTGTTCTGCCACTGATCAGCAAGCAGGCCTATTCGCCTGTGCTATGCATACACATAGGCTGACAGAGAATGCTGGGGCTTGTAGTGCACAATACCAGGGAAATCCCAGCAGGTTGCTGTGTTGGTTGAGGGGTACTGGAGGTGACATAAAACTCTCTCCTCATGACTGACCCACCTGTGTGCTGCTTTCTTTTCAATCACTAAAAAGTTTGAAGGAAGGAAGAAAGGCTGTCCTGCAGAGAACGGAGCTGCCAGGGATTGGAATGTGGGCGGGGATGCTGGTACACACAGGAGGAGGAGGAGAAGATCCTGCTCTCTCTCTCTTTGCTCTCCTGTCTGAGTGTCCGTAGGAGGAGGAGGGGGGTGGGCTGTCAGTGCGGGGTCTGGGCAGTGTGACAGAGAGTAGACGCTCTCTGCTCATAACTGCTGCCAGAAAGCCTGGAGTGATATACCGGGCTTCTGCCCCCACAGCGAAGGAACTACAGGGCCACTACAACTCTGCCCCCTCCCTCACCTTGCACAGATCGGAGGGAGGCACGGCATATCTCCGATGGAGGGCGGGTGTTGCTAGATGGTGATTGGCTGCTAAGACCGCCCTTCATCCTAGCAGCCAATCACCTGCTTGTTTACCCCCCAGCAGCTTCGCCCTCCATTCAGAACTGTCCCGCCTCCTGCTGTCGGCTCTGTGTGAGAATTACAGAGACGGCAGGGGGAGGAAATGACTGCTGAATGGCGGTACCGCGGCGGTCCGCATAGGAGAGTGAGGCGGTCCGCATTTGGCCCGCGGTCCGCCATTTAGTGATGCCCGATGTAGACGATCACTACCCACAAATGAAGCTGCAACCAGTCTCCTCAAAATAATTTTTATTCCACCTTAATGCAATCTGACCCCTGAAATGTCCCGCGCTCGGTCCCGAGATTCTCTTCATCGCTCAGCCTGGCTGCTGATTGGCTAGAGTGGATGGATTGAGAGCAGCGCAGCCATTGGCAATTGCTGCTGCAGTTTACCTGAAAACCATAGACACTAAAGGACAATCCAGTGGTCCTCGCACCTGCCATGTTACTCACGCAAAAGACTAATCTTGACGGTGCTCCAGCTGGAGAGTTTTGTGAGAAAGACCTTTACAAAACGTCAAAGTACAAACCCTTGCCAATACCTTCTGGAGGCGGTGGAGAGAACAATATATATCTACTCTACAAGTACGGAAAAAGCGGCACACTGAAAAGCCTAATCTTAAACCTGGTGATGTTGTGCTCACGAAAGATTGCCAGACACTAAAGCCCTGTACACACGATCGGTTAGTCCGATGAAAACAGACTGATGGACCGTTTTCATCGGTCAAACCGATCGTGTGTGGTCCCTATCGGTTTGTTTTCCATAAAAAAATAGAACATGTTTTAAATTTTTCCTATGGATAAAAAACGATCGTCTGTGTGGAAGTCCATCGGTCAAAAATCCATGCATGCTAGAATCAAGCCGACGCATGCTCGGAAGCATTGAACTTAATTTTTCTCAGCACGTCGTAGTGTTTTACGTCACCGCGCTTGAACACGGTCGGATTTTTAACCGATGGTGGTAGGCAAAACTGATGAATGTCAGCTTCATCGGATATCCGACGAAAAAATCCATTGGATTAGATTCCATCATATATCAGATCGTGTGTACAGGGCATAAGGAATATGTGGCCTTTAGGTCTGGTCACTAAAGTACTCCCAAACAAGAACAATTGTTCTGGTGCCAGTGGTTCCGGTGCTCCCCCTCAAGGGTCCCCACTCACCAGCTCCTACTCTCCCCTCCGGGGGTGTATCGCATATAGTGCAGACTTCCCAAGGTTGCTCTCTCCCAGCTAGTTCCCTTCACTTGATGGAAGTGCCGCTGTCAGGCTTCAGGCTGGAACAGAAGCTTCACCAGTTTTCAGAAGTGGCAAGATGGCTGCGGCTCCAAACAGCACCTCGACCCAGCTGAGAGAGGTGCTGTTTGGAGCCGCAGCCATCTTGCCACACTGAAAACTGGTGAAGCTTCTGTTCCAGCCTGAAGCCTGACAGCGGCACTTCCATCAAGTCTGCTTCAACTAGCCACATGCCTGCTGAGCCCTGCAGCCTCACAGTAATCCTATGGAGGTCTTGATCCACTTTTAGCTCGATTACTACATCACATTGGAGGCCCTCCACCTGGATGGAGAAAGGAACTAGCTGGGAGAGAGCAACCTTGGGCGTCACTGATATGCAGCACTAATGGGTCCTGGCATTTTAGGGCCTCATGAAATGATACCACCAAAAAAAAGCTCTAGTGTGAACAAAATGATAAAAATTCAGTTTAGGTACAGTGTTGCATGAGCACGCAATTGTCATTCAAAATGGGCAGGACTGAAAGCTGATAATTGGCCTGGGCAGGAAGGGGTAAAAGTGCCCCGTATTGAAGTGGTTAAAAAATCAACAAAGCTTTCTGAAAGCTCTACAAATACTTTGCCAAATATATCTGTGCTTTTTACATGCCCTTTTCACAACTCTAAGCTGCACTTCTTTCAGAATCCAGTGGGTGTAAATCAACTGATCCTCATTAGGGTTGAGCGAACCCGAACTCTAAAGTTCGGGTTCGGTACGGACTTTGGTTTTTTTTTTTGCTCCCGGACAATTGGAAAAAGTCTGGGTTCGGGTTCGGAGTTCGGGTATGTTTTGGCGCGCTGCACGGCAGCCAATCGCCATTCATTTTACTACTGTGACTGGGAACTGATCACAGTCATGCCTACTTATGGCATGGCTGTGATTGGCCAGTGCAGCATGTGACCAGCCTCTATATTAGATCGAGGCACACAGCACAGATCATCACTCTGCTTTAGTTATGATAGGGAAAGGCTGCTGATTCTGCTGCTTAGGGACAGTGTCAATCAGGTTTGATCCTGCTTCATACATCTGAACAAGCATTCTTTATTCATAGAACTCCGCTCTAGTTATGACAGGGACAGGCTGCTGAATGATTCTTAGGGACACTGTCAGAGAGGTTTGATCCTGCTTCATACATCTGAAAAAGCACTATTTATTTCTTTGACATCATTATCATCTTATGGTTTATGGGCCGCTCGTCAGTCTGGTGTAGCTATGGCAGGGACAGGCTCCGGATTTTGAGGGACAGCGTCAGTGAGGTGTATGCTGCTTCAGAAATCTAAACCAGCAATCTTGATTTCTGTGACATCTGCTTCATATAGTACATTGTTTAGGGCTGGGTTACCTGCTTCTTGCTCTAGGTAGAGAAATATATAGGTGAATCTCTGCCCATTTCACCAGCACACTCTACCTGTCCCCTGTCATATACTGTCTATGCAGTACAATTGTTTAGGGTTGGGTTACCTGCTTCTTGCTCTAGGTAGAGAAATATATAGGTGCATCTCTGCCCATTTCACCAGCACACTCTACCTGTCCCCTGTCATATACTGTCTATGCAGTACAATTGTTTAGGGCTGGGTTACCTGCTTCTTGCTATAGGTAGAGAAATATATAGGTGAATCTTCCTGAAAAATAAAATAAAGTAAAATAAAATAAATTATTATAATATATTATATTATTTAATATTAATATATGTTTATATTAATTTATTATACGTACAATTAATTTACGTAAAATCAAATAAAGTAAAATAAACAAAAAAAAAAAAAGACCAACACATTTCTTCATCAATTTAGGCCAATATGTATTCTGCTACATATTTTTGGTAAAAAGAAATCCCAATAAGCGTACATTTATTGGTTTGCACAAAAGTTATAGCGTCTAATAAATAGGGGATAGATTTAGGGCCTTATATATTTTCTTTTCTTTTTTTACTGGTAATGGTGGGGAGCTGCGATTTTTAGCAGGAATACGACATTGCGGTAGAAAAATCTGACCCCAAGTGACACTTTTTGGGGACCAGTGACACCAATACAGTGATCAGTGCTATAAAAAAATGCACTGATCCCTGTATAAATGACACTGGCATTATCAAGGGATAACTTACCAAGGTCGAGATGCTGAGGGCGGCTCACCTTTGCGACCTGGCGCGATCCGCCCCCTGGGATTGGGACAGGGGGAAGGACGCACCGGGAGGCACCGGTACCAGCAGCAAGGTAGAGGTCTGATGCGTAGAGCAGGAACTGGGTGGTGATAGCCTGCTGGGGACCGTTGATGATCAAGCAGGAAACAGTCCTGGAACAAGGCACTTCAAACAAGGGCAGGGCTGAAGGCTGATCCGAGAGACAAGCTGTAGTCAGGGGTTGGAGAAAGCAGGAAGTCCAAGGTTCAAGCCGGAGGTCAAGGGTTGGAGAGAGCAGGAAATCCAAAGTTCAAGCCAGGGGTCAATGGGTTAAAGAGAACAGCAATCCGGGACGTCAGCCAAAGGTCAGGTATTTCAGGTATCAAACAGGTATTTCAGCAGCAGGGTATCTCAGAAGCTGTTACAAACCAGAAACCTGAGAGGAGGAAGGGGCTGGTTTAAAAAAGCCGCTCAGGCCTCTGATTGGCCGAGAGTGGAACGAGTCCGTGCGCGCGGCCACACCGCGCATGCGATACAGACGAGCGCAATAGCGCTGGCCTGCCACGCAGCTGAGGAATTTGGGGCTGAACAGAACTGGTGCCCTGACAGTGCCTCCCCCCAAGGGGCGGACTCCGGACGCCCAAAGTGTCCATCAACTCCGGATGTTCCCGATGGAAGGCTCGGATTAAACGGGGAGCGTGCAGATTTCTGGAAGGCTCCCATGAGTTGTCTCCTGGAGGATATCCTTTCCATTTAATTAAATACTGGAGCCGTCTCCCCTTTTTCTGCAGCCCAGAATAGTTTCCACCTCGAACTCCCTTTCCCCTTCAACCTCCACTGGCGGAGGCGGAAGTTCTTCTCTCCCAGGGAACGGATCTGATGTGACTGTTTGAGTAAGGAGGCATGGAAGACCGGATGGATCCTATAGGATTCTGGTAGTGCCAATTCAAAGGCCACAGGGTTAATTTTTCGCTTGATCCTGAATGGGCCGATGAACCTGGGACCCAACTTCCGTGATGGGATTGGCAGTTTGAGGTTAGTAGCAGACAACCAAACCTTTTCCCCGACTTCAAAGGCCGGACACTCCTTCCCCTTGTCATAGAATCTTTTAAAATTTTCTTGGGCCTGCCGCATGACCTCCTGAAGCTTCCGGAAGTTTTGCTGGATGGAGACTAAGTGCTCCTGAACTGCTGGAACAGGCGTTTCAGGGATGGAATCCGGAAGGAAGGGTGGTAGCCGAAGTTGGCCCAGAATGGAGTTTGGTTAGTAGAGGCATGTACCGAGTTGTTATAGGCAAATTCTGCCGACGGCAATAAGGATACCCAGTCAAGGATACCGAGAAAAAGCAGCGGAGATATTGTTCCAACGTCTGGTTGGTCCTCTCTGTCTGACAGTTGGATTGCGGATGGTAGGCCGAGGACAGACAAACTTTAATTTCCAGCGATTTGCAGAGCTCCCTCCAGAACTTAGACGTGAACTGCACACCTCTATCGGACACAATACTTTTGGGTACCCCATGAAGTCTCACTATCTCCTTGAAAAAGAGATTCTGGCCGTATCTGTCGTGGAGGGTGTGCCAATCATGGGCAAGAAGTGAGCCAACTTGGACAAACGGTCAATTACGACTAGAATTGTGGTGAAGCCTTCAGACGGGGGCAGATCCACAATGAAGTCCATGGAAACCTCTGCCCATGGGCGCTCCGGGATGGGGAGAGGTTTCAGTAAGCCCCAGGACTTGGTGTTTGGCCCTTTGCAACGCTGGCAGCGGGAACAAGATGAAACATATGTCTTGCAGTCATGTCTCCATTTCGGCCACCAGAAGGAACGGCCGATCAATTCGGAGGTCTTCCGTGTTCCAATGTGGCCTGCCAACTTATGGTCATGGAACATACTCAGTACCAGTTGCCTTATTTCTCCTGGTACAAAAATCTTACCCCGTGACCACAGCAAGTCGTCCCGTTTTTTCCAGAGAAGACGTGACTTGGTCGGAACATTGTCTGGAAGCCACTTTAAGGGAGTTTAGCAAGTCCGTTTGAGAGACCAGAAAAAAGTTCTGGGAGGTTAAGACAGTACTAGGTTCCAGTGGGACGGAAGTGTCAGCGAACATTCTAGAGAGGGCGTCAGCCTTCCCGTTCTTTGAGCCAGGTCTGTAAGTGATGTGGAAATTAAAACGAGTAAAGAAGAGGGCCCAACGGGCTTGTCTGGGTTTTAGGCGTTTGGCAGATCGTAGGTATTCCAAATTTTTATGGTCAGTGAAAATTAAAATGGGATGGAGAGCCCCCTCCAACAGGTATCTCCACTCTTCCAAAGCAAATTTAATGGCAAGCAGTTCTCGGTCCCCGACGTCGTAGTTCCTCTCTGGAGGGCTTAACTTTCGGGATGCATAGGCCATAGGGTGTAGTAGAGATTTAAGTCCTTGTCTCTGTGACAGGATAGCGCCAGTGGCCGTCTCAGAAGCATCAACCTCCAGAATGAAGGGCAGTGCTGGGTCTGGGTGCCGTAAAACAGGTGCGGAAGAGAACACTTTAAGCCTTGTAAATGCCTCCTGTGCTTTCTGGGACCAATGGAAACGACACCCCTGACGGGTCAATTCGGTAATAGGAGCCACGTTGGATGAGAAACCAACGATGAATCTCCGGTAAAAATTGGCGAAACCGATGAATCGTTTTATGTCTTTTTTATTGACCGGAGCTGGCCAGTCCTGGATTGCTTTAACTTTTTGCGGATCCATGGCAATCCCGTTGGTAGAGATGATGAACCCCAAAAATTGAACTGTTGTCTTTTCAAACTCGCATTTTTCGGCCTTGAGGTACAACTTATGCTCCCTGAGACTGGCCAGAACTTTGACGTGGCACCGGTGTAGTTCAAGAGAGGCAGAGAAAATGAGGATGTCGTCTAAATAGACAACCAGGAAGTCATCCAAGTATTGGCGGAAGATATCATTGACCAGGTGCTGGAACGTGGCGGGGGCATTGCCAAAAGGCATCACCAGATACTCGAAGTGCCCATCCCCAGCCCTGATCCGGATGAGGTTATAGGCCCCCTGAAGATCTAGTTTGGAGAAGACTTGGGCTGCACGGAAGTGCTGGAACAGTTCTGGGATGAGACGTAGCGGGGATCTGTTTTTAATAGTAATTTTATTTAATTCCCGGTAGTCGATGCAAGGCCTGAGGGAGCCATCCTTCTTAACAAAAAAGATCCCAGCCCCGGCTGGAGAAGAAGGACGAATGAACTTCTTTTCCAAGTTCTCATCGATATAAGCCTTGAGGGCTACTAATTCCGTCTCTGACAAGGGGAAGATACGACCGAATGGGATCTTGGAGCCGGGCAAAAGGTCGATAGGACCGTCGTATGGCCTGTGCGGGGGAAGGTGGTCAGCCTGCTGCTTGTCAAAGACGTCCTTAAACTCAGAGTAGGCAGAAGGGATGTGAAGGAGGTTGTCTGGTGCGGTAGTCAGGGTAGAACAAGAGGCCTTGGGAGGCAGGAGGCAGTGCTGGGAGCAATAGGAAGAAGAAAACTTGATTTCTTTTTTGCACCAATCTATACAGGGTTGGTGTACCTGCAGCCATGGAAGTCCCAAGATGATGGGGAACATTGGGGACGGTATGAGGTCCAGGCGGAGAAGCTCTTGATGTCCGGTATCAGAGACAGCAAAGATAGGTAGAGTTTCCTGGGTAACTAGTCCGGAACGGGGAAGGGAGCCGTCTGCCAAGCGGACCTGTAGATGGAAGTCCTTGGGGCGGCAGGGAACATGCAGCTTCTGGGCCAGGGCAGAAAGCAGCTGCACGCTCCGGAGTCAATTATGGCTGGCCCCTCCGAGAGCTGTAAGGAAAGAAAAAGAACAATATAAGTCTGTGGTAAGTTAGCGATGTGGTAACTGAGAGCGGGTGGCAGTTTCGACTTACTAGGTCTAACCGGACAGGAACAAAGGAAGTGGCCTGCTCCGCCACAGATTGGACTGGCGTCTTCGCTTTCTCTCCTCGGGGGTGAGAGGAGCCCGGACTAAGCCGAGCTGCATGGGCTCAGGGTCTGGAAGAGAAGAGACTGGCGAGACCGGGAGAGGCGGAGGAGCAGGAGGGAATCTTGGTGGAGTCCAGTTGGGACAGGTTGCCTGGAAGCTTTACACCTGTCGTTCCCGTAGGCGTCTGTCAAGCTGGGTGGCTGACTGAATCAAACCCTCCAATGAGGCAGGGGAATCGACTCTTGCCAACTTGTCCTTGAGGGACTCCGAAAGTCCTTGGCGGAATTGGTATTTTAGGGCCGCCTCATTCCACCCAGTGTCAGCAGACCATTTTCTGAACTCTGCAATGTAATCCTCCATGGGCCTCCTACCCTGGTTCAAGTTATGGAGCATAGCTTCCGCCGTGGCTGAGCGCAGGGGATCATCATAAAGTTTGGACATGTGTTCAAAAAAAGGAGTCCATAGTGTCCAGTTTCGGGCTTCTCTGCTCCAACAGGCTATGAGCCCAAGCTTGTGGTTCATCTGAAAGGAGCGAAATCATGAAGCCCACCTTCACGGCTTCGGAGCAGAAGGTTCTGGGTTGCAAGACCAGGTATAGTGAACAAGCATTTTTGAAGGTTCTAAACTTTTTGCGGTCACCTGCGAACCGCTCTGGTGTGGGTACACGAGGTTCTGGATGGGTCACGACCATTGCCGGCCCTGAGGAAGACTGGGAGGTGGATGCCCCCGTACCTGGAGTCGCGGGGGGGACCGAAGATCCAGGTGCGACGGTCAGCTGTTGGAGGCAGCTGTCCATCCCTCTTGTAACTTCTGAACTGCTTCGGTCAGCGCTGAGACTTGTTGACAAAGAGTCTCGAAAGGTGAGCGCGGCCTGTCGGCCTCAGACATCTGGCTGGTTTGTACTATCAAGGTATAACTTACCAAGGCCGAGATGCTGAGGGCGGCTCACCTTTGCGACCTGGCGCGATCCGCCCCCTGGGATTGGGACAGGGGGAAGGACGCACCGGTACCAGCAGCAAGGTGGAGGTCTGATGCGTAGAGCAGGAACTGGGTGGTGATAGCCCGCTGGGGACCGTTGATGATCAAGCAAAATAGAGCATAAAAAAAAAAAAAAAAAAAAAAAAAAGCAACTTTTGAGAATCGATCGACTATCAAAAATTTCAGCCATTCACCCCAGTTTAAGAACATATCATGTGCTTTGATCAACACAAGATCGGCAGTAAAACACCGATTAGAAATCCATGATTTCATACTACAATACGACTTAGACTGCCTCTTTATTACAGAAAGCTATCTCTCAGCCGACTGCAACACCATTCACGGAGAACTGGTGCCAGAAAACTATCGTATTATAACGGAAAACAGAATAGGGCAAAGATGAGGAGGCCTGGCGGTGATCCACAAGATTCACCTTGTAATCACTAAGCCAGTCCTTCAAAATCCTTTTCCATTCATGGAAACCCTTACTCTTCAACTGCAAACAAACCCCCAGGAGACTGTCCACATTCTTCTCTGCTATAGGCCACCCGGGCCAAAATCACAGCTTCTACCATCATTGACGGAGTTTATCTCCACTTATACCCTTAACAGCAAACACCTCCTGCTGCTCGGGGCTTCAATCTCTGGGCCAACTCCTCACAGGATCCCGTTGCCGACGCCTGTATCGATCACCTGGAAGGATTAGGGCTACAGCAACTTATATGTGGGCCCACACATGCTTCAGTTCACAGGCTCAACCTAATTTTCAGACAAAATCTGAAAATAAGCATTTTGGAAAATGAACCATTGCCATGGACAGATCACCATGCAATTAAATTCATAATTTCCAAAATTCCTCCATTGATAAAAAAACACCCAAGCCGGTGACAATACACTGGACTAGATCTCAGAAAAAGCTCCACTCGGAACTCTTCAAATCTACCTTGGGAAATGAAATAAAAACATAGAAGGGACAGATCACATGGAGTGGAGAGAAGTATGCTGCTCACCCCTGTATAGACAACAAAGAGGGTTTTCCCAAGTGGGGTTTTTTGGCAGCTCAATTAGAAAAAATGAGTTCAATGTAATAAAAAAAAAAGTATTTTATTCACATATAAAATGTCAAAGGGTAAAATTGGGTATGGGGTACATAATTAGTGGGAATGCTTTAATAAGCATTCCCAGTATTGATATTCGTTTTTGATTATTAGTGGGAATGCTTTAATAAGCATTCCCAGTATTGATATTCGTTTTTTATTATTAGTGGGAATGCTTTAATAAGCATTCCCAGTATTGATATTCGTTTTTTATTATTAGTGGGAATGCTTTAATAAGCATTCCCAGTATTGATATTCGTTTTTTATTATTATTATTCCGTACGTTTTTTGGCTCTGCGTAACTTCGGCATACTTTCAGCTATTGAGACCATTCAACTATTAAAATGTTCGTCTCGTTCAGCTAACGATGGGACTTCTTCAAGTCTTTTTGTACTATTTATACTTTTTAAAATATTAAGCTTTTAGACACTTTTTTTTAACATTGAAGTCAATGAGAACATCCTTTTTCCCTTTGAAATCACATGCCCTGCCAAAAGTTTCAGCTCCTTCATACTTTCACTTACAGACACCAAATAAACTTTAAAGCGGTCACAAAATATTCAGGTATCCAAACATGACTTTTCAGATTGATATCTTTTACGGTTTTTGTGAAAACGCAATTTACGTTTAGCGATTTTTTCAGAAAATGTAATCGGTTATAATGTAACCCTATGGAAGGGATTTAGAGTGTGTCATGTGACCTTTAGAGTGGAGATGATTGAAAAACAAGTTATCTTTAAAAAAAGGGGGAACAAATTGCTCTCACGCCCACAAGATCTACTTGTCATACACAATTTATATATCAAAACGTAGGTATGGTTGTCTGGTTTCAGGCAATGTTCTCAGTTTTGTGATACGTATTTTATTTTTAGTTCCAGGAGCTTCTAAAAGGACAAGAGGGACAAATAAACTCTCATTGACACTCATGTTAAAAAGACTTTAAAATGTTTCTGCAAAACACACAAAGACGCTCTTTTCTAAATCGCTGACATGCACAGATTTTTAAGTTTATCAACATAAATTTTATACCGATTTGTTCACAAAAGCCTTGTGTTTCAAACGGTGAAGTCGCTGTATCGATCGCATGTACGGTTGTGGATTTATTACGTTTTGTTTGAAGGCTTCGATAACTGATTTTGTGTGTGGATGAAAGCGTTTCTAATAGTATTTTGATTCCCTAAATAGCTTTCTTTACCTCAGTGCAGTCCTCCTCCCCCACCTCATGTGGAGAAAGCCTCTTGAGGGGGGAGGGGCGACCAGGCAAGTCAGGACACTCTCTATATTGCAGATAGAGAAAGGAGCTGTGTGATATTAGGCTTCATAAGTACTGAAGGAACACTGCTTGTATGTCCTAAAGATACTGTAGTGGTTATGGTGAATGGCTTTTGTGCGGGCTCAGCAATTCAGCATTCCCACTCGCATTTTCTTCAGGAAATGCATTGTCTAGTTCTTAATTTTAATTTTAATTTTATTATTCCGTACGTTTTTGGCTCTGCGTAACTTCTGCATACTTTCAGCTATTGAGACCATTCAACTTTTAAAATGTTCATCTCGTTCAGCTAACGATGGGACTTCAAGTTTTTTTGTACTATTTATACTTTTTAAAATATTAAGCTTTTAGACACTTTTTTTTAACATTGAAGTCAATGAGAACATCCTTTTTCCTGCTTCAAAACACACGTTCTGCCAAAAGTTTCAGCTCCTTCATACTTTCACTTACAGACACCAAACAAATTTTAAAGCGGTCACAAAATATTCAGCTATCCAAACATGACTTTTTAGATTGATATCTTTTACGGTTTTTGTGAAAACGCAATTTACGTTTAGTGATATTTTCAGAAAATGTAATCGGTTATAATGAATTCCTATGGAGCAAGTTTAGAGTGTGTCATGTGAACTTTAGAGTGCAGATCATTGAAAAAAAAATGATCTTTAAAAAAAAAGGGGAAACAAATTGCTCTCACGCCCACAAGATCTACTTGTCATACACAATTTATATATCAAAACGTAGCTATGCTTGTCTGGTTTCAGGCAATGTGATCAGTTTTGCGATAGGCATTTGACTTTTAGTTCCAGGAGCTTCTAAAGAACAAGCACCTCAAACTCCCTCCCATTGACCGTCATGTTAAAAAGTCTAAAAAATGTTTCTGCAAAACGCACAAAGACACTCTTTTCTAAATCGCTGACATGGCCACATTTTTAAGTTTATCAACATAAGTTTCATATCGATGAGTTCACAAGGGCCGTGTCTTTCAAACGGTGAAGTCGCTGTAACGATCGCATGTACGGTTGTGGATTTATTAAGTTTTGTTTGAAGGCGTATTTCACGTATTTGGTCTGTGAATTAAAAGGCGTTTGTAATGGAATTTCTTTCCATAAATAGCTTTCCTTACCTCAGTGCAATATTCCTCCTCACTGACCTGGGGGAGGGGGAGAAAACCTCTTGAGGGGGGAGGGGCGACCAGGAAGTCAGGATACTCTCTACTTTGCAGATAGAGAAAGGAGCTGTGTGTCCTAAAGATAGTGTAGTGGTTATGGTGAATGGCTTTGGTGCGGGCTCAGCAATTCAGCATTCCCACTCGCATTTTCCTCAGGGAATGCATTTTCTAGTTAGAACATGAGTTGCGGCATGGCACAAAATCACAATATATAAATTACATCTGATGTATGACAGTACACAACAAAACATTAGTACAGCTATTGTGTATAGACATGTAAAAACGATATTCTAACGCGTTTCAACCCTCAAAGGGTCTTCTTCAGAGGTTTTATTATGTAGTGACTGAAAGGGAATATGCCAAAAATTACAATAAATATTTCATATGTTTATAATCAGCCCATTTCACAGGATCACCCACCACTCTATTCATATAGAAATACCTTTCATGGAAAGGGTGGGGTGGGGGGGAGGAAAGAGAGGTGAAGACATAAAAACACAGCATTTTGTATGTACAAAAAAGAGAAAATTGAATCAATTTAATTACCGTTAGTGAGATGAAGGGTTGTTCTCATTGTAGTTTTGCTAAAACAGATAGGAGTGTCCAATGGCTCGAGGGTCGATCCAAATGTCAGAACTCATGCACCATTATCCACGCCGGTATCGGGATCCAGTGTGACACAAAAGGGGTCACCCCTATATGAGTGGAGCCCAAATGGAAAACAGGCCGACACGTGGGGGGAGGGAAGAGTAAGGAACCCAAAGGGAACCAAACAAAGGAGGAGAAAAAAGGTGAGAGCCTGCAATGGAATGATACACATTGAAAACAATGGCTCAGTAGGTAATTACATACAGCAGTAGTACCTTTTGGTCAAGGAGATGGAGGTACCTGGGGTGTGATCCCTGGGGGTATTGAATAGAGATAGTAAATGGGGATAGGGGTGACATAAACTTCCAAGTATGGCAGAATATTTAGAAAGTCCCACTCCAATAGGGTTAAAAGAAAAAGAAAAAAGGTTTGAACAGAAATATGGTTGAAAAGAAAAAGGGTTGGGAGAAAGGGGAGAGGAAGGGGAGAGGAAGGGGAGAGGAAGGGAGGGGGAAGGGCAAAAAGAAAAACCACAAGGACTGTGGTTGTGGTGTGTGTGTGTGTGTGAAAGGGAAAAAGGGGGATGTGAGTGGGTGAAGAAACCACAGGGGAAAGGGAATAGGGGGGAAAACTGAGTAAAGAGTGACACAAAAAAGGGGAGGGGGGGGAAAGAAAAACAGGGCGGAAAAAGGGGGGGATAAAGAGGGGAGTGATGAATGCCGTGCAGTGGGAAAGGGGCAGATGGGGTGTCAGGGAGAAAATGATGAAAAAGATGGGGAAAGTGGTGAAAGGAATGCTGTGAAATGAAAAAGCAGTGAAATTTGAAAGCAAAGAACAGAGGGGTGTGGGAGAGGTGGGAATGGTGGGGTAGTGAAATGGGACAAAAAAAAAAAAGGGAAAAAGCAAGAGTGGAGGAAAATGAAATAGTCGATAAGAAGGGGAACATACGAATAAATGTGGAAGTAGTGAAAAGGTGACCAATGGTAAGTGAATGTGTGAAAGGAGAAAAAATGTGGTGTGAAAGGTAGAGGAGGGAAAGGGGGGACAGAATGGTAGGGAATGGAACAGGAGTGGGAGAAGATCGATGAGGGGAAAGGTGGGGGAAGAGGGGAAGGGAAGTGGGATGGTGGGGTGAGCGGAGGCTTGCAGGGGAGTGAATAAGAGAATTAAAAAGAAATGTGATGGGAGCAAGATGGTAATAAAGTGGTAAAGAAAAAACAGGGCTTGGCAAGGGTGTAGATGGGGACTGGTAATGGGAAAAACCGTGCACAGAAATATTGCATTGGGATGACAGTTAGAGGGATTAAGGAAAGAGGAAATGCTGGAAAGGGGGGGGGGGGAATGAAAATTCCCTAATGGAAGAGACGGAGGAAGGACTATTACCTTCTTGGGCGCAATTGCTAAAAGTCTTTTAGGTTAAAACATCCAAAAGGGGGGACCATGCTTTTCGGTGAAAAGACCGCTGGTGTTAGAAAACATATCAGCTGTGCCCTCTGAAAAATTGGATGAAATAAATTGTAATACTCTATTTGCAAAAAGGAAGAACAATGAAACCCAAAAAGCATAGCATAGGTATTAATAAAAGCTTACCCTATTGCAGGGAGAAAAACAAAAGTAGCTGCTGTTCCCAGTGGTCAGCAAGGTCCACTGAGAATACAGCAGGGGGGCGGCACCTTTTAAAGCCATCTGGTTGACCTAATTAAGGGAGAATTTTAACTGATTAGACACCTCCAGGTTTGGTAATAAAGGGTATTCATCCCTCCACACCAGGCGATGACCAGTGGGGGCTCCCTCGTCCGCAGGGCGGGTGTGAAGGGTGGCCCCCTCGGCGTGTGAGAACGCACACAGCGTCGGCGATCACCGTCACTCCCGGTGCGTCATACATAACGGGATGACATCACTGCGCACGCGTGGACCAGCCGCGCATGCACAGCGTATGTCAAGACGTGCGGGAGAGATCAGACATGCCACCAGCAGGGGGAGACCGCAGTCTCCGCAGGGTGACAGTGCACTTGTCACCATGGGGCGGATCATGCTGAACGTACCAAGTACGTGTTAGTCTCACCCTGCTGGAAGGTAACACTGGGCCCGATGGCGCAGATGGACACACGGGGACCGAACAGGATCGCACCCCAGGGAGCCACAGAAGCAGCACCTAAATGGCAAAAACTAAAAAAAAAATAGTATTATTCTGAAAGGACATGACAGAGGCGTTTCAAATAGGGACTTCAAAGGGCAATTACACAGAAAATAGGTTGCACAACAAATCATGAGACATATTCATCACAACAATCTAAGTGAAATAACAGAAAAATGATAACAGTAAGAATTTAAACATGATATGCTACAGACTGGGCAGAGATTATTCATGCTCTAGTAAAGTCTGTATTCTCAGAGGACCTTGCTGACCACTGGGAACAGCAGCTACTTTTGTTTTTCTCCCTGCAATAGGGTAAGCTTTTATTAATACCTATGCTATGCTTTTTGGGTTTCATTGTTCTTCCTTTTTGCAAATAGAGTATTACAATTTATTTCATCCAATTTTTCAGAGGGCACAGCTGATATGTTTTCTAACACCAGCGGTCTTTTCACCGAAAAGCATGGTCCCCCCTTTTGGATGTTTTAACCTAAAAGACTTTTAGCAATTGTGCCCAAGAAGGTCCTTCCTCCTTCTCTTCCATTAGGGAATTTTCATTCCCCCCCCCCTTTCCAGCATTTCCTCTTTCCTTAATCCCTCTGTCATCCCAATGCAATATTTCTGTGCACGGTTTTTCCCATTACCAGTCCCCATCTACACCCCTGCCAAGCCCTGTTTTTTCTTTACCACTTTATTACCATCTTGCTCCCCATCACATTTCTTTTTAATTCTCTTATTCACTCCCCTGCAAGCCTCCGCTCATCCCACTTCCCTTCCCCTCTTCCCCCACCTTTCCCCTCATCGATCTTCTCCTACTCCTGTTCCATTACCTACCATTCTGTCCCCCCTTTCCCTCCTCTACCTTTCACACCACATTTTTTCTCCTTTCACACATTCACTTACCATTGGTCACCTTTTCACTACTTCCACATTTATTTGTATGTTCCCCTTTCTTAGCGACTATTTAATTTTTCCTCCACTCCCATTTTTTGTCCCTTTTCACTACCCCACCATTCCCACCTCTCCCACACCCCTCTGTTCTTTACTTTCACATTTCACTGCTTTTTCATTTTACAGCATTCCTTTCACCACTTTCCCCATCTTTTTCATAATTTTCTCCCTAACACCCCATCTGCCCCTTTCCCACTGCACGGCATTCATCACTCCCCTCTTTATTCCCCCCTTTTTCCGCCCTTTTTTTCTTTCCCCCTCCCCTTTTTTGTGTCACTCTTTACTCAGTTTTCCCCCCTATTCCCTTTCCCCTGTGGTTTCTTCACCCACTCACATCCCCCTTTTTCCCTTTCACACGCACACACCACAACTACAGTCCTTGTGGTTTTTCTTTTTGCCCTTCCCCCTCCTTTCCTCTCCCCTTCCTCCCAACCCTTTTTCTTTTCAACCCCATTTCTGTTCAAACCTTTTTTCCTTTTAACCCTTTTGGAGTGGGACTTTCTAAATATTCTGCCATACTTGGAAGTTTATGTCACCCCTATCCCCGTTTACTATCTCTATTCAATATCCCCAGGGATCACACCCCAGGCACCTCCATCTCCTTGACCAATAGGTACTACTGCTGTATGTAATTACCTACTGAGCCATTGTTTTCAATGTGTATCATTCCATTGCAGCCTCTCACCTTTTTTCTCCTCCTTTGTTTGGTTCCCTTTGGGTTCCTTACTCTTCCCTCCCCCCACGTGTCGGCCTGTTTTCCATTTGGGCTCCACTCATATAGGGGTGACCCCTTTTGTGTCACACTGGATCCCGATACCGGCGTGGATAATGGTGCATGAGTTCTGACATTTGGATCGACTCTCGAGCCATTGGACACTCCTATCTGTTTTAGCAAAACTACAATGAGAACAACCCTTCATCTCACTAACGGTAATTAAATTGATTCAATTTTCTCTTTTTTGTACATACAAAATGCTGTGTTTTTATGTCTTCACCTCTCTTTCCTCCCCCCCACCCCTCCCTTTCCATGAAAGGTATTTCTATATGAATAGAGTGGTGGGTGATCCTGTGAAATGGGCTGATTATAAACGTATGAAATATTTAATGTAATTTTTTGCATATTCCCTTTCAGTCACAACATAATAAAACCTCTGAAGAAGACCCTTTAAGGGTCGAAACGCGTTAGAATAGCGTTTTTACATGTCTATACACAATAGCTGTACTAATGTTTTGTTGTGTACTGTCATACATCAGATGTAATTTATATATTGTGATTTTGTGCCATGCCGCAACTCATGTTCTAATTATGTACCCCATACCCAATTTTTCCCTTTGACATTTTATATGTGAATAAAATACTCATTTTTTTATTACATTGAACTAATTTTTTCTAATTGAGCTGCCAAAAAACCCCACTTGGGAAAACCCTCTTTGTTATAAAATAAAAACAATCCATTCACATCAAACAGCCTCAGATACACTGGATGTCATAAATGCAGCCCTATTACAGTCAGCCGACTTAGTAGCACCGAAACGCAAAGCCTGCACCCAGAAAAACAAGTCCGGCTGGTTCAACAACCAGCTGTCGCTACTGAAGCAAGAGCACAGAAGGGCGGAAGCCGCCTGGAAAAGAAGCGCTTCAGAGGAAAACCTCGTCATCTATAATGCAATAACAAGAAAATACCATAAAGAAATCTTCAAAGCCAAGAAACATCATTTTTCTATGGCTATCAACAGCGTCCTAAACCGCCCCTGCGAACTCTTCAAGATGGTCACCCAGACCATGAATCCAGGATGTCTTAAAGCCCCCAATTCAAATACCCAAGAATTTTGCAATGAATTATCGGATTTCTTTATCAACAAAATTGAGAGAATCCGGGAAAGCATTCGGCAAAACAATACCCCCCTCAACCCCCCCCCCCTCAATCAACCACATAACACCCACAGAAACTTTCCACAATCAACAAAGTTCACTCTGGAACCCACTTCCATCGTTGCCACAAAAAATATCATCGGTACTTTGCGAAACAGCACAGCACCTAATATTATCCCCACTAAACTGCTGAAGAAATGTGCCGACATCCTGGCACCACCTATCACGCAGCTTATAAACTAGTCATTTAAGGAAGGCATAGTACCCTCCCTGCTGAAAGAGGGCACAATCCAGCCCATCTTGAAAAAACCTACCCTGGACCCCAAGGACCCAACTCACCGCCGTCCCATAACAGGCCTAAACGTTCTCTCCAAGGTAATGGAGAAAGTAGTGGTACAACAGCTGCAACAGCATCTAGATACCCATAATCTACTTGACCCATTTCAATCAGGTTTCCGTCCCGGACACGGGACGGAAACAGCATTACTCAAAATATGGGACGACGCTCGAGGCTGCAGACGAAGGAGAATATTGTCTCTTGGTTCTGCTGGACCTAAGCACAGCCTTTGACACGGTAGACCACAAACTTTTACTGATGCGGCTGGCTGAGGTAGCCAGAGTCGCAGAAGGTGATTTACCATGGTTTTCCTCCTTTCTGGAAAGCCGATCACAAACAGTGAAACTGGGACCTTTTACATCTGAAAAAGCGCACGGTATCATGTGGATCCCCCCTGTCACCGGTGCTTTTCAACATCTATCTTCGCCCTCTCTTTGAAATCATCAGTAGCAAAGAACTACTCTATCACTCATATGCAGACGACACGCAAAGGATCATCATCTCAGTTTAGAGAAATGTCTCTCTTTGATAGAAAACTGGATGACTAAGACTTATCTTAAACTCATCAGTTCCAAAACAGAACTTCTCCTGTTATACGCCAGTCGTAAGAGTCAACTGGCAACAACCTGGACACCTCCGCCCATTCTGGGCCAAATCATCACCCCTAGCTCCAAAGTCAAAAGTCTCGGGGTCATCTTCGACACCTACATGACAATGGATGCACAAATAGGGTCAGTAGTCAGCAGATCTCACCATCTGTTGCGCCTACTACGCAGACTTATTCCATTTATCCCCAAAGAAGACGTAGCAGTCGTGGTGGGAACAATTGTGAACTCCAGACTGGACTATGCAAATGCCCTTTACCTCGGACTCCCAAAGTACCAAATCTCTCGTCTGCAAGTCGTTCAGAATACGGCCGCCAGACTTGTGACTGGGAAAAAAACCATGGGAATCAATCTCACCTTTGTTGAGAACCCTTCACTGGTTGCCAGTAAAGGACAGAATTGCTTTTAAAGCACTATGTCTGACCCATAAGTGCATCCATGGGAAGGCTCCGCAATATCTTTGCAACAAGATAGAACCCCACAATTCCAATCGCTTTCTGCGATCCACCAACCAAAATCTGGTCAAGGTAGCCAGATACAAGTCCAAAGGAGAAAGAAGGTTTGCTTTCCAAGGTCCCAGACTATGGAACGCTTTACCAACCAGCATTCGGTTGGAAGAAAACCACCTGACCTTCAGAAAACAGATTAAAACTCTGCTCTTTTGATGTCAAGAGACAGGAACAACAAGCGCCCAGAGGCGATTTAGTTCGCATGTGCCGCGCTATATAAGTTTTTCATTCATTCAAGCAGGAAACAGTCCTGGAACAAGGCACTTCAAACAAGGGCAGGGCTGAAGGCTGATCCAAGAGACAAGCTGTAGTCAGGGGTTGGAGAAAGCAGGAAGTCCAAGGTTCAAGCCGGAGGTCAAGGGTTGGAGAGAGCAGGAAATCCAAAGTTCAAGCCAGGGGTCAATGGGTTAAAGAGAGCAGCAGTCCGGGACATCAGCCAAAGGTCAGGTGTTTCAGGTATCAAACAGGTATTTCAGCAGCAGGGTATCTCAGAAGCTGTTACAAACCAGCAACCTGAGAGGAGGAAGGGGCTGGTTTAAATAAGCCGCTCAGGCCTCCTATTGGCCGAGAGCGGAACGAGCCCATGCGCGCGCGCAATACAGGAGAGCGCAATAGCGCTGGCCTGCCACGCAGCTGAGGAATTTGGGGCTGAACAGAACTGGTGCCCTGACAGGCATGGACATCGGCGGGTCATGGCAACTATCGCGGCCGCCGGACCCGATGATTGGCTCCCGCTGTGTCCAATCACAGCGGGAGTGGCGTGCCCGCTAAAACGTACAGGAATGTTATTTTGCGCACCCGGGCCATCCTGTCGCAGTAAATGGACTTTGGGCGGTCCGGAAGCGGTTAAGTTATATAGTGTCACTCGACAGAATGCCAATTATCTCCCTTAGGCCCCGTACACACGAGAGGATCGATCCGCTGAAATGATATATTTTGGGCCGACCGATTTCCAGCGGATAAAAATTTCTTAGCATGCTAAAAAATCTATCCGCTGGAATCGGCTCCAGCGGATCGATCCGGTGGTCTGTACAGACTCACCGGATTGATCCGTCCGAACCCATCCCTCGCATGCGTCGTAATGATTCGACGCATGCGTCGATATCCTTATATGACAGCGTCGCGCACGTCGCCACGGACGGAATTCCGCGGGGATTTTGATCTCCTGGTTAGTAAAACCAGGAGATCAAAATCCGCCAGAGGATTTATCCGCGGACACGGTACGGAGGACCGTTTCCGTGGATAAATCCTCTCGTGTGTACCCGGCATAACTGTTTGCACTGGCAGTGGAGCCTTTGACCACCCTCATTCATAGATATTGTAGGATTTTGTAGAGGTCCATTAGAGGAGAAAATATCTCTGTATGCAGATGACACATTTTTATACCTGGGTGGTATCATAAAGACTATTAATATATTTGGTAAATTCTCTTGATTTACAATAACCTGGACTAAATCCCTTTTAATGCCCCTTGACTCACTGGTTGCTTCCTTCTCTGAGGCTGCCAGCCAAATCCTTAGTTTCTTCCCTTAAATATCTTGGTGTGGTGGTGTCTCCAAAACACTCTAGCTACCTTCAGCTGAACTTAAATCCTTTGCTGGATAGACAATGATTAAAAAGCCAAACGCTGGTGTAAATTGTCTCTCTCTGTAGTAGGGCAAGTTAATTTAATAAAAATGACCTGGGCCCCACAGATAATATATAAAAAAAAAAAAATAAAAAAAAAGAAAATGTATAACTCCCCGATTTGGATCTCCGAAAAAATGTACCTACTCTGTGCAAGGATTTTGCACGAGTAGTCTCAAAACCTCCTCTTCTGTGGTCCCCTGCCAGCACCCTTGGCTTCTTCTTTTCTCCATGTGCCACCATGGGAAGCCACTTTCTTGGGTAACACATGTGTGGGCTCACCCCCGAGCCGGGCTGTGTGCAAAAAATGCATTAAAGTGGTTGTAAACCTCAGACATGAGATATAAACAAAGCACATATCTCTATAGTGTGTACATATCTCAATTAAGAGCACTAAGTGTCATTTCTGCCTGCTGCTTTGTTTCTCTGCTATCAGCATGAATCACTGCTGACAAGTTTTCCTGACACCAAGAGAAATAAGTTGACAGGGGAGGGACCTCCAGTACACAGCTTGTAATTGAGAGTCTCAGCTCTGTTCCTGAAATCTATGTGAAGTGGGGTGTGTCACTTCCCTCCAATCAGCTCTAATGCCTCATACACACGATTGTTTTTCACAACGAGAAAACTGCCATGTTTGCTTTTGGTTGGGAAAACCGTCCGTGTGTATGCTCCATAGCAGTTTTCTCAACAGGAAAACTGCGAGCAAAAAAAATGAGAACTTGTTCTTTTTTCCCGCCGCGATTCTCTGCGTTTTTTTGCCTGGCAGTTTTCCTATGGGAAACACTGCAGTGGAGCATACACACGGCTGGTTTCCCGACCAAAGCGGTCATGGCATTTTTCGGGGAAAAGCAACCAAACAGGTTCTCGGTTTTCCCGGCGGACTTTTGGATTGCCATATATTATATATATGTATGAATAGATGGATTAAACTGTTTATGATGGACATTGTTTACTCACAGCTAATAAGAAATATTAAATATTATCTTCTTCTCTGTATAAAAACACTGTACCTTAGGTCTTACGATTTTATTTTAAAAGACTCCTTTGTGGTTTCTAATAGTAATTTGGTTTACAGAAAGAAATATGATACACACTTTCTAATTAAAAAAGAAGACTAGAAGGCCTTCAGAGCTCCTGGGCATTTTTTGAATGCCACAACGGTTACCTAATTCAAACAATAACAAATAAACAGTATAATCAGACATATATAAACATGTGTCTACTTGGAAGTAGTAATATTTTCTCAAACCAATTGAAAGAGGAGCTCTCTTCAAGGTGTAATTAATTGCAGAATTTTCACATATGGGCTACATATACAACATACTGTATAATTTCATTTAAAACAGATATTTTGAGCCGACTTACTAACCACAGCAAGCAATATATAAACAATAAAACATCTTGTCACTGATGGTTAATGTTGTTTAGTACTCTAAATAAAAAGAGAAACCACTTATCAATAATGAAAATATAGTCTATATGAAGACTAACATACAGCTATATGTAAATACAAAGGGCCAAGTGTATAACACTGAGTAGAATTTATGGTCTCAGGTCACATGGACCAATTACATTAATTCTTTGAATTCTCCCATGGTATTCTCCAATGCAGGTTTGAATTTACTTGGTTGCTATGATTAGCCTCAAATCATCTTTGCTACTAAGGGCCAGTTCATACATTGCATTTCTGCATAAAAAATGCATGGAAAGTAGGTTATATGGTTTTTAATGTCATAGTTCACACCAGTGCTTGCAGTTACAGTGCGTTCTAGTTCCAGGAAAAAAGTAGAAGATGCTGTCTTTTTCCTGCACCAGACTGTACTGGAACACTGTAAAATGCATAAAAAAAATGCACTGGAACGCACCGAAACACACCAAAAATGCACTTGAACACGTCTTTATTTAAGGTTAAGAAAAAAGGAGGGGGAAAATGCACTGGACTGCATCAAAACGCACCAAAAACACATCAAAAATGCATTAAAACTCATCAAAAAAGCACCAAAAACGCACAAGCATCTGGAACGCATTCGGACTGTGTTTCTATGGTGTGAACTTGCCCTAACAGTTTTATAGATCAGGCCTAAAATTTCAAGATCCTCAAAATACTGTGCTGGACAAAGCTTACTAGAACACTTTAAAACATTTATACCAGCTAATAAACTATAGTGTGGAATGCCATATGCTGTAAGTATATAATTATATAATCCATTGAAACAGACACTTAACAAGACAAAAAAAGCACATTTCCCTAAAGGATACCATAAGGTTCTTTCAGCATCTAATAAATATGCCATATACAAAAACTATTTTGAGCATGCTTCCATCCTCTCTGGCAAAATCATTAATTGTCTCTTTTGCTATGGCTGCCTAAAACACTGCTAAATGTGTATTTAGTGCGGTATGTAGTGGATTCAGATATTGCAACTCTGCCTACAAATTTGTAAGATGGATACCTATGCATTTTAAACCATCTTCTGAGAAACATATTATTTTTCTGGTCATAATCTGGTTACTGGTCAGTAGCATTGGGGCAATTACACATGAGAGTTTGCTGTTCCCTTATCATGTGACCAACATCATCCCTTTCTCAAATCAGTAGGGCAAAACGGATTCAGCCCAAAACCAGCTTACTGAGAAACAATAATCGTGTACCTTTACCAATAAACACAGCTACTGCAGTTGCCTTCATTTCTGGGATCCACACTAACTGCAGACATTTTATTAAATACCCAGTGCTACATATCCATCTTATAAACCAACACCAAGAAGCAGATATCATTTTTACTTAGCATTTACATGGTTGCACCAAACCATTACCAATTAATTTATAAAACGTCTTTCGTGCTTCAAAAGAACATTGTTAAAAAATAACTTATGAAACATTAAATAGTGGGTAATCACACAAAACATGTGTAATATACATATTGTTCACAAACGCCACGATAACAAATTAAATATAAAAGATTTGATGTGCAAAACAACCTACACAAATCCTGCCTTGACATTGCAAAATATTTTATAAACACCAAATCAGTCGAAAGTAATAATTATGTATTTTAATCTTAATTTGTTTATCCTAAAATCAGCCATTTTAAATTACCCAATTAACCCTGTACAGCTCACATCCTTGTCTCCTTGCTCCATTTTCCTATTTATGTTCTCAATAAATTATAAGAGAAAACATACATGTCATAAGTTTTGCTTTAATTTTGCTTTAATCGCCATAATATACTCACCATGTCCTCCTCTTGTTAAGAATGGAGTCCTATTAATGGCGATGGGGACTGTTCCATGCTTGTTATGGAAATGGTGCACATGGTGAGTAGTACTGAGGCTGGATGATACCCGTGCTGTGTCTGAGACCCTGGTCAGCGTCAGAAGGCCAAGTGACATAAGGGTCCAAACCCAATGGCCAAATCTGGCCATGACCCCCAGGGGGCTGCCAGATGCACCACTGGGGGCCAGCCAAAAGGGCAAACACAAGCCTCTGGTTTCCAAAATCAGTATGTCATGCTGACCCCCAATGCCTGTCTCATATTCCCCCTTTAATTCCTTAGTGGGGAAGAACTACTCTTCTGTCTGGAAAGAAGATGAAGGGTATTACATTTGTGGGCTTCAACCTCCTCCAGCATCCATTGATCCCCAACAACATCCAGACTAAGAAAACAAAGCCAAGGTGAAAAAATATATCGATATATATGAAGAGCCTTTCTAACAGGGGGAATAACCCCCTTCTAAAGGCTCTTCCAAAAATAATCAGTCTTTCTCTTTTCTGTTAATCCGTTTTAAAAAAAAAAAAAAGAAAAAAAGAAAAAAGACAAAGCAAATGATTAAATAAATGGCTTGCTTAATTTCATAAAGCCTTCATTGTAGATACATCTCACCCTGTGAATCTTTAGAGCATTCACCATCATGAACAGCTGAAGAGAGAAATGGAGGAGGAAAAGAGGATTGTGGCATAGGGGAAAAAACTGATTCACCACACAAATATTCCTTTTCAGATGATGCTGTCTTCAGAGATGATCTGTTATCTTTCCTCACCTTTAGCCCAAAATGCATACTATCCAAGCATTATATGTATTTTCCCCAAAAAATGGAAAAGAAAAGCCGATAATATAAAAACAAAATAAGAATAATCAACAGCAGTGGAAAGAGAGAAGGAGAGAGAAATCTGCCTGTGTGTGCTGCAGAGAGAAAGAGGAAGGAGGGTGGGAGGAAAGAAGGGGGAGGGGGAGAGATGAGAAGAGAGAAAGGTGGGGGGAGAGAGAAATACAGGGAAAGAGAGAAGCACAGATAGTAAGGACTGAGAGGATGTGCTTTAAAGGTGAACACAGGCATGTGACAGTAAAAAAAATAACGGTTGGTGTTTTAAAAAGTGACAAAGACAAGAGTCACAGGGTGAAAAAGAGATGGCACTAACCCAAACAGAGTGGGAGATCAATAAGAAAATGCACAGAGGTAAAGTAAACAGAAGCAGACCGATAGGCAGGTATTCACAGAGAATATAGAAACAGGAGATGATGTAGGAACAGAGGAGGGAGGGAGAACAGGTGGAGGATGCAGCTCGAAGCAAGATGGCAAAAGAGCTACACAGCAAACGAAGGTATAGAGGAAATAAAACAAGTAATCTAAAAGAAGCTAAGCATATACAACTGTGATGGAGGATACTGAGAGATGATATGAGGCTAAAAAAGGTGAGCTAATTCAAATATTCCAGGATGGAAATTACCAAAATCCTAAAATTAGAGAAAAAACATGTGGGATCAGATGGAAAACTGTACAGTTATAAAGAGAAAAAAGGCAACCCTAATAACAAGCAAATCAGAAAGAAAATAGAAGATTTTTTTTTGTTTCATACTTTTCAAATCTTGTGGCAGAATTTGGTAACACAGATTGTTATTTTTTTTTTTTTTTTTTTTTCAAATTACATGTAATTAGCTGGGGGTACCCTGAGAAAAATACAAGGCACAATAATAGATGAACAGTCAGAAGCCCCAAGAAGGAGACCAGAGATAAGAAATAGAGATAAATCTAGAGACTGATAATAACAGAGTGATACATGTATTATCAGATTCCAACACTGCACATTTTCATTTGGGAGACATTAAATAATGCAGTGAGGGGAGGTTAACACCTGTGATCCTTCACACTAATACCCTCGTCCAACAAGAAATAGCTTCCTCCCACGCACCCCTCCTAATGATCCACCCTTTCAAAAATATAGAAATAAGTTTGACGATTGAGAGGTGGATGCTAGAAAAAAAACAATGCTGGACAAAGCTAAGAAGCAAGCTGCAACATAACAATTGTGGACTAATTTCACAGGGATGAAAACAAGACTGAAAAATGTATAATTAAAGATAGAAGAGATGAGCAGAATACGGTCAAATCAAATGATATTACCTTCAGTAAATATGGAGGGTGGGTGCGCTACTTATAGACTCTGATCTCCCTTGGGGATGATCGAGTGCTTTTTTCGTTAGTCACTGGTATATGCCGTTATCTTGAGTGGGTATCCATGGGGAATTCTTTGGGTAGGTCCACCTACTATTAGGGGACCTGTGTTTTTATGCCTTACATACGTGTGTTCTTTTTGATACTTATTCTAATAAATTTGTAGTTAACTCTTCAGGGTGTGCAGCAGTCTATTTTTCTTTTTTGTTTTATATTTTTTTGCTATATTGTATATTGGATTGCACCCCCCGACAATATCGGTGAGTACTACATTACCTATTATTAGGTGGGAATCCCATACTCTCTCTTTTTCTACCTTCAGTAAATAGAGGTCTAAAAATACACACACTGACATATAGATAATGGGCTAGAATAGAATGGTCTATCTGTCCGCCCGGCGTAACGTATCTAGGGCGCAAGTTCTGTATTCAGAAACAACTTGCCCCCTTAGTTACGGCGGCGTAACGTATCTGTGTCGGCTTAAGCCCGCCTAATTCAAATGTGGATGATGTGGGCGTGTTTTATGCATATTAACTGTGACCCAGCGTATTTGACGTTCTTTACGAACTGCGCATGCGCCGTTTGTGAAAAAATCCCAGTGCGCATGCTCGAAATTCCGCCGCAAATCGTCATTGCTTTCGACGTGAACGTAAATTACGTCCAGCCCTATTCGCGAACGATTTACGCAAACGACGTAAAATTTTCAAAACTCGACGCGGGAACGACAGCCATACTTAACATAGGATACGCCTCATATAGCAGGGGTAACTATACGCCGAAAAAAGCCTAACGTAAACAACGTAAAAAAATGCGCCAGACGGACGTACATTTCTGAATCAGCGTATCTAGCTCATTTGCATATTCCTCGAGTAAATCTATGGAAGCGCCACCTAGCAGCCAGCGTAAATATGCAGCCTAAGATACGACAGTGTAAAACACTTACACCGGTCGGATCTTAGGGAAATCTATGCGTAACTGATTCTATGAATCAGGTGCATAGATACGACCAGCCGGACTCAGAGATACGACGGCGTATCTGGAGATACGCCGTCGTATCTTCTCTCTGAATCTAGCCCAATATGTCAGAATGCAGGAGTTAAAATGGACATTTCTGTTGTATACTGGTGGAAACAAACAACATAATGAGAGTTAAACCTGAAAAGGTTTAGGATCAGTAAAGATCAGAAACAGGTAACCTACCATCTTGGTAGGTTTTACAGTGGCAAAGGATTAGGGAACTAACAGACTTAAGCCTAGAACACACAGCTTCCAAAACTATGGAGAGTGCGGACTAGCCGTGCGGTGGGTCCTTGATGACATACAGCCCAATGGTGCTCATACTTATAGCCTCTCTGGGTCCTTTGTAATAAAGGACCACAGGGGTCTGGTAAGCAGAACTTTTTAGCATTCGGTGGTGGATATCACTTATTCGGTTCTATTTCCTACTCCTAAAGAGTCTGGATCTTATTAATCAAGGATTTGTGCACGGGGGGATTTACACTTATTGAACTTATCTATTATATTTCAGTGGACGGTTTAAGGATCACTAATTATGAACTATTAAGGATTTCATTAATGAACAATTTTTGTGATTCATTTTGCAAATTTTTATCCACACTTTTCCATTATTCAACATTTGGAAGTTTAATCAATTCTATTTTCACTTTATTAGGTAGATTCAGGTAGATTGGCGCATATTTGGGCCGGCGTAACGCAACGTATTTGTGCTACGCCGGCATAAGACGGAGAGCAAAGTTGATGATTCACAAAGCACTTGCTCGCCAATGTGCGCAGGCGAACCTAAAATTGGAGGCTTAAGCCGGTTTAAGTGGAAGTGGGTGTGAACTTATGCAAATGATTGTCTGAGCGTGGTGCAGTGGCTTACGCCCGGCCTAACTTCAACGGAGCATGCGCAGTGATGTCTAAGCCGGAGCGCTTTCTTGTGCGCATGCGCGCATCTAGGTCGGCCGAACTTCCCGTTGTACGCCGGCCTATTGGCTTGCGTCGAGCGCATAAATACGCCCAGACATGCGTCCGTCCGACGCAAAATTACATCCTGCTTTCCCCCCCTGAGCAAGGTAATTTTCCCCCCGGCTTGTTTCTTTTTTCTGTATGATGGCTGCTCCCGTCAGCAAGAGAACACATTTTTTTACTGCCCAGGAGAGGGCTATCATCATCTCTGGGATGGAGGAGTTTGATGAGTTCCTCCATGGTCCGGAAAGTAGAAATACCACCCGTGCCAGGAAGCAGGAGATCCTGGACACCATAGCCTCTCGGGTTCATATGGGAGTGGGAGAGGGACCTTCAGCACGTCTTTACCAAGCCCCAGCTGGACCACCTGTATAGACTCACACATTCGAGCACGGTCGATACGAGAATGCAGTAGAATAGCTATAAGGTCCTAACCAGATGGTATAATGTAGCCTCCAAACTTACTAAGATATATCCTTCTCTACCAGACGTATGCTGGAGAGATTGTGGCCACAGGGGCACTTTCTTCCACATTTGGTGGGAATGCCCCAAACTACGACCCTTTTGGCAGGATGTACATGCCCAGATTAAGCTTATTCTAGACTTAGAACTCCCGGATTCCCCATTGGAGTCTCTGCTACACTTCCCCACTGTTCCTGTCAGCCAGTATCGCAAGTCTACACTGCCTCATTTGCTCAATGCGGCCTGTCGATTGATTCCGATCCATTGGAAGATGCAACAGGTACCAACTCGTACTAAATGGGTGGCATTGGTGAATAAAATTATGGCTGCTGAGAAGTGGATGGCGCAGTGTAAGGACAAATATGACAAATTCTACTCCATTTGGGCCACTTGGATACACTATGCAGGCCCGGATGGGCTGCTTGCACCGAGGACCTCTCAGGCTGTGACCTCCTCTGGTGAGGGGGCCAGATAGTGGAGGACCTGAGACGCTGGAGGTTCAGAGGCAAAGGAGCGGTAGAGCCTATGCAGGTTTGCTACAGTTTTTAAATTTTGTAGTGCAAATAGCAGATGTTACTCTCCCCCCCCCCTTTTTTTTCTCTCCCCCCCAATGTATTGTTTTTGTACTATTTCACTATTTAATTATTTCGTTTTTTATCCCTCCTTCATCTAAGTTTTCCCTTCTCTACTCCCTCATTATCTGTGGGTCTGATACCCAGAGGTATGATTTGATTCCAAAGGTTGTTTTGAGGCATTTACCCTCCACAGGGGTGTGCCGGACAGGGATGACAGGGGTGACCTACTACTGAGCGAATTTATAACATGGTTGCAATATATTGTTAATCATTCCCCCGGATGTGTCCCCCGAGATAGGTACACCCCTGGATTGTTACAACCCCTATGTTGAACACATGTACCCGGTACACGGCCCGATATGTTATGCCATGTAATGTCTTTCTCTTCCTTTTTCTGAGCCATGTTGGCTGACAGTATGCCTGTTCTGATGGCCCGTACAGACGGTCGTTTTTTGTGATGAAAAAAAAACGACGTTTTGAATCATGAAATAAAACGACTTTTTTGAAACGTAATTTTCAAAAACGACGTTGCCTACACACCATCGTTTTTTCAAAATGCTCTAGCAAAGCGCGGTTACGTTCAGCACTCTTTTCCATTGAAGCTAGCTTCATAACTTGCTTCTGAGCATGCGCGGGTTTAAAAACTTCGTTTTGAAACGTCGTTTTGCCCACACACTATGGGCATTTTCATTGACACAAAAAACAACGTTTTGAAAAACGACACAAAAAAATCGAGCATGTTCGAATTTTTTTTTTGTCGTTTTTCAGAAGACCTAAAACGACGTTTTCCCCACACACGGTCATTTTAATTGACGTTTTCAAAAACGTCGTTTTTTTTTCATCACAAAAAACGACCGTCTGTATGCGGCATTAGAAAACTCTCAAAATAAAGATAACATAAAAATAAAAAAATCCTTGTACTGAATCGATTTATAGAACAACTTCAATACAAACTTACAGACAGATCATAATTTTGATTAATCTATGGTCGGCCTAGGCCTTTTGATTGATGAGGTGAAAAAGTTGTTTGGTTTAAAAAAAAAATTATGTAGTACAATTAGGATTTGCAGAACAGTACTTTTCAGCACCATAAATTGGAAACAGAAATGTAAAATGTAAAGGATTTGGCACGTGGTATTACATATTTACATTTACATAAAAAAATGTGTTCATTCAGGTGGAGTTCAAAACACCCTTAAAAAGTCTGGTCCAATTCTCTGCAGCGCTAAGTGCTTACACTTTATCCCTGCAGATTTTTTTATGGTCTCTTCAAAGTGAGCAGCAACTGTCAGCTGAGATTCCTAAATAGACTATTTATGTAAGATGTATACAAGGTGATCATACCCACCCATAATCACCTGTTCACACTATTATAGTTCATTATGCAATGTGTTAAAGCGAAGCTCCACCCTATAGTGGATCTTCCGCTCATCGGAACCCTCGCCCCTCCAGTGTCACATTTGACACCTTTCAAGGGGGTGCAGATACCTGTCAAAGACAGATATTTGCACCCATTTCCGGGAGTCCTCTCTGCGGGGACTCTGCGGGGAGTACGTCACTTCCCGCCCCCACCAGCTGTGTTTTGGGAAACACTTGGCTCCCAGAACACAACAGGGACCAGTCAGGACGGCACTGCGTGACTCTCGCGAATGCGCCGTAGGGAATCGGACAGTGAAGCCGGAGCTCTTCACTTCCCGATTCCCTCACCGAGGATGGCGGTGGGGGCATAAGAGTATTGAGCGATCACTCATCCTCTGCTGCTGACGTCCTCTGCTGCCGACTTACCTGTCCTGGACTCCAGGACAGGTAAGTGCCCTAACATTAAAAGTCAGCAGCTGCAGTATTTGTAGCTGCTGGCTTTTAATATTTTTTTTCCGGCGGAGATCCGCTTTAACAAACATTGCGTTAAAGGGGTTGTAAAGGTAATTTTTTTCCCCCTAAATAGCTTCCTTTACCTTAGTGCAGTCCTCCTTTACTTACCTCATCCTTCGGTTTTGCTTTTAAATGACCTTATTTCTTCTGAGAAATCCTCACTTCCTGTTCTTCTGTCTGTAACTCCACACAGTAATGCAAGTCTTTTTCCCTGGTGTGGAGTGTCGTGCTCGCCCCCTCCCTTGAGGGGGGAGGGGGCGAGCAGGAGAGTCAGGACGCTCTCTAAGTTGCAGATAGAAAAAGGAGCTGTGTGTTAGTGGGAGTCCTGAGTCTCCTGTAGTCCAAGGGAGGGGGCGAGCACAACACTCCACACCAGGGAGAAAGCCTTGCATTACTGTGTGGAGTTACAGACAGAAGAACAGGAAGTGAGGATTTCTCAGAAGAAATAAGGACATTTAAAAGCAAAATCGAAGGATGAGGTAAGTTTAAGGAGGACTGCACTAAGGTAACGGGAGCTATTTAGGGATTTTTTGTTTATTTTTACAACCTTTAAGGCAGGCAATTCATTAAAATGGGCTGCCTAACACAGCAAGAAAAGATGCATGTAACATCTCTTTCAATGCACTTCACCACAATGCAGTTGAAAATTAACCATAAATGAGGGACCTACAATTAAATAATTCTCTCACTCTGGTTTGCATGGCGATACCCAATATGTGTTCCACAATCATTTACTGTCGATACATGAGTGCTCCCTAAGCATGAGTTTGTGTTCCTATGTGTGTGTGGGTGATGGAGTGCTTTATTTATTTATTTTAATTATTACATTTATTTTATTATATTGCTAATAAGGGGGTTAACAAACACCCTATGTGATAGCATTAGACACTTGTAGCCTTTATTGGACAGGGAGCCTGGGGTCCATGGCGTTTATGAAGACATCAGGTGGGCAATCCACAAGTACTGTAAAGGTGATTGGGCAGCTCTATTGAACATCCCAGCGGCAGTTAATATATTACCCAATTCCGGTGCCCGGCTCTACTGTAAGCCATAAACACAATGAGCTTTGGGTTATCTTTTCCTTGTCCCAATATGGGACTCATATTACAATCTTTGAGCCTGTCTGGTTAGAAATGGTGACATGACCCAAAACAGAAGCAACCTCACAGTCCATGGGTGGCTTGCCTAGTTCACCTGTATCTGTATAGAGCCTTGGGGGGATTTTATGAAAACTAGAACTAGAGCACACATAATCTGGTGCAGCTGTGCATAGTAACCAACCAGCTTCAAGGTTTTATTGTCAAAGCCTAAAGTAACATTAAAGGTTCATGGGCACGTTCTATTACAAGCGTTTTTAGTAAACAAACCAAGGTCAGTAACGAGTAGTTGCAAGTTGGGATCAGGCAGAACTGTCGAGGAACGAGCCAACAAGTGGTAGCAAAATATGGACAGGAGGACAACTTTCCTCCCATGGTGACAGAGATGAAAGCAGCTACCCGCAAGTTAAATACTACTAATTTCCAAAGTTGAAGACCTAGAGAATCGTTTTTTTTTTTTTTGTTTATAATTCAAGCTTTTATTATCGAACAAAATACAGTTGACAATCACCACACATAAACAGAATCGTTTACATTCTTATAATGTCAGGGTACTGGGTATATCAGAGAATGCCGAGGGTAATGACCCAATTAACTTTGCTGAACGATGGCTTATTGAAATCTTTGGCAAAGATAATTTTTCTTCATTACTCGTAATAGAACGTGCCCATCGGGTCCTTACCCGCTCTCAGAAACCAGGAAATATGCCCCGCCCTTTTCTAATACGTCTTTTAAATTATAGAGACAAGGAAAATATTCTGCAGCAGGCGTGGGCTTTAAAAGATATTAAATATAATGGATCAAAAATTCGTTTTTTTCCTGACTTTTTACCAGAGGTTCAGAAACAAAGGGCAAAATTCCGAGATGTGAAGAAATGCTTTTTACTCCAGGGGTTTAAATACTCTATGCTATATCCTCCCCATCTGCGAGTGGTCTGTGAAGGCAATGTACAAATATTTCAAACACCTCAGGAAGCACAGGACTGGCTTGAGGGTCAAGTTAAAACTTATACTCTGGGGTGACAGACAGGCCTATCTTTTCAGTACATTTATATAATATGAAATGAAGGGGCAATGGTATCATTTTTATTTTTATTTTTCTATTATATGCCAGGCTGTGGGAGGCCTAATCAGCAATAGCCACCAATTTTTTTTTTTCTTACTTCAGTGGCTTTTTCCCATGAGGATCTTGTTTTTTTGGTGTATTGTGTGTTTTTTTTTTTGTGGGGGGGGGGGGTTTCTTGGAGTATCTAATTATGCTTTATATTCAAATGTCATATCTTTGTTTATGGTACAGGTTAAATGACCAGTAGTGGTATTTTGGCATTGTACCTATAGTAAATCCAATTGGACCCTCCATTCACCTCTCAGTAGTGGCAGACATAAACCGACTTGTGTCCTGCCTCCAATCCGATCCGCTAAAAAAATATATTTTTTTGTACTCACCGTAAAATCCTATTCTCTGTCGTCCATGGACAGCTCCTTAAATCTTGACATTTGGGACGTCCCCAAGCAGTGTCAGAAAAAATGAGGGGTGGGAACAGTAATCAAAAGAAGACCTAACTTCACCACAAACAAGCAGAGCTCCCCAACAGAGGAGTTGCAACTTTAAACAGCCGCCTGCAAAACCTTGCGGCCGAAGGAAGCTGAAGATGCACTCACATCAACCTTGTAAAATTTGCAAAAGGTGTGAACCAAGTCGCCGCCTTACACACTTGTGACACAGACGGTTGATGTCGGAAAAGCCCAGGAGGCACCAATTGCCCTGGTCGAAGGGAGGCGCCCGCCCTTAAGGACATAAGCCTGAATGACGGTCTGTCTGATCCACCTAGAAATGGTGGCCGACGAGACAGCCAGGCCCTTCTGCAGACCAGACACCGCCACAAACAGTGAGTTTGACCTCCAGGACGGAGCCGTAGCAGACAGGTACACCCGTAGAGCATGTACCACGTCCAAAGTATGGAGCGCAGCCTCTTTGGGATGCGGCGGTCGAGGACACAAGGAAGGAAGAACAATGTCCTCATTGAGGTGAAAAGCTGAAACTACCTTCAGAAAAAAGGAAGGTTGCGGGCATAGCACCACCTTATCCTTATGAAGGACCAAGTAAGGAGACTTGCAATACAAGGCTGCCAACTCAGAAACACGTCTGACAGATGTAATAACCACTAGAAAGGCCACCTTCTGAGACAGCGTCAAGAGAGGAATTTCTCTGATGTTTTCAAAAGGAGGTTCCTGGAGAACCAAGAGCACCAGATACAGTGGGGCAACTTCAGTGGTGGAAAGGCATAAATGAGCTGATATTGACCCCACGGGGCCACCAACGCATCTGAAGCATGTGCCCAGGGACCTGGCCACGAACCTCGACACCTTGTGATTGAGTGGAGAAGCCAGGAGATCCACGTCTGTGCCCCACCTCTGGCAAAGGAGTTGAAACACCTCCGCATGTAATGACCATTCCCCCTGATCCAGCATCTAACGACTTAGGTAGTCCGCCTGCCAGTTTTCTATGCCCGGAATGTAAACGGCCAACAGAGCTGGCACGCTCCTTTCCTGCCGCCGCAGGATGTGAGCGACCTACGACACCACAGCCGAGCTCTGTGTTCCCCCCTGATGGTTGACATAAGCCACCGCCGTGGCGTGGTCTGACTGGATCCTGATTTGACGCCCTTGTAGCCTCTACGACCACGAGGACCATCAGGCACAGCCTGATCACCCGAAGTTCCAGGACATTGATCGGCAGGCAAGATTCATCCAGAGTCCAGCGACCCTGGGCCGACTGGACCCCCAGACTCCCCCCAACCTGTGAGGCTGGCGTCCGACGTGATCACAGTCCAATGGAAGGGAAGGAACGACTTCCCGGACTGAAGAGACGGGGACCTCAGCCACCAACTCAGAGAAGCCCTGACCAGGTGACTTACCTGAACCTGACGATCCAGAGACAACGGAGATCTGTTCCATTTGGACAGGGTCTCCTTCTGCAAGACTCAAGTGTGGAATTGGGCATACAGTACTGCCTCGAAGGAGGCCACAATGAGGCCCAGCATGCAAAAACGGAGAGACGACCATTTGCGGGACGCTAACAATTTTACAGCCGACTGGAGTTTCTGTTACTTCTCCAAAGGAAGGAAGACCTTCACCTCCGAGGAGTCCAGGATCAATCCTAGGTACTCCAGACGCTAAGTCGGTACCAACACCGACTTCTGAATGTTCAGCACCCAACCAAATTCTCGGAGGATCTGACTGGCTATAGACATATCCTCCTCTAATTCTGATCCAGAAGCAGGTCTCAGAAGTAGATCGTCTAAGTAGCCCATGACGGCAATGCCTCGCTTTCTCAACAAAGCCAGAATCGAGGCGAGGACCTTGGTGAAAACTCTTGGTGCTGACGCTAGGCCAAAGGGAAGAGCCACAAATTGATAGTGGTCTTCGCCGATCGCAAAGAGCAGAACCTCTGACGCCTAGCGCAGATGGGGACATGCAAGTATGCGTCCTTGATGTTCAGGGACGCCAGAAAGTCCCCCAAATGAAGTGCAGCAACCACTGAGCAAATTGATTCCATCCGCAACTTTCGCACCCTCACAAAGGCATTGAGGGCCTTGAGGTCCAAGATTGGATGGACCCCGTCCTTCTTTGGGACTACAAACAGATTTGAATGGAATCCCTAAAATATTTCCTCCAGTGGCACAGGTAAAATTACCCCGCACCTGAGCAAGTCTTGTACTGCTCCCATTAAGGCAGACCGACTACTTGGAAGGAGAGGAAGATTTGAGGGAAAGAATCTGTTTGGTGGACAAGAAAGAAACTCGATCTTGTACCCCGAAGTGACCACCTCGCAGACCCACTGGTCAGACAGCAGGGAGGTCCACCGAGCTGCAAACCCGCAAAGCCGTACCCCCACCCTTGAGTTGGGTGGGGGCAAAGCGGTAGCAGGCTTGTTTGCCGGCTTGCGCACCAAGGGACGCTTCTGTCCCCCAGCTGGAGCTTTGTCAGTCTGGGAGGATCTGCTGGCTGACTGACAAAAATACTGCTTCTACGCGGAATAGGAGGGCCCCCGACTTATGGCGCGGATCCTTCCCCTTAGAGGACTGAGGGAGAAGTGTGCTCTTACCTCCAGTGACATCCTTAATAATGTTGTCCAGCGAGGTACCAAAAAGCCTCCCACCTTTAAAAGGAAAATCTGCTAGAGCTTTATTGGATGCTTGGTCAGTGTACCAGCATTTCAGCCAGATCAGGTGGCTTAATACCACCGCCGATACAGAGGCTCTGGAGATCAAGGGAGCTGAATCCAAAGTGGCATCACAGACATACACAGGGCCCTGTATCAACTGGTCGGCCAACCGTACACACTCAGGGGGGAGCTGATGCTCATCCATTGCTGGCGCAAAACCTTTGCCCAATCAGTAAGAATCTGAGACACCAAAGTTGCAGCCAAAATAGATCGCAACGAAGACCCCAGCATAGTAAACATGGAACGGGTCACAGCTTCGGACCTTCTATCAGTAGGGTCCTTAAAGGCAGGGGTCCCCTCTACCGGGAGAGTGGTTAGCTCTCCCGGTAGAGACCGGAGGGTCCACGACCGAAGGAGAGGCACATTTTTTCAAAAGGCTCTGCTTAAAAGGATAACGGACCGCCATGCACTGAGGGATCACAAAGGACTTCTGTGGCCGTTCCCTTTCCTTATCTATGAACTTATCAAAGAAAGTAACATAAGGAAAAACTTTCACAGAGCGGATAAGTAGATTTGTACAATCCAAAAGAGACAGACCTCTCTATGGAAGTCCCAGCTACATCCTCCAGCTTTAGAGAGTCCCTCACAGCATCAATAAGTGCACTCACAAGTGCCCCGTCTTGCACTGACCCGGACGAGGGGTCCTCAAAGAGGTCCTGGTCCGCATCCTGTGGCATACTAGAATCAGGATCCCGAGCCGCAGCCAGGCCCAAATTCGAGTCAGAGCTTTACCCAGAAGATGGCGAGGGAGGGGGCTTCCACCCTGGCAACAAATGATTCCAGGACTGCCAAAAGCGTATCCATGGGAACCGTAGGTGCAGGGGCACCGACTGCTGCCTCTGGCAATTTACGGGAAGAAGGCCAGATACTGACTGCATATTCACCCACTGACAGCCCTCAGGGACAAAGTGAAAAACACTCAAGAAGTCCACCCTCCTTGCTGCACCGACCGGGGGGGGTTACCCAGGGGACTCACCACCGCTGCCCGCCTTCCTTGTACACACAGTGTGTGAAAAAAACTGAGGGGAATGAGCAGCGTGCCGTTCAGAAAGCCAGTGCTAGAGGCCAAAACTCACTCCAAAATGGTCGCCAGACGCCTCAGATAAAAAAGCGTGGACCACAAGAAAATGGCCGCCCGCAATACCGACCTGTGCCACAGCACAGCCAGGACAAAATGGCCACCAATAGAAATTACAATAGAGAAAGCAGGCACACTAAAAATGGCGCCTGAGCCCCGCAATGTGGACAAGAAGGCCGTGCAGAGACTTCCCAGGAGACAGACCCCCCCCTCACAGAAAGCAGACCCTGGCACCCCATGGTCCCCCACAGGGACCCGGAGACCACCCACAGGTACACCCAGAGCGCAGCGGGCCCTAGGGCAGGAGGGGAAAGGGCGACAGAGAGCAGGGAAAGGGAGGACAGGAGAACCCCTTAATCCCGGGAATGCCCAACTGTTCCATCCTGCCGAGGCAAGAGCAACCGTACTTACCCGTCCTTGCGAGGACTTGCTGGTGCATCCCTGACAGATTCACAACCGATAGTACGGAGAAGCTGTTGGCCCGGTCCACTGTGAGTGAGACAACAGCAGCCTAGTCATATGTGGACCCCGGAGCATATGCCCACCGGCCACCCCTGGAGCCATGGGGTATGTCATGGCTGACCCAGCACCTAGCTAAGGTCTGCTCACGCTCGATGGTCAGACTGGGGGGACTACAAGGATCTATAATATCCAGCCTGTCACCCAGCCGGTAGTTGATGGAAGAATAACAAAAATAAAATAAAAATTAAACATTTCTTCAGGACTCTGGGCCCAAAAAGAGCCAAGTCCACCTCCTCTGATAGGCAGAAAAAACGGAATTGCATGCTGCAGGGTGAGGGGTTATGACCGGAGGGACCGCCCCCTGGGTGGGGCTGTTCAACTCTGTTAAAGTTACATGTTTTAAGATAACTAACATGTTCTGCCTAGTCCTCTCCTATGAACAGGAACATAACCCAAATGTCAATATTTAAGGAGCTGTGTCCATCCATGGACGAAAAGAGAAAAGAGTATAGCAGAGCAGACACGGACATACCATCCCACTCCGCTCATTGTGGCTCGCCACCGGTTACCAAAGTCGCTTAAGTGGCCCTCGCTCTTCAAAAGATTGGACACCCCTGCTCTAAAAAGACAATCTGTATTTGACTATATTACTTCTTTTCATCCTGCCCTCATGACCAGATTTTTGAAGCGTTGATCGCTCTTCACCTCCCATTCAAGGGGAGTCACTGTTCTGGTTTATGCTGGTGTGGTATTCACCTGTAGTAGGATTATGGTAGACGAAAATGGCAAATAAGTTTTTCTACAATGTAAGTTGGAGATGATCTTGAGTTGATCCTGACCGATATATATATATATACCTCCCCCATATAACCCAGAAATATTTTATCAGCTCATTTCCTTGCAGGTGTTTCACCCCAGATTCCAATATTGGTACTTTTTTAAAGTGTAGTTGATACAAAGCGGGACAGATGCCCAACTCCAAGGTCAATGACCGATGGCCATCTCTCCCCCTTTGGACGACTATGCAGGGAATTGGGACTGTATATGTGGAGGAAGCTACATTCCAAAGAATGTGCTTATACTTGTTCCTTGAAAACACACAACACGTTATCAAGAATTGATTTGGCTTTGTGTTCGGCAGATCTAATAGCATATATGAATATCGAACCTCGAGGGATTTCAGATTACTCCCCTCTGTTGGTTACTTTAACATCAGGGCATCAGGCGTCTAGTATGTCATGGCGGCTGAACCCCCTTTGGTTGGAATTATTTTCCAAAGAGGATGCCATTTCCACTCGCATTGTGGATTTTTGGTCCCTCAACTTGGGCTCTTCTCCCATACTAGTTGTAGGGGATGCTTTAAAGGCCTATCTTCGGGGAATGTTAATCCAGAATATAAGTATTATTAAAAGTGCCTCCCATAGAGAGCTTGAGCTTGCAAAGGCTGATACCTCTGTGGCGGAAGCCCTGTACATTCAGAATCCCTCTCCAGATATCCAACAGGAATGGCTTTCATCTCAAAATAGGCTGAATGAACTGTTGAATTCTAGGGCTAGGAATAAAGGGCCTGATTCCCAAAAGAGATACGCAGACTTAACTCAAGTTTTCTAAATTTACACGGCGCGTATATTTGCGCACGATCTTCAAAACGAGTTAAGCAAATATTTCCGTATTTTCAGCCGTACTTAAATTAGTTACACCTGCGCATCCCCGGGCGCAAATTACGCTAGGCTCGCCGCTGTTTTTGATAGGCAAAGATGCAAATGAGGGAGTTAGGGCGATTCTCAAAATTAAGTGTGTGCGCCGTATTTTCCGCCCTGTGCGCACATGTTAGTTTTTCTGACTAAATTTCCACATTATAAAACCAGCCCTAATTTTACACATGCTGTGGAAGGGTTTGCTGTAGGTAGTGACTAGAGCTTAGAGCTATAGTTGAGAAGGATCTTTGTGTAAAAATGCCAGGGCCAGCTATGATTCTGACGGCACTTGCTGCCTTACAGGCACAAAGGAGGAGGAGGGCACAGAGGAGGAGGATGAGGGCACAGGCGAGAGTTTATCGTCCACGGCGTGATCTTTTGCAAATGCCAGATTATGAGGTATATGGCAACTACAGGTTTGATAGGGAGGCCATCCTGGAGATCACCCAACTACTTCATGTGGATCTTATCACCCCAACCAGACGCTCCCATGCCCTGACACCTCTTCATAAAGTGATGGCAACCCTCCATTTTTTATCCAGTGGCTCATTCCAGCGTGCATCTGGAGGTCTGGCTGGGATGGTGCAGTCGACAATGAGCAAATGTGTCCATCAGGTGGTCCCTGCCATACTGCGGCGCATGACCAACCAGTTTGTGATGCCCACCCAGGAGGAGCAGCGTCTGCAAGCCATGACAGACTTCTACAGCATTGCTGGCTTCCCAAGGACCATCGGGGCGATAGACTGCACCCATGTGGCACTACAGCCCCCCCATGAAACTGAACACCTGTTCAGAAACAGGAAAGGCTGGCATTCGATCAATGTCCAGGTGATCGTAGATGCCCATGGCCTCATCTGGCACGTTTGTGCCAAGTTTCCAGGGTCGTGCCACGACAGTTACATCCTACGGCAGACCAAGATCTACCAAGACTTGGAGCAGAATGTGTATGGAGACAGCTGGCTGATTGGTGAGTGACATTGGTGTCAGGTATGCCCCCCCCGTGATGCAGACATCACAAGGGGCACATATCCTCCTGTCTTTTCCCTTACAGGTGACTCTGGATATGCGTTGGGACCCCACCTGATGACCCCCTTTAGGAACCCCCAAACACCCGGAGAACGCAAATTCAACGAGGTGCACATCCAGACCCGGGCAATAGTAGAGCGGACATTTGGCCTTCTCAAGTCCAGATTCAGATGCCTTGACAAGACTGGGGGTACACTCTTGTATTCCCCAGACTTTGTCTGCCAAATTATTGGGGCATGTTGCATCCTCCATAATTATGCTGTGAGAAGGGGCCTGCATGTTGAGATATGTCCTGACCTAACCCCCCACCCAGGCAATCCCCCCCCCCCAAACCCCTCTACCCAGACTGCTGAGGGCCAGGTAATAAGGAGACAACTGGCTGAAGGCATCTTTGTCCAGTAAATGGACCCCAATTATCTTTATTTTTTTGCTTTGCCCAGAATAAATCACAGAGATTATGTGACCTTTAAACATTTTCTTTGCACATAAAATGCACATTACTTATATGACAAGGAGAATGTTTTTTTTTTGGTACAAAACGCACATTAATTATCTCACAATGAGAATGCATGAATGCACGTCACTGTGGTCCCTAGCACAGACACATCACATGCACATCGAATTGGATTAGATCCAAGTACCCCCCCCCTTTGGTACTTGGGAGCAGTAACGCCCCGCCACGGCTCCAATTATGTCACTGTGCATTCATACACCATTCAGGAACCTAGGATGACTTCTCCCTGGTCCTGGGGATCCATACTCCACCAAAACTGAGGGTGACACCCTTATGTTTTCAGGAATGCCACCCCCCCACATTCACACACATAAACCAAATCATAAGTACAGTAGCAAAAAAAAAAAGTACCCCTGCAACTTAAGGATGTTGCCGAGTGCTCCTTCTGGGCTGCCCACGGCCACGGGCACGGCCACGGCCGACTGGGGGATCTTCACGGGGGGGGGGGGGTCTGTGCAGGGGAGGGAGTATTTTCATGGGGGGGGGTCTGTGCAGGGGAAGAAGGAGCCTCCCCTGGTGTCTGTCCTCCTGCTGGCCTTCCCTCCAAGGCAACGGCTATCCTTGTCAGACAGGAAGTAATGTCAGCCGTATTAGCCTGGCCAGCCCGGGTATTGGCCTGCACAGCCCGGGTATTGGCCTGCACAGCCTGGGTGAGGGCAGTCACCTCCTGGGCCACGCCTGTTGTTGCGTTTTTCAGGTCCCACAAACACGTGATGACCCCCACTGAGTTGGTGGCCACCTCACCCAGTGACTCCCTCATTGCACCCAGGCTGTGCTCCACCTTGCTCATAGTTTTTTGGATTGCAGACAGACTGCGGGTCTGCCGGACATTGTCCCTCAACAGACTGACCGGCAGACGCACCAACCCCCCCCTGTTTTCCGGGGTCGGCCTCCTACTTGCCCCTGAGGCTTGTGGCCTTGGAGGAGGAGTTGGAGTGAGCCATGGGTGCTGCTGCATGTTGGAGGAGGGTTGGAAGGGGCGACCCATGATGGTGGCCTGACTGCTGGGCGCCTGTGGGGTTCCCTCAGGGGATGACTCAAAGGTCATATCTTGGCCCATCATGATTTGCTGCCCAATCTCAATATTGTCATCTTCCTCCCCCTCATCCTCCTCCCACTCAACATCCAAATTAGGGGAGTTGTAGGCACTCCCCTCCCATGGCGAATCCTGCCCTTCTTGGGACTCTGCATCAGCCTGTCTTGGGGGTGGTGCAGCAGCCTGCCCTGATGGGCCAGCAACCTCCTGCCCTGATGGGCCAGCAACCTCCTGCCCTGATGGGGCTGCCACCTCCTGCCCTGATGGGGCTGCCACCTCCTGCCCTGATGGGGCTGCCACCTCCTGCCCTGATGGGGCTGCCACCTCCTGACCTGATGGGGCTGCCACCTCCTGACCTGATGGGGCTGCCACCTCCTGGGCTGATGGGGCTGCCACCTCCTGGGCTGATGACCCAGCAAACTCCTGGGCTGATGGGGCTGCAACCTCCTGGCCATCTGGGGAGGACACAAAACAATCACAGGTTGTTGGATCCACACACTTGGCACATCTTCCCTTCCCCCACCCACACATGCTAATCACCAGATAGAAATTCCAAAAAATTACCTGTCCTCATAAGAGGATCATTGTCAAAGCCAGGCAGGCCCACCACCTGCTGTGGGTGGAAACACTGGGCCACTGCCCATTCCTCCTCACTCATCCTGACTGGGCAGGGTCCCCCTCCTCCAGTGCCCCTGGTATGGGCATGCAGCGTTGCCAGCTTGTTCCGGGACACGCTCCTCAAGTCATTTTTTTTTTTTGAACTCCAGCGATGGTCCTGGTCTCCCCCCCCCCCGCCGCATTGATCCGATCGGTAATATTTTTAAGGATCTCCTTCCTCCTGGCCGGGGTGGTGTTGTGGCTCTCAGGGCCATGGAGAAATCGCCCATATTTAATGACGCCCTGAGCAAGTATATGCTTCTCTGCCAGTGTAAAATTAAGCTTCCTGCGCTTGGGAGCCATGACAGACAACACCCAGCAACAGGGAACTCACCCAAAAAACAAACAACAATACACACACACAACAAAGAAAATAAAAACAAGCAAAAAAAAAAAAAATACAGACAGCTACTATAAATTCAAAAACAAACAGGCAAAAAAGGGAAACAAAAAACAATCACACACCAAAAAAGAAACACTTATCAAAAACAAACAGGCAAACAATCAAAACAAAGAACAAATTAGCAAAAACAAACACCAACTATACCCTCCAACTCCACAAACACTTTTCTCACAAACAAATCTTACCAACAAACACTGACAAACGTTCAAAGCAGAAGCAACTTGCTTTAGGAAGGGAACACAGGGAAATACTTTTGCAATAGAAGTGTGTTTGACTGGGGCTATTTAGACACAGGGCGATCCTCAAACTAAGTACGCTTGGCCTTTTACCTATCTCACTGATTGCGCTGACCAAAGTACTGCACATGCGCAGTGAGGTCCAGATTTGTGCGCGCATGCGCAGTACGGCCGGCACTTCATTTGCATGGGGTCACGGCTCATTACAATGAAGCACGCCCACTTCATTCCCACTTGCCATAACCACGCCTTACGCATTGGAACTTAGGTTAAGGATGGCGCAATTTTGACCGCAAATGCGCTGAGAATACGGTACTTACGACACCAACTTAGGGCGCCGTAACTTAAATGACATAAGTTAGATAATCCTAAATTTACACAGGTTTTTGGGAATCAGGCCCAAACTCTTCTTCCAGAAGAGACTTAGCTGAGCTGAGGGAAAAGTGAATGGTAGACTATTGGCTCAGATAATAATGTCTCAATCCAACCCTACACATGTCTCAGCTCCAATGAATGTAGAGGGGGAGGCTAGCCCTAATATATCTATTTTTAGGTCCTATTATCAGAATGTGTATACTTCTAGGGCTGACTATACCCCAACTGACTATACCCCAACTGACTATACCCCAACTGACTATACCCCAGCAGAGCTAGTAATCTGGCCAGTATCGATCGATCTTCCGGTTATCCCACAAGAAGAGAGAGGAATTCTTAATGCTTCACTCACCTTACTGGATGTGGAAGGTATGGTGGCTAGCTTCCCTAACTCCAAGGCCCCAGGGATTGACGGTCTCCCTAAAAATATATAAAAAAGAGATGCTTCCTGTCCTCCTTCGTACATTAAATTAGGCTTTTCATCTGGGCCGGCTTTCAGACACTATGGGGCTGATTTACTAAGCCTTTCTGCCATGAATCATGGCGCATCGGCATGCGCAACAGCTGTTATAGTATTTACTAAAGGAATGCGCCGGCAATGCAGCGCAATTACGTATTTACTATAATGCCGAATGCGCCCAGGAGGGGGCGCACGGTGCGCCACTATGGACCTGGCGCACGGCATCTAGAAATGTAAATAAAGGTGGTGAGTTTATTATGGGGGATGTGGGATGATGTGGGGAAGTGTAGTGACATGTGTTGTGTAACTTATACGGCCTGAATAGAAAGTGAAAGTGACTTTTGCAAAAACCAGCCGCTGCGCCTGCTAGTACATTTAAACCTGCGGGAGGTTTATTTGTGTACTGCGCATGCGTGAGCGGCATTTTCAGCCATTCAGGTGCGCCTCTTCACTACGCCGGCAAATATTGGTAAATAGCAAGTGGCGTAGCTGCCTTTGCGTGGCTTGAAGAGGTGCACCTGAATGGCCAAATCTTTTTTAAGTTACACTGACCTGGAAGGGAAACTCTGCGCCAAATAAAAAAAAAACGGTGTGGGGGTTCCCCCAAAATCCATACCAAACACTTATCCGAGCACGCCGCCTGCCCCCCACCCCAAAGCACCCTGGCCGTTGGTTGTTGGGGTCTGCGGGCGGGGGGCTTATTGGCAGAAGACAGCGGTGAAGTCCGCCCCCCCGGCAGAAGACAGTGGTGAAGTCCAGTTCCCCCCCCCCCAGCAGAAGACAGCGGTGAAGTCCGGCTCCCCCCGGCAGAAAACAACAGAGAAGACCGGGCCTACCCCCCCTTGTAAAAGAGCTTAAAGAAGAAAGGGGGAGGGGGCCCCGGCAGAAGACAGCGGTGAAGTCCGGCTCCCCCCCGGCAGAAGACAGCGGTGAAGACTCTGTGAAGACTCTGAGCCTTTGCCTTTCTGCCCAGTGCTGCCTGTGCCCATACGTCGCATGCCCCCCCCCCCTCCATCATGGAGGCCGCTCTCTCTCCTGTGTTTTTCATATTCCGGCAGCCAGCGTGAGATGTACAGTACCCTGTTGCCGAGAACCAGAGTGATGAGATCACGCTGAAAGTACAATAACAGCGGCAGGTACTGTATGTCCCTTAGGGTGGGACCTGGGCACCCATACCCATTGTAAGGCCAATAACTAGAAGATAAGGCAGATAAGTGGGGAATAGCAAAATTAACAAGTCAATTCACATAGACTGCAATGGTATTCATGGTATAACTTTTGCCCATGTTGGCTCTTTGTTTGCCCACCTGGACCAGGGGGTGTTTGTCCCATTTCTAATTTTGTAGCATGCTGGATGATGTGATTCATTTTGGACAGGGATTTGCCTTATTTTCTGCTAGCTGCATTTCTGTTGATCTGAGCATGCCCAGGGACTTAGATTTTTTGATGTTGCTTTTTGTGTGTGAACAGCACTTGGATGTTTCTGGGCATGCTCATAGAGTGTGTTTTTAGGGTTAGTAATTTAACCACTTCCCACCCGGCCTATGGCCGATTTACGTCCGGTAAGTGGTTCTGAAATCCTGACAGGACGTCCATGGACGTCCTGCAGGATTTCATGCCGTGCACGCCCGTGGGGGCGCGCAGCGCGGCGATCGGTGATGTGGGGTGTCAGTCTGACACCCTGCATCTCCGATCTCGGTAAAGAGCCTCCGGCGGAGACTCTTTACCACGTGATCAGCCGTGTCCAATCACGGCTGATCACGATGTAAACAGGAAGAGCCGTTGATGGCTCTTCCTCACTCGCGTCTGACAGACGCGAGTATAGGAGAGCCGATCGGCGGCTCTCCTGACAGGGGGGGTTCGCGCTGATTGTTTATCAGCGCAGCCCCCCCTCGGATCGCCACACTGGACCACCAGGGATGCCCACCCTGGACCACCAGGGAAGGGCAAAAAAAAAAAAAAAAGCATGGGAAAAAAAAAAGTCTGAAAAAATAAATAAAAAAAAGCATTAAAAAAAAAAGATGGGTACTGACTGGCAACATGGTAAAAATCACTGCTGCCCCACAGTGTCCATCAGTGCCACCCCAGTGCCACCCCACAGTGCCCATCCATGCCCAGTGCCCACCTATCAGTGCCCATCTGTGCCACCCATAAGTATCCATCAGTGCCACCCATAAGTGCCGCCCATGAGTGCATATCTGTGCCGCCTATGAGTGCCCAGTGCTGCCCATGAGTACCCATCAGTGCCGCCTATGTGTGCCCATCAGTGCCGCCTATGTGTGCCCATCAGTGCCGCCTATGTGTGCCCATCAGTGCCGCCTATGTGTGCCCATCAGTGCCGCCTATGTGTGCCCATCAGTGCCGCCTATGTGTGCCCATCAGTGCCGCCTATGAGTGCCCATCAGTGCCGCATACCAGCGCCGCCAATCAGTGCCACCTCATCTGTGCCCGTCAGTACTACCTCATCGATGTCCATCAGTGCCATCTCATCGGTGCCCATCAGTGCCGCCATATCAGTGCCCGTAATTGAAAGAGAAAAACTTATTTACAAAAAAATTAACAGAAAAAAATAAAAACATATTTATTTTTAAAAAATTTCAGTCTTTTTTTAGTTGTTGTGCAAAAAAAAAGATCGCAGAGGTGATCAAATACCACCAAAAGAAAGCTCTATTTGTGGGGAAAAAAGGACGCCAATTTTGTTTGGGTACAGTGTAGCATGACCGCGCAATTGCCATTCAAAGTGCGACAGTGCTGAAAGCTGAAAATTGGCTTGGGCGGGAAGGTACGTAAGTGCCTGGTATGGAAGTGGTTAAGGACATCCTTAACAGGTGTCCCCACTTTAAAGTTCAGTCTCTACGTTTTGTGTGTTTCATGGGCTGTGGAAAAAAGGTAAATAAAATGTTTGCACTCTCTCAAGAGTGTCCACAAATTTAACAGCGCTCAATGAATATGTGTATATCCCTCTAAGCATAAACAATGTCTCAAATTATATGCTAATATTAAAGTGAATAAATACTAGTGATAAATGTGACAAAATTCATGAACATAAATAAATAAAAATTGATTAAAGACACAAATAAACCTGTGACTTTAAACATGTGAAGCAGAACACACAAAGTGAAAAAGTATATATGCAAAAGTATATATAATCAAGAAAGCTCATATAATGAGGGATCCTGTGATCTTCAAAGACTTCCACCACACCAGACAGTGTTCAGTGATTCCTTCACCCATCAAAATAGACACTCACCAGACCAATATGCCTCACACTCTCGTGTTTTGGCAAACAAACTTTATAACTAGATCTTTCCAGTTGATAAGGATATAATCCCGGTATAGTGATCCAAATAAGTCCACATATATGGTAAGAAAAAAAGAAGGATGTGAAAACACGAAGGATGAAGGAGTGTGTGTGTGTGTGCGCACCTCCCCTCCCCGCACTATGCTGGCTGATTACGGAGTGCTTTGAGTTCCCCTGACAGAGGAAAGCAGCTGGGAGTATAGCGGCATGAACGTTCCATCTTGCTCCATTTCCACCGCTCACTACCGCTCGTTACACCTCCAGTGATCTCCCTCGCTGATCTACTGACTTACCAGCTTCTTGATACTCCCCCGCAATTTTCGGGGGGGGGGTGTCCGGATTACCGCTGAACCGCAGAATCACCTGCTGCTGAACCACTGAATTACCACTGAACTCCTCGGCACTCAGCTGTTTCATTAAGGGAAAGTAAGGAGGTAGTCAGACGGGTAACACAGGACACTAACCTGACTAACCTGACTGACACCTGGAAGGCTACAGGACTAAACCCCCTGACCCGCAGGTCTGAGAGGAATATCATGTTGAATTGGAGCTGAACTCTGCAGTCCCCTGGTCCGGTAAAGTGAACCCTCATCCCCCCTCCAATGGGCTGGTCACGTGAGTAAGGGGCTATAATAGACTTAATACTATCACTATTGTTACAGCTTTTGCCAATTGCTATCACCAGTGGATTGTTACTGTCGTTGGAATGCTGAGTCCTTTTCCTCCTTACGCCTGAACTTTTCTAAAAAAAAAAAAAAAAAAAAAAACTTAATGACGTGGGATTGGTAAGCTGGGAACACCAGACACTAGAACACTGGAAATAATTGATACCATTGATTGCTGTGCTTTTGGTTGTTTTTTTTTTGTGTTTGTCGTCCTGAATATTTTGAATGGTTCGAATGTTGACTGAAAACCACAATTATGGACGGGACCAACATGGCTGAGTGAGGTAGTCATCCTATCATGCTCCCGGTCTGGGCTCCCTCCCACCGGTGTCTCAAACTTTCTAAACCTTTAAACCGGCATGAACTCAGCGAAAAGGTACAATACAAGAGCAACGACAAGGGGACCCTTACCAACAAGAAATTCGGGGGATATTAAACGATACTTTAAAGTTCAGCAAGAGATACCTTCCAGAGTGAAAGCTGCAGTACTACGCGGCACCACACGTGGGACTGCAAAAAAATATATAAACGTTACCGAGGGAGCTTCAGACACCTTTGAACAGTCGGATAACCTTATAGAGACCCCCTTAGACCTCTACCATCCCATGGCATCCCCGTCGAGACCGCCGGTATACGGCCGCACTCTATCAGGACATCAGGGAGATGCTTCAGGCTCTTCCTACCCAGACGGCTATTGAAGCTTTAATCCTTCGGTTAGAAGAGACCCATCGGAGGGATATGTTGGAGGTAAGGGGCGAAGTGTCCACTCTGTCAGAGCGGATGACCGTGGGAGAGGTGTCAGTGGTCTCCCTGGAGAACCATGTGGCAGCATTGGAGAGGTCCCGTGACCAGCATAGGACGTCACAACTGGCTGACCCTATTGCAAATGCATAACCTAGTGTGGTGCAGACCCCCATATCCCCAAATTGGGGATGATAAGGGAGACAGTAATAAATAATAAAGTGGAGTGCTAAAATCTGATAGCTATACTACAGGTACCAGACAGAGTGGATAGCACTAAACTAAGAATTGTTAATGAAACAGTTCAGATCCACCTCTATATTTAAGCCCAGTGGAAAAAGACATTTTAATGAAAAAATCCACTGAGTCTCACGCTGTGAGAGATCTCTCACCCTGTGAGAACCCCTCCAAGACGGGTAGACACAATCTATACCACAAAATTGGGCGAGATTTTCCTGATTATGTTTCTTTTTAAAGTGCATAGAGACACTGTGGTCCTCAAAGCCTTTTTTAATATTAGTTAAGTGTTCGGCAATGCGGATTCTTAGGAGTCTTTTTGTCCTCCCAACATAAAGTAGCCCGCATGGACACCATAGAAAATAAACAATGTATGAAGAATTGCATGTGATGAACTCTTTAATTTCAAAAGTTTTCCCATCAGTGCTCGTAACTTTATTCTTCCCTTTATTATGCACCTTGACAGTCCGACAACAAATGCATCTTCTACAGGGGAAAAAACCCTTAAGGCCAATTTTAAGTTGACGATCAGGTGGGTCCAGTATTTTATGAACAACCCGGTCCCCAAAATTTGGAGTCCTTCTGTAGATAAATCGTGGTTGTTCGGGAATAATGTGCATGTGTTTTCAATTGCCTCATTAGCACACAAGCCTATGTTATATAAAGCTTGCATAGAGCAGTCTTTCCCTTGCCCTGCAAAAAGGCAAGATTGTGTGTGTAGGGGAGCTGGCCGGCCAGAGTATATTTGGGTGTCCTTATTGAATGTCTATTTTATTTATGTCTTTGCAAAACAGATATGTTTTTTGACTGGTGTATTTATTTATTTTGGGTGGGGGGCTATCTTCGCCTGAAATATTTGTGAGGTTGTCAATGTATGTTGTTTTTAGGGTGTTCACATTGATGTAATTGTCTGTGCTGCATTATTTTGCTAAATCTTTCTCAAGATGTTGTGACTAATTAATGTTTCAATCCTTAATAGATGTCTGTTTGTGTAGTCCCTTTATCTCCTGTTAATTTCCATTGCATAAACCATATTCTGTTTAGTGTCTCAAATGAACCTATGTTTATTTTATTTTTTTTATATTATTTATTTATTTTAGTTTTTTTTTATTTGTGTTTGTTTTTGCTTTCCTTGCTCTTGTTTCAAAGTCCTGTTTTGTTGACCAATAAAATTACTTTCAAATTTTGATGTTTGTTTGTTGTTACTTTTTCATGCTACAGATTTTGCCAGCTGCAGCTGAAATAGGCTGATTGGCCTAACAAAACACGTATGATTTTGTTTCTAAGTTCCTTTCCTGGTGCCTTCATGATAGCATATGCATGGATAGTCACTAGGAAAGGAAAAATACAGAGCGGAAAGTATTAATTTTCTCCTTTTTACTGCAGTGGTTCTCAGCCTCAGTCCTCAAGTACCCACGACAGGACATGTTTTGTGTATTTATCTGATCTAGAATTGCTGTCCAAACTACTAAGCCATTGACTGTCTTTTAAAGCACATGTGCAAGATGAAGGAAAACCTGCAAACATGGCCTGTTGGGGGGTATTGGCGGACAGGCTTGAAGTGCTGATTTACAGCACGGTGCTAAAACCTAGCTCAAGGGGGCGTGGCCTGGACATGGCCAAGTGAAGCTGTGTTTCTCTAGAGCTCGCGGCCCCGGCCTTCCTAACCCGGAAATAATACCTTAAAAATCGGAATGCAATCAGCAAAAAGGCATAGAACGAGAGCAGTGACAAGAGGGACCCCTTCTGGGAAAAGTCTGGGGGAAATCCGCAGATATTTTAAGCAGTTGCAGGGAATATCTCCCGGCGCCAGAGTGGCAGCTTCCCGAGGTCCTGCACATGGCCCCAACCTTGGAGCACTGCGCTCCTGAATTGAACCCCTCTTCTACACGGGACTGCCCGGATACAGCATCAGCGGAGATGTTCTCACCTCAACCCCCTGAATGCCCTGTGCTGGAACAGGCCCTCCCCACCAGGACAGACATTGAGGCACTCGTACTCCGGCTAGAGGAGACCCACAGGAGAGATATACAGGAGGTGAGGGGGGAAGTTTCTACGCTGACAGAGTGGGTTACCGCAGGAGAAGATTCGATGACCACGCTAGCGGGCGAGTGACGGCACTGGAGCAGGCCCGCGACCAACACCGGAACACCGCCATAGCGCTGCAGCTCTATTTGGAAGATGTGAAAGACTGGAGTCGTCGGAACAACCTGCGGGTCCGGGGGATACCGGGCGCGGCGGCGGAGAACGCGGCATGATGATGTGGAGGTGGAGGGAGCACAAGTGAGGATCCTACCGGACCTTTCAAGGGCGACGCTAAGTTGCAGGGCGACACTGAGACCTGTCCTGGACCTGGCAAAGCAACTCGGTTTCACTTACCGTTGGGGATATCCACTTTAAGTAACCTTTCGAAAGGACGAGACCGCCTTCACCCTGCAGTCCACCACGGACCTCCAGCGCTCTTCCGATACCTGGAAACCGACCCAATCGCTGTCCCGGACTGGCTTCAGATCCTTCCGCAGGTGATGGGCAGATCGGGCATCTCAACACTTCGGTGCCCACTTCCACCGCGTCAGCAGAGAGGCAGGAGGAGACCGCGGAACGCTTCAGGGGGAGAACCCCGTGAGTAGGCTGCAGGCCGAGTGTACATCCCCGACCATCCCTCCCCCCCTCCCCACTGTTGTGAAGCGAGAAGTCCCTGATTGCTGCTCCGGTTGCCCTGATGCCCCCGCATGTGTCGCTCTCCATGGGGGAGCTGGGATCGCCCCGGAGCCGTGGCGGTGATCAGATGCCACCCGTCCTCCCCCTGCGCAGGCCTCTTTGGAAGGCTTATTGTGACCTGGGCTGTTAGCTGCTTTTGCTCCTCCCCCATCTCTCCCCCTCTTGTACTGGGCCGAACGGAGGCCGAGGTTGTAAGGCTGGAAGAAATTCTAGACTGATCTGATGTAACCTCAGGTGGATGACCTCTCCCTTTTTGGGGACGTGGGTGGCGGGATGGGGAGGGGGGTCTGGATGGTGCGTTTTGAAACTTTGTCCACGTTTGGGGGCCACTGGACCCCCCTCTCCCGCTACGGGGCATGGGTATATCCCGGCCCGGGTGCAGGATGACGCAGTTGAGGCAGTGGAATTGAGCATCTCTGCCCCAGGTCTGGTACTAGGTCGAACTATCTCTACACCTGTACCCTGGACAGGTGACATTGAGGCCGGGCTGGGGTGGAGATCTCTTGATGTGGCGTTGGGGGTAACCTGTGGGGAGACGGGGCCTTGTGGGCCTGGGCAACGGGGAGTCATCGTATCAGATAGGACGACAGTGGAGTACGTGTTAGACACGGGGAGGTGATTGGGGCTTGGTGTATACAGTTGTAGGACCGCATCGAGGGGGCCTGGGGGGGAGGGGGACGTGTGGGGAACCCGGGTACACCGGGTCTCCTAGCTGGGGACGGAAACATATTAAACAAGGTTATACATATATATCCACGGGATACTCCAAATGTTAGCAGATTGGGGTTAAGATCTATACGCACCATTGCTGCCCTGTTGATTTGTTGGTTTGCACCTCATTTACATGTTTTAACATTGTTTATCTGTATCCTGTTTTCAATAAGTTATTGTGACAAATTTGATTTTGATTGCTTTGCCGATACATGACGCACTATCTTTAATCGGCCGGGGGGGGGCTGGGAGTGCACCTCTCGGTTTTGTCCACCCACTAACCCACTTAGGCCCGCGCTACATATCCAGATTTCTTTTTCTGGCGAAGCGCATTAGCCAGTTAGGCTACTTTAGTTTCTCTACACAGCTGCACACTCTAGTGACAGCCTTCTTCTCCTACTTCCTTCCCTGAGCTTGGATCACTGTGATCCACTTTCCCACTCTTGACCACTCTCACACCCTCTTCCTTCCCTCTCCCTGTTCCCCCCCTCCCCCCGGATCCCCTGACTCACAGACATGGATGCTCTTAACATAGTTTCGCTGAATGCGAAAGGTCTGAACACGCCTGAGAAATGACGGATGCTCCTACACTACATGAGACGCATGAAAGCAGATGTCCTTTTCTTACAAGAAACGCACTTTAGAGACAACTGTCTACCGATACTTAAGAACCAATTTTACCCAGTAGTTTACCACTCCACATATGCGCAGGCGAAATCCAGGAGGGGTCTCTGTGAAGGATATGTCAGTGTAAATCTCCCTGCTTGGTTAAATTGTGGGTTAGAGGTAAAATGGATTCATGTGTTACAAGCTATTGACATGTTAATGACCCGTCTGCAGCTAGCTCCTTGTTTCAAAGGGATGTTAAACCTGTTTACTGTGATTAGAGGTGACTCATGTTATGTATTCTGATTGCTTCATTATGCGGTGCCAGGCTGCCCAGCTAATGTGTTCTGTACACCTTGTAATTAACTTCCCTGATGTCATTATTTAAAGAAAATGTGTCTCAGGTCGGCTCCGAATTGTCTGGCTATATTCTGTATGAGAAACTCTTGAGTGTGTGAAAAGGGGGTGGAGCTCCCATTGTTCCTTGATTAAGGATTTAGCTTGTAAAACTGTATTTATAACCAGCAGCAAGCTGCCAATAAATCAGTCTTGGTTCCAGCATCCAGTCTTGACTCATGTGTGGGGGATCCTGTGATGTTCTTGTATGGAGAGGAGGGAATGCTTGACGGGGATATCATACCGATACCGTCACAGTCTCAATTTCATATTTCAGATAAAGTACCATGGACATACTTAGACGTTAAGACTGATGGGGAGGGGAGATACCTCTTTTTGAGAGGTCGGATTGGCGACGTGGAAGTAACCTGTCAGGGAATTCCCGTAAGACGCTTTGCACATAGACGTGCGCAAGCGCATAGTCTTTGCCATAGAATGGCTCACAGATGCGCGCATGCGCGCCAGAGCTCGCAATTGCGGGCACGCATGCGCACAGATACGGGCACATGCGCACACGTACGAGCCTAATTCAGTTTGGCGCCAGACAGCCTATTTAAAGGGTGTCTGGGCTCTTGTGCCCTTGCTGACTGATCTTCAGCTTGTTTCTGTAATCCTGCTTGATCCTGTATGTTTTCCCAGTATTCTGACCCGGCTCCGTTCCTGACTCTGGCTCTGTCTACGATTCGGTACCTCACTGCCCGCTTGCTGACGAACCTGGCTATCCCTGAGACCTTGCTCCTGTCTATGCCCCTGGTCACTGTTAACCCTCGGTTACCTGCCTGGCTTTCACTTGTTCATGCGCAACTCATCACAGACTACTCCAGGCCGCTGAACCCTGCCAGATTCACGTAGAAGTGCGGCGGCGTAACGTATCATAGATACATTACACCGCCGCAAGTTTTCATCGCAAGTGCCTGATTCACAAAGCACTTGCAATGAAAACCTACGCCGGCGGCCTCCGGCGTAGGCCCGCGTAATTCAAAAGGGCGTGTGCCATTTAAATTAGGCGCGCTCCCACGCGGGACCTACTGCGCATGCTCCCTTTTGAATTTCCCGCCGTGCTTTGCACGAAGTGATGTAATTTTTTTGAACGGCGACGTGCGTAGCGTACTTCCGTATTCCCGGACGTCTTACGCAAGAAGGAAACATTTTTAAATTTCGACGCGGGAACGACGGCCATACTTTATACAGCACATACGTGTGCTGTGTAAAGTTAGGGCACCAAAAACGACGACTAACTTTGCGACGGGAAACTAGAGTAGCAGCGACGTAGCGAACGCGAAAAAAACATCGTGGATCGCCGTAACTCCTAATTTGCATACCCGACGCTGGTTTACGACGCAAACTCCCCCCAGCGGCGGCCGCGGTATTGCATCCTAAGATCCGACAGTGTAAAACAATTACACCTGTCGGATCTAAGGGCTATCTATGCGTAACTGATTCTATGAATCAGTCGCATAGATACTCTGAGAGATACGACGGAGTATCTGAGATACTCCGTCGTATCTCTTTTGTGAATCTGGGCCTTTGTTTGATAAGCAGTCCCTGCGGATATAGGATAAAAATAGAGTTCAGTCATATCAACATGGAAATAAAACAGGGAAAATATTAGCAACAACAATTTCTGACCTTAATAGTAAAAATCTTAAAAGCCACAGGGGAATTGACTTATGATCCCATAGAAATAAACAAAACATTTCATACATATTATTTGAAGTTATATAATATAACCACACAACAAGAAAATAAAGAAAGGGATAAGAGGGATGAAGAAATCCATCAAAATATTAAGGAAACAGCATTACCCACATTTTCTAGAGAAATAACAAGAGGATTTGGAAAAAAAAATCTCAATCGAAGAAATACAACAAGCTATTTCTGCACTGGTCCTGGGTAAAAGTCCAGGCCCAGAGAGATATACACCAATAGGTAGATTCAGAAAGAGTTAGGCCGGCTTATCAGTAGATAAGCCGACCTAACTCCGAATCTACGCCGCCGTATGTTTAAGCGTATGCTCAAACAGAGATACGCTTAAACATATCTAAAATTGCAATTTTTTGGATGGCCGCTAGGTGGCGCTTCCATTGCGGCCGGCGTAGATTATGTAAATGAGCTTGTACGCCGATTCACGAACGTACGCCCGGCCGCTGCAGTCGAATTATGTCGTTTCCGTAAGGCCTTAGGCGGCCTAAAGTTATTCCACCTATGAAGTGGAATAACAATGTTAAAGTATGGCCGCCGTTCCCGCCGCAAGGTTCGAATTTTTGACGTTGTTTGCGTAAGTCGTATGTGAATCGGGAGTTACGTCGTTTACGTCCACGTCAAAATCAATAGGCCCGTACGGCGTACTTAGCCGCAATGCGCACTGGGAAATGTAGGCACCCGGCGCATGCGCAGTAGCAAAAAACTCATTACCTCATTACCATCCAACACGCCCCCCTCCAACCAATTTGAATTAGGCGCCCTTACGCCCGCCGCGATTACACTACGCCGCCCTAAGTAAGGAGGTAAGTGCTTTGAGAATCATGTACTTGCCTCTCTTACTTAAGGCGGCGTAGTGTAAACACGCTAGGCTACGCCGTCTTAAGATTGCACGGCCGTACCTGAATCTACCTACAAGATTTTATAAGGGAAAGGGCCCCAGGATGCTTCGTAGGATCATGGCATTATATTCTAACCCTAGGGCAAAAATAAGAACAAATGGTATGCTTTCTGAATATATAGAAATATCAAATGGTACTCGTCAGGGATATCCCTTATCGCCACTGTTATATATAATGGTGATGAAACATCTCATTACAGCAATACGGGAAAATAAAGATATCTAAGGGATAAATAGTAAAGGTAAAGAATATAAAACGGCAGTATATGCGGATGATCTATTAATATACAGTACGTCACTAACCCTATTATAACAATTCCAAATTTAATACAAAAATTTTAACGATTTGGAGTATTAAGTAATTTTAAGTTGATTACCGTATTTATCGGCGTATACCGCGCACTTTTTTTCCCTGAATATCAGGGCAAAATCGTGGGTGCACCATATACGCCGATACCCGCTTCCCGCACTTTGTTCGAACCACTGCGCCGACATATACCGAGCGCAGTACACTCGGGTATAGTCGGGCAGGCTCGGCTCCTCTCGCGGTCACGTCGTGTGCGTCCTGTACGTCATTTACGCGAGAGGAGCCGAGCCCGCCCGACTATACCCGAGTGTACTCCGCTCGGTATATGTCGGTGCAGTGGTTCGAACACAGCGCAGGAAGCGGGGATCGAGCGGGGATGGCCGCAGAAGGACGCTGGACCGGACGAGGCCGCCGATGGACGACGGGCAGGACGCGATGGACGACGGGCAAGACACCGACGAGGGGCATCCAAACTGTAAGTATTTTTTTTTTTTGCAGGAATCTTCCTTCAAGTTCGGGGGTGCGCGCTATACGCTGGGGCACGTTATAGCCCGATAAATACGCTACGATAAATCAGAAATGTTAAATATATCATTAACAGAAAAGATACAGATACTTCTTCAAAAAGACTTCCCCATTAAATGGCAAAAAGAATCAATCAAATATTTGTGAATATACATTCCAAATAATCTAAATAACTTGCAGGATCTGAACTATGCCGTTATAATTCAAGAAATTATACAACAATTGCAAAAATATGATAAAATAACTTATTCATGGTTGGGAAGAACTAAAATAGTAAAAATGGATATATTACCAAAAAATGTATACATATTTCAAGCAATACCCCTGATTCCCCCCAAAAAATTAATGATGCAATTACGGAAAGCAATAGGAGAGTTAATCTGCGCCCAAAAAAAAACTTGAATAAAAAGAGAAATTCTAATTATAACAAAAAAATATGGAGACCTTGCACTACCTGATTTTTCTAGATATTTACAAGCAGCATCATTGATTAGAATAATAGATTGGCACCATTATATGGAAAATAAGCAATCGGTTAATTTAGAAGAAGATATTATAGGAATACAACTTAAATCCCTCCCTTGGATAAAACCCCACTTACGACCTGAGAAAAAAGACTTAACGATCTTCGTATAGTAGTAAAAAAAGGGAAACTCTCCACAATGATTGTACCTATGACCCCGCTGTTCTCCAATCCAGAGATCCTGCCAGCTTTGGGAACTACTAACTTCTTAAAATTGAATAAACTGGAGAACCCAAGATTGGTTCAAATCCTAGTGGACAGTAAACTTGCAGGATATAGGGACTGAATATAAAAAAAAATGGTTACAATATCATCAATTAAACACATATCGAATCCAAAATACAAATTATCATTAATAATTAAGACCTATAACCAAGTTTGAAAAAATATTAACAGAGGAATACAAATCGACTAAAAAATGTCCAAGATATATAATTTATTACTTCCTTCTGGACCTCTGAATGAACTAGCAGACATGAAAAAATGGGAAGAGGAAATAGAAAGCCTGATTTCAGAAATGGAATGGGAGAAGGCATTTTCAACAATACAGAAATCATCAGTAGTGACCAAACATCAGGAAAAAAATTATAAAATTATGATGAGATGGTACTGGAGCCCAGTAGCCTTAAATAATATATAGAAAGAAAATTCAGAGACCTGTTGGAGATGTCTTGGAGAAAGGAGGACTATGGCTCATATTTGGTATGGCTGTCATGTGGTGAGGGACTTATGGAATAAGATATGTGAGATATATCAGGAGGTGTCTGGATCTGAGATAAACCTAAATATAAATGTCTCAATATTATCTATAATGCCAGGGTCAATAAAAGCTATAAAAACAGATATTCGTCACCACATGACAACCACAGCCAAAATAATAATAGCCTGTAAATAGCAGAATACAAAAAGCCAGACAATAATGGAATGGATATGTGAAATGAACGAAACTCAATATATGGAAAAACAGATAAGGAAGAAGGGTATATAAAGAATCAAATGCTAGAGATATGGCAACAGTGGAAAAAATTTTGGTCCTCAACGAAATTAATTAAATATTTATGACAATTAACAAATAACCCCAATGAGGGAAATTATGTTTTTTTTTTTTTTTTTATTAATGTATAAGAGAATGAATGAGAAATATGGGAGAAATCTTGGAGATGGACAGAGAAAGAAAGGTAGGACGTAGGAAAATAGAGCTGATGATTTACAGGAGAAAAAGTATTGGTATAATGCATATGAATGTGTTTGTAATGTACAATTTGTGTAATATATGTATAAAATTAATAAAAAAGAGATTAAAGACAGCCTGTGGCACAGCAATCAAAGACAATTTTATAGGTACAAGGAAGCCCAGGTTTTGTTTAACCGCTTCAGCCCCAGAAGGAATTAAACAAAAAAAGAGCGACAATTTTGAAAAAGAAGCAAACAATATTTTTTACTTTCGCTATAATAAATATCCAAAAAGTAAAAAAATCTTTATCACTTTAGGCCACATATATATTCTACATATTTTTGGAGGAAAAAAAATCGCAATAAGCATATATTGATTGGTTTGTGCAAAAGTTATAGCATCTACAAAATAGGGAATATATTTATGGCATTTGTATTATAATTTTCTTTTTTACTAGTAATGGCAGTGATCAGCAATTTTTAGCGGCACTGCAACATTGCGGCAGACAGATCAGATCCTTTTGACACTTTTTTGGGACCATTGATATTTATACAGCAATCAATGTTATAAATAGCCACTGATTTCTGTATAAATGTCACTGGCAAGGAAGGGGTTAACACTGGGGCAATCAAAGGGTTAAGTATTTCCTAGGGAGGTGTTTATAACTGTGGGGGGAGTGGACTGACAGAGTAGAGAGAGATCGCTGTTCCTGATCACTAGGACACTACTTCCCTGACAGAAAAGAGGATCTGTCTCTCTGAGGAGCTATCGCAGGTCGCCGGCAGACATCGTGCCGGTAGACATCGCGGCCACTGCCACACGCACCATCTCCAGTGTCACGCGCACCCCCTATAGCTCTTTAAGCAGCCGACGTACACCTACGGCGGTTTGCGCATCTGTGCCAACCTGCCCCAGTATGATGATGGTGGCTGGTCGGGAGGAAGTAAACCATGTTGATTAAGCACCTCCCACAATCATACCACAAACTAGCTAATAGTGTGGGTTCTTTTTTGTACTAGGAAACCCAAGATCTGGGGATAATTACATATACTTTGCCAATGGTTCCATTACAAGATTAAATATTAGTGGAGAGAGTGGGCACCCCTGGCGAGTTCTGTTTGAGATAAAGAAGGGGGTAGATTGTGCGCCTGATGTGAACACCTGTTCCAAGGGTTTGGTATATAAAGCCGTGATAGCCGAATGAACCGGGCCTTCAAACCCAAAACCGAACAGAAACCGAGCCAATGGATTCTATCAAACACCTTCTCTGCTTCCAAGGCTAAGAGAAGGTGTTTTGTTAATATTAGCTAATTAAATTATATTGATTTAAATGACGGGTGGCATCTGCTGTCTGGCAACCCTTCGTAAATCCATAATGATCTGGGTATATCAGGATAGGCATGATGTTTACCAATCTGAGTGCCAGGGATGAGCCGAACACCCCCCTATTCGGTTCGCACCAGAACCTGCAAACAGACCAAAAGTTTGTGTGAACTTTAGAACCCCGTTAAAGTCTATGGGACTCGAACGTTTGAAATCTAAAGTGCTAATTTTAAAGTCTAATATGCAAGTTATTGTCCTAAAAAGTGTTCCTGCCCCAGGGGACATGTATCAATGCAAAACAAGTTGTAAAAACTGCAGTTTTTTCGGGAGCAGTGATTTTAATAATGCTTAAAGTGCTTAGAACTGTCCCTGCACAAAGTGTCATTTCTGAAGGTAAAAAAGTCATTTAAAACCACTCGCGCCTAAAACTACTCGCGAGAAAAGTCATTGATAAAAAAAAATGCATGGGGGTCCCCCCAAATTCAATTACCGGGCCCTTCAGGTCTTGTATGGATATTAAGGGGAACCCTGCGTCAAATTTAAAAAAAAATATGTGGGGTTCCCCCCAAATATTAATTCCAGACCCTTCAGGTCTGGTATGGATTTTAAGGGGAACTCCACCCCATTTTTTTTTTAAATGGCGTGGCGTTTCCCCCAAAAATCAATACCAGACCCTTAATCCGAGCACACAACCTGGAAGGCCGCAGGAAAAAAGGGGGGGACAAGAGAGCGCCCCCCCTCCTGAACCGGCCACATGCCCTCAATATTGGGAGGATGCTTTGGGGGTCTGTGACCCCCTCAAAGCACCCTGTCCCCATGTTGATTGGGGACAAGACCCCGGTGGTTGTGGGGGTCTGCGGGCAGGGGGCTTATCGGAATCTGGAAGACCCCGACTTGTTCATTCACCGACTTAGTTGGGGTAGACGGTACACTTTGGTTGGGGTGGGTCAGCCAGGCCCTGTGACCTTTGACCTCTGGGAACATGCCTTATGACCTTTGACCTCTGGGGGAGGTCCCTGTTCCAATTCCTGAGTCCTAGCCATATTCTTCAATGGGAAACCTAAACCCTAAGTCCTAGCCATATTCTTCAATGGGAAACCCTAACCCTCTAACCCTAACCCTAGATCCTGGCCCTCCCCCTATGTGAATTGGTAATGGGGTACATTGTACCCCTACCATTTCACAAAGAAAGTATAACAAATTGTAAAAAAAACCACACAGACACCGTTGGGAAAGTCCATTAAAAAAAAATAAAGATTCCAGCGGTGGTAATCCACTCTCGGTCTCCGCTCCAACACTATCGGCAAACCTGCATTACATCAAAGGGGGGCAGGGCCACCTGCATGTCACAGGGAAAGCCTGGGTTTTCCCTTGCGTCAGAGGGGGACGGGTCATGTGACGGGTGGCCCCGCCCTCACCTACTCACCTAAAGGCTGTCACTGGCTCCCGCCGCATCATTCCCAGGGTGTCTCCGGTGGAGACAGGTGATGCGCTGCGCTGCGCTGCGGACATCTCATCGCTGGATACTGGACCTGGATAAAGAGGATATCTTCTCATCGCTGGACCCTGGAGAGATCATCACCCATCACAGGATACAGACAGCGTTGGAGTGGAGACCGAGAGTGGATTACCACCGCTGGAATCTTTTTTTTATTCTTATTTTGTTTATTTTTAATAAAGGACTTTCCCAATAGTGTCCGTGTTTTTTTTTTTACAATTTGTTACACTTTCTTTGTGAAATGGTAGGGGTACAATGTACCCCATTATCAATACACATGGGGGGGGCAGGATCTGGGGGTCCCCTTTGTTAAAGGGGTCTTCCAGATTCCGATAAGCCCCCCGCCCGCAGACCCCCACAACCACCGGGCAAGGGTTGTAGGGATGCGGCCCTTGTCCCCATCAACATCACAGTTATTTTGAAGGGCTTCTTGCCATAAATATTTCCGCTTTACCGGGTGGTTGAGAACCTTGGCATTTATAGTTGGGAAAAATCAGTCCCATGTTTGTATGTGAGGTATTTGTTGCCTTATTAGAGACTGAAAAAAATACTCACAGATTGTGAGAGCCAACCTCTCATGCTAGTTGGTGTAATTACACTGTTGGTTAGCTTCTCTCCAGTTTGTATCTTGGAAAGGTAGTGTGGTCCAGAATGAGGATGCCTGTTTTTGACTGTGTTTTTGACTTAGGATAATCACAAACAGAACAAAGGAGTTGCATAGTTAGATATTAAGGAGAAAACTAAACTGACAAACAGTAAAACAGTGGGTTATGAGAACCCTGGATGCAGCTTCATGCTGCTCAGATGCATATGGGGGTGAGAAGGCAGGCCTTAATGAACTTCCACATCACAGGGGAACATGATTGCAGTGTAGAACCAAATGTAGGCCTCACTGAGCTTCAGTTGAGCTTACGTGAATTTTTTGCTGTCACTAAGCGCCATTCAGGGTCCACATGCTTAGTATCTCCAGAGGATGAAGGAGAATTGCAGGAAACATCAGGCAGGATGTTCCAGGACTTGAAAAGAGAGAGACCCAGGCAAGGGAGGAGTCTGGTAATGGCGCCAGGCAGGAGCACGCCGCGAGCTCTAGGTCTCCAGCCTCCTAAAGTATGAGGACTCAACTCCCGCCCCCGTGAACCCCTGTCCCCGCCCGGATGGAATTGCTTTTGCCTTCTGAATTTTAAGCTTGCTTGCGAAGCGAAGCCCCCTTGTGAGTGCGGAGAGGGGAGACCTGTGGTCTGCTGGCACAGGATCCAGGAAACGAGAGGTGCGGCTGGGAGGACTCGAGAGCGTGGAGAGTGTGGAGCCGCGATCGTGACCGGAGACCTCCGAGGATTGCCGAGAGCGGCCAAAAACGACCGAGACCTGCACCTCGGTGCCCGGGGAGGATTTCGGATCCTGGAGAACTATCGAGGGGGGTAAGAGGCGATGGAAGGCTGAAGAGCGGGCTAGACCCAGCTCTAAAGTTTTGAAAGAGTGCTATCTCATAGTAGCCCTTACCTTTATCCCCCGAACCTGAGGAGCCCATATATTATCCGAAGCTTAATACGGGAGTGTATAGTATTGTACTGTCTCTGTGGAGACAGTGCTGAAGTGAATTTTTTTTTTTTCCCCTCTCCTGGCTATTTGAAATAAACTGATTTAATGATTTCATAGAAGTTCATAGGAAATTCATGAGATATACCTATAGGAGATTGGAGATTGGGGGGTAAATAAGTGATTTTTTTTTTCTTGCAGTAGATTTTTTTTTTTTCTAAGGATAAGGAAACCAGGCGTGCTGTTTCCATTCTAACAAACCCAGATCGGATTAGAACCCCCCTCTCCCCAATATTGGTTACGTGATAGCTGGGAGCTCTATTGATAAATTGCCTGTGGGTTCTGTTCTTTGGTTTTCCTTTTCCTCCTTTTTTTATTTTTTGCACTGCTGTCGGATAACATCTAATGAAATCTGGACTTGAGCCATGAAACAGCAAACAACAACTTTTTTTTTTACACTCTGAAGTACAAGACCAGGGGGCCAGGTAAGGGGTGATGGGAAAAGGGAGAGAGTGGTGAGTACCTCCCGCAGTACCTAGGCCCAGAACTCTTTTTTTGGGGGAATCTTCAGAGTTGTAGTAGTTTTGCGGGACACAATTGAATCAAACTAAACTGAACTGAATTAAATTAAAGCAGTGACACAAGACACAGAGATTGTATGGAGACTAGCGGTCGATGTGATTGAAAAAATTGAAGCGGGCTGTGTTTCAGAGAGTGCTACGCTTGCGTGGCAGTGAGAACTTACTGTGGTCTGTAAACTACAAAAAGACTGAAACAAATGAGAACTGTTCTATATTAAAAGGAATACCAGCAGTAAAAGTAGTGGAAAAGAGAAGGAAAAAAAAAAGGGAAGGGATTAGGAACATATCTCCCCTGGTCTCCTCATTCCCTCCTCGCCCTCCCCCCTTTTTCTCTTTTTTTTTAGATGATAGGCAGTATGCGGGGAAGAACTGGAAGAGGTGGAGCGATGGCAAAGTCACCCTGTTCAAGCCTGAGCCCTGGGCCTATGACTAAGTACGTGACATTGGGAGTAAGTGGAAATAGCCAGGCTATAGGAAAGCAGAACACTAAGGGGTGGCAAACTGAAGTAAAAGATAAAAAAAAAGAGAAGAAGGCCCAAAATAAAACAGTCAACAAATAAGCACACATACAGACTCTCATGAGGAAATAGAGGTCGAGATAGAAGGAGAGACAGGGAAAGAAGGGGAGGAGGAACGGTATAGAAAAGATCAACTCCCAACGAAATGTGATATGAAAAACATGTTTGCAGTTCTGGAGAGATCCTTAAAGAGCCTAGAATCTTCTTTAAAAAAAAATAGCCATTATCCACAACAATGTGGGACATCTACTTACTAGAGTGGAAAATAGAGTGGATTCCCATACAACTACAATAAAAAAGTTAAAAGGAGAAATAAGATCATTAAGAATAGATCAGCAGGAACAAGCCTATAAGATGGAAGAACAGGAGAATAAGAACAAGAGAAAGGATCTGCGAATAAGAGGACTCCCGTAAAACCCCCAGAAGGAAGATTTGATAGAAATCATGGGGGAAATATTCAAGCAACTATTGGGGAGCCAAGAGGCAAATACTGTAAAGATTGAAGGAGTCTATAGAATAAGGAGACCTATGAGTGCCCCAGTAGAAAGCCCAAGAGATATAATCGTAAGATTCGAGAAATTGGAGGAAAAAAATCAAGTATGGAGAAACATGAGGGGAAAGCCCCCAATAAAATACGGGGAAAAAACCCTACAAATTTTTCCGGACCTATCACAAGATACATTAAGAAGAAGGTGGATGTTAAAACCCCTAGTAAAAATGTTGCAAGAACATGAGATTAAATACAACTGGGGATTCCCTGCATGCCTGATTGGCAAAAAAAATGGACATACAGTAAGACTTAGGTTTGTGGAAGAAACACAGGATTTCTGTGAAAAACTGGAAATCCCAGTCCCAGAGGCTTTAAAAGGAAGAAATATTAGACAAGAAGAGGAAGCACAAGAAGAGGAACAATGGCACCTGATCCCTAGTAGAAAGACATAAGGAAGAAATAGAAGAACCAAAGGAGAACTAGGGCAGATGATAGCCCTTTTTTTTTTTTCGGGCGGAACTCTGGGGCGAGATGGGGGTTTGGGGGAAGAGATCGGAAGTTGACGTAAAATAAGAAAAAAGGGAGGTAGGAGACCCGTGCTCTAGGAAGAGCTCTTGAGCTAGCTCCCCATCTATTAAGGGGGCAAGCAATAGCGCCAGATAGTACACCACCTCGGAGTAGGATAGCAGGGGGGCCAGGAATGGCCATAGACACCTGCTTACAGACCATGGGTCTTAAACATCTGAAAAAAAAAGAAGAGGGAGGGGGGTGGGATAGAGAGGGGAGGTTGGGAGGGGGGATTGAATGGTTTGTCCAAAAAAGAAGAAAGGGAAAATAATTCCCAGCTGAGCTGCTGTCTTCCGGGGTGAGGGGAGGGAGTGACCCCTGGTGCATAACGGGGCCCGGGATCTCTCCATCCCTGCATAAAGAGAGGAATAGAAGAAGGGAGAAAAGAAAGAAAAAAGCTGAATGGATCTGATAAAATTCATAACATACAATGTTAGAGGGATAAACTCGCCACAGAAGCAACATATGGTGTTATGGGAAATAGAAAGAATGGGCACAGAAATAATATTCTTACAAGAAACCCATCTGGCATTGGACGCCAACATTAAATTATACTCCAGGAAGATTCCTACAGGGTACTATGGATATTCCCCTACAAAAAGGGCGAAAGGGGTGGCGATTGGCTTTTCGGAAATAAAGTTGGCTTTGTGATAGAGGATAGAAAGGTGGACCCTGAAGGCAGATTCCTGTTCCTGAGAGGAACTATATCAGGCACAAGATATACTTTGGCAAATGTATACTGTCCCAATAAGCATCCTAAAAAATATTTCCTAGAAATCTTAAAAGAACTGGGGGAATTTAAGAAAGGTTACTTAATACTGGCTGGAGACTTAGGGCCAGATTCACAGAGCAAGTACGCCGGCGTATCTACTGATATGCCGGCGTACTTTCAAATTTCCCACGTCGTATCTTTAGTTTGAATTCTCAAACCAAGATACGATGGCATCTGGGTAAGATCCGACAGGCGTACGGCTTCGTACGCCTTCGGATCTTAGATGCAATACTTCGGCACCCGCTGGGTGGAGTTCGCGTAGTTTTCCGCATCGGGTATACAAATTAGCTATACGATCCACGAACGTACGCGCGGCCGTTGCATTTTCTAACGTCGTCTGTAGTCGGCTTTTTCCGGCGTATAGTTAAAGCTGGTATTTTGCGGCGTATAGATAGACTTAAGTATGGTCATCGTTCCCGCGTCGAAATTAGATTTTTTTTTTTTTTGCGTAAGTCGTCCATGAATAGGGATGGACGTAACTGACGTCTAAGTTCAAAAAATGACGTTGTTGCGACGTCATTTCGCTCAAAGCACGGCGGGAAATTTCTGGACGACGCATGCGCAGTTCATTCGGCACGGGGACGCGCTTCATTTAAATGAAACCCGCCCCCTGATCGCCGATTTGAATTCCGCCACCAGAAATACACTACGCCGCTGTAACTTATGGCGCAAAATCGTTGTGGATTCGAAATTCCGCCAGGTAAGGTACGGCGGCGTAGCATATCTCTGATACGCTGCGCGGATCTAATTCTATGGGGATCTGCCCCTTAAACTTTACTATGGATAGCAAACTAGACTCCACCTCCGGGGCTGCTGATAAAGAAAAAAAACACTAAGAAGAATAAAAAGAAAATTATTTGAACATCAATTAGTAGATGTCTGAAGGATTCAACACCCCAGTGTAAAGGACTTTACATACCATTCAATAGTACATGAAATGTACTCCAGACTGGATTATATATTGACTGAACATAGAGCACTGGATGTAGTAACGGAAACAACGATAGAAATAGCTACAATATCAGACCACGCTCCAGTGACAATGAGATTAAAATTAAAAAGGGAAGTGCCAGAGAGAGGAGCATGGAGACATAATTGAAGACCAAGAAGTAGAGAATATTATAAAAATGGAAATCGATCAATATTTTCAGACCAATGATACATCAGAAGTGAGCTCAGCAACAATCTGGGAAGCACATAAGGCTATGAGGGGTCAATTGATTACCATTGGTACTAGAAAAAAGAAAGAAAGAGAAACTAATATGCAAAAAAAACTTAAAAGAAATACATGATCTGGAATATAGACATAAAAGAAATGCGGAAAAAGAAACTCAACAAGCTTTGATATTAAAAAGGGAATTACTGAAAGACCTTATGGAACAGGAAACAAGAAAGGAGTTTAATAGACTCGAAAAAGACAGATACAAAGGAGGAAATAAGCCTGGAAAATACCTTGCAAAAATGTTAGGACGTAATAAGTCAATAGATTATATAGAGAAGATAAAGAATGGAAGAGGAGAAATGGTGAATAAAACAGCAGATATTGCCACGGCATTCCAAACATACTATAGTGCATTATACGCAATAAAAAGGAAGAGATACACAAGGAGAAGAGAAAATAAAAAATACAAGAATACTTAAAGAAGGCGAAATTGCCAAAAATACATGAAGAACGCCTGACAGCTTTGGAAGCAGTAATTACGCAGGAGGAATATTATAAGAGCATTGAAAGAAACACCTACAGGGAAAAGTCCTGGACCAGGCGGGTTCACCATTAAATACTATAAAAAATTTCAGAGCCAACTGATTCCGAGACTATGTGACTACTTTAACAAAATAGGGGAAGAAGAGGAAATACGACGCAAATCTCCAATGGCCCATATCACTATAATACCAAAACCTGGAAAAGACAAGACTTTGTGTTCCAGTTATAGGCCTATAGCACTACTAAATGCTGACACAAAATTATACGCAAAAGTTTTGGCCATCCGTCTAAAGAGCCTAATGCCAGATTTGGTCGACCTGGATCAGACGGGATTTATACCCGGAAGAAAAGGAAGAGACAATAGCTTAAAAACTATATTACTATTGCAGGAAAATAAAAGTGGAAAATCCCCAGTCATACTCCTGTCAATAGACGCTGAGAAGGCATTTGACACGGTGGACTGGGGATTTATGATGGACACACTTCAACATCTGGGATTGGGACCTAAGATTAGACATTGGATCCAAAACCTGTACAGTAGACCAACAGCAATGGTTAAGGTTAATGGTAATATGTCAGCACCTTTTGAAATGTACAACGGGACTAGACAAGGGTGCCCGCTCTCGCCACTACTATATGTACTAACGCTGGAACCTTTTCTGGCGTCTCTGCAAAATAATCAAAATATAGAAGGGGCGAGAATAGGCGAAGAAGAACATAAGGTAGCGGCTTATTGCCGATGATATATTAATGTATATAACTAACCCAAGAGTGACCTTGCCAAATGTAGCTAAGGAAATAAAAAAGTACGGAGAACTTTCGAACTTCAAAATAAATCCTATAAAAACAGAAATTTTAAATATAGGGGTGGAGAAGAAAGAAGAACTTTGGTTGCAAAAGCAGTACCCATTCACATGGGTAAGAGGAGAGCTGACCTACTTGGGGATCAAATTGACATCTACGGTAGAGGGCCTATATATGGCTAACTATGTTCCCCTCTTTAATGAAATAAAAACAGACTTAAAAAAGAATATAACAAGACCACTTTCATTGCTAGGAAGGATAAATGCTTTTAAGATGGTCACCCTCCCAAAAATAACATACAAATTCCAGATGTTACCCATAGAAATTCCTCTGAGTTTCTTTGATACCCTTAAAACAATCTTGATAAAATATATATGGAAAAACAAAAAGCCGAGAGTCAATTTTGCCACAATAACAAGAGAAAAAAAACACGGAGGACTAGCATCACCGGACATAAACAGATATTATAAAGCCACGATTATTGCACATATGGTAGAATGGGGGAATAAAAACAAAGAGAAAGAAAAAAAATGGATTTGAATGGAAAATAGTATAAGTAAAACAGCACTGCACAAAAATGTATGGGTAGCACGAAAATATAGTGTTGGATGAAGATACACATGGAATAACAAAAAATGTTTTCAAAGTCTGGGATTTAATTTATAGACAGAATAAATGGACTTATAATTCACCTTTAGCTTCACTCACAGAAACTAATTTTTTTACCCCTGGGAAAGGGACTCGGCTGGGAACTAAAATGGAAGCAGTACAAATAAAGGACATTATGGATCAAGGAAAAATAAAAACATTCCGAGAGATAAAGGAAAATAATACATGGGACATTAGTGAATGGGAATATATACAACTAAAACATCTGGTAAAGTCAATACCATCACCTATAAGAGAAGAAAAAAATTAACAGCCTTGGAAAAACTATGCTGTATAAAAACCCCATTACGGCATGTTATATCAAAAGTATATCAAATTCTGACAGAATTAGATCTACAAGGAAACCCACACTTCATAGGAAAATGGGAAAAATAAATAAAACAGGAAGTTTGAAGACCAACAAGTAGAAAGAATAATAGCATCCGTACATAACACCGCAACTGATATGACTACAATCGAAATGAATTATAAATGCATCGTGAGATGGCACAGGACACCTGAAATTATGCATAAATTCAGTAAAGATAAAACGCCATTGTGTTGGAGAGAATGTGGGCAGATAGGAACAACCACACACATATGGTGGGACTGTCCAACGATAAAGGAATATTGGCAGGAAATTCTTGAGTATATTGAAGTGATAACTGGGAAAAAGGTACCCAATACCATACAAGCTTGCCTGTTCCATTAATCAAAAGAGTCAAATAGTAGCTATAAGAAAACATTAATCCCACCATTGATAAACGCCGCAAAGGGACTGATACCAAAAAACTGGTTAAGTATCAGAAAACCAGATATAAAAGAATGTTTTGAAAGGGTGGAAAATTATAATAATCTGGAACACCTATCCTATGCAGCTGTGATGAGGGCCAACTCAATATATACAAAAAGAGATGGAGGCTGTCGAAAGATTTTTAAATTAACGGAGCAATATCTGGAGAAAATCACAGTAGACAGCAGCTAAAGAAGACTAAAAAGAAAGTAAGGGACAAACCATCAGGGGTGGGGTGTGGAAAGGGGTGGGTACGGTTTAAAAAAAAAAAAAAAAAAAAAGAGACCGACCCCTATCCAGAGAGCCTATCACATATGTGGAGCCCTCCTTTGTGAGAGTAATTTTAGTGTGGTAGCCCCATCTGTAGACTATTTTGTGGTTCCTAAGGTCTTTGGCATTTGTATTAAGATGTTTGCGGCTTTGGAGAGTATACTGGGATAAGTTCTGAGTATTGTGCGGGTATGTGCTCCTCGTTACACATTGTCATCATAAGGCACTCTTTGACGTGATAAAAGTGTAATTGGAAGATTACATCTCTTGGAACTTGCACAGGAAGATGATTGGGTTTGGGTAGGCGGTGAATCCTATTAATCGTGACATCCATGTCATTGAGCTCAGGGATCAGAGCCTTAAACATGTAAGTGGCAAAAGTGGTTTCAGGGACTTCTCTGATTTTTTAATTATTCCTTCTTGACCTATGTTCAATGTACGCTAGTTTAGCCTTAACCCATTCTGTGCCATCCTCCCTTTCTTCATTAGCATCCACTAAATCATTAATAGTGTTAGCAAATTCTCCCAATTTTGTTTCTATGTGGTCTACTCTGGATTCAACAGCCTGTAGTTCTGTGGTGAATTTCTGCATACAGGACATTATATCTGCAAAGGGAGCTCCTTGCCCTTGGTGACATGAGCATGTCCTTTAGGACTGTGTCCATTACTGGCTTGTTGATAGTGGGGAATTCTTCAATTGAGTCAGGTAATTCCCTAGTGTCCTCCCCTGAGTCAGTGTTATGGGTGTTGGGGCTCACCTCAATCCTGTGTCCTGTCCCATTCATTCTGGCTTTTTCAGGGCTGCCAGACATTGGAGTAGAGGAGAGAGAGAGAGTTGTAAGGAGAATTAGCTTTGTGGCTGGTGGAGCCTGCTAGATGTGCTTGAGAAGGAGAACGAGGTGCCGAGGAAGAAGAGGAGCCATTTTGCTTTCCCCTATGCTGCTGCTGTGTGAAGAAAGCAGTGAGATTCTGGGGTTTCCATTCCTCCTTACGTTTTCTGGACATGATCCACGGGTGTTCAGGAGCTGGATCGCCGCTGTGGGATGTTCAAATCAGGCTTTTGTGGCCTGTTTTGTGCCGCTGTGAGCAGAGCTGTGCTGTCAGACGTCCATCATGGTCTGCTGTTGGCCAGGCCCCCTTATTAGTCTTTTTCTATAGGATCACTTTCCTTCATGTCTCCTGCTGCCCAAATTTAAGATGACCATCAAGTTATTCCCCCTTAATGTTAAAGGCTTGAATAGTCCTTTTAAGTGTAAACATATGTGGTCAGATTAAGCGAAATGGAGTTCTCATTGCAGTTTTTTTATATAATCTTTATTTTTCAAAAGAAGTTTTTGCAGAAGAAAAACAGACATACATATAGTCGGCCAACATGGCCCGGTAAATGAAATATAACAATCGCATTGCATGGCAACACTGATCCTGTCTCGGGCATTCAAGTAAAACACTGTGGCAAACAACACCTCTAGGGCATGCCCATATCTGGAAGCGCAGCCGGGGGAATGGTAAGCATCATTTATAGTGCACATTATAAACCTATTCCATCATGGGTCACCCCACTTGCGCCACCCAGGCACACCCCAGTGGGAGGTGGCACCCTCCACTTAGTCAAAAATGGACAAGACCGGCCTTCGAGAGTCAAACCCTCGTGCAATGTGGGAACAGGGAACACAGAAAAGGATCTTACAGATAAAGGAAGAGGTTGGGGGGGGGGAGGGGGGGGGGGTAGTACCTGGTACGCATGCATCGTAAAAAAGACAAAACAAAAAGAAATTGACACCGAGATGTCTCCATCATGGCTCTAACAATCCATTTCAGCTTCAGGACCAACGGGGGTATCCCTCTCTCTAACACCGGGCCCCCTACCAGAGGAAATCGCCCCCTGGGGGGGCCCAGGCAACTCTTCAGGCCCCACATAATGTATCCACGTCGCCCATATCAGGTAGAACTTATCATAGTTATCTTTGCACTGCGCCATCCACTTCTCAGCCTCCATGATTTTGTTCACCATAGACACCCACTCAGGGCGGGTCGGTATCCGAGGCGTCTTCCAGTGTACTGGAATCAGCCGTCTGGCCGCATTAAGCAGATGAGGCAGTGCAGACTTGCGATATTGACTAACTGGAACAGTAGGGAAGTGGAGCAGGGACTCCAACGGAGAGTCTGGCAACTCCACGCCTAAAATCAACTTGATCTGAGCATGGACTTCTTGCCAGAAGGGGCGCAGCCTGGGGCACTCCCACCAAATATGTAGGAAAGTGCCCCGTTGGCCACATCCCCGCCAGCACGCATCTGGAAGGGAAGGGTATATCTGGGTAAGTCTGGTCGGCACCCTATACCATCTGGTAAGCACTTTATAGCTATTCTCTTGCATCCTCGTGTCAACCGTGCTCGAGTGTGTGAGTCTATACATATGGTCCAGCTGGGGCTTAGTAAAGGTGTGCTGCAGGTCTCCCTCCCACTCCCGTATGAACCTTGGCTTCCCGTCCTCACACAGGGAATATATGAGGGCATACAACACTGAAATGGCATGGGGGATAGCTTCCTGGGACATACAGAGACGTTCAAAGGGGGATGCCCGTGAGGGCGACCTGACCCCCTGGGGCAAGGTGGTGAGGAAATGACTGAGTTGCCGATAGCGCCACTCGTCCATTAGGAAGGGACCGTACTGCTCCCTCAGTGCAGCCAGGGACAGCAAGCCCTGATCTTGGACAAATCTCCCACACCTGGACTCCCCATCCGCCGCCCATGTCCGGAAAAAGGACGGGTGTTCCCCTGGAGTGAACCAGGGGAAGCCCCCCAGAGGTGCCAGCGGGGATGTCGGCAAAGCAAGCCCCCCCGATTTATTCAGAGCATCCCAGATCGCCAGGGCATGGACAGCGAAGGGAGAGACCAGAGTCGACAAACCTCTATGCTCCCCAGGCACCCATGGGGCGTGGGACAGATTGCGCCCCGCCAGAAACTTGTCTAGGGGCACCCACATTTTGTGTTGTACATTGTGATACCAGTCCAAGATGCGCTGTAGGGCTATCGCTTCGTAATATCTTCGCACCACCGGGACTCCCAACCCACCCGCGGACTTAGGACGTTGCAAAATGCGGAGGGCCAGCCGGGGGCATTTCCCGCTCCAGATGTACTGGATGAAAAGGCTGTTGAGGCTTGAGAAGAAGGCCCTGGGCAAGGCAATCGGAACCATCTGCAGGAAAAATAAAATTCTGGGGAGTACATTCATTTTCAGCACACTGACCCGGCCCATCCATGAGAAGGCCGCCTTATCCCACCTCTTTAGGTCCACTCTAATAGTCGAGAGCAGTGGCGCGTAGTTACACTCGTACAGCTGAACACAGTTCGCTGGGAGTTGAATCCCTAGATACTTCAGGGAGGACTGGCACCATGTAAACAAAAAAGCGGATTGCAGCTGCGCGCGCAATCCCGGGGGGATATTTAGTGACAGGATCTCTGACTTGGCATAATTTATTTTAAAATTTGATAAGAGGTGGAACTCCGCCAGCTCCGCCATAATGTTGGGCAAGGAGACCAGGGGTTCGGACACGTAGAATAGCACATCATCCGCATAGGCGGACAGCTTATGCTCCCTCGGGCCTACCGTAAAACCCCTGATATTGTTATTGAGGCGTATCCGGCTGAGCAACGGTTCTAACGTTAAGGCGAACACGAGGGGTGACAACGGGCATCCCTGTCGTGTCCCGTTGCTAATCGGAAAGGGGTCAGATAGCAGTCCATTCACCTTAACCCTGGCAGATGGAGAGCTATACAGGGAAGCGATCCAGGCCAGCATATTAGGGCCTAAGCCAAGCTTGGTCAGAACTATCTTCATATATGTCCAGTCCACCCTGTCAAATGCCTTCTCGGCATCAGTGGAAAGCAAAAGACACGGCTGGAAGGCTGCCTGTGATTCTACCCAATGTATCAGTTGGAGCGCCCTGTTCGCGTTGTCCCTCGCTTCCCTGCCCATAATAAAGCCAGTTTGGTCCGGGTGTACAACGGATGGTAGCACCGGTTTAAGCCTATTGGCCAGTATTTTGGCCAATATCTTAACGTCGGTGTTCAGGAGTGATATAGGCCTATAACTGCCCGGTAAGGAGTGGTCTTTCCCCTCCTTCGGCAGGACCGAAATATGAGCCATCAGTGCCTCAGGGGGCATAGCAGTGCCAGAGGCCAACGCCGTAAAATACTTGCACATAGGCCCCGATAATTCCTCAACATATTTTTTGTAGTAGGCGTTGGTATAGCCATCCGGGCCAGGGCTTTTCCCATTAGTGAGGTCTTTCACCACCGCCCGAATCTCTGCGACTGTAATAGGGGTGTCAAGTTGTTTGCCTACTGAGGCTTCTAGCTGTGGAAACTGCGCCTCCGCCAAATATTGGTGTATTCGAGCGACCCGTTGCGGTTCGGAAACGCCGGGTAAAGTGTCTGGGAGGTGGTATAGCTGAGCATAGAAATCCAGAAACGCTGCCGCTATCTTAGAGGAGTGCATCACAGGCACGCCCGCCGCGGATTTTAGTTTGTGGACATGTCCTGCGTCTCGTTGGCCCCTAAGGGCCCTAGCCAGCATCCTCCCGCATTTATTGCCGAACTCGTAAAACTTGTGGGTCAGATATCGCAGCCGCGCCCTGATCTTGGAGTCCAGTAAGTCAGCCAGGTTCTGTCGAAGGGAGGCCAGCTCCCCCGCCAGCGCCGGGGTGATCTTTTTCTTGTGTGTATGCTCTGCTGTGCGGAGTTTAGCCAGCAGGGTCTGCAGTTCACCCTCCCTGATTTTCTTCAGCCTAGCTCCCTGCGAGATCAGCTCTCCCCGCACCACCGCCTTGTGGCCCTCCCAGATGGACCCCATACCCACCTCGCCAACTGTATTCTCCGTGAAATACAGGGAGATAGTATCTGATACCCGTTTCTGAGCAACCACATCATCCAGGATGCCGTCATTCAAGCGCCATGACCATGTCCGTGCCTCCACCGAAAGGGGACGCAGGGAGATGGACACAGGCGCGTGGTCAGAAATGGTAATGGAACCAATGGAGGCCACGGCTAAGGAGTCTAGGGAGAACTGATCCATCAATAGAAGGTCAATACGAGTGTACACCTCGTGCGTGGCTGAGAAATAGCTATAGTCCCTGTCTGTTGGGCGAAGCAATCTCCAACAGTCCACCAGGTGGTGGGTCTGCAGAGACTTCCGAAAACGCTTCAAAAAGGCAAATGAATGCCCCGAGCGGCCGGAGGAGGTGTCAGCAAGGGGGTCCGGGCAGACGTTGAAGTCTCCGCCCAGGATGAGATGACCATCCCGGAAGGCAGACAACGACTCCAGCACCGAGTTCAGAAAGGCTATCTGGCCACTGTTTGGAGCGTAAAGCGTAGCGAGGGTATATTTACGGCCGGAAATGGTGCCCTTGACAAAAGCAAAGCGACCATTAGGGTCCAGTTTTTGGTCCTCAACAACGAAGGGGCAATTTTTATGTATGGCTATAGCCACCCCCCCCCCCCCGATTTGGCTCGGGAGGAGTTGCTAAGGAACCACAATGGGTAAAGGTGAATGGGAAGGCGGGGGACCGAGTCAGTGCGGAAATGCGTCTCCTGTAAAAAAAGAACATGAGCCCCCATGCGTTTCATCTCAAGCCACAACTTACTGCGTTTCATCGGTGAGCCCAGACCACGGACATTGTAGGATACGACCTTCACATCAGCCATCGCAGTTGAACCCGGAGAGGGGGCACCCGACCGCCAATGGGAAGTGGGAGGGACCGCTCACACAACCCCGCCAGCAGACAGGAGCACATAGAACTCACTAAGCCTCGAGGGAGCCTAAGAAATCGAGCACGGTTATAACAGATGCTTAGTACCAGCAACACAAGGGATGAAAGGGGTACATAGAGAGAACAATCAACATAAAACAAACAATGTAACGAAAAAAACAACCACAAGGCCCAACGGGCCTGGCATAGTGCAATAATACCGCCGGTCGGGAACCCCCCCCGCCTCCCGGAGGAGAGGCGGCGGGGGCCAGCGAGCGGAGGTTGTCCCCAAAAAGGGAGCATGACTCCAAGGGAGTCGGCCTATTGGGGGGTTAGTGACGAGGCACAGAGAGCGAGTCCGTCCAGCGACCCGCGGGCGTTTTTTTTTTTTTTTAAAACAGCGTCTACCCCTGAGCCCAGGGGAGACTATTGCAACGGCAATCACAATCAGGGGGGAATATTATTCAGCAATGTCAGCCATCAAAAATAAAAATAAAAGAAGAAGAAAAGGCAGTTCAGGTGCCAGGAACAGCAGAAACCCCAGTTCAGGTCTCCCCTTGAGGGGAGTGAGGGAGTGGTGTGTGGCCGGGTGGGCCTCTCCTGGGGCCACGGCGGCGCTTGCGGCGGCGAGCAGGGAGCCACTGTCCAGGGCGATTAGGTAGAGGTATGTCTAGAGACGGCCGCCAATCCGGGATATCAACATGAGGTAACCCCAGGGAATCCAGGAATCGGGGTATGTCATCTGTGGTACGAAGAGTATGCGTCAGGCCATCCTTAGTGACAGACAGGCTAAATGGAAAGCCCCAGCGGTAAGTCAGCTGGGCAGCTTGGAGAGCCCCCAGAAGGGGTTTGAGCGCCCGGCGCTGCATCAAAGTGCGTCTGGACAGATCCGGAAAGAAAGTAAGCTGTGCACCGTCAAAGTCCACATGCCTGACCCCCCTGACTTGAGCCATAATGCGTTCTTTAAGGGAATACTTGTGCAGCTTACAAATAATGTCCCGAGGCTTTTCTGGGTCCTCAGAGGGAGGGCGCAGGGCACGGTGCGCACGATCTATCTCAATATAGTCCGGTGCTTGTCGGCCTAAGATTTGCTTAAAGACCCCCTGCAGGGTGGGGATAATCTCCCTCGGGCCTGTCGCTTCAGGCAGGCCTCTAATGCGTATATTCACTCTGCGGCTTCTGTTTTCAAAATCATCCATTTGGTCAAGCAGGGCCTCAAGTCTGCGGTCCTGCCTCTTGCAATGTTCAGTGAGCGCCTGTAAGGCTGGGGTGGTTTCTTCCCATTGATTTTCCAGGGTCTCTACCCTGCCTCCCAAATGAGCAGTATCCACCTGCAGATCTGCTATATCTTGTCTCAGGGCCTTCTCTACTGTGTGAGCAAATCGCTCCAGGTCAGCCTTAGTGGGGAGAGAAAGTATATGGAAGCGGATGTCCTTGTCCTCCCAGGGGTCCACGCCATTCCCATGCTCCTCAATGCTTTCGGAGCTGGAGGCGGAAGGAGAGTGAGGCTGTGTAGAAGCCTGCATATGTGGGGAGACTATAGGAGAAGCAGGCCTGGAAGCACGAGGGCCGGGCGCCATCTTGGCTGTACTTGCCATGTCACTGCAGGCTCCAAAGAAGGCTTCCAGCGATCCGGTCCGTCCCCGGGCTGCACGCTGAGGCTGCGGTGAGGGCTTGCGCTTAGGAGGCATCGGTCAGCGTCGAAATCCCCCCCCGGGAAACCGCCGTGTGAGTCGGTAAGAGCGCGGGTCGCACGGAGCTCAGGGAGAGCACGTCCTCACTCGCTCATGCCGCGGCCACGCCGTTCTCATTGCAGTTAAAAACACAAATGTCTTTATTCTACATGAGGTTGTCACTGACCCCAACAGTTGGTCATATTGGTTTGCACTATGAATAATGTGGTATATACTATTGTATCTGTGTATGCCCCAATCAAGGGCAAGTATAATTTTTGAGAAAACTTCTTAAAAACGTTAAAATTTTATGTAAGGGAAACCTCCTCTTGCTTGGGGATTTTATCTCAGTGATAGATGCAAGTATAGACAGTTCCTCTTCTCTTTCTAGCCATAAATCCACTCTGAAATCTACCCTACACAATGAAGCTTTATATGGTGTCACCACCCAGGCAAGAAGGACTATACATTATTTTCAGCCCCACATAGGCCCTATTCCAGAATCAATCTGATACTTGCTAATATATCCTCCCTTTACAGAGTAAGTAATTGGCATTGGCATTGGATCATGCCCTAATAAAAGTAGAACTTACTGAACAGTATAATGAGGCACCCACAATATTGTGGTGTAATTACACTCTTATCTTTATTCATGCCACTCACAGAGAGAGAGAGAGAGATGTTACGACTGAATCTCCCGCTTCTTTGACCTAGTGTGCTCATGAAGACAATATCAGGGGTCTACTGCTGCAATTGGCTTCAAGGGAAAAGAATCAGAGGCTGCAATAAACTAAAACTCTCCTCAATAAAATTCAACAACTGGGAAGTGCAAAATAAACAATTGACTACACAGGCCTTATTCAATCAAGCCCACTAAATTTCCTCCTACAACAGGTACCGAGGTAAAGTATATCATCCCATGAAAATATCAAATTCCGTTAGTGACTATTATAATGCCCTCTATAATTTAAAGTCTGACCTGTGTACTCCTTATAGAGAAGGCATCTTAACATTCTTGGACTTGGTAAAACTCCCACCAATACTCTTTCGGTGTTGCAACACCTTAATACTGAAAAATGCTACTAAATAATTAAACATATGACACCAAAAAAACAACCAAATAATAAATTGCTGCATATAGAACAGGTGAACTAACCAACAATGTAATATAAAATGAATAATGATGCGCAGAAAATTAACTCTAGTGGTGTGAAAACTTTTGCAACAGTGCAATAATGTGCAGTAACAAATTACAAATAAATTACAATAGTCCCAATGGTGACTCAGTAGGTACAGAGACCTATACACTCCCTGTGTAGGAAATTTCAGACACAGACTTGTATAGGATGCACCTCCCTGATTCTCAGTTAGCTTTTCCACTGACAGGTAAAAAGATCATCCACGCTGACACAGCTCATGCAAGGCAAGCAGAAAGACCTTATTGCGCAATACAATAACCACCATTAGCAAATATATCACTAGCTTCTGATGTGGGCACACTCACAAATCCCCTGGACAAAAATAGGCAACAATAAGCCGCTCAGGATGGATGTTCTCCTCATTCAGAAGTGTAGTCCGTCATTCCCGTTCGAAGCTCCTCCCCAACGCGTTACGACACTAGACACGTGACTTAGTCATGGGTAACTGCAGGTCAGAGCTCAACTGACATTATTTATAGCCAGTGAGATGACCAAAACTAACAGGGAATGCAGCACAAGGAGTTGAACACCTTTACATCATTGCTGGCTATTAGGAATGTTTGTAAAATGGCAATTACACAAAACCAAATTCAGCAATAATTTTAATATAATCAAAATAACATCAATAAATTTAAAACCAATCATTTAAAATATGTCATAAACCGAACACTAATGGGGATATGCTGATGCATAGCAGCCCCCAGTGGCCAAAATTATATGACACGGCCGGCCACTACCCTTATCACAGGAAACTTCATTTATTCATATGGCTTATCTTGGCCTATAGGTAGCAACCATTTGCAATATTAAGATGAATTAAAATCCAGATAAAAAAATCACACATCATAACTATTAAAAATATGAATATAATACCCATCTCACAAGATCGGATACTGTTAGATTAAACATAATTAGTAATCTGAGATGAAACAGTTTAGATCAAACTCAATGTTCAGGCCATTCAGTGATAAGGATCTCATTTCGTGTATCCATCTCGATTCATTTTTACTCAGTTCCCGCACCTTGTGACTACCCCTCCAGTGAGGTGTCTATTTAGCAATGGCCCAGAACTTTACTTCTTTGGGATTCTTTTAAAGACATAAAGCGAAATGTCGCGATACATTGTGTTTGGGGAATCCCTTTTCAATATTTTGTACATGTTCCCTTAGATGCTTCCACATCGGTCTCTTTGTGCGTTCAATATATTGGAGGGAACATAAACACTGAAGAGCATACACTACTCCTTCAGTTCTATAGGTAATTAGGTCTTTGATTTCATATTCCTTATGTGTAACATTTGAAACATACTTTGAACATTTTTGACCCCCAAAGCTGGTTTTCCTACATGCTAGGCATCGCCTGTACGGGAAAACACCTTTTCCCTGATAGAAGGTTAACATATTGGATTTAGTTGGAGGATCTGATATGTTCTTTGCTACCAGGTCCCTTAAAGTGGGTGCTCGTCTGTAGACTATTCTTGGCATACTCTGTAATATGCCTTGAAGCTGTCTGTCTGCCTGTAATATAGGCCAAAGCTTCTTGAAAATAGTTTCCAATTGCTTATGTTGAACATTAAAATTAAGGATAACAGGTACTTGATCATCTAGACCCTTACTTTTCACTTTGTCCTGTATGAGGGATTCTCTCGGCATTTCTAGTACATTTTGTATTTGTGCTTGGATGAACTTAGTGTTATAGCCTTTATTCACAAACTTAGTGCCAATCATATTAGCCTGCTCAAGGAATATTTGTGGATCGGTACAATTTCTACAAATTCTCACCATTTTCCCTTTGGGAATGTTAATTAACCAGGGATCAAAATGGCAGCTATGAACCGGTATGTAGCTTTTTCTCTCCACTGTTTTTAAAAAGGTTTTAGTTATTAATTGTTGTGCTTCCAATGTGATTTCCAAATCCAGGAACTGAATAATTTTCTCACTGATGGTATATGTGAGTTTAATATTTCTCTGGTTCTCATTTAATTTCTCAAAGAACTGGATCAGTGATTGTTCATCACCCCTCCAGATCAGTATACAGTCATCAATGAATCTTCTGTAGAGAATTAATTGGTCAGGTGTGTCGGAATATATAGCTGTTTCCTCCCACTCTGACATAAAGACATTAGCCACACTTGGGGCGTACTTGGCCCCCATGCCTATTCCATTCAACACCTTAATACTGCCTTCACTGCTGATGAGATCAATAAAGTTCTTAAGGCTCTAGCGTTAAACAAATCCCCAGGCCCTGGTGACCTCTTAGGGCCAGATTCACAAAAGAGATACGACGGCGTATCTCCTGATACGCCGTCGTATCTCTGTTTTAGGGGCTTCCTAACTATGCGACTGATTCATAGAATCAGTTACGCATAGTTTGCCCTAAGATCCGACAGGTGTAATTGAATTATACTGTCGGATCTTAGGATGCAATACCTCGCCGCCACTGGGGGGAGTTTGCGTCGTAAACTAGCGTCAGGTATGCAAATTTGTACTTACGGCGATCCACAACGGTTTTTCGCGTTCGCTACGTCGCTGCTAGTCTAGTTTCCCATCGCAAAGTTAGTCGTCGTTTTAGCTGCCCTAACTTTACACAGCCCATGTTAAAGTATGGCCGTCGTTCCCGCGTCGAAATTCCAATTTTTTTTTCTTGCGTAAGACGTCCGGGAATACGAAAGTACGCTACGCACGTTGCCATTCGAAAAAATTACGTCACTTCGCGCAAAACACGGCGGGAAATTCAAAAGTGAGCATGCGCAGTAGGTCCGGCGCGGGAGCACGCCTAATTTAAATGGCACACGCCCCTTTGAATTACGCGGGCTTACGCCGTAGGCCGCCGGCGTGGGTTTTCATTGCAAGTGCTTTGTGAATCAGGCACTTGCGATGAAAACTTGCGGCGGTGTAACGTATCTACGATAAGTTACGCCGCCGCACTTCTACGTGAATCTGGCCCCTAGAGTATTACTGAACCTTTCAAGATCTTCTAGTCCCACACTTACAAGAAGTCTTTAATACAGCTGCATCCTCTGGTTCACTACCTGCAGAAATGCTCAAGGCCTTGATTGTCACACTGCCCAAACCAGGGAAAGATTCCACTACTCTGCAAAATTTTAGGTCAATATCTCTCTTAAACACGGACCTCAAGGTCTATGCAAAGGTTCTTGCTAACCGAATTGCTAAAGTGACCCTAACCTTAATAGCCCCAGACCAAATTGGGTTTGTGAAGGGAAGACAGGCACCTGATGGCATCTGTAGAATACTGAATTTGCTCTGATTAGCTGAAAGTCAAAAAATAGTTATATTTGTCAAATATAACTATTGTTTATGTTATTACAATGCTGATGTTATTAAAGGAGATGTATGTTGTGATGTATGTTGTGACCAGAGAACTCCTTTGATATTTGTTTGTTGTAAAGCACTTTGCAAAGTTTGTTTTTGAACAGTGATAAATATGCAAAACGTAAAAAAAAAAAAAAAAAAAAAATACCCACAGCCTTTTTAGCCCTAGATGCTGAAAAGGGTTTTCATAGGGTTCGTGTTTAGGGGGATATACATGTAGGATATACACAGGGGATATTTGCGTGCTACCCTAACTAAATTTGGATTTAGAGGTTTCATTCTCTCAGCTATTTTAGCTTTATATACAAATCCATCTGCACAGGTTTTAACCTCTTCAGTACTCTCCGATGCCTTTGTCATCACAAATGGCACAAGTGGCACAAGACAGAGATGCCCCTTGTCCCCTTAATTTTTTTCTCCGATAATGGAACCATTTGCGCAATCCATTAGATCCTCCACATCCATCGTAGGTATTCAAGTCGCTTGCAAACTCCATAAGATAAGATACTGACTCTTTCAGAAGTGGAATATTCTCTATACCAGGTTCTTACAACAAATATTATTAATAGAATTCGCATGAAATTGAAAATGTTATTTCCTTATAACTGGGAGTCTGATAAAATCCAATATTTGGGGATTAAATTACAGTAACTGCCAACTCCACCGCCTATATGAGGTAAATTATAAAAAGTTATTACATTCTGTTCAAGTCAAACTTTTGCAACTGAGCAAATACAAATTGTGTTTAGCTGAGCGGATTGCAACATTCAAAATGGTCATTCTGCCAAAAATTATTTATATATTTGGAACAGTGTTGATACCCTTACCAGCTGACTTTTTTTTACCACACTCAATGCCTTTCTCTGATCTTTTATATGGAAAGGAACTTTTTTCTATTCTTTTCAAACATAGATCTTGAGGCGGCATGGGTGTACCGGTAATTAAAGATTATTATAGGGTGGAATTTCTTGACCATCTGGTTAGATCTGGCTTTGGTTAAACAATGGGTATTGATCGAACATGCATGCTATGGTTAAAGGCAGAAACCTACCAATGCTGTTAATAGCATCGGCAACTAATTAACTAGTTTACTTGCCAGATCACCCCTCTATATCTGCATCCCTAAGAGCATGAAGGGACCTCTTAGATGTAAACAATAAATGCATTCATAAATCTGTGTATGATATACCACTCCAGACTTTTTAGTTCTTGATTCCGGCCCTCCCAGTAAAACCATGGTTGGAAAGTACTCCACCATAGCAGAAATCCCGGATGATGTTAAATGTAGTGATGTGTTTGGAGTTGGGCACTTAAATATAGCCTTTGTGCTTCGTATTGTGTTTCCCACTGGGAAAATGTCTTCTTTAAAATTGTCTATAGATGGTACTTGACACTGGTTCGGTTGTCTAAAATGTACGTAAGATGTAAGATATTCTCCCGGATTGCTGGCGTGACTGCGGTCAATCTGGTAACTTGCTATACATTCTGTGGCATTGCAAATCAATTACTCGTTTTTGGAAGTCTGTCTTTAAATTGATATCATGCATTATAAGGATCATAACTCACCCTTCACCGGCATTAGCTCTATTAGAACTCTTCATGGAAAGTTTCCCTACATGTTTTAGGACAGTAGTTCTACAAATATTAATACTGGCCCAATTGACTATAATGAGCCAATGGAAAAAAGATATGGCACCTACACTTGAAGAGGTTATACTAATGCCACGTACACACGATCGGAATTTCCGATGGAAAAAGTCAGACCGAATATTTTCATTGGATATTCTGATCGTGTGTGTGCCCCATCAGAGTTTTTCCTTCGGAAATTCCGATGGACTTAGAAAGAGAACATGTTAGAAATGTTTTCAGACGGAAAAAAATTCTATTGGAAATTCCGTTTGTCTGTATGGAACTCCGACGGAGAAAAAAACACGCATGCTCAGAATCAAGTCGAAGCATGCTCGGAAGCATTGAACTTTATTTTTCTCGGCTCGTAGTGTTGTACGTCAACGCGTTCTTGACGGTCGGAATTTGGTGTTACAGTGTCGGAAAAATCCACCAGAGTTTATCCCGACGGAAAACTACTAAAGGATACTTTTAGGGGCGGTAAGGGCGTCGGTGGTAAAGTGCAGCTAGTTTTAGCGGTGCTTAACTGTCACTTTAGCTGCGCTTTTCGGCCACTAGCGAGGTGCTTTTAACCCCGCTAGTGGTCCAACAAAGGGTTAATAGTGCCCATGTAGTGCAGCTGCTGAAGCTTTAATTTCAATGGGCAGGACGTTTTATGAGCGGTGTATAGACCGCTCCTAAACAGGCCCCAAAGACGCTGCTTGCAGGAATTTTTCTAAAGTCCTGCAGCGCACCGCTCCAGTGTGAAAGCACGTGGACTTACACACTGGAGTGACAGGAGAGATGCTTTACAGGCAATTTGCAGGTGATATTTTTAGCGCTAAAATGCCTGTAAAGCGCCTCAGTGTGAAAGTGGCCTTACAGTGTTCCTATGAATATTAATTTGCTATTTTATAAGTTAAAAGGGATCTGTTTCTCCACATATGGGAGGTGTGGCTAAACACTTCTAAATTGCCTACTGTCTCTTGATGTTTTTATATTGAACTAGCTGAATACCCGGCGTTGCCCGGTCTTCCTATCTTAACCTTTTGGGGAGGAAAATGAAGAGACCACAGTCCCATATACTTGCATGGGACTTGAAACAAAAACCCATCTTTTATATAAGGGTGTAGGTAAGGGTTAATTTAACTGTCATATTTTTATTTGGCATATAAGTAATATGTGTACCAGGTATTATTGAAATATTTCCAGGCGTACAGAAGTTATATGGGAACATACATTTCCCATTGATTTGCATGGGACTTTAAACAAAAACCCTGACCCTCACAAATGGGGGTAGTTAAGGGATAAATTAACTATCCTATAGTTTAAGTGGACATATAAGTAACATGTGACCAAGTGTTATCGAAATATCTACAGCCGTTATGAAGTAACATGTACAGGTAGTGCAGAATTATTAGGCAAGTTGTATTTTTGAGGATTCATTTTATTATTGAACAACAACCATGTTCTCAATGAACCCAAAAAACTCATTAATATCAAAGCTGAATATTTTTGGAAGTAGTTTTTAGTTTGTTTTTAGTTTTAGCTATTTTAGGGGGATATCTGTGTGTGCAGGTGACTATTACTGTGCAGAATTATTAGGCAACTTAACAAAAAAAAAATATATACCCATTTCAATTATTTATTTTTACCAGTGAAACCAATATAACATCTCAACATTCACAAATATACATTTCTGACATTCAAAAACAAAACAAAAACAAATCAGTGACCAATATAGCCACCTTTCTTTGCAAGGACACTCAAAAGCCTGCCATCCATGGATTCTGTCAGTGTTTTGATCTGTTCACCATCAACACTGCGTGCAGCAGCAACCACAGCCTCCCAGACACTGTTCAGAGAGGTGTACTGTTTTCCCTCCTTGTAAATCTCACATTTGATGATTGACCACAGGTTCTCAATGGGGTTCAGATCAGGTGAACAAGGAGGCCATGTCATTAGTTTTTCTTCTTTTATACCCTTTCTTGCCAGCCACGCTGTGGAGTACTTGGACGCGTGTGATGGAGCATTGTCCTGCATGAAAATCATGTTTTTCTTGAAGGATGCAGACTTCTTCCTGTACCACTGCTTGAAGAAGGTCTCTTCCAGAAACTGGCAGTAGGACTGGGAGTTGAGCTTGACTCCATCCTCAACCCGAAAAGGCCCCACAAGCTCATCTTTGATGATACCAGCCCAAACCAGTACTCCGCCACCACCTTGCTGGCGTCTGAGTCGGACTGGAGCTCTCTGCCCTTTACCAATCCAGCCATGGGCCCATCCATCTGGCCCATCAAGACTCACTCTCATTTCATCAGTCCATAAAACCTTAGAAAAATCATTCTTGAGATATTTCTTGGCCCAGTCTTGACGTTTCAGCTTGTGTGTCTTGTGCAGTGGTCGTCGTCTTTCAGCCTTTCTTACCTTGGCCATGTCTCTCAGTATTGCACACCTTGTGCTTTTGGGCACTCCAGTGATGTTGCAGCTCTGAAATATGACCAAACTGGTGGCAAGTGGCATCTTGGCAGCTGCACGCTTGACTTTTCTCAGTTCATGGGCAGTTATTTTGCGCCTTGATTTTTCCACACGCTTCTTGCGACCCTGTTGACTATTTTGAATGAAACGCTTGATTGTTCGATGATCACGCTTCAGAAGCTTTGCAATTTTAGGAGTGCTGCATCCCTCTGCAAGATATCTCACTATTTTTGACTTTTCTGAGACTGTCAAGTCCTTCTTTTGACCCATTTTGCCAAAGGAAAGGAAGTTGACTAATAATTATGCACACCTGATATAGGGTTTTGATGTCATTAGACCACACCCCTTCTCATTACAGAGATGCACATCACCTAATATGCTTAATTGGTAGTAGGCTTTCGAGCCTATACAGCTTGGAGTGAGACAACATGCATAAAGAGGATGATGTGGTCAAAATACTCATTTGCCTAATAATTCTGCACTCCCTGTATTTCCCATAGAGTTGAATGGGACTTTAAAGAAAAACCCCGACTATGGCAAATGGGGGTGGGTAAGGGTTAAACCACCTATCCTATGTTTGTTGCTGACATATAAGTAACATGTGTGCCAAGTTTCATGTTAATATCTTTAGCCGTTTGGACGTGATGCTGGAACATACATACATACATACATACATACACACACAGACACGTTGAGTTTTATATATATAGATTAGGAGGAGTTAGGATAGAACTACTTCTAATCATGACAATTGAGGATTTTTTGTTAACATTTGTTTTTTTTGCTGTTCTTGTGCCTTGCTTAATATGTTTTATAAGCTACAGGACCATAAGCAGGACTGACAATATTTACCTTGGAATTCTCATGAGCTATATCATGCCTAGGTGACACTACTTCTACTACCGTAGCCATATGCAAACTTTGTATGTAGTCTTTTTCTATAATAATCTTTAATTACCGGTACACCCATGCCGCCTCAAGATCTATGTTTGACAAGAATAGAAAAAAGTTCCTTTCCATATAAAAGATCGGAGAAAGGCACTGAGTGTGGTAAAAAAAAGTCAGCTGGTAAGGGTATCAACACTTGATTATTAATTACCTAGGTGGATGCATTATGGGTCCGAGCACTCGGTTCTTACAGCTCTGCTCTTTCAGCTACAGACTGTCAGTCACAGCTCTCTGCTCTGCTCCCTCTTCGCTCATTGGAGCACTGGTCTGTGGAGGGGGCAGGGCGGCCAGCTCAGTCTCTCAGTGGCTCGCTAAGAGGCAGAGCCGGGTGTCAGTCCAGGCACCTGGCAGGTTCCAGACTCCATTGTCGCAATGAAGCGGTGCCTGGTCCGACTTTTGTGATGTCAGCAGAGAACGGACTTCAGCCCGAAACATCTGGAACAAGATCCTTAAGGGCATCATCATCTCAAGTTATTTAAAGAAATGGACATGGGACTTTTTAGAGCATGGGATCAGTAATAGACATAATGGATAAGCAGATGGGCCTTCCTAAGTAAATAAACAGTTGCATCATCATTTAATCAAACAGGTGCTAAAACATATGTTCCCTAGAATTGGGTCTCCTGGGTAAAACAATCTAAAACTTATTTCACAGTAGACAAGAGTAGATTTGTTGCATTATAGTTTATCACACGAAAAGTTTACAGCTGTTCACTTTTTAGATATATAAGTTACAACATGATTATGAACTTCAAGATACATACTTCTGCTAGGTCACAATCCTAGGTAAAGAAAGTATTTAAAAAGAGGCTTAAAGAGACCATGTTATAAGTATATAAAGTTGTATCTGTTATTCAGCACTAGAAAGCATAAAGAAAAAAGTTATCCCAAAAAAGGGGGGGGGGGGGGGGGGATGAGATAAAAAAGAAAAAGTAAGGTATAAACTCATTGGGCCAGATTCACTTATTTCCGCGTAACTTAGCCGCGGCGTAACATATCCCATTTACGTTACACCGCCGCAAGTTTACAGCGTAAGTGCCTGATTCACAAAGCACTTACCTGTAAACTTGCGGCGGCGTAGCGTAAATCCGCTCGGCACAAGCCCGCCTCATTCAAATGAGGCGGGCACCATTTAAATTAGGCGCGTTCCCGCGCCGAACGTACTGCGCATGCTCCGTCCATAAAATTACCCGACGTGCATTGCGCTAAATGACGTCGCAAGGACGTCATTGGTTTTGACGTTAACGTAAATGGCGTCCAGCGCCATTCACGGACGACTTACGCAAACGACGTGAAATTTAACATTTTGACGCGGGAACAACGGCCATACTTAACATGGGTTACACCACCTAGAGAGCATTCTTAGTTTTACGCAAGGCATCTCTACGGAAACAACGTAAATTTAGATCGACGGGCAAAGCGGACGTTCTTGAATCGGCGTAACTAGTCATTTGCATATTCTACGCCGACCGCAATGGAATCGCCACCTAGGGCCACCTAGGGCCTAGAATTGCAGCCTAAGATCCGACGGTGTAACACAGTTACACCTGTCGGATCTTAGGGCTATCTACGCGTAACTGATTCTATGAATCAGGCGCATAGATACGACAATCGTATCTCAGAGATACGCCGTCGTATCTGTTTTGTGAATCTGGCCCTTTATTCTTAAATGTTAAAACATGGGGAGTAACTATGGTTATTAGTATAGGACTGCTTATATATAGTCTAGCTCAGGGCTCAAAATTTGAAGTCACGAGCCACTAGCCATGCCTTGAAAATTACTCGCCACCAATTGCCCCACCCAACCCCTCCCCTGCCCCTAAGTCTGCCCCTAAACACACCCTCATAAACGATCTCATGAAATTACATTGTTAAATGTTTTATGCAGAATGAAGTTACAAAAATAAATATTAACAACAATATTACATTACACAGCCCTTGTACCTCTGGACCCTTTACATTACACAGCACCCTGCACCCCTTTACACTACACTGCACCTCTGGACCCCTTTACATTACACAGCACCCTGCAACTCTGGACCCCTTTACATTACACTGCACCCTGCACCTCTGGACCCCTTTACATTACAAAGCCCTTGTACCCCTGGACCCTTTACATTACACAGCACCCTGCACCCCTTTACACTACACTGCACCTCTGGACCCCTTTACATTACACAGCACCCTGCACCTCTGGACCCCTTTACATTACACAGCACTCTGGACCCCTTTACATTACACTGCACCCTGTACTTCTGGACCCCTTTACATTATACAGCCCTTGTACCTCTGGACCCCTTTACATTACACTGCATCATGCACCCCTTTACATTACACAGCACCATGCACCTATGGACCCCTTTACATTACACTGCACCCTGCACCCCTTTACATTACACAGCCATTGTACCTCTGGATCCCTGTACATTACACTGCACCCTGCACCTCTGGACCCCTTTACATTACACAGCCCTTGCACCTCTGGACCCCTTTACATTACACAGCACCCTGCACCTCTAGATGCCTGTATGTTACACAGACACCCCCCTTAACAGTTCTGGGCCCCCTACATGTTACACAGACCCCCCTACAGTGCAGACCCCCTCCCTACAGTGCAGGCCCCCGCTACAGTGCAGGCCCACCTGCAGTGAAGACCCCCTCTACAGTATAGGCCCCCGCTACAGTACAGACCCCCCTACAGTACAGACCCCCGCTACAGTACAGATCCCCGCTACAGTGAAGACCCCCCCTACAATACAGACCCCCCTTCCTACAATACAGACCCCCCCTTCCTACCATACAGACCCTCCCCCCCGCTACAGTACAGACCCCCCTACAGTACAGACCCCCGCTACGGTGAAGACCCCCCCTACAATACAGACCCCCCCTTCCTACAATACAGACCCCCCCTACAGTACAGACCCCTGCTACGGTGAAGACCCCCCCTACAATACAGACCCCCCCTTCCTACAATACAGACCCCCCCTTCTTACAATACAGACCCCCCCCTTCAGACCTATAATGTACCTGGCTCAGAACACACACCGCAGACAGAGAGCCAGAGGTAGTGGCTTGGCGGGGGCGGTGGGGGGTGTGGGGGGGCTTTGCGAGTCGGCACATCTGTGACTGGCGCAACAATCCCCTTCTCTCACGGCTCTGATCAGTCTCGGGCAGCGGCTGTCAGCCGAGCAGAGAAGACGCCTCCCCCTCCTCCTTAATGCAGAGCACTGTATAGACATAAAGGAGGAGCGGGGGAGGCGGCTTCTCTGCTGACAGCCGCTGCCCGATCTTTACGCTATCCATCCATCCATCCATCTATCCATCAATCTGTACGCTATCCATCCATCCATCCATCAATCTGTACGCTATCCATCCATCCATCCATCTATCCATCAATCTGTACGCTATCCATCCATCTATCCATCAATCTGTACGCTATCCATCCATCAATCTGTACGCTATCCATCCATCTATCCATATATCCATCAATCTGTACGCTATCCATCCATCAATCTGTACGCTATCCATCCATCCATCAATCTGTACGCTATCCATCCATCTATCCATCAATCTGTACGCTATCCATCCATCCATCCATCAATCTGTATGCTATCCATCCATCCATCCATCCTTCGCATCACATCGATCTATCAGGCATCAATCTGTCCGCTATACATCCATAATCCTCTATCCCCTTACTCCATTATCCCCTTCCTTCACTATCCCAGGGCTCCACTTTCCCCGTCCTTCACTATCCCAGTTTTCCACCATCCCAGGCCTCCATTATCCCCTTCCTCCACTATCCCAGGGCTCCACTTTCCCCGTCCTTCACTATCCCAGTTTTCCACCATCCCAGGCCTCCATTATCCCCTTCCTCCACTATCCCAGGGCTCCACTTTCCCCATCCTTCACTATCCCAGTTTTCCACCATCCCAGGCCTCCATTATCCCCTTCCTCCACTATCCCAGGGCTCCACTTTCCCCGTCCTTCACTATCCCAGTTTTCCACCATCCCAGGCCTCCATTATCCCCTTCCTCCACTATCCCAGGGCTCCGTTATCTCTGTCCTCCACTATCCCTGTCACACTTGCCCCCTCCACATGTCACACTGCTCCCCTATCGCTGTCACAATGCCCCCCCCCCCCCACCACACCCTGGAAACCTTGGACCGACCCCTAAAATAAAATAAAAATCAATGAAAATAAATAGAAAGAAAAAAGGGGGTCTTGCTATCTGTTACAGGTGGACTGCCTGTACCCACATGATGGCGGCCCTGAGGCGGACACTGTGGGTGTGTGGAAGACAAATGGGGACACTGTCAGTGGAGGACACAAGGCGACACACATGTAGATGGGTTGAAGACACAGGGGTAAACACATGTGGGTGGGTGGAAGGCACAGGGGGACAGTGATGGTGGGTTGATGGCTCTGGGGGACACTGTGCCCCTAGTATACCTCTGCATCCTTCAATATCTCTTTGCTACTACTGTGTACCCCCTCTCCACAACTGCACCTCTGTACACCTTTACATTACACAGAAGTCATGGGGCACTATTTCTCCTACTAACACAAATGATGGGACACTATTTCTCCCACTGATACCAATGATGGGCCACTATTTCTCTCACTGATACCAATGATGGGACACTATTCCTCCCACTGACACCAATGATGGGAGACTATTCCTCCCACTGATACCAATGATGGGAGACTATTCCTCCCAATGATACCAATGATGGGGCACTATTTATCCTAATGACACAAATGATGGGACAGTATTCCTCCCAATGATACCAATGATGGGGCACTATTTATCCTAATGACACAAATGATGGGACAGTATTCCTCCCAATGATACCAATGACGGGGCACTATTTATCCTAATGACACAAATGATGGGACACTATTCCTTCCACTGACACCAATGATGGAATACTATTCCTCCCACTGATACCAATGATGGAACACTATTCCTCCCACTGATACCAATGATGGAACACTATTCCTTCCACTGATACCAATGATGGGACACTATTCCTTCCACTGATACCAATGATGGGACACTATTCCTCCCACTGATACCAATGATGGGGCACTATTTATCCTAATGACACCAATGATGGGACACTATTCCTCCCAATGATACCAATGATGGGGCACTATTTATCCTAATGACACAAATGATGGTACAGTATTCCTCCCAATGATACCAATGATGGGGCACTATTTATCCTAATGACACAAATGATTTGACACTATTCCTCCCACTGACACCAATGATGGAACACTATTCCTCCCACTGATACCAATGATGGGACACTATTCATCTCAATGATACCAATGGTGGGAGACTATTCCTACCAATGATACCAATGATGGGGCAGTATTCCTCCCAATGATGGGGCACTATTTATCTGAATGACACAAATGATGGGACACTATTCCTCCCACTGATACCAATGATGGGACACTATTCCACTCAATGATGGGACAATATTTCCCCCACTGATACCAATGATGGGACACTATTCCTCTCAATGATACCAATGATGGGAGACTATTCCTCCCAATGATACCAATGATGGGGCACTATTTATCCTAATGACACAAATGATGGGACACTATTGCTCCCACTGACACCAATGATGGAACACTATTCCTTCCACTGATACCAATGATGGGACACTAATCCTTTCAATGATACCAACGGTGGGAGACTATTCCTCCCAATGATACCAATGATGGGGCACTATTTATCCTAATGACACCAATGATGGGACACTATTCCTCCCACTGATACCAATGACGGGACACTATTCCTCTCAATGATACCAACAGTGGGAGACTATTTTTCCCAAATGATACCAATGATGGGGCACTATTCCTCCCAATGATGGGGCACTATTTATCCGAATGACATAAATGATGGGACACTATTCCTCCCACTGATAACAATGATGGGACACTATTCCTCTCATGGATGGGACACTATTCCTCCCACTGATACCAATGATGGGACACTATTCCTCCCACTGATACCAATGATGGGAGACTATTCCTCCCAATGATACCAATGATGGGGCACTATTCCTCCCAATGATGGGGCACTATTTATCCGAATGACACAAATGGGACACTATTCCTCCCACTGATACCAATGATGGGGCACTATTTCTCCCTATGATACCAATAATGGGAGACTATTCCTCCCAATGATACCATTGATGGGGCACTATTTATCCTGATGATGATACTACTGCAATTAAAATAGTCAACTAAACAATTTTTTAAAACCATTACATCTTTATTATCGTTAACGTTTTTTTTTATATATTTATGATTTGAAATGTATTAATTTGTTTCATATTATTAATTTATTTTTATTTTATCTTATCTCGATTGTATATGCAATCAACTATGCCATTATTAAACAACACTATAATAAACGGTAGTACATATATCAATTATTTATTTATTAATTCAATATTCTATTTATTCCTTTTTTTTTTATGTATGCCCATATTTTATATTATAAAATAACATTATATTTATCATCATCATTTTTTTTTTTTTTTTTTTTATGCCCATATTTTTTAGTATAAAATATTATATTTATTATTTAATTTATTAATTCATTAATTTAATTATTTATTTATTTTTAAATCTATGCCCATATTTTTAATTATCAATTAATCTTATATTTATTATCAATTTAAAATTAAAATAATAGAGTTGCTGATAATACATTTAGTTTAAAACTTACCATTTTGGTGTGCTTGGTTTAGATGCTGTCTTTTAATGGCTCTGAATGGCTGTGTGGGTGGGTATCCAAGCATGAATATTAATCGTTGGGCGGGATAGTGGGTGGGATAGTGGGAGGTATAGTGGGTGGTTTACTAAATACATGTGAAAGAGCTCTCCTGCCCGTTTTTTAAACTGGGCATGTGCAAGCGCAAGGGACACTGGGAAATGTAGTTCAATTCACTACAGCAACGTCAATCACATGAACGAGCACAGAGATACAGGAAATGAAAAGGAGAAACGAAAGTAGAAGCCACAGGTAGATTACATGATTGGATTTAAGCACTTTTAAAGCGTTTTTAACAGGAATCCTTAAACTATTCTGTCTGTATTCCTTGCAGACAGACATTTTAGCCCAAAAAATGTTTTCCTTTAGCGATCCTTTAAGCCCTCATTTTCTCCTTCCCCCCTGTTTGGGATAACTTTTTTCCACAATCCTAGGTAACCTTTTTTAAATTTTTGTATTGCCTTGGTAAATATTTCATGCAGATTATCCATTGCATGTCACTTTTTAAAGTATATATGCAGTCCATGGGTGTTTATGCATAGTATATTAGAAACTTACGGGCATTACAGACTGGCCCTGTATAGGTTGTCATGGTGCAATCACATGTAAAGCCATCCCACTGTTGTAGACATACACCAAGGTTGCCACAAGATTCTTCTGAACATGTTGTGCTTGGCCCTGGAGAAAAAAAATAAAAATAAAGCATGTATCATACGTGTAATTTTAATTTCAACATGTAGTCTTATTTATTTACTATACAACTAGGCAATGCTAAATGCAGCACTCTTACACACTTCTGCAATTTGGGATCTGACTTGTGAGTTGCATGTGAAATCCCATGTTAGTCAATGAGATCTGTCTTAATTAGCACTACTGAAGTCGCTCTGACTTCAAGGTGATGTCTATCCAACTTGTGCCCATAGACTTTATTGGAAGTTGCCTCCAAGTCAGATCCTCATTTATATTGATGTGATTTGAATCCGATATTACAGGAGGATTACCCAAGCAGTGCATGACATCTTCCCTGTATGCTGTTATCTCTGCATACCTACACAAGTAGTACTCATGTCACATCAAGTCGCCAGAAAGTCACCTGGCAAAGACACACCACAAGTCGCTCGATTTTCAGGTCGCAGTAGAGTGAACTGAGCTTTATAAGGCAGGGCTCAAAATTTCAAGTCCTGAGCTACTAGCTCAAGGCATACTCGCCACCAGTTGCCCCGCCCAACCCCTACCATGTCCCGCCCCTAATCACGCTACTAGACACGCCCTCATAAATCTCATGAAATTACACTTAAATGTTTTATGTAGAATTAAGTAATAAATATTAACAACAACTTAATCCGTGCCCAAAAATACAGCCTGGCCATGTCTACCCACCCACATTGCAGCCAGAGTCCCCCCCCCCCCCACACACACATTTTAGCCAGAGTTCTCCCCCCCCCCCCACACACACACACACACACATATTAGCCAGAGTTCTTCTCCCCCCAACACACATATTAGCCAGAGTTCTCCCCCCCCCAGGGCCGATCCTAGGGTCACAGGCGCCTGGGTGCAGAAATATTTCTGGCGCCCCCACATGGGCGTAGTCATCTTACTAACTCCTCCCCTTTACACATGTTTCTGTGGCAACGACTCAAACACAGAGATGCTCCCCTAAGGAGTCTTTGTTACCCTGAGATCCTCCAATGATCTCTTAGCAATAAACAAAATACAGAAAGAGAGTACTCTAATGGGACCTGGAGGGGGGTCTCTCTAATGGACACAAAGAGGAATTCTGTTAGAGAGTCTGTTAGAAAGAGACCCCAGACATACTACAGACACACTACAGCAGATGGTCAAAGACTGCAGACATGATACAGGAGATGGTCACAGACTGCAGACATGATAAAAGAGATGGTCAGAGACTGCAGACATGATAAAAGAGATCATCAAAGACTGCGGACAGGATACAAGAGATGGTCAGAGACTCAGGAAATTATACAAGAGATCAACGCATAAAATGTAACCTTACCAGTGCCCACCAAATGCAGACTTTTCAGTGCCCATCAAATGCAGCCTCACCAGTGCCCACAAATTGCAGCCTACCAGTGTCCACCAAATGCAGCCTACCAGTGCCCATCAATTGCAGCCTTATCAGTGCCCATCAAATGCAGCCTACCAGTATCCACCAAATGCAGCCTCATCAGTACCCACGAAATGCAGCCTCATCAGTGCCCATCAAATGCAGCCTCATCGGTGCCCACAAAATGCAGCCTAACAGTGTCCACCAATTGGAGCTTACCAATGCCCATCAAATGCAGCATATCGGTGCCCCTTCAAATGCCGCCTACCAGTGCTCACCAAATGCAGCTTACCTGTGCCCACCAAATGCAGCCTGCCAGTGCCTAGCAAATTCAGCCTACCAGTGCCACCAAATGCAGCCTGCCTTTGCCCTGCCAGTGTCCACCAACTGCAGCCTGCCAGTGTCCACCAACTGCAGCCTGCCAGTGTCCACCAACTGCAGCCTGCCAGTGTCCACCAACTGCAGCCTGCCAGTGTCCACCAACTGCAGCCTGCCAGTGCCCACCAACTGCAGCCTACCAGTGCCCACCAATTGCACCCTACCAGTGCCCCTGGATCACACAGAGCGACGACAATCTCCTACTGTCACGGAGCTTGAGTTTGAATCTGCCAGGCGGCCGCTGTAACAGTCCCGCCTCCTAGACTGGCTCGCAGCTCCTATGATACATGTCACACTGATTCAATTTCACTGCATTGGATCAGTGTTCCATCTATTACAGGAGCCGGTCTAGGAGGCGGGACTTTGTTACAGTGCTGCCCAGGGGCAAACTGACAACTCATGGGGCTCTCGGGCAATAGGAGATCATGGGTCCCCAAGGTGTAAGGAAAGGACGGAGTGTCAGGGAAATGTCCGTAGTAGAAGTACTGGCAATCTTGCCAGTAGAAGAAATGGCCATAGAAGAAGTACTGGCAATCTTGCCAGTAGATGAAATGGGAGCCATAGGCTCATCATGTGACAGGAAGATCCTTCCTGATGCCTATTTAAAGAGAGCTCTGACCATCAGGCAGTGCTGACTGGTCTTCAGCTTGTACCCTGAATCTTGCTGTTACCTTGCTGATCTCCTGTTGCTGAACCCGGCTTGCCCTGACCCTGTTCCTGAACTCTGTTATTCCCTGACTACCGGTTTCTGATCCTGGCTATTCACCTGACACTGCTACCGCCTGCTGCTTGGTACCTCGCTGCCCGCCTTCCACTTGACCCGGCTTTCTGTATGACCCCGCATCTGCTTCCTGTGCTGAGCCCTGGCAACCCCCCAGTGTCTGCGACTTGCTCCTGCGACTTCCTGCTACAAGTCTTCCAGGAACTACACCTCATCTGATATCCAGTGTCGCTGCTCCCGCGGAGTGCCTCCTACTCATCCCGGCTCGCACCTCCCGCTACTGCTGTCGGAGTCTTCATCTGCAGGCACTCGTGTTCCTCCTGTCCCTCGGTGTCCTCTGTTTCATCTCCAGCGGTGCCAGGGCGGGAGATACAAGAGAGGCCGACCTCGTCATCTCAGTCTCCCATCAGGTACATGGTTTGAAGATGGCTTCCATCATACACTCCACACTCCTCTCCTGCACATACTGCCCACTGTCATACCCTCCACACTATGACAGTGGCAGTCTATACAGGAGAGGGGTGTGGAGGGGATGACAGAGGGCAGTGTGTACATGAGAGGAGTGTAAAGGAGATGACAGTGGACAGTATATACAGGAGAGGAGTGTGGAGGGGATGACAGTGGCAGTCTATACAGGAGAGGAGTGTAGAGGGGATGACAGTGGGCAGTATGTACAGGAGAGGAGTGTGGAGGGGATGACAGTGGGTAGTATGTATAGGAAAGGAGTGTGGAGGGGGTGACAGTGGACAGTATATACAGGAGAGGAGTGTGGAGGGGATGACAGTGGGTAGTATGAATAGGAAAGGAGTGTGGAGGGTATGACAGTTAGCAGTATGTACAGTTGAGGAGTGTGGAGGGTATGACAGTGGGAATTATGTAAAGGAGAGGAGTGTGGGAGGGGATGCAGTGGCGTCACTAGGGTAGGCGTCACCTGGTGCGGTAAAATATGTCACCCCCCCCCCCCCCCCCCCCAAATAACATTTTTCAAATATTTTTTACCCTACTGTTTGCTCTCTGTTCTCCTTTCTTCCCCTTTTCTCTCTCTCCCTGTCCATCTTTCTTGTTCGTTCTATCCCTTCTTCTTTCTCTCCATTTTTCTTTGTCCCCTCCCCCCACCTCTCTTTCTCCAGAACCGGAATTCACATCTCAGGAGCCTATAGGCCAGGGGCGTACCTAGAGCATTTGGCACCCGGGGCAGATCCAATATCTGGCACCCCCCATATTAAAATGTAAAAAAAACACCCCACTGTGCCCCCTGCATACCTCTGCATCCTTCAATATCTTTTTGTTACTACTGTGTACCCCTCTCCACAACTGCACCTCTGGACCACTTTACATTGCACAGAACCCTGCATCACTGGACCCCTTTACATTACACAGCCCCCTGCATCACTGGACCCCTTTACATTACACAGTACCCTGCATCACTGGACCCCTTTAAAATTACACAGCACCCTGTATCACTGGACCCCTTTACATCTCACAGCCCCCTTCACCTCTGGACCCCTTTACATTACACAGCACCCTGCACCTCTGGACCCCTTTACATTACACAGCGCCCTGCATCACTGGACCCCTTTACATTACACAGCACCCTGCACCCCTTTACATTACACAGCGCCCTGCATCACTGGACCCCTTTACATTACACAGCACCCTGCACCTCTGGACCTCTTTACATTACACAGCCCCCTGCATCACTGGACCCCTTTAAAATTACACAGTACCCTGCATCACTGGACCCCTTTAAAATTACACAGCACCCTGCATCACTGGACCCCTTTACATCTCACAGCCCCCTTCACCTCTGGACCCTTTTACATTACACAGCACCCTGCACCTCTGGGCCCCTTTACATTACACAGCACCCTGCACCTCTTTACATTACACAGCCCCTGCACCACTGGACCCCTTTACATCACATAGCCCCCTGCACCTCTGGACCCCTTTACATTACACAGCACCCTGCACCTCTGGACCCCTTTACATTACACAGCACCCTGCATCACTGGACCCCTTTACATGTCATAGCACCCTGCATCTCTGGACCCTTTTACATTGCACAGCACCCTGCATCACTGCATCCCTTTACATCACATAGCCCCCTGCACCTCTGGACCCTTTTACACTACACAGCCCTCTGCACCCCTTTACATTACACAGCACCCTGCACCTCTGGACCCTTTTACATTACACAGCCACCTGCACCTCTGGACCCCTGCATGTTACACAGACCCCCCTTCAGTGCAGACACCCCCCCTTAGTGCAGACACCCCCCCTTAGTGCAACCCCCCCCCCCTCAGTGCAAACCCCCTCGGTGCAACCCCCCCCTTAGTGCAAACACCCCCCTTAGTACAAACCCCCCCTCAGTGCAAACCCCCCTTAGTGAAAACCCCCTCAGCGCAAACACCCCCTTAGTACATCCCCCCCCACCCCTTCAGTGAAATCCCCCCAGGTGCAAACACCCCCCCTCCCCATTCAGTACCTCAGATCATCGCAGGCAGCGCCACGGCACATGGACAGAAGGTCCCCTTGGCCTCTCCCCCTCTGTACACACAAACAGAGAGGAGGGGGTTGTGCCTGTGTGCCGACTGCCGACCACTGCTAACAGCCCGTGGCTGTGAGAGGAGGGGATGGATGGTGCTGCGGTGTCACCCCGCAACCCCCCCTCCTTGTACCTCGGCGCTCCGATTACGCGGCGCTCATTGCTGTAGTCGCGGGGGGAGCCGCCCCCCCCCCCCCCCACATGTCAGCTAAAAAAAATTAAAAAAAGTAAAGATTTTTTTTTTTTTAATCGGGATGGTGTCACCCCTCTAGCGGGTGTCACCCGGGGCGGACCGCACCCCCCTAGCAACGCCTCTGAGGGGATGACAGTGGCAGTATATAGAGGAGAATAGTGGCAGTATATAGAGGAGAGGACTGCATGCAGGAAGGAAGTGCAGATGGTATGAAGGCAGTTGTGGGGGGTGTATTTTAGTTGGGGACATATGTATTTCACACTGAGGCTTGGCTGTGTTAGTGGAAAAGCACTGCTAGTTTTAGCGGTGCTTTACTGTAGTTTTAGCGGTGCTTTTCGGCCGCTAGCGGGGCGCTTTTAACCCCTGCTATCAGCTGAAAAGGGGTTAAAAGCGCTTGCAAAGCACCGCTGCCGAAACGCTTTGCAGGCACTTTGGCAGCGCTGGCCATTGATGTCAATGGCAGTTGCGTTTTGGGAGTGCTGTATACACCACTCCTAAAGTGCCCCAGCCCATTGAAATCAATGGGCAGCGCAGCCAGGGCCGGCCCTATAATGGGACTTTTAGTGAGGCGGCCCGTTCCGCGGGCTGTGTGGAGCGTGGTGCCGGGCTGCCTGAGTGGACACTAGCGGGGGTGGGAGCAGTTAGCGAGTGAGCGGCGCTGCTGCCTGTGAGGAGCCTGGTGCCGCTGCTTGCTGAGAGGGAGAGGACATTAAGAGCGGTGGGGGGAAGCAGTCAGCGAGTGAGCGGCGCCGCTGCTCGCTATTGGTGACAGGAAGGAACGGGCGGAGAGGACACTGCCGGGCTTTCTGAGTGGACACTAGCGGGGGGGGTCTGGGGGGAGCAGTCAGCGAGTGAGCCGCTCTGCTGCCTGTGAGGAGCCTGGCGCCGCTGCTCGCTATTGGTGGTGACAGGAACGGGCGGAGAGGACACTGCCAGGCTGTCTGAGTGGACACTAGCGTGGGGGGTCTGGGGGGAGCAGTCAGCGAGTGAGCCGCTCTGCTGCATGTGAGCCCGGTGCCGCTGCTTGCTGTTAGTGGTGACAGGAGCGGGCGAAGAGGACACTGGGGGGGGGGGGGGGGGTGTCAATCAGCGAGTGAGAGGCAGGGGAGCAGAGAGATGATCTCATCTCTCACTACCCGCCCTGCATCAGGACAGTTCTGCCCTCACTTTGCACTGCAGCTGCAGGGTGTGGAACACAGCAAGTGACAAAATCCGTTGCAAATCCGCAACGTGTGGCAAGTGATGTGGCCACTTGACCATCCGCAACGTGTGGCAGGTGGCAATCAACAACAGGTGGAGTCTGAAGCAAAACTGTAAGTACAAACACACATCACAAGTTGTATGAGACATGAGAACCTGAGAGGGACTTTCCTTGCCCAGCCCTGATTAACCACTTAAAGTCCGGAAGAATTTGCCATTTTTTGCGATACGACACTGTGTCGCTTAAACTGACTATTGCGCGGTTGTGCGACATTGTATCCAAATAAAATGTATGTCCTTTTTTCCCACAAATAGAGCTATCTTTTGGTAATACTTGATCACTTCTGCGGTTTTTATTTTTTGTGCTATAAACGACAAAATAAAGACAATTTAAAAAAAAAATATATATATATATATATATATATATATATATATTTTTTACTTTTTGCTATAATAAATATCCTCAAAATTTAGAAAAATTAACTATTTTCTTCAGTTTAGGCCAATATGTATTCTTCTACATATTTTTGGTACCAAAAAAACCCCACAATTGGTGTACATTGATTAGTTTGCGCAAAAGACATTGTGGCCGCCGGCAATTTACAGGTCCCTTTATACTCCTGGATACATGTATAGAGCCCTGACAGGTCCTTGTATATGCCTATATGCATGTATAGAGCCATAACAGGTTCTCTTTATACATCTATAGAGCCATGACTGGCCCTTTTTCTTACTCCTTTATACATGTATAGAGCCATGTCAAGTAATCTTTATAGTCCTATATACATTTATAGAGCCATGACAGGTCCTCTTGATATTCCTTTACATGTAAAGAGTCATGATAGGTCCTCTATATACATGTATAGAGCCATGCCAGGTCCTCTTTATACTTCTTTATACATGTATAGAGCCATGACAGGTCCTCTTGATATTTCTTTACATGTAAAGAGTCATGACAGGTTCTCTAAATACATGTATAGAGCCATGACAGGTCCTCTTTATACATGTATAGAGCCATGACGGGTCCCCTTTAGTTATCATATAAAATAATGAATGTAGGGGCCTTTTGGTTGGCGTGATTTTTTTTTGGGGGTGGGGGGGCATTTCATTCTTGGTCCCAGGCAGCAGAATGTCTTGGGCCGGCACTGAGCGCAGCCAAACTGCTGGCAACACGCCGCTGCAGTGGCGCTTTGAATCCTTTTTCGAGCCCCGCTAGTGGCCGAACAGAGCCGCAAAAACCATGGTAAAGCGCCGCTAAAAATAGTGGAGCATTACCGCCGAAGGCACAACGACTTGGTGTAAAAGTAGCCTTATCATGCTGGAAGCATAAAGGCTAAATGTTTGCATTTAGGACACATAAATATACATACAGACATTAGTGGTTATGGACTGTTATTTTATTTATAGAGTGTTTAGGTTTTAAGTTTTGCATTGTACTGAGTTAGCATAACACAGGGTTAAATTGGATGGTCATAAATGAAGTTCACATTAAGTGGACAGAGCAAGTGGGGGTTATTTATATAGAGAGGGCTGCTTGTAAGTTTGGGAAATGTCTGTCAGCTCTGGGGGGTTTCTGCTAACTCTAATCTCCACAACCTCTCTCTCACTGCTGTCTTGTCAAGTTTACCTTGTCACCTAGCCTTCTTCACTGCAAAACAAATCCTGCTAGCAGAAACTTTGCAGCTTACCTCCCCAGACTTCCCCCAGAACAGCTCAGCTCATCTTTCTGCAGTGTGCTCTGCCTCACGATTCTCTCAGCACACGGCACTGCTGATGGGAGGGGGCGGGGAGATCTGATGCAGAGATCACACTGCGAGTGCAGGACACTACGGGGGAAGGGGAGACAGACACCAGCATCGGAGCTTCTAACTGTGCATACACCGCTAGGCAGTGTATGTAGATAGAAGCAATGGCTGCTGTCCTGTCCCCAGAGTAGCAAGTAAGCTGATCGTCCCTGCCGCCGCCGGAACACCAGGCATTTCAAAGCACACGGAGAGGAGGGAGGGAGGTGGAGCACTTTGGCGCCCCCCCCCCCTGAGTTCTTCTCCCCCCACATATTAGCCAGAGTTCTTCTCCCCCCCCCCACATATTAGCCAGAGTTCTTCCCCGCATCCTACCTGTGCTGGGTAGGAGAGGAGGAGCCGCCGCCGAATGGTTCAAACCGCGGGGAACATTACAGCTTTCAATTCAATAGCTGTGTGTTCCCCGCAGCGCGCTACTTATACAGCCCCTCCCCTCTTGTCTGGGAAACTTTGATAGACAGATCACCCATTCAATCCTGGGATGGGTGATCTGCCTATCAGTTTCCTGGAGGGGAGGGGCTGTATAAGACGCACGCTGCGGGGAACACACAGCTATTGAATTGAAAGCTGTAATGTTCCCCGCGGTTTGAATGCCGCGTCGGCGGCTCCTCCTCTCTTCGCTCGCCCCCCCCCCCCTGCTCCCAAGCAGCCAGCCATACACTTGCCAGCCCTCAAAATTTACTCGCAAAATTTTAATTTTGAGGGCTGTTATAAGGTATATTAAAAAAAAGGAAAATATTCATGTTATATGGAGTTTGATGGATTTTAGCTCCTGAAAATGTAAATAAAACTCCAAAACACCAAAAAAGGGAATGAGATGGGGGATCAAAACATTACTTATTTCAGTATTCGTTTATTATAGGGCATTTCACATATTTGTAAATATTACTCACCAGGATGGTTTTTCCAACTTAATGTGGATATTTACCAACTCCCATTTTTTCTGTTTTACCCCTGCTTACCGGGCAGTCCCTTGTGCACACTCCAGATACTCAATGCCAAAAAAGCACAAAAAGCACCAGGAGGATGTTCAGCTCACATCTCTACACTCTCCCTAGATTGACCATAACAAATCAAAAAGTTGTGTATTACATAAATATGACCTCAAATGATAAATGTAAATATTAATACAGAAATCAATGAATATGTGAACTACTAAGCGGATAGCCCAACACATAGACACACAACTACTACATACTAGGAGGAGTGCTTCTGCAATACTCACAAATAAAAAAGGAAAAGAGCGCATATAGTCCACAAGAAGAAGCCCACTCAGCACACAACACAGTCACAAGGAAAGAACAGATGAGCAGCCACAGTGTCTGGATCACCTGCTGACAGGTGAAGAGCTTGGCTGGATGCCTGAAATCTCTGCTGCTCCTGCTTAGCTTGCTCAATCACAAGGACAGCACAGTGGACAATGGTCTCCTGTAAAAGTGGGGTTGCAGGATGTGTTTTGAGGCCTCCTCCTCTTGATCTTTAATAAAGCTCTTTGATCTTTTTTACTACATTAGAGGTATGTGCTGTTTTTTCCCTTCTCTTCCATTTGGATACTCGCACACTCAGGATCCGGTACTGTCCCACTGAGATCCTCTTGTCTTCTGCCACTGCTCAGTCCCATGTGGCCATGTGACATCATTGAGAGGCCCATCGCCTCTTCCAGGTTCAGCCTCCCGATGACGAGGCTCTAGGCACACCCCACTCCTTTCTGAATAAAGGGCTATGCCTCCTGTGATATGTGAAGTGTACTGTACACATCACATGTCTAGGCTGGGGGGCGCTCATATTCTGCAAAAAAAAAAGTAAAGCGAAAAAAGAAAAGCTATTGATGTAGCAGAAGGGAGGGTTGGAGAGAAATATGTTCAAAGGGTGAAAAATTGCTTTAATTGGTAGATAATGGCTGTGGGAAGCACTTAGGGAAAGTCATGTTAATTTAGGGTCTGTGGTGTGATGGGGAAAAAGCAAAATTATGCACTTGGATATGAAATACCCTTAAAGGCCATGCAAGAAGACTTCCAAGTTCAGAATGAAAGGATGATGGGTGGTTGTGAAAATGCTTGCCCTAATGTAAAATAGAGGTACCAAAGACTTTGGAAACATATGAGTGAGGTAGCGGCTCCTGAAATTCACAACGGTTGTGAAGGACTCCCTTGCACAGAGCTGTGGGGTCACATAAATGAACTGGAGCGTATCAAAAATACAGGTCAGGCAGAATAGGTAAGAAGAGGGGGAGGGAACATTTAAAAAAAACTGATATAGTTAGGCTTTTCTTCCATTTTCATATTTATATTCATTCCTTTGTGCTAAGGGATAAGCTGGAATTTTATGCTCAGGCTGAATACAGGATTCAAACTACTCTCCAAGTTGTGATTAAATCCCATCCTTAGTCCCCTAGCCCCTGTCATTTAAATTTAAATACATCAAAGACTAACTAACTGCATCATTAATTAAAATAGGGAAGAAGGGTTTCTGGAACACATTATGAGTGGTGAGCAGCTTTTCTACTTTTGCCATAAATCTAGGTAAGGTTAACAGTATTTCCAAAAAATACATATCTTTTGAATCCTATTCTATTAATAACAATAATAACAAATTCATTTTTTTCTCAGCCAGTCCTGTACCATGACCAGTCATGTGGCGGCCTTACATCTACAGTGCCTTGAAAAAGTATTCATACTCCTTGAAATTTTCCACATTTTGTCATGTTACAACCAAAAACTTAATTTTATTTTTTTGGGATTTTATGTACAAAACCAACATTAAGTAATTGTGAAGTTGAAGGAAAATGATACATGTTTGTTCACAATTTTTTGCAAATAAATATATGAAAAGTGTGGCGTGCATTTATATTTAGCCCCCTTTACTCTGACACCCCTAACTAAAATCTAGTGGAATCAATTGCCCTCTGAAGTCACCCAATTAGTAAATAGAGTCCACCTGGGTGTAATTTATTCTCAGTATAAAAACAACCCTCAGAGGTTTGTTAGAGAACCATAGTGAACAAAAAGCATCACGAAGGCCAATGAACACACCAGACAGGTCAGTGATAAAGTTGTGGAGAAGTTTAAAGCGGGGTTAGGTTAACAAAAAATATACCAAGCTTTGAACAGCTCACAGAGCACTGAATCCATCATCCGATAATGGAAAGTGTACGGCACAACTGCAAACCTACCAAGATATGGCCATCCACTTAAACTGACAGACCCGACAAGGAAAACATTAATCAGAGAAACATAGGCATGCACAGGGGGTATGTCAGGTGTGCCTGGGCACATCCTAATCACTTTGTGAGCTGCTGACTCCCATAACTGCACAGGCTTCCCCCCAGGTTGCCACCCATAGTGCTGCTGGCTTCCCTCCTCTTCTCTCCTCTCCCACCATTTGCTGTGGGAGATGTGTCAGGATGGAGTGCGGGCGAAAGGGCTAGTCAGTATGTCATTTACCAGCCCCTTAAACTCACTCACAGTTTGTAAATTAATAGGAAGCCGCTCAGTACAGATCTCTTCCCATTCATTCACTGTCCAGTGCAGCTGAGGCTGCAGAGAAAGCCTTGTGTGTTTGAACTTTGGGGTGCACACCCTAATGCAATAGGCTGTGCACACCTATGCTGAGAAGAAGACAGGTGGTCTATGGTAACTCTGGAGGAGCTGCAGAGATCCACAGCTCAGGTGGGAGAATCTGTTCATAGGACAACTATTAGTCGTGCATTTCTACGAATCTGGCATTTATGGAAGAGTGGCAAAAAGAAAGCCATTGTTGAAAGAAAGCCATAAGAAGTCCCGTTTGCAGTTTGCGAGAAGCTATGTGGGGGACACAGAAAACATATGGAAGAAGGTGCTCTGTTTAGATGAGACCAAAATTGAACTTTTTGGCCTAAAATCAAAAACGCTATGTGTGGTGGAAAACTAACACTGCACATCACCCTGAATACACCATCCCCATCGGGAAACATGGTGCTGGCAGCATCATGTTGTGAGTATGCTTTTCTTCAGCAGGGACAGGGAAGCTGATCAGAGTTGATGGGAAGAGGGATGGAGCCAAATATAGGGCAATCTTATACAGAAACCTGTTAGAGTCTGCAAAAGACTTGAGACTGGTGTGGATGTTCACCTCCCAGCTGGACAATGACCCTAAACATACAGCCAGAGCTACAATGGAATGGTTTGGGTTTTTTCCCCCATTCGGTCGGACTTTAGAGGCAGATTGGAACAGCAGTATAAACATACAAATTATAAAAAGGTATGTGTCCACTAGCAGCCAAAGTGTGGCCAGATAGAGAGGACATTATATATACCCAAGTAGAAAAATTACGTTTAAAAGTATGACATCAAAAAATGTGTGAACCCCTGTGCGTCTTCAGGACACACTTTGGTGGGACATAGGAAAGGTCTCACTGATCCGGACATGCACTAACACCTGCACAGAGATCTTCTTGAGTGGATAACACAATACTACGATGAACATACTGGGCTAGATTCACATAGATTAGCAAATCTTTAGATCCGCGTAATCTATGTGATTTACGATCCGCCGGCGCATTTTTGCGAGGCTAGTGCAGTATTCACAAAGCACTTACCTCCAAACTTGCGCCGGCGGATCGTAACTCCCCCGGCGGAATTCAAATTCCCCGGCCAGGGGGAGTGTACAATTTAAATCAGGCGCGTTCCCGCGCCGATTTAACTGCGCATGTGCCGCCGGCGATATTTCCCAGTGCGCATGCTCCAAATGACGTCGCTAGGACGTCATTGTTTTCGGCGGCAACGTAAATTCCGGCCATCCGTATTCCCGACCAACTTACGCAAACGACGTAAAAATTTGAAACTCGGCGCGGGAACGACGGCCATACTTAACATTAGCTACCCCACATATAGCAGGGGTAACTATCCGCCGGAAAAAGCCGAACGCAAACGACTTAAAAAAATAGCGACGGCCGGGCGTTAGTTTCTGAATCGGCGGAAATCGGAATTTGCATATTCCTCGCATAAAAAACCGAAGCGACACCTAGCGGCCGGCGGGATATTGCAGCCTAAGATCCGACGGTGTAAGTCACTTACACCAGTCAGATCTAAGGGAGATCTATGCGTAACTGATTCTTATGAATCAGTCGCATAGATCCGACCGTCGGATCTCAGAGATACGCCAGCGTATCAGGAGATACGCCGTTGTATCTCTTTGTGAATCTGGCCCAAAGTGTCCACAATCGGCATATAAAGCCAAATAATTGGGCCTCCAGGGGCAATTAAAATCATATGTGATGACTTTTCCATTGAATAAGTGACACACAATGGCTAAGTTAGCATCATTGGTTACCCCGGACCATATTGCTGCCCAAAGACCAGAGCACTTTTTTGCGATCCGCCACTGCGTCGCTTTAACTGACAATTGCGCGGTCGTGTGACATGGCTCCCAAACAAAATTGGCGTCCTTTTTTCCCCACAAATAGAGCTTTCTTTTGGTGGTATTTGATCACCTCTGCAGTTTTTAGTTTTTGCGCTATAAACAAAAATAGAGCGACAATTTTGAAAAAAATGAATATTTTTTACTTTTTGCTATAATAAATATCCCCCAAAAATGTATAAAAAAACATATTTTTTCCTCAGTTTAGGCCGATACGTATTCTTCTACATATTTTTCGTAAAAAAAATTGCAATAAGCGTTTATTGATTGGTTTGCGCAAAAGTTATAGCGTTTACAAAATAGGGGGTATTTTTATGGCATTTTTATTAATATTTATTTTTTACTAGTAATGGCGGCGATCAGCGTTTTTTTCTCGGTACTGCGACATTATCGCGGACACTTCGGACACTTTTGACACATTTTTGGGACCATTGGCATTTTTATAGCTATCAGTACTATAAAAATGCATTGGATTACTATAAAAATGCCACTGGCAGTGAAGGGGTTAACACTAGGGGGTGGGGAAGTGGTTAAGTATGTTCCCTGGGTGTGTTCTAACTGTAGGGGAAATTACTGATCTTCTGTTCATACATTGTATGAACAGAGGACCAGCATTTCTCCCCTTGACAGGACCGGGAGCTGTGTGTTTACACACACAGCTCCCGGTCCCCGCTCTGTAACAAGCGATCGCGTGTGCCCGGCGGCGATCGAGCCCGACTTGTTCATTCCCGGACTTAATTGGGGTAGGCGGTACACTTTGATTGACAGCCTTCCGACGGTCGCATACAGCGCGTCACGAGTTGCCGAACGTCGTTGCGGCGCTATACGGCACCTGCGCACCGACGTTCGGCTACTTTCGGAAACTGGTGAGGCGCTGTATGCGACGGTCGGAAGGCTGTCAATCAAATAGGAACGCCCATACCCGGAAGCCCATACCCGGAAGCGGCGGGAGAACATCTATCTCAAAAAAGGTAAGTACTGCATTGATTTTAAACAAAACACCCGATTCTGCTTCCCGTAATTAGGCCCAATCTAAGGTTAAAAATGTAGTTTTTGGGTGAACCTCCACTTTAAGGTTTGACGTATGTCTTCCTTTGCTTCAATGTCTCCAACACTGCCAGAATCCTCCTTCTCTTGTGTGTTCTTTGGCGTTGCAAGAATGTTGTCTGCATAAAGCAAGCCTTGAGAGGAAAGGAAGTCCACCTCCACCTCCCGCGGCTCTGCCTCGAGTGCCCTGTTCACAATGCCACGCAGATTGTGTTCCAGCAGAAACACAAGAGGGATTGTGTCACTGATGCATGCATTGTCACAGCTCACCATCCTTGTTGCCTCCTCAAATGGTGCATCTTTTATCAGCAGCCATTGGTATGGCGAGCCACCCTGAGCCTGTCGTTGTGCCATACTCACACAGGTACTCGTTGACGGCCCTCTGCTGCATGTGCAGCCACTGCAGCATTGCCAAAGTGGAGTTCCACCTGGTGGGCATGTTACATATCAGCTGGTTTATAGGCAGGTGGAATTCCCGCTGAATTCCAGACAACCTGAAATGGCTACAGACTCTTCCATCAAATTGAGGACAGGTGCTGGCATTGCGTGAACCACCTCTGGGCCTGGCCGTGCAGAGATGAAAGAATCTCTGCTCCGGTGTGGCTCCTGTGCCCTGGACAGGCCAGCTGAAGCACTGCACTTTAATATATTGCAGTAAAAGTGTTTTGATGCACTTCAATATACTGCAGTAAAAGTGAACTAACACACTTTAATATATTGCTGTAAAAGTGCACAAATGCACTTTAATATACTACAGTAAATGTGCCAAAACGCAATTTAGTGTACTGCAGTAAAAGTGCCCTGACACTCTACACTTACACACTTCAATATACTGCAGGCAGAGTGCCCACTGACAAATGTCAATATACTGCAGTAAACCTGCCTTGACACACTAAACTGACACTAAAGTAAAAAAGGAAGGTCACACTACACTCACGCTGCACTATCACTATATGCACACTATACTAATATTTTACACTCACAATAGAATCACAATAGCACAGTTGCCCGTGGAACAACTCTCTAGTAGCAATGATCAGAGCCCTGTTTTATGTTTCTCCACTCCAATATCACTCTACAAATGGCTGCTCTGGGAAGGAACCTTTTATAGTGTGGGGTGGGTCTATGAGCAATGAGCCATGATTGGGCACAGTCATCATTACTTTCTCCAATCATGGCTCTGACAGTGTTCATTCCTTCAGCCAATCAGGGCTTCCAATGCGCTGTGCAGTGCATTTTGGGGCATTCGGCGGGCCAAACAAAAGGTTGAATGCCCCGACAATTTGGGTGTTCACCGATTGGGTGAACAGCCAATGTTCAGGCCGAACTTCTGCTTGGCCAGAATTTTTGCCCAACAGTAGTTCTTATTGCTTTTCTAGTTTAGTCCATACATTTAGCCAGCATTTTAATTTAAAGTCAGGATCCATTTACATTTTTATGTAAAATCTAATGAACTTCTCTTTACTCCTTTTTAGTCTGCAAAAGATATCATGGAAGTGTTTTGGTTCAACACATAGAAAAATATGTTACTTTTGCCAAACGTCTTGTGAGCTGATGACTTCCAGATCTGTTATAGGGATGGAGGTGAGAAGGGAGAACTAATAATGAGAGGTCTGTGCAGGGCTGCTGTTAGAAACCACAGGGCCCCATATAGACAACCTGACACGGGCCCCATACAGCCAATGCTTCAGTTATGATGAGCACAGTGAGTAATAGGTAGTGATCACTCATGGCTTTAATTCAGGAAAGGTAAGGGCTGGTAAATATGACTGACGGGAGGGCCCGTGGAACCAAGAATCCTTTGGAAAGGTTAGGAAACCCCTTTTTCAGCACCTTTTACTGTATGCCTTATCCTGGCACAGAGTGACTGTGAAAGTACATCTTGGATTACTTAAAATGGGACAGTAATATTTATCCACAATATCTCCCAGGATATATGTAAAGACTATTCTTGATTTGTTTGATTCTGAACTCAACATGTAAGTTGAGAGAGCAGATCACATTGGCCTCTGTACAATGTAGGAGACATGCCGACTCCTGCTGGAGCTCCTGCTATTGTGAGAAGGTGTCCCGTGTTTATACTTATTATAATGTATAATCTAGTGTGTGAAGCTCGGTGAGAACAAGTCTGACCTGTAGTGAAATCCTGACGGGCACGGAGTCACATCAGCTGCTTTAAGGGATTCGTTTATTTTATGTTTCTGGTTACAAATGTATTGTTAGAGTAATATGGGCAGGAGGGCAGAACCTCTTTAACTGTGTATAGGACTTGTATTTTGGTTCTTTTTTTTTTTACACTTCAGTCTCTACCTCATATAGTGTGCATTTATATGCTCATGTTCTGCGTGCCAGCCCATTGCATCTCTATTTTGGTTTTGCATCATTAGTGTCTCTACTTCTTGTGTAAGTTTTTTTTTTTTTTTTTTTTTCCTTATTGTATTGTTTCTTTAAATATATATTCACTCCTTTTGCTTAAAATATACAAAAGTTGTACCGTTACAGCTTCACCCCCTTATTCATCCCTTTCCCCCCCCCCCTCCCCCTATCTCACCTAAAACAATCTCTTTGTACCTCTAATTTTTCTATGATGACTTTAAATATCTTCTCTTAACTTTTCCGCGTAACTCCATGATTTCTTAAAGGTCCTCCAGTTGTCCCATTTCGTATTTTGTAAAATGTTATTGCCCTCTATGTCCTCTTTCAGTTCTTCCATTTTTTAGGTTTCTTCGACCGCATCAATCCATTCCCAGATTGATGGGCACTCCACCTCTTGCCACCCCCTTGGAATTAATCTTTTAGCGGCGTTCAGTAGGTGCGGTACTAGCGATTTTTTTATAGCTTTTAATGCCTTCTTCCCCCCCGTGGAATACGACAACCCATGGGTCCATCTTTATCCTTTTTTTTGTGATCTCTTCCACGCAGGCCAATATTTTTTCCCAGTACCTCTTTACCTTAGGGCATCCCCACCAAAGGTGAGCCATATTTCCTGGTGATCCGCAGCCCCTCCAGCACTCACCTGTTTGCCCTTCTTTAAATTTTCTTAATTTGTCTGGTGTCATGTACCATCCAGCTATACATTTAAAACACATCTCCGCAGTGCGGCTATCTACCGCAGAGGAGTGTGTCAGAGTCAACATTTTCTCTATTGTGGTCCTATCCCGCTGTGTCCCAAGTTCCCTTTCCCATTTTTTAATGAATGGAGGTATGTTCTGCTCCTCCATCTTCAATAGTATCCTATATAGCCCCGAAGTGATTCCTCTAGCTCTTTTTGTGGAACAAATTTTTTCCAGTTCCAATAACTGATCTCCTGACCTCAATGGATGTGGGAGATCTTGGATAAAATGGTTTAGTTGCTGATACCTCCATTCATTAATTTTCATAATTTTTTTTTTAAGTTTTAACTCCTGTAGTGTTAAAATATGACCTTCATTCATTATATCCCTTAATTGTATAGTGTCCTCTTTAATCCAATTTCCTCCCACTTGTGTTTTACCTGGTGCAAAATAGTCATTATTCTTCAGTGCTATAAGGGGTGAATTGTATTCCTTCACAGTTTTCTTATAAACAGTGTCCCAAACTTTAAGTGCATTTTTAGTTATCTCGTGTATATTTTTATCTAATGTCCTAAATTGGGGAGGGTTCCAAATTATCTTATCTAACCTTACCTGTGATAATTCATTTTCTAAACTTACCCACCTTTTTTCTTTGTTGACTCTGGCCCACTCCACCACTCTTGTTAATACTACCGCCTCATAGTATCCCTTAACATCGGGGACCGCTAGTCCCCCCTTTTTTTTTGGTTGTTTTAGGGTCTGAAGTGATATCCTGTGTTTCCTATTTCTCCATATGTAATTCATAATTAGTTTTCTAAGGGCAGAGAACAGTGTTCCTGGGAGGGCAATGGGAATCATCTGGAATTTATATAAAATTTTTGGTAAAATAACCATTTTGCAGTAATTAATTTGTCCCATCCACGATATTGCTCTATTTTCCACCCTTTTTGTTTCTGTCTTAATTTCATTTAGTAAGGGGATGAAGTTTATCAGATAGATCTTCCTAATTGATTTTGCTAATAATATCCCTAGGTATTTAGGTTCTTTAACCCAAGCAAATTGGTACTTCGTTTTCAGGAGTTGCTCTTCTATCTTGCTTATGTTTATGCTCATGATCTCTTTTTTAGTGATGTTTAATTTAAAGTTTGAAATTTCTCCATATTCGCAGCCATGGGCGTCCGCTGAAATTTTTTCAGGGATGGGGCGCTTCGGCAGTCAGAGAGACAATCGCATTTAACCCTTTCTTCAAACGCTAGTGGGCTGTAAAAGCGCCCGCTAGTGGCCGAATAGCGCAGCTAAAACAATGGTAAATCGCCACTTTTTAGAGGCACTTTACAGATAACACAGCCAGCTGGCAGTGTGAAATAGCTCTGTGTGTGAAATAGAGATAATTCAGCTTCACTCCATGCCCATATAAATATAGCCTAGACAATGTACAGGCCTCCTTCAGCACAGATGGACCCCCCCCCCTTAAGCACAGACCCCTCCATTCAGCACAGACCCCTCCATTCAGCACAGATGGACCCCCCCTTCAGCACAGACAACCTCATTCAGCACAGACCCCCTTTCAGCACAGATGGACCCCCCTTCAGCACAGATGGACCCCCCCTTCAGCACAGATGGACCCCCCTTCAGCACAGACCCCTCCATCCACACAGACCCCCCCTTCAGCACAGATGGACCCCCCCTTCAGCACAGATGGACCCCCCTTCAGCACAGACCCCTCCATCCACACAGACCCCCCCTTCAGCACAGATGGACCCCCCCTTCAGTACAGATCCCCCTTCTGCACAAATGGACCACCATTGAGCACAAACCCCCCCTTCAGCACAGACGGACCCCCCCTCCCCCATCCCATTTAGTACCTCAGATCAGCGCGGCACAGCAGGTTCCCTCCCCCTGTGTACACATAAACACTGGAGGGGGAGGCGGCTTCGCTCTGCTCGCTGTGCCTGTGTGACATCCGGCCCAGGACCGCTCAGGCAGCCTGCAGCCGCGGAGAAGGGGATGGTTGGTCAGGTGCAGTGGTGTCACCCCGCAACAGACCACCCCACTGCCCCCCCTTGCAACACCACAGCCAGCAGCTCGCCTCTCTCTCCCTGTTCTAACCTGCCTGTCACCACGGCGCTGTTACTGCTTCAGTCACGGAAGGGTGTTCACTCTTCAACACCTTCTAGGTTTTTCAGGGGAGGTCAATTGCCCCCCCTTGCCCTATGGAGCGGATGCCCATGTTCGCAGCATAGATTTAAAAGGTTTGGAATTGATGTTTTGGGTTCCACTAAGTAGAAGAGGACATCGTCTGCAAAAGCAGCAAGTTTGTGTTCTTCCTCTCCTATTTTGACCCCTTTTATTTTTTGAGAGTTTCGAATCCTGGCCAGCAGGGGTTCCAATGAGAGCACGAACAGTAGTGGCGACAAAGGGCACCCCTGCCTTGTGCCGTTTCTCATTAGGAAGGTTTGAGAGAGACTGCCATTTATTTTTATGGGGGACCTGTAGAGGGTGCCAATCCACTCCATCATCCTCTGTCCAAACCCCATTTCCTTCAGGGTGGGCAACATAAGTCCCCAGTCTACCCTGTCAAACACTTTTTCTGCGTCTATCGACAGGAGTAGACCTGGGGACCCCATTGCCTTCATTCTCTGGAGAATCAAAAGTGTTCTTACCCCATTGTCTCTCCCCTCTCTTCCTTGAATAAACCCTGTCTGATCCGGGTGCACCAATTTTGTCATTTCCTGTCTAACTCTCCCGGCCAGTACCTTTGCAAACAGTTTTAAATCTGTATTGAGCAGAGATATCGGCCGGTATCCCAAACAATTTCCGGTATCCTTACCTTCCTTAGGGATTACGGTGATAGTTGCCTCTGATGCCTCTTTACTTAGTTTATACTCCTTTCCAAGACCATTGAAATACTGGCATAGCCTTGGCAGAAGTATCTCCTTACATTTTTTGTAATACATTACTGTAAAGCCGTCTGGTCCCGGACTTTTACCTGAGGCTGAGCTTGTTAGTGCTAATTTAATTTCGTTTTCTGTAATTGGCCTATCCATCCCTTCTGCGTCTACTTGACAAATTTTTGATAGCCCTGCTTCTTCTAAAAATGCTGTGGTTTTATTTTCTTTCTCACCTTTTTGCCAGTTTTTTTGTTCTACTGAATATAGTTTTTCGTAGTATAATCTAAATGTTTCAGCAATGTCTTTTGTTGTATGTAAGACCTCTCCTTTTTCGTTTTTAATTTTATCTATATAGTTCCTTGATTTTTTTTTTTTTACCATCCGAGCCAGATGTTTGCTTGTTTTATTTCCCCACCTGTATCTTTCCCTTGCTATTAGGTTAAATTCCCCTCTTGTTTCCTGGTCAACGAGTTCTTTAAGTTTGTTCCGCTTATTAACTAGGTTCAGATATAGATCTCGTTGTTTTCCCGTTTTCTTATGTATTTGTTCTAAGTTGAAGATCTCGTCTATTAGTTTTTCCTTTTTACTGTTCTTTTCTTTTTTCCTCCTTGCTCCTTCAGAAATTAAAACCCCTCTAATCACCGCCTTGTGGGCGTCCCATAATGTTGCTGCCGAGATTTCATCTGTCTTGTTTGTCTTAAAATACTCCTCTAGTTCTTTTTTAACCCTCATTAGACTTTTCTCTTCTATTAATAGTTTCTCATTTAGTCTCCAATTTTGATAGGACCTTTGATTGCCTATAATATTTATGGATATGCTAATAGGGGCGTGATCGGAAATCGTCATGGTCTCTATTCTCGTTTCTAACATTCTATGCTCGACGAAAATGTGGTCGATCCGAGAATAGCTCTCATGAACATGGGAATAAAATGTATAGTCTCGTTTGCTTGGGTTAAAGATCCTCCATGTGTCTACTAGTTGACTTCTATGTAGACTACCCTTTACCTTTCTTAATTGCATTTCTTGGGTTTCTAATGTCTGGTATGTCTTATCAACCTTTGTGTCCATACAGAAGTTTAGATCTCCTCCCAGTATTATCTTTCTCCTCCTAAAATCTTTTAATTTCCCTAATATTCCCAGAAGGTATTTCATCGGGGAGGTGTTCGGCGCGTATATATTTACGAGAGTATATTCCTCCTCCTCTAGTTTTCCCCTTAAGAAGAGGAATCTCCCCTCTGGGTCTGTCAATCGATCTGTTAGTACAAACTGAGTCCCCTTGGCTATTCCAATTGCTACCCCTCTGGCCCTTTTAGAAAATGGTGTCACCATAATACCATATGGGAAAGTCAGGGGAATATAACCTTATATTTGATCCTAGTGTAAGATGGGTTTCTTGTAGAAGAGCTATGTCTGTCCTATACCTCTTCAATTCCTTTAACACCTTATGTCTCTTGGATGGGCTATTGAGACCTTTCACGTTGTATGATAGGCATTTAATTACTGGCATCTTTGATGTTGGTTACGCTTTCTTCTGATTGTTTTGGTGAGATAGGGTATCTTCCATCCCTCCGATCCCTCCCCCCCTTCCTCCCTCCCCCCCCTTCCACCCTCCCTCCCACCTATCCTCCCCCCCCTTCCACCTTTCCTCCCTCCCCCATATTTGGCCTATTAAAGACCCCTGAACCATCTTCCATGTCTTGGTTCAGATCCCCCTGGGTGGGGTCTGAGATTGCCTCCCCCCCCTCCCGGTTTTTCCACCCGGGAGAGGGGGGGGGGACAGGCCCGAAGCCCAAGATCAGAGAGAAGGCTAAACCAGAAACAAGAGAAAAAAAGAAGAAAAACGGGGGCATCAGAAGAAGCCCAGAAAAGAAAAAAGTGCAACTAGAGAAAGCAAAGAAAAGGGGGGGGGGGTTTCATTCTCCCCCCTCTCCCTCCCACCCCCGCTTCCCCTTCTACCCCCAACCTGGCAGGTCAGGGACCTGAATATCTAATTTCTTACAGAATTCATTCAAATCCTCCGGGAATCTTAATATCGCAGATATCCCCTCTTTTGTTCCAATTAGGCAAGCAGGGAAACCCCAGTTATACTTAATATTCCGGTCTATCATCTGTTTTAAGAGCGGTTTTAACAACCATCTCCTTGCCAGGGTTTCTGGGGCCACATCGGTGAATATCTGCAGTTCCGTCCCTTCAAACACTAATGGGGGTTGTCCCCTCAGCTTCTTCCATATTGCTTCTTTATCTTCATAGAATCGGAACCTTATTATGACATCTCTTGTTCGCTCAGAGGTCACTCTTTTCGGATTTCCTACTCGATGAACCCTTTCGATCCTGATTGGATTGTCTATTGTTCTTTCCAGTAGTGGATTAAATATTGTCTGCGTTATTATCCTGAGGTCCTCGCCCCTCTTCTCTGGTAGGGACCTTATCCTCAAGTTTTGTCTCCGGCTTCTGTTTTCCTGATCCTCCAATTTGTAGAGAATTTGCCTCTGTTGTAGTTGAATCTGGTCAATCTGGGCTTTTAGTGTAATTGATTCCTGTTCTTGTTTCTCTATTTGTTCCTCTGCTGTTTCTATTCTGGAGAGCATGTGGCCAAAATCAGTCCGTAAGTTCTGTATTTCACTTTTTATCACGTTCTCCAATCTTAACAGCATCTCTGCCATTTCTCCTTTTGAGGGGGACTGAGTGTCTGCGCTTCGTTCATCCATCCTGCTACTTTCCAGTCCACTTCCTGTGGGCCCTTCCTCTCTTAAAGGAGTTCTCTGACCTAAAAGTTTTAACCCCCGCTGTGCCCGGGCTGTAAAAAAATAGAAAATAAATTGTCACTTACCTGCCTACGATCCCCCGTTGTTCCGATATCGCCGTCCCGTTCTCCGGTCCCGGGCCCCTTCCGCTTCCTGTGTGTCGGTGACTCATAGTGCGCTCAGCCTATCAGCGGCCGCAGCAATGTCCCGTCGCGGCCACTGATAGGCTGAGCGCACTATGAGTCACCGACACACAGGAAGCGGAAGAGACCGGGACCGGAGAACGGGACGGCGATATCGGAACAACGGGGGATCGTAGGCAGGTAAGTGACAGTTTATTTTCTATTTTTTTACAGCCCGGGCACAGCGGGGGTTAAAACTTTTAGGTCAGAGAACTCCTTTAATTCAATAGATGTTTCAATAATAATTCAATAGATATTACTCTGGGGTTTCTTATTTTCGGCCTTTTTAACTTTATTCACTTGTTGTTGCTTTGTTGCTCCCTGGGCACCAGGAGCACATGGGCTCTCCCCTCTGGTCACAAATGGCCTTATTGAGCTTGTTGCTGTTGTATTGCTTGGAGTAGTTGGGGGACCCCATTTTGTTGATCTACTCGTCATTCTGCTCATGTTAGTCTCCTTCCTTCTGATTCTCTTCCCCAGCTTGACCTCTTATCCCCAACAGATTAATGCAGAATCTAGTGTAAAGGGAAAAACCGGTATGGAGTGCCGGACTGGGTTGGACCAGTAGGGATTTGCTATTTTACTTTTATTTCCCCCCCCCCCTCTACCCCCCTCTTGGCTCCTACCCTACTAATATTATCTCAGTTTTCAGAGGTTCTAACCGTTTAAACGGCGCTTATCAATATACCAATATACCCAATACCCAATATTTATGTGCACAGAGGGCAGGGAGAGAGAGAGGGGAAGAGGAGGGTCACCTTCTAGCCATTTGTTTATGGGGCTTATGGAAAGAAACAATTGTTGAGCTTCAGATTTCTCCAAAGTTCTTTCTCCCTTTTGTCCCCCACTCCCCTCTCCTTTTAATCCAGGAATGGTATACAGACAGTCAGTTCTTCAGATAGTCTGATTATCTGGGTATTTAAAGCCAGGGAATAGGAATACTCTCGGGGTGAACGTGAGCAGTGACCTCTTTTCGGAGCAGGAGAGAGCAAGAAGACCCCCCAAATAAATGGTCTCCTTGATAAAGCAAAACAAATGAGATAGTAAACAGCGAGGGGGTTTGTATTTTGGTTCTAATAAACAGTCCATGTTCAGCAATCAAACGAGTATCATCTTGTTTGTAGTTGTCAGTGGTTGGAATATCTGATATCTATATTCAGACTGGGAGGAAGCGGTATATGACAAAAGCACTCAAGTGGAGTGTGGGACGTTTCGTTACAATGACATTTACCGGGCCCTTCCACCACTCTCCATCTTGAAGCATGCTATTGTGTGCCTGCAGCTGCCAGTGGGAAGGATAAGAGGAAAGCCGGAAGCACTGCAGGGGGTATGGGGCACACAGGGGGGTCTGAGAAGCAGGGGAAATATATGGTGCAGAGGAAAGGTGAGGGGTGTGGTGTGGGGGCAATTACTAAAACTGATCCCTGCAGCAGCTGAAAGCATCGGTAGAGAGAGGCAAATAAGCCAGCTTTCAGCTGCTGCAGAAAAAGCCATACAGGTGATTGGTTCCAGTTTTTTGCCCCCACCCCCACATCGAACACTTTCCCTGCCCACATCCGATTCACCCTGCAACCTGAACCCCCTGCTGGCTTTGGCCCTGTACAGAAGGACTGGTGGCACTCCCTTATCCATGGACCTGGGTCTGCATTCTTTGCTGCACATCAGAAATAAAGGAGGAGGGCTGACATGAAATGCTTAGGAATTCAGAGATCTTCTGTCATGTCAAAAATGAAACTTAGAAGCATACCATATTTCTGGCACATGAATGCTTATTTTTCTAACCTTGTAGCATGATTAACCACTTCCCTGGACACAGTGGGTGACAGATCGTGCCACATATGATATCCAACCAGAGCAACTAATGTCCCACCCAGCTGTTATTTGACTATAGGCAGCGCAGGAACTGGTTAAAAGAATAAAACATGTATTCAAGGAAGTACTGCATATGTTACATTTTCCCTCCGCATGCACTTTAATCTTACCATCGCATCCCCTTACTACTGGACCAAATCGATGGAGAGCATCAGTCAAGAGATCTGGAAGGCGTCCATTAAGATCCACAGAAGCAAGACATCCCTGGAAACCATCTCGAGATGCAACAAGCTTTGGAAGAGTGACATACATATTCCTTGGAAGGCCACCAATATACAGTTCACCTAGATAAAAATGAGAAGAGTAGAAGCAATAAAGAGGTTAGTAAAAGCAAAGAAATACATTGAAAGCATAAAAGTACAATGATAAAAGGTAATAGAAAAAAAAAAAAGTTTTGAAGAAAATAGATTCCCCCATTTAATTGACCATTTACTTGTGATCAATGTGGGAAAGCAGGTGTTTCGTTACATGTATGACTTTAAGAGATATGCATAAAGAAAGTGCAGTGCTGATAATGGTGAACAAATATAAGATGAATTAACCACTTCCAGACCTTAGGGCTCTTTCACACGTCCGTTCGTCCGTTTTTTGGACGTCCGTTAACGGACCGCAATGCTTCCCTATAGGTTAACGTCCGTTAGCGGATGAGCATCCGCTAACGCCCGTTAGCATCCGTCTGCGTTAAGTTCCGTTTTTTTGGACGGAAGAAAACCCTATTTTTCTTCCGTCAAAAAAACGGAACGGACGAAAAACGGATGATCCGTTTACCATCCGATCCGCTAACGCCGTGTGCGGCGTTTGGTATGAATCCTGAGGGGGAAGTCCCCGCCGGATTTTAAATACAAATCCGGCATGGGTTCCCCCCCTCGGGAGCATACTGGGCCCTTAGGTCTGGTATGGGTTGTAAGGAGTCCCCTACAATCCATACCAGACCCGTATCCAAAGCACGCTACCCGGCCGGCCAGGAAAGGAGTGGGGACGAGCGAGCGCCCCCCCCCCCTCCTGAGCCGTACCGGGCTGCATGCCCTCAACATGGGGGGGGGTTAGGTGCTCTGGGGCAGGGGGGGCGCACTGCGGCCCCCCCACCCCAGAGCACCCTGTCCCCATGTTGATGAGGACAGGGCCCCTTCCCGACAACCCTGCCCGTTGGTTGTCGGGGTATGCAGGCGGGAGGCTTATCGGAATCTGGGAGCCCCCTTTAATAAGGGGGCCCCCAGATACCAGCCCCCCACCCTAAGTGAATGGATATGGGGTACTGACGTGTGAAAGAGCCCTAAGGGCCCTAAGGGCTCTTTCACACGTCAGTTCAGTTTTTTAGATCAGTTTTTTTTTCATCAGTTGATCCGTTTTTCCATCCGTTTTTCATCCGTTTTTTGTCAGTTTTTCATCAGTTTTTCCATCAGTTTTTCCATCCGTTTTTTCATCCGTTTTTTTTTTTTTTGGGGGGGGGGTTTTTTACATACAGTGCCTGCCGCCGAGAATGTGTTTTTAGCACGACGGCATCGCGCTGATTCTCGGCGCCAGGGTGCCGACATCTCGCACTCGCTGGAATAGTAAAAGCACATGCCAGCAAGCACGTCATAGAAGCGACGGGAGATCCGACTTGGATTCCCGCCAATTCTACACGTGTGCGGCGTTTTTTTATGAATCCTGAGGGGGAAGTCCCCGCCGGATTTTAAATAAAAATCCGGCATGGGTTCCCCCCTCGGGAGCATACCGGGCCCTTAGGTCTGGTATGGGTTGTTAGGAGACCCCCCCCTACGCCAAAAAAATGGCGTAGGGGGTCCCCCTACAATCCATACCAGACCCGTATCCAAAGCACGCTACCCGGCCGGCCAGCAAAGGAGTGGGGACGAGCGAGCGCCCCCCCCTCCTGAGCCGTACCGGGCTGCATGCCCTCAACATGGGGGGTTGGGTGCTCTGGGGCAGAGGGGGGGGCGCACTGCGGCCCCCCCACCCCAGAGCACCCTGCCCCCATGTTGATGAGGACAGGGCCCCTTCCCGACAACCCTGGCCGTTGGTTGTCGGGGTATGCGGGCGGGAGGCTTATCGGAATCTGGGAGCCCCCTTTAATAAGGGGGCCCCCAGATACCGGCCCCCCACCCTAAGTGAATGCATATGGGGTACATTGTACCCCTACCCATTCACCTGGAGGCAAAAAGTTAAAGTTAATAAACACGACACAAGGGTTTTTAAAATAATTTATTAGTTTGCTCCGGAGGACCCCCCCTGTCTTCTTTATTAGCTCCTTCACCAGGGGGGCTTCTTCTTTGACGTCTTCGGGTGGGGGCCGCTCTTCTTCGCCGCCGTCTGGTTCTCTTCCACCGCCGGGGGGGTCGCTTTTATAAAAGCGCGCCCCCCCCGGCGGGTTTCCTCCGACGTCTTCGGTGGGGGGTGGTGTGCTTCTTCTTCCGCTATCCGGGGGGGTCTTCTCCGCTATCCGGGGGGTCTTCTCCGCTCTCCGGGGGCCTTCTTCTATGTTCGCCGCTCTCCGCTGTTGACTCGGCGCACCCCGGTTCTTCCTCCCGCTGTCCGGTGCCTTCTCCTTCAGCGCTGAACGTCTTCTTCTTCCGTGCTGTGACGTCGTCTTCTTCTTCTTCTCTTCTCCCGATGTTGACACGTCGCCTCTTCTCGCTGCAATGACGGGTACGCGGCTTGCATCTTACTTATATAGACCTCACAGTCCCATCATGCTCTGTACCTACCCATGTGATACCTACCCACGTGGGTAGGTACCGGAGCATGATGGGACTGTGAGGCCTATATAAGTCCGATGCAAGCCGCGCACCTGTCATTGCAGCGAGAAGAGGCGACGTGTCAACATCGGGAGAAGAGAAGAAGAAGAAGACGACGTCACAGCACGGAAGAAGAAGATGTTCAGCGCTGAAGGAGAAGGCACCGGACAGCGGGAGAAAGAACCGGGGTGCGCCGAGTCAACAGCGGAGAGCGGCGAACATAGAAGAAGGCCCCCGGAGAGTGGAGAAGACCCCCCAGGTAGCGGAGAAGACCCCCCCGGATAGCGGAAGAAGAAGCACACCACCCCCCGCCGAAGACGTCTGAGGAAACCCGCCGGGGGGGGCGCTTTAATAAAAGCGACCCCCCCCCCGGCGGTGGAAGAGAACCAGACGGCGGCGAAGAAGAGCGGCCCCCACCCGAAGACGTCAAAGAAGAAGCCCCCCCTGGTGAAAGAGCTAATAAAGAAGACAGGGGAGGCCTCCGGAGCAGACTAATAAATTATTTTAAAAACCCTTGTGTCGTGTTTATTAACTTTAACTTTTTGCCTCCAGGTGAATGGGTAGGGGTACGATGTACCCCATATCAATTCACTTAGGGTGGGGGCCGGTATCTGGGGGCCCCCTTATTAAAGGGGGCTCCCAGATTCCGATAAGCCTCCCGCCCGCATACCCCGACAACCAACGGCCAGGGTTGTCGAGAAGGGGCCCCGTCCTCATCAACATGGGGACAGGGTGCTCTGGGGTGGGGGGGGGGGCCCGCAGTGCGCCCCCCCCTGCCCCAGAGCACCCAACCCCCCCATGTTGAGGGCATGCAGCCCGGTATGGCTCAGGAGGGGGGGGGGGCGCTCGCTCGTCCCCACTCCTTTCCTGGCCGGCCGGGTAGCGTGCTTTGGATACGGGTCTGGTATGGATTGTAGGGGGACCCCCTACGCCGTTTTTTCGGCGTAGGGGGGGTCTCCTTACAACCCATACCAGACCTAAGGGCTCGGTATGCTCCCGAGGGGGGAACCCATGCCGGATTTTTATTTAAAATCCGGCGGGGACTTCCCCCTCAGGATTCATACCAAACGCCGCACATGGTGTTAGCGGATCGGATGGTAAACGGATCATCCGTTTTTCGTCCGTTACGTTTTTTGACGGAAGAAAAATAGGGTTTTCTTCCGTCCAAAAAAACGGAACTTAACGCAGACAGATGCTAACAGACGTTAGCGGATGCTCATCCGCTAACGGACGTTAACCCATAGGGAAGCATTGCGGTCCGTTAACGGACGTCCAAAAAACGGACGAACGGAACGGACGTGTGAAAGAGCCCTTGGGTGTTTTTCAGATTTGGTGTTTGCAAGACTAAAACAGTTTTTTCTGCTAGAAAATGACTTAAAACCCCCAAACATTATATATATATTTTTTTCTAACACCCTAGAGAATAAAATAGTGGTCATTGCAATACTTTTTGTCACACCGTATTTGCGCAGCGATCTTACAAGCGCACTTTTTTTGGAAAAAATTCACTTTTTTTTATTCAAAAATAAGACAACAATAAATTTGGCCCAATTGTTTTATATATTGTGAAAGATAATGTTACGCCGAGTAAAATGATACCCAACATGTCACGCTTAAAAATTGCGCCCGCTCGTGGCATGGCGTCAAACTTTTACCCTTAAAAATCTCGATAGGCGATGTTTAAAAAATTCTAGAGGTTGCATTTTTTGAGCTACAGAGTAGCTCTAGGGCTAGAATTATTGCTCTCGCTCTAACGATCGCGGCGATACCTCACTTGTGTGATTTGAACACCGTTTTCATATGCGGGCGCTACTCGCGTATGCCTTCGCTTCTGCGCGCGAGCTCGTCGGGACGGGGCGCTTTAAAATTATTTTTTTTGTTTTCTTATTTATTTTTATTTATTTTATTACTTTTTACACTGAAAAAAAAATGTATCACTTTTATTCCTATTACAAGGAATGTAAACATCCCTTGTAATAGAAAAAAGCATGACAGGTCCTCTTAAATATGAGATCTGGGGTCAAAAAGACCTCAGATCTCATATTTGGGCTTAAATGCAAAAAAAAAAAAAAAAATTTGGAAATGTAATTTTTTCAAATGACAAAAAAAAAAATTGTCTCTTTGAGGCCGAGTACTCACGGCAGGACATGTCCGATGAAAACGGTCTGCAGACCGTTTCCATCGGACATGTCTGGCCGGGGACTGCCCGGGGACTTCTGTTCGATGGCTATACACACCATCGAACAGAAGCCCGCGCGTAAACATTACGCGGGGCGTGTCCGCGGTGTCGCCGCGTCGATGACGCGGTGTCGCCGCGACAATGACGCGGCGACGTGGGCGGGCCGCCTTAAAAATGCTTCCACGCATGCGTCGAAGTCATTCGACGCATGCGAGGGATGCGGGTGGCAGGACATGTACGGTAGGTCTGTACAGACGACCGTACATGTCCGGGCGGACAGGTTTCCAGCGGACTGTTTTAAAACAAGTCCGGGAAACAGTTGTCCGCTGGAAACCTGTCCGCTCCGCCTGAAAATGGTCCGCTCGGGCCAACACACGGCCAAACATGTCTGCTGAAACTGGTCTGCGGACCAGTTTCAGCAGACATGTTTGGTCGTGAGTACGGGGCCTCAGAGGCTGGGCAGGACTGACGTTTTGACGTCACTTCCGCCCAGCAGAGCTATGGGGACGGGCGAAGGAGATTTTTCCTTCAGTCTCGTCCCCGCTCAGCTGCCGAACGGTCCCGATCGCCTCCGCCGCTACCGACGGCTCCGGTAAGCGGCGGAGGGCGCGGGAGAGCAGCGGGAGGGGGGGCCCCTCTCCCGCCACCGATAACGGCGATCTCGCGGCGAATCCGCTGCGGAGACCGCCGTTATCGTTTACCAGGCCGCGCACACTAAAGATTGATACCTCGGCAGCTGCTGCCGTTACCGAGATATCAATCTTTAAAAAATGGACGTACATCGTCGTGTGCAGGTCTGGAAGTGGTTAAGAATTTTTTTTTTTGTATTGATCAAATGAAAAAGAAAGGGGAAGACGAAAGGGGAAGGAATGCGTAATGACTTCACCGTCGGGTGGAGCCACCGACGGTGACGTCATTACGCATTCCTTCCCAGACGGTGGATAGATGAATCATATAGGAAGTAGAGAGAAGCAAATGGAGGCGCTGCAGCTTTTTTACCATTCATGATTTGACCGATGTTCCGCTGACTTATCTTTCCTGTAAGTGCAATCTATTCATCTATTAAACAATCTTGAATCAATGTACTGCACTGAGGGATTTTCTCTTTTATATTTTGAGTAATATCAGATAACTAGCCGCTGTTCAGGACACCACTTAGGTCCCAGGGAGACCGTTAATTTCCTTAGCTGGGTGAGACTGTTTCGGCAGTCATGACCTTTTGGTAAGCAGGCTACCTTACACTTGGGTGTCGAGCTGATCGCACTTTTTTTTGTGTGAAGATTTGTGTCACGCCTTTCTTCTTGCAACGTATCCTTACTTGTCTGGATGTTAACACTTTATAGACTGTAGTAGTGTGGTACCCCAGGGGTGTGGTGACCCAGGGTTTTCAACTGAACTGGTTGAGGGGATCCAGGGAGCTTGCGGTTTAGGCTGGGTTCACACTACGGTTTTCCCGTCCGTCAGCCGCATACGATTTATATGGAAAACCGTATGCGGCTGAAACGGACGGGAACGTATGGAACCGCACACATGTGCGTTTTCCATTAACATTAATGTTAAAGGAAAACGTATGCGTTTGCCATACTGTTTTAAAAACGACCGCAAAAAACCGTGGTTGAACACGGTTTTGCGGACGTTTAAAAAACGTTTTGCCAGCAAATCGTACGCACCCGGATGCATCTGAGTGCATACGATTTGCAATGCATTCTCTATCTATACGTTTTCCCGTCCGGGCCCGTACGTTTTCAATACTGAAATCGTATGCGGCTGACGGACGGGAAAACCGTAGTGTGAACCCAGCCTAACAGAGGAAACTGGCATTCCAGTTTCCTCAATTGTTAATAAAATCCCCAGTCCTGGGTTCAGGCTTTACAGAGCTGATCAGCACACTGATTGTGCAGGTGTGTGTGGGCCTGATAGGAGACTCAGGACCAGCATTCTGGGCTCCACCCTCCCGAGGAGTCCAAGCTTGCAAGGGAGAACGCAGAGAGTGCAGGTGTGCACGGAAGTAGCTAGAGAGCTGGAGAGTGCAGTTGTGCACTGTGAAACCCCAGAGACCTGAGTCTAAGGTTGCTGTCAGGAGAGCTCCATGCTGGAGCCTGAGCAGTTGTGCTACTGCTGACAAGAGCCAGGTGGCTCGTTATTTTCTTTGGCACGTATAAGCCAGGAGGCTGAAGGTACCGTTCTGTGTGGACAGTGAAAACCCCCTGCATGGGAAACATATGCTTGGATTTTGTTTATTTTTGCCTTTTCAATAAAAGTGGGCCAACAAGCCCTTAAACATAGTTCCGGACTGGCGTGAATTGCTTAAAATCGCATATCCCACTTGAGCTAAACAACCCCAATATTACAAGTGGTGAATTCAGCCGGCACAAGACGGTGGAATCCGGGTCCTTGCTCCACAGTGAATTCACGTCAGGAACTGTTGGCTGTGTGCGGAAGTGCAGCCAGGCGAAAGGCATTGCATGTTGCAGGTTCTGTAGCTGTGAAAGGAGAATCCTTGGCAGAACTGGAGATCCCTGGAAATGTAAGTTCATCTGTTTTATGAACTGTGTTTTTGTGCTTGAGACCGCACAATCTGTGTGCAGCTGAGTAAAGCTTGCAAGAAGTGAAAAGCAACTTGTTTTAAAGTGACAGTGCTTAATTTTTTTTTGCTGGACGATGCAAAAGTTTGGTGGAGTGACTGTAAAGATGATGCAAGGGTTTGAGCCTGCCGGAGAGCATTGCAGACTGTTTTTTGCTAATCTAACTCCAGTTAAAGGGGAAGTGCATGTGGTCGCCCCTGATAACGCTAGTACTAGCAGGCCAGCTGTTAATGTGCAAAGTCCGAAGTTTGAAAGAGGATGCAGTTGGGGAAGCCCTGCTAAGGCTATGAAGCAAGAGCGCTGTTTGCGGTGCAGTGAGTGGGGGCATGTTGTCTCCAAGTGCCCTTTGTCTCAGTCGCCAAGACAAGGTGACATCGCCCGACTAAGGTCTGCGACCATGTTTGAAAAACCTAATTTGAGTGCCAGGAGTGTCCAAAAGGCGGATCAGAAGTTTGAGAGGTATGTGGTTGCCCGTAGCAACGGTGGAGATATCAAGTCTGCAAACCATGTGAGAAACGAATTGCCGACAAAAGATCGTGGCAAGTTGAAAGCAACAATGTTTCAAGGATCGCAAAGTCGCTGCGCTTGGGGGAGTCAGCAAAGTACAGCTGGAAGAGTGCCATCTCCCTTAGCAACGAGAGATCAAATGTCAACGGAAAGAGGGGCTACTGTGGAGATGTAGAGAGGCGTCCCATTAAAGATATGTGTAAAAATTTACCATGCCTGGAATGTGGCCAGCTGGGGCATGAAATGTTGTCTTGCCCTAGATTCTGGGGTGCACCTGGAGGTAATGAGGCTGAGCCAGTTTCCTGTTAAAATATATTTGCCGTCACCCCTGGCAACAAGGAGGAGTTTATACTCCTGGATACATGTAAAGAGCCATGGCAGGTCCTTTTTATACATCTATAGAGCCATGACAGGCCCTTGTTTAAATCCTTTATACATGTATAGAGCCATGGCAGGTCCTCTTTATATTCCTTTACATGTAAAGAGTCTCAACAGGTCCTCTTTATACATGTATAGAGCCATGTCAAGTACTCTTTATAGTCCTATATACATTTATAGAGCCATGACAGGTCCTCTTGATATTCCTTTACATGTAAAGAGTAATGACAGGTCCTCTATATACTCCTATACATGTATAGAGCAATGACAGGTCCTCTTTATACTCCTATACATGTATAGAGCAATGACAGGTCCTCTGTATACTCCTTTATACATGTATAGAGCCATGACGGGTCCCCTTTAGTTATCATGATATAAAATAATGAATGTGGGGGCCTTTTGGTTGGCTTGATTTTTTTTTCTGGGGGGGGGGGGCAGCATTTCATTCTTGGTCCCAGGCAGCACAATGTCTTGGGCTGGCACTGATTCCAGGGCAGAAAATTTAAATAAAGAAGGCTCATATTTATTTCTAAATGCCACATGGTGGCCAATGGTGGTGTTTAATAGACCATTCGTGGCGTAATAAACATGATCTTTGATTCTTTTGCAAAAAGGGCGAATGGTCTTACCCACATAAAAACTGCCGCACTGACAGAATATAATGAATGTAGATGACTCCTTTGGTTTGGCATGTTATATGCTGCCGCAGTTTGTGTGTTTGACCGTTAGGTAGCCGAACAGAAGTGCCTTCTAATATCATATCACAGAAATTACAACAACCGCATTTAAATAGGCCTGGAATTACTAGTGGTTCGGAGCTTGATTTGCAGTATTTGCTCCTAACCAATCGGTCACGGATGGAAGAGGCGCATCTAAAAGTAATCTCAGGATTATGTCCTATGTACTTAGATAGCATCTGGTCAATGGTCAGAAGGTGCCAGTGTTTATGCATAATGTCCCGTATCTGTTTGTGCTGGTCAGAATACGTGGTAATGAACCGGGTGGTATTGGACACTGGCTTTTTGATCACTTTCAAAAGTAGCTCCGCTCTCCGTTTACCTGTTACTCTATTGTAAGACTTTTTGAGGCATGTCCTGCTGTAGCCCCTGCTAAATAATCTAATATATAGTTGGTCTGCTTCCATTTAAAATTTTTATCACCGGAACAGTTGCGTCGTATCTGGCATCTATCCAAGGAATGCCTGAACTAGTTTGGATGGACACGTCCACCATGATGTGTTGTAACCATTTTGTATGTATATGTATATATGGGTGTTTTAAACTCTGTTGTCACTGTTTGTAAAACCATTAAAAATGTTTCTATGTTGTACTAACTTGATACATATTGTTTCAGATTGTGAAAACAACATTTGTATACTGCAAAAAATCCTTCTTGTCTCGTCCTGAGGAAGCCCAACGGCGAAACGCGTAGGCGACTTCAAAGGATTTGTTCATAATTAATCAATTATTTATATGTTTTTTTATTGAATTTCTATCTGTGCTGTAAAATATTTTTTTTCTATTTTTGTAATAAATAATATATTTTAGACATACTTCCGTCTTGCCTCAAAGTCCGACCACCACTTCAGTGATTGTGTTTTTTCTTGTTTCTATTATATACGGATGTGGCTCATGTGAGTGCTCTTCCCTAGTGTATCTTGTCTCCCCCTTCCTTCCCTGTACTCCTTACATTTTTCTTTTTTCCCCCCTTAAAACCCCTTCCCCCCCCCTCTTCTCCTTTTTCTTTTCCCCCCTCTTTTTTCCCCCCTATTTGTGTCCCATGTGTCTTTTCCCTCCCTATCCTTCCCTTAATTTTTTAATCAATTAATCAGGTGGTAAACACCATATGTCATGTTGCACTCGTGGGTGCTGTGTGATGTTTAATTTGAAGGTCCACACCCCAGTTATAATATACAGAGCTATTCTCTGGATATCATTATTTATAAATTGGTTGTTATTCCTTTTTCATGCAACAAGATCTCTTATAGATTGACACAACTTAGGAGTGTTGCTAATGGCGGACTTTGTGGGCAATTATTGTGAGGGATTTATGTTAGACATTAAAAAAACATGCTCATCTACCAATGAACATGAAGTGGATTTTGAAATTGTATATCAGAAGCTCCTACAAACGTTTGGAAGAAAATCTAGCCTTTTTTGGCACATCAAGTATTTCGAGCAATATATGATGGAAGAGATAAACCCAAAAGGTTTGCGTGTAGAAGTATTCCCCAATATGTGGGCCATTGACCAAGATTTCAAGGCCCGATGGGAACACAACCTTCTTTGTTGCTCGAAAAAGATGATGGAACTGATGGTTGAATACTACATGCAGGAACTTAAATTAGTAGATTGCAAAATTAAAAGAATATATGATGAAAATGCTGATCTGTTAAACAAACCTGAGTTTGAAACTTATGATACACGACTAAAAGAACACATTCAGACCTATTAGTGAAAAAAGAAGAAAAAATGTCACGAGACAAATTGGCGTTTGCAGGCAAATATGCCTTCAATTGGCCAACTATGAACAGCCAATGGGGAGGACATAGAAACCGTGGCTCGTATACGAGTAGAAAAGGTATTAATAATAAGGAAAGAAATAACGATTCTGATTCCTCCGCTAATTCCTATACTTCACAGGGTTCCAAACCGGGAGAAAGAGGACAACAGAGAGGACGTAATTCGAGAAAACGACCACAGCAAGGTGGTGGGTACCAGACTGGCGCACAAAACAAAAAACGGGGTAACTGAAATTTACTATGAGTTCAAGCCAATCAGTTATTGCTTTTTTGGACATTTTGATTTATGTCAATGAGGCCGGTATCATCAACACCTCCCTCTATCGCAAGCCCACAGCTGGGAATACGATTTTGCACGCAGCTAGTGCCCATCCATCTCCCCTAGTCTGCAGTATACCGTACGGACAGTATTTGCGTCTACGACGCAACTGTTCCGATGATAAAAAATTTAAAATGGAAGCAGACCAACTATATATTAGATTATTTAGCAGGGGCTACAGCAGGACATGCCTCAAAAAGGCTTACAATAGAGTAACAGGTAAACGGAGAGCGGAGCTACTTTCGAAAGTGATCAAAAAGCCAGTGTCCAATACCACCCGGTTCATTACCACATATTCTGACCAGCACAAACAGATATGGGACATTATGCATAAACACTGGCACCTTCTGACCATTGACCAGACGCTATCTAAGTACATAGGACATAATCCTGAGATTACTTTTAGACGCACCTCTTCAATCCGTGACCGCTTGGTTAGGAGCAAATACTGCAAGTCAATCTCCGAACCACTAGTAATTCCAGGCCTATTTAAATGCGGTTGTTGTAATTTCTGAGATATATTAGAAGGCACTTCTGTTCGGCTACCTAACGGTCAAACACACAAGCTGCGGCAGCATATAACATGCCAAACCAAAGGAGTCATCTACATTATGTTCTGCCAGTGCGGCAGTTTTTATGTGGGTAAGACCATTCGCCCTTTTTGGAAAAGAATCAAAGATCATGTTTATTACGCCACGAATGGTCTATTAAACACCACCATTGGCCACCATGTGGCATTTAGACATAAATATGAGCCTTCTTTATTTAAATTTTCTGCCCTGGAATGTATCCCTTAGGACACACGGGGGGGGGGGGCAACTTTGATCAAAAAGCATTACAATGTGAAACTAAATGGATCTACCGCCTCCGAGCCAATTATTTTCCAGGCCTAAATGAGGCTATTAGCTTTAAATCATTTTTGGAGATTTGATCCAGTAATCCATTAGTTGGGGTCCCAGCTTGCAAAGTTCTCCCTTCTCTGATTCTCCTCTGTTGTGGTTCTATTCAGGATAGCTAATGTTAACTTGGATATAATTGTCTCTGGATTGACTCTTAACATGATCTGTAAATAGTCTAATGGTAGGGACATTCTATTTCCAGAATTTCATGAGTTATACTCCTAAGACTATATACAGTCTAATTGATTTAGGAATGACAATCGCCAAGTGACACACTATCTTCGTATATGAAAATGTTATACCATTGCTATATTAGTGTTCTACTAATTAGGAAGTATTTTAATTTTTGTTTAAGTATTTTTTTAATATCGTTTAATATATTTGTCACATATATGATATGTGCGTATGATTTGTGCTCCCTTGTGCATCATGGTGTATTTATGTGTTCATCCTAAAAATCATCCTAATGAACCGGGTAATTTTGGACACTACTTATTCAATTTGCGCTGTTCCCTTTAACACAGGCTTCAATATATCTTTTAATGTCGAGAGTCTCTTGTCACTTTTTTCTTTCTTCCTCTTTTCCCATATTATGTTTTTGTGTTTCTCCCCCATTTCTGCTGCTTTATGTCAGGATCTTTTTCTTTATGTTGCACACAATGATACGGATGCGGACTATAATACTTTCATTGATGACAGTCTTCTCTAGGTCCTGCCGTCTGTGTGGTGTCTTCCTTCATTGGTCGCCCTGGACGTGTAATGCTTGTACCTGACCAACTATTGGTCTATGTCTGGGCTTATGGGCGTGGATGTTTCCGTGGATGCACGGTGCCGCCCACTGGCAATGAATGGCCTCCCAGCATACAATAGGCACCAAGCCTGTAATGGACGCATATGCGTCATGATGCTCGTGATTGGCTCCACCTACCCACAGACACTGCCGTGTTGATGCGCCATTGATGTTGCGGCGTGGTATAGTGACGTCATTACGTCATGCCACCGCCATAGGGTATTTAAACTCGGCTCACATTGAGAGCCGTGTACACAGCGCTGGCTGCTACCCTGGGGCACACGTGAATCTCTGCTTATCACAGTAAGTCATCAAGGAGCTTTTCTTTGACTGTACCTGCTTAAATATTGGATTATGCATCCGAATGAATTGTTTGTCCATTTTACTTTGCTCCTTCAGGAGCGCTTTGGCTTTCTGGGCTTTATTGCCTTAAGTGCGGACCATGGTTGGATTCCTACTGCGCTGCTGCCTACACTTGACTCCGTTAAAATCTGCCCCAGTTGCATTTCCATTACTGGATATTTTAGGTATACTTTTGTTTTTTATTGTCTTCGGTTTTGCTGTGGCTGTCGTGCCATTATGCGACCATATTGCCTATATACTTGTAGTTGCCTGCTGTATATATTTATTTTCCTCAATTTTATATTTTCTGTATCCTTTTATAGAATGGGGCATATGATTGCCTGCTGATTGTCCGGCAACACCCCTATCCACCTGCTGCTGGTTGTCACCGTGCTGCACCAATATACCATTTTACTATATAATCTTTTGACATCATGGGATTATCACCATAGGTGTAATTAACTAGGACTATCGGTATGTAAATTATATATATTTTTGTAAAGCCTGGCTTGACTTCGCTTTTACCCCCCTTTTCTTTTACCCTTTTTTTCTTTCTTTTCCCATCTCCCCTTCTGTGTGATCTCTCCCACATAAGTGTAGTCTATACAATCTCTTATTTTTTCTACCCAGTAGATGATCATCATTTGTTCTGACACAATCGATAGTAAATTAAATCAATTTTCTGATTTTCTGGCATCTATCCAAGGAATGCCTGAACTAGTTTGGATGGACACGTCCACCATGATGTGTTAGGTGATGTAACCATTTTGTATGTATATGAATATATGGGTGTTTTTTTTCAAAAAGTATTTATTAAGTTTTCACAAAATACAGCAAATAGAATCCACAATACCGAGTAGAAAAAAGCGCATAGCAAATGGGGACGCAGCCCCAGCAGTATAATATCTACATGAAACCGTGAACAATGTATCTAGCGGATCAGGAACAATAAATCCAACAGACATATAGTCAGGTATGAGACATGGTAGAGGCGGGATCCCCGTCCGCAAACCCCAAACAAGGAGGAGGATGCCGAAGAGGACACCACCTCCACTCGTAAGTGAAATGGTGGGATCTGAACAATAACAGGGGATACAACCCGGGTGAGTCTCAAATGATGGATTCTAGGCATATCAACAGTTATGGATAACAAAGAATCTAAGTAGTGGAAACAAGGAGCTCTAACAGCTAGGAGAACTATAAGGTGAGGAGGGGGGGGGCACCATGTATAAAGCACCGTTCAGAAGAGCACCAAGAGGGGGAGGGGAGGGGGAGGTGACGTCCAGACCTGTAGAAGCAGTTCAGTACAAATTAATCGGGAGCGGTGGTATGTGAGCTAGGTGACGGATCTCCGCCCTAGGTTGTGGGTGGAGGGGACTTGAAATACGAGAAAGTAAACTGATGGAAGGCGTTAAGGTCCTCTTGGGAGAGTGATGCAGTCATAAAAGGTTGCCAGGTTAAGAGAAAGCGGGATTTTGCCGTGGCTCGCTTGAAGTCCGTGGTGGCTCGTTCCTTATAGAGGAGGAGAAGGAGGTCTCTTGCGACCAGATTGGCGGAGGGGGGTTGAGAAGAGATCCAGTTTCTTAGAATAGCCCTTCGTGCGACAAGGAAGCAAAATAGTGGCCAGGTCTTGGACACCTGAGATCTTTGTAGCAGCAGGGGGTCCCAATATCCAAATATAAGGAGGAAAGGATCTTTGGGTAACTTCAGTAGGGTGATTCGAAAAACGTAGGCCAAGACTTGATCCCAAAACGCTGAAATAAATGAGCAAGACCAGAACCGGTGAGATAAAGAAGGTTTCGGGTGTTGGCATAAGGGGCAGGAGGCGCCGTTCACATCCTGTGAGGAGTGTAGAAAAGGGATGTGGGCCCGGTGGAGAATCTTTAACTGGGTTTCCTTCCAGATTTCATTTGGTGTAATCCTCTGTATTGAAGCCGTGTAGTAACTTGGATATCAGATTTTCGTCAGGAAAGTCTTTGCCCCAGTTTGCGGCAGATGTGGACGATAGAGAAGGTAGCGCTTTAAGGAGCAGGGGTTTGTAGATGTCCGAGATCCTATAGGAGCCTTCCAGAAGCAGCCTGTCAGTGAAAGTAGGGAGGAAGCGCTTCGAGGCCTCAGTGCACTAGAGTCGTAGGTAGTTGGCACATTGCCAATAGTGGAAGATGTGAGCCTTGGGTAGATCAAACGTCTCAGCAGTTCTTGTAAAAGACAGAGGGAGGCCAGTTGAGGTGTCACACAATGATGAGAAAAGTGTAAGTCCCCTTTCCTGACATATTTTAAAGGGCTTGTGGTCCAGTCCTGCGGGGAAGCTGGGGTTGCCTTGAATAGGAAGGTGACGTGATACGAAGGGGGACAGACCCAGGAGTTTCCTGGATTCCCTCCAGGCTATGACCGTGTCCCTGAGTAGTAAGTTATGCTGGAGTGGGGGTTTGACCGATTTCCATTTACAATGGAGAAGGGCCACTAGGGAGAAGGGGTGCACCATGGCTGATTCTAGTGAGTAATTTGAATACCCCGCCGAATGTGAAATCCAATCTAAGCCCGTTCTCAATAGACATGCTAAATTATATAGTCTGACATTAGGAAGACTTACACCGCCCTCGCGTCTGGGAAGAAAAAGTTTTTTCATAGCTATGCGGGGTCTCTTGCCGTGCCATATGAATTTGGAGATAGCTGATTCAATAAGTTTAATATCTTTATGGCGTAAGAGTAGGGGTATGGTCTGCATCGGGTATAATAATCTGGCAAAACTGACCATTTTGACCAACTGGCATCTTCCCAGGAGCGAGAGCGGCAGATCCAACCAGTTCGACAATTCCTGAGATAGTTTCGAAATCAAGGGGGGGTAGTTTAAGTGATACAGAGAAGAGGGCAGTTTGCCAATTTTTATGCCGAGGTACGTAATATGAGAGGAGGCTACCGTGAAGATGGAGTGGCGTGTCCAGGGGGGGTCGGGGCGGGTGCCTAATGGTAGGATTTCGCTTTTGGAGTAGTTTATTCGGAGGCCAGAGCAGCGACGGAACGTGTCAAAAAACGTTTTGATAGTGGTCATATCGGAGGAGGGGTCCGCCGAAAAGATGAGGTCATCGTCGGCAAAAAGAGACGAACGCAGTTCGTGGGGGCCCGAATGTATGCCGTGAAGGGGCGCTACTTGGGTTAGGTGTCTGGACAGGGGTTCTAGAGCTAAATTAAAGAGAAGGGGAGAGAGGGGGCAGCCCTGTCGCGTCCCCTTATGGAGGCGGAATTCCTCTGAGAGAATTCCAGCGGCCACTAATTTCGCAGAGGGGGTTGCATACATAGCATTTATAAGATGGCAGAAGGGGCCGGAGAAACCCATTTTCTCCATGGACACAGAAAGCCATTCGAAGCTGACATTGTCGAAGGCTTTCTCCGCGTCCAATGTGATAATGGCGAAATCGCCTTCAGGGTGTTGTTTGGCATGTTCTAAAGCCAGCATTACTTTACGGATATTTAAAGTGGCCGTCCTGCCTTTTACGAAGCCCGATTGAGCCGGGTGTATCAGGGAGGGAATGATATCTGATAACCGATTGGCAACGATCTTAGAGAGAATTTTTACGTCAAGGTTCAGAAGGGATATCGGTCTGTACGAGCCCGGCTCGAGAGGGTCTTTTCCTTTCTTAGACAATAACTTGACAAAAGCCTGGTTTCCCGAGGGGAGGTAGGGGCCGCCGGACCTGACGCCGCAATATACTTTGTGTAAAGTAGGTTCCACTATGTTTTGTAGGGTCTTATAAAATTCGCCCGTAAAGCCGTCAGGGCCCGGGGCTTTTGAGGGTGCAAGCTTGCGAATGGTTTCGGAGATCTCGTGGATAGAAATAGGGGCGTTCAGGCTTTCTAATTGGGAGGGGGTAAGCTGAGGAATGTCCAGGTTCTCTAGAAAGGCGTTTGCCGTCGATCTGTCAACGGGGTCCGGAGCGTAAAGGGCCGAGTAAAATTGGAGCATCGCCTTGTTGATAGCTGGGGGGGTGGTTTTGACGGAGCCGCTCAAATCTCTTAGGGAGGTGATGTGGGTAGGGGTGAAGGAGCCTTTGCAAAGTCTGGTGAGGAGTTTACCCGACTTGTTGCCAAATTTGTGGAGTGAGGCATCTAAATTGGACTTTTTAACTGTTTCTAGAGTGTCCGCCCACGTATCGAATGACCGTTTGGCTGCGTGCCACTTGTCTCTGTTGTCAGGGGAGTCAGCTAGAGAAAGGTTTCTTTGTGCTTTATGTAAACGGGAACTGGCAAATTTGAACTTAGACAGGGCGTTTCTCTTAAATGAGGTGGCGTAGGAAATGATTTGTCCTCTGAGGAAAGCCTTGCCGGCGTCCCAGAAGAGGTTTGGGTCATCTATGTGGGGGGCATTCGCCGAGGAGTATTCCAGCCAGGCTTTCTCCATAAAATGTCGGAAGTCGGAGTGGTTGTGGAGGAAGGAGGGAAAGCGCCATAGCATAGGGTGGGGGGGGAAGGTCTAGGTTGTCCAGAGAGACTGATATCGGGGCGTGATCGGATATTGCGATGTCAAGAATATCGGTGGTTGATATCAGAGGGATGAGATCGTCTGATCCGAAAAAATTGTCTATTCTGGTGAATATGGCATGGGGATTAGAATAGAACGTAAATTCCCTATCCGCGGGGTGGGTCAAACGCCATAGGTCTTGCAGGTGAAGCGAGTCCATCGTGGAGGCAAATAGCGAGGGTTGCAATGGGTCAAGGCCTGAGCGGGAGCATTTAGGGGAAGATCTGTCATCTACCGGGTGCAGGGTATCATTAAAGTCACCTCCGACCAAATGAGGAAGATTGGTGTTTTGCAGCAGCCAGGAAGATAACTCACAGTAGAACGAACCGCCTGGGCTGTTCGGGGCATAGACGTTAGAGACGACCAATTCTTTAGAACTGATTTTGAGGTGAGCTGATATTAGGCGGCCATGGGAATCGGAGTTTACTGCTAGAACCGAGCAGGGAAGGTTTTTATGTATCAATAGGAGGACACCTGCCTTGTGGCCAACCGCTTCAGAGCCCAGGACCGTGCCCACCCAAAGTTTTTTCATGCGCGGGAAGTCAGATGCGGATAAATGGGTTTCCTGTAGTAGTGCTATGTCCGCTTTGATTCTTTTTAGGTGTCTAAGGATCTTCATTCTTTTATTTGGTGACCTGAGTCCCTTCACATTCCATGAAATAACTTTCATGTTAGGGGTTCCGGGAATGGGGTCTGAGATGTATTTTTACGAAGGACATTATCTGACAAGGGGCCAAGGGGGATCACAACGTAAAGGCAGACCAGGACCTGTAAGTCACAAGGGGGAGGGGATGTATAGGGTGCGTGTAGGTGAGTGCCGGGGGGAGGGGGAGAGAGAGGAGGGGGAAGAGGGCGCAAAATGAGGAGCTGGAAAGAAAATGACAAAAGTAACAAAACCAATAGCAAAAACTTCACTTTTTTCCACATTGAGTCACTGTACGAGCAGGCCCCCTTGTCACGACATAGGTGGCCTGTGCCTGAGAGCCAAGGTTAAGTGGTATAGCTTCGCGCGGCTAACACGCAGTGCCCATAGCGGGGGGGGGGAGACAAGGTTAGTGCGTACAGTGAGCCCAGGAGGCGCAAATATCACAAAACATTGATATCATTTTTACAGATATAAATATATTCGATCAGGGAGGGGGGCATAGGGAGAACATGACTGATCCAAGTGAGGTACAACCTGAATGACTATGGCTGAACCATATCAATGGGGTAATGCAGGTACACAGCAGAGGTATAAACAAAAAAGAAAACAAAACCCAAAATAGGTTAACTGGATAGTATACCACATAGTGCTACCTGTCCAGTCGGCGAGAGGGGGGTGAAGAACCGTCAGTTGGTAGGGGGTCAAGTGGTGCATGAGCAGGACCTGATCAGAGGAGACCTTGGCGGTGTAGCAAGACGCTCAGGGAGAAGAATAAGAACCAGGAGGGCGTGCTGGTCGCAGGAAAATCATCTTGCGGTGGCCCAGGCCGGATCATGGGCCGAGGCTCTGAAACGCGTAGGCGACTTCAAAGGATTTATTCATAATTAATGAATTATTTATATGTTTTTTTATTGAATTTCTATCTGTGCTGTAAAATATTTTTTTTCTATTTTTGTAATAAATAATATATTTTAGACATACTTCCGTCTTGCCTCAAAGTCCGACCACCACTCACTTCAGTGATTGTGTTTTTTCTTGTTTGAGTACTATAAGCCTAAAAGGTTGGAGGACCAGAAACATCCTGGACTTCAGTAACTCAGTATAACTCACCATTGACTGCAAGATGGGGAAACCTTCTTTCTGCCTCGGGCACATGTAATAGCTCAATAACCATGGTGGCATTTTTTAATTTGGGTAGCGCCAAATGCACCCCATGACACTTTCTGGCAGGATACATGGGATTAGAGGAATCTTCTCCCTCATACTCCTTGGGCAATGACCACCAATGTATAGGAGGCACTCTGACCACCATTTTAAAGGGGGGCATGCTTACTAGCATTGTACAGGGGGCCCACTAGCCACCACTATACAGAGAACACACTGATCAACATTGTACGCTGGGGATACTGATCAACATTGTATCCTAGGCACACTGACCACCACTGCACAGGGAGCACACTGACCACTATTTTACAGGGGGGCATACTAACCAATACTGTAAAAAAAATACATTGACCATTATATACGGTGATCACTGACGTCTGTTGTACAGGAGAAACTCTGAGAATTATGCATTGGGCACATTAACTACCATTGTACACTGGGTATACTGACAACAACCATTATTTAGTAGGTACTCTCACCACCATTGTACAGGTGCACACTGATAACCATGGTACGCAGGGTACAGTGACCTGCTTTGTACAGTGGGAACAATGACTGCCATGGTTTTATGGACAAACTGACCCCCCCCATTGTACACTGGGCTAGCTGATCACCAGTATAATGGAAAACAGACTACCACTGTATAGGGGGCACTCTGACCATCATACCGATGATCATTGTACACTGGTGCACAGATCAACATTCCATGCATTATTATTATACAGGATTTATATAGCGCCAATACCCTTGCACACTGACTACCATTGTTAGGGAGTGGCACTGCTATTCTGTCTCTAGGACAGATAGCTAAACTTTCTTATTCTATAAACTTCAGATACCATATTTCTTTGATCTCAGTTTTATTAGAACAAGCCAGGTGAAACTACAAAATAACAGAAATAGACATCAATAAGTACAATATAGCATACATTACAGAAACAATGATCTACAATATAGGATGAGATAGTAAAAACTTACTTTTTAAGTTCTCTAAGGGGTGATGGCGATAGATTGAGAAATACATGTCTTGCATCCTGCAGCATCGTCTCAAAGAATGGTGGCTGCTTCACTTCCTGTGAAGATTCCACCCATAATTCCCTGCTTACTAACAACTTCCTTAACTACACATACAGCAAGTCAAACAAACAGAACTGCAGCAATACCAAAAAAAGAACACTAGATGGAGCATGCACTCCACATATGATTGTCTTATGTAAATTACAATCCTTACATGCAATTTTAACAACACAAATAATCGACAGACATCTGGTAGACAGAACAACCGTCACCACCATTATACAGGTGTACGCTGACAACCATTGTACACTGGATAGTACACTCATCTCCACTGTACCAGAAGCATACTGACAACCATTGTACAGGGGGAACACTAACCAGCATTGTAAAGGGGATTCTTACCACCATTGTGCAGGTGCATACTGACAATCCATGTACACTGGGTACACCACCAGTATAAATGGTTTAGAAAAAGTTCCTATAACAGGATGGGATGTGGAATTTTGAATGTTGCAGAATAGATATGTATAACAAATATATGTTTCAGCCTGGTCAAACCCCAAACAAATGGAATATACAAGCACAATTGATTAAGTAAAAAAAGGTTTATTACAAAGACATAGAAAAAAAATATATATAGAAATTTGGACATATGTTTAAAATGTTCAGACAAAAGTTAGAAAAAGTACTAGTATGCAGAAAAACTGCACATAGTCTTCTTCAGACCCCACGTAGAAAGGTTCTACTAGTTTCGCCGTTACGGCTTCAATCGGGAACCCGTGGAGGGTGAGAGTCTATAATAATCAAATAACATATTTACAATAGAATTAGGGACAGGAAAAATATACAATAACAACATCACATACAACTGTTGCAAAAATAGAGTGATCATTAAGTAGATATACAAACAGAGTATATATTGCGTACAAATAGATTAAGGTAGTCATATTGGGCTACAATGTATCAAACATTAAAAATCATATGAAGAATGTGGACCGGGATGCCGCCCCTACCTGATAAGAATGAGATGAGGTCACAGAAGACAGCAAACGCGATAAACCCATTAACTGGATGCAAACGCCCCCTATTGGTGGAAGGTATCCCTGAATCACAGAGATATACCTGAGAGATAATGCAAATTCATGAATGAACCTATTCAGAGGAAATGAAGGGAAGATAGAAAATATCCAGAAACACAATATAGAATAATATAGGAGATTTAACAGTTAAAAAGCATAGCAGCAAATTGCATCGCAAATTGCTGCATAGAAAAGTGTCACATATAAATAGATAATAGCAAAAAACTTACTGCTATAGTCTACTGGATATTTCAAAGGGAAAACAGCCAAATCAATGTCAAGGAGAGGATGTTTAAAGTGATACGTGGTTCCAAGAGGGTAAGCTGATGGTCATTCAAAACTGCAAAGACCTCTACTGTGAAGCATAGATTAGCCTAAAAGTAAATTAGATCAGTTAATTCATAACAGTTTAGAGTATAACAAGAAAAGAGATTTGAAAAAAGAAAATAAGATAGAAAAAAAAAAAAGGGAAATATTAAAGTTAAACCGGGAATACCTAGTCAGTGTATCCTCCTTAATTGCTTGAAGGCACAAAGGACCTCAGCGCTGAGTATATTCAGAACTCACAAGTGTGAAAACACCAGATGAGTCTGCAAGGTCAAAGATGGAAATTAGCAATACAAAAAATGAAAAAAATAAATTGAAAGAAATAAACAAAATTTTTTTATAGAAAAAAAAAAGAGATAAAAATATTTGCTTCATGCAACAAGAAAGAAAAGAAACAAGGAGTGAATGACCAGCAGCATACCTAATGAAACTGGGAGACCACAGAGATATTTTTCATTGCTATCTTCATCAACACAGCAACACAGCAAGCTCACACTGAAGCTGGTAACTGTGTGATCTGCATATGTAGTATCCTCAATCAGGCTGAAACAGCACCACCTGAGTGTGGGCTGTCAGCCTGATGTGGGTGGGCGGAGGAAGGCGGCTGATGTCATTAGGGGATTCCCCGGTGATAATGCCCAACCTGGTCACACAGGAGAATCCTGTGACGCTTAAGGGGGCGGCATCAAACGGGGACCAGCAGCGGGCATAATATAGAATATAGATAGTAAGGTGCATAAACCAGACAACAGGGAACCTAAATGCACTTCCGGCGCCTGGGATCTAATATCAACTGCTCCCAAGTGAAGAAAAAAATGTGTCAACAAGTGAGGTGGATTCTATCAAATAGTGGTAAACTTGATAAAAGGCCAAGAGCAGCTATTTTAAAAATGGGAAAAAACCCATTGACAGTATAAAAACAAGTATCAGATAAAAAGAACTATGGTTTCAAAAATGATAAAAACAGCGCTGTGTAATAAGTGATAAATAACCCCAAAAGAGAGGTTTCTATTGAAGATACAGATGTGAAGTGCTGGGTGATCAAAAAATAGGTGGAAGTGCACCCTCAAATCTATTTAAGATTCACCCATATGCTGTGAGAGTGCCCACTTCTGAAAAAAAGGCTTGACGCAGCCTGTAAAGGGGATGTTTAGAACTCACAAGCACTCCTTCAAATGATCCTCAAATTCCTCTGTGACGGTCAAACTTGGTGATGTTACATGTAAACAATAAAAACACTAAAATAGTGAAGTACTGCTAACATTAAACCATACACTCTAAGTGGGAAATAGTTCCCTATGTAAAATGCCCGTACAGGAAAATAAATAAGAATGAACAAAAAAGCAAGCCTGTATTCTCTGCTGATGTCTGCTGTCGTCTCCGTCCTATGGACACCAGGGGCCGCACGAGTGCTTCTGATGATGGCAAACAAGTGGAGGGTTTGTAGACTGCAGGTAGGCTTCCGTGTTGCGCTGTTGTAGCCACGCCCTGACGCGTTTCGTCACTTCCGACTTCAACAGAGGGCGTGGCTACACAGCGCTATCACTATCCCTTTGTAACCCGTCGGAGACAGCTATTGGATGCGCATGATCCACCCCCCGGACATGATAGGTGCACGCCAGACCAAGAGGAGGGATAAGCATCAGCTATACCGATTAGGGAAAGAGTAGGGGATTGTGGACTAGTAAACGGCTGCACTTTTAATCGAGAACTATGTCTCTCAATTTTAATTGTTATAAGCATCCAGTTTGCGGATATTTTTGAGAGACATAGTTCTCGATTAAAAGTGCAGCCGTTTACTAGTCCACAATCCCCTACTCTTATCCCTAGTCCACAATCCCCTACTCTTATCCCTCCTCTTGGTCTGGCGTGCACCTATCATGTCCAGGGGGCGGATCATGCGCATCCAATAGCTGTCTCCGACGGGTTACAAAGGGATAGTGATAGCGCTGTGTAGCCACGCCCTCTGTTGAAGTCGGAAGTGACGAAACGCGTCAGCGCGTGGCTACAACAGCGCAACACGGAAGCCTACCTGCAGTCTACAAACCCTCCACTTGTTTGCCAGCGTCAGAAGCACTCGTGCGGCCCCTGGTGTCCATAGGACGGAGACGACAGCAGACATCAGCAGAGAATACAGGCTTGCTTTTTTGTTCATTCTTATTTATTTTCCTGTACGGGCATTTTACATAGGGAACTATTTCCCACTTAGAGTGTATGGTTTAATGTTAGCAGTACTTCACTATTTTAGTGTTTTTATTGTTTACATGTAACATCACCAAGTTTGACCGTCACAGAGGAATTTGAGGATCATTTGAAGGAGTGCTTGTGAGTTCTAAACATCCCCTTTACAGGCTGCGTCAAGCCTTTTTTTCAGAAGTGGGCACTCTCACAGCATATGGGTGAATCTTAAATAGATTTGAGGGTGCACTTCCACCTATTTTTTGATCACCCAGCACTTCACATCTGTATCTTCAATAGAAACCTCTCTTTTGGGGTTATTTATCACTTTATTACACAGCGCTGTTTTTATCATTTTTGAACCATAGTTCTTTTTATCTGATACTTTGTTTTTATAATATAGAATATGACCAGCATGCACAAACCTGTGACAGGAGCCTGTAAGCGGACCCGCGCTGGCATTCATGCCTCCGCATGAATTCAGCGAGATAGAGAATAACGCTGGCGCGGGCCCCCAACCGCCCACATAGGCAGTCATGTAACAAAATCGTGAGAGGTGCTGCACGCCATATAAAGGGCTATAATGCGAGTGTTGTGTGCGGCGAACAAGTTCCCATCTGGGAGATAAGGAATATCAAAAAAGGAAAGGAAGAGGAGAAAATATATAAATAGAAAGAAAATGTATAAATATAAATGCAGATATAGTATAAATATATATAAAGTATGGGAGATAATAATGAAGAATGATAAAAAAAAAAATAAAAAAAAAAATTATATAAATAAATAAATAAATATAAAAAATAATAAACTAAACAAAACTGAATAAAAATAATAAAGAAAAAAAGAAAAAAATGAAATAAGATAAAATAAATAAATAATAAAAATAATAATAAATAAAAGTAATAATAATAATAATGAAAAAAAAATGAAATAGAATAGAAAAATAAAGAAAAGTGAAAAACAATACTAACTGTAAATGAGAAGGAAGGGAAAGGGAAAGGGAGGAAGAAAAACAAAGGAAGAAGTAGGGGCGGCTGTCCAAAAGTCCACAACTTTCAAAGTTCACTACCTGCATAATGGTCTTACCATGCGAGAAGTCGCACAGATGACAAGAGAGAAAATATTCAACTATAATGTATCAAAACATAATACTGTCATGCTGAGGGCGTACTGTCCGGGTATTGCAAGAAAATGGTTTGAGTCCAAGTTCTCCCCTAGTGGCAGCATAGCATACAGACACGACAGAAACGATACCTGATCTCTAAGTCAGAGGGTATAGGGCACTGGATTAGCTAGGAATAAATTCCAGCTTATTGAAGCATAGGACGGGTACATGAAAGCAGGGTGTGAGGGTGTTGGGGGGGGGGGGATCAGGGACATTTAGGAACGGGGAAAATGTCAGTTATTAGATATCAATCCAAAAGGTACACGCAATAATTTAACCAAAAAGCGCAGTCTCCATTGGAGTATATAACAAGCCAGTTCAAAAAGATCTAAAGTGCTGATAATTCAAACAACACCAAAACCAAAGCGGGATCCGATAGTCAGAGCCTCACAGTCTCTGCGGTATATTCCCTTGCAGTCCCACCCAACATATCGGGCTAGATGGAACAGTGTAAGCATTAAAGAAATGGTTTATAACTGATATTCTCGTTGAGTCCAGGATGCTGGGTGGCCCGCAACGTGTATATCCATCTGGCTTCTGTCTGTAACAGACGCTTGTCAGCATCCCCACCACGTTCATTCAGTGGTATATGTGCTAGAGCATAAAAACCTAGCATTTCACGGTTATGATTGTGGAATAATCCTATGTGCCGGCTGATGGGTGTTTCCATTAGTTTTTTGGATACTGATAGGACGTGATCTCTAATCCTACAGAAGAAATTGCGTTTCGTCTTTCCCACATAGAAAGACCCACAATTACACTTCATTAGATATATTATCCCCACTGTTTGACAGGTTGCCCGAAATTTTGGTGACCATGTGTCCCCATTCGGAAGGGTAATACTAGTACCCCTCAGAATGTAGCGACAAAAGTTGCATTTGCCACAAGGGAAAGTACCCAGCTGGGTAGGTTTGGGGATAGTTTGAACCGCATAGTGGCTTGAGACTGCTTTATCTTTGATCGATAACGAGCGTTTGAAGGTAATTTGAGGTGTGGAATTGATATACTTGCTGATTTTCTCATCAGAGGTGAGTAAGTACCAAAATTTGTTATAGATTTTGCGGATTGAGCCATGTTGGCGATTAAAGCGTGTAATCACTCTGGTGGTGTTGGTTTTGGGTATATCTTTGGATTTGTATATAAGGGAGTTTCTCTGTAAGGCACTTGCCTTATTGTAAGCCCTACGTAGGCAGGTTTTGCTGTAGCCTCTGGTCTTAAGGCGTGAATATAATAAAGCAGCTTCCCTTTTGAAGTCGCTCTCTTGAGAGCAGTTTCGTCTCAGTCGTAGGTACTGACTGTAGGGTATACTATTGATAAGGGACTTAGGGTGTGAACTAGTGGCGTGCAGTAAACTATTTCCGGCCGTGGGCTTCCTATATAGCGTGGAACAGAGAAAACCACCCTTATCTATATACAATTCCACGTCCAGGAAGGTGATGTGTTCCTGGCTGAAATTGTGTGTGAATTTTAAATTGTAATGATTGATTTGAAGACCATCCAAGAAAGACACCAATTCCTCTTTAGACCCCACCCACACCATGAAAACATCGTCGATATAGCGGTGCCATGTAAGCACGCTATCTGACGAGTTACAGTTATGTTCCTCACTGAACAGGTCACGCTCCCAGGTACAAGTTAGCATAGGAGGGGGCACAGCCCGCCCCCATAGCCACACCTTGCACCTGGAGGTAGTGGGAGCGCTTGAAAAGAAAAATATTGTTAGTGAGTATAAACTCGAGCATCTCGATTATGAAATTGTTGTACTTGGACGTGTTCTTATCACGTTCATTCAAAAAACTCCTCACCACTTGAGTGCCAAAGGCATGGGGAATAGAATTGTAAAGTGCCTCAATATCAATGGCTACTAGCCATGCATTTGGGGGAATGTTAAGTCCATCGACAATTTTGAGGAGCTCTATCGTGTCTTTGACATGAGAAAACAGACTTTGCACGTGTGGGTACAGATATTCGTCAATTATGCGGCTTATATTCTCAGTCAGGGAGCCACATCCCGATACAATCGGACGGCCTGGAGGTGGTAAGGTACCCTTATGAATTTTAGGTAAGGCGTAAAATGTGGGGGTTGTAGGGCTTAGAACGTTTAAGAATTGAAGTGTGTTATCATCAATGACTCCTGCACGATGGGCCCGATTCAGGATTGAGCGATATTTGGCAATACTTTGTGATAGCATAGAGGCTGGTACAGGTCTATACCATTCTCTATTGCTGAGGATCCTATGGCACATTTCCTCATATCCTGCCCCATCCATAACAACGATGTTGCCCCCTTTGTCAGAGGGTTTGATGACCAAGTCATCATTGTTACGGATGGAATTGAGGGCTGTTCTGAGTTTAGGGCTTAGGTTGGGTGCAGTGCCTATTTTCCAGTTGGTAGCCTCTATGGCCTTAGTAACCTGCAGGACAAATGCCCAAATGTTGGGGTTGCCCTGCAGGACAGGAAATGATCTGGACTTTGGTTTGTAAGATTTTGGTGGTACGTAGACAGGTTTGTTATGTCTGGACTGTACCAGACTGCCCGGCTGGATACCAGGGAGCTGGTATGTCCACTCACCTCTGATGAGAAAATCAGCAAGTATATCAATTCCACACCTCAAATTACCTTCAAGCGCTCGTTATCGATCAAAGATAAAGCAGTCTCAAGCCACTATGCGGTTCAAACTATCCCCAAACCTACCCAGCTGGGTACTTTCCCTTGTGGCAAATGCAACTTTTGTCGCTACATTCTGAGGGGTACTAGTATTACCCTTCCGAATGGGGACACATGGTCACCAAAATTTCGGGCAACCTGTCAAACAGTGGGGATAATATATCTAATGAAGTGTAATTGTGGGTCTTTCTATGTGGGAAAGACGAAACGCAATTTCTTCTGTAGGATTAGAGATCACGTCCTATCAGTATCCAAAAAACTAATGGAAACACCCATCAGCCGGCACATAGGATTATTCCACAATCATAACCGTGAAATGCTAGGTTTTTATGCTCTAGCACATATACCACTGAATGAACGTGGTGGGGATGCTGACAAGCGTCTGTTACAGACAGAAGCCAGATGGATATACACGTTGCGGGCCACCCAGCATCCTGGACTCAACGAGAATATCAGTTATAAACCATTTCTTTAATGCTTACACTGTTCCATCTAGCCCGATATGTTGGGTGGGACTGCAAGGGAATATACCGCAGAGACTGTGAGGCTCTGACTATCGGATCCCGCTTTGGTTTTGGTGTTGTTTGAATTATCAGCACTTTAGATCTTTTTGAACTGGCTTGTTATATACTCCAATGGAGACTGCGCTTTTTGGTTAAATTATTGCGTGTACCTTTTGGATTGATATCTAATAACTGACATTTTCCCCGTTCCTAAATGTCCCTGATCCCCCCCCCCCCCCAACACCCTCACACCCTGCTTTCATGTACCCGTCCTATGCTTCAATAAGCTGGAATTTATTCCTAGCTAATCCAGTGCCCTATACCCTCTGACTTAGAGATCAGGTATCGTTTCTGTCGTGTCTGTATGCTATGCTGCCACTAGGGGAGAACTTGGACTCAAACCATTTTCTTGCAATACCCGGACAGTACGCCCTCAGCATGACAGTATTATGTTTTGATACATTATAGTTGAATATTTTCTCTCTTGTCATCTGTGCGACTTCTCGCATGGTAAGACCATTATGCAGGTAGTGAACTTTGAAAGTTGTGGACTTTTGGACAGCCGCCCCTACTTCTTCCTTTGTTTTTCTTCCTCCCTTTCCCTTTCCCTTCCTTCTCATTTACAGTTAGTATTGTTTTTCACTTTTCTTTATTTTTCTATTCTATTTCATTTTTTTTTTCATTATTATTATTATTACTTTTATTTATTATTATTTTTATTATTTATTTATTTTATCTTATTTCATTTTTTCTTTTTTTTCTTTTTTTCTTTATTATTTTTATTCAGTTTTGTTTAGTTTATTATTTTTTATATTTATTTATTTATATAATTTTTTTTTTTTTATTTTATTTTTTTTATCATTCTTCATTATTATCTCCCATACTTTATATATATTTATACTATATCTGCATTTATATTTATACATTTTCTTTCTATTTATATATTTTCTCCTCTTCCTTTCCTTTTTTGATATTCCTTATCTCCCAGATGGGAACTTGTTCGCCGCACACAACACTCGCATTATAGCCCTTTATATGGCGTGCAGCACCTCTCACGATTTTGTTACATGACTGCCTATGTGGGCGGTTGGGGGCCCGCGCCAGCGTTATTCTCTATCTCGCTGAATTCATGCGGAGGCATGAATGCCAGCACGGGTCCGCTTACAGGCTCCTGTCACAGGTTTGTGCATGCTGGTCATATTCTATATTATGCCCGCTGCTGGTCCCCGTTTGATGCCGCCCCCTTAAGCGTCACAGGATTCTCCTGTGTGACCAGGTTGGGCATTATCACCGGGGAATCCCCTAATGACATCAGCCGCCTTCCTCCGCCCACCCACATCAGGCTGACAGCCCACACTCAGGTGGTGCTGTTTCAGCCTGATTGAGGATACTACATATGCAGCTCACACAGTTACCAGCTTCAGTGTGAGCTTGCTGTGTTGATGAAGATAGCAATGAAAAATATCTCTGTGGTCTCCCAGTTTCATTAGGTATGCTGCTGGTCATTCACTCCTTGTTTCTTTTCTTTCTTGTTGCATGAAGCAAATATTTTTATCTCTTTTTTTTTTCTATAAAAAAATTTTGTTTATTTCTTTCAATTTATTTTTTTCATTTTTTGTATTGCTAATTTCCATCTTTGACCTTGCAGACTCATCTGGTGTTTTCACACTTGTGAGTTCTGAATATACTCAGCGCTGAGGTCCTTTGTGCCTTCAAGCAATTAAGGAGGATACACTGACTAGGTATTCCCGGTTTAACTTTAATATTTCCCTTTTTTTTTTTCTATCTTATTTTCTTTTTTCAAATCTCTTTTCTTGTTATACTCTAAACTGTTATGAATTAACTGATCTAATTTACTTTTAGGCTAATCTATGCTTCACAGTAGAGGTCTTTGCAGTTTTGAATGACCATTCAGCTTACCCTCTTGGAACCACGTATCACTTTAAACATCCTCTCCTTGACATTGATTTGGCTGTTTTCCCTTTGAAATATCCAGTAGACTATAGCAGTAAGTTTTTTGCTATTATCTATTTATATGTGACACTTTTCTATGCAGCAATTTGCGATGCAATTTGCTGCTATGCTTTTTAACTGTTAAATCTCCTATATTATTCTATATTGTGTTTCTGGATATTTTCTATCTTCCCTTCATTTCCTCTGAATAGGTTCATTCATGAATTTGCATTATCTCTCAGGTATATCTCTGTGATTCAGGGATACCTTCCACCAATAGGGGGCGTCTGCATCCAGTTAATGGGTTTATCGCGTTTGCTGTCTTCTGTGACCTCATCTCATTCTTATCAGGTAGGGGCGGCATCCCGGTCCACATTCATCATATGATTTTTAATGTTTGATACATTGTAGCCCAATATGACTACCTTAATCTATTTGTACGCAATATATACTCTGTTTGTATATCTACTAATGATCACTCTATTTTTGCAACAGTTGTATGTGATGTTGTTATTGTATATTTTTTCCTGTCCCTAATTCTATTGTAAATATGTTATTTGATTATTATAGACTCTCACCCTCCACGGGTTCCCGATGAAGCCGTAACGGCGAAACTAGTAGAACCTTTCTACGTGGGGTCTGAAGAAGACTATGTGCAGTTTTTCTGCACTACTAGTACTTTTTCTACTTTTTGTCTGAACATTTTAAACATATGTCCAAATTTCTATATATATTTTTTCTATGTCTTTGTAATAAACCTTTTTTACTTAATCAATTGTGCTTGTATGTTCCATTTGTTTGGGGTTTGACCAGGCTGAAACATATATTTGTTATACATATCTATTCTGCAACATTCAAAATTCCACATCCCATCCTGTTATAGGAACTTTTTCTAAATCATATCTTAAGTGGAACTATGTTGCAGATGGCTTTTCACTATTAATCAGTGTGCGCTCTACAATCTAATCTATCTCCCCACCAGTATAAATGGTGACACCGACCACCATTCTGAAGGGGGCACACTGACCACTATTATACACTGGGCACACAAATCACCAATCTGCATATTTATAATGACCACCACTGTAAAATAGACATTCTTATCACCACTGTACAGGTGCATTCTGACAATCATTGTACATTGTCCACCCTTGTACAAGGTGGAGCACTGAACATCACTTTGGACACACTTTGACCACCATTGTACAGGTGGCACACTGAACACAACTGTAAAGGGGGCACACCAGCCACCATTGGGAAGGGAGCACACTGAACACAATTGTATAGGGGGCACCCTGACCACCGGTGTACAGTGGGCACACTGTCCGCCATTATACAATAGGGCCACTGATCGTCATTATACAGGACGCCACCTAACCAACACTGTTAAGGAGGCTTCATTACCACCATTGTATGGGGACCACTGACCATCATTTATAAGGGGAAAATGTACTACAGCTGTACAGGGTGCCAATGACCAACATTCTAGATTGGGCCATTTTGCAGGCAATACAATGACCTGCATAGTACAGGGTAGTTGATGAATGTGGAAACTATCTGAAATAGTGCTATCTATCTATCTATCTATCTATCTATCTATCTGCCTGTAGGCCCTATTGAGGGCGAGTCACGGGGGGGGGGGGGGGGGGGGGGACGGGTGGTGTCGGTTGGGGCTTTGTTTGCGTCCCCCCAAAAAATGGAGCACCAGCCGCCACTGGTAGGCTCGCATGTGTAAGGTTTGAGCATATCCAATAAGTGGGCTCCCTCCGGTGTTTGTTACATGCTAAGATTATTAATATTTGCTTGGTCCAGTTATTCATGGACAAAGCATTATGGGCATTGTGCATTGTGGTACCAAAGACAGGGACCCTATTGATGTGGGCGGGCAGAATTGAGACTACATCACCCACAAGGCCACTGTACTACCAAGGTGCAATACGCCATGCACAGCCTGATGGGAGGAGTTATTTAAGACAAGTGTGGACTCGGCCCGCTCTCTAGAGACGCCACCTTCCAACCAACTGGAGGCCTGCATTGAGGCCTGTATTGAGGCCTGCTGTAAGTGTGCCTAGGCCTGAGACACCTGAACCTACTCTGGAGAGGACGGATCACCTAGCCTGAGAGGGATCCATGCGGACATCTTCGCTGACAGGACCGAAGAGAGGTCGCCTGAACTCGCCTCTCGTCAAAGTCACCTCTTCACTGGTATCCAGAGAGCGGCCGTGCAGAAGACCAGAGACCCCACGCTATAGAAAGACTGATCGCTGAAGGAAGGAAGGTTCCGGACTGAGGAAAACCAGCGAAGCTAGGCCTTGTTTGGTGAGCAGCACTTGCCCATCAATATTGTTAACTGTCTCGCAGGAGTGTGACTTACATAGATGTCACTTGTGCTTCCCGGCATCTGCAGCACCACGAGCGGGGACACACTGCCTCCTGTGAGCGATACAACGCCTTGGGGAAATTGGCGCATTGCTTTACTGTTACATTGTGGGCATCAATTGTTTTCCCTCCACCCTGTTATTGGAATACAAATAAATAAGTGCACCAACAAAGCTAGATTAACTGACTCTTAAAGGAATAGCCACCCGTTTCCTCTTTTCCTATAAGTCGTTTACTACACTACACACACCAGTTGAACTGTCCACTAGGGGGAGCCATACAGTTGGAAGTTTATGTGTTTCTTTTATATAACTGTATTGCATTGTGATTTTTGCTGTTTTATGCGAGACCAGGTGGAGAGGTGTCCCAGTGCTGACGTCATTGCATTGAGAGATTCCTCCACCATACTCTCACTCAGATCAGGTCATTTGGGTATGTTTGCAGGGATATTCTGAACTAGCTGTATTCCAGTGACAATTGCAGAGAGCTGTATGTATTTAGTGTTCTTTACAAAACCATTGTTCTATTTCTTTGCCAAGTAAACATCTTAACACTGGTTAAGCCATATCTTGTGTGGGGCTCTGTCTGTAGCAGCTGTGTGGCAGGTGAACAACACCAAGGTAACAATATTTAACTGCATTCATTGTTGTGTGGTATAATTGTGGATTCCTATAACCATCCACAATTACATTATTGTCCATTTGTGCCAAGGGGGGATCAAGCCAAATTAAAGGGGGTTGACAGACAGAGTGCAGGCCCAAATCTAAACCAGCAGCTCCTTCGGGGGTAGTGCTACACGTGGGGGCTCGTCCGGGATTCCTGCGTCTCTGTAACCAAGACCCCTCCCTTCTAGATGGAACCCATACCGGCATTAAAATGGATTCTGCTTCATTCAGTGGTGTAAAGAAGAAAACACCCGCTCAGTTCGCAGCGTGGTACTTGAAATTCAAGGAGAGTCCTGGGGTGAAGAGCAAATAGGTCAAGCCATGAAGATACTGTCCCCAGACAAGAAAGCGTGGGTGATTACTGTAAAAACAGACACAGGGACCCCACATACCTATGCATTGGTTAGGTGGAAACAGGAAATCTCTGAACACTTCAAGGGCACCAGCGTGAAGTTGGCCAACCAAGGGGAACTTAGAGTGATACACCCAGAGGCACCAAAAGAAGGCCCCACCTCATCCAGTCAAGCTGATTCTAGCGAACCAGAAGTTCCTGCTCTGTCACCTCTGGCCACAATCTGGCCAGAGCTCTGTGCTGTCCTTGGAGAATTTTTTTGCGAAATGTCAGAAAAACCCTCCTACATACTCGGCAGCTGGTTACAGGAAACTCTGGGTTTTCTCTGGAAGACAACCAGTACCGCCAACGGAGGACAGTTTTGAAGAATGGCTGGATCAAGCCACACGAGCTTTGGATAAATGGGACATTCCAGAAGCTCACAAGAAACAGAGAATCAGAGAGCTTAAAGGGACCCTCCTTAGAGGCCATCCGCAATCTGAAACTCAGTAAGCGGGACTGCCTTGCTCAGGACTAAACATCTTACAGGATGTGTTTGGGCGTGCCGAGAATGTCTCTGATCTTATCTACCAGATGGAACACTCTTATCAGAAGGAGGGAGAGAGGCTGTCGGAGTACATGAGGCGTCTGGACAAGATTATACACCAGATCCTGCTGAAAAAGGGTCTAGACCAGGTGTCTGCAACCTGCGGCTCCGGAGCCTCATGAGGCTCTTTTGAACCTTTGCCGCGGCTCCGGGGCACCTTTTGAGGGTAGCGAGTAATCTACCTGATTACTCTTACCCTCGCGGTAACGCCGTTCCCATTACTTGGGTGGCTTTACCACAATTACATCTATTGCGCGGGGGGGCAGGGGGGGTCATGTGGCCACAGGCCTGAGCTGGCCTGTGATTCGGTCACGGCGCATCATGTGACTGGCCACAGAGCTGGCCTGTCTGTGCTCGTGGCGCTGGCGCATGCACGTGCACGCGCCTGGAGTCTCCCGCCCGCCTTAGCCTGTCACGACTCGAGAGCTCTCAGCTCAGCCGCCGACATATCCCCCGCGGAGGCTCCGCTCTGGATCAAAGACCGTGGCCCTGCGAAGAGAGAGAGACAGACGATGAGTGACACAGACAGTAAGAGCACTAGAGCAGGCAGCGCAGGTGAGGACCGGCATCATGTGTGGATTGGAAGTGTCTGGGACTGGGGAGCGGCCTAGTCTAGGGCTGGGGCCAGCCTGGGCATGTGGAGGTGGAATCTTATCTGATATATTGTACAGTATTGCATTTGCTAGGCATGTGGAGGTGGAATCTTATCTGATATTGACAATATCAGATAAGATTCCACCTCCACATGCCCAGCAAATGCAATACTGTACAATATCAATTATATCAGATAAGATTCCACCTCCACATGCCCAGCAAATTCAATACTGTACAATATCATATATTGTACAGTATTGCATTTGCTGGGTATGTGGAGGTGGAATCTTATCTGATATTGTACAGTATTGCATTTGCTGGGCATGTAGAGGTGGAATCTGACTGCACGATCCTGTATATAGCATTAAGGTAAGAAACAATATATGCAGTGTTATATTTGTTTTAAATGTCGCAATGGTTTTGCGGCTCCCAGTTTTTTTTTTCTTTGGAAACGGGTCCAAGTGGCTCTTTATGTCTTAAAGGTTGCAGACCCCTGGTCTAGACCCTCGAAAAGGTGGACAAAATCAGAGCCAAACAAGTACTGAGAGGGGCCCAGCCTTTAGACCCTATTACCCTTTTGTTGAGAACCTGGCAAGATGGTGGTATACTGAAATACCCAGACCTGATCCGGATTGTCAGAGAAGAAGAAGTCATGTTGGACAATAAGAAAAAGGGTCAGAAACCTGAATTCACTGCCGGGGTCAGGGTAATAAGTGCTGACGATGGTGACACTCAGGTCGAGCTTCTGAAGACTCAAGTAACTCAGTTAATCAAGATGATGTCCTTATTGACCAGCCAACCAATGGTTCCATCCAGTGAGAACGCCTCGGAGGAACCCCAGAAACCTCTAAGTTCTATTGTTGCTCAAGTACAGAAGCAAAAGAGACTAATAATCTGTTTTAACTGCGAAGGAGTCGGGCATTTCCGAGAAGTATGCCCCAGCCCGGAGAAAGCTACAGCACAGTACCGAAAGCCGGCGGAAAACTTCAGAGGGCCCTGGTGAAGGAGTCAACCGGGTGCCCACCAATTTCAGCTAACTCCAACAAATTTAACAATGCAAAGGGAACACGGTGTGAGTCAAGGTCCCTACAAAGGGCTCCTGTTGTTGCCCCAAAGCGACCTAAAATCCCACGCCCTTTGGTCCAACCCGCCCGCGAGGGGGAGTCAGTGCACACCAGACCCAAGAGAGGTCAAAACCCGAACGAAGTGTCCGGAAAGCAGGAGCAAGGATCCAGGCCACTGAGCCTGCCAGGCAGGTTCCTGCCCAAAAGTTCCCTGGCAAATTAGTGGGACCCTCCCCAGTTGTTTCCATTCAAGTCAAAGGTATTTATACCAAGGCAATCCTTGACACCGGTGCCCAAATGACTCTCCTTTACCAGGACTTTTATGATAAACATCTGAAGCACCTGCCATTGCATAAATTAGAAGAGTTGGAGCTATGGGGCATTGGGACTCAAAACTTCCCCTATGATGGTTACCTACCAATCAAGCTAACCTTTGACCCCTCAGTGTCTGGAAAAGCGGAGACCTTCGACACTCTGGCAGTGATCTGCCCCTGTCCCCCAGGGGCCAGTAAAGGTTTTCTCATTATTGGAACCAATACTGACCTGGTCAGGAGACTGTTGACACCTCTGGCACAAGGGCAGGATGTTTTGACTTCATGTATGCACCCCATGCTGAGACGGGTCTATCAGTGCCTCATTCAAGAACAGAGGGTTCCAGCTGAGAAAGTGGGAAGAATCTGGCACTTGGAAAAAAGAGAGAAAGTGCTGCAGCCAGGGGAGGTAACCTGTTTAAGGGCATCTGTCAAGCTTATTTGGAAGCAACCAGGCCCCTTTATCATTCTTGAGGCTGATGGCCGGAAGGAAGACAAGGGAATAGAGATGATTCCTGAAGTGGTTCCATTGAAGGCTTTGCAGAGGAGTCGTGGGAAAATCTTGGTGAGTGTCCGAAACACGACCACCTCACCTGTGAAGATGCCTGCCTGAATGTTGTTAGGCCAAGTGAGCCCAGCCACCCCAGTCGCACCATCTGATCTGATGGGAGAGGAGCAGAGTGAGATCTTAATGGAGGAGTTTTACCCGAAGGACACTACCCTGCCTCCGGAATAGAAGGAAAAAGCTAAAGCTCAGCTTTGTAGATGGCAGGCTGCGTTCTCCAAAAGTGAATTCGATGTGGGGTGTGCAAAGAGTGCCACACACAAAATTTGTTTACAAGAGGACAAGCCGTTCAGGGAAAATGTCCGACGTGTTCACCTAGGTGACTTGGAAGATCTATGGTAACAACTGGCCGAACTCAAGAGAGTAGGGATCATTAAAGAGTCCATACGCTTCTCCGATAGTGGTGGTGCAGAAGAAAAACGGGTCACTGAGGCTGTGCATTGATTACAGAATGCTGGACAGAAGTACTGTTCCTAACCAGTACACCACCCCCCGGATTGAAGATGCCCTGCCGAGCCTGTCAGGGGCCAAGTGGTTCAGTGTGCTGGACCTGAAGAATGGGTACTACCAAATCCCCATGCATCCTGAGGACAAAGAGAAAACTGCCTTTATTACCCCAGTGGGGTTCTTAGAGTTTGATGGCATGCCTCAAACTTGTCTGGAGGGGGGGCGTATGCGCGAGGCTCGCGATGGAGGAAGTGTTCCTTTTAGAGCTCCGCACTCCCCGCCACTACATCGGGACTTAACTAGCCTCCTGAACCACGCAGCAACCCTGCTTTTTCGAAGCAATCCCCTCCGGAACGGACACTGCTTCACCCGGGATGGTTTTAACCGGCCACCATGGCAAAATGAAGCCTAAACCGATCAAGGAAGCTCTGGCCCGCGCCTCTTCCAAGATGGCGGCGAAGGCCCTGGTTAAGCAACAGGCCGCTTCCCCGGACAGATCTATACAGGCAGACAGCGAGGAGGACGATTGCACTGAATTTCATACCAGCGGTTCCCCTACTCTACCGTCGTCAGGTATGTCTCAGACCGACTTTCTTAAGTATATGGAATCCATGCTACATAAGGCCCTTAAAGCTAACTCTGACCAAATCACTAACAGACTGTCACGTGAGATCAGGAAGCTAGGCCAGCGGACTTAGAAACCAGGGTGGACGATGTGGAGCTCACCCTCCAGGAACAGGCCCAAGAGCAGGCGGCTTTGCGTGATGAGAATGCCGCCCTCCTCTCACGTTTAGAGGACGCGGAGAATCGCTCTCGCAGGTCTAACTTACGCATTCGCGGCATACCCGAGACTGTTGATGACCTGCAGTCTTTTTCCACGGCCCTGTTCCAGGAGCTTACAGCATCCTCCATACCGATTGAAAGGTTGGAATTCGACCGAATTCACAGGGCCTTAACCCGCCGCCAGCAAGATGGTCCCCCGCGGGACATCATAGTTAAATTACACTTCTTCTGCACGAAGGAGCAGTTGCTTGCTGCTGCCCGCAATAAGGACGCTCTCCTGTTCCAGGGTCATACTTACCAGCTTTTCTCTGACCTGGCTCCCCTCACAATTGCAAAACGACGTGCCATGAAACCGCAGCTACAAGTGCTTGTGCAACAGCAATTGAAATACACATGGCGTTTTCCTTTTGCCCTGCAATTCTCCTACCAAGGTCAGCAAAATTCCTGCACATCACCGGAATCCCTCCAGCGCCTTTTGGAATCTCTCCATCTGGCCATCCCGGCACAAGCCTCAGAGACTACCTTACCTCGCACCCCGGCTCGCAACGCCGCTCACCCATACGCGGCTACCCCAAGGAGATCCCAGCCGGGTCCGTCTTCTGTTCGTAAGGGAACCCCTGCCCGCATGCCAAAGGATGGATCGTCTGATCGCCAGCTGTACTCACCCCGCTGAGTTTGTTTGATTAACTTTCTCTTTGCAGGTTCCTTATTTCTTCCCTGATGTTGAAACAAGCCTCCTTATCTGAGTCGATCGAATCGTCTGGATCCTCCGTTACCAACCGTTCTACCCGTGGACGATTCCCCACTCGAGGCACTCAGGGACTGCCTGCCCTAGATCTCCCCCTCCACCGGTGATTGCTGCAACCCCTTACCGTTTCTAGAGGTTGCCCAGGTTAAGTGTCACACCATGCTAAAGTTTATTTTTATTGTGTTTATATTTTTAGGATTTATTCTTTAATGCTGATGTTTCAGACAGTTTGTGCTGGTCTGTTTCCCCTTTCCTCAATTTACCCTGTGCAGATGACTCTTTATGGGCAAATGGCTTGGCCCCCGCCTGTATCCATTTGGGTGCTGGCGGATGTTGGCCGGTAACTACTAAATATTGTGCTGGAGGTTATCTGTTGTAACTTATAATATGCGGGAGGGATACTACTTCACCTTTATCACTATGTGAATTTTTGTGTCCTGCTCCTATAAGGCTCCCCCCTTCCCTTCCCTCCCCTCCGAGCCCCTTCCCTCCCCTCCGAGCCCCTTCCCTTTCCCTCCCATTCCCTTCCCTCCCTCTCCACTCCTTCCTCCCTTTCCTATCCCCCTTATCCTTTCTGTTCGCTTCCCACACCCTCCCCCCTACCCCCCCAGTCTTTGCCTTACCTTCCCCCTCCCATCCCCATACACACCTCCTCCCTTCCCTTCCCCTGCTCTCACCCTTGTGCATTATTTTACTGGTTTCCTACTAGACCTTCTGTCCCGGGTATCTCCTGGGACATTGGAGATGTTTGGCTAATAGTATCAGTCCTGATACTTGTGTTGTTGCCGGTATTCCTGTTTTTGTTTTGTTTTTATTGCTACCAAGCACAGGCTCTTTAGTTAGCCGACTGACTATTGCAAACTGTCTCACAATATATGATTTGTATATCCCGTTTGTGGCAGGGAGCTGTCACTGCTCCCCCTTTCTACGGTCCACCCACCCACGGGCTATCTGGCTGGCCCCTGTGTTGGTGTACTATTTGGTCGGGCGATAGAGTTAGACTCTTCTCCCTCTCTGTGACCATTTGCTTGCCCTACATGGTTACTCCTCTCTTCCACCCTCTCTTTCTACTCTCCTTTGTTTTCTCCTTTCTTCTCTTGTCTCTAGGTCGGCTGGGTTGCATGGCCCTGAAGGATTCACCTCAATCTTCCTTAACCGCTCCCAGATGGCCCCCTTGAATGTACTCTCGTTGAATGTAAAAGGACTCAACTCACCTAATAAGAGGGTCAAGGCTTTCCAAACATTTGAAACTCTAAAAGCAGGTATAGTTGCCCTTTAGGAGACACACTTTGCAGCTCGCACTACCCCCAAATTTTTTAGTTCCCGTTATCCCCAGGTGTTTACAGCATCAGCCCCCACAAAACACCGCAGAGTTCTGATTGCTCTTCATCACACTCTCCCTTTCACAGTTACTTCTGAGATTAAGGTAGAAACACAATATACAATAGTATATAAAAACCGCGCTACTTAGTGAAAACGTAAAAAAGCAGCCAACACTACAGAACTAGATCAATTCTGAAAAACAAACAAAGGACAAAAAAAAGGACAAAAAAAAAAAAAAAGTAGCGCTAATATTACGTGAAAAAAATAAATAAATAAGACCCTTATGAAAGGGACACAAATGTGATGTGATTCACAAAAAAAACAATCTAGGTGAATAGAATGGGTAAAATGTTCAATATAAAAGTTCAATAATTGTTTCAACAAAAAAACGGAAAATTGTATCATACTTACCAGTAATTTTCCTTTCCTGGTGCCTATCCATGGCAGCATACTAGTGATAGAGCTCCGCCTCGACTCCTCCCTCAGGACTAGTGAATAGAATAAATTAAAGGCATAGCCCCTCCCCCAACATTCTCCGCACTATAGAATACCGAGGGTGGGAGCGTATGCTGCCATGGATAGGCACCAGGAAAGGAAAATTACTGGTAAGTATGATACAATTTTCCGTTTTCCTGGTGCCTCCATGGCAGCATACTAGTGATAAATAACTAGCTTGACGCGGGTGGGATAATGCTTAACAATAAGAGTTTTTAATCAGAAGAGGACATAGCAGCCTGAACTGCCCTTCTTCCGAACTCCACCGTTGTGAGAGCTCCTGGGTCAATGTGGTAGTGCCTGAGAAACGTGTTACGAGACGACCAGGTGGCTGCCCTGCACACCGTCTCCAGCGATACGTTAGCCCTTGTTGCCCAGGAAGTAGCGACTGCTCTAGTGGAATGAGCATTCACTCGAGATGGAGGCTCCATATTCTTCGCCCTGTAGGACCTCTGTATTAGCTTCATGACCCATGATGCTAGAGTCCTGATGGAGGCTTCCTTGCCCCTGTGTTTACCAAAAGGTACGATGAACAGTCTCTCTGAGGTTCTGAAGGAGCCGGTGGCCTCTAGATAGGCCTTGAGTGTTCTGGACACATCCAGTTCGTGGCAGGTTTCTGTATTAGTATCTGCAAATATTGGAAGAGCCCAAGGTTCCAACAGGTGGCTTGTAGAGGCGACCTTCGGCATGAACCCTCTGAGTGGGCGAAGTTCCACCCTGTCAGGGAAGAAAGAAATGTGGTCTTCCCCAATTCCTAAGGAGTGGAGTTCTGAGATCCTCCTACCGGAGGTGATGGCTAGCAGAAACGTTGTTTTCAGCGTTAGATTCCAAAGGGTTATTTGTTCTACTGGAGCAAAAGGCTGGATTGACAGAGCCTCGAGGACCAGAGACAGATCCCATTTAGGGAAGGATCGTCTAGCAGGCGGACGGATCTTTAGGACGCCTTTAAAGAAGATAACTAGCAAAGGATCTTCTGCCCACCTTTTACTGGTTGCGGCTGAAATTGCTGCTACCTGAACCTTGAGGGAGCTTAGACTAAGGCCTAGATCAAGTCCTGTCTGAAGGAAACCTAATACATGGTTTGTAGAGGGGACGATAGGATCAAAGCCGTTATCGACTGCGTAGGACACGAACTTATCCCAGATCTTTGAATATATATTATTCGTTGTGGGTTTCCTGGCCTTTAAGAGGGTTGAGATGACCCCTGACGAGCAGCCTAGGGACTCGAACCTTCGCCTCTCAACTTCCAGACTCGAAGGTCCAACCTCTGAGGGTTTGGGTGAAGCAGTTTGCCCTGCAGCAGAAGTTGAGGGAATGCTGGGATCTTGATTGGTGGGTTCACACTGAGACGCATGGCAAGTGGAAACCAAGGTCTCTTCGGCCAGTACGGGAGTATCGTCAGTACCTGCACTGATTCCCTGAGTAATCTCAGGAGAAATTTGAGTATCAGTGACCGCGGAGGGAAGGCATATGCCGTGGAGAAACTCCATGGGCATGTCAGAGCATCCACTGCTTCGGCTTGCGGATGTGGAAACCTGGAGACAAACCTGTCCAGCTTGGTGTTCTCCGAAGAGGCGAACAGGTCCACCTGTGGGGGATCCCAAGAGTTGGCAATCTGCCGGAACACCCGTGGGTGGAGCGCCCACTCGTTGTTGTCGCAGAATCTTCTGGACAATGCGTCTGCTTCCGTATTCAGCTTGCCTGGGAGGTATACTGCTCGAAGGTCCAGGAGGTTCTTCTCTGCCCAAAGCATGATCGGCTCTACTTCCTTGAGGAGCGGTCTGCTGCGTGTGCCCCCCTGTTTCTGCAGATACGCAACCGCTGCCCTGTTGTCCAGGCGAAGCAGAATCCTCTGACCCTTGACTTGGGATGTCAGGGAAGTTAGTGCCATAAAGGCTGCCCTCAATTCTAGGATGTTGGACACTACGCCTTGGGTGGAGAATGACCATTTCCCCTGTACCTTGGATTCCCCGCAGTGGGCTCCCCAGCCCTGTCCGCTCGCATCGGACGTAATTGTGGTCCAATGTAGGGACCCCAAGTGACGGGGTCTGGAGAGGTTCTCTGGTTCTGTCCACCATTGAAGACTCTTTCGCATCAGTCCTGTGATCAGGATCGTCTGGGACAGTCGACGTTTCCTCCACTGCGCCAAGAAACCAGTCTGAAAGAATCTCAGGTGCCAATGGGTCCATGGGACCATGGGGATGCAGGCAGACATAGTGCCAATGAGGCTCAGACATTGTGAGGCTGTTAAAACCGGACTCTGGATGGTTTTGATCATTTTCTGAATGATAATCTCCCTCTTTGGCGGTGGCAACGACACTGTACCCCTCAGGGTGTTGAATGCTGCGCCCAAGTAGACCATCTGTTGAGTTGGTGTGAGTTGGCTCTTGTCTAGGTTGACTAACCACCCTAACTCCCTTAGAGTTTGGAGCAGAATGGTTCGATGGCACATCAGTTGCTCTGGGCTGCTTGCAAGGAGTAGGATGTCGTCTAGATAATGATACACCCTTAAGCCCTTCTCCCTCAGGGGGGCTAGGGCAGACAATAGGATTTTGGAGAATACCCTGGGAGAGGTGCACAGTCCAAAGGGTAGAGCTTGGAATTGAAGATGAGTATGACCCACTGCAAATCTCAGGTATTTCTGGACTTTTGGCTGGATTGGAACATGCAGGTATGCATCCTGGAGGTCGACAGAGATCATCCAATCCAACGGCTGAACTACCTGGATTATTGTCTGCAAGGATTCCATCTTGAAGCTCTCGGTGTGAATATACCGGTTGAGCCTCTTCAGGTCTATCACCGGTCTCCATCCGCCTGTCCTCTTGGGGACGAGGAACAAGGTGGAGTAAAAACCCGTGAATTGCTCTGCCAAGGGCACAGGAATGGCTGCTTCCTGACGCTGGAGTGACACTAAAAAGTCTTTTAGAGCTTGAGCTTTCAGGGGAGAAGATGGAATTTCCGATCTCTTGAACGAGCTCCGAGGTGGAGTTTGAAAAAACTTCCAAGAGTGCCCCCATTGGATAGTGGACAGAACCCAGGGGTCCTGGCAATGGGTGGCCCAGGCTGAGATGAAATGCTTTAGCCTGGCTCCCACCGGGAGTGTCAGGGATGGCTGGACGTCAAAAGGACTGCTTTTGCTCCTGAGGAGCCGGTGGGGCTTTCATCTTCCTATTCAAGAAGGATTGCTGAGTGCCTCTCCAAGGTCTTCCTCTGAATTGACCCGCACTTCTGAAGTCTCTAGAATCTGAGCGGCGGAACCTAGAGGGACCGCCTCTGAATCTTCGTGTTCTCCTATCTTGTGGGAGCATACCAGACTTCCCTCCTGACAGCCTAGAGATTGCATTATCCATCTTATCTCCAAAAAGCGCCTTCCCATCAAAGGGAATCTTGCACCAGCTCTGTTTGGATGAAAGATCAGCTGACCAGGGTTTCAGCCATAAGGCCCTTTTTGCCATCACGGAGTGTAACATAGATCTCGCCGAGCATCTAATGGTATCAATGGCAGCGACTCCGACAAAGTCTGCTGATAGCCTGAGTTCCTCTAAAGCTTTTATTACGTCTTCTGTTGGGACGTTCTGACGCAAAGCAGTCTCAATGTTATCCGTCCATGACCTAATGGCATTAGAGACTGACGTGAGGGCGATGGCCGGTTTACAGGCCGCTCCTGCCGCCAAGTAGCTCCTCTTTAGTTCTAGGTCAATACGCCTGTCTAGGGGATCCTTGAAGGAGGTGGAATCCTCCATTGGTAAGGTCACGTTTTTGGCAAGGCGTACCACTGATGCATCCACCACAGGCATGGAGTTCAGTGCCTGTGTTCCAGACTCTGGTAAGGGATACACCTTGTTGAGCCGGGTCAAGGAGAACTTTTTATCAGGCTTTGCCCATTCGTTGAGAATGACCTGGCTAATCTCCCCCATTAATGGGAAAAGAATCTGCTTCCTCTTGAGAAAGGGAAAATAGCTTGGCGCCTCTTGAGGGGGATCATCCGCCTCTTTCCAGGAGATTGCTGACTTTACTGCCTGGATAAACGGGGTTACCAGGGAAAAGCTGAACCCTGAGGGTTCTGACTCCTCTGCTGAGTACTCCGAGTCATCTCCGGGTGAGGAGTCTCTGCCTGACCGATCAGTCGGTAGTACAGGTTGCCCGACTGTTGAGGGCCCCAGGAGACTGGGCTCCACATTCTGAGTCTGTGGTACCTGCGAGGTCGGCTGAAGAGGGACAGAAGCCAAGAGCTTGGAGAAGGAGTCCCTCATGGCTTTGTCCAGCAGTTCTACTGCCTGCCGATTTTCCTGCTCGCGGTTGGACGCATAGTCCGTAAAGCAGTCCTTACAAACTACCTTGTCGGGTAGTGGCGTAGCCCCGCATGTCCAACACTTCTTCCTTCTTTGGCCTCTAGAAGATGGAGAGTGGTCATGACCCCTGGATCTTGACCTCTGTGATCCATGGCGTGGAGATCGGGATCTTCGTCTTGAGTGGGACCGGTGTCGCGAGGAACCCGATCTGCGGTCAGGGCTGTCATTATCGCGAGATCTTGATGACTTTCTGGTCCTCTTGGAGTGGGCAGGGCTACGGTGTAAGGAACTCACGTCAGAAAACAGTGAGGGCACTTTTTTTTTTTTTTTTTTTTAAATACTCACGAATCGTTGGTCCATACCTAATGGTGTGAGGATCTTTGTTATGCGGCGAATGACTCATTGTAGAGCTTGGGCGGAAGGATCGGCTGCAAAAAAGGCGTAGAGAGGCCGCACAAAAAAATAAATAAATAATAGTAATAATGAATAATAAATAATAATAAATAATAATAAATAATACGTGCAATCAAAGGACAAGAAAGGCACCTGTCTGCAATCTTCAGACAGGTGCTGCTATGCTGGCACTTTCCCCCCCCATCTCCTTCCTACTTACCAACAATTTTGGGCTGAAAAACCTAGCAGGGCTTAGCATCCGTTACTGCAGCAAACAGCCAAGCCCTGTCTAGGTCTTTATTTAAACTTTCCTGAGGGAAAACCTTCCCCCAGGATCCGCCCCCAGCCAAAAGACTGGAAACAAGGGCAAAAGAGCCCTGTTTCCAGAATCCAAAATGGCCGCCGTGTCCCGCGTCGTCATCGCGCATGCGCCGCGCACGCGACGCGCATGCGCAGAAGAGCCGGCGCCCGTGACACAGGAAGTACTGTATCAGGGCGCCGGGATCCTCAGGAAATGTAGGTGCAAAAGCACCAACAGTGTGGGCGCTGACCAGAGCGGCCCCCCCCTGCCATAGTGAGGGACCAGCTGACTCCTAGTGATACCTGACACAGGGCAGACCCCCCAGACTGTCAAATCGACAGGGCACCTCCAGGTTTTTTTTTTTTTTTTTTTTTACAGCATTACAATTTAAAAAAGAAAAACATATATACAACACAGCAGAAATGAAACAAAAAGGGAAAGAAAAGTCTGGCCTGGGATAGTGGAGCCGATCCTTCCGCAGCTTCCATGTCATTCATAGGTGCTCCTGGCAGTTTGCGTTCCTATGAGGAAACTCTGCGATGCGACCCCAACAGATCCACAGAGGGGTCTCCCAGCTTATTAGCGCTAATAGCGGCCCAAGAACAGGGACTGCGCCCGGGAAAGGCTAAACCCGGCGGACGCTGCCGACTGCAGAGGTATGGACATACTTCTACTCTTCACCAGTACAAGAGGTATGGAGGAAAAAAAGGAGAATGTTGGGGGAGGGGCTATGCCTTTAATTTATTCTATTCACTAGTCCTGAGGGAGGAGTCGAGGCGGAGCTCTATCACTAGTATGCTGCCATGGAGGCACCAGGAAAGTGACTTCATGCTGAGAAGAAGGTGCAGAAAGTTTTCATAGGGAGTCCACCACCAAGGAAGATCAAAGGCTTACCAGATGTCGTTGACCTAAGTAGGTATACACCTAATAGGTCACAAAGGCTTAAATGGTAGCAATATGATGGCTACAGGGTGACTGGAACGGCACACAGGAGGAAGATTCCCACAATGGATGTGATGAATGATGAATCATAAGGATAAAGACCAGTACTTGATGATAGTCAGCAACAATGAGCAAAACAATTCACACTCAATGATTCCAGAGTTTCAAAGCATTGCAGACCCAGGGAGGAAAAGATAAGATGGACATAGCGTAATACTGTTTAAAAGTTTTACTTGATTGAAAGAAGTAAAAATTACACTCACATATCGACAGATGTAACAAGCATAAAAATCATAAGCAGTGGGGTCAGCGGGTCCCGACGCGTTTCGATCAATCGATCGTCATCTGGGGTACTGACCCACTGCTACAATAGACCCAAATAAATAGAAGAAGGCCCCCATACCTTCATTGTGGCTCCAGCTGGAAAAAAATAATTAATTAATGGCCGGATAGGTGAAGAGGACATAGCCGCGGCGGCGTGCGTTCCAGGCCTCACTCTCAGGCTAGCAGAACCGCAGCGTCGGCTTGGTTAGAACCAATGAGCATAGGGCCCTGCTGGTAATATCTTCCAATGGGACGTAACGACAACGTGCGCTCCAGGTCTCACAGAGCCGGAGCGCAACGTACGACGCACGTGAGTTAGTCCTTCCGGAAGTGACGTCAACATGCACTCCAGGCCTCTCATGGAGAGAGTGCGCCGGAGCGCAACGCAAGACACACGATTCGACGTAAAGTCGTCAGGCGGATATACAGGGCAAAATGCGCTCCATGCCTCACTCTGAATAGAGGGCCAAAGCAAAACAGTGACATGCCATATATGTAATGTCCACAGTCAAGCCAGGCCGGACCAGTAACCACAATACTTGCCATTTTAGAACACAATAAAGTGAAAAATGGGGTAAAAAGTTAAAAACGAGGGAATGGGAGCATAATTTAATAAAGAAAAATGTAAAACATAATTGATGTTTAGAAAATACAGACGACTGATGACAGAGGTCTAGAATTCCAACTAATACTTGGAAAAAATGTTGCCATAATTAGGTCAATAAACAGTAAAAAGTGCCAGAACGGCAAACTTTTAACAAAAAATAATGAATACAGACATAAATGTATAAGTCTGTGGCAAAATAATGTCCAAAAAGTTATAAAAAGATTAAAAATTAAAAATTGATGAGAGCGGGGGAGAAGGAGGGGGCAATAACGGAGCCACAACTAGACATGGGGGCATGCATACATCATGACCGGTTAATGAACGCGTTAATGTCCCACTCAACATTAAGCCCATGTGGGACATAAGTGCGTAACTCGTAAATCCAGTAGGCTTCAAGCCTAGACACACCCCTCGTTTTAGCCCCTCCTCTCCATGGTGGCACATATTTGTCAATGATTAAAAACTGTGTACCCTTAGGATTCCGATGGTGACATTCTCTATAGTGCCTCGGGACTGTATGTTTAGTACATCCACCAATGATTTGCTGACATGTTCACCTACCCGAACGGAAAACGCACGTATAGTGCGACCAACGTATTGCTTGCCGCACGGGCAGGTGATGAGATATACAATGTGCGTAGTTGCACATGTACAAAAAGATTTAATTGGGTATTGACCACCAGTGCTGCGAGATCCAAATTCCAAAGTTTGGAATTTGGATCTCGCAGCACTGGTCGTCAATACCCGATTAAATGTCATTTATGTCTGTATTCATTTATGGCCATTATTTTTTGTTAAAAGTTTGCCGTTCTGGCACTTTTTACTGTTTATTGACCTAATTATGGCAACATTTTTTCCAAGTATTAGTTGGAATTCTAGACCTCTGTCATCAGTCGTCTGTATTTTCTAAACATCAATTATGTTTTACATTTTTCTTTATTAAATTATGCTCCCATTCCCTCGTTTTTAACTTTTTACCCCATTTTTCACTTTATTGTGTTCTAAAATGGCAAGTATTGTGGTTACTGGTCCGGCCTGGCTTGACTGTGGACATTACATATATGGCATGTCACTGTTTTGCTTTGGCCCTCTATTCAGAGTGAGGCATGGAGCGCATTTTGCCCTGTATATCCGCCTGACGACTTTACGTCGAATCGTGCGTCTTGCGTTGCGCTCCGGCGCTTTCTCTCCATGAGAGGCCTGGAGCGCATGTTGACGTCACTTCCGGAAGGACTAACTCACGTGCGTCGTACGTTGCGCTCCGGCTCTGTGAGACCTGGAGCGCACGTTGTCGTTACGTCCCATTGGAAGATATTACCAGCAGGGCCCTATGCTCATTGGTTCTAACCAAGCCGACGCTGCGGTTCTGCTAGCCTGAGAGTGAGGCCTGGAACGCACGCCACCGCGGCCATGTCCTCTTCACCTATCCGGCCATTAATTAATTATTTTTTTCCAGCTGGAGCCACAATGAAGGTATGGGGGCCTTCTTCTATTTATTTGGGTCTATTGTAGCAGTGGGTCAGTACCCCAGATGACGATCGATTGATCGAAACGCGTCGGGACCCGCTGACCCCACTGCTTATGATTTTTATGCTTGTTACATCTGTCGATATGTGAGTGTAATTTTTACTTCTTTCAATCAAGTAAAACTTTTAAACAGTATTACGCTATGTCCATCTTATCTTTTCCTCCCTGGGTCTGCAATGCTTTGAAACTCTGGAATCATTGAGTGTGAATTGTTTTGCTCATTGTTGCTGACTAACATCAAGTACTGGTCTTTATCCTTATGATTCATCATTCATCACATCCATTGTGGGAATCTTCCTCCTGTGTGCCGTTCCAGTCACCCTGTAGCCATCATATTGCTACCATTTAAGCCTTTGTGACCTATTAGGTGTATACCTACTTAGGTCAACGACATCTGGTAAGCCTTTGATCTTCCTTGGTGGTGGACTCCCTATGAAAACTTTCTGCACCCACTTCTGAGATTAAGGACCCGGAAGGTCGCTACATCATATTAGCAGGTCTCCTCCAAGATGTTGAGACAACCCTTGTTTCCTATTATGCCCCAAATACTAACCCAAATCCCTTCTTCTCACACTTATTTCAGGTACTACGCTCCCACTGTAAATGGACATTGTTTTTATGTGGTGATTCCAACTTAGTACTACAACCACATATAGATAAATCACCTTACGCTCCTGATCAGTATTCCCCCTCTGTACGTTTCCGGAAACTCCTACAACAAGCTTCTTTGCTTGACACCTGGCGGGAGTGCAACCCAACAAAGAAAAATTACACCTTTTATTCATACCCACATAAGTCCTTTTCTAGAATTGACCATATGTTTGTCTCGGTTGCCTCCTCCCCCATACTACTTAATTCTATTATCCAGCCTATCTCCTGGTCCGACCACTGCGCAGTACTTACCACCGTTTCATCCCTAGTCCCTATGTCCAAAGACCGTACCTGGTGTATTAATGAAGCACACCTCACTAATCAGTCTTACTGTTTTGATATACAAATCGCTTTGGCTGACTATCTGAAGCATAATTCTACCCCTGACATTTCTCCTGTTCTCCTCTGGGAAGCGCATAAGCCTGTAATCAGGGGTAAATGCATTTCAGTATCTACCCATCTAAACCGTGATAAGAAAGCCAGGCTAGCTGAATTGGAATGTGATTTCCATCACTGTTTCCTCCAATTTCAGTCCTCCCCAACTGAGGCGCATTGAATACAGATGGAAAAGTCAAGGAAATAACTTGATCTAGCATTAGCTGAACTAGCTGACAAGGCCATTTGTAGATCAAACCACACTATCTACAGTAAGGCTAATAAACTGATTCTTTTTTGGCCCTCCGTCTTCGTCGTCCGGAGCGGAACCATGTTCCTATCAGGCTGCGTATAGACAAAAACACTTACACTAGTAAGGTCTTAGCTGAATTTCAGAAAAGGTTACAGGAACTTTATAAAGCCCAATCCTCCTTCTCCCCCTCCACAGCTGATGTGCTATTTCAAGATACCCCTTTGCCCACTTTGTCAGACTCTAATCTTGAGTGCCTTGAGAGGCCCATTACGGCAGAAGAGGTCCTTACCGCTATCAAGACTCTTACATCCCATAAACGACCGGGTCCTGATGGGCTCTCGGGCACTTACTTTAAGAAATTTGCTGGTACCCTCGCCCCGCTCCTCACTAACTCTTTCAATGCCCTATTTCAACATCACTCCTTTGGTCGAGATACATTGACAGCTATAATAGCTATGATCCCTAAACCTAATGTGGATAACTCCCTTTGGTCGAACTTTAGGCCTATCTCATTACTTAATCTCGATATTAAACTATTGGCCAAAGTAATGGCCTTACGCCTTAATCCCATCATAGGTGGACTGATCCATAAAGATCAGGTCGGTTTTATACCTCGCCGACAGGCCAGCGATAATATTAGAAGAGTTGTTCTCCTACAACATCTAGCCAGAACACGTAAGGTCCCTATGCATTTGTTATCCCTCGACATCAGGAAAGCCTTCGATACGGTCTCCTGGCCTTACCTAAACTATATCCTTGCTCGTTGGGGCTTTGGACCGCACTTTTTGCAGTGGGTGAACTCCCTTTATAATCAACCTCAGGCCTATATCAAATACTCTGGCTTTCGCTCAGATAATCTTCAGATAGGTAGGGGCACCAGGCAGGGGTGCCCCCTTTCCCCTTTAATATTCACCTTGGCAATGGAACCCCTGGCGGCCCTGATTAGGGCTAGCCCTGATGTCAAAGATTTGGAGGTGGCTTCTACCTCCCATAAAATCTGCTTATTTGCAGATGATGCGCTTCTATTTGTCACCTCTCCCCGTACAACTCTCCCAAACCTTATCCAAATTTTGGAGAAATTTGCAAATATGTCTGGCTTAGAAGTGAACAAATCTAAATCTAGAGCTCTCAATGTATCTCTTCCCCCCTTGGAAGTTGCCCATTTACAAGAATATTTCCCTTTTACTTGGTCCACCACATCTCTTCCATACTTAGGCATAAAACTGACAACTGACCCAACCTCTCTTTACAGATCTAATTACCTTTCTATGCTGTCGCACTTGGCTTCCCTTTTAGATACTTGGAAACCGCTTTGTGTTTCTTGGTTAGGACGTGTGGCAGCCGTTAAGATGTCCCTACTCCCAAAACAATTATATTTGTATAGAGTCCTCCCGATTTCTGTCCCTTCTTACTTTCACCGTATCATCCAATCCCGGGTCTTTAAATATATTTGGGGCCCCATAAAACCTAGAGTTTCTAGATCCATTCTCCTTCGTAATAAATTTAGTGGAGGCCTGGGAATTCCCAATTTTGCCCGCTACTATCAGGCCGCTCAGCTAGCTCAACTCACGTTATTTCATGCTTTATCGGAAACTCCAATATGGGTTAGCTTAGAAGCTGTGGATATTTTTCCATTGTTAGTGTCCAACCTCCTCTGGTTGCCTCCGTTGGCCCAAGGCCCTATACTTACCCCGGTTACGCGCCACTCACTCAAACTTTGGGATAGCCTACGTGGACGTTTTCGGTTGATATCCCCCCACACCCCGCTACTCTCCTTTCTAGGTCATCCTCTTTTTTACCCTGCCTACTCGGAGCCTGCCTCCTTCCGGCTCTGGCACCAGGCAGGATTACACCGAATAGGTGATCTTGTCACTGACACCTCTCTCAAATCCTATTCAGATCTACAGACCCAGGCTAAATTTCCTTTCCTTCTCAGAATCTACGCCGACCTATGTTTAAGCATATGCTCAAACAGAGATACGCTTAAACATATCTAAGATAGGATGGCTTGCGTCGTCCTATCTTAGATTGCAATATTTTGGATGGCCGCTAGGTGGCGCTTCCATTGCGGTCGGCGTAGAATATGTAAATGAGGGGATACGCCGATTCACGAATGTACGCCCGGCCACCGCAGTCGATTTACGCCGTTTCCGTAAGGCATTAGCAGGCCTAAAGTTATTCCACCTATTAGGTGGAATAACAATGTTAAAGTATGGCCGCCGTTCCCGCCGCGAGATTCGAATTTTTTAGGTCGTTTGCGTACGTCGTCCGCAAATCGGGATTTACGTAGTTTACGTCCACGTCGAAATCAATAGGCCCGTGCAGCGTACATAGCCGCAATGCAAACTGAGAAATGTAGGCGCCCGGCGCATGCACAGTTAAAAAAAAAACGTAAAAAACGTCAAGGTCAAGCCTCATTACCATCAAACACGCCCCCCTCCAACACATTTGAATTAGGCGTCCTTACGCCTGCCGCATTTACGATACGCCGCCCTAAGTAAGGAGGCAAGTACTTTGAGAATACAGTACTTGCCTCTCTTACTTAAGGAGGCGTAGTGTAAACACGCTAGGCTACGCCGCCTTAGATTTGCGCGCCCCTACCTGAATCTACCTAAGAGTGTTTGGCAGGACTCTGGAAGAACATGAAGAGTGTCTAGAGAAGGTCCTGAAGAGACTCCATAATGAGGGTTTAAAAAGTTCTCTATTAAGAAGTGTCAGTTTTATCAGCCACCAGTTCACTACCTGGGTCACATCGTGTCTGCAGAAGGAGTGGTCACAGACCCTGAGAAGCTGGAAGCCATCACTTCTTGGCCAAGACCCACTAATGTGACCGAGCTTCTGTCATTTCTGGGCTTTTGCTCCTACTTCCGAAGATTCGTAGAGGGATTCGCGAAAATAGCCCCGTCCATTCAATGAGTTACTGAGAAGTGAAGGGAAAGACGATGCCCCAGTTCCGGTCAGGTTCGTGAAACCGGCAGAAGGGCCCAGGAAACCCAAAGAATCTATCCAGGAGCAGTGGAATACTCAGTGCGAAGAGACCTTTAAACGGCTGAAATGGAGTTTAACAACCACCCCAGTCCTGGCTTATGCGGATACTACCAAGCCCTATGAATTACATGTCAATGCCAGTCGAGATGGGCTAGGTGGGGTATTGTACCAAGAACATGACGGTCACCTATGCCCCATTGCCTATGTGAGTCGGAGCTTGGCCCCAGCTGAAAGAAACTACCCCACACATAAACTTGAGTTCCTGGCTTTGAAGTGGGCTGTGGTGAATACATTGAGGGACTACCTGTATGGGACAGAATTCATGATCAAGACTGACAATAATCCCCTCACCTACCTCCTCACCACAGCCAAGCTGCATGCCACAGGACACAGGTGGTTGGCTGCCCTATCGGGATTCACGTTCAGTTTGAAGTACCGACCAGGAGTAGGAAACAGGGATGCAGACGCACTGTCCCGAAGGCCTCATGGTTCTAGTGACCCCAATGAAGAGTGGACCCAGTTGACACCAGAAGGAGTGAAAGCCTTATATCAGGGAGCTGAACTTCGTGCTGGGGAGGATCCAGGGCCGAAGATGTTGGAGTCTCTGCTACCGGTGTCCCCAAGTGCTATTGTAATGTGACTCAGGTCGGGGACGAAGGTTTACCAAAACTTTCAAAGAAGGACCTAACCGGACCTAAGAAGGGACCAGTTGGAAGATCCCTTATGTAACCTGGCATTGAAGGCCTTGGAGAACCAGTGCCCTGATATACTCCTCACTGACTCCCCAAAGGAGGCCCATCTACTGCATCGGCTGCAGCTGCATCAAGGGGTTGTCTACCGAAGGGGCCCCTCTGATAATATTGAAGAGAAATGGCAACTGTACCTGCCCAGAAAACACAGAGAGACAGTACAAACTGCCCTTCACGATAACCATGGCCATCTAGGGCCTGAGAGAAATTTCCATTTGGCGAGAGACAGATTCTACTGGCCCTGCATGTGGGCTGAAGTCGAGGGCTACTGCCACTCCTGTATTTCATGTATCCAGAGGAAGACCCTGCCTCACCGAGCCGCCCCAATGGGCCATCTACAGAGTCAGGGACCCAATGCTTGGAGCCTGATCTGAGTAGGCAGGGAAATATTCTGGTAGTAACTGATGATTTGACTAGATATGCCCAGGCATTTCCCTCAAAGGACCAGCAAGCGTCCACCGTGGCCAAGATCTTAGTGGAAAAGTTCTTTGTACACTATGGTTTGCCCCAACGCATCCACTCGGACCAAGGAAGGGACTTCGAGAGTAGCTTTATTAACCTCTTTACCACCGTGCTATAGACAAAACACGTCTAGAGCGCAGTGGAGTTATTCTGGGAGGATGTCCCTGGGACGTCCTCCCAGAATCCTTCACTCGCGCGCCCTCTGTGGCGCGCTCCCGGAATCATCTGTGAGCGCCGGGTCTAGAAGACCCGGCGCATCACAGATCGCGGTAAATTGCCGATGATAGCGGCCGTTTACCACGTGATCGCTCCGTCAAATGACGGAGCGATCACTTGTAAACAAACCGGCGTCATGTAATGATGCCGGTTCCTCCCTCTCCTCTCTGTAAAGATTGGTACAGTGTGAGAGGAGAGGGGGGAGAGCGGAGGCAGCAGCAGCTCTGTGGCTGGATCTGTGACAAATGCAGTCACAGATCCAGCCATCCCTCCCTGTGCAATACTCTGCAATACCATCAATACTCTGCAATAACCTCCCCATACTCTGCAATACCCCCATACCCCCCATACTCTGCAATAACCCCCCCATACTCTGCAATAACCCCCCCCATACACTGCAATAACCCCCCCATACGCTGCAATAACTCCCCATACTCTGCAATAACCCCCCAATACTCTGCAATACCCCCAATACTCTGCAATACCCGCTAATATGACAGAAACATTTTTTTTACCGAATTTTCAGTGTTTTTTCTTTTATAGAGCAAAAAATAAAAAACCCAGAGGTGATCAAATACCACCAAAAGAAAGCTCTATTTGTGGGGAAAAATGGACAACAATTTCAGATGGGCACAATGTTGTATGACTGAGTAATTGTCATTCAAATTGTGAGAGCACCGAAAGCTGAAAATTGGTCTGGTTAGGAAGGGTGTTTAAGTGCCCAGTGGTCAAGAGGTTAAAGGGCTCTTAGATCTGCTAGGCATCAAAAAGTCTAGGACCACCCCATACCATCCACAGGGGGATCCTCAGCCTGAAAGGTTTAACCAAACCCTTTTGGATATTGTAACGGACCTATGCATGCTGCCGGGACATCGATAATCTTCATGCAGGGAAGACTACAATGAACTGCATGGCTTGTCACAATTGGATGTACCACATTGTATTCTGAGCTCAAAGGGTTAATTGGACAATGATCTCTTTCACTGCTGAATGCTAATGTACCCTTTGCATAGCTAATGAACTCTCTCTTGTGTAGGTAACAGCCCCCCTGTGAGGTGTATGCTGATGGGGATTATGTGTGAGTGATAATTGTTTTAAAGGTTAATTGAATTCTATTGTCTGATCAAACTAAGTTTAGGAGCCAAAACGGCTAGCGACTGATTGGCTCAAGGGAATGTCATTATTTCAAAGTCTGTGTATTGAAGGCCCCCCTGGGTGGGGGGGGGGGGTGTCATTTGTTTCTGTACAGTTTGTAACCAGATATAAGGAGGAAAAATGTGGCATTAAAGTTCAGTCCTGCTTGACTCTGCAAACGTAGCCCGTCTCGTTTCTTGAAAGGGCGTTCGATGGGATATACCGGCGGTACCTGCATATCGCAGCTTGCCAGGGAAAAGGACGTCTCCAACGGCTGAGACCCTCTCACTAGTCCGGGTAGCCATTACATTGGTTGGCAGCGGTGGGATGGTCCTTTTATCCAAAGAGCAAGTTCTGAATGGAGTCGCAGTACGCCAGGCTGAAAAGATCCACACTAAAAGATCTATTGGAGAGTCGTGGTAGGAGCGCCAGCAACAGACCACGGAGGGAGCTGATAGCTGAACTGCTGGGGCTGGACGAAATGGATGGATCCATGGAAGGAACTGAGCCCCTTGTACCGGTCAGCGAGGAAGATGTAATTACTGGGATTGTACAGCGGAGATTATCCTTGTATCCAGAAACGTCCGTGGAACTAATAAACCAGCTGTTCCGGGAAGCAAGGGAGGAGATACAAACGAAGAGGGGACAAGAACTGGAACTGGTAAGAGCGAGACAGCCCATTACACCTGCAGTTCCTACCCCCCCACCTGCTGTTACAGGAAAGAAAATACCGTTCACTGCATTTAAAGCTTTTGTAGAAAGTGAGGAGGAAATAGATGGATATTTGGCGGACTTTGAGAGGCAGTGCTCACTACACCAGGTACCACCAGACCAATGGGTCACTATTTTGTCGGGGAAATTGTCGGGCAAAGCCAATGAAGCCTTTCGGGCTCTCGCTCCAGAGGATATTTTACAATACCAGCAAGTTAAAAAGGCGCTGCTAACCCGATACGCCGTAACTCCAGAAGCCTACCGCCGGCGCTTCCGGGAGTCCAAGAAGAAGGCTGTGGACTCCCACATGGAATGGGCCAACCAGTTACAAAGGGTGGCATCCCTTTGGGTCCAAGGGTGTAAGGCCAACACCGGGGAGGAAGTATTGCAGCTGTTCCTAATGGAACATTTCTTCCAAGACCTGGCCGCAGACATACAAGACTGGGTACGAGATCGCTGTCCCGCTAACTTAAACGAGGCGGCTCGGCTAGCAGATGAGTATGCGGAGACAAGGAAAGTAAGCCAGGGTACTATGCGGCTGGCTCAGAAGGTAGAACCGCGTACTCCAACCGTCACCCCATGCCCAGAGTTTCGGGCTCCAGTCCCACCACGTCCTCAGGGGCCTAGCAACTACCCCCGGGATTCGCCTAGGGTGACGTGCCATCACTGCAGCGACACGGGACATATTGCTCGTTATTGCCCTATGAGAGCTACAAATAACAATTGGAGACGCACAACACCCAACACAGAGGTCACTCCATCACGTCCCTCTGAGGCCCACTGCCTGGAGACCGAGGGGGGCCCTGAGGAATGTCTGGGAATTTGGTATGAGGCAGACCCAATACAAGCGGCCTCTCCGGATAACCGTCAGCATCACCGTCAGGAGGTACGAGTGAATGGACAAGTAGCACAAGGCCTAAGAGATTCCGGGACTACTATCACTCTGATTCAAAAACATCTGGTAAAGCCAGAGAACGTGTCCACTCGCACAGTTGCCGTCCGGGTCGCAGGGGGTGCTGTATTTCGCGTACCCACCGCCCGGGTGCACTTAGACTGGGGAGCCGGGTCAGGAAAGACCACAGTTGGTATCATGGACAACCTACCAGCCGAGGTGGTGCTGGGCAACGACATTGGCCCTCTGACTTCGGCTTATTTACCTACACCTGCTGCTGCTTGGCCCGGGACCACCCACGTTGTTGGAATCAACCCGCTTGCTGCTGAGAACCGGGTAAGACTACCTTCCCCGACATGTACTGTAGATCCGGCACAATATCACAGTCTAAAATGGGAATGTGACAAGTTGGCCAGTGAGAAATCAGAGATGCAACGACACTACGTCATGTATTATGAGATGTCCCATGGCTTGAACATTGAAATGCACAAACAGGCGGAAATTGTCAAAAGATTAAATGGGATTTGCATCCAGGTGGTGCCGTATCTGTCCCAAGAGCATCAGCAACAGGTTTTGGGAGCCATTGAGAGAGCAAAGCAAGTGACTGTTCCAGAATTGAATTCCATTATTCACCGTCACCATCAGCTACCGACCTGGTAAGCCAATGGGAAGGCCGACGGACTGTCCAGGCAAACGGAACTTTTACCCTAACAGCAGACCGGACATCCCCAAGTTGATCCGAAAAGGATCAATCCGGGTCTGCCGGAGTGTTCCACAAAAGGGGAGTAGTGTAACGGACCTATGCATGCTGCCGGGACATCGATAATCTTCATGCAGGGAGGACTACAAGGAACTGCATGGCTTGTCACAATTGGATGTACCACATTGTATTCTGAGCTCAAAGGGTTAATTGGACAAGGATCTCTTTCACTGCTGAATGCTAATGTACCCTTTGCATAGTTAATGAACTCTCTCTTGTGTAGGAAACAGCCCCCCTGTGAGGTGTATGCTGATGGGGATTATGTGTGAGTGATAATTGTTTTAAAGGTTAATTGAATTCTATTGTCTGATCAAACTAAGTTTAGGAGCCAAAACGGCTAGCAACTGATTGGCTCAAGGGAATGTCATTATTTCAAAGTATGTGTATTGAAGGCCCCCCTGGGTGGGGGGGAGTGTCATTTGTTTCTGTACAGTTTGTAACCAGATATAAGGAGGAAAAATGTGGCATTAAAGTTCAGTCCTGCTTGACTCTGCAAACGTAGCCCGTCTCGTTTCTTGAAAGGGCGTTCGATGGGATATACCGGCGGTACCTGCATATCGCAGCTTGCCAGGGAAAAGGACGTCTCCAACGGCTGAGACCCTCTCACTAGTTCGGGTAGCCGTTACAGATATGCTAGGGACTTTAGACTCAGAGAAGAAGCAACACTGGAGCAGACATGTAGCTGCCATTGTACATGCTTACAACAACACGGAAAATGATGCCACAGGATACTCCCCTTACCATCTAATGTTCGGACGAGAGGCCCGGTTACCAGTGGATTTGGCCTTTGGTATGTCCTTGGACCATACCTCAGCAACCTCTCACAGGGGGTATGTGGACCGCCTACGAAGAAGCCTGAAGACTGCCTATGACAGGGCTCGAGCCACCTCGGAGTCACCTAGGAGAGGAGAGGGCTGAGGAACAAAAATACTTTTGATCTCAAAGTCAGAGTGCAAGATTTGCAACCAGGAGACAGAGTGCTGTTGAGGAATCTAGGTATCCCTGGAAAGCACAAATTAGCTGACCGCTGAAAGTCATAGCCTTATGTCGTTTGCAAACAGCTTCCCGTTTTTCGGGATCTGGTGAATAAGGACCTTCAGGTACTCAATGTCAAGAAAAATAGGAGGGAATATACCTTCAAGAAGGTACTTGAAAAACTCAAAGATAGGGATGATATTATAGTTCGCCCTGTGGACAAAGGGGGGGGATTTTTATCTTGGATAAAGAGACATACAGTGGGTGACCGCGATATTGTGTCAATCTCGCTCCCTTTCTCGGCAAGATTGAGCACCTACGAGTCCTATCGCGGGAGCCAGCGCCGAGCTGTCATAGAAGCGACGGGAGATCCGACTTGGATTCCCGCCAATTCTAGCTGCGGCGTTTGGTATGCATCCTGAGAAGGAACTCCACGCCAAATTTTAAATAAAAAACGGGCATGGGTTCCCCCCCAGGAGCATACCAGGCCCTTAGGTCTGGTATGGGTTGTAGGGAGACCCCCCCATGCCGAAAAGCCGACGTGGGGGGTCCCCCCACAATCCATACCAGGCCCGTATCCAAAGCACGCTGCCCGGCCGGTCAGGAATGGGGGTGGGGACGAGACAGCGCCCCCCCTCCTGAGCCGTACCAGGCCGCATGCCCTCAACATGGGGGTTGTGTTCTGGGGCAAGGGGGCAAAATGTGGCCTCCCCACCCCAGAGCACCCTGTCCCCATGTTGATAAGGACAGGGCCTCTTCCCGACAACCCTGGCCATTGGTTGTCGGGGTCTGCGGGCAGAGGGCTTATCGGAATCTGGGAGCCCCCTTAAATAAGGGGGCCCCCAGATACCGGCCCCCCACCCCAAGTGAATGAATATGGGGTACATCGTACCCCTACCCATTCACCTGGAGGCAAAGTGTAAAAGTAAATAAACACACGACACAGGGTTTTTAAAATAATTTATTAGTCTGCTCCAGGGGCCCCCCCTGTCTTCTTTAGGTCTTTTAGCAGGGGGGCTTCTTCTTCACCGCCGTCTGGTTCTCTTCCACTCTCCGGGGGGTCTTCTCCGCTCTCGGGGGGTCTTCTTCTATCTTCTACGCTCTCTGGGGGTCTTCTCCTATCTTCTCCGCTCTCCGCTGTTGACTCGGCGCTCCCCGGTTCTTCTCCCGCTCTCCGGTGCCTTCTCCTTCAGGGCTGGCCGCCGCTATCTTCGTGTGTTAGCTCAATTGCTAGCGGGGGCCAGCACACTCTTCGGTGACGTCTTCTTCTCTTCTTCTGCCTTCTCCTGATGTTGACACGACGAAGATAGAAGAAGACCCCCCGAGAGCGGAGAAGACCCCCGGAGAGCGAGGAAGACCCCCCGGAGAGCGGAAGAGAACCAGAAGGCAGTGAAGAAGAAGCCCCCTGCTATAAGAGCTAAAGAAGACAGGGGGGCCCCCGGAGCAGACTAATAAATTATTTTAAAAACCCTGTGTCGTGTGTTTATTTACTTTTACACTTTGCCTCCAGGTGAATGGGTAGGGGTACGATGTACCCCATATTCATTCACTTAGGGTGGGGGGCTGGTATCTTGGGGCCCCCTTATTTAAGGGGGCTCCCAGATTCCGATAAGCCCTCCGCCTGCAGACCCCGACAACCAACAGCCAGGGTTGTCGGGAAGAGGCCCTGTCCTTATCAACATAGGGACAGGGTGCTCTGGGGTGGGGGGGCCGCAGTGTGCCCCCCTGCCCCAGAGCACCCAACCCCCCCATGTTGAGGGCATGCGGCCTGGTATGGCTCAGGAGTTGGTGGGGCGCTCGCTCGTCCCCACCCCCATTCCTGACCGGCCGGGCAGCGTGCTTTGGACACGGGTCTGGTATGGATCGTGGGGGGACCCCCCCACGTCGGCTTTTCGGCGTAGGGGGGATCTCCCTACAACCCATACCAGACCTAAGGGCCTGGTATGCTTCTGGGGGGGGAACCCATGCCCGTTTTTTATTTAAAATTTGGCGTGGAGTTCCTTCTCAGGATGCATACCAAACGCCGCAGCTAGAATTGGCGGGAATCCAAGTCGGATCTCCCGTCGCTTCTATGACGCGCTTGCTGGAATGTGCTTTGTCTATTCCAGCAAGTGCGAGATGTCGGCACCCTGTCGCCGAGAATCAGCGTGATGCTGTCGTGCTGGAAACACATTCTCGGCAACAGGTACAGTATAATGCAGAAATGTTAAGACTTTTGTCAGATAAAACAACTTATGTACCATTAAAGGGAAACCCCACTCTCAAATTTAAAAAAGAATTTGAGGGGATTGTAGAAGAAGGCTTCCAAACTAAAGTTTTGTCTAAAAAGGAGAAAGCCTTTTTGATCCCAAGAGCTCCGAGGTTAACGGTAATTTATTATTTGCCGAAGGTGCACAAAGATCCAGTTTGCCCCCTGGAAGACCCATAGTGAATTGGATTCCATCACTTCCAGGGTGGGCAAATATGTTGATCACTTTCTGCAACCCTTAGTCACCAAGACCCCTTCCTATCTAAGGGATTCTACCAAAGTTATTAACACACTTCAGGGATTGGAATGGAAAGATACTTATGTGTTTGCCACCGCAGACGTATCTTCACTTTATACTATAATTTCACACCAGCATGGGCAGTAGAAAATGTTATAAATACTGATACTCTCCATAGACAACAAAAATCCTTCATCCTTAAACTTTTGGATTATGCCATGCATCATAATTATTTCTGGAATAATGGCTCTTACTATTTACAAGACCACAGAGTTGTTATGGGGGCTAAATTTGCCCCCAGCATGGCTGGACTTTTTATGGTCAAATGGGAGGAGGATGTCGTCTATCAAGAGTCCAGACCTGAACTGGTACTCTGGAAAAGATATATAGACGACATCCTCCTCCTATGGAATGGCAGCATAAATTCCTTGAAGGATTTCATTGAAGGTTTAAACCTTAATGATAGAGGAATAGCTCTCACTCATGAAATGAGTAGTGCAGAAATACATTTCTTAGATCTTCGCATCAGGGTCATCAATGGCCAGATTGTAACCTCTACATTCTTTAAAGATACAGATAGAAATGTGTTTATAGATATGAAGAGCTGCCACCATAAAATGTGGTTAGAATCTGTTCCCAAAAGCCAATTCCTCAGGTTGAGGCGTAATTGCACTAGCCTTGAAGATTTTTTTGCAGAAGCAACAATTCTTAAAGGACGCTTTCTTGAAAAGCGATATGACACTGTAGTTGTAGATAGGGCTCTTGATCAGGCATTATAACATGACAGAAATTACCTTTTGATCCCTAAACTTAGGACAAATGATGATTCTTTTAAGTTTTCTTTCATTACTGGTTATTCCAATCAACACTTTGAAATAAAAAAGATCATCCAAAGACATTGGAAGGTCCTCAAGGGAGACCGCTTATTGGGTTCTGCTCTGCCTGAGGCCCCACGGGTTGTATTTAGAGGTGTACCGCCTTTGAAGCTACAGGTTGCCCCCAACATAATCGATTCACCCAAACAACTTTTTCAGACGATGGGTGGCTTTTATCCTTGTAGGAGGTGTCCCATTTGTAAAATCAATGCAAATAAAAGTAGGACAGGCTTTTTTCAATCCACATCCACCCAGGTTATTCATCCGATAAAACTGTTTATCACGTGCACCACAAAAACATGTGGTATATGTGATAATTTGTCCCTGTAAAAAAATACATTGGGCGAACTTTATGCATGTAAGAACACACCCTACAGTAAGAACACACCCTAGGAGATAAACAACCTCCAATAGACATGCAAAAGGTATTGGGCGTTAATGAAACAAAAAAGACCCATTGCAATAATACAAATAGATAGAATAAATCAAAAATATATCAAATCAAAAGTCTAATAAAAGAATGGAAGTGGCTAGAGCTATTGGAAATCGAAAGGAACAGCGCCATCTTGTGGTTACATGATAAAATGACATATAATGAAGTTCCACCATAGAAAACGAGCTAAGAACACCAACCTAAAAAAAATGATATCAATGACAATTACCAAAAAATATTTGTAACGGTCACCACCGTTTACGATATTCAATAAAAGAAAAGTTAAAAACTCACATTTCCAATGGTGAGATGTTTCCAAACAAAACGAGCGCCGTGCTCGTGTTCCTCCTGTTAGGATGTGTGTGGTCTGGTACTTCCAGGGACAGGAAGTACCAGACCCCACACATCCTAACAGGAGGAACACAAGCACGGCGCTCGTTTTGTTTGGAAACATCTCACCATTGGAAATGTGAGTTTTTAACTTTTCTTTTATTAAACCTTTTTATGCGGAGCTGCACCATTGCCTTCCTTTTGTCTTCTGTTTATATACCCCTCCGAGCACCCAATACCCAGTGGATGCCTAGGTGGTAACGAAAGATAGAGGAAGTAAACCTATCAAGACGGATCGCACAAACTCGCTGTTCGTAGGAGATAGGCCCGCTGCTAGAGGCCTCCATGTGAGTGCACGTGCATGTGATATATTATCTCCCACACCTGCAGTCACAGTATTATGCCATATTTGCCCTTGTCTTTCACTTTCAACATGACCATTTGATTTGATTTTGTCACCTCTACCCTGCTGAGCCTGTGAACATACAGTGTGTAAATTGGTTTTAGGCTGTCTGTGCTATGGCCTGGAGGTGAGCCTTTTATACCACTAGAGGTGTGAGCACCGAAGTCTGCTCTTCAACCACGGGATACCCCCTTGGGCCTCTATTATTGTTCACAGTGCACTTTAAGATTTCATTTGTGTTATTTGACGTTTTTACCTCATTACGGTCCCACATCTTCCCTCTTTTGGGACTTCTGGGACTCCATTTGGATTGTGTTTTATTTGAACTTTTTGGCACCCCCTTGGGCCTCTATTATCGTCCACAGTGCACTTTAAGACTTTATTTGTGTTATTTGACGTTTTTACCTCATTGTGGTGTCACATCTTCCCTCTTCTGGGACTTCTGGGACTCCATTTGGATTGTGTTATATTTGAACTATTTGGCACCATTCACATCAACTAAGCTGTTATTTGACTTCTTTACCTATTACGGTCCCACATCTTCCCTCTTCTGGGACTTCTGGGACCTCATTTGGATTGTGTTATATTTGAACTTTTTGGCACTATTCACATTAACTAAGCTGTTTGGTTTTACATGCTTCTCATGTTTGTGATGTTCATCATTTAATTTAATTATAGTGTATGATTAATATTTAATTTATGCTCACCATTACTGATTCACAGACCTCCCACCCTCACTGGCTGTAGCGAATACTCAGTGGTGGGTTTTTGCTACTCACTTCCTTGCGCATCTGCTCTTTACCCTTCCTCACACAACGCAGTCACCATCATCTATTTCATTCACACATTTCTGGCCAGGACGGGTTCCAGGTAACTGCAGCAGTGCCCCCCCATAGTATTTAGCACCGATAGCGCGAGAGCCTTTCCAATATATAGGAGACAGAGATTACAAAATCTCTGCCTTTGCAGATGATCTGTTGTTCTCTATATCTAGTCCCCAAGTGTCACTACAAAATCTGATTAAAGAAATAGAGGATTATGGGAAACTTGCAAACTTAAAAATTAACTATGTTAAATCAGAAGCGATGGGAGTGGCACTCCCACTGGCAGTGCTGCAAACTATACAACCAAATTTTAAATTTAAATGGGTAAGAACAGCCCTAAAATATCTAGGGATATACATACCATCAAAACTAGGAAATTTATTTTCTGATGGAAAAGTGGCAAAAGGGATTTCATTCATGGTTCGGTCGGTGTAATATCATCAAAATAAGTATATTGCCAAAATTCCTGTATCTGTTTCAAGCAATACCGACACAAATTCCTTTTGCTTTTTTCCGTCAGGTAAATATGCTCTTCACTAAATTTATATGGGCTAATAAACAACCTAGGATTAGCAGAGGGCGGATGACCCTACCCAAGTGCTACGGAGGCCTGGCGGTACCAGACATAACTAAATACCATCAGGCGGCACACTTGGGTAGGGTCAAAGATTGGTGTAGAAGTATCGGAAAACAAAATTATGGGTAGAACTAGAGCAGGAGGTAAGCCAGGTCCCCTTGAGAAGAGCACCATGGTGCTATGTAACATTACCAGACCTATTGAAAAAACACCCAATTATAGGCCCGATATTAGCTATAAGCTTTAAACTCTGTCAGACTGGCAAACACTCATCAATGTATTTGCCATTATACCCAATATTGGGGAACCCATGCTTTCAGCCAGGAATGGAGGGAGGGGCTTATAAGAATCTAATGCCGCGTACACACGATCACATTTCGGCATGAAAAAAACGCAATTTTTCATCATGAAAAAAAACGACGTTTTTCCAACTTCATCATTAAAAACGACGTTGCCCACACACCTTTGTTTTTTTCATAATGTTCTAGCAAAGCGTGGTTACATACAGAACGTACAACGGCACTATAAAGGGCCATTTCCATGCGGAAGACGGCCTCTTTTGCTGATATCGTGTTGCTGCGAGTTAGTAAAAGTTTGGTGAGAGACAATTCGCGCTTTTCAGTCTTCGTGCTTTAAAGTTAGTTTTCTGCCGTTCAGTTGGTGCTTTTGGGTTCGTATCAGTCTTTCAGTGCTTGTAGTCAGTTCGTATTTGTTTTTGCATTGCGTTCTTGTCTGCTCATTTCTGGTTTTCAGGTCGTTCTTCAGAGGCCTTTCTGTTCTTCAGGGTGTTCTTTTTAGTCCGATCTAATTAGACGACTGTTTTCGAGCCATGTTGCGGGTACGTTCTCGTCGCAGAGATCGTGCTGTGCTTGGTGCAGGGATTTGTGCTTTATCCCGGCTCCGGTCCATGAACAGGGTGAGGAGGAGTTTGTGGGCCAAGAACTGGTTTCTCCGCAAGGACCAGTTCTCTCATATGCCTCTGCTGCGGGAGATCCAAGAAAATAACCCTGATGATTTCATGAATTTTCTGAGGATGTCTAACCCCGTATTCCAGCAGCTTTTGGCTTCGGTGTCGCCATATATCACCAGGCAGGACACTGTTATGCGGGAAGCCATCACTGCTGAGCAGCGGCTAGTTGCTACGTTGCGCTTTATTGCAACAGGGAGAAGTCTGCAGGACTTGAAATTCTCGACGGGCATCTCCCCCCAGGCTCTGGGCGTCAAAATTTCCGGATACCTGTTTGGCCATAATCCAGGTTCTGCATGAGGACTATGTTAACACCTTCCATACCGCGTCATTGTAAAATGACGGCGGCAGGAACCCCTCGCCGATCCGGGTGGACGTCATATGACGTCCTGTGTTCCCGGCGATCTAAGGAGCGCACGAGCGCACGCCGCGGCGCTCGTGACCCGGTGCGGGTGCCCGGCAGCCACGATTGCCGCCGGGTGCCCGCGATTGTCGGTAATCACGGCAGGAGTGTGGATCTGTGTGTGTAAACACACAGATCCACCTCCTGTCAGCGGTGAGGAGACCAATGTGTGTTCCCAGTACAGAGGAATACACATCGGTCTGCTCCCCCTACAGTTATAACACACCTTAGGGAACATATTAACCCCTTCAACGCCCCCTAGTGGTTAACCCCTTCCCTGCCAGTCACATTTACACAGTAATCAATGCATATTTATAGCATTAAACGCTGTATAAATGTGAATGGTCCCAAAAATGTCTCAAAAGTGTCCGATGTGTTCGCCGCAATGTCACGGTGACAGTGAAAAAATCGCAAATCGCCGCCAATACTAGTAAAAAAATTTATAAAATAAAAATGCCATAAATCTATCACCTATTTTGTAGACGCTATAACTTTTGCGCAAACCAATCAATATACGATTATTGCGATTTTTTTTTACCAAAAATATGTAGAAGAATATGTATCGGCCTAAACTGAGGAAAAAAAATGTTTTTTTTTTTTTTTTTAATTATATTTATTAAATAAAAAAGTAAAAAATATTGTGTGTTTTTTTAAATTGTCGCTCTTCTTTTGTTTATAGCGCAAAAAATAAAAACAGCAGGGATGATCAAATACCACCAAAAGAAGTTTGGGTACAGTGTTGCATGACCACGCATTTGTCATTCAAAGTGCAACAGCGCTGAAAACTAAAAATTGATCTGGGCAGGAAGGGGGTGAAAATGCCCTGTATGGAAGCGGTTAAGGTAAGTTTTGTCCTTTTAATCTCACAAACTATGTATTTATTGCATGCCTTTTTTCAAACACTCCCTAATTAACCTGTTTGTAATATGCTGTGAATGTTCCCTTTGTCCCCATGCATGCTGTAAGGTTGTTTTTTTTTTGGCCTACATGCATATTTCCAATAGCCAACCTCTCCAGCATTCTATTTTGGGCCCAAACACACATAGCCTAGTCACTTCCCCCTCTATTGTAGTGCTCCATTTGGTGTGTCCCTATATCCACCTTTTTTTGCCTCCATTGTAGTGCTCCATTTGGTGTGTTCCTATATCCCCCTTTTTTTTGCCTCCATTGTAGTGCTCCATTTGGTGTGTCCCTATATCCCCCTTTTTTTTTTGCCTCCATAGTAGTCCTTGCCCAACCCCCCCCCCAAATGTGTGCTTTTTTTAAATGTTGTTTAATTCACATTGAGTGCATTTTTTTTTGGGGGGGGGGGGGGTTTGAGGTCCCCAACTCATCTCGCCCCCCCCCCCCCCAATAAGCAATAATTTTTCTGGCTCCTAAAATAATACTTTCATTTAATGATCTCCTTTTTTTTTGATCCAAGAATGTTTTGTGATATTCTGTTAGCAATGTTTGTTTGAATATTTTTTATTTAGTTTTTCTCTACAGTTCTCCACCATGCCACAGGAATGGCAGACTGTGGCAGCGGACTTCTCGCAGCGTTGGGACTTTCCCAACTGCGGAGGAGCCATTGATGGCAAGCACGTCCGCATCGTGCCACCACCTCGTTCAGGATCCCATTTCCTCAACTACAAGGGGTTCCACAGCGTCGTGCTGATGGCGGTGGTGTCTGCCAACTACGAGTTCTTATACATGGATGCTGGGAAAAATGGGCGGATGTCGGATGGCGGGGTCTTTTCTCAGACCAAGTTCACCCAACGGCTTCAGTCAGAGGACCTTGGATTGCCACCTGCGGAGGAGACCGAAGATGGGCTGCCCTTCGTATTTGTCGCAGATGAGGCGTTTGCCTTAGGTCCCCACCTCATGAGGCCTCTTCCACAACGTACCCTAACCCCTGAGAGGAGGATGTTTTATTATCGGCTGGCCAGAGCCAGAAGGGTGGTTGAGAACACCTTTGGCATCATGGCCAGCCGATTCAGTTTATTTCTGACAGCAATAAACATGGCTGAATATAAATGGAACCATATCATCCTATGTTGCTGTATATTACACAATTTTCTTAAGAGACATTCTTCCACCTACTTAACACTAGTGCCTGATGAGGCCATTGATGTTGCTCCTGTGGCTGCCCGTGAGGCTAGCCGTACAGGCTTGGCCCCCCAAAGTGCCCGTGCTGTGCGACAAACATATGTCGAATATTTTATGGGAAGGGGGGCCATTCCAATGCCAGATCTTGGCTGAATAAAATCTTATTTTCTGCAAGAAACAGTCTGTTATTTTTATTTATTTTAGTAATTTCAAATTTGTGTTTATTGTAGCTTTCTCCTAGGTTATCACAGTGCCATGTTTTTTTTTTTAACACCACAAATCAAGATTAGTTATTTTAGGCAGCATTGATATAATAACAAGCCACACATTGTTGAGTATCCAAATATCTTTATTTTTTAAGATATATAAAATCTTTTTTTTTTTTTTATTTACACATAAAATCAGGGTTCTTTTTTTTTTCATTTACACATAAAATCAGTTTTTTTGCATACAACAAAAAATAAAACATTAAAATGAAATCTTAAACCCTCCCCAAATCATCCATCAAATTTTTAAGCTTTTGTTCCACCCTTTTTGATTTCTCAATACTCTGCCCTGAAGAGATACGGATATCTTCGATCTCAGCCCTGCAGGACAACACCTCTCCAATCAACAGCTGGGCACTGTAGGTGTCCAATCCGTCACTAGCTCCTGAAATTTGTGACCAAACCATGTATTAAAATTATGCTGGCCTACATCAATTACCTGAAGCTGTGGTATATGACACTTACCTGATGTGGTGGCATTTTCCACCTTCTCCACATCCCGCGGGGGTGGGGCTTGTGTGGTGTTTTGCTTCTCCTGGCTTGACACTTGATTGCGCCCTACGAGGTTGAAGAAAAGAGAAACATGATTTAAAAAGATTAGAGGCCTGAAAGAGGATAATGAATCATTATTTATAGAAATTGTGGGACTATTGTTGGTTTTAACAAACCTTCTAAGCTGAACACAGGATTGTAGCCATTTCCATAGCTCATTAAATTCTCTATCTTTGGTCAAGTTTTCAACATGGAAGCAAACCAAGTATCCACTGGATCACCTCACATCTGTGTGACACCCTAAATAGGTTGTTCTTGTGGCCAAAAATTGTGCTACTGAGTCCACATGTGTAACTAACTGCTGAGCATACTCTCCTTTTACTGTATATTGTCTTAATTTTGATTAGTAAAATCTAGTTAAGAGCACATCTACATTAATTCCACAATTGATCTCGCATAAATAAAGCAAGATGTCGCAACTTTCATGTTTGTGGGCACAATAATTGGTCGTAGGAGTCGTCGTTCATTCGATCAGTAATAATAAAAGACGATCTTTTTGTCTGATACAGAATAAACTTCCATTTGGCCATGCGAACTAGGCATCATGGCATTTCACAAAAAGATTTTCTTTTATTATTTAAGTGATCGAATGGACGACGACTCCTACGACCAATTATTGGGCCCACAAACATGAAATACATACAGTATAACCTGAAAGAAAAAGCACATGACGCAAAAAACAAACCAACAAAATGATTAGACAGGAAAATTACTTACTTCTTCTAATGAGTCTTTTGATCCTCTCCATTTGGTCCGGCTCCCTTAATTTTAGGTCAGACCACCTTTTCCTGAGCTGCTCTTTGGACCTGCGCACCCCAAATTTCTGGTGGTGACTCCTCACCACTTTCGCCATGATTTCGGCCTTGACTTTGTTGGGATACCTGTAAGGGCCATGTTTGGCATCGTAGTCCTCCCTCCTTAAGATGGCCACCATCTCCTTAAAGGCCATATTTGAATGAATGAATGAATGAATGAATGAATGAAAAACTTATATAGCGCGGCACATGCGAACTGAATCGCCTCTGGGCGCTTGATGTTTCGTGTCTCATGACATCAAAAGAGCAGAGTTTTAATCTGTCTTCTGAAAGACAGGTGGTTTTCCTCCAACCGAACGCTGGTTGGTAAAGCGTTCCATAGTCTCGGACCTTGAAAAGCAAACCTTCTTTCTCCTTTGGACTTGTATTTGGTTTTTGGCACCTTGACCAGATTTTGGTCAGTGGATCGCAGAACGCGATTAGAATTGTGAGGCGGAAAGATATTGCGGCGCCTTCCCATGGATGCACTTATGTGTCAGGCAGAGTGCTTTAAATACAAATCTGTCTTTTACTGGCAGCCAGTGAAGGCTTCTCAACGAAGGTGAGATTGATTCCCATGTTTTTTTCCCAGTCACCAGTCTGGCGGCCGTATTCTGTACGACTTGCAGACGAGCGATTTGGTACTTTGGGAGCCCGAGGTAAAGGGCATTTGCATAGTCCAGTCTGGAATTCACGATTGTTCCCACCACGACTGCTACGTCTTCTTTAGGGATAAATGGAATAAGTCTGCGTAGTAGGCGCAACAAATGGTGCGATCCGCTGACTACTGAGGCCTTGTACCTCCTTCTCCTGGTTCTTGTGTGTGCTTCCGCCTGACCTGGCTCCTGGCTAGAGTTTTCCATAGTCTGCATGTTCTCCATGTTGTTCCGCATGAAACGAGAGAGAAGGGGCGGGGAAAGTACTAGAACGAACGTCAGGGGCGGGGAAACGTGCGGAGCGTCACGCGTGCGCAGTGTATAAAGGAATACCACGTGAGTGAAAACGGCGTTCACAGTCTGTGGAAGAAGGCGGAAGTAACGATCGTGTCTTACGACGGTACGTAACTTTATTTTGGACGTTATTAGTGATCAGTGGCTGAGTTTGTGGGCTAGATATGGTGATGAAGCTTATTAGTAGTAGTGGCTTGACTGACATTAGGTTTTTTCATTTAATTTGTACTTGCAGAAATAATGGAGGCCTTCAAAGACCCAGATTTCTTGACTGAATTTATCCAAAGATGGAAGGATCTGCCTATACTGTGGCAAACTAAAAGCAACAAAAATAAAAACAAAGAGGCCAGGAAGAAAGCACGGGAGACCCTGCTTGCATTTGTAAAGACAAGGGTCCCCAATGCCACAACCACGACTGTGACCAACAAAATAAATACCATTAGGGGCAACTACAGGACCCAACGTACCCAAGTCCTGGCCTCAATGAGATCCGGAGCTGCAGCTGACAGTATCTATAGGCCAAACCTGTGGTACTATGGTCAGCTGCAGTTCCTGGATGACCACATTGAGTCCAGGCCATCCCTGTCTACCCTTCCCCCAAGAGATCGCTCCGGTATTCCCTGCAGTCAATCCTCTAGTCTTCCCTGCAGGCAAGAGCAGGCAACCACTGAGGAAGAGCCAAAGTTCCTGGAGGACCCAGATTGTGACCCATGGAGCCAGGTATTGCATTTTGCAAACAATTTTGGGGAATCAAAGTATAATAATGATGTCAAATTGATGTTACTAGTGTTCAAAATTTAAAAGGATCGAACAAATAGTGATGAACATATCAATAGACAGTAGTGGCAAAACATGATGGGGACAAGAATGAAAAATGCAGGGGTCAGAATGATTGTGTGTAATTTTCTGGTACGCCATCAGGGGGGGAAAATGCATTACACCTGTAAGTGGCCCCGGATGACAACCCACCTTTTTTGTAAGAATCAAGTTTTAAAAAAAATAACTTTTTTTTTCCTAATTTTCTAGTTTGGGTAAAGGCCCCCCGCTTCTCAATTTCAGGCGGCAGCACCCCCCCTGCTCCAGGGGGCCCATGTCTGAAGATGTGTAAGGGGCCCCATAATTCAGGATGGCGGCCCTGTGTGTAATATATATTAGCATTCATTTTGCATCTGTCATGATTTGAAAAATGTGTGTGATTTATGAAGACAACAAATAAACTATGGCCCAGATTCTCAAAGGGCTTACGACGGCGCAACGCCATGTATGCCGTCGTAAGTCCTATTCTGGGCCGTCGTATCTATGCGACTGATTCTTAGAATCAGTTAGGCCCTGTACACACGACCGGATCAATCCGCTGGGATTGATCCGCGGATTAGTTCCAGCAGATAGATCCGGTCGTGTGTACGGCCTAGCGGACATTTTCAGGCGGATAAAAATCCAGCGGACGGATTTTCAGCAGATACAAATTTCTTAGCATGCTAAGAAATCTATCCGCTGGAATCCTGTCCGCCGGACTTATCCGGTCGTCTGTACAGACTCACCGGATAAGTCCATCCGATCCCATCCCTCGCATGCGTCGTAATGATTTGACGCATGCGTGGAAGTACTTACCTTCCAGGGTCACGCATGTCGCCGCGTCATTGTCGCGGCGACAGCTCGGCCACGTCACCGCGGATGTATTCCGCGGGGATTTTGATCTGATGGTGTGTACAGCCATCAGATCAAAATCCGGAGGACCGTTTCCAGCGGAAATCCTCTTGTGTGTACAAGGCCTTACGCATTGATATCCATTAGATCCGACAGGCGTAAGGCTCTTATGCTGTCGGATATAAAATGCATTTTTTTTTCGCCGCTAGGTGTCGCCTCCGTCGTTTTCCCCGTCGAGTATGCAAATTAGCTAAATACGCGAATTCCCGAACGTACGCGCGGTCGACGCAGTGAAGTTACGACGTTTATGTAAGGTTTGCGCGGCGTAAGGTTGCCCCTGCTATATGAGGGGCAACCAATGTTAAGTATGGCCGTCGTTCCCGCATCGAAATTTAAACATTTACGTTGTTTGCGTAAGTCGTCCGTGAATGGGGCTGGACGTCGAAACCAATGACGTCCTTGTGGCGTCATTTAGCGCAATGCACATTGGGAAATTCTAGGGACGGCGCATGCGCATTACGTTCGGCGCGGGAACGCGCTTAATTTAAATGCGATACGCCCCCTACCCGGCTAATTTGAATTAGGCGGGCTTGCGCCAGGTGATTTACGCTACGCCGCCACAACTTTACAGGCAAGTGCTTTGTGAATCAAGCACTTGCCTGTAAAACTTGCGGCGGTGTAACGTAAATGACATACATTACGCCGCCGCAGAGATGCGGCGATCTACGAGAATCTGGCCCTATGTCCCTTTTTTTTATACACAGACAGATCAAAGCCAGGAGGAGGCAGGCCCCACAGGGAGCCAGGGGGAGTCAGGCCCCACAGGGAGCCAGGGGGAGGCAGGCCCAACTGCAAGACAGGAGGTGGCAGAGCCCACTGGGAGCCAGGAGGAGGCAGGCCCCAGTGGGAGACAGGAGGCACGCCGTCGTCATACGATCTCATGGATTCCTCCTCTCCGCACTCCCGCGAAAAGGGCCAGGAGGCTTATCCAAATGGAGGAGGAGACCCAGGCCCTGATTCACGAGGTAACTGCGGCCATCCAAGAGCAACCCAGAGAAGAAGAGAGTTTTGCTGCGCTCATCGCTGTCAAGCTCCATAATCTGGAGCAGGGCCAGCGTGTGCGCTGCGAAGCCATCATCTTTAAGGCCATAAGCATGGCCTCACTGGGGCAGCTCGATGACGACACCGATATTGTGCAGATCGCTCCTCCTGTCTTGCTGCTCCTCCTGCTCCTAGTCCTGCTCCTGCTCCTCCTCTTTCTGAGCCTGCTCCTGGCACAACCTCGCCTCCAGGAACCCAGCCTCTGAGGACTCGGTCTGCAGGGACAACAACCTCCTTGTGGGTAAATTAGAATAAATAATTATGTTGTTGTGGTAACTTGACACACTCCAAAAAAAAAAAAAAAAGGTAAAGCAGTCTAAAATATTAATAAGGATAAGAAAAAACAGAGGGCGCCTCCAGGTTAAACGTTTAAGAAGCTTTTTTAATACACAGACAACAGTGTTAACTTACATTATAAAATCTTAAAATCCAGTGTGGAAGTTAACTCGATCAATGCTGAGGGGGGCGGGTGGAAGGGACGTCAATCCGGGCTGGTTGTTTTGCTGTTTTTGCTCTCGGGTATCTCTCCTAAGCCAGTCAGTCCTTTTGCTGTAAAAACAGCTGGTCCGGAGGGATAGTGGAAACGAGGCCCGGAGCTCAGCGTAGGCCGCGGTGACGTCACCAAATGCGACAACGTTTCAAAGCTGGCGCCGTCGGATGACTTAGCGCGCTTCTTTCTCAAGCATGGGGAGATGTCTATTTGTAAGTGTACAGACGAGCGCCATCTTGTGGAGGAAAAAAGGAACTGATCCCAATTTTTAGAAAAACCACATGAAATACTACACGCTCAGGACTGGCATATGGGCTTGTTTCCAGTGACAATAAATAAAAACATGTTAAAAAAAAATATATATATATATATATATATATATATATATATATATATATATATATATATATATATATATATATATATGTCTTTGGAATACCTTGGGATATACAGGAATACCAATGATAAGTAGAATAAAAACAACTAAAACTCTTCTCTTAAAAATTATATGTGTGTGGATGGCAGGGAATTTCAGAGTTTGGCACAGCCAAATGGATCAATATTTTAATTGAACATAGGACTGCCAAGCTAGAGAAACTTACCAGCCTAGTAATGTCTTTAGTGACAGAAATCCAAAAGTTAGATAAAATTGTACCAACCACTTGGCTTGATACCCTTTATAAAAACACCAAAAGAGAAGAATCTCTTCCCATTAAAAATAAGCTAGGTAAATTCAGTCGTGATCTGAATGATTACACCAATGATAGAGTCTACACATGGATGCAAAAACTTCCTGTTCCATCTTTGATAACTACTGCTACATCAGTCTATAGACAACAAAATACTTTATCTCGTTCTCAACCGGTTGTCCTGGAGTCATCCAACCCAGGCATCCAAACCTCCATGAACCTCAGTACATCAAAAAAAACATCTCTACTCAACAACCTAAATCACAATAAAAATTGTTCTCCTGCTTCTAAAAAGAATTTAATAAAAAATCTTCAAGTTCAAAATCATTCCAAAATTAAGACTTCTAGTCTCTCCCAAAATAAAACATATTCTGATCTTCAGAAATTTTACAACAGAGGTAGGGATAATCCCATATCCTCTACCTCTATAGTTTCACCCATCCCAGTCAACAATTCACCAGATATTGTTTTATCCCCTCCATCTCTAGATCCTGGAGGTGTAGAAACCATACCCCTTCCAACCCATCGTGTTTCTGAGGTTCTCCTCAGTCCCATTCAGATGGGATCCTCGTCCGTCATTAGGACCAATACGTTTTCTCCCTCCCAAACCCATCCACTTATATTTGGTTCTCAGCCTCCATTGGAATCTGGTCAAGATTCCGAAATGCAGGCGTCTTTTTTAGTAATGAACCCCTCCCCAGCTGCCGTACAAAAACTAAAGCACGGCGAAGAGGCTGTAGAGGGGGAAGAAACAGAAACCAAAATCAACAAAAAGGTAAATCACCCCAAGTTACGAAAACAGTTAAAATCTTTAACCTCTCTAACCATGTCCTTACGTCAGAAGAAACCATCTTGTTCAGTAGAGGACTAAATTTTGCTCCATCATCTAAACCAGATCCTTATTTGTTGTTTAAAGATTTGAACAAATACATAAGGAATCTTACTCTTAAACGGTTCTTTGAAATACAAAAGAAAAAACAAACTGATGTATTGATTCCCACAACATCAGAGTGCTTTGATTGTTCTTTCGAATTCGATAGTGATATCAGCGAAATATTGGAAGAATTATATAGTGAATGCACACAAGACCAATTAGAAAATCTCACACAATACCCTCTCACATCACCGCCTATAGTTCATTCCACTTTAAAAGCTAAATCTTCCTTTTACCCATACCAATCAAAAGGTCCCCACATTACCACTTTCTATAATATGGTATATGCAGATATTAAAAGATTATGTGCACATCCACCTTCTCATTCAACTAATTTAGGTTTCTTGCCCCCCTGTGAGAAAAAAGCTCTCTCTGCTCTTGCTGCTAATAATGATTTAATCATAAAAACAGCGGATAAAGGGGGAGGTATAGTTATTCAAAATCGTGAAGATTACCTAAAAGAAGCTTATCGCCTGCTGGCCGATCAATCCACATATAAAAAATTAACTAGATATCCTCTCCCTGACTATAAAATAGAAATTAACACCTTAATTAAACATGCACCCATTCGCAGATTTTAGAAAAATCAGAAGTTTCTTATCTACTTAAAGATTTTTATAGAGTTCCGTATTTTTACCATATTCCTAAAATTCATAAGGCCCTCACTGATCCACCCGGTAGACCCATAATAGCTGCCATGGACAGCATTACGTCAGGTCTATCGCAATACATCGATTTCTATCTACAACCTTTAGCCCAGGCCTTGCCATCATATATCAGAGATGGCACACATCTCCTAGAACAACTCAATCCCTACTCATGGGAAAAAGACTATATGTGGATGTCCCTGGATGTCAGTTCCCTCTATACCTCCATACCTCACACTTTTGGCCTCTCTGCCATTAGGCATTTTCTATCTCAAAACACATATATCAATACCAGACAGGCATCTTTCATTCTGGACTGTACTGATTATTGCCTAACACATAATTATTTTTCCTTTGATGGTCAATTTTATTTACAGCAAAAAGGCACAGCCATGGGCACTAATTTTGCACCCTCTTATGCAAATCTATCCATGGGCTTATGGGAAGATAGGCATATCTGGAATAACAACCCCCATGCTAAAAATGTAGTCTTCTATGGCAGATACATAGATGATATTATCATCATATGGAGTGGCACACAAAGTGATTGTGAAGATTTTGTCCAATATTGCAATACTAATGATTATAGTTTAAATTTTACCTTCGTCACAGACCCAGAGAGACTGGCATTTCTGGATCTGGAACTATACCATTTAGACAACACCATTCACGCTAGAAACTATTCTAAACCAACTGCAGGCAACTCACTTTTACATTTCAAAAGTTGCCACTATCTGAAATGGAAAAACAATATACCGAGGGGCCAATTTTGCCGGTTACGGCGAAACTGTACCACTACCATCGACTATGTTGAACAAAGCGAGACACTGACTAAGAAACTACGGGAAAAGGGGTACCCTGAATCTTTAATAAAAGAGGCATATACTCAATATGCACAGGACCCCCTCAAAGAGAGAAAAAAGCCTCTCAATTCTGATCATTCGGCCCGTTTTATTACTAGGTTCCACCGAGATCACAAAAAGATGGAACTTATTATAAAAAACATTGGCCCATCCTTCTGGAGGATATTCACCTCAAAACCATACTGCCAAAATTGCCTAAAGTAACATATAGGAGAGCGCCTAATATAAAAAATAAAATAGCTCCAAGTAAATTAAAATCTATTTCCTCCAATCAATTGCATCAGTCCTGCTTAATACCTTTGTTAGGCATGTTTCAGTGTAAAAAAGCCCGATGCAAAATGTGCAGCTTTGTAAAACATGGCCAAAAAAATTTCACTGAAAAAGGAAAAATGTACACCTTCAATGAATTTTACAACTGTTCTTCTGATCACGTCGTCTACTGCCTTCGTTGCCCTTGCCATTTGCTCTACGTGGGCTGTACGATTTGCCCACTTAGGCAAAGGTTCGGTCAACATCGCAGAAAAATAGAAGGCGGTATAGATAAACACAGCGTTCCCCAACATTTTGCCAAATTCCATAAGGGCTGCACTGATAAACTTGAAGTATGGATATTAGAGCAGATCCCTGAAAACCTTACTGAGGCTGAAAGTTTTTTTAAACTATGTGAACGCGAGACATACTGGATTTACACTTTGGAAACCCTTTCGCCAGGTGGTATGAATGAAATGTTGGAAATTTCCACTCTTCTTTAACCTATTTGATAAGTCCATCCATATATTCTATTTTTCTTAACCCCACCCACTAATATGGTCCTCTTTTATAAATGTTTATGTATGGATATATTTATGTTTTTACATGGATATGTTTTTTTTATAAATATTTTGTTATATGAATATATGAAATAATATTTGCTATAAAAACATTTCTCCTACTGTACATATGTGTGCGAGGTTCCTCGGAGTGCACAAACAAAGTTGCATGGAACCAATCATAATATTAATACATCTTCTAAAATGACCCCTAAATGCATTATTTAAATCTAAATATATATTATCCTTGATATTCTTTATTAAATTAAAGTCTAGCCTTATTTTTCCCTAATTTTTAATTTAGATTTAATATAAATACTATCCTTGATATATATATTTTTTATTAAATTCTAGCCCTATTTTTCCACCAATTTTCTGTTAATATATTAAATATCCACACACATATAATTTTTAAGAGAAGAGTTTTAGTTGTTTTTATTCTACTTATCATTGGTATTCCTGTATATCCCAAGGTATTCCAAAGACATATATATATATATATATATATATATATATATATATATATATATATATATATTTAACATGTTTTTATTTATTGTCACTGGAAACAAGCCCATATGCCAGTCCTGAGCGTGTAGTATTTCATGTGGTTTTTCTAAAAATTAGGATCAGTTCCTTTTTTCCTCCACAAGATGGCACTTGTCTGTACACTTACAAATAGACTTTTTTTCCACGTTCATCTCCCCATGCTTGAGAAAGAAGCGCGCTAAGTCATCCGACGGCGCCAGCTTTGAAACATTGTCGCATTTGGTGACGTCACCGCGGCCTACGCTGAGCTCTGGGCCTCGTTTCCACTATCCCTCCGGACCAGCTGTTTTTACAGCAAAAGGACTGACTGGCTTAGGAGAGATACCCGAGAGCAAAAACAGCAAAACAACCAGCCCGGATTGACGTCCCTTCCACCCGCCCCCCTCAGCATTGATCGAGTTAACTTCCACACTGGATTTTAAGATTTTATAATGTAAGTTAACACTGTTGTCTGTGTATTAAAAAAAGCTTCTTAAACGTTTAACCTGGAGGCGCCCTCTGTTTTTTCTTATCCTGTATACATGTTTGGAGTCCCTGCTCTGGTCTCCCCTGCTTTGGAAGGCTTGCCCTAGGACAGCGTTTTTGGGACAATCAGCTCATCACAGAACAGTGTCTCTCCCTCCAAGACCCATCGCATCACTCATCATTCCCAGGTTCATTCATTTTATTTTTATTTTATTTTTGTCATTTTATATTTTTTGAATTTTCTTTTATTTTTTGTAACAAGGATTCATCACTTATTCAGCGGACTTTTTCTCTACCCATGTGTTACTAATTTGCAGCGCCACAATTTCCTTTGTTGTAAAATATTAATAACCCCAATAAAAAGCGCTACATTACAATATTTAAAATAGGCATTATTTTTTTTACATGGTGATCTGGCTAAAAAAAACAACACAAAAAAAAACATTAGATAACAATAAATAATAAAGTAAAAAGCTTGTCATAACTATGGAACAATATCAGCAGCAACAAATGAGGATTAGTGTAGCATTAAAAAGCATTGTGTAATGCAGCGCATTATTTTCTTCAATAATTTCAAACCTAACGAATGTGCTTATTCCATTCTGAACAGTAGTTTTACCAGAACAAGCGCTCCCATCTCATAACTTGCTTCTGAGCATGCGCGGGTTTATAACATCGTCTTAGCCCACACACGATCATTTTTTACAACACGAAAAACGGCATTTTAAAAAACGACATGAAAAAATGCAGCATGTTCGATTTTTTTTGTTGTCGTTTTTAAATGACGTTTTAAAAAATGTCGTTTTTTTTCATGCCGAAAAACGACCGTGTGTACGCGGCATTAGAGAGAAGAGACTTACACAGGTCTCACATTTTATGCAATCGGAATCGTGGCCAACAGTTGCATTGCTCGTGCAACTGGGTGGCCAATTCGAAGTAAAATACTGCCAAGCTCTACAACTTCACCATTTTTTGAACTCATTAGGCCCAGCGAGAAGGTACAGAAGGGAACTGACACAGTTTGAAAAATATTGTGAAGAAAGGGAACCCCCTACTAGAATATTATCTAAGCTTTATAGGTTACTAATAGCACCCCCAGAAGACTACAAGATACCCGCTATGAGAAAATAGGCAAGGGACTTGGATCAGAATTTCACTCAGGCCCAACAACAGAAGATAATTTATCTTTCTATGAAAACATCAACCTGCACCAGAACCCAGGAACTAATCTATAAACTTTTAAATAGGTGGTATTATACACCGGCGAAATTAGGCAGGTATTTCCCTGAAATTTCAGATAAGTGTTGGCGATGTAATAGGGAACAGGGAACATTGTTCCATATATTCTGGACATGCCCCAAGATTAGGAAGTATTGGTCAGAAGAACAAAGGATCTCCCAAAAATTTACATCCTATCAAATATTGGGCGATTCCGCTTTCTTTTTGTTACATCTTTCACAGATCCCAATAAAGACCCTCCTCTCCCAGTGTCACCGTCCTCTCCCAGTGTCACCGTCCTCTCCCAGTGTCACCGTCCTCTCCCAGTGTCACCGTCCTCTCCCAGTGTCACAGTCCTCTCCCAGTGTCACCCTCCTCTCCCAGTGTCACCCTCTAATCTCCTCCTCTAAGAAGGATCAGCCGGCATGAATGGTCAGACTGTCGGATGCAGAGCAGGTTGTGTCTCTGACACTCAGGACTCAGAGAGGAGTGCCCCCCGGAGTCTGCCCCCATACATGGGATGTGGAGGGTGAGTTCTGCCGGAAAGCTGCACTTTATTCAGTCTGGGAAGGATTTGTCTAATCTCCTTAGGCTTGGCCTCATCATTACCCACCAAAAACACACACAAGGGTCCCATTCATCAGGGAATTCACTCAGGGGGTCCTCACTGACCTGGTATAATGGGGGAGTCCGCAATGGAGGCACGGTGAGTCCGCAATGGGGGAACGGTGAGTCCGCAATGGGGGCACGGTGAGTCCGCAATGGGGGCATGGTGAGTCCGCAATGGGGGCACGGTGAGTCGACAATGGGGGCACGGTAAGGCTGCAATGGTGGGGACAGTGAGGCTGCAATGGTGGGGACGGTGAGGCTGCAATGGTGGGGACGGTGAGGCTGCAATGGTGGTGACAGTGAGGCTGCAATAGTGGGCACGGTGAGGCTGCAATGGTGGGCATAGCGAGGCTGCAATGGTGGGCACAGTGAGGCTGCAATGAAGGTATGCATATTTGTGAGACTATTTCTTGTGGCACAGCAATCAAAGCCTATTTTATGATTTATTAAACCATACTCCTTTAAGCCCATTCACTGTTCTCTGTAATAGGAACAGCACCCAGTGTTCACCGTGACGTGCTGTGCATGCCACATTACTGCTCAAGTTTGGGTGCCCAAAGGTGCCCCAGGTGTTGTATAGTTCTAGCAACACCCCTGTATTATACCCAGGCCAACCAACCCCATAAGGTAAGCAATACTCCACTCCTGGGCTGATTTAACCTAACATTTAAAAAGGCTGTTTTGCAAAGTATTCATAGATTTTTTTTTTTTAGAAGAATTGTCCATCTCACTGTCCACTCCCACTCCAAGGTCACTAACAATCCTATCGTCTATACTAGTGTATACTAAAAACAAAAAAAAAATGCTGTGCGCCAGTAAAGTGTTTGGGTTTGGCTTGAAGAAAAGGTGGCAACCCTACTTGGAACGCAGCTTAGTCCCAAACACCCAAAAAAGGGGAGAAAACAAAAATAGAATAAGGAGTCTCCAACCTCTTGACGGATTGTTCAGCAAGCTAAGATGAAGGTCCTGTGTGCCCTCACGGATCAGGAAAAAAAGGTGTGTAACTACACTGGCCAAACTGCAAAGTACAGACCTGTAATCCAATAGAGCCATCTAGTGGCCTCACAGGAAATAGCAGCAGGGGGAAAAAAGCAGAAAAAAAAAAACAAATAAGAAAAGACAAAACATGCCTGAGCAATAGGAGAAGTGCATTGCAGGATAACAGGGAAAACCAGTCCACCCTGAGCAGCGCTTAGGTAAAATCAAAAATGCCAAAATAAAAAAAATATATGAACCATCAAAAGTACACTGCAGTGAAGAACAACATACTCCCAAAGCCTTCGGGATCATGGATTACTGTCCAGCCACTCACAAGCCTCCGCCAGGGACTCAAAGAATTTAACCGACCCTTTATGTCAAGGATCCTCAAACTACGGCCCTCCAGCTGTTGCGGAACTACACATCCCATGAGGCATTGTAAAACTCTGACATTCACAGACATAACAAAGCATGATGGGAATTGTAGTTCCCGAACAACTGGAGGTCCGTAGTTTGAAGACCCATGCTTTATGTTGTACCCGGAGCCTGTTGGGGTAGAGCATGCTGTACTGAATCTCCTTTTCTCTCAGCCTCTTTACGGACATCATTGAAGGAACGCCGCTTGCGCTGGGTTTCAGCCGAGAAATCAGGGAATAACATTACCCTGGTGTTCTCAAAGCGCAGTTCCTGATGTTTCCTGGATTCCCGCAGAATCATGTCCCGATCACGGTAATTAAGGAATCTGACCAGAAAAGGATGTGGGAATGCACCAGGGGGGCGAACTCTGGTGGGCACCCTGTGAGCACGCTCCGCCACATATGTAGGGGGAAGATCCCCCAATTGCAGGATCTTCTTAAAAAATTGTTCAGCAAACATGGCGGTCCCTTCAGCTCCTTCAGGCAGTCCCACCACCCGGACATTGTTCCTTCTCTGGCGGTCTTCTGCGTCATCAGCCCTACGCTGAAGGGATCTCACCTGATCCTGCAACTCCGTTAGCTGGGCACCATGAGAGTGGGACACATCTTCAAGTTCGGATATCCACTCCTCTGCCGCCGTAAGCCGGCCACAAAACTTGTCCAGGTCATGCCTTATAAGCGTGCACTCTGTGGCAAGATAGTCGATCCTCACCATCACCACCGCCTTGCTGGCGTCTATGGCTTCCAGGATGGGTCTAGTGATAGCATCCGAGGCTGCCCCCAGCTCCTGTGGTTCAGGCAAGGGTTCCTCCGGACTGTGACCGCCAGCCACAGCAGCTTTCTCCATCTGCCTGGCCTTCTTCCTTGCGTTCCTGGAGGACAGACTGGGAGGCAAGATGGCGGTGGCGGCTCCCTGATTGAGGCCATGTGCAGAGCGGGTCTGGCGCTGCGAGTTCTGTGATGTCTGCCCTTGCTTGCGCCCAGTCTTTTCTCTTGACCAGGATGGCACAAGCACTGTCCCGCCATGTAAAACAGGAGGTAGAGCGGAAAACAGTCCGAAAAAACGGATTAAAGCCAGGATCAGTACGGAGCTCCAGAGAAACACTTGCTGCCTCGATCACATCCGGCCCCCCATCCAACACAGGTTTAAACAGATCAGTGGGCTGCACTTAAGGAAACAGACACAAAGGTAGGTGAGAAATATATATTTATTAAGGATAAGGCACACGTGCAAACCAAACAACAGCAAACCCCAAAACACCAAATCTGACTAACTAATATATACAAAAACAAGAGCATATATACATAAACAAGCAGGGATGAGAGACAAGGGGGAACAGGCAGCCAGATGGAGGGAGCAGTGGCAAGGGGAAGCTGGAATCGGGGGATGAGACTCAGGGACTGGGTACAAGGTACAGGAAACAGAGTCCAGGACAGGGCAGGAAGCAGATCAGGAACATATACAGGGAACAGATCAGGTCAGGCAGGAACAAGGTAAGCAGAGAGGATACTGAAGCACTGAACCTCAGTGAAGGGCGGGCTTATATACTCCCAGCAGGCTCACATCAAGTGCAGCTTGATTAGTGAAGCGTCCATCTAATGGGAGACACCCGCTGGTGGCCACCAGAATTGCACCCTTAGTTGCTGGAGGTAATAGTGCCACCAGCAGGTGACCAAAGCCACAACACGGATCATGACACAGTAGGTGTGGGGCAGATGTCATTGACTCTCTGTCTGGCTGCCAGCGCTTCAGCTGGGTGGTTTTTAACCTTTCCGGGGCTTGGTCTGCTGCTGGGCAGAGGGGCCAACCGCCCCAGCTTCCTGAAGCTGTAGAGACACTGTATGTGGTAGGCAGGGGCCAGCGGTCCTCTGCCCTTTTGCCAGCACTTCTGCTGGGAACTCCACATCATCTGCTCCAGCTAACCGTTGGGGAAGGAGGCTGGATTCCTCCACACCCAAACTGTGTAGCTGCCATTGGGGAGGTGAGCTGGCTGCTTCCTTCTCCGTTCCCTCATCTGGCTGCTGGGACAACATGTCTGTGGCACTGTCTCCCAGATGCACAGAACTTTGCTGGGGAGGAAAGACCACGTTCTCCACCCTGGCCACCTCCTCTCCCTTCTCCCCCTGTATCTGCTGCTGGGAAGTGATCGCCACCTTCTCACTCTGAGCCTCCGGAACTGCCACAGGGGTGGGGCAGATGTCTTGAACCCTCTGTCCGGCGCTTTAGCTGGGGAAGTTCCTTGCAACTCCACAGATACTGCTGTTGGTGATGGGCAGAGCATAGTGAAGTGTGTCCCTGATACCAGCTCTTCTGCTCCTCAGGTTGTTCTTCCTCAGCAGAATAGTCTATCAAATCCCCTGTCTCTGGAACTGGTGTCTGGGGGTAGAGGTTCACCATCTCCTGTCCGTGGAACCCAGAAGATGCTATTGGTGCTGGGCAGAGGTTAGCAGTACTCTGCCCTGCTGTCAGAACTTCATCTTTGGGGATGGCAATATCCAGATTTTCTACTGCGGATTCTCTGGCATACTGCTGGACAGGCACGTTCCTCCATCCAAGATCATCCCATGGAGAAACAGGATCATCAAGATCAGTCAGCACTTGCTGCATCCGCCATCCGCGTCCATAGCTGCGGGGGCAGGTTGGCAAAGCACACTGTTACTCTGCCACATTGTCGACTCTTCAGCCAGGATTTCAGCGTTCTCCACATGTATTTCCTGATAGTCCCAGGCAAAGGGAGCCAAGTCCTAGCGCTGAGCAGAGTCTAGCTGCCGTCTGTAGGCGATCTCCAGCTCCCATTCCTGAATGGCCAGAAACTCCAAATCTTCCAGTGCCCAGTGCACTTCCGAGATGTTCAGTAGCCCTTCTCTGAAATCCATGATTTCGTCCAACCGCCACTTCAAATCACTCCCAAAGTTAGAGTCCCCTGTCATCTTCACATACAACAGTCCTAGGCTGCCGTAGCTTAAGCCTTCCGTTGGGCTGTCATCTGCTATCCAGGGACATACTTAGGATACATGCCACTGAAGAGCTCTGTAGCTCTCATCCAGCCGCATCTCTGCCCAGACCAGCCTGCCTAATTCAGCTGTCTGTTCCTTGTGCGGTTTTTCTCCCAACAACAGCACCCGCAATCCATACTGCGACCAGTACATTTCCCCGGTTGGAGGGGAGAACATTTCCCTGGTGTCGCTGCTCACGGGCTAGCGCTTCCTTCCAGAGTTCGCAGCAAATAGAATCAAACCATCTCAGCAGGACCTGCTCTGATATCGTTCCTCTGTGCTGTATCTGCTTCTCTCGCAACCTCCTTCCGAATTCCTCTTCCGTGGTGGCTGGTATCTGTACCTCTCCTCTCCTGCTATCCAACCTGTGGATCCAGGTGGAGGTTGGATGTCCCCGACTGCAGGAAGTGTCCCGCTGCTAGCCACCAATGTAACGGAACGTCCCACACTCCGCTTGAGTGCTTCCGTCATATACCGCTTCCTATCAGTCTGGATATAGATATCAGATATTCCAGCTGCCCTCAACACACAACGAGATGAGATGAGGTTTGTGTGCTAAACATGGAGTGTTTAACAGAACCAAAAATGCAACCTTATATACAGTTTAAAGAGGAGGTAACCAGAACATAAATTAACATGAGCTAATTAAAGCAGAGGTTCACCCTCAAAATGAACTTTGTATTTATCAGTACTGCAGCCCTAATAAATGCCTAAACCGCTGTGTTTTTTTTCCAGGTCTCTAAGGTTACCTTAATTCAGATCGATTCAGCCTCACTTCCGGGTCTTGTTCCCCGCGGGAGTGGGCGTGTAGCTCCTTTTCCCCGACGCCTCAAGGCTGTGTGCAGTGTCTCCCGGGAGTGACGTTTCAACACTCACGAGAGACCATCCGAAATAGCCAGGCATGTATTCTCGCGCTATTTCGTCACAACGGGGCGTGAACTTCTCAGGACGACAGCTGTTGTGATGGCAACTGTGTAGTGTTAGAGAAAAAAACACTACACAGTAGTGATCCGGGCAGTAAATACAAGAAAATTCTGACAAGATTAGTGAAGAGAGGCTTCCGGAGCAAGATTCTTAATGAAAAAGAAAGAGACTTTTTGGTCCCCAAGGCTCCGAGAACGCCGATCATATATTATTTACCGAAGGTACATAAGAGTCTTACTTGCCCCCCGGGACGTCCCATTATAAGTGGGATTGATTCGGTTACGTCCCGGGTGGGTAAATATATAGACTTCTTCCTTCAACCGCTGGTGAAAATGATACCATCATTTATCAAAGACACCAAAGAGGTAATTAATATTGTATCTGGGATCAAACCACCTCCAGGTGTGTGGCTAGTAACATGTGATGTTGCTTCATTGTATACGATAATACCACACGACCTAGGTTTACACGCAGTTTCACACTATTTAAATAGGGACAGTAAGTTGGAGAAAACACAGATATCATTTATCATGGAACTCCTGGAATTCGCGGCAACGCATAATTTTTTCTGGCATGATGGCAAATTCTACAAACAAAATCGCGGCGTAGCGATGGGGGCTAAGTACGCTCCGAGCCTTGCCAATCTCTTCATGGCGCTATGGGAGGAGGATGTCGTCTGTGTCCCATCCAGGCCACAAATTTTATTGTGGGCCAGGTATATTGACGACATCCTCCTCCTGTGGAATGGCACTGAGGATGACTTGACCCAGTTCATGACTGCTCTAAATGCAAATGATCGGGGCATCTCGCTGAGCTATGAGGCTAGCCAGGTGCAAGTCAATTTTTTGGATTTGGTGATCTCGGTGGAGGGGGAGAACTTTCAGACAATAACCCATTTCAAGTCAACAGACAGAAATGCGTATATTTCTAGGGATAGCTGCCATTATGCTCCCTGGCTTGACTCCATTCCAAAGAGCCAATATTTACGCATTAAGAGGAACTGCACCAAACAGACATCGTTTGTTCAACAGGCAGATGTGCTAACACATCGCTTTTTAGCAAAGGGGTACAAGTCGGACGATTTGTCCAGTGCTCTGGAACATGTGACACAATTAGACAGGGGCCCTTTACTTGAGGATAAGCCTCGTAACAAGTCTGATAAATTTAAATGCCCTTTTATCACAGATTTTTCCTGTCAACACGGGGGGATTAAGCATATAATGTCAAAACATTGGCACATCCTCAAAAGTGATAACATTTTAGGAGGTCTACTACCAGATAGGCCGCAGATGGTCTTTAGGGGTCTCCCTTCCTTAAGAGACAAGGTGGCTGGCAACATAATGAATCCCCCGAAAATACCCTCGATGTTTTTGGCAGGTCTGACAGGTTTTTATAAATGTGGCCGCTGTCAGAGCTGCAGTTTAAATAACCGCACTAAGAAAAGGACAGTGGAATTTAGCTCCAGTTGCAATGGTAGGAGGTTTTTGATTAAGCCCTTCATCACGTGCTCTACATTTGGAGTTATTTACTTAATAATATGTCCGTGCGGTTTACAATATGTGGGAAGGACTAAACGCCCGCTACATGTGCGACTTAATGAGCACATTGCGAACATTAGGAGTGGATTCACGGAGCATTCCGTATCCAAGCATTACCTCACTGCCCATGCACGTAATCCCAAAGACACTATATTCCTTGGGATCGACAAGTTCACCGCCCATTGGAGGGGGAGTGACTTGGTTAGATCTATATCTAGGACCGAGATGTCCGGGATTCATAAGATTAAATGTTATTCGCCTCACGGCTTAAATATCGAGGTAGACTTGAATTGTTTTTTGGATAACTCATAGTCTTTAAGATTTATGGGATTGAGATCTGTCCATGCATATTTCCGTTTTGGAGAGTTATTCTAAATATGAAAGTCGCGTTTTTTCTATGGATATATTTACTAGTCCTTTAATGTTGATATAGTATGATGAATTCTCTTTTTTCTTTAAACGAGAGACTCTTAAATATCCGTGTCAATGTGGTACTGTAAATTATGTATGTTCCATTAACTTATGTGATACATTTTTATGTCATTTATAATCTTTTAAGGTATTTATTTAGTGTAAACATAGACAGTTAATTCTGTTCCTTTTACACATTTTGCCGATTTTATCTAGCTGGATTACTTACTGCAGTAATCTTATATGTTCTTTTATGTGCATAGGGGATATAGACGACCAGGGGCGGACTCTGGTGATCGTATCTCCATAATTTTTTATTTTTTATTTGGTTATAGAAGTCCGGTAGGACAGGGATTAATATGCTAGCAGCATTGTCCGTTGGCTACAGTCATATGAGGACTATACATTTCCCTTTTCACATTGGTCCACTTCCCTTGGTCCTCCGGTTTCTAAAACTGTGAGTCCTAATTGAAGGTTTTAAAGTAATTCCTTTTTCTTTTTGCCTTTGGGAGGGAGATATTATTGTGTATTTTTTCCCTTACTTTGGCAGCGGTCTGCATTAGCAGGAGCTGCGGGTTTCCAGGAGTCAAAATGGAGGATTAGCGATCGTGATCAGACCTGCTCCCTGGTTGGCTCCGCCCCTGTATCCGATATATGTGCGGCAGGTTGGGGCGTCTCCTTACCCCGTGAACACGTCCCCATTGTGACGAAACGTCGGGAGGAGACGCTCTGACGTTGCCGCGTTTACCAGGTGTAAGGATCCGGATATCCGGACGCACGCCTATACACAGTCCGGCCGGCTGTGTTGTTTTTTATCTTGTACCCGATTTTATGTCCGCTTGATGCCTATTTCTTTCTTTGGAAATGTAAGTAAGCATTTAGCTTTTTTATGCTACAATAAACCAGCGCAGTATTACACTATATTCCTCTCTTGGTGTCTCTTTTGCATCCATGGAGCCTGGATTTTACTGGTGAATATCAATGTATGGATACTGCTGGTTGAAGATTACCCTGTATGTTGCTGCTGGATTTGATTTCATGCCTAATTTTTACTGAATTCTGGTAAGAGTCAGTACTATCTGTGGTGGAGGTCTCCTGTTGGTCTAAACACAGCGTGGTTGATATCACTGTTAGTCGGAAGATTCTTTTTCATCACACACCTGTGGACTACTTTAACCTTTTGGCTCACTTGGACTGTTAATGTGTTTTATTAATTTAGATATATTTCTGTCAATTAGTGGTTATATATAAATTGCACTTCTTCATGAATGGTGCCTATCACCATATATTCAACTATTTGGTTTAATTAGTCACAGGATTTTCACTATTTTTACATTTTATTATTTTTTTATTTTTGAACTAGCGCGACTTCGTTTTTCTCATTATAACTGTGTAGTGTTGACGGCGCTGCTCACCGTCAACACTGCACATGCGCGGGATAGAGTGCTGAATGCTGGGACATCAGCATTCACCATATCCCGGGAAGGATTTGCTTGTGGGCTTCAGAGTGCCCACAAGCAAGATGGAAACGTCCATCAAAGATTTTTATAAAACATATTTTGCCGGAGAATGACTATGCTGGCGGCTGCAATAATAGGAGACGTGAGTATCATATTAGCTAAGTTTACAGCGCCAGAAGCATCTAAAAAATAAATAAATAAATTCCCGCGGAACCCCCGCTTTAACCACTTAAGCCCCGGGCCTGTTTTTCAGATTCAGTGTTTACGAGACTAAAACATTTTTTTTTGCTAGAAAATTACTTAAAACCCCCAAACATTATATATATATATTTTCTAACACCCTAGAGAATAAAATGGCAGTCATTGCAATACTTTTTGTCACACCGTATTTGCGCAGCGGTCTTACAAGCACACTTTTTTTGGAAAAAAATCACTTTTTTAAATTAAAAAATAAGACAACAATAAATTTGGCCCAATTTTTTTATATATTGTGAAAGATAATGTTACGCCGAGTAAAATGATACCCAACATGTCACGCTTAAAAATATATACGTTCGCTTCTACGCGCGAGCTCGTCGGGACGGGGCGCTTTAAATTTTTTTTTTGGGGTTTTCGTATTTAGATTTATTTTACAATTTTTAACACTGAAATTAAAAAAAAAAAAAAAATTATCACTTTTATTCCTATTACAAGGAATGTAAACATCCCTTGTAATAGAAAAAAGCATGACAGGTCCTCTTAACCACTTACCCCCCGGACCATATTGCTGCCCAAAGACCAGAGTACTTTTTGCGATTCGGGACTGCGTCGCTTTAACAGACAATTGCGCGGTCGTGCGACGTGGCTCCCAAACAAAATTGGCGTCCTTTTTTTCCCACAAATAGAGCTTTCTTTTGGTGGTATTTGATCACCTCTGCGTTTTTTTTTTTTTTGCGCTATAAACAAAAATAGAACGACAATTTTGAAAAAAATGAATATTTTTTACTTTTTGCTGTAATAAATATCCCCCAAAAATATATAAAAAAACATTTTTTTTCCTCAGTTTAGGCCGATACGTATTCTTCTACATATTTTTCGTAAAAAAAATCGCAATAAGCGTTTATTGATTGGTTTGCGCAAAAGTTATAGCGTTTACAAAATAGGGGGTATTTTTATGGCATTTTTATTAATATTTTTTTTACTAGTAATGGCGGCGATCGGCGATTTTTTTTTCGGTATTGCGACATTATGGCGGACACTTCGGACATTTTTGACACATTTTTGGGACCATTGGCATTTTTATAGCGATCAGTGCTATAAAAATGCATTAGATTACTATAAAAATGCCACTGGCAGTGAAGGGGTTAACACTAGGGGGCGGGGAAGGGGTTAAGTATGCCTGGGTGTGTTCTTACTGTGGGGGGGGGGGGTGGCCTCACTTGGGGAAACACTGATTTTCTGTTCATACATTGTATGAACAGAAAATCAGCATTTCCCCTGCTGACAGGAACGAGAGCTGTGTGTTTACACACACAGCTCCCGTTCCCCGCTCTGTACCGAGCGATCGCGTGTGCCCGGCGGCGATCGCGCCCGCCGGGCACACGCACGGGAGTCGGGGGCGAGCGGGGGGGCGCGCGCGCGCGCCTCCGGCGGCGCGCGTGCGCCCCTAGTGGCGGCTAAAGGGTAGGACGTCCATTTACGTGGTCTCGCCTAGGAGAGCCACCTTGTGGACGTAAAATGACGGTGCGGCGACGGCAAGTGGTTAAATATGAGATCTGGGGGTCAAAAAGACCTCAGATCTCATATTTAGGCTTAAATGCAAAAAAAAATAAAAAATTTAAACTGTAATTGTTTCAAATGACAAAAAAAAAATGTTGCTTTAAGACGCTGGGCGGGACTGACGTTTTGACGTCACTTCCGCCCAGCAGAGCTATGGGGACGGGTGAAGGAGATTTTTCCTTCACTCGCAACCCCACACAGCTGCCGAACGGTCCCGATCTCCTCCGCCGCTACCGACAGCTACGGTAAGCGGCGGAGGGCGCGGGAGAGCGGCGGGAGGGGGGGGGCGAATCCGCCACGGAGACCGCCGTTATCGCTGACAGGACCGCCCACTGAAGAGATGAATATCTCGGTTGTGGCAGCAGCTGCTGCCGTTACCGAGATATCCATCTTCAAAGTGATGACGTATAACGACGGTGGGCGGTCGGTAACTAGTTAACTAATCATTTACCCAGACTAGGTGACTCCAAGATATGACCTTTCAGAGTAGACTTCCCGTCTCCGCTCACCTGCTATACAATACACATTATCATAAGTGTAAACACAGGACATCTTCACACAATAGCAGGGTCAATTAGCACAGAGAACAGACAGATGGCTGGAGATGATGGCATTAGCATCTAACAGTATGAATGAGTCACTCTTACAATTAACCTGTTGAGTTCAGAATCAACAACCAGTAAATCGTTCTTTACAGATATCCTGGAATATATTGTGGATAATAATTACATAATAATCCCATCTCAGGTAGTCCAAGATATCATTTCTCAGTCATCCTATGCCCCTAGTGGACATAGGATGATTTTAGACATAAGAGGGTCCGAGTCTGTCACAACAGTAATGACCAGCTGGGCATGACGAGGTGGAGAACCAATTAAGGGATTAAAATTGGGGAAGACTTAAGGGGAGCAGGCAGGATGGAGAAATGAACAGGAGGGGAGGAGCGGTATAAAGGGGGTAGGGAGGGACTTCCAGTTAGACAAAGGAGACATTTTTTCCACGCTTCTCTTACAATGGCAGACATTGACCTGATCCTGGCGCTCTTGCGGGTGGCAGCAGCAACGAGGGGGCCCAAATGGCTGCAATCACAGGTGGCTGCCCTTATCCAGGACCAGGCTGAGGGGTCGTCTACCGCAGGTGAAGTGACACTGCATGCTCGGAGGTCCCGGCCTCCGGAGCGTTTCTCGCCGGGCCCCTCCAGCAGAGCTCAGCGCCACCCTAGGAGCCCTTTGACTGACCCATCAGCGCACACCAGCTTCGGCCACCGGGGAGACCGGGTGGAGTCCTCGACAATGGTGGAGCTCGGGAGTGGGGCTACAGGCTGAAATGGCGCCCGCTCCTCGCTCACACGGCAGGGGACCTCTGATGGAACGATCCTCCCTCTTCACAGGGCCCATCAAGGGGGGAGATTCGGCGGGGGAAAGGCGGTGGCAAGTCCGCGGGGCCGCTACCAGACGCGGCTGGCGGTTCTTGACATGCATCCGGGGGGAGGGATGGATCGGACGGCAGAGGTGGTCAGGTGTAACAGGCGATCTGCCGGCGCCGTAATGCGTTCCATGCTGGAACGCATACGGCGACCGTGTGATGATATCATCGCCCGGCACCGCGTGCGTTCCAGCTTGGAGCGCGGAAGTGTGCCGCGCATCACCGCTGTGCTGGAATCAGTGCTTATGCACTGCACCTGTCTCCTGCCTATAAAGGCATTCACTTTCTATTATTGTCGGCGATAGCCGGCTAGGCTACGTTTTAACTGCAGCTACTATCTCCCCTAAACTGGGACCTATCCCACTCCTGGATCTGCGCTGCTAACCACACGAGAGTTGCTGGGGACACCACAAGATATCCCCCACCAGGAGACCCTGCACTAAATAAATCCTTGCTGTTAAGAAACTACAACACAGCAAAACGGATAAGTAGCAATTTTTTCACTTGTAGTGCTTTAGAATAACCTGCTTCATATATTGCCCTTATCAAGTACTGTATTTAAATCTGGATTATTGAATACTATTTTACTGCCTGGGATTACTTAGTGTGTCTTCAGCTGTCCGCTGTAGAATATCTTAAAGGGACATACACTTTCAACTCAGCTCAGCTATACTTGCTTCTCCTACGCAAGTATTAATTGCATACAGTATCCCTGATTACTACGTGTTTGACATAAGTTGTTACTTGTTTATGGGCCCATGCCCTAAGTTACTGAACATGTTCGCCTTAATTTTTCTATGCTAAGGGTTGCTGGTATTTCATACCTGCTCCCTTAGTGGCCTAATGCTCTTCTTTATGTTAAAGTGATATGATGTAGAGAACCCCCAAACTCCTGTTCTCTGATTGGAGTGACGTCTGGGGTCCGGTACTGATAATCATTTGCTTACAGAAGTGCATTGGAATCTTTACGTGTATCGTATACTGTATGTATTGGCGTATAACACTCACTTTTTTACCCTGAAAATAGAGGGTAAACTGTGCCTGCTTGTTATACGCAGGGGGCTGGGGAATTTTTTTTTCCTGAAACTTCCCTCTTAAAGTTAGGGTGTGTGTTATATGCCTGTGCGTGTTATACGCCGATAAATACGGTACTTTTAAACACTAGGATTTGGTCGCATGTTGTAATGCGTCCAGCCTTAGTAACTTAATACATTCCTTTATGTGAGAGAAAGATGATGTAGAGAACCCCCAAACTCCTGTTCTCTGATTGGAGTGATGCCTGGGTCCAATACTGAATTCTCACATAGGGAAGTGCATTTAAGTCCTTGCTAACCTTAGTTGTGGTTCACTCCCATTCACCAGAGCTGTTACATCAGGCTCGGCCTACCAGGGGCCCCACGTGTGCTGGCATGCGCAGCAGGGAGTCAGCAGACAGACACATAGAGGGTGAGCAAGCTGCGGCATGGACAGGATCCATGGCCTCTAGGCAGGCTTCACCTGGGGGTTGCTTACACCTATGCTTCCAGCCCAGGAAGGAAGGTTGGAGGGTGAAGTCTCGGGCTCAGAGGAGGACGATTGTCGTAAGGTCGAGCCACCGGGGGATGCAGTAGCAGCAGCTGTGGGGAACATGCCTGGTCAGCACGATAAGTCCAATGTTAAATCTCCTGTTGATGTGAATGATGCATTGTGTAGGTTGTTGGGTATGGACATGTGACGGGACTACTAGTATAGGTGGGGCCACGGCGGTTGTGGCGTCTGGCTCGGGGGCGGCAGGGAGTCCGCCTGTCGCCCCCGGGACAGTGGGGCCAATGGAGGAGTTAATGGGCGGGCTGAGGGACTTGGTTCAGCGCTTCACGGTCAGCCAAGGGGTGCCTCTGCAGGTTGCACCGTGGGTAGGTGGCAAGTCAGAAAGGACATGGAGTGGGGGATCCCCACGGCCCTTGCGATGCCACCTGCCACGCCGGCAGAGGGAGTGACGGTGAGTATGGTGGCCGGGGAAAAGCTGTGGAACCGGTGGCTGCGTCCAGGACTGATGTAGTTAGGATTGCGGATGATGCCAAATGTGAGGTTTATGTTTGCTTTGAGGGGCCCTTGGGAGCGCACTTGAAGCAGGGGGGCAGGGACAAGATCAGCAAGGGTGAGTATGTTGAGATTTTCTCCTTTTTGCCCCTGGAAAAGTTCTACCTGCTGCAGGCATTCGCTATGATGGCTAGCGTCATAGGTGAGAAAAACCCAGAACATTGCTTGGGAGGCTGACGGGTTTTGACTGCAGGGTTTTCTGAGGGTTTTATGATACCGTGCTCTTTGGAGGTAGTTCCGCCTATGGCTTGGAACTTGCGGTCTGCGAAGGGATTCCTTGCCCATGTTGGCTTTGGGAGGTAGCCTTGAAGTCGCAGCGGAATAGATCAGGAGGTCGGTAAGTGGGTCGTCATGGGCGGCCTACACCAAGGTATGGAGGGAATGGTTCGCTTTTGTACAGCTGGCGGGAGCTGAGCTGGGGGGGGTCCGAAATGAGGTTACTGGTGGTGTATTTTGTTTCCAGGCATAAGGATTGAGGGAGGTCAGTGTCTGCCATTGAGCCGAAGCTGGCAGCTTTGGCTTTTGTTTAAGCTTCAGGGCCTGACTGATTTTACCAAAGACTTGTGGGTAGGGAGGAGCTTTGTGTTCGACTCGAAAGGAATGTTCGACTCGAACATCGTCTGTTCGTACGTTCGACGAACAAAACGGGTCGTTCGCACCAAATTCGAGTGACGCGCGTCGGCCCATAATTCACTGCGGCATTGCGCGCTGATGATTGGTCAAGCATGCACCATGACCCTGCATGCTTGGCCAATCACAGCGCGCAAAAAACGAAGAACCATAATTGGCCAAAGCCAGGATGGCTTTGGCCAATTATGGCTCAGGGGGTTTAGTACACGCCCCACATTATATAAGGCCGTCTGTAAGGCGGCCGCGTGTAGTGTGTTCCGGCTTTGTTAACCACTTAAGGACCGGACCAATATGCTGCTACATGACCCAAGGGGTTTTTACAATTCGGCACTGCATCGCTTTAACAGACAATTGCGCGGTCGTGCGACGTGGCTCCCAAACAAAATTGGCGTCCTTTTTTCCCCACAAATAGAGCTTTCTTTTGGTGGTATTTGATCACCTCTGCGGTTTTTATTTTTTGCGCTATAAACAAAAATAGAGCGACAATTTTGAAAAAAATGCAATATTTTTTACTTTTTGCTATAATAAATATCCCCCAAAAACATATATAAAAAAATGTTTTTCCTCAGTTTAGGCCGATACGTATTCTTCTACCTATTTTTGGTAAAAAAAAACCGCAATAAGCGTTTATCGATTGGTTTGCGCAAAATTTATAGCGTTTACAAAATAGGGGATAGTTTTATTGCATTTTTATTAATTATTATTTTCTTACTACTAATGGCGGCGATCAGTGATTTTTTTCGTGACTGCGACATTATGGCGGACACTTCGGACAATTTTGACAAATTTTTGGGACCATTGTCATTTTCACAGCAAAAAATGCGTTTAAATTGCATTGTTTATTGATAAAATGACAGTTGCAGTTTGGGAGTTAACCACAAGGGGCGCTGTAGGATTTAGTGTTTACCTAGTCCTAGTGTGTGTTTACAACTGTAGGGGGGTGTGGCTGTAGGAATGACGTCATCGATCGAGTCTCCCTATATAAGGGATCACTCGATCGATGCAGCGCCATAGTGAAGCACGGGGAAGCCGTGTTTACATACGGCTCTCCCCGTTCTTCAGCTCCGGGGAGCGATCGCGACGGAGCGGCTATAAACGAATAGCCGCACCGTCGTCATGGATCGATCCCCGAGGGAATCCGACCGCCGCATGTAGAGGGGGGGGTCCCAATCGGACCCCCCACCCGCTAGAAGGCAGGGACGTACAGGTACGCCAATGTGCCTGTACGTGCCATTCTGCCGACGTATATATACATGCGGCGGTCGGGAAGGGGTTAAAGAAAAGAACAGTTAGAGAGAGAGAGATAGATAGATAGAGACACTTTGGGCCGGATTCATGTAGCTCAGCGGATCTTTAGATCCGCTAGATCTACCTGGTTTACGATCCGCCGGTGCAATTTAGCGAGGCTAGTGCATGATTCATAAAGCACTTACCTCGCAAATTGCACCGTTGGATCGTAACTCCCCCCTGCGGAATGCAAATTCCGCGGCTAGGGGGAGTGTACAATTTAAATCAGGCGCGTTCCCGCGCCGATTTAACTGCACATGCGCCGCCGGCGAAAAAGCCCAGTGCGCTAGGACGTCATTGTTAGCGGCGGGTACGTCAATTGCGGCCATCGGGATTCCTGATCGACTTACGCAAACAACGTAAAAATTTTGAATCTCGGCGCGGGAACGGCGGCCATACTTAACATTAGCTACCCCTCATATAGCAGGAGTAGCTCTCCGCCGGAAAAAGCCGAACGCAAACGACGTTGAAAAAGAGCGACGGGCGGGCGTACGGACGTGAATCGGCGGTTTTCCTCATTTGCATATGCGACGTGTAAAACAAAGCGACGACACCTAGCGGCCGGCGGGAGATTACAGCCTAAGATTCGACTGGTGTAAGTCACTTACACCAGTCGGATCTAAGGGAGATCTATGCGGAACTGATTCTTATGAATCAGTTACATAGCTCCGACCGTGGGATCTCACAGATCCGACCGTCGGGTCTCACAGATACGACGGCGGATCAGGAGATCCGCCGGCGTATCTATTGATGAATCTGGCCCATTGTCTTTTCTACTAGATAGATAGATAGATAGATAGATAGATAGATAGATAGATAGATAGATAGATAGATAGATAGATAGATAGATAGATAGATAGATAGATAGATAGATAAATAGATAGATAGATCAGGAAGGCTAGTCAGTTAAGTTAAATTTACAGGGTCAGATTCAGAAAAGAGATACGACGGCATATCTCCTGATACGCCGTCGTATCTCTGAGTTCGGGAGGTCGTATCTATGCGCCTGATTCAGAGAATCAGTTACGCATAGATATCCCTAAGATCCGACAGGTGTAAGTGTCTTACACGTCATATCTTAGGCTGCAATTTCAGGCTGGCCGCTAGGTGGCGCTTCCGTATGTTTACGAGAGGAATATGCTAATTAGGTAGATACGGCGATTCAGAAACGTACGTCCCACCGATGCATTTTTTTACGTCGTTTACGTTCGGCTATTTTCGGCGTATAGTTACCCCTGCCATATAGTTCCCGCGCCGAGTTTTTAAATGTTTACGACGTTTGCGTAAATCATTCGCGAATACGGCTTTATATCATTTATGTTCACGTTGAATCCAATACGTCCTTGCGGCGTAATTTGGAGCAATGCATGCGCCGTTCAAAAAATACGTCAAAAATGCGTGGTCAACTGCAATTTAAATAAACCACTCCCCCTACATCCCCATTTGAATTTGGCGGCCTTACGCCGCAACACATACGTTACGCCGCCGTAACTAAGGACGCAAGTTCTTTCTGAATACAGTTTGCTGTGTTTTTGCCCATAAACGCAGATGCTGTTAGTGCACGTTTGCTGTGTTTTTGCCCATAAACGCAGTTACTGTTAGTGCACGTTTGCTGTGTTTTTGGCCATAAACGCAGTCGCTCTTACTGCACGTTTGCTGTGTTTTTGGCCATAAACGCAGTCGCTCTTACTGCACGTTTGCTGTGTTTTTGCCCATAAAGGCAGTCGCTGTTAGTGCACGTTTGCTGTGTTTTTGGCCATAAACGCAGTCGCTCTTACTGCACGTTTGCTGTGTTTTTGCCCATAAACGCAGTCGCTGTTAGTCCACGTTTGCTGTGTTTTTGCCCATAAACGCAGTCGCTGTTAGTGCACGTTTGCTGTGTTTTTGGCCATAAACGCAGTCGCTCTTACTGCACGTTTGCTGTGTTTTTGCCCATAAACGCAGTTGCTGTTAGTGTACGTTTGCTGTGTTTTTGGCCATAAACGCAGTCGCTCTTACTGCACGTTTGCTGTGTTTTTGCCCATAAACGCAGTCGCTCTTACTGCACATTTGCTGTGTTTTTGCCCATAAACGCAGTTGCTGTTAGTGCACGTTTGCTGTGTTTTTGCCCATAAACCCAGTTGCTTTTAGTGCACGTTTGCTGTGTTTTTGCCCAGCAAAAACTGTGTTTTTGCAGAGCTTCTCACATGCGCAGTGTATAAAGGGATATTGCGTGAATGAGAACGTCGTTCACAGTCGGTAGAAAACGTCAGAAAAACGATCGTGCAATACGACGATACGAAACTAGATTTTTGGACTTTTTGATCAGTGGATGAGTTTGTGGGTTAGATATGGGGAGAAAGCTAAGGCTTGATTGACATTAGTTTTTTTTGGTACATTTTGACTTGCAGACATAATGGAGGCCTTCAGAGAACAGGAGTTCTTCACAGAATTTGTTCAAAGGGGGCCTCGGGTGGCAACTCCCCTTTTTTCTAGAAATTTTCTTTCCAAAAAAAATTATTTATTGAGCCAAGATCTGGCATTGTAATGGCCCCCACCACCCCTAAAATAATCGACATATTGTTGCCACACAGCACGTGTGCTTTGGGGGGCCAAGCCTGTATGGCCACAGGCTCACGGGCCACCACTGGAACATCAATGGACTCATCACCAGGCACAAGTTTCATGTAGTTTGTTGAGGGACTCTTTAGGAAATTGTGCAATATGCAGCAGCAAAGTATGACATGGTACAGAGTCTACTTAACAAACCTACAGTGCTTGTCTTGTTTGCACCGCCTGTATACTGCTGTTCAAAGTATATAGGGCCAAAAGGGTCTTGGCAGGGCCAATCCTCCCTATAGGCGCACTATGCAAGCCGCTTAGGGCCACGCAAAACTGCAAAGGGCCCCCCAAATTACTAGAGGCCCCGCCTGGTGAGAAGTCATTTTCGCACCCTCACCCCGCTTCTAAACTCGCTGGCTGGTCTGAGTCATTTATGACAGCAGAACACCCCCTCCCCCCGCTTCTCAACTTTCTTTAATGTGACATGTCACTGTCGTCAGCGCCCCCCCCCCCCCCCCCCCGATTCTCATTTTTAATGTGCCATGTCATTTTGCTTAGGGCCCCAGGGAGGTCAGCATCGCACTGGGTCTTGTAATGACCTGGGGGGAGTGGTGGTGGGGAAACTCATGCTATTTTTTTCAATGATTTTTATCCATATTGCAGGGACCAAACATTACATTAAAGCCGCAAGCAGTACTTTTTTCGGAGAGTATCTCATGTTGTGCAGGGACATTTCTAAACACGTGCCACTACTATAGACACCCAGCAGGTACGATATTTAACCACTTGCTTACTGGGCACTTAAACATCCCTCCTGCCCAGACCAATTTTCAGCTTTCAGCGCTCTCACACTTTGAATGACAATTACTCAGTCATGCAACACTGTACCCAAATGATTTTTTTGTCCTTTTTTTTCATACAAATAGAGCTTTCTTTTGGTGGTATTTGATCACCTCTGGGTTTTTTTTTTTTGCGCTATTAATGAAAAAAGACCGAAAATTTTGAAAAAAATATGTTTTTTTCTTAGTTTCTGTGATAAAATTTTGCAAATTATTAATATTTCTTCATAAATTTTGGCCACAATTTATACTGCTACATGTCTTTGATAAAAATAACCCCACATTTTGGGAAATTATTTGGTCTGTGTGAAAGAGTCTACAAGCTATAGTGCAAATCATAAAAAATTATCACATCTGATCACACCTGATGTACTGAAGGCCTATCTCATTTCTTGGGACCCTAACAAGCCAGGAAAGTACAAATGCTCCCCAAATAACACCTTTTTGGAAAGTAGACATCCCAAGGTATTTATTAAGAGGCATGGTGAGTTATTTGAAGTTGTAATTTTTTCCCACAATACTTTGCAAAATTAAGATTTTTATTTTCTATTTAAAAAATGTCTCAAAATTGTCATTGTAATAGCTTATTTCTCTCACATGGCATGTGCATACCACAAATGACACCCCAAAATACGTTCTGCTACTCCTCCTGAGTAAAACGATACCCCATGTGTGAGACTTTTTCACTGCCTGGCCACATACAGAGGCCCAACATGCAGGGAGCGTCATCAGGGGTTTTAGGATCATAAATTGCACATCTAACTAGTTGACTACCTATTACACTTTTGAAGGTCCTGGAACACCAGGACAATGGATTTACCCACAACGTGACCCCATTTTGCAAAGCGTATAATCTATGAGGCATAATGAGTCTTTTGAACGGTTTATTTTTTTCCAGCAGTTTTTGGAAAATGTGGAAAAAAAATGAAAACGCATTTTTTTTTACACAAAGTTGTCCATTGATAAGATATTTCCAACACATAGCATGTACATAGCAACAATTACACCCCAAAATACATTCTGCTACATTCTGCTAAAGCAAACCTTTTTAGTCCAGCACTCAGCGCTCCCCTCACTCAGGTTCCTTCCTGAGTCTCAAGCCAGAGCCTTGTTGTGCTCTCTTCCTGGTCATTTAAAGTCCAGCCGATTGTGGACTCCAGTGGACCCAAACATCCGGACCGGAACCCTAGCCAGGCCCAGAGGCTGTAAAACCCGGACCGGATTCCGGTTCAGTCCCTCATAATGGAACGTATGCGAGGTGAAATGTACCTATGATCATGTATCGCACCTCGCATACTGTCACAATATATATATATATATATATGTATATATACTGAATAGAATACACTGCAGCCAAGTAAATCAACTGCCTGCCTGAAGTATTTTAGAAACAGTACACCAGGAACAGTCAGCAGTGAGATCTAGCTGCACAGGATATAGTATATATATATATATATATATATATATATATATATATATATATATATTATACAGTATATATATATATTTCCTGGCCAGCCTCACGTCAGCACACCATGGGTTAATCCCCTCCTCCAGTCCACCAGTACCACCTTCTTCTTAGCTAATAAGTAGGGGGCCCCTCCTCCCTTTTTTTTGGTTGGACGAAGTGTAACGGACCTATGAACTATTCTGAGCTCAAAGGGTTAATTATAGAGTGACTTTTTTCACTGCTGAATGCTAATATTCCCATTACATAGCTAATGGACTCTCCTTTGTGTAGTAACAGCCTCCTGCCAGGTGTATGCTAACGTGATGATCTGTGAGTGTATATTGTTCTAAAGGTTAATTGAATTCTATTGAGAAAGGAATGTGCCCGGCCAGGTCATGTTAAGTAGATCTCGGTGCCGGAACGTCTAGAGACTGATTGATTCAAGGAGATCATTGTGTTTGAGTTCTGGTAATGAAGAAATGTTTATAATTAGCTCAAAGAAGGTGATTGAAGCTTCCCCACAGTGTGATGTGTGGGTGGGGACAGTTTGATTGTTCATGTGCCTTGAATACTGTATAAAATCTCAGAGTGAACCATTAAAAAGTCAGTCCTGCTTGACTCTGCAAACGTAGCCCGTCTCGTTTCTTGAAAGGGCGTTCGATGGGATATACCGGCGGTACCTACATATCGCAGCTTGCCAGGGAAAAGGACTTCTCCAACGGCTGATACCCTCTCACTAGCCTGGGTAGCCGTTACAGACGACCAGACCACCCAAGACTCTGACAAGAGTGAAGTAAAAGAACCCCCTGCCAAACTATCCCACCCAGGTTCAAACCTCTCCTCGGGTTGGAAGGTCCAGAATAATAAAGGTATGCCCCTTTATGACACTGGACGCTCAGATGCATGAGCTGCGGGCACTTCATTAGCTGATGGAGCTTACTTTTTGGGCGAGGGGGCTGTGTTGTTGCTGCTTTCACGTGTCTCTGTATCCGGCGTTTGCTGCATGTTTTTCTCCTGCAGTGAAAAGCTGAGCTCCGTGGGAGCGCGCTGGCTGCCCCCCCTTGCTTTCTGACGAGCAGCGATGACATCACGGGGGAGGGCGGTGTTGTGGGAGTAACAGGGCGTGCTCTATTCAGGCTAGAAAACCTCTGCATGGCAGATAGCTCAGCGCGCTTTGCCACTGGCTCTGAACAGGACGCTGTTGGTAAGTCTCCTGAAGGGGGAGGTGGAGAGATTGTGTCAGCTGACCTGGATTCTAAGGCCCAGATTCTTAGAGGAGATACGACGGTGTATCTCCAGATACGCCGTCGTATCTCTGCGTCCGGCCGGTCGTATCTATGCGCCTGATTCTTAGAATCAGTTACGAATAGATATCTGTTAGATCCGACAGGCGTAACACACTTACGCTGTCGGATCGTAACTGCATTTTTACGCTGGCCGCTAGGTGGAGCTTCCGTCGAATTCCGCATTGAGTATGCAAATTAGGTAGATACGCGAATTCCCGAACGTATGCCCGGTCGAAGCAGTAAAGTTACGCCGTTTACGTTAGGCTTTTCCCGGCGTATAGTTGCCCCTGCTATATGATGGCATAAGTGGGGCGTAACAATGTTAAGTATGGCCGTCGTTCCCGCATCGAAATTTGAAAAAGTTACGTCGTTTGCGTAAGTCGTCCGTGATTGGGGCTGGACGTCATTTACGTTCACGTCGAAACCAATGACGTCCTTGCGGCGTACTTTGGAGCAATGCACACTGGGAAATTCCACGGATGGCGCATGCGCTGTTGGGGAAAAATGTCAATCACGTCGGGTCACAGTACATTTACATAAAACACGCCCCCCTGATCCAAATTTGAATTAGGTGGGCTTACGCCAGCCGATTTACGCTACGGCGCCGCAACTTACGGAGCAAGTGATTGAGAATACAGCACTTGCCTGTCTAAGGCCCCGTACAGACGAGCAAACATGTACGATGAAAACGGTCCGCCGGACCGTTTTCAGCGTACATGTCTGCCCGGAGATTTCTGTATGATGGCTGTACACACCATCATACAGAAATCCGCGCGTACTCGATACGCTGCGACGAGGCCGCACCGTCGCGGCGACGATGACGCGGCGACGTGCGCGGCCCTGGCAGTTCAATGCTTCCACGCATGCGTCGAAGTCATTCGACGCATGCGAGGGATGGCGGCCGCTCGGACATGTACGGTAGGTCTGTACAGACGACAGGATTCCAGCGGGCATGTTTCTAAACATGTTTAGAAATATTTGCCCGCTCGAAAAAGGCCCATGGGGCAAATGTACGTTGGAATCCTGTCCGCTCGGCTGTACAGACGACCGAACATGTCTGCTGAAACTGGTCCGCGGACCAGTTTCAGCAGACATGTTCGGTCGTCTGTACGGGGCCTAAGTTGCGGCGGCGTAACGTAAATCGGGTACGTTACGCCGCCGCAGAGATACGCCGCTGGACGAGAATCTGGCCCGAAGTCTCTGATTTCTTCCTATCCAACAGTGTTCTGTGTAATAGTTTCAGTACTGCTGCCACCCTGTGGACATTTCTTTCCTCACTAAAAGGTCAGTCTTATTAAAAGTGGTTGTAAACCCACTTTTTTTACTTTTACCTACAGGTAAGCCTATAACAAGGCTTACCTGTAGGTAAGGAGAATATCTCCTAAACCTGCACGGTTTAGGAGATATTCCCCTCGCAATGCGCTGCAGCGCATGCGCAGGGGGGATCTACGGCGAAAGAACCGGCAGTCGCCGGACCTTGCCGAGTTTTAAATCTCCCGCGCGCACGCGCGGGAGTGACGTCATCGCTGCTCCAGCCAATCACAGCGCTGGAGCGGCGATAAAACCGTGCAGAGATGAAATCTCCTAAACCGTGCAGAGATGAAATCTCGCTCGGCGTGGACCAGGTAAGTGCTACACACCTCGTTCCGAGGTAAGTATTTCATAATGAGCTAATATGCGGTGCATATTAGCTCATTATGACTTTTGCCTTACAGGAGAAAAAAAAATAAAAAATTTGATGCGGGTTTACAACCACTTTAAAGAAAAATAAAGGAGCACGTTTTTGTTTCAAGAAAAAAAAAAAAATATATATATATATATATATATATATATATATATATATATATATATGAGAAGGCCAGTATGGTGGCCTGAGTTTATGGGAGGAGCCCGGAGGGTATTTAAGCAGCCCACTCACACATGCTCTTTGTCAGTTCAGTGTGCGGTACTACACGTCACTGGGCCGACTCTTCCCAGCTCACCTTATGTCCGTGAGTCTGCGAATTCAATCGCATTCGACATCGCAAGCGCTTTGCGGCTTCTCCCTTCATGGTCTTCGCCGGCGGTTCCCGCTTACTTCGCAGGTAGGATTCAAACCTTTTCGTATCTTGTGCAATCTTGCAATTCGTTATGCTTCCTATCCTGCATCCCTTTGGGAAAAAATCTGCCTCTGAGTTACTTTTGCTCATGTTTCAACATCATTTGGCTCAGGCGTAGTACATTTGTAACTTCCTTCTGCCAAACATACGATTCATTTGTAAATCCATTTGGAGATTGACATGTGTTTGTATGGGTTCTTTGGCAGATTGAGGTGGTAATTGGACTCACATGGTGCCTTGTCTGCACTTGATTAGCCTGGGGGGATGGGTGGTTGGTAGGTGTTCGGTTTCAAAGCAAGGGGTAGCATACACTCTACAACCAATTCGTATCAGATTCGTTCAATACTCCTTACTATCAATTCGTATCGGATTAATTTCATGCATTTTACAACCATTTTGTATCAGAAACATTGCATACTTTCAACCGTTGTCATTCATTGTTTCCCCCATGTCGTGTGTTTTAGTTCCCGCAGCAGAACTTACGAATTGCTTGTACACGGCTCTTCTCTCTCATTTATTTACCAAAGTTATTGCCTGTGTGTCATGCATGGCACCACACCACACTCTTGGGATGTGTTGCACATCCACTCCAGTCCAAAGCAAACCCAGTCGCACGTTCACTGTCCCAGGTAGGATTCGTTAGCTTATTTGTCATGTCAAATTTGTGGCCACTCATGGTGTCACCTGTACCATATGTTTGGTTCCCGCAGTGGAGCTTACAAAGCATTGATACGTACTTCTCGTGTTCTATTTTCTACACCAAACCTTGTTGTTTTGCCCCATGCACGGCATCACGCTACACGTTCCCGACATGTTTCACTCCAGCCACAGTCCGCCGCAAACTCACTCGCATGGCCCACTGTCGCAAGTAAGATTTGTTATTACATTCTTTATGTCTTATCAATTTGCTACCATTCGTTGTCTCCCATATCGTTCATTAGTGGCCCCTGCGGAACCTACGATTCAAACAGGCGTTGTCCTTCTACCTTACACTGCTTGCTTAAGCTACAAACAAACCAGGTGTTTCTATCCGTTCTCAGTAACCCATTTCTTATTGATTGAGACCTTGCAACCATGCAAATCATCTCAGCAGTCTGATACCCTTGCTGAGACCCTTGCAACACATGACCCTTACAAAATGCAAAAAAAAAAAAAAAAACGCAAAAAGGAAAAAAATATATAAAACGCAAAAAAAAAAAACAATTGCCGCCACGTAATCTCAGCCCAGCAACCTGACACCTGTTGAGACCGTTGCAACGACGCAAAATTCGTCTCCACAGCCTGACACCCTTGTTGAGACCCTTGCAAACGCAATACCGTCTCAGCAGCCCCACACTCATCGAGACTCTTGCAACCACACAAAATCGTCTCAGCAGCCTGACACCCTTGTTAAGACCCTTGCAACACATGACCCTTAAAAAAAAAAAAAAAAATTATAAAAAAAAACGCAAGAAAAAAACGCAAAAAGAAATATAAAAGTGCAAAAAAAAAAAAAAAATTGCCACCACACAATCTCAGCCCCACAACCTGACACCTGTTGAGACCGTTGCAACGACGCAAAATTTGTCTCCGCAGCCTGACACCCTTGTTGAGACCCTTGCAAACGCAATACCGTCTCAGCAGCCCCACACTCATCGAGACTCTTGCAACCACACAAAATCGTCTCAGCAGCCTGACACCCTTGTTAAGACCCTTGCAACACATGACCCTTACAAAAAAAAAAAAAATTATAAAAAAAACGCAAAAAAAAAACGCAAAAAGAAATATAAAAGTGCAAAAAAAAAAAAAAATTGCCACCACACAATCTCAGCCCCACAACCTGACACCTGTTGAGACCGTTGCAACGACGCAAAATTTGTCTCCGCAGCCTGACACCCTTGTTGAGACCCTTGCAAACGCAATACTGTTTTAGCAGCCCCACACTCATGGAGACTCTTGCAAGCACACAAAATTGTCTCAGCAGCCTGACACCCTTGTTAAGACCCTTGCAAACGCAATACCGTCTCAGCAGCCCCACACTCATGGAGACTTGCAAGCACACAATTGTCTCAGCAGCCTGACACCCTTGTTAAGACCCTTGCAAACGCAATACCGTCTCAGCAGCCCCACACTCATGGAGACTCTTGGAAAGCACGCAAAATTCGTCTCTGCAGCCTGACACCCTTGTTGAGACCCTTGCAAACGCAATAACGTCTCAGCAACCCCACACTCATGGAGACTCTTGCAAGCACACATAATTGTCTCAGCAGCCTGACACCTTTGTTAAGACCCTTGCAACACATGACCCTTACAAAACGCAAAAAAAAAAAAATGCAAAAAATAAATAAATAAAAAAAAAATGCAAAAAGAAATATAAAAAGCGCAGAAAAAAATAAAATTTCACCACACAATCTCGGCCCAGCAACCTGACACCTGTTGACACCATTGCAACCATGCAAAATCGTCTCAGCAGCCTCACACCATTGTTGAGACCCTTGCAAACGCAGTACCGTCTCAGCAGCCCTACACTCATCAAGACTCTTGCAACCACGCAATACCATCTCAGTAGCCTCACACCATTGAGACCCATGCAAACGCAATACCATCTCAGCAGCCCTACACTCATCAAGACCCTTGCAACCACGCAATACCGTCTCAGCAGCCTCACACCATTGTTGAGACCCTTGCAAACGCAATACCGTCTCAGCAGCCCCACACTCATCGAGACCCTTGCAACCACGCAATACCGTCTCAGCAGCCTCACACCATTGAGACCCTTGCAAACGCAATACCATCTCAGCAGCTCCACACTCATCGAGACCCTTGCAACCACGCAATACCGTCTCAGCAGCCTTACACCATAGTTCAGACCCTTGCAAACGCAATACCGTCTCAGCAGCCCCACACTCATCAAGGCCCTTGCAACCACGGAATACCATCTCAGCAGCATCACACCATTGTTGAGTCCCTTGCAAACACAATACCGTCTCAGCAGCGCCACACTCATCGAGACCCTTGCAACCACGCAATACTGTCTTGAGCAACCTCCCACTCGTCATAGACCTTTGTGACCATGCAGTCTCGCCCCAGCAACCTGGCATTCATTGAGACCCTTGCAGCCAGACAAATCATCTTTGGCCTCATGTACACTGCTGTTGGTAAAAAAATAATAAAAAAAAATGGGTTCAGACGGATGTTCAGAGGCATTCGAAACGCATTTGAAACGCCAATGCCTGTAACAGCTTGTAAACACTGCCAGATGCGGTAACTCATGTTTACCAGTGTTTCATTCACAGTGGTTTTCATAAAAAAAATAAAAAATAAAGGGGAATATTGTCTCAGCAACTTGACACTCATTTGAGACCCTTGCTAAATGTAATATCATCTCAGCTACCTCACACCCGTCTAGACCTTTGCAACCACACAATCTCATCTCAGCAACCTGACACCCGTTCAGACCTTTGCAGCCATACAAAGTCGTGGCAACCACACAATGCCATCTCAAAACAAACCTCATAATCATCGAGACCTTGCAACCATGCAATATCGTCTCAGCAAACCAGACTGAGACCCTTGCAACCACGCAATACCATCTCGGCAAACCAGACTGAGACCCTTGCAAACACGCAATGCCGTCTCAAAACAAACCTTCATACTCAAGGCCCCTGCAACCACACAATATCGTCCCAGCAACCTGACACTCACTGACACCCTTGCAACCGCACAATATTGTCTGCAGTAGTATAAAACACTTTGCGGCAGGCACCTACGTGCAAACCCGAATACAAACTAAACTTGCAAACACACCTCAGTGACAAACAATCAGCCACACAAACACACAGTGGCACCCAGTTGACCATTCATCTTCAGTGGCACGCGGGCCACTCATCTTTTCTCTGTTTTTTCCCTGCGGTTAGTTCAGGTTTTCATCCAGCACCTGCGAGTGCACATTGGCCTGCGAGTGCACGTTGGCCTGCGAGTGCATGTATATCTTCTTGTTGAGCACCTGTGTATTGTCTTGATTTTCTCACACCAGTGCAAGATCCAGTCCAAGTTCTCAAACTAGACCAAGCATCAGTAGCAGACTTAGCTATGTGGGACAACTTCCCCACCTGATAGAACAGCATTTCAATCTTCATCCCGGCAGTGTCAGCCGAGCCACCAAAGGCTTTTGCAGCCATTTTTAGGCTGCCACTGGTTCTCCAAAACTTGGCCCCCAGAAATTCTCATACATTTTTGCTTCACCCAGTCTTCATCACACCTCATGCTGCACCCCATTGTGGCAGCTGCCCAGGTCTGGGACCACACTTGAACAGGACAGACACTGTTCTTCACCACAGACAATCAGGCCACAGCCGACATCATCAATAAGGTAGATCTAAGTCACTCCCCATCACTTCCTGCACAGGCTCGCGCAGCTGTCACTCCGTCACCAGTTAATATCTTATGTAGACCTTTTTCCAGGCAAATGCAAAAAGCAGCTGATGCGCTTTCCTATTCCAACCTTGGAATGGATGTTTTTTCCAGCAAGAGCCTGGAGCCGACCCAACAATTATCCCTGTCCCACCATGGACATTGCTGACGATGGACTGAAGTCACATCTCACCAACGCAATCCAACTTATTAACCACTCCTTGGCACGCAACACACTGAAGGCCTATCGCACTGCTTGGAACACTAATCGCAAATTTTTGGCCCCTTGCCCCGGAGCAGCAATAGGCAACGTTGGACACATCCTAGCCTTCATATCGTATTGCCACATGCAGCTGACCATTTCTCAATACTATCATGCCATATCTAGATGGCATCCAGCATTTCCTGTCCCTGCAGGACCCCAGTAAACCGTCAGTATTCTCGAGCCCATGCAGTCAAGTCCCTCCTACAGGGCATACAGAAGCACCAACCTGTAGTCAGTGGCAAGCGCCTACCTTTCAAGAGTCCCCTCTTTAGGGACATGTCTAAAATCCTTACTCGTTCCCTGTTTAGGGCTTTGCCCAGACTAGTCACCCAAACAGCCATCTACCAGGCCTTCTACGGTTCCCTACAACCTAGTGAATTTAGCCAGCGGCTCCGGCAGTCACACACTGCTCCGATGCCACCCGACTCGCTTTCGAACCACTACACTCTCACAGTCTGCAAATGCAACAAACCAGTCCCTGGGGTTGACATCAACCTGTTTCAGACTGACAACGCCTGACGCCCAGTGACGGTGCTCGACCCACTACTGCTCCATCTACCCAGCCAATCTGATGGTAGCTCGTTGCTACCCTTTCTAAACCAGCTCCCTGAGTGTCAGCCAGTGTGTCAAGCATGTCAGAATCCTCCTAAGTAACTTGGGCTTCAAACCCCAGTCAGTTCTCTGGACATTCTTTGGAGCAGCCTCAGTTGCCTCCCAACAGGGAGTACCAGACTACGTAATCAAGATACCAGGCTGATGGAAGTCTCCTTGTTTTGCCCCATACATCCCAAATCCTCATGAAGGAATGGCACAAGCCTTTACCAAGCTGGCTCAATAAATACAAGAAATTAATATAAACTATTTCCCTATCTGAGTCTTTTGCCCCCTTTTCTTGGCATACTGACCAGACCACCAAGGCACACTTCAGGTCTATTTATGTTGTAAGTCTTGTCGCGTGTTTATGTGATCCACATCTCTATCTCAAGAGGGTAACGACCATAAATGAGAAGGCCAGTATGGTGGCCTGAGTTTATGGGAGGAGCCCGGAGGGTATTTAAGCAGCCCACTCACACATGCTCTTTGTCAGTTCAGTGTGCGGTACTACACGTCACTGGGCCGACTTCCCAGCTCACCTCATGTCCGTGAGTCTGCGAATTCAATCGCATTCGACACCCTCCCGCCCTTCCCTTTTTCAGGGCACTTCTCAGCATATCCTTCTTCAATTAACTACCCATTACTTACCTTGGGTATGCCCCCTTTTCTTGGCATACTGACCAGACCACCAAGGCACACTTCAGGTCTATTTATGTTGTAAGTCTTGTCGCGTGTTTATGTGATCCACATCTCTATCTCAAGAGGGTAACGACCATAAATGAGAAGGCCAGTATGGTGGCCTGAGTTTATGGGAGGAGCCCAGAGGGTATTTAAGCAGCCCACTCACACATGCTCTTTGTCAGTTCAGTGTGCGGTACTACACGTCACTGGGCCGACTTCCCAGCTCACCTCATGTCCGTGAGTCTGCGAATTCAATCGCATTCGACACCCTCCCGCCCTTCCCTTTTTCAGGGCACTTCTCAGCATATCCTTCTTCAATTAACTACCCATTACTTACCTTGGGTATGCCCCCTTTTCTTGGCATACTGACCAGACCACCAAGGCACACTTCAGGTCTATTTATGTTGTAAGTCTTGTCGCGTGTTTATGTGATCCACATCTCTATCTCAAGAGGGTAACGACCATAAATATAATATATTTTAAGTTAAATAGAATACACAAATTTTCGATAAAAATGTTGTATATAAAAAAAAAATATATATATATGTGCATGTATGTATATATATATATGTGTATGCACAAATGGATAGATATAATATATTGACATATTGTATTAATATAAAATTATATCATTATTTTCGGGCGATAGGATGAATTTTTTTCTTATTTCAATTTCAATACATAGAATCATTCGTCACGGCTGCAAAAGAAGCCATAGACTGGGATCAAGATGTTCAGCCGCCCGAAAAAATTAAGAGATTTTTTCCTAGCCGGAAAAGACAAGGGGTGACTTTTCCCCTCTTGCCAGAAGTTCGAAAGTGGTTCGAGGAAGAATGGGTGAGGCCTGAAAGGAGGGCAAACGTGCAGTGTGTGAAAGTCCCCAACACTTTTGAATGCCCTTTTCCTGACAATCCTCTCCAGGCTGTGTTCATCCCTGCTGATTGCGCACCATTTTCTTCCACACTTTTCCCTTCCACATAACTTTCTATTAATGTGCTTTGATACAGCATTTTGGGAACATCCAACTTCTTTTGCAATTACCTTTTGAGGCTTCCACTCCTTATGGAGGGTGTCAATGATGGTTTTCTGCACAACTGTCACGTCGGCAGTTTTTCCCATGATTGTGATTCCTACTGAACCATACTGAAAGACCATTTAAAGGCTCAGGAACATTTTTCAAGTGTTATGACTTAATTAGCTAATTAGAGTGAGACACTTTGGCCCGGATCCACAAAGAACTTACGGCGGCGTATCTATTGATACGCTGCGTAAGTTCTACGATGCGCCCTCGTATCTTTGTTTTGTATCCACAAAACAAGATACGCCGGAATGTGGGCTAGATCCGACTGACGTACGTGTTAGTACGCCGTCGGATCTAAGGTGCATATGTACGCTGGCTGCTAGGTGGCGCTTCCGTTGATTTCCGCGTAGAGTATGTAAATTAGCTAGTTATGCCGATCCTCAAACGTACGTCCGCCCGTTGCATTTTTTTACGTCGTTTACGTAAGGATTTTTTTGGCGTAATGTTACCCCTTGGTCTATGAGGCATAGGCAATGTTAAGTATGGACGTCAGGACAGCGTAGAATTTTCCGTCGTTTACGTCGTTTGCATAAAACGTTCGCAAATAGGGCTTTGTGTAAATTACGTTCATGTCGAAAGCATTGACTATTTGCGTCTTGATTTCGAGCATGCGCACTGGGATACCCCCACGGACGGCACATGCACCGTTAAAAAAAACGTCATTTACGTGGGGTCAAGATGCATTAACATAAAACACGCCCACATCTTAGTCATTTGAATTCCGCGCCCTTACGCCGACACATTTACACTACGCCGCCGTAACTTACGGCGCAAATTCTTTCTGGATACGGAAAATACGCTGTAAGTTACGGCGGCGTAGTGTATCTGAGATACGCTACGCCTGCCTAAAGATAGGCAGATCTTTGTGGATCTGGCCCTTTGAGTCTAGAATATTACACCTTTTCACAATATTACAATTTTCTGAGATTGTGGATTTGGGCTTTTCATGCGCTGTAAGCCATAATCATCACAATTATGACAAATCACAGCTTGAACTATCTTGCTTTGCATGTAATAAGTCTATCTTATATATTAGTTTCACTTTTTAAGTTGCATTAGTGAAATAAAGAACTTTTGCACGATATTAAAATTTTTAGGCCCCATGCACACGAGAAGCAAATGCAAACTCATCTAAACACAAGTTTTCAAACGCAAAAACCGGTGTTTAAAACACCAGTTTTTGCCGCGAATTTCGCGGCGTTTTACCGCGCTTTACCACGTTTGCGTTTATAAGCATTTGGTTAAGAAACATCATAAGACCCTCCCTAAGCTCAAAAAACAGTATTATTTAACCATTTCAGCCATTTTGTGAGACCAGAGCAGCTGAGAGAGCAGCAGTGTACGTGTATTTAGCGTGTCACTTGCCACGTCACCTGCCTCAAGTTGTGTATTGTCCACTTGCCACGTCATCTGCCATGTCACCTGGCCACGCCACCTGCCACACGTTGTGGATTGTCCACTGGCCATGTCACCTGGCCACGTCAACTGCCACGAGTTGTGGATTGTCCACTGGCCACGTCACCTGCCATGTCACCTGGCCACGTCACCTGCCACAAGTTGTGGATTGTCCACTTGCCACGTCACCTGCCACATCACCTGCCACAAGTTGTGGATTGTCCACTGGCCACGTCACCTGCCACGTCAACTGGCCACGTCACCTGCCACAAGTTGTGGATTGTCCACTTGCCACGTCACCTGACCACGACACCTGCCACAAGTTGTGGATTATCCACTTGCCAAATCACCTGGCCACGTCACCTGACACAAGTTGTGGATTGTCCACTGGCCACGTCACCTGCCATGTAACCTGGCCACATTACCTGCCACAAGTTGTGGATTGTCCACTTGCCATGTCACCTTGCCACGTCACCTGGCCACATCACCTGCCACGTCACCTGGCCACGTCACCTGCCACAAGTTGTGGATTGTCCACTGGCCACGTCACCTGCCACGTCAACTGGCCACATCACCTGCCACAAGTTGTGGATTGTCCACTGGCCACGTGACCTGGCCACGTCACCTACCACAAGTTGTGGATTGTCCACTTGCCACGTCACCTGCCTCAAGTTGTGTATTGTCCACTTGCCACGTCATCTGCCATGTCACCTGGCCACGCCACCTGCCACACGTTGTGGATTGTCCACTGGCCATGTCACCTGGCCACGTCAACTGCCACGAGTTGTGGATTGTCCACTTGCCATGTCACCTGGCCACGTCACCTGCCACGTGACCTGGCCACATCACCTGTCACATCACCTGGCCACGTCACCTGCCACAAGTTGTGGATTGTCCACTGGCCACGTCACCTGCCATGTCAACTGGCCACGTCACCTGCCACAAGTTGTTGATTGTCCACTGGCCACGTCACCTGCCACGTCAACTGGCCACGTCACCTGCCACAAGTTGTGGATTGTCCACTTGTCATGTCACCTGCCACAAGTGGATTATCCACTTGCCAAATCACCTGGCCACGTCACCTGCCACAAGTTGTGGATTGTCCACTAGCCACGTCACCTGCCATGTCACCTGGCCACGTCACCTGCCACAAGTTGTGGATTGTCCACTTGCCACATCACCTGGCCACGTCACTTGCCACGTCACCTGGCCACATCACCTGCCACATCACCGGCCACAAGTTGTGGATTGTCCACTGGCCACATCACCTGTCACATCAACTGGCCATGTCACCTGCCACGTCAACTGGCCACATCACCTGCCACAAGTTATGAATTGTCCACTTGCCACGTCACCAGGCCATGTCACCTGGCCATGTCACCTGCCACCCCCTCTCGGTGAGACTCAACAAGCACATCACAAACATTAAAAGTGGTTTTCCAAAACACTCGGTGTCCAAACAATATTTGTTAGCCCACAATGAGGACCCCTCTGAATGAATGACTTGTATAACGCTACATATGCGAACTGAATCTGAATATGCGAACTGAATTTCTCTCTCTCCCTATCCATCTTTCTTGTTCGTTCTATCCCTTCTTCTTTCTCTCCATTTTTCTTTGTTCCCTCCCCCCACCTCTCTTTCTCCAGAACCGGAATTCACATCTCAGGAGCCTATAGGCCAGGGGCGTCCCTAGAGCATTTGGCACCCGGGGCGGATCCAATATCTGGCACCCCCCCACGTTAAAATGTAAAAACACCCCACTGTGCCCCCTGCATACCTCTGTATCCTTCAATATCTTTTTGTTACTACTGTGTACCCCTCTCCACAACTGCACCTCTGGACCACTTTACATTGCACAGCACCCTGCATCACTGGACCAATTTACATTAAACAGCCCTCTGCATCACTGGACCCCTTTAAAATTACACAGTACCCTGCATCACTGGACCCCTTTACATCACACAGCACCCTGCACCTCTTTACATTACACAGCCCCTGCACCACTGGACCCCTTTACATCACATAGCCCCCCGCACCTCTGGACCCCTTTACATTACACAGCACCCTGTACCTCTGGACCCCTTTACATTACACAACACCCTGCATCACTGGACCCCTTTACATCTCATAGCACCCTGCATCACTGGACCCCTTTAAAATTACACAGCACCCTGTATCACTGGACCCCTTTACATCTCACAGCCCCCTTCACCTCTGGACCCTTTTACATTACACAGCACCCTGCACCTCTGGACCTCTTTACATTACACAGCCCCCTGCATCACTGGACCCCTTTAAAATTACACAGTACCCTGCATCACTGCACCCCTTTACATTACACAGCACCCTGCATCACTGGACCCCTTTACATCTCATAGCCCCCTGCACCTCTGGACCCTTTTACATTACACAGCCCCCTGCACCACTGGACCCCTTTACATCACATAGCCCCCTGCACCTCTGGACCCCTTTACATTACACAGCACCCTGCATCACTGGACCCCTTTACATTACACAGCACCCTGCACCTCTTTACATTACACAGCCCCTGCAACACTGGACCCCTTTACATCACATAGCCCCCTGCACCTCTGGACCCCTTTACATTACACAGCACCCTGCATCATTGGACCCCTTTACATTACACAGCACCCTGCATCACTGGACCCCTTTACATCTCATAGCACCCTGCATCTCTGGACCCTTTTACATTGCACAGCACCCTGCATCACTGCACCCCTTTACATCACATAGCCCCCTGCACCTCTGGACCCTTTTACACTACACAGCCCTCTGCACCCCTTAACATTACACAGCACCCTGCATCACTGCACCCCTTTTACATTACACAGCCACCTGCACCTCTGGACCCCTGCATGTTACACAGACCCCCCTTCAGTGCAGACACCCACTCAGTGCAGACACCCCCCCTCAGTGCAACCCCCCCTCAGTGCAAACCCCCTCGGTTCAACCCCCCAGTGCAAACACCCCCCCCTTAGTACAAACCCCCTCCCTCAGTGCAAACCCCCCTTAGTGAAAACCCCCTCAGTGCAAACACCCCCTTAGTACATCCCCCCCACCCCTTCAGTAAAATCCCCCCAGGTGCAAACACCCCCCCTCCCCATTCAGTACCTCAGATCATCGCAGGCAGTGCCACGGCACTTGGACAGAAGGTCCCCTCGGCCCCTCCCCCTCTGTACACACAAACAGAGAGGAGGGGGCTGTGCCTGTGTGCCGACTGCCGACCACCGCTAACAGACCGTGGCTGTGAGAGGAGGGGATGGATGGTGCTGCGGTGTCACCCCGCAACCCCCCTCCTCTTGTACCGCGGCGCTCGGCGCTCAGATTCCGCGGTGATCATCGCTGCAATCGCGGGGGGAGCCGCCCCCCCACATGTCAGCTAAAATGTTTTTTTTTTTTAATCGGGATGGTGTCACCCCTCTAGCGGGTGTCACCCGGGGCGGACTGCACCCCCCACACCCCCTTAGCAACGCCTCTGTACTCACTACACCACTGTGCTGCCTGTCTAAAACCATTTTTCTGGGTATTGATAAATATCATCCTCAGTGGAGAGGTAGCTCTTTGGTCAGAAGTATATCCAGACTTGAAATGTCTTGGATATATAGACTGAAGTGCTATGCTCCATTTGGTTTAAATACAGACAGGGATGTCAATGCGTTTATAGACAATTCATGAGCATTTACATCCCCCCATTTTGTTTTATTGTTGAGTATTTTCCAACTATTAGTTTTCTATTATATAGAGGTACTGGTTTACACTCGGTTGAGTCAGTGGTGGGAATGCCTATAGTGTGGGGAGATAAGTACGCTCCCCTCACTAAGGCTGGAGGGTTTTTACTTGCCTCTAGCTGCCTTATTACAGGCAGATTTTTTTACAATGTTTGCTTGACTACGTTTTTTGTCTTTTACGATTACTTTTTGGGACCATCTCCCATTATATTAATTTGTTCTGTCATTGGACTTCTCAGATTTAGACCAACCTGGATACAGTTATTGTTAGGATTTGTTCTGCAATATCCAGACTGGATTTTTCTAGCTACCAGCTAAAGTTATTTCCTGGTCTGTACCTTATTTATTGCCTTCCTTGGTTTATGAGCCCTGGATTACCATCCTATAATTAATCAATCAGGATGCCCCCTTTAAGGCCCATATTTTGCATTTAGCCATAGGCTATTACCACTATATGGATTATTGTAGTCACGTTTTATTTATATTGAAGTGCATTTTTATTATACGGCATATTTGTTAGATCAATTTCCATTTGACAATTTATTTTTTGCTTTCTTACATGATCGACATTCCTAAAATAGTATCTATCATATATTTTGTTGGTTCTGTGTCCTTTTATTTAGTTACCTATTGTAACAATTTTTAAATTCATTTTTAAATTTAAAGGGTTTAACCCTTTTGCCAATTTCCAAGATAGAGGATCTGAATTTCCAGATCCCCATGCAGAAGTTTTAGGTGTTCTTTGTCCATGACTCAAACCGAGGCTTGGTTACCTTCCTTTCTATATTATGTGGTGCGTCACCTGTTCCCCAAGACGACGTCAATGTGTGTTGAAACATGCGTCGGGCTGGCTTTTTGCTTTTGTATGATGTTATTTAACATGCAAGTGCATTCTTTTTTAATAAACCTCAACCTGTAATGGTTTTACACTATGTGAGCTCCTTCTTACTTTTCAGCAGGGCCGCCATCAGGGGGGTACAGGCAGTACACCTGTAAGGGGCCCGGAGGTCCCCAGGGGCCCGGATGGCAAACCCCTTTAAAAAAAATATATATATATATATATATATCTTTTTTTAGGGGTCCGGAGGTCCCCAGGGGCCCGGAGGCCCACAGGGCCCCATATGGCAACTCCCCTTTATTTATTAATGTTTTATAAAAAAATATATATTTTTTTTTAATATATTTTTATTTTATTTTTTATTAAAGGGACAATTTTTTTTTATATTTATTTATTTATTTATTATTATTATTATTATTATTATAGGGCCCAGAGGTCCCCATGGCCCTGGATGGCAACCCCCTTTTTATTTTATTTTTTTTATAAATGTTTATTTATTTTTATATATATATATATAATTTTTTTTTTTTTATTAAAGGGCCCAGAGGTCCACAGGGCCCCGGATGGCTACCCCCCTTTTTTATATATATTTTTCTTTATTTCTTCTTTTTTTTGTAAAGGGCCCCCCACGCTTCTCAACTCGCAGCAGCCCCCCCCCCGCTTCTCAATTTCAAGCGGGCAGCACCACCCCCCCGGTTCTCTGCTCCAGGGGGTCCATGCCTGAAGCTGTGTAAGGGGCCCCATAATTCCTGATGGCTGCCCTACTTTTCAGTAATCCATCGATCTGTTTGAGCCTTGATAACAATTGGGATATCCCCCTGGTGATTCGCTGTGGTCTATTCCCCTGGATCATCTGGCGTGTTGCGGTTATCCTCTGGTCACAGGACCCAGGCTGGGTTATAGCCGCAGGCTTGAACTAGCTTGCTTTTGGTAAGCTCATACTTTGCACGGTGGAGGTGCACATATCAATTTACGTTTGGTGGAAAATGCATCACTTTGATTACCATTTGGTGTTTTGGGGATTGTCATATTTTCACTCAATTCACTACCTACGGACAGTTTCTATCCATATTGGATATTTTATTCACTTATTATACATGAACTTTCCCACCCACATTGTTTAAATTTACTTATGCTATTATGTCATTACACGTATGACATTTATGGTGATTGGTCAATTTATTCTGGTTTTCATTAGTTTTAAGTCACTTTATTTCACTAATTCTATGTGTTGGTTTAATTTATCACATGTCAATATTCCCAATTTGTTTGTTGGGATTTGTTCCAGCGCAGCTTTATTCTTTGTATATTTCTGTTTGGTGTGTATCTCACTGTCTAGTTGCAGCTTATAGTTTATCATTAGCGCGGTATCCTTTTTTGCTTATTCTGTAACATGGGAACAGCCCGTCATTTTACATCATCAACTACGTAGTAATGACACACACACACTTTTTGGGTGGGATAAAAGTGGTTACACACAGCAGAGAGGGGATTCTGGGATGCTAAGATCTAAAGAAAAGCCGGAGAGTCTTGTTAGACAAGAGGAGGAAGAGATAACAGAGAGATGCACCAATGTTGAAAGAGGTCCTTCGGGACACCTACTTGATGCTTCTGAAAACGACAGAATTCTTAAGTCCTGGTAAAGTATTATTCTGTTTTATTTTACTTTTTAGGTAATTGAAGTTTGGATTAGTCAAGCTTATACTCAACCAATCAATATTGGCAGTTCAGTTTTGGAGTCGAGCAAATTCTTACTGCAGTATGAATTTTTTTTCGTTTTTAAAACAACGGAGATGCATATATTGTCATATCTCACAAAACTGACTTCAAAGTCTTAGGCCCCATACACACGATAGAATCCATCCGCTGAAAAATCCCAGCGAATGGGTTTCAGCGGATAGATCCTATGGTGTGTACACTCCAGCGGATCTGTTTCCGCGGATATATCTCCCCTGGGATGGATTCCAGCAGATCGAATATTCGCTGACATGCTAAACAAATCCATCTGCTGGAATCCATCCCAACGAATGGATCCGCTGGTCTGTATAGACTCACCGGATCCATCCGTCCGAAAGGATCCCCCGCATGCGTCGTAATGATTCGACGCATGCATGGAATTCCTTATATGACAGCGCGATTTCGGCGCGGATTTCAATGCGATGGTGAGTACACTCCATCGCAGAGAAATCTGCTGAAATCCTCGAGAGGATTTATCCGCGGAAACGTTCCGCTGGAACGTATTCGCGGATAAATCCTCTCGTGTGTATGGGGCCTAAGAATTGGATTGGTTAATAGTATGTAAAAAAATATATCAGAATTAATACAAAGACAACCCTGATCCTAGCGCACAATGGTATAAATGAAAATTTTCGAAGGTAAGTAGCAGCTATTATAAAACAAAGAGTACTAAAGAACATATATGTATTATCAATGGATATTAATAAAACATTAACAGCGCTGGAGTCACTGAAACTGACTCATGAGTTCAATGGCTCATAACCTATAAATGCTAATAACAAAAAAGCTCTCAAGGGAAGACCTTTAGCCGAGGATATCAGTCTCTTAAAGCATGTAGCTCTATCAGAATAAAATAAAATAAAAATCCATATATATCAGAATATCAGTTCACATATTATTTCTCTCTGGCGAGAAGCTGAAGATTGTATATTCCAGATACTGTAGGGACATGTATGCTTCACACTACTGTGCTCCCCTTAAGGTGTTGTACTCACCAGATGATGGGTGTAAAACAGCCTTGAATATACTGAATCTCAGCTTTTCTCCTCACAGAAGTGGATAATTAACAGCGTTGATGGGATCCTGTTGTGTATCAATCCTCTCCGTGAATGTGGGTGGTATTCCTTGAATCATGCGTGCAGCACAGCAGTCATGCAGGGAAGCAAAAGGAGACTGCATATGGTGTAAAACCCTTTATTTAAACAATAATACCCCTGCTACCCACATATGCTTACACGCTAAAAGATAAAAAGAAGCTTGTCCCTTTAAGTGCTGTATCAGCTCACTCAGGGAAAGGCGTCAGGGCCTGGCTACACAACAGTTTTCTTGAACTGAGGCTAGTATCTATCCGGATCTCACGGAGCAGCGATTTTGGACTTTAAAAAGCCTTTCTCTGAGTGAGCTGATATAGCACTTAAAGTGACAAGCTTCTTTTTATCTTTTAGCGTCAGTGCTTTAACTGGGCCGGAAAAAATGGCCCTGGAGAGTACCAGAACCTCTCCGTGGGCCCAGTACGTGGGTTTCCCGTACCGGAACCAGGCGCGTCGTTAGGCCCGGGCTAAGAAGGCTGGAATGGCCCCGAGTGTCCGAGCGCCGCTGAGCAATTTGTCGGAAGAGACACAGCAGGTCCCGCCTATGATGGATGGACGTCACTGCCAGCCACTGTCCAATCCGGGACCGCGGGACGCGTGACACGTGACGTCCATCATAGGCGGGGTAAGCTCAGAAGGCGGGAATTACAAATTTTCACTGCCGCCCGGCGCGCCATGATGCGGCTCTCCTCCTCGGCTTCAGGGTCACGGTCGCCCGGGCCAGGCACATTCGGTGCGACAGCGCTGCACCCCACATCCCAGTTTGCTTCATCAGCTCTCCTTTCCTCTGAGCCTCCTCGAGTCCTCTCCTCTGGCTGCATCTCTACCACCACGGGCAGTGTTCCAGTGTTTTATCCACCTGTAACTGTAATAGATAGCAATGCTTTGTGTGATCCCGCCTGTAATAGATAGCCGTACCATTTTTTTTACCCAATTTCTGATCTATAGTTGTGCCAGTGTGTTAGAGTGTGCAGAATGACACTTAAATGTTTTCATTGCAGTGTCAGTGCGCATGCTAGTTACGCTATAATATGGAGTTGTACCAGCGTGTTATCAATTCTATTATTTATATTGTATAAAGCTGTGCCAGTGTGTGATCCATACTAATGGTATATAAAGCTGTGCCAGTGTGTGATCCATACTAATGGTATATAAAGCTGTGCCAGTGTCACACTGGCACAGCTTTATATACCATTAGTATGGATCACACACTGGCACAGCTTTATACAATATAAATAATAGAATTGATAACACGCTGGTACAACTCCATATTATAGCGTAACTAGCATGCACACTGACACTGCAATGAAAACATTTAAGTGTCATTCTGCACACTCTAACACACTGGCTCAGCTTTATATAATATTTGATGGATAGCACACTGGCACAGCATTAATTTAGGATGCACACTGGCACAGCTTTAATTTAGGATGCACACTGGCACAGCTTTAATTTAGGATGCACACTGGCACAGCTTTAAATATAGGAATAGCAGCCCACTGGCACAGCTTTAAATACCATTAGTATGGATCACACACTGGCAGTGTGTGATCCATACTAATGGTATATAAAGCTGTGCCAGTGGGCTGCTATTCTTATATTTAAAGCTGTGCCAGTGTGCATCCTAAATTAAAGCTGTGCCAGTGTGCATCCTAAATTAAAGCTGTGCCAGTGTGCTATCCATCAAATATTATATAAAGCTGAGCCAGTGTGTTAGAGTGTGCAGAATGACACTTAAATGTTTTCATTTGTTCCAGGATCAATGTAATATGAAGAAACTAATGAGATGAATGAGTCTACAATGTAGGTCAGGGTCAGTGATTGTGTATTTAGGTCAGGGTCAGTGATTGTGTATGTAGGTCAGGGTCAGTGATTGTGTATGTAGGTCAGGGTCAGTGATTGTGTATGTAGGTCAGTGTCAGTGATTGTGTATGTAGGTCAGTGATTGTGTATGTAGGTCAGGGTCAGTGATTGTGTATGTAGGTCAGGGTCAGTGATTGTGTATGTAGGTCAGGGTCAGTGATTGTGTAGCCAGGTCACTGGTCAGTGTAGCCAGGTCACTGGTCAGTGTAGACAGGTCACTAGTCAGTGTAGACAGGTCACTGCTCAGTGTGTGTGTACTGACACACACTCACGTATGTCACTCTTTCTACAGTAGCTCTTTTTCAGGGTACTTTCTAAGGGTATTTTCATGTTCAGTATTGGGGGGGGGGGGAGCACCGGCGCCTAATAGAGTGCCGGCGCCTAATAGAGTACCGGCACCTCTTTTGGCCCACTTAAAGCACTGTTTAAGCATATGTGGGTAGCAGGGGTATTATTGTTTAAATAAAGGGTTTTACACCATATGCAGTCTCCTTTTGCTTCCCTGCATGACCGCTGTGCTGCACGCATGATTCAAGGAATACCACCCACATTCACGGAGAGGAGAGCAGCAGAGGATTGATACACAACAGGATCCAATCAACGCTGTCAATTATCCACTTCTGTGAGGAGAAAAGCTGAGATTCAGTATATTCAAGGCTGTTTTACACCTATCATCTGGTGAGTACAACACCTTAAGGGGAGCACAGTAGTGTGAAGCATACATGCCCCTATAGTATCTGGAATATACAATCTTCAGCTTCTCGCCAGAGAGAAATAATATGTGAAATGATATTCTGATATATATGGATTTATATTTTATTTTATTTTATTCTGATAGAGCTAAATGCTTTCAAAGACTGATATCCTCGGCTAAAGGTCTTCCCTTGAGAGCTTTTTTGTTATCAGCATTTATAGGTTATGAGCCATTGAACTCATGAGTCAGTTTCAGTGACTCCAGCGCTGTTAATGGTTAATAGTATGTGTTGAACCATTGATTCATTCTAAATTTAACCACTTCAGCCCCGGACCATATTGCTGGTCAATGACCTGGCCACTTTTTTGCGATTCGGCACTGCGTCGTTTTAACGGACAATTGCGCGGTCGTGCGACAAGGCTCAACAAAATTGGCGTCCTTTTTTTCCCACAAATAGAGCTTTCTTTTGGTGGTATTTGATCACCTCTGCGGTTTTTAGTTTTTGCGCTATAAACAAAAATAGAGCGACAATTTTGAAAAAAAATAATATTTTTTACTTTGTGCTATAATAAAAACCCCCCAAAAATATATAAAAAACATTTTTTTTCCTCAGTTTAGGCCGATACGTATTTTTCTACATATTTTTTGTTAAAAAAAAAAACGCAATAAGCGTTCGTTGATTGGTTTGCGCAAAAGTTATAGCGTTTATAAAATAGGGGATAGTTTTATGGCATTTTTATTAATATTTTTTTTTACAAATATTTTTTTCAGCGATTTTTATCGGTACTGCGACATTATGGCGGACACTTCGGACACTTTTGACCCATTTTTGGGACCATTGGCATTTTTATAGCGATCAGTGCTATAAAAATGCATTGATTACTATACAAATGCCACTGGCAATGAAGGGGTTAACATCAGGGGGCGAGGAAGGGGTTAATCATGTTCCTCTGTGTGTCAGTTCTTACTGAAGGGGGGTGGGTCTGACATGGGGAAATTACAAATCGCTGTTTATACATTGTATGAACAGACGATAGGTTATTTCCCCCCCTGACAGGACTGGGAGCTGTGTGTTTACACACACACAGCTCCCGGTTCTCACTCTGTAAGTCCCTAGTGCCTGATTCGCGAGGTGACGTAGATATATGTGACCTCGCACAGGGGAGCCGACCTGGCGCCGGCTGGTCGGCAAGTAGTTAAGAGCGAATCTTGGTTAAAATTACCAAATTTGTATATGGTTAACCAAATGGTCAATATATTGAAAAAGTGGTTCTAGCTTTAAGATATGTTTGTTTTGAGAAGGAATCACAGTGGTAAAGTAAACACCAGTTTATTTTTATAAGTCCATTTTTTTTGTATTATCACAAAATATACCCAATATTAATTTGCACTAAATTTGTAGTTAGTAAATATATAGTTTTAGTATATCATTTGTGTCACTTGTCTTCAAAATAGCACGGATAAACAAACTTGAAGTATTTGGTTGTAATTGTGGAAAAATTTAAAATCTCCCAAAACAAAGATTTGCATAATTTCATAAATACAACATTATTTTAATATTTCAGAATAAACATTCTGACTGTACAGAATGTACCCACTTACAGTAAGGTCATGTTGTATATGCAGGGATCTTACTCAGGGGTCAAGTCCTGGGGAAAAAAAGTGTGGGAACTCCCACCCAAGATCCACTCCGCCACCAAAAAAAAAAATGATACGCTCATATGCATAATAAATAAACCGCAAGTTCTTTCTAAATCCCACGATAACTCGCGGCAGACCTCCGCAATGTCTCCTGGGAACAATGACAAAAGCTCCCAGGAGACATTGAGGAAGTTATGGAATACCCGCACACTACCTGATGAATCCATATACAGGAAGCGGCCAGTAACAAAGGATTACTAAGGTTCGCCTGCCCTTGACAGTGACTTGAGCTGGGCATCGCCGCTTAGTGAAGGATTGGCTCTGGCGGCTCGGCTGCTCTAGTCCTGCAAAGGGAACGGAGTTCCTGCTGTGAAAAGAGTGCAGGAACTCCGTTCCCACACGTTCCTGCAGGACTTGAGCCCTGATCTTACTTGATATCTCAGCGATGGAAATTAGTACTATACACTATGGGGCAAAGAGGCTTACACTTACTGTTCCTTGTTCATGTGACAAAACACCACAAAGATGCTTCAGGTTTAATACTAGGTTCACACTGGTGCAGCTGCAATGTGATCCAATTTTCAATGCAAGCTTTTTGTGCGTTTATGAAGCATCTTTCATGCTTAATGCATGGAGACTGCACTAAATATGCATGTACATTACATTTACATGCGTTTTACACATGTTTTTGGTGCGTTTCCATTGAAGTCTATGGGGCCAAAATCTTGTTTGGGAAAGCACTGCATTTATGTGAATGGGCACCATTGAAAATAATGTAATTTCCATTGTCGTGCAATCCTGTACGACTGAAGTCACATCTGAAATTGCACCAGTGTAAACCAGGCCTTACTGCCTCTCCATCCTAGTTTATGTGACAAATGCAGCACAGTGGACTTGACAAACTTCCCAAACCTCCCCCACACATGAAAAAAATCACTTCACAATCTCTGAATCGCCTCTATATGAACATGTTTTTGTACATTTTCTTATGAATGCTTCACCATTTTGTCCATCAAATAGTCAACAAATACAGGCGGTCCCCTAGTTACAAACAACCAACTTACAAATGGAGGGAGGCAACAGGAAGTGAGAGGAAATCTACCCTGTAAAAGTTATTATGGGAAAAAGGTGTCTTCCATTGATGCTTTGTCACCAAGGCTCGTTTCCACAACAACCCGAAATATTTCAAACTCCAATTATCATTGGGACAGAAAGCGAGGTGAAATATTCTGAACAGGGGCATAGACAGCAAAACAAACGTTACAGGGGTGTTAACCATTCCCTTTACAATCCTAAAGCTTAAAAATCGTTTTTTTTGGCTGGAGCTATGCTTAAAAAATTTACCTGTTCCGACTTACAAACAAATTCAACTTAAGAACAAACCTACAGACCCTATGCCTGTATATGCCATATATATATATATATATATATATATATACACACACTCTCAAATACTGGTAATACATTTCCTTACCCTTTAGATCTAGATTGCTGGCACCAGTAGAGTGTTGCGTAACTGTCCTTCCATCAATTCTCAAAGTATGTGCATTTCCGGGATCTCTGGAGACAGCAACACTATGCCACTGGTTATCATTTAAAGCTCTTTCCGAGTTGCCTTTCATCAAGGATGGACCATTCCCAAGATCAAAGACATAGTGTATATACCTAGAGGTCAAATGTAGATAGAAAGAAACACAGTTAATAATAAGAATGCATGCGATTTGCAGTTGTTGCAAGTTGCTAGTCTCTGTTGAACTCACTGAGTTAGTAATATCAATATTATACTTCATATGTGACACTTGGATGATTAAATGAAGAAGACAATTATAAAATATTGTTTAACTGATATAGCATAATTATCATACGCAGACAGTACGGTATAATTGGATATGGTATTATGATATACAATTATATATGAATTATTCTTATTAGATATGTGACATATAGCATACATAATATTTATTTTATAGTCACAAACATTTGATTGTTCTTTCCATTCCCTTAACCTGTATAGACTATTTTCTTCTTATCAGAGTCACAAACACAAACACATCCTCCATGTAAAAACATCCAGCACATACAACTCCATGTAGATACATGTGTTTTTTTGTTTTTATTTTACAAAACAAACAAGACCACTGTGCTGCTAAAGCAGGGTATACAGAGACTGAAAATTGGAACTGGTCGACTTTCGGTCCGTGTATACTACTGTCTTTTCAATAGAAGCCAGTCATTAGAGTGATCATGTTGGAAAAACAGCATTCGATCAGCGATTTCAGCCAATGGCTGTAAGAGCTGATCTGTGTATTCTGATGAGATAGAGTATGAGTCCCTCCTATTAGAATACAATAGTGCAGCAGGGGAGGTCCCTCTAAATCACACACTGTTTGTGTTGATATGGGGAACTGTCAGTATTGTTTTTTATTTACCACTCTGGTTGAAAAAAAAAAAAAAAAAGCTAAACATGAATACCCAGTTTAAGTAAAAAAAAGTCTCTAAGTGATATACAGTAGTTATTATAATGCCTTCCCACAAAAGCAACAGTTAACATGAAGATGTATTTAATATGTATTGTCACAGTGTCTCCCAGTGTTAGTTCTACTTGCGGCTCGCTCATAAGAGCTTCAGCTAACAGGCAACAGTGAAGCACCTTTGGTAGTGAAAAGCTTCCTGTGGATGTGGAGCGGTGTTCACCCTGAGGGCCCCTGTGTTATGCACAGATTTGTTTGTTTGGTGGGGATATGTTAGCTCTCTGAAGACATTATCGGTTTGATGCCTATCTGCATTTTTGGAGGAATGTATGCTTGTGTCTATGTGTCTGATCACCACGTGGTGAGACCATAGCATGTCCCTGCAGATAGCCTCACGTCCATAGGAATGGTAGTATATTGCGGCTATGCATTGTTCTCTGAACAATGCATAATAAGGATTCACGCCAATGGTAAAAGCGGGAATGTGTGTAAAGCACAGTTTTCAAGTACAAACAGCAGGAAACCGTGCAGACTGGTCGCCACAGGCACGACCAGACACTGCCCTAGTCATTGTTCTTTTTGAATGTACACATGTGTTTTCATTGGTTGAGTTTCATATAACACCTACTGTTTGAAGGAATACATAGGCTTGATTGGCTGAACTGAATAGTCACCAAGCCCCTTTTGTTACCCCTGTTCAAAGTCCTATAAATAAACAGAGCTCCCAATGTTACTCAGGACTGTCTGAGGCCCCCGTACACACGGCCGAGGAACTCGATGTGCTTGGCACGTCGAGTTCCTCGTCGAGTTCTGGGATGAAGCCGCCGAGGAGCTCTGCGGGACGCCTTCTCCCATAGAACAACGAGAAAATAGAGAACATGTTCTCTATTTTCTCGTAGAGCTCCTCGGCGGCTCCATCGAGCCAAAACTGTACAGACGACAGAGTTTCTCGGCAGAATCCGGGTTTTGACCGAGTTTCTCGGTGAATTCTGCCGAGAAACTCTGTCGTGTGTACGGGGCCTGAGGAGCTTCCAATGTGAGCACTATTGTGTTATCCAAAAAAGCTGAAAATTTGTTTCTTAGCGCAAGGAAAGTTGATTGCATCCCCATTGTTGATGTAACATCTAGGTACAGATAGAAAGAAGGACATATGAATATGTGAGGCGTAAGAATGGGCTGAACACCCCCCGGTTCGGTTCGTACCAGAACTTGCCGAACAGGCAAAAAATTCATACGAACACTGTTAAAGGAGTTGTAAAGGAAAACATTTTTTGCCTAAAATTAATGTCTGCAAGGTAGACAGAGAGAATAGTGTAATGATTCTGTTCAGGGCCGGCGCTCCCACTAGGCGAATTAGGCAGCCGCCTAGAGCGCACTGCCGCCAGGGAGCGCTGCCACAGCTGCTGGGTCCCCTACAGAAGATCGGTTCCTCAGCCGATGGTAACTGATGCGGAGTGTAGCGGAAGGGGTCTATATGGCTGGCTGCAGAGTGACTAGGCAGGGAGAAGAAGCAGACAGATCTTCCCCTTCGCCAGACTAAGCCAGAGGTGACCATGCTGATGTCCAGCAGGCAGCAGCAGCCGTGGGTGTCAGCTCTCTGCCCGCCCCGCCTCCCTCCCTGGGTGATGTGCAACCATTGGAGAAGCAGGGCGGGCGGCATTGTGCATAGACACCCAGAATGGATCCGCCCAGACTGGCCACACGCTGGGCCGAGGACGCAAAGCCACTTGTCCTGGAGGAGTGTGGAGCCCAAAGCAAAGCTGCTCCTGCAGCTTACCCAGCCTCTCCGCGGCCGGCCGCCGGAGCCTGGGGGTGGAACCGTGCGTGACTGGTGATACTAACTACTGCCGCCCGATGCCTGACTGTGACATGTGGAGGGAGATGGAAAGAAGTGCTCCAAGGTAGGAACTTGTCAGGTGGTGGGGGAAGCACCCTGGCTGCACCCCTCCTCTGCTGTCCACCTGGATGCACCCCTCCTCTGCTGTCCACCTGGATGCACCCCTCCTCTGCTGTCCACCTGGCTGCACCCCCCCTCCTCTCCACCTGGCTGCATCTCTCCTCTCCACCTGGCTGCACCTCTCCTCTCCTTTCCACCTGGCTGCACCTCTCCTCTCCTTTCCACCTGGCTGCACCTCTCCTCTCCTTTCCACCTGGCTGCACCTCTCCTCTCCACCTGGCTGCACCTCTCCTGTCCACCTGGCTGCACCTCTCCTCTCCACCTGGCTGCACCTCTCCTCTCCTCTCCACCTGGCTGCACCTCTCCTCTCCTCCTGGCTGCACCTATCCTCTCCTCCTGGCTGCACCTCTCCTCTCCTCCTGGCTGCACCTCTCCTCTCCTCCTGGCTGCACCTCTCCTCTCCTCCTGGCTGCACCTCTCCTCTCCACCTGGCTGCACCTCTCCTTTCCACCTGGCTGCACCTCTCCTCTCCTTTCCACCTGGCTGCACCTCTCCTCTCCTTTCCACCTGGCTGCACCTCTCCTCTCCACCTGGCTGCACCTCTCCTGTCCACCTGGCTGCACCTCTCCTCTCCACCTGGCTGCACCTCTCCTCTCCTCTCCACCTGGCTGCACCTCTCCTCTCCTCCTGGCTGCACCTATCCTCTCCTCCTGGCTGCACCTCTCCTCTCCTCCTGGCTGCACCTCTCCTCTCCTCCTGGCTGCACCTCTCCTCTCCTCCTGGCTGCACCTCTCCTCTCCACCTGGCTGCACCTCTCCTCTCCTTTCCACCTGGCTGCACCTCTCCTCTCCTTTCCACCTGGCTGCACCTCTCCTCTCCTTTCCACCTGGCTGCCCCTCTCCTCTCCTCTCCACCTGGCTGCACCTCTCCTCTCTTCTCCTCCTGGCTGCACCTCTCCTCTCCTCCTGACTGCACCTCTCCTCTCCTCTCCTCCTGGCTGCACCTCTCCTCTCCTCCTGGCTGCATCTCTCCTCTCCTCCTGGCTGCATCTCTCCTCTCCTCCTGGCTGCACCTCTCCTCTCCTCCTGGCTGCACCTCACCTCTCCACCTGGCTGCACCTCACCTCTCCTCTCCACCTGGCTGCACCTCACCTCTCCTCTCCACCTGGCTGCACCTCACCTCTCCTCTCCACCTGGTTGCACCTCTCCTCTCCTCTCCACCTGGCTGCACCTCTTCTCTTCACCTACCTGCACCCCCCTCCTGTCCACCTGGCTCTATCCCTTTCAACTGGCTGAACCCCTTCTCCACCTGGACCAGTTCTGGTGCTAAAATTGAATTAATTTCGATTTTTTTTGGGGGGGGGGTGCGCAAGTAGCTGGTCTCGCCTAGAGCGCAAAATAGTCTAGCACCGGCCCTGATTCTGTTAAAAAACAAGTAAATAACTATTGAATTCCTTCATCTATATCACCTCCGGCAGTCTAGTTTCTGTTCTCTCATTCACTTCCTGGTTTGCATCGCTCGTTCATGTAAGAACTACATTTCCCAGAATGAATTGCAGCACGCCCAGTAATTCACACCTCCTTGAAGTCTCTAACACGTAGAGAGCATCCTGCCACACAGATGTTGTTCCCAGGAGGGGGTGAGCACGTTACTGATCACCGCAGTAAAGCCTCCCTTCACGATGGTCAGTAAAATCAGACAAGCAGGAAGTGAACAGAACAGAGAAGAAATAGAGCAACTTCTGAGCAAAAACGAACAATGAGGAAGTGAAAAGAGGAATGTCTGCAGGTAAAGGATGCTTATTATAAAAAAAAAATGTTTTCCTTTACAACCACTTTAAAGTCTATGGGACACGAACATGAAAAATCAAAAGTGCCAATTTTAAAGGCTTATATGCCTAGTATTGTCATAAAAAGTGTTTGGGGATGTGGGTCTTGCCCCAGGGGACATGTATCAATGCAAAAAAAGTTTTAAAAACTAAAGTTTTTTTCAGGAGCAGTGATTTTAATAATGCTTAAAGTGAAACAATAAAAGTGAAATATTCCTTTAAATTTCTTACCTGGGGGGTGTATATAGTATGCCTGTAAAGTGGCGCTATTTTCTAGTGTTTAGAACAGTCCCTGCAGCAAAATGACATTTCTAAAGGAAAAACAGTAATTTAACCACTTGCCACCCGCCCTATTACAAAATGACGGCGGCAAAGTGGTTTCAATACCCTGACCAGACATCATATGACGTCTTCAGGATATTGAGCCGCTGCACGCCCCAGATGGAGACTCTTTGCCACGTGATCAGCCGTGTCCAATCACGGCTGATCACAATGTAAACAAGAGGAGCCGTGATCGGCTTTTCCTCACTCGCGTCTGTCAGATGCAAGTAGAGGAGAGCCGATCGGCTGCTCCTCTGACAGGGGGGGTTTGTGCTGATCGATTATCAGTGCAGCCCCCCGGGGATGCCCACACTAGACCACCAGGGATGTCACCAGACCACCAGGGATGCCCACCACCAGGTATGCCACCCTAGACCACCAGGGATACCAATCAGTGCCCACAATGGATGCCAATCAGTGTCCACAATGGATGCCAATCAGTGCCCACAATGGGCATGACTGATTGGCAGGCATTGTTTGGCACTGATTGGCATCCATCAGTACAATATATTACAGTACATCCGTGCCACCTATCAGTGCCCATCCATGCCCATCCGTGCCACCTATCAGTGTTCATCTGTGCCACCTATCAGTGCCCATCCATGTCGCCTATCAGTGCCCATCCATGCCGCCTATCTGTGCCCATCCGTGCCGCCTATCTGTGCCCATCCGTGCCGCCTATCAGTGCTGCCAATTAGTGCCCCATCAGTGCTGTATATTAGTGCCCATCATCAATTCCACCTCATTGGTGCCACTTCATCGGTGCCCATCAGTGCCGCCTTATCAGTGCCCGTCAGTGCAGCCCCATCAGTGCCCATCACTGAAGGAGAAAACATACTTATTTACAAAGTTTTGTAACGGAAACAAAAAAAAAGCATTTGTTTTTCAAACTTTTCGGTCGGTTTTAATTTTTTTTGCAGAAAATAAAAATCCCAGAGGTGATCAAATATCATCAAAAGAAAGTTCTATTGGTGGGAACAAAATTATAAAAATGTAATTTGGGTACAGTGTAGCACTGATTGTCATTCAAAGTGCAACAGCGCTGAAAGCTGAAAATTGGTCTGGGCAGGAAGGTGTATAAGTGCCCTGTATGGAAGTGGTTAAAACTACTCGCGGCTATAATGAACCTGGTCCCGCAATACTGATAGAAGTAATTGAACCCCCCCTCCCCCCCATTCCATTACCAGGCCCTTTAGGTCTGGTATGAATATTAAGGGGAACCCCAAACCAAAATTAAAAAAAAAATTGAGTGTGGGTCCCCCAAATTCCATACCAGGCCCTTTAAGTCTGGTATAGATATTAAGTGGAACCCTGCCCCAAAAATCTATACCAGACCTTTATCCGAGCGCGCAACCTGGCAGGCCGCAGGAAAATAGGGGGGGCAAGACAGCGGCCCCCCTCCTGAACCGTACCAGGCCACATGCCCTCAACATGGGGAGGATGCTTTGGGGTCTGTGACCCCCAAAGCACCTTGTCCCCATGTTGATTGGGACAAGTGCCTCATCCCCACAAGCCTTGCCCTGTGGTTGTGGGGGTCTGCGGGCAGGGGGCCTATCAGAATCTGGAAGCCCCCTTTAACAAGTGGACCCCCAGATCCCAGCCCCCCTCCCTGTGGCGTCAGATAGGGGAGGGGTCACCAGCACACACCCTCAGCTATATAACCGCTGTCTCAGTGGTTGACGCATCACTCAGCGGGAGCCGCCCATGGAGGCAGAGCTATTGCAGTGCTTTTTTATTTTATTTTTTTCTCGTTCCAAACTCGAAATGGATTTACATTGCTGGAATTTTTTTTTAATAGAGGACTTGTCCCAAGCTGGCTCTTGTCTTGTTAAAGGGGGCTTCCAGATTGCGATAAGCCCCCACCCACCGGGCAAGGGTTGTGAGGATGAGGCCCTTGTCCCAATCAACATGGGGACAAGGTGCTTTGGGTGTCGCAGACCCCCAAAGCATCCTCACCATGTTGAGGGCATGTGGCCTTGTACAGTTCAGGAGAGGGTGCTCTCTTACCCCCCTTTTCCTGCGGCCTGCCAGGTTGTGTGTTTGGATAAGGGTCTGGTACGGATTTTTGGGGGGACCCCTATGACATATTTTTTTAATTTTGGTGTGGGGTGCCCTTTAAAATCCATACCAGACATGCTGTTTTTTTCAATGACTTATCTGCATTACCTGGACCCGACATTTCATTACAGCCGAGAGGAGTTTTAACCACTTAAGCCCCGGACCAATATGCAGCCTAAAGACCCAAGGTGTTTTTACAGTTCGGGACTGCGTCGCTTTAACAGACAATTGCGCGGTCGTGCGACGTGGCTCCCAAACAAAATTGGCGTCCTTTTTTCCCCACAAATAGAGCTTTCTTTTGGTGGTATTTGATCACATCTGCGGTTTTTAGTTTTTGCGCTATAAACAAAAATAGAGCGACAATTTTGAAAAAAAAGCAATATTTTTTACTTTTTGCTGTAATAAATATCCCCCAAAAACATATATAAAAACATTTTTTTCCTCAGTTTAGGCCGATACGTATTCTTCTACCTATAGGGGATAGTTTTATTGCATTTTTATTATTTTTTTTTTTTTTACTACTAATGGCGGCGATCAGCAATTTTTTTCCTGACTGCGACATTATGGCGGACACTTCGGACAATTTTGACACATTTTTGGGACCATTGTCATTTTCACAGCAAAAAATGCATTTAAATTGCATTCTTTATTGTGAAAATGACAGTTGCAGTTTGGGAGTTAACCACAGGTGGCGCTGTAGGAGTTAGGGTGCACCTAGTATGTGTTTACAACTGTTTGGGGGTGTGGCTGTAGGAATGACGTCATCGATCGTGTCTTCCCTATAAAGGGAATGACGCGATCGATGCGCCGCCATAGTGAAGGACGGGGAAGCCGTGTTTACACACGGCTCACCCCGTTCTTCAGCTCCGGGGAGCGATCGCGACGGAGCGGCTATAAACAAATAGCCGCGCCGTGGTCCCGGATCGCTCCCCGAGCGGACCCGACCTCCGCATGTAGCGGGGGGGGGTCCCGATCGGACCCCCCACCCGCTAATAGGCGAGGACGTACGTGTACGCCCATGTGCCTGTACGTGCCATATTGTGGACGTACATGTACATGCGGGGGTCGGGAACTGGATAAATGGCTTTTTTTCCCTTAGAAAGCCCCTGGGATGGTACAGATTGTAATAATGAAATGGAATTGTCAAAAAATATGTAACATTAGAAAAGTTTATTTAGTATAAATCATGATAGTCACAATGTACAAAAAATTGAAAAAAAAATCATTTAAAACAGGAGAATTAACATACAGAATGAATTCACCAATATACAAAAATCCACACTCGAATGCTGATGATTAGGTCAAAACAAAAAGAGGTGGATAATTCCCAACAAATTTCGGAGGCAAATAGTTAGGTTGATTCGTAAACCATATGCAAATTCCTTCTTCAGGGATTCTTAATTAGGGATGAGCTTCGTATTCGAGTCAAACTCATGTTCGACTCGAACAACGTATGTTCGATCGTTCGTCGAATTACAATAGTTTTGGGCCGTTTGCGCCAAATTTGAGTGGCGTGTCACGGCCCATAATTCACTGCGGCATCGCAGTGCATTGCTGGCTGATGATTGGCCAAGCATGCACTATGACCCGCATGCTTGGCCAATCACAGCGCGCAAAAAACGGAGAGCCATAATTGGCCAAAGCCAGGGTGGCTTTGGCCAATTATGGCTCAGGGGGTTTAGTACACGCCCCACACTATAAAAGGCAGCCTGCAAGGCGGCCTCGTGTAGTGTGTTCCGGCTTTGTTACAGACAAGAGCAGTCAGAAAGTTAGAGAGAGAGATAGATAGAGACACAGGCCCAGATTCACGTAGAGCGGCGCAAATTAAGTTACTCCAAACGTATGTCATTTAAGTTACGGCGCCTTCATTTTGTGTCGTAAGTGCCGTATCCACAGCGCATTTGCGCCCAAATTTGCGCAAGCGTAACTTAAATCCCGAGGCGTAAGGCGGGGTTATTGCAAGTGGGAAGGAAGTGGGCATGCTCCATTTTAATGAGCCGTGACCCCATGCAAATGAAGGGCCGGCCGTACTGCGCATGCGCACACGAATCTGCACCTCACTGGGCATGTGCAGAACTCGGCTTGGCGCAATCAGTGAGATAGGTAAAAGGCCAAGCATACTTAGTTTGAGAATCGCCCTGTGTATAAATAGCCCCAGACAAACACACTTCCCTTGCAAAAGTACATCCTGTGTTCCCCTTTCCTAGAGCAAGTTGCTTTTGCTCTGTCGTCTGTTGGTGTGTGTTGGTGAGTTTAGTGTTAGATAAAAGATTTGGAGGAGTAGTAGAGTGTAGTAGCTGAGTGTATTTTCTGTTTGTTTTTTCTGATTGTTTTTTTTCTGAGTGTATTTTCTGTTTGTTTTTTCGGTGTTTGTTTTTGAATTTGTATTAGCTGTCTGCTTGTGTGGTTTGATTTTTGTGTGTGTTTGTTGTGTGAGTATTTGTGTTTATTTGTTGTGTGAGTATTTGTGTTTGTTTTTTGTTGGTGCTGAGTGTTGGGTGTTATGGCACCGAAGCGCAGGAAGCTGAATTTTTCAATCAGAGAAAAGCAGATACTTGCTAGGGCCATCACCCGTTTCGGGCGTTATTTGCATGGCACTGAGAGCCGGAACACCACCCCGGCCAGGAGGAAGGAGATCATTAAGAAAATTACTGATCAGATCAATGCGGCAGGGGGGGGGGAGACGAGGACCCCCAGTGGGATTCAAAAGAAGATCAACGATCTTAGGAGCCTGGTCCGGGACAAGATGGCCAAAATAAATGCCCATGCCACGGGCACTGGAGAAGGCCCACCCTGCTCCGTCAGGCTGACTGAGGAGGAATGGGCAGTGGCCCGGTGTTTCCATAGCCAGCAGGTGGTGGGCCTGCCTGGCTTTCAATCTGATTCTCCTGTGAGGACAGGTAATTTTTTTTTTTTTATCTGGTGATTAGCATGTGTGGGTGGGGGAAGGGAATATGTGCCAAGTGTGTGGATCCTCCAACCTGTGAATGTTTTGTGTCCTCCACAGATGGCCAGGAGATTGCTGGGCCATCAGGCCAGGAGGTTGCTGGGCCATCAGGCCAGGCTGCACCATCCCCAGGACAACAGGCTGCAGAAGAGCCCCAAGAATGGCAGGAGTCCCCAGGGGAGGGGAGTGGCCACACCTCCCCTCATGAGGAGGTTGAGGGGGGGAGGATGAGGATGAAGATATGGAGATTGCCAGGGAAATCCTTTTGGCTTCGGATGTGGTTCCCCCTGAGGCTACCCCTGAGGCTGGCAGCAGTCAGGCCTCCATCAGGGGTAGCCCCTCCCACTCCTCCCCCAACAGGCCTCCCCCACAAGGGTCTCTCTCTCCCCTCCTCCCAGGCCACAAGACTCAGCTGCAGGCAGGAAGGCTACCCATAAGACCAGGGGGGTGGCCGAGTGTCTGCCGGCCAATCTGCAGAGGGACAATGCCCGGCAGACCCGCCATCTGGGTCAGATAAACCAGACTCTGACCCAGATTGAGGACAGCCTGGGTTCAATTAAGGAGTCACTCACTGATGTGGCCACAAACTCCTTGGCGGTCATCACATGCATTTGTGACCTGCAGACTGCCACAACAGGCGTGGCCCAGGAGGTGAGTGCCCTGACCCAGGCTGTCCAGGACAATACCCGGGCTGTCCAGGCCAATACGGCTGCCCTCACTCTGGGTCTGAACAGAATTGCAGTGGCCTTGGAGGGCAGGCCAGCAGGAGGACAGTCACCAGGGGAGTCTCCTCCTTCCCCTGCTTCACCCCCCCCAGGAGTCTCCCCTGGTTGGCCGTGGCCGGCCCAGGCGTAGCTCACGCCGCCGCCGTTAAGTTTTGGGGTACTTTTTTTTTTTTATTATACTGTGCTTATGATTTGTTGTATGTGTGTGAATGATGTATGAATGTGGGGGTGGCATTCCTGATTAAGGGTGTCACCCTCAGTTTTGGTGGAGTAGGGATCCCCAGGACCAGGGAGAAGTGATCCCAGGTCCATGTGAATGGTGTATGAATGAACAGTGACATAATTGGAGCCGTGGCATGGCGTTACTGCTCCCAAGTACCATTGGGGGTACTTGGATCTAATCCAATTAGATGTGCATGTGATGTGTCTGTGCTAGGGACCACAGTCGGTGTGCATGCATGCGTTCTCATTGTGCCATGATTAATGTGTGTGTTTACTGTGCAAAGATGCATTCTGCGAGGCGTCTCCTGACTGCTGTTCCCTCAGAAGAGGGGGTACCCTCAGTTACTAAAGTCACTAGTAGAGTTATGAGCATGGATGCCCCTGGCATGTTGGCATACAGATTGTTGTCCTGCATGTGTGTGTGCTCAGCTCTTCCTTAATGGTGTTGCTTTAGCTGACCTTTACACGGCTGGTGCAAAGTTAGGGCACCTTTTATAAAGTGTAATTTTACACCATGAAACTTGCAGATGCGCACAGGGCGTAATCTACGCCGCACACACTTAATTTTGTGGATCGCCTTATCTCCCTCATTTGCATCTTTGCCTATCAAAACAGTGGTGTGTCTAGCGTATTTTGCGCGCGAAGAAGCGCCGGTGTAATTGTTTTAGGTAGGATGGAAAAAATGGATTTCAGGCGTATCTCGTTTGGAGGATACGGCGCAAAGATACGCGCGGCGCATTTTTCAATTACACCGCGCATCTTGAGTTAAGTCGGCGTAAGTGCTTTGTGAATCTGGGCCACAGTGTCTTTTCTACCAGATAGATAGATAGAGCAGGAAGGCTAGTCAGTATAGTTAAATTTACAGTTTGTAGAGAATATATTCACATCCCTAGGAGTTGTAAATATATTTATAAACTGTAGAGCTTAGCTAGATCTGCTATTAGTATTTGTCAGGCAGGAGATTGTGCTTGATGCAGTGCTCTAACGTGTTGTATTGCCTGCATTAGGGTTTAGCTTAAACATAGTACTCCGTGTTAGTGGACGTGTGCTTTTTAATTGCACACACACGCATTACCTGTTACTGCACGTGTGCTATTTATTTGCACAGAAACGTGGATAGGTACCACGTGGGTGGGTACCGGAGCATGATGGGACTGTGAGGCCTATATAAATCGGATGCAAACCGCGCACCCGTCATTGCAGCGAGAAGAGGCGTCGGGTCAACATCGGAAGAAGGGAGAAGAAGAGAAGAGAAGAAGAAGACGTCACAGAACAGCGGGCTGGCCGCCTGCTAGTAATTGAGCTAACACACGAAGATAGCGGCGGCCAGCCCTGAAGGAGAAGGCACCGGACAGCGGGAGAAGAACCGGGGTGCGCCGAGTCAACAGCAGAGAGCGGCGAAGATAGAAGACCCCCCGAGAGCGGAGAAGACCCCCGGAGAGCGGAGAAGACCCCCGGAGAGCGGAGAAGACCCCGGAGAGCGGAGGAGACCCCCCGGAGAGAAGAAGACCCCCCAGAGAGCGGAAGAAGCCCCCCCTGGTAAAAAAGCTAAAGAAGACAGGGGGGGCCCCCGGAGCAGACTAATAAATTATTTTAAAAACCCTGTGTCGTGTGTTTATTAACTTTAACACTTTGCCTCCAGGTGAATGGGTAGGGGTACGATGTACCCCATATCCATTCACTTAAAGTGGGGGGCCGGTATCTGAGGGCCCCCTTATTTGAGGGGGCTCCCAGATCCCGATAAGCCCCTCGCCCGCAGACCCCGACAACCAACGGCCAGGGTTGTCGGGAAGAGGCCCTGTCCTTATCAACATGGGGACAGGGTACTCTGGGGTGGGGGGGCCCCGCAGTGCGCCCCCCTGCCCCAGAGCACCCAACCCCCCCATGTTGAGGGCATGCGGCCTGGTACGGCTCAGGAGGGGGGGGCGCTCGCTCGTCCCCACTCCTTTCCTGGCCGGCCGGGTAGCGTGCTTTGGATACGGGTCTGGTATGGATTGTAGGGGGACCCCCTACGTCGGTTTTTCGGCGTAGGGGGGTCTCCTTACAACCCATACCAGACCTAAGGGCCTGGTATGCTCCTGGGGGGGGAACCCATGTCGGTTTTTTTATTTAAAAATTGGCGTGGAGTTCTCCCTCTCAGGAATGCATACCAAATGCTGCAGCTAGAATTGGCGGGAATCCAAGTCGGATCCCCGTCGCTTCTATGACGCGCTCGCTGGAATGTGCTTTGTCTATTCCAGCGAGTGCGAAATGTCGGCACCATGTCGCAGAGAATCAGCGCGATGCTGTCGTGCTAGAAACACATTCTCACATTAACAGGGGCGTCTAATAACAATTTTTAATGCAATACTTTGCATGTGGCTCTTTGTTCAAAGGAGGCCCCGGATGGCAACCCCCCTTTTTTTCTAGAATTTTTATTTCACAAATAAATTATTTATTGAGCCAAGATCTGGCATTGTAATGGCCCCCCCACCCCTAAAATAATTGACATATTGTTGCCACACAGCACGTGCACTTTGGGGGGCCAGGCCTGTATGGACAGTCTCACGGGCCACCACCACTGGAACATCAGTGGCCTCATCAGGCACAAGTGTCATGTAATTTGTTGAGGGTCTCTTTAGGAAATTGTGCAATATGCAGGAGCAAAGTATGACATGGTTCTGATTCTACTTAAGAAACCTATAGTCCTTATCTTGTTTGCAACGCCTGTATACTGCTGTTCAAAGTACTGTATATAGGATATGAGGGGTTAGCTCGGTAGCGGGGTGTGTGACCCCTTGGATGGGTTCACCACACACTGAATTTCTACAGACTGGCAGTCGAAGACAGTTGAAAACAATGTTTCTGGTTTATTTTTCCATCTTGCTGGAAAACAATTGCAAGCATTCAAACAGCATAAACAAAATCAAACATAAAATAAATCCTAGCCACTCTGGGCATCTACCTTCCACATAGGAACCTATCTATGAAGTCTAACACAGCCTACTGCTGGGTAGACAGTGCTGGTCATACAGCACAAAACAATAGTCTTTTGATTTTTATCACACAGAAAAATCAATCCTCTTCTCACCTTCACACAAGGCTTTCTGGCACTGCTCTCCTGTTCACACAGCCCTAGGAGTGACACAGCCAATTAGTGGTTACCCTCTGGGCTACTTTAGAGGCCTTTAATTGCCTCACTCTGAACAGCTGGAGTCTTCCAACGGCCCTTAGCCTTCTTGGCTATTTCTGGCAGCCGACGCCTAATAATGATTGGTGTATTGTCTAACAAGGCAGAAATGTATGTCCCGACTGTGACAACACCCACAGATTTACCTGACTTCCTGTCACAAGGGCCAAAAGGTCTTGTCAGGGCCGATCCTCACTATAGGCTCACTATGCAAGCCGCTTAGGGCCCCGCAAAGCAGTGAAGGGCCCCCCAAAGTACTAGAGGCCCCGCCTGGTGAGAAGTCATTTTCGCCCCCTCACCCTAAACTCGCTGGATGAGTCATTTCCGACAGCAGAACACCCCCTCCCCCCGCTTCTCAACTTTCTTTAATGTGACATGTCACTGTCATCAAGGCCCCCCCCCGCTTCTCATTTTTAATGTGCCATGTCATTTTGCTTAGGGCCCCAGGGAGGTCAGGATCGGCACTGGGTCTTGTAATGACCTGGGGGGAGTGGTGGCGGGAAACTCATGCTATTTTTTTAAATGATTTTACATTACATTAAAGCCGCAGGCAGTATTAAATTACTTTTTTCTGAGAGTAATCTCATGTTGTGCAGGGACATTTCTAAACATGTGCCACTACTATAGACACCCAGCAGGTACCATATTTAAAGGAAATTATTATTATTTTTTTTCACTTTAAGCATCATTAAAATCGCTGCTCAAGAAAAAACTACAGTTTTTAAAACTTTTTTTTCCATTGATACATGTTCCCTGGGGCAAGACCTGGGTTCTCAAAGACGTTTTCCAACAATAACTTGGATATTGGGCTTTAAAATTAGCACTTTTGAATTCGAACGTTCGAGTCCCATAGACTTCAATGGGGTTCTAAATGTTCCAGCGAACGATCGGTCTGTTCGAAAGTTCTGGTGCGAAACCAAACGCGGGTATGTTCGGCTCATCCCTATTCAGTAGCTAATCCGGTCTGAATTTCTGCCTGAATTCGCTCCTGAACCAGACCAAAAGACACACAGGACTCTTTTTGTATGCAGACTGCGGCCACCCCAGACCTGTGTGAACTGGCTCCATAGAGAGCCGGTCACACTCACCTGTCATGCGAATTGGATTTGGTGAAAACCGCATCCAATTTGCACATAAGGGTGCGTCATCATAAGCTCTTATTACACCTGCACAGAATGGCGTATGTCATTACATAAATTCTACGTTGTGTGCAGGAGTATGACCACCCTAGATTTAAGGGACTTGTAAAGTACATTTTTAAAGAATATGTGTGTGGTGAGTAAGTGGGTGGTGGCTTTAAGTAGAGAGTGTGGGGAGAATATTCTAAAGCTTGTTTATAAGGACTGCTGTTGCTGCATGAACATGAATATTTCTTTCAGTGCTGACCAGAATTTTGTTGTGCTGTATCACATATGCTGTGATAATGAAAAAATATTTTTTTTATTGATCAATGGTGTAAATTTCCAAAAATGCTGCTCAGCTAATCTCTTTTGGCCTAACAGAACACTTTTATTGCAGCCCCCTGCTGTTCCATAGATAAGGGTCTCACTTTGGGGACAGCATAATCTGGCTTTTCATTTGTATATTGGATAAGGTACCAATGTGCTGGATTTTCTATGGATTGTGACTTTAGATATGTGAGCCTTGGCACTGGTTTATCATCGCTGGTGACAAAAAGTTTATTTCTGTCATTTTACCAACTTTTTGGCCTCATGCACACTGGATGTTAAAATAACGTTATAAAAACACCAGTAGCTTTCAGTGAGTTTTTCAACTTTTTTCAAAGTTTTTTCAATAGCTTTTTTAGCGTTTATTAGTGGTCTTTTGTGTTTTTCTGCGTTAGCGTTTTTTTGTTGAAGATTTTTTTTATTTTAAATTTTTCAATGGATCAAAAATGTTAAACGCTGGTGAGTGACGTTTGAGCGTTTATCAGCGTTAGAGCATTTTTTACAGCTGAAAAACGTCTCTCAGAACCCACTAGTTTTGGGGCTTTTTTACTGCTCAAAAACGCCACTGCCCAAAACTGCTGATAACAGCCTATGGGGTAGATTCAGGTAGATTGGCGCATCTTTATACCGGCGTAGCGCATCTCATTTGCGATACGCCGACGTATATCAGAGAGGCAAGTACAATATTCACAATGCACTTGCTCCTAACGTTGCGCCGGCGTAACTTAATTTCGTCTGCGTAAGCCGACGTAAGTGTAAGTGTGTGTGACTTCACGCAAATGGTGGTCGGAGTAGTGATATACGCCCGGCGTATCCTGGGATACGCCGAGCCTATAAATACGCCCAGACATGCGCCCGTCCGGCGCAAAAGTACATCCTGATTTCCCCCCCATAGGGAAAGTACTTTTGCTAAGCAATGGCGGCTGGTGCAAATACAGAGAAGAAGGATCGGAGGAAGAGAAACTATTGCCCAGAGGAGAGGGCAATTATTGTTGCGGGCATAGTGGCACATGATAAGTATCTCCATGGTGCCCTTAGTAACCAGACAAGCAAGGCCCGCAAAAAGGAGATCCTGACGGAGCTCAGCCTGCAGGTCAGTGCCGTGGATCTCAATGATCTTAAAAGGAAGGTCCGTGAGAAGTTGGGTGCAATATCAAGTCATGCCAGGGGCACAGGAGGAGGACCACCCTGTACTGTGCGGTTGACCCCGGAGGACGAGATGATCGCCCAATGCCTGCAGCGTTAGCAGGTGGAGGGCATGGAGGGGTACGACTCCAGACTCCAGGCCTTGAGGACAGGTAAGTGTGTTTTATCTCCTATACGGTGTGTAGCATGTGAGGGGGTGAAAGGTAACATGTGACAAGTGTGTGGGTCCACCAACATGTGAATGCTTTCTGTCATCCACAGATGTGCAGGAGGGAGCTGGGCCGTCGTCGGCTGCAGGGCGACCCACGCCATCCAGGGTTGTGAGTGCCCATACCTCTCCCCTGAAGGAAGTAGAGGAGGAGCACAGGGACCTGGACGATGCCATTTTTATCTTTAAAGAAAATCCCAGCATCCCTGAAGCCTCTCAACCCTCCTCCCCATCCCTGAACCCTCTCAACCCTTCTCCCCCATCATGGGACCCTCACAACCCTCCTCCCCCATCAGTGAACCCTCCCAACCCTCCTCCTCCATCAGGGGAAGCTCCACACGGGCCTCCCCATATGCACGGCCCCAAGCCTCTCCTGCCACCAGGAAGGCCACCAAAAAAACAAAAGGGGTTCCAGAGGCCATCCAGGAAACCCTTGCGAGGGATCAGGCCCGCCAGACCCAGCATGTGGGTGCTGTTGCACGGGACATGAAGCGTCTCGCAGACAGCTGTGGTGGAAAGTTTGAATTTCATATTTATACCAGGGGAACCAGTGTAAAGATAATGTATATGGTTTACTGGACTGGTTCAATTTTGTGATATGACAAAACTAAGCACTCAGCTGGGCTTAAAAAAAAAGACTTCTCCCTGATAATTACATTAGCCAAATTGTCCTTTTGTTATGAAGGACAGGATGCAAGGCTCCATCACAGCAGGGGCCCTTAACATACTAGTGTAATAAATGGTCATCAAAGGTTTGCTTGACACATCAAACAGAGGTTTTTGGCATACTAGATACATTGCTTTAAGGCTTGAAAATGCGACCAATCCGATACTGATTGGTACATGGGACCAATGAATATCTGAGCTTGAGATTCAACCAATCTGGTTGTAAGGCAATTTTACACCAATAGTATCCTAAGGATTTTGAAGCCTGGAGGAGGGGGGGGGGGGTAGAGGTGGCCAGGGGACCTTAAAGGTCAGAGAGGAAGCTCCCAGAGCCCTCTTGCCCTGGAGATGTGGACCTAGCAGCATGGTGATGTAATCTCTCTCCTTCCCCCTCTCTCTCCCTCCCTCTCTCTCTCTGTCTCTTGGTGATGTGATGTAATCTCTCTCCTTCCCCCTCTCTCTCCCTCTCTCTCTCTCTCTGTCTCTTGGTGATGTGATGTAATCGCTCTCCTTGCCCCTCTCTCTCCCTCTCTCACTCTCTCTCTCTCTCTCTCTCTCTGTCTCTTAGTGATGGGATGTTATCTCTCTCTCTCTCTCTCTCCCCCTCTCTCTCCATCTCTCTGTCTCTCTCTAAACAAATTATCATTACTTATTGCAATAAGTATGAGTGTCTGCGCTGTGATTAAACTAGTGAATGGATAAAAACAAGGAAAAAATGTGTCGAAAAAAGGGGGGGGAGGGGGGGTGTTTAAATCGGAGAAATCAAACGATGTCAGATGCAAAGGGAAGTGACCTACAACAGTGGTGAATAAGTCCAGTCCTGACTGGACTAAATAACAGTGGACACACTGAAAAACTGATAAGTATATCAAATATATATAATGGCTCGTGTATGCTACACAGATAATGAAACAAAAAGTTGCAGTGAATGCAGACCCAGATCAGTGCAACCAGAAAAGGGGGACTCACAGTTCAAAGTGCAGAAGTGACTTCAGTGAACAATTTAAACACAGGTGTGATACCAGAGTCCTATGGGTGAAAGTGTGCAACCCAATTCAATCCATAGACCGTGCAACCCGCACCATTAGGTGAATTAGGCAGCTTACCTCCCAGTTGTCACTCAAAATCAAGGTAAATTACCAGTACTTCAGCCTCCTGTTAGATGAATGTCTTCTTAACAGATCTCAATGTTTGGCCATACATGTAGGGAACGAAATATATATGTTGTACAGTGATGGCAAAAATAGGAAAAAAACAAGGTGCGCTAAATTGAAAAGGTATATAAATAATCCTGAGGATCATAAGATAAATAGTCCATGAATGTTAAAATACATGCAAAAATAGAAAAAATATGACAATGAACATAGTCTATGGAGAATGAAGAAAACAACGTAGATCCTGTTCACCAGTGCAGTGAAAGAAAATAATAATTTGAACACAGTCCACAGGTGTCGGTCGTATTCAATAGTGACAATCCAAAAGGAAAGAGATCCTCCACCATAAAAATAGTGTGTCTGCTTACCAGAAAACCGGCGGTCTCTTAATTAAAAGAAGACCCCAGAAGGCGTTTGGATTAACCCTGTGGTAGTTGGGATGTGGATGGGCTGAATATGACGTCTGACCCCGTCTCAAACCAGTGTATGGGATACTTGGATGATGAATACCATGGAAAATATAGAGGGACCGCAATAGTGTGATACCATAGATAAAATTTATTTAAAAAGAAGACAAAAACACACTTACATGGATACAGTATAAAATAGGCATGTCAAATTGGCGCTCCGGCCGGAAGCAATCCAAAAAACACCCGTCCAATTGGTAGGAATAGTGCACTCAACGGGGGGTGATCCGATGCGACACACGTTCCGCCCGACCGGTTTCGCGAAAACTCGCTTCCTCATGGGGCACGGTAGCTTTGGCCTCCTGCCACTCAAAGAGAGAAGGAAGGGTTTCTCAGGAATACAGTAGGTAAGTGTACACTTACGCAACTTACACTGTGTGTAAGGAAAGGGTGCCTGTCTCCACGAGCGCCGAGCTTGTCTCCTTATCTTCTCACTGTCAGCACTCTGTTCCTCAGGTATCCGTGAGAGCGGCCGCTCATATCAGGGTAAAAGAGGCAAAGAGGGAAGAGGAGAAGGAGGAGGGGGGGCACATCGCGTAAAACTGCACAGCACAGCAAACTTTTAATAAACGAATAGTAAAAAACTCACATTGAGCAAGGTAAAAACGGTCGCATCTCTTACGAGCACCGCGCTCGTTTGCCGTCCGTTAGATGTTGCTCCCAGTCAGTACTCTAGTGTCCCGACGCGTGTTCGTCACATCACGTGACTTCATCAGTCACCTCATATGATATGAGCGGCCGCTCTCACGGATACCTGAGGAACAGAGTGCTGACAGTGAGAAGATAAGGAGACGAGCTCGGCGCTCGTGGAGACAGGCACCCTTTCCTTACACAGAGTGTAAGTTGCGTAAGTGTACACTTACCTACTGTATTCCTGAGAAACCCTTCCTTCTTTCTTTGAGTGGCAGGAGGCCAAAGCTACAAAATATATATTTCTTTCTCTACATGTATGGCCAAACATTGAGATCTGTTAAGAAGACATTCATCTAACAGGAGGCTGAAGTACTGGTAATTTACCTTGATTTTGAGTGACAACTGGGAGGTAAGCCGCCTAATTCACCTAATGGTGCGGGTTGCACGGTCTATGGATTGAATTGGGTTGCACACTTTCACCCATTGGACTCTGGTATCACACCTGTGTTTAAATTGTTCACTGAAGTCACTTCTGCACTTTGAACTGTGAGTACCCCTTTTCTGGTTGCACTGATCTGGGTCTGCATTCACTGCAACTTTTTGTTTCATTATCTGTGTAGCATACACGAGCCATTATATATATTTTATATACTTATCAGTTTTTCAGTGGGTACACTGTTATTTAGTCCAGTCAGGACTGGACTTATTCACCACTGTTGTAGGTCACTTCCCTTTGCATCTGACATCGTTTGATTTCTCCGATTTAAACACCCCCCCCCCTTTTTTCGCCACATTTTTTCCTTGTTTTTATCCATTCACTAGTTTAATCACAGCGCAGACACTCATACTTATTGCATTCACCTTCGTCCTTCATTGGATAGACCTCCTTTTTGTTTGCTGCAGTGCCCACCTCCAGTTTTTCATTTCCCTTCCCTTTCCCTTCCCCTTGTCATTCCATCCCTCCCACACCTATCCATCACAGCGCAGGAGTACCACCCAGCTCTATCATTACTTATTGTTGAATCCTCTATAGCCATATTCTTATTAATATCATGTATGTTGTATCAGTATTCAGTAGTATCCTCTCCGTTTTAACAAGTGATATCATTTATGTTATGGTTGTAAATATTGGATTAATACAAGGTTCTTCTCTGTATCAATAAATGTAATATTTTTCTCTTTTCCGCACCCCTATCGTTTGCTTTAATTTTTATATAGACAAAAAGGTTTTTATAGCTTATAATATTATTTACGTGCGATATTAATATTTCTATGACAAATGGTGCCCCGTGTGAGGAGAGTTTAAAGTTTGGATAAATATGATTTCTTGTATGGTAGACAGAGCTGGTTTAGGTCTTTTTTGTTTTAACCTGTCTGAATACCTAACAACAAACTAAACTTTTCAGAACTTAAATTTTTTCTTTTTGTCTATGCGAATGTGTTGATGAGACTGATTTTGAATAATGTAGATATATATAGAATGAAATTACAGAAGGGTGTCAGTGCGGATAATAAGGATTCTGTTTGGAATCTTGAAGACAGTGGCCCAGATTCAGAAATGACTTACGATGGCGCAGCGCCAGGTACGTCGTCGTAGGTCCTAATCCGAGCCGTCGTATCTATACGCCTGATTCTTAGAGTCAGTTACACATAGATATCCAATAGATCTGACAGGCGTAAGTCTCTTACGCCGTCAGATCGTAACTGCATATTTTTTCTGACCGCTAGGTGGCGCTTTCGTCGAATTCCGCGTCGAGTATGCAAATTAGCTAGATACGCGAATTCCCAAACCTACGCCCGGCCGACGCAGTAAAGTTATGATGTTTACGTTAGGCTTTTCCTGGCGTATAGTTGCCCCTTCTATATGAGGCATAAGTGCGGCGTACCAATGTTAAGTATGGCCGTCGTTCCTGCGTCGAAATTTGAAAAAGTTACGTTGTTTTTGCGTAAGTCGTCCGTGAATGGGGCTGGACGTCAATTACATTCACGTCGAAACCAATGACGTCCTTGCGGCGTACTTTGGAGCAATGCACACTGGGAAATTCCACGGACGGCGCATGCGCCGTTCGGCAAAAAAGTCAATCACATCAGGTCACAGTAGATTTACAAAAAAAACACGCCCCCCTGATCCAAATTTGAATTAGGCGGGCTTGCGCTGGCCGATTTGCGCTACGCCGCAACTTACGGAGCAGGTGCTTTGAGAATACAGCACTCGCCCGTCTAAGTTGCGGAGGCGTAGCGTAGAGCGCATACGTTACAAAATTACACCGCTGACTGTGAATCTGGCCCAGTATAACGCTCTGCAGTTGACCCTTTGAATGAGATTAGGCCAATCTTTGTGAGTGAAAAACACCTATGCTTTTGTAAATAAACAGTGGGGTGATGGCGCTGCTATAATGATTAATATTCAATAAGGTGTGGGTGTAGTGGTTATTAAACCTGTGTTGGGTACCTACTTGAGGGATGAATCCAATATACGTGGACCCCCTTCTTGGAATCACACAGATTGAGTGTGTATAGGTTACCCCATTAATAGTGCCACAAAAGACTTGCTGGCAAATATGTGACTCAGTTGGTGAACCTCCACCATTAGTTGGTGTAAAAATGAAATCCACATTAGTAAGAGAAATAAATAAATAAAGTCATGACCCTGTGCAGGTCAGCAAAGAAAAGTGACTTGTGATCAAAATAAATAAATAGATACATAGAAATATAATAATGCTCAGGTGTGCCTCAAAACATAATACACCTTCCTGCGTGCCTTGATTTGATTTAAAATTCCTCAAGGGCCAATCGTGTGATTGCTTAGTGACACTAACATAAAAAACATTAAAGTAAATTAAATATATATACACATATATCACAAGTCACCCTGTGCAGGCCAACCAATAAAAAGTGGCTGGGACAGTAAGCCCTGTGCAAGTATCACTACTTATTATTAAAGAAATAGGCCACCAAATTAATACGGACAAATAATTATATATAGGGAATCAGAGATTGTCCAGTAAAGACAGGAATAAGGATCCCTATGACAGTGCCAAAAATCTGCACGTACGACAACTCAATGTGCCATGGGGGTTACACCATTCCTGCTGGAGATGGTAGAATCAGAGTTCAGATACCAGATACAGTCCCTGAATGCAAAGTATAGCAGAGTATAAATGGTGACATGTTGTGGCGATCCCTCACAATCCAATGATCAGTGACTTTTGTGCTCCTCCGTTTGGGTCCCCACTCACCAGATGTCGGTACCCCCAAGGGGGCAAACTGCGGTTGGTGATAGTACCTCGATCACTCCTGTGGTGCAGTGCTTTATGTTGAATCCTGTGCAGTGCAGCTCCTCAGAGATGTAAACAATTGGGGGTATAGCCTGGGCAGCAATGATGATGTCACTCAGAAATGCAAAAAAGGGAGGTCCACATAGCGTGATATGTTATAAAAATGTATACCTTATGGTGGATCATATATTAGAGAGTAGGGAATCCACTGGAGCCATTACCCCTTACCATGTAGGGCAACCTAAAAATGCAATATAATGCCTTGAAGAAAGGTAGAAGTGGTCAATACAAGTGTTGATCTGGAACAGTAGCTGGGAGTCAAATAGTAGGAGTCCCCAAGTATGGGTTAGGTTAGAAAACTTCAACCCATAGATGTATTTTGGAAGGGTATATATGGTCTAAAAATTAGAAATAAAGCAGTTCAAATCAATATCCAGGTTGAGGCCTCTAGGGGCTAGAGAACCCAACCTGTGTATCCAACGGGTCTCATTTTGTGAGACCTGGATCTTTTTGTTGCCCCCCCGCCAGTGGTCTTTGATAATGTCAACCCCATAGAACGTGAGGCAAGATGGATCCTTTTGATGTTTTTCCTCAAAATGTCTAGAGAGACTATGTTTTGGGAATCCATTACGTATGTTTTTGATGTGCTCACGTATTCTTACACGTAAGGGTCTGGTGGTACGGCCCACGTACTGGAGTCGGCAGGAGCACTCTATGACGTAGGTCACATGGGTGCTATTACAAGTAATAAGTTCTTTTATCTGGAACTATCTATTATAGACATGGGACTTGAATGTTTTTCTCTGAGGTTGGGGTTTATTTGTTTTGCATGGTAGGCATCTCTGGCATCTGTAGGATGCTTCAAGTTCTGGACAAATATTAATTTCCCTGGGAGGATCAAGTACATTGTGGACAAGGTGTGTTCGTAGTGTTGGTCCCCCGTACGGTAAATGAATCTGGGTCGTGATGGCAATAACGCTGCTAAAGTTCTGTCCTCTTTCAAAATGGGCCAATACTTTTTGAAGATCTTTTCCAATTGTTGGTATTGGTTGCTGTATTCTGTGATAAAAGCCAGATCCATGGTAAGTGCTTGATGAAGCTTTTTCTTGTTGAGCAAAGCTCCCCTATCCATCTCACGAATGTTAATTTTCAGTTTCGTCAGCACCTATGCTTTTGGGCTGCGTTTCCACTGGTGCAACTCCAATGTCGCCTGATTCAGGGTACGATTTTGAAATGCAGCTTTAGTGCGACTGTGGTGTGGCTTTGAATGCGTTTTTGATCCAGAAGTCGCATCAAAAAAATGGTGCAGGTACCTTTATCGGTCGCTGCAGCATTGAGCCACATAGATTGAAATGGGTGCTATTGAAATCAATGGGCTGCGAGTTGTAATGCGACTTTGGGTCACATGGCAAATCGCATCAGTGGAAACGGAGACTAAATCACACTGAATTTTCTGGATATATGTGAATCTGTTTAAACTAATAACTGGGGAGTGTAAGCGGTGTAATTAAATCTGGAAACACTGGCTATATTGTAACTGCTAAAAAAAAATCATAGTGTAATTAGGTGTTCGTCAGTTAAAAATGCCTCTTGTACTACAAGCCATCATAGGGTCTAATCAAGCTTAACGCTTGGGAGGCCCTGTGGTACAGTAAGCATTTCTTTTGGAATACTTTGGAAAGTCTGCGGGGAGATTGAACCATTTGGTTTGGAAAATCTCCGGGCTAATTTTTTGAAGGACTATAATCAGTACATGGATTGTTCTGGCAAGTAGTGAAAAAAAATCGGTAAAGGGGACGGGGGAGGAACCCGCCAACCCAATCATGTCAAAGTGTAGCTAGCTTTGGAATAAGCGACCTATAAGGTTTGCGGGATCAGCTCAAGGTCCTTCGTCCGTACAAGGATGGGAAATCAAATCGCTTCAAAAAGGAAGTCTGACCGTGGGGAACCTTACCACTTGACTCCGAGGGAAGAAATGATAGATAAATATGGACCTTGGGTTGTGAAATATATAGATGATGGGAATCGCTGGACTGGAAACGGTATTTTTAAGAGAGATGCTTGGAGGGCAAGGATAGTAGGATAATAGAACTGATGAGGTGAGTATTTTTAATAGCCACTGAAATGGTGGGAATCCACATCCCCAGAGAAGTGATCAACAGAGGTTATGGGTTTAAGTAGGATATAGAACATGCGGATCTGTGTAAGGTCTAAAGGTCATATTTGACCTAGCTAAGTGTGTTGTGCGGAAATGTGAGATCCATGGATTGTGAGGTTGTGTGTGGTGGCATGATGATTTGTTTTGTGTTGATTAAAGTTTAAAAATTATGAATGGTGTTCTATAGTTCAAAGAGCAACCACCCCCCCCTCTCTTTCCTTGACACAAGTTAAATTGAGAGTGTGTGATGTGTGTTCTCAGCTGCTGACTCAGTGCTGACAGCCCAAATGACCCCCCTTCTTTCCAGGTCTGTGAGAGTGTAAAAGAGATTATATTGACTTGCAAATGACCTGAGCCAAAGAAACATGGTGAATCAAAAAGGGCATTTACTAAAATGTGTTTGTTTTTCTTTACAGAAGGTTCTGCGAAAAAGTTGTGATGAAGTATTATAATTGGTTAATAAATGGTACAGTTAAAAGGTTTATTACGAGTTGCTAATAGTTTTTTTCTCTCACCATGGTGAATACATTTTTTGGGGGGGAATTATTGGTATACCATAAAACAAAAATCCATATGGCATTAATATGTATTATAGTAATACATATTAATGAATGAAAAGTTGAGCTCACAAGAAAGTGCACGGTTTATGTAATGTATATTTGTATGTATATTTGTATATTTGTGTTTCATATGCTAATGTCTTGTTACAGGTATATAACCATTGTTTTTTGTTTCCAGGTTAAGAAAAAATTGAATGTTTATTACTAACTTTTATTTTGTGTTTTATCCTTCAGAATCGATAACTGGGTTTTCAGGATTTCAGAACTTATTCCTCTTAAGGAAATCTTTATGTTGGTCAGTCGGTCGGGTTTCACAAGGTTTAGGTTTTCATGACCATTATCTAGTTGGAACGTCTAGTGGTCAGTCCATTTGGCTATGTTTTTGGACCACCTAGTGGGGGTTACATGTTCTGATCCACTGAATAGCAGGACCAACTAACTGAGGTCCGCGTATTATTTTTTTAATGAAAAGTTGAGTAAGACTGCAAGGGATAATTGGCACTCTAACACATATATTAGGCTAAGTAGCGTTCAGGGGTACCACACTTAGTGGTAAAAGGGTTTTGGGGTATTCTCTAGAGGCCATAGATCCGTGGCATATCTGTTTTCCTATTACCGAAGATCAGCCATGCTGACACGCGTAGTTCCATAGATCTAAAAGATAAAAGCCTGATGCTACTTTGGCCAGACTGATGTTTTAGGACTGCTTAAACTCCCCCCCGCTGTTAAGCCTGGCTGTACAAGGTTGAATTGCCTCAGGCTAAGGTATGCTAATGTCCCTAGCTATCTGTATGTCCCCAAATGAAGTTCACAACGGTTTCCTTCCGTGTCACCATGCGACACTATTTTCTCCTAGAGTTTATTTGTGTCAGTTGTGATGGCTATTTGTTACCAATTGCCTAATGAATAGCTGTGTGGGTCCAGGCACACTGGTCGACTTGTGTATCCCCTACTGTTCAGTGATCCCGGCGCCTCAGTGCGGCAAGGGATTTTTCTTATTCTATTGGTCAGTTGTGTCTGGTAGCACCCGTTCCCTTGAGCTGGATACACATTATGCAATTCTTGTTTTCCAATTTCTTTTAGATTTACCGGCAGACATGTAGTACGAGGGCCTGCCTGGTGGCATACGAGTTGAAAGTGCATAGGTCTGGCCTCGTATTGTATAGTTTTTGGGTTGAGTCTGGAGAAAAGGTGTGCAGGAAGATTGTATGGGGTGATACCAGCTCTTGGCTGTTTCAGGGGCCCTCACTTACGATATATATGTGGGCATGCAGTATTCTCCTCAGTTAATATCTATAGGTGTCCTTTCTGTCCTAGATTACTTGTGTACCTTAAAGCGGAGTTCCGGCCACAATTTCACTTTTTAAATATAAATACCCCTGTAATACACAAGCTTAATGTATTCTAGTAAAGTTAGTCTGTAAACGAAGGTCCGTTTTGTTAGGTTGTTACAGCATTTAGACACTTTATAAAATAGAAATTGACTGGGGCCATCTTAAGTGTGGACATCATGAAGCCAGACTGTATGACTTCCTGGATTTCAGCCTTGCAGATCTTGCACATGCTCAGTGCCGCACAAGCAGTGTCAGATCAGGTTTCAGCACCTGTGCTGTCCAAGTCACATGATTCTTTGAGACTGGGGAGTGCACAGACTCCTGGAAAGTTACACCCACTACATTCCCAGGAGTCTGTGCGGTGTAGGTTAGGAAGCATTAAGCACCTAGGTGCAGGAAGTGGGAAGATTAACTATTCTGCCTAGCAACAACACTTTGAAGGCATCTAAAAAAAAAAAGAATTTTCGTAAAGGACTAATGACATTTTTTTTAAACTACTGATGTAATGTTATATTTATGGGTGGAACTCCACTTTAACTGGTGGTCTGTGACTTGCATGCCAAGAATATCAGTGCCCCAGGGTGGCACTAGACTCCTGTCTTTCATGGGAGTCCTGGCTGAATGGTGAAGGCAGTTTGTTTTGTAGGGGTGAAGGATAACATAGTCTAATTACTGAGTTGATAGAGGAGGGAGAAAGTGTGCAGCCTCTATGAGGGATCGGGTGTACCTGGTGACAGGTGGTTTTCAATCCGGGTATCCAGACAATTTCCCATACTAAAGAGAGGCTCAATGGCAACTGTTTTTGGAGCGGGAGGTGGGTCATTGGGTACCGTAATCACTATAGAGCTGGAGATAATCAGGAACACATTGGGAGGCCCTGGGCTACATATCAGGGAAGGGTTAGGTAAATCCAACTCGTTCTATTCTCATCCCTAAGGGCAGGGACGGAACTTTGTGCATATATCACGGCCAATTTGGGTACTATCCTATCAGACTCTACTGGGTTACACCCTGGAGTCCATCCTAATCTGAGGGTTGTGAGTCCAGACAGGAATTGAAAGAAATGTTGGAATGGGTGACTAGTATGACATAAATGTATGTGGTGCAGGTACCCAGGAGACTGGCACCTATGCATAATAAGGTGTCTGTTGGCCAAACTAGAGGGTGCCAGGTGATACATCAATAGGGTGAAAACTTCCTCGTAGAGGCAGTTTCTCAAGCTTAGCAGTCCTATAAAGAAGCTTTCAGTTACTGGACATGGAAGAGGTACACCTAGTTGATGTCTCACCTGAGAGGTTGAAATCCCTGCACGATTAATGCCAGAAACTACATACAGGAACATGCCCTGTTAAATAAAGGGAATAAATGTTGGCTAACAGGGTACAGTATGCTTTCACCACATGGCGCTGCAGCTTCTCACAGTGGTTGAAAAGACTATTACCCTGTATGTGCTGAGTATACACTAAATGAAGTGATTGTTAAGTGACCAGTGGCTTTCTCCCAGAGATGTGCGGACACAGAATGAGGTTCACGCAGGAAGCTTATTTCTGAGGAGTAACCCAACAGAGGAGGGATGTATTCGGCACTACAATGGGGGGGAATAGGAGCTGGGATGGGTGTTAGTAATGGAGTGGACGGTGGTCTCCTGAGGAACAAACTCGCAGCCATGGCTTCAGACAATAAGCATGGCTTTGTTGCTCAGAGAGATTGGTGACAGTTGTGACATGAGGAATGTTGGGAAGGTATTTCACTGTGGGTTCTGGATGGGGAGATCATTGCGGGGGGAGGAAACACCTAGGTATAATTTAGGACATAGGCGAGTTTTGTTTCTTTGTCCTAGAGGATACAGATGGGGTGTTAGTCATGGAACTAGGGTGTTCCTTGAACCTACCAGGTGGTAGTGGGGCATGGTCACTGAAATCAAATCACAGGGATGGAGTTTTTGTGGGTTTTGCCATTGTTTCAATGGTATATGTGCTGTTAGACTCAATACCAAATGCCGGGGTACTGGTGCTGGTATCACATGTCTAATCATGCACTGTTGTCAGCACTAGGTTGAATTGTACTCAGCTGGGTACACTACCTCAGGGAGTCTATTGTACCTATTCTCTTGTCCTTGGGATGGATATAGACGGAACCCTGGGTTACACCCCGAGTTGCCCTGAAGAAAGGTTTTATAGCAAACCTGACATCCCCTTTACACTTACTGAAACTTCCGTTGGGATTCGGGGAGGAATTAAAAGTTAGGTAGTTAAACTTCGGGCAACAGGATTTAAATGGTGCCAACAGTTTGTGCAAGGCGTGAATAAAAAGGCTCAAGGGGTTTATAATCTAAGGGGAGGGGGTGGAACAAATATAATAACTGCTGGGAATTATCGGACATGGAGCTGGCTGAGAGAACATTTTAGGTGGAGGTGGGGTAGGCTTCCCGGATAAAATAGTTTTTTGGACACCTAGGTGTGGAAAGGGTAGCGCCTGACTGGACATATGGGGGTGGGGAGAATATTCCCCCATTAGAGCAAAGAGAGACCTATTAGATACTGCCTGAGGAGCAGGAGGTGTTGTCCTGAGTAGCCTAAACACAATGGATTTAGAGGTACTCAGAAACAAGCTAGGAAGGTTGGCACAGCATGTTGGGGGAAGGGGTTGAGGTGCAGCCAGATGTGAATCATATTCTTGAAAATCTACAACATGCTCATTGCCTCATTGTCTGAGATAATGAAACAGAAGTTCACCGGACTGATAGCAGGATTATCCAAGGTACAGGAAGACATCCAACTTGCTTTATCTTGCACCCAGGTACAATCAGGACTGTCCCAGGACATGAGAGTAATGATTGCTTCAGCAGGACAATTTCCACAAAATTTGAGAAAACAAGCAGGTAGGGTAGTATCCAAATTTGCTATGAGTCATATGGATTGGTGGATGACTCAATTCCATGGCTGTCAAAACCTGATTTGCACAGTCTCATCCCTGATTCCGGTCGCCGGGATCGAACATCATGCTTATACCACAGTTAATTTGGGTACTATTTTATCGGGCACTACCGTGTTACACCCCCGAGTCCATCATGATCTGATGGTTTCTGAGTCTGAACAACCTCAAATGATTGATACTGGTGGGTGCTGGAGAACGGAAGGGGTGGTGTTATGTCAAGGGAAACAGGATAGGATCATGAGACAACAATGCTGGCACAAGGAAGGGTCGTGTCTCCTGGATGCCGAGGAATTGTCCCAATCTTATGTAAAATACTTGGGGCAAGGGTATTGGTGCTGGTATCGAATGTCCAATGATGCCCTATATTCTGCCTACTGGTTGAACTGTACTCAGCGGGGTACATTACCTCAGGGAGTCTACTGTACCTCTTCCCCGGTCCTGGGAATAGATATAGCTGAGACACAAGGATGTACCCCTGTTACCCCAGAGAAAAGGCTTGATGTCAAAACCTGACACCCCCATACATCTTCAGAAATTATATATATATATATATATATATATATATATATATATATATATATATATATATATATAATGTGTGTATCCAATTTTTAATTTTTCTTTTTTTTTAGTAATTTTTTATTTCTATTTTTTATTCATTTTTTTATCCATTACAATTTTTACTTTTCATTTTTATACATTTTTTTAAATTTTTGTAAAAGTTATTTTTTATTCATTTTTTTTCTCTCTCGGTTTTATTTAAATTTTTCATTTTTTAATCAATTTTCTCATTTCTCATTTTTTTTTGTCAGTTTTATTTTTTATTTTTTATTATTATTATTTTTTCTCTCGTTTTTCTCCCTGAAGTGTTATGGTTATAATTTTTTACTTTTAATTTTTTTTTAAGTTTTTTTCATTATTATTTTTTCTCTCTCTCATTTCATTCAGGTGAGAAAAGTTCCAAAAGGTTTGAACTTTGTCCACCTGAAGGGGGGAGTAGTGCATAGACCTGGAAGAAAAAAATAAATAATGCATTGTTCTTTTAATTGCCCTTTTGTTAGAGAACTATATATATTTTTTTATTATTCTTTGGTTTAGGAAAAAGCCTCAAAAAATTTTCTTAGTAATAAGTAGTCGGGTTTGACTACATTCTAAACGTGTTTTGGCAACCATTGTTTAGTCTCTCCTTTTTAATATTTTTATTTTTTATGTTTTCAACCCGACTTGTAAATTTTTAAGTGACCATGGTCATGTTCACCTGTTGATTACCAGTATGAGAGAGGAGTCGTTTTTAACGGAACAATATTTTATTTTTATTTATTTTTTCTCGCTGTCGGCTAAAGTTGGCAGGGCAACTAGGTATTAGTTTTTTTGGATACCGATTCAATGCTCTTTAACAATCTAAAGTGGAATGTAAACTGGAGATCTTGGTTGGAGCAGCATTGAATCTGTAGTTTTTTTTTATAATGTTTATTATTTTTTTTTCTATTTTCCTTATTCTTTTTCATTACACACCTCTCTTCCTCTCCTCCTTTAATATTATGCTCTCTAAGTTTTTATTTTTGGCTGCTATCATAGATCTTCTCAGGATAATGTAACTAAGACATCAGTCATATCATTTTGTTTTTAAGGCGTGTGAGCATTCCTGCCCGCCAGTGCCATATTGTACACCCATTTGACCAAAGTATCCCTGGACATCCAGGTTTTCATGTCTTAAAGTAATTCTACCTCCCCTAGTCTACCTACGGCTTTATAGTCATAAAAGCCACCCCACTGCTCCAGTCTGACATTGCTCCAATAACTGTACACTGACGTTCTCCTTTTGTATTCATACATGACTGTCCGGAGGCCCACCCCACCACCACCTGAAGAAGCAACGACAACCAAGTCTTTTTTTGAAGACAAGCGTGCCATGATTCTCCTAAACTTTCCTTCATCATGCTGAAAAAGTGCTGTCTCGCAGTCCGATCCAATGGTGACAATCAGAACACCATGGGCCAGATTCACAAAGGAGATACAACAGAGTATCTCAGATACTCCGTCGTATCTCTCAGAGTATCTATGCGACTGATTCATAGAATCAGTTACGCATAGATATCCCTAAGATCCGACAGGTGTAATTGTTTTACACTGTCGGATCTTAGGATGCAGTACCGCAGCCGCTGGGTGGAGTTTGCGTCGTAAACCAGCGTCGGGTATGCAAATTAGGATTTACGGCGATCCACGACGGATTTTCGCTTTCGCTACGTCGCCGCTAGTCTAGTTTCCCGTCGCAAAGTTAGTCGTCGTTTTTGGTGCCTTAACTTTACACAGCAATTGTATTGCTGTATAAAGTATGCCCGTCGTTCCTGCGTCGAAATTTAAAAATTAACGTCGTTTGCGTAAGCCGTCAGGGAATACGGAATAACGCTACTTGCGTCGCCGTTCGAAAAAATGACGTCACTGCGCGCAAAGCACAACGGGAATTTCGAAACGGAGCATGCGTAGTAGGTCCGGCGCGGGAGCGCGCCTAATTTAAATGGCACACGCCCATTTAAATTCCGCGGGCTTACGCCGGAGGCTGCCGGCGTAGTTTTCATCGCAAGTGCTTTGTGAATCAGGCACTTGCAATGAAATCTTGCGGCGGTGTAACGTATCTACGATACGTTACGCCGCCACACTTCTACCTGAATCTGGCCCCATATTTCCAAGATACAGGACTTAAATATATAAGGATCCCGCCATCAATGTTGGAATTCCACTCCTCCAATGCAGAGGGGCGATAAAACATTGCTCATGGTTCAGATCTGAAGTTTCAAAGGCACCAGGACTGTCTCAAGTCTACCTTGATGAGTTACGGCGAGTTCAAGAGAGAAAGAGGCCGCAGTGGTGGTGGGGGAAGGGTCAGGGCTTATGGGCCGTTGTGGGTGGGTACCGGATCATTGAAGGAGGACATAAGTTCAAGAATGAACTTCAGGGGGGACTGTGGTGGAAAGTTTGAATTTCATATTTATACCAGGGGAACCAGTGTAAAGATAATGTATATGTTTTACTGGACTGGTTCAATTTTGTGATATGACAAAACTAAGCACTCAGCTGGGCTTAAAAAAAAAGACTTCTCCCTGATAATTACATTAGCCAAATTGTCCTTTTGTTTGTTATGAGGGGAAGCTGGACAGGATGAAAAGCTCCATCACAGCAGGGGCCCTTAACATACTAGTGTAATAAATGGTCATCAAAGGTTTGCTTGACACATCAAACAGAGGTTTTTGGCATACTAGATACATTGCTTTAAGGCTTGAAAATATGACCAATCCGATACTGATTGGTACATGGGACCAATGAATATCTGAGCTTGAGATTCAACCAATCTGGTTGTAAGGCAATTTTACACCAATAGCATCCTAAGGATTTTGAAGCCTGGAGGGGGGGGGGGGGGGTAGAGGAGGCCAGGGGACCTTAAAGGTCAGAGAGAAAGCTCTCAGAGCCCTCTTGCCCTGGAGATGTGGACCTAGCAGCATGGTGATGTAATCTCTCTCCTTCCCCCTCTCTCTCCCTCTCTCTGTCTCTTGGTGATGTGATGTAATCTCTCTCCTTCCCCCTCTCTCTCCCTCTCTCTCTCTCTCTCTCTCTCTCTCTCTCTGTCTCTTGGTGATGTTGTGATAGATTTCTGTAATAATGCCTATTTGATAAGATGAGCTATTTTTTTATTAGAACTATTAATAATGTTTAGTATTATTTTTTATATATTATTTTTTTGATACCTTTCTATATATATAAATATGCATGAATGAAATCATATTAGTACCTATTTTCCTTGATGATTTTATATAAGATATGTTTAATGAAGTTGGCCTCCAGCATTGGAACATCAATGAACTGTGTTTAAAAAGTGTTTCCATTCTTCTCTGCCATTCCCCATCAAAGAAATTCTTGTTACATGATGTTGGACTGCTTATACCCTTATAAGGCAATACTCTTGCTCCTTGCGTATGGATCTCTAAAGGACTATTTTGTGGACTTGTAACCAGAGGACCTCTTCCATATATGGACTTCTTTTCCCTGCCCCCTGCTCTTAGACAGGCCCTCTTTCTAGCCCATCTCATTATACTCCTTGTAGATTTCATTAGGAAACCCCTGAGCTTTAGCCACGAACAAAAGACTCTTGCCATGTGCTCACAGGAGGGGAGGGATCGATGGGTGTGTACTTAATGTGAACCAATGAAAATGTATGTATCTGTGATGTCATGAGGACTATTAAAGTTAACGCATAATGAGAGAGCTGTCTCTCTACTCTCCAGCTCCATTTCCACAAGAAGCTGTGTCCGTGTGTGTGTGTTTGTCTCTCTTATTTCAACAGATTGTGCCAGTGAAACATTGCAAGCTTCTCCTGTATTGAGACAGGAAATCAGTCCCTGACATTTTGGCCCAACGTGTGCTTTTTGGACTTCAAGGCGGGAAGTGCTGACCCACAAGAAGTTGCCTGAGGATTGAGAAATCGTCTAACATTGACTGGGAAGTCATGACCCCCAAAGCACGGTGAGTGAAGTTTTTTTTTACTCCTCACGTTGTGTTGCTGTCAATGTAGACATCTTATTCCTCATCCAGTCTTTCTACACATTCTTAGCCTTTGTAAAGACGGTATTTATTCTTGTCCAAAAACTTTTTTTAAACCAAAAAGCGAACCCGTCAGGCTTGCACTGGTTTGCTGCTATTTTTGTTGTTATCTTGTGTTTTGTCTTTCCGTTCGTGTGGTTCTTTGTTAACTGAATATAGCCATTTCTTTTAGGGGTTGTAAGGGGTGTGCGGAATCGGCCGGCTAAAGATAGTTTGGTCGTCGGTCGACTGTTGTTTGAGCTGTGGCTTGGGTAGCTACATTGGGGTGCATTGGGGTGCATCTTGGCTTGAAATAGTCTTGGATATAGCCGCTAAGGAAGTTTGGCTGCGAGAAATAAACTGTATGGGATTTGCTATGTTTATGCTTGTGGTAAATATAACAAATCTTCTTTTCTAAATTGGGGTTAAATAACGTAGGGACTTTTTATGGGTTTGCTATACATAAGTCTTGTGGTGTATGTATACCAAATCTCTTTTTGTTAGCTCTAAGATTGGGGGTTAAGGGTTGTCTTTTTGCGCTGTAAATGGCTGTATTCAGATTGTGTTTTCTGTTCTAAGGTTTCGTCCTGTCTTTTAGTCACTGCTACATGTAATCCTCTTTCAAAAACTTTTGTTTCCCTTTCATGGCACAAAGTCTCTAAGGACCCCCTCCCTTTTTTTTTCTTCATATTACTCCTTTTCTTGCTGGCTGCTATAAAAAACCCCTCTCACTGTTATCTCCCTTTTAAATAGTCTTGCTTACACTATGCCCTTTGTCTCAGCGGGACAGTAATTAACTTTCTATCTAGCATACTTAACCCTTTGTTTGTCTGGAAAGGAAGTTTCTCTCTGTGTGTGTTTCTGTTCACAATTCACATCACCCCCACTTCCCATTCCTTAGTTAATTCTTTTTATGCTGGGAAAAAGTTATTGATTCTCTGTCTCTGTGACGGTTTTCTTTTATGCTGGAAAGCAATGTGTTTTTTTTTCATGCCTGCTTCTAACTAATCTGCCGTCTCGCAACCCCATCCCTCTCTCTTCATATTAAACCCTCTCCTTGCCAGTCTGGAAGGAACACATGGTTAATCAATTGCTTTTTTTTAAAGCCCTTTATTTCTGTATATCTATACATGTATCTGGCTTTCTTGTTGTATATATCGACTGCTGTTGTTACTGACTTTTGTTTTTAATTTACAGAAGTTTGAAGGTTTTTTTTCTTTCTCTGTTTTTTCCTTTTTACTTAACTCCCCTCTTCTCTCCTCCATCTTTCTTGATAGCTCCTCCCTTCTTCTTCACCACTATCTTTGAATTTTTCCCGCCCTTCTTGATAGCTCCTCCCTTCTTCTTCACCTCCATCTTGTCAATCCCTTCCCTGCTGAAACACTCCATTCATACCCCCCCTCCTCTCTCTCCCTCTTCTCTCTCTCTTTCTCTCTCTCTCTTTTCCCTCTCTCTCTCCCTCTTCTTCTGTAACTTGCCTTACTAACCCTTCCCCCCTCTAACTCCCTCTCCCTCTATGTAGTATGCTGTTGTACTGACTATGCAAGAAGTGATTTGATTGTGTCTAATGATACATTGTGCCTATAGCTGCTATGTTGTTTTTGCTTCGACAATAATTGCTTGTGCTTTCCTTCTGTGTGTTATAACTTATGGTGTCTTTCTTTGCGTGCTCTTTCGTTTGGGTTCTCAATTCTGTGCTGGAAACTAACTCTTTCTTTCTTCTTTCTTTCTCCGTTCTTCAACCCTTTCCTCTTCTTCCCCTTGAACTTCATTGATCCCTTTTCCCAATTCTTTGTTGGCAAGTGGTTAATGAATTCTTCCTACGCTGCTCCATTTTATTTTGACTGATTTTATGCTTTAGATTTTTCCCGCCTTTTCTGGATAGCTCCTCCCCTTCTTCTTCGTCCTCCATCTTGCTTTTTTTTTTATTCTTCTTCTTCTCCCCCCCCAATCCCTCCCTTTCTTTTCCTTACCTTAGTTACTTCCCTCTTTTCCTCTCTTGCGTCCCTCCCGTTTTTGCTAAACTATTGTTTCTGTTGGGGTGCGTGGATTTTTGGTCTGTTACTAGTGCATTTCCTGGGAAAGGGTTGAGAATGGGTCCCCGGCTCACTAGGCCAGCTGAGGGTACACTAGCCTATGACCTTGTGCTTCAGCGGGAGGGACAGCAGGGCGTAAAAGGCTGGAGAAAGTTAATGAAGCTTGCCAATTTTTCTGGTAGTGGTGGCAGGCTTCAGCCAGAACAATGGAGAATCTTGTTAATTGAACAGAAGGGCTTGTTGGCTAATAGTAGTTTGTTTTCAGCCGCGGAAGCTTGGCTTCGTGTTGCACGAGGTCTGATGGATGAGGGGTGGGTGGAACAGGAATTGCAGACTAAGGAAGGGGCTGATGTATGTATACCACAAAGGTAAAATCCTGCCCCCTCCCTATGAGGGTGGCTCCAACTGGGCGTGTAGGGAATGTGGGAGGTCCGGACTCCCACATCCTGACCACCCTGGGCTCTGCCACGAATGCAGTCGTAAGTCGGAGGACCTCCCCCAGAAGTCCTCCCCCTTGCAAATAGACCCGCCTCCTGTCTTGCAACCACCCACACCCACACCGATCTGTCCCTTATATCCAGTATTGAATGTAGATGGCAGCTACTACTGCCCACCGGCCATTGTCCCGGTGATGCCTGCAGTATCGGACTCACTGACTCAGCCATCCGCTGCCTCCGCTCAATACGCTCCAGTATCAGGGCCCCTTCAGTCTACCCCTGCAAGGGCACTGCTCCCTCCTGCAGCACTGCCACCCCCACCCCCCAGCCAAACCCCCAGCCTACCTTCCTATGACCCAGCAGGTTCTGTATGGGAAGGTGCTGATGAGAGGTGTATAACCCAGGGCCTGAAGGACGAGATAACCTGGAACTCGGGGCCTGCCCGTATGCTGCCTGACGCTCCGCTCAGGTATGCCTCCTTTTCCCCCTCGCAAGCATCCACCCTAGTAGTTTCTCTCCCCGACCCAAAATTACACCCGATGCCATTCTTTCGGAGAATTGCACAGATCCAAAAGACGTACTCATCGGCATGGAAGGATCTAGCTAGCTTGTGTGAAATTAAAGCAGGAGATGCATACTGGCCCTTAATGGAGCAATGTTTTAATAATGCCCGGTTAGACAGCGAGGTCTCATATAACTCGGGGGTTGTGTTTTGTGAACAGCTACAGGACTGGGCTAGGGGTAAATTAGCAGATCAGGCCACTAGCATTCAGGATGTGACACAAGGCCCGGCGGAGTCAGTGGAAAAGTTTTACATGAGACTCACTCAGGTCTTTACTGATCTAGGATTTTCTATACATACCAAAGCTCATTATCAGATGTTGTCAAGTGCTTTCGTCGCAGGTTTGAAAGAATCGATACAGAAGGGACTGATGGTGGCCCGTCCAGAGTATAGGACACTATCCTTAGACGCCTTATTGCCTGTTGCAAGAGGTCTGGAAGTACAGCAACCACTCCCAGAGGTGACACCCCTAATGACTGTAGCTCCCGCCCAACCACTACCTGTACCTCTCGCCCAACCACTACCTGTACCTCCCACCCAACCACTACCTGTGGCTCCCAACCCCCCACTGGCTGTGGTTCCCAGCCTGTCTCGGAGACCTATGATTACTTGCTTTAACTGTGGGGTTCAGGGTCACTACCAGAGGGACTGTAGGGCCCCCAGATGGTTTAGCCGTAACCCCCCCCAGTATGACCGTAGATATGATCAGTACCAGGACTCCAGGTATGATCAGTACCCGGACTCCAGGTATGATCAATACCCTGACTACAGGTATGACCAGCGCCCAAATGCCAGGGCTTTCCCTCCTCCTCCTCGAGGGGAGCGCCCTCAACCCATCGAATAGGAAAACGGCAACCCTGTGTCTTCTGCCTCCTCCCCTTCCCTTCCGATAATGGCCGCCACAACCCGGTCAGGGGCAGGTCCTATAGCAAATATTCTGATTCCTATAGAGGGCCGCCCCACCAAATTTATTGTGGACACAGGTGATTGTTGTAGTGTCATTCGGGAGGCAGAAATCCCTGACCCCTCCTACTTATCCTCTATAGATGTGTCCTGTGTGGGTGTGGACAGTCAGTCTCGGTCCAGCCCTCTCACAAGACCTCTACATGTGGGTACTACCCCCGCATCGTTGGCAAGATTCGTGGTTTCGAACACCTGTCCCCTCAATCTCTTGGGGGCGGGTGTTCTTTCCAGGCTTCAGGCCTCCATTTTGTATAATGCTGACGGGTCCATCTCCGTGTCCACTGCCCTGAGTGAGGGTGACACGTCAGCATTATGTTCCCTCCCCATCCTGATGTCCCTGCAGGTCCCGCCAGAAGCTATCCCTGACCATTTCTTTGACCAAATACCTTCCTGTCTCTGGTCCACGGGCCCAGAGGATGTAGGTAGGTTGTCAGTTCCCCCGGTGGTAGTCCTTCTCAAACCAGGAGCTGTTCTTCCCAGAAGGGCACAATACCCCCTCAAACCTGTCCAGACTCAGGCAATTTCTAAGCAAATTGAAGTTTTGTTGGGGAATGGTGCCCTGATACCCTGTACTTCCCCTTGCAATACCCCATTGTTTCCTATTAAAAAGAAGACCCCCAAGGGTCACCCGGATAAGTTTCGGTTAGTACAGGATCTTAGAGCAGTGAACGAGGCCACCGTTTTGGAGACACCACTTGTCCCCAATCCGCACACTCTTCTGTCAGGGGCTCCCCCATCTGCAAAGATTTTCACTGTCATCGATTTAGCAAATGCCTTCTTTAGTGTCCCATTGGACCCCTCCTGCCAGTACTTGTGTGCCTTCACTCACGCTTCTAAACAGCATACCTGGGGTGTTCTCCCGCAAGGCGTGCAGAACTCACCCAACCAGTTCACCAAGGCCATGTCCCTCATCCTCTCCAACTGGCCTAACCCCCACCCGGACCTGGTTGTGGTTCTCCAATATGTGGATGACTTGCTCGTCTGTGCCCCCTCTCAGGAAACAGCGGAACAATCTTCTGTCAGCCTTCTGGTGTACCTAGCTGAACAAGGATGCAAGGCCTCGAAAGAGAAATTACAGTGGTGCTCTCCCCGTGTTGTTTTCCTGGGACATTGCATATCTCATGGCGCAAAGCACATTACGCAACAACGCGTTGAAGCCAACCAAGCCCTTTCGCCCCCCAGTAGCGCTAAGGCCCTACATGCTTTTTTGGGACTGATCTCTTATTGCAGAGCCTTGATACCTGTGGCTTCCCTTCTCATGCAGCCACTATATGACAACCTGCCATGTGTCCCCTTTGCGCTGTCCGAAGAAGCCCTTACTAACTTTTACCTTTTGAAAAAGGCGATCAGCACTGCTCCTGCACTCGGTCTCCCTGACTATGGAAAGCCCTTTCGCTTGTTTATTTCTGAGACCCAGGGACACGCTTCAGGGGTGCTGACACAAAGTTATGGACTCCGTAACCGCCCCATTGGTTACTATTCTGCCCGCCTGGACTCTGTTGCTAGAGGAGGCCCATCTTGTCTCCGAGCTGTTTTTGCTGCCCAGGCCCTATTGGACAAAACTTCAGATATTGTTCTGGGTTATCCCCTACAGCTGTTTGCCCCTCACGATATCTCTGCCATCTTGAATCAAGTGCAGCCCAAGCATATTTCCTCTGCCCGTCACCTCCGGTTGCAATGCTTTCTTCTCCTGCCTGACAATGTCACACTGCTTCGATGCCAGCAGCTGAACCCCGCTACCCTTCTTCCTCTTGTCCAAGGGGGAAATCGTGATATGTCTCTGGACAAACAGGAAGAAGAGAACACAGATTTACCTGCTCCTACCTTGGATGAATATGAACATGATTGCTTTGAACTCATGAAGGCGGAAACCACCCATCTACCCTCTGTCCTGGATTCACCGATCCCAGATCCTCAACTCACCTTGTATGTTGATGGTTCCAGATTTGCAGATTCATTCGGCAATTACCATACAGGATATGCGGTTACCACAGAGACTACAGTTATGAAAGCCGCCTCGCTCCCAGCATCCATGTCTGCTCAAGAGGCTGAGATCTATGCCCTTACAATAGCCTGCCAGATTGCAGAAGGACGAACAGCAAACATCTATACTGATTCGCGGTACGCACTGGGTGTCGCCCAAGACTTTGGAGTTATATGGAAGACTCGCGGCTTCTTGACTACAGCCGGTACCCCAGTGAAGCATGGAAGGGCAATAGATGCACTCCTGACAGCACTCCAACTCCCTGAACAAGTAGCAATACTCAAGGTTAAAGCCCATGGAAAGAGAACCACACCAGAAGCCAGAGGAAACTACCTTGCCGATGAAACAGCAAAACAAGCAGCCATGACCCCTCTAGAGGCTCAAACCACAGACTTTGTGGGGATATACCATTCACAACCAGAAGCGGTACACACAGACCTGCTTAAAAAGACTCAAACAGACGCTGCAGACCAAGAGAAAACTACGTGGAATAAGATGGGAGCAGTACGGATGAATGACCTTTGGACTGTAGGAACCCGCCCATGTCTCCCCAGAGCTTTGTACCCAGCTGTGGTACAGTGGGGCCCATGGGCCAACGCATCTCTCAAAGACTTTGATGAACTCACTCATAAACAAACATTATGTAGCTCAAGGAATCACTACTTTAACTAACCAGTACTGCAAGTCCTGCCACACCTGCCTAGCATGCAATCCCGGAAGGCTGGAGAAAACCCCCCCGAAACATTCAGCTAGACCACTCTACCCCTTCCAGAGGATACAGATCGACCACATACAAATGCCAAAGAGTGGTAGATTTGAGTATGCCCTGGTAGTTGGCTTATCCAGTTGCAAATCAGACAGCGAAAACCACAGCTAAAAAGTTACTTTTGGAGGTGGTTTGCAAATATGGGGTACCCGAGGTGATAGAAAGTGATCAAGGTCCTGCGTTCACTGCTACCATTACAAAAGAAATATGGAAGGCCCTAGGTACCACGTTAGCGTTTCACACACCTTATCATCCTCAGAGTAGTGGGAAGGTGGAAAGAATGAACCAGACACTTAAAACCCGAATGTTGAAAATGGCCAAAGACACAGGTCTGTCCTGGCCAGAAAGTTTGCCAATAGCTTTATTCAGTGTACGGTACTCCCTGAGAGGGAAGCATTCTTTTTCCCCTTTTGAAATCTTGTTTGGTACAGCTCCCAGGTTAGGTTGTTATTACCCACAACAGTTGCAATTACAGTCTGATACTTTGGTAGATTATGTAACGGCTCTTGCCAAAGAATTAACTAATATCCATGCACGAGTATATTCTTCCATTCCAGATCCTGATTTAGATACCGGTACTCACAGCATACTTCCTGGTGATTGGGTGATGGTTAAGAAGTTCCTCCGAAAACATTCTCTAGAGCCAAGATATATGATGGTCCATTCCAAGTGTTGCTGACAACAGCTACTTCAGTAAAGTTGGCCGGAAAGAACACTTGGATACACGCATCCCATTGCAAAAAGGCTCCAGTTCCTGAGGATTGTGACCCACCGGCATCAGAATGATGTTATATATCCTTCTTTTTACAGTGACAATTGTATATACACAGGAGGTGGCTATTAGGAAAACAGAACGGATAGTGCAATTCTGGTATAATTCATCAGACACACATGTTGCTACCTTTATATTTGATTACTGTGATGTATATCCTCCAGTTGCGTGGGATTGGTCTAATACGTACTGACGGCTGTTTGTTGCCCGCGGAAACATATATCTATGTGATGCAACTGAGGATTGTGACAATTGGGGATCTGTGGGTTGGAATACAGGTGATGACTGGGGAAACAGACCACAGCATGCTCTGAATAAAAAAGACAAATATGGGGAGCCATTACTTGATAGACTGACCTTGAAAAAAACAGGTATATGGTCCGTTGGTGAGGTGGAACATAGTACAAAACTCACATAAGGAATCCATAAGGAATCCCAGTCCTGCGGATGCAGGCACATATAATATGGGGTTACGGTATAGTGAAGAGGAGAGGATACCCAATGTAGGGGAGAAGGGACCAATCATACAGTTCCAACTTAAATACATGTATAAAGATAGAAAGGAAAAGTTTAGAGTAATATGGTCAGAATGGGAAAAATGCTCGCTAGAGATTGAATAATTTTAAGGAGCTGTAGGAAAACGTAAGTGGATAGCCTGTGGGGGGGGGGGGGTGGAGAATAACTTGTTTGTCTTTTTTTTTTGTTTGTTATTATATACATTTACTTATTTTCTTTCGGGGTTGGTGTGCGGAATAGGGAAGGGAGAAAGGGTGAGATAAAAAAGCAGGGGGGGGGTTAAGTCATTAGTGGCTTTATGGCCTGACAGAGGCCTCAGATTTCAAACACTTGGTAAAAGTGTTTTTAGGGGAGGGGGTAACAAGGAATAAGGAGCGATAAGCTATAGAATGGCTTTTTAGAAGCCTCATATCTAAGGGATCACTATTTTTATTTATTTATTTATCTATTTTATTTTCTGTTTGGTGTTTGGAGGGGGGGAGAGAGCCACAGGGAATAAGTGAGGGTGGGGGGGGATAACTTTTCTCCCCTTTTTATTTTATTTTATTTATTCATTTATTTTCTCTTTTTTTTCCCTCTCTTTATTTTCCCCGGGGGGGGGGGGTATGGGATACAGATAAGGATGTGTATTGTACAAGGGTGTGATATAATGTAATATATTGTTAAATGGAAATGTTGAAAAACTAATAAAAACATTTTGATAATAAAAAAAAAAAAGACATGTATAATTCACCTGAATGGCAGGCCTCACAAGCATCCAGCAATCCCCCTGAGGTATATGTATATGAGGTATATGTACATAAAAGCACCCTAGGAGATATAGTGGCCATAGCAGATCCCACATTCGAAGACACAATGGCAGCTGAGACTGGTTTCTCGGTGCATGGAAGCATAACAGATCCAACTGTTATGTGTGTAGTGGAGCTAAACCCCATTTGGGAACGGTACCATTAAACATACCTCCTACTCAAGAGGAGTGTTTTATAAGCCTGTTTACCAACACTACTACTGATCACTCCCAGTGTGAAACATGGAAAAAGGAATACCCAATAATAACGAAGACAGCAAGGCCTGGGGAAGGTATCACTATATATCCCGGTAATTACACATGTTATGGGAAATACCAGGGAGCAGGGAGGTTCTTAGGTAACTTCTCTGAGGGATACTGTGCTTCATACAGTAGTGTATCTGCAGATTTAGTTCAAAATCAAATACAATCTTTGGGGGATGTGTATTGGATCTGTGGTGACATGAAGATTAGGACTAAATTAACTGACAGATGGACAGGGGAATGTGCACTTGCTAAAGTCATAATGCCCTTGCACATCTTTTCTGTAGAGGACCGAGTAACACAAGGGGAGCACTCCAATAGAGAGCATAGAAGTGCCCCAGCAGGTAGTTTTGACCCTCATGTATATATAGATGCCATAGGGGTTCCAAGGGGGGTCCCGGATGAGTTTAAAGCTAGAGATCAAGTAGCTGCCGGTTTTGAGTCCCTGATTCCCATAATCACCATAAATAAGAATGTAGATTGGATTAATTATATTTACTATAATCAACAGAGGTTTGTTAACTACACCAGGGATGCACTCCAGGGAATAGCTGAACAACTAGAGGCTAGACATGTGCAATTCGTTCTGTTTCTAATTCGTTTTTTTACGAAAATTCGGAAATTCGTGAATTACGAATTTTCGTATTTACAAATTTTTTATTTACGAATTTTCGGACTTCCGAAAATTTTGAATTTACGAATTTTCGTATTTCCGTTTTCTTTACGAATTTCGGAAATTCGGATTTTAGAATTTTCGAAATTCCGAATTTTTCAATTTTCGAATTTTTCAATTTTCGAAATTTTTCAATTTTCGAATTTTTCCATTTTCGAATTTTTCAATTTTTCAATTTTTCAATTTTTCAATTTTTCAATTTTCGAATTTTTCAATTTTTCAATTTTTCAATTTTCGAATTTTTCAATTTTTCAATTTTCGAATTTTTCAATTTTCACATTTCGAATTTTTTCACTTTTCCAATTTCGAATTTTTCAAATTTCGAATTTTTCAAATTTTAAATTTTTTCAAATTTTAAATTTTTCCAAATTTCGAATTTTTCAAATTTCGAATTTCGAAAATTGAAAAATGTTTCAAATTTCGAATTTTTCAATGTCCCAATTTCGAATTTCGAATTTTCGTATTTCCGAAAAATTCGAAATTCGAAAATTGAAAAATTTGAAAATTGAAAAATTTTCAATTTTTTCAATTTTCGAACTTCGATTTTTTCAATTTTCGAATTTTTCAATTTTAGAAATTTCGAATTTTCAAAAATTCGAAAACTGAAAAAATCGAAAATTGAAAAAATCGAAGTTCGAAAATTGAAAAAATTGAAGTTCGAAAATTGAAAAAATTCGAAAACTGAAAAATTCGAAATTCGAAATACGAAATTACGAAAATACAAAATTTCGAAATGTCTCCATTTTCGAATTTTAACAATCACTTTTCCAATTTCGAATTTTTCAGAAATTTTGAAATTTGGAATTTTTAAATTTTCGAATTTTTCGTATTTCGAAAATCGAAAAATGTGAAAATCGAAAATTCTAAAATTCTAAAATTCGAAATTTCGAAAATTGAAAAATTCGAAATTCGAAATTTCGAAAACTTTAAAATTCGAAATGTCAAAAATCGAAATTTCGAAAATTGAAAAATTAGAAATTTCGAAAATTGAAAATTTCGAAAATTGAAAAATTTGAAATTCAAAAATTCGAAAACTGAAAAATTCGAAAATTAGAAAATTAGAAAACTGAAAAATTCGAAATACGAAATTTCGAAAATTGAAAAATTTCGAAATTCCGAAAATTGAAAAATTCGAAATTTGAAAATGGAAAAATTTGAAATTTCGAAAATTGAAAAATTCGAAATTTGAAAATGAAAAAATTCGAAATTCGAAAATTGAAAAATTCGAAATTCGAAATTTCGAAAATTCGTAAATTTCCGAATTTCCGATAATTCTTTTTTTTTTCGTTTCATTCGTTTTTTTCGTTTCATTTGTTTTTTCCGTTTTTTTGCTTTTTCGGAAATCCGAAAATTTCCCGAATTTACGAAAAAAGCAAAAAAACGGAAAAAAATGTTTTTTTCAAAATTTACGAATTTCCGAAAAAATAAAAAAAACGAATGAAACAAAAACGGAATTTTTTTTTTTTCGAATTTCCCGAATTTTTCGAATTTACGAAAAAAAAAAAACGAAAATAACATAAACGAAAAAAACGAATTTTTTGGCAGTGCACATGTCTACTAGAGGCCACTTCACGGATGACTTTCCAAAACCGTATGGCCCTAGACATGATATTAGCTGAAAAGGGGGGTGTATGTAAAATATTACCTGGAACAAGTACATGTTGTACGTACATTCCGGACAATACAGGTCCGAATGGCAAGGTAACATTGGCCATTAAGAAATTAGAGGAACTCTCTAAAGAGTTAAAACGAAATTCAGGGCTGACAGATCCCTGGGACCAGTATTTTGGATGGATGAAAGGGTGGCAACGCATTTGTGCTCAAATAGGTATAGCAATTCTGTTTTTGGTTATATTGGTTGTGGTGGTGTTTTATTGTATTCCACCCTGTATAAAGAAGCTGTTAGGGAAAGCAGCTGAAGAGGTAACTCCTACTTTTTTAAATTTGGGTGAAATAGGAGACTCAATGAAGGAAGTAGAAGAGGGACCATATCCTCTGTTACAGTCCTTGCCTGTTAAGACCACTTACAACATAAGATGAGCTAATTTTTTATTAGAACTATTAATAATGTTTAGTATTATTTTTTATATATTCTTTTTTTTTATACCTTTCTATATATATAAATATGCATGAATGAAATCATATTAGTACCTATTTTCCTTGATGATTTTATATAAGATATGTTTAATGAAGTTGGCCTCCAGCATTGGAACATCAATGAACTGTGTTTAAAAAGTGTTTCCATTCTTCTCTGCCATTCCCCATCAAAGGAATTCTTGTTACATGATGTTGGACTGCTTATACCCTTATAAGGCAATACTCTTGCTCCTTGCGTATGGATCTCTAAAGGACTATTTTGTGGACTTGTAACCAGAGGACCTCTTCCATATATGGACTTCCTTTCCCTGCCCCCTGCTCTTAGACAGGCCCTCTTTCTAGCCCATCTCATTATACTCCTTGTAGATTTCATTAGGAAACCCCTGAGCTTTAGCCACGAAGAAAAGACTCTTGCCATGTGCTCACAGGAGGGGAGGGATCGATGGGTGTGTACTTAATGTGAACCAATGAAAATGTATGTATCTGTGATGTCATGAGGACTATTAAAGTTAACGCATAATGAGAGAGCTGTCTCTCCACTCTCCAGCTCCATTTCCACAAGAAGCTGTGTCCGTGTGTGTGTGTTTGTCTCTCTTATTTCAACAGATTGTGCCAGTGAAACATTGCAAGCTTCTCCTGTATTGAGACAGGAAATCAGTCCCTGACATTGTGATGTAATCTCTCTCCTTCCCCCTCTCTCTCCCTCTCTCTCTCTCTCTCTGTCTCTTGGTGATCTAATCTCTCTCTCTCTCTCTCTCTCTCTCTCTCCCTCCCCCTCTCTCTCCCTCTCTACAACTTATCATTACTTATTGTTGAATCCTCTATAGTCATATTCTTATTAATATCATGTATGTTGTATCAGTATTCAGTAGTATCCTCTGTTTTAACAAGTGATACCATTTATGTTATGGTTGTAAATATTGGATTAATACAAGGTTCTTCTCTGTATCAATAAATGTAATATTTTTCTCTTTTCCGTACCCCTATCGTTTGCTTTAATTTGTATATAGACAAAAAGGTTTTTATAGCTTATAATATTATTTACTGCATGGTGGATTTGGGCTAATTCAATGTGAAGTGGATGTGCTGTGTGTGAGCTAGGGACCACAGTGGTGTGCATGCATGCATTCTCCTTGTGCCATGATGAATGTGTGTGTTTAACGTGCAAACATGCCTACCACGAGGCATCTCCTGACTGCTGTTCCCTCAGCAGACGGGGTAGCCTCGGTTAGGGGGGGACTGTGTGGTTCGGGGGTCAGGTCATCACCTAGGTCAATTGCCAGGCCCTTTATCATGGCGTAGTTGTGCAGAATGCAACATGCACCGATGATCTGGCACACAAAGTTCGGGGAATACAACAGGGTCCAGGCATCGGAAACTGGACTTTAGAAGGCCAAATGTGCGTTCCACCACTGCACGGGTACGTGTGTGTGCATCATTGTATTTTTGCTCTCCTCTGGTTTCTGGATCCCGGAATGGAGTCATGAGATGGGGCCCAAGTGCATATGCTGCGTCACCTGGAAGGGAAAAGACAGGAGGATGTTAGTCGTGCATGTGCCCCTCGTGATGTCTGCATCATGGGGGCGGACAGACATGCCTGACTCCCATGTCACTCACCAACCAGCCAGCTGTTCCCATACACGTTATGTTCAAATTCCATTGGGATGGTGCTTTGACGGTATATGTAGCTGTCGTGGCTGGACCCTGGGTATTTGGCATGGACGTGCCATATGAGGCATTGGGCATCGGCTATCACCTGTACGTTGATGGAATGCCAATGCTTACGATTGCGGTATATGTGCTCTGTGTCACGGGGGGCCGTAGTGCCACATGGGTGCAATCAATGGCCCCCACGGTGCGTGGGAATCCTGCAATTCTGAAGAAATCCGCCATTGCCTTAGCCGCAGATGCTCCTGGGAGGGTTTGATGATGTGGTGGGACATGCGTCTGAGGATTGCGGGGACAACCTGGTGCACACATCTGCTCATGGTGGATTGTGACATCCCAGCCACGACTCCACTTGTACGCTGAAAAGATCCACTGGCGATGAAATGCAGTGTTGCCAGGACCCTGACCAGTGGCTGCACTGCATGTGAGCGTTTTGTCTTGCTGGTGATGTCATCATGCAGGGTTGTGGCTAGTTCCTGGATGGCTTTAGGGCTGAATCTGAAGATGCGATACACTTCCAAATCACCCATGCCAAAGACGTTCATGCGCCGTGCCCTCCTACGTGGCGGTGGACCCATTAGTAGGGCTAGGACCACCGCTGCCATGTGTTGTCCTGCAAGTGTGGTTGCTCAGCTCAGCTCTTCCGCAATGGTGCTGCTGAAGCTGCTCTCCAGCTGACTTGTGCAAGTCTGGTGCAAAGTTACCCCTGCTTTATGAGGGGTAACTTTAGGCCAGGCGTACAACTTACGCGCACCGCGCATAGCCTGTGCCTGACGCGCGAATCGGCGGATCTCCCTCATTTGCATATTTGCATACAAAATCAATGGGTGCGCCAGATACGTTCGGCGTAAATATGCGCCCGCGCTACGCCGGCGGAGAAAAGTTAAGTCGGGAGAAGCCTATTTTCAGGCGTATCTAGTTCTTTGGGTACGGCGCATAGATACGACGGCGCACATTTACACTTACGCCGACATATCTCAAGATACGCCACGTAAGTCCTACCTGAATCTACCCCTATGTTTGCAAGGATAACATGATGGAGAGTTTATTGACTGTAGAAAAAAATGTCTACTGCAAAAACAGCTGCTGTAAAAACATCCAAAAACGTCAAGTGTGCATGAGGCCTTTTTGTTGGTCATCCAAAGACGTGATGCCTATCAAATGTATATGGCAGACTACAGCGTTTCATTTTTTAACAGTAAAAACGTGGTAGATGTTTGAAATCTGTAGAACTGCATCTGTTATATCACAATAACCAAGCCGATTAGATTCCATGTCACATTTTACTAGCGATTAAAAGATCAAATATGATTGGTTGCAAACTTCAGTGGGAAGCATATTTTTTTTGGTGTGTGCTTTCCTATTCTGGTGTGTTGACATTTCATGACCTATTGTCAAAGCGGTGTTCCCAAGACACATAATAAGGAAAGTCTCCCCAGTGGGGTCAGATGCAGCATGAAAAACCTAATAGAGGTTCTAACCTTTCCATGCCCTTATTTAAAACTAAAATAAAATTGGTTGGAGTTATGCTGGTAATAGATGATACAATTTACAAAGAAAATGTCTAAATCCCCCCATGAGCACAGTGTTGATGGGGAAATGCCTCCCAGTACTGTATTCTGCATTCTCGTCTGGCAGAATACAATAGTTACTGCTTGTGGCTATAGCTGCCTGGCAGTAACTGTATGTAGAAAAAGCTGACATGCTGGTTGTACCCTAGTTGATCGATAGGTCAACCTCAGTACAATCAACTTGCTCTTACATACATCGAAATTCGGACACAGATTTGATGACATTGCAGACATCCAGCGCTCCGCGACAAAGATATTGGGGTAGATTCAGATAGATTAGCGGATCTTTAGATCCGCGTAATCTATCTGATCTACGATCCGCCGGCGCAAGTTTGAGAGGCTAGTGCTGTATTCAGAAAGCACTTACCTCAAAACTTGCAGCAGCGTATCGTAAATCCCCCGGCGGAATTCAAATTCCGCGGCTAGGGGGAGTGTAGTATTTAAATCAGGCACGTCCCCGTGCCGATTTAACTGCGCATGCGCCGCCCGCAAATTTTCCTGGCGTGCATTGCTCCCAATGACGTTGCTAGGACGTCATTGGTTTCGGCGTGAGCATAACTTGCGTCCGGCCGTATTCTGAATCGACTTACGCAAACGACGTAAAAATTCAAAACTCGGCACGGAAACGACGGCCATACTTAACATAGGCTACGCCTCACATAGCAGGGGTAACTATACGCCGAAAAAAGCCGAATGCAAGCGACGTAAAAAAAAAGTGACAAGCCCTTTTTATTGGGAACGATTAGATATGTTACCCCTGAGCCACTTTACTGTACATCTTCTTCAGGTACAGGGTATGGTAGAGATGTCTTATAAAGATTTTGTGATTATTCTCTGATACATGCCTTGCATACCTAAAATGTACCTTTTAATCCTCCTGTAAACGTTTTGTTACATATCCTCTTGTAAAAATTGGGCTTTTCTATTCGTTGCCCTCTAAGGCTATGTTTGTACCATTGTATTTGCCATTCTTTTTCAATAAAATCTTCATGGATTAAACAAAAAATAAAAAAAAGCGACGGGCGGGCGTTCGTTTCTGAATCGGCGTAAATGCTCATTAGCATATTAGACGCGTAAAAGACATGGAAGCGCCACCTAGCAGCCGGCCTGGAATTGCAGCCTAAGATCCGACGATGTAAGTCACTTACACCTGTCGGATCTTAGGCATATCTATGCGTAACTGATTCTATGAATCAGCCGCATAGATACGACCGGCCGGCCTTAGAGATACGACGGCGTATCAGGAGATACGCCGTCGTATCTCCTATCTGAATCTGGGCCAAGGTGCAGCATCCTGAAAATAATTCTGCATTGTTATACAAGGTGTGACAGGAAGTCAGGTAAATCTGTGGGTGTTGTCACAGATGGGAGATACACTTCTGCCTTGTTTAGACAATACACCAATTGTTATTAGGCATCGGCTGCAGAAGTACCCAGAAAAGGTGTAAGGGCGTTGGAAAACTTCAGCTGTTCAGAATGAGGCAATTAAGGCCTCTATAAGTAATCCAGAGGATTACCACAAATTGCTGCATCCTGAGGCTTTGTGAGTAAGGAGAGCAGTAGCTGAAAGTCTTCTGAGGAGGTGAGGTGGTCATTGATTTTTCTGTGTGATAAAAATCAAAAAGACACTATTGCTTTTCTGCTGTATGACCAGCAGTGTCTGCCCAGCACTAGGCTGTGCCAGACTCCATAGACTCCTGCGTGGAAGGTAGACGCCCAAAGTGGCCAGGGTTTATTTTATGTTTGATTTTGTTTATGCTGTTTGCAGAGGCGGCTCTAGGCGTGGTGAGGCCTTAGGCAAACCTTAGATATGAGGCCCCACTAACTCCCATAATGGGAAAAATAATTCAAGTGTTAAAAATTAACGGTAAAAATTGCATATTTAAAGAGCCTTAAATTCTATGAACTATGAATTTACAGTTTCTAGAACTCGCTCTAACCAATTCTTCTTTAAACAATTATATACAAATATATATATATATTACACGCACACAAAAATATATAACATTTGTGCAGCTGCTACTTGCAATATGTATAAGGTATAACAAGAGTCAAAATCATATTTCTCCATTTACATGAAGGTCAGGTTAATATAACCCAACACAGAGTTCCCCCTTACATCAGAGTGTGCAGGATTCCACCTTACACTGCAAGGGGAAATTTGATGTAAGGGGGAATGTTGCAGACTTTGTTGTAAGGGGGAACTCTTATGTAAGGGGGGCTCTGGTGATGAGATCACATTATATCAGAGTCCACTGCATTCCCCTTTACATCAGCGTTCCAACTCGCCTTTAACATGGAAACGCTAATGTGGGGGGGACTCTGGTCACCATAGAGCACCTTCCCCAGAGTGAACGCACTAAGGTAAGGGGGGGGGCTTACTGATACAACGGTAAACCTTTATATCAGTGCCTCCTTACCTTACTGTATTCCCCCTACATCAGTGATCCCCTCAGACTGGTCTTGCTACGCTGTTTCTGACCGTCACTCAGGTGCACCGTGCAGGGCTCAGTCAAACAGTCCTCTCTAGGCTCCAGCTTGATGGCTCTCGTTTCATCCTATATTACACTACGAGACTGTGAGGATATGATATAAAAGATGGTCAGAGACTGTGTGGCCATAATACAATATATGGTCTGGGCCTGCAGAAATACTACACTAGATGGTCAGAGAGTGTGTAGACATGATACAAGAGATTGTCAGAGACTGCATACGTACTACAGGAGATTGTCAGAGACTGCATACTTGATACAAGAGATGGTCAGAGACTACATACATGATACAAGAGATGGTCAGATACTGCATACGTACTACAGGAGATTGTCAGAGACTGCATACTTGATACAAGAGATGGTCAGAGACTACATACATGATACAAGAGATGGTCAGATACTGCATACATGATACAAGATACGGTTAGAGAGTGTGTGGACATGATACAGGAGATGGTCAGAGACTGTATACATGATACAGGAAATGGTCAGAGACTGCATACATGATACAAGAGATGGACAGAGACTGCATACAAGATACAGGAGATGGTCAGAGACTGCATACATGATACAGGAGATGGTCAGAGACTGCAGACATGGTACAAGAGATGGTCAGAGACTGCAGACATGGTACAAGAGATGGTCAGAGACTGCATACATGATACCAGAGATGGTCAGAGACTGCATACATGATACCAGAGATGGTCAGAGACTGCAGATATGGCACAAGAGATGGTCAGAGACTGCATACACGATACAAGAGATAGTCAGAGACTACGTACATGACACAAGAGATGGTCAGAGACTGCATACATGATACAGGATATGGTCAGAGACTGCATACATGATACAGGAGATGGTCAGAGACTGCATACATGATACAGGAGATGGTCAGAGACTGCATACATGATACAGGAGATGGTCAGAGACTGCATACATGATACAAGAGATGGTCAGAGACTGCATACATAATACAAGAGATGGTCAGAGACTGCATACGTGGTACAAGAGATGGTCAGAGACTGCAGACATGGTACAGGGGATCGTCAGAGACTGCATACACGATACAAGAGATGGTCAGAGACTGCATACATGATACAGTAGATGGTCAGAGACTGCATACATGATACAGGAGATGGTCAGAGACTGCATACATGATAGAAGAGATGGTCAGAGACTGCATACATGATACAAGAGATGGTCAGAGACTGCATACGTGGTACAGGAGATGGTCAGGGACTGCAGACATGGTACAGGAGATGGTCAGAGACTGCAGACATGGTACAAAAGATGGTCAGAGACTGCAGACATGGTACAAGAGATGGTCAGAGACTGCATACGTACTACAGGAGATGGTCAGAGACTGCATACATACTACAGGAGATGGTCAGAGACGGCAGATATACTACAGGAGATGGTCAGAGACTGCAGACATGCAGTGACACCGGAGAGGAGGGGGGGACCCTCAGTGACACCGGAGGGGAGGGGGACAACGGTGATACTAGAGTAATTATAGTGATTAGGGGCAAGCGGACATCTTGTTACACCCAACGGAGTTTTAGATTCAGTTATTTTCAACCCAAAATGGAGCTTATGTGCTTAAATACAGTATATGTAAATCTGACAGACTGTTTACATGTTAAATTTTAAATTTTAAAAGCCGCAGCAAACCTTACATGTTTGCTAATGTGACAGAACACCTCTGATTTTCAATCATGTAAGGTTTCAAACAGTCTGTCAGATTTACATATACTGTATTTAGGCACATAAGCTCCATTTTGTGTTGAAAATAACTGAATCTAAAACTCCGTTGGGTGTAACAAGATTAGTCTTTTTTTTTTTGCTGATCCGAAAAATGATCCGATCCGTGACTCCTGATCCGAGGATCGATCCGATCCGTGAGTTTTTTGATCCGTTGCACCCCTAGTCAGAGACTGCAGACCTGGTATAGGAGATGGTCAGAGAGTGTGCGGACATAATTGGGCTGCAATTACACAGAACGCACAGCGTGTTCCTGTGTTTTTCAGTGTGAACCTGGACCTGTGACCTGGAACCCACACTTTGCTAACTTGCCTGGAAAGGGGGCATTAGTATGGGCACCTGAAGCAATTTGCCACATCTCGTAAACTGTAAACCGTAGGCATGACCCCCTCCCTCCCCCTCTGGAAGGCTCACTTACTTTGCATTAGGACATGTGTCATTTTGTCAGACGTGCAGCTTTTCTCGGCAGCGTGGTGAGCCTCCTCCTCCTCCTCTGTGTACACAGGAAACATCACACAGCAGGAGAAGGAGGGGGGTGGGCTCAGTTCACTCCGTCTTACTCTGCAATGTGTGTGTCAGGAGTCAGGACCAGGCAGCCGGGGACTGCAGGGAGAGATGTCGGCTGACTCGGCTCTATCTCTGCCATAAAAAGTGGAGCTTACGGCCGCGTGCGGGAACAAAAATAGCCGGGAAAGGGTGAGGCTTGGGCAAATTAGGTGGCCGCACAGGGCCCCTGACTTTGCGGGGCCTAAGGCAGCCGCCTAATTTGCCTAATTAGAGAGCCGCCTCTGGCTGTTTGGATGCTTGCACTTGTTTCCAGCAAGATGGAAGAATAAACCAAAATCGTTGTTTTCAACCGTCTTCGACTGCCTGTCTGTATAAATTCAGTGTGTAGTGAACCCATCCAGGGGGTCACACACCCCGCTACCGTGCTAACCCCTTACACATGGTGGAGTGCCGCGGGCAGTTAAAGTAAACCCAAAATGGAGGAGATACTGAAACAGCTGGCTATTAGTGTTGAGCGGAATACGCCATATTCGATTTCGCGATATATCACGAATATATAGCCGAATATTCGTGAAATATTCGCTAAAATCGAATATTCGTGATATTTTATCAAAAAAATTTTTTTGCAAAATTTCGCCAATGCGAATGCGAAACTGATTGCGAAATTTCGCTAATGCGAATGCGAAATTGATTGCGAAATTTTGAAACATTCAATTTCACCTGCCCTTTGGAAAAAGTGTGGTTTTACTTAATGGGCCCTGCAACTAACAAGGTATTAATAAAATGAATTCATTATTATATAGATTTGAGGGTTTACTTTGACCAATTTGTATATTGATTAGTTTAATAAATATTGAATAACCATAGATTTGGAAAATACAAGTAAACCGTTTACGTTGACATCTCTTAAATGTCTTTATGTTAAACAGTTATTATTCTCATTAAAGAGGTGAAATGCAAATGATGATGACACGGGACAAAAGATGGAAAATTCTTTGAAGATGTGATACACTGAAAAAACGCACAGAAACACTCCACTCTCTCCTATGACAACTGTGGTAGGAGAACTCTGATTGGCTCTGATGCAAAAAAAAAGGGCGGAGAAAGTATTTGCGAATATTCAGAAATCGAATATTCGCGATTGCGAATATTCGGCAACATAAAAGGATCGCCTCAGCTTAGCTACTCGGCCCAGGGTCTCTAATCATACCAGCAATGCTTTTAGACGTCGATGGAGATCACTAGGATGTGATCTGTTTTAAAAATAAAATTAAAAAAATACGAATATTCGGAATAGCGAATATTGGCCGCGAAATTCGAGTTATTCGCGAATATTCGAATATGCCATATTCGTAACGAATATTCGCAATGCGAATATTCGTGAGCAACACTACTGGCTATAGCAAATGCAAATCAACAGCAGACAAATGCAGGTTTGCAGCGGAGCCTTACAGCTCAACAACAGGCTCACGCAGCTCAACAACAGGCTCACCAAGAGAGCATGGCATCTCAACAACAGGTTCACCAAGAGAGCCTTGCAGCTCACCGAGAGAGCATTGCAGGCTTGGAACATAGATACCAGCAGCAAATGGAGGCCATCGTGAAACAGCTTCAGAGACAGCAGACCGAGGCTGGGAGTCAGGCCAGTAACATACCGACTTTTCGTGTACGACACTTATTGCCAAAGATGACTGCAGATGAGGACCCTGAGATGTTTCTGACCACGTTTGAGAAAGCAGCGGAAAGAGAGAGTTGGCCTAAAGAACAGTGGGCTGGACTAGTGGCCCCCCTATTATCTGGAGAAGCCCAAAAGGCATATTTTGATTTGGAGCTTGCAGACGCAAAAAACTATGATTGATTAAAAGAGGAAATATTGGCACCTTTCGGTGTAACCCTGGATGTCCGTGCTCAGCGGGTCCACAATTGGAGTTATCAGCAGAGGAAGCCACCTCGGTCGCAGATGTATGACCTCATCCATTTGGCTAGGAAATGGCTGCAGCCAGAAACTCTGTCTGGACCAAAAATTTTGGAGCGAGTAGTCATGGACAAATTTCTTAGGTCTCTTCCTAACACCCTGCAGAAATAGGTGAACCATGGTGGTCCAGAAACTGCAGACAAACTTGTAGACCTGGTCAAAAGGTACCTAACAGAGAATTTGTCCTCTTCCACCAGAGACGCACAGACTTTCCACCCTAAGACCAGACCCTCCCCACCTATAGGTAAGACTGCATCAAGGGATGGGGGTGGAGAGAGGGACCAAGGAGCAACTAGAGGAATTATCGGGACTACTGCTAATGTTTGGCGAGAGCGGTCTGGAAGACCCATCCCACAGAAGAGGACCAGAAGGTTGATTTGTTACCGTTGCCAGGAAGAGGGACATGTAGCAGCGGTTTGCCCAGCAGGTGATGAACCCATGCAGTGTGACTTTCTGACAGAGAGACGACAGTCCCTTTTTGCAACCACATGCACTGCAGTAAAGGGAAATGAGAAACATTTATGTAGAATGTGCTTAGATGGTAAAGATGTTGTGGTATTGTTGGATTCAGGTAGCCTGGTCACCTTAGTGAAAAGTGATCTAGTGGTGGGAAAAACCTTACATCCTAGGAAAATGGCTGTAGTTTGTGTACATGGGGACACAATATACAGAATATCCGGTGACTATGGTTTCCTTTGAAACCTCCCTCCGTAACTTGTGTCACCAGGTGGGTTTAGTTCCCAAACTGCCACATGACGCCATTGTGGGAAGGGATTTCCCAAAATTCTGGGAACTCTGGGACTGCCCAGATTCCCCAGTAGGTGGTTCTTCTGAGTCTGAACCATCTACTCCAGAAAACTATAACTGTGAGGATTCTCCCGAGTTTCCATTTTCAGTATTAGCAGGGGAAACACCAGTCCCTAGGGAGGAGCCTGCTACCTCAGAAGAGGAACAGCGGCCGATAGGGTTTGATGACCTTGAGGTGCACAGAGAAAATGTTGTCACTGAGTAATTGAGGGACCCCACATTGCTAAGAGCCTGGGAGAATGTAGTGAAGATAGATGGGGAGTTAGTTAACCCTGACGAGAGGGTTGCCCTCCCTTACTTCATTATTGAAAGGGACCTGTTATATGTGTCACAGAGGATAAAGGACACCATTGAGCAACTGGTAGTGCCTAAACCGTACCGCAAGATGGTTTTGGAACTGGCCCATGGGCACAATCTTGGGGGACATTTGGGAGCAGAAAAAACCCGGGAGAGGATCACCCAGAGGTTTTATTGGCCTGGGATCACTAAGGAAGTGGAGTTATACTGCTCTTCCTGTCCAGTGTGTCAAATTACTGCACCCATGCCACATTTCCGCAGTAAATTGGTACCCCTGCCCATTATCGAGGTCCCTTTCGAGAGGATCGCCATGGACTTCGTTGGCCCCTTACTGAAGTTCACTAGAGGGCACCAGCACATCTTGGTAATAATAGACTATGCCACCCGTTACCCAGAAGCGATTCCTCTCCAAAACACCTCTGCTAAAACCATTGCCAATGAGTTGTTTCTGGTTTTCAGCCGTGTGGGTCTTCCTAAGGAAGTCCTAACTGACCAGGGCACCCCGTTTATGTTTAGGGTGACCAAAGAACTTTGTAAACTCCTGAAAGTGACACAATTACGTACATCAGTATATCACCCTCAAACAGACGGGTTAGTGGAAAGGTTTAATAAAACCTTAAAACAACTGTTGAGGAAGGTGGTGGATAAAGACGGAAAGAATTGGGATTATCTGCTCCCTTATCTGATGTTTGCAATAAGAAAGGTTCCCCAATCGTCCACAGGGTTCTCTCCGTTTGAGCTACTATATGGGATACACCCCCGGGGGCCTACTGGACATTGCCAGGGAAACATGGGGGAAGTGTGATTGAACATGTGGCCCAAACAGTGTTGCCAACCCCCCCAAGTGAAATTTACTGGCAAGATGCCTAAAAATTACGAACACCACCAATTTTTTACTGGCACTTCAAAAAGGCACCTAAAATGGCTGTTTTCTGTGCAAACTGTGCAACTTTTAGTGTTTAAACTATAAACATGTTGCTAGTGCTATTAGCAATGTGTTCAAGTTAAACAAAAGTCAAAAACTGAATTTCTCTATTTACATGAAGATCAGGTTAATATAACAGTCAGCACAGTGTTCCCCATTACAGTGCAAGGGAGAACTCTGCGAACCCTGATGTAAAGGACAATGCCACAGATCACAATCTAAGGGGGAACTCTGATGTAAGGGGGGGCTCTGCGCTCCCATTTACATCAGAGTTCCCACTTACATCAGGGTCCGCAGAGTTCTCCCTTGCACTATAAGAGGAAATCCTGCAGACTCTGATGTAAAGGGGAACATTGGGAACTCTAATGGGGGGGGGGACTCTGGTGACCAGAGATTACCTTCCGCAGAGTGAATACACTAAGGTAAGGGGGGTTACTGATATAAGGGTTAACCTTTATATCAGTGCCCCCTTACATTATTGTGTTCACTCCCTCCCCCCCCCTTACATCAGTGACCCCCTCCTCAGACTGACCTCCTCTCGGGTGCACCGTGTAGGGCTCAGTCAGGCAACTCCAGCTTGGCGGCTCTGGTTTTATCTGATAGTCTTCGCTACACAGTCCACACACATCTGACGTCCTTCGTGATCCCCAATCTGGCGGCGCTCCCCCTTTTGACTCCTCTACTGGCTCTCCCTCAGAGACTGCAGACATGGGACAGGAGATGGTCAGAGACTGCAGACATGGGACAAGAGATGTTCAGAGACTGCAGACATGGGACAAGAGATGGTCAGAGACTGCAGACATGGGACAAGAGATGGTCACGACTGCAGACATGGGACAAGAGATGGTCAGAGACTGCAGACATGGGACAAGAGATGGTCAGAGACTGCAAACATGGGACAAGGGATGGTCAGAGACTGCAGACATGGGACAAGAGATGGTCAGAGAATGCAGACATGGTACAGGAGATGGTCATGCAGACAGGATACAGGAGATTATTATACGGACAGCATACACTCATGCACAGTGCTGTCAGACAGGCACAGGCAGCAGTTTCCAGACAAAAATGGCAGTGGTGAGATTGTACAAAATCATTTTATGCAATCTCTGTCTGCTGTCTTTCTGATATCTCCTGTATCCTGGAGGCTTGTTTCTCTCTTCTCCCCCTGTGTGAGTCCAATTAGATATCTCTGCAAGACTGCATCACACCCATGGGACTGGAGTAATTCAATGAGCCACTGGTGGAGATCTGGAATCAAGGGGCGTGTCACTGACCTGTTAAACTGGCGGCCCGCAATACCCAGGCGATGAGCGGCTTCCGGGGAGGCAGCGGGACCCGCTTTTCAGGCGTTAAAGCAGGCCTTATGTAGTCAGCCAGTTTTAAATTCGCCTGATTTTTCACGGGACTTCGTGGTTCAGACAGATGCGTCAAATGTGGGGTTAGGAGCTGTACTGTCTCAGATTATCAAGGGGGAGGAACACCCTGTTATGTACCTCAGCCGAAAGTTGAAGGCCCATGATGAGAATTATGCCACCATTGAGAAAGAATGTTTGGCGGTGAAATGGGCTTTGGATTCTCTCTGGTACTACCTTGTGGGTAGACAGTTTGAACTGGTGACGGATCATGCCCCATTGAAGTGGATGGCACAGAACAAAGAGACCAATAGGAGAATAAATAGGTGGTTCGTGGCCTTCCAGGAATTTAGTTTTGTGGTAACGCATCGCCCGGTGCTAAAATGGGGAATGCAGATGGGTTGTCCTGAGTGCATGCCTGCCTGGCAACCTGTGTCCCAACCCTAGGGTTGAAACAAGAGGGGGGGGTATGTGACAGGAAGTCAGGTAAATCTGTGGGTGTTGTCACAGACGGGAGATACACTTCTGCCTTGTTTAGACAATACACTAATTGTTATTAGGCGTTGGCTGCAGAAGTACCCAGAAAAGGTTTAAGGGCGTTGGAAAACTTCAGCTGTTCAGAATGAGGCAATTACGGCCTCTATAAGTAATCCAGAGGATTACCACAAATTGCTGCATCCTGAGGCTTTGTGAGTAAGGAGAGCAGTAGCTGGAAGTCTTCTGAGGAGGTGAGGTGGTCATTGATTTTTCTGTGTGATAAAAATCAAAAAGAGACTATTGCTTTTCTGCTGTATGACCAGCAGTGTCTGCCCAGCACTAGGCTGTGCCAGACTCCATAGATAGGTTCCTGTGTGGTGAAGGTAGATGCCCCAAAGTGGCCAGGGTTTATTTTATGTTTGATTTTGTTTATGCTGTTTGGATGCTTGCACTTGTTTCCAGCAAGATGGAAGAATAAACCAAAATCTTTGTTTTCAACCGTCTTCGACTGCCTGTCTGTATAAATTCAGTGTGTAGTGAACCCATCCAGGGGGTCACACACCCTGCTACCGAGCTAACCCCTTACACAGGGAATACTTTGAACCTATGTTCACATTGGTGTGGTGCAGGTAACTGCATGTGATTCAGAGAGGAATCGCACTGCATTCCTGTTAAAAACACATGCCATTCTTTGCAGTGCAATTTGAGCCTATTCATTTTGTATGGCTCAAATCGCACTGCACCTACACAAACATGCAACTTTTTTGCCGCACTGGATTTGTGGGTGTCCACACCTATGCTATCTGATTCTGACAATTGCACTGCATTTTGTGAACTGTTTTTGGGGTGTTGTTAATATTGACAACCACAGCAGTTCACATGGATGGACTATGATTGTGACACGGTGCAGAAAACACACAGGAATCACTGCAAATCCCACCCACTCTGCATCAGTGTGAATCAGGGCTCCATGCTATCATCTCACTATGGAGCAAAATCTCAGAGTAATGTTTCCAACACCTCATTGTATCTACTGTATGCTATGAAGAATGAAGGCAAAAGGGGGTCCAACCCGGTACTAGCAAGGTGTCCTAAATAAAGTGGCCGGTGAATTGTGTGTGTGTGTATATATAATACACATATTACATACAGTATATGTATGTATGTACAGTATATACAACCCTAAACTCCACATCTCATTCTGCTCAGCTAGCTCAAGTGGATTCTAAAAATCTGCCACAGACTGTTAATGGTTACACTCAACTGACGATAAAGCATTTAAAATGTTTCATATATTGTATCAACGGTAGTCATATAATGTCTTCGGAAGATGAACAGCGCAGCCCTGTACTAGTAAAAAAGACAGACGGCTTTGCAAATTTCGGGATGAGTGGCTTGAAAATGTTGATTTTAAAAGCTGGCTTGTAAGGGAAAAAGGTAATGATACATTGGGAAGATGCAGAGTGAGTCGAATTACTTTCAAGGTGACATATGATGATCTTAAAGCTGTTAAAGCTCACCAAAATTCAGACCGCCACAAGTTCAGAAAACTCATCAGATACTCTGCAAAAGTTTTATGTCAGCATGATCCTACGATTAAGTGACGTGTGGCGTCACGATACGCATGAGGACCTAGGAGAGCTGGTGGTGACGTCATCCGCTCGTGGCCGCAGAGCGGAGACATCCTGTGTTACGATACGGTTCATGCTGATGTTACATCTTATGTTTCTTAAAAAGGCCTTTTTTATTGGGAATAACTACATGCGGAGCCGTTTTCCTTTTCTTTTCATGTTCCTATGATCGAACATGTATACCTGCTGCCCTCTATGAGGATTTCTTAAGGGATTCACCTCAATCTAGATATACACGACCTCCGATGGTGATTCTCAACAATTTCATCACCTGTTCCATTGTTGCTACCGGCTTGAGGAGCTCGTATATGCCTGATTGACACACTGTCGCTGACGAGTGTGTCCACCTTATCTGGTAAGAGTACCCATTTCTTACGTTTACCATTGATCCTTGGATGTCTTTGCTGATCTTGAAAGAGTGATACTTTGATGTGATTTCTTACACCTGCTCAAGTTATCATTGGATTATACAACAGGTGGTACAACTGATTCCTGCCTTGAGACGACTCGCCTCACATGTTTTCAAACCTAGTCGATCTCAAGGACTTTCCCCCTCTATTGTTTTATATTGGACTGTTTCTAATAAGAGTAGTCCTATTTGTTATTATCATTATTTTTTCTGGACTTTTTTCACTTATATCACTCATGCGGTTTATCATGTTATCCATATGTATTATATACACTTTGTAATATACCTCTCGGTATCTTTACCTTTTGTTCACTGTAACTAGGTCCAGAGTACTCTCACTTGGTTGTGAGCACCATATTTACTTTTTGCAATTTTTTATATATAGTTCTCACTATATTTATTTTAGCGCTGCACTTTTTCTTTTTTATAATCTATCATGGGGTTACACATCACCACAGCTATTTATCTCAGGTGAGAAAATTCGATTTTTATAATGCTACCTTTTACTAGTAGTAGTTTAGTTTACTTCACATAAATTGCGTTCTTCCATCAATAGAGTTAATGCATTTTTACTAATTATTTATGGCATGTATTTGAATAAAATTAAATAATTATTAAAATGTTTGCCCCCCCCCTTCAAAGAAGTAGTAAACTTAAAAAATGGTGCACATTTAGAAGATATTCATTTTACTTACAGGTAAATTATACAGCTTTATTCTAAGCTTACCTGTAGGTAAATAAATCTAATTCACGAGTTTACTGACACTTTTATAGTAACATTATGAGGCATGTTTGCCCCCTTTAATAGTAACATTATGAAGTATTTACTCAGAATATGAAGGTATGATCCATAATAATTTAGATTACACTAAAACATATACTCGCTTTTTATTTATATATATATATATATATATATATATATATATATATATATATATATATTATATATATTTTTAGGACTGTGGGAATAAACTTTATTCTAAAGTTTTTCCAGACTCTCAGATTTCCAGGAAAATGCACTGCGGAAAAAAAAAATGTGAAGCTATTGTCCAAAATGTTTTGTGATAGATTTCTGTAATAATGTCTATTTGATAAGCTGAGCTAATTTTTTTATTAGAACTATTAATAATGTTTAGTATTATTTTTCATATATTCTTTTTGATACCTTTTTATATATAAATATATATGCATGCATGAAATCATATTAGTACCTATTTTCCTTGATGATATATATATGATATGTTTAATGCAATGAATTTTGTTTCAAAAGTGTTTTTCACTCCATTTTCTTCTGGCCTGCTACCTCCCATCAAAGGAATTCGTGCTTTGGACTGTTTTATACCCTTAAAAGGCAATAACCTTGTTTCCTGTGTATGGATTTCTAAATGGACTATTTTCTGGACTTTTTACTAAAGGACTGCCTTTTCCCTGCCCCTTTTCCTGGACAAGCCCCTTTCCAGCCCATCTCATTATATTCCTTGCAGTTTTCATCAGGAGACCCCTGTGATTTAGGGTTGAACAATGGACTCTTTGCCATGTGCTTACAAGAGGGGAGGGTAAATGGGTGGGGTCCAGGTTGATTGGGAGGGATTGATGGGTGTGTACGTAATGTGAACCAATGAAAATGTATGTATCTGTGATGTCATGAGCCCTATAAAGCCAAGGGATGATGAGAGGGAGCTTCCTGTTCTGCTCTGCTCTCCTCCTTCACTCTCTCATTTTCCTGCTGCATTCCCTGTGTGTGTGTGTGTTTTGTTTGTCTCTGTTTATCTCAACAGATTATACCAGTGGGTCACTGCAAGTCTTTCCTGTACTGAGACAGGAACTAGATCCTTATCAGTTTTATCCCCTTCTTCTGTTCAACAAGTAGTAAAGCAGATTCAACGTGGAAAACCTTTTTCAGTTTCGCTTGATGCTTCGAACAAAGGTAACTCAAAATATTTTCCACTTGCGGTGACCAAGGATAAGGGAGTTCAGAAGAAAACTCTGGATTTTTATGAGGATTCTAATGTAACATCGGATGCAATGTCCGCCCATATACGTCAGGTTCTGAGCTCATTTGATCTGGACCTCAAACAGATAATTTCTTATGGTGCAGAGAACGCATCCGTCAACTATGGTATCCATCATTCCGTCTTCCAACTTAAGGTCGGAAAATTATTTTCTTTTAGCTGCAGGTTGCAACTTCCATCTGTTGCATAATGCTGCAAAACATGGCTGCAAAAGGTTGATGAACGATGTGGAAGCATTCGTAATTAAAGTCTACATTGAATTTTCCTGCAGCGCCAAGAATGTTAAAGAACTCAAGTCATGCTTTGAATTTTTGGATATGGGTTATCATAAACTTTTACGACATGTACCAACACGATGGCTATCGTTATTTACAGCATTGGATCGGCTGTTGAAGAATTGGCCTGCTGTGAAAACATACTTTATTCAAAAGGGAGAAGAGAACTGTCCACTTCTCATTTGGACGTTTATTAGGTCTCAGGAACATGGTCTTAATTCCGATTCAGATCTCACACTCCACGAATGTTACCTTTTTTTGTACACAATTTTATGAATATATTTAAACCTGCCATCTTAAAATTGGAGAGTGACACAATGCAGTTAACTGAGATCTTTCATATTCTTGAGGAAGTTCTTAAAGCGGGAGTTCACTCTAAAAAAAATTTTTAACATTAGATTCATGCTCATTTTGTCAAGGGGAATCGGGTAGTTTTTTTAATAACGAAGCAGTACTTACCGTTTTAGAGAGCGATCTTCTCCGCCGCTCCCGGGTATGGTCTTCGGGACTGGGCGTTCCTATTTGATTGACAGTCTTCCGACAGGCTTCCGACGGTCGCATCTATCGTGTCACCAGTAGCCGAAAGAAGCCGAACGTCGGCGCGGCTCTATACGGTGCCTGCGCACCGACGTTCGGCTACTTTTGGAAAATCGTGACGCGATAGATACGACCGTCGGAAGCCTGTCGGAAGACTGTCAATCAAATAGGAACGCCCATACCCAGAAGCGGCGGAGAAGATGTATCTCTAAAACGGTAAGTACGCCTTCGATTTTAAAAATACTACCCAATTCCTCTTGACAAAATGAGCATGAATCTAATGTTAAAAATTTTCATTTCCGGGTGAACCTCCACTTTAACAATCTCAAGTTGCGAATAACAGATATTTTTTTTTGGCTTCAAAGTAAACCAGTCACCGAAGAATCTTCCACCAAGTTCACAGGAGGTATTCAAGAAAAATGCTTTAGAAGTTTATAATGCATGTGTACAATATTTGGAGAAGAGATTTAATTTCGGATTAGATTCCTATTTAAAAAAAATTGCCATTCTAAGTCTTAAACCTAAAGAGACTTTAACATTTGACAGCTTATGTGACATTAAGATGATGTTCAACATGGATGTTGATGGTGATGAACTCTTCAGTGAGTTCACCATTCTGAGCAAAGTTCTTCACACATTGGATCCTGATAGAAAACATCCGGTGGACCAAAGATGGGTAGCATTCCTTGAGAAATGCTCTGCACCGAATCTTCTAAAAATAGTGGAATGTGTTTTAGCAACTCCTGTAAGTAATGCATTTGTGGAGCGGGTCTTTAGCGGTTGACTTTGTAGTAAATAACAAACCACTACTAAAAGCTGCAAAGTCTAATACAAAGTACATATGGACAAATAAATAATGTGTAGTCATTTTTAGTTTGATTTTGATGTGAACTTTGCATTGTTTGATGTGCACTTTATTTTTTACTTGATCTCAATTTTTTTTTAAAGCAATGTCTTATTTAGTTTGAGTTCTAAAAATCTGTATTTTATTTATCAACATAGGATGGGTTGTCATTTGTTTTTTATATTTGAAAAGTTATTTTTTGGGGGGTTTATTCTTTATTTTATATTTGAAAAGCACTTTATTTGGGTTTATAAATGATTACTACTGGAGTATTTTTGTATTGGTCATTTGTTATGTATCAGGTGCACTTTGTTTCCTAAAAGTTAAAATAATGTTTTATTTATGTACCCAAGCTGGGTCATTCTTGTGTTTATAATGTATAAGTTATTTTGTTGCATTACAAGGTTAAGAAATAAAACAAATATGTTACTAATTTGTTTTGTTTCTGTTACTATTTTACTAAACTACAGAAGATAACATTGAATAATGTCCCCTTACACCGTACTGCCTTCTGTATGCAGTCCCGTAGGGTGTTAATTAAACATCTATGCTTTGATGTGTGTCACTTTCTATTCTGATTTACGATTTACATGGATGCTATTGATGCAGACTGATGTGGGTGCGAACTGTCTGTTTTGACTGTATGTACTGTGCCCTTTTTTTTGTGTTGGTTTTGTTTTATTGTTTTGTTTATAAAATTCAATAAAAATATCTTTAAAAAAAAAAACAGAAGATAACATTGTATATAACTAAACTCTTTCCTTGTAAGGTGAAAACGCTTACTAAATCTCTATGTTTTACTCAATACATGCAGTATATTTGCTTTCTTATAGGTAATAATATTTTTATGAAAAGAAGGAATGGAGTTGCGCTAAAAAACGTGACTTATCAAAAAATAGTGAACACTATAAAGTCCCAAGGAAAGAAGAAGAGAAATCTTCTTTAATCAAATATAAACTCTGTAAAAGTTCTGTGCATAATCAAATATTTATTTCGAATCACAACGTGTAGAAATATCTGGATCAATGTTCCCTGAGAATGCTGACCCTTACCAGATTTTCAGATCCAAAGGATCAAGCCAAGCAGATTAGCCACACACCTGGGCTGCACAGGAGATCAGGATCTTGATACAATCTTCCCAGCAGTGGATCAGTGGAACATCCAGAAAGCAAACAAAGAAATAAAACTAGATAGTGTGATATTGTCAAGTAATCACACACAGAAACTCCCCTTGTGACTGGCAGACGGACAGTGTGACATGCAAACCACCACCTATATACACACTGACCCTTACCAGATCTCTAAGTATAGACAAATCGAAAGCACAGGGGGGATATGGGCAGCCACTGGAAAGAACTTCTCCCACAGACAGTCCTCGGATTCACCAAGATGCACCAAACAATCAGCGGTCATGGAGAAGAAAACTCACAATGGTGTGATAACGCTTAAGGCATTTATTGGGCAAAAATGTAGTACACTTACATAGATAACTTTAAAAACAGCAGAAAAGGATCCGGCCGGTAGTAGAACGTGTAGTCCTCAAATCTCGGTGACGTCAGTACGTCAGTACGTCAGTACGTCAAGGGAGGAGACGTACTGACGTCACCGAGATTTGAGGAACTTTCACAGAGTTTATATTTGATTAAAGAAGATTTCTCTTCTTCTTTCCTTGGGACATTATAGTGTTCACTATTTTTTGATAAGTCACGTTTTTTAGCGCAACTCCATTCCTTCTTTTCATAGCATTTTTTGTTTGTATAAACATTTTGAGTTTGCAGCTGTTTTTTATTGCTATAGATAAGCGCACCTTTTTTTCATTTTTGCATAATAATATTTTTATAATATAATCAATGCACAAATAGTGTTTAAAAGTTTATTTCATCACAAAATATATGTATAGTTTATACTACAAAAAAATGCTGTGCGCTGCTAAAGTGTTCGGGTTTGGCTTGAAGAAAAGGTGGCAACCCTAGACCCATGTGATCCTCTTAGGGGAGAGTATAAAGGGAATGATTGACGGGCCATACAGTCAATCCCATTAGGAAGTCAACGTGACAAAACATGTCAGGGACGTGTCTGTACGGCAATCATCCATACTGACGTGTGACGCCTTAGCTGGTAGCAGGACACTGACACCGCAATTTGAAGCTCTGGAGTGGGTGATAGGTGTATATCGAGCGCACGCTTCAGGTCCGCCGTGACTGCAGTGCACTGCTGAGCCATCATTTGCAAGTTGTTGCTGTGGTTTTTCATTTTGTGCTGGTCTTATTAGTTTGAAATATGAGTGCAAAGATTGAAGTTTCTGTGTGATCTTAATTGATTGGTTGAAACGATATCACGCCATTGGAGCACTCTTTTTTATTTTCACATGTGGAGAGATCCTGTTTTGAAACACAGCTGAAAATTGCATGTTTATTTTTAACTCATTGTGAGGTTTAAAAAGCATCTGAGCCAAACACGAAAGTGTGAGGCAATAAAAGCTGGCGAGTGCGGTTTCAGAGGGAGAGGTGTCACATACACAATGGTGTGGTGGAAGATTTAAGATACAGTATAAGAAGATTCATCAGATGGATTGTACTCAATATTTGCTTTTGCATTATTGACTATTAATTTGTCACATGTCACTGGGTGATATTTTTAATATCCACGTTCCACATCAATTATTGTTATCACTTATAGTTGTTGTTATATTGTGCACAATTTTTAGCGGTACTAATTTTCCTGTTTACACACTATGGGCCAGATTCACGTACCTCTGCCCTGGGCGCAGCGTATCTAAGATACACTACACCGACGTAACTTTTTTTCCGAATCCTCAAAGAATTTGCGCTGTAAGTTACGGCGGCGTAGTGTATCTTTGGCGGCGTAATGGCGCGCCATTCAAATCTCTGATGGGGGCGTGTTTTATGTAAATACGTCGTGACCCGCCGTCCGTGGGTGTATCCCAGTGCACATGCTCGAAATTAAACCGGAACCAGCCAATGCTTACGACGGTGACGTCATTCTACGCAAATTCCTATTCGCGAACGACTTACGCAAACGACGTAAAAAATTCAAAATTGGACGCGGGAATGACGGCCATACTTAACATTGAGTACGCCTCATAATAGCAGCTTTAACTATACGCCGGAAAAAGCCGAACGCAAACGACGTAAAAACAATGCGCCGGCCGGACGTACGTTTGTGGATCGCCGTAACTAGCTAATTTGCATACTCGACGGAAACGCCACCTAGCGGCCGCCGAAAAATTGCAGCGTGGATCCGATGGCGTACTAAGACGTACGCCTGTCGGATCTAGCCGAGATGCCGTCGTATCTTGTTTTGAAGATACAAAACAAAGATACGACGCGCAAAATTTGAAATTACGCGGCGTATCAAGAGATACGCCGGCGTAATACCTTTGTGGATCTGCCCCTTTATGGTTAATAGGTTTAATTTCAGACATTCAATAAAGGTATTTAGTAGATGGTATTATACACCAGTAAAACTCCACTCTATTTTCCCTTCAGTCCCCCAAACATGCTTCAGAGATTGCAATTCCACCGGATCTTTTTCTCATATCTTTTGGGAATGTGGAGTGGTATCTCCGATATAGAGGCGACTTGAAAAATTTTCCTCCAGAATTTCAGACAACAACATACAACTTACCCTCCCCAATTGTCTATTATTCGCCCCAATCATAGGTTTATCCACCCACCACTCAAGACTAGTCCATACAATTTGCGTTTCCATACACTGGCTCATAGCTTACCATTGGAAATCCCCACAATTGCCAAAAAAACAACTGAAAATCAGAATTAATAATAATTACCTTATGGAGAAAATTTTCCACACCCTATACAACTCCACACACTTACTGGAAAATAAATGGAACCCTTGGTTTAAACACTCAGAACTCCTCTTAAATCCTGGATAAACATCCATATCCCTACCAAAATCACTTAGAGCCGGTACACACAGGGGCGACCTGGGATCCGACTTGAAGTTGCCCCAAGTCGTCCCAAGTCGTGTAGTTGAGAAAATCAATGGAAGTGAATGGAGTCGTCTTAATACACACTACTGAAGTCTCTCCGACTTCAGAAAAGGTTCCTGTACTACTTCAATCCGACTTGTAGGCAACTTGTACCCATTGATTTCAATGGAAGTTGCCTCAGAAGTTTGATCACTGTCTTAACTGAAGCAACAATACAGGAAGACAACATACATTTCTCAGGCAAACCCCTCCCTCCCCCTCCCTCCCACAGAGCTGATTGTTGTTTGATTGGCCACTGGAAAGCCTCCTGTCCTGGAGGCGACTTGAAGTTGCCTTGTACTGTCCTGGAAGCAACTTGAAGTTGCCTTGTAAGTTGCCTGATGATTCCAACTCAAGTCGTGTCCAAGTTGCCTCCCAAAGTCGTGCTGGAAGTCGTGTTGCCCCAGTGTGAACCGGCTCTTGGAGGAATAAAGCAAAAGTAAAAAAAACAAACAAAACTAGACCTTAATCAAATTTACCTTCTGATTACATGCTTAACAATTTTTAGCGGTACTAATTTTCCTGTTTACACACTATGGGCCAGATCCACGTACCTCTGCGCCGGGCGCAGCGTATCTAAGATACACTACGCCGCCGTAACTTTTTTTTTTTTCGAATCGTCAAAAACTATACTGAAAGATTCTGTTCATTCATTGTTTTATCATAAACTCCAACCATGCTAACTCAAATACATTGCATTTCTCTTGTCCCATGATATATTTGGGGTTATTTTCGAAAGGCAAATCCACTTTGCACTACAAGTGCAAACTACAATTGCAAAGTGTACTTGAAATTACACTTGGAAGTGCAGTCGCTGTAAATCAGAGGGGTAGATCTGAAACGAGGGGAAGCTCTGCTGATTTTATCATCCAATCATGTGCAAGCTAAAATGCTGTTTTTTAATTTCCTTCATTTCTAAAGCAAATGCACTTCCAAGTGCATTTTCAGTGCAATTTCAAGTGCAATTTGCACTTCTATAGCCAGATTCAGAAAGACTGGCTTAAGTTTGTGCGGGTGTAACCCCGCCTAATTCAAATTAGGCAGGTAGGGGGTGTGCTCCATGTAAAATACCCGTGACCCCATGTAAATGAGGGCCGTTGGTACGGTGTATGCACGCGCATGCTCAGAATCACGTCGCAAATACTCCTTGCTACGCCCAGCCCCATTCACATACGCTTACGCAAATGATGTAAAATACGACGGCTGTTCCGTCGCCTATACCTTGCATGGGCTGCGCCATCTTTTTGGTGGTTTATCTTTACAGCGGAAAAACGCCTTACGTAAACAGCGTATCGGGCGTAAGTACGTTCGTTAATAGGCGTATCTTGCTCATTTGCATATTCTCTGCGTAAATCCACGTACACGCCCCTAGCGGCCAGCGTAAATATGCAACTAAGATACGACGGCGTAGGAGACTTACGCCGGTCGTATCTTAGCAAGATTTAAGCGTATCTCAGTTTGAGAATACGCTTAAAGATACGACGGCGCAGATTTGGACTTACGACGGCGTATCTAGTGATACGCCGTCGTAAGTGTTTCTGAATCTAGCTACTAGTTTTCACTTGTAGTGCAAAGTGGATTTGCCTTTAGTAAATGACCCCCTTTGTATTGTACCATTTTTTTTGCACTCAATAAAAAAAATTCAATTTCAATAAAAGAAAGATAATCAAAAAGGAAATAGCTACTGCTGTATTCTCTTTTAGAAAACCCACAATGCTCTGAATCATGTGTCATAGTTGCATCTCTGCAATTGATGTTGATTTGTAAAATAAAAGATAAATGAATAGCAAAAAAACAAATATAAAACATCAGTTAAAACAAACTTGGGTGACACTGAAAATACAAATGGGTCCAAAACCATTAGGCCGCGTACACACGGTCGTTCCAAACCGATGAGAATGGTCCGACGGGCCATTTCCATCGGTTCACCGCTGAAGTGGCCTGATGGTCTGATGTGCGTACACACCATCAGTTCAAAAACCGATCGGGTCAGAACGCGGTGACGTCAAACACACGACGTTCTGAATAAAACAAAGTTCAATGCTTCCAAGCATGCGTCGACTTGATTCTGAGCATGGGTGGGTTTTGAACCGATGCTTTCTGTACTAACCATCGGTTTGGACCGATCGGGCAGCGGGCCATCGGTTCGATTTTGAAGCATGTTTTAAAATGTTGGACCGAAGGACAACAGACCGATGGGCTATACACACGGTCGGTTTGGACCGATGAAACTGAACCTCGGTCCATTCTCATCGGTTTTGTCCGACCGTGTGTACGCGGCCTCATAGTTCCATTAAAAAAATATATATAATGAATGCTTTGGGGTAGCTACAGTACAACACCAAGTTTACTGAGTAAATGTAATTACAGTGAAGTACAGTGTTTTTGAAGAATGTATGAAATTACTCACCCTTTTACAAGTTCCACAGCAATAAAATCAGGCCCTTGACCACCATTGTAAAGTAGGAGTCCATCAGGATGTCGCGTACGGAACATGAAGAGGAGATGCATGGAAGCATAAGCCTGAAGCCGCGGCAAGGCAAGATGGGCTGGACCTGAGCGAAAGACTACAGGATCAGCTAACAGTGGACGAAGACCACCAGCACGAGCATTGAGCTCACAACGTCTACCTAATTCACCATCTTGACATAAATCAAGATATGGTGCTCCATTGTAACGTAAAGCTGTTAAATGACCTAAGAAGTTTGAAGGTGGGGCTGAAAGAAATCTGCGTTCAGTCATTATGCCAGTTTCTAGGTGATGAAGCTCCAGTCGAGTATGGTCACCAGCCATGTGTCCTAAAAAAAGATACAGAAAATAAATAATCAATAACAGAACAGTATGCGTGTAGAATTATACAGCTCAAGACTAGAATGTCTGGGTCAGTGAAATGTATATGAATATCACATATAAATATAATTGTATAATGAAGACAGTAAATAGCATCAAGACCATGGACATTTTTAATTCTCTGCTGTGACATTACACATCCATTTTATGGGTGTTATGTGGTCATGTGTTCTTAACATCAAAGTGTATTTAGGGCTGAAACAACTTGTTGACTATATACAATTATAAAAATAATTGTCAACTATTTTCATAATAAAAGGTCAGCCGATTAGTTGGCCTGCATACAGAATGCATTGTTTGTTTACATATCAGGAAATTTAGTGCAGCACACATACAGCTCAGTACACTGTCCATACATGTCAATGGGTGCCTGAGAGTTTATGAGCTCTCCTATGGGTCACAGGAGTGCATTTTGTTTTGCACTCCTGTGACCTGTTTGCAGCGGAGAGTGGTCTCTGCCATCAGTTGTGGCAGCGTGTCATCACGGCTTCCAAATTGGGATCTGCCAGCTGCCCCGATTAATGCCAGTCTCAGTGTCTCAGTGAGCTGCTGAGATGCTGAGACAGCTTCTTCCCACCTCTCCACAGCTCAGCTCTCCAGTGAGCGTGGAGAAGCAGAGAGGAAAGACGCTGACTGACAGTCAGCAGCTTTCCTCTCAGGGATCTGTGAGAACTGTTACATTGACGATGTTCGATGGCTCGGTTCTCAGTGCAGAGACGGCAGGGGACAGATGCAGCATTGGTCTGATGCTCCATACACTGAGGCAAGTATGAATACAAAAAAAAGAAAACCCATATGTCTCTTTTAAGGATGGAAAAGGACCTGAGGGTCCTAGTAGATGAAAGGTTCAGCAATTATATGCAATGCCAAGCTGCTGCAAGCAAACCAAACAGAATATTAGCATGCATTAAAAAAGGGATTGACTCCAGAGATAAAAAACGATAATTCTCCCAATCTACAAGACTTTGGTCCGGCCGCACCTGGAGTATGCTGTCCAGTTCAGGGCACCAGTCCTCAGGAAGGATGTGCTGAAACTGAAGAGAGCCCAGAGAAGGGCAAAAAAACTAATAAAGGGACTGGAGGACCTTAATTATGAGGAAAGGTTATGAGCACTGAACTTGTTCTCTCTGGAGAGGAGATGCTTGAATTTAATAAGACAAAATTAGAAGAAAAGCGGTTTAACCTTAAACTGCGTAGAGGGTTCTTTACTGTAAGAGCTTTTAGGATGTGGAATTCTCTTCCATAGGCAGTGGTTTCAGTGGGGAGCATCGATAATTTCAAAAAACTATTAGATAAGCACCTGAACGACCACAACATACAGGGATGTATAATGTAATACTGACATAAAATCACACACACTGGTTGGAATTGATATACTTGTGTCTTTTTTCAACCTCGCCTAGTATGTAACTATGTAAAGTACATGTTTGTCTGGTTAAAATTCTTTGGCATGAATTAGGATTAAGCTATTGCTCACGTGGAAAATAAATTCTACGACTTTTGTAGTGTGTATCATTTTAGCCTACCGGAAAGAACATTTCTGGGTAAACCTAAGCTATTTTTGTCTTTGCTATGAGTTGTCATTGACATGATAATGTCAATGGAGGAGATTGCTAGCAGCCCCTCTATAAGTGCAAAGAAAAGAAACAAAAAGAAAAGGAAACCTGTTTTTCAACATTGTGTGGGTGGCTCATGCAGTGTTTTACGAGTTTGTCTGAACGTGTGCCGGCCGTCACATCAGACTTCAGGCTTTTATTGACGCTACCATTGTAAGTGTGATACTTTGTTTTTTACAATAAATTTTAAAACGTTTTTACACTATTTATGCAGGGCTCAAAATTTCAAGTCCTGAGCTACTAGCCAGGCCTCAAGGGTTACTCGCCACCAGTTGCCCCGCCTAACGACTACCATTCCCTGCCCCTAATCCCGTCCCTAAACCCGCCCTCGTAAATTATTTCATGAAATGACACTACATTTATGTTTTGTTTTGAATAACTTAATTCTGTTTTATGAATAATTAAGTTATAAAAATATTAACAACTTTATCCGTGCCCACCAATGCCGCCTGCCCATGTCTTCCAATACAGCCTGTGCCCGCCAATGCAGCCTGTGCCCGCCAATGCAGCCCGTGCCCAGCAATTCAAGGGGAGAGGTTAGAGGGAGGGGGGAGGAGAGAGGGAGGGGTAGGGGGGAGAGCAAAGAGAGAGCAAGGGGGAGAGGAAAGAGAGTAGGAGGGGGAGAGGATAGAGAGAGGGAAGAGGAGAGGATAGAGAGAGGGAAGAGGAGAGGATAGAGAGAGGGAAGGGGAGAGGATAGAGAGAGGGAGGGGGAGAAAATAGAGGGGGGGAGAAAATAGAGGGAGGGAGGGAGGGGAGAGAAAAGAGGGAGGGGGAGAGGAAGGAGAGAGGGAGGGGGAAAGGATAGAGAGAGGGAGGGGGAAAGGATAGAGAGAGGGCGGAAAAGAGGATAGAGAGAGGGCGGGGAAGAGGATAGAAAGAGGGCAGTGAAGAGGATAGAGAGAGGGCGGGGGAGGGGATAGAAAGGGAGGGGGAGAGGAGGGGGAGAGGATAGAGAGAGGGCGGGGAAGAGGATAAAGAGAGGGCGGGGAAGAGGATAGAGAGAGGGCGGGGAAGAGGATAGAGAGAGGGCAGGGAAGAGGATAGAGAGAGGGCGGGGGAGAGGATAGAGAGAGGGCGGGGAAGAGGATAGAGAGAGGGTGGGGAAGAGGATAGAGAGAGGGCAGGGAAGAGGATAGAGAGAGGGCGGGCGAGAGGATAGAGAGGGAGGGGGAGAGGATAGAGAGTGAGGGGGATAGGATAGAGAGGAAGGATAGAGAGAGGGGGAGATTATAGAGAGAAGAAGGGGGAGAGGAAAGAGGCAGGGGGAGAGGATAGAGAGAGGGAGGGGGAGAGGATAGAGAGAAGGGGGAGAGGATAGAGAGAGGGAGGGGGAGATGAATGAGGGAGGGAGGGGGAGAGGATAGAGAGAGGGAGGGGAAAGAGGGAAGGGGATAAGAAAGGGGGAGGGAGGGGAAGAGGCTAGAGAGAGGGAGAGGAGAGGAGAGAGAGAGAGAGAGGGAGAGGAGAGAGGGAGGGGGAGAGGAGAGAGGGAGGGGGAGAGGAAGGAGAGAGGGAGGGGGAGAGGAATGAGAGATGGCAGGGAAGAGGGAAGAGGGAGGGGAGAGTAAAATGTGGACAGAGAGAGGGGGGAGAGAGGACAGAGGGGTAAGGGAGGAGTGGGGACATGGGAGGGGGGTATGATGGAGAGAGAGGAGGGGGGAGGGAGGAAAGGAGAGAAAGCAAGAGGTGATGGAAATAATGGTGGGGAGGGGGATAAAAGGGTTAGAGGGCAGAGGGAGGGGGAATAGAGGGGAGGGTAGGAGGTAGAAGCAGAAGAGGGGGAGGGGCTAATGTGATAATTAGAATATGTGGGCAGTGCCGTCCACGACCTGACGGGATTGGGGGGGTTGCTGGCAGGGGTGGATTGTTTGCCACACACCCTCAAACAAAATATCAGCCACCACTGATTGCATATATATATATATATATAGGGGTGTTCGGAGATACTCCTCCTGCCATCCAGACACATCTGATCTAACCTACACTGCAAGTGAGACTGATACACCTTGCTTCTCCTCCATACACATTGCTGGGAATTGTAGTCCTTCTCTATCACACACAGCCTCTACTCACCGTGTGTGCACTTCTTCCAGGGCTCCCGAGTCCTGCTACCTCCGCCCGGCGCCCGCAGGTCCTGTTCCGTTTATCAGCAGCACTTGATGTGATGTGTCGGGCAGAGAAGAAGACTCCGCCTGACACAAGACTTTGACAGAGACGCGGCTTTGGGGAACTACAGGAACCATACCCTGTATCTGAAACTGTGTCCGTCCAGCGGGAAGGGGGGGCGGCCGCGGGTGGCAGGGCTTCCAGCTGCTGGACGGATACAGATACAGGGCATGGTTCCAGTAATTTTTCCCCGCTGCAGCGATCCCCCCCCACACCTGTCGGACCCAGGGACAGCGCGGGTCCATCAGCTGCCAGTGCTCCAGTTCTTTGAGTAGGCAAATTAATTCCCTGCTCTGATCATCCAGACGACGGCGGCATTCCTTTTGTTCCCCTCTGATCGGCAGTGCTCGCCCCCCCCAGGATCCCAGGTAGCCCTTCTCGCCAGCCCTCAAAATAAACTCGCAAAATGCGAGTGGGCGAGTGTATTTTTGAGGGCTGATTTATGTGTTATATGTACTACGTACACCCATCCATCGGTCTAATTGACTGTGAGGTGATCTGAAGGGATTTGAGTGTGCTCGCTGCATATTGGAATCAAGTTGTGCTTTATTCACCCATCACTTAACCGTTACCCACCCCTCACCCACCCGTCACTCACCCGTCATTCACTCGTCACTCACTCGTCGCCCACCCGTCACTCGCCAGATCGGCTATCTCCGAGTATCAGGGTGCAGAGAGCAGAGCCCGCGCTACAGGAAGCATGCGGCTGTATCAGAGAGCACAGCCGATGCTTCCTGTATCGCTTGTCACAGGTGGAGTGCATTTGGTATCATAGAGACAGGGGCGGCGCTATACTGGAAACATTGGCTCTGCTCTCTACTGCAGCCGCATGCTTCCTGTAGCGCAAGCTCTGCTCTCTGAGCACATCAGTGAGTATTAACTCTCCTTTCAATACATGGCAGTGTGCCCACTATACCAGGCAGTGTGCCCGCCACCATACCAGGCAGTGGGCCCGCCACCATACCAGGCAGTGTGCTCACCACTATACCAGGCAGTGTGCCTGCCACTATACCAGGCAGTGTGCCCGCCACTATACCAGGCAGTGTGCCCGCCACTACACCAGGCAGTGTGCCCGCCACTATATCAGACCAGTGCAACCACCAGTATACCCACCACTGTACCCACCAGTATACCTACCGCTGTACCCACCAGTGTACCCACCACTGTACTAGCCAGGGTGCCCACCATTTTACCAGCCAGTGTACCCACCACTGTACCAGCCAGTACCCACCACTGTACCAGCCAGTGAACCCGCAACTGCACCAGCCAGTGTACCTGCAACTGTACCAGCCAGTGTACCCACCAGTGTACCAGCCAGTGTACTCACAACTGTACCAGCCAGTGTACCCACCAGTGTACCCACCACATACCAGCCAGTACCCGCAATTGTACCAGCCAGTGTACTCGCAACTGTACCAGCCAGTGTACCCACCAGTGTACTAGCCAGTACCCACCACTGTACCAGCCAGTGTACCTGCAAAAGTACCAGCCATTGTACGAGCCAGTGTACCCTCTAGTGTACTCACCAGTGTACCAGCCAGTGTACCCACAACTGTACCAGCCAGTGTACTCACCAGTGTGTACCAGCCAGTGTACTCACCAGTGTATCCACCACTGATATCTGCCAGCAGTACCTGCCAGTGATAACCGCCAGCAGTACCCACCAGTGATACCTGCCAGAAGTACCTGCCAGTGATACCCGCCAGCAGTACCCACCAGTGATACCCGCCAGCGATACCCACCAGTGATATCTGCCTGCAGTACCCACCAGCAGTACCTGCCAGCCATACTCACCCAGGGGGAACGCAAGCAACAGATGCCAGCCTTAACCATCTGGGGGACAGCAGCAGCCTGCAGGAATCGTGAGGAGGAAGCAGGGCTGGACTGGGACAGAAATTTGGCCCTGGACTTCATCCAGACTGGCCCACTTTGACAGGTCTCTCCCATGGCTGCCGGGCAACTCCCGCACACCCCCCGGCCACCCTTCACTAGCCACTAGCCATTCTACTTTATTAGAGTAGAACGGCTGGTACCAGTGGGGAAGCTATACATTATTTCACCTGGGGCAAAGAATCGGTTCCATGGACCCCTTATGGGACAAGATTAGGCAGAAGTGAGAAACTCCCAGGCCATAGCTGTTGAGTCAGCTGTCTGTCCCCTCCCCCTTGCTCCTCTGTCGTCGTCCCTGCTCCTCTGGTCCTCCCCCTGCTCCTCTGGTCCTCCCCCTGCTTCTCTGTTCCCCCCAGGTGAGCGCTATGGGAAGGGAGAGACAGAGGAGCAGAGGGGGGCGGCAGTCTGCTGTCACTGAAGCCGGCCCACTGAGCTATCGGCCCACCGGGAAACTCCCTGTAGTCCCAATGGCCAGTCCATCCCTGGGAGGAAGTGAAGAAAAAGGTCAGTTTTTAATTCAAATTAAACAGTAATGGGCATATCTGTTCTCTACACTAGCTACACTGGGCTGCCTTCAAACTGATCCGCAGGTGAAGTGCAGTGCACCTGCGGGTTACCTGCACAGAGCCATAGACTTCTTATTGCCTGCAGTTTTGGTGTGCTTTCAGAAAGTGCACCATGCCTGCAGGATATAATAGATTTGTACGGCAAAGTGCAAGTAACCCGCAGGAAAGCCACAGGTGCACTGCACTGTACCCACGGTGCCGGTAAACCGCAGCACATCACTGTGATAGCAGCCTTAGGTCCTTTTCACGCGATCGGTCCGATCTGGTCAATCTATCTGTTTTTCAAGCAGACCCAGTCGGACCCTCCATTCACCTCTATGGAGCAACAGATGTAAACAGACTTATGCCTGTTTACACCCGCCTACCTCCAATGCAATCCATTAAAAAAAACAGAAAGGTATCATACCTCTCAACTCTCTGAGATGGGAGCGAGGGACACTTATTAGCAAAAATATGTAGGCATCGGACACACCCCCTGCCACGCCCCCTTAAAGGAGAATTATACAAAAAAAAATGATAGTTAAACCCACAAGTGCTTTTTCTACCACTACTATTCCTTTATATTGGCTTTTGAAATTTACAAATGCAACAATTTAGAAATTGGATGAACGGTTTAGCACTGGTAAACACTTTTTTATAGATAAAAATTTCATTTTATATACAGGTATATACATTGTATGAAAATGAGGGACAAATGAGGAGGAAAGGACAGAGGGACTTTGATCCAAATGAGGGCCAGTCCCTCAAAATCAGGGACATTCGGGAGCTACAGTAGGTGTTTGTGATATTGTGTTTTTAGCACGACAGCATCGCGCTGATTCTCGGCGACATGGTTCCCGAGATCTCGCACTCACTGGAATAGTGACAGCACATCCCAGCAAGCACGTCATAGAAGCGACGGGAGATCCGACTTGGATTCCCGCCAATTCTACACGTGTGCAGCGTTTGTTATGAATCCTGAGGGGGAAGTCCCCGCCGGATTTTAAATAAATATCCGGCATGGGTTCCCCCTCAGGAGCATACCGGGCCCTTAGGTCTGTTATGGGTTGTAAGGAGAGCCCCCCCTACACTGAAAAAAACGGCGTAGGAGGTCCCCCTACAATCCATACCAGACCCGTATCCAAAGCACGCTACCCGGCCGGCCAGGAAGGGAGTGGGGACGAGCGAGCGCCCCCCCCCCTCCTGAGCCGTACCAGGCTGCATGCGCTCAACATGGGGGGGTTGGGTGCTCTGGGGCAGGGGGGCGCACTGCGGCCCCCCCACCTCAGAGCACCCTGTCCCCATGTTGATGAGGACAGGGCCCCTTCCCGACAACCCTGGCCGTTGGTTGTCGGGGTATGCGGGCGGGAGGCTTATCGGAATCTGGGAGCCCTCTTTAATAAGGGGGCCCCCAGATACCGGCCCCCCACCCTAAGTGAATGGATATGGGGTACATCGTACCCCTAACCATTCACCTGTAGGAAAAATGTCAAAGTTAATAAACACACCACACAAGGGTTTTTAAAATAATTTATTTTTCTGCTCCGGAGGCTCCCCCTGTCTTCTTTATTAGCTCTTTTACCAGGGGGAGCTTCTTCTTTGACGTCTTCGGGTGGGTGGGGGCCGCCGTCTGGTTCTCTTCCACCGCCGGGGGGGTCGCTTTTAAAAAAGCCCCCACCCCCCGGCGGGTTTCCTCCGGCGTCTTCGGCGGGGGGGCTTCTTCTTCCGCTATCCCGACGGGTCTTCTCCGCTATCTGGGGGTCTCCTTCTATGTTCGCCGCTCTCCGCTGTTGACTCGGCGCACCCCGGTTCTTCCTCTCACTGTCCGGTGCCTTCTTCTTCCGTGCTGTACGTCTTCTTCTCCTTCCGTGCTGTGAGTTCTTCTTCCGTGCTGTGACGTCATGTTCTTCACTTCTCTTCTTCTCCCGATGTTGACACGTCGCCTTTCCTCGCTGCAATGACGGGTGCGCGGCTTGCATCGGATTTATATATACCTCACAATCCCATCATGCTCTGGTACCTACCCATGTGATACCTACCCACGTGGGTAGGTATCACATGGGTAGGTACAGAGCATGATGGGACTGTGAGGCCTATATAGGTCCGATGAAAGCAGCGCACCTGCCATTTCAGCGAGAAGAGCCGGTGTGTCAACATCTGAAGAAGTGAAGAAGATGACGTCACAGCCCGGAAGAAGAAGAATACGTCACAGCACGGAAGAAGAAGATAGACGTTCAGTGCTGAAGGAGAAGGCACCGGACAGCTGGAGGAAGAACCGGGGTGCGCCGAGTCAACAGCGGAGAGCGGCGAACATAGAAGAAGACCCCCAGAGAGTGAAGAAGACCCCCCGGATAGCCGAAGAAGACCCCCCCGGATAGCGGAAGAAGAAGCACACCACCCCCCGCCGAAGACGTCGGAGGAAACCCGCCGAGGAGTGGGCGCTTTTATAAAAGCGACCCCCCCCCGGCGGTGGAAGAGAACCAGACGGCGGCGAAGAGCGGCCCCCACCCGAAGACGTCAAAGAAGAAGCCCCCCCTGGTAAACAGAGCTAAAGAAGACAGGGACGGCCTCCGGAGCAGACTAATAAATTATTTTAAAAACTCGTGTGGTGTGTTTATTGACTTTAACATTTTTCCTCCAGGTGAATGGGTAGGGGTACGATGTACCCCATATCCATTCACTTAGGGTGGGGGGCCGGTATCTGGGGGCCCTCTTATTAAAGGGGGCTCCCAGATTCCGATAAGCCTCCCGCCCGCATACCCCGACAACCAACGGCCAGGGTTGTCGGGAAGGGGCCCTGTCCTCATCAACATGGGGACAGGGTGCTCTGGGGTGGGGGGGCCCCGCAGTGCGCCCCCCTGCCCCAGAGCACCCAACCCCCCCATGTTGAGGGCATGCAGCCTGGTACGGCTCAGGAGGGGGGGGCGCTCGCTCGTCCCCACTCCTTTCCTGGCCGGCCGGGTAGCGTGCTTTGGATACGGGTCTGGTATGGATTGTAGGGGGGGCTCTCCTTACAACCCATAACAGACCTAAGGGCCCGGTATGCTCCTGAGGGGGGAACCCATGCCGGATTTTTATTTAAAATCCGGCGGGGACTTCCCCCTCAGGATTCATAACAAACGCCGCACACGTGTAGAATTGGCCGGAATCCAAGTCGGATCTCCCGTCGCTTCTATGACGGCTTTGTCTCGGCTTTGGCTCGGCGCTGGCTCCCGCGATGGGGCTCGTAGGTGCTCAATCTCGCCGAGAAAGGGAGCGAGATTGACACAATATCGCGTGCACCTACTGTATGGTGTATCGGTCCCCTTCCGCCTGGGCAGATCGGAGGGTCCATAGAGTATAGCAGGCTGTGTTGGTCCCCCCCCCCCACAGCATTGCCAGCTTCCCTCCTCTTCTGCCAGCTGCTACAGGGGATGTTTCAAGATGGAGATCAGGGAAGGGGCAGTAAATATGTCAATTACCGGCCCTTCCTTTTCTGGATATACACCGTGAATGAACACTAGCCGCTCGGCACAGAGCGCTTCCCATTTATTCATTGTCCAATGCAGCTGAGACTACAAAGAAAGGGTTGGGCATTTCTATCCTCAGTCCCTATCTCTGTCTCAAAAGTAAGAGATCTGTTAGACCCCTGATATTTCACCAAAGCCCCCCTGAAAGGGCAGCTAAAAAAATTATAGAAAATTAAATTAAATTTAAAAAAAGAAAGTGTTAGCATTTTTTTTTAATAAATAAAAATGTACTTGTAAAAAATAATACATTGATAAAAGTAAAAAACTATAGACACCATCCACTGGCCTAATGACACTGTCCTCTGTCCCCTCCTCAAAACCTTTGTGCAAGAAAAAAAAATAGAAAATTAAATTGTGTAGAATGATAAAAGTAAGAAACTACTGACACCGTCCACTGCTCCACTGACACTGTCCACTGCTCTACTGACACTGTCCACTGCTCCACTGACACCACCCACTGCTCCACTGACACCTTCCACTGATCTAGGCTTAGTTTATATTTTTACAGTGACATCTTTGTAAGTATTCTTTACTATTTTAGTTAGGGCCAGGCCTTGCTAGTAAATTTCTTTGTGAAATGAAAGGGTGCTGAACCCCAGTGATATTTGATCTCTTTTCTGTTGTTCAGGTAGATCGCCATCTCTTGCCTACCCCTACCCTGTATTCAAGTTCTGTCATTTAACTCAATGATGGCAAATGTATCCAAAACAGCAAAAGAAACGAAGTCATGGTGAAGTGTCTCGGAATTTCTGTGGAAAGTTTACAGATCTATACTTCTTTGTGGAAAATGATTCCAAGCCTCTCTTTCTAATATGCAAGGAAACAGTTGCAATTGTGAAGGAATATAATTTTAGAAGACATTATTAAGCAAGACATGCAAATAATTTTGAATCTCTTCAGGGCCAATTGTGAACAGACAAGATAAACTTACTGAAAAAGTCACTGAAATCACAACAGTCTGTATTTAAGAGAGTGGTAGATGATGACAACAGCGTTGTAAAAGCAAGTTTTGCAATTGCTGAAATTATTGTGAAAAAAACAAATAGCTAAATTCAGGTACGGTGTCGCATCTTTCAGGCGGCGTAGCGTATCGTATTTACGCTATGCCGCCGTAAGTCAGAGAGGCAAGTGCTGTATTCACAAAGCACTTGCCTCCTAAGTTATGGCGGCGTAGCGTAAATGGGGCCGGTGTAAGCGCGCCTAATTCAAATGAGGATGAGGGGGCGTGTTTTATGTAAATGGGTGGTGACGTTTTTTACAAACGGCGCATGCGTCGTCCGTGTACATATCCCAGTATTGCATTGCTCCAAAGTACGCCGCAAGGACGTATTGGTTTCGCCATGAACGTAAATTACGTCCAGCCCCATTCACGGACGTCTTACGCAAACGGTGTAAAATTTTCAAATTTGACGCGGGAACGACGGCCATACTTAACATTGGCTAGGCCACCTAGGGGGCAGCTTTATCTTTACGCCGGCGTACCTCTTACAGGAACGGCGTATCTTTACTGCGACGGGTGAACGTACGTTCATGAATCGGCGTATCTAGTCATTTGCATATTCTATGAACTCAACGGAAGCGCCACCTATCGGCCAGGGTAAATATTGCACCCTAAGATACGACGGCGTAGGAGACTTATGCCGCTCGTATCTTAACCTAATTTAAGCGTATCTGGTTTCCAGAATACGCTTAAATTTAGGACAGCGTAGATTCAGAGTTACGACAGCGTATCTACTGATACGCCGGCGTAAAGCTTTCTGAATCCAGCTAAAAGTCTTTTTCGGATGGAGAATTCCCAAAGAGTGTATTTTAGCAGCTGTGGAATGCGTGTGCCTTAAGAAGATTGATGCCTTCAAAAAAAATAAGCCTATCTAGACATACAGTCACACGAAGAGTAGAGGAATTAGCTGAAAATGTAGAAGAAACCTTGGTGAAGAAACTTAAAAGGTTCTTATGTTATTCTTTAGCCCTGTATGAAAGCACTGAACTAACAGACACTGCTCAGTTAGCTATTTTCATTCGTGGAGTGAACGACAATTTAGAAGCGTTGGAAGAATTTTTAGCACTGTGTTCACTGAAAGGGACTACGAGGGGAGTCAATATATTCAATGCAACAAAAGCTATCCTCCAAATATATCATCTAAAAACAAATAAGTACAGTGCTAAAAAATATATTATTGACCACCAAAAACAACTAGAAAGTAGATTGATGAAGTGAACCGTGACATAAATGAAATGAAAATAAAACTAAAAATAGTCCAAAAGAACGTAATCCACATCCAAAACGAATAGATGTAAAAAAAGTTCATGGATAATAATCATACATAGATAAATTGAAATAGAGATCCTCCACCGAAAGGAACACCTGATTGATGAAAATGTAGTCTCCTTATCAGATGCAAAGACCGGTTTTGCAGCGGTCTCATAGGGCTCAGGGATGTTTTAAAGTCTTCCCAATAAGACTACTTCTAAAGCTGGGAAATGTAGGACCAATTCTGAACTGTATACGTTCCATCAAGTGAGTACCGATTCAAACTCCCATGTAATGAAAAATAATGGGAAACCACATAGTGTAATACCGCTTTGAATGAGGTTTAAAAGGGTAAGAGTTGCACTTACACTTAGGTGGGTAATACAGCACGATATTGGGTGAAATGGATTGGCGTCTCCTCTGATCTTCCTCCGTCTGCTCAGTTTCGTCGCCGCGTATCTCCGTGTAGTGCGTGATGACGTCACCCAGCTAGGCCACACCTACGCGTTTCATCACAAACAGGACGTCGTCTGGGATAGGCTGCTGGGTGTGCGTCATTACTCAATCCCTTAAATAGCCCTAAGACTCCATTTTGATTAAGGGCAATTACACAGGGACTATGGGAAAAGACAAGCGGACGTCCACGTATTGACGTGCGACGTATAGGAAGTGTAGCAGACTAGGAAGAAATGTAAGCAGTTAACTGCCATCTTGTGGAAAAAAAGGAGAACTGCATGCAACGGAACTTAGGCAATAACAGAGAAGAGCCACCATACCAACACCACAGCATAAAAAAAAGCATTCACAATTTAATATAAAAACTAATAAAACATTAAAAAAATTATTTAATTTAAAATATTAAAAATGGCACAAAAAGATAAAATAGATGGGATAAGTAAATATTGATCAGATGACAAAAATTACTTAAAGCAAATGTGACACACGGGACATAGCCTAAGCATTATTTAAAAAACAATTGATGTCCCAATCTACATTTAACCCATACGGAATAAAGGACTTCATGTTAAAAATCCATCGAGTCTCGAGTTTGGAGATGGAACAAATCTTGTTAGTACCCCTCCAATGTGGGCATCATTTTTCAATGGGTAGAAAAAGGGTCCCCTTGATATCCTTAGCGTGATATGTCGCATAGTGTTTGGACAGGTTATGCTTGGGAAAATCCCGTCTCACATTGCCCACATGCTCCTCTAATCTAATATTAACAGCTCTTTTAGTCCGACCAATATATTGCCTTGAACATGGACATTGTATAAGATATACAACGTGTTCACTAGAGCAAGTAATAAAGGAATCTATATTGTATGTTTTTTTAGTCTGGGTGGACTGAAAGGATAAAAGTTTCCGCTCTTGGAATGCATTTATCTTGCAGATATTGCACTTACGACAAGGGAAGAAACCTTTCATATATTGAAAGAAATGTACAATATTAGGGGGATCAATAACATTAGGAGCAATTTTGTGGCGCAGAGAAGGTGCACCCCTGAAAATAACTGATGGTCGATCAGGGATGTTAGGGCCCAGGACTCGGTCGTTCTTCAGAACATTCCAGTGTCTCTTTAAAATCTTTTTCACTGCTGATTTGAATAGCCAGTAATCATAGCATATCCAAAAAAATATCAGCTTAGTAGCCAAGATCTAGTAGTAGTGGTGACAGATGGAGCCCCGAGTATGATTGGCATAAATTCTGGATTTGTGGCTTTTTTAAGAGAAGAATCAAATTCTCAAACTTTCATCTCTTATCACTGCATCATTCATCAAGAAAATCTGTGTGCAAATCCCTAGGATTTTATTTTTTTAGAAATTCTTTATTTTCTTAAGTTTCTCAACATTGTTTCAAATAATCATACATATCTTAGTTCCACATTTATATTACATATCATTAATTGTATGCATCCTATTACAGCTTAATTTCTTATAGTCTCCACTTTCCCTTTCTTCCCCACCCCACAAAAAAAATAAAAAAGAGTTCCCAACCCTTAGCCATGTCCGCTTCCCTCCCCCCTGCCCCTGGTCGCCACTTTTCATCGCTCGCCTACCCTTATCTTTCCCTATATGTCATGTAGGGGGCCCATGTCTTACGATTCCTCCCATCTTGATCTTTCATTGACAGAGTGAGATTCTCCATTTGCTGGATTTCTGCGATTCTTGCAAGCCATTGCGCTTTTGATGGGGGACTTTCACTTTTCCACAGGACAGGAATACACACCCTTGCTGCCACCAACAGATGTCTCAATAGAGATTTTTTATATTTTTCCGCTGAAATATGAATATCAAACAGTAGGAATGCCGCCGGATTATCTCCTAGCCGCATTCCTACTATTAGTTCAATTGTTTCGTCTACCATTCTCCAAAACTCCTTCATTTTCTTGCATTCCCAGAAAATGTGCAGTATGATTCCTTCAGCTTCCTTACATCTCCAACACATTTCTGAAATTTGTGGGTATATCTGATGTAGTTTTGTTGGTGTTCTATACCATCTGGTGAGGATTTTGTATCCCCCTTTCTGGTACTCGCCACTAATGCTTTTTGATTATATATCAGGATCCTGTTTCTCTGTCACTGTGAGAATATCACACCCAGGTCTCTCTCCCACTCCCATAGGAAAGTGAGTTCCTGTGGTGCTTTCATCTCAGTTAATTTAGCATAGAAGTAGGATAATCAATGTTGTAATGGTTCCCCTTTCAAACATAGCTCTTCAAACCCCGTTAGTTGTCTAACTTCCGCGTATATACTTGACTTAGTTCTAATAAATGCGTCTAATTGCATCTTCCTTAAGAAGTCTAATTCTACCATTATCTCTTGGTCTATTTCATTTTTGGACATTAAATGATTATCTTTATGAACAATTCTAGTAAACCCTCTTTGATGTATTGTTCTGAATCTAGAGTCTTTGAGACCTGGCTGAAATTCTGGTGTACCTAGTATCGGGGTCATCGGGCTAGGGTATTTTGAGTTGTTTTTTTTTTTTTAATACTTTTCTAGTTACTAATAGAGTAGCACCTATTGTCAGGTGTTTTCTTACTTCTCTGGGTATCTCTACTTCTGGTATACATACCAGGCCATCTAGTGGTATATCTATTGTTGCTTGCTCTATTCGTATCCACGGTTTCCCTTATCCTGTCTCGCACCATTCTACTATTCTACCCACATGGGAAGCTTCTTGATATCTCACTGGGTCCGGTATCCCAATCCCTCCCTTTTTTTTCGGAAGTGTTAAGATAGTTCTACAAATTCTTGCTGGCTTCCCAGCCCATATGAATCTTAAAAACACTGGCCCGGATTCAGAAAGGAGATACGACGGCGTATCTCCTGATACGCCGTCGTATCTCTGAGTCCGGCCGTCGTATCTATGCGCCTGATTCATAGAATCAGGTTACGCATAGATATCCCTAAGATCCGACAGGTGTAAGTGACTTACACCGTCGGATCTTAGGCTGCAATTCCAGGCCGGCCGCTAGGTGTCGCTTCCGTATTATTACGCGAGGAATATGCAAATAAGGACGAATGAAACTAATGACCACCCGGCGCTTTTTTTTACGTCGTTTGCGTTCGGCTTTTTCCGGCGTATAGTTACCCCTGCTATATGAGGCATAGCTAATGTTAAGTATGGCCGTCGTTCCCGTGCCGAGTTTTGAAATTTTACGTAGTTTGCGTAAGTCATTCGCGAAAACGGATGGACGTAATTTCACGTTCACGTCGAAAGCATGACGAATTGCCGACGTCATTTGGAGCATGCGCACTGGGATTCAGTCGCGGCCAGCGCATATTTATTTCAACCCCCATTGCTTCTGATTTCTTATAGTTTACTTTAAAATTAGAGATTCCTCCATATTCGTGCAATTCGGCTAGCAGTGATGGTAGAGATATACCTGGGGAAGTTACAAAAAAAATTAGATCGTCTGCGTAAGCTGCAAGTTTCTGTTCTTCCTCTTTTATTGGTATACCCTTAATATTTGGGTTTGCCCGTATTTTCCTCAAAAAAAGTTCTATTGTCAAAATAATGGGGGATAACGGGCATCCCTGTCATGTTCCGTTGTGGATAGAGAATGGCTCCGATATTCTTTCCTCTACCTTTACCCTAGCTTTGGCATTCAAATATAATTCACCCCTTCATCCCTACTCCTAGGCCTATGTGTTGCAAAATTTATTTCAGAAACATCCAATCTACTCTATTGAATGCTTTTTCCTCATCCGCGGAAACTAACACCCTTGGTCTCTGCTGTTTTTGCCGCGCTATATAAGTTTTTTCATTCATTCATTCATTCAAGTAAATTGCATTCACCACCCGCTGTGTGTTCTCTCTTCCTTCCCTCTCTGGGATAAACCCAACCTGATCTGGGTGTATTAATCCCGGAATATGATCTAATAGTCTCATCGCAAGAATCTTTGTAAATATTTTAAGATCTACATTACGCAGTGAGATCGGGCGGTATCTAGCACACTGGGAGGGATCTTTCCCTTCTTTAGGGATTACTGTTATATGTGCTAGGAGTGTTTCTTTTTTTGTTTACAAAAGCTTTATTTGGAAGGCAATGACAAGACAGAGAAACTTTGCTTACAATATAAAAGTGTAGAGGGAAATAGTGTTATATAAGGGTTATACAGTTGTTAGGGAGCAGTCATGAGGTCATTAGAGTTACACAGAGTAAAGGGCAAGACTGGACATTCCTTAGTACTGTCAGGTATATATTGTTAATACATATTAGCGTCTCGTGGTAGCAACCAGTATTTCCATTTATCGCTGTGTGTTTGCATACTGTCTGACAGGGTGTGATATATTCTCTCTGACAGATTAAGTGCGTCCATTCTGGATATGACTTGAGGCCATGGTAGGTTATCAGTTTTCCAATTACATGCAATCATCCACTGGATAGATCCAATGAGTGAGTGGAGCAATCTATTACAGGGTTGAGGGACGTTGGGGGCATCTGCAAATAGTAAACAGGTCAAGGGTGAAAGAGTGATACTACATCCTGAGGAGGACTCTAGTCTGTTAATGGCCGCTTGCCAGATGGATTTTAGAAGATCACAGCTCCAGAATATATGGATGTAAGAGCCCTCTTCAGGACGCTAGGAGTGTTTCTATTGGCATATCTTTGCCTTCTCGCAATGAGTTGTAGGCCGCTATGAATTTCGGAGCCAGTTTCTCACTGAACACTCTATAATATGACAGGGTATACCCGTCTGGCCCCGATGCCTTCCCAACCTTCAAAAAGTTCCAATGCCTTCTTGAACTCATCTATGCTGATTGGGACATCTAGTTCTCTTATTATGTCTTCAGAGAGTCTAGGCATTTCTGTTTTTCTAATATATCTCATTGATTCCTCCTATTTCTCTTGAGCTTTCTCTGGGGTAGGTTTCCCTTGTAGTTGATATAGGATCTCGTAATACTCCTTAAAAGCTTGTGCAATTTTCTGAGGAGTATTGACTATTCCATCTGTTTGCATTTTAATTTGTTTAATCTGACATTGCATTTTTTGTTCTTTAAGGGCATTTGCTAACATTCTCCCAGGTTTGTTCCCAAATTCGTAAAACATCCATCTGCCCCTTGTTAGTTTAGCTTTTGCTTTGTCAGTGAGCAAGAGATTGAGTTTTTCACGTAGACCTTCTAGTTCATGTCCTATAGCCTCAGCCTGTGATTTTTTATGAATTAATTCTAGCTCCATAATCCGTTTAAGCATTGTATCTATCTGTTCATTTAGTTTCCGTTTTCTATGAGCTCTCATCGATATAAACAGACCTCTCATTACACATTTGTGTGTTTCCCAAATACCAAAGGGCGTTACTTCGCTTGTCTCGTTAATTTAAAAAAAGGAGTCTAATTGCTGTCTCAGTTTTCTTTCGTATTCCTCCTCTTTTATAAGTGTTTCGTTAATCTTCCAGTGCCATTCTTAAGCCTCTTTTCTTCCTATCTCAACCGTACAACTTGTGGGTGCGTGGTCTGAGAGCGTAAAAGATCCTATATATCTACACTTTTTAATGATGTATTCATGTTTTGAGATATTAAAACATAATCAATTCTAGTGTATGTTTTATATTTTGCAGAGAAGAACGTGTAGTCTCTGTCCTTAGCGTGAATAGCCCTCCAACTGTCTATTACTTGTAAATCTTGTAGGAGTTTCTTTGCTTTCCTCAGTCTGACATACGATAGATGGGAAGCACCCTTCGATGAGTCCATCAATGGGTCCAAGACCACGTTAAGGTCACCCCCTATCACCAAGACACCCTCTTTATGTTGTTTCACCATCTGTAAGTATAATTCCAAAGAGTTTACTTGCTCTGTGTTTGGTAGGTATAAATTTACCAATGTGACCTTCTGATGGCCCAGGATACCTTTACTATCAAAAAGCGTCCTTTGTTGTCCGTAATCACCCCAGATTCTGTCCATGGTATCTGTTTGGCAATTATAATAGAGACCCCACTACTCTTTGCTGTCTGTGATGTACTATGATATACTGTCGGAAATCTATGATCTGTTAATCTTGGAATCCTATTCCTTTTAAAATGCGTCTCTTGTAAGAAGATCACTTGAGACTTGGATCTCCCTAGCTCAGTCAACAGTCTTATCCATTTTTCTGGGATATTCAGTCCTCTGGTATTATACGACATAAACGTTATGTCCGTCATTTTCCTTTTCTCTATCGTAAACTACTTCGGTGACAAAAAAAGGGAAGGGGGGGGGAACAGGCAGAGACCTACAGGCCGCCGGGAAGGAAAAAAAAATCCCCCTCCCAGAAAGCCTGTGATCTCTGGTTAGATAGATGTCTGGATACGACCTCTATCAAAAAAAAAAAAACGAACACCCCAGGAGAGGTGTTTATTGTGGGGGGTTGTGATTGAGCAGACCAGAGTCTACACCGAGCGATCCTCCTCCTTACACTCCAATTGTATCAATATGATGTAAATGCATTATCTTCTCTCCCCCCCGCCCCACCCCCTCCCAAAAAAAAAGGGTTTACCAAAATAATTTAAATATTGCATCTTCGACACCTCACGCTATGAACCCATGGAAACATAAATGTATACATCCTATTTTCCCATCATCTCTTTAAGCATTATAGTTACACATTGTCATTATCATATACATTAATCGGATATATTTATACACTATCCATAGTCATAAATCATATTTATTAAACCTCTAAATACCCTCGGCTCTATTTCTTATTGTATGACTATCGTTTCATAGGAGGAAACTCGAAAGGGTAAAATAAAAAAAAAAATGTTTTTCTTTTTCTTTTCCCTCCTTCTCCCTTCCCCAAAATAATTTAAATATTGCATCTTCAACACCTCACGCTATAAACCCATGAAAACATAAATGTATACATCCTATTTTCTCAACCTCTCTTTTACACATTACCGTTACACGTTGTAATCATATACATTAATCAGATCCTGTATATTTATTCAAATATCCATAGTCATAAATCATATTTATTAAACCTCTAGATACCCTCCTCTCTATTTCTTATTGTATGACTGTTGTTTCATAGGATGGAAACTCGAAAGGGAAAAAAAAAAAAAAGCAAATTAAATAAAGACGGGAAAAAAAAAGAAAAGGGGAAGGATCCTCTCTTTTCCCCCTTTGACCAATTAACTCAGCGGTCATATTCGATTATCCCCCGTATTCCGTTCACCCTTTACTACTGTATTCTTTATATCTTCTATATTTACTAGTGAGGTACTGCCCATCCTAATAAAAAAAATAAAAAATGAACCTAGGGCCAGATTCACATACCTTTGTGGCGGCGTAACGTATCCCGTTTATGTTACACTGCCGCAAGTTTTCAGCGTAAGTGCTTGATTCACAAAGCACTTGCCTGTAAACTTGCGGCGGCGTAGCGTAAAGCCGTCCGGCGCAAGCCCGCCTAATTCAAATGGGGCGTGTACCATTTAAATTAGGCGCGTTCCCGCGCCGAACGTACTGCGCATGCTCCGTTTTGAAATTTCCCGCCGTGCTTTGCGCGAAATGACGTCCCCCCGACGTAATGTTTTGAACGGTGACGTGCGTTACGTCCTTTCGTATTCCAGGACGACTTACGCAAAAAAAAAAAAATTGAAATTCGATGGGGGAACGACGGCCATACTTTAACATGGGCTGTCTATTTTTACACCACCTAAATAGCAGCCATAACTTTGCGACGGGAAACGCCGACTAGCGACGACGTAATAGAATGCGACGAACGCGCGTACCTTCGTGGATCGCCGTAAACAGCTAATTTGCATACCCGACACGGAAAACTACGCAAACTGTTGTAAACACACACTAGGTGAAGCCTAACACGTTCAGTGCCCCCTGTGGTTAACTCCCAAACTGCAACTGTCATTTTCACAATAAAGAATGCAATTTAAATGCATTTTTTGCTGTGAAAATGACAATGGTCCCAAAAATGTGTCAAAATTGTCCGAAGTGTCCGACATAACATTATGGCGGACACTTCGGACAATTTTGACACATTTTTGCAGTCACGAAAAAAATCGCTGATCGCCGCCATTAGTAGTAAAAAAAAAAAAATTAATAAAAATGCAATAAAAAGATCCCCTATTTTGTAAACGCTATCAATTTTGCGCAAACCAATCGATAAATGCTTATTGTGATTTTTTTTACCAAAAATAGGTAGAAGAATACGTATCGGCTTAAACTGAGGGAAATTTTTTTTTTTATATATATATGTTTTTGGGGTATATTTATTACAGCAAAAAGTAAAAGATGTTGCATTTTTTTCAAAATTGTTGCTCTATTTTTATTTATAGCGCAAAAAATAAAAACCGCAGAGGTGATCAAATACCACCAAAAGAAAGCTCTATTTGTGGGGAAAAAAGGACGCCCATTTTGTTTGGGAGCCACGTCGCACGACCGCGCAATTGTCTGTTAAAGCGACGCAGTGCCGAATCGCAAAACCTGGCCAGGGCATTTAGCTGCCTAAAGGTCCGGGGCTTAAGTGGTTAAAGTATGGCCGTTGTTCCCGCGTCGAATTTCAATTTTTTTTTTGCGTAAGCCGCCAGGGAATACGAAAGGACGTAACGCACGTTGCCGTTCAAAACATTACGTCGGGGCGACGTCATTTCGCGCAAAGCACGGCGGGAAATTTCAAAACGGAGCATGCGCAGTACGTTCAGCACGGGAACGCGCCTAATTTAAATGGTACATGCCCCATTTGAATTAGGCGGGCTTGCGCCGGACAGCTTTACACTACGCCGCCACAAGTTTACAGGCAAGTGCTTTGTGAATTAAGCACTTACGCTGAAAACTTGCGGCGGTGTAACGTAAACGGGAAAAGTTACTCCGCCGCAAGGGTATGTGAATCTGGCCCATTGTTTCTACATACATCACAGTGTCTGACTTTTAAAGTCCCATTCCAGGGGGAACAACTGTTTGTTCTATATTACAGGGATGTGGCCATTACACTGTGTTAAGTGACATGGTGATCACCCCCTTATCTTTCATTCTTCTTCACTAAGCCATCAACTAGTCAGCTCATATTCGTGTAGAATTGAGAACAGGCCCTACGTACTAGCCAATATCTATATCCCCCCTCCCTTTAATTTTGCTGTTTTACAGAAATTAGTGGAATTTATGTTCGATAAAACGGGTATTCCACTGATAGCAGTGGGAGATTTTAACAAAGTTCTTGACAGAGCTTTGGATAGATTTCCCTTGTTACCTGGACTAAATACAGAACGAGAGAGTCGTTTGGCCCAGTTCTTGGAAGAGACAGGGCTAAGGGATATCTGGTGTACCCGCCACCCCCGGATCCGGCAATACTCCTGTTTCTCTAGCTCCCATGCTATTTTATCCAGAATTGATATGGCACTGGGTAATGACCAGGCATTGGACATGGTGAAGGAGAGTATAGCCCAAGAGGGGTTTCAGACCACTCACCGCTAGAGTTAGTAATTAGAAAGGGGGGCAGACCCCTTCCAAGAGAGTGGAAAAATTAGTCCATACTGGCGAACCACAGGAATTGCTGAATAATTTGCAGGAGTATGTCCAAATTAATACAGGTTCGGCGGCGGTTGGAGTGGTCTGGGACTCCCTAAAGGCCTATCTAAGGGGATTGCTGATCCAGAGGGTGGCGAGACTACAAAGGGAATCCAGGACGAGGGAGGTAGACCTCAGAAGCGAAGTGATGTTAGCCGAACAACGATACATTGAGGACCCGTCCTTGAGTAGGCAAAGAGAGTGGTTGGATAAACAGCAGGTCTACAGAATGGCTATTATGAGCAAGGCAGAGAATCACCAAATCTTTCAGAGACAAAGCCAATTTGGTGAAAGGGAGAAAGTGGGACTAGTGCTGTCCCTACTGGTTAGGGCTAACACCCCCTCTTCCAACATTGCGGCAATTAGGGTTCAGGTGAAATTTCCACTGATGGAAAGGAGATAAGGCATACCTTCTATGATTTCTATAAATCCCTGTATAAATCCAGGAGAGGAAATGAAAGCATGGAAGCCTTTTTCCAGGGAATTATAATCCCAACTTTGTCTGAGGAGGACAAAAAAACCTTGGAAGCCCCAGTCACATTAGAGGAAATTCAGTTCGCAGTGGCGGGGATGGCTAGCCATAAATCACCCGGTCCTGACGGGCTCCCAGTAGAGGTATACAAAAGATTTGGTGAAATATTGTTACCAGAACTGCTGAAGACACTGACATGGGCATTCTCTGAAGGACATCTCCCTCATTCTATGGAGGAAGCAACTGTCATTTTAATCCATAAAGAGGGAAAAGACCAACTAGATCCCTCCTCCTATTGCCCAATCTCATTGCTTTGCACGGACGTAAAAATTCTTGCTAAAGTCCTGGCAACTTGCTTAAACGGGTGTATTGAGAACCTTATCCATGTTGACCAGTCAGGTTTTATTCCAAATCGGTCAACAAGCATTAACATAAGAAGGGTCTTTTTAAATACACAGATTCCCACTGATAATGAGGGCTCTAGAGCGCTACTGGCCCTTGATGCCGCTAAGGCATTTGACAGCCTCAAGTGGCCATATCTGTGGAAGGTTCTAGAGAGTTTTGGGTTTGGTCCATCCTTTATTAGGTGGGTCAAACTTTTGTATAGTGAGTCACGAGCAAAAATTTAAATAAATGGCGAAGTTACAGACTTATTTAAGCTGGAGAGGGGAACGAGGCAGGGTTGCCCCCTCTCCCCCCTCCTGTTCGCACTCGCCATGGAACCTCTAGAAATTAAAGCTCGGCTCAATGAGGATATACAGGGGTTCAGAAGGGGTTTGGAGGAAGACAGGATATCGTTATTTGCGGACGATGTCCTGTTCTTCATAGGGGACGTGGATAGCTTGTTGGCTCCAGTGGTTCAAATGGTTAGAGAGTTTGGGCAGTTCTCGGGGTTGACCATCAACTGGGATAAGTCGGCATTGCTTCCAATCGACCTATTGGCCGATCAGACGATTGTCCCAGTTGAAAATTGTAGCAAAATTTAAATACCGTATTTATTGGGGTATAGCGCGCTCCCGCATAAAGCGCGCACCCCTAGAGTTGCAGCGGATTCCTGTGGAAAAAAGTTTTTTTGTACTTATAGTTTTGGTGTCTTGTGCGGCGTCCATCGGCGGCCTCGTCGGGTCCGGCGTCCGTCTGCGGCTTCGGGTGTCCTCTTCGTCGGGTCCGGCGTCCTTCTGCGGCGTCCTCGCGTCCTCCCCGCTCGTTTCCCGCGCCGAGTTTGAATACTGCGCCGACATATACAGAGCGCAGTACACTCGTGTATTGTCGGGCAGGCTCGGCAACTCTCGCGCTGACGTCCTGTACGTCCAGGACGTGAGCGTGGAAGGAGCCGAGACTGCCCGACTATACCCGAGTGTACTGCGCTTTGTATTTGTCGGCGCAGTATTCAAACTCGCCGCGGGAAAGCGGGTATCGGTGTATACCGCACACCCACGATTTTGCCCTGATTTTCAGGGCAAAAAAGTGGAGCAAAAAAAAATTAGGAACAAAGCACTTGCTCCTAATGTTGCGCCAGCGTAACTTAATTTCGTCAGCGTAAGTCAGCGTAAGTGGGTGTGACCTTATTCAAATGATGGTCGGAACGTGGAGTAGTGATATACGCCCGGCGTATCCTGAACAGAGCATGTGCAGTGAAGTGGACGTATGATCGCTCCCCTGTGCGCATGCTCACAACTACACCGGCCCAACTTCCTGGGATACGCCGAGCCTATAAATACGCCCAGACATGCGCCCGTCCGGCACAAAAGTACATCCTGTTCCCCCCCCCCCCTTAGGGAAGGTACTTTTGCAAAGCGATGGCGGCTGCAAATACAGACAAGAAGGATCGGAGGAATAAAAACTTTAGCCTGGAGGAGAGGGCTATTATTGTTGCTGGCATAGTGGCACATGAAAAAGTACCTCCATGGTGCCCTCAGTCACCAGACCAGCAAGGCGAGAAAGAAGGAGATCCTGATGGAGCTCAGCCTGCAGGTCAGTGCCGTGGGCAATGCGACCAGGACCCCCCAGGATATCCAAAAAAAGATCAATGATCTAAAACGTAAAGTCCGTGAAAAGCTACGCAAAAGGAGGCATGCCAGGGGCACGGGAGGAGGACCAGCCTGTACTGTGCGGTTGACCCCGGAGGATGAGATGATCGCCCAATGCCTGCAGCGTGAGCAGGTGGAGGGCATGGAGGAGTTCGACCAGGCCTTGAGGACAGGTAAGTGTGTTTTATCTCCTATACGGTGTGTAGCATGTGAGGGGGTGGAAGGGAACATGTGACAAGTGTGTGGGTCCACCAACATCTGAATGTTTTGTGTCATCCACAGATGTGCTGGAGGGAGCTGGGCCGTCGTCGGCTGCAGGAGGAAGTAGAGGAGGAGCACGGGGACCTGGTGGACACGTTCTATATCCTGGATGAAAATCCCAGCAACCCTGGATCCTCCCATCCCTCCTCCCCCATCATAGGACCCTCACAACCCTCCTCCCCCATCAGGGGACCCTCTCAACCCTCCTCCCCCATCAGTGAACCCTCCCAACCCTCCTCCACCATCAGGGTACCATCCTCACCCTCCTCCTCCATCAGGGGAAGCTCCTCACGGACCTCCCCGTATGCACAGCCCCAAGCCTCTCCTGCCCCCAGGAAGGCCACCAAAAAAAACAGAGGTGTTCCAGAGGCCATTCAGGAAACCCTTGCGAGGGATCAGGCCCGCCAGACCCAGCATGTGGGTGCTGTTGCCCGGGACATGAAGTGTCTCGCAGACAGCCTGGCCTCCTCGGCACAGATACCAGACTGTCTGCAGGATATCAGTGCCAATTGTGCAGCAGTTGTCACCTGTGTTGGGGAGCTGCAGGCCACGACCTCCCGCCTGGTGACTGAGGTCAAGAGCCTCACAGTGGCTGTAAAGGCCAATACGGCAGAGGCGAGGCACATGAGGTGGCAGGAACATCAGACCACTACCCGCCAGCTGCGGATGCAGGCAGAGACCACCGCGGTGCTCACCCGCATATCGGTGGCGTTGGAGGGCAGGCAGCCAGAAACTGCCAGGAGTGGCAGACTTGAGGAGGAGTCTCCTGATGATGCCCCACCCCCACCTGAAGTTGCCCCCAGGCAAGTGAGGAGCCAGAGACATGGCACCAGGCAGAGCCCACGACGGGGCAATTGAGTGGGGTTTTTTTTTTAGGCTCCGGTGAGGAGTTTTATTTTTATTTCAGCTCCGGTGAGGAGCTTTATTTTTATTTCAGCTCTGGTGAGGAGCGTTTTTTTTTTTTTGGAATACTGCACACGATCAATAGTGCAGGCTATAGTGTGACTGGTGTGTGAATGTGGGGGTGACACTCCTGCCAGTAAGGGGTGTCACCCTCTGACCCTCGTTATCCCCACGACCGTGTGAATGTGGTATGAATGGTCAGCGACATAATTGGAGCCTTGGTGCGGCGTTGCTGCTCCCAAGTCCTGCATGGTGGACTTGGGCTAATCCAATGTGATGTGGATGTGGTGTGTGTGAGCTAGGGACCACAGTGATGTGCATGCGTGCATTCTCCTTGTGCCATGATGAATGTGTATGTTTAACGTGCAAACATGCCTACCACGAGGCATCTCCTGACTGCTGTTCCCTCAGCAGACGGGGTAGCCTCGGTTAGGGGGGGACTGTGTGGTTCGCGGGTCAGGTCATCACGTATGTCAATCTCCAGGCCATTTCTCATGGCGTAGTTGTGCAGCATGCAACATGCACCGATGATCTGGCACACAAAGTTTGGGGAATATAACAGGGTACCCCCGGAATTATCCAGGCATTGGAAACGGGACTTCAGGAGGCCAAATGTGCGTTCCACCACTGCACGGGTACGTATGTGTGCAGCATTGTATTTTCTCTCTCCTCTGGTTTCTGGATTCCGGAATGGAGTCATGAGATGGGGCCCAAGTGCATATGCCGCGTCACCTGGAAGGGAAAGGACAGGGGGATGTTAGTCGTGCATGTGCCCCTCGTGATGTCTGCATCATGGGGTCAGACAGTCATGCCTGACTCCCATGTCACTCACCAACCAGCCAGCTGTTCCTGTACACGTTCTGTTCAAATTCTGTTGGGATGTGACTTTGACAGTATATGTAGCTGTCGTGGCTGGACCCTGGGTGTTTGGCACGGACGTGCCATATGAGACATTGGGCATCGGCTATCACCTGTACGTTGATGGAATGCCACTGCTTCTGATTGTGGAATATGTGCTCTGTGGCACAGGGGGGGCCGTAGTGCCACATGGGTGCAATCAATGGCCCCCACGGTGCGTGGGAATCCTGCAATTTCGTAGAAATCCTGCATTGCCTTCTGCCGCAGATGCTCATGGGTGGGTTTGATGATGTGGTGGGACATGCGTATGAGGATTGCGGGGACAACCTGGTGCACGCATCTGCTCATGGAGGATTGTGACATCCCAGACACTACTCCACTTGTACGCTGAAAAGATCCACTTGCAAGGAAATGGAGTGTTGCCAGTACCTTGACCAGTGGCTGCACTGCATGTGAGCGATGTGTCTTGCTGGTGATGTCATCATGCAGGGCTGTGGCTAATTCCAGGATGGCATCAGGGCTGAATCTGAAGATGCGATACACCTCCGATTCCCCCATGCCAAAGACGTTCATGCGCGTTCGGTATATCCTCTCCCGTGCCCTCCTACGTGGCGGTGGGCCCATTAGTAGTGCTAGGACCACGGCTGCCATGTGTTGTCCTGCAAGTGTGGTTGCTCAGCTCGTCCGTAACGGTGCTGCTGAAGCTACTCTCCAGCTGACTTGTGCAAGTCTGGTGCAAAGTTACCCCTGCTTTATGAGGGGTAACTTTAGGCCGGGCATACAACTTCCACGCACCGCACGTAGCCTGCGCCGGACGTGCGTATGTTCGGGAATCGTCATATCTCCCTCATTTGCATATTTGCATACGAAATCAATGGGTGCGCCAGATACGTTCGGCGTAAATATGCGCCTACAATACGCCGGCGGAGAAAAGTTACGTCAGTTGAGAGAAGCCTATTTTCAGGCGTATCCAGTTCTGTGGGTACGGCGCATAGATACGACGGCGCACATTTACACTTATGCGGCGTATAAGTCCTACCTGCATCTGGCCCATAGTTTCCACTGTAGCGCAGGAATAACTACTTTACCCAGTGATTTTAATAATGCCTAAAGTGAAACAATAAAAATTAAATATTCCTTTAAATATCGTGCCTGGGGGTTGTGCTTAGTCTGCCTGTAAAATAGCACATATTTCCTGTGTTTAGAACAGTGCCGAAGCAAAATGAAATTTGTAAAGGAAAAAAATTCATTTAAAACTACTCGCAGCTGTAATATATTGTTGGGTCCCGGCAATATAGATAAACATGCTTAAAGTGAAACAATAAAAATGAAATATTCCTTTAAATATCGTGACTGGGGGTGTCTGTAAAGTAGCACATCTTCCCTGTGTTTAGAACAGCGCTGCAGCAAAATTACATTTGTAAAGAAAATAAAAAATATAAAACGCAAACGCGGCTGTAATGTATTGTTGGGTCCCGGCAATATAGATACAAATCATTGAAAAAAACGACATGCCCCCCCCAGTTCATTACCAGGCCCCTTGGGTCTGGTATGAATATTAAGGGAAACCCTGCACCAAAAAAAAAAAAAAACATTGTGTGAAGGTCCCTCCAAAATCAATACCAGGCAAGGGGACCCCCCCCAAAATCTATACCAGACCCTTATCCGAGCATGCAACCTGGCAGGTCGCAGGAAAAAGGTGGCCACATGCTCTCAACATGGGGAGGGTGTTTTGGGGTCCCCCAAAAAACCTTGTCCCCATGTTGATGGGGACAAGGGCCTCTTCCCCTCAACCCATGCCCGGTGGTTGTGGGGGTCTGCGGGCAGGGGGCTTATCAGAATATGGAAGCCCCCTTTAACAAGGGGACACCCAGATCCCAGCCCCCCCATGTAAACATTGTACCCCTACACATTTACCCAAAAAAGTAATAATGACAGTGGACAGTTTGGGACAATTCCTTTTATTTAAAAAAAAAATGTCCATTTATCTTAGATCACAGTGCCAACGACCCGAGAAAAAAAAACTCTGCCTCGATTGGAGGCTCCCACTGACAGCAGCCTTTTTGCTTTGACAGCTGTTATATAACGGAGGGCGGGGCCACCCACTGACGTCATGCCACATAACGTCAGAGGGGGCCGTTTACATATAACAGCTGTCAAAGCAAAAAGGCGGCAGTCGCGGGGAGGCCTCCCATCGAGGCAGAGTTTTTCCTTTTTTTTTGTTTTTTTTACTCTGTCCATAAATGCTGTGATTGAAGATGGATGGACATCGTGGGACACATTTTTTTTTTAATAAAGGACTTGTCCCAAACTGCCTTCTTTAATCTTTACATTTTTTACACTTTTTTTGTGAATGTATAGGGGTACAATGTACCCGATACCCATTCACATGGGGGGCAGGATCTTGGGGTCCCCTTGTTAAAGGGGGCTTTCAGATTCTGATAAGCCTCCTGCCTACAGTGATGTCATTCAAATACACCAGCAGTTCGATCAGGGTTATTTCTCTCACTATCCACTCCTTCAGTCGATGGAGATCCCAAGAGACTTTGGCACATCTTGTCAAACTCATAGAACCATCTTGATCTTCAGGGTGAGTAAGTGAGTGAGTAACTTGTCGCTATACAAGTTACTCACTCACTTACTCACCCTGAAGATCAAGATGGTTCTATGAGTTTGACAAGATGTGCCAAAGTCTCTTGGGATCTCCATCGACTGAAGGAGTGGATAGTGAGAGAAATAACCCTGATCGAACTGCTGGTGTATTTGAATGACATCACTGTAGGCAGGAGGCTTATCAGAATCTGGAAGCCCCCTTTAACAAGGGGACCCCAAGATCCTGCCCCCCATGTGAATGGGTATCGGGTACATTGTACCCCTATACATTCACAAAAAAAAGTGTCAACAAATGCGAACTTAATCGCCTCAAGGCGCTTAGCATCCAGTGTTGTACAGGTCCTTCAGAAAAGGTGGGTCTTTAGTTTTTTCCTAAAAGCCCGATGGTTTTCTTCCAAGCGGATGGTAGTGGGTAGAGCATTCCAGAGCTGTGGTCCTTAGACTGCAAATCTACGTTCTCCCTTAGATTTGTAGCGGGATTTGGAGAAGGTTTTGGTTGGTTGACCGGAGCACGCGCTTGGTGACGTAGGGTTTTATTTTCTCACTTAAATATTGAGGAGCGTTACCCTGTGTACATTTGTGCATGAGGCAGAGTGTCTTGAATGTCACCCGGTCCTGTACGAGCAGCCAGTGGAGGGACCTCAAGACCGGGGAGATTGGTTCCCATGGCTTTTTACCTGTTACCAGTCTGGCTGCCGTGTTCTGGACGACTTGTAGACGTGAAATCTGGTATTTCGGTAGTCCTAAGTAGAGAGATTTTGCGTAGTCGAGTCGTGAGTTGATGATAGTTCCAACCACTACTGCTGTGTCCTTTTCCGGGATGAAGGGGATGAGTCTACGTAGCATGCGGAGCAGATGATGAGAACCGCTGACGACTGATCCTCTTTGTGCATCCATTGTCATGTCTGAGTCAAAGATGACTCCGAGACTTTTGACTTTATTGCTTGGTGCGATGGTTTATCCGGGGATGGTGGGTGGTGTCTATGTGGTCCTAGAAATGGATTTCCGATTTGCGTGAAGGATGAGTAGTTCTGTTTTGGATCCGTTGAGTTTGAGGGAGCTTTCAGTCATCCAATTGTCGATCAGTGTAAGACATTTTCCTAGCTCATGATATTGGTCTTTTTTGTTGGTGATTCAAAGGTAAAGCTGCGTGTCGCCAGAGGGGTTTTATTATGCCTTGCTTGAGGGTGATCGGAACAATCCCTTCCCTGAACGATTGGTTTATGATGTGCGTTATGGTGGGTGCCAAGATGTCAGTGCATTTTAAGAGTTTTGTAGGAATTATGTCATTTGGTGATGTGTTGTCTCGGAGGCTTCCGATGATGTTTTTAGTGGTGTCGATGGTAATTGGAACCAGCTCGAAATTCGTCGATCGTGGACTATTTATGTTGATCGCTTCTTATTGCTTTATCTGAATGGGGTTGGTGTTTTTTTCCTGTTGAACCGTAGCCCGAATCTTTTCGATTTTGTCAATAAAAAAAGTCAGATAGTTCATTACAGAATTCTTGTGTCTCACTTACAGGGGGCTCCAAGCAGGAGGGGTTAATCGTCTTAGCGACTAGTGTGAAAAGTTCCCATGGATGGTTTAGGGCTTTTGAGATGGTGTTTGCGAAATGTTATTTTTTAGCTTTAAAGATCACTTTGTGGTAATTCTTGGTGAGGGTTTTGTACTTTGTGTGGTTTTCTTTTGATGGGTTTCTCCTCCAGGCTCCTTCAGCTCTTCTGCGTTCTTGTTTCAGTAGAGTGAGAGTGTCGTTAAACCAGCCCAAGTTGTTTTTCCGGCTAAGAGCTCTACGTTTTGGAGTGACTGTGTCTGCTGTTTGTAGTAATGCTTTGTTTAAGGCGTTGAGTGTTTGATCCGTTGAGTGGTTCAGATTTGGTACTTCTATTTTTGTCGCTAGTGTGGTTTTGAAGAGCTCAGAGTGTAGTTTCTTCTGCGATCTTGCCCAGTGTATTGTTGTTGGGAGTTTGGGTTTTTGAAAGATGGTGTCGATGGTTAATATAAATTTGATGGTGTGGTGGTCCGTCCAAGGTAAAGGCCTGTTGTCCAGCTTGTTAAAATTCATGTTTTGTTTGAAGATGAGGTCCAAAATGTGACCTGACGCAGTCTTTATCAGTTGCTGCAGACCAAGTTCTTCGAGTTGGTCGATGCAGGCGGTAGCGATGGGATCCTGGGTTGAGTTAGCCCAGAGGTTGAAATCCCCAAGTAACAGCAGGTTTTTGGTTTTCAGGGTGTACGTCAAGAAGAATTCGGTGAAGGGTGTGAGGAGATGCGTCTTTGGTCCGGGCGGTCTGTAGCATAGTAGTATGTGGACGGTTTCCTCGGGTGTAGTTTGAAGTTGCAGGGTTAGTGTTTCCATAAAGGGCAATGAATTCTGTAGATTTGGTTAGGTGAGAGCGAGGTGGGATTTGTAGATCACTGCAAGGTCTCCTCCTCTTTGTCCTGTTCTATGCTCGGTTAGGATGCAATAGTTCTCGGGCACCAATTCTGCTAGGATGGGATTACAGTCGGTGTTAGCCAACTTTCTGTGATAAAGAGGCAATCTGTGTTGTGTTGGACGATGAAGTCGTGAATTTCCTCTCTGTGCTTGACTGCAGATCTTGTGTTGATCAGGGCGCATTCTAAATGTTGTAGTTGGGTTTGGTTGGCGGTAGATTCTTAGTAGTTGTTCTTTCCGTAGTGTTCTTTGCGTGGAGGTTGGTAGCATTGAGGCCAAATTCCTTAGGCTGCGGAGGGTGTCCGCTGCGTACTTGATGAATGTATGGGGATCCATAATTCCCACTCCTTAGATAGAACATGCTGATCCACTTTGCCCTCGACAGGCAGTGTAGAGCATCTTCTATCCGTGAGGTGGTGAATCTGTCAGGAATTTTCCTCCTGTTGAGGGTGCGGTAGTCAAGGCACATCCTCAGGATACCCTTCTTCTGAACCATCAATATGGGAAAAGCATAAGGACTCCATGACTCTCAGATGATTCCTGTCTTCAGCTGTTCTCCGAGGTCTTTAAAATCACCCAGAGGAATCTGGAACTTCACATGGAAATCATTCTTGAAGAACATTTCCTGCCATCTCAAGAGTTGGGCTTTGGCCGTCTCCATCCAGGTGTGATTGGGGTATTCTTCAGGTAAAATCTCTTTACTGCAATCTCTTCCTCTGCTTCCTCCATCAAATTGGATAGTCTTGGATAGCCTGCTGGTGGCACTGTGGCTCCCAGATCTATGGTCAGTTAGCTCTGACCCAAATTACTATAAGAGCCATTATACTGAGTGTGACGAACCATGGTCCTCAAACAAAACTAGATCTGCCGTCAATGCTTCCTCTGTTCAGAACCAGCACCATCCAAGACTCTCCAGCCCCAGACAACATCTCAGTGTAGAGTGGCAAATATCAAACTGATGTATTTTCATACATGAACACAACAGATATCTCACTTCAAAACACTTCCCTCCCACCCTTGGAAAACACAGATCAGGTGTGTTTAAATTTCTCATCAGTAAACAGTCTTATCAGCAGGAGGGCTAATGGAGGATTCTTCCCTCCCTCTTTCCTCACAGCAAGACACTTACACATCCCGTAATAGTTGAGGCAGACAGCCACAATAGACAATATAATACAATCACACCCCAAACCATCACAGCAAATAGTACACAACAGCATAAGACAGCACACATTATATATACATTTAAACAGCATTGAGTCTGACTAGCACAGATCATAGTGGGTTTCTCATTTACCCTGGGCCCCTATTAGAGAGACAGGGTGATATACACATAAGAGGCGTCGGGGAAGCTGGACAAGGAGCCTTCAGAACTCTCCAGGGCAAGCTGAGTTCCACAAATCCCCGACCCAAAGTCACTCCTGTCACACTGAGTATGAACATGGAGTACATGATCTGATCACTTTGCCATTCTGCTTGTTACCAACAAATAATATTCTCACTGCCGACGTTGAGGAGACTGGCACATTGATGGTTAATGGGCCAAGCGATGGATCGATAATTAGTAGGGATGCCGCGCCGTTAGGTCACACCCTCAGACAAAGTCGGATATGACAAAAGGCGTCAGGACGTGACCTTGCAGTTATTGGAAGTGACGCATGTGTGTCACCAGCTGTGGAGACAACCAGGAGCTACAGTGCTGCTTTTGTAACCGGGGTATGCGGACTGGTGACTACACTATGTTTTACGCTTAATAATTTATACTGCTTGTGAGTGCAACTTAAAGGGGTCGGGATTTGCAAAATAATGTTATGCAGTATCGCCCTATGTGGCTTCTTTGTTTCTATGATTCTGCCAACATGGAGTGGTTTGCAGCCCTAACCAGACTTACTGTGAATGATTGAAAAAAGGGGAGAGTGTCGCCTCTTTTAAAATAGGGGTACAAGGAGTAAAAATTGTGCCTACATCCCATTGAATATAGAAAATGATATGACCACAAATATTTGACAACTTTTAGGTGCTTGGGGCCAATAAAGGTCAATATTTGGGTCAGGGGTTAGGGGGAAGGGGATTTTGGGGGGGACTTTTCGCGGCACTGATACAAACAATCTGGTAAAAGGTATCGATATTTATTTAACAAAGAAAATACAAATATAATACAAAAGAAAATTTAAGAACAATCCCCACATTATACATCAGAAAGTAATTAACAGACTGTGTCTTAGTGGAATCGATGACCTCGACCGGTTTCGCGGTTTTACCGCTTCTTCAGGAGGAGATTATGTTCCAGGTTGGTCATATGGTCAGACGTGGAGCCTGGCAAAGGCCTTCTGTGGCGCGTGGAGGGGGATATTTTTATTTAGACGGGCTCATCAATACATTAATAATACGCAAATTACTGGGGCACAAGGAATAAGGTAGAATCAGCCTTATGTAGTAGCTTTACATTGCCAGGATAAGGGCAATCGCTGTACAGTCGGTCCAACTCGAATGCAAGACATTCACATGTGTCCCCAGAGTTAGCACGGACGCTCACCCAAATATTGACCTTTATTGGCCCCAAGCACCTAAAAGTTGTCAAATATTTGTGGTCATATCATTTTCTTACTGTGAATGATGTTATATTGGATGATTTCAAGGCAGGTTGTTTAAAGCTTTTTGGTGAGTGTAAACCCCTCTGGGGGAGAGTGCCTCACATGGTGTGGACCTGGTTGATTGGTGCACGGAATTCTAACTTTTGCTAGTACCACCTATATTCAGAACTTTATTCACCTTCATCATCCTGCTATCTCGTATAAGAGCTATTCTATTAATGCCAGTCAAGCTGTTATGGACTGCCAGGAGCGCTGCTGTAGCATCTGTTTTGATTAGTGTTTCAGGACTATATGACACCTTCAGGACACCATTTTCTATTTGTTTTATATGTTTTTACTTTTTTCAACAGCTGCTGACACACACAATTTATGTGCTATTTTTGATATAGAGTGTTTTTACTTGTTAAATCATAGTTTGCTTGCCTATATTTAAAATTATAAGTAACCTAGCGCTGAGCAGTGTTAATAGGTCTTTTATACACTTATGCCGCGTACACACGATCAGTCCTTCCGATGAGAACGGACCGATGGACCGTTTTCATCGGTTAACCGATGAAGCTGACTGATGGTCAGTCGCGCCTACACACCATGGGTTAAAAAACCGATCGCGTCAGAACGCGGACACGTAAACCACGTAAAGGGGAAGGTCACATCCAATGGCGCCACCCTTGGGGCTGCTTTTGCTGATTCCGTTTTACCGCGTGTTAGTAAAAGTTTGGTTAGAGCCGATTTGCGCTTTTCAGTCTCCGTGCTTTGCAGTTCATTTTCTTGGGTTCAGTTTGTGCTTGTGGGTTTGTATCTGTTTTTCAGTGCTTGCAGTCAGGTTGTATCTGTTTTGCAGTGCGTTCCTGTCCGCTCGATTTCTGTTTTTCAGTTTGTTCTTTACAGGCCTTGCTGTACTTGGTTGCTTTCTTTTTTAAGTGTTCTACCATCATACAAGTGATGAATATTATGGTAAGTTGTCTCCTTTCACATCACAATCTATATATGTCCTAAATGTATGCGAATGTCTTGTATTTCTTGCATCAATCCCTAATTACCATGATTGTAATATGCTGTGAATGTCCCCTTTGTCCCCATGCATGTTGTAAGCTTTGAATGGTCCTTTTTTGGCCTACATACCCTTCACTAACCTGTCCCTATTCCCTTCACTAACCTGTCCAGCATGCTATCCTAGGCCCAAACACACCTAACCTAGTCTGTTTACAACTTTTTTTTTGTCTGCTCCATTGTAGTTCTGCCCCCCCCCCCTTAAAATGTGTCCCAATTTATTTTTTCTCATTCCATTTTGGCAGAGTGCTAGAGGGTTTTTTTTCTGGGCCCAAACTCAGCTACAAATCCCCCCCGCCTTAAAATGTTTAATGGCCCATCAGAGGGGTGAGGAGTCTGATAAGTGGGCCTATTTTAGTTTTGGCATGAAATTTTCACTCCACTAATAAATGTTATACTGATGTTGGACAAGAATGTCTTTTGTATTGTGATTGCAATGTTTATGTGCCAAAGTACTAGTTTTTATTTTTGTTGGACTCCACAGTTTCCTTCCACGCCACAGGAATAGCAGACTGTGGCCTCCCAATTGGCCCAGCGGTAGGACTTCTCTAACTGCGGAGGGGCAATAGATTGAAAACACGTCCGCATAGTGCCGCCACCCCGTTCGGGTTCATACTATTTAAGCTACAAAGGTTTTTATAGTATTGTGTTGATGGTGTCGGCACAGTACGAGTTTTTGTATGTGGACGTGGGGAAGAACGGCCAGATGTCTGACGGTGGAGTCTTTGCGCAGATGGAGTTTGCCCACCGTCTCCAAACTGGTGGCCTGGCCCTGCCACGGGATGAAGACAATGTGGAGGGACTCCCTTTTGTGTTCTTTGTCGTGGATGAAGCTTTCGGGCTTGGACCACACCTCATGAGGACGTTTCCCCAGAGGACTCTCACCCCGGAAAGGAGGGTTTTTAATTTCCGGCTGGCCAGAGCCCGGAGGGTTGTCGAGAATGCCTTTGGGATAATGGCCAGACGATTCCGCCTGTTCCAGACAGCTATCCACATGGCGGACTATAAACTGAACACTGTAATTTTTCATGCTGCATTTTTCATAATTATTTGCACAGGCATTCAGAGACCTACCTTTCAAACATTGGGCCTGAGGCCAGACAATCATCTGAGAACCTGACTGGCCTGGACACTGGCTGTACTGGATTGCCCCCCCAAACTGCTCGAGAGTCCCGTGATATATACGTGGAGTACTTCACTGGTAGGGGGGCCATTGCTATGCCAGACCATATTTCTTAAAAAAAAAAAAAAAGAAAACCAAGGCGCATGTCCCAGCTGGAGGAAGAGTGTCTGCAGGTCTTTAGGCAGCTTCCATCATGAGGGCCCCCTTAACCCTGTTGAGGGCTACAGCACCTACCTTGCTGACCAGCTGCAAAAATGGATGAGCGACAACGGGCCCTGGCAGAGGATATTTTAGCATCTGTGATTCAGAGGGAAAGAATGGGCCTGCTGACTGAGAACACACAACTCAGTGACCCGGCCCAGTCTCCTCCTCCTCCTGCTGCCACATTCTCACCACCTGCAAGGGGCCGTGGAAGGTAGGCTGCAAGGAAGACCAGAAAGTGAATCCGTGACTTCAAGCTGATCTGCCCGAAAACGGAGGTTGTTGTAGTACCACAGCTTGGGGTTATGTATGACATCTGCTGCTTCAGATTTCAGGGATTTGGGGAGCACATTGATTTTGATGTTTATCATGGTGGAATGAGCCTTTGGGCTCCAAAGTCTACATAGATTTGGCTGAGTGCTCAATTGTTGCCCTTCATGTTTAATTGTTTGAATCAGAATAAATGGAGATTTAATTTAAGTTAAATACTTGTCTATTGTGTTTTTCTGGTGAATAGCCATAAAACATTTCAGAAATACAATGTGTAATTAACAAAGGACACAACCTCATTGAGGGGGGGGGGGGTAAACAACATTTGTTGTGATAAAAAATAAAAACTGAAATTTAACATTTAAAAAAATAAATAAAACATAAAAAATGTGGAGTACAAAAAATTATTTTGGAGATATGGCTTTTTTATAAAAAAAAAAAAAAGAATATTCATGAGATCACAAGCCAAAAATAAAATAAGTCAGTATTGGAAAACTCTGTCTAAATACCATCAGCAAAACAACGTCCTTATTCTAGCAATAGAACAAAGAAAAAAATGCGCTGCAATAAACAAGGGACTAATTTTAAAAATGTAGAATGTGCCATCTCCATAACGAATGCTAGTTTTACTAAAACGAGTGCTCCCGTCCCCCTAATTTAGTCTGAGCATGCGTGGATTTTTAACCGATGGTTGTGCCTACTAACGATCGTTTTTTCCCATCGGTTAGGAATCCATCGGTTAAATTTAAAACAAGTTGGCTTTTTTTTAACCGATGGCGCCCACACACGATCCGATGAAAGCGGTCCATCAGACTATTCTCATCGGTTTAACCGATCGTGTGTACGCGGCATTAGACTTTTACATTAAAAAAAAACTCATACCGCGTACACACGATCATTTTTCGGCATGAAAAAAAACGTTGTTTTTCAGCATGTCCAAAAAACGACGTTTTTCCAACTTCATCATTAAAAACGACGTTGCCCACACACCATCGTTTAAAAAAAATGATGAACAAAGTGCAGTGACGTACAACAAGTACGATGGCACTCTAAAGGGGAAGTTCTATTCGCCTTTGGGCTGCTTTAGCTGATTCCGTGTTAGTAAAAGACGATTCGCGCTTTTTTGTCTGTTACAGCATGATGAATGTGCTTACTCCATTATGAAAGGTAGTTTTACCAGAACTAGTGCTCCCGTCTCATAACTTTCTTCTGAGCATGCGCGGGTTTAAAACATCGTTTTAGCCCACACACGATCATTTTTTACAACCCGAAAAACGACATCGTTTAAAACGACGTTAAAAAAATACAGCATGTTGGATTTTTTTTCGTTTTTCAGAACCTCAAAAATTATGTGTAGCCCACACACGATCATTTTAAATGAAGTTTTTCAAAAACGAAGTTTTTTTAATGCCGAAAAATGATCGTGTGTACACTGCATAATACCACATTTCAGTTTTAGTATTTGGAGTTTCACATTGCTGTAAACCAAAGGATTTCATTAAAAAAGGAAAATAATACCTTCTACGGTGACATTGTCCACGCCGAGCTGCAGATATTTTCCTCTGCGTAGTACTCTTACTGTGTGCCATTCATTATCATTTAGCTTTTGACCTGCGTACAAAGTCTCTGGGCCCTTACCTGCAAAGAATAGAGCAGTAGCAAAGTCAGTCGACATCAACATGGTAAGATTCTTAACTCTACCTATACATGCCAGCATCTACTATATAATTATATTTAGAATCCAGTAGGTGATTTTTTTATTTATTGTCTTATTACTGTCTATCTATCTTAAGCAGAGATTGTAATTGTCAAAGGATTCAATAAATGTTTGCAATGTTTTAGGCGACTAGTTTGACTTATTCTAAATCATTCTTTATTTCTTGAAAACAACCACCTACAGAGAATGATTTTTGAAACAAGGTTGAAATCATTTGACTAACATTTCTTATTCCGATCTGTAATCAGTTTGTTATTAGAATGTTGTAATGGACATTTAATTTACTGAATATGCATTGCTTTTTTTTATTATTTGAATTATATATATTCTCAGCATATAATTTTGTAACCATTCCGCTTTGTAGTCCTCATACTAAGTTGCCCATTTTTTTCTTTAAGTTTTAATGCAATCTATCAATTGGCCAAAATGTGACTGTTTAATAATAAGGTATAAATATATAATAAGGTATAAATGTGATTTTAACAGAGGAATTCTACATAGAAATAGACAGTAACAGAGAAAGAAAGGGTCAGTGTTAATGAGTAGAACAGGCTGGCAACTTTTGCAGGGAGTTGTTTTTAAATACCGGGTATCCCCACAGTGATAAGACATTGCAGGTGTTCCCTTGTGGTAACTCAAAGACTAGGGAGAATTGTAATTGTGATATTTACAGTAATTTTCACTCTATTTGATATATGCAGGAACAGATCTGGCAAGCTACGATTCTGGTTAAATGCTTAAGTCATAGAACATATCAAAGAATGAAGCATATTATCTGGCCATGTACTGTAAAATGAAAATTGGTAAGTTATATGAGATAATAGAAAAAGGGCGCACCAACCTAGCACATTACCCAAAATACATTTCATTCCAAATAAAAAAAACAATGGTTATACTCACATACAAATGTAGTATAAAGGCATATCACAGCACAAGCAGATGCGAGCAGTCACACTCAAGTCAGATGTAAAGAACCAGTACAAGGTGGTATTAGGAATTCTTTACACGTTTGGAGGGAGAACCCTCTTTCTCAAAGCCAAAGTGATAGCATTTTATCACTTTGGCATGACATGCCTTTATACTACATTTGTATGGGAGTACCACCATTGTTGTTTTTATTTGGAATGCAATTTATTTGGGTAATGTGCTAGGTTGGTACGCCTATCTTTTGCTATTGTTTTACAATTCTAAAGGATATCTATTTTCCTAAGGAGGGCAGCAAGGCCATTGGCCGCTGGCTTTTGTTTTTTTTATATTTTGCTTCCCATTTTTACAGTTGCTGGGGGCTGCACTAGGTGTCAACTTTTTCTAAACCACCCCCCCCCCCTGCCTGCCAGGTTGAGCGCTTCAGGAACTTGTTGCTTGTTATTGGCGTAGGAAGAAGTAATTTGTATTATGCATTCTCAGGCCCACTACTTGAGTGCAGAATAATTACTTTGAAGTTGAATATGAGTAATGAGAATCATTAGAAAGTACTTCAGTAGCAACCAAACTAAAACAGTGATAACAATAATTGTAGAATTTTTTAGGTGCTACATATCCCCTTCCCGCCGAGTGTACATATATATGTGGCCTTGGCTTTAGGGGGTTATACCAGGATGATTCCGGCAGCTGCAGGCATCATCCCGGTACAGTTTTTTAGAGCGGGCGGTCGGCTTTCCAGGAATAACAACCGATGCAGCTAAAAGCCACTCGGTTGTTATCACGGAGGAGCGGGAGGGAACTTCCCCCCCTCCGGCCACCTTTCGGCTGCTCTTATCGGGTCTTCCGTCTCATCGGGAGACCTGATCCTCGATCTGCCACTTTCAGCAGTTGAGACAGACTGGCACAAAGCCATAAACAGCTTTGTCTTCTCTCTGTAAACACGGAAGCGACGTCACAACGTCACGTCCGGTTTACTCAGCTGCCAATAGCGCCATTTTTAAAAACAAAAATACAGTATTCAGAATCACAGTTTTCGGCGATCTGAATACTTTGAAGTCTTTTAGACCCCTGATCTCTCCATAAAGAGTACCTGTCCAGGGGGCGCATGCGAGGCGCGGTATGAGATGGACGCCTAAGAGACCTGCTCCAGGCGCAGCGGGACTAATTCATCCTCTCGGGGGCTATTATTTATCTGACGATCACCCAGATTAACACCCCCTGGCTCCGGAGACTATGGTGCATGTCGACGGCGAAGAAAAACAACAAGGGAGCTGCCCAAACCTCTCTAACCCACTACCTCCTCCGTACAAGGGAGCAGTACGGCATGGCCCAAAATGGCCCCTCTGCTCCGGCCTTGCCTCCTGAACTGGTTTCTTCTCCTCATCCCACGGACTGTGAGTATCCAGCTACTCTATCTAAGGTGGATCTTGATGCCAGCCTGGAAGCCATGTACACCCGTTTGGCTTCGAAGTTCCAATCGGAACTAAGTAAAACCTTGCACACATTATCACAGGAGATCTCCTCTTTGGGTTCCCGCACAGACTTACTCGAGACTAAACACGATGAACTGGCCCTGGCATACAGCGATCTGAGTAGGGAACATGAAAATTTGTCTGTGGCTTTTGCTCATCTACAATCACAAGTCGAGGACCTTGACAATCGCAATCGCCGCCATAATTTACGTCTGCGGGGGTTCCCAGAAACAATCACAGACCTGATCCCTGCTGTAATCAGATTATTCAAGTCTCTGCTTCCAGATCGGGAGGCTGCAGCTTTTACGTGCGATAGGATTCATAGGGCACTCAGACCTAAGCCCCCTGATGATAAACCACCACGGGACATTGTTCTCTGCCTTAAAGATTTTATGATCAAGGAGGAAATTCTGAGGGCTGCCCGGAATACTCCGAGGATCACCCTGGATGATTTCACAGTTCAGATCTTCCCGGATCTATCCCCAGCCACTCTGGATAGACGGAGGGGGATGAAGGAAGTCACTGCGGTACTACAATCGGCACGTATCCACTACAGATGGGGATTCCCTTTCAAGTTGACGATCCCCCACAATGGATCTACATATACGGCCACTTCGGTATTTGAGGGAAAGGAGATTCTGGTCAAGCTTGGCCTACTGGAAGGTGAAGCGATTCGCCGTCCCCCCCTGACTCCTCGCCCTTCTCAGATCTGGCAAACACCACCATCGAGACGTGATAGGAGGAGGATTCGATATGGAGAAGGCTTCCCGAAGAACTGACCAGTCCAGGTCTTCAATTTTGATTATAGTTTTCACAGCAGGACTTTTTTGTTCTCTTTTCAGGAATGGTTATTTTTGTTCATTACTTACTGTTTGCAATGCTGTGAAACTTAATTTTCTTCTCCCTGCCATGCATCTCTGGTTTCTGATAATTGTACTGTTTGGATGTCCGTCCCAGAGCGTCGCTGCATGTCTCCCCCCCCCCCCCCAGCGATTCCATAAACTGCTACAGGTTTTTTTGCTTTTACGGTTTGCAGTCTTGGACTAGCTGGTTGTGAGACGTGGAAGTCTCAGGTTTCTTGGATTTTTTATCAGGATTTATTATTTTCCTGATCCATTTTTCAATGACTCTTTTTCTTTTTTCTCATTTTTTTATCTTGTCTTATTTTTTATGCTATGCAGTCTCATTACTTATTTTTCTCTTGTCAATATTACTGCTCTCTGGATATGTCTTCAGGCCTGTATTTTATTGATTTTACAACGATCTCTGGAATCCCTATCCTCAATACTGAGTTTATGGTACATGTTAATGTTGTATGCTTTAGTTTTATTGCATGTAGAGATGTGCCTTTTGGGGTTGGGGTGCCTGCCTGGAGGGGTTTTTATCTTGGGCTTCTCCGATTGGATCATTCCTTAGCCATTTCAGTTGCTCTCTTTAATAAGTGGTATTATGGCTATTAAGTGTGTTTCCCATAATGTTAAGGGATTTAATGCCCCTCTGAAACGCAAGAAAGCATTTTCCCAATATAAGCAGCTTGGAGCTAAGATTTTACTTTTACAGAAGACTCACTTCTCGCAGGCATCCCATCCGAAATATTTTAACAAAAGGTTTCCCACAGGCTTACTACACCCTTCATTCTTCTCAGGCCCCATACACACGATATAATCCATCCGCTGAAAAATCCCAGCGAATGGGTTTCAGCAGGTAGATTCTATGGTGTGTACAATCCAGCGGATCTGTTTCCGCGGATTTTTCTCCCATGCGATGAATTTCCAGCAGATAAATATTTGAAGACATGTCTTCAAATCTATCCGCTGGAATCCATCCCAACGGATTGATCCGCTGGTCTGTACAGACTCACCGGATCAATCCGTCCAAAGGGATCCCCCGCATGCGTCGTAATGATTCGACCCATGCGTGGAATTCCTTATATGACTGCGTCGCGCACGTCGCCGCGTCATCATTGCGGCGACGGCGTGACACGTCATCGCCAGAGGATTTCGACGCGGATTTCGATTCGATGGTGAGTACACTCCATCGCATCAAAATCCGTGCAAATCCTCGAGAGGATTTATCCGTGGAAACGGTCCGCTGGACCGTATCCGCGGATAAATCCTCCCGTGTGTACGGGGCCTAAGAGTAGAGGTGCAGCTATATTTTTACATTCTTCTCTCCCTTTTGATGTTCAACATATTTATAGGGATAAGGAGAGTAGATTTGTCATTATAAAAGGTATCCTTCACAATAGGGAGTGTACAATTGCAAGTGTTTATGCCCCTAATGACGCGGCGGCAACTTTTTTTTCTTCCTTTTTTACAGTCCTGGAGAGATATTTGTCCCCTCATATGATTATTGGGGGGGACTTTAATTTGGTCTCTACTCCCTCCCTGGATAGAATTCATGCCTCCCCTTTTTCAAAGGCCTTCCCTAAGTCCCTTTCCCGCAAATTGATTGATTTACAGTTGATTGACTCGTGGCGAGCCCTTAATGTTGGTGAGAAGGAATATACATTTTTTTCACATCCCCACCATACTTATGCTAGGCTTGATTATATTTTCACTACCCCAGTCATTCTTAACAACTCCAGCTCGGCTAGCATACATAATTGTGTGTGGTCAGACCACCACATTACGTCCTTCTCTACAGAATTGATTAGATTGTCCCCCTCTGCATTCACGTGGCGGTTGAATGAGGCCCTTCTTTCTGACCCTTTGGTTGAATCAGAAATTTCTCAATCTATTGACTCTTATTTTTCTATTAATGATCTCCTTAAGACTCCTATTTCTACTGTTTGGGTTGCCCATAAGGCAGTGCTGAGTGGTGTGTTTATTAAACTGGCTTCTGCTCGTAATGCCTTGAACAAATTTAAAATTGTTCAACTTTCTTCTGAACTGGATAAATTATATAAAGACTCCACTTCCCTGCTTTTGGAGGCCACTAGAAATCTGATTGAGCAAAAGCGGTTGGAATTGGATGCTTTACTCTCTGCTAAAACTGAAAAGGCTCTACGTTGGGCTAAGGCTAAATTTTTACTTCACAGTAATGCAGCATCCACTATGTTCGCAAGGAAGTTGAACCAGTCCTTCAGACCCCCACACAGTTATAAGTTATCTTCCCCTTCGGGAGGTTTAGTCTCCCACCCTCAGGAGGTCCTGAAGATTTTTCAGGATTACTATTCTAACTTGTTGGGCCCACAACATTCCACCCCTGCGGAAGCTTCCATGTCTTGGTTTAATGATCTTCCTCTGCCTGCTCTTACCCCGTCTCAGTTGAGGAAGCTCAACAGCCCTATTTCAGTAACGGAAGTCCTTACAGTAATTAGCTCTCTTAAAAATACCTCTTCCCCTGGCCCGGATGGATTTTCTGCCCCTTATTATATGAAATTTTCAGCTCTTCTCTCCCCTAGATTAGCCCGGCTATTTAACTCTGTTTTACAGGGAGGTTCCTTTCCTGACGAAATGCTCTTAGCAAACATATCCCTGACTCCCAAGCCCAATAGAGACCATACTAAGCCCCAAAACTATAGGCCCATTCCGGTCATGAACAATGATATAATACATTTCAGTAGAATTATGGCTGATAGGCTTGGTAGTATAATTTCTTCCCTAATTTCTCCCTATCAAGCAGGATTTATCCCCCACCGTTTTATCACGGATAATATCCGTTTAGTGACAAATATCATCCAAGTTGTTACTATCTCCTCTAGGAAACTATTTATGTTAAGCTTGGATATACTTGTGATTGTGTCTCACGGAATTTTGTGTCCCTTCTGTTACAACGCTTTGGTTTTCAGGGAGAATTTCTTAGTGCCTTCCGAGCCCTCTACTTAAATCCCTGCAATCGGATAAAAATTCCAGGTTGTAATTCCGAATTCCTCCAGCTGGGCAGGGGGACCAGGCAGGGGTGTCCACTTTCCCCCTTAATTTTTGCCCTTGCTATTGAACCTTTAGCTAATAACAACACCCACTTATTTCTGGTTATGTTAAAGCAGGGTCGGAATACAAACTCTATATGTATGCGGATGATGTGCTGCTCTTTCTTACCGAGACGATATTCTAATCTTTTCTTCTTCCCTTGAATCCCACCGCAGGCATATCAGAAGTGTGTTGGGCCGGTTTCGACAACATGGCTTGTATGCAAAACCTGAAAAGTGTGAATTTGAGCAGGAAAGTATACAATTTTTGGGGTTAATAATCTCCAGTGAGGGCATCAAGATGGACCCCCAGAAGATTGCTGCAATCCTGGACTGGCCAGTCCCAGCATACAAGAAGGGAATGAATGAATGAAAACTTATATAGCGCAGCACATGCGAACTTAATCGCCTCTGGGCGCTTGTTGTTCCTGTCTCCTTTGGTATCAAAAGAGATGAGTCTTGATCTTTCTCCTGAACGTCAAGTGGTTCTCCTCCAACCGAATGCTGGTTGGTAAAGCGTTCCATAGTCTAGGCCAGGGATCCTCAAACTACGGCCCTCCAGCTGTTTTAGAACTACACATCCCATGAGGCATTGTAATACATTGACATTCACAGACAAGACTAGGCATGATGGAAATTGTAGTTCTTGAACAACTGGAGGGCCGTAGTTTGAAGACCCATGGTCTAGGCCCTTGGACCGCGAATCTCCTTTCTCCTTTGGACTTGTATTTGGGTATCTGGAGGAGATTTTGATTGGTGGATCGCAGAACACGATTGGGATTATGAGCTTTTATTTTTTCGCATAGATAATGGGGAGCATTCCCATAGATACATCTATGCGTTAGACAGAGTGCTTTAAAAGTGATTCTGTCTTTTACTGGTAACCAGTGAAGGGTTCTCAGTGAAGGTGAGTTTGATTCCCAAGGTTTTTTCCCAGTCACAAGTCTAGCGGCCGCATTTTGAACGACTTGTAGACGAGCGATTTGGTACTTGGGGAGTCCGAGGTAAAGGGCATTTGCATAGTCCAATCTTGAGTTTACAATAGCTCCCACCATGACCGCTATGTCTTCCTTGGGAATAAAAGGAGTGAGTCTGCGTAGTAGGCGCAGCAGATGGTGAGATCCGCTGACTACTGACCCTATTTGTGCGTCCAATGTCATGTGAGAGTCAAAGATGACCCCGAGACTTTTGACTTTGGTGCTAGGGGTGATGATTTTGCCCAGAATGGGCGGGGGGTCCAAGTTGTTGTGGGTTGATTCATACGCTTGGCGTGAAACAGGAGAAGTTCTGTTTTCTCTCCGTTGAGTTTAAGATAACTCTTTGTCATCCAGTCCTCTATCAAAGAGAGGCATGTCTCTAGATTGAGGTGATGATCCTTTTTATTGCAAATGCGGAAATATAGTTGCGTGTCGTCTGCATATGAGTGGTAGAGCAGTTTTTGACTGCTAATAATCTCAAAAAGAGGGCGAAGATAGATGTTGAATAACACCGGCGACAGGGGGGATCCTTGAGGGACTCCGCACGATAATGTGCGTTTCTCAGAAGTGAAAGGTCCTAACTTCACTATTTGCGATTGGTTTTCCAAAAAAGAGGAGAACCAAGATAAATCACCTTCTGCGACTCTGGCTACTTCAGCTAGCCGAGTCAATAAAAGCTTGTAGTCTACTGTGTCGAAGGCTGCGCTTAGGTCCAACAGAACCAGAAGACAAGATTCTCCTTCGTCTGCGGCCTCGAGAGCGTCGTCCCATATTTTGAGCAATGCGGTTTCTGTCCCGTGTCCAGGCCGGAATCCCGATTGAAATGGATCAAGTAGGTTGTGGGTATCTAGATGCTGTTGCAGCTGTTGTACCACTACTTTTTCCATTACCTTTGAGAGTACATTTAGGCCTGTTATTGGACGACGGTGGAGTGGGTCCTTGGGGTCCAGGTTGGGTTTCTTCAAGATGGGTCGAATTATACCCTCCTTCAACTGGGAGGGCACCTTTCATTGGTTTTGCCAACTTTTATCGCAAATTTATCAGAGGGTTCTCGTTCTCGGCCATCATTGCACCGATCACTCAATTAACCAAACAGGGAAACTGCTTCCATTGGTCCCCTGAGACCCAAAAAGCCTTTGAGGCCCTTAAGGGGCTCTTTACCTCTGCCTCCGTTTTGAGACACCCAGATTTCTCTCTGCCATTTGTTCGACACATCCAAAATTGCTGTAGGGGCAATATTGTCCCAAAGACAAGGAACCAAGGCCCTGCTTCACCCAGTAGCCATCTTTTCATGTAAACTTTCGACCGCAGAGAAGAACTACAACATGGGGGATCGGGAGTTGTTGGCGATAAAATCTGCGCTGAAAGAATGGCGTTATCTGCTTGAAGGAGCCGCCCATCCAATTCTAATATTCACCGACCACAAGAACCTGGAATATCTGAGATCTGTGAAGAGGTTGAAACCATGACAAGACAGATGGGCACTCTTTCTCCAGGTTTTCTTTTCATGTCACGTATCATCCAGGTTCCAAAAACACTAAACCTGATGCCCTGTCCCAGATGTTCCACAAATCCAAAGAAATTCCCCCCCAGATACCATCCTTGCCCCTGTGAACTTTCTCCTGCTTGAGGAAAACGTGCTTTCCTGAATCAAACAAGCATCTGCAGGGCAGACGCCTCCTCCTGAACTGCAGGTCAGAGATTGGTTGCTTTGGCACGAGGATAAGATCTATTTTCCCGAAGGCCCATGAGTATCTGTCAAAACCACGACTTGGTACAGCGTACCATTTGGTGGCCTCAGGTACGGGAAGATTGTAAAAAAAATTGTAGAGTCCTGCACTACTTGCATCAGAAACAAGACCTATAGAACCAGGGCCTGGGGGCTACTAAAACCTACTAAAACCCTTGCCTGTCCCAGACAGACCATGGAGGGTGTTATCCATAGACTTTATTGTTGAGTTACCCCCTGGCAGAAGATCACACCACTATCTTTGTGGTAGTTGATCATCTGTCAAAGATGGCACACCTTATTCCAATGAAAGGCACTCCCTCAGCCCCTAAAACAGCACAGGCAATCATTAAGGAAATCATGAGACTACACGGGGTACTAGTCAACCTCGTCTCAGATTGGGGGGTACAGTTTACCTCCCAATTCTGTAGGTCCCTCTGCAAGGCTCTGGATATTGAATTGTCATTCTCTTCTGCCTATCACCCCCAGACCGATGGACAAACTGAGAGGACTAATCAAACTCTCAAACAGTATCTGCGCTGTTTCTCCTCTTTTGCACAAAATGACTGGATTTCCTTGCTTTTTTTGGCCGAATTCGCCTACAATAATTCCATTCACTCCACCACCAAGCAGACCCCATTCTTCACCAACTATGGCATCCACCCTTCATTTCTGCCCAATTCCCTTCCCGAATGTACAGTGCCAGCAGTCCAGGAAAAAATAAACTTCTTCTCTACCAACAACCAACTTTTGCAGGAAACCATGACCAGGACTCAGGAACACAACAAGACAACTTTGGACAGGAAGAGACAAGGTGAATTAGTACTGGTACCCGGTGACCTGGTATGGCTCTCCACAAAGAACTTGAGGATGGCATGTCCTTCAAAGAAGCTGGGTCCCAAGTTCTTAGGACCATTTCCTGGTTAGAAGGAAAATCAACGAGGTGGCTTACGAACTGGAACTTCCAGATTCACTAAAGGTCCACCCAGTATTCCACGTGTCACTGTTGAAACCTTCTATCCCCAATCCTTTCCCGAATCGAAGCACTGTTCCACCTGATGGAGTACTGTTCCCCCTGACGAAGTACTGTTTCCCCTCATTATAAACGGGGAGGAGGAATTTGAAGTGGAGGCTATCCTAGACTACAGGAGAAGAAGAAACCAGTTCCTGATTAAATGGAGGGGGTATGGACCCGAAGAAAATTCTTGGGAGCCTGAGGAGAACATCCACGCTAATAGTCTGAAACGGTCCTTTAAAAGATCCCATCCCAAGAAGGAGGCTGCAATGTCATGAAGATCCTGCCAGTAACAGGCACTCCCGGGTTCATGGTTCACGATCGCGGGTGACATTGCACATGCGCGCGCACCTCTGTTGGCGCCAGGCAGACTATTTAAGCCTGCCTGTCACATACAGTCCCCGCTGTCTACTCTACAGCGTTTGTGTGCATTTAACCTGATCCGTTACCTTCAAAAGACCTGGCTTACCTGTAACCATCCAGGTATCTGCCTGCACCTGATCTCGGCCTGTTTGTGACTACTCTTTTGCCTGCACCTCTGTACTTTTGCTGCCCGCCTGATATCTGACCCGGCCTGTCTGACTATCCCTGTGTTGGTCCTATCTGTTCCTGGTTCCAATCCAGCCTGCTGAGCTGATCAATCTGCTAAGCTGATCCAGTCTGCTGAGCTGTTCCTGATCTTGTCTGCTAACCAGTCACCTACTCCAATTCCTGTATCCCAGTTCCTGCGAGGAGGTTTCCGGGCATCTGATCCACCTCCTTCTCTGTTGATCCTACCAGGCACCCGTGCCACTCCTTACTCCTGTGCCTTCTGTTACCTTACCAGGGGTACATGACACCCTGCCTCTATGCTTTCCGATGGGGTTCAGCCTGCCGTGCATGACCTACAGCACGCGACCTGCCACCCGCTGCCAGGCCTGCTGATGGTGATCTGTTGGCTGCTGCCTGGCCTGCCTCTGGTGACCTGCTGTCTGCTGCCAAGCTTGCCTCTGGTAAACCGTTGTCTTCTGCCAAACCTGCTTGTGACATACTGCCTGCTGCCCAGCTGTTCTATGCTGATTCCTGGGCCGCTGCCCAGCCAGACTATGCCGATCCCAGGCTGCTGTGACATGCTGCCCATGCGAGCAGGAGCCACCAGTCATGGCGCAATCTCCTTTAGAAACGGCACGATTGTCGTTTCTAAAGGTTTCGACATTGCGCCTGCGCCGTGGTCTATGGCGCATGTGCCGTAGACATCGGCGCCCGTCTCTTTTGCAAATATCTCCTAAACCGTGGAGGTTTAGGAGATATTTCAAGCACCTACAGAAAAGCCTTAATCTAGGCTTAAAGGGTTGAAGGGTTTACAACCACTTTAAGCCTTCAGGTTGCCTTCAGAATCCCAGCGTTGGGATGGGCGCTGAATTAAAGAATTGTAAGCTCAGAGTGTTGCGCCTTCCCTGGCAGTGGGGTACCTAGTCAGTTTCTAGACCAGGCGTCACTAAATGGTGAACCGTGGTCTGGTCCTGGCCCCAGTAGCCATTCTACCCAGACCTCAGCCTCGTCAAGTGGTTCTTGTGTGTCCTCTCCCCGGGTATGTTCACAGCATGGCAGGTACGGCAGGTCCGCCTCTTCTGTAATTTTTCTGCAATGCCCACAGTGCCTGTCTTATTCACACAAAACATGAAGCGTGGCCGCTCTGGACAAAGGGCGGGACTTTTTAAGTTAAGAAGTGGGTGATTGGTTGCTAGGCAGCAGGGCGGTCCCAGCAATCAATCACCCACCTCTAACATGAAAAGTCCCACCCTTTGTCCAGTGTGGCCACACTTCATGTCTTGTGTGAATAAGGTAGGGCTCTGTGTGGAGGGGAGTTCTGTGCTGTTATGTTATGAAAGGGACAGGGGTTTAATATTGAGAGAAGACTGTGATTGGGGGGGTCAGTCTGTGATTGGGGGGTAAGTCTGTGATGGGTCAGGTTAGTCTGTGATGTGAGGTCTGTGATGGGTCAGTCTGTGGTGGGTCGGGTCCGTCTGTGATGTGGGGTCTGTGATGGATCAGTCTGTGATGGGTCAGGTCATTCTCTGATTGGGTGGGGGGATCTGTGATGGGTCAGTCTGTGATGGGGGTCTGTGATGGGTGAGGTCAGTCTGTGATGGGTGAGGTCAGTCTGTGATGGGTCAGTCTGTGATGGGGGTGATGGGTCAGGTCAGTCTTTGATGGGGGGGTTTGTGATGGGTCAGGTCAGTCTGTGATGGGGGGCATGTGATGGGGGTCATTCTGTAAGGGGGTCTGTTATATAAAGAGGGGATGTGATGTGAGGGGCAGACTAAAGACACTGATGTAAAAGGGGGTCTGTGATTTCTGCACTAGCAAAACACAAAGGCAATAGAAAACAATTGTTATGTACGTGTCCTGTTCACACTGCAACAGTGCCTTTAAGTTAGGGTGACCAGACATCCCCAGTTTCAGGGGACAGTCCCCTGATTGAGGACACTGTCCCCAGACTAAGTCTGTGCCTGATTTTGTCCCCAAATTGGATTTAATAGGGGGCAGGGGCAATTTCAAAGACAGTCAGTGCAGAATTAAAATTAAAACAATGTAATTACACACCCCCGCTCCGCCATGCCTACTAGCATAGGGGGGTTGTATTTTTCCCATTTTGCCCCTTTCGGATGATCGTGTGCTGGTCGGAGCAGAGGGAATAATTCTTCAGTTTCAGGCGCATGCCCATTCAGGTTCGCTCGCATGTTCTTCTGCCTTGGCTCAAATCCTCCTTGCCTTCCCTGGTGGAGTGATCTTCCTTCGCTCCCCATCCAGTAGTAGCCGGGGCCCGAAGAGTAAGACTTGAGAGGCTGTGAGGCGGGCGGCGACGGGCAGAGAGTCGCTGATTTTTGCCATTACTAGTAAAGAAAAAATATGTCCCCGGATTTCATTTTAAAAATCTGGTCACCTTACTTTAAGTGCTGAGCAGTGCGGTGCAAAATGCATACTGTTTCTATGCACCACAACTGAGCTGCAGTGCATAACAATTTGTGAAATGTTGAAAGAAAAAAAAAAAGTGATGTGTGTGGGCCCTAAATGTGTGTGTGTGAAAGGGGCACTGTGATGTGCATGGGGGCGGAGGATATCATGTGGAGTGATAACACTCAGATCTCCACTGGAAGATTTTTTTTTTCCAACCGGGCCCCCCGTGAATTTTAATTTAGGATCCCTCTTCTAGACCCTGGTGGTGGAGCACAGTGAAGCATTCAGAGGCCGCTCCTTCAGACGGGGAAATGGTTTATCTGGTGGCATTGTGGTTCTCAGGGCTGATAGCTGCAGTTCCAGTGTCCACCAGCAGGTGTCTTCCAGAAGCCAGCAGTAGGGTTGAGCGAACCCGAACTGTAAAGCTCGGGTTCGGTACGGACTTTGGGTTTTTCCCGAACCCGAATAATTGAAAAAAGTTTGGGTCCGGGATCGGAGTTCGGGAAAAAAAATGCGCGGAGGTCCCCGCAAATTCAATAACCAGACCCTTTAGGTCTGGTATGGATATTAAGGGAAACGCCGCCGTCAATTTAAAAAAACAATTACGTGCGGTTCCCCCTAAATATCCATAACCAGACCCTTCAGGTCTGGTATGGATATTCAGGGGAACTCCGCCGTCAATTTAAAACAAAAATGACGTGCGGTTCCCCCTAAATATCCATAACCAGACCCGTTATCCGAGCACGTTGACCTGGCCGGCCGCAGAAAAGAGGGGGGACAGAGTGCGCCCCCCCCTCTCCTGAACCGCACCAGGCCACATGCCCTCAACATGGGGAGGATGTCCCCATGTTGATGGGGACAAGGGTCTCATCCCCACAACCCTTGCCCGGTGGTTGTGCGGGAGGTTTATCAGAATCTGGAAGACCCCTTTAACAAAGGGGACCCCCAGATCCTGACCCCCCCCTGTGTGAAATGGTAATGGGGTACACTGTACCCCTACCATTTCACGAAGGAAGTGTAAAGTCTTGTAAAAAAAAACACACTGACACCGTAGAATAAAGTCCTTTATTAATAAAATAAAAAAAAATAAAAAAACTCCAGCGGTGATAATCCACTCGTTCCCGGCTTCCTGCGTTGTCCTGATCCTGCGACGGCTGCAGGTGATCTCCAGCGATGAGAAGATCCTGCGTCGGGTGATCTCCGCTCCAGCGATGAGAAGATCCATCCATCCAGCGCAGCAGCATCCCCGACCTCCTCTCACCGCTGGACACAGCCCAGCGAATGACGCGCTGGAGCTGTGACATTACTTATATAGAGGAGGCAGGGCCACCCGTCACGTGACCCCGCACCCTCTGACGTACCCTCTGCTACGTCACTGGGGAAGCCCATGAAGAGGAAAGACTATGGGCTTCCCCAGTGACGTAGCAGAGGGTACGTCAGAGGGGGTGGGGTCACGTGACGGGTGGCCCTGCCTCCTCTATATAAGTAATGTCACAGCTTCAGCCGCTCATTCGCTGGGCTGTGTCCAGCGGTGAGAGGAGGTCGGGGATGCTGCTGCGCTGGATGGATGGATCTTCTCATCGCTGGAGCGGAGATCACCCGACGCAGGATCTTCTCATCGCTGGAGATCACCCGCAGCCGTCGCAGGATCAGGACAACGCAGGAAGCCGGGAACGAGTGGATTATCACCGCTGGAGTTTTTTTTTTTTTATTAATAAAGGACTTTATTCTACGGTGTCAGTGTGTTTTTTTTACAAGACTTTACACTTCCTTCGTGAAATGGTAGGGGTACAGTGTACCCCATTACCATTTAACACAGGGGGAGGGTCAGGATCTGGGGGTCCCCTTTGTTAAATGGGTCTTCCAGATTCTGATAAACCTCCCGCCCGCATACCCCCGCAACCACCGGGCAAGGGTTGTGGGGATGAGACCCTTGTCCCCATCAACATGGGGACATCCTCCCCATGTTGAGGGCATGTGGCCTGGTGCAGGTCAGGAGAGGGGGGGGGCGCACTCTGTCCCCCCCTCTTTTCTGCGGCCAGCCAGGTCAACGTGCTCGGATAACGGGTCTGGTTATGGATATTTAGGGGGAACCGCACGTAATTTTTTTTTAAATTGACGGCGGGGTTCCCCTTAATATCCATACCAGACCTAAAGGGTCTGGTTATTGAATTTGCGGGGACCTCCGCGCATTTTTTTTTCTAAAAGTCCGTGTCCCATTGACTACAATGGGGTTCGGAGTTCGGGTTCCCGAACCCGAACTTTTTTTTTAAAGTTCGGGTTCGGACCCGAACCCGAACATCCAGGTGTCCGCTCAACTCTAGCCAGCAGGTTTCAGTGATCAGCTCCACCTGGTTTCAGCTACTAGGTGGCTATATAAGGCTGATCCCACTAGCACACATTGCCTCAGTGTTTTGGTGGCTCCGGCCCTGTACTCTGTTTGCTGTGTTGCTCCCAGTCCCTATTGCCTTACTTCCTGCTCCTCCATTTATCCCGTCTTGTGTGTATCTGTGTATATTGTGTAAAGCATTAATTTGTTAGGTTGCTGGTTAAGCAATTTGTCATCTAGTTTTGATTTTCATGCGTTTATGTTTAATGCTCATGTTTATTGCTGTTGGTGTGTGGTTATTGTCAGGGCTTTTTTTCAGGGGGAACTTGGGGGAACTCAGTTCCACCACCTCTGGCTCAGACCCTTTGGTGCCTGCTCACCACAATCACTTGTAAACACAGAAGTCTGGTTTCTGGGTTTACAAGTGACAGCATTATAACCCCCTGAACTCTGCACTCTGTATGTAATGCAATTCTGGTATTCAATGCCCCTTTAAGACCCTTCTACTGTTTGTGAAATCTGAACGGTTGTGGTTGAGTTCCTGCACCTATTTTCTGAGAAAAAAAAGCTCTGGTTATTGTTCACTGTAAATAAATCATCTGGGGGCACTTCACCCACTCTGGCTAGAGTGGCGACGAACTGAGTTCATTACTACTGAGAGCAGGATTGCTTGCTTCATATCCAGGCCTGATACTGCAAAGTTCTCTCTTGCTTCATCAACCTTTTCTCTCTACCTCAGAAAAACCTTTATTTATTGTCTGGACATTTGCTCACTAATCTCCTCATCAAGTTCACCCCTAGACAACGATAAGAGGTAACTTAATACGCCGATCCCAAAAGCAACCAGCGGCTCCTGAGGGGGTAGCGCTACATATATATTTATATATATATATATATATATATATATATATATATATATATATATATATATATATATATATATATATATATATATTGTAATAGTGAGAGTCCCTATCACTATGAAAAGGGAGCAAAAATAGACACAGAGGGCCAGATTCAGAGAGAACTTACGCCGACGTATGTGTTGATACGCCGCGTAAGTTCTAGGATGCGCCGTCGTATCTATGCGCCGTATTCTTGAAACCAGATACGCCTGAATTCTGGCTCCATCCGACCCATGTAAGTCTCCTACGCCGTCGTATCTTGAGTGCATGTTTACGCTGGCCGCTAGGGGCGCTTCCATTGATTTACGCGGCGAATATGTAAATTACCTAGATACGCCGATTCACAAACGTACTTGCGCCAGTCGCAGTAAGCTACGCCGTTTACGTAAGGCGTACGTCTGGCGTATAGTTATCCCTCATAAAGCAGGGGTAAGTCATGTTAGGGTATGGACGTCGGAACAGCCGTCGGATTTTACATCGTTTGCGTAAGTCGCACGTGAATGGGACTTGGCGTAGGTTACGTTCACGTCGTACGCATTGAGCCGTCGTATCTTAGGGAGTATATGCGACGTGATTCTGAGCATGCACGCGCATGCGCCGTTCGTTCTGCCATTCATTTACATGGGGTCACTGTTAATTTTAATACAACACGCCCACTACCTTCCAAATTTGAATTAGGCGGGCTTACGCCGGCCCATTTACGCTACGCCGCCGTAACTTAGGGAGCAAGTGCTTTGTGAATACTGGTCTTGCCTCTCTATGTTGCGTCGGCGTAGCGCATATGGGATGCGCTGCACCCGCTTAAACATACGCCGCTGTCTGTGAATCTGGCCCAGAGTCTGCATGTCAGCGGACTGCAGAACTACACTTCATAGATTTGAAACGGAGAAAACTGTTTTGGCAGCTTTCTCCGGGTTTTTCTAAGTTCGGATGGGGCTGTGTAGTTTGGAGATCCTGCAGAGATTTGGGCGGGATGGGATCTTCAACCCTGTGTCCAGGTCTTGTGAATAACCAGCAGGTTGGGTGCCCAGGTGCACATAATGAGGGACTGGTGAGAGCAGAGGAGAGGAGTGTGGAGTGTGTGCAGCTGGCTGCTGGTTCAAAACACTGTGGGCTAGATTCAGATAGGTGAGCGGATCTTTAGATCCGCGTAACCTATCTCATTTACGTTACGCCGGCGCAAGTTTTTCAGGCAAGTGCTTGCCTGTAAAGTTGAGCCGGCGTAACGTAAATCCCCCGGCGGAATTCAAATTCCGCGGGTAGGGGGCGTGTAACATTTAAATCAGGCGGGTCCCTGCGCCGAACGAACTGTGCATGCGCCGGCCGCGACTGAATTCCAGTGCGCATGCTCCAAATGACGTTGGCAAATCGTCATGCTTTCGACGTGAATGTAAATTACGTCCATCCGTATTCGCGAACGACTTACGCAAATGACGTAAACAATTCAAAACTCGGTGCGGGAACGACGGCCATACTTAACATTGGCTACGCCTCATATAGCAGGGGTAACTATACGCCGGAAAAAGCCGAACGCAAACGACGTAAAAAAAAAACGCCGGGCCGTCGTTCGTTTCTGAATCGGCGTAACTCCTCATTTGCATATTCCTCATTTAAACAAACGGAAGCGCCACCTAGCGGCCAGCGTGAGATTGCAGCCTAAGATCCGACGGTGTAAGTCACTTACACCTGTCGGATCTTAGGGATATCTATGCGTAACCCTTATTCTATGGATCAGGCGCATAGATACGACCGTCGGAACTCAGAGATATGACGGCATATCAGGAGATACACCGTCGTAACTCTTTCTGAATCCGGCCCAGTGTGTGTGTGGAAAGCTGTCTGCCCTGGAAGACTACATCCCTGGTGAGGGGGGACTTCGTGCCTGACGGACTGGGAGGCTGATAGACCTGAGGTGGCTAGCGAGTCTAAAGGGGGCTGAAGGAAGTCTGGAAGTCTGGGAGACAGTGGGCTGGAGAATCCTGTTGAGGCCAGGAGTGGGCCAGGTTTAGCAGGTACTGCAAGGCTAAGTAAGCCTAGGAGCCAGGAGGCTTGGCATTTTGGTTATATGAACATTACTGGAGAAGAACCCCTACGTGGGAATCCTGTGTGCGAACTGTTATTTTGTGCTTTTAAATAAAAATGGGCTGCCATGCCCTCAAACCTAACATCTGACTGCTGTGGACTCGCTGAAAAATGCATTTACCACTTGAGTTAACAACCCCCAATGTTTACAATGGTGGATTCAGTGGGCATCTAGACGGTGGAATCCGGGTCCTTGCTCCGTGGTGAGTCGCAGCAGGAACTACTGCTAGCTGTGTGTGGCAGCCAGGCAAACTGCATTGCGCATACGTTTATTTTGATGGACTGTGTTGCATACAGGTGGTGCACCTGTGAGATTTTTATATTTTTTTCCTTTTTATTGCTGTGAACTGTGTAACAAGCCGCTGTGCATGCGACTGCAAGGAAGAGGCTGTCAAAACGCAAGAAGTTCATGTTAAAGCAAGTTAAAGAGGAAGTGAGCTCAGCGTGGCCTGAGAAGATGTCTCCACCTAGGAGGGCCAGTCAAAAGGGGCCAGTGGTGTATGAGACTGTGAATGAGTGGTTCAAGCGAAACCAGAGTAAAGAGGGGGATGCAGTTCAAGGGGCTATGATCTGTGCCTCTGATTACATGCAACCCATGCTACCTACAGAGGAGGTTGGAGACTTCCTGGGAAAATTTGAAAAAGTCGCTGTAAGGAGGAAATGGCCTAGAGACCGGTGGCCAAAATTGCTGCAAACCTTATTACCGGTAGAGTACTGGTCGGTTTTCCATTTGATGGACAGTGACCAGGATGATTACCGCAAGTTTAAAGAGGAAATCCTTCTTAGAGGAGAGTTTCATCGCATCATGGGCCTGCAGGAGAGAAACGCACTGGAGAAAAGTCTTCCAGTTCCATGTCTGGAATGTGGCCAGCTGGGCCACGATATATTGTCTTGCCCTAGATTCTGGGGTGCAGCTGGAGGTAATGTTGCTGAGCAGAACTCTGTCGGTGGGTCAAGATCCCCTTTCAGATATGTTTCCAGTCACCCCTGGCAACAAGGAGTTTTCTGTTGTGTCTGCAGGGGGTGCTAAACAGTGGGAGATGCCTGCTGTAATATCATCCTGTGGCCACCAGAGGGAGTTGGCCAGTGACTGTGCAACTGAGAGACAGCGCACTCAAGTGAAGATAGAATTGCCGGCTACGGAATATGGTAAGACTGTTGCAGTTTGTGATCCAAGTGAAGCAGCAGTGTGTCCGGTGAGGAGATCTGCAGACGGTGTAAAAATGGACTTGCTGCAGTGTGTTACCCAGATCAGTGGGAAGACACAGGGTCAAACCCTCCTTGCAGCAAGGTCAAAGACTGTAAGTGACATATGGACTCTGTGTGCACCTAAGGTAGTCCAGCAGAGTGCTGCGAGAGATGTGTTAGGGCTGACCAAAACAGTTGGTGTGCCATGTTCCCTAGCAATAGAGACAGGTGCTGCAGAGTTGCCAAGGGAAACCTCCAAGGAGCCTGTAATGGTGAAGCAAGTGGTTTCCCAGGACAACTGTGAAGCCGCCCTAGTGGGCAAAATAATTCCCTTAGAGAGGAAGGGTGATGTGCTGAGAGGCATGCAGGGTGCCATGCGTTCTGACAAAAGGCAATCTGATAGAGAAATATAAAACTGCTATGTTTATGAATGCTGATGATGAAGATATTGCTGATGATACATGTACTTATGGTGATGTGATGCTTAATGAGGTTGGTGTGGTCGCTAAGCAGAATATGCGATTTCCCTTAGCAACCGTATATAAGGCCGCAGAGCTGTCCTTAGAAACCTCCAGGGAGCTCTGTGTGTTGGAGCCAGAGGTTGCCTGGGACAACTGTGGTGCTACTCTGATGGATAAGAGGGTACTTGACCTTGGTGATGAGAAAAATGGTAAAACTCAAATGTTTAAAATTACTTGTAGTGATGATGGGTTACTGCGGTCTGTCACTGCTGGCAGAAAAAGTTCTCATGAGTTGAATGAAGCGCCACCTGAGCAAAGTGGTGAAGTTATGTTATTGCAGCCTGCTGTGTTTAAAAATGTGTTTGCAGTGGATAACAGTGAAGTGGACACAATTTCTGCTGTGCTAAGGGGAGGGACTGCAGGGCCGGTAGACACGGGTGCGTTGGCTTTTGCAGAAGTTAACCCTCTCCAGTTGGAAGGATCTGAAAAGGGTGCATACATAACAGAGGTTTTGTCCACAGCAAAAGAGATGAGGAATGTTGAGCGTCAGATTGATGGGGTAATGGATAGCGATTTGGAGTCGCTCAGTGTTGCTGAGAGTGAGAGGATAAGTGTGACACATGCGATTTGCAGTGCTCGTGGGGAGCCGCAAGTTTTGTCAGTTGCCTTTGAGGTAGAAGTCTCTTTAAGTGACTCAGCCTCTCACGCCTTAGCAAATGAGCCTCTCCACATCATTATTAAAGGAAAAGTTCCTAGAGTTCTGTGTTTAGATGAGGCATGTCTAGAAGTAACTGAGATGTTGTTGGGATTGGTGAAAATCTTTCCAATGTACACCTGCATGTGTCCACAGCAGAGGCGCGACATGGTCCTGCGTAGTACCAATCGGTGGACACAGGTGGTACAGGCCGTGTTAGGCAGTGTTGATGAAAAATGGTTGTTGTACTGTTGGTTAATTTTGTGCAAAGTTGTCTCACAGTTCTCTTCGAGAGTGCTTCCAGCGGCGGTTGTGTGCAGAAGGCGCTCAGGGGAATTGTTAGAGGATTTAGAAATAATAGACATAGTGGAAGTCTCTCCGTATGCTGATGTGATGGGGTGTATTCCTGCTGGTGTGGTCCGAGGTACGACTGAGCAGTGGTTGGTACAGGGCGCGCATACTGTCTCACCCTCTAGACCTCATGTAAAGGAAGGGCTCGGAATGGGCTTGGCAGTAGTGGGAATTCGATCCATCACTCGCAGAGAGGTGCAGTTTGAGGTACCCGGAGACATGTTGACATGAAATAACAGTAATGGTAACTGTAACAAAAAAGTGTATGAGAAGCACTGTAGAGCACTGTCGGACAGCTCAGAGGTCCTGGTTGAGGTACCAATGGTCACAGAAATGGTTAAAGAGATTGGTATGGAAAAATGTGCGTTGGTAGGACAATTGCTATTGGAGTGGTGGACAACAGGGGGCAATGTGAAACTGCGGGACTGTCCCATAGGGCGTAACTGCTTGCCTGTAGGTGGTCCCTCCATAGACACTATTCTAGCAAACAAGGGGACAAGAGGTGCCAATGACAATGTTGAGTTGAATAACCCCTTGTGGAACATTGCTATTGAGGTTAAACAGAAGGATGTGTTGATCTCAGGTGGTTTGGTTGCCAAAGGTAACCACATAGGGGTTAGTGAACCTGAGAAACAAATGTTGGTTAATGTTGCGCCAGGTAGTGAGAGTGGTCAGTCCCTGACAGATTTCATAGAAGTGGGTCCCCAACAGTCCCAGGAGAGTAGGTCTGTGGGAGGAAAAAGGATCCTGAGGCCAGAAGGTAGAAGGGATAGAGAGATTAGTGGGAGCCCACGGTTCAGGAAGAAGTGCTGGTGGAAGCACAACTGGAAGAAGATATGGGTGGAGTGCCCCTTTAAAGAAAAGGTTGGGCAGATTAGGACTCCTGCTGCTGATAGCTGGCACAGAGGTGCCACGGTGAAGTGTTGGTGGAAGCGCACCCGAAAAAAGGGTTGGGCCTACGTGGCTGACAGCCAGCACAGAGGTGTCCCAACCCTGATGACGTGTGCTGGTGTTACGCCCCCTTCAGATTCTAAACAGGGGGGGTCCCTATCACTATGAAAAGGGAGCAAAAATAGACACAGAGGCCCGAATTCACAGACAGCGGCGCACATTTATGCCGCCATAGCGTATCTCCTGTACGCTATGCCGACGCAGCGCAGAGAGGCAAGCACTGCATTCAGCAAGCTATTGCTCTCAATGCTGCGTTGGCGTGGCGTACTGTAGTATTCGAAGGCGCAGGCCAATGTAGGTGGAAGTGGGTGTGACCCCATGCAAATGATGGTCAGAGCGTGGTGCAGTGTTTTATGCCCGGCGTATCATGAACGGAGCATGCGCCGTGACGCGGACGTATGCCCAGCACCCCTATGCGCATGCTCACAACTCGCCGGTGCAACTTTCTAAGATACGCCGGCCCACCTGCTTATGCCGAGCACATAAATACGCCCAGCCATACGCCCGTCCAGCGCAAAAGTACACCAGCTTGCTTGTCTTCCCCCTGGAGCACAGTACTTTTGCGGTCTGAGCCATGTCCGATACTGAGGTGGACAGGGATTGTAGAAAAAAAAATTCTCTGCAGATGAGAGGGCGATACTGACCTCAGCCATCTCTAAGTATGACACGTATCTCCATAGGGCACAGAGCTCCAGGACCAGCAGGGCCAGAAAGCAGGAGATCCTCCAGAAGATCACCCTGGAGATCAATGCCCTTGGGCATGAATCCAGGACCTGTAAGGATATTGCCAAGAAGATTAATGATATGCGTCGGCGTGTCCGGGATAAGCTGGCCAGCATCAAAAGGCACCTCAGGGGCACGGGAGGTGGACCAGCTTCTTCTCTGAAGTTGACAGCTGAGGAGAAGGTCATTGCCATGTGCCTGGAGCAGGAGCAGGTGGAGGGCCTGGAGGGCTTTGACTCCAGTGACCAGGACTTGAGGAGAGGTAAGTGTGTTTTATCCCCCATCCGGTGTGTAGCATGTGTGGGGGTTCAAGGGAACATGTGACAAGTGTGTGGGTCCACCAACATGTGAATGCTTTGTGTCACCCACAGATGTGCTGGAGGGAGCTGGGCCATCTGCTGCCGGTGTCCGACCCACACCATTCCCGGAACATCAGCCTCAGCCTGACCCCCAGGGAAGCCACGTAAGATCGGTGGAGGGGAGTGCCCACACCTCTGCTCTAGAGGTAGTTGAGGAGGAGCCGGTGGATCTCGAACTGGAGGAATGCCTCTATCTTGAGGAGGCTTCCATCTTACCCGGACCCTCAGAGACCTCCACGCCCATCAGGGGAACCCCCTCCCGAGCTACCCCATCCAGGGGAACCCCCTCCCGGGCTACCCCATCCAGGGAAACCCCCTCCCGGGCTACCCTATCCAGGGGAACCCCCTCCCGGGCTACCCCATCCAGGGGAACGCCCTCAAGGGCCACCCCGTCCAGACAGACACAAGCCTCTCCATCCCCCAGGAAGGCTTTGAGGAAGACAAGGGGTGTAGCTGTATCCCTCCAAGAAGGGCTGGAGAGGGAGCAGGCCCTGCAGACAGCCTGGCCTCATTTGTTGGGTCCTCAGCAAAGAGTGCACAGTGGCTGTGCAGGGCACCGCAGCCGCTATGCAGGAGTGTCTCACCCAGCAGGCTGAGCATACCAGCTCCATCTCGGACTGCCTGCAGGAAGTGAGCGCAAACTGTGCTGCCATGGTCACATGCCTGGGTGACCAATCCGAGACCCTTGAGGCCATGCATCACCACATGGTAGCAGGGGGTCCCTCACCATCTGGGGACCAGGGCTCGGATGTGCAGGCCAGCCTGGATCGTAATACCATGGTGATTGGGGAGCTGCAGGCCGCAGCAGCAGGCATTGTGGCGGAGGTGAAGAGCCTGGGAGTGGTCGTACAGGCCAACACAGCCGCTATCCAGGCGGAGGGTCGGCAGAACAGGCGCCTACAGCGCCAGACCAACGCCAGGCAGCTGCGGATGCAGGCTGAGGCCAACAGCGTGCAAACACGCATTGCCGTAGCGTTGGAGGGTATGCAGGAGCGACAGCCCAGGGGATGCACCGCCTCCTGATGCCCCACCCCCTCACCCCAGTCGTCGCCACGACTCTTGAGGAGCCGAACCCTGGGCACGAGGCCTGGCCCACGAGAGGGCAAATAACTCTCCTCTGGATGTATGCCGCTCAGACTATGAGCTATTTTTGTTTTGAGAGACGTGCACAGATGGATGTGCCATCCTCCTGTAAGGGCATGCCATGTCGGACAATGGCATGATCCCTATTTTTTTTTTTAGTCATTGCACACGGTCAGGAGTGCAGGCTACAGTGTGACTGGTGTGTGAATGTGTGTGTGACATTCCTGCCAGCAAGGCGTGTCACCTTGGATCGTCGGGGAGAGGTTATCCCCACGACTGTGTGAATGTAGTATGAATGGACAGCAACGCCTTGGCGTGGCGTTGCTGCTCCCAAGTCCTGTGCGGTGGACTTGGGCTAAACCAATGTGAGGTGGATGTAGTGTGTGTGAGCTAGGGACCACAGTGGTGTGCATGCTTGCATTGTCCGTGTGCCATGATGAATGTGTGTGTTTAACGTGCAAAGATGCGTTCCACGAGGCAACTCCTGACTGCTGTTCCCTCAGCAGACGGAGTAGCCTCAGGCGGGGGGGGACTATCTGGTTCGGGGGTCAGGTCATGACATATGTCAATCTCCAGGCCCTTTCTCATGGCGTAGTTGTGCAGCACGCAACATGCACTGATGATCTGGCACACGAAGTTTGGGGAATACAACAGGGTCCTCCCGGACTTATCCAGGCATCGGAAACGGGACTTCAGGATGCCAAATGTGCGCTCCACCACTGCACGGGTGCGTATTTGTGCAGCATTGTATCTTCTCTCTCCTCTGGTTTGGGGATTCCGGTATGGAGTCAGGAGATGGGGCCCAAGTGCATATGCTGAGTCACCTGGAAGAGAAAAGACAGGAGTATGTTAGTTGTGCGTGTGCTCCTCGTGATGTCTGCATCATGGGGTCGGGCAGTCATGCCTGACTCCCATGTCACTCACCAACCAGCCAGCTGTCCCTGTACACGTTCTGTTCGAATTCCGTTGGGATGTTGCTTTAAAGGTATATGTAGCTGTCGTGGCTGGCCCCTGGGTGTTTGGCACGGACGTGCCATATGAGGCATTGGGCATCGGCTATCACCTGTACGTTGATGGAATGCCACTGCTTACGATTAAGGTATATGTACTCTGTGGCACAGGGGGGGGGGCAGTAGTGCCACATGTGTGCAATCAATGGCCCCGACGGTTCGTGGGAATCTGGCAATGCTGTAGAAATCCTGCATTGCCTTCTGCCGCAGGTGCTCATGGGTGGGTTTGATGATGTGGTGGGACATGCATGTGAGGATTGCGGGGACAACCTGGTGCACGCATCTGCTCATGCTGGATTGTGACATCCCAGACACGACTCCACTTGTACGTTGAAAAGATCCACTGGCGAGGAAATGCAGTGTTGCCAGTACCTTGACCAGTGGCTGCACTGCATGTGAGCGTTGTGTCTGGCTGGTGATTTCATCATGCAGGGCTGTGGCTAATTCAAGAATGGCATCAGGGCTGAATCTGAAGATGTGATACACCTCCGATTCCCCCATGCCAAAGACGTTAATGCGCGTTCGGTATATCCTCTCCCGTGCCCTCCTCCGTGCCTGTGGACGCAGTAGTGCTATGACCATGGCTGCCCCTGGCATGTTGGCATACAGATGTGTTGTCCTGCGGCTGTTCAGTTGGTCCGTAACGGTGCTGCTGCAGTTGCTCTCCAGCTGACCTGTGCACGTCTGAAGATATGTCGGCGCAAGTGCTTTGTGAATCCGGGCCAGAGTCTGCATGTCAGCGGACTGCAGAACTACACAGCATAGTTTTGAAACGGAGAAAACTGTTTTGGCAGCTTTCTCCGGGTTTTTCTAAGTTCGGATGGGGCTGTGTAGTTTGGAGATCCTGCAGAGACTTGGGCGGGATGGGATCTTCAACCCGGTGTCCAGGTCTTGTGAATAACCAGCAGGTTGGGTGCCCAGGTGCATATAATGAGGGACTGGTGAGAGCAGAGGAGAGGAAGGTGGAGTGTGTGCAGCTGGCTGCTGGTTCAAAACACTGTGTATGTGTGGAAAGCTGTCTGCCCTGGAAGACTACATCCCTGGTGAGGGGGGACTTCGTGCCTGACGGACTGGGAGGCTGATAGACCTGAGGTGGCTAGCGAGTCTAATGCCGCGTACACACCATCACTTTATGTGATGAAAAAAAACGACACTTTCTGTGAAGTAAAAAATGACGTTTTTGAAACTTCAATTTTCAAAGACGAAGTTGCCTACACACCATCGTTTTCTCACAATGTTCTTGCAAAGTGAGGTTACGTTCCACCACGTTTTACCATTGAAGCTCGCTTCATAAGTAGCTTCTGGGCATGCGTGGATGAAAAAACGTCTTAGAAAACGACGTTTTTGCTACACACGGTCAATTTCTGTGAAGTAAAAAGTGCACTTTTGAAAAACGACACATAAAATTGAAGCATGCTTCAATTTTTTTTGGTCGTTTTTTACAAGACATAAAACGACGTTTTCCCCCACACACGGTCAATTAAAGTGACGTTTTTAAAAACGTAATTTTTTTTCATCACATAAAGTGATGGTGTGTACGCGGCATAAGGAAGGAAGTCTGGAAGTCTGGGAGACAGTGGGCTGGAGAATCCTGTTGAGGCCAGGAGTAGGGTGCCCACGTGTCCCGGATTGCCCGGGACTGTCCCTTAATTGGCATCTGTGTCCCTGTTCCCGGATTCCTTCATTCCGGGACAATACAATGTCCCGGAATGAAGCACTGGGTAAAGTCATGATGAATTCGGCAGAGTCTGAGCCGCAGTAGCGCTGTCTGCGGCTTGCAGAACCACCTCCAGCTGACTTTCATTGTGCTCACTGGTTGCTACAGCCGCTTGGCGTGTAGTAACCAGTGACATCACGGCTGCAGTGCACCCCCTCTGTTCAGAACTGAAAGCGCGGGAGGATTTCACTTCCTCCTCCGCGCTTCTGCTCTATCTGCCTCCTGGGACCCAAAGCAGCTGAGCTCTGAGGCTGCCCCCTGACATACCAGAGAGGGACAGTCTCACAGCATCTGATCTGAGAGGGAGAGCAGCAGCAGCATCTGAGAACAACAGAGCGTGGTGGCCCCGGGGAGCAGCAGGAGGCTGACTGGAAGGAACAGCACGAGAGTGAGTGAGAGAAGACCTGAGCAGCAGTGACATCCTCCCAGAGCCTGCACACCTTCTCCCAACGTCTGCTCCAGCTGTGCCTATCATCAAGGCTGACAGAGAGGACAAGGATGGTCTGGAGGTAGGTGCATACATCACACACACCTACCCACAGACAGGGGCTGGGGCAGGGGGTACAGGAAGGACTGCAGGCCAGCTTAGGGGGTCAATTTCACTCACCACCCCCCCCTCTCTCTCTTCCATCCCCCTCTCTCTCATCTACCCCTCTCTCTCTCTCATCTACCCCCTCTCTCTCATCCACCCCTTCTCTCTCTCTCTCCCACCCCTTCTCTCTCTCTCTCCCACCCCTTCTCTCTCTCTCCCACCCCTTCTCTCTCTCTCCCACCCCTTCTCTCTCTCCCTCACCCCTTCTCTCTCTCCCTCACCCCTTCTCTCTCTCTCTCCCTCACCCCTTCTCTCTCTCTCCCTCACCCCTTCTCTCTCTCTCCCACCCCTTCTCTCTCTCTCTCCCACCCCTTCTCTCTCTCTCCCACCCCTTCTCTCTCTCTCTCTCACCCCTCCTCTCTCTCTCTCCCTCACCCCTTCTCTCTCTCTCTCTCCCACCCCTTCTCTCTCTCTCTCTCCCACCCCTTCTCTCTCTCTCTCCCACCCCTTCTCTCTCTCCCTCACCCCTTCTCTCTCTCTCTCCCTCACCCCTTCTCTCTCTCTCTCCCACCCCTTCTCTCTCTCTCCCACCCCTTCTCTCTCTCTCTCTCCCACCCCTTATCTCTCTCTCTCTCCCACCCCTTCTCTCTCTCTCTCCCACCACTTCTCTCTCTCCCTCACCCCTTCTCTCTCTCCCACCCCTTCTCTCTCTCTCCCACCCATTCTCTCTCTCTCTCCCACCCCTTCTCTCTCTCTCTCTCCCCTTCTCTCTCTCTCTCCCTCACCCCTTCTCTCTCTCTCTCTCTCCCTCACCCCTTCTCTCTCTCTCTCCCTCACCCCTTCTCTCTCTCTCTCTCTCCCACCCCTTCTCTCTCTCCCACCCCTTCTCTCTCTCTCTCTCCCACCCCTTCTCTCTCTCTCTCTCTCCCACCCCTTCTCTCTCTCTCTCCCACCCCTTCTCTCTCTCCCTCACCCCTTCTCTCTCTCCCCTTCTCTCTCTCTCCCCTTCTCTCTCTCTCTCTCCCACCCCTTATCTCTCTCTCTCCCACCCCTTCTCTCTCTCCCTCACCCCTTCTCTCTCTCTCACCCCTTCTCTCTCTCTCTCCCTCACCCCTTCTCTCTCTCTCTCTCCCACCCCTTCTCTCTCCCACCCCTTCTCTCTCTCTCTCCCACCCCTTCTCTCTCTCTCTCACCCCTCCTCTCTCTCTCTCTCTCCCTCACCCCTTCTCTCTCTCTCCCACCCCTTCTCTCTCTCTCTCTCCCACCCCTTCTCTCTCTCTCCCTCACCCCTTCTCTCTCTCTCTCTCCCTCACCCCTTCTCTCTCTCTCTCTCTCCCACCCCTTCTCTCTCTCCCTCACCCCTTCTCTCTCTCTCTCTCCCCTTCTCTCTCCCCCTCTCCCCTTCTCTCTCCCCTTCTCTCTCTCTCTCTCCCACCCCTTCTCTCTCTCTCTCTCCCTCCCACCCCTTCTCTCTCTCTCTCCCATTCTCTCTCTCCCGCACCCCTTCTCTCTCTCTCTCCCGCACCCCTTCTCTCTCTCTCTCCCATTCTCTCTCTCCCTCACCCCTTCTCTCTCTCTCTCTCTCTCCCTCACCCCTTCTCTCTCTCCCTCACCCCTTCTCTCTCTCTCTCCCACCCCTTCTCTCTCTCTCTCCCGCACCCCTTCTCTCTCTCTCCCGCACCCCTTCTCTCTCTCCCGCACCCCTTCTCTCTCTCTCTCTCCCACCCCTTCTCTCTCTCTCCCACCCCTTCTCTCTCTCTCTCCCACCCCTTCTCTCTCTCCCTCACCCCTTCTCTCTCTCTCTCCCTCACCCCTTCTCTCTCTCTCTCACCTTCTCTCTCTCCCTCACCCCTTCTCTCTCTCTCCCACCCCTTCTCTCTCTCCCTCACCCCTTCTCTCTCTCTCCCTCACCCCTTCTCTCTCTCTCCCACCCCTTCTCTCTCTCTCCCACCCCTTCTCTCTCTCCCTCACCCCTTCTCTCTCTCTCTCTCACCTTCTCTCTCTCTCCCACCCCTTCTCTCTCTCCCTCACCCCTTCTCTCTCTCTCTCTCTCTCTCTCTCTCTCTCCCCTTCTCTCTCTCTCTCTCTCTCCCACCCCTTCTCTCTCTCTCCCCTTCTCTCTCTCCCTCACCCCTTCTCTCTCTCTCCCACCCCTTCTCTCTCTCTCGCGCACCCCTTCTCTCTCTCTCTCTCGCGCACCCCTTCTCTCTCTCTCTCCCGCACCCCTTCTCTCTCTCTCCCGCACCCCTTCTCTCTCTCTCCCGCACCCCTTCTCTCTCTCCCGCACCCCTTCTCTCTCTCTCTCTCCCACCCCTTCTCTCTCTCCCTCACCCCTTCTCTCTCTCCCTCACCCCTTCTCTCTCTCTCTCTTCCACCCCTTCTCTCTCTCTCTCTCCCACCCCTTCTCTCTCTCTCTCCCGCACCCCTTCTCTCTCTCTCCCGCACCCCTTCTCTCTCTCCCGCACCCCTTCTCTCTCTCTCTCTCCCACCCCTTCTCTCTCTCTCTCTCCCACCCCTTCTCTCTCTCCCTCACCCCTTCTCTCTCTCTCTCTCTCTCTCTCTCTCTCACCTTCTCTCTCTCCCTCACCCCTTCTCTCTCTCTCTCCCACCCCTTCTCTCTCTCCCTCACCCCTTCTCTCTCTCTCTCTCACCTTCTCTCTCTCCCATCCCTTCTCTCTCTCCCTCACCCCTTCTCTCTCTCTCTCTCACCTTCTCTCTCTCTCCCTCACCCCTTCTCTCTCTCCCTCACCCCTTCTCTCTCTCTCTCCCACCCCTTCTCTCTCTCTCCCACCCCTTCTCTCTCTCTCTCCCCTTCTCTCTCTCCCCCACCCCTTTTCTCTCTCTCCCACCCCTTCTCTCTCGCGCACCCCTTCTCTCTCTCTCCCGCACCCCTTCTCTCTCTCTCTCCCGCACCCCTTCTCTCTCTCTCTCTCCCGCACCCCTTCTCTCTCTCTCTCTCCCGCACCCCTTCTCTCTCTCTCTCTCCCGCACCCCTTCTCTCTCTCCCTCACCCCTTCTATCTCTCTCTCACCTTCTCTCTCTCCCTCACCCCTTCTCTCTCTCTCTCCCACCCCCTCTCTCTCTCTCTCTCTCCCCCCTTCTCTCTCTCCCTCACCCCTTCTCTCTCTCTCTCTCTCTCTCCCACCCCTTCTCTCTCTCCCTCACCCCTTCTCTCTCTCTCTCCCACCCCTTCTCTCTCTCCCTCACCCCTTCTCTCTCTCTCCCTCACCCCTTCTCTCTCTCCCCCTCACCCCTTCTCTCTCTCTCTCCCACCCCTTCTCTCTCTCCCGCACCCCTTCTCTCTCTCCCGCACCCCTTCTCTCTCTCCCGCACCCCTTCTCTCTCTCTCTTTCCCACCCCTTCTCTCTCTCTCTCCCACCCCTTCTCTCTCTCTCTCTCCCACCCCTTCTCTCTCTCTCCCACCCCTTCTCTCTCTCTCCCACCCCTTCTCTCTCACCCACCCCTTCTCTCTCACCCCTTCTCTCTCTCTCGCTCCCACCCCTTCTCTCTCTCTCTCCCACCCCTTCTCTCTCTCTCTCCCACCCCTTCTTTCTCTCTCTCTCTCCCACCCCTTCTCTCTCTCTCTCCCACCCCTTCTCTCTCTCTCTCTCTCCCACCCCTTCTCTCTCTCTCTCTCTCCCACCCCTTCTCTCTCTCTCCCACCCCTTCTCTCTCTCTCCCACCCCTTCTCTCTCTCTCCCACCCCTTCTCTCTCTCTCTCCCACCCCTTCTCCCACCCTCACCAAGCCCCTCTCCCCTCCCAAATGGACACTAACAGGTGACAGCAAGTGAGAGTTAGTGATTCCCATCCCTTCCCAAGCACTGCCACTTAACCCATGCCCCCAGCACTGCCAGTCTGCCACTGGCCTCATCCTCCTAATGAAGGACTACAGGTCCCAGCATTAGTCCCTTAGAGCTGAGGATCTGACATGCTCCCCCAATGGATGGGGTAGGAATCGGGTAGGTCAGTGTAATGATCAGGTAGGTCAGTGTAGGAATCAGGTTAGTGTAGTGGTCAGGTATTTCAATGCAGCAATCAATTGGGTCAGTGTAGGGATCAGGAAGGTCAGTGTAGTGGTCCGGTAGGTCAGTGTAGGGATCAGGTACAGTAGGTCAGTGTAGTAGTCGGGTAGGTCAGTGTATGTGCAGTTTTTACCCCAGATCCCTTGTGTCATTTGTATTTCTTTTGTGGTATAAAGTACAGGGTTTTATATACAACTTTAGTGCCTTAGATATAAACAGCATTTGTTTCATGTATGTTAGCCCAACATCGCAAGAACAATTACACTCTGGGAATCTAAGTGGCTGCCTGCAGCTGCAATGTTGGGCTTCCATACATGAAACAAATGCTTAAATAGGTAAGGGGCGGGGCCTCTCGGCCACGTCATATGGCGGCACTGCCTCCTTGTGATGTCACCGACCGCTGCTTGCTGGGGGGGGGGGGGGGGGTGTCCCTGAATGGCTGTATGGAAATGTGGTCACCCTAGCCAGGAGTGGGCCAGGTTTAGCAGGTACTGCAAGGCCAAGTAAGCCTAGGAGCCAGGAGGCTTGGCATTTTGGTTATATGAACATTACTGGAGAAGAACCCCTGCGTGGGAATCCTGTGTGTGAACTGTTATTTTGTGCTTTTAAATAAAAATGGGCTGCCATGCCCTCAAACCTAACATCTGACTGCTGTGGACTCGCTGAAAAACGCATTTACCACTTGAGTTAACAACCCCCAATGTTTACAATATATATAGCACCCGGAGGAGCTGATGGTTTGTACCCTGGAGGAGCTGCTGGTTTGTTTTGGGTGGCACATTTACCTCATGGCTCTTCCGCCATCTTAGGGGTGTATGGTGCATATAGCAGTAGTAAAGGAATGTCCACAACAGGTGTCTTTTGCTGTGCTCTTTATTACCCAGCCTGGTAAAAACAATAAAACTTGTTGTGAAGAAGGTAGAGTTGAAAGGAGAAGAGGAATAGCAAATTCAGGCGTAACAATAGGGAAACAGTCCTGCTCCCACATGTAACACTTCTTGCGCCACTCCTGCTTCAGTGGGATTAGCGTACCTGGACAGGCCTCTCTCACTGACCTGGCAGCCAGAGTATCGCTCGAACTTGTAAGGAAAAGTCTCTGCCACAGACCCTCCTGGAATGAACTGGAACCTTTTGGGAGAAGTCTCTGCCACAGACCCTCCTGATTGTGGTTACGGAGATGAACCTCCTTGGTAAAATTACGCCTGGGTCTCCTTCAAGTTGCTTTCAGGTACCGACTGACAGGTGGCCAGCCTCTCCGTGTCCGGATACCTCGATCCCCGGTGGTTTGTCGAGACCCTATTGGATCGCCAGCATCGCATTGGCTCTCCTCAGATGGACTCCCAACCGAACAGCTATACCGCTTGGGATCTTCAGGATTGGGAACCCAGTCGACCACTGGGCTCCCTGCCACAGCTCAAATTTTCCTGGACCAACTTGGTGTCAGAACCAGGAACTCCACGTGGCACACACGCCCCGGCCTGGTAGGCCATAATGCCGGGCGCTGTGGTGCAGGTACCCTGAAGGTGGATGCTGCACTTGAAGAAGAAGAAGAAGACCCCGAACCAATGGTGTCTGCCCCATAAATACCCTCCCCCTGCATGCACAGCGAGGCCAAACCCTCCTGATTGGCTGCTGGGGAAGAGCACCCAAACCTTGACTCCACTGCTGCCATCTACTGTCCTGGGGTGGGAAGAACACCACAGCAACAACAGAATAGCTCACAGAAAAGCCAAGCTGAGACAGAGACCTAATTTTGAACACATTAACTAGATCAGAGTTTAATTAACACTCTGATCTCCCTCTAAATTTAAATAGCACCGTTATTTTAAAGTAACCAGGCGTTATATATATACACACATATATAGTCTGGTCCCAGTTTCTGTGCGCAGCTACATATATCTGGTCATCTCCTGTGCTGACTCCTGACACAGCAGGAAACCATACCAACAGAGATCCGAGCCTGAGACTAGGTGTTTTCTTTGATATAGCACTACCATAGGGTATTATTACTTTTAGTGATTTCCTTGTGTGTCAAAGGGGCCGAAGTTCTTGAGAAGGTTGAGGCAAAGAACAGAGGACCTATCCTATCCAGAGGCTCCTATGAGGTTATAACTACACCTAATTAACCTTGTCAACAATGCTGCTAGAGATGGTTTCTCAGATTGCAGCCATCTGGCAAAACTTGCTGCACAGGTATTCTGAGGATATCCTTAAAGTGATCTTTGGGCACTGGGTTCCATGTAGTTTGCATTCCAGTTTGCATGCCAGTAGCTCTATTTACAGAGCTGCTGGCATTACCTCCTTTGTCCCATTTCTTAAGAATTACATTGTGAGTTGGCAGTCAGGCCTTTACAATTCCATATTTCCCACTGGTTCCACCACAGAATGGAGTTAAGGCTATGGGACTAAATATACAGCATTGAGGAAGCATCTCCTTGCTGTTCCTCATTTGCAGAGTCACAAGAAACTTCAGTCTTCAATTCAATCCTGCCTCATACTCTGACCCATTGCCTTACAAAAACGTGGTCATAACATGCCTGACACAGAGGGGACTGTCCCTGCTGTACTGGGTGCCCCCAGCTCACTGATGTCACTGATACAGTCATCAATTGCAGCCTGGAATCATGTTTCTCTTTGCTCCTACAGTCTATACCATATTTGGAGTCTTCCTTAGGCCTTTCAAGTGTGGTCTGCACATTCAGATTTACTACATTATTTAAGAAATTATGGCCCAAATCACCCAGTTATTTGTGGACTTTGACCACACAAGCATGCTCCAGAAAAGCCCGGAGCAATAGAATGTAATGGCATCAGCGCAGGGTGGTCATGACAGGGTTAACAGGGAAAGTGAAGTGTAGGTAGGTGGTACTGTGGTAGAGTTGTGTGGGAGGGGTTGGGTAGCAGATAAAGGCTGGCCCCTCCCAATGAGACACAAGCACAGCGCGTGGGGAAAGTTCCCACCCACCCTCCCTAATTTTTTAGGTTATGGGGTGGTATGTTTTGGTTGTCTTGTTTTCTGTTTTTCTTCCTGATAGGTCGATAGATCGTTGGATGTCGTGGCAGTGGCGGGTGTTGGTCTTTGCAGGGGAGGGAAGATCTTGCAGAAGGAGGAGTTTTGGGAACTATCGTTGCTATGGGTCCAGATAATGGTTTCCAGCTAACGGAGGTTAGCTGCGAAGTGGTAATGGGGGCACTGCGGTCAGTGGTTGTCTCTGAGCCAGCTTGTCGGCTGGAGGCCTAGCAATACACTGGGAAGGTACTGCAGTGCAATATGGTTTTCTCCCACATATGGATATAGAGTTCCTGCTAAGACCAACACTAGATAGATTTATGTTTTTTTTAACAGATGTTTATGTTAATTTTGTTATTTATATATTTGGCCTTTTATAACTCCAACACTGGTGTGGTCTCAATCAATAAGGTTAAGAGGAATAGTTGGGGTTGGATTAAAGGAGGGAATAGTTCCATCTGTTATACATCAGTCATGCGCTTTTTCCTGCAGATTCTATAGCTGATCTACTCATAACCTTGGGGGGCCTCTGAGCCATCAGCCAACTGAGACCGATTCTGAGCCGCTCCAGTCGTCCCTCATTACTCCCAAATTACAAGAAACAATTTCATTGCTGGTCATTGACCATTTAGTGCACATCTCTCTGAAGGTCAGCCTGTTGTTTCTACCAGTGCTATTCACAGTTTAGGGTCCTTTAGAGCTGCTAAGAATGCAAACATTTTTCCAGTGCACCCAATGATCCATGTCTTACTTTAGAGAGACTGGGAGCACCCTGACAAGATGTTTGCTTTCCCGAAACAGTTACTGCTTAGGTCTGATGGTAGCCTCTTCAAAGGCAGTCCCATTTGCCCAATATCACTCCAGACCTCTACAACGCAATATCCTCATGGGACAAGTCAGTCCAGTCTTTGTACAGAATGATTTCTTTATCATGGGGGACCAGGTTGTACAGTATCTGGTTTGGTGCTTTGGAAATTCGACAGTGGATTGTGAATTCAACAGTGGAATTGGGAAAAGTCCTTCTTTCCATCTTTTGTAAGAGCCTCATGATAAATGCCAACTGAGGAGGAGTCCTGTACACCATGTTGGTGCAGAGGACTGGCTATCAGAGCAGCCATGTTTCATCGGCTTACATTTTCAAGCGATTTGGCTGTTTTTCAAGTATCGGGCCATCCTGCTGGAGGGCCATTCAATCCAGGCTCAGCTTGACAATGCCAAAGTGGTGGTAACATGAACCACCAGGGAGCAACCAGAGTGGTAGCTTGGTAGAGGCTAGAAGAATGGACAGCCGCACTTCCAAAAAACCCTTGGGTTTATTTAAAAAAAAAGTGTGGTAGCTTGCATTATGTCCTGGACAGAACTTCATGTTCCAGTCTTGTCTGCAGTGTACATCCCAGGTTTTGACAAATGTTAGCAGCAATCCTCAGCCAGCTGTCAAGATTTAGCCTGCAGTTTTCCTGCCTGTGTAATTCCTTACCTCCTTTCTGCAGTGTTTCTCCTAGTCCTCACATGTGATGTTGGCTTCTGCCTGCTATTATCTGGGTTTATATTTCTTTCCCTTCCTGGCCTGCCTCCCAGTTTGCTTCCCTATATAGTAAAACCAAAGGAAATTATTGCCCATGGGACTTTTATGAGTAATGACGAATAGAGTAATTACCAATGTATTAAAAAAGTACAAAATGTATTTCATAATATACAAAAACAGACATAATTTCATGTTGGTTGTATCATCTTACAAAACCTATCAACAGTGTACATACATATTGCTAATATTATGCCGCGTACACACCATCACTTCATGTGATGAAAAAAAATGACGTTTTTAAAAATGTCACTTTAATTGACTGTGTGTGGGGGAAAACGTCGTTTTATGTCTTGTAAAAAACGACCAAAAAAAATTGAAGCATGCTTCAATTTTATGTGTCGTTTTTCAAAAGTGCACTTTTTACTTCACAGAAATTGACCGTGTGTAGCAAAAAACGTTGTTTTCTAAGACGTTTTTTCATCCACGCATGCCCAGAAGCAAGCTTCAATGGTAAAACGTGGTGGAACGTAACCTCACTTTGCAAGATCATTGTGAGAAAACGATGGTGTGTAGGCAACTTCGTCTTTGAAAATTGAAGTTTCAAAAACGCCATTTTTTACTTCACAGAAAGTGTCGTTTTTTTTCATCACATAAAGTGATGGTGTGTATGCGGCATAAGTGTGTAGACATAATTGCACAAGCATTTGATTCCTAGTTCGTAGGAGCTGCAATCTCTATGCGTTTGGGGGACAGCGCCCACTTCCTTAGGGGACAGTCAAGATTGGATAGCCGAAGCATAGAAAGAGGGCAAAATGTTGTCCTTTTTCATATTTATTTATTACAATCCTTTTTATTATTATTATTATTTTAGCCCTGTTAAGTGGTGGCTTTGGTGAGATATCAGGGGTCTTAACAGATCGCTGACATCTCCCTTTTGAGACAGGGAAAGGGACTGAGGACACAGATTCCCCAGTCCCTTTCTCAGCAGCCTCAGCTGCACTGAAGATGAATGGACAGGAGACAGCAGCTCCTCTACATTCATAAACTGAATCATCGTAAACACAGTTTACAATGCTCAGTGACAGCTATGAATGAACAGTGTCAGTTATCACTGACTTTGTGCATTCGGAAAAGGAAGGAGCTGGTAAATTTACATATTTACCAGCTCCTTCCTCTGCTCTCCATTCTGACAGTTCGAGGACAGAGGGGGACCGAGGAGCATGGAGGGGGACTGGAACACAGAGGGGGACCGGAGCACAAAGGAGGAAAGAGGAGCATGGAGGGGAACTGGGGCACAGAGGGGGACAGAGGAGCATGGAGGGGAGCAAAGGAGCATGGAGGGGGGTCGGAGGAGCACGCAGTTGGACTGGAGGAGGATGTGGGGACAGTTAGGGACTCTGTGGCACTGGGGGGGGTTACAATCACGGATCTCTCTGTTTAGATTTCAATAAAGCAGCTGAAAGCCGCGGGGGAGGGGAGGGGAGGAGAAGAAGCAGCTGTCTGCTTTATTGAAATGTATACAGGGAGATCGGTGATTGTAACTCCCCCCAATCGTCCCTGATTGTCCAGGTATCGGATTAAGCATCTGTACTCAGGAAAATGCTCGGTAATGGCACAATACTAGTATCGGTGCAACCCTAGTGTTTACTATTTAGCCACTTTTTTGATCGATCAACTGATGTGTCAGTATGTTTTGTGCACACTAATAGTCCAACCCCATTGTCAGGAAAGATTCCATCCGCTGGTAATATTTATTATTATTTGGCTTGCAGTACTGTGGTTCACCAGCAGGTGTCTCCTGGCAGTTTGGAACTGTCAGGAGAACTTCTCCCTGCTGGTGTTATATCATCTTTGGGACGCAGTACTGGTCTCCACCAGCGGATGGATCCTGGCAGTGTGGAGCGTACAGCTCTTTCTGCACTCAGGTATAACTTAAAGCCAATTACTGACATCCCTATTTATACCCGGCGAGTGCAAGCAAACCTCGCCTTGGTATCTCCCTCCCTGACTTTGAGCCTGTGATCCTGACCTTGAGCCTGCATCTTCCTGACCCGATCCCACCTGATACCTATCCCGAACCTATCCTGGACTTGCCCTTCCTGCTTCCCCATTGCATTGGATCCCTGTCCCCTTGTTACCTGGATCCTTGCTTTGCAGCATCTCCATCCGTCATCTCCCTGTTCCTGTTCATCCCCTGTTCTTGTCTATCTTCTGATCTCCCTGTGTATGACCTCGGCCTGGCCTGTTTATGATTACGGTATCTCCCATCACTGTACATATTGTCTTTAGTTATCCTTGGGTCACTGTTTATTGGTTTATTTATTGCACTGTGTTCTGTTGGAGGTGGTTTTGTGTTATTCCCTCTTCTTTATAAATTATTATATTTTCACCTATATATGTTTTGGGTCTCCTCTTTGCAGTCACACAGTCTGGTCCACTAGCTTCTCTGACACCCATTTTATGTAATTGTAAAATACAAATTGATTGGCTGCTAATTTCTGTTTTCTGTTTTTGGTTATGACATGGTCTTCCCACAGATATACAAAAAATCCAATCTTGTCCTGAGAAAGTGGGCACTGCTCCACGAAATGTGTGGAGATTACAGCTCTTATGAACTAGGAATAAAATGCTTGCACAATTATGTTTACACTAATAATAGCAATATGTGTAGCACCCCCCGGGTGTACTGAAGGCAGGGTGTAACCTCCGGAGGCAGGTAGAAAGCTAGCATTTACACCATGGCTATAGTTGGGAGTTTTAAAAACAAATTGGGCACCAGTCACTTTTGATCTTTTCAAAACCTATGCAAATTGGATGTGGCTTAAAACGCATTCAATTCGCATGTCATTACAAAATACATATATTTTTATGAGGCTGGTTCACATATCTGTGGTGGATTCGCACTGCGCAGTGCCAAAAAAACATTTGCGTTTTCTAGGCATTGCGGTGCCGCTCAGGTGCGAATTCAGGCCCATTTTCTTCTATGGGCACGGATCTGATTTGCAGATGTGTTCAGTTCTCAATAGGATTTCTTTCCCTGCTCACTACACTCCCTCCCCTCACCCTCCCCTCTCCCAGGTCACCAAATTCGCAGCTACAACACAGATGATCCACTGAACAGCTCTGTTATCTCTTTGCAGAGCTAACAGACCTGGAATTCGTACCGCACAAGTGTGAATCCAACCTTAATTTAGAACTTGGAAAAAGGTAGTAGGAGAGAGGGTTAGGGGCCTCAGATACCAGTAGCAGATCACTTAAAAGAAACCTTGGATCCAGAAAAAGTAAGGCTTCACAATACCAGAATCTTTAAGCCGACCTGGTGATTCTGCAAACACATTTCAGATTGTAGAACAAGAACCAGCTTCACAGTGTTAGTACCTTTAAGCTGACACAGCATTACTGTAAGCACATTTTAAATAAAGATGTGTCCTCCAAACGAGTCACCAGGCTTTCCTAAAAGATCAGCCTTCATCCTGGCCCTCTCCAGCAAGTGTCCTCTCCTGGATCTTCTTTACTTGGCTTGGCTTCTTCCATGCCGGGCAAGACAGCCTAAGGACCACCTCCGTATTAGTAGGCCCCACACCATCTGCTCCGGTTAACTCTTGAGGGAGGGAAAATTACTGCTTCTCCAATCTCCTCCCTGCATCTCTGAAATCCACAGGGAAAGAGGAACCATCACCTTCTCACCTCGGGCCTCTGCAACTGCCACAGGTGTAGAGCAGGAGTCTGCAGTACTCTGTCCTGCTGCCAGTACTTGAGCAGGCGATACATAATCCAAAACATCCTTTGAACAGTCCATTAAGTCCATACATTCTGTAATCTGTGGCTAGGGAGATGAGCCAACTGCCCCAGCTCCCTGGAACTCCACAGTTGTTGCCATTGCTGGGTAGAGTTTGGTAGTACTCTGCCCTGTTGCCAGCACTTCTGCTGGGGACTCCACATCATCCGCTTCGGCTTTCCAGATTTTCCACTGCCAATTCTCTGGCATGCTGCTGCTCCATCCAAGATCATTCCAAGTAGAAACCGGATCATCAAGGTCAGTCAGAGTTGTCAACTGGTATTTTCTGATAGTCCCAGGCAAAGGGAGCACCACCCTGCTGGTGGACAGAGCCTAGCAGCTGTCTGTAGGCAATCTCCAGCTCCCATTCCTGAACGGCCAGAATCTTCCTGTGTCCAGTGCCCTTCCGAGACTTCAAGTCCTTCAAACGCCACTCCTGATCACTCCCAAAGTCAGGGTCCCTGGACAGCCTCCAATACAACAATCTCAGGCCATCATAGTCAAAGTCCTCCGTGGGGCTGTCATCCGCTGACCATGGGCACTCTTGGGATACATACCACCGGAGGGCTCTGTAGCTCTCGTCCAACCGCATTTCTGTCCGGATCAGCCTCCTTAACTCAGCTGTCCACTCCCGCTTTGGTTGGTCCCCCAATAATAGCATTCGTACTTCATACTGCGACCAGTACCTTACATGGATGGAGGGGAGAACTTTTCCCTGGTGTTGCTCCTCGAGAGCTAGCGCTTTCTTCCAGAGTTCGCAGCGGATAGAATCAGACCATCCCAGCAGGACCTGCTCTGATACTGGTCCTCTATGCTGTATCTGTATCTCTTGCAACCTCCTTCTAAATTCCTCTTCCATGGCGGCAGTACCTCTCCTCAGTTGGTGGTGTTGTGACTTCTGCTGCTGTAGCCAATTTGTGTCCACAGCTGCTATAACTAGGTCCATGATCTCCGCTGGAGTGTTAGGACCATAATGTGTCAGTCTTATTTTAACAGCATGTTAGGACTCTGCTATGTAAGAATTTAATTCGGTTGGATCTCAGCTGCGGAGGCTTCTCAGGTCTAAACCACCAGTTCACTCTCTTTTATGAGCAGAGAGTTTAGGGTTTAAGTCATCACAACCTCCATTTGATAACCAACTTAAACATGGGGTAGCTTATTCCATCATAAGCATACTATGCACAAGTAATCAATAGAAAAGTCTCTATGGTATATGGTTAAGTAAGAAACGTAGGCTGTAAGCTAGTAGCAAACAAAATATTACTTCAAGAGTCTATGGTAAGTATCTTTAGTATTGCTTCACAGTAATTAGCTTCAGACAGTATTGATATCAATGAAAGATGAGTCTATCAGGCAGGAAGTAACACTGGATGACTTAGTCCATTAGAGATTCAATACAGTCTATTCACAGTGAGTGATTGGTATTCAAATTCATAAGATACTTGCGGTTTTGTTGGTAACAGGTGCTTGTGTTTAAAGCTGGTTTGGGATCATCCAGGAATGTCTGTGACTGCTGGGAGGTGAGGATCCGGTCTGTGGTCTTTAGTCAAGATGTTAGAGAACTTTCTGGTGTGTCCTAGGCTGGTGCAAGCTGGAGGTCTGTTCCCAGAGGCGAGGGGGTCCTGATGCTCAGGCACTGGAGGGTTCAAGGGTACTTTGTTCGGGGTCCCAGGTGACAGCAGGCGTCCAACAAGAATAGCGGAACAACCTGCTGTCAACACTGGGGGTTTAAATAGGGCCAGGAGCGCAGCACACCAGGACGCGCTTCCGCGTTCCAGCGTGGAACGCAAATGTTGGCACACCGGAAGTGACGCGGACAGCTTACAGAGAGGAGCGCAGCTGTTTGAAATGGGTAAAGCTGCGCTCGTTCTGCATAGAATAACGCCAGTGGCGTTACATACTCCCCTCCTCAAGGGGGGCACCACCAGTGCTCCTTCTAGGACACGGGCAATTAGGATACCTACGATGGAATTGCCTGATCAGGCAGGGAGCATGAAGGTGTGAAGAGTTTTCCCAGGAGTCATCAAGTTGACTGTAGCCTTTCCATCGTATCAAGTACTAAAAAGTAGAGCCCCTCTTTCTGGAATCCAGGATTTTCTCAATCTCATATTCAGTTTCACCCATGACGTCCAGCGGAGGAGGGGGACGTGAAATTCTGTTGGGAAATGGGTTAAGTATGAATGGTTTGATGAGTGAAACATGAAATGAGGGATGTATTTTCCAATCAGGAGGTAGAAGTAGTTTAACAGCGTTAGGATTGATCACATGTAAAATAGGGAAAGGGCCAGTGAATTTACGGCCAAGTTTTTTCGAAGGTATTTTAAGGCGTAGATTTCTGGTGGAGAGCCAGACTAAATCGCCCACCTTATAGACAGGAGGTACTGTTCTGTGAGCATCGTAATTTCGTTTTTGTCGTAGCTGGGCAGCTTCTAGGTTGGAACGAAGAATTCTTTAAATTTGAGAGATAGTGTTCCACTGCAGGAACATTGTTTGGGAGGAAGGAGGATGGTAAACTGTTAAGGTGAAAACCGTAGTATGCGTAGAATGGTGAAAATCGGGACGAAGAGCTGGTGGCATTGTTATACGCAAATTCAGCGTGGGGAAGCAAATGAAATCAGTCATCCTGAAGATGGGTGCAATAACAACGTAAGTACAGTTCTAGAGTCTGGTTGACACGTTCTGTTTGTCCATTTGTCTGAGGGTGGTAAGCAGTGGACATGCGGTGATCAATTTGTAAAGCATCACATAGGGCTTTCCAGAACTTAGAAATTAACTGAGATCCACGGTCCGAAATGATTTGAGAGGGTAATCCATGGAGTTTGAGAACATTGCTAATGAAAGCTTTTGCTGTTTCGAAAGAGGTTGGCAATTTTTTTAAGGGAATGAAGTGTGCCATCTTTGTTAGTAAATCTACTGTGACCATGATGGTGTTTGCACCATTTGACCTAGGAAGGTCAACTATAAAATCCATTGAGACAACCTCCCACGGTCTATTTGGTACTGGGATGGAGGCTAGAAGACCGAAAGGTGGTTTTCTTGAAAGTTTGTTACTGGCACAAACCTCGCAAGAGCTAACGTAATCATGGACCATTTTAGCCAAATGGGGCCACCAGTAATCTCTTTTAACAAGGTGAATCGTCTTACTGATTCCAGGGTGGCCAGCTAATGGAGAATCATGAAATTGCTTGAGAAGTAACAACTGAAGTTTGGGAGGAACGTATAGTTTGTTCTTGAAGGTATATACCCCATCAGATTGCTTTATGATATCTTTAGGTAGGTAGGACACATCTCTGGATAGAGTCTGGGAAAGCAATTGTCTAAAGGAAGTGGTTACCCCAATGAAGCGGTTAGAAGGAATGATGGAGAGAGGAGGAATGTCAGTAGTCTGATCTTCATTTATACGGGACAAGGAGTCAGTTTTTACGTTTTGTGTACCTGGCCGGTATGAGATATAGTCAAATCTGTCAAAGAATAAACTCCACCTCACCTGGCGGGCGGACAAAGTTTTACAGGCCTTCAAATGTTGTAGATTACGGTGGTCTGTAAGGATGGTTATAGGGTGTGTGGTACCCTCCAATAGATGTCTCCAGTTCGCTAAAGCATCCTTTATTGCGAGGAGTTCCTTTTCCCCAATGGGGTAGTTCTTCTCTGCAGGTGTTAGAGTCCTGGAATAGAAAGCAACTGGGTGCAGAGGCTCAGATAAGGTCGGACGTTGGGAGAGTATGGCTCCCAAGGCGAAGTGGGAAGCGTCAACTTCTAGAGTAAAGTAAAATAGCGGATTAGGGAGTTGGAGGATAGGAGCAGAGGTGTAAGAAAGCTTGAGAGAATCAAAAGACTTCTGCGCTTCATTTGACCAGGAGAAGGGTGTCTTCATACTAGTTAAAGTAGTCAGTGGTTTCACAATTGCTGAGAAGTTCTTGATGAACTTGCGATAATAGTTTGAGAATCCAAGGAAGCGCTGCAAAGCCTTCCTTGAATGCGGGATTGGCCAGGAAAGAATACATTCCACTTTGGAGCGATCCATCTGAATTCCTTCGGGGGAAATTTGGTATCCTAGGAATGATATACTTGACTGACTGAAAACACATTTCTCAAGCTTGGCGTATAAGGAATGTGTTCTGAGTCTGGCCAAGACATTTAGATTTTTTTCTGACACCCTTGAGGAACACACCAAACATGTACGTTGGGTACATGTTTGGTGTGTTCCTCAAGGGTGTCAGAAAAAAATCAAAATGTCATCCAGGTAGATTACAACACAAATGTCCAGTAAATCACGGAAGATGTCGTTGATGAACCACTGGAAGGTTGCAGGTGCGTTACATAGTCCAAATGGCATTACTGTATACTCGAATAAGCCATATCGAGTCTTAAAAGCAGTCTTCCACTCATCTCCTGGACGGATCCTGATTAAGTTGTAGGCACCCCTGAGATCTAGTTTTGTGAAGATTTTGGAGGTCTGGAGACGTTCGATAAGTTCTGGGATAAGCGGTAAGGGATAGCGTTTTTTTTACAGTGATGTTGTTGAGGGATCGGTAGTCAATTATTGGTCCGAGTGAACCGTCCTTGTTTTTGACGAAAAACATAGCGGCACTTGCTGGGGAGGTGGAAGGCCTAATGAAGCCCTTTCTTAAGTTATCATCAAGGTAATCTTTGAGATGGACAATTTCAGGTTGTGATAATGGATACATTTGTGCAGTTGGAATAGGACTGCCTGAAATTAGATCAATAGGACAGTCATATATACGATGCCGAGGGAGTATCTCTGCATTGGTTTTACTGAAGACATCGGAGAAATCATGTAGATAAGTTGGGAGATTTTCATAGTAATCGCTTGTCAAGAGGATAGTGTAGATGGGATAACAGGTCTCCTTGCAATATGTGGAATGTAGACTAAGTGAATTGTTGCACCATTGAAAAGTTGGTTGATGGAGAAGTAACCAAGGCAAACCTAGTACTATTGGGAATAGGGGTGACGGAATAATGTCAAAGACAAGGGTCTCAGTATGACCATTGCCACAGGTGACCAACAAAGGAGATGTTTGAGAGTAGACTGGGCCAAAAGAGGAACTAGAGCCATCAATAAAAGTGACAGACAGAGAAGTTTGCTTAACCACACATTGGATTTTATTAGATTTAACAAATCCTAAATCTATAAAGTTGCCACAGGCACCGGTGTTGACCATCGCATCAATGGTAGTCCTATCTTGGTCCCACTGTAAGGTAAGAGTGAGAAAGACATAGCGATTAGTTCCAGGTGCATTGATCTTACAAATGTTAGAAATGTTACCTTCAGAGCTCCTTTTGAGGAGTGGACAGGTGGAGACAATGTGGTCAGGGGCGGAACAGTATAGACAAAGGTTTTGGGCTCTGCGTCTTTGTTTCTCAGCTGGGGATAATGGCCCTTTGATTGCGCCAAGTTCCATGGGAACATCCTTAGGGGGTGATCTGGATCTCCTAAAAGGTGTAGGCTGGTAAGTGTTGGCACGTTCAGCCTTCCTTTCTTTGAGACGGCGGTCAATGGAGAGAGAGAGGTGCATAAGATCCTCTAGGGAAGCGGGAAGTTCGACACGAGCAATTTCATCCTTCATAGGATCTGAAAGACCGAGACAAAATTGATTCCGGAGGGCAATATCAGTCCACAAGGTCTCTCGGCTCCAACACTTAAATTCAGAGATATAGTCCTCTACAGGTCTCTTTCCTTGCTTGAGGTTCCTAATGGTGTTCTCTGCCGTAAGTTGTTTATTAGGGTCCTCGTAGAGGAGAGAAATTTCATCCAGGAAAGTATTAAATGCGGCCAAGAGGTCGCCGTGTTCCTCAACATAAGCATCAGCCCAAACTCTGGGTTCACCCTTGAGATAGGAAATCAGGGTGAGAATTTTGACCCTATCGGAGTAATAGGTGCGGGGGCGTAACTCAAACATGAGACGGCAGGAACTAATAAATTGACGGAAACATTTCCTGTCACCTGAAAAGGGTTCTGGAGGGCAGACCTTGGGCTCGGGTCGGTCCCTGGGTTGAGCAAAATTTTGGTTACGGAGGGCGTCATTTTCTAACCGGAGATCGTTCATAGTGGCGGTGAGGATATCCACTCGTTGTGAAAGTCCAACTAAGTGGTTGGCAAGCTCCGCTGGATCCATTTAATCAGTTAAAGGGGTTCCGCTATTATGTTAGGACTCTGCTATGTAAGAATTTAATTCGGTTGGATCTCAGCTGCGGAGGCTTCTCAGGTCTAAACCACCAGTTCACTCTCTTTTATGAGCAGAGAGTTTAGGGTTTAAGTCATCACAACCTCCATTTGATAACCAACTTAAACATGGGGTAGCTTATTCCATCATAAGCATACTATGCACAAGTAATCAATAGAAAAGTCTCTATGGTATATGGTTAAGTAAGAAACGTAGGTTGTAAGCTAGTAGCAAACAAAATATTACTTCAAGAGTCTATGGTAAGTATCTTTAGTATTGTTTCACAGTAATTAGCTTCAGACAGTATTGATATCAATGAAAGATGAGTCTATCAGGCAGGAAGTAACACTGGATGACTTAGTCCATTAGAGATTCAATATAGTCTATTCACAGTGAGTGATTGGTATTCAAATTCATAAGATACTTGCGGTTCTGTTGGTAACAGGTGCTTGTGTTTAAAGCTGGTTTGGGATCATCCAGGAATGTCTGTGACTGCTGGGAGGTGAGGATCCGGTCTGTGGTCTTTAGTCAAGATGTTTGATGCTCAGGCACTGGAGGGTTCAAGGGTACTTTGTGCGGGGTCCCAGGTGACGGCAGGCATCCAACAAGAATAGCGTAACAACCTGCCGTCAACACTGGGGGTTTAAATAGGGCCAGGAGCGCGGGAGAAGGCGCAGCACGCCAGGACGCGCTTCCGCGTTCCAGCGTGGAACGCAAATGTCGGCACACCAGAAGTGACGCGGACAGCTTACAGAGAGGAGAGCAGCTGTTTGAAATGGGAAAAAGCTGTGCTCGTTCTGCATAGAATAACGCCAGTGGCGTTACACAGCACGATCAAAACTTGCCTTTTCGTATGTTCTGTCTGTTACGCTGGGCCTTTCGGTTATGTTGGGTCTTTCGGCTCTATCCATTTTGACTAGTTCTGCGATAATGTCCCTCTTATAACGGTTGTTGGTTGGACGGCCCCAGTTCTCCAGTAAGTCCTTGAGGGAAGAGAGCTTTAGCCGTTCATACTGTGCTTCCATTGTCCTGTGTCCTCTTGTAGCTGTCCTTCTGGCTATGGGAATCATCCCGCTGCTTGCCACCAGTTGTAATGACCCCGTATAAAAGGGTTTAAAATCATTTAGGATATTCCATTTCTGAACACAAGGCAGCTACCAGCACTACAACCAGCTGAAGAAGAAACCCATACGAATAATTCTCCCCCAAATACGAGACGAGGCGCCGTGTTGAAGGTCAAACAGGAATATACCTTTATTGAAAGACTACAGGCTTATATACAGTAAAATAGGAGGTGCATACATATCCTGCTCATATTACTCTGAAAATACACCTATGATCAGACCTATCTAACATTAGCTAATTAACTAATCCCTTTAAGCAGCCAAGATGACTCAGAGGCATGACCTTTAGGCTAAACTTGCCGTCTTGTAGCTCAGAAGACACAATCAACATTATCACCAATCAACACGGAACTCCTTCATACAATTGCAGGGACAATTGGCACAGACGACAATGGGTGAAAGAGAATCCACACTAGACTCATTTACATTATACATACAACAGACAGGTGCCTGGAGGTGATGGAATTAGCATCTCCTTACAGTATATGTCCCAACAGTATGAATGAGTCACTCTTTCTAATATGGCATATATCCCGGGAGATATTGTGGATAAATATTACTGTCCCATTTTAAGTAATCCAAGACATATTCTTAATGTCCATTATTTTCTTGTGCACCTAATAGACACAGGGTGATTTAGCCATAAGAGGTGCATGGGGAGCTGAAGCAAGGGTATCCCATACTTTCTAAGGGATTCTGGGTTCCACGTGACCCTCACGTTACAGAGTTTATCTTAAAAATCCATCCCTAACTCAAAGTAGCCTAATCATCATCTAGTAGTAGAAAAGAATATAGCAAGAGTCCCTTGTGACAAATTACTGAAGTCACTCACAGTAGAAAAATAGGATTTTTTGTACTCACCGTAAAATCCTTTTCTCTGAAGTCCATGGACGGACACAGCTCCTTAAATCTTGACAAGTGGGTTATGTTCCCTGTTCACAGGAGAGGACTAGGCAGAAAATAGTTAAATACATGTTACATTAACAGAGTTGAACAGCCCCGCCCAGGGGGCGGTCCCTCCAGACATAACCCTCCTCACTGTAGCATGCAGCCTCAGCTCGTAACAAGCAGTACAAACCAAAAAAGGAGGGGTGGGAGCTGTGTCCGTCCATGGACGTCAGAGAAAAGGATTTTACGGTGAGTACAAAAAATCCTATATTCTCGTATCGTCCATGGACGGACACAGCTCCTTAAATCTTGACAAGTGGGACGTGCCCAAGCAGTGTCAAAAAACGAGGGATGGGAAATATATCAGCAAAACCAATTTTAACTTCACCCCAAAACAAGCAGAGCTCCTCAACGGAGGAGGTGCAACTTTAAACAGCCGCCGGCAAAAACTAGCGGCTGAAAAAAACATCATAAGATGCACTCACAACAACCATGTAAATTCTGGAAAAAGCGTGAACGGACGAGCAAATCGCCGCCTCGCACAACTGTGAGACCAACACATGATGTCGGAAAAAAAAAACAGGAAGCACCAATTGCCCTGGTCGAAAGTGCCGTGACCGGAAAGGGGGACCCACCCCTTAGGAGCATAGGCCTGTATGACGGCCTGCCTGATCCACTGAGAAATGGTGGTCGACGAGACCGCCAGACCCTTTTTGTGGACCAGACACCGACACAAAAGAGAGTCAGGAGCTCCAAAACTGAGCCGTAGTAGGCTGGTATACCCACAAAGCGCGTACCATGCCTAAAGTATGAAAGGCCGAAATCTCCTTCGGAAGAAGGGAAGGTCGCGGGCGCACCATCACCTAATCCTTATGGAGGATAAAGCATGGCGGCTTGCAAGACAAGACCGCCAACTCAGAAACCCCTCTAACAGAGGTAAAAGCCACTAAAGGGGCCACCTTCTGAGATAGTGTCAAGAGAAAATCTCTCTGATGTTTCCAAAAGGAAGGTTCCTGAAGAACCGAGAGCACCAGAGTCAAAACTCATGGGGGAAGAGATGGGCCAAGAGGGGAAAGTATATGACAAACCCCCTGCACACAAAAAAAGGGGACCCACCAGGGAACGGGCTGAAAAAAAGGCCACTAAAAACACAGCCAAGGCTGAAATCTGCCCCCAAATGGTGCTTTAAGCAATTTTTAGATCCACTCCAAGCTTTAAAAACAGCTGGACACTGAGAGTACGTCTGTGGACGTCACTCCATCCCTTCACACCAAGAGAGGTGCGACGGTAGATCCTCCGGAAGAAGACTACGGTGCCCTGTTGAGATGACCGAGTCAGACAGACCCCGGTCACCTAAAGTCTGGCTTCCAATAACCATGTTGAGCAAGTCAGTGACTGTACAACAGGAGGGAGTATGGGACCTTGAGACAGAGGAACCTCCTGCCCTGGCAACCGCCAGGGTGCCTCAGCTACCAGGCGCCCAATATCAGCGTACCAAGGACGTCAAGGTCAATCTGGAGCGATTAGAATCATCAGGATCTCCTCAGCCTCCACTCTGTGGAGCGGCCGAGGAAGCAACTACAATGGAGGAACAAATCACCGATACAGACCCCACAGGGCCACCAGCGCGACTGACGCATCTGTACGAGATCACTAGACCTGGCCACTAACTTTGACACCCTTGTGGCGGAGACGAGCAGCCAGGAGATCCATGCCCTGCGAGGCTCACCTCCTGCAAGGGAGCCGAAACACCCCAAGCACAAAGACCAGTCGCCCTGGTCCAGCATCTGGCGACTCCAGTAGTCTGCTTGCCGGCATACCTGATGGTAGACCGAAGCCACGGCCGCGGCGTTGTCCGGCTGAAACCAGATCGGTCGACCACAAGGAGAAGCATAGCCTGATCGCCTAAAATAGTAGGACAATGAAGAGTAGACAGCACCTGGTATTCCCAGGCGGTCTCCCACCAGGCACTAGCCAGGCCCGACCCTGGGTAGCTACCGAGACCAGACACATTCACGGAGGTGTGGCCGTAGGTCCACACAAGTCCAGCAACTCAGGGCCGACTGGACCCCCCAGTTTTGTGAACCCCCCAGGTTCACAACCCGTGAGCTGGCATCTGTCATAAACACCGACCACTGGAAGGAAGAAAACTTCCCGGACCGAAGAGTCGGGGATCTCTGTCACCAACTCAGAGAGACTCTGACTAGGTGGCGCACAGGAATCTAAAGATTTCAGAGACAAGAGATTTTTACCACCTGGACAGTATTTCCCCTGGAAAACCAGGGTGTGGAACTGGGCATACAGTACCGCCTTGAAGGAGGCTACCCACAGGCCCCGAACCAGCAGGCGCCTGGAGAGAAGACTGATTGTGTGATGCCAATACCTTCACCGCAGACTGGAATTTCTCCAGGGGAAGAAGGACCTTCCACCGAGGAGTCTGGATCAACACTAGATACTCCAACGCTGAGTCGGAACCTAGCATGCCCAGGATTTGAACCCTGGGTCGCACACATGGAGGGCAGGCTTGCTGCCACTGAGCTACACTTTCTGGCCTAAACATTTAACATCCACCCGAATCCCCGGAGGGTCTGAATAGGAATAACCCATCCATTAGGTCGGAGACAGAAGCTGCTCTCAGAAGAAAGTCGGCCAAGTAGCCAATGAGGCAAAGCCTCGCTGTCCCAACAAAGTTAGGATAAGTGCGAGCTCCTAGCTGAAAACCCATGGTGCTGAGCCAGATCAAAAGGGAGGGCCACAGGCTGACAGAGACCCTTCTCTCATCACGAAGCACAGAAAAAAACACTGTGACATGTGCAAAACGGGACATGCATGTATGCGTCCCTGATGTCCGAGGACATCAGGACATCCCCCGGATGGAGCGCAGCTACCACCGAACAAATGGATTCCATGCGGAACTACCCGATGTTCACAAAGGTATTTAGGGCCTGAGGCCCATAGAAAACCCCAAAACTCTCGTCCTGCAGGAAAGGTAAAATGACCCCGCAGCTTATCAAATCCCACACTGCCCAAGGCAGACCGACGGGCCGGGAGAGGAAGACACGAGGAAAGAACTTTGTTCTGTGGATAGGAGGAAACCCTATCTAGTACTCCGAAGAGACCACCTCGCAGACCCGCTGGTCGGAGAGCAGGGAGGTTTCACCGAATTGTGAACCTGCAAGCCACCCCTCCCACCGAGAGAAGGGGAGGGAAGACTACATACATTAGCAGGATTTGGGTGCCGGCGTGATCTGCTTATGCATCCAGGGACGGATTAGTCCCCCAGCTGGGCATTTGACGGCCTGGGAGGGTTGCCCCTAAATAATACACACACATAGGGACAGATTCATATAGATCTGCGGATCTTTAGATCCGCTAGATCTACCTGGTTTACGATCCGCCGGTGCAATTTAGCGAGGCAAGTGCATGATTCATAAAGCACTTACCTCGCAAACTGCACCGTCGGATCCTAACTCCCCCCGGCGGAATGCAAATTCCGCGGCTAGGGGGGAGTGTACAATTTAAATCAGGTGCGTTCCCGCGCCGATTTAACTGCGCATGCGCCGGGGCAAAAAAGCCCAGTGCGCATGCTCCAAATGACGTCGCTACGACGTCATTGTTTGCGGCGGGTACGTCGTTTGCGGCCATCGGTATTCCCGATCGCGGTACGCAAACGACGTAGAAAATTTAAAAATCGGCGCGGGAACGTTGGCCATACTTAACATTAGCTACCCCTCATAGAAGCAGGGGTAGCTATCCGCCGGAAAAACCCGAACGCAAACGACGTAGAAAACGAGCGACGGGCGGGCGTACGGACGTGAATCGGCGGTTTTCCTCATTTGCATATGCGACGGGTAAAAAATCGCAACGACACCTAGCGGCCGGCGGGAGATTACAGCCTAAGATTCGACTGGTGTAAGTCACTTACACCAGTCGGATCCAAGGGAGATCTATGCGGAACTGATTCTTATGAATCAGTCGCATAGCTCCGACGGTGGGATCTCACAGATCCGACCGTCGGGTCTCACAGATACGACGGCGGATCAGGAGATCCGCCGGCGGATCTATTGATGAATCTGCCCCAGTGTGTGTATGTATATTATGTAGGTGTATGCACACATGTCTTTGGAGGAAACCTGAGTACCCGGAGGAAACCCACGCAGACACAGGGAGTGACAATGCAAGCCCAGGCAGATTGCCGTCAGTGTCCGGATTCGAACCAATGACTCTCTTGCTGCCAAGTAATGGAGTTAAGCACTACACCACCGTGTGCATTAAACCATTCTGAAACAGACGCCCTGGATAACAAGGGTGCAGCATTCAATGAAGCATCACAGACCTATATGAGGCCCTGGACCAGCTGGTCCGCTAGCCTAATAACCTCAGGAGAGAGTCGTGCTCCTCCACTGTCTGGTGCAAAATGCTCACTCTGAGTTGTTTACAGCACTAGGGGTCAGGACTACTCCAAGATGGCCACCGAGCGTTCAGAACGCGGCCACAGCAAAATGGCCGGCACAATGTAAGCTGCGCCATAGCGCGGCTACGACAAAATGGGCGCCAATGGGAGTTTTCAATGTAATTGAAAAACCTCCCAAAAAATGGTGCCAGCGCCGACTGAGACCCCAGTGTAGTGGCCACAATAGGCCGCAAGCCAGACCCCAGCATGGTAAACATGGAACGGGTCAGTATTTCGGATCTTCTATCAGTCAGATCCATATAAGCGGGGGTTCCCGCCCGGCGGTGAGGGACTACAAAATAAGGTGACCAGATTTTTCAAATGAAATCCGGGGACATATTTATTTATTTTTTTACTAGTAATGGCGACAATCAGCCCGTCACCGCCTCCACCCACCTCACAGCCTGTCAAGTCTCACTCTTCGGGCCCCGGCTACTACTGGGTGGGGAGCGGAGGAAGATCACTCCACCAGTGAAGGCAAGGGGATAAACAGGCGGCTGGCCGGGACCTGAGCCAAGGCAGAAGAACACGCGAGGGGAGCTAAATGGGCACCCGAAACTGAAGAAATATTCCATTCACTCCGACTAGCACATGATCATCAGAAAGGGGCACAGACAATGGAGAAAATACACCCCCCTAATCTAGTAGGAGCAGCAGAGTGGGGGGGGGGGGGGGTAATTCAGATTTTTGTATTTTATTCTGCACTGACTGTCTTTGATATTGCCTCAGCTCCTGTTCAAATCCAATCCGGGGACAAAACTGGGGACACACTTGGTCCGGGGACAGTGCCCTCAATCTGGGGACTGTCCCCTGAAACCAGGGATGTCTGGTCACCCTACTAGAAAAGCCCTCAGCGGCTTTTCTCATTCCGCATCTCAGAAATTATCAAAGAAGGGCACAGAAGGAAAAAACCTACACAGCGGTCTGATTTGTGTGATCCAAAAAAGACCGAGCCCTCGGCGGAAACCCAGCTGCACTATGCAGCTTAGGAGAGTCCCGTGCAGCAGTAAAAAGCGCACCCATAAATGCCTTATTCTGCTTTTTTTTTTTTTTAACTAGGTACCTGGTCCATGGCTTCATAACAGACCATTCCCCAGGGGATAACGGGGGAAGGGGGCACTCTTTTACCGCCCGCCCGCAGTCCACCCCCACCCTGGCACAAACTGTGTCCAGGACTAACAATAAAAACTCTGTGGGAATCCCAGGTGCTAAGACCTGCTGCCACCATTTACATAGTGTGTATTATAATATGCACACCTGTCCATACAAATAGACAAAAGCTCCTAGAGCCCTATTCAGGGCCTTTCACCCACTTGCTGCGCTGACCAGGGGTAACCAGGGGACTCCCTCAGGGGGAGACTGCCCAGCGCTGCCTGTGAGGAAAAGAACTGTGAGGTAACTTTGCAGGGACCTGTGTTTAAACAGGAAAAGCCTCCTAGGGCTTTTTTTATTTAAGGATAAGACACAGATACAGCATAAAAAGCAAAACCGTTACAGGTGTCACCAGTTAGCGTCTGCTGAAGTATAATCATAAACATCTGTGCTCATCACAGGACTTTTTAACAGTGAAAAATCCCTCACAGGAAAGCCCAATACAAAAAAAGAAAAAACACAGGCCTGATAACATAGTCCCCTCAGGAAGGCCCCCTCCACCCTGACAGCGGGAATGTTAGCAATGCAGCAAGGGAAAGGAGCAGGGAAGGGAGGGGAAGGGACCCCCGAACCCCAGGAATGCCCAGCCGTACCAACCCACCGAAGCAGGAGGGACTGTACTTACCCATCCAAGCGAGGACTCGCTGACGCATTCCTGACAGAACTACAACTGCAATGGAGGTAGCTGTCGGCCCGGTCCACTGTGAGTGAGATAATACCACAGCCCAGTCATATGTGGACCTCGGAGCAAAGCTCACCGCCCCCCCCCCAGGAGTCATGGGGTATGGCGTGGCAGACCAAGCCTCTTTGCAAAGGTGTGCCCACGTTTGCTGGTCGGACTGAGTAGACTACAAGGATCTATATTATTCAGCCTGTCTCTCAGCCGACAGTTGAAAGTTGGCGGGGCTGTTCAACTCTGTTAATGTAACATGTATTTAACTATTTAACATGTTTCTGCCTAGTCCTCTCCTGTAAACAGGGAACATAACCCACTTGTCAAGATTTAAGGAGCTGTGTCCGCCCATGGACGATAAGAGAAAATCATGACCACGAAGATCCCTAAATCTAGAAACTATGGCTATGTACCCCATAGTCCATTTAAAGCATTACAATTTTCCCTGTCTCTCTTCAGTTGACAGATGACTCTTATTGACTTCAAACAAGAACAAACTGACAGTTCAGGGCAAAGGCTAGTATTGGCCAACTCAGGCACAACAGTTTTTTTTGACAGATAGACCAGACAAGGAATCTGTCTCAGAATCCTCCAATTCATCTGCAGGCACATATTAAGATACTGGCCACACTAACGAATGAACGGGTCGAGGTGTACGGCCAGTCCACACAAGAGGAACAGCATACCAAGTGCTTCCTGGTCTCCAACAGTATATCCAATATGGAGAACTGGCTGTACATCTCCACCCATTTGTTTGTTGCCTGCATTGTGGAACAACCTACCATGCCACCCGGCGCCTACAGCCTGAAGCCGCATGGTCATTTTGTGCTGTATACAGCACAAAATGACCATGTGGCCTCAAACGGACGTTGGTTTTTGTTAGCATAGCACTTGCAGTAAAACATTTTGGACCCCACAGCGGCTGACACAAGGGAAAATTCGGGTCATGACCTCTTCCTTGTAGTGGCAGCAGGCTCTTTCTCTATTCAGTGCCAGACACACACATTCCACCCACTGCTCACGCAATTAGGAATGTGATTTGCAGTTAACCCCTGTCTTCCTGGAGAGAGTGACAAAGTCTAGGAAACCTCTCTTTTAGCAGAAACTTTTGGGTTGCCATGCTGCTGATCGGCTGCCTCATCATTTTTACGACTGTGCTATTGATCTCCAACCTGGGACTTCTCCACCTCGGGGTTGAGTCTACCATCTCACCATTGCTAAAACTCAAGCCATGTCTGAGTACATCTGAGAAAATCTGCAGAAAGGGTTTATCCAAAAGGCCAATTATTCTGCTGGGGTTGGCTTGGATGGTACACTCTGACCCTGCATTGATTATAAAGGTCTCAATGACATCACCATTAGGAATCAGTAACCGCTACCCTTGATTTCTGAACTCTTTGACAGGCTTCAGGATGCTCACGTTTTCACAAAGTTAGACCTCCGTAGAGCATGCAGTCTGATAAGGATCCGAGAAGGTAATGAGTTGAAGACAACTTTCAACACCAAATACAGGTTGAGTATCATCTTGCAATGCCTTTTTGCTTGTGTAATGCCCCAGCTGTTTTCCAGAACTTTGTTAATGACATCTTCTCCGATCTCTTATATGTTTGTGTCATTGTGTGTATATATACTAATTTCTCCTCCAAGTTTGAACACTCATTGTCAATATGGGGGGGGCGGGGTCACATGACGGGTGGCCCTGTCCTCAGCTACATAAGGGACCTGTCAGGTTATTCCCGGGGTGTCTCCAGCGGAGACAGGAAGCTGTTCCTCGCTGCACTGGACATCATCGCTGGAGCCTGGAGAGGAGATCATCCGTCGCAGGATACCAACAATGTTGGAGTGGAGACCGAGAGTAGATTACCACCGCTGGAATCTTTTTTTTTTTTTTTTAAATAAAGGACTTATCCCAACTGTGTCTGTGTTTTTTTTTTTTAACACTTTCTTTGTGAAATGGTAGGGGTACAATGTACCCCTTACCAATTCACATGGGGGGGCCGGGATCTGGGAGTCCCCTTTGTTAAAGGAGTCTTTGAAATTCCGATAAGCCCCCCGCCCATAGACCCCCACAACCACCGGGCAAGGGTTGTGGGGATGAGGCCCTTGTCCCCATCAACATGGGAACATGGTGCTTTGAGGGCTCACAGGCCCCCAAAGCATCCTCCCCATGTTGAGGGCATGTGGCCTGGTACGGTTCAGGAGGGGGAGGGCGCTTTCTTGTCCAGGTTGCGTGCTTGGATAAAGGGTCTGGTATGGATTTTTGGAGGGAACTCCACACCATTTTTTTTTTGGCACAGAGTTCCCCTAAAAATCAATACCAGACCTGACCACGCATTGTTTTTATTTTTTATCAATGACTTTCAATGACTTTTCTCTGTATTGCCGGAAGCCGACAATTTATTATAGCCGCGAGTACTTTTAAATTACCTTTTTCCTTCAGAAATGACACTTTGTGCAGGGACAGTTCTAAGCATGGGAAACAAGCGCTACTTTACAGTCATACTATACACACCCCAGGCACGAAATTTAAAGGAATATTTCACTTTCATTGTTTCACTTTAAGCATTCTTAGAATCACTGCTCCTGAAAAAAAAAATCAGTTTTTAAAACGTTTTTTTGCATAGATACATGTCCCCTAGGGAGGACCCGGGTCCCCAAACACTTTTCATGACAATAACTTGCCTATAAGCCTTTAAAATTAGCACTTAAGATTTCTCCCATAGACTTTTAAAGGGTGTTCCGTGGCTTTTCGAATTTGCCGCGAAAAAACAAACAAATTGTTTGCTGTTTGGCGAACAGGCAATGTTCGAGTCGAACATGAGTTTGACTCGAACTCGAAGTTCATCCCTATTTGTAGTAAACTCAGTACAGGAAAAGTACAGCTATTGCAAATGAACACTGTATTATATTTGCTCAACAGTTGCCAGCCGTTGGGGAGAGAGAGAGAGAGAGAGAGAGAGAGAGAGAGAGAGAGAAAGGAATGACAGAGAACGACAAAAAAACTGAAGGCAAAAAAAACACTAAAGCTGGAATTGCAACCTGAACTGTTATTTTTTAAGAACTTTGCTTAAGCACAAATGATTTAAGTATCTGTGTGTCCAGGCTAAAAATAAAATAAAAAAATTGTCGAACAATGCCATCCAAATGACACACTTAAAACAAAGAAAATGTAAGGTGTGCAAAGAGAGAATCACGAAGAAGACAGAGAGAATACACTTTACAGAAAAAACAGATAGAATTATGAGAACGATAGCAAATAATGTTGACAAGTACATAGGAAAACAGTTTCAGTAGAAAACGCAGTAACAGCAAAGATACAGCTTAAGACTTACTGGGCCCGCACACTATCCGAATACAGTCTGAGGGGAGAGAAAGAGACAGCTTGGATTATCCTTCAGATGTTTCTGCAGACTGAACAATTTAGCACCCACATGTTCCGGGGACGCACATGTGTCTCAGGAGCCATTTCATAATCTAGCCTAGCACATACTGATTACAGTGCCTTGAAAAGGTATTCATACCCCTTGAAATTTTTCAAAATTGTTGTCATGTTACAACCAAAAATGTAAATGTATTTTATTAAAATTTTATGCGATAGGATAGACCAACACAAACTGGCACATAATTGTGAAGTGAAAGGAAAATGATAAATGGTTTTCAAAAATGTTTTAAGTGTGTGGTGTTCATTTGTATTCAGCCCCCTGAGTCAATACTTTGTAGAACCACCTTTCACTGCAATTACAGCGGCAAGTCTTTTGGGGATGTCGCTACCAGTTTTGCACATCTAGAGAATAACATTTTGCCCATTATTCTTTGCAAAATAGCAAGATTGAATGGAGAGCATCTGTGAACAGCAATTTTCAAGTCTTGCCACAGATTCTTAATTGGATTTAGGTTTGGACTTTGACTGGGCCATTATAACACATGAATATGCTTTGATCTAAACCATTCCGTTGTAGCTATGTCTGTATGTTAAGGGTTGTTGTCCTGCTGGAAGGTGAACCTCTGCCCCAGTCTCAAGTCTTTTGCAGACTCTAACAGGTTTTATTCTTCGGATTCCCCGGAATTTGCTCCATCCATCTTCCCATCAACTCTGACTCCCCCTGCTGAAGAAACGCATCCTCACAACATGATGCTGCCACCACCATGTTTCACGTTGGGATGGTGTGTTAAGGGTGATTTGCAGTTTTATTTTTCTGCCACACATAGCATTTTGCTTTTAGGGCCAGTTCACCCCAGATGAAGTTTCGTGCAGTTCCGTTTTTCCGCACCAATACAGTCAGTTCCGGTTAGTTTCTGCACCGGAAAATGACTGGAACTGACTGCACTGGTGTGAACTAGAGCCATTAGAATACATGGAAAACACTGTGCATGCATTTTTAGTGCAGAAACAAAAGCGCACTGACCAGAGCATCTTCTTCCACATGTTTGCTGTGTCCCCCATATGGCTTCTCGCGAACTGCAAATGGGAATTCTTATGGCTTTCTTTCAACAACTCTTCCAACAACTCTTCCATAAAGGCCAGGTTTGTGAAGTGCAGGATTAATAGTTGACCTGTGGACAGATTCTCCCACCTGAGCTGCGGATTTCTGCAGCTCCTCCTTGGCTGTTTCTCTGATTAATGCTCTCCTTGCACGACCTGTCAGTTTAGGTAGATGGCCATGAATTGGTAGGTTTTCAGTTGTGCCATACTCTTTCCATTTTCGGATGATGAATTGAACAGTGCTCCGTGAGATGTTCAAAGCTTGGGATATTTTTTTATAACCTAAACCTTGTTTAAACTTCTCCGCAAATTTATCCCTGACCTATCTGGTGTCTTGGCCTTCATGATGCTGTTTGTTCACCAAGGTTTGCTAACAAACCTCTGAGGGCTTCACAGAAAAGCTGTATTTATACAGAGATTAAATAACACACAGGTCGACTCTATTTACTAATTAGGTGACTTCTGAAGGCAATTAGTTCCACTTGATTTTTGTTTGGAGTATCGGAGTAAAGGGGCTGAATACAAATGCACGCCACATTTTTCAGATATTTATTTGTAAAAAAAAAGTTAAACCACTTATAATTTTTCTTCCAGTTTACAATTATGTGCCACTTTGTGTTGGTCTATCACATAAAATCCCAATATAATAAATTTACGTTTTTGGTTGCAACATGACAAAATGTGGGAAATGTCAAGGGGAATGAATACTTTTTAAAAGGCACTATATGTACAAGTCTGCCAACTAACAAATTGTTAAAAATAAATGCCTAGACTTAACAGCAAAGGTTCGTAGCTTTAAATGTTTACATCTACAAATTTGCAAAATAGAAATGCCTTCACAAGAAAAGTACATTTAATTGGTAGATCATTTAAAAATGTACCTGATACATGGACACTATGATTATTTATTAATTTAGTCATTCATTTTTCATTGGTTTTAATAACATCAATATTTGTAAGATTTAATGAATGCTAAGCCATACTCTATACACTGTAATGAAATGGCCACCTTGCAAACTACAGCCATACAGCCAGACAAGAAAGTGAGTGGTCCCAATTTTTTTTCCTCTAAGCTTATTGCATTGGTTGATAGGTTAGGTCATGCCATGTGCTGTTCCTGTTATATACCAATCAACCACAAAGTCTAGAGAGGGACCTTAAATCTCACCTCTGTTCTTCAGATACATCCCTGTCCTCCCACTCATAAGAGTAACATGGGTTGCTCATGGGCTGATAGCTGTTGTTACCACATGTCGTCAACCACTACGGAAAAGGGAATGTGGACAAAACAGAGGCAGAACCAGATCTCACACTCTTTCTTATAGAGAGAGGAATAGCATGAACTGGTAAATAGTGTCTTATAAACGAGGATGAAACAAAGATTAGTCATCTGTGTCATATTAAAAACCCTAGTGCTCGGGGTCACACCTGAGTGATCCAAATAACGGGCGGAATCGCCCCGATTATGCTTGCGATTTTAAATCATGGCAAATTGCAGGACGCTTGTGTGATTCCATTACTTAATAATGGTACTCCAATCGCGGCATGATTTTGCGCAATTTTTTTTCACTGAAAAAGAAGCAGGAGCTTCTTTTGAGCGACAGCATTGTATGTTGCGATTTGTCGCGATTTATTTAATGACAATCGCGGAAAAATCGGGCATCTCACAAGCAATCCGCGATTTGCCATGATTGTGAATCGCAGGCAGATTGCTCATGTGTGCACAGAGCCTAAAATGAGCATCTTGATATTAATAACATGATAGTTAAAGCTTGTCTGACGTCTGTAGTGCCAATGCAAGATTTATAAAAGCAAGTGTAATGTGTTCATGATGCAACAAAACATAACTAGTGTACAAATAGTTTGAGTCTTTTATCTATGTGAGACAGATTGTTTGGCATTGCACTTTTCTAGAAAAACAATCTATGTATCTACAGTATGTGTGTTCGTATTTAAAGAATACAGTGGGTCTGGACTTTGTTACTCTGAAATGTCCACTCCATGCCTGACAGACCAGATTTGTCTGAAGGTTTTTAAAAAAAGCAAACATTTGAAAGCAATTTAATTAATAACAAACCATTCCCCCACTCAATTACGCTTTCACCGGTAGCAGCAGTCACAGAGACAAATATATGTGTTAACTTACATATTAAAACATATTAGTGATAAAAAAATAAATTCACGAAGATGTCAGAAAATTTGGCTCAGAGAACTGGTTTTCCTGAATTAAAACTGGACAATTTCAAACTTTAAAAGTAAAATAAATATAGGCATGTTATGTAGTACATTAGTAAATAACAGTTTTTGAGCAGAAAAAAAAAAGGGAAGAGGGTTGATAGTGGCGTAATGTTTCTAATGTTGGTGACGTGCTGAAATAGAACAAATAGTTGTGGTACACCATAGCAAACGAAGAGTTTAAAACCGTGCACAAATATGGGACTAATAGTGGAAAAGGAAGAACATTTTGATGGTGTCACTACAAAAAGGAAAAATGTCCCTGTGGTGTTACTGAAAGGAAAAATGTCCCTGCGTTGGTGGTGTCACTGAGAAGTTCTGATTGGCATCTACTGTATGTCAGTGAGATGAAGGGAGGGAGAAGAGCAGGGAGGTAAGCTATGAGGGGTGCGTGGAACTAAATGATTCTAGGGGGGCTCTGAGGAAATAAGGGGGGCTGTAAGGGCTCTAAGGACTCTAAGGGCTTGCTCAGAGGTGTGGCTATCATTGATGGTGTTTTACAGGAGGTGATATATATATGCCATCTCCTCACTGCCTGTTTTAACACTGAAAATATTGACTCACAGTGTTGCAACTGTGTGCAGAATGGTTGTTGCACAGCACCATTCACAGAGACCTGTCATAAAATTTTTGCCATGTGTACAGCCTCGAGCGGGTGCATCTTCTTGTTCAGGTAGGTGGCAGCGGAGGTACCACCCACTCGTGTGAACAAGCACTAAAGCGGTTGAGCCCCCCTCAAGCTGCTGAAGCAACTATATGGGGGTATATGCTGTACATGCTGCTGCCACAATGCTTTGCATTCTGGCAAAAATGATTTTCCCCTGTGGTATTGGACTAAGTGACAGAAATTTACATGTATGTCTCTCTCTCTATCTATCTACATGTATGTCTCTCTAGTTATCTATCTATCTATCTATCTATCTATCTATCTATCTATCTATCTACATGTGTGTCTCTCTATCTATCTACATGTGTGTCTCTCTCTCTCTCTCTATCTTATCTTATCTATCTATCTATCTACATGTATGTCTCTCTAGTTAGATAGATAGATAGATAGATAGATAACTAGAGAGACATACATATAGATAGATAGATAGATACATATACATACATGTAGATAGATAGATAGATAGATAACTAGAGAGACATACATGTAGATATCTATCTATCTATCTATCTATCTACATGTATGTCTCTCTAGTTATCTATCTATCTATCTATCTATCTATCTATCTATCTATCTATCTATCTATCTATCTATCTATCTATCTGTATGTCCTATCTATCTATCTATCTATCTATCTATCTATCTATCTATCTATCTATCTATCTATCTATCTATCTATATGTCTCTCTAGTTATCTATCTATCTATCTATAGGTATGTCTCTCTAGTTATCTATCTATCTATCTATCTATCTATCTATCTATCTATCTATCTATCTATCTATCTATCTATCTATCTATCTATCTACATGTATGTCTCTCTAGTTATCTATCTATCTATCTATCTATCTATCTATCTATCTATCTATCTATCTATATGTATGTCTCTCTAGTTATCTATCTATCTATATGTATGTCTCTCTAGTTATCTATCTATCTATCTATCTATCTATCTATCTATCTATCTATCTATCTATCTATCTATCTATCTATATGTCTCTCTAGTTATCTATCTATCTATCTATCTATCTATCTATAGGTATGTCTCTCTAGTTATCTATCTATCTATCTATCTATCTATCTATCTATCTATCTATCTATCTATCTATCTATCTATCTATCTACATGTATGTCTCTCTATCTATCTATCTATCTATCTATCTATCTATCTATCTATCTATCTATCTATCTATCTATCTATCTATCTATATGTATGTCTCTCTAGTTATCTATCTATCTATATGTATGTCTCTCTAGTTATCTATCTATCTATCTATCTATCTATCTATCTATCTATCTATCTATCTATCTACATGTATGTCTCTCTAGTTATCTATCTATCTATCTATCTATCTATCTATCTATCTATCTATGTCTCTCTAGTTTATCTATCTATCTATCTATCTATCTATCTATCTATCTATCTATCTATGTCTCTCTAGTTTATCTATCTATCTATCTATCTATCTATCTATCTATCTATCTATCTATCTATCTATCTACATATCTATTTTTCTATCTATCTATCTGCATTTCTGGTTATCTATTTTTCTATCTACATGTCTTTATCTATCTATATCCATCTATCTATCCATCTATCTATCTATCTATCTATCTATCTATCTACCTGTCTGTCTGTAGGCCCTATTGTGGGCGAGTGATCGGGGGGGGGGGATTGGTTGTGGTATTGTTTGCGCCCCCCCAAAAAAATGGAGCACCAGTCGCCACTGCTTGGGAAGGAGAGCAAATTGTCCAGCGTGGATAGGGTTTAGTGAAGGAGAGCTTACACAGAGTTGGAGCAGCTGGAGAATTGAGACATTTTGCAGTAAATGTGAGTTAGAATGACTATCACTCCTGTCAGTGGGGCAGGAGAAGCAGTGGAACCTCCCAGGGCACCCCTTCCCCACAGGTTATTACTACACCCAGGGCAACCTCCCCTTCTGCCACCCCCTTATCCCAAGCCTGAGTGTGAGGGTCCCTGTACCCCAGGAAAGGTAATCCCAAAGAGTGAAATCATCACAAATGTTGTAAGATGCAGTCAACACTCAGCCTGTAAATGAGAGTGTGTAATGCAAGCGTTGATTTAAACTACAGCAGTCAGCAAGATCAACATGTCTAAACGATGACGCTGGTGTTTGACCAGGTTTGTGCAGTTAGAGGCCCAGGGATTGAACTGATATAACCTGGAGGAGGTAGTTTAGGTCCTTGGCAAAGATAGGGAAGACTCTGTGGCTCCAGTACCTTTCATACACAAGCTAATGTGTGCAAGTCATTTCCTGCAATAAATGACAACATCGTTTAATGTGGAAGTCTTTCTTGCCCCATTTTCAAGAATTGCTGTCCAAGGAGGATGGCAGAAAGTGCAGTGTGTAGGGCTCATTGCACATTTTATAGCAAGTGAATCCCAAAAGGCTTACTTTGAGAAGGAATTCAGTGTTGCCCTGGACTAAAAGAAGCTTTAAGCAGAGACCCCTGCATGTTTTAGTGCATCGATGGGTATATAAGGCTTTTAAAACCCTTGAGATCCCAGCTGTATGACTGACTTGATTCATTTTACCAGAAAGTGGTTGCAACCCAAGGTCATGTCAGCTCCTGAGGTAGATAAGCAAGTTGTTATGAATCGCTCCCTGCGAGCAATACCTGCCACTCAGAGAGAGAGGGAAGCCATGAAGACCCCAAAATGGCAGACCTGCTGGTTGAAATGGTTGAGCCGAGGACCTGCTGATTTCACCAGTCTAAATCTTCAGTTTTTCAGAAATAGATCCCAGAAAAAAAAAGCTCAGAGACTGACGTGAGTTGGATAGTGTTGTAACCTTAGTCGAGGAAAATTTCATCTGTCCCTGTAAGTACAGTACCAGACTAGCACTATTGAGGTCATGTACATACACCCATGGCTACTTAAGTGCTGTGATTAAAATTGATACCCTGTGCGCTTTCGCTACACATTCAGTTGGTATAGTCCCCTCAGTACTTCTTCAAGCTATTGTATTAAGGTACTATATTTTCCAAATTTTTTGGAAGATGTGGGAAAATAAGATCAAGACAAGACAAGAAGTGCACTTTTAAATGCACAAAATATAACGGGATACTAATATCTATAGTTAACAGTACCGGGGGTAGTTGATTTTCTTCCCCCTCTCTGTAGTAAGTTGGGCCATGCTTTATTGTTTTTTTGTCTTCCTCTGGATCAACTGTGGGTATAGCTTTGTATATACATATACTATACATACACTATATATATATAAAGGTTTTATATTTGTTTGTTTCAATTAGTTAGACTTGTGTCTTTTTTTCAACCTGACTAACTTTGTAACTATGTAAGTGTAAAGCTAAACACATGCCTTGACCCTTTTGATGATAATGTGGAAGGGGAAGTGTTAGTGTGTCTGATAAACAATAAGGCAGTTTATCAGTAAGGCTGGGAATCAGGAGGAGGTGGAGTCTGACCCCAAGGTTATGAATAACTTTAAAAAAAAAATTAGGTTGTATGCCTAGCCCTAATGATGAAAATGGACAGCATTATGTGCCAGATCTAAAATTCGAATATCATTATTGTACAGAAAATTTGAAGTATCTCACACTGACTGGAGCTAGAGAAAATAAAAAAGGGCTAAATGGTAAATCCATTGACCCAGATATCATTCCAATGTAAAAGTTGTAAAAGTAATAGTAATTCTTAAACATTGCCAGAGGATGATATTCAATCTGTGAGTACCGAGGCACTGTGATTGGGGCACTGGTGAGTACTGAGGCACTGGGAGTAACTAGGGTACTGTGAGTAACTGGGGAACTGTGTATACTAAGGCACTGAGTGCACTAAAGCACTGAGAGCAGGAGAAGAAGACATCAGGGACCAGGCGATCAGTAAGCGGGAGCAGGAAGAGATGATGCTGTGGGCTGTGTGACCAGTGAGTGGGAGCAGGAGGAGAAAAAGCTAGGAGCTGTGTGAGCAGAGACTGGGAGCAAGAGGAGAGGACACCAGAGGCTGAGTGATCAGTAAGCAGAAGGAGAGAATGCCGTGGGGGGCCAAGAGATCATTGAGCGAGAGCAAGAGGAGTGGACACTGGGGGCGGTGTGATCAGTGAGCAGGAAGAGAGGACATTGGGGGCCATGGGATTGGTGAGTGGAGAAGGAGGAGAGGATGCCAGGGACTGCATGATCACTGAGCAGGAGTGGGAGGAGAACACACCAGGGATGATGTGCTCAGTGAGCAAAAAGAGATGTCACTGGGGAGTGTGTGATCAGAGAGCAAGAGCAGGAGGAGAAAAAGCCATGGGCTGTGGGAGCAGTAAGTGGATGCAAAAGGAAAAGATGCCAGAGGTTGTGTGATCAGTGAGCAATACAGAGGTGCAGGCACCAGAGGGAGTAGTTGCAGGGACAGGACAGGGGGAAGGAGGTTGCCTGCACCAGGCACAATGGTATCACGTAAGTGGGTGGAGGCAGATAAAGACTTTCTGCCACCACAAGCAGACCGGAGTAGTGACAGCAACAACTTCTGTCAGCCTGAGCCCCGATCCCATACCCCTGCAGCAGCTGGGTTCTCTCCCCACTGGCGGCCCATCAAAAGTGTTAAAAGCAGCTTCCGCTTGGCTCCTTTTCCACTCTTATGTGCCATGATGAGGAGGAGCATGGGAAGAAGGACATCTCAGCCATCTGCTGCACTGCATCTGAGGCCTGTACATTTTAGGAAGGGGGGGGGGAATTGCACCGGGGACATGGGTGAGGCAGAGTAACAAACATTTCTGCTGGGGATTAGCATATTTTTGCTAGGAAAGAGAAGATAATTAGTATTGGAAGGGAAGGGCTGAAGGAGGGATATGTGTATGGATTTGTGCACGGAGGAGGAATTAGGGAAAAGAGAATTTGTACTGGGAGGAGGAATTTAGGATGCAGCTTGGGAAGTCTTGTTTGGGGGGGACTTGTGCTAGAAAGAGTGATTTGGCACACTGTCAGTACAGCTCAGTGCAGACAAACGGTCCAGCAGACGGACGTGTGTCATAGTAGCTCTGACGTTCTGACATACAGCCTAGCCGTCCAGAAATCCGCCGCTGACATCCAGCGCGGCCATCCAGGGACTACTCACTCTTCCCCTGCTGGGTAGCTGCCGATCCACGCCTCTGTCCCCCTCTCTAGTCAGACTCCTTTAGGTCCTCACGTCTGCCGCCTGCTGCCTGCCGCCTCCGGGCATCCGCTCTACACAGGTTAGACTTGTAGGACAGACCACGGCTGCGGCCTACCCCCAGCCACCCGAGGATCCTTCTCTGCCATCCTTTTTTCTCCAAGCTGGTCTGCTCGCTATATTCCACCCCAAGCTCACCCCAGTCACCAGAGGGCCTTCCCGAAGCCGCAGCGGTAGTGACCTGGTCCCGTAGAACAGTTCAGGGTTCCAGCCTAGCTTTGGTCACGACGGCTATCTTGGTCCACCCTCGAAACAAGAAGTCTCGTCTCCGGACCCCCCAAACACTGCTTAACGGACACAGACCGCAGGACTGCCTGGTACTGGCCATCTGCCGTCAAACCACCTTAGGACCGGTCACAGGTGACAGCCTGAAGGACATACAGGGGATCTAGGCCTGGTAAGTAGCGGCCATCATGCTACACCCAGGCTTTGAACATGCCTAGGGAACCACCTGGCTCAGGTACTTCATATATCTGCAAAACAAATACACCATCTGCCCTCTAATCTTGGTGCCTGTAAAATGTATCTCTATGTCTGCAGATTCTCTTATTTTTCTGTCTATCCAGACACATATATATTCGTATCCATGTCTGCAGACTTGGCAGGCTTATGGCTAAAACTACATTTCACATCCTAATTACAAGATTTCTGGGTGACAGACAGTACTGAGTACTTACAAGATTTACTGCCTTCAGTCCAAGCTGTATGGTTTCATATTACAGCACACAGATCCTGATGGCTTATCACTCACTTATTATCTGCCTGTGTCCGCATGAGTTACAAAGGCTCTGAATATGAACACACAGCAGCCCTAGCAAAAAACCCTGAGCCTGCTGAGTTACACAACGCTCAGTCAAACCAACTTGGAAAGTAATGGAGAATTATGAAGCTTTAAAGCGGGGTTTCACCCCAAAAAAAAATTTTTAACATGACATTCAGCCGAGTTGTCAGAATGACAATCGGCTGTTTTTTTTTTCAGTTCAGCACATACCTTATTTTCACCGCCGCTTCCGGGTATGTAATGTTCCTAAGTGATTGACATCCTTCCGAGCGGCGCATACAGCGCGTCACTAGTTGCCGAAAGAAGCCGGACTGCAAGTCGGCTCTATATGGCGCCTGCGCACCGACGTTTGGCTTCTTTCTGCAACTAGTGATGAGCTGTATGCGCGGTGAAAAGCGGCGGTGAAAATAAGGTATGTGCTGCACTGAAAAAAAAAATCGGGGTTACTTACCGGTAACATCCCTTTTCCAGGAGTCTTTCAGGACAGGTACTGTAGAGAGACACAGGCTCCTCCCCTCTCAGGACACACCGCCTTCCCAATAAGGATTTAAGCCTCATCCTCCCTCAGCTCCTCAGTTTTTCCAGAGAACCTCCGGCCAGCTGGGGAGACACAAGAACACGTCATAAAAATATAATGTTGCATCTTACCTGATGGCCTCGTATGATGAGTTTTCAGAAATATCCCCTACAAAAAAAGGGTGTGTACCAGTGCTGTCCTGAAAGACTCCTGGAAAAGGGATGTTACCGGTAAGTAACCCCCGATTTTCCCTGTTCGTCTTTCAGGACAGGTACTGTAGAGAGGATAAGCGAGCACCTTACCCTAGGGTGGGACTACTGCTTGTAGTACTTTGCGTCCAAAGGCCTGATCAAAGGTCCAGTCTGTAGTGTTTCACAAACGTCGAGAAACTAGACCATGTTGCAGCTTTGCAGATCTGCTCCGGGGAAGCACCAGCACACTCTGCTTGGGAAGTTGCTACTGCCCTGGTGGAATGAGCCCTGATACCTTGTGGAGGCTCCACCCCCCTAGATACATAGGCCTAAACAATGGCTGCTCTTAACCACCTGGCTATTGTGAGTTTAGAGGCCCTAGACCCCTTCCTGGACCCCGAAAATAAAACAAAAAGAGAATCAGTTTTCCTGAACTGACTAGTGCTACTTAACCACTTCCATACAGGGCACTTACGCACCTTCCCGCCCAAGCCAATTTTCAGCTTTCAGCACTGTCGCACTTTGAATGGCAATTGCGCGGTCATGCTACACTGTACCCAAACAAAATTGGCGTCCTTTTTTTCCCACAAATAGAGCTTTCTTTTGGTGGTATTTGATCACCTCTGCAATTTTTTTTTTTTGCGCAACAACTAAAAAAAGACTGAAAATTTTGAAAAAAAATTTAGTTTTTATTTTTTTCTGTATTTTTTTTGTAAATAAGTAAGTTTTCTCTTTCAATTACGGGCACTGATATGGCGGCACTGATGGGCACAGATGAGATGGCACTGATGGACATCGATGAGGTAGTACTGACGGGCACAGATGAGGTGGCACTGATTGGCGGCGCTGGTATGCGGCACTGATGGGCACTCATAGGCGGCACTGATGGGCACACATAGGCAGCACTGATGGGCACACATAGGCGGCACTGATGGGCACTCATGGGCGGCACTGATGGGCACTCATGGGCGGCACTGATGGGCACTCATGGGTGGCACAGATGGGCACTCATGGGCGGCACAGATGGGCACTCATGGGCGGCACTGTGGGGTGGCACAGATGGGCACTGTGGGGTGGCACTGATGGACACTGTGGGGCGGCACTGATGGACACTGTGGGGCGGCACTGATGGACACTGTGGGGCGGCACTGATGGACACTGTGGGGCGGCACTGATTTACTTATGTTGCCAGTCAGTGCCAATTTGTGGGCACTGATTGGCATCTTTTTTTTTTCCAAAACTTTTTTTGTTCTCAGATTTTTTTTTTTCAGACTTTTTTTGGCCCCCCTTTTTTTTTTTCCTGGTGGGCTTCCCTGGTGGTCCATGTGGCGATCCGAGGGGGGGCTGCGCTGATAAACAATCAGCGCGAACCCCCCCTGTCAGGAGAGCCGCCGATCAGCTCTCCTCTACTCGCGTCTGTCAGACGCGAGTGAGGAAGAGCCATCAACGGCTCTTCCTGTTTACATCGTGATCAGCCGTGGTTGGACACAGCTGATCACGTGGTAAAGAGTCTCTGTGAGAGACTCTTTACCGAGATCGGTGTTGCGGGGTGTCAGACTGACACCCTGCAACAACGATCTGCGTGATGCGCGCCCCCGGGGGCGCGCAGCAGCTCAGAATCCTGAGGACGTCATATGACGTCCAGTCAGGATTCTACAACCACTTTGCCGCCGTCAATATGTCATTGGCGGTCGGCAAGTGGTTAAGTACTGGAGGACACAAGTCAAGAAGGGAGAGTATTGCCTCTATTAGGCTAATAGTACAAACAATTTAAATGTGCCAGCATCCCGTTTAGTATGTAAATGGTGAGACCCAAATGATAAAGAGCCATAGGCTGCTTGAGGCCCAAGGGCGTCAATAAACATAGGTCAAGGGGAAGGGAGTTGGGACTTTCACGGCACTAATAGGAGACCAAGTAGGTATAAAAAAACAAAAATTTATTTACATAAAACAATTTACAGTATAAAACATTTAGGGACAGACCCCACAGATCACAATTGGGTATACAACCAACTATATCTAATGAGTGGAGCCAATGACCTCGACCGGTTTTGCGGCTGTGCCGCTTCTTCAGGAGGGTCTAGAAGATATTGATAAGATATAGTAAACAACAAGCACAGAAAATATGTATACATATACAACATCGTTTAAAAACCAACAACAGTGCACTTTGCGGAGGGAGTAAAGACTCACCTAAGCTGGTCAGATGGATCAAGCAATGGGTCTGGTGAATTACCCCCTTGGCGCATGAAGGGGGATAACTTAGAACGAGCTCTGATAAAGTAAACAAGGTAATGAGTAATAATACTAATGAAGGTAAGTGATAGGTCTATGGAAAAGGGCACCGGGTGGTGATGTGGGGGTAGTGAGTGAATGATGAAAATGAAAAAGAGGGGGGGGGGGTTTTGGAAGGGGGTGAAAGGGGAAAGAGGGAAGGAAGGAAAGGGGAGGAGAAAAAGGGGGAGGGAATATGGAATAAGGGTAACCGGGGGTTTGAGGGGAGGGGGGAGGAGAAGAGGGAATGGAAGAGGAAAGAAGGGAGAGGGGGGGGGCCGGGGGGGGAGAGGGGAGGAAAGGAAGAAATGGGAAAAGTGGGGGGCCGGAAAATAGGTGGTGGAGGGGGGAACGGAGGGGGGGGTTGGGGAAAGAGCAAGGGGGGGAGAAAAAAAGGGGGGGAAGACCCACAGGGAAAGAAAGAGGGGGGGAAAGGAAGGGGGAGGAAGGAGTGAAAGGGGGAAAAAAAGGGGAGGAAGTGGGGGAGGGGAGGGAAAGAAGGGGAAACAAAAGCAATGGGGAAGAAGGTTGATGGAAAAGGAGGGAGGGGGAGGGGAGGGGGGGGGGGGAAATGGGGGGAGACGGGGGAGTGAGGGGGAGAGGATCGGGGAAGGGGGGAGGGTAGGTGTGGTAAATGGGGTGAAGTAGTGGGACTGTATGTGATATATAGAATTTAATGATAGTGCTGATAGGGGAGAGGAATGGACAGGAGGTCGCCATAGGAAAATAAGTGAGGAGCCATAGCCATGACCAAGTGAAGGTTCAACAGAATTAATAGACCTGAAAACCGGAGTTAGGCTTACCGGAAACTCTGTTTCTAGGAGTCTTCCAGGACAGCCTCTGAGACCTTGGGCTCCTCCCTCCGGGACAGGAAACACACACCCCCACTTCTTTAAATGCAATCCTCCAGGCCTCCATCTTCAGTTCAAACAAGAAACTACCGGAAGGCTCTGAAAGACATAATACACTAACACAACGTCAGTTCATACCTCAGATACCTAGGTAAATAACACCGGGTGGGAAAACCCTGGCTGTCCTGGAACACTCCTAGAAACAGAGTTACCGGTAAGCCTAACTCCGGTTTTCTCAAATCGTCTTCCAGGACAGCCTCTGAGATGATAAGCAAGAAACTCACTTGTTAGGGTGGGGCAACCGCCTGGAGGACCTTCCGTCCAAACGCTTGATCCTTGTCCGACAGCAGGTCTAACCTATAGTGCCTGGCGAACGTAGAGGAAGACGACCATGCCGCTGCCTTGCAAATATCTTCCAGTGAAGCTCCGGCCTTCTCTGCCCATGATGCCGAGACTGCAATGGTCGAGTGTGCCTTAACCGAAGGGGGTTGCTTGCCCTCTGACTGGTAGGCCTCTGTGATCGCCATTGTAAGCCACCTTGCCAAGGACGATTTAGAAGTTTTATATCCTTTGCGGGCTCCCGCAAAATTAACGAAAAGGGATTCAGAGTGTCTAATATTCTTAGTGGACTCTAAATAATATAGAAGACATCTTTTGACATCTAGTAAGCTCCCAGATTCCTCCTCATCATTTTTCTGAGGTGGAACAAAAAGTAGGTAGTATAATGTCCTGTGTCCTGTGAAATGTGGACGATACTTTGGGTAGAAAGGAAGGGTCTACCTTAAGGACTATCTTGTCCTCCAAAATTAACAGAAAAGGCTCCTGTATTGACAGGGCCTGCAGATCACTGACCCTCCTGGCCGAAGTAATCGCTATCAAAAAAATAGTTTTTAAACTTAAGTATTTTAGAGAAGCTTTCTCCAGGGGTTCGAAAGGGGCTTTGGTAAGTGCCCTAAGGACTAAGGACAGATCCCAGGAAGGGCAAGCTCTTACTTTAACTGGCTTGGACCTTGCTAAAGCCTTGAAAAAACTCTTTATGAATTGATTTTTCTGGAGAGGGACCTCAAGAAACACACTCAATGCCGCCGTCTGCACCTTTAAAGTGCTGGTGGACAAACCTAAGTCGACCCCTGCTTGAAGGAAGTCCAGGACTACTGGAATACTGGGCAGATCAATCCCTCGTTCCGCCTGCCAGGAATTAAATTTTTTCCAGACCTTGTTATAAATGGCCCTGGTAACCGGTTTGCGACATTCTAAGATCGTTTTGACTACTCTATCTGAGAACCCATGAGAAATTAACAGCTGTTCCTCAGATACCACGCTGTGAGTTTTAATTTCCCTATCTGTGAGTGGAGAAGCGGCCCTAGGGAAATTAGGTCTTCTCTTTCTGGAAGGGTCCAAGGAAGATCCACAGCCAATCTCCTCAGGTTGGCGAACCACGGCCTCTTGGGCCAGAATGGCGTGACTATGATTAAGTCCGTGGACTCGATCAGAAATTTCTGGAGGACCCTGGCTATCAGCCTTATCGGAGGAAACGCGTACGCCAGCCTGAAGCGCCAAGGATTGGCAAAGGCGTCTACCCCTATGGCCTGGTCCCGCGGGTGAATGGAAAAGAATGTCATTACTTTCTTGTTTTCTTCGGATGCAAAAAGGTCCACTTTTCCCCAGTGGGACACTATCTGGCTGAAAACCTCCCTGTTTAGGGACCACTCATCCTGGCTCACTGGCTGCCGACTTAGAAAATCTGCCAGAGTGTTGTGGGAACCCTTTAGGTGAACTGCAGACAGGAAGGACAGGTTTACTTCCGACCAGCTCAATATCCTGTCCGCTATAGCCTGAAGGGGAGGACTCCTTGTGCCCCCCTGCTTGTTTAAATATGCGACTGTAGCTGCGTTGTCCGTCCTTACTTGAAGATGACTCCCTGATATCAAGGGTTGGAAGGACTCTATGGCCTTTAGGACCGCAAGGAGTTCTTTCTGGTTTGAAGACTGAAGTGCATCCATCGGAGACCAGGAGCCCTGAGCCAATTTGCTTCCTAGGTGGGCTCCCCAACCCAGCGCGCTGGCATCCGTAGTCACCACTATGGCCTTGGGCGGGTTCCAGGATAACCCTTTTTCCAAGTTGTGATGGTTCCTCCACCACCATAAGGTTCTTTTCACTTTGGTCGAAATGTGCATTGGGGAGTCTAGACTTTCTCTCCTGCCATCCCACTGTCTTAGCATCGTATTCTGTAACAGGCGTTGGTGATGCCTGGCCCAAGGCACTGCCGGAAAACAGGCCGACATAAGTCCCAGAACTCTCATAACGTCCCTGACTAGGGTAACCTGATTGGTTTGCACCTGAGTCACTGCCTGTACTACTTTTTGAATCTTCTCCTCCGGAAGAAACACCTTCATTTCTACCAAGGAAATCCTGTACCCCAGGTACAGGACTTCCTGGGATGGAGTCAGCTGGGACTTGTCCCTGTTGACCAGCCAGCCCAGGGAGCGTAGGAGACTCTGAGATTCCTCTAGGTCCTTTTCCAGCTGGGGACCGGAGGAGGAAACGAAAAGCAGATCGTCCAGATAGGGTATTACAGTGATCGCTTTTATCCTAAGGGGCGCCAGGGCCTCGGCTAGTACTTTCGTGAAGATCCTCGGAGAGGAGGATAGGCGAAAGGTAGTGCCCTGAATTGGTAATGGATCACCTCCGAGCCTCTCTGCACTGCCAACCTCAAAAATTTTTGAAACTCCCGATGTATAGGAACATGGAGATACGCATCTCTGAGGTCTACTGTTGCTAGAAAGCAATCTGGAAATAAGAAATTTGTTACCGAAAATATCGATTCCATCCGGAATCTCTTGTACCTCAGGAATTTGTTGAGGGGACGGAGATTCAGGATTAGCCTGAACTTCCCGGACGTTTTTTTCACAACAAACACGTGTGAGTAAACCCCTTGGCCCTCCTCCTCCCGGGGGACTCTCACCAAAACTTTCTGGTCTAAAAGATCCCCTAACAAAAGATTTAAGGCTTGTGCCTTTTCTCGATCTTTCGCCAACCTGGTCAGCAAAAACATTGGGGGGGGGATTGCATTGAATTCCAGCCTGTAACCGTTCCTGATGATATCTAGAACGAACGGACTTGGCGTGGATAGAATCCACTGTGGAAGGAACTCCCCCAATCTTCCTCCCACAGGGACTGAGGCGTCACTGGGGTTTAGGGGTGGATTGAGGAGGATTAAATAGGATGCCTCCTCTCCCGCGCCCTTTTTGTCCTGCCCAGTGCTTCTTGGGGCAACCATCCCTCTCCTTTGCCCCCTGCTGTTTAAAGCCACGAAAAAAAACGCTTGTTGTCGTTCTTTTTCTTTTTCTCAGGGAAGGACTTCTTTCTGTCCTGGGTTCTTTCTAGCGCCTCCTGTAGACCGGGCCCAAACAAGTGGTCGCCCGAGAAGGGGAGCCCGCAAAGCTTGAGTTTGGAACCAGAATCACCTGGCCAAGTCTTGAGCCATACTGCCCGCCTAGCGGCGTTAACCAAGGCCGCTGACCTAGCTGCTAGTCTGACAGACTCAGCTGAGGCATCCGCTAGAAAACCCACTGCCTTAAACAGTAAGGGAAATGAGCCCAGCAGTTGCTGCCTGGAGGTACCTGCTGAAATATGTGACTGCAGTTGTGTCAGCCAGCATTCAAGATTTCTGGCTGCACAGGTAGCCGCCAGGGCTGGTTTTAAGCCAATAGACGAGGCATCCCATGCCCTTTTGAGGAGCACATCTCCCCTCTTTCCATGGGATCCTTCAGTGCTCCTAGATCATCAAAGGCTAAATCAGTATTTTTAGACACTTTGGCCAACGGTGCATCCAGTTTCGGAATTTTATTCCATGGCTGGGAAACATCAGTTTCAAACGGGAACCTTCTCTTAAGGCTTCCCGAGAAAAAAGGTCTTCTTTCTGGATGTTCCCATTCCAGCAAAATCAATTCAATGAGTGACTTATGTACAGGGAAAACCTTGGCTTTCTGTGCATTAGACCCTAAATACATCTGGTCATGCTTAGAAAGTATGACTTGCTCCTCACGAATTTCTAACGTGTCATAGATCGCTTTTAACAGATCTCCCACGTCTTCTAGGGTCAGCCTATACCTAGATCCCCTGGAGGATTCTTCCCCATCCTCGGACCCCGAAGCAGAATCTGCCTGGGACGAGGCCGGGCCTGAATAAGTCCATCCACTATCCGCTCTCTCTCCTCTTTCCAGCTCCTCCTCCTGTGCTGGAAGTCTATTTACCGGGTCAGACAGGGAAGGGGTACTGGATGCCCTGGGCAGAGGGGATGGAGCCTGTACTCTATCCATCATTCCTCTGAATGATGAAAAAGTGGACGCCAGTTCATCCTTAACGGAAGAAAGGATCTTTCGGCACTCAGCTGCTGAATCGTCCTTAACTAGGTCGCTGACACAGTCTGGGCATAATGGCTTTTTCCAAGTTGTACTTATTTTTGCCCCGCACACGGCACATTTCTTTCTGGGAGTCTGTACAGGGGGCACTTTAACCTGAAATAACAGACCAGGAAGCCAATTAGAATATGCCCTTAACCTAACACCTCTGTGCAGGAAGGAATAAGTGTGTGCCTAACCCTCCACCATAGGTTCCCCACCTTAGGAGAGTGAAAAATAAAAGTGCCAACCTCCAGTGTAAGAGAAGTCCTCCCTCACCACCTACCTGAGAGGTACCGGAGCCTGCAGCGCATGGATCTGTAGCCAGACTTGTTTCCTCCATGCTGCCTGGGTATCCACACGGCCTGGCCGATAATCACCCTGCTCCGGGCCTGTACACCATTGCTGCGCCATTTAAGGAGACCGGAACGCGTCTCCGCGGCGCCCTTCGATGACGCGTATCCGGCGGAAGTCCCTGTCACTTCCGCCCGCTGGAACGCATACCCCACCCCTCGGCTTTCCGGAAGTCCTGCACTCGAGCATGGGGGAAACAATGCTGGTCCGGTCAGCGTCCCCCGCCGCCGCCAGCATGCCAAATCTAAGGTAAGGGGGGTCAGGGTTGGCGCCATTGAGGGTCCTGCTCTCTCTGAGCATATGGGCAGCAATGAGTTCGGCAGCCGTGCTCTACCCCACATATGGTCAGAGGGGCGCCCAGGCTGAGGAGAATCATGCCAGGTGCTTTTCACAGGACAGTCCTGAGACCTAGAGCTCCCCATGTTCCTACGTGCGTGCTCCTTCCCGTCCGGTTAGGAAACACAAATAACTGAAGATGGAGGCCTGGAGGACCGCCTTTAAAGAAGTGGGGGTGTGTGTTTCCTGTCCCGGAGGGAGGAGCCCAAGGTCTCAGAGGCTGTCCTGGAAGACGATTTGAGAAAAGGTCCTTACCATAAAAGTTAGTGTAAACTCATATGTACTGGGGCACAGGAGGGCAGGCAAAGCAGATAAATGGATGGAAAGCAGGTGATGCTTAGCCAGTGAATGGCAATTGGTCTGGCTGGAAAGAATTCAAAGTCAGAGCTAAGAATTTACTTGCAGCATAAAAAGACAAGGATTAAGAGGAGAAGGGACCGTGTAATAAAACACTGACCCGAAATGCCTACCATTCGCAGTTGCACTGCGTGTCCCCAGGGAGAGCGTCCGTGCTGTCTCACTGAAAGCAGCTGAATGAGCTGCTTATGTGAGAAATCCCAAGACCGCGCCGGACGTCATGTGATCATGACGCTGGCGCGGCTCACCGTCCCGCCTCCCACGCACTGGTTAGAGTACGCAGGCGTGCAGTCCTGACCCAATAGCATGACGCCAGGTCAGAGGCTGCAAACAGGGTGCCGTGATAGGTGCTCCCTGCTCGGGACGGACACTTCATGCGCCAATCAGGGGCAGGAACCAGCGCCCGAGCCAGAAGTCTGGCCATGAGAGCAAAAAAGCCCTCAAAAGTGAACTGTTATCGATCAAACAATTTCAAAAAGCATTTATAGTTTGGATACAACATGATCAACAATAGATTTAATGCATATATATAGAAACACAGTCCTATAATTCATGTTCATTGCACAGAGAACTAGGTAGTGTCAGGAACACCCGAATTGGAAGTTATGCACCAGAGAAATAACAACATAACCCCTGATGGTACACAATTACATCGATATAGGACAGAAAAGGGGGGGGATTTGGGAATGAGTAGAAGAAACAGGGAAGAAGGTTAGTGTACACAGGACAATTGTAATTCTCACAGAGTTGAATTATAAAAATGATTTATATGAGTTCATCTCATTTAACCCTGGAGGTATTGTAGCATTAAGATGTTCTATGCAGAGACATTCTTTCTGTAGTATTGTTTTGTCCCAGTCGCCCCCCTGTGGGTGTGGGGGGATCACTTCCAATATGAAGAAACGCACAAGGTCATATCGGTGATAAAATCCGATGTGACGTCCAACTGTGGTGAGCTTGCCAACGTCTGAGTCATACAGGTGATCGCCCATACGTGGGCGGAACTCTCTAATGGTCTTCCCTATATAGAAGGCTCCGCATGTACAAGTCATAAGATAAATGACCCCTTTAGTGCTGCAATCAGCAAAAAAAGGGGGGCGGAAATTATCACCATTGGGTAAGGTGAAGTATTCACCCTCCAACACCCAGGGGCAGCGCGGGCAGTTGCCACACTGGAAGGTACCTCTGGGTGTGGGCCAGGTTATACGTTCAGCAACATAATGGCTCTGAGTAAATCGATCTGAATTTGTGAATTTGCTCGACGGAAAACCATCTCCGGATGAGCTTGGACATGTGTGGGGGGATCACTTCCAATATGAAGAAACGCATGACAGAGAGGTCATATCGGTGATAAAATCCGATGTGACGTCCAACTGTGGTGAGCTTGCCAACGTCTGCATGGTACAAGTTCATAAGATAAATGACCTATTTAGTGCTGCAAATCAGCAAAAAAAGGGGGGGCGGAAATTATCAACCATTGGGTAAGGTGAAGTAATTGATACCAACCTACCCATAGACAACCTAGCTGTATCTACATCATTACATGGGTGCCATCCCCAAAGTGCTAAACTCCGCCCCTCATGACTAACAAATATACGAAAATCAATGATGAAGGCTATTTTTTTAGATTTAAAAAAACAGGCAACAAGGCAATCGAGACACATTCATCCTCAAAACAGCACAAGTTTTTAACCACCCCCACTTCAACCAACCCCCTTGAAAACACCCATTTAAACATTATTAACCTCGAGACACTCCCTGCTGTATGATGTTTCTAAAAATAAAGTGAGACCTACACATGAATCGGTAAGGTTTATAACCACCTTTTCAGCTCACCACAATGTGTTGCGCAACATTCTTGACAGACACTGGCATATCCTCACCGAGGACAATATCTTGCAGAAACATGTCCAAGCTCATCCGGAGATGGTTTCCGTCGAGCAATTCACTCAGAGATCGATTTACTCAGAGCCATTATGTTGCTGAACGTATAACCCTGCCCACCACCCAGAGGTACCTTCCCAGTGTGGCAACTGCCCGCGCTGGCCCCTGGGTGTTGGAGGGTGAATACTTCACCTTACCCCAATGGTGATAATTTCCGCCCCCCTTTTTTTGCTGATTGCAGCACTAAAGGGGTCATTTATCTTATGACTTGTACATGCGGAGCCTTCTATATAGGGAAGACCATTAGAGAGTTCCGCCCACGTATGGGCGATCACCTGTATGACTCAGACGTTGGCAAGCTCACCACAGTTGGACGTCACATCGGATTTTATCACCGATATGACCTCGTGCGTTTCTGTATATTGGAAGTGATCCCCCCCACACCCACAGGGGGGGCGACTGGGGACAAAACATACTACAGAAAGAATGTCTCTGCATAGAACATCTTAATGCTACAATACCTCCAGGGTTAAATGAGATGAACTCATATAAATCATTTTTATAATTCAACTCTGTGAGAATTACAATTGTGTTGTCCTGTGTACACTAACCTTCTTCCCTGTTTCTTCTACTCATTCCCAAATTCCCCCCCCCCTTTTCTGTCCTATATCGATGTAATTGTGTACCATCAAGGGTTATGTTGTTATTTCTCTGGTGCATAACTTCCAATTCGGGTGTTCCTGACACTTGGTTCTCTGTGCAATGAACATGAATTATAGGACTGTGTTTCTATGCATTTAATGCATATGCATTAAATCTATTGTTGATCATGTTGTAGCCAAACTATAAATGCTTTTTGAAATTGTTTGATCGATACAGTTCACTTTTGAGGGGCTTTTTTTCTCTCCATGGCCGGACTTCTGGCTCGGCCCTGGTTCCTGCCCCTGATTGGCGCATGAAGTGTCCGTCCCGATGGCAGGGAGCACCTATCCCGGCACCCTGTTTGTTAGCCCCTCTGACCTGGGCGTCATGCTATTGGGTCAGGACTGCACGCCTGCGCACTCTAACCAGTGCGTGGGAGGCGGGACGGTGAGCCGCGCCAGCATCATATCACATGACATCCGGCGCGGTCTTGGGATTTCTCACATAAGCATGCTCATTCAGCTGCTTTCAGTGAGACAGCACGGACGCTCTCCCTGGGGATACGCAGTGCAACTATCGGCTGAATGGTAGGCATTCTGGTCAGTGTTTTATTACACTGTCCCTGCTCCTCTTAATCCTTGTGCTTTTATGCTGCAAGTAAATTCTTAGCTCTGACTTTGAATTCTTTCCAGCCAGACCAATTGCCATTCACGGGCTAAGCATCACCTGCTTTCCATCCATTTATCTGCTTTGCCTGCCTCCTGTGGCCCCAGTACATATGAGTTTACACTAAACTTTTAGGCCGGGTACTCACGAGCAAACATGTACGGTGAAACCGGTCCGTCGGACCGTTTTCACCGTACATGCCTGCCAGAGGGCTTCTGTATGATGGTTGTACTAACCATCGTACAGAAGTCCGCGCGTAAACACTACGCGGGGCGTGTCCGCGTCGTCGCCGCGACGATGACGCGGCGATGACGCGGCGACGTGGGCGGGCCTGCCATTTAAAGGCTTCCACACATGCGTCAAAGTCATTCGACGCATGCGAGGGACGGCGGGCGCTCGGACATGTACGGTAGGTCTGTACTGACGACCGTACATGTCCGAGCGGGCAGGATTCCAGCGGACGGTTTTAAAACACATCCAGGAATATTTGCCCGCTGGGAAAAGGCCCGGCGGGCAAATGTTTGCTGGAATTCGGCCCGCTCGCGCCTACACACGACTAAACATGTATGCTGAAACTGGCCCGTGGACCAGTTTCAGCATACATGTTTGGTCGTGTGTACGGGGCCTTATGGTAAGGACCTTTTCAGGTCTATTAATTCTGTTGAACCTTCACTTGGTTATGGCTATGGCTCCTCACTTATTTTCCTATGGCGACCTCCTGTCCATTCCTCTCCCCTCTCGGCACTATCATTAAATTCTATATATCACATACAGTCCCACTACTTCACCCATTTACCACACCTACCCTCCCCCCTTCCCTGATCCTCTCCCCCTCACTCCCCCGTCTCCCCCCATTTCCCCCCTCCCTTTCCCTCCCCCTCTCCCCCCTCCCTCCTTTTCCCCCTTTTCCATCAACCTTCTTCCCCATTGCTTTTGTTTCCCCTTCTTTCCCCCCCCTCCCCCCACTTCCTTCCCCCCCTCTCTCCCCTTTTTTTCCCCCTTTCACTCCTTCCTCCTTTCCTCCCCCTTCCTTTTTCCTCCCCTCCCCCCTCTTTCTCCCCCCCCTCTTCTTCCCCTCTTTCTTTCCCTGTGGGTCTTCCCCCCCTTTTTTTCTCCCCCCCTTCCCTCCCTCCCCTTGCTCTTTCCCCAACCCCCCCTCCGTTCCCCCCTCCCCCACCTATTTTCCGGCCCCCCACTTTTCCCATTTCTTCCTTTCCTCCCCTCCCCCCCGGCCCCCCTCTCCCGTCCTTCCTCTTCCTCTCTCTTCCATTCCCTCTTCTCCTCCCCCCTCCCCTCAAACCCCCCCCAACATCCCCATTGCCGGTTACCCTTCTTATTCCATATTTTCCCCCCTTTTTCTCCTCCCCTTTCTTCTCCCTTTCACCCCCTTCCAAACCCCCCCAACCCCCCCCTCTTTCTCATTTTCATCATTCACTCACTACCCCCACATCACCACCTGGTGCCCTTTTCCATAGACCTATCACTTACCTTCATTAGTATTATTACTCATTACCTTGTTTACTTTATCAGAGCCCGTTCTAAGTTATCCCCCTTCATGCGCCAAGGGAGTAATTCACCAGACCCATTGCTTGATCCATCTGACCAGCTTAGGTGAGTCTTTACTCCCTCAGCAAAGTGCACTGTTGTTGTTTTTTAAACGATGTTGTATATGTAAACATATTTTCTTTGTGCTTGTTGTTTACTATATCTTACCAATATCTAATAGACCATCCTAAAGAAGCGGCACAGCCGCGAAACCGGTCGAGGTCATTGGCTCCACTCATTAGATATAGTTGGTTGTATACCCAATTTTGATCTGTGGGGTCTGTCCCTAAATGTTTTTATACTGTAAATTGTTTTATGTAAATACATTTTGTTTTTTATACCTACTTGGTCTCCTATCAGTGCCGTGAAAGTCCCAACTCCCTTCCCCTTGACCTATGTTTATTGACGCCCTTGGGCCTCAAGCAGCCTATGGCTCTTTATCATTTGGGTCTCACCATTTACATACTGGAGGACACACCTCCTAACATCTAGGTTGTGAAAGTTGCGTTCCTGTTCCCTCACAGGATTCGAGCAAAAAGAAGGCAATGTCATTTCCTGACTTCTATGAAAATGAGAGGATACCTTCGGTAAGAAGGCCGGATCAGTCTTAAAAATAACGCGATCTGGAAAAACCTGAAAAAAAGGAGCCCTAATAGATAGGGCCTCGAGCTCACTTACTCTTCTAGCTGTGGTGATCGCTACTAGGAACACCATCTTGAGTGTGATCACCTTTAATGTACAGCTATCTAATGGCTCAAATGGTTCTTCTGTAAAGGCCTGTAGAACCAATGAGAGATCCCATACTGGGAAGTTGGGGGCTCTAACTGGTCTCCGCCTACTCAGGGCTTTGAAAAATCTAGAAACCCAAGGATCAAATGCTAACTGTTTCTCCAGAAAGACACTTAATGCTGAAACCTGACCTTTCATCGTGCTAATGGCCAGCCCCTTGTCTGCTCCAGCCTGCAGAAACTCTAATACAGCTACAGAGCTATGAACACTGAAAGAGATTTCCGAGCACTAGATGTTAAAACGCTTCCACACTTTTAGGTAGATAGCTTACGTCTCCTTCTTTCTGCAGCTTAGAAGAGTCGTTATCAAGCGTTCTGAAAAGCCGTTACCCCTTAGCAGCTCCTCTTCAGAAGCCAAGCTGCCAGATTCCACCTCTCTACTTGCGGACACCAGATTGGACCCTGAGAAAGGAGATCTTCCCGGGTTGGCAGAATTCAGGGAGGTTCCACTGACAAGCACTTCAGGATGAAAAACCATGGCCTTCTGGGCCAATGAGGTGCAATCAGAATAAGTGTTGTACTCTCCCCTTGCAATTTTCTCAAGACTGCTGGAATCAGAACCGGAGGGGGGAAAGCATAACACCTGGAGAACTGCCAGGTCTGAGCTAGAACGTCCACCCCTAGAGCTCCGTCCCACCTATTCAGGGAGAAAAAGAGCTGCGTCTTGGCGTTTTCTCTTGAGGCAAATAAATCCACCTCCGGCATTCCCCACCTTCGAGTAATCACTCTGAAGACTTCTTGGTTCAGAACCCAATCGCCCTCTCTCAGCTTTTTCCTGCTGAGGAAGTCCGCGACTTGGTTCTGTTCTCCCTTCAGATGTACTGCTGAGAGAGACAGAACATTGGCTTCTGCCCACATGAGGATGAATTTTGTCAGATCCCACAAGGATCTGCTCGTTGTGCCCCCTGCTTGTTGACATAAGCTACTGCGGAGGAGTTGTCCGACCGGATCCGAACATGCTGGCCCTGAAGATCCTTCTGAAAGGCTCTGAGGGCTAGATCTATAGCCTTCAGTCCCCTTTAATTTGAGGATCTCTGTGAGTCCTCTCTCTCCCAAGAACCCTGTACCAGAGGGGAGTTTAGGTGTGCTCCCCACCCGGTGCCACTGGCGTCCATTGTTACTGTTCTGGAAATTGGAGAGATCCATTCCAGACCCTGCAACAGGTTCGCCCCCTTCCTCCACCACCAATGGGTCCTCTTGATCTGAACCGGTATTCATACCAGGGAATCCAGAGACCCCGGTTTGTGGTCCCAGACACTTAGTATGTATAGCTGTAGGGAACGAAAATGCAATCCTGCCCACTGTACTGCCGGAAGAGTGGACGTCAGCAACCCCAAGGCTGACATGACCTTCCTTATGGAGAGCTGACAGCTACCCTGAAGGAGTAACATTGCTCTGTCCACCTTCTGGACTTTTTCTGCTGGAAGAAAAACCATCTGCCTGGTTGAGTCCAGTACATACCCCATAAAGGTGACTTTTTGTGAGGGCGTCAGACTGGATTTTTCCAGATTCAAGAGCCATCCTAGGTTTTCCAGGAACTCCCTTGCCACATGGAGGTCCTGGGATAACTGTTCCGGGGAAGATGCAAAAAACAACAGATCGTCCAGGTACGCTACCACTAAGATGCCCCTGAGACGAAGGAAAGCCAGTACCTCCACCATTACTTTGGTGAAGATGCGGGGGGAAGAGGAGAGCCCGAAGGGAAGCGCTCTGAACTGTAGGTGAAACGTCCCCTCCCTGGATCTTACAGCCAGTCTGAGAAACTTCTGATGGCATTCCGCTATAGGGATGTGTAAATAGGCATCTTTCACGTCTATTGATGCCATAAAACAGTTCAGAAGGAGAAGAGTCCTTACAGAGTAAAGTGAGTCCATCCGGAATCTCTTGTATGTGATCAAGACATTTAGAGGTTTCAAATTCAGTATAAGTCTGAATTTCCCGAAGGTCTTGCGGACCACAAAAATGTGGGAGTACAAGCCCCTGCCTGTCTCCTCTGTTGGGACCCGAACCACCACTTCCTGATCCTCCAACTCCTAAAGAGAGAGGAGAGAAGGGCCACAGATTTTTCTTTGCATTTTGGTAAATCGGTGACTAGAAGTCTGAATGGGGGGGGTTTTGAGAATTCTAATCTGTATCCTCGCCTTATGATCCCTAGCACAAATTGATTGCTGGTGATCATTTCCCACTGTGGGAGAAAGGCCCCCAACCTTCCTCCCACCTTGACTCTGTCACTGTGGTTTTTGGGGCTGTTCAGGAGCACGAAAAAGCGCTCCACCCCGGCCCTTGCCCTTCTGTCCCCAAAACGTATTTTTCCCTTCAGGTTTTGAGACCTCCACCTTCTTTTGGGTCCAGAATTTTTTCTTTGCCTGTCCCCCAACTTTTTCTTTATGGGGAAGGCTTTTTTCTTGTCGGCTGTACGATCTAGGACAGCCTCCAAGCCTGGCCCAAACAACAAATCTCCTGTAAGGGGGATTCCGCACAGCTTAACATTCGAAGCGCTATCCCCCTGCCACGTCTTGAGCCATAAGGCCCTCCTTGCCGAATTGGATAGGGCTGCAGATCTGGCAGACATACGGACAGACTCTGCTGAAGCGTCCGCCAAATACCTCACGCCATTTAGTAAGGTTGGAAAAGAAGACAATATAGTCTCTTTAGGAGTGCCGGCCTCAATGTGTGCCTTAATCTGTGTGAGCCAATGCTCCAGATTGCGGGCTACCACCGTGGCTGCCATAGCTGGCTTTAGGTTCGCCTGGGAAGCATCCCACGATTTTTTCAGAAGTGAATCCATCCTTCTGTCCATGGGGTCTGAAAGCACCCCATGTCTTCAAACGCCAGGTCCGTATGTCTGGACACCTGTGAGAAGGCAGCATCCAGTTTGGGAGTTTTGTTCCACACCAGAGCTTCCTCCTCAGAAAAAGGAAACCTTCTCTTCAAAGCATTTGAAAAGAAAGGTTTCCTTTCCGGATCCTGCCATTCCTTTTTGATGGCATTGATCAAGACCTCATGGACCAGAAAAACTTTTTTCTTTTGTTCTCCCAGGCCCCTGTACATCTGATTATGGAGCGACAGTGTCTTTTTCTCCTCAACTATCCCCAAAGTAGTGTGGATAGCCTCCAATAAATCTTCCACCTCTTTGAGGGAAAGCTTGTAGCGAGAGACTCTGGAGGACCCCCCCTCCGTCCCTTCACCATCTGACTCCCCTTGGGAGCTAGAAGCGGCACTGTCTGGCTGCTCCTCAGCATCCTCGCTGACGTCCTCAGGTTTCTCTCTACTCACAGAGGGAAGTACCCCAGGACTAGGTGGAACTAACTGTTGCGCTATAGAAGGGCTGCTCTGGGGCAACTGAAAGTTAGCAAAAAGATCTTTAAAATATTGAAAGGTGCTAGAAAGCTCCAGGGTTCTCCTTACCTTAGAGTGGCTGGTGCCGTTTTCATCCGGAGGTGCGCGCGAAGTCTCCACTTCCGACATCTCGCTGAGGAATGTGGTCGCAACTGCCCCAAAAAATGCCGACCCTACGGCTGAAAGAGAGGCCGCACCAGCCCAGCGTTTGGTCTTTTCACTCTGCAGTGTCTGGGGCCACGAGACGCGTATCCGGCGGAAGTGCCCACCCCCCCCGGAACTGACGTCACTCGTCATCCGAACCGGCCCAGCTTCCTGGCCGACTGTGAATTACACAGGGAGCAGATACATCGCCTGCAGCGCCACCCCTGTGCGTACCTGGAAAAGACCTCCACAGTTGAATCCTCCCCAGGAATGTCCGCGGAACGCTAACACGGCAAGTGTCCAGGTATGTAGCTCACCAGCTAACCGGAACGCCGTGAAACAAAACGGACCTGAGATACAGAGAGACCGGGTGCCCCCCTCAGGAATACTGGCCTCAGCTTCCCGAGCTGTCTGGCCCTTGGCCCCCAGCGGTGTCTCCCCTGCCGAAGGAAAAACCATAAACTGAGGAGCTGAGGGAGGATGAGGCTTAAATCCTTATTGGGAAGGCAGTGTTTCCTGAGAGGGGAGGAGCCTGTGTCTCTCTACAGTACCTGTCCTGAAAGACGAACAGGGAAAAAACAGCCGATTGTCATTCTGACAACTCGGCTGAATGTCATGTTAAAAATTTTTTTGGGGGTGAACCCCCGCTTTAAGAACTGAACTGACAACTAGCCTGAAGTTATTATGGAAAAGGGTAAGTATAAACACTAAAGGACTTACACAGGCTCCAGGTTCTTAATCTAGAAAGAGATGGTTTTATCCAGCAAGCCAAATTAAAGGCAGAAGCAAAGATAAAGCTTCTACAGGACACTGCATATCACAGATTCGTTTCTACCAGACATTCTAAAAGGCCTTCTAAATCCCATAGTTCAAGATACCCAACACTCAGTGAGCATCTTTTTAATGCCTGCGTGAATCAGAAGCCAGCAAGGTACAGGTCACATACACAGAAAATACAGCATGTCAAAGAGCAGCAATAGAAATCTTAAACGAACAGTGTAAACATTATGCAGCTATGGCAAGGCTAAGGGTCCTAGAGCAAGCTATCAGTGCAGACAAATGTGCAAGTGAGTAAGACAGCAACAATCTAAACATGACAGTAAAGAAAGATCTCCTCAACCGCACTAAAGACTATGGGGTTGATTTACTAAAGGCAAATCTACTCTGCATACAAGTGCACTTGAAAGTCCACTTGGAAGTGCAGTCGCTGTAGATTGCTATAGATCTGAGGGGAATGCTCTGCTGATTTTATCATCCAATCACGTGCAAGAAAAAATGCTGTTTTTTTATTTTCTTTGCATGCCCCCCTTGGATCTGCACTTCCAAGTGCACTTGTAGTGCAAAGTGGATTTGCCTTTAGTGAAAAACCCTCTGTCCCAAGTCACTTCAGTGTACACTCCATTGTCTCCAAAGGTCCTAAGAACATGGAGACTTCTTCACAGCATCAGGTTAAAGAGGTTCCAGCAAATTCCTGCATGCAAAATTACTCCAGTGCCTTTCCTGCCTGCCTACCCAACCTTTCTTCCTACATCTCAGAGCAAGCTTCAAGCAAGTCATCAATCTCATGTCATCAATACAGCCTCAAATCAACATACTATTGGAACAACTGACTTCAAACAAGCAACTTAGTTGAATGAATCTGCTGTACCATATCTCACTGTGTCCTTTAACAACAATGTCAAAAATAGTGCAATCAGCACCATTCAGCCAACAACATCTTGCCTAAAGGCAGAAACAACTGAGACAGCAGAGTTGTGAGGTACAGAGAGCTCACAGACTGGTCTCACAAGTTTCGATGACCAACTTGAAAACTACAGAAGTTGGAAATATGCTAGTGACCTTGGCATTACAGCTACTGAAAAATTGGATCTGCTGATCAGATGGCCTGGTCCTCTATCTAGCCATTAAGATCAGTTTTTGTGGACAATACTACAGCAGGTCTCACAGCTGCATGGGAGTTCCAGAGACCTTCCAGAGTGACCTTCTTCTTGAGCTTCAGCTGGCCAAGGCAGACCCAAAACTACCTGGACCCAGTTACCTTGACACTGCCAGAGGGGTAAACCCAATTGTCTCCAAACTCCTGTATGGTTTGCAAGAAAAATGGTCTGCAAATATAAAAAAAAGAGAACAGGGTTTACTTCCCTCCATTCTCTCTTTTCTGCAAATTTATCAGGAATATTTTTTTTTTTTTGAAAAATTATTTTTATTAGTTTTAAAAGACACATAAAATATAACAACAGCCGGCCAGCATACGCTGAGCCGTACCAGGCCAACATGGCCCATTACAAAGGTACAAACAAGGACCGTCTAACTAACAGAGACAGTGCCTAACTAACAACCTAGTGGAAAAAAAAACACAACCCCCCACCCTCACTCAGCACTCCCTCCCCAACAAACTCAGAGCCAAATGGTCCCTACAACCCCACCTGCCCGGATTCCGCGGCGGGACCTCCATGCGCCTAACCCATCAACAGATCATAGTGCATACATTATATAATCCCCCCACAGTCAGTTAGACCCCATTCAAAGCTATCAACCCAAAGTCAAATCTGAGTCATACCATGCCCCTGCCACACCTTATCAAACTTCCCCCCACACCCCCTTGATAAGTACGTTGATTTGTAATATGGCAACATAGAATTAACCAAGCCCTTCCAGAAACCCAATGTAGGGGCCCCCGGTTTACGCCACCGTAATAATATGGCCTTCCTTGCATAAAATAAAAGAATGTTAAGTAAAGTCCTATGCGCCCTAGACGGGAGCACATCCTCAACCAGCCCCAAGAGACACACCCTAACCGTCATTGGAATAGGAGTCACCAAAATTTCAGAAATACAAGAAGTAACCTCCGTCCAGAATATGGATATCAAAGAGCAGCTCCAAAAGACATGCTCCGCAGCCGCAGGAGCGAATTAACATCTCCAGCACTCAGCCTTCACTGTCGGATAAATAGATTCCAGCCTAGCAGGTGTATAGTAAATCCTATGGAGGAATTTAAAGTGAATGAGTCTATCCCTAGCCGACACCAGATGTTGGAATGGGTGTGCCCACATGTCATCCCAATCCTCCCCCTGAATGTTCGGGACCTCCGCCTCCCACCGCTCTCTACATTTGTGAACCGCCCTGGGGCTAGAAACAAACAACTTCCTATACGAGACCGATAGAGTTTTGGCGAGACCCTCCGTCATCAGCAAATTCTCCAAGTCGGAAGAAATGGACTCAACCGTCAAAGTTTTAAACTACGCGTGTCGTAATTGAATGTAGCGGAAAAATTGAGAATTTGGTAGATCATGACTAGCTCTAAGCTGGTCGAACGTCAGTAGTTCCCCATCCATAGTGATATCCTTCAAGGTCTTAATCCCCTTTACCACCCAGCACATTGGATCATCAAAGGAGTAAAAGTGAGGCAACCGAGGATTCATCCACAACGGAGTAGATGGGGAAAAACCCCTATAGCTTGGGCACGCCATAGCAACCGCCTCCCCCCAGGCCTTAATCGTGGCTTTCATAGACGCTGTGAGTGGAAGGTCCATCTTAACCCCCCTATGGACAGCCAGCCGTAGTGATTCGTAAGAACCCAAATGGGCCGCCTCTAAGACCGTGGCCGAGTCTCCATCATCCGATGTCAGCCACCTGTGAACAAACACCAATTGTCCCGCCAAATAATATTTTCGCCAATCCGGCAGGGCCAACCCCCCCCTCCCCCCATGGTTCCTGCAAGACTTTCAATCCTATTCTGGGGAGCCCAGGGGCCCAATAGAAAGTACAAGTGAGGCTGTCCAATTTCTTAAAAAAGGACTTGGGGATCCAGGTGGGAGTGTTACGTAAAAAGTAAAGGATCACTGGAAGAATTTTCATCTTTAATAAGTTAATTCTTCCTATTAATGACAACGGGAGCTTCTGCCATGTCTGGGTTTTCCGCTTAAGAAGGCCTAACAGCGGCATGAGATTAAGGGAAACGTAGTCACCCACATCCGCCGTAATCTTCACCCCCAGATAAGTGATTTGTTCCACCCACTGCAACAGAAAGGCTGGGTCCGCAATGCTCCTGGCCCCAGCATCCAGTGGCAAGATAGACGACTTTGACCAATTAACCTTCAACCCGGAGAATTGTGCAAATTTATTCAGAATACCCAGAGCCGACTCTAACGAACCTCTTGGGTCCTGTAAGAACAGTAGTAAATCATCCGCATACAGCGCCAAGCCTTCATCCACCGACCCCACCCTGAGCGCCCTGACCTCCCCCGACGTTCGCAATGCAACCGCAATCGGTTCCATCATGAGGGCAAACAGAAAAGGCGACAGGGGACAACCCTGCCTTGTGCCTCTTCCAATATGAAAAAAAGGAGACGTGTGACTTCCCATGCGAATTGCCATCCTAGGATTATTATATAACAAAGAGATCCATTTACAAAAAGTCCTGCCAAAACCCATTTCCTGCAACACCGCCAACATGTAATTCCAATCAACAGAATCGAAAGCTTTCTCTATGTCGATCGAAACCACCACCCTAGTGGGAGAGGCAGAACCAGGAATCTGAAGATGGGTAAATAATCGTCTCAGGTTGGTGTCCGTAGACTTACCAGGCATAAAACCTGTCTGGTCAATGTCCACCAAAGACGAGATGACTCCCCCCAGTCTCCTAGCCAGTACTTTGGTAAGTATTTTTAGATCCATATTCAGAAGAGCTATCGGCCTATATGACACACACTCCAAAGGGTCTTTACCAGGCTTAGGAAGCAAAATCATATAGGCGTCAAGCATGGATTGCGGTAGGCATTGATTCTGGATAGAGTAAGCCAGTAATGTTGTGAGTCAGGGTGCCAATTGGTCAGCATATAGCTTATAAAAATCCGCCGGGAAGCCATCCGGCCCCGGAGCCTTGTCCAGAGGGAAGGCAAAAATCGCCGCAACTACCTCCTTATTCGTTATCTCCGCCTCCAAGACCTCCCGGTCCACATCAGAAAGCCTCGGAAGCGAGAGACCCCCCAGCAACACCTCCAATTCCGACCGATCATAGGGGGGGATAGGAGCATAGAGAGTCGAAAAATAGTCCTGAAATACTGAAAGTATCTCACCCTGGTCACTAGCCAATTCCCCATCAGTACGTCTGACAGCCAGAATACTCACCACTTGGCGAGAATCCGCCACTAAACGAGCAAGAAGTTTTCCATTCTTGTCCCCCTCTGCAAACAGTGTCTCTGACCTATGCTTGGCTTCCGTATGAGCCAGGGTATTAAAATGCAAATCAATCAGCCTCCTTGCCTCCAATAAGGCTGTGTAGGAGGAACTGGAACGGTTATTAGCATTGGCGTCAGCGCATTCCCTCTCCCTATCCTTCAGTACCCTGATCTCAGCTTGCTGCTCCACCCTCTAATTTATCAGGAATATTACAGAGACCAAGAATTCTCTACGTTTTACCTACGGTGAGTACAGTCTCTTCTCAACCTTTCCTAAGAGTACCAGTCTTCAGGGCAACTATAGGAACCGTAGAGGCCCAGTATCCGTGAAAAAGACTGACATCCTTCTTACTCCTACCACAGTTGTGGCCACAAAAGTAGGAAGATTGAAAACCCTAACCGAGAGTGTCCCATTCACAAGTAGCCACACCTCCTGAAAAAACGTATCAGCATTAGAAAAGGCATCCTGAACAGCGAAAGGAGCTTTTAAAGACATTTGGGGTATGTTTCAGTTGTTGTGCTTCTACTGAATATTTTGCAAAGGACTGTAATGTGCCCATCAAGAGTGTGGCTCTGAAGAACATGTGCAAGCCCTCCATCCGCTTGAGCCCAGCTCTGCACAACCTCCTAACTCTACTAGGTCATTGCAGGGCGGGGAGAATACAGACCAGGTACCTAATTCTACTATAATTTCTTCATCCTGCACTGAAGTTTGTGGAGAAGACCGTGATAAGTCCTGTGCTAGAATATGCTTGGTGAACATATACCACAAGGATCAACCAGAAAATAATCTAAAGGTGTATGCCATCTTAGATGATCTTAGATGTACTTGTAGTGGAACTACAGAGGTTTCTGGAAGAAGGGCTCGAGGACTCATGGTATCTTCTCTCAAAGGTAACTGTAATTACCCTACCTACACTTGTTGAGTGCAACCAAATACCTGCTAACAGCGAGGAAATCCCTACTCCAGCTGCTGCCTTCCAACACCCAATAGCAAATAAGATACCACTGCAGACAAAGATGCTCAGATCCTTCTTCTGTTAGGAAGAGACATTCTAAGAGATCACAAGGGTACATAGACATGTCAGTGGACCCCAGATTCTCCATTTGCCGACCGCATGTATCAAGGTTTGGATATCTTAGGCAACGTCTGTATAAGCAAAATGAAGAGACCTACCAACATTTCGTCATTCAATGTTCTGCTAAATGGCCGAAACACTTGCTTCAAGCATGCCCACATCACTACTAGATGAAAGAGAAGATAGCCATCCGCGAATGGCAACATGGTATCTCAGGTGACATGCAGTTGTGCTCATAAGTTACATACCCTGACAGAATTTTATGTTTCTTGGCCATTTTACAAGAGATTATGAATGATAACACAAAAAAATTCTTTCACTCATGGTTTAGTGTTTGGATGAAGCCATTTATTATCAATCAACTGTGTTTAAATCATGACAACAGAAACTATCCAAATGACCCTGATCAAAAGTTTACATACCCTGGTGATTTTTGGCCTGATAACATGCACACAAGTTGACACAAGGCTATAAAGGTAACCATCCTCACCTGTGATCTGTTTGCTTGTAATTAGTGTACATATTGTAAAAGTCAATGGAGTTTCTGGACTCCTGACAGACCCTTGCATCTTTCACCAGTGCTGCGCTGATGATTTCTGGATTCTAAGTTATGAGCAAAGCAAAGGAATTGTCAAATGATCAGTGGGGAAAAGGTAGTCGAACTGTAATAAAACAGGAACGGGATATAAAAAAAATATCCAAGGAATTGAGACTGCCAATCAGCAGTGTTTAAACTCTGGAAATGAGGGGTTCTATAGAAACCAAAACCACAGTCAGGTAGACCAACTAATATTTCAGCCACAACTGGCAGGAAAATTTTTTAGTATGCCAAAGAAAAAAAACCCCAAATAACTTCAGGTGAATTACAGGACTCTCTGAAAACACGTGGTTTGCTGTTTTAAAGATGCAAAATGAGAAGGCACTTGAAGAAAGATGGGCTTCATGGTCAAGTCGCAAGAAGAAAGCCATTACTACACAAATGCCACAAAGTATCCTGCTTACAATACGCCAAACAGCACAGAGACAAGTCTCAAACCTTCTGGCACAAAGTCATTTGGAGTGATACGACCAAAATGTTGCTTTTTGGCCACAACCATAAACGCTACATTTGGAGAGAAGTCTACAAGGCCTATGATAAAAGGTACACCATTCCTACTGTAAAACACAGAGGTGGATCACTGATGTTTTGGGGATGTGTGAGCTACAAAGGCACAGGAAATGTAGTCAAAATTTATGGCAAGATGAATGCAGTATGTTATTAAAAAATACTGGAGGAACATTTGCATTCATCAGCCAGGAAGCTGCGCATGGAACGTACTTGGACATTCCAACAATACAATGATCCAAAACACAAGGCCAAGTCGACCTGTCATTGGCTACAGCAGAATAAAGTGAAAAGTTCTGAGTGGCCATATCAGTCTCCTGACCTCACTATCATTGAGCCACCTGTGAAGATCTCAAACGTGCAGTTCATGCAAGACAGCCTAAGAATTTATAGGAACTGGAGGCTTTATGCCAAGAGGATTGGGCAGCTTTACCATCTGAGAAGATAGAGAGCCTCTTCCACAAATACCACAAAAGACTTCAAGCTGTCATTGATGTTAAAGGGGGCAATGCATGGTATTAAGAACCGGGGTATGTAAACATTTGATCAGGGTTTCCTGTTGTCATTATGATTTAAAAAGAGTAAACACAGTTGATAATAAATGGCTTCAGCCAAACACTAACCATGAGTGAAAGAAAAGTTTTTGTGTTATCATTCATATTCTCTGAAAAAGAAATCATAAATCATAAATTCTGCCAGGGTATGTAAACTTATGAGCACAACTATAAGCCCTTTATCCTGCCACAATGGCAACCTTGGCTCTATAGTGTTTAATGCAACCATTGAAGATGATTTTCTGGGTCCTTCAATGAAAGACAAATAATTTATCAAAGTAATGGACAATAAGTTCTTTGAAGACGACTCCCCTACCTTTTTGTCTCCCAAGAGAAAGATTGTCCAACAACTTGCAGCAAAACTTCAGTAGATTATCCTCCTTAAAGCGTAGCTTAAGAAGGAAACCAGAGATGCAAAAGCACTTTGTGGACTTTATGCAAAATATATTTGGCAGAGAACATGCAGAGCCTGCACCCCCACTAAATGAGGGAAAAGAACGCTGATACCTTCCATTTTTTGGTGTGTATTACGCCAGGCAAATAGGCCAAATCAGAGTTGTCTTTTGATCCAGTGTTCAAGCATGAAGGTGTTTCTCCTAACATGCTTCTAAGGCCCCGTACACACGACCAAACCTGTCTGCTGAAACTGGTCCGCGGACCAGTTTCAGCAGACATGTTCGGTCGTGTGTAGGGCCGCGAGCGGACAGGATTCCAGCAAACATTTGCCCGCCAGGCCTTTCCCAGCGGGCAAATATTCCTGGACTTGTTTTAAAAAAGCCCGCTGGAATCCTGCCCGCTCGGACATGTTCGGTCGTCTGTACAGACCTACCGTACATGTCCGAGCGCCCGCCATCCCTCGCAGGCGTCGAATGACTTCGACGCATGCGTGGAAGCATTGAACTGGCAGGGCCGCCCACATCGCCGCGGCGACGGCGCGGACACGCCCCGCGTATTGTTTACGCGCGGATTTCTGTACGATGGTTAGTACAGCCATCGTACAGAAATCCCCGGGCAGACATGTACGGTAAAAACGGTCCGGCGGACCGGTTTCATCGTACATGTCTGCCCGTGTGTACGCGGCCTTATAGGGCCAAAATTGAACAATAGTTTAATAGGATCAACAGCTGCTGCAGATCTGTGTCATTGAGCTTACAGAGCTTTTTAACTGCCACCTTTGGCTGCTTCGTGTATGTGCGCCCCTCATGTTTGCTTTGCTGCCTGTAATGTATTTTTACAGGTACATGTGGAAACAGGACTGGGAGAAAGGAAGACCACCATACAAGTAGGGGCTGTGAGTACAAGTGAAGGGAGGAGGCTGTTTGTGTACAGGGGGGCAGAGCTGTGTGTGTGTGTGTGGGGCTGACATATATACAGATAGGGGGGAAGCTGAGTGCATAAAGGTATGATCAGTGAAGGGGGGTGCCAGATATAGAAAGATCATTTCATCTGTCCTGTATACAGCTTATATACACCCATCTTCCTGCCTGTATTCTTCCATCATCACTGACTGCAGATATACATCATCTGTCCTGTATATACAGTATAGCTGTATATACCCACCTCCACCATCATCACTGACTGTAGATATACATCATCTGGCCTGTATACAGCTATATACACCCCACCTTCCTTCCTGTATATACGAATACCATCCACCCTCTCTATATACCATACTGTACACCCAAACATACTGTACAGGCCACATTTGTTGGGCACAGTGAGGCTGCATTTGATGGGCACATGCCTTGCGCATATGGGATAATGAATAAGTCCATCCCCTTCATGGACATTGTCAAAAAGGGTAGAGCATGAGTGACCTTAAAATGATGCCCCCCCTGAAAAATTTTCTATAGACGCCCATGGCCTGCCAATATAAAAAAAATATTACACGTTAGGTTAACTGGATAGGAGTGAGATATAAAATTCATAGCAGGGATATACACATATGCTCAACTCACTCACTCACTCATACAGGATTGAAGACCATTTCAACAGTTCTAAAGGTGCACAAAAAGGGGGGAAAGGAAAAGAACACCCTTAGCATGCAAAATTCATATGTGTGGTAAAATCTCTTAACTGCAAAGTTTGAATCTTGATCGTACTTGCCTAAATTATAGGTCAATGAAGCCCAACCCCGGGTCAATGCTAGACATGTGCACAGATTTTTTTTTCGTTTTTTTTTGTTCTGTTTCGTATCGTTCCGGTGGTTCGTTTCCGTTCGTTTTTCGTCAGACGCCCGTTTTCCTGTTCGTTCCCGTTCGTTTTCGTACGACGAGATTTTTTCGTATTCCGATCGTTTCGTATTTTCGTTACCGTTTTATTTTCGTACATGCAGGATGGTTCGTTATTCTGTTTAATTCATGTTCGTTACTTGTTAGACAATAATTTTCGTGAATTTTCGTCAATGATTTGCATTCTGTGTTTTGGATTCCTTTTTCTGTTTGTGTTTTCGGTCGTGTGTTCGTGTGACATCTATGACAATTTGTTGTGGATGTCATGTGGGTATGCGACTGAAGATACGAACAGAAAAAGGATTTTCGTCATTTTGTACTTTCGTAAATATATCGCGGGATTCGCGGCACTTTCAACGCGCGGCTCATCCATATTAACGATTGTTAAGCCCCATACACTTGGTCAGACTTTTTTAACAACAAACATAAAAACGATCGTTTTCCGTTCGTTCTCAGAAAATTTGTTTGTTTTTAAACTCCATCAGAAAACCATTTTTGGATTCAAAAGTCTGGCCAACTGATCTCCCTTCAGATGAAAATCCACAGAAAAGTTTATTTGGCTTTACTGTACTACTCAGCACAAAAGAGAAGCTGCTTCACTAACTACACTCACTGCCCATTCAAAAAAACGAAAATTACATCTGTGGCAAGGGATTTGCATTCTGTGTTTTGGGTCCTTTTTCTTTTGGTGTTTTCGGTCGTGTGTTCGTGTGACATCTGTGGCAAAATATTTGCATTCTTTTGAATCCAAAATACGAACAGAAAAAAGGAATTCAAAATACAGGGTGCGGGTCTTTTGTTGTGGATGTCATATGAGCATGCGACTGGGGATGCGGACAGGGAAAGGATTCAAACAAGATACAGAGTGCAAATCTTTTGTTGTGGATGTCGTGTGAACATACGGCTGAGGATACGAGCAGAGAGGGGATTCAAACAGGATACAGAATGCAAATCTTTTGTTGTGGATGTCGTGTGAACATACGGCTGAGGATACGAGCAGAGAGGGGATTCAAACAGGATACAGAATGCAAATCTTTTGTTATAGATGTAATTTTCGTTCTTTTGCCGTTTTCGTTTTGTCGTATTTTTGTCAGATCATTCGTTCGTATTTGCGGTTGTTCGTTATGCGGCTCATTCGTAATCCCGTCGTTTTCGTATTTTGGTGCTTTCATTTTTTCGTATGTACACATTATTCTGCGGGTACGAAAATTAACATTTTCGTACGAAAATAACATTCGTACGAACGGGAATGCACATATCTAGTCAATGCATACCTTCCAAACAACAAAAGAGAAAGGGACAAAAAGAGCCCCCAAATGATGCCCACACCTGTTTAAAACAGTCAAAATTAGAATATTTCACTGCTAATACTTGCCCAGTACAGAAGGAAGAAAAAGATCAGTACTTCTTGAAACAAAAAAGGAACCCATTATCCTGTCTGAATCAACATGAGGCTCCCAGGGGTCCCAACAAAATGGCTGCTGCCACGGGAATCCTTATATACCCCTTCCCGTTGTGTCAGAGCATGGGGCATGACGTCGTGCCATGATGATGCACCGTAGACGCAAAAGAGGGAGGGCCACAAGACATAGAAACACCCCCAGATACCCGAAACACCACATCACGCCCAGGCACATGCCCCAACACGGGACGCTATGGCACACACGCCATGAGGGGGCGGAGACCGAGAATTAAATCCTCCATGTGTTATGGCATTACAACACTGCACTGGAACAAAGGCCATGCCAAAGGAGCCCCTCGGTGCAGGCACACACCTGAAGCCCACAATACAGATGGGGCAATCGTATGGGCACCCTTGGGCATCCATACGGGGACCCAATGGCAAAAAAATGCTGTAGAAACAGTAAAAACTGGATAACGTTCCATGGTGGTGTATAAACCAAAATTTTAATTAAGAAAAAAAAGGGGGGGACTTTTTAGCCAAAAATATTTTTGGTCTCACCAAATGAACCATGCACAGTTACGTAAGTGTCAACAAGGCACCAAACACATTGAATCTCCACATTTAAACATATAGTAATAGATAATAAACAAAATATATAATGTAAGCAACACAATGTGTTTACCTCCGCACAGAGTAAATAACACTAACTATAAGTCTGGTGAAGGCTATACAGACCAGATACCAACAATCCGGGATATTGCCAATACTGGGAAGGAGAAGCAGGGTACATGAAGGAGAGGAGCATCAAAACGAGTACCCACCTGTTACCGAAGTCATTACCAAACACATTTACAAAAATGGTTTGTAATTGATTACCTCATTTGAGCCTGGGTATCGAGTCGCTTGTAATAGGTCAATCCACCTGGTTTCCAATTGTAAAAGTTTCCTAATCGATATCACACCAGATTTCATGACAAGGAATGTGTTCAAGGCTAAAGAAACTAATTGAATTAAGATCAAAATTATGGTCTAGTCCTATAGTCCATTGTACATTTAGAGATAAGGGAGACATGATCCAAGTTGTATTGTTGGGAAGAGTGACACTGTTGGCTTTCAAGATAAAGGGGCAAACGTTACATTTTCCACAAGGATAAGTACCTGGTGTTTTGGTACTTCCTCCATCATTGGTTTTATGGTGGCTGGTCACTCTTCACAAGGATTTTGATCTCTTATAAGTTATTTCAGGATGGGGTTTAATAATTTTCATCATTTTCTGGTAAGCAGTTAGTAAATACCAAAATTTCTTATAAATACTACGTACCCTATTGTGCTGTCTACAGTAAGAAAAAAATAAATCGCGCTACCCCTTAACCATGTGAGAAACGTAATTGAAAAATCACAACACATTAAATATACCAAAAAATGTATAACAAAATAAGTGATATAAATTGTGAATAATGGCATATAGTGTGGTATCACTAATATGCCCAAAAAAAAAGAGGGATCAGTTGCCACTTAAAGCAATCTCATACCAATCAATAAACATGAACCAATGATTATATTAATAGAAGAATATCAGCATAAAAATCTAAATAAATGGTCAAATTAAAATAAAAAAATATATATAGTCCATAAGTGCTTGATAAGTGAAATGCTATACACCCGTACTCTGTGCCAAATTCCAAATTCTGATGATAAACGTGTCCAAAGAAAAAGTGATATATCCTCCACCAATCAATGAAATGGCTCTTTACCGACTCGTCATGATCCCTTATGACATGGGATCATAAACAGCGTATAATTAAGTTGTCAGTCCAGCCACGCAGTTCAAACAAATTCGGGCGGCGTGCTGCGTCACCTCCTATATATAAATATATATATATTCATGTTTGTATAGAGGTGACGCAGCACGCCGCCCGTGCTTCTGAAAGAAGTAAGATACTACGAAACGGACATAGGGCGGAGCGGCGCGCTGTCGTCACCCAAAAGCTCCAAACGATCCCCCAGCAGGACGGGTGTCTGGAATTTGTGTACCGGCCGGCACACCAGATTTAAGGCATTATTTTTTCTGCAAACTTGTAAGTGTACAACTTTTTAAATGACAAGTCGTTAAGGAGCCATTTCATTGATTGGTGGAGGATATATCACTTTTTCTTTGGACACGTTTATCATCAGAATTTGGAATTTGGCACAGAGCACGGGTGCATAGCATTTCACTTATCAAGCACTTATGGAGTATATATTTTTTTGCTTTAATTTGAACATTTTGATTTTTATGCTGATATTCTTATATTATCATTGGTTCATGTTTATTGATTGGTATGCTTTAAGTGGCAACTGATCCCTCGTTTTTTTGGCATATTAGGCCCCGTACACACGATAGAATCCATCCGCTGAAAAATCTCAGTGGATCGGTTTCAGCGGATAGATTCTATGGTGTGTACAATCCAGCGGATCTGTTTCCGCGGATTTTTATCCCCTGGGATGGATTTCAAGCGGATAAAAATTTGAAGACATGCTTTCAAATCTATCCGCTTGAATCCATCCCAACGGATTGATCCGCTGGTCTGTACAGACTCACGGAATCAATCCGTCCGAAGGGATCCCCCGCATGCGTCGTAATGATTCGACGCATGCGTGGAATTCCTTATATGACAGCGTCGCGCTCGTCGCCGCGGCGACGGCGCGACACGTCATCGCGAGGGGATTTCGGCGCGGATTTCGATCCTATGGTGAGTACACTCCATCGGATCCAAATCCGCTGAAATCCTCGAGAGTATTTATCCGTGGAAACGGTCCGCTGGACCGTATCCGCGGATAAATCCTCTCGTGTGTACTAGGCCTAAGTGATACCACACTATATGCCATTATTCACAATTTATATCACTTATTGTGTTATTATTTTTTTTAAATATAATGTGTTGTGATTTTTTAATTACGTTTCTCACATGGTTAAGGGGCAGCGCAATTTATTTTTTTCTTATCTTGTTTTTTGTACCAATTGTTTACATGATAATAGCAGGTCTCAAATTGAACAGGCTGTAATTGGGTTACAGCTGTTTTTTCCTTTTTAGCGTTTAGCGCAGTTTCTTTCCATTTTTCCATATGCTGTCTACTGTACTTGGTAACGATTCGTGTGGATGTTTGTATATGAGTAAGTGTCTATCCTGTGTTTTGACCCTATTGAAGGCCTAAGGCATGTTTTACTATAGCATTCTTGCAACAGGTCATCTTAACTCTGGAAGTCCTCATACTGGGTACAATTTAATTTTATTCTAAGGAATTGGCTGTAAGGGATGCTCTTGATTAATTGTTCCGGATGTGAGCTACTTGCATGCAACAGATTATAAATCTGTCTTATCCGTTATCAGAGGATGAGTCTGAGGTATTGCGACTTGGCCTGACCTTCTGCCTGGATGAGGAGGCAGATAAATTTGAACTAATAAAGGACCTGCATCTAGGCGATTGATGTATAAGGTCCTTTATGACAAAGATCAACGCGATACTCAAATCCAGGGACAAGACAATTCAGCCTGTAAAGTGCTACCTTTGAAGACCTCCAAGCCCTACAGGATTTGATGGAACTCTGGGATGAAAGCAACCCAGAGGAGGAGGGTGGATATTCAACACATCATGTTCCTCCTTCCGCCTCCCAACTCCAACTCCAACATTCAGTTATTGGGAGGGGTTGCAGTGTTGTGTTGTGCCTAAGGACAAATTTGTATGCCCCTGTTTAACAGGGGCGTCGAATAACAATTTTTGATGCAATACTTTGCACGTGGCTCCTTGTTGTGCTCCAATTACAGTTATTGGGAGGGGTTGCAGTGTTGTGTTGTGCCTAAGGCACAATTTTTCTGCCCCTGTTTAACAGGGGCGCCTAATAATAATTTTTGATGCAATACTTTGCACGTGGCTCTTTGTTGCGCTCCAATTACAGTATGTTTGAGGGGTGCCCTTTTTTCTACAATTTTGCTTTCACAAAAAAATAATGGCCCCCCACCACCCCTAAAATAATCGCTGGCGATGGTTGCTGGAACCGGTCAGACCTTGGGGCTGCGGACAAAAAAATTGTCTGAATGCATCGGTCAGACGGCCACCTTCTCCACCGCTCCTTCTCTGACTCACCGAAGCCTCAGCAAGACGTTGTCCAGGGCAAGGTTTTGGTAATCCCCCGGTTCTGGGAACGCATTTGCACAGACCCTTCTGCAAGGCCTCCCGCAGAAGTTTCATCTTCTGCTCCCTCTGCGATGGCAACATGAGGTCCGCTACCTTACTCTTGTAAAGTGGATCAAGGAGAGTTGCCAGCCAGTAATGATCCCTCTCCTTGATAGCACGTACACAAGGATCCTTACGCAGGCTTTGCAGGATCAGGGAGGCCATGCAGTGTAGGTTTGCAGAGGCATTCGGGGCACAGTCCTCTGGGTCACTGAGGACGACAGGATCCGCAGCCACTTCATCCAAGCCACGTAAAAGTCCACGTGTTCCTTGGGACTGTAAATGATCCCTTGAAGACTGCTGCTGTTGATGCTGAGTTCTAGGCTCCACCTCCATGCTGCTGATACAATCATCCTCCTCCTCCTCATCCTCCTCCTCCTCCTCTTCCTGTGTGCTAGGTGGGCAAGCAGGAACAGTGTCTGGATAAAGGGGGCCTTGAGAGGTAAGGAAGTCCTCCTGTTCCTCCCTCTGTTCTGCCTCAAGGGCCCTGTCCATTATTCCACGTAGCGTGTGCTCCAACATGTGAATAAGAGGGACAGTCTCACTGATGCATGCACTGTCACTGCTCACCATCCTCGTGTCCTCCTCAAATGGTGACAGGACAGTGCATGCATCCCTGATCAAGGCCCACTGGCGTGGTGAAAAAAAACCAAGCTCCCCTGACCCAGTTCTGCTGCCATATTGGCACAGGTACTCATTGATGTCCCTCTGCTGCGTGTGCAGCCGCTGCAGCATGGCCAATGTAGAGTTCCATCTGGTGGGCATGTCACAGATTAGGCGGTTCTTGGGCAGGTTGTATTCCCTTTGGGAGGTCTGTCAGCCGAGCAGTGGCATTATATGACCTCCGGAAATGTACACAGACTTTCCTGGCCTGCTTCGGGACATCCTGTAAGCCCGGGTACCTGCCCAAGAACCGCTGCACCACCAAATTCAGGACATGCGCAAAACAGGGCACATGGGTGAGTTTTCCCTGTCGCAGGGCGGGGAGAGGAGGTTGGTGCCATTATCGCTGACCACCATTCCAGGCTTCAGCTGGCGTGGCGTCAACCAACTCTGAGCCTGCCCCTGCAGAGCTGAAAGAACCTCTTCCCCAGTGTGGCTCCTGTCTCCCAAGCACACCAGCTCTAGCACCGCATGGCATCTCTTGGCCTGCATTCCTGCGTAGCCCCTCGTACGCCTACGGAGCACGGCTGGTTCTGAGGAAACATCACCACAGGAAGAGGCCACAGAGGAAGAAGAAGAGGAGGGGGTGGAGGTGAGAGGTTTGTCACAAGCAGTAGTAGTGTTTTGGAGGCGTGGTGGCGGAACAACCTCCAAAACTACTGTACCTTGCCCTGCGTCCTTCCCAGCTGCCAGCAGAGTCACCCAATGGGCCGTAAAAGACAGGTAACGTCCCTGTCCATGCCTGCTGGACCATGAGTCAGCGGTAAGATGCACCTTACCACTGACCGTCCTGTCCAGCGAGGCATGGACATTGCCATCCACATGGAATCGCCTTCCATGAGAAAAAGTGGTGTTTGGGTACTTGCCACTGAGGTCACTGAGGTACTGCACATTCCACAAACTCACGGAAGGGGGCAGAATCTACCAACTGAAAAGGTAGCAGTTGAAGTGCTAGCAATTTTGCTAAGCTAGCATTCAACCACTGGGCATGAGGATGGCTGGGAGTGTACTTCTTTCGGCGCTGCAGCAGCTGGGGCAGGGAAATTTGTCTGGTACTATCAGTAGATTGCCCGCATGTACTACCACTAATAGGTTGTGACACACCTATTTCTACACCTTCAGTGCAGGCTTCAGAGAGGACTGGGGTCTAGTGGGGTTGGAGGTCACAGAAGGGCAAGGGGAGGTCCGCTTTGGTCTTTGGTGTGGGTCTTTCTGGTATGCTTGCCAATGAGCTGCATGGCATTTCGACATATGTCTGGACAAGCATGTGGTGCCCAAGCGGGTGATGTTTTGGCCACGCGAGATACGCTTGAGACATATGTTGCAAATAGCAAAGGTATGATCTGATGGACATGTTTCAAAAAAGGCCCACACCAAAGAACTTTTGCTGTACCGTTGAGACACAGCAGCGCCATGCACAAGCGAAGATGTGCCACGTAATGCAGTTGGGTTGCTGCCCTTAAGCTGACCCTTGGAGGGCATCCTGCCTCTTTGGAGATGTGCCTGTGCCTCGTCCTCCTCCTCCTACTCTCTCCTATCAGGCACCCACATAGACTCAGTGACCTCATCATTCCCTCCCTCCTCATCACTGTCGAAAACCTGGCAGTATGCTCCAGCTGGGGGAACATCACTGCCAGATTGCTGTCCCTCTCGGCCACCCCCTTTCCCTGGGCTCACATCAATGCCTTCCTCTATCTGCGTTCCATCATCGGAGCCTTCAAAACGCTGCGCATCTTCATGCAGCATGTACCCAACACTGTGTTGAAACAGTTCGGGGGACTCCTCAGGAGGACATGGTGGGACTAGGGAAGGATTGTGTGATGCCATTGTGCAGAGGGAAGAGGAAGCCTTGGCAGCTGCTTTGCCAGACAAACTACGATCAGTCTGTGTGAGAGAGGATGAGGAGGATGAGGACGGCTTGGTCATCCACTCTACTAATTTCTCTGCATGTTGAGGCTCAACACGGCCAGCTCCCGAAAAGAAGGACGAGCGGCCACGGCCACGTGCTGAAGAGGATGCACCGCATCCACCACCAGCGTTACCTCTAGATGCAGAGCCTGCTTGCCCTCGTGACTCTCTGCCTCTCTTTGTTGTCCTTCCAGACATATTAATGCGCTTAGGTGATATTAAACAGCAAACGTGCAGTCAAACCAACTACGTTTAGGTGCTATAAAACAGCAAACGTGCAGTCACACCAACTGCGTTTAGGTGCTATAAAACAGCAAATGTGCAGTCACACCAACTGTGTTTAGGTGCTATCAAACAGGCAACGTGCAGTCAGACCAACTGCGTTTAGGTGCTATAAAACAGCAAACGTGCAGTCACACCAACTACGTTTAGGTGCTATTAAACAGCAAACATGCAGTCAGACCAACTACGTTTAGGTGCTATAAAACAGCAAACGTGCAGTCAGACCAACTACGTTTAGGTGCTATAAAACAGCAAACATGCAGTCACACCAATTACGTTTAGGTGCTATAAAACAGGCAACGTGCAGTCAGACCAACAGTGTTTAGGTGCTATAAAACAGCAAACGTTCAGTCACACCAACTGCGTTTAGGTGCTATAAAACAGCAAACATGCAGTTACACCAACTGCGTTTAGGTGCAATTAAACAGCAAACGTGCAGTCAGACCAACTACATTTAGGTGCTATAAAACAGCAAACGTGCAGTCAGACCAACTGCGTTTAGGTGCTATAAAACAGGCAACGTGCAGTCAGACCAACTGCGTTTAGGTGCTATTCAACAGAAAACGTGCAGTCAGACCAACTACGTTTAGGTGCTATTAAACAGCAAATGTGCAGTCAGACCAACTACGTTTAGGTGCTATTAAACAGAAAACGTGCAGTCAGACCAACTACGTTTAGGTGCTATTAAACAGAAAACGTGCAGTCAGACCAACTACGTTTAGGTGCTAATAAACAGCAAACGTGCAGTCAGACCAACTATGTTTAGGTGCTATAAAACAGCAAACGTGCAGTCAGACCAACTACGTCTAGGTGCTATTAAACAGCAAACGTGCAGTCAGACAACTACATTTAGGTGCTATTAAACAGCAACCGTGCAGTCAGACCAACTACGTTTAGGTGCTATAAAACAGCAAACGTGCAGTCAGACCAACTACGTTTAGGTGCTATAAAACAGCAAACGTGCAGTCAGACCAACTGCGTTTAGGTGCTATAAAACAGCAAACGTGCAGTCACACCAACTGCGTTTAGGTGCTATCAAACAGGCAACGTGCAGTCAGACCAACTGCATTTAGGTGCTATAAAACAGCAAACGTGCAGTCACACCAACTGCGTTTAGGTGCTATAAAACAGCAAACGTGCAGTCACACCAACTACGTTTAGGTGCTATAAAACAGCAAACATGCAGTTACACCAACTGCGTTTAGGTGCAATTAAACAGCAAACGTGCAGTCAGACCAACTACATTTAGGTGCTATAAAACAGCAAACGTGCAGTCAGACCAACTGCGTTTAGGTGCTATAAAACAGGCAACGTGCAGTCAGACCAACTGCGTTTAGGTGCTATTCAACAGAAAACGTGCAGTCAGACCAACTACGTTTAGGTGCTATTAAACAGCAAATGTGCAGTCAGACCAACTACGTTTAGGTGCTATTAAACAGAAAACGTGCAGTCAGACCAACTACGTTTAGGTGCTATTAAACAGAAAACGTGCAGTCAGACCAACTACGTTTAGGTGCTAATAAACAGCAAACGTGCAGTCAGACCAACTATGTTTAGGTGCTATAAAACAGCAAACGTGCAGTCAGACCAACTACGTCTAGGTGCTATTAAACAGCAAACGTGCAGTCAGACAACTACATTTAGGTGCTATTAAACAGCAACCGTGCAGTCAGACCAACTACGTTTAGGTGCTATAAAACAGCAAACGTGCAGTCGCACCAACTACGTTAGGTGCTATAAAACAGGCAACGTGCAGTCAGACCAACTACGTTTAGGTGCTATAAAACAGCAAACGTGCAGTCAGACCAACTGCGTTTAGGTGCTATAAAACAGCAAACGTGCAGTCACACCAACTGCGTTTAGGTGCTATCAAACAGGCAACGTGCAGTCAGACCAACTGCATTTAGGTGCTATAAAACAGCAAACGTGCAGTCACACCAACTGCGTTTAGGTGCTATAAAACAGCAAACGTGCAGTCACACCAACTACGTTTAGGTGCTATAAAACAGGCAACGTGCAGTCAGACCAACTGCGTTTAGGTGCTATAAAACAGCAAACGTGCAGTCACACCAACTGCGTTTAGGTGCTATTAAACAGCAAACGTGCAGTCAGACCAACTACGTTTAGGTGCTATAAAACAGCAAACGTGCAGTCAGACCAACTACGTTTAGGCGCTATAAAACAGCAAATGTGCAGTCACAACAACTGCGTTTAGGTGCTATAAAACAGGCAACGTGCAGTCAGACCAACTGCGTTTAGGTGCTATTAAACAGAAAACGTGCAGTCAGACCAACTACGTTTAGGTGCTATTAAACAGCAAACGTGCAGTCAGACCAACTACGTTTAGGTGCTATTAAACAGCAAACGTGCAGTCACACCAACTACGTTAGGTGCTATAAAACAGGCAACGTGCAGTCAGACCAACTACGTTTAGGTGCTATTAAACAGCAAACGTGCAGTCAGACCAACTACGTTTAGGTGCTATTAAACAGCAAACGTGCAGTCAGACCAACTACGTTTAGGTGCTATTAAACAGCAAACATGCAGTCAGACAAACTACGTTTAGGTGCTATAAAACAGCAAACGTGCAGTCACACCAACTGCGTTTAGGTGCTATCAAACAGGCAACGTGCAGTCAGACCAACTGCGTTTAGGTGCTATAAAACAGCAAACGTGCAGTCACACCAACTGCGTTTAGGTGCTATTAAACAGCAAACGTGCAGTCACACCAACTGCGTTTAGGTGCTATTAAACAGCAAACGTGCAGTCACAACAACTGCGTTTAGGTGCTATAAAACAGCAAACGTGCAGTCAGACCAACTATGTTTAGGTGCCATTAAACAGCAAACGTGCAGTCACACCAACTGCGTTTAGGTGCTATCAAACAGGCAACGTGCAGTCAGACCAACTGCGTTTAGGTGCTATAAAACAGCAAACGTGCAGTCAGACCAACTGCGCTTAGGTGCTATTAAACAGCAAACGTGCAGTCAGACCAACTACGTTTAGGTGCCATTAAACATCAAACGTGCAGTTAGACCAACTACGTTTAGGTGCTATAAAACAGCAAACGTGCAGTCAGACCAACTACGTTTAGGTGCTATTAAACAGCAAACATGCAGTCAGACCAACTACGTTTAGGTTTTTTTTACAGCACACGTGCATTAACAGCGACTGCGTTTCTGTGCAAATAAATAGCACACGTGCAGTAACAGCTAATGCGTGTATGTGCAATTAAATAGCACACGTCCACTAAAACTGAATACTATGTTTAAACTAAAGACTATGCAGGCAATACAACACGTTAGAGCACTGCATCAAGCACAATCTCCTGCCTGACAAATACTAATAGAAGATCTAACTATGCTATACAGTTTATAAATACATGTACAACTCCTAGGGATGTAGATATATTCTCTACAAACTGTAAATGTAACTATACTGACTAGCCTTCCTGCTCTATCTAACTATCTATCTGGTAGAAAAGACACTGTGTCTCTATCTCTCTCTAACTGTCTGACTGATCTGCTCTCTTTAACAAAGCCAGAACACACTACACGAGGCCGCCTTGCAGGCTGCCTTTTATAGTGTGGGGCGTGAACTAAACCCCCTGAGCCATAATTGGCCAAAGCCACCCTGGCTTTGGCCAATTATGGCTCTTCGTTTTTTGCGCGCTGTGATTGGCCAAGCATGTGGGACATACAGCATGCTTGGCCAATCATCAGCGCTCAACGCCGCAGTGAATTATGGGACGTTTTGCGTCATTCGAATTTGGCGCGAACGACCCGTTTTATTCGAATTTCGATGAATGATCGAACGACCAATATTCGAGTGAACATACGTTTGTATCGAACGCGAAGCTCATCCCTATTATGGATATAGAGAGCTATGAGAGGATGTGCTATGATATTATCTGCAACACACAATGGTACAGACCAGTACCAATGTCCCATATTGATTACTATATCAACCAGTATAAGGATATTCTGGTTAGAGCACACCATAAAGGCCTTATTGACTCGAATACCCTTAAGGCGGAGGTTCACCTAAATAACATGTATATAAGATCATATTCTTTATACTTCCAACATGTACAGTATGCCATTTTCTTTTGGCTGTACATACCTTATTATGGCTATTTTCCACCCGGCTTCCGGGTACACACTCCTGCGGGAGTAGGCGTTTCTATGCTGTGCCGCAATGTCATCTGGGACTTCGCCCAGATGATTGACTCCCTTGAGAAAAGTTCCCCCGGCGGATAAGGACCCCCCCTATTGCGTAGGCGCGTCACGAGTCACAGAGTTTCCGAAAGCAGCTAAACTGCGAGTCAGCTCTATACGGCGCCTGCGCAGTCAGCTCTACAAGGCTCCTAGTTGGTGTGCAGACGCCGTGTAGAGCTGACTCGCAGTTCGGCTACTTTTGGAAACTCCGTGACTCGTGACGCGCCTACGCAATAGGGGGGGCCTTACCTGCCGGGGGGAACTTTTTCTCAAGGATGTCAATCATCTGGGCGAAGTCCCACATGATATTGCGGCACAGCATAGAAACGCTTACTCCCGCGGGTGGAAAATAGCCATAATAAGGTATGTACAGCCCAAAAAAAAAGGGAATACTGTACATGTTGGAAGTATAAAGAATATGATCTTATATACATGTTATTTGGGTGAACCTCCGCTTTAAGTTTTTGGACAGTATAAATTCTACCACTCTCACGTTTTATGCACTACCTAAAGTGCATAACAGTCTACTTTATCCCCCGGTCAACCAATCATATCGGGATGTGGGTCACTTACCGAATGAGTAAGTCGACTCATAGATAAGTACCTTTATCCACATGTGAAGGGCCTTTTTTCACATGTGAAAGACAATATTAAACTATTAAATATCACAGACAGACTGCAAGTCACACAGGGGGCCTGGTTGGTCGATATAGATATTGAGGCTCTATATAAAATTTGATTCCACATACACGAGGGGTCCAAGTTGTACGGGAATTAATAAATGAGCGAGATCTAGACTCATGGAAATATAACGATTTCATTGTGGAAATCATGAGTTTTATCCTCACACACAACATCCAGGTACAGGGAGTTGCTATGGGTGCAAAACATGCTCCCTCATATGTCAATCTGTAACTGGGGTGTGGGAATGGGACTTGTTTGTGGATGAATCGAGAACATTGGAAATTGGCCAAATTAAGTCCTGGCACCGCTATATCGATGATGTTTTTATGCTATGGGCAAGATCAAAAGATGACTTGAATACATTTTTGGACAGCTTACAGAATTTTTTTACCCATTATAAGGACTTCCAGAGGGAAGCTGACCTGTTGCGAGAAAGCCTCTTGGTTAGGGGCTATAGTAAAACATGCCTTAGAAAGGCCTTCATAGGGTCAAAACACAGGATAGACACTTACTCATATACAAACCCAGAGAAAATATACAAACAACATCCACACACATTGTTACCAAGTACAGTAGACAGCAAAATAGGGTATGCGGTATTTAAAAAAAAATTGGTATTTACTAACTGCTGACCAGAAAATTATGAAATTTATTTAACTCTAAAAGTGCTGTTGTAGAGCATTTAATATAGGGAAGATGAAGCGACCACTTTTCTGTAGGATTATGGATCATGTTTCTTTAGCCTTGAACACATTGATATTGATAAGAAACTTTTACAATTGGAAACCAGGTGGATTTATCCATTACAAGCGACTCGATACCCAGGCTTAAATGAGGGAATCAGTTACAAACCATTTTGTAAATGTGTTTGGTAATGATTTCGGCAACAGGTGGGTACTCGTTTTGATAGCTGATGTGGGGCCCCCCTCCCTTTCCCACCTCCCCTTAACGTCCCCTGCTGCTCCTTCCCAGTAATTGGCAATATACCCAGTGGGTATGGTTGGTATCTGGTCTGTATAGCCGTATAGTTAGTGTTATTTACTTTGTGCCGGGGTAAGCACATTATGTTGCTTACGTTATATATTTTGTTTATTATCTGTTACTCTATGCTTAAATGTGGAGATGCAATGTGTTTGGTGCCTTGTTGGCACTTATGTAACTGTGCATGGCTGCACTGGCTCATTTGGTGAGACCAAAGTATTTTTTATCTAAAAAGTCCCCCCCTTTTTTCTTTTTGCTTTGTTTTTCTTAATTTTAATTTTGGTTTATACACCATCAGGGAACTTTATCCCGTTTCCATTGTTTTCTGCACAATTTTCTTGCCATTTTGCCATTTGGTCCCCATATGGATGCCCAAGGGTGCCTATAGGATTGTTCCGCCTCTGTTGTGGGATTCCGGTGTGCGCCCGCCCGAGGGGCTCATGTGGCATGGCCTTTAATCCGGTGCAATGTTGTGTGCTGCGATAATGTCCCATAACACATGGAGGATTTAATCCTTGGTCTCCGTCCCCTCAGGACGCATGTGCCGAGGCACGCACGCATGTGCCTGGGTGCCCACGTTGTTTCGGGTATCCAGGGGTGTTTTCGTGTCTCGTGGCCCCTCCCTCTTTTGTGTCTGCGATGCGTCATAATGGCACAACGTCATGCGCCTTGCTCCGACGCAATGGGAAGGGGTATATAAGGACCCACATGGCAGCAGCCATTTTGTTAGGATCCCTGGGAGCCTCATGTTGATTCGGACAGGATAACAGGTACTTTTTTGTTTCAAGATGTACTGGTGGAAACCTTTTTCTTCCTTCTGGACTGGCAAGCATTAACAGCAGAATATTCTAATTGTGACTGTTTTAAACAGGCATGGGCATCATTTGTGGTGTGGAGGCTCTTTTTGTCCCTTTCTCTCTCGTTGTTTGGAATGTATGCATTGACCCATGGATGGGCTCTAGGGATGAGCTTCGTGTTCGAGTCGAATGTTCGACCGTTTGTCAAATAACGAACGTTATGGGGTGTTTGCGCCAAATTCGAGTGGCGTGTCACTGCGGCATCGCAGTGCATTGCTGGCTGATGATTGGCCAAGCAAGCACTATGGCCTGCATGCTTGGCCAATCACAGCTTCCAAAAAAAGGAGAGCCATAATTGGCCAAAGCCAGGGTGGCTTTGGCCAATTATGGCTCAGGGGGTTTAGTACACACCCCACAATATATAAGGCCGCCTCCCTGGCTGATTTTTTTTTTTCCACTTCAGACTCCACCAAAGATAAAAATAAGGATCTATTGGGCGAGGAGAGGACCACGCTCCTGGCCCATACTTCACTTGCCTATGTCATCTCCTCTATGGTATCGCATCATGAGTGGTTCACTATCGTTTTAATTAGGTTTTTAATTATTTTCTTCTTTTTTTTTTTTTATATATTATATTTTTTTATATTCTTTTTCGTAAAGGCAACGAGACACTCCGAATCTGAGTGGAAAAAATACACTTTCATCCCCTCCCCTTCCTCCCCCTCCCCCAACCTCCCCTGCCAGTTTCTTTTTCCTTTTCTCAAATTTCAGTACCTTTTTAGATGCCATTCTTGTACAGTCCCTCCCCTCTCTTCATCCTATCCATTGCGCCCTAGCTCTCGCCGGACTACTAGAGAGAGACCGCTCGGGCTCACTCCTGCCCGCTTGACCTCTCCCCCACCAGTCGCCCCCCATGCAAGCCTTTCCCAGCCATATGCTACACAAGATCCAGCCTCTCTTCAATTCATCAAAAATTTATATTGAATACCCATGGTATCTATGAAACTCATTGTATATTTAAACCTTTTCCATTTATCCCACCTTTCCATGGACTCTTCCCATTTCTCTTCGTCCCTAAATCTTAAGGATTCTAAATTATAAGTTTCTTCTACCTTGCTACACCACCCTCTTAATGAAGGACTCTCTTTTTTCCGCCAGTTCCGTGCTATTTGATGTTTTGCCGCATTTAAAAGCTCCGGGATCAGCATCTTCAGGTATTGTTTTGTTGGGGTTCGGGCTCCGTGCAAGACGCAAACCGAAGGATCATTCGGGACTACATTATTTGTGATTTCTTTGATTTTTTTCTGATCTCCCTCCAGTATGTTTTTATTTTGGGGCATGTCCACCAAACATGGGCCATAGTGCCCACTTCACCACAATCCCTCCAACATTGCTGTGAAGCAGAGCCTGAGAACTTATATCATTTATCAGGCGTCAGATACTATCTGACCAAGCACTTGTAGTTTAGTTCTCTGGTGTCGTTGTTTATTGAGGTTTCATGGACCCTGGTAATTATTTGGTTAATCTCGAGCTCATTCAGCCGAGAACCCAGTTCCTCTTCCCATCTCTCGATGGATGGTAAAGTATTCTGTGTTCTTGTATTATTTAATATCTGATATATCTTGGAAATTATCCCCTTCTCAATTTTTCCTTTGCATAGTTTTTCCAGGGGGAGAAGATTTGTCCCTGCTCTGATCGGTTGGGGAAGACTATTGAAAACATGTTTAAGTTGTGTGTACCGCTATTCGTTAATTTGTATTATTTCATTTTTATTTTTTAATTCCTGCATTGTTAATAGCCTATTATACATCATGACATCTTTTAATTTTATATTTTCTTGTAATAACCATTTTCCAAAACTATTTTTTTCCCCCCGGTGGGAAATATCTTGTGTCCGTTAAAGGAATTAAGGGAGAATTATAATCCTATTTATTTTTTTGTGCGTTTGATCCCAAAGTTTTAAAGCATATCTCGTGATGTAGTGAAATTCTGCATTATTTCCCCTATACTGTGCCGGAACCCAAATTAATTTTCCTAATATTGATTTACTTATCGTAATTTCTAGATGTACCCATCTTTTTTCTGTGTTATTTTTCACCCAATCTATAAGACGTGAAATTACTATTGCGCAATGATATTTACTTAAATCCGGTGCCCCTAACCCTCCTTGTGATTTGTCTTTAATCAGTGTACTAAATTTAACACGTGTTTTTTTTCCCTCTCCAGATAAATTTTACGAACATTGATTTTAATTTTTTTAAATAGGCTTGGGGAATTGGTATTGGAAGCATCTGCATTTTATAGAGTACCTTCGGTAAGATAGTCATTTTATAAATGTTTATTCTGCCGCTCCAAGACAATTGTCCTGGTGCGATTCTATTTAATTCTGTATTTAACTCACTTAACAAAGTCGTAAAATGTATCTTGTATATGTTTTCTATGGAGACTGCTAATTTAATTCCTAAGTATTTTAATTCATTTTTCCAAGCAAACTTAAATTCTTCTTGTAACGCGCTTCTGTCTTTCTTTGAAATGTTAATACCTAATATTTCAGATTTAGTGGAGTTAATCTTGAAGTTAGATATTTTGCCATATTCTTCAATTATTTTCGTCAATTTAGGTAACGTTGTCCTGGGGTACATTACATAGAATAATATGTCATCTGCGTAAGCAGCGATTTTGTGTTCTTCACCCCCTAATGTTAACCCCTTGATGTCCACATTTTGCCTTATGGCTCTTAGCAGGGGTTCCAATGCCAACGTAAATAGCATTGGAGACAAGGGGCATCCCTGTCGGGTACCATTTTTCATTTCAAATACTTCTGAAAGAGTCCCATTAACTTTAACTCTCGCTGTGGGTTTATTGTATAAAGATCTAACCCATCCTCTTATTCTAGGGCCAAAGCCCATTGAATCTAGAGTCTGTTGCATGAAGCCCCAGTCTACCCTATCAAAAGCCTTTTCGGCATCTATAGATAGGAGTAGTCCTGGGGCTCCCCTTTTTTCGAATCTGTTCTATCACCAGGAGGGTTCTGATCCCATTGTCCCTTCCTTCCCGAACCATAATAAACCCTACTTGGTCCGTATGTACCAAATCTTGCATAACTTTTTCCATCCTAGTCGCAAGAATTTTTGAGAATATTTTTAAGTCTGTGTTAAGGAGGGAGATCGGTCTGTAGCTCGAGCATAAAGACTCATCCTTGTCCTCTTTAGGGATTACTGATATAATTGCTTTGAGCGCCTCTTTCCTCATCTCCCATTTTTCTCCAATCCCATTAAAGTAAGAGCATAGTATTGGGGTTAGTATATCTGAATTTTTTTTATAATATAAGCTGGTCAGACCATCAGGGCCAGGACTTTTCCCGTTTAATAACTCTCGAATAACTTTGCTTATTTCCTCCTTTCTTATGGGGTCTTCAAGAAAATTATATTTGTCCTCAGAAATCTTATTTAAATTCACTTTACTTAGATATGTTTTAATTTGTTCCCCTTTTAGTATATCCTCTTCCTTAGTACCTTTCCTATTAATTGAGTAAAGTTTCTCATAAAATTCAAGGAAACTTTTAACTATGTCTGATGGTTTGTATCTTATTTCTCCCGTATTTGTTTATATTTTTTCTATGTAATTAGCTATTCTTTTTTTCTTAACCATATTTGCCAAATATTTTCCTGTCTTATTACCCCATATATACTTTTCTTTCTTGACCGAATTTAAGGCTGTTCGAGTTTCCTGTTCAATTAGTCCCTTTAATTCTTCTCTTTTTATGTTAATGTTTAAAAGAATTTCCCTCTGTCCCAACTCCTTATGTAGTTGTTCAAGCTCTGAAATTTCTTTTACTAATCTTACTTTTTTTTCATTGTTTTTTTTTTTTTTTTTGCTCCCTCTTTAATCAGTATTCCCCTAACAAATGCTTTATGAGTTTCCCAAACTATTGCTTCAGACATTCCTTCCGTGTTATTTTCTAAGAAAAACTGTTCAATTTCTTTCCTTAATCTCCTCTCAATATCTTTATTCATTAATAGGTCTTCATTTAGTCTCCAATTCCTTTTCCCAGATATCCTCTCTCCAATCATCAATTGTAATGTAATTGGTGCGTGATCGGAGAATGTTGTAATACCTATTTTTGTTTCTTCAGCTACTTCCAGTAATTTATGTTCTATTAAGAAGTAATCTATTCTTGTGTACGTCCCATGCACAGGGGACCGGAAAGTGTAATCTTTTTGTCTTGTGTGTTGGGATCTCCAAACATCCACAAGTTGATTTTGATGCATTTTCCTTTTTAAGGTTTTCCTCTCCCTAATTCCGGCGCTCTGAGCATGTGACGTACTGTCAAATTTGGGGTCCAGACATGTGTTAAAATCTCCTCCCATAATAGCATCCCCTATCTTAAAGTTCATAAACTCATCCACTATTCCTATCTGGTAATTTAATGAATTTTTATTTGGTCCATACACATTCGCAAAGGACATCTTTACCCCATTCAGATTCCCCCTTAAAAAAAGAAAACGTCCTTCTGGATCTATCTTCATTTTCTCCAGTACAAACCTAACATTTCTGGAGAAACCTATAGCTACGCCTTTGGCGCCACTGATGGGCGAGTCTGCATAAAACCATACAGGAAACTCATCTGAACAGGCCCTGCTCTTGGCCTCACGGGTCAGATGCGTCTCCTGTATAAAAGCTACGTCTGCTTTCAAAAATTTTAGTTCTCTCATTATATTCTCTCTTTTAATTGGCGCATTAATCCCCCGTACATTATATGAAATATTAATTTTTGGCATCAGGTACTGAAATTATAATATGTTGTTACAAATTTACTGGCCCCTTTACTTCCCCTCCTACTACCCCCCCCTCCCCCTCCCTCAATTCCCTCCCTCCCCAACTACCAGTCCCCCCTCCCTTGGTCCCTTCCCACCCCTTCTACCCTCCTCCCCCCTTCTCCCCCTCCCCCTCCTATATTGGGGACTATTGACCTTCCCAAGGTCTAAAGATCCGTGGCCCTCACCCATATGGCCCTACGGTTATCCCCTTGAGGTTAAGCTTAGAGTGGGTGAGTTTGTGTGCCGTTGCCCTCTCCAAAGGAGATTCCTGTGCACCATCATCTTTTTTCTTTAATATCTTCATGTGTCTAGCGACTGATCTGCTTCCCACATCTCCCTCCCCTCCCCTCCCCACCCCTCCCCCTCGGCATCCCTCTTCATCACACTACTTATAAAATTAAATTATTATTTGTTTTTTCTTGTGATCCGTTTTCATTGCTGCTGGTCATCCGTTAGCCCTCTCTGTGCTTTTTCCCACCAGCCCGGAATCTCAATCTCTGGGATATTCAATCTTTTACAAAAATCCATTGTATCTTCTAGAAATCTAAAAGTAGCAGAACGTCCTTCCTTTCTTCCTACTAGGCAGGCTGGAAAGCCCCAGAAATATTGTACCTCTTGTCGCTTAAGTTGCTCTAATAATGGTTTTAGAATTCTTTTCCTTGCCAGTGTTTCAGCAGCCAGGTCAGGAAAAATTTGCAGCACAGACTCCTCATATTTAGCCGGGCCATTGGTTTTTAAATATATTCGGATTTGCTCCTTGTCTTGGAAGTTGTGAAACCTCACTATAACATCTCTTGGCATTTCTTCTGCTACTCCTACCGGTTTCCTTATCCTATGGATCCTTTCTATTTTTATTTTTTCTGTTGCAGTTTTGCCTAACATTTGGCCAAATATTTTGTCAGTTTTTTCCTGTAAGTCTTCCACTTGTTCATCCGGCAATCCCCTTATCTTCAGGTTTTTTCTTCTGTTTCGATTTTCCTGATCTTCCAATCTATATTTTAAGTGTCTTTGTTCTTTCTGTATCTCTTTCATCTGTTCCTTAAGTTCCCTGACCTCTGCTGCTTGAACCTCTATTCTTTCTTCTGTTTCTTCCACCCTCCTCAGAATGTGGTTCATATCTTCATGGATTAATACCATTTCCCCTTTAAGAGAAGATTCCATTTTATTCATTATAGTCTCCATCCTTGCAAACATTTTTACTATTTCTCCCTTTGTTGGCAGCTGATCTTCTATCGAGCCATTTTCTTCCCCGTCATCATATTCTTCATCTGCTATAGTGGACGTCCTTGCCCCTTCCGGCATCAGCGACTGTCTTCTTAATCCCATTTTCTGTGCGACTTCTGTAGTTTTTTTTTTTTCGTAGACGCCATTTTTTCCGGGGTCTCTTTAGCTGGATTTTTTATCATATATTTTTTGATTGTGCTTGGGCTATCTGTTATTTGTGGTGGGTTTACTGTGGCCCCTCTCAGTGATCTTCCCCTCATTCTAATTTTTATTTGACCAATAGCTTTTTCCCACAATTTCCCCCTTTTTTTTTTTTTTTTTTTAGTGTTTATCTGAGCGCTACTGATATCCCCTCAAATCGCAATCATAGAGGTGCAATTCAATCGCTGTGAGATATTTACAATATGTCAGTTACTGATCCCTTAATACCCCCTTATTTCATGCACTTAATATCTCAGTTCCTTAACTCAGTATCTCAAATAGTAAGTTCAGTACTATGCCCGTACCAAGTGTCAATTTAACCCCTTTTTTTTTTTTTTTTTTTTTTTAGCGTTTTATTTGTATCAAGAAATTTAGACACTGAGCCTCCCTGGTTGATGATTGACCAAGCATGCACTATGACCCGCATGCTTGGCCAATCACAGCTTTCGAAAAATGGAGAGCAATAATTGGCCAAAGCCAGGGTGGCTTTGGCCAATTATGGCTCAGGGGGTTAAGTACACGCCCCACACTATATAAGGTTGCCTCCCTGGCAGCCTTGTGTAGTGTTTGCAGTGGTTACAGAGGGAGAGAGAGATAGTGTCATTTTTTTTAGTTAGATAGAGCAGGCAGGCAGGCAGGCTAGTCAGTTAGAGTTGCAGTGTGTAGAGGATATATATGCATCCCAGATGTTGTATATATATATTTATACACTGTATTGAGTTTAGCAAGATCCACTCTTCGGAATATACTGACAGGCAGCCAGGTGATTGTGCTAGCTGCAGTATTTTTACTTGGTGTACTTTGTGTCCTCTGCACAGTGTGCACCTAAAGCTAAGTTAATAGATTTGCTGGTGTTCTCATATTAATTCCTACAGGCAGGGATCTGCTTATATTAATACCACAGGCAGGGGATCTGCACATATTTTCTGGGAAAACTGACCCATGTGCCCTGTCCTTAACTTGGTGGTGCAGCAGATCTTGGGCAGGTACCTGGGCTTACAGGGTGTCCTGAAGCAGGCCAGGAAACTCTGTGTGCATTTCCGAAGGTCATATAATGCCAGTGCTCGGCTGGCAGACCTCCAAAATGAATACAACTTGCCCAAGAACCGCCTAATCTGTGACATGCACACCAGGTGGAACTCTAGGTTGGACATGCTGCAGTGGCTGCACACACAGCAGAGGGCCATCAATGAGTATCTGTGCCAATATGGCACCAGGACAGGGTCAGGGGAGCTTGTTTTTTTCCCCATGCCAGTGGGCCATGATCAGGGATGCATGCACTGTCCTGTCACCATTTGTGGAGGCCACAAGGATGGTGAGCAGTGACAGTGCATGCATTAGTGACACTGTCCCTCTTATCCACCTGTTGGAGCACACGCTGCATGGAATAATGGACAAGGCCCTTGAGGCAGAACAGAGGGAGGAAGAGGAGGACTTCCTTACCTCTCAAGGCCCCCTTTATCCAGACAGTGTTCCTGCTTGCCCGCCTATCACACAGGAAGAGGACGAGGAGGAGGACGATTGTGTCAGCATGGAGGTGGAGTCTAGCAGTCAGCATCAGCAGCAGTCTTTAATGGATCAATTACAGTCCCAAGAAACCCATGGACTTGTACGTGGCTGGGACGAGGTCGTCCTCAGTCGTCCTCAGTGACCCAGGGACGAGGTCGTCCTCAGTGACCCAGAGGACTCTGCACCGAATGCCTCAGCAAACCTACGCTGTATGGTCTCCTGATCCTGCAAAGCCTGCGGAAGGATTTTCGTATTTGTGCTATCAAGGAGAGGGATCATTAGACATGTGCACTGCCAAAAAATTCGTTTTTTTTCGTTTGTTATTTTCGTTTTTTTATTTTTTCGGAAAAATCTAAAAAAATAATTTTTCGTTTTTTTGCTTTTTTCGTAAATTCGGGAAATTCGAAAATTCGGAATTCGGAAATTCGAAAATTCGGAATTCCGAATTTTCGGATTTCCGAAAAAGCAAAAATGAATAAAACAAAAATTTGGAAATGAAAAAATTCGGAAGTACGAACCTTTTTTTATTCAAAAATTCGGGATTTCGGAATTTCTAAAATTCGAAAATTATAAAAATCGAAAATTCCACAATTTCGAAAATTCGAAAATTCAGATTTTTTTAATTTTCGAATTTTAAAATGTTTTATTTTTCGAATTTTTCATTTTCGAAAATTCGAAAATTAAAAATTCCAAAATTCGAAAATTAGAAAATTCAGAATTTCGAAAATTAGAAAATTCGGAATTTCGATAATTAGAAAAATAAAAAATTTGAAAATTGAAAATTTCGAAATTTGAAAGTAAAAAATTAGAAATTCGGGATTTTTAAATAAAAAAAAAAAAAAACGAAAAATGTTCATATTTCCGAAAATCCAAATTTTCGAAATGCGAAAATTCGGAAATGTCAAAATTCGGAAATACGAAAATTCAGAAATTTAAAATTCGGAAATTAAAAAATTCGGAAATTAGAAATTTCAGAAGTCCGAAAATTCGGAAATTGAAAAATTCGGAATTACGAAAATTTGGAAATTCAAATTTTTCGGAAATTCGAATTTTTCGGAAATTCGAAATTTTTGGAAGTCCGAAAATTCGGAGATAAAAAAATTGTGAAAACTAAAATTCGAAATTAACAAATTTCCGAATTTTTGTTAAAAAACAAATTAGAAACTAAACGAATTGCACATGTCTAGGGATCATTACTGGCTGGCAACCCTCCTTGATCCACGTTAGGATCAAGGGTAAGGTTGCGGACCTTATCTTGCTGGGGCAGAGGGAGCAGAAGCAGAGGGAGCAGAAGATGAAACATCTTCGGGAGGCCTTTGTAGAAAGGTCTGTGCAACAGCTTTCGCAGAGACTGGGAGGTTACAAAATCTTGGTCCTGGACAATGTGTTGCTAAGGCTTCGGTCAGTCAAAGAAGGAGCGGTGGTGAAGGTGGCCGTCTGACTGATGCGTTCAGACAATTTTTTGTTCCAGCAACCATCGCCAGCGTCTGTTTTACATGGTGCGGGAATACCTAGGGGCAAGGGGAAAATCCTCTAGCTTACTGGGTTTTGAGGATGGATCACTGGCCGGAGCTTGCGCAGTATGCAATTGAGCTACTGGCCTGTCCTGCATCCAGCGTTCTTTCGGAATGCACATTCAGTGCTGCTGGAGGCTTTGTAACCGATCACAGGGTGCGCCACTCCACCGACTCGGTCGATTGACTGATCTTCATAAAAATGAATCAGTCTTTGATCACCACCAGCTACCAAGCTGGAAATGTCAGATCCCTTCAAGACTGCCTATGCTGATGCTGAGTTACTATTCTGTCATGCTGAGTGACTATCCTTTTCCTCCTCAATGATCATGCTGATAGCTTGTAAGAACATTTTTGGTTCTGGGCACCACCACCAGTGGCTAAGGCCCAATTTTTCTGCCCCTGTTTAACAGGGGCGGGTAATTACAATTTTTGATGGAATACTTTGCAGCATGGATCATTCCTGCTCTCCAACTAGGGTATCTGTGAGGGGTTGCAGTGTTGTGGCACCAGTGCCTAAGGCCCAATTTGTATGCCTCTTTTTAACAGGGGCGTGCAAGTACAATTTTTGATGCAATACTTTGCAGCAGGGCTTATTCCTGTGCTCCAACTAGAGTATCTGTGAGGGGTTGCAGTGTTGTGGCACCACCACAGGCCCAATTGTTCTGCCCCTGTTCAACAGGGGCATGTAATTACAATTCTTGATCTAATATTTCACAGCAGGGCCCATTCTTGCGCCCACCAAAAGTAACTGAGGGCTTACAGTGTTGTGGCAGCAGCACCAAAGGCCCAATTCTCTTCTGTAAGAGGTGTCTCCTGTCCCCTGATGCTTTATCACCAATCCATGTTTCACTAAAAAAACTACATTTTAAAAAAAAAATTGTCATTGGGACAGAAAGTGAGGTGCAATCTTCTGAACAGATGCGCACAGATAGCAAAACAAATGTTACATGGGTGATAAGCCTTCTCTATGTTTTCCAAAAAGCTTAAAAATAGATTTTTTTGGCTGGAGTTACATCTTAAAAAAGTACCAGTTCAAAATTACAAACATATTCTACTTAACAACAAACCTACAGTCCCTGTCTTGTTTGCACCGCCTGTATACTGCTTTTCAAAGTATATAGGGCCAAAGGGGCTGGTAATGACCTGGGGAGGGACACTGCAACCCATGCTATTTTTCTCAATGATTTTTATCCATATTGCAGGGACCAGACATTTCATTAAAGCCACAAGAAGTTTTAAATGACTTGTTTCCTATAGTAATGTCATTTTGTGCAGAGACAGTTCTAAACACGTGCCACTTCACAGACATACAGACACCCAGCAGGTACGATATTTAAAGAAATTTTGACTGCGTCTACGACATTATGGCGGACACTTCGCACAATTTTGACACATTTTTGGGACCATTGTCATTTTCACAGCAAAAAATGCATTTAAAATGCATTATTTATTGAGGAAATGACAGTTGCAGTTCGGGAATTAACCACAGGGGGCGCTGAAGGGGTTATGTTTCACCTAGTGTGTGTTTACAACTGTAGGGGTGTGTGGCTGTAGGAGTGACATCATTGATTGTGTCTCCCTATAAAGGGGATGACACGATCGATGCAGCCGCCACAGTGAAGCACGGGGAAGCCGTGTTTACACGCGGCTCTCCCCGTTCTTCAGTTCCGGGGACCGATCGCGGGACCCCAGCGGCGATCGGGTCCGCGGGTCTTGCGGTCCCGGTCCTTTGGCGCCCATGGCTGGGGAGATGTAAAGGACGTACCGTTACGTCCATCTGCCCAGCCGAGCCATTCTGCCGACGTATATCGTCGTGCGGCGGTCGTTAAGTGGTTAAAATCACTGCTCCCGAAACAAACCTGCCGTTTTTAAAACTTTTTTTGCATTGATACATGTCCCCTGGACAAGACCCGGGTCCCCAGACCCGTTTTAGGACAATAACTTGCATATTAGCCTTTAAAAAAGGCACTTTAGATTTCAAACATTCGAGTCCCATAGACTTTAAAGTTCACACAAACTTTTTGGTCTTGTGACAGACTCACCCGGGACATCCCTGAACCATCTTATGTCTAAAATCATCCTATGTCCACTAGGGGCATAGGATGACTTAGAAATAATATCTTGGACTACCTGAGATGGGAAAATTATGTAATTATTATCCACAATATATAGAACTATTTCCTGGTTGTTGATTCTGAACTCAACGGGTTAATTGTAAGAGTAACTCATTCATATTGTTAGATTCTAATGCCATCGCCTCCAGCCATCTCTCTGTTCTCTGTGCTAATTGACCCTGCTATTGTGTGAAGATGTCCTGTGTTTACACTTATGATAATGTATATTGTATAGCAGGTGCGCGGAGACGCGACGTCTACTCTGACAGGTCATATCTCTGAGTCACCTCAGAGATATGATTAGTTAATTACCTCATGTTAATTTATGTTCTGGTTACCTCCTCTTTAAACTGTACATAAGACTGTATTCTTGGTTCTATTTAACACTCCTAGGTAGATTCAGGTAGAGTTAGGCCGGCATATCAGTAGATACGCCGACCTAACTTAGAATATACGCCGACTTATGTTTAAGTGTATTCTCAAACAGAGATACGCTTAAACATATCTAAGATACGACGGCTTGCGCTGTCCTATCTTAGGTTGCAATATTGAGGCTGGCCGCTAGGTGGCGCTTCCATTGCGGTCGGCGTAGAATATGCAAATCAGTAGATACGCCGATTCACGAACGTACGCCCGGCCGCCGCAGTACATTTACACCGTTTCCGTAATGCATTATCAGGCCTAAAGTTATTCCATCTAATAGATGGAATAGTAATGTTAAATAGGTAGATTCAGGTAGAGTTAGGCCGGCGTATCAGTAGATACGCCGACCTAACTCAAAATCTACGCCGACTTATGTTTAAGTGTATTCTCAAACAGAGATACACTTAAACATATCTAAGATACGACGGCTTGCGCCGTCCTATCTTAGGTTGTAATATTGAGGCTGGCTGCTAGGTGGCGCTTCCATTGCGGTCGGGGTAGAATATGCAAATCAGTAGATACGGCGATTCACGAACGTACGCCCGGCCGCCGCAGTACATTTAAGCCGTTTCCGTAACGCATTATCAGGCCTAAAGTTATTCCATCTAATAGATGGAATAGTAATGTTAAAGTATGGCCGCCGTGGGGCGTGGCCTGGCAAGCGATGGAGTAGGACGTGGGTAGAAGGAGCTCCTCTGGCTGAAACTCCTGTATAGGATCCTGGCTGACTATTTTAGCTACTAAACTCCCTAGAAATCCGTCTGGAGGCGCAGGGATAAGTAGGAGATATGTCCCCACCGAAGAAATCAAATGCTGCGGCGGACAAACTAGCTAAATACCGCCACGATGGGGGAGAGGAGCAGGCCAAAGATGGCGCCGGCGAGGCCTCGGGAGAAAATCGCCATGCGGCAGAGACAGCTAAAGTGCTGGAGGCAATAGCGGTGCTGCAGGGAACGCTGACGACTAAGATCGACGAAGTGAAAATTGACATTTCACTCATGAGGCAAGATCTATCTGCGGTCCGTGAGCGGGTGAAGGAGACGGAAGAACGCATAGGAGCCGCAGAAGATGTGCTGTATCCCATGCAACGGGCGGCGGAGGGGGTGCAGCGCCAATTACAACAATTACACGCGCACCAAGACGAAATGGAGAACAGACTCCGCCGCTGTAATCTGCGCTTTATAGGGATACCAGAGAGAACGGAGGGCAGAGACCCGGCGGAATACCTGGAACAGCTACTGATAAAAGTGTATGGCAGAGAGGCATTTTCCGCCATGTTTGCGGTGGAGAGAGCGCACAGGATTCCAGCAAAGCCCCCTCCTGAAGGGGCACCCCCTCGCACATTTATTGCTAAGTTCCTGAACTTCCGTGACAGGGATAAAATTATGCGACTGTCCCGAGAGAAGGGGAACATGCGGGTGGAGAATGTACAGATAGCAGTGTTCCCGGACTTCTCTGCAGAAGTACAGAAAAAGAGGTCTCAATTTCAAGATGCGAAACGCCGCCTACGTGTGCTGCACTTAAAGTATGCCATGTTATTTCCCGCACGACTGCGAGTGGAAGAAGATGGTCGTGTGCTGTTTTTCGACACCCCGGCAGCAGCAGCTGAATGGCTGGATCGGAAAGGGAGACAGGAGTGAGGCATGTATCGGCAACTTGTGAGTAACGCACGGGGGGGTTGGGGACAGGCTGCACGAGGAGAGGAGAATGGTGGGACCCCCCCCCGTATCCTGTGTGAAACTGTACAGAAAGGATACGCTGCTGGGACTTAAGTGACCCATAGACTGTGACTTGGTTATCTGTTTGTCCCTCATCTCCCATGGGGGAAGGGGGGAGTTAAATTTTGGTTGTGGGACATGGACATGAGGCACAGGGAAGAGTGGGAGATGATATTGGTGCTGGCCTAGGAACATGCGATGCCTCCCCCCCGGGGCTCCGGGGGGGGGGTGTAAATCCCTTTTTAATTTCGTTTTTTTCGGGGGGGGACGGATGACCCCTCACAGACATGCTGTTTTGCTACGGTGGAAAAGAGCAAAATCCTGCAACTCAAAATCTACGCCGACTTATGTTTAAGTGTATTCTCAAACAGAGATACACTTAAACATATCTAAGATACGACGGCTTGCGCCGTCCTATCTTAGGTTGTAATATTGAGGCTGGCTGCTAGGTGGCGCTTCCATTGCGGTCGGGGTAGAATATGCAAATCAGTAGATACGGCGATTCACGAACGTACGCCCGGCCGCCGCAGTACATTTAAGCCGTTTCCGTAACGCATTATCAGGCCTAAAGTTATTCCATCTAATAGATGGAATAGTAATGTTAAAGTATGGCCGCCGTGGGGCGTGGCCTGGCAAGCGATGGAGTAGGACGTGGGTAGAAGGAGCTCCTCTGGCTGAAACTCCTGTATAGGATCCTGGCTGACTATTTTAGCTACTAAACTCCCTAGAAATCCGTCTGGAGGCGCAGGGATAAGTAGGAGATATGTCCCCACCGAAGAAATCAAATGCTGCGGCGGACAAACTGGCTAAATACCGCCACGATGGGGGAGAGGAGCAGGCCAAAGATGGCGCCGGCGAGGCCTCGGGAGAAAATCGCCATGCGGCAGAGACAGCTAAAGTGCTGGAGGCAATAGCGGTGCTGCAGGGAACGCTGACGACTAAGATCGATGAAGTGAAAATTGACATTTCACTCATGAGGCAAGATCTATCTGCGGTCCGTGAGCGGGTGAAGGAGACGGAAGAACGCATAGGAGCCGCAGAAGATGTGCTGTATCCCATGCAACGGGCGGCGGAGGGGGTGCAGCGCCAATTACAACAATTACACGCGCACCAAGACGAAATGGAGAACAGACTCCGCCGCTGTAATCTGCGCTTTATAGGGATACCAGAGAGAACGGAGGGCAGAGACCCGGCGGAATACCTGGAACAGCTACTGATAAAAGTGTATGGCAGAGAGGCATTTTCCGCCATGTTTGCGGTGGAGAGAGCGCACAGGATTCCAGCAAAGCCCCCTCCTGAAGGGGCACCCCCTCGCACATTTATTGCTAAGTTCCTGAACTTCCGTGACAGGGATAAAATTATGCGACTGTCCCGAGAGAAGGGGAACATGCGGGTGGAGAATGTACAGATAGCAGTGTTCCCGGACTTCTCTGCAGAAGTACAGAAAAAGAGGTCTCAATTTCAAGATGCGAAACGCCGCCTACGTGTGCTGCACTTAAAGTATGCCATGTTATTTCCCGCCAGACTGCGAGTGGAAGAAGATGGTCGTGTGCTGTTTTTCGACACCCCGGCAGCAGCAGCTGAATGGCTGGATCGGAAAGGGAGACAGGAGTGAGGCATGTATCGGCAACTTGTGAGTAACGCACGGGGGGGTTGGGGACAGGCTGCACGAGGAGAGGAGAATGGTGGGACCCCCCCCCCCCCGTATCCTGTGTGAAACTGTACAGAAAGGATACGCTGCTGGGACTTAAGTGACCCATAGACTGTGACTTGGTTATCTGTTTGTCCCTCATCTCCCATGGGGGAAGGGGGGAGTTAAATTTTGGTTGTGGGACATGGACATGAGGCACAGGGAAGAGTGGGAGATGATATTGGTGCTGGCCTAGGAACATGCGATGCCTCCCCCCCGGGGCTCCGGGGGGGGGGGGGGTGTAAATCCCTTTTTAATTTCGTTTTTTTCGGGGGGGACGGATGACCCCTCACAGACATGCTGTTTTGCTACGGTGGAAAAGAGCAAGATCCTGCAACGGATTTCATAAAGCGGTGGGGAAGGCAAAAAAGCACTGGATTTGATGAGCCAGAGGAGCAAAGGACCTGGAACAATTGGGGATATGTTGAGTTTTCCCCGTTTCGAATCCAAGACTTGCTCAGTGAACAATCGTCCCGTTAGACGAGTGTATAATGGTTTGGCCATGATACACACAGGACCTAAGAACCGTGCCTCCAGTCAGATTTATCTGCTGGAAGAAGTATTCTTTTTTTTATTCATATGGGTTCTGTTGGTTGGGGAATGTATGCTCACACCATGTTGGGGAGGTGCTGGGCTGGGAGGGGGAGGGGAGTTGAGAAACACCAGGGCCACTGTTGGGACCCTGAACGGTTGTTGTGTTGGAGTATGTGGTTTATAGCAGGGAAATGGCAAAGTAAATATGTTAAAACAGGAAAATGGGGTGTCCAAAGATCTATGGAAAATACACAGGTGAATGGGATGGGTGTGCTGCAGATCCGACCCTGTAAGCTAAATTTCATGGTACCATGACCTCTATTAAATTTCTGACGTGGAATGTGAGGGGGGTGAGAAACAAAATTAAGCGTACGGCGGCCCTAGCATATCTTAAAGCGCAAAAAGCGAACATTATTGCCTTAACAGAAACGCATGTCACCGGTCATTTACAGTCTGCACTGAAGCGCCCGTGGATTGGATGGGCTTATCATAGTACCCATTCCAGTTTCTCCAGGGGAGTCTCATTGCTAGTGTCAAAAGCCACCCCTTTTGAATTACTTACACTGGAGTCGGATCAGCAGGGGAGGTATTTGTTCTTATATGTACGTATAGGGGGAATGCATATGTTGCTGATAGCATGTTATATCCCTCCTCCATACAGCTCGGAAGTTGTCACGCAGGGGTTGGCATTCATGGCTAAGCACCCGACGGTGCCGGCTGTATGGATGGGGGATTTCAATATGGTCATGGACCCTGGCCTGGACAGACCAGAAATGCCGGGAGGACATGTGGGGCCCCCCGGTCTGACCAGACTGGGACGTTTGATGAAAGAATTTGCGGTGGTGGATGTGTGGAGACAAAGGAACCCCAAGAGTAGGGCATATACATGCCATTCGACCAGCCATGCTACTATGTCTCGCATTGATTACGTGTTGGTCTCGGCAACCCTGCTGCCGAGGGTGGGGGGGGCCGGGTTTGCTCCTAGGGCTCTGTCCGACCACTCGCCATGTTGGGTACAGGTATCATTGCCAGACAGGGCCCCTGTAAGGGGGTGGAGGCTCAACCCCTTTTGGTTGACAGCCCTCACTGACCATGAGAGCATAGAGAGGGAACTACAGTTCATACTTCCGGAGGGCCAGGGTTACACAGATATCAATTCCCGATGGGATGTGTTCAAGACTCAGGCAAGTAAAGTTCTAGACATTAGAATACGCAGGCTTAAACAGACCTCCAAAGTGGTTATGAATAGTGCGGAAGGCGCGCTACAGGATTTAGAGACTGTCTTTAATAATCAGCCCACTATAGAGAATTTGACCAAGGTAAGAATGCAGACCAGGATGGTAACGCAGCTACATATGGAAAAGGCCAAACAGCGCATATTTTTCAGTAAGGCTAGAATTTATGAGCATGGGGAGAAAGCAGGGAAGATGCTGGCGTATTTGGCACACCTAGAGGATAGGCCACCGGTGGTGGTCTCACTGAAAGAGCCGGATGGCTCGATTGTTGCGGACCCCCCAGTGGTGGCTGACAGGTTCAGACATTTCTATGAGGAACTATACAGATCTCAGAGTACACACACGCCACAGGAAATACAAGCCTATTTGCACACACTGCAATTTTCTAAGCTGAGCCGGGTACAAGTGCAGATGCTGGAAGCCCCAATCACCACCCAGGACATAGCCACGGCATTATCGCAGTTGGCCAACTCCAAAGCTCCCGGTCTAGACGGCCTCCCGCTAGAGTTTTATACTACGTACTCAGAAACACTAATCCCCAGATTGAGAGCATTATACCTTTCTATATTTGAAACGGGAACCCTCCCCTCCTCTATGCAGGAAGCACAGATAATTGTTCTTCCTAAACCGGGCAAGGATCATCACTACCCAGAATCTTATAGGCCAATATCTTTACTCCCGGTGGACATTAAAATCTTAGCTAAGATACTGGCATCTAGATTAAATACGGTGATATTATCACTGATTCACGGGGACCAAACGGGGTTTATGCCAGGGAAGAACACAGCAATGAACATCAGGAGGCTATTTATGAACATTCAAGCGCAGCATGACAATGTAGGAACCCGGGTGGTAGTTGCGTTGGATACAGCCAAGGCATTCGATTCAGTCGAGTGGCGGTACCTGTGGGAATGTCTGAAGTGCTATGGTTTTGGTCCGCGATTTATTAAATGGGTGCAGTTACTATACCAGACTCCCAAGGCAAGGGTGTTCGTAAATGGGTGGCTATCAGAACAGATTTCCCTGGAGAGAGGTACGAGACAGGGATGCCCCCTGTCTCCGCTGTTATACGCGCTGGCAGCGGAGCCATTGGCGATTGCCATCAGACATAGCTCGGAGGTGGTGGGACTCAGGAAGGGAGACACCTGGGAAAAGATCGGCCTCTATGCAGACGACACAATTTTATATCTGGAGGACCAGGGCCCCTCATTAAGAGCAGCACTGACTATTATAGAAGAGGTAGGGAGATTCTCAGGCCTACGAATTAATTGGGATAAATCCAAAATTCTCCCTCTGGATCAGTTCCCCCCCCCCGCAGTGTCCCATGACTTGCCATTACAGAGAGTAGCTGAAGTGAAATACCTAGGGGTAATGGTCACAAGGAATCTTAAAGATTATGTCCCTTTGAACGTGGAACCGCTATTTGCGGTGGTTAAAGCAAGAACGCAGGCATGGGCGAAACTACCTCTAGGGGTGATGGGACGAATAAACCTGATCAAGATGATCCTACTGCCCAAAATTTTATACATGGTGTGGCATGCTCCCCTGTATATACCCCTTAAGACTTTTAAACAACTAGAAGCTATCTTAAATTCTTTTGTGTGGGGGGCAGGCAGGCATAAGCTAGCATGGAGTATACTACAAAATCCGAACACAGAAGGGGGGTGTTCACTCCCTGACTTGCAGGATTATTACATAGCGTCGCAATTGTCGCATTTCTACTATTTTAACACGTCAGAGTCGCAGAGGTATAGGTCCCTAGTATGTAATAAGCCGGATAGCCCTCTACACACTCCTATACAGGCAATCTTTAGAAGAGGTCATGGGGGATGTAGGACCACCAGATTTGAGGCGGAAATGTTAGCGCACCATCAAAAGGTTTGGGATGTCGGCCTTAAAAAACAAGGTGAGAGCCACATACATACACATACCCCGCTGTGGAAAAATAGTTCCTTGCCAGAGTTAGACACGGTCCCAGATTCAGGGGTATGGGCTGCATATGGGATACTGTATCTCTCCCAGGTCATGTTGGACACGGGCCCAAAGCCATATAATAGACTCAGGGAGGAATTTTCCCTCCCCCCGCAACTTCATTTTAGATACCTACAACTCAGGCACGCACTTAGAGCCCAGCTGGGCCCAACAGGTATAGATGTGAGTACCCCACAGGTGTTAGAAGTGATCTTTGGGAGGGAATCCACTGGGCTAACCTCCAACTGTTATTATGTCATTAGGAGACGTAGGACGAGCAAGATAGCGCAGACAGCCAAATTAAAGTGGGAGAGAGACGTAGGCCCCATAGAGGACACGGAATGGGAAGAGGTGCTGGAGGGAGTTAAAGCTGCGTCCCCTAAACTATCAGACAGGTTAACTCAACTGTATATAATACACCAGGCATACATCACACCACAGAGAGTGGCGAAGTTTCGGACCAATAGGAGCCCTAGGTGTCCCATGTGCGCGGTTGAGGAGGGGTCTTTCTACCATATGATATGGCACTGTTCGGATGTACAAGCATACTGGCTGCAGGTGACTCAATTTTTGCATGATAACATGGGGTCCCCGGTGGGAATGGACCCAAAGCTGTGTTTGTTGGGACTGTTGCCCGAGGTGGACATAGAAAAGTACCAAGCAATCTTTATGACTGAAACGTTATTCCTGGCTAGGAAGACAGTGGCCAAGGTATGGATGCAAACAGAGGCGCCGACGCTGAGGGATTGGAAAAAGGATGTAAATGCTATTCTCCCTTACAGGAAAATGATTTATACACATAGAGGGAGACCGCAAACATTTTCTCAAGTATGGGACAGGTGGCTGGAAGATGGTGAAACATGCACAGTTTGAGTACAGGGGCGTCAAAGCAGGGGGTATGAATGAGAGGGGAAGGACGGGGGGGAAGCCAATTGGGACCTAGCAGATGTACGATACATATAGAAGGTCCTTTTGCTTTGCTTTTTTTTTTTTCTTTATGCTTTTTGATGCACAGGGGCGGTATGTATATTTCTGTATGCTCATGCCGGGGGATTCACCTGTTGAGAGGGAATGGAGTAGAACTGGATAACCATGATAGTTTTTTGTGTTTTGCCAAAGAATGTATGGGGAATGTTGACCCATAGTTACAAATACTTGTGTACCTGTTTATACATAATAATAAACTTGGATTTTCTGGAAAAAAAAAAAGTATGGCCGCCGTTCCCGCTTCGAAATTCGAAATTTTTACATCGTTTGCGTAAGTCGTCCGTGAATAGGGATTTACGTCGTTTACGTCCACGTCGAAATCAATAGGCCCGTGCGGCGTACTTAGTCGCAATGCACACTGGGAAATGTAGGTGCCCGGCGCATGCGCAGTTGAAAAAAAACGTCAATCACGTCGGGTCAAGCCTCATTACCATAAAACACGCCCCCTCAGACATATTTGAATTAGGCGCCCTTACGCCCGCCCGCTTTAGGCTACGCCGCCGTAACTTAGCAGGCAAGTACTTTGAGAATCAAGTACTTGCCTCGCTAACTTATGGCAGCGTAGCCTAAACATGCTAAGCTACGCCGCCGCAAAGTTGGGCCAATCTCTGTGAATCTAGCTATCCATGTTTAGCACACAAACAAGTCTCGTCTCGTTGTGTGTTGAGAGCAGCTGGAATATCTGATATCTATATCCAGACTGATAGGAAGAAGTATATGACGGAAGCACTCAATCGGAGTGTGGGACGTTTCATTACAGGTCTGTTCGCAGGTTCTGGTGCGAACCGAACGGGGTGTGTTCGGCTCATCCCTATTTACCAGTTAGAGAATACAGTGGAACCTTGGATTACGAGCATAATCCGTTCCAGGAGAATGCTTCTAATCCAAAGTACTCGCATATCAAAGCGAGTTTCCCCATTGAAGTCAATGGAAACGAAAATAATTAGTTCCGCCATGACTTCAATGGCATGCAAGAGGCGGGGGGCGCCAGAGAGCCTCAGAAACGATCGTAAAGGCCCGAGGACACATTGGCTGACCTCGGCAAACCTCGGAAAGACTTTGTTCCCGAGATTTGCAGAGGTCAGCCGAGCTGTCCTCTGGCCTTTTTATGCATTTCCTAACTGCGCCGATCGGCTGCGATCGGCGACGTTCAGCTCTGCTCGGCTCCGGTGCCCCCCCCATCTCAGGCCAAATGTGGTACTGCAGGCACCATTAGCTTAAATTCTGCTTGGTTTGCAAGACAACACTCGCAAACAGAGTCAGAATTATTTAAGAAAGGTGCTGTTCGTTCCGCCGCGGGTATCGGGTGCGTTCACTCGCTGTGACTGTGGACTGCCCCGCCCCCACCTATCCAGGGACACAGAATGTAGGGAGGCGGGGCGGATACTGAAAAATTAAGTCAGCAAACCTGCTGACACCAAATGAGAGAGGCGTGGGAGGAGCTTTCCCCTCTGCGGTTGCGTGGAGTACCTGCGTCTACCCATGAGGCGAGGCATCCTGGCAGTGGCGGGAGACTGACGGTGACCGATTGACGGAATTCCTGGTGATTGATCGATTGATTGACGGTAAGCCAATCAAGTGTGACATTTTGCAGAGCTGAGCAATCAATGCCACCTGTGCCTCTCTTACTGATCCCATCCCCCCAGGCCCCACCGCTGATCTCAACCCTATGCCCCCATTACTTCTACAACAGAGGTGATGGGGGGGATAGGGATGAGATCAGTGGTTGGAGGATGGGATCAGTAAGAGGCACAGGTGGTGGTGTACCCCTCACCACCATTGCCACCCCCCTCAAGTATCACCGCTGCCACCCCCTCAAGTATCACCGCTGCCACCCCCTCAAGTATCACCGCTGCCACCCCCCTCAAGTATCACCGCTGCCACCCCCCCTCAAGTATCACCGCTGCCACCCCCTCAAGTATCACCGCTGCCACCCCCTCAAGTATCACCGCTGCTACTCCCCTCAAGTATCACGGCTGCCACCCCCCTCAAGTACCCACGCTGCCACCCCCCTCAAGTACCACCGCTGGTACGTGAGGGGGGTGGTAGTGGTGGTACTACAAGGGGGGGTGACAGTGGTGGTACTTGAGGCGGGTGGCAGCGGTGGTACTTGAGGGAGGTGGCAGCGGTGGTACTTGAGGGAGGTGGCAGCGGTGGTACTTGAGGGGGGGTGGCAGCGGTGGTACTTGAGGGCGGGTGGCTGTGGTGGTACTTGAGGGAGGTGACAGTGGTGCCATCCTCTCCCACCACCTGTGCCTCTTACTGATTCCATCCCCTCACTGATATCATCCCTATCCACCCCAATTACTTCTACAACAGAGGTGATGGGGGGATAGGGATGAGATCAGTGGTGGGGGGATGGGATCAGTAAGAAGCACAGGTGGTGGTAGTGGTAAGAGAGGATGGCACCACCACTGCCACCGCAGCCACCCCCTCAAGTACCACCGCTGCCACCCCCCCTCAAGTACCATCGCTGCCACCCCCCCCCCCCTTAACACCAGCACTTCCACTGATCCCATCCCTCCTCCCCACCAGCACTGTTACTGATCCCATTCCCCAGGTCAGATTTAACTGATGCATTGCTTCATGTATGTGAAATCCCTGGTGATATGGCCAGTCCCTCTGCTTTCATATTAAAAACTTGCCACACTAGGCAGGAGCACACAACATGGTCAGTTCTCTAGTTAGGCTGGTAACTTATAAGTTGAAGTCAGAAATATTAATGTTTTACTTAGTTGTACAGTGTAAAAAAAGAATGTATCAAAATCATGCTTTTCGGGGGGGGGGGGGGGGGGGGGTACATGATTTCTTGCACCGGTGCCCTGAAGTTTCTAGTTACGCCTCTGGGGCTGGGGAGGGGTTTTGTTTTTTATATATTGATGTGTTTGGTATGTAATATGTTTTTGTTGTATGAATTCTGGAAATATGTTTTTTGCTTTCCATGTTTATTTTGTTTTATAATGTATCTGTGATAAAGAAAAATACTACTTAACAGATTGTGGGGAAAAAAAGGGAATACATGAAAAGTCACACTACACAGAAAATCACACTTGCGTTAATGCAAGTTGCTGTCTGAAACACCACAGGGAATCGCAAAGTTAATAATTGCTGTCTGCAATACACTGAGGAACGCTGGATTCAGGAACACTGGGAAAACTATAAACATGCAAGGGTCACATAGGATCACTGGAGACAGTCCCAAAACTGCGTAAGCCAGATGAGTTCTTCCCAATGCAGTGGCAAAATATGGTATGTGTGTCTCTCTCTCTGGAGTCTATACTTCTTTTAATACAAGAAAGCATTTTGCTTATGTAGCGGGTCATCCTGTCAGAGCCTTACGACAGGTTGCCTCTGCTGGACTTACATTCACATTTGTAAATATGTTAGACATTGTTGTGAAAGTTATGCATTGTGGGACTACAAGTAGCAGGAGATATGGACTCCATTGACTCTTAGGAGAAACAGACTACACTTCTCACAATGCCCTGTGTCATTGGAACATGTGACAACTCTGCTCAGCCAGTCAGATGGGACGTGGGAAGTTATTTAAGGAAAGGGAGGGGCTGATCTCCTCCTCTTGGGATCTGCCTCCTCTCCTGGGCAGAGCTGCTGACAGCACAGCCGTGCTGCTAGGCCAGAAGCCTGGGCCTAAATTCACAGAGAGACCAGCCATCCGGAAGGAAGCAAGACTCCAGCATCCAGCCCATGTTCCCAGAGATTGGAGAGGCAAGCCAGCTGACAACTGAAACAGTGGAGAACCCTCATCCAGGATCTTTGTGCTTTATCAACACACCTTCTGAGAAGAACTCAGGCGGATCGGCCTGTCGGGTGAGAGAGCACATGCTCAACTTCTGACTCTCTGTTTAGTACAGACACCTAGTGCCATCTCACAGGCCACAGACATGTGCTCGGCCTCTAGCCGAAACTTAGAGGCCTAGTTAACTGTTTCAGTGTTTACAGAAGTGACTGACGCTGATGAGCGGACAGTTCACCAACGTTTGCTGTTCCCAGACATTTCGTTGCATAGTTTCCTTCACTAATTGTTACCTGTGGATTACAAAGTTAACGTGCACCGCCCGGCCGCAACGTGAATATTGACTAATCATTGCCTGCTAGGGGCGCTCGCGAGCATAGGCTGACTGTTAGCTTAGACGAATGGTACCATTCTTAGGTTCAGAGTTCCTTATTAATTCACATTGATTCTTGATTCTTGCAAGGGCCCTTGCGAATCAGACTGAGTCATTACTTGCTAGTTGTGTTTATGTCTAAAACCTATGTGTCAGGGAAGGTTCCCCCTGCTGGTGTTACTGCCTGGTATTTGGCGTGCAGTACTGTGGCCCACCACCAGGTGTCTCCCGACAGTCTTGGACTGTCGGGGGAGTTCTTCCCTGGTGGTGTTATGTTATCCTTGGGCTGCAGTACTGGCGTCCACCAGCGGGGGATTCTTGGCAGTGTGGAGCACACAGCCCTTCCTGCGTTCAGGTGTAACCTGAACGTAATTAGCAAGCATATATATACCCGGCGTGTGCAATCAGTCCTCGCCCTGGTATCTGTCTATTTACCTTGATCCTGAGCCTGTATCCTGACCCTGATTTTTGGACTCTGATTCTGATCCTTGATCCTGATCCCTGCCTGGACTTTCCTCCCTGTATCCTGATCCTTATCCCTGCCTGGACTTTCCTTCCTGATTCCTGCTTCCCTTGGATTCCTACCTCGCAGCCCGTCCATCCATCCGCTCCCTGATCCGCTGTGTTCCCATCCTCACCCATCTGCTGACTTCCCCTGTGTATGACCTCGGCCTGGCTTTGTTTATGGATACGGTATCTCCCTTTGATTGTACATACTGTTTGCTGGTTATTGTGCACTGGTTGTCCCACATGTTTTGTTCACTTATTTGTAAATAAACACCTTTATTTCACTGCATACAGTCTTGGTCTCCTCTGTGTAGGCACACAGTACTGGTCTACTAAACTCTCCTGACACTATGCTTGTTTTCCTTAAGTTTCTATACAGTAAACTTACTCCCTTATATTTAAATATATTCACTGTGTGGAGTGTATTTTCTTGTCTGGAGGGACCGTCGATAACAGCAGGTAATTCATTGTCATATTGTCACTGCATATTGTATGCTTGCTATTGTGACCCCAGCCCAGCAGAGGTCACAATATCCCACTTACCAGACTTCTGATGTGTCAAGGGAGGGTTCGAGCTAGTTAAACAGGGGTGAGCTGAGCCTAAAGAGAGTAGATCCCAAATCAACCAGCGGCTCCTTCGGGGGTAGCGCTACATGTGGGGGCTCGTCCGGGATATCTACTTCTCAAACCATCTATTATCCCCTAAGACTGAACTCTGCCCTTGCCAAGATCAGCCATGGATGCAGCCGCTGCAGCCAAGTGGTGTATAGACAAAGCTGTTCCTTCCTCTTCTAGTGCAGTTCCTCTTACTTCTCCTAGTACTTAGACCCCCATGGGGGCCCCAGGGAAAACAGTGAAATGGTCTGCCAGAACACCGCTTAAGGACATGAACCCAGAGTTATGTGCTGCCCTGGAAGAGATCGTAGCTCAGTGCAAAAAGGATTCTACAGACTGCTTGATTACAGGGTATAGAAAACTCAGAGTTTTCTCAGGGAGACACCCTGTACCATCTTCAGAAGATGGCTTTGAAGAATGGATGGACCAGGCCACCCAAGCTCTGGAAGAGTGGGGAATCCCAAAAAAGAACAAGAAGCAGAGGATCATGGAAAGCCTCAGAGGGCCAGCATTAGAGGCCATACGTAACCTCAAGCTTAGTAAAACTAATTGCACTGCTCAAGATTATCTGGATGTCCTACAGAATGTGTTCGGGAGGATCGAAGACATCAGTGAACTCCGCTGCCAACTGGAGCACTGCTTCCAAAAGAAGGGAGAATGTGTCAGTCGCCTGGATAAGATCCTGCACCGGATGCTGTTAAAGAAGGGGATACGGCCGAAAGATGTGGATGAAAGCCGCTTCCAACAGGTAGTAAGGGGAGCGCAGCCCATGGATCCCATTGTTTTTCAGTTAAGGACCCAAAAGGGAAGCGGAGTGTTAAAGTATCCTGATGTGATCGGGGTCATTCGACAGGAGGAGGACCTCTTAGATCAAAAGAGCAAATACCAGGCCACAGAAACTTCCGCACGGGTGCATGTGGTGGCCACTGAAGATAGTGACTCCTGAGTCGAACTCTTAAAGACACAAGTGTCTCAGTTGACGGAAATAATAACTGTCTTATCCGGTCAAGCGGGGTTCTCCCCATACCAACCTAGAAGAGATAAGGCAGAGAAGCCCACCTATGGGCCTTAAAATCCGCAAAACAAACCAAGAAGGCTTAATGCCTGCTCCAACTGTGGAGGGATAGGACACGTCAAAGAAGTTTGCCCCAGTTCGGCCAATGCTTACCAACCAGCATGCCAGCCGGTGGAAAAACTTCAGAGGGCCCCGGTAAAGGAGTCAACCGGGGGCCCACCTATCGCAGCTGGCTCCAATGTGAGACGAGAGGTGGAAAGACTGAATGAGAAAACCCCTCCCAGGGCACCCAATTCCCGCCCTTGTGATTGGACAGGGCCCAAAGGAAGCACTCACAAGAGAGAGGTGAGTGTCCGAGTTACAAAGGAGAAAGAGAAAGCCACGTTTTGAAAGTTCCCTGAGAATTTAGTGGGGCCTTCCCCATTAGTGCCTATTCAAGTAGAGGGAATCTATACCAGGGCCCTCCTGGATACCGGAGCACAAGTAACTCTCCTGTACAGAGACTTCTACGACAAGTATCTTTCTCACCTGCCTTTGCAGAAGTTAGAAGAGCTGGAAATATGGAGCATTGGGACTCAGAGTTTCCCTTATGATGGGTATCTACCGATCCGCCTGACTTTTGACCCCTCAATTACCGGGGCTGCTGAGACTTTCAATACCCTGGCCATAGTCTGCCCTCGGCCCCCAGGGGCCCATAAGAGCTCCCTCATTATAGGGACGAACATGGCTTTGGTCCGAAGACTTCTGACTCCCTTGACCGGAGCGGCAGAGGCCTCAATTCAAAGGGTCCATCCGATGTTAAGGAGGGTGTTCCACCAGCTGGTGATGGAGAGAAATGCCCCTGAAGAAGTGCGAAGGATTTGGCGGCTAGGGAAATCCATAAGAACCCTACAGCCTGGAGATGTGACCTGCCTCAGGGCCTCAGTAAAACTTACCTGGTCTCAGCCAGGCCCGTTTCTTGTCCTTGAACCCGACCCGGCTGGATCCTCAGAGGGATTGGAAGTGATACCTGAAGTGATTCCATTGAAGGTGCTGGAGAAAAATCATAGATGGGTAACCGTCAACATCCGGAACCCCACCTCCAACCCTGTGAAGATGCCGGCCAGGGTGCTACTAGGCCGGGTACATCAAGCCACCCCTGTTAGCCCTTCGGATCTGGCGTTTTGCAAAAAGACGGAAGACCCGAAAAACAGTCGTCAGCCTGATGGCGCTGAGCTTCCACTAGAGTGGAAGCAAAGGATGGAAGCTCAACTTGGTAGGTGGCAAAAAATCTTCTCCAAAACTGAATTCGATGTCGGATGTGCCAAGAGCGCCACCCACCGAATCCGACTAAGAGGACAAGCCTTTCAGAGAGCGGGTCCGAAGAGTTCCCCTGACAGATTTGGAAGACCCCAGGGAGCAGCTTGTGGAGTTGAAATAGACCGGAACTATTCGGGAATCCAGAAGTCCTTTATGCTTCTCCCATAGTAGTGGTGAGAAAAAAAAATGGTTCCCTACGGTTATGCATCGACTACAGAACCCTCAATAAATGGACCATTCCTGATCAGTACACTACCCCTCGGATTGAGGATGCATTACAGAGCCTGTCAGGAGCTAAGTGGTTCAGTGTTATGGACCTGAAGAGTGGTTATTACCAAATCCCCATGCACCCAGAAGATAGAGAGAAGAAGTCTTGGAGGCTTTGGAGATTCGAGACCCGAAGATGCTCCTGACCATTTTTTTAAAAGAAGCACGACTGGTACATAACGAGTGGGACAGATTGCAGCTCCATCAAGGGGTGGTCTACCGAAGGGGCCCCTCTGATGGTCCCGAAGAAAAATGGCAGATGTTCTTGCCCAGCAAACACCGGGAGACTGTACTAGCCGCGCTTCACGACCAGCATGGCCATCTGGGCCCTGAAAGGACTTTCCGGTTGGTCAGAGACCGGTTCTACTGGCCCGGCATGAGGGCTGAAGTTGAGGGATATTGCCATTCTTGTATCCGGTGTATCCAACGGAAAACTTTACCTCGACAAGCTTCCCCAATGGGCCATCTTCAAAGTCAGGGCCCGCTGGAGTTAGTGTGTATAGACTTTCTTTGCGTGGAGCCTGATCTAAGTGGAATAGGAAATGTTCTGGTGGTAACTGATCACTTCACCAGGTATGCCCAAGCATACCCAACTAAGGACCAGAAAGCCTCAACAGTAGCCAAAGTTTTGGTAGAAAAGTTCTTTGTCCACTATGGACTGCCCCAACGAATCCACTCCGACCAAGGGAGAGATTTTGAAAGTAAATTAATACAAAAACTGCTGGGCCTCCTGAACATAGATAAAACCAGAACTACTCCCTATCATCATTTGAATATGTTGGGGACTAACGGTCACCACCGTTGACGACCTTCCATCCCAGTCACGACAGCTTATCGACACTCCAACCGACAGGACCCGATTCCCATTTCATTTGCCCAGAATCAAGACGAGACACGCAGCTCTGTACTTGTTCCAAATGTAATGATACTTTAATGATTTCTCTCAGTCTTTTTATATAGTACAACAGGTCACAGAATTTACAGGAACAATCAAACTGCCCCCCCCCCCCAATCACACACTAAGGCTAATTACTAAACATTCCTCAATTACTAACAACAAAAGCCTTCACCCACTCCGTCTCCGCATACCGCTTGACACCTCTGAGCATCAATAGATTGTAGACAGGGTTATCACACATAAGCAGTCTTTAGTATGCATAATTAGAGTTCTGGGAGCAGACCTGGGATTAACACCTGTCCGTTACAACACCTTTACACAAGGACAATGGAATGTCCTCCAAGCCCTGATGCAATTAGCATGTCACTAGACTAATCATAGGAATGAGTCATAGAATATTGACTGGTTGGGGTCACAATTAACCAACATCTTGTAGTCTCTCAAGATCCTGCAATATGAACTGTCCGTGATGTCAAATCTCATGTAATCCATGAATTACGATTCACTTGCCACTCCATGCCCAAAGGGCACAGAGTGGACTCAGACCCAAGAGTTATCAGTGACGCTGACACAGGAGTATCCTCCATCCTCACAAAGTCTTTGGGTGTCACGGGTCATTCCGTTACATCTCTCCCCTTTCGGTGGGAGACTGACACAGGAGGAGACCCCGAACGGGTTGACTCCGAAGTCAGTCAGTAGATCCAGTCCTCCAATGCTGGTATCCATACCGTACCCCAAATAAATGGCTCCAAACAGAGCATTACTCACCCAGCCAACCTCTGTCTCGCTCAGAGAATCTGCCTGCCGCTGGGGAGAGGCCTGGACTGGCCCTTCTCCCTGGAGTCCTTTCAGCCGCTGGAGAGAAGACAGGGTGACTGGGCTCAGTTCCTCATGCTGCTGGGGATCTGGGCCAACTGCCCCCCATCCCTGGGGTATACCAGTGGAGACTGAAGTCCCATCCACTGGTGGTAGAAAATCCCCTGATGCTTGCAAAGCCAAGCCGACATCCTCCTGTCTCGGTGACGCACCATTTTCTGGGGTTGTGTCAGTGGAGACCACAGTCCCATCCACTGCCCCAGGAACTCCCTCTTCCATTAGTAGAGAGCAGAGGCTTGTGGCACTCTGCTCTGTTGCCAGCTCTTCTGCTGGGTTGCTTGGAGTGGAGACCACAGTCCCATCCACTCCCACAGGAACTCCCTCTCCTGCTAGGTGAGAGCAGAGGCTTGTGGCGCTCTGCTCTGTTGCCAGCTCTTCTGCTGGGTCGCTTTGGGGGGAGACCACAGTCCCATCCCCCGATGTCAGCTCAAGCTGCAGTTGTGTGCCGCAGCCAGTAGCATCCTGCCCTGCCGCCAGAGATTCAGCTGGGAGTAAATGCTTTACCACCACAGCTTGTTGCTGGGGAGAGGGGCCAATTGCCCCGGCTCCCTGGAACTCCACTTCCATGGTGACTGGCATCTGTACCTCTCCCCTCTCTTCAGTTGGTGCTGCTGTGACTTCTGCTGCTGCAGCACCTCTTTGCTCTAGCCAAGTGGCATCCACAGCCGCTATAACCCGGTCTATGATCTCCGGTGGAGGATTAGGTCCATACTGTGCCAGTCCACGTCTAACAGCCCGGTCCCAAAACTCTTCATCGGGTGTCCTGTCTGTTACGCTGGGCCTCTCAGCTCTATCCATTTCGACAAGTTGTGCGATAATGTCCCTTCTCTTACGGTTGCAGGCCGATCTGCCCCGGCTCTCCAGTAAGTCCTTGAGGGAAGAGAGCTTCAGCCGTTCATACAGCGTCTCCATCGTCCTGTGTCCTTGTCGCCGTCCTTTAAGCGATGGAATTATCCCACTGCTGTGCCACCACTGTAACGGTCACCACCGTTGACGACCTTCCATCCCAGTCACGACAGCTTATCGACACTCCAACCGACAGGACCCGATTCCCATTTCATTTGCCCAGAATCAAGACGAGACACGCAGCTCTGCACTTGTTCCAAATGTAATGATACTTTAATGATTTCTCTCAGTCTTTTTATATAGTACAACAGGTCACAGAATTTACAGGAACAATCAAACTGCCCCCCCCCCCAATCACACACTAAGGCTAATTACTAAACATTCCTCAATTACTAACAACAAAAGCCTTCACCCCTCCGTCTCCGCATACCGCTTGACACCTCTGAGCATCAATAGATTGTAGACAGGGTTATCACACATAAGCAGTCTTTAGTATGCATAATTAGAGTTCTGGGAGCAGACCTGGGATTAACACCTGTCCGTTACAACACCTTTACACAAGGACAATGGAATGTCCTCCAAGCCCTGATGCAATTGGCATGTCACTAGACTAATCATAGGAATGAGTCATAGAATATTGACTGGTTGGGGTCACAATTAACCAACATCTTGTAGTCTCTCAAGATCCTGCAATATGAACTGTCCGTGATGTCAAATCTCATGTAATCCATGAATTACGATTCACTTGCCACTCCATGCCCAAAGGGCACAGAGTGGACTCAGACCCAAGAGTTATCAGTGACGCTGACACAGGAGTATCCTCCATCCTCACAAATTCTTTGGGTGTCACGGGTCATTCCGTTACAGGGACATTGAATTCAGAAGAGAAGGAACACTGGAGCAAGCACATATCAGCCATTGTACACGCATACAATTGCACCATGAGTGACACCACCGGATACTCACCATACCGGTTGATGTTTGGGCGAGAAGCTCGACTGCCAGTGGATTTGGCATTCGGAATATCCTTAGATCACACCTCTGCAGCCTCCCACAAAGGCTATGTGGACCGCTTGAGAAGGAGCCTAAAGACGGCCTATGAGCAGGCGCATGCTAGCTCTGAAAAACGGGAACCAAGGAACAAAAGGAACTTTGACCTGAAAGTCCGGATTCAGGATCTGTAGCCAGGAGACCGAGTTCTGCTAAGAAACCTTAGCATTCCAGGGAAACACAAATTGGCTGACCGCTGGAAGTCCCAACCTTACATCATATGTAAGAAACTGCCTGACCTTCCAGTGTACCAGGTCCGACCTGAAGGAAGTGTGGGCCCTCTTAAAACCTGGCACAGGAATCATTTACTGCCTCTCACTGAAGCTGTTCAACTTCCCTCGATCTCTGACTCTCTGGATCTACCTTCCACATCCAGACCCTCTGGACCAGTTACTAAATCTCAAATAATACCTCCAGATTCAGAAGATGAAGAGTCCACAGATGAATGGACAGGGTCTGAGTGGTTATGGTCTTCTCAACAAACAGAACCTAGTACTTTATTCCTGCCCTCATTTGAAGTAACAAGTAGTGGGACACTTCGGCCAGAGGCCCCTGAATTCATACCCCAGAATGTGCTTGACGAAGAATCGGAGGATGATGTTGATTTGTACTCTACAGAAGAATTCATGGAGGCCCCAAGCCCACCAAATAGAGATTTAAATGACTCAGGAGATGAGGAGTCTGTCAGAAACCGAGGTTGATGCTGCTCCTCAGAACATTGAAATAGACCCTGTTCTTCCTAACCCCTCAATGCCGGAAGAACCTAAGGAAAGAAGAGCCATCCATCCTCCAAAGAGACTGACCTATAGCCAATTGGGAGAATGCTCTGAAGAAGCTATCCTCACCTCCAAAAGATCTAACGCTCTGTGTGTTCCTCCAGCTGCTCTCGTGTGTACGGGGCCTTAGGAGAAACAGACTACACTTCTCACAATGCCCTGTGTCATTGGAACATGTGACAACTCTGCTCAGCCAGTCAGAACGGACGTGGGAAGTTATTTAAGGAAAGGGAGGGGCTGATCTCCTCCTCTTAGGATCTGCCTCCTCTCCTGGGCAGAGCTGCTGACAGCACAGCCGTGCTGCTAGGCCAGAAACCTGGGCCTAAATTCACAGAGAGACCAGCCATCTGGAAGGAAGCAAGACTCCAGCATCCAGCCCGTGTTCCCAGAGATCGGAGAGGCAAGCCAGCTGACAACTGAAACAGTGGAGAACCCTCATCCAAGATCTTTGTGCTATGGAGCAGTGATTTATCAACACATCTTCTGAGAAGAACTCAGGCGGATCGGCCTGTCGGGTGAGAGAGCACATGCTCAACTTCTGACTCTCTGTTTAGTACAGACACCTAGTGCCATCTCACAGGCCACAGACATGTGCTCGGCCTCTAGCCGAAACTTAGAGGCCTAGTTAACTGTTTTGGTGTTTACAGAAGTGACTGACGCTGATGAGCGGTCAGTTCACCAACATTTGCTGTTCCCAGACATTTCGTTGCATAGTTTCCTTCACTAATTGTTACCTGTGGATTACAAAGTTAACGTGCACCGCCCGGCCACAACGTGAATATCAACTAATCATTGCCCGCTAGGGGCGCTCGCGAGCATAGGCTGACTGTTAGGTTAGACAAATGGTACCATTCTTAGGTTCAGAGTACCTTATTAATTCACATTGATTGTTGATTCTTGCAAGGGCCCTTGCAGAGTCATTACTTGCTAGTTGTGTTTATGTCTAAAACCTATGTTTGTTTTCCTTAAGTTTCTATACAGTAAACTTACTCCCTTATATTTAAATATATTCACTGTGTGGAATGTATTTTCTTGTCTGGAGGGACCGTCGATAACAGCAGGTAATTCATTGTCATATTGTCACTGCATATTGTATGCTTGCTATTGTGACCCCAGCCCAGCAGAGGTCACAATATCCCACTTACCAGACTTCTGATGTGTCAAGGGAGGGTTCGAGCTAGTTAAACAGGGGTGAGCTGAGCCAAAAGAGAGTAGATTCCAAATAAACCAGCGGCTCCTTCGGGGGTAAACTGTAGTTTGGCATTGCATATTACTATTAGGACTATGGTCTACCAGAACACCCAGATACTTCTTGACCATTGTCCTCTCAGCTGTACTCCTAGAATGTATGATGCATGCATGTTTTTAGCCCCCAAGTTCTTAACTTCACATTTATTAACCTTAATCCTCATTTTCCATTTAAACAGTACATTAAGGTCTGCTTATATTTTGGAGACATGCTGTAATTTCAGGCCAAGACTGATCCTCAGCCTTGGCACCAAACTATTTAATCAGGAAATCCATATTTTTGTAAGCAAGGCAATTGCTGTAGCAATGCTAAAGCTAGTGAATGGGATCTAGCTCTCCTCATTAAAAAAAACAAATAAAAAAAACACACACATTCAAAGGGATAGCTAGTGTTCTGCCATAACCCTCTTCAAGAAAAGCCCGGAGCAATGAAATGCAGTGGAATCAGTGGAGGGCTGACATGACAGGGTTAACAGGGAAATTAGTATAGAATAAGGAGGTTTGGCTTGAAAGCAAAAGGGGAGGGACGAGGAAACTGATAAAAGGTGGCTCCGCCCATTTTAAGTCAGGCAGAGCGCAGGGGAAAGTTTTGAGAAGCATGGCGTCAGTGGATGAGCTGTTAACCCAGCTCAGGGAGCGTGCTGCGTCGTGCAGGCCGGAATGGCTACAGGAGGCCTGTGTTACAACAGCCGCGGGCGGAGGTCAGTACTGAGGTCCGTGGTGGCGGGCGGGCGCGTAGATCCAGGCCACCGGAGCATTTCTCGCCTGACCGGTATGCGCAGTCGCAGAGGCAACCTGGCGTTACTCCTACTGGGCGATGCGGCCGTTCCTCGGTAGTTAACCTGACAAGCCGGCGGCTCGGTTGTTGGAGGAGGGTTTTCTGTGGGATTCCGTGTTCATTGAAAGTAGTCCCCCCTGTAAAGCACTATTTGCGTTCGGCCATGCAACATCCAGAGGTGGTTTCTGAGAAACTGCGGAAGGAGGTGGCACTGGGTCGCATGGGTGGGCCTTTCCCGTCCGCTCCTTTCCCTGATTTGGTGGTGTCCCCGTTGGGGGTGGTGCCAAAGAAGGAACCCAACAAGTTCAGGCTCATCCACCACCTGTCTTTCCCCAAAGGCGGGTCGGTGAACGATGCCATTGATCCGGGGGGAATGCTCAGTGTCGTACACATCTTTCCGTGTTCATTGAAAGTAGTCCCCCCTGTAAAGCGCAATTTGCGTTCGGCCATGCAACATCCAGTTGGTGGTTTCTGAGAAACTGCGGAAGAAGGTGGCACTGGGTCGCATAGGTGGGCCTTTCCCGTCCGCTCCTTTCCCTGATTTGGTGGTGTCCCCGTTGGGGGTGGTGCCAAAGAAGGAACCCAACAAGTTCAGGCTCATCCACCACCTGTCTTTCCCCAAAGGCGGGTCGGTGAACGATGCCATTTATCCGGGGGAATGCTCAGTGTCGTACACGTCTTTCGACACTGCAGTGGGGTGGGTGCGTCGGTACGGTCAGGGGGCTTTGATGGCCAAGGCGGACGTGGAGTCTGCGTTCCGGTTTCTCCCAGTTCACCCGGAGAGTTTCCTGTTTTTTGGGGTGTCATTGGAACGGGGAGTTCTACATTGACCAGTGCTTGCCGATGGGTTGTTCCATCTCCTGTTCATTATTTGAGCTATTCAGTTCATTTGTTGAATGGGTGGTGAGTTCTATAATTCATTACCTGGATGACTTCCTCTTCCTCCAAGATCTGTAGGGTGCTCCTGGCGACGTTGGAGCACATTGCAGAGAGACGTTGGCATCCCGTTGGCTCCTAAGACCAAGGGACCCTGCACGGTCATCACGTTTCTGGGCATTGTCCTGGACTCGGTAGCCATGGAATGTCAGTTGCCTGAAGACAAGTTGGTGGATTTGAAAAGGGAGGTCACCGGGATGATCGGATTGCACAAGGTTCGACTGGGGAAGCTGAATTTTGCGTGTCGCATTTTGCCGATGGGGCAGGTGTTGCGGCTAGTACAGCGGGAATAAGGTCTCCAAAACATTTTGTGCATTTGGTCAGGGAACACAGGGAGGATTTGAAGGTATGGCATACCTTTTTGGACTCTTTCAATGGTAGGGCGATTTGGATGTCTGGGCCGGTGAGCAATTATGACTTGGAGCTCATTACTGATGCTGCTGGTTCCACTGGTTTTGGGGCGTTCTTTCAGGGCAGGTGGAGTGCTGGCCCATGGCCGGGGTCATGGATTGAGGCAGGGTTTACGAAGAACCTTGTGTTGCTGGAATTGTTTCCGGTGGTACTGGCGGTCGAATTGTGGGGAGTGTCGTTCAGGGATCTGAAGGTGCGCTTTCATGGGGACAATCTGGGGGTGGTGCAGGTGATCAACAGGGTGTCGGCATCATCTCCGCCAGTTATCAGGTTGCTTCAACATCTGGTCCTTCGGTGCTTGCAGCTCAATGTATTCATTCATGCGGTGCATCTCCTGGGGGTTGACAATGTGATAGCTGATGCGTTGTCTCGCTTCCAGTGGGACAGGTTCCGAGAGTTGGCGCTGGACGAGGAGCAGCTGGGGGTGCCTTGTCCCGAATGGCTGTGGGGGTTAGCGTTGACATCATCGCTGGATGGATCAGGAGATCAGTGAGTGCGGCGACATCGTCGGCTTATAACAAGTTATGGTGCGATTGGTTGGCGTTTGTCCGGGAAGCCGGGGAGGAACCTGAAGGAGAGACAGTTCGGGTACTGGTGCTGTACTATCTGGCGAGACAGATGGAGGAGGGGTGTCTGCTTCTGGTGTGAATAAAAAGTTGGTGTATAGAAAATAGTAAGGATAGTGCGCATACCAAAAAAAAACGTGATAAACCAGCAGCAAACTCAAAAATGTTATACAACATATACAGGAATCGATGAAAAGAAGGAGTTGCGCTACAAACACCTTATAGATAATGATGTCTATAAGTAAATTGCTAAATAAAATCACATGTGTGTATAAACCCGTATAAATATGGTGTATAAACAATAAATGTCCAATAGGTGAAAGAAAATAGAGTCCAAAATCCGTGATTTATGATGCTAGGGTGTAGGCTGGGATAGATGAATATCCAAAGTTCAGGCTGACCCTTACCGGAAATAAAGATCCTAAAGGATCAAGTTGGGCACAAAGTAGTGTGTATCCAATCAATGCACCGAACGAAAGACCTTCAGCCAGGATGCTCCGAAGTCACCAACCACAGCGCAGCAACCAAGAAAGAAGAAAGACCAAAATAGTGCAAAACCATATAGCAAAACATAGAACACTTAGACTTGCTCCCAGTGAACACTTGACAGACAGCGTGAAGTAAAGTGAGGGACCACCACCACAGAGACACACTGACCCTTACCAGAGCCCTGTGATTCTCGAGGGATCAGCTAAGCATAAAGACAGTATTACAGCTTGTAATGATGTGGCGTCATAAAGTATGTTCTCCAGTTCTGGGATCAGATGGCAAGGTAACCATAAAGAAGAGAAGATGCTCGCATAGTGAAATACCATCAGGTTTAATAAAAGTAACAAGTAAAAAACTTACACTTAGGTAGTATAAGAACAGCATGGAAAAACGAACAGCCGGCCGGCAAACAGAACAAGGTGCGTCCTCAATACGCGGTGACGTCAGCACGTCGCCTCCCAACGTTTCGTCTTCAGGAAGACTTGGTCACGGGATTGAGGATATGTTCTGCGTCACCGCGTTAAGTACACAAAAAACATAGAGGGCGGGGAATTGCCAAGTCCGGAACTCGAACGAGTGCAGGCCCGCCATCTTGCAAGAGGGAAGCTGTTAGGGCAACAGCACCTGATACTTGAATGGATGTTGTGAAGCTAAGGTTATTCTAAAGGGCGCACTATAAGGCGCAGATGACAGAAATTTTTTTTAATGCCATGCAGATTAAAGAAACCGAAAGGGGCTCAAATTAAGAGGCCCAAGTGGAATTACCTACCAAATGGCAGGCCTACACTCACCAGAGCAAGGCATCACATCCAGATTAATTAACATATAAAAATATTGTTTAAAAATTAGTATTTAGCATTAAGACATATAAAAACATGTAAAAACGAGTTTGTGCATGTTACTGCATCAGACATTACCTATAAATATCGTTAAACAATATAGAAACATAATGGTCAATACAGGCTCATAGTTCAAAGGGCAAACTACACCTTTAGTCAATAGAACATATTTAAACGTAACAGCCTTGACAGTAGCCATTGCGACCATTACCGAAATGCCTACCTCACAGAGAATGATGAGGAAAAGCAAAAATAAAAACAGAAAAAATATAACATATACCGTTATGACATTTTTTGAGTAAGTATATAAATATTATACATATCAAAACACCCATCTAAAAGGAGAGTGTATAATCAGGATGTGTAAATAATATATAGAGGATTGATAGGTTAACTCTAGATGGTAATTTAGGAATTATCTATAAAGCAATTGACATCAACTTCGATATTGAGTCCGTATGGTTCATAGCACCTAAGCGTATGTACCCACATCATCTCTGTCCTCGAGATGCTCCTAACCAAATCACTACCTCTCCAGTGGGCCTGGAATTTATCTATCCCTAGGAATATAGTACCCGTGGGGTCTTTGCTATGGACCAGCAAATAGTGTTTTGAAACAGAATGGTTGGGAAACCCACTGTAAATGTTGGTCACATGTTCGTTCAGGCGTACTTGTAGGGCCCGCTTGGTTCTGCCTACATATTGAAGCCCGCAAGGGCATTGAAGTAGGTAGATAACACCCAACGTAGAGCACGTAATGAAAGACTCAATCTGATAACTTTTGGATGTACTGCTGGAACAAAAACTGGTGTTTTTTTTCGGGGTAACACTATTAACCGCACATAATATGTAAAAAGGTACTACAGCGCTATTACTAAAACCATATAAAATACTAAAGATAAGCTGCAGACACGTGAGGTGCACAAAACCAAAGTGAATAAATAAGAAAATATTGTGTTGCGCTGATAATTAAGTAAAAAATTGCATACATATATATATATACCATATACATAAATAAGAACCCCCTACACCTCAAATCAGGGAGGTATATGTGCAAAAGATAAACAAAAACCACTCAAAAACTATAATGTGAAGAAATTCAAATAGAACCAGCAAAAATAGTTCATGGAAAAAACACAGTTCAGTACATAGGCTAATAGGAGACAGGTGTGAGATCCACAGTCCTCTGGTGTGCAGCTGTCATTATAGCAAAAAAAAAAAAAAAAACTTTCCCTTCTGGACTCCCCGATTAACACAGGATATCAGCCGCTCATAAGGAGAAAAGAAAGATATATGGTGCAAATAACGTAATAAAATGGGAAATGAACCCTGCAATACAATGATTGCACTCACGGAACATCAATGGTAAAAAGGCTCAACTGCAATCAGTCATTGAACGCCGCTCAGTGCTACGATCTCCTCAGAAGGACGGATTCGACCGTCGATCGCGTCACTCGGCTTCTCCCCCACGCGTATCGTCAATAGCCACTTGAACCCATGAATAAGTCAAGTGGCTATTGACGATACGCGTGGGGGAGAAGCCGAGTGACGCGATCGACGGTCGAATCCGTCCTTCTGAGGAGATCGTAGCACTGAGCTATAATGACAGCTGCACACCAGAGGACTGTGGATCTCACACCTGTCTCCTATTAGCCTTTGTACTGAACTGTGTTTTTTCCATGAACTATTTTTGCTGGTTCTATTTAAATTTCTTCACATTATAGTTTTTGAGTGGTTTTTGTTTATCTTTTGCACATATACCTCCCTGATTTGAGGTGTAGGGGGTTCTTATTTATGTATATGGTATATATATATATGTATGCAATTTTTTACTTGATTATCAGCGCAACACAATATTTTCTTATCTATTAACCGCACAGGTTTGACAGCGACCGCACTTAAAAAAAAAACACCAGTCCTGACAAGAACATAGACTGAATCCCAGGTGGATTTAACACATTCGGTGCCAACTTATTTCTTAGTGGCTGTGAACCTCTAAACACCACCTGAGTTTTATCAGGTAAAATGGTGTTTAAAACTTTGTCACTCTTGAGAACATGCCAGTGCTTGGCTACAATGTGCTTCACGTTGGCATGCTGACAAGAGTAGTCGGTCACAAAACGGAGTTTTAAACTCCCTCCTTGTGTTGCGCTTAGGTTTAACCTTAAGTAACTCCTCCCGATCAGTGTGGATTACCATCTCAAGAGTGTCATCAAGGGACCTTGGACAGTAGCCTTTTTCAACGAAACGTTGAGTCAGGACACCTGCCTGCTCAAAAAAGGTGTCATGGTTGGTACAGTTTCTTTTTAAACAAAGGAACTGTCCCTTGGGCACTGCCCTTAACCAAGTAGTGTGGTGACAACTGTCACTAGGGATAAAGGAATTTCTATCCGTGGTCTTGAAATAGGTATAGGTAACAAACCTGTCTTTTTCCACAGAGATGACCAAATCCAAGAAATTGATTTTTTCTTGGCTCGCTTCATACTTAAGGGCAATGCCCCTGTTATTGGAGTTGAGAAAGGCCATAAAGCAAGACAGCTCCATCTCAGACCCTTTCCATAGGAGGAGGATGTCGTCAATGTATCTGGCCCACAGCATTACCTGGGGCCTAGAGACCACATCGACGACATCCTCCTCCCACTTGGCCATAAACAAATTGGCCAAACTGGGGGCATATTTAGCCCCCATCGCGACTCCTCTATCCTGTCTGTAATATTGGCCATTATGCCAGAAGAAATTATGGGAAGCTGCATATTGCAGCAATTCCATAATAAAGGAGATCTGGATCGTGGGAAGACCCGAGTCCCTCTCGAGAAAATGGCAGACTGCCTCCAGACCCAGATTGTGGGGAATCACCGTATATAATGACGTTTTTTTCAATTAATAAAAAGTTGGCTGGGTTGGCATTTTGGTTTAAATTGCAGGGGCAGATTGATTTTACAAAGGATTTTTGGGTGAGGCAGGCGGTCAAGGGTTATCGGCGGGCGGTGATTCGCAGGGATACGAGGAGGCCGGTCACATTCGAAATCATGGGGGGCATTGTGGCTCTGCTGGGTGGTGTGTGTTCTTCGGTTTATGAGGCTGCGTTGTTTAAAGTGGCGTTTTTGTTGACGTTTTTTGGGGCGTTCAGGATTGGGGAGTTAGTTAGCCCTTCCAAGAGGGTGCAGGGCGGTATTGGGTGTCAGGAAGTGGTTTGTGGGGCTGAATTTTTGTCGTTATTCTTCTGGAGATCAAAGACAGATCAGTTGGGGCGGGGCATGTTGGTACAGGTTTTTTCCATCCCAGGATCTCCTTTGTGTCCGGTGGGAGCCGTTCAGGGGTTTTTAGGCCTGCGCCCAGCCGTTCCAGGGATCCTGTTTGGTCGATATGGACGGTTCCCTTTTATCGCGTTTTCAATTTATTGCTGTTTTTAGGAAATGCTTGCAGGGATTTGGGCTGGATGAGAAGGAGTTTTTATCTCATTTTTTCCGGATAGGGGCGGCGACGGAGGCTGCCAGATGTGGTATGAATGGTGAGGCAGTAAAACGTATTGGGCGGTGGGAGTCTAGGAGGTTTCAGTTATACGTTAGGCCCCACCTGGTGGTGGGTTTGTGAGGAAAATTGTGGGAGGACTGGTGGGGGCTGTGGATTATGTGTGTGGTTTTTCAGTATTGGTGGTCATGGTTTGCGGTTTTTGTCCTCTTCTATTTCAGGTTCGGTGGTGGGACTGGTCTGGATAATGGGCCATTCCTATGTCTGCTGGGGGGCTCGGAGAGGTGATGCTAGACCGGAAGGTAGGCAGTTGGGGGTTTCTTGAAGCGAGGCTTGCATTAGGTGGCTGAGGATTCCTGGGATGTTGTGGGGTAGGATTGTCCCTGAAGTGCTTTGTTATGCGCAAAGGGATAGGCGCCTGATGTCTTAGTGTTGCACGTGGGCGGCAACGACCTGGGGGTTAGGTCTATGATTGACATTACGTGATGTTGAGCGGCTGATGCGGGACTTCCCTGATCTGGTCATTGTTTGGTCGGACATGGTGGCGCGTACGACTTGGAGGATGGCCAGGTCGGTGGATGGGGTGAACAGGGCGAGGAAAAAGGTGAACAGTGATGTGAGCAGGTTCATGGTTAGGAGAGGGGGTTTGGCCATTAGACATCTGGAGTTGGAGCGGGAGACTTGGAGGTACCTGAGGACCGATGGGGTACACCTGAATGAAGTGGGTATAGACTTGTGGGTTCTGGGGTTGCAGGATGTAATTCAGAGGGCGCTTCGGGTGTGGAGGGGCTCCCAAGGGTAAGGTTGTTCCCCTTGGGTGCTGTGGCAGGTGTTGGTCTTTGCAGGGGAAGGAAGATATGACAGAAGGAAGAGTTTTTTTGGGAAATAGCGTTGGTATGGGTCCTGATGGTGGTTTCCAGCTAACGGAGATTAGCTGGGAACTGTTAATGGGGCACTGCGGTCAGTGGCTGTCTCTGAGCCAGCTTGTCGGCTGTAGGCCTATCAATACACTGGGAAGGTACCGTAGTGCAATATGTTTTCCCACAGGCGTATGAGTTCCTGCAAAGACCAATGCTAAGTGGATCTATAGGTTAATTAACAGATGTTTGGGTTGTTTATGTTATACTTTATATATTTATATTTGTTAAATAAATTAGGCTGCTACAGCCTTTTTTACCCATAAAATTGGTGTGGTCTCAATTACTGGGGGCAGTGGGGGATAAGATCAATAGTTGGGGGGTAAGTTAAAGGGGAGTAATGAGTTTCATCTGTTATACAATAGTCATGGGAGTTTGGGCTCACCTACAGGCTACCCTCTGGTCACTCAACTGGAATTCACAGACCTGGAGGAGGGAAGGTACCAGGTGATGAGGAACAGGAACATGAGAGAAGCTTAAAGTGGAACTTCATTCTCCCAATCAACATTGATTATTTTTAATCCTTGTGCTGCTAGCATTAGTAAATAGATAGGGAAGTATGTCACATTTACTTGTTTTAAACTTTTCTTTTACATTTCTTCAGTTACTTCCTGGTTTCTTGCCTAGGCAAATTATGTCATACATTCCAGAAGTCTTCATGAGGGGTGGAGAGGAGGAGGAGTTTTATCAGCTCACCTGCATGCTTGAGCTAACAGCAGATGGATTCCAGAAAGTAAATGCTACATGAATGGTTTGTCCTTACTCAAGATGGCCGCAGCCAGAAATATTGGGGGAGGGGGGGGGGGCGTTTTCCAAAGTGATTTTTCAAAAAAATAAAGCATGGAGACATGGAAGGATGGGGGAGTTTGCTGTGAATATTAAAAATGTATTAAATAGCATTTATGGTTTGTGGTACTCAGATGCAGTGAAGATCCGCTTTAACCACTTCAGCCCCAGAAGGATTTACCCCCTTAATGACCAGGCCATCCTTTGCGATATGGCACTGCGTTACTTGAACTGACAATTGCGCAAGCGTGCGAAGCTGTACCCAAATAAAATTGATGTTCTTTCTTCCCACAAATATTTTTTGCACTATAAACAATAGAAGACCAACAATTTTGAAAGAAACAATATTTTTTACTTTCTGCTATAGTACACAAAAAAAAAGGAAAAATAAATAATGCCTTCATCAATTTAGGCCAATATGTATTCTGCTACATATTTTTGGTAAAAATCCCAATAAGTGTATTGTATATTGATTGGTTTGTGCAAAAGTTACAGCGTCTACAAACTACGGGATAGATTTATGAACCTTTAATTTGTTTTATTGTTTTTACTGTTAATAGCAGTGCTCTGACCCTAAGTGACACTTTTTGGGGACCAGTGACACCAATACAGTCATCAGTGCTAATAAAATGCACTGATCGCTGTATAAATGACACTGGCAGGGAAGGGGTTAACATCAGGGGCGATCAAAGGGTTTAAATGTGTTCCCAGTATGTAAGTACTGACTGGGAGAACACAGAGATCGCTGTTCCTGATTACTAGGAACAAATTAACTTCATGTTCTCCCCTGTCAGAACGGTGATCTGCTCTGTTTACATAGGCAGATCTCCATTCTGTCTCTCTGTGAAGCGATCGTCAGTGGCTGGCAGACATCGAGGACGCCGGACACGTGCATTGGCTCTTCCTCCGAGCAGCGGGCGCACGCCCACACGATCTATTGCATGAAATAACGTACATGTACGTTTTCTCACGCAATAGAGCTGCAGCAGTATATATGCTAGAGGGGGTCCTTAAGTGGTTAAAGAGGAAGTAAACTCAGCCCCTCAAAAGCTTCTTCTTGATGAATACAGTCTGATAGCTTTCAATAACATTCTGCATTATTCTCCAATCTCCACCCCCACCCCAAGGATGTTTTATATTTTTTTCCAGTTAATTTGTAATTCTTACTTCCTGGTTGAAGCCAGTTCCATCTTAGCTACTGTCTTCTAAATCTGCAGAACAGTTTACTTCCACCCTTTCTGTTTTTCTGTTTGTCCCTGCTGTAACCTCACACATGCTCAGTAATGTTGTAGCCAAGCCTCGCTTTAATTCCCGATTAGTATAGCAATAATGTCCCACATATTGAAGCTTAGAGAGGTGAGCAGGCTTTGCAACACATTTATTGATGGCGTGTAAGCAGCTGTCAGTGATAGGGCAGTCTAGTGCTGCAAGAGCAAGTGGTAAAGTAATCATATGTGTTCATACTGCAGTCAAATTGTTATGTTTTTTGTATGTATTTATGTTTAACACTTCTGCCTCTAGAGTGCCTCCAACACCATTTTGGAGGAGCCCTGTGTTCTGATAGGCCGCACGAGATCTCGAGAGATTTGGGCGACCATCTTTGTGTGGTTTCTTTTTATAGTAAAGCTCAGGCTGGTTTTAGGCAGAACACGTGTGGAGGTAGATAGGGACAGAGACCCTGCTTGTGAGGGAGAGACAGGAGAAGGCAGGGAGAGTGTTCCGGCCTGTGAGGGATAGTTTAGGGGTCCTTTGGAGTCCTGCAGTGGTAACATTGGTCAGATGAAAGACTCCCAGCTGCTACGGGTAATGTGTTTCCAGCCTCTTCCAATAAGCATTGTGAACTGGGGTATATAATATACCATTAAGTGAGAAGTGCCTGTGATACTCAGAAAGCCACATCGCTTAGAACTACAGTATCTGTACTGCATATATGTGCCTCCATCCCTGGAGAGGAATCATTTGCCATTTGATTGTAAAGACTGTTACTACTACCGCCTCTCGGTAATAAACGTTACCTTGTTCAAAGAACTTTACGTGTGTCTCCCTCAGTGAATCGCCGCACCCCTCACCCCGCTTACATTTTGGCGTAGTCAGCAGGATGTCAGTTCCATCGTTCTCAAGCGGGGGAGTGGCTAGAGGGTCCTTCATGGCACTGTACGGAGCGGCCTTGGCACTGATTCCAAAATTCAATGGTGCAAATATTCCCCTGACAGATTGGGTGGAGAGAATGGACAGCTCGGTCCGATTGTTCGAAATACCCGCAGCACACTTTGCAGATTTGGCGGTTAATGCGCTAGAAGGAGAAGCCCGCCGGGCTGTGATGGTTCTGTCTGAGAAGGAGAGAGATAACAGAGCCGCCATTGTGGCCTGCTTAGAAAGTTTGTATGGTGAGAATACCTCCATAGCCGAACTCCGTAAGAATTTCTACAGTCGGGAGCAGTATAATCGAGAGACTATTCCTCAATTTGCAGTGGCATTGCAGGAGATCTGGTGCCGGTTGGAGGAGAAAATGGCCCCCACAGGAACTGGAGTTGCTAACCCCGATCAGCTAATACGGGACCAGTTCCTCGCTGGTGTGTGGTCCCCTTCATTAAAAAGAGCCTTGAAGGATCGAGTGAGGGCTGATGGAACGGTGAAGTTTGCAGTGATCCTACAAGAGGCCATCGAGAGGGAGCAGGAAGAAACGGACCATGAACGGGCTGGTGCCAGAAGCCAGGTTACCCGCACCCAGGGAGCTGGGTGGCCGGTGGGGCGGGATGAAGCGACTGCCCCATGCCCTACCACAGTCTCGACGGTGGAGACGCCCTCGATGGATTAGGTCGTACGAGACTTAGCTGAGATGGTCGCCTCCCTCAGCCAAGAGGTGGCAGCCTTGCAGAGAGGGTCAGAACAACCCCGGGCGGTGACCAACCCACTCCGGAGGGACCCAGATACTGACCGAAAATGCTGGCAGTGTGGACGGTTCGGCCACATCGCAAGAGACTGTGCGAAACGGGGAGCCCAGAACGTACAAAGGCATCCTTTAAACTAGTGATTCCTGTGGTAGAGGGGCGACCTGCAGGAAATGTTCAGTCACCGCCTCAACGTGATCCTACAATGATTTCTGGTTGCCCCCGTGGTGACAGTGATGTTCAATGGACAGCCGGCCAGATGTCTGGTGGACACTGGATCAGAAGTCACTACCATGGCCTATTCGTTCTATCAGCGTGGGCCGACCCCAACGCTAGACCCCTCCTGGGTGAGACTGAAAGCTGCCAACAACCTTCCTATTCCAGTAGTAGGGGTCACTTGGATGTCCATGAATGTATATGAGCCTCCCTAGGGTTGGAATCGTGGTGACTCGGAATGCCTCTTTCCCAGAGATCCCAGTAGTGTTGGGCATGAACGCCCTAAAGGAACTGGACTTAACACGCCTCCTTCGGGAGGCTTCAACACAAGCATCTGGGCAATCGGAACCACAGCTGCAGAATCTGATCAAAGCTTGTCGGGCAGTTCAGACGCAGAGCCATAAACATATTGAGAAAGTGGGGCTCATCCACCTCCCTGCCCGACATCGGGTTATTATACCCCCACGCCAGGAGTTGGTGTGCCCCCTTACCGTGGTGGCTAGAAGACCTGTCAGGGGGGCCACTGTGATGGTAGAACCACAACGCAATCTGGAAACCAAAGGTGAATGGCTGGTAGCCAGAACTTTGTCTGTTGTCCGTCAGGGACAGGTGTTGGTGCAACTGGTTAACTTGGGGTCCACCCCTATTCAAGTGCCCACGGACGTGACCATTGTCGAGTTATATACAGTACCCAAAAGCTGCATTACTGACCCTTGCCCTGGGGTGGAGGCCGCCTGCGCTGCTCTGCAAACAGCTCTACCTGATTCAGCAGAAGCCCATCTTCCGAAATTGTTAGCACAACTGGCACCTCCGGTGCCGGAAATGATTCTTGACCAACGTAACAAGCTCCAGCAATTAGTTCACAGACATATGATGGCATTCTCTCAAGGCCCTGAGGACTACGGTTGTACTAATGCTTTGGATCATTCCATCCACACTGGAGACACAGCTCCTGTTCGGGAAAGATATCGCAATATACCCCCCGCTCTTTGTCAAGAGGTCAAAGACTTGTTACGCGGTATGCTGAAAGGGGGGGTGATTCGAGAGAGTTGTAGCCCCTGGGCTGCGCCCATAGTCCTGGTGCGAAAAAAAGATGGCAGCTTACGTTTTTGTGTGGACTATCACAGATTGAATGCCTGTACCCATCGGGATGCTTACCCACTACCCCGGGTCGAAGAATCCCTAATGGCCTTGGGGCAGGCACAGTACTTCTCCACGTTCTACTTGGCCAGTGGATATTGGCAGGTCCCCGTAAAAGAGGAAGATCGTGAAAAAACAGCCTTTATCACCCCTCTGGGACTATTTGAGTTTAATCGGATGCCCTTTGGCCTGACCAATGCCCCCAGTACGTTTCAACGGTTGATGGAACGTTGCTTGGGAGACTTGAACTTTGAATCTGTCCTGATTTATTTAGATGACATTATCATCTTCTCCAGAACATTCGAGGACCATTTGCTACATCTGGATCAAGTCCTCCAGCGGTTGACCCAGTATGGCCTTCGGCTCAAACCAGAAAAATGTCATCTCATGAGAAACAAAATCCAGTATTTGGGGCATGTGGTCGAGGCAAAAGGGGTGTCCCCCGATCCAGATAAAATTCAGGCTGTACAGGCGTGGACAAGCCCTAAAACGGTAACAGAGCTACGCTCCTTTTTGGGACTTGCGGGTTACTACCGTAGATTCATTCCGAACTTTGCTACTATTGCAGCCCCCTTGACCCAGTTGCTGTGCGGTCAGCCTGCTCATCGCAAGGGTAAATCTTCTCCCAGTATCATTGACAGTTGGGGGGCAGCACAGAGTGAGGCATTGGAGGCTCTCAAGGCGCAGCTGACTTTTGCACCCATATTGGCCTACGCGGACTACCGTAAACCCTTCCGGGTGTACACCGATGCCAGCCTTCAAGGATTGGGGGCTGTGCTTGCTCAGGAGCAAGATGGAACTGAGAGGGTCATCGCTTATGCAAGTCGGAGCTTGCGCCCTACCGAACGTAATCCAGTCAACTACAGCTCTTTTAAACTGGAGTTGTTAGCGGTAGTCTGGGCCGTCACCGAAAAGTTTGCTGAGTACTTGGTGAGTGGCCGGGTGGACATATATACTGACAACAATCCTCTCGCCTACCTGGAGACGGCGAAACTGGGCGCCTTGGAACAACGCTGGGTGGCACGATTGGCCCGGTTCAGCTATACCATTCACTACAAACCAGGGCGCTCCAATGGTAATGCTGATGCCCTCTCTCGATTTCCCTTTGACCGGCCTCAGGATGATCTAGATCAACAACTCGAGGGGGAGGAGGTCGTTCCCTCTGGGGTCAACACGCAGGAGCAACTGGCTTCAACAACTCTGCAAAGTAATGAGGGCCTACCAGGAGGGTCAGAAATTCACACTCCTCGAGAATGGTTGCAACTGCAGCGGAACGATCCTGACCTGGATCAGCTCATTAGATACTGGGACAGGAATCAGAAGCCAGATTCCAGGGAGCGAAGAAAGCTCTCACCGACGTTGTGCCAGCTGCTAAAACAGTGGGATCGGCTGGAAAGATATAATGGACTCTTATACCGACAAGCACGGGTGCCTGGAGAGTCGCAAGTTATTCATCAGCTGGTTATCCCTCAATCGGAGGCCTTGGAGGTTTGTCGAATATTTCACCGGATTGGAGGACACTTCTGTGCGGAACGGACAGAGGCCCTTATTCGTAAGTACATATTTTGTCCGGGACTGTCTAAGTGGGTGCAAAGGGCATGTCAGGAGTGTCAGAGTTGTGCCATCCACAAGGGCAGAACAGAGCAAACTACCCCTCTGGTGGTGAGGACGGGAGAACCCTTTGAATTGCTGACCATGGACTTCCTGACAGTGGCTGACACATCGTCAGGGTATCGCTATGCCTTGGTATTTGTGGACCACTTCTCTAAGTTTGCCATCGTAGTGCCAACTAAAGATCAGACAGCCACCACTACGGCTAAACTGTTCTGGACCTATGTAGTCCAGCCCTATGGGTGCCCCAAAAGGATTCTGTTGGACCAAGGGCCGAACTTTGAGTCTAAGGTGTTTTCTGAACTGTGTCGTCTTAGTGGTATTGGGAAGTCGCATACTACTCCTTACCACCCCCAAGGAAATGGGGCCTGTGAACGTTTTAATCGCACCTTGTTGGGATTAATTCGCACCTTAAAGCAGGAACATCGAGAACGTTGGCCGCAGTATGTGATATCATTTGGGCTTACAATCAGACTGTGCATAGAGCCACTGGTTATACTCCTCATTTTCTGATGTTTGGGCGTTATGGCCGGTTACCGGTGGATTTACTCCTAGAAACCCCAGAGCCTATTATGTCAAGGACCCCGGACGAGTGGGTCCAAGATCACTGGCACCGGCTGGATCAAGCCAAACAAATAGTGCTGGGAAAGCACCAGGATTTAGCCCTATGCCTATATAAGTCGACGCGGTCCGCTCAGATGCCATTTCAGCAGCAGAGCTCGTCGTGTCAACATCGAATGGAAGAGAAGAAGGAAGAAGACAGCGGAGAGAAGCCCTGCCCCCCGGAGGAGACAGAGAAGAAAGCCCTGGGCTCCGCGGAGGAGACAGGCAGAAGAGGGAACAGAGAAGAAAGCCCTGGGCTCCGCAGAGGAGACAGGCAGAAGAGGCAACAGAGAACACAGCGGAGAGAAGCCCACCCCCCGGCAGAAAACGACGAAGCCCGGATGCCCCCCCCGGATCAAAAAGAGCTTAAAAAGGGGGGGGGGCCTGGCAGAAGACCCCTCGACATTTCCCCCCAGGTGAATGGGTAGGGGTACGATGTACCCCATACTCATTCACATAGGGTGGGGGGCCCGCACCCCCATTCCTGTCCGGCCAGACTGCGTGCTTGGATAAGGGTTTGGTCTGGATCTTGGGGGAACCCCACGCTGTTTTTTTCAGCGTAGGTTAACCCCTTATGATACAGACCAAGCCGAAGGGCCTGATGTGCCACTGCAGGGGAACCCACGCCGTTTTTTTAATTAAAATTTGGTGTGGAGTTCCCCTTTAGCGTCCCCTCTCGCCCCTGGTCCCAGAGCAATAATCGGGAGTTGTGTGTGTAAACACACAGCTCCCGGTCCTGTCAGGGGGACAAATGCATGATCGTCATAGTGATCTGTCATTTCCCCTAGTCCCACCCCCCCTTCAGTTAGAACACACACAGGGAACATAATTAACCCCTTGCTCGCCCGCTAGTGTTAACCCCTTCCCTGCCAGTGGCATTTTTATAGTAATCAATGCATTTTTATAGCACTCCTCGCTACAAAAATGCCAATGGTCCCAAAAATGTGTCCGATGTGTCCGCCATAATGTCGCAGTACCGATAAAATCCGCTGATCACCGCCATTACTAGTAAAAAAAAATAATAAAAATGCATTAAAATTAACCCCTTTTTTGTAGACGCTATAACTTTTGCGCATTTTGCAATTTTTTTTATAACCAAAAATATGTAGAAAAATAGGTATCGGCCTAAACTGAGGGAAAAAATGTTTTTTTTATAGATTTTTGGGGGATATTTATTATAGCAAAAAGTAAAAAATATTCTTTTTTTTTTTTTAAATTGTCGCTCTATTTTTGTTTATAGCGCAAACAATTAAAAGGTGATCAAATACCACCAAAAGAAAGCTCTATTTGTGGTAAAAAAAGGACGTCAATTTTGTTTGGGAGCCACGTCGCACGACCGCGCAATTGTCAGTTAAAACGACACAGTGCCGAATCGCAAAAAGTGGCCCGGTCATTGACCAGCAAGTGGTTACAAAATAACAAAACAGTAAAGTAAGCCCAATTTATTGTGATAATGTGAAAGATGTTACACCGAGTAAATAGATACCTAACTTGTCACGCTTTAATATTGCACACACTCATGGAATGGCGCCAAACTTCAGGACTTTAAAATCTCCATAGGCAACGCTTGTTTTTTTTAACAGGTTACCAGTTTAGAGTTACAGATGAGGTCTAGTGCTAAAAGTATTGCTCTCGCTCTAACGCACGCATTAATACCTCACATGTGTTGTTTGAACAGCGTTTACATATGTGGGCGGGACTTGCATACTTACTTCTGAGTGTGAGCTACTAGGGACAGGGGCTTTTTTAATTACTATTATTATTATTATTATTTTTTTACGTAATAATTCAATAAGACCTCACATCTTGTCCTTCAGGCTGGAAAGCATGCGATCGGGAAAAAAAATAAACACAGATCTCATGCTTTCAGCCACAATTGCAGCTTAGTTTGTTTCTGCCTCTGCATTTCTTGTGAACTGAGCATGCCCAGGGACTTAGAATTTTTGATGTTGCTTTTTGTGTCTCATAGAGCGTGTTTTTTGGGTTAGTAATTTAAGGAGATAGTTAACAGGTGTACCCACTTACAAGCCTACCCAATGTAGAGACTGAACTTTATCCATGTGTTTTCAATTGCATCATTATTAGCACACACAAGCCTATGTTATATAAAGCACATAGAGCATTTGTCAGCTGCCCTGAAAGAGGGCAGGTTGTGTGTGTGGGGCCGGCTAGCAAGAATGTCTTTGCCAAAAGATATGTTTTTGATCAAGGTTTTTTTTGGTCAATGTATGTTTTTTTTTGTACGGTGTTCACTCACTTTGATGTGTCTGTGCTGCATTATTTTGCTGAATATTTCTCAAGATGTTGTGACTAATATTTCAATCCTGTGTATGTGGCTCTATTGTGTTATTTCCAAAGCATAAACCATATGCTGTTTACTGTCTCAAATGAACCTGTTTATTTTTATTTTTTATATTTATTTTTGTTTATTGTTTTTTTTTTTTGCTTTCCTTGTTTTGTTGACCAATAAAATGACTTTCAAATTTTGAAGTTTGTTTTTTGTTACTTTTTCATGCTACAGATTTTGACAGCTAGAGCTGAATTCGGGCTGATTGGTTACAACAATCAGTTGTGATTTTTGTCTGGAAGCTCTTTTGCTGGTGTGTATGCATGAAATCTTTGCTGTCATGTTTATTCAACAGGAAAGGAAATACAGCGCGGTAAGTATTTTCTTTTTTACTGCAGTGGGCCTCAGCCAAGTACCCCTGACAGGACATGTTTTGTGGATTTATCTGTCCAATTGCTGTCCAGACTGTCTTTTAAAGCACATGTGCAAGATGAAGGAAAACCTGCAAACATGGCCTGTTGGGGGGGGGGGGGGGGTATTGGCGGACAGGCTTGAAGTGCTGATTTTCAGCACTGTGCTTAAATATAGCGCAAGGCAATCCTATTCTAATTCACCCTATCAGGGGTGCAGACATCCCCAAAAAAGGAGCAGATGATACTTATTTGCAAATGAAGAAAATTGTTTATTTAACATTGGGTGGTGTTTGTGGGGGGCCCTAACACACATTCATACATATTAGCAACGCTGTATCCTGGCCTATTGGCATGGTTATATTTTCTTAGTCCTCTCAATAAAATTATCTGAAATTTGTGCTTAAAGTAGAACTATAATTAACACTTTTTTTCTTTAATTTTGGATGGAGGAAGGGAGGGTTATAGCCCCTGTCAGTTTATTTTGTACCATCCCTGTCCAATTTTGGAGATTTGCCTTCACTTCCTGCCCCATAGCCAAACAGGAAGTGAGAGAAAAACTATGCAAATTAAGGGAATCCAGTGCCCCCCTCCCCCCCAGAACTAGTGTGTGTGTGTACCCCCCCCTGAAAATTTCTGGGCGGGTCCTAAAAAAACAGGGTGTGGCCTTGACAGGAAGGGTGGGTCATTTTTCTATTAGGAGGTGCAGAAGTTTAGTCAGGCCTAGGGCAGCACAAAACCTAAATATACTACTGCATATTAGGGCTTATTTAGACAGGATCCGATTTACAGTATGTTTTTAGATTGTGGGAGCAAACCCACGCAGGCACAGGGAGAACATGCAAACTCCAGGCAGATGGTGTCACGGGCGGAATTCGAACCAGCGACCCTTTTTGCTGCTAGGTGAAAGTACTATCCACTACACCACTGTGCTGAACGAACATGATCGCGGCTGAAAGGATGAGATCAGTGTTTTTTTTCCGATCTCATGCTTTCCAGCCTGGAGGAGAGATGTGGGGTCTTATTGACCCCGCCTCTCTCCATAAAGAGGACCTGTCACACACTAGTCCTATTACAAGGGATGTTTACATTCCTTGAAATAGGAATAAAAGTGATCCAAAAATAAAAAGGCACAAACAAATGCAAAAATAAAAATATTTGTAAAAAAAGAAAAAAAAATTAAAATGCCCCCGTCCCTAGTAGCTCGCACTCAGAAGCAAACACGCATGTAAGTCCCGCCCACATATGTAAACACCGTTCAAACCACACATGTGAGGTATTGACGCGTGCGTTAGAGCGAGAGCAATAATTTTAGCATGAGACCTCCTCTAACTCTGAACTGGTAACCTATAAAAAAAATTCAAGCGTCGCCTATGGAGATTTTTAAGTCCCGAAGTTTGGCGCCATTCCATGAGTGTGCGCAATATTAAAGCGTAACAAGTTAGGTATCTATTTACTCGGTGTAACATCATCTTTCACATTATCCCTAAAAATTGGGCTAACTGTACTGCTTTGTTATTTTTTAATTCATGAAACTGTTTGTTTTTTTGGCCCAAAAAAAAGGCGTTTGAAAAATTATTGCGCAAATACCGTTGGAAATAAAATAAAAAATTACTGCCACTTTATTCCCTAGGGTGTCTGCTAAAAAAAATATATATAATGTTTGGCGGTCCTGAGTAATTTCCCAGCAACAAAATATAATTTTTACATGAAGGAGAGAAGTGCCAGATTAGGCGCAGTATGGAAGTGGTTAAAGTGAAACAATAAAAGTGAAATATTCCTTTAAATTTCATACAGGGGGGGAGGGGGGGGGGTATAACATGCCTGTAAAGTGCATGTTTCCCGTGCTTAGAACTGTCCCTGTACAAGATGTAATTTCTGAAGTGAAAAAAAAAATTAGTATTTTTGTACCGTAAAATCCTTTTCTCTGACGTTCATGGATGGACACAGCTCCTTAAATCTTGACAAGTGGGTTATGTTCCCTGTTTACAGGAGAGGACTAGGCAGAAACATGTTAAATAATTAAATACATGTTACATTAACAGAGTTGAACAGCCCCGCCCCGGTGGGCGGTCCCTCCAGACATAACCCTCCTCACTGTAGCATGCAGCCTCAGCTCGTAACAAGCAGTACAAACCTAAAAAGGAGGGGTGAGAGCTGTGTCCGTCCATGGACGTCAGAGAAAAGGATTTTACGGTAAGTACAAAAAATCCTATATTCTCGTATCGTCCATGGACGGACACAGCTCCTTAAATCTTGACAAGTGGGACGTCCCCAAGCAGTGTCAAAAAACGAGGGGTGGGAAATATATCAGTAAAACCAATTTTAACTTCACCCCAAAACAAGCAGAGCTCCTCAACGGAGGAGGTGCAACTTTAAACAGCCGCCGGCAAAAACTAGCGGCTGAAAAAAACATCATAAGATGCACTCACAGCAACCATGTAAATTCTGGAAAAAGCGTGAACGGACAAGCAAGTCGCCGCCTCGCACACCTGTGAGACTGACGCATGATGTCGGGAAAAAAAAACAGGAAGCACCAATTGCCCTGGTCGAAAGTGCCGTGACTGGAAAGGGGGGTCCGCCCCTTAGGAGCATAGGTCTGTATGACTGCCTGCCTGATCCACCGAGAAATAGTGGTCGACGAGACCGCCAGGCCCTTTTGTGGACCAGACACCGACACAAAAGAGAGTCAGAAGCTCCGAAACTGAGCCATAGTAGGCCGGTATACCCGCAAAGCACATACCACGCCTAAAGTATGAAAGGCCGAAACCTCCTTCGGAAGAAGGGAAGGTCGCGGGGGCACCATCACCTAATCCTTTTGGAGGATTAAGCATAGCGGCTTGCAAGACAAGACCGCCAACTCAGAAACCCCTCTAACAGAGTTAAAGGCCACTAAAGGGGCCACCTTCTGAGATAGTGTCAAGAGAAAATCTCTCTGTTTCCAAAGGAAGGTTCCTGAAGAACCGAGAGCACCAGAGTCAAAACTCATAGGGGAAGAGATGGGCCAAGAGGGGAAAGTATATGACAAACCCCCTGCACACAAAAAAGGGGACCCACCAGTGAACGTGCTGCAAAAAGGCCACTGAAAGAACACAGCCAAGGCTGAAATCTGCCCCCAAACGGTGCTTTAAGCAATTTTTGGATCCACTCCAAGCTTTAAAAAACAGCACAACCCTGGACACAGAGTACGTCCGTGGACGTCACTCCATCCCTTCTCACCAAGAGAGGTGCGATGGTAGATCCTCCGGAAGAAGACTACGGTGCCCTCAGCATTGTTGACATGACCGAGTCAGACAGACCCCGGTCACCTAAAGTCTGGCTTCCAATAACCATGTTAAGCAAGTCAGTGACTGTACAACAGGAGGAAGTATGGGACCTTGAGACAGAGGAACCTCCTGCCCTGGCAACCGCCAGGGTACCTCCGCTACCAGGCGCCTGATATCGGCGTACCAAGGACACAGAGGTCAATCTGGAGCGATTAGAATCATCGGGATCTCCTCAGCCTCCACTCTGTGGAGCAGCCGAGGGAGCAACTACCATGGAGGAACGGTACCAGATCACTAGACCTGACCACTAACTGAGACCCTTGCGGCGGAGACGAGCGGCCAGGAGATCCATGCCCTGTGAGGCTCACTTCTTGCAAGGGAGCGAAACACCCCAAGCACAAAGACTAGTCGCCCTGGTCCAGCATATGGCGACTCCAGTAGTCCGCCTGATGGTAGACAACGCCACGGCCGTGGTGTTGTCCGGCTGAAACCAGATCGGTCGACCACGAGGAGAAACATAGCCTGATCGCCTAAAATAGTAGGACAATGAACACTAGCCAGGCCCGACCCTGGGTAGCTACCGAGACCAGACACATTCAGGGAGGTGTGGCCATAGGTCCACGCAAGTCCAGCGACTCAGGGCTGACTGGACCCCCCAGTTTTGTGAACCCCCCAGGTTCACAACCCGTGAGCTGGCATCCGTCGTAAACACCGACCACTGGAAGGAAGAAACAACTTCCCGGACCGAAGAGTCGGGGATCTCTGTCACCAACTCAGAGAGACTGACTAGGTGGCGCACCGGAATCTGATGATTTCAGAGACAAGAGATTTTTACCACCTGGACAGTATTTCCCCTGGAAAACCAGGGTGTGGAACTGGGCATACAGTATTGCCTTGAAGGAGGCTACCCACAGGCCCCGAACCAGCAGGCGCCCGGAGAGAAGACCGATTGCATGATGCCAATACCTTCACCGCAGACTGAAGAGTCTGAAATTTCTCCAGGGGAAGGAGGACCTTTGCCACCGAGGAGTCTGGATCAACACTAGATACTCCAACGCTGAGTCGGAACCTAGCATGCCCAGGATTTGAACCCTGGGTCACACACATGGAGGGCAGGCTTGCTGCCACTGAGCTACACCTTCTGGCCTAAATGTTTAACACCCACCCAAATCTTCGGAGGGTCTGAATGGGAATAACCCATCCACTAGGTCGGAGACAGAAGCTGCTCTCAGAAGAAAGTCGTCCAAGTAGCCAATGAGGCAAAGCCTTGCTGTCCCAACAAAGTTAGGATAAGTACAAGCTCCTAGATAAAAACCCATGGTGCTGACGCCAGATCAAAAGGGAGGGCCACAGGGCCACGTGTCCCCTCTCTCATCACGAAGCACAGAAAAAAACACTGTGACATGCGCAAAACGGGACATGCATGTATGCGTCCCTGATGACCGAGGACGTCAGGGCATCCCCTGGATGGAGCACAGCTACCACCGAACAAATAGATTCCATGCGGAACTACCAGACGTTCACAAAGGTATTTAGGGCCTGAGGCCCATAGAAAACCCCAAAACTCTCGCCCTGCAGGAAAGGTAAAATTACCCCGCAGCTTAGCAAATCCCACACTGCCCAAGGCAGACCGACGGGCCGGGAGAGGAAGACACAAGGAAAGAACTTTGTTCTGTGGATAGGAGAAAACCCTATCTAGTACTCCGAAGAGACCACTTTGCAGACCCACTGGTCGGAGAGCAGGGAGGTTTCACCGAATTGTGAACCCGCAAGCCGCCCCTCCCACCTAGAGACAGGGAGGGAAGGCTACATACATTGGCAGGATTTGGGTGTCGGTGTGATCGGCTAACGCACCCAGGGACGGATTAGTCCCCCAGCTGGGCCCTTGACGGCCTGGGAGGGTTGCCCCTAAACAATAAACACACATAGTCTTTATGTATATTATGTAGGTGTATGCACACATGCCTTTGGAGGAAACCAGAGTACCCGGAGGAAACCCACGCAGACACAGGGAGCGACAATGCACCTCCAGGCAGAGTGGCGTCAGTGTCCGAATTCGAACCAATGACTCTCTTGCTGCCAAGTAATGGAGTTAGGCACTACACCACCGTGTGCATAAAACCATTCTGAAACCGAAGCCCTGGATAACAAGGGCGCAGCATACAATGAAGCATCACAGACCTATATGAGGCCGTGGACCAGCTGGTCCGCTAGCCTAATACCTCAGGAGAGAGTCGGTGCTCCTCCACTGTCTGGTGCAAAATGCTCACTCCATGAGTTGTATACAGCACTAGGGGTCAGGACTACTCCAAGATGGCCACCGAGCGTTCAGAACAGGAAAATAGCCGGCGCAATGTAAGCTGCGCCATATCACGGCTATGACAAAATAGCCGCCAATGGGAGTTTTCAATGAAATTGAAAAACCTCCCAAAAAATGGTGCCAGCGCCGACTGAGACTCCAGAGTAGTGGCCACAATAGGCCGCAAGCCAGAACTTAGCATGGTAAACATGGAACGGGTCAGTACTTCTATCAGTCAGATCCATAAAAGCGGGGGTTCCCGCACGGCAGTGAGGGACTACAAAAGCCCTCAGTGGCTTTTCTCATTCCGCATCTCAGAAATTATCAAAGAAGGGCACAGAAGGAAAAAACCTACACAGCAGTCTGATTTGTGTGATCCAAAAAAGACTGAGCCCTCGGCGGAAACCCAGCTGCACTATGCAGCTTAGGAGAGTCCCTTGCAGCAGTAAAAAACGCACCCATAAATGCCTTATTCTACTTTTTTTTTTTTACTAGGTACCTGGTCCATGGCTTTATAACAGAGCATTCCCCAGGGGATAACGGGGGAAGGGGGCACTCTTTTACCGCCCTGCCCGCAGTCCACCCCCACCCTGGCACAAACGTGTCCAGGACTAACAATAAAAACTCTGTGGGAATCCCAGGTGCTAACACCTACTGTCACCACCAGCATGTTGGGAAGGACCCAGATACTGACTCCAAATATTAATTAATTTTTACATAGTGTGTATTATAATATGCACACCTGTCCTTACAAATAGACAAAAGCTCCTAGAGCCCTATTCAGGGCCTCTCACCCACTTGCTGCGCTGACCAGGGTGAACCAGGGGATTCACCTCAGGAGGAGACTGCCCAGCGCTGCCGTCCGCTCTCAGCACACAGCGTGAGAGGAAAAGAAAGGGACCTGTGTTTAAACAGGAAAAGCATCCTAGGGCTTTTTAATTTAAGGATAAGACACGGGCTACAGCATAAAAAGCAAAACCTTTAGGCCCCATGCACATGAGAAGCAAATGCAAACACATGTAAACTCAAGTTTTCAAAGGCAAAAACCGGCGTTTAAAACGCCCATTTTTGCCACGAATTTTGCAGCGTTTTGCCATGTTTAGCTGTGTTTTACCGCGTTTGTGGCTATCAGCGTTCATAACAAAGACATTATAGACCCTCCCAAAGCTTTGAAACGCAAAAACGTTTGCGTCTGAACCCAAAATTTTGCGTCTGAAAAAACAAGCCTAAACCCAACTGCTTTAAAACACAAAAAAACGTGAATGTGTGCATGGACACATAGGATAACATTAAATGTGTGCAGGGGCAGTTGAAAAAAATGCCCAAATGCCTCTGAACTCGAGTTTACCAGCCTCTCGTGTGTATGGGACCTTACAGGTGTCACCAATCAGTCAGAGTCCAACTACTCGCTGAAGTATAATCATAAACATCTGTGCTCATCACATGGCTTTTTACCTCACAGGAAAGCCCAATACAAAAAAGAAAAACACACAGGCCAGATAACACAGTCCCCTCAGGAAGGCCCCCTCCCCCTGACAGCGGCAATGTTAGCAATGCAGCAAGGGAAAAAGGAGCAGGGAAGGGAGGGGACCCCCGAACCCCAGGAATGCCCAGCCGCCCAATCGAGGACTCGCTGACGCATTCCTGACAGAACTACAACCGAAATGGAGGTAGGTGACGGACCGGGCTACTGTGAGTGAGACAACACTACAGCCCAGTCATATGTGGACCTCAGAGCAAAGCTCACCGGCCACCCCAGGAGTCATGGGGTATGGCGTGGCAGACCCAGCCTCTTTGCAAAGGTGTGCCCATGCTTGCTGGTCGGACTGAGTAGACTACAAGGATCTATATTATCCAGCCTGTCTGGATTCCCTTAATTTGCATAGTTTTCCTCTCTCTTCACATGAGCGTCACACGGCGGGAACTTCAATTGGAAGCTCGTCCGCATCTTGCACAGCTTCTTCTTCTCTGGACGGTGCGCTTGAAATTGAATTCCCTGTCGTGTGTAGCTCATGTGACCCCGCCCCCCTCTGACGCACATGACTTTTTTATGAGTTTACCTGTTGCATCAGAGGGTGGTAGGGTCCCAGGAGCGGAACATGGCGGGGAATTCAATTTCAAGCGCAGCGTCCAGAAGAACAAGAAGATGCGGGACGAGAAGGCCGACGGAAGGAGAAGAAGATGGGAGAAGACGCCGGGCAAGATTCGGACGAGAAGTCCCAAGAAAGAAGCAGAGGAAGAAACTCGAATGAAAGAAGAAAAGAAGAAGCGCGGAAAGATATTAATAAAGGAATTGTCAAAAACCGGCTACTGTAATGTTTCATTGTACCCCATTACCATTTCACACAGGGGGGGGCAGGATCTGGGGGTCCCCTTTGTTAAAGGGGTCTTCCAGATTTCGATAAGCCCCCCGCCTGCAGACCCCCACAACCACCGGCCAGGGTTTTGGGGATGAGGCCCTTGTCCCCATCAACATAGGGACATCCTCCCCATGTTGAGGGAATGTGGCCTGGTACGGTTCAGGAGAGGGGGGGCCGCACTCTGTCCCCCCTCTTTTCTGCGGCCGGCCAGGTTAACATGCTCGGATAAGGGTCTGGTGTGGATTTTTGGGGGGACTCCACGCCTTTTTTTTTTAATTTGGGGTTCCCCTTAATATCCATACCAGACCTGAAGGGCCTGGTAATTGAATTTGGGGGGACCCCCACGCAATTTTTTTTTTTATGAATGAATCCTCTCAGAATTGCCGGGAGCCGACAATTCATTATTGCCGCGAGTGAATTTTAAATGTCTTTTTTTTTCAGAATGTCATTTTGTGCAGAGACAGTTCTAAGTGCGGGAAACATGCGCTATTTCACATGCTGACTTTACACCCCCCCAGGTATGAAATTTAAAGGACTATTTCACTTTTATTGTTTCACTTGAAGCATTATTAAATTCACTGCTCCCGAAAAAACGGCCGTTTTAAAAAATAAAAAAAGCATTGATACATTTCCCTGGGGCAGGACTCAGGTCCCCAAACACTTTTTAGGACAAAACTTGCATATTAATATTTAAAATGAACACTTGAATGCCGGTTCATGCGCCTAATTAAGGCTTCATCCAGCGCACTAATTAAGCCATGACCCGGCGCAGCGCAGTGATAATAGTAAATCAGCCCCTGTATGTGTTTACACTGCAAATACAGTATTACTGTATATATTTTTAAGTTATGACTGTATAATCGGTTGCATAAAGTAACAAGAACAATTTCAGTACCTTAAAGTAATGCTCTTGCACTTTATTTCTATGCTAAGCTATTTAGTCAAAATAACGAAAATGCTACAGGTAGAATCACCCATATTCAGAGATAATTTATGTATTCCTTTATAAAGAAAAATGCAAAAAACACAAGACAAAATATTAAAGCGGGGGTTCACCCTAAATTTTTTTTATTTTTTTTCTAACATGCCATCTAGCATACTAGCGCGAGCTACAGTATGCCTTTATTTTATTTTTTTGCGCCATACGCACTGTTTAATCCCGTAGTTAAAGCAGTTCCCGTAGTTCACCCGTACAATATACTTTTTCCCCGTTTTGTCTAGGGGAATCGGCTAGTTGTTTTAAAATATGAGCTGTACTTACGGTTTACGAGATGCATCCTCTCCGTCGCTTCCGGGTATGGGCTGCGGGACTGGGCGTTCCTATTTTGATTGACAGTCTTCCGAGAGGCTTCCGATGGTCGCATCCATCGCGTCACGATTTTCCGAAAGAAGCCGAACGTCGGTGCGCAGGAGCAGTATAGAGCCGCACCGACGTTCGGCTTCTTTCGGCTACTAGTGACGCGATGGATGCGACCGTCGGAAGCCTCTCGGAAGACTGTCAATCAAGAAGGAACGCCCGCTCCCAAAGACCCATACCCGGAAGCGACGGAGAGGATGCATCTCATAAACTGTAAGTACAGCTCATATTTTAAAACAACTAGCCGATTCCCCTAGACAAAACAAGCATTAATCTAGGGGGATTGTTTAAAAAAATAGATTAATGGGTGAACTCCCGCTTTAAGTTTCAGTCTAGTAGGCGTTCCAATGCAGAGGAGAACATGATTGACGGCTGGCTATGGCGCGTCACGCTTCACGGAAATAGCCGAAATAGGACTTGGCTCTTCACGGCGCCTGCGCAGTCAGCTCCTAGTCTGTGCGCAGGCGCCGTAAAGCGCCGTGAAGAGCCGAGTCCTACTCGGGAAGCGTGACGTGCCATAGCTGGCCGTCAATCATTGTCCCCTCTGCATAGGAACGCCCATTCCCCGCTGGGAGTCTGAAACGTATCTCCGGGATTTAACAGTGAGTAAGGCGCAAAATAAATAAATAAAGGCATACTGTAGCTCACGCTACTATGCTAGATTTCATGGTAGAAACTTGCATTTTAGGGTGAACCACCGCTTTAAATGAATGAAGTGTTTATATAAATAGAAGTTTTGTGCCACTTCTATTACAACTGTCCAAGCTAGGGGTATCTATGGCTAATAAAAGGATCATCAATTTCAATTTAGTCGAACTTTGGACATTGGAGTTTGATTTACTAAAGGCAAATACACTGTGCACTACAAGTGCACTGCAAATGAACTTGGAAGTGCATTCGCTGTAGCTATAGAGGGGCACATGCAAGGGAAAAAAACAGCATTTTTGCTTGCACATGTTTGGATGATAGAAATCAGCAGAGATTCCCCTCAGATCCACAATGACTGCACTTCCAAGTGCACTTGCTGTGTAGTGGATATGCCTTTAGTAAATTAACCCCAATGTCTGAAGTTGATAGATACCCCTTGCTTGGAGTAAATAAACCTCATTGTGTCTATTGGCACCAGTAGGAATCCATGCCCATCAGTTCTCAGGGTTTATATGTTCCCTTGACATAATGGCTGCGGTGGGAAAATGTCTGAACTTTTCTTTCCCATTTCATGGAAATGCACATTTGATTAATATATGTGTGGATTTGCATGTGCTGTTTGAAAATGAAAAAAAAAAGTGAGCTTATGTCTGCATTTCATATGCCTTATGTCCAAAGCTGTATCCTAGCCTAGGCCAACAAGGCCCAGGCCTAGGGCAGCACTTTGCAGGGGGGCAGCACGGAAAGAGTTCCCGCCGGCTTGTGCTACACTGTTAGTGTAACACAAGCTGCTTCTAATTTTGACTGTCCTATCATCCTGGACCACAAACCTTCCTCAATGTGCTATATGTTTTTTTGCTGCACCATTGGCATGGTTATATCTTCTTTTTTCCACAAAAAAGTTTTTATTAAGGAAAAGATAGTCATACATATATGCGTACAAAAATGCACAAGTACAAAAAACATGACAATACTTCTGGTAGTACAATTATGGCATAACATAAGCAAGGTAACACCGTTTATCACGGCATCAATGAGCACGTAAAGTAGAACCATGCAGTACTTAAAATAATAACACCAGGTAAATACCATAAGCCTATGGACAAACCATGGATAACCGACACTTGTGGTTCAAACAAGGGGCCTGGAGGAGGTGTTGGTCGGCTATATCGCCAGAGGGGCCAAGGGCCCTAGTTTAGAGAGCGGGAAGGAGAGAGCAAAGAAGAAGAAAAAAGGAAGAGAAAAAAAAAAAAGGGAAAAAAAGGGGAGTGGGGTGGGTCCAGGTCGTGAGAATCCTTCTGACAAGTAATTTATTGCTAGCAAGGGAAGAGGGACTTGTAAAAATCTGAGTTCCTGAAGTGTGACCAACAGGCCCACGTCGTTGTAAACTTCTGAATATGATCTTGGGCAATATAAATCAATTCCTCCATCTCCTCAATTTTGGACACCCTGGCCAGCCACTCTCTGATGGTTGGGATATCTGATGAACGCCAGTGGGTGGGGATGCAGAGTCTGGCCGTATTGACCATGTGCATGGCCAGCGATTTCTGGTAGGCGTGTCGGGAGAGGGATGTGTGGTGTAAAAGGTACTGAGCTGGGGTGTAGTCAAAGGTATAGGTGGTGACCGAGGAAATTATGGAGTGAACTTCTCTCCAGAATGGTTGGAGCAAAGGGCATTCCCACCAGATATGAATCATGGAGCCTATTGCATTTTGACACCTCCAACAGGTGTTCGGAACTGAGGGCGAGAACTTGTGTAAGCGAGCTGGGGTCCTATACCATTTTGTGATGATTTTATATCCATTTTCCTGGATAGCTACATTCATCGATCCTTTGTGAGCAAATGTATAGATGGATTCCCAGTCGTCTTCCGTAAGAGTCAGTTGTAGATCTGCTTCCCAGGAAGTATGTAGAGAATGTGTCAGGGAGGGGTCCTTGTCAGCTTGCAGAAGAGCATAAATATATGAGATTAGATGTCTCTGGGGCGTAGAGCGTGTGCATAGTGTTTCGAATGGCGTGAGACGTCTATTCCAAGGGTCGTTTGAGTTTGTGGAGGTAAGGAAGTGCGACAGCTGTCTGTATGACCAGAAGGGAAAGGCACCCGTACGAGAATCGGAGTTCAACTCATCGTAAGAACGCCGACGGCCTTTATGAAAGAAATGACAAGCCAGAACCTCCTCGTGTGGCCATTCCCTTTGCAGGAATGTTTTGGACTCTCCCGGTGGGAACTCAGGGTTCTCTCTCACAGGAGTCAGCGGACCTGGTTGTGAGGATAGGTTGAAGAGAGACATCACTTTCCTGAAGGCCAGAAGTGAGGGGAGAATGAGAGGGTGCTGTCTAATAGATAGGGGCCAGTATCTGGGCGTCAACCAAGGTAGTGTATGTGTCAAGAACTGTGAGAAGGAGTTTTCCAACATCACCCAGGGTTTCCTTTGTTTGTGAGTTTTCCAGTCGACTACTCTGGTTAGATGGCAAGCTAGGTAATATTTATATTACAATAATTGGTCAGGGAGCCCAATTCCACCCGACGTCTTAGCACAGGTCCGGCGCGAATATTTAATGCGTGGGGTTGAATTCTTACATATGAAGGCTGTGCAGGCCTTTTTGTAGGTCGCAAAAAAGGAGGGGGGTAAGTGGATTGGGATAGTTTGCATTATGTATAAAAGGCGAGGTAGGACAACCATTTTAACGAGCGCTGAACGTCCGAACCAAGATATGTTTAGTGCGGCCCACTCTTTCAGGTCTGATTGAATTTTAGTGAGGGAGGAAAGGAAATTTTTGCTATATAGATCTGTTAACTTCCTAGTGATTTGGATTCCCAAGTAGGTAATGGCCTCAGCTTTCCACTGGAAAGGGAAGGAGTCCTGACAGTGAGAGACGTCTTGGGGGGACAGTGTCACATTGAGCGCATGAGACTTTGTGTAATATATTTTAAGATTGGACAGTGTCCCGAAGTGATTAATGTCTTTCAGTAGGTTAGGTAAAGAGATTCGGGGGGCTTGCAAGGATAATAGTATGTCGTCGGCAAAGGCTGCGACTTTAAATTCTCTGCGTTCAAAAGGGATGCCCTTGATGTCAGTATTGTCACGTATTCTGTTCAATAGGGGTTCTAATGTTAGGACAAAGATCAAGGGGGACAACGGACAGCCCTGACGCGTGCCGTTGCTAATAGAGAAGGCGTCCGACAGGAGGCCGTTAGCCTTCACCTTGGCTGAGGGATTAGAATACAGAGCATCAATATGCGCAAACATGCGGGGAAGGAGGCCAATGCTCCTCAGTACATGTAATCCCAGGCCACCCTGTCGAATGCCTTCTCGGCATCAAGGGAGAGTAGGAACCCCTTGGTGCCCGACGAGGTGAGCCAGTGGTGTAGATTTAGGGTGCGGATGGTGTTGTCCCTGGCTTCCCTGCCAGGGACAAAACCTACTTGATCGGGTAGAACAAGGCCCGGAATCAGTGACAACAACCTGTTTGCTAGGATTTTGGAGTAGAGTTTAATATCCACATTAAGCAAGGATATTGGCCTGTAATTCGAAACTAGTAAAGGGTCCTTACCATCTTTCGGGATAACAGCTATATGGGCTTCTAACATTCTTCCTAATGACACGTGGGGATTTGCGAATGAGTTAAATGTCCGCAGCATCTGAGGGGCAAGGTCGTCTTGGAAGCATTTATAATAGGTTATATCTTCTTAGTCCTGTCCATAAAATTATCAGAAATGTGTGCTTAAAATAGAACCATAGGCAACACTTTTTTCTTTCATTTTGGATAGAGTAAGGGAGGGTTATAGCCCTTGTCAGTTTATTTTTTACAATCCCTGTCCCATTGCAGAGTTTTTCCTTCACATCCTGCCCTATTCTGTTCTCTATTCGCTTGCATGTGCCGAGTGTCCACCTCCGGACTTTCTGGATACTACCCATGGTCATCATTGGTTGCTATTTGGTACCATCTTCCATCATTTACCTTACATCGCATATACAGTGGAAACCCTCAGAGGTCTACCTTTCTATCTACCATACAAGCTGCTTTGGAACCGGGATACTGTTACCCTTTAAGCCTTTATGACCTACTAAGTATATGCTTTTTTAGGTCCACTCTCTCTGGTAAGCCTCCAATTTATACCTTGGTGGTGGATCTACTAGCAATTCTCACCTCTACTTTCCACAACATGTCACTTCTGTTTTGGATCTCTTTGGATTTTGAACTTTACTAAGATTGCAATTATATACCATTTATTATGGACTTTTGAGCACCTTGGTGTTATCACTTTATGATTATAAGATTTATTTTTTATAGTCTCTTTTGTTTTGACACATATATTTAGCGCTACACTTTCTGTTTTCCACATCCTGCCCTATAGCCAAACAGGAAGTGAGAGGAAAACTATGCAAATTAAGGGAATCCATTGCCCCCCCAAGGCCCTTAGAAAAGTGTCCTCACTCGAAAATTTCAGGGCGGGTCTTAAAAAGAAAGGGATGGGTCATATTATAAATTAGAGGGTTCACGAGTTTAGTCAGGCCTAGGGCAGCACAAAACCTAAATACACTACTGCTTATGTCTGTGGCTAGCTAAAAACACTATTTTAAATTCTGTTTTTGTTTCTGTGATTACTGCCACTGGTTTGGTTAAGTCATTTTATTTTTTTAGCAAAGGAAGCCTTCAGTTTTTACCTAGGTTTACAGTGAGCTTCACTTTTCCTCCATCAAGTTCTAGTCGCAGAGTGTCTGCCGACTCTTTAGAAGTGGTGGCCAAAAGAAGCCCATATGCTCGTTGAGACATGAAACGTAAGGAAACATCTTCTGCTTCTGTGTGGGCGACTCCAGGGAGCAGAACCTTAAGGTACATACTGCCATCATAGCTCAGAACTGCTGCTTCTGTAAAGGACAACACAATTGGAACAGAATAAATCAATAAAAGTAGTAACATAATAAATTAATGGGCAAAGTACTTTTTAAAACAAACTGTTATTTTATCGTTACATTGTTTATCATTTTTAGACACTAATGCCGCATACACACCATCACTTTATGTGATGAAAAAAAACGACACTTTCTGTGAAGTAAAAAATGACGTTTTTGAAACTTCAATTTTCAAAGACGAAGTTGCCTACACACCATCGTTTTTCTCACAATGTTCTTGCAAAGTGAGGTTACGTTCCACCACGTTTTACCATTGAAGCTTGCTTCATAAGTAGCTTCTGGGCATGCATGGATGAAAAAACGTCTTAGAAAACAACGTTTTTTGCTACACACGGTCAATTTCTGTGACGTAAAAAGTGCACTTTTGAAAAACGACACATAAAATTGAAGCATGCTTGAATTTTTTTTGGTCGTTTTTTACAAGACATAAAATGACGTTTTCCCCCACACACAGTCAATTAAAGTGACGTTTTTGAAAACGTCATTTTTTTCCATCACATAAAGTGATGGTGTGTACGCGGCATAACTATCATGCATGATATTTAATTATATTTTTAATACCATCTAATGATGATGCCGTGCTATAATGCTGGTGTTTCTCTTTCTGAAACTATCAAGGCAAATTCTTCTACATTTACCAGTAGGGATTTTAGTTGTGATAAAATAGGCACCTCTGGGTGCATTCTGCATCAGATAATCACATAAAAACCTATGAGGCGAGTAGTCATTGGTGGTTAACTTCTGTTCCACATACCTTCCTATTAGTGGGTCCAAAGAATATTTTCAATGCACACTTTCCTTAAAATAGCTGTATGGTCAGTGGGTCACTGGTTGAAGACCACAAATACCACAGAACATATATGGTGCCAGCCCACTTAGGACCTCAGTAAAAGCGTCCATGTTATATATTAAACTATTGCATTACAGTGATGTTTCAGGGCCTCGAAGGACCCCTTCTTCAGACATGTGCAGGGGTAGCGCTAGGGGGGTTCTTGGGTGTACTATAGCAACCTCAAAAATTGTGCTAACACCTCAGTCTCTGCTACCATATCTGTCATTGGGGGATGCTTTCGCCTTTAACGCTCTCCCCTGGCTGCAGTGTCCCTCTTCTGCCACACCACAGGATTGTGAGGCTGGCAGCCAATGGGAACACTATCTCTCAGTTGTGCAGCATCTCCCTGGGAAGTGGGCACACTGCACACTGTCTTTCCTCACGGCGTATGCTTCACTGGCTGTTCCCACTGCATACTGCCCAATGACTGTCCTCACCACATACTGCACACTGCCCACTGCATAGTGATCGCTGACCTTAGTAGTTGGGTCCTTCCTTCTACAACTTCTTGTAGTCAACTGTCTTGTAAAACTTGTGCTGGTAGTTGGGGCCCTGCTTATTCCAGGGGTCTGGGTTATTCATATTGTCCCAAAAAACTTCAGCACTGGCTGTTGTCACTGCATATACAGCTTACCGACTATTCTTACTGCATTCTGCTCACTGACTATCCTCAATACATACTGTGCACTGGCTGCCCCCACTGCATACTGTTCACTGAATATCCTCCCTGCATACTGCCCACTGGCTGTCCCCACTGTATACTGCTCACTGGCTGTGCTCACTGCATACTGCCCACTGACTGTCCCCACTGCATACTGCCCACTGACTGTCCCCACTTGCATACTGCCCACGGACTGTCCCCAAAATACATACTGCTTATCAATACATTTGGAAAGCACAACAATTAAATTGCCAAATGGTAAAATGTATAAATCAATTTTTTTTTGCCACTTGTCAGTCGATTGGTGTTGTGTACTATATGGAATGCCAATGTGGCATGTTCTACATTGGAAAAACCAAGAGGCCATTTTCCCACAGAATTAGGGACAGTGTCGGTCTGGTTAATGCCAAGAAATTTGAAAGCCCCATAAGCTGCCATATGGGGCTCTGTCACCAATTCGACAGCACTAAAATAATTTTTTTTTGCTTTGGAGCATATTCCTATCAATGAAAGGGGAGGGGATGTAGATAAGTTACTTCTACAACGAGAAACAAAATGGATTTTTAATTTGTCTGCTACTAAACATTCAGGGCTGAATGATTCTCTCAGTTTCAAACCATTTCTATGAGTTTGATTCTGTTTAATCGACAAGGAGTCTGTCAGTTGTCTATTTTTTCAATGATGGAAAAGGGGTTACTTGTGTGCTACTCTGTGTGAAAAGTAAGGCAATATAAAGCAAATGTATATAGCTGCTGAACTCCTAAAGTGTCATCAGCACCGGTGTAAGTATTACTATAAGCAAAATGGAGCAGCCCTATATATTATTATAGTAATAAAGATGAAATAAAATATTATATCTCCTCAAAAACAACTCATTAAAGTACAGTATATAAAAAATTATCAAAGTGCAAAATGCTTATATAACAATATATTCAATTGATTCAGTGCCCAAAAAATTGTTAATGATGAATAAAGTGCAAATGCAATAAAGTAAAATTCAAAAAAAGGATTCAGTTAATTCAGTACAAGAATACACAGTATATAAAAATAAACAAAAAAAAGTCTAAAAAAATGTGCAAAGAGTGCAGAAAAAAGTGTCCAGGTATAAAAAGATTTAAAACATGAACATCATCAGAATAGTGGACCCCTTTAATAATCCTTAACCAGTGTGCTCCAGCCATTCAACTTGAACCGAGACCACAATAGGTCTCACTGCACACTGACTGTTCTCACGCCATACTGCTTACTGACTGTCTATACTCCATGCTGCTTACTAACTGTCCTCACTGAATACTGCTTAATGACTTTCTTCACTACATACTTCTACATACTTCTCACCAGGGCTGGACTGGGACAAAAATTCGGCCCTGGACTTCATCCAGACCGGCCCACTTTAATTCAATAAAATGCTGCCCCCACCCCCCCGAAAAATCACGCCCACCAAAAGGACCCTACATCCATTATTGTATATCATGAGAGGGTGAGAGAGAGGGGAATGAGAGAGGGAGGGAGGGTTGAGGGAAAGGGGGTGAGTGTAAGAAAAAGAGAGTGAGTGTAAAAGAGAGGGGGTGAGTGTAGGACCCTGAGGCGTTTTTTAGGCACTTTTGGGTGCCTGTAAAGCGACTGAAAAACGCTTCCGCTGCAGTCCCAGAGTGAAAGCCTGAGTGCTTTCACACTGGGGCGCTGCCAGGGCGTTAAAAAAAGTCCTCCAAGCAGCATCTCTGTTTTAAAAAACAGCCCACTGAACCATCGGCCCACCGGGAAACTCCCTGTAGTCCCTATGGCCAGTCCATCCCTGCTTCTCACTGACTCACTGACTGTACAGTACATACAGCTCCTGGCGTGCTCTGCACTGCCACTAGGTACTGTGCATGGCCCTACTTTTTTAGGGAAAAGGGGGGTTAAAAAGGAAGGAAGGAAAGGGGGAGGGATGAAAAAAAGGCGTAAATAAAAAGGAGTAACCTAAAAAGTAGCACAAAGAAAATATTAACACAAAAAAATAAGTTAACAGGGTCACTTTTTCAACACTAATGCCGCGTACACAGGACCGTTTTTCACGATGTGAAAAATGAAATTTTTAATGTAATTAAAAACTATCGTGTGTTTTCGCAACGTTAAAAATGGGCATTAAAAATTTAGAACATGCTCTAAATCTTTTTAAAGAAGCATGCGAGTAGCCCCTAAGAAGGAGCCTATCATGAAGTTTTCCTGCCTCTATTACAAAGGTCTTACAAACATAATGTCAAAAAGGCAATAGAGGCAGGAAAACTTCGTGATAGGCTCCTTCTTAGGGGCTACTCTTCTGTAAAAAGATCATTTAAACAAGCAACAATGAGATCAAGAAATGATCTACTTTACAACAAAAAGCCACCAAAAGATAACAACATTTTGAGAATTATCACAAGATATAATCAACAACAACATCAAGTAAAACAAATTATTGAAAAATATTGGCATATGTTGACACTAGATCCAGCCCTGGGTCCCTTGGTTCCAGAAAAGCCACTCTTCACTTTTAGAAGAGCTTCATCCATTAGTGATAGAGTCGTTAGCAGTGAGTTCAAAAGTGTACCTATATATTGTAAATACAAGGGCACCTTCATGTGTGGAAAGTGCAATTACTGTAGATATATGCTTGTACAAAAGAACCCTGGGCCAGATCCACAAACAGCGGCGCAAATTAAGTTACTCAAATCGTATGTCATTTAAGTTACGGCGCCTTAATTTTTTGTCGTAAGTGCCGTATCCACAGCGCATTTACGGCCCAAATTGCGCAAGCGTAACATAAATCCCGAGGCGTAAGGCGGGTTATTGCAAGTGGGAAGGAAGAGGGCGTGCTCCATTGTAATGAGCCGTGACCCCATGCAAATGAAGGGCCGGCCGTACTGCGAATGTGCGCACGAATCAGCACCTCACTGGGCATGTGCAGAACTTGACTCGGCGCAATCAGTGAGATAGGAAAAAGGCCAAGCGTACTTAGTTTGATAATCGCCCTGTGTATAAATAGCCTCAGACAAACACACTTCCCTTGCAAAAGTACATCCCTGTGTTCCCCTTTCCTAGAGCAAGTTGCTTCTGCTCTGTCGTCTGTTGGTGTGTGTTGGTGAATTTTGTGTTAGTTAAAAGATTTGGAGGAGTAGTAGAGTGTAGTAGTTGTGTGTTTTTTCTGATTGTATTTTCTGTTTGTTTTTTCCGTGTTTGTTTTTTACTGATTGTTTTTTTTCTGAGTTTTTTTTCTGTTTGTTTTTTGGGAGTTTGTTTTTGAATTTGTAGCAGCTGTCTGCTTGTGTGGTTTGATTTTTGTGTTTGTTTGTTGTGTGAGTATTTTTGTTTGTTTGTTGTGTGAGTATTTGTGTTTGTTTGTTGTGTTTGTTTTTTGTTGTTGCTGAGTGGTGGGTATTATGGCACTGAAGCGCAGGAAGCTCAATTTTTCGAGCATAGAGAAGCAAATTCTTGCTAGGGGCACCGCCCAATATGGGCGTTATTTACATGGCCCTGAGAGCCGGAACACCCCCCCCCCCGGCCAGGAGGAAGGCGATCATCCAGAAAATTATGGATCAGATCAATGCGGCGGGGGGGGGGGGGGGAGACGAGGACCCCCGGTGGCATACAAAAGAAGATCAATGATCTTAAGAGCCTGGTCCGTGAGAAGATGGCCAAGATCAATGCCCATGCCAGGGGCACTGGAGGAGGCGCACCCTGCCCCATCAGGCTGAGTGAGGAGGAATGGGCAGTGGCCCGGTGTTTCCACCCACAGCAGGTGGTGGGCCTGCCTGGCTATCAATCTGATTCTCCTTTGAGGACAGGTAATTTTTGGGTTTTTCTATCTGGTGATTAGCATGTGTGGGTGGGGGAAGGGAAGATGTGCCAAGTGTGTGGATCATCCAACCTGTGATTGTTTTGTGTCCTCCACAGATGGCCAGGAGATTGCTGGCCCATCAGGCCAGGCTGCTGCACCATCCCCAGGACAAGAGGCTGCTGAGGAGTCCCAAGAAGGGCAGGAGTCCCCAGGGGAGGGGAGTGGCCACACCTCCCCTCATGAGAAGGTTGAGGGGGAGGAGGATGAGGGGGTGGAGGCTGAAGATATGGACATTGCCAGGCAAGTCCTTTTGGCATCGGATATGTTGACCCTTGAGGCTACCCCTGGGGCTGGCAGCAGTCAGGCCACCATCAGGGGTAGCCCCTCCCACTCCTCCCCCAACAGGCCTCAACCCACAAGGGTCTCTCTCTCCCCTCCTCCCAGGCCACAAGACTCGGCTGCAGGCAGGATGGCGACCCATGAGACCAGGGGGGTGGCCGAGCGTCTGCCGGGCAATCTGCAGAGGGACAATGCCCGGCAGACCCGCAATCTGGCTCAGATCAAAGTGACTCTGAGCCAGATGGAGGCCAGCCTGGGTACAATTAAGGAGTCAATCACTGATGTGGCCACAAACTCCTTGGCGGTCATCACATGCTTGTGTGACCTGCAGACCGCCACAACAGGCGTGGCCCAGGAGGTGAATGCCCTGACCCAGGCTGTCCAGGACAATACCCGGGCTGGCCAGGCCAATACGGCTGCCCTCACAATCTGTCTGACCAGGATAGCAGTGGCCTTGGAGAGCAGGCCAGCAAGAGGACAGTCACCAGGGGAGGCTCCTCCTTCCCCTGCTCACCCACTCCCCCAGGATGATCCTCCTTCCCCTGCTCACACCCCCCCCCCCAGGATGATCTTCCTTCCCCTGCTCACACCCCCCCCCCCCCCCAGGATGATCCTCCTTCCCCTGCTCACCCCCCCAGGAGGCTCCTCTGGTTGGCCGTGGCCGTGCCCGTGGGCGGCCCAGGCGTAGCTTACGCTGCTGCCGTTAATTTTGCAGGGTACTTTTTATTTTTTATTTGTATTATTTTTTTTGGTATACTGTACTTATGATTTGTTTAATGTTTGTGAATGATGTGTGAATGTGGGGGTGGCATTCATGATTAAATAAGGGTGTCACCCTTAGTTTTGGTGGAGCAGGGATCCCCAGGACCAGGGAGAAGTGATCCCAGGTCCATGTGAATGGTGTATGAATGCACAGTGACATAATTGGAGCCGTGGTGGGGCGTTACTGCTCCCAAAACAGCGGCGTGTCTAGCGTATTTTGCGCTCGAAGAAGCGCCGGTGTAATTTTTTTTAGGTGGGGCGGAAAAAAATGGATTTCAGGCGTAACTCGTTTTGAGGATCAGGCGCAAAAATACGCGCGGCGCTTCTTTCAATTACGCCGCACATCTCGAGTTAAGTCGGCGCATCTGCTTTGTGAATCTGGCCCCCTGTTCTTCCAAATGGAAAAATATTTTATCCAAAACACTTTGCAAATTGTAGAACCTTGGCAGTCATCTACCTGTTGCAATGTAGCTGTGGTTGCTTCTATATTGGGAAGACCAAGCTGGAATTCTGGAGGAGGGTCTACAGACACATCCACAGCATGCGGCTGTGTGATCCAGACCTCCCCCTGGGATGCCATGTTACCTTGGTACATGGTGGAGTGTTCCCCGGTGTCAGATTTCTGGTTCTGGACAGGATACACCCCAATCCCAGGGGGGGGGGGGTGACTGGAATAAGACCCTCCTCCAGATGGAACTGAGATGGATCTTCCAGTTAAATGCTACATTGCCTCCAGGCTTAAATGAGGCTATTTGCTTTAAACCTTTTCTGGAGGGCTTCTCCTCAGGTGGCATAGAAAAATGAGCCACTAATGTAAGTGTAATATTAATATCTGCTGGGTTGCCTTTTAATACCATTAAATCTTATATAACTTACAATTCATGATTAATGTATCTGCTTATGTAATCTTGCTATCTTCTAGTTCGGTCTTATTTAACATCCAGTCAACTTTATATTGAACACTCTTATTATTGATTAAACTGTTATGTAATATTTGGGTATTACCATCTCTTGCCTTTGCTTTATGCAGGTTTCCGAGATTATTTGCGGTGGTCGATCGAAGGGATTGCCCGGCACACAAAGCCGCCGGTTTTTCGAACCTGGGCGGCGCCAGAGACTCTGTGGGTTGACCTTCCATCCCCGCCCATACTCTCTATTATGCCACTCCTAGCGGATATGCCTAGTCCGCAGTTGAGGCTTATTGTGTCGGTGGTTGTGGTGTGTGTGACGCTGCCCCGACGCGATGACCTAGTGCATGCGTGGTGGGGGCTTTGCCGCGCACACCAGGTCCAGGGGACTAACTAGGAGCTCCCTACTATTTTAGCTTCTTGCGGTCAGCTGTCTGCGATTACCTGCGATAGTTGATGCAGGGGACTTGATATAAATATAGAATACCTACACCTCTATATCAGCATTCCTTGTTGGATTGTTTTTTTTTTTTTCTAGATGCAGGGGATTAATTAGTATTCCTTACTACTTTGGTTTCTTGCAGCCAGCTGTCTGCAGTTTACTGCGATATTAATGGGAGATACTTGATATAAATACAGAGCACCAATATCACCATAGCAGCATTGTTTGCTGTGGTGTAAGTCCCATGTTTATATTATCTGCTTTAATGACTCTATGCAACACTACCCTCTAGTGGACTCCCATAGATATGATCTCTACAGGTTTACTAAACCACTACCCATATGATTGCATCCACCTTAGGCTGGGTTCACACTTGTCCTACAAACGGTCCTACTGTACATTGGGAGCCTCATGTAGCATGACGTGTGAAAATCAATGTTTCCCTATGAGAGCTGTCTTAACTGGTCCTACACAAGTCGGTCCGACTTTAAAAAATGCTTCCTGTACTACTTCTGGTCCTACATTGATCCTACTTCAAACCATTGAATATCATTGAAGTCGGACCAAAGTAGTATCCTGTTCATGAAAGTAGGATGGATGTAGGACCAATGTAGGATAAATGTAGCAGAGCAAAGTAGGATGAAAGTAGTGTAGTAGTGTGAACCCAGCCTTATTCAGGGTACTAATTAGGAGTTCCCTATTACTTGTGTCTCTTGCAGTCAGCTGTTTTCAGTTAACTGTGATAGCTGATGGGAGGATCTTGCCATAAATACAGAGCACTCACACCTTCACACCAGCATTCTTTGCTGGGTTGGCAAGCTGTGATGTTGCTCCTGTCAAGTAAGGGCTCTTTCACACGTCCGTTCCGTTGGTCCGTTTTTTGGACGTCCGTTAACGGACCGCAATGCTTCCCTATGGGTTAATATCCGTTAGCGGATGAGCATCCGCTAACGTCCGTTAGCATCCGTCTGCGTTAAGTTCCGTTTACGGAACGGACGAAAAACGGATGATCCGTTTACCATCCAATCCGTGTGCGGCGTTTGGTATGAATCCTGAGGGGGAAGTCCCCGCCGGATTTTAAATAAAAATCCGGCATTGGTTCCCCCCCTCGGGAGCATACCGGGCCCTTAGGTCTGGTATGGGTTGTAAGGAGACCCCCCCCTATGCCGAAAAAACGGCGTAGGGGGTCCCCCTACAATCCATACCAGACCCGTATCCAAAGCACGCTACCCGGCCGGCCAGGAAAGGAGTGGGGACGAGCGAGCGGCCCCCCCTCCTGAGCCGTACCGGGCTGCATGCCCTCAACATGGGGGGGTTGGGTGCTCTGGGGCATGGGGGGCGCACTGCGGCCCCCCCACCCCAGAGCACCCTGTCCCCATGTTGATGAGGACAGGGCCCCTTCCCGACAACCCTGGCCGTTGGTTGTCGGGGTATGCGGGCGGGAGGCTTATCGGAATCTGGGAGCCCCCTTTAATAAGGCGGCCCCCAGATACCAGCCCCCCACCCTAAGTGAATGGATATGGGGTACATCGTACCCCTACCCATTCACCTGGAGGCAAAAAGTTAAAGTTAATAAACACGACACAAGGGTTTTTAAAATAACTTATTAGTCTGCTCCGGAGGCCCCCCCTGTCTTCTTTATTAGCTCTTTCACCAGGGGGGGCTTCTTCTTTGACGTCTTCGGGTGGGGGCCGCTCTTCTTCGCCGCCGTCTGGTTCTCTTCCACCGCCAGGGGGGGTCGCTTTTATAAAAGCGCCCCCCCCGGCGGGTTTCCTCCGACGTCTTCGGCGGGGGGTGGTGTGCTTCTTCTTCCGCTATCTGGGGGTCTTCTCCGCTCTCCGGGGGTCTTCTTCTATGTTTGCTGCTCTCCGCTGTTGACTCGGCGCACCCCGGTTCTTCCTCCCGCTGTCCAGTGCCTTCTCCTTCAGCGCTGAACGTCTATCTTCTTCCGTGCTGTGACGTCGTCTTCTTCTTCTTCTTCTCTTCTCCCGATGTTGACACGTCGCCTCTTCTCGCTGCAATGACGGATGCGCGGCTTGCATCTTACTTATATAGGCCTCACAGTCCCATCATGCTCCATACCTACCCATGTGATACCTACCCACGTGGGTAGGTACCGGAGCATGATGGGACTGTGAGGCCTATATAAGTCCGATGCAAGCCGCGCACCCGTCATTGCAGCGAGAAGAGGCGACGTGTCAACATCGGGAGAAGAGAAGAAGAAGAAGACGGAGCATGATGGGACTGTGAGGCCTATATAAGTCCGATGCAAGCCGCGCACCCGTCATTGCAGCGAGAAGAGGCGACGTGTCAACATCGGGAGAAGAGAAGAAGAAGAAGACGACGTCACAGCACAGAAGAAGAAGAAGACGTTCAGCGCTGAAGGAGAAGGCACCGGACAGCGGGAGGAAGAACCGGGGTGTGCCGAGTCAACAGCGGAGAGCGGCAAACATAGAAGAAGACCCCCGGAGAGCGGAGAAGACCCCCGGATAGCGGAAGAAGAAGCACACCACCCCCCGCCGAAGATGTCGGAGGAAACCCGCCGGGGGGGGGCGCTTTTATAAAAGTGACCCCCCCGGCGGTGGAAGTGAACCAGACGGCGGCGAAGAAGAGCGGCCCCCACCCGAAGACGTCAAAGAAGAAGCCCCCCCCCTGGTGAAAGAGCTAATAAAGAAGACAGGGGGGGCCTCCGGAGCAGACTAATAAATTATTTTAAAAACCCTTGTGTCGTGTTTATTAACTTTTAACTTTTTGCCTCCAGGTGAATGGGTAGGGGTACGATGTACCCCATATGCATTCACTTAGGGTGGGGGGCCGGTATCTGGGGGCCCCCTTATTAAAGGGGGCTCCCAGGTTCCGATAAGCCTCCCGCCCGCATACCCCGACAACCAACGGCCATCACTAGTGTACGACTAAATTTAGAGCCCAAAATGGCAAAGCGAATGTACACTGGTGAAGAGGCCTACTTGTTTCTGAGCATGACAGATAGTGAAGAGGAAGTCACACATCTGTCAGATTCTGGCTCAGAATACGATCCTGTATACAACAGCGGCTCCATGCCAGATAGCTCTGACGACGAAGTTGTGGTCCCTGCTAATGCCAGGCCTACCCGACACCATTCTGATGTTGTTGAGCAGCAAGAACCGCAGGACCCTTGTATGGAGCAGAGAAGTACTAGCGCCGCTATTCCTTCTGGTGAACTGGCAATCACCAACCACCTAGTACACCCTGGTCGTTCATCCAGCACTGCAGTATCACGTGGTGACGTGGCGAGTCCCATAAGTGCAGTTCAAGCTGGCGAGGTGGCAAGCACAAGGAGTGTCCCGCTGCCACAGAGAAAAAGACAAAGACAGGCCCGTCGTGCCCATAGTTCCCTTCCTGCAGAATTTGCCTATCCTGATTGGGTCCCCACCATTTCTGCAGAACCCGTACTTCCCCCATTCACTGGCCAACCTGGTATTCAGCTGATTTTACGTCACTTGATTTTCATTCGCTGTATTTCACGGAAGATCTCTATAGATCTATTGTGGACCAGAGTAATTTATATGCTGGTACTTACATTGTCGCTAATCCCCAGTCTGTCCTTGCCAGAGAATGGAAACCGTGGACCAGAGTAATTTATATGCTGGTACTTACATTGTTGCTAATCCCCAGTCTGTCCTTGCCAGAGAATGGAAACCACTTACGGTTTCCAAATTTAAGACCTTTCTGGGCCTTACCCTCAACATGGGCATACAACCAAAGTTGCGGATGTATTGGTCCACACCACCATATGCCCATATATGCCCATATTCTCTGCTTGCATGGCCAGGAAACGATACAAGGCGTTCCTGCGGTTCTTGCATTTCAGTGACAATGCACTTTGTCGTCCGCGTGGAGACCCTGAAATTGACCGGCTCTACAAAATTTGGCCCCTCATAAACCATTTCAACGAACGTTATGCAGCCTTGTTTAATCCCCAGCAAGTTGTCTGCGTTGATGAGTCCCTGATTACATTTTCTGGCCGCTTGTCTTTCAAGCAGTACCTTCCCAGCAAGCGTGCCAGATACGGGGTCAAGCTCTATAAGCTTTGTGACAGGGCAACAGGCTACACATGGAGCTTTAGGGTTTATGAGGGAAAAGATAGTGCAGTAGAGCCGGAGGGTTGCCCAGATTACATGGGGAGCGCTGGCAAGATCGTGTGGGACTTGGTGTCACCCTTGTTCGGAAAGGGGTACCACTTATACATGGACAATTATTACACCAGCGTGCCACTTTTTAGTCACTTGTTTGATCATCAGATTGGAGCATGTGGCACTGTGCGACCTAATCGCCGGGGCTTTTCCCAGCGGCTTGTAGATTCCCATCTTAGGCTGGGGGCGAGAGCCTGCTGCAGGTGTAACAATTTGCTCGCTGTGAAGTGGCGGGACAATAAGAAAGTTTTTTCCTTCTTACCACCCTTCACGCAGACACGACAGTACAAATTCGTACGGCGGCTGGTCTTGTGGAGAAACCCCTCTGTGTCCACGAATATAACCAAAATATGGGAGGGGTGGACCTCAACGACCAGTTGATGGCGCCGTATCATATTGCCCGTAAGGCGAGACGCTGGTGCAAAAAAGTGTCTCTATATTTATTTCAATTGACTTTACTGAATGCTTATGTCTTATACAAAGCTTCAGGACGGAATGGATCCTTCCTTACATTCCAGGATGAGATCATCTTAGAACTCCTGTATCCAGGCGGTTCTGCACCTCACCATCCCCTACCAAATGCAGTAAGCCGACTGCATGAGAGGCATTTTCCGTATGTCCTCGAGAGTACCCCTACCCAACGAGCCCCCCAAAGAAGATGTCGTGTCTGTACCAAGTGCGGATATAGGCGTGACACCCGTTATTTTTGTCCCCGCTGTCCTGCCAATCCTGGTCTTTGTATTGGTGAATGTTTTGAACGCTTCCACACACTAGTGAAGTATTAGCGTAGGGTAAAACATTTCACAGGCTAGGCACACTTACACAGGGTCTCCCAAGATGCCATCGCATTTTGAGAGACCCAAACCTGGAACCGAAAACTTGAACAGTTACAAAAAAATGTGTTAAAAAAAAAAAAAAAAAAAAAAAAAAAAAACACAAAAAAAAAAAAAAGAGTTGTCATTTTATTGTTCTCTCCCTCTCTATTCTCTCTCTATTGTTCTGCTCTTTTTTACTGTATTCTATTCTGCAAAGTTTTATGGTTGTTATGTTTTTTCAGGTATGTAATTTACTTCACTGTTTTCAGGTACGCTATTCAGCTGTTGCGCAGACTTATTTATCTTGACAGCAACAGCGTTTGCTCCCACGATATATAAAGCCGTGACTCCAGTTCTGTAGGAGGTGTTTTCACCACCACAGTTTAAAAAAGAGCATATATGCCGAAGCATGGGGGCATTAGGGGCGGAGGAGCGATTTTTCTCCTAATGCCGCGTACATACGGTCGACATTCCTACGGAGGCTTACCCATGGAGAAGTCCGACCATGCGTACGCGGCATAACTTTTTTGCAGGAGGATGCCCCCATGCTTCGGCATATATATATATATTTTAGGCACAGGTTGCGTTAAAACATTTTTTACTATGTTTTTTTTTTTGGTATTCTTATTTGCTTTGCAGGTATGGTATGATCTTACTGTTATACTGTAATGTTACTTTGTTTTAATGTTAACTATCATTTGGTTAGCAGGTACGCCATTCAGTTGCAGCGCGGATTTATTTAGCGTGACAGCAACAGCATTTGCTCCCACGATATATAAAGCCGCGACTCCAACGCTGTAGGAGGTGATTTCACCACCACAGTTAAAAAAAGAGCATATATGCCGAAGCATGGGGGCATTAGGGGCAGAGGAGCGATTTTGCTCCTAATGCTGCGTACATATGGTTGACATTCCTACGGAGACTTTCTCGTGGAAAAGTCTGACCATGTGTACACGGCATAACTTTTTATGCCGTGTACATACGGTCGAAATTCCAACGGAGGCTTGCCTGTGGAAAAGTCCAACCGTGTGTACGCGGCATAACTTTTTTGCGGATGAAGCGAGGTATTCTTTTTTTATTACAATAGTTTTTATTAAATTTTCAAGACAAACAAAATTGAACATAGAAGATGCACTACAGATGTTAATCTTTCATACATTAGAATTAACAGCCTCAGCTAGGATAGGAGATAGTTTTCCATCAAGGCCCTAAACATAGGCCTTATCCGCACCACCGCCATGAGCGATCCCTCTCATTGGTCGCAGCGGTGATCATGTCGCGTTAAAATCCTTTCTCCATATGTGGGTTAAACTACCATCATATATGACTCTTAACGTTTTAGAACATTGTAAGCATCAACAACCAATAAACCATACTTGCACTAAAGATCTCGTAAAGTCAGAATCAAGGCAATGAAGTTATTACAATATTGCTCCTTCGCGGTACCACTTGAACCATGGTTCCCAGGCCCTGGAAACCGAGTCCCCACTGCCTAAAGCCGAGGAATGGAGAACCTCGTACGTACCAGATGTCTGAATTGACTGAATGATCTCTGAGAGTCCGGGAGCCACAGGGGCCTTCCAGTGTCTCAGGACCACCAGTCGTGAGGACAAGAGGATATTTGACACCACAACTCTATAGGGTAGCGGTATGCCCTGTAGTCCTAGAGACAGCAGTGCCATATCTGGGGTTAGCACCTGTCTGTGGCCAATGATGGTAGATAATAAACGTTCAATTTGGGACCATAAGAGGTGCAAATGAGGGCACCCCCATAAGGTGTGAAACAGTGTACCCACCTCCCCGCACAATCTCCAACATAGTGGAGAGGCCCCCGTGTGTATCTTGGATATCCGATATGGGGTGAGGTACCACCTAAGTGTCAGCTTCTGCTGCATTTCCCGCATGTTTGTGGATTTAGTGGAGGAGTGAGTAAGGCGAAACGCTGATCCCCACTGTTGTGAAGAGTATTCTGTTCCAATGTCCCTTTCCCATGCCAGCATAGATAGGTTTTTTATACAAGTGTTCTTGTCCCTCAAACATGTGTTTGATATACCTCCAGTAGTGTAAGAGGGGTTTTGGTAATAGCGTAATAAGTTTGCCGGAATAACCGTGTAGATCAGAGGGTCTTTTTTTATCAGGTGGTGTATTTGCACGTAAGTGTATTTAGTCGTGAGTGGGAGATGGAATTCTTTTTGTACTTGTTCAAAGGGTTTTACTTGCCCCCCCACCATTACATCCTCCAGATATTCAATTCCCCCTTCCACCCACTTATCAATAGTTATGTTTGGTATTAGGAGTTTTAACGCCGCGATGGGGAGTTTTAAGGGGGAAGAGCCGTCGACCTCCTTCGTGTTTGCTCTCAGATACATCCATGCTCTTACCGATGCTAGAATGGGAGGGGCTAATGTGGTGCTTAGGGATCCGCAAGAGGGAGCTGTCATCAGAAAATTTGTTAGACTGCCGTGTGGGATTTGGCTCAATTCCAACTCCTTCCACGGTGTGTTAGCATGTGGCGAAAACCAATGTTTCAGCTGTGCTAGTATGGAAGCAAAGAAGTAATCCTGTATATGGACATGACCCATTCCTCCCGCGTTTCTACGCTTAATAAGTTTGCTAAATGCACATCTAGCCCTTTTACCCTGCCATAGATATTTATTCAGTAGGGATTGCATAGAGTTGAAATAAGTGTTTGGAATCGTGATAGGTACTGTCCTAAAGAGGTACAGTAACTTCGGGAGTAGCTGCATTTTAAATGCTGCTAGTCTACCTAGCCACGATAGCTCCGATAGTGCTATTTTAGATAACTGGGGACCCATCGACTCCAAAAAGGGAGTAAAGTTAGCCTTTAAAAGGTCTCCTGATCTAGGAGTCAAAGTGATGCCCAGATAACCAATCCCATCTGACCTCCAGGCATATGGAAACCTCTGTTTGAGCGTGTGCTCCATCTGCCCAGGGACATTTAAATTGAGTATATGAGATTTTGTTGTGTTTACTTTATAGTACGACACTTTGTTAAATGTTTGTAATGCTTCGTGGACTGCTGGCAAAGACACCTCTGGGTTTGATAACATCAAGATGATGTCATCCGCAAATAAACTAATGACATGTTGTCTGCCCCCTGCATGAATACCAGATATGCTAGGGTGTGAACGCAGGTACGAGGCCAACGGTTCCATCAATAGGTTAAACACAAGAGGGGAAAGGGGACATCCCTGTCTCGTGCCATTGGAAATTTCAAATGGGGCAGACAGAGCACCCGATACATATACCTGTGCCGAGGGGAGTGTGTATAGGGCCATCACTGCCGAGTATATGGGTCCAGAGAAACCAAACTTGCTCAGGACCTGTGACAGAAACTGCCAATGAATCCTGTCGAACGCCTTCTCCGCATCCAGCGCTAGGAGCAGAGAAGGCGTTCGACTTCTACCAGCCAAATGTATTACATTTATCAGTCGGCGAGTGGCATCCGACGTCTGGCGTCCCCTAGTGAAGCCAGACTGGTCCATATCTATCAGTAAAGGCAGTATATCCACCAGTCTGGAGGCCAAGATCTTGGCATAAATTTTGATATCATTGTTCAGTAAAGAAATTGGTCTAAAATTCTGAGGGGTGTTCGGGTCTTTGCCCGGTTTTGGAAGAGCAACAACCATAGCCCTTAACATCTCCGGAGGAAAAGAGGACGAGGCAGCAGCCGCATTGAAAATATTGACCATATGTGGGGTTAAAATTTCTTGAAATGTCTTGAAATATTCCCCTGTAAAGCCGTCCGGACCTGGGGATTTATTATTGGGAAGCGTATGAATTGTCTGTCTCACCTCTGCTTCTGAAATGGGAGCATTCAACGCAGTAAGGTGGTCAGGAGATAGGACTGGAAGTTTAACCTTTTGTAAGAATGACTGAATAAGTGCAGTATCAGGTTGTATTATATTGGGGTCGTTTTTAAGGTTGTAAAGTGAACCGTAATATTGACTAAAAGCGTCTGCTATATCTTGTGGGTGGTGTCTTTTAGTGTTTGTTACAGGATGTATTATGTGTGGAATCTGTGTCTTGTGTCTAATACCCTTTAGTCTATTGGCCAACAATTTCCCTGCCCTGTTGCCGCTTGTGTAGTACGCTAACTTAAGTCTTCTTGAGGCCTTTTCAAAGTCCTCCAGAAACAGTAGTCTCAGGTCAGTGCGTAGTTGCATAAGTTGTGATGAGATTTCCACCGTCGGGTTAGTCATGTTCTGTCTCTCTAGTGCCGATATATTGGACAACAATTGGTTCAAATGCTGCTGCCTTATCTTCCTACACCTCGCACCTTGTTGGATCAAGATCCACTAGCAAATTCTTTATGGGCATTCCACACAACAAAGGGATCAGACACTGATTGATTATTAATTTCAAAATATTCAGTCAGTTGAGAGAGAATTTTAGACTTTGTCGGACCATCCTGGAGCAGTCTAGGATTTGCCCTCCAAATGAATGCGGGCTTGTGGGTAGAGGTCTCTCCAACTAGGAGAGAGATCGAGGCATGGTCCGACCAAGTGATGGTGTTAATCTTGGCCTCTCTGCAGTTAAATAACAACCACTTATCTACCAAGAACAGGTCGATCCTGCTATAGGATCTATGGCAATTAGAGAAGAACGAGTAATCCCTCTCATCCGCATTGAGACATCTCCAGGAATCAAACATGTAATGCGATCTTAGGGCCTCTTTGAGGGATGGGGGGGACCGCTTTGGTGCAGCTGTGGAGTCCATGAGAGGATCAGGAGTGATATTAAAATCACCGCATAGTAAGACCTGACCTCTCTTCACTGATTGAATCTTTTTCATAATCCTGTTGAAAAAATGTGTCTGTCTGTTATTCAGTGCATACACATTGCCCAATGTGTATGTGGAAGAGTTTATGTCGCATATTATGATCAGGAAACGACCCTGAGAGTCTGCGATCATCGAGTGTAAATGGAAAGCCACAGAGTCCTTGATGGCGACCATCACCCCTTTAGTTTTAGAGTCATCCATAGCGTGGAATACATGGGGAAATTTAGGGTGTGAGCACTTAGGAGACTTTTGGGCATGGAAGTGTGACTCCTGGACGCACAAAATGTCACATTTATGAAGAAGTGCTTCTTTCCAAAGTGACCGCCTCTTTGCTGGGTGATTCAACCCCTTGGCGTTAATAGATAAAAATGTTATCGCCATAGAAATGTGGACAGTTTATGAGTGGCGTAGTGTCTGTAGATATCACTTACGGGATCCAGAGGGGGTATCCACAGTGGTATTGTCACCGGCGCCTCATGTAGCAGTTTTAGGGCCCTCACATGAACACCTTCAGAGTCCATTGAGTCCGCGATATGATGTCTGACAAATGAGATAGGCAAGTTATAATTCCCCAAACAACAACAACAGGGAGCAACAGAAGCCATAGGCAAAAAAAATAGAACCAAAGTTTGGGTGTGGCACAGAGCCACTCAGAAAACTGGGGTGACCAAGTTCGAGCAGGTAACAAAGGTAAAAGAAAATAAGATCTTCTTCTCCAGCAGGGTACTCTTAGGTACAAGACCACATCCTGGTTATTTATGAGTACGGGAATTTTTTTGGTTGACTGTGCGCCATTCCGGATTAGGGGATGAGCAGCCGTTCTGACGTTGATTTTGAGGTTGTGCTTCTGGTATAATCCCCCACGAGTTGAGCAGGGCCAGCCCCTTCGCCATTGACTCCATCACATACTCCACCCCTTCCTTAGTGACAATAAGTTTTGTCGGAAAGCCCCACTTGTAACTGAGGTTATGATTTCTGAGGGCTTTTGTGAGCGTGTTCAGGTTTCTACGCTTTTGCAGTGTAAATTGTGATAAATCAGCGTAGAATTGCAGATTGGTGTATGGCGACGGGAGGTTGACATTTTGTCTAGTCGCTGTCATCAGTTTCTCCTTTGTGTGGTAAAAGTGCAGCCGCATAATAACATCTCTAGGCACAGTTTCAGAGAGGTAAGAGGGCTTAGGCAGACGGTAAATTCTATCCACGGTAATGTCCATTTCTGACATATCAGGCAGGAGTGCTTTAAAAAGCTGGGATACATACCCGCGGAGGTCATTATACTGAATATTTTCGGGTATACCCCGTATCTTCACATTATTCCTCCTGCTCCTATCTTCCATATCCGCCATTTTGGTCTTAAGAGCCTCAATTTCAACATCCCTGCCGTCATTGGCATTCACCAAGTCATTTATCGTAACCGCGTATTCCCCCATCTTGTTTTCAACGTGTGTCACCCTCTCAGCCATGGAGCCCAGATCCTTGCTGAATTTATGCATACAGGAAACCATATCTGAGTGCAGTGAACTTCTCAGTGACACCAACATCTCTTTCAAAACAGTATCTAATACTGGCTGGTTACTAGTGGGGAATACATCAATGGAATCAGGCAGCGTATCCTCTCTAGTGTCATCCCCTGATGCACGCAGCTGGCTCACCTCCTCCTCTGTGGCATCCGGTCTAAAACGGGACTTCTCCGGGCTCCCTGAGGATGGTGTAGCTGGCGGAGATCCCAGGGATTCAGGAGGGCTGTTCCTTTTAGCAATGTTCCTGCTAGTAGCAGGTTGAGTTCTCGATCCCGATGCCGGCGTGGAAGTGGCGCCGGCGCCATATTGCCTGGGCTCCGGCGGGAAAAACTCTGTCAGCTTCTGGGGACGATTTCCCCCTTTCTTGTTCTTGCCCATGGTACTAGAGCTGCACGCCAGGTTGGGGAAGTAATCCGCCGTGCCTTGGGTCTGTTTGAGTGCTCGGATGGGTCGCTGTTAGCCGCTGATCTCCTGCTTGCTACGGAGCTCCGCTATCAAGCTTCCATTGTGGTCTCCGGCTAGCTCCGCCCCCGAAGCGAGGTATTCTAATGGTGGGCATACCCACCGATCAATCTTTTTTTCGTTCATCCAACAGGCTGCATGAAAAAAAAAAGATTACAAAACATGTCCAACAAGAACCATTAACGTACTGGTATGTTGCTGGACTTTGAATAGTTATACCAGAATGATGCCTGCAGGTTTTGGTATCATCTTGGTATCATTCTTTTCAGCCAGCGGTCGACTTTCATGTAAAAGCAGTCCTAGCGGCTAATTAGCCTCTAGACTGCTTTTTACATTCAGTGGGAGGGAATGTCCCCCCCCCCGGATATAAACAGCGCCATTGGGAAAGCATTTTATCACACCGATCTTGGTGTGGTGAGATGCGTTGAGAGCAGAGGAAAGATCTAGGGTCTAATAGACCCCATTTAAAAGAAAAAAAAGAGTACTGTCACTAACTATTGCTATCATAAGGGATATTTACATTCCCTGAGATAACAATATAAATGGTAAAAAATAAATGAAATGGAAGGAACAGTTTACAAATAAAATAAAAAAAGCTAAATAATAAAAAAAAAAAAAGCATCCCTGTCCCCCCCTGCTCTTGCGCAAAGGCAAACGCAAGCGTCGGTCTGGAGTCATATGTAAACAGCAATTGTACCATGCATGTGAGGTATCACCGCGACGGGCAGATCGGGGGCAGTAATTTTAGCAGTAGACCTCCTCTGTAAATCTAATGTGGCAACCTGTAAAGGCTTTTAAAGGCTTTTAAAAATGTATTTAGTTTGTCGCCACTGCACGTTTGTGTGCAATTTTAAAGTATGTCGTGTTTGGTATCCATGTACTTGGCCTAAGATCATCTTTTTTATTTCATCAATAATTTGGGCAATATAGTGTGTTTTAGTGCGTTAAAATAAAAAAAATGTATTTTTCCCCCAAAAAATGCGTTTGAAAAATCGCTGTGCAAATACTGTGTGGAAAAAAAATGCAACACCCACCATTTTAATCTGTAGGGCCTTTGCTTTAAAAAATATATATAATGTTTGGGGGTTCAACTTAACTTTCTTGCAAAAAAAAAATATGTTTTTATGTAAACAAACAGTGTCAGAAAGGGCTTTGTCTTCAAGTGGTTAGAAGAGTTGGTGATGTATGACATAAGCTTCTAAATGTTGTGCATAAAATGCCAGAATAATTCAAAACCCCCCCAAATGACCCCATTTGGAAAGTAGACACCCCAAGCTATTTGCTGAGAGGCATCTCAAATCCATGGAATATTTTATATTTTGACACAAGTTGCGGGAAAAAATATATATATATATATATATATATATATATATATATATATATATATATATATATATATATATATATATATATATATATATATATATTTTTTGCGCAAAGTTGTCACTAAATGATATATTGGTCAAACATGCCATGGGCATATGTGGAATTGCACCCCAAAATACATTCTGCTGCTTCTCCTGAGTACGGGGATACCACATGTGTGAGACTTTTTGGGAGCCTAGCTGTGTACGGAACCCCAAAAACCAATCACCACTTCAGGCTTTCTAAGGGTGTAAATTTTTGATTTTACTCCTCACTACCTATCACAGTTTCGGAGGCCATGGAATGCCCAGATGGCACAAAACCCCCCCAAATGACCCCATTTTGGAAAGTAGACACCCCAAGCTATTTGCTGAGAGGTATGGTGAGTATTTTGCAGATCTCGCTTTTTGTCACAAAGTTTTAAAAATTTAAAAAAGAAAAATACATTTTTATTTTCTTTCTTCATTTTCAAAAACAAATGAGAGCTGTAAAATACTCACTATACCTCTCAGCAAATAGCTTGGGGTGTCTACTTTCCAAAATTAGGTCATTTGGGGGGGTTTTATGCTATTTTGGCATTTTATGGCCTTCAAAACTGTGATAAGTAGTGAGGAGTTAAATCAAAAATTTAGGGGGCTCCGTCCAAAAAAGTCCCACACATGTGGTATGCCCGTACTCAGGAGAATCAGCAGAATGTATTTTGGGGTGTAACTCCACATATGCCCACGGCATGTGTGAGCAATATATAATTTAGTGACAACTTTTTGTAATTTTTTATTTTTTTTGGGTCATTATTCAATCACTTGGGGCAAAACAATTTAATATTCAATAGGCTCAACATGCCTCTCAGCGAATTGCTTGGGGTGTCTTCTTTCCAAAATGGAGTCATTTAGGGGGGTTGTGTGCCATCTTGGCATTTTATGGCCTTCAAAACTGTGATAGGTAGTGATAGGTAGTGAGGAGTGAAATCAAAAATGTATGCCCTTAGAAATCTTGAAGCCGGTGCTTGGTTTTCGGGATCCTGTACGCGGCTAGGCTCCAAAAAAGTCCCACACATGTGGTATCCCCGTACTCAGGAGAAGCAGCAGAATGTATTTTGGGGTGCAATTCCACATATAACCATGGCATGTGTGAGCAATATATCATTTAGTGACAACTTTTTGTAAACATTTTTTTTTTTTTTTTGTCATTATTCAATGAAAATGTTCAATTGACTCAACATGCCTCTCAGCAGTTTTCTTGGGGTGTCTACTTTCCAAAATGGGGTCATTTGGGGGGGTTTTGTACTACCCTGCCATTTTAGCACCTCAAGAAATGAGATAGGCAGTCATAAATTAAAAGCTGTGTAAATTCCAGAAAATGTACCCTAGTTTGTAGACGCTATAACTTTTGCGAAAACCAATAAATATACGTTTATTGCGATTTTTTTTTACTAAAGACATGTGGCTGAATACATTTTGGCCAATGTTTGACTAAAATTTAGTTAATTCGATTTTTCTTATAACAAAAAGTAGAAAATATTTTTTTTTTTCAAATTTTTCGGTCTTTTTCCATTTATGAAGAAAAGTATACCGCTCTATAAAACAATTATTCCCCGTTGCTTCCATCCCAACAAATCAAGAGGGTGCTGGCTGTGCTCAATTAGCATGGGATGAAAGAAAAATCCTGGATCGCCGCACTCCTCAAAAATCGATGTCAAAAATGTTTTTGATTCACAAATCTTGAGGAGCACCTCATGTGTGATACATCAAGGATAATAGTGTTCCTTTGACTAATGATCACCTGGGAGTGTCTGGTGAAATGCCCCATTCACCTCCTTCCCTCCTCTATTTAAGCACACTTTGGTAATTTTTTCACTACCTACGAGTAAGCATCACATGATGCGAAACATGTCAGCTCTTTTTTCCTAGTCCACTTCTTGTTTGACTGCATGAATTTTGGCTGTTTTTTCCATTTGCATTTTTTTTTTTTTTTTGAATAAAGACATAGTTTTTTTGAGGAGTGCGGCGATCCAGGATTTTTCTTTCATCCCATGCTTTTTCCGTTTATATCGCAAAAAATAAAAATCACAGAGGCAATCAAATACCATCAAAAGAAAGCTATTTATGGGAAGAAAAGGACGCAAATTTTGTTTCGGTACAACATTGCATGACGGCACAATTACCAGTTAAAGCAGCGCAGTGCCAAATTGTAAAAACACCTTGGGTCTTTTAGCTGCATATTGGTCCGGGTCTTAAGTGGTTAATACAATATGCGAACAAGGTAATTCTAGAGCAATTTTTTTTAACGTGGTAATGGTACTTATCCGTTTGCAGAGATGAGAGTTCTTCAGCAATAGCAGAGTATTGTAGCAGCAATGGGATTCTGTAATTGATGGTCTCCTTATGGTGAATATCTTATGCCGCGTACACACCATCACTTTATGTGATGAAAAAAAACAACATTTTTAAAAACGTCAATTTAAATGACCATGTGTGGGGGAAAACGTTGTTTTATGTCTTGTGAAAAACGACCAAAAAAAATTGAAGCATGCTTCAATTTTTTGTGTCGTTTTTCAAAACTTTGTTTTTTTGTTTCACAAAAATTGACCGTGTGTAGCAAAAAACGACGTTTAAAACGACGTTTTTAAACCCGCGCATGCCCAGAAGCTAGTTATGAAGCGAGCTTTAATGGAAAAAAGTGGTGAACGTAACCTCGCTTTGCTAGAGCATTGTGAAAAAACGATGGTGTGTAGGCAACATCGTTTTTGAAAATTGAAGTTTCAAAAACGTCGTTTTTTACTTCACAGAAAATTTCGTTTTTTTCATAAAGTGATGCGCGGCATCAGGGTGTCCCGAGAGCAGTGGCAATAAGCATGGCAGCGTGGATCCAGGTAGAGGATACTTAGTAGCGTTAGTAGCTTAATTGAGACATGGATCCAGCATGCAAAGGTTTCCAGGTTAGGGGTAATAGTAGCAGTAGATTTGTTGTAGCGTGGTCCGGCTACGGCCGACAATAATAGAACAGCGTGTAGTACACACGCTGTTCTGTTTATAGGAGCCAGGCATGTGTGTCGAGTGAGCGTTGATTACGCTCGGCACTTCTGCGTTCCACTCTGGAACGCACGCGGCACCGGGCGATGACGTCAGTGCGCGGTCGCCGTATGCGTTCCAGCGTGGAACGCAATATGGCAACGAGAGCGCCGATTACACTTGGACAACCCTAGAAAGTGTGCCACAGTGAAGTGACACTTGGGGGTTTATTTTGTGTAATACTAGGGGTGTTTTGTACGACCGGGGCAATATTTTCTAACCGTTTTTCTGGTATATGACGACTGGCCAGACTGGGTCGGGTAACTGGTGGAGGCGGAGCCTAATCTTCCGCCTAACCTCCTCTGCGTGGCATCATCTTCTTCAAAGATCATGGTCTGTGACATGAGGAGCCTCAAGAAGAGACGAGTCATGAGAGAGAAAGAATGGATGACAGGAAACCCCAAGGCAGCAGCAAGGATTAGTAGCCTTACTAGGAAGTACTACTCTTGATTATCATCATGTACAATTTTGTGCATGTGTGCCACTGCCAACTGCCAAGCAGAAACAAGCAGCCAATCAAATATAATGCTCAATATGGATTAAATAAATATGCATGGCCATAGATATCAAATAATGGTCAATATGGATTAAATAGATAAATAGCCAGATTCAGATAGATTGGCTTACTTTTATACACTACGCCGCCGTAAGAGAGGCAAGTGCTGTATTCACAAAGCACTTGCCTCCTAAGTTACGGCGGCGTAGCGTGAATGGGCCGGCGTAAGCGTGCCTAATTCAAATGAGGATGAGGGGGGTGTGTTTTATGTAAATGTCTCGTGACCCGACGTGATTGACGTTTTTTACGAACGGCGCATGCGCCGTCCGTGGACATATGCCAGTGTGCATTGCTCCAAAGTACGCCGCAAGGACGTATTGGTTTAGACGTGAACGTAAATGACGTCCAGCCCCATTCACGGACGACTTACGCAAACAACGTAAATTTTTCAAATTTTGACGCGGGAATGACGGCCATACTTAACATTGACTAGGCCAACTATTTGTTCGACTAACTTTATGCCGGGAATCGCCTTACGTAAACGGCGTATCTTTACTGTGACGGGTAAGCATACGTTCGTGAATCGGCGTATCTCACTGATTTATGCATTCTAGGCGTAAATCAGCGTTCACGCCCCTAGCGGCCGGTGGAACTAGACAGCTAAGATACGACGGCGCAGCCCGGCGTATCTTAGCTAGGTTTAAGTGTATCTCAGTTTGAGAATACACTTAAACATACGACAGGTTAGATTCCGAGTTACGACGGCGTATCTACGGATACGCCGGCGTAACTCTTTGTGAATCTGGCCAATAATAAATAGTGTAATAAAGTGATTTGTGCAACAAGCTCATTAAACAGTCCACATTAAATGAAAGTTCATGTCCCTGGCATCCCTCTCTGTCCTCGTCACATTGTGTCCCTCTCTGTCCCTCCCTGTCCCTGGCATTCCTCTTTTTCCTCGTCGCACTGCATCCCTCTCTGTCCCCAGTGTCCCTCCCTGTTCCGGACATCCCTCTCTGTTCTTGTCACATTGTGTCCCTCTCTGTCCCTTGATTGTGTGTTAGTGTGCGTCATTGTTTTTGTATGAGTTACTGTGTGCAACCAATGTATTTTAATGAGTGTGATTGTGCCAGTGTGTTGGCATCATCAGTGGATTTTGTATCAGTGTGTGTGTGTGTGCCAGTCAGCATGTGTGTGTGTGTGTGTGTGTTCTTTAAAATGACTCAGCTCAAAGAGCCCAGCGACAGAATTGGAGATCACCAGCCCTGACAGCCAACTTCTATCAATCTTCAGGTGTATCGCAAAAACCATGAAACCTTTCTTGACGAAGAATAAGGAAAGTGGAGCTGAAGGACAGAAGATACAAAAGTTGGAGGTGGAGGAAGCAAAGAAAGTTCTTCATGACCTTCTTTGAAAAGACTGGAACAAGCTGTTCGACACCTTACATGGAGTCCCCTGCATCTGCTACAAGTTTGTTAGAATCTGAAGGTGGATCAAGTACAAATGCGTCACAAGCCAGATAAATCCGAGTATGATGAGATTAGAAGTGAGGAGGCCAGAGAGAACGTGAACATGACAAAAGGCAAAGATGATGGTGGCGGTGATGTATTTATTGATGAAATCGAACCCGACGATACTGAACCTGGTGAATTTGAAGAGGCTCAAACTGTCTTACCAGAAGTTATTGAAAAGCATGACATTGGACTTCTGAAGTTCGACAAGGAATCTGGAAAACCAATTCTGCCTGATGCATTGAGAACAGAGGGCCAGATTCTCCAATATTCTGCGGCGGCCTCGCGTAAGCTATTTACACTACGCCGCCGCAACTTACTGGGAGCAAGTGCAGTATTCCTCAAGCACTTGCTCCGTACTTTGCGGAGGCGTAGTGTAAAAGGCCCGGCGTATCCCTGCGTATTTCAAAGGGGGCGGCTTATATTTAAATTAAGCGCGCCCCCGTTTCTTTCGAACTGCGCATGCGCCGGGCTAAAAATAGCCCAGTGCGCATGCTCCAGTTCTCGTCGGAAAACGTCAATGACGCCGACGTGTGCGTCATTGACGTAAAGTCGTATTCAAGAACGACTTAGGAAAACGACGTACCCGACAGGAAAAGACGACGCGGACCCGACGCCATACTTAACATGGCATACGTGGGACTGGCGTAAGGTTACCCCTCATATAGCAGGGGTAACCTTACGCTTACGCAAACGACGTAAGCGACGGTTACGCGACGCAAATTTGTTCGGGAATCGGCGTATCAGGCTCATTTGCATAAACAAATGAGACCTGAACGTAAACGCCACCTAGCGGCCGGCGGCGAATTACATTTAAGATCCGACAGTGTAAGTGACTTACTCATGTCGGATCTTTAGCGTATCTATGCGAAAATGATTCTAGGAATCACTCGCATAGATACGCGGGTCAAAAAAGAGAGATACGACGGAGTTTCCTGAGATACTCCGTCGTAACTCTACTCAGAATATGGCCCAGAAATAATAAAGCTGGGTTCAAAGAATTTCCAGAACAGTGAGGGACCTTTCCTACCAAATAGGGATGAGCCCGATGTTCGAGTCGAACCTAAGTTTGACTCGAACATTGAGTGTTCGCCGAATAGCGAACATTATGCAGTCTTTGCAGCAAATTCGAAATCAGCGGAACACCGTTTAAAAGTCTATGGGAGATTAACATGAAAAATCAAAAGTGCTCATTTAAAAGGCTTATATGCAAGGTATTGTCATAAAAAAGTTTTAAAAACTAACGTTTTTTCGGGAGCAGTGATTTTAATAACGCTTAAAGACCAGCGCATGATGATATACTTCGGCACAATGGCTTTGCTGAGCAGGTGGACGTACCTGTACGTCCCCTTTAAGATGCGGCATTGTGGACGCGCGCCGCAAGCTCAGTGAGTCTGAACGCGGGCCCGCAGACTTGATGTCCGCGGGCATACCTGCGATCGTCTCACGGAGAGGAAGAACGGGGAAATGCTGATGTAAACAAGCATTTCCACATTCCCCCTAGTGACAGGACACTGATCATATTTATATAGCACTGATCGCTGTATCAATGACAATTGATAATTTTTGCGCAAATCAATTATATATATATATATTTATAACCAAAAATATGTAGAAGAATACGGAGTGGCCTAAACTGAGGAAAAATAAAATGTTATTTATATATATAAATATATATATATATATATATTTTTTTGGGGGGATATTTATCTGATGTTTGCCATAAGAGAGGTTCCCCAATCGTCCACAGGGTTCTCTCCGTTTGAGTTACTGTATGGGAGGCACCCTTGGGGCCTACTGGACATTGCCAGGGAAACATGGGAGAGTGAGAGTTCCCCTCATCGAAGTGTGATTGAACATGTGGCACAAATGCAAGATAGAATTGCCCAAGTGATGCCGATTGTGAAGGTACATTTAGCCCAAGCCCAGTTGGCTCAACAAAGGATTTACAATCGTGGGGCCCAGGTCCGTTCCTTTGCACCTGGTGATAGGGTGTTGGTGCTGGTCCCCACGGTCGAAAGTAAATTCCTAGCCAAATGGCAGGGTCCCTATGAAGTGTTGGAGAAAATGGGGGTGGTGAATTATAAAATTAGCCAACCGGGAAGACGAAAACCTGAGCAGCTCTATCACGTGAACTTGTTATAACCATGGAAGGATAGAGAGTCCTTGGTCACTAAGACTACCCGATCTTCTGCTCCGTTTAACCTGGCTGTCCCTGAAGTTGGGATAGCGGAGACTCTGTCCAAAACTCAGCAACAGGAGGCTAAAGAGTTTGTGCTCCGAAACAGGGAGAAGTTTTCAGACTTGCCAGGTTGGGTCTCTGGAGTTGAACATGACATTATCACCACACCAGGGGATAAGGTCAAGTTGAAGCCTTATCAAATTCCAGAAGCCCGGCGAGAGGCAATTCGCCAGGAAGTAAGAAAAATGCTTGAGCTAGGTGTGATAGAAGAGTCAAATAGTGATTGGTCCAGTCCCATTGTCTTAGTACCCAAACCAGATGGAAGTTGCCGGTTTTGTAATGATTTTCGCCGCCTGAATAAAATCACTAAGTTTGACACCTATCTTATGCCCCGCATAGATAAAATGATTGATCGCCTAGGCACTGCCCGGTACATGACGACGATAGACCTGACCAAGGGTTATTGGCAAATTCCTCTCTCGGAGTCGGCCAGGGAAAAAACAGCATTTGTAACTCCAGAAAGTAAAAAATAGGGACTCACACTTACCAAAAGTTCAGGCTGTGTTGGATTCCATCTGGGAAGCCGGATTTACAGCCAATCCAAAAAAATCTACCCTTGGGTTAGAAGAGGCGAAGTATCTGGGGTATACCATTGGAAGAGGTCTAATCAAGCCCCAGATAAACAAAGTTGAGGCTATTCAGGATTGGCCACGTCCCGCCAATAAGAAACAGGTTCGTGCATTTTTCGGGATCGCGGGTTATTATCGCCGTTTTATCCCCCATTTTGCCTCACAGGCTGCTCCCCTGACCAATTTGACCAAAGGAGTCTGTCATGACCAAATGGACTCCCGAAGCAGAAACAGCTTTTCAGGCTTTAAAACAGGCCTTATGTAGTCAGCCAGTTTTAAATTCGCCTGATTTTTCACAGGACTTTGTGGTTCAGACAGATGCGTCAAATGTGGGGTTAGGAGCTGTACTGTCCCAGATTATCAAGGGGGAGGAACACCCTGTTCTTTACCTCAGCTGAAAGTTTAAGGGCCATGAGGAGAATTATGCCACCATTGAGAAAGAGTGTTTGGCGGTGAAATGGGCTTTGGATTCTCTCCGCTACTACCTCGTGGGTAGACAGTTTGAACTGGTGACGGATCATGCCCCATTGAAGTGGATGGCACAAAACAAGGAGACCAATAGGAGAATAAATAGGTGGTTCCTTCAGGAATTTAGTTTTGTGGTAACACATCGGCCCGGTGTTAAAATGGGGAATGCAGATGGTTTGTCCCGAGTACATGTGTGCCTGGCAACCTGTGTCCCAACCCTAGGGTTAAAACAAGAGGGGGGGGTATGTGACAGGAAGACAGGTAAATCTGGGGGTGTTGTCACAGATGGGAGATACATTTCTGCCTTGTTTAGAAAATTCACCAATTACTATCAGGTGTCGGCTGCAGAGGTAGCAAGAAAGGTTTAAGGACGTTGGATAGCTTTAGCTGTTCAGAATGAGGAAATTAAGGCCTCTATAAGTTGTCCAGAGGATTACTGCTCAATGCTGCATCCTGAGGCTTGTTGAGTTAAGGAGAGCAGTGAGCGGAGGAAGACTTCTGAAGGTGAAGTGGATGTTGATATTTTTGCTGTGTGATAAGAAAATCAAAAAGACTATTGTTTTCTGCTGGAAGACCAGCAGTGTCTGCCCAGCAGTAGGCTGTGCCAGACTCCAAAGGTAGGTTCCTGTGTTGTGAAGGTAGACGGCCCAAATGGCCAGGGTTTATTTTATGTTTTTTTTTGTTTATGCTGTTTGGTTGCTTGCACTTGTTTCCAGCAATATGGAAGAATAAACCATAACCCTTGTTTTTCAACCACCCTCGGCTGCCTCTCTGTATAGTTCAGTGTGTAGTGAACCCACTCAGGAGGTCACACACCCCCGCTACGAGCTAACCCCTTACAACACATATTCTGTATAGGAGGTTTCCAGCAGTATTCACACATCAGTAAAGGAGTTACCTTTAACCACTTAAGGACCGGACCAAAATGCTGCCTAAAGACCCAAGGTGTTTTTACAGTTCGGGACTGCGTTGCTTTAACAGACAATTGCGCGGTCGTGCGACGTGGCTCCCAAACAAAATTGGCGTCCTTTTTTCCCCACAAATAGAGCTTTCTTTTGGGGGTATTTGATCACCTTGGCGGTTTTTATTTTTTGCGCTATAAACAAAAATAAAGCGACAATTTTGAAAAAAATTCAATATTTTTTACTTTTTGCTATAATAAATATCCCCCAAAAACATATATAACATTTTTTTTCCTCAGTTTAGGCCGATACGTATTCTTGTACCTATTTTTGGTTAAAAAAATCGCAATAAGCGTTTATCGATTGGTTTGCGCAAAATTTATAGCGTTTACAAAATAGGGGATAGTTTTATTGCATTTTTATAATTTTTTTTTTTTTTTACTACTAATGGCGGCGATCAGCGATTTTTTCCGTGACTGTGACATTATGGCGGACACTTCAGACAATTTTGACACATTTTTGGGACCATTGTAATTTTCACAGCAAAAAATGCATTTAAATTGCATTCTTTATTGTGAAAATGACAGTTGCAGTTTGGGAGTTAACCACAGGTGGCGCTGTAGGATTTAGTGTACACTTAGTGTGTGTTTACAACTGTAGGCGGGTGTGGCTGTAGGAATGACGTCATCGATCGAGTCTCCCCTATAAAGGGGATCACTTGATCGATGCAGCGCCATAGTGAAGCTCGGGGAAGCCATGTTTACATACGGCTCTCCCCGTTCTTCAGCTCCGGGGAGCGATCGCGACGGAGTGGCTATAAACAAATAGCCGCGCCGTCGTCCCGGATCGCTCCCCGAGGGAACCCGACTGCCGCGTGTAGCGGGGGGGTCCCGATCGGACCCCCGACCCACGTCTAGGCAGGGACGTACAGGTACGCCAATGTGCCTGTACGTGCCATTCTGCCGACGTATATGTACATGCGGCGGTCGGGAAGTGGTTAATCAGGAGGTTTCTACCACTAGTTACCCATATTGGAAACACTTAGATAGTGCTACTTTTTTTTTTTTTATTTACTGCCTAATTTATAACAGGAAAAATATGTATGTAGCTGGGACATTTGATTGAACTGTACAAAAATTTCTCCACCACGTACCACAATAAACAAGACAATTGTTTTTTTTTTACATTTTGGATAGGGTGGATAAGGATTAGAACACCTGTAGGCAGGTTCAGGTTGACTTCGCTACACAGGTGGCTCTGTTGTTTCCACATTGCAGGGAGAGTGGAGTACAAGATAAATACCTATTCCTCTTAGGCCCCCATACGTGTCATCAGGAGGGCTGGGTACACTGCCACCCGGGTGACTCCTGCGCCTATCTTTGGTGAGGGCAGTGCTTACAAAAAGCCATGGCTCACTGTAGTTGGAAAATTCTGCATGTGGTGAGCTTAAGCACAGTAACTCACTGGTCAATTACAGTGAACCTAACATAGGAACAGGTTACAGCGGAGGAGCGACAGTATAGGGATTGCCGCAGACTATTTGCGAGACTTCTCCACTTTGAGCTTACTTAAGGCGATTTAGTTTGCATGTGTAGCGGTATACAAGTTATTCACTCACTCACTCACTGCATCTGCCTGCTTTCCACCTGTGTCAGCTGCCGACCTCTGTCTTCAGCTCTCATGCTGGAGTTCCGTCTCCTGTTTAAGTGTTGCTGCTCAGTTATTACTGTTAAAGGGACTCAGTTGTTGTATCTGGAACGGGTATCAATACTTTATGCATTCTCAACCACTGTGTGTGCGCCAAGTCTTCCCTTTGGGTGCCCAACGTCTGGGTCCTCCCCATCTCCTCACTCTACACACCTGTTAGGTTTTTATTGCGGCCTGTGTCCCATTTAGGATGATTCACTCTCTCTATCTGTCCTTTTTACAATTATCAAAAGTGAAGCGTACTACGAGGCAATACATTTAGCAAGAGTATTGGACTGGTGTGCATGTCAAAAAGAAAAACCATGGGTACACATGGAATAAGCAATAGTGGAGGTACCCCTGGAGGGATTCATTTGGCTAAAAAACACGATAATACCGCAAGCAACAAAGCAACATCCGACAGTAGGAGCGACACTCAGGGTAGTTAAAAGGATACTTAAAAAAGTGGAGACACCTAATCTGCTGAACCCGATGATTCCGATCCTGGGCAATCCAGAGTTCGAAATGGGACTAAAGGATAAAAGTTTTATGACTCTAAATCGACAGGGTAAAAACAGACTGATACATTTCACGGTAGATAATCAAGTAATGTCTAAAGAAGAACTGGACTCTGAGTTTGGAGAAAGTTTATACTTCTTCAGTAGAATGCAGTTAAATGCATATCTCAGATCAATTTCCATGCGAACTAGAGAAACAACCACACCATCTAAGTTTGAAAACCTATGCCTGAAAGGAGAGTTAGTGAGGCATGCAATATCGACATTATATACTATGGTGATCGAGTTAAAGGCCCCACAAAATCTTGGTTACATACAGGCATGGGAAAGAGAGATGGGGGTCAGTTTCACAGAAGCACAAAAAAATAAGATATTTAGGTACACACAAGGTGTCAATAGCAACGAGATACCAAGAGGGAAGTTATAAGATTCTGAGTAGGTGGAATGGAACTCCAGAAGTATTGAACCGGATATATCCGCAGACCTCAAATCTCTGTTGGCGGTGTCAAGAGACTGTGGGCACTATGATACATATTTTTTGGAAATGTTCAAAAGTAAGGAGTTTCTGGCAAATGGTATCAGAAACAATAGAAGAAATGATAGATGTGTCACTTGGAGATAATCCAGCTGCCTTCCTGCTCTTTGATATACCTTTATCAGTGGAAAAATAAAAAAACTCATTGCTGAGACATTTATTATCAACCGCAAAAGCATGCATTCCAGCTCTCTGGAAAAGTAATGTCTCTCCAAGTAAAGCACAATGGATGGCAAAAATAGCGGAAGTACAATTAATGGAAAACCTTACCATGAGTATGAAGGAGCAGGAGGACAAGCATCGCCAAATATGGGCTCCATATATTGCATACAGGGAGAGGATGAGATGAGGAGTGAAGAGAGGAGGGAGAGGGAGACCACCAGGAAGGAAAGAGCCAAGAGGGTGAAGGGGGGAGGATACGGGGGGAGAGGGGGAGGGGTTGGGGGACTGTGGTGTGTTCTTTTTTTCTCTTAACATTTTTATTTGTTTTTTGATTTTTTTGTTTCTATTTTTGTTTTCTAATCTAAAGATTAAACCGATAATTTCTGTTTATTTCTTTCCTGGGTGAGAAGAACGCTGTGGAAGGGTTGGAAGGATAGCTAAATCACAAGGACATAATTAAGGGTATAGTTTAAATAATCTAAGCTTATAGATAAAGTAGAAACGGGAGATAGAAGAAATTAAATATGATTAAGAATAAAATAAGTAGAATATATGCATAAGATGTTTTTTTTTGTTTTTGAAAAGATGTATGTGTATCTTTGTGAAAAAAAAAAGAGAAAAAAACTTTAAAATAAAGAATTGAAAGAAAATAAAAAAAAATTCAGGGGTTCTAACCATCCGCTTTTCTAACCAAAATTAAAAAAAAAATGTTTTGACTTTAGTTTCACTTTAATCTATCTACAGTAGCTTGACTATTTGACCTATTTATAAACAGTCTTTTAGATTTCCATTAAATACGTAGTACACAGTTGCAAATATATGTAACGACACAACAAAGGCAATTTGTTTAGTTTGTTTTGATATTTACTAAATAAGCTCACCTCTCTCACATGTTTCCCCAAGGTACCCTGTCCCCACACAGTCACAAATAAAGCGGTTCCAGCCTTCTCTGCATTGTCCTCCATTTCTGCACGGAGAATTTGCACAGTGCCGTGGAGTCTCCCGAGTACAGAAAGGGGCTACACTTGCAGTTCCTGAAGATTCAGCCAGTCGTCGGATATCTCTGCTTTTTCCATCCACAAAAAGGTCCCTTATGCAACCTACAAAACCCAAGCCAAGGGAGGCTGTCCACACCTCAGGGGGGAGTTGAAGATCTTCTCTGGGTTCTGGAAGACCTCCAAGGTACATGTCTCCTTCAAGGTCAAGAATTTCACTCTCTCCCCCAACCTGAAAGGGTGTATTTCGACTGTTAACCGAGATAGAACCTAGAAGAAAAAAAAAAAAACATTATTAGAATGATCAAAGAGGAATACAACTATAGAATGTAGTAATTCTTGGACATTTGGATTATATTGTCACCTTCAAGAGGTTAGGAGACTGACAATTACAAAAGTTATTCTGGCTCAGTATAACCCGGTCTCCAACCACCATGGCTGTGTTCTTCAATGGAAAAGATTTTACCAAGAAGTACAGAAAATAGGATGTTTTGTACTCACCGTAATATCCTTTTCTCTGTCGTCCATGGACAGACACAGCTCCTTAAATCTTGACATATGGGTTATGTTCCTGTTCATAGGAGAGGACTAGGCAGAACATGCTAGTTATCTTAAAACATATAACTTTAACAGAGTTGAACAGCCCCGCCCAGGGGGGCGGTCCCTCCGGTCATAACCCCTCATCCTGCAGCATTTAGCTCAGTTCGTCAAAAAGCAGTACAAACTTAAAAAAGGAGGGGAGGGTACTGTGTCCATCCATGGACGACAGAGAAAAGGATTTTATGGTGACTTCAAGAAATCCTATTTTCTCTTTTTGTCCATGGATGGACACAGCTCCTTAAATCTTGACATGTGGGACGTCCCCAAGCAGTGTCAGAAAAAACGAAGGGTGGGAACAGCAATCAAAAGAAGACTTAACTTCACCCCAAACAGAGCTCCTTGTTCCTTCCTGATGGTTGACATAAGCCACCTCCGTGGCGTTGTCCAACTGGATCCTGACCGGACTCCCTTGAAGTCTCGGCAACCACTTGGAGAGGCACAGTCTTATTGCTCGAAGTTCAAGGACATTGATCGGTAGGAGAGATTCTTCCGGAGTCCATCGGCCTTGGGCCGACTGAACCCCCCAGACTCCCCCCAACCCATCAGGCTGCCGTCCGTCGTGATCACAGTCCAGTGGAAAGGAAGGAAAGACTTCCCAGACTGAAGTGCTGGGGATGTCAGCCACCAAGTCAGAGAGGCCCTGACTTGGCGACTTACCTGAATCTGATGATGCAGAGACAATGGGGATTTGTTCTATTTGCACAGAATCTCCTTCTGTACTACCCGAGTATGGGATTGGGCATACGGTACTGCCTCGAAGGAGGCTACCATGAGGCCCAAGACTCTCATACAGAAACAGAGACGACCATTTGCAGGATGTTAACGACCTCACTGCAGCCTGGAGCATCTGCAACTTCTCTGGAGGGAGAAAAACTCTTGCCTCCGATGAGTCCAGAATCAGCCCCAGGTATTCTAGGCGCTGATTGGGAACCAACACCGACTTTTGGAGGTTCAGTATCCATCCAAAGTCTTGGAGAGTCTGACTGGCTATAGACACTAACGAAATGACCCAGGACAAACAGAGACTTTGTAAGGATGAGGGGTACTCCTGTGCCAGCGTCATTAATAACTCTTATGTCTAGGGTCACCTTATGTCCGATAGGGCCATAGGATGACTGAGAAAGTATATCCTAAATTACAGGACAGGGGACATTACTGATAGCTCATATTGCAATTGGAGATATTACAAGTTGTTGGTTAATGTTGACCCAAACCAGGTCAATAGACTCCTAAGATATTCCATTGTCCATTGTGTAAGGCTGTAGAGGTGTTAATTCAGGTCTGCTCCTAAGACCTTTCCAGGTGTGAATACCTTTTGTCGGAGACAGAAAGTCTGTGTAAGATATGGTTTGAGGGGAATGCATTGTGTGATGGTGTTTTGGTTGAATTCTGTTAATGAAAGAATGTGCAGTGATTAGGTCAGGATAATTATAGCCCGGCGCCGAGATGTCTAGAATGTTTAGTAATTAGCTCAAAGAATGTGATTGAAGCCCCCCACGGTGTGATGTGTGGGTGGGGAGTTGATCGTTCCTTCCATGCCTTGTACTGTATATAAGACTGAAAGTTACCATTAAAGTTGTCTTCATTTTGGGAACAAGTACAGAGCTGCGTGTCTCGTCTTGATTCTGGGGAAATGGGATGGATCTGATCCTGTTGGTTGGAGTGTCGATAAGCTGTCGTGGATAGAATGGAATATCGTGAACGGATTTTACCCCTGTCCCATTTGGGGTTCCGTTACAGACACGTCCTCCTCTAATTCTGAGCTGGAAGCAAATCTCAGAAGAAGATCGTCTAAGTAACCTACGATGGCAATGCCTCGCTGTCTCAGCAAAGCTAGAATCGGGGCGAACACCTTGGTGAAAACTCTTAGTGCTGACGCTAGGCCAAAGGGGAGAGCCACAAATTGATAGTGGTCCTCCCCGACCGTGAAACGCAGGAACCTCTGGTGCCTGTCGCATATGGGGACATGCAAGTATGCGTCCTTGATGTCTAGGGATGCCACAAAGTCCCCGGGATTGAGCGCAGCTACCACTGAGTGAATCAATTTCATCCTGAATTTCCGAACCTTTGCAAAGGCATTGAGGGCCTTGAGGTCTAGGATTGGACGAACTCAGTCCTTCTTTGGGACCACTAACAGATTTGAGTAGAATACCTGAAACCTGTCCTGCGGTGGTAAGGGTATGATTACCCCGCACCTCAACATGTCTTGATCTTCCCTAGCCAGGGCAGTCCGATGAGACGGTAGGAGAGGAAGATTTGAGGGAAATAATCTGTTTTGTGGACAAGAAAGAAACTGAATCTTGTACCCCGAAGAGACCACTTCCCAAACCCACTGGTCGGAAAGCAGGGAGGTCCAGCGAGCTGTGAAACTGCAAAGACGTCCCCCCACCCAAGTGTTGGGTGGGGGCAAAACTTCATGCGGAAGCGTATTTGTTTACGTGCTTGGATTGCTTGTGCACCCAGGGACGCTTCTGTCCCTTCTGGCCCTGGAGATCAAAGGAGTCGCATCCAGGATTGCATCACATACGTACACCAGACCCTGCACCTGCTGGTCGGCCAGTCTCACAATTTCTTGTGGGAGCTCCTTCACTGCAAAAGTTTAGCCCATTGAGTGAGTGTCTGAGACACCAAAGTCACAGCCACTAATGGCTGCAACGCTGACCCCAGCATGGCGAACACGGCCCAAGTCACCGCTTCGGATCTCCTATCAGTAGGGTCCTTAAAAGCAGGGGTCCCCTCTACCGGGATAGTGGTTACCTTGTTTAACCTTGATACCGGGGGGTCAACTACAGGAGGAGAAGCCCATTTTTTCAAAATGCTCTCTTCAAAGGGGGACCACAAAAGGACCTCTGCGGCCGTTCCCATTCCTTATCTATGAATCTGTCAAAGAAATCAACATAAGGAAAAACCTTTTCAGAGTGGGTCATCTTGTGTGACCTAAAAGGGACTGACACCCCAGTGGATGTCCCAGCAGTATCTTCAAGCTTAAGGGTGTCCCTTACTGCATTGATAAGTGCTCCCACAAGTGCTCTGTCCTGCACTGACCCGGACGAGGAGTCCTCCTCAGTGCCCGGACGGTCCTGGTCTGCATCCTCTGGCACCTCAGAACAGGGGTCCTGTGCTGCAGCCAGGCCCAAGTCAGAGTCAGAGCATTCCGCAGGAGATGGCTGGGGAGTGGGCGCTTTTACCCCCCTTACGCCCTCATGCCACTTCCACCCTGGCAACAAATGACTCCAGGACTGCCAACAAATCGTCCATGGTAACTGCAGGTGCAGGGGCACCAGCTGCTGCCTCTGGAATGTCTGGGGAAAAAATACCAGCTTTAGACTCCATTCTGACCCACTGACAGTCCTTGGGGACTGATGCCGCGTACACAAGGTTGTTTTTTATCATGAAAAAAAACAACGTTTTTCAAACTTCATTTTAAAAAACGACGTTGCCTTCACACCATCGTTTTTTCAAAAAGCTCTAGCAAAGCGCGGTTACGTACAGCACGTACAGCACGTACGACGGCACTCTGTTCCATTCAAGCTCGCGTCATAACTTGCTTCTGAGCATGCGCGGGTTTAAAAACTTTGTTTTAAACGTTGTTTTAGCCCACACACGATAATTTTTTATGACACAAAAAACGACATTTTGAAAAACGACCAAAAATTGAAGCATGTTCTAAAAAACGACCATAAAAGAATTCGAAGACAAAAAACAACGTTTTGCCCACACACAATCATTTTAAATGACGTTTTTAAAAATGTCATTTTTTTTCATCACAAAAAACGACCGTGTGTACGTGGCATAAGTCAAGACACTTGTGACAAAAAATGTCCACCCTCTTAGCTGCGCTGACCGGGGTATTACCCAGGGACTCACCACCCAGTGAGAGACTGTCCAGCACCATTGTCCGCTCTGCCTCACATAGAGCGTGTGACTGAGGTGTTCTGTGAGGTGATAGCACTATTCGCGCCATTCAGGAAGCTTCCAGCGCTAGAGGCCAAGCCACACAGTGAAAAAAAACATTCCAAAATGGCTGCCAGACTCCTCAGGAAAAAAGAGTGCGCTACAAGAAAATGGCCACCCGCAATTAAGACCTGCGCCACAGCGCGGCCACAACAAAATGGGCCCCAATGGAAATTTTCAATGCAGAAAAAAAAAACACTAAAAAATGGCGCTGGTGCTACCGAAAATGGTGCCCAAGCACACTGAGGTGGACGAGAAGGCCACAGGGACACAGAGCAGAGGCTACCAAAAGACACACCACCCCCAGAGAGAGCGGACCCCGCTGCCCCCAACCGGGATACGGAGACCCCTACAGGTACAACCCATTGATACAGCAGGCCCTGCCATGGCGAGGAGGAAAGAGGGGAGGGACAGAGACAGGGGTACCCCCTAATGACCCTCCAGGAAGCCCAGCTGTTCCAAACCGACAAAACAGGAGGAACTGTACTTACCCGTCCATGCATGGACATTGCTGGTGTGTTCCGGACAGACTCACCACCAGACATACGGCCCACTGTGACCGAACCCCGAGTAGGCCAGTCATATGTGGGCCCTGAAGTAAAAACTCAGCGGCCACCCCTGGAGCATGTCGTGGCCGACCCAGCACTCAGCTAAGGTCTACTCACGCTCGAAGGCCAGACTGGGGAGACTACCAGAATCTAAAATATGCAGCTTGTCGCCCAGCTGGCACTTGATAGAAGATCTCAGGATCAAAAAATAAAAAAATAAAAAGTAAAAATGTCTGTATGACTCTGGGCCCAAGGAGGAGCCAGGTCTATCTCCTCTACTAGGCAGAAAAAAACTGAGCTGCATGCTGCAGGGTGAGGGGCTATAACCGGAGGGACCGCCCCCTGGGTGGGGCTGTTCAACTCTGTTAAAGTTACAATATTTAAGATAACTAACATGTTCTGCCTAGTCCTCTCCTATGAACAGGAACATAACCCACATTTCAAGATTTAAGGAGCTGTGTCCGTCCATGGACAAAAAGAGAAATCTTATTTTCCTCATTGTCCATTGAGGGACACAGGAATTATGTAATTCTTAGACATTTGGGACATCCAAAACAGTCCAACTGAGGGGTGGACAACGACCACAGAAAGATGCAAAAGATGTGGGAATCTTACTACAAGGAATTTCTTTATCGTACATCACGAGACCCAGAGCAGGCTATAATACATGACTGGAAAAAGAGTATATAGTGGCGCTTTAGGGATGTATTATAGGCACATATTAAATAAACGTCATGGTATAATGAATCAGACCAAAAAGTCCATGAAATAGAAGATGGCAAACACATAAATATTATGACATTACGGTATAATATATCAGTCCATGAGCGGAGTCCATATAACCTCTATATAAAACACAAAAATATATGTTACCAGGCAAATAATTGAAATCAAAATATACAGGTATCAGTTGTAATTCAAACATTACACAGCCACAACATAGGCAGTCCATAAACAGTGTGCATTTCTTTCCTGCAGCCAGGGGTTGCAGAAAAGAAAAGGGAAAATTTTCCTTTCCTGGCCCATCCTCACATCCGTACACAACAGGTTAAAACCTCAGCTTAATGAAGGCCACACCAGACCCTCAAGCAATCCTGGTATAACTGCCCCAAAAGGCTGCCACCCCTCTAGTCAAATATGCTTTTCTGCAACAATTGCAAGCCTACTTCCTGCATGCCAATCTAATCACCCCAGTAACCATACCTCCCAACCTTGAGATGGGAATGAGGGACACCCATCAGCAAAAGCATGCAGACACAGGACACACCCCCTTAAAAAGGAGAATTGTACAAAAAAAACAAAAAAAAAAACAAGAATTGGTTAAACCCACAAGTGCCCTTTTTTTTTCTTCCACACACACCACTGCTATTCCTTTGTATTGAAAAAAGTGTGGATATCCTGCGCTGCTAATAATAATAATAATAATAATAATAATAGCTGCTAACATGGCTGATTTGAAAAAAGCAAAAATAGAAATGGAAATAAATGTGTAGCGCTAGACAATGATATTTACAATGAAAAGCATTGAAAAAAGTGATACATATGTGTATAAACCGTGAACAGTGAACACAATATTGTATATAAATTGTCAATTATATATCCTATGACAAATGTGTAAATCGATAGAGTCCATAGACGTTTGAAAAAATCCACCAAGTGAATGTGAATGGCATCAGAACATCAAGTAAGTGACTTCTTCCATGTGCAATGTTCCCACCACCGGAAAGAATGCAGGCTCACCGGACCAAGTGGACTTAGGGGACATATGTCACCAAAAGTCAGAAAGGCTTTGTATAGATACCAACATCAACGATCAATGTACGGATCGAGGAGCAACTGGTCTTCAGAGCCTCTACTAGACCAATGGATGAAATCTCATCAGACTTTGAAACAGGAGTGGAATCACCGGGCTAGTTTCTCCTAAGCCTTTCAAACGGCACGACAATCTAAATACAGTAGATGAGGTGAATATCATTGTCTAGCGCTACACATTTATTTCTATTCCTTTATATTGGCTTTTAGAAATTGGATAAAATGTTTAGTGCTGGAAAACACTTTTTGATAGATAAAACGTGCATTTTATAGACATCTATATAGATCAGACCTAGATGAGGGACAAATAAAGAGGAATGAGGGACATTGCCCCAGATCAGGGACAGTCCCTCGGAATCAGGGACAGTTGGAAGCTATGCTGGTAACCCAAGAGTGGATGACTCTTGAGGGCCTGATGGCTAAATTAAAAGATTGTATGCTTTCCTCTTTTGACCAAGTACACTGTTAATAACTCAACTATGTGTAAGAAAACTGAAGTCTTTCTGCTGTGAACCCAGTGACTGTCGTGTGAAACTCGGAGGGACTACTTCCAAGTTTTTCTGGAAACTGGATACCACTTTAAAATTGAACTTTGGAGATAGATGTGGTATCCCTATCTCTGGTAAAAGGAACAGGATAAAAGACACCAAAGGGCCCTTGCAGGAAAGTGTTGCAATCTTCAGAATCCTTCTGTCTGAAGTAGTTGATGCCAAGAGAACTAGTTTTACCGTGAGGTACTTCAATGGAAATTAAACCTATTGTAGCAACGGGTGCTCCCAAGTCCCACAGAGGGAACAAGGATTTCCCTCAAGGTCATGTATAGATTGTCATCTGGAAGAATCATCTAGTCACTGGCTTTTGCACCCATCTGCAGCCTGTGAAAAGATAAAGTAGAGATCTGTACCTTAACTGGAGTTGAATGTTAGACCAACCTCTAGTGCTGACTGTAAAACATCAAGGATGTTGGCTAGAGCGGGAAACGCAGGAGAGAAAGCTTTTGCCGAGCAAACAGAGCAAACTTCTCATATCCTCTCCTATGTATTGTTAGTGGATGATCTTTTAACAGTAGCCTCATTTTGGATTGTGTGCTGTTACGGACCTTGAAAGATTTCATTTGACCAGAGACAAAGATCAGACAGAAAATTCCATGGAACTGTGAACGTATCTTGTATGATGGAGTCTTTGCACTGGTATTCTGTTGCAAATATCAAAAGCTGCATGTTCAGTGAAGTCTCCCTGAGAACTACTGCCGGGATGCCCCATAGGGCCAATATTGGTATGAGGCACTTGTAGAAAAAATATTCATCCAAACCAATAATTAGATTTTTCTTCCCTATTTGCAAGATGTAACAAGAAAGGACGTTTGATGTCCTCTTGACAGGCAATGTAGGCTACTACATTCTTGTTGTTAACCTTACTCAGCCCCCTGGAAGAGCCTGAAAGGCTTGCAATGCTAGAAAAGACGTTTTTCCATTCAAGATACCTGGAGAGTCAGCATTTTAAAAGCGTTCCAATGGCCTTGCACATCTCCTGGGCTGAGCAGCATGCCTCCGAAAGAAGCACAGTGCCGGTGTCCAGAATTCCACTTCTTGTTGAATTTGTATAGGCGCAAGGATTTTCTGATCCATAGACAGCTCAGCTCATAGGTTAAAGAAGGCAACTTGAAAATGCCGTCATGTGCCACCTGGCCCAAGGTACCACCACTGCCAACAAGATCCTCAAAAAGATCCCTGGGGCTGTGCCAATTCTGTAAAAGGCAAACACCTGAACTGGAAGTGGCATCTGGCCACCACAAATCTCACACACCTCTGGTGCTCGGGAATTGATTGGTACATGAAAGTCTGAGTCGGCCGGTCGATTGATACCAACTGGTCCTTCTGCTGAACTGTCCTGACAACTGTCTGCATGGACTCCATCTTAGACCTCTTGGTGTATATGAACACATTCGAGTCCTTCAAAACTGAAACAGGCCAGAAGGCTCCTGCCTTAAGTACTAGAAAAACTGGGGATAAAGGCCCAAGATGATTCTATGTTTCCGGCATCACTGGCATGATAGCCTTGTAGCAATATGAAAATATTCCAAACATTTTTTCTCTTCTGAGATCTGTTGAAGGAGGCTGCAACCATCAATTTCACTCAGGCCCCCTGGTCCCAACTGGAAGACACTGGTTGGACGCAGCTTCAAAAGACTTTCCAGCTATCTTAGCAGCTTGCTCTGGACTTGATTTCATGTCAAAAGTAACTTTGAGACACCTCCACTGCGATCTGTTAAATCTGCACCCTGTCCTATAAGGTTTGGCTTCCTGCACCTTCTAAAGTTCAGTAGGCTTGAGTGAAGGATTGCGGCTTCCTCTTACTAGTCTGTGGCCACCGTCCAGACTTTTCCTCCTGTCATTCGCTTAATTGCACTGTTCAGTGTTTGGCCAAACAATAACCTCCCATTATAGCAGAGGTGTATTTAGGTTTTGTGCTGCCCTAGGCCTGACTAAACTCATGCACCCCCTAATTTATTTAAGACCCACCCTTCCTGTTAAGGACACACCCCTTCCTATTTAAGACCCGCCCTGTCATCTGTAAACCACACCCCTTCCTATTTAGGCTCCACCTCTCTGAATTAGCACACACAATCACACACCATTTACTCCATACTTACATCAATCACATGGCTCTACATACCGTATTATTGCTATTTTCCACCCGGCTTCTGGGAACTCACTCCCGTGGGAGTAAGCGTTCCTATGCAGAGGCGCAATGTCATGTGGGACTTCGCCCAGATGATTGACGTTCTTGAGAAAAACTTCCCCCCGGCGGATAAGGCGCGTCACAAATTTCCGAAAGTAGCCGAACTGTGAGTCGGCTCTATACGGCGCTTGCGCAGTCAGCTCTACACGGCTCCTAGTCGGTGAGCAGGCGCCCTATAGAGCCAACTCGCCGTTCGGCTACTTTCGGAAACTCGTGACGCGCCTTATCCGCCGGGGGGAAGTTTTTCTCAAGAATGTCAATCATCTGGGCGAAGTCCCACAGGACACTGCGCCTCTGCATAGGCATAGGAACGCTTACTCCCACGGGAGCGAGTACCCGGAAGCCGGGTGGAAAATAGCAATAATACGGTATGTAGAACCAAAAAAAAAAACACAGCATACTGTACATGTTGGAAGTCTTGAAGTATGTAGAATGTAATGTTATATACATGTTTTTACATCAGACATCGTGCAGTATGTATTCACATGTAAAAAAAAGTTAGTAAGCGGGGGGGGGGAGTTTGGGTGTAAATTAGACATCATGCTGTATGTATTCACATGTAAAAAAAAGTTTCATACAACATGATGTCTAACCCACACCCTCCTTTATCTCCCCCCCCCCCCCCTGCTTATTAACTTTTTTTTTTACATGTGAATACATACAGCATGATGTTTAAGTCTAAATCATCCCCCCTCCCTGCTTATTAATTTTTTTTTACATGTGAATACATACAGCCTGTATGTATTCACATGTTAAAAAAAAGTTAATAAGCAGGAGGGGGGGGGTGATTTAGACTTAGACATCATGCTGTATGTATGTATTCACATGTAAAAAAAAAAGTTAATAAGCGGGGGCAGTTGATTTAGACTTCGAATAATAAGCAGGGGGGGGGGGGGGTGTGCAGCAGACAGACATCTGTATACAGCTCTGAGCTCTCATCGATGTGTACCTGTTATATGAAGCTGCTTGGTCACATCACATCGTCCTCTCTCTCTCTTGCTCCTCCTCCTCCTCCTCCCGTCCCAGCCAGATGCTAGATGCTACAATGCCGCGCAGAGGCTGGGAGGCGGAGCATCCCCCAACTAAACAATGTGCACGCCATGCACCCGATCTACGGGGGGCGGCACTGGCAGTCTCTCCCCACAGTATGCGGCGGTGATACCGTGACAGTCACAGTGACACATACAGAACCGCAGCCAACCGCGGCAGGCGGCAGCTCCGCGACAAGGCAAGCAATCTCTGCGGGTGGCTGCCTCACTATTCGGGAAGACGTTTTGGGGGGTTTTCGTGCGGGGGGGCGCGAAACGCGACCGCCCCCCGCAAAGTGCCGCCCTAGGCCTAGGCCTTGTCGGCCTAGGCCAAGATACATCTCTGCATTATGGGAAATGTCAAAGGCTTTCAGAAAGAAAAAAAAAAAGAGAAAGAAAAAGGAGGGCGCACGGACCTAGTGCATTACCGTTGTAATATGGGGGTGTTTAACTCAAGTGGTAAATGCGTTTTTTAGCGAGTCCACAGCAGTCCGTTGTCAGTTTTGAGGGCATGGCAGCCCATTTTTATTTAAAAGGAAACAAAAATACAAGTTCACACATAGGATTTCCCACGCAGGGGTTCTTCTCCAGTACAGTTCATATAACCAAAAATACCAAGCCTCCTGGCTCCTAGGCATACTTTGCCATGCTGTTACCTGTTAAACCTGGCCCACTCCTGGCCTCAACAGGATTCTCCAGCCCACTGTCTCCCAGACTTCAGGACTTCCTTCAGCCCCCCTTGGACTCGCTAGCCACCTCAGGTCTACCAGCCTCCCAGTCCTTCAGGCATAAAGTCCCCCCACACCAGGGATGTAGTCTTCCACAGGGCAGACAGCTTTCCACACACAGTGTCCTGAAACAGCAGCCAACTGCACACACTCCACCTTCCTCCTTCTCTTCTGACTCTCCCCAGCCCTTCATTATATATGAGCTATGTTCACCTGGGCACACACCCTGCAGGCTATCTGTAAGATCTGGACACAGGGTTGGAGATCCTGTGTCCATTTCAACACCATTTTCATTTTTATTGGGACAGAGCCTCGCTCTGCCACACCGTATAAAAGGTTTGTGTAGAAGTTCCGCATATAAACCGAAGGAAGGGATCCCCAGCAATACACCAATCCAACTGGAGTAAGAAATATGATACATTTTAAAGAACTGCCACTGCCAAGGTTTTGCTATCAAAACCATCAAAGTCCATGATGTGGCTGATAAAGCGGTTACCCTGTATGGCGTTATGCTATCAAAAGGAAGAGGCCCGCCCTGTATGTCCTGCATGTGATATTAACAAGGAAATTTCCATCTGCTATCTATATTACCATCTAATATATGAACGAACCCTTTTTTTTTTTGGTTATATTTATCACCATGTTTCTTTTACTTATGCTTTATCAGCCACACCATGGACTTTGATGGTTTTGATAGCAAAACCTTGGTGGTACCAGTTCTTTAAAATTTATCATATTTCTTACTCCAGTTGGATTGGTGTATTGCTGGGGATCCCTTCCTCACATGCGTGTTTCCCTTCAGACCCATTTACCTTTTACCCTTTTTTCCCTTACCCCCTCTTCCCTTTCCTTCCCCATTCCAACCCATTTCCCCATCCATGGGCTATAGCCTTCCAGGTACCTATATATGGATGGTCCGTTTAATTTATTTTTAGAGATTTATACGACCCTTTGTCATGACAGGCCATCCATATAGAGATTTTTGGCGTCCGGATGATCGATTCATTGTCATTTATGTTGTCTGTTTTGTCCCGTGCTCATTGTTGTTGTATCAGTGGCCATACGTGGAGATTGTTTTCATGCTTACATTTCCATTAGTTTAATGTCAGATTGCAAGCATTTTGTCACTCTCTTGCTTAAGAGGTGTTTTATGAAATATTATTTTCTATTTATTAATAAACTTTAACTTTTCAATTCTCACTCATTGAATTTGGTGTCACTCATTTGGTCCTCTGGTCCCCTACTGGTTTGGTATGGGACATCTTTTCGGTTTATATGTAGTATTTTTTGACCAGAGAGGCACCGCCCACATTGGGTGCATAGTGTAAGTGAGCTAATACTAGTGTGCTTAGCACACCTATATGCCTTTTTCTGTCCCCCCTTTTTTTTGTGTAGAAGTTCCGACTGCCCTCCAGTGGCATTACCTTAATGCTCTCATAGCAGTGACTGAGTGCGCCAGCGCTTGTAATAGGTCTACCAAAAGCATCAACCAAAAGTCAGTTGCTAGATTTAACTCCTTCTGGAAACTATGCCAAATCTTGTAGTTTCCTGTGTTGAATGCAATACCATTTCTGAAGTTTATATAGCGAATTTAACTCTGGTGCTGATTGGCAGGCAAAATCTGTCACCCAGATCACCACACTTTCTGTGTTCCAGATGTGTTTCTGCATGAGTGTTTTTAAAGCATTCTCAATGTGTTTTGCCACTTTCCAGATGTGTTCCATACAGAAACAATGTGACATTCTACTTTTGTTGACTGCACTAGAATGCACTGTACTGGTGTGAACTAAGTAATTGGAATCAAAGTTACACACTGACCATGTGTTCTTGATGCAGAATAAAAATGCACTGGACTGCATCTGGTGTGAACAAGTCCACTCTCTCATCCATAAGATCTCTGAAGACAACCGAGTTATAAAAAGGCAAAGACACTTGCTGTCCTAGACACTAGAGGGCAGCATCCACCCCTGGAAGTGCAGCGCATAAACATACGTCAGCCATATTATATGGATAAAGTTCAGAGAACCTGTTACTGTAAATTGGTCTTCTGACGAGGTCTCGGTTATCCTTCATCAATAAGCAATTTACACTCTGCCATTATGGGAAAAGACCATCCTTCATGAATGAGCGATTTGCTCGTAGCCATCTTAATAGGTCTTAGAATTTTGCACAACCACATCCTTGTGAAGCAATCTGTGCAACTGCATGTCTCTGCCACTGCAGACTGCATGCAGGCCTTAAATGCACCCTGAGCTTAGCTAGGCATCTATCATGCTGTTATAAACGCATGTGCCAATTTCCTGGATCCCATCCCTTCACAGGGTAAGTGGAATAAACTCCTTTAGAGTGTATTGACCACATGCTTAATGAATGTGACAACCTGTGAGGCATCATCATTGTTCAATTGTTGGCGGGTCTTATGTTTTTGGAGCGTTTGAGTTCAGGGTTTCTGCTCCTAAAATAATGCTGTGACGAATAGAGTTGAGCAGACACCTGGATGTTCGGGTTCGGACCCTAACCCGGACTTTGAAAAAAAAGTTTGGGTTCGGGACCGAACCCAACCCGAACTTTGACCCGAACCCCATTGAAGTCAATGGGGACCCAGACTTTTGACTACAAAAATGTCTCTAAAAATCTAAGGGAAAGGGCTGGAGGGCTGCAAATGGCAGCAAAATGTCGGGAAGAGCATGGCAAGTACTCTGGAAATAAATGTGGATAGGGAAATAACTTAAAATAACATAAAAACATGAAAATAAAATCATTTTGACCTAGGAGGACGAGGTCCATATGTAGTAGGAGGTTGAGGTGGATGTGGCGGTGTAGGTGGAAGCGGCGGTGGAGGAGGAGGAGGTAGCCAACACAGCAGGTTTTGGTTTTTAATTGATTTATTTTTTAAATTAGGGTAAACCCCAAAAGAGTGAGAAAGATCTAGGGTTGCTACCTCATCCCTTTAAACCTGAACACAGAGTAATTACACAGGTTCTGGGGCTAATTTAATGTCGATAAGGCACCAAGTGAGTTTAATTAGCAGCACCTTAATCAGCCAGAGAACCTGTGTAATTAATATGTTTTTGCTTTTAAAGGGATGAGATGGCAACCCTAGAAAGATCAGAAAAAAAACAATGGCTGGGTAAGGCCGGCCCGGTGTCTATTCTGCACAAGGTACGGACAAGTCCTCTGGGATCCATGCCTGGTTCATTTTAATGAACGTGAGCTTATCCACATTGGCTCTGGACAGGCGGCTGCGCTTGTCTGTGATAACGCCCCCTGCCGTGCTAAATACACGTTCAGACAATACACTGGCCGCAGGGCAGGCCAGCACCTCCAAGGCGTAAAGGGCAAGCTCAGGCCATGTGCCCAATTTGGAGACCCAGAAGTTTAAGGGGGCATAGCCGTCATTCAGTACGTGTAGGCATGTGCACACATACTGCTCCACCATGTTGCTGAAATGCTGCCTCCTGCTAAAACGTTCCATATCAGCTGGTGGTGCTGTTTGTTTTGGCGTGCTGACAAAGCTTTTCCACATATGCTAACCCTGCCTTCTGAGGTGCTGGCGGGGCCCCTGCTGCGTTGGCGACCTCTTCCTCCTCCTCTGCCTTCGCCTTCTGCTTCGACTGTGCCCCCGCTGCCAGGTGGGAATTGCACCAGTAGCGTGTCTACCAGCGTGCGCTTGTACTCGCGTATCTTGCATTCACTCTCCAGTGAGGGAATTAAGGACGGTACATTGTCCTTGTAACGGGGATCCTGTTAAAATGTGCGAAACACGCCGGTCGTTGCGGAGACACTGCAGCATGCAATCGCTCATGTGTGCCAGGCTGCCCAGAGGCAACGAAAAGCTGTCCTCTGTGGGAGGTGTATCATCTGTGTCCTCTGTATTCCCCCAGCCACGCACCAGTGATGGCCATGAGCTGGTCTGGATGCCATCCTGCTGTGAACATGGTTCCTCCTCCTCCATGTCTTCCTCCTCCTCATCCTCCACCGCGTCATCCTCCAGAACTGTGCCCTTGCTGGACAATTGTGTACCTGGCCTTTGTTGGTGCACGAACCCACCCCCGGAGCCACTTGTGAATGACTGCCCTGAAAGCCTTGGAAATGATCCAGATTCCTCCTCCTCCTGTGCCACACCCTCTTCCATCATCGCCCGTAGCGTTTTTTCAAGGAGGCATAGAACTGGGATAGTCACGCTGAGAGCGGCGTCATTGGCACTGGCCATGTTGGCTGAGTACTCGAAAGGTAAACCACATTTCGCTTTTTTTGCAGGAGACTCACTTTCAGACCAACAGGGTACCAAAATTGACCAACCCGTATTTCACAATGGCCCTGCACGCTACCAATGGCTTGAATAAGTCTAAGGGAGTGTCTATCCTGATAAGCAAAAATGCACCCTTCCAACTGACTGACAGGCTAACCGACCCGGAAGGCAGGTACATATTCGTCAAAGGCAGTTACGTCGGCTCCCCAATTACGTTAGCGAATGTCTACTTCCACAATTCAGCACATGTGAGTTTCTGCCAACGCATGATTCAGGCTCTGACGGGCTTTATGTCCGGCTGCCTGGTATTAGGAGGAAATTTCAATGTCCCGCTGAACCTTCTGTTGGACACCTCGACGGGTAAGACCTGCATATCCTACAAAATCCAAAAAAAGATAAAGACTCTTTTGCAGTCTTTGCACCTGGTAGATACGTGGAGATTTCTCCATCCATCAGATAAAGATTTCACGTTCCACTCCATTCCTCACAACCGATATTCCCGTATCGACCACCTGTACTTATCCCAAAGGGATCTAACTAGGGTAACAGGGGCTAGAATAGGACTCCAGACTATATAAGACCACGCACCCACGTCCCTGACGATAGTAGAGTCCACTCTCTCGACCCATTCAGCCTCCTGGAGATTGAACGCATCGCTCCTGACAGACCCAGAGCTGTTACCTCAAATAACAGACAATATCGTGAATTTTTTCAAGCAGAATGACTCTGTGGAGACAGACCCTATGATGGTCTGGGGGGCTCACAAGTGTATGATCAGAGGTGACTTGATACGCTTGGGAGCCCGACGCAAGAGACTTCAGGAGGCTGAAGTCACCAAACTCTTAAGCGTAATTTACTCACTGAAGGCCAAACATAAACAGTCCCTGTCGGAACAAACGGCTACAGAACTTCTGTAAGCCAGAAAGAAGCTACAAGCTGCCCTTGCCATTAAAATATGATTAAACCTTTTTATTTTAGGATTATACAAATTGATAGGGGGTGTACCATCGTCCTAGTATTATGGAATAAATAGAGGGGTCTCAAGGATTCCCCAATGAACCCCGAAACTCCAGTGAAATAATGTGGGCAGGGAGGACTATACCGGTACTTGATAATTAGGTTCAAAAGCCTGAATAGTTCATGTTTAAGAAAATATTTATTAACAAATAAACATTGAAGACAAGAATAAAATTACATAACATAAAAACATTACAAACTTGACCACAATCAGGTCACCGGTTGTGCAATCCCCATTTAACAGACGGGGTAGAGTATCGGTGAGAAAGTTGAAATCATGAGACCAGCAGTCTCGAGTCTCGACTAGTTTCGCTTTCGCTTCGTCAGGAGACGGTCTAAAAACATAACATAGAACAAACATCAGGCCTTTAAAAAACAACACAATTGTTATTAATAACGGGGGTCTTTTGTGTAAGAAGACTGCCCGAAACATACTATAATACCAAAGGGGAATTTTTGTCAGATCATGTCTCCTACCTAGAGGCACAAGGTCCCTTGTTCCCAGAGAGAGGGACCCAGTTGGACGGTAAGTGCACGTGAACTAAGACCAAGTCTAATGAAACAGACCTGGATAATAAAACAATACATAATGAGTTGATTGCGTATGTGAGTCTAAGTTATCAAGGAGCTTCTGCAAAGTGCGGAGTACATGCAGTGATGTGAGTCAGAGGGGAAAGAGGCGGGCGGGGGGGGAAGAGAGGAAAAAGGGGGGGGGAGAAGGAGGGGAAAAAAGTGGGGTTGGGGAAAAAGGGAAAAAAAAGGGAAAAAATGGTGAACAGATTTATATTAAGGCGGTAGCCTATAAGAGGAACTAAGTCCAGATAGGGTCCTAAAAAGGAGTGCATATATAAGTGCTTAAAGAACATAGTAAAAAAAGACACCCAGGGGGTAAGTGAATCGAATGAAGGGGATTGAAAGAGATGAAAATATAAAAAGGAAGGGGCAAGGGGGGGGGGAAAGGAAAAGCGAGAGGGAAGTAAAGAAGCAGGGAAGGAAAATTGAAGGGGATGGGAAAACCGGGGGGGGGGGGGAAGGGGGCATGGAAAAAGGAAGGGGAAAGGGGGAGAGAAGGGTAGAGGAAAGGGAAGGGAGAGGGGAAAGGAAGGGGGGAGGGGGGGAAAGGGGGGGAGAAAAAGGGGGGGGGAAGAAAGGGGGGGAAGGGGAAGTGAAGGAGGGGAGGGAGGAAGGGCAGGGATTTTGGGACAAGAGGGGGGGGAGAAACACAGTGAAATGAAAAGGAGGGAAGGGAAAAGGAGGGGGATGAAGGGAGGGACGGGGGTGGGGGGGGGGGGGGAGAAAACAAAACATCAGGATACGTGCTATGAGGCTTTAGCCAAAGGGTGCCATAACAAGCGTGATAAAAATAAAAATAAAAATAGATAGTAACCACAAGGTACACCATATGGTGTATAATGTGAAAGCAAAATGTGCCAAAGAAAGAGAGATCATTAAACCCAGATCCCAAAAGAAGACAATATAAGGTCTAACATAATATTGATACCTGTGTGCCCAATTGGGCATTAAAGTGTTGAGGGGGTTATGGGTCCCAGGACATAAAAGTCCTGTAGATAGAGTAGATGCTCGCAGTAATGGCCAGGTAAAGAAGGCCAATGCAGAGGGCTGGTAATAGATCAGTTACCAGTCAGTGGAAATAACCAACAAGCGAGCCTAAAAACAAATAGTAATAGTAAGAAGTCAGGGGGTTAATGTCCATGTCCGACCATCCAGTGCTCAATGGGGGTACAATGCCCCCTAAATCAGAGTTGCCTTGTACTCACTTTTGGTTGTAAGGTATGTATATGTCCTGGGACCTGGCTCCGGTGCACTATCTCTTGCTAGGAGCTGCATTTAAATAGCTCCTCATCTGCGTCTCAATCAAGGGGGTGTCCTGGACGCAGGAACGTGCCGACGTGTGTGGAGGCGGGCTTACAGAGAGACGTCACTATCTCTCTGTACATGGATAGGTCTGAACCTGGTGATTCAGCCATCCAATTACATGCCCGAGTTGCGTGTAGCCAGGGGAGGGGCCAACCGCGATAATCTCCACCCGCTCCGTGCATCGCCATACAAACGCGGCGAGCAGGGGGGGGGCGGGCGCCATCGACGCTGCAACCATGGTGACCGCCGGTGGGCGTCAACCAATAAGGCATGTAAATAAACAGTGCCTTTGATCGCCGATCTGCATGTGGATATTGGGATAGCCAAATTCCACAGCTGAGGGCTTGTATGAGTGCAGCTCGTTGCTGGGGATGCATCATGGAGCGTGGGAAGAAACAGTGTTGATATTGAGTACATAAATACATATCAAGTTGCTGCACCTGATGATTACTGGAATAGGGAACAGAGGGGGGGAGGGAAAGGACAAAGAAAAAAGGGGGATGAAAGAGGGAATGGGAGGGGGGAGGGGGAAAAAAAGGGGAAAGAAAGGTCCTGGGCATCCCAGCTACAGGGATCAAGGGCACATTTGAGGTATGGAGACATGATGGACGGGATAATATGGGATAATCAGATATATCAGTAATTTTAACATAATTTACAGTTTATACAAGTTGCATTTGGAAGGTTTATATAGCAATACAGCCACAGTACTTGAATATATAAAACAACCTTCTGTATGACAGGAGGTTGGTTGCAAGTCATTTCAGCAAACAATGTATTAACTCAAACAAATAGGTGGGTTTGGGTGACATCAGGGGACAATTAAATAGGAATGGACAGCGTGTCAGAAAGCAAGTTATTTGTGTCTTTCCGACCCTGATAGGGGGAATTCAAATTGCGAATCTCACGCTGCCACCTAGAAAATGTCCATGTCAGGACAGGTCAAATGTATGGATGGACTCTAATTGACTCCCTGTCCTGAGGAGAGAGGGGCAGGGCCCCAATCCAGATCCACTCCATCAGAGAAATTATTTAAATGAGTTCATTTCATTCAAGCCAGGGGACACAGTGGCCCCTAGTCGTTCAATCCAAAGACATTCACGCTGAAGTAGCGTTTTGTCTCTGTCGCCTCCTCGTGCATCTGAGGGTATCACCTCCAAAACAAAAAACTTAATGACATTAGGATTAAATCTATGGTAGAGCCCTATATGTCGGCCAATGGTCGTTAGTTTGCCATTTGTTGAATGATATAGGTGATCCCCTATGCGTTGGCGCAGTTCCCTTATAGTTTTCCCTACATAAAATGCATGGCATTCACAAATCATAAGATAAATGACTCCAGTGGTGCCGCAATCAACTGAGAAGTGTGGAGAAAATAATTCACCGTTAGGTAAGATATGTTTAAGACCAGGGAGTATCCAGGGACAAGACCCAAATCTCGATGTGCCCCTGGGGCCTCCTGCTCTCACTTTAGGTAGTTTGTAATGGCTGCTTGTCAGGCGGCTTTTTAGAGCATTGGCTCTATGGAAAACTAACTCGGGGGGTAGCACGTACGTGTTTGTGAAGAATGGGATGGTCACTCAGTAAGTGCCAATGTTTACCCAAGATTGACCGCAGTTGGTCATGATGTGCGGAGAATTTTGTAATCACCTTAGCAGTGTAGGGTCATGTTGCTCGAGGTGGTTGGAATAATAGGGAAGATCTAGTTCGGGCCTTGGCCCTATTGAAAGCTCTTATGAGGGTTGATCGAGTATACCCTCTCAGTAGAAGGCGTTCTCGTAATGCATTTGCCTGAGTACAAAAATCTGCATCTACGGTGCAGTTTCTCCGCAGGCGTAAATATTGTGCGTAGGGTATACTTTGTATAAGGGAATGTGGGTGGGCACTGGAGGCGTGTAAAAGGGTGTTTCCCGCCGTAGGTTTGCGGAAAAGATCCGTAATGATCGTACCGTCTACATTCTTGATGATTGTCAGATCCAAGTAAGGGATCCGAGAATCATCAAAAGTGTATGGACTCTTTCCCCTCTGACTCACATCACTGCATGTACTCCGCACTTTGCAGAAGCTCCTTGATAACTTAGACTCACATACGCAATCAACTCATTATGTATTGTTTTATTATCCAGGTCTGTTTCATTAGACTTGGTCTTAGTTCACGTGCACTTACCGTCCAACTGGGACCCTCTCTCTGGGAACAAGGGACCTTGTGCCTCTAGGTAGGAGACATGATCTGACAAAAATTCTCCTTTGGTATTATAGTATGTTTCGGGCAGTCTTCTTACACAAAAGACCCCCGTTATTAATAACAATTGTGTTGTTTTTTAAATGCCTGATGTTTGTTCTATGTTATGTTTTTAGACCGTCTCCTGACGAAGCGAAAGCGAAACTAGTCGAGACTCGAGACTGTTGGTCTCATGATTTCAACTTTCTCACCGATACTCTACCCCGTCTGTTAAATGGGGATTGCACAACCGGTGACCTGATTGTGGTCAAGTTTGTATTTTTGTAATGTTTTTATGTTATGTAATTTTATTCTTGTCTTCAATGTTTATTTGTTAATAAATATTTTCTTAAACATGAACTATTCAGGCTTTTGAACCTAATTATCAAGTATCGGTATAGTCCTCCCTGCCCACATTATTTCACTGGAGTTTCGGGGTTCATTGGGGAATCCTTGAGATCCCTCTATTTAGCCCTTGCCATTAAGACGAAACGTTTCCTATTTTTCAAGAAAATAATATATTATGAAGCAGGAGACAAGTCGGGCAAGTTGTTGGCAAGGGCACTACGTGACCCTCACTCCTCCACTCACATTTCTGGGATTGGGAATGAGTCAGGCACACTGGACGTTAAAACCGAGGACATTGCGGCCCATTTTCATGAGTACTATACTAAGCTGTACAACCTACCAATGCAACACAGGCCTTCTGGGATAGGGGGGAATAGGAGTCAAGCGATACTAGATTACTTGAGACAGAGCGGCTTGCCCAGACTGACAGCAGATGCCATATCTACCCTAGAAGAACAGATTTCCCTATCAGGAATTCACTGTGCCATTAAAGCCCTGAAATCTGGGAAAAGTGCCGGTCCTGATGGTTACACCTCAATCTACAAGACTTTTGGGGGCATTCTGGCAGGCCCCATGCAAAAAGCCTTTAACTCATTGACAAACCCTAGACCCTTACCGCAGGATTTTCACTCTGCACACATCACGGTTATCCCTAAAGCAGATAAGGACCCCGAAGCATGCTCCAGCTATAGGCCTATCTCCCTCTTAGGCCCCGTACAGACGAGCGGACAGCCCGATGAAAACGGTCCGCCGGACCGTTTTCATCGGACATGTCCGCTCGGAGATTTCTGTCTGATGGTTGTACACACCATCAAACAGAAATCCGCGCAGACAGGATACGCGGTTACATGGCTGCGCCGTCACCGCGACGATCACGTGGCGACATACGCGACCCTGGAAGGTCAATTCTTCCACGCATGCGTGCGTCGAATCACTTCGACACATGCGAGGGCTTTCGGCCGAGCGGACATGTCCGGTGAGTCGTACAGACGACCGAACATGTCTGAGGGACAGGTTTCCAGCGGACATGTTTCGTAGCATGCTAAGAAATCTTTGTCCGCTGGAAAACGGTCGGCTGGACAAATGTCCACTGGAAAACGGTACGATAGGCCGTACACACGACCAAACATGTCCGCTGAAACTGGTCCGCGGACCAGTTTCAGCGGAACTTGTTCAGTCGTGTGTACGGTGCCTTAAACATTGACCTGAAATTGCTGGCGAAGATTTTGGCCAATAGGTTGAGGCCACTCTTACCTGGTGTAATTGGCCCGGAACAGGTAGGTTTTATGCCGGGAAGGGAGGCAAAGGACAATATCATTAAGGCCCTTTTGCTCATGGAGGACAGGAGAGTCTTCTCCTGTCCACGGACGCGGAGAAGGCTTTCGACAGAGTGTCATGGGATTTTATGTTCGCAACTTGTGCACACATAGGCCTTAGCTCACGTATGATGGCATGGATCACATCACTGTACCACCACCCCTCTGCCAGGGTCAAAATTAACGGGTCCCTATCGGACATGATAGATATTCAGAATGGGACACGCCAGGGTTGCCCACTGTCCCCACTACTGTTTATCCTCTCCCTGGAACCATTCATCCAAATGGTTAACAAAGAAAGCTCAATACAGGGGATCTCGGTTCGAGGCAGGATGTACATAACGGCGGCGTATGCGGATGACCTCCTATTTTTTGTGACGGGCCCACATATTACCATCCCGAACCTCTTGAAGGCATTTAACCACTATGGTTATCTTATCAAAATCAACCTGACAAAATCGGAAGCCATGAATCTAACATTGCCAGCCTCGACTCTCACCAAGACGCAGTCCAATTGCCCCTTTAGGCCTTGTACACACGACCGAACATGTCTGCTGAAACTGGTCCGTAGACCAGTTTCAGCAGACATGTTCGGTCGTGTGTACGGCCGACCAGACAGGCTTCCAGCGGACATTTGTCCAGCCGACCGTTTTGCAGCGGACAAATGTTTCTTAGCATGCTAAGAAACATGTCCGCTGGAATCCTGTCCGTCGGACATGTTCGGTCGTCTGTACAGACTCACCGTACATCTCCTGACCAGGCCAAAAGAGGAAGGAGGGATGGGATTACCGGACTTCAGGAGATACTACATAGCGGCACACGTCACGAGATTTGTTGATTGGCACTGCCATAGAGAAGCTAAGGACTGGGTAACTTTAGAAGATGACCTAAGTCCCTACCCGCTCCTTTTCTCCCCCTGGAATCCGGGATTGAGAAAGTCACGCCTACTGCAACACCAACCCCTCATAGCAAATACCCTGACAGTTTTCAACATGGGGACCAAGTGCTCCTCTATCTCTTCAGTGAAGGGCCCACTTACGCCTCTCTCAGATAACCCAGACTTCCAACCGGGACTTGGTACACGGATACTTTGCCGTCCACCTACTAATAGGACACTCCAAACAAGAGATTGCTTTCAAGGGGGGACATTCATGGAATACCAGACACTTAAACAGGTCAATGAATTACCTACCTTGTTGTTCTGGACATATCTACAAATACGTAGCTATACTAGTGACAAGACGAACAAAATACATTTCACCAGACAGATGACTGACTTTGAGGAGGTCTGTGCCAAAGGTGGTCTCCTGCAAAGAGCGACGTCCGTCATATATAAGTGGTTGCAAGTACCTTCCACCACAACAGAAGATAGATTCCAAAAAGGCTGGTCCAAGGCACTGGGGAGGACCATATCAGAGAAACAATGGCGGAATGCTTGTGTTTTGGCACACAAATGTTCTACAAGCACAAAAATACAGGAAACTTCTTATAAGGTGCTCACAGATTGGTATGTTACACCAGCTAAGTTAAATTCCTGGTATGCCCAGACGTCTAATACCTGTTGGAGATGTGGGGAGGGAGTAGGCACGCTGATACACATCTGGTGGCATTGCCCTCACCTTGCCAGGTTTTGGCAACAGGTCAAGGACCTAATTAAACAAATCACACAGACCAGCCTGGTGCTGGACGCTGCTTGCTGCCTGCTCCATATGTCCTCTTTTTTATTGAAACGGTATAAAAATTTGCTGACAAAGCATAAGGCCCTGATCCCAATTCACTGGAAGACTCCCAGGGTCCCCACTGTTGCGCAATGGCTAGAAAAGATCTCTGAGGTCTGCGAGATGGAGGACACTGTTGCACAGGCCTCTGACAGCATAGATAGGTTCCACAAGACCTGGTCGCCCTGTTTCGAATTTCGCTTTTCTGAGGCCTATGAGACACTTCTGGGTATCTGTTGAATAGCTGAGTATTGCTTAAACGAGACACTGTTGAGTACTGGGATAGTAGACTGGCATGGCTAGTTACTGCCTTTCACCTTATATCTTTTCCCCTACTTCTTTAATTTCTGACCCCTTCCCCACCTCCGCCCCTGTTCTGTCCTTCCTACCATAGCAGGATTGTTAAACTTCATCCAATAGTATGGTAATAGAAAGTACACGTCTGAAGCTAAAGACGACTTTGTCACACTATAGCATCATATGACTTTGCAATGATAATGTTAAGCCTCTAGTTTAAACAAGATGTTATATAATTAGTCACTTGAAGAACGGGTTCCATATCCGGAATGGTTATGTTTAGCTTCGAGTAAAGCCGAGGAACGTGATTCTTATTATTCACTAAAATAGTCTCGGTTGTCAACTTTGGATGTTTATGACTTCTGTGTACGACTGTCATTATCATGCTGTACTGTTTTGTCTTTCGCACTTCTGTTTTGTTCTTTACTGGAACGCTAATAAACTTTGGAATGTTATAAAGAAATATACAGAGAGTCACCTATAGATTGCTGTCCCTATAGGAAATAGCTGGAACCTCTCCCTAAACTATGTACTGGACACACACAGTATATCACAGGTGACAGGTTCAGTGCTGGTGAAATATACAGAGAGTCACCTATAGATTGCTGTCCCTATAGGAAATAGCTGGAACCTCTCCCTAAACTATGTACTGGACACACACAGTATATCACAGGTGTTGACAGGTGCAGTGCTGGTGAAATATACAGAGAGTCACCTATAGATTGCTGTCCCTATAGGAAATAGCTGGAACCTCTGCCTAAACTATGTACTGGACACACACAGTATATCACAGGTGGTGACAGGTGCAGTGCTGGTGAAATATAGGTCACCTAGATTGCTGTCCCTATAGCAAATAGCTGGAACCTCTCCCTAAACTATAAGATGCAGATCTCACAGAAATAAACAGTGCTTGTGTAGATTTCTGAAGCAGGATACACCTCTCTGACACTGTCCCTCAATCAACAGCAGCCTGTCCCTACCCTAGCTACAGCAGAGTGACGAGCCCTAAACGATAAGATGCAGATCGCACAGAAATAAACAGTGCTTGTGTAGATTTCTGAAGCAGGATACACCTCTCTGACACTGTCCCTCAATCAGCAGCAGCCTCTCCCTACCCTAGCTAAAGCAGAGTGACGAGCCCTAAACGATAAGATGCAGATCGCACAGAAATAAACAGTGCATGTGTAGATTTCTGAAGCAGGATACACTTCTCTGACACTGTCCCTCAATCAGCAGACGCCTCGCCCTACACTAGCTAATGCAGAGTGACGAGCTGTGCTGTGTGCCTTTGATATAGAGGCTGGTCACATGCTGGGTCACATGCTGCACTGGCCAATCACAGCCATGCCATTAGTAGGCATGGCTGTGATGGCTTCCTATTCACACTAGTAAAACAAATGGTGTTTGCCTGCCGTGCAGCGCGCCATAAAATAGCCGAACTCCGAACCCGAACCCAAACTTTTTCCAATTATTTTGGGTTCGGGTTCGGGAGCAAAAAAAAACCAAAGTCTGTACCAAACCTGAACTTTACAGTTCGGGTTCGCTCAACCCTAGTGACGAACCCTCTGTCCTCAAACAGATCTAGGTCCACCGTCAGTGCTTTCTCTGTCCAGATCCAACACCATCTCAGACCCTTCAGCCATCTTAGTCACCAGACAACACACCTCAGTGTAGAGTGGCAAAAACAAACTGATTTTATTATCACACATGGACACACAGATATCTCTCCTCAAAAACACATCCCTCCCACCCTTGAAAAACAGGGCGGGTCAAACTGTCCAATAACAATGGCCACACAGATCAGGTGTGTTCAAACACATTATATATACCTATATACAGCACACATTATATATACATATATACAGCATTGAATCTGATTAGCATAGATCATAGTGGGGGTTCTCATTCACCCTGTGCCCCTATTAGAGACACAGGGGCCCATATTCTCTCTAAAAATCCGCGGGCTGCGCTTAAGGCACTTACACTCCGCTGTCCCAACTTACAGGAGCAAGTGTTGTATTCCCCAAACACTTGCTCCATAAGTTGGGACGGCGGAGTGTAAATGCCCCGGCGTAGCCTGGCGGATCTCCAAGGGGGCGGCTTGTATTCAAATTAAGCGCGCCCCCGATTCTAATGAACTGAGCATGTGCCGGGCTTCAAAAAGCCCAGTGCGCATGCTCCAGTTCTCGGCGGAAAACGTCAATGACGCCGACGTGTGCGTCATTGACGTAAAGTCGTATTCAAGAACGACTTACGGAAACGACGTACCCGACGAAAAAAACACGACGCGGACCCGACGCCATCCGTAACATGGCCTACGTGGGACTTGCGGAAATTTACTCCTCATAATAGCAGGACTAAATTTCCGCTTACGCAAACGACGTTAGCGACGGTTACGCGACGCGAACTCGTTCGGGAATCGGCGTAGATGGATCATTTGCATACGCAAATGAGTCCTTCACGTAAATGCCATCTAGCGGCGGCCGGCGTCATTACATTTAAGATCCGCCAGTGTAAGTGACTTACAGATGGCGGATCTTAAGTGTATCTATGCGAAAATGATTCTAAGAATCAGTCGCATAGATACACGGGCCAAAAAAGGGAGATACGATGGAGTATCCTGAGATACTCCATCGTAACTTCTATGAGAATATGGCCCAGGGTGATTTACATATAAGAGGCATTAGGGAGGATGGACAAGGAACCTCCAGAACTCTCCAGGGCAAGCTGAGCCGCACAAACCCCTGACCCAAAGTCACTCCTTTCACAAATGCAAACAACTTAATTTGCATATTTTCCTTGGGCAGTCTTTTAAGAACCATGTCCCACGTCGCCCCTCCTACATTTGCTAATCTTCTGTGCCACCAACAGGTGTGGCAAGCTCATTTTTGCACAAAAATATATGGAGAAAAGCATCTTATCTCTCACCAAAAAAGCATGGAACCCTGTCTCTTTAAAACCCATCTGCCACTCACTTTAAAGCATCAGCAGGTGAGTTTCAGGCAGCACTTGCAAAGGCAGATACAGTCAGAGTCTGAGACAAAAACCAGTCAGACTGTCAAACCCACAGAAGTACACAACATAGCAGGGGAGCCAGGACAGACAACTAGAATCTGAGGGGAAGCCCTTTACCTGGCAGGACTGCAGAGAGAGAGGGAGAGAAGCCCTTCCGACTGCAGACCTCCAAAATGATTTACCCCATTGCATGGTATCTGGTGGTTCCCATCCTGTGCTGCCCATGTCCCCCCAATCTCAGACTGACAAAGCCAGGAGAGCAGTGCACTGCACTGTATATAAAAAGACAGAAAAAAAAAAACAAATAGAGAGGCAATGATGACATTGCAGAGCTCATAAAATACCACACCTGTACAATATATCAATTCTGTTTAAGCATCATTTTGCACAAGGCACCCAGTTTTTAGAAAGGCTTACTTCTGGGTCTTCCAACTCCATGAGAGGCTAAACATGGAGGGGCAGGTTTGGTAGGGAGGGATGCAGCAAACAAACGACTAATCAACAGGATGCCTGGAGCAGACCAAAAAAGAAGAACATCATAGTTGGGGGAGGGGCTGTCTTTGTAGTCAGCTAGATACAGATGGTCATGTGGGGCTTCAGAGGAGGTGTTAACCAGTTGTGTACTGATGTGAGGTGGGCCAGGAAATTAGCATGATTCCCCCATCAACACAGACAGTGTTGATGTGGGAATCCCTCCTGCCGGGCCATTGTCTGGCCGCAAGGGAAGCCCTCCCCGCTGGGAGAAGATAGTGATTATCACTAGTGGCTTTAGCAGTCGCTGGTGATAATCTCAAGAGAATCCAGCAGGCTGGCTGTACCAAGTTGATCAATAATCAACTTGGTACATTCAGCCTGCCCATCAATGATTTGAATCTCAGCTGGTTTAGCAGGATTTAAACCATCCTAATTAGGGTTCATGCAAAACTCCTGTAGTAGCAGGGTTTTTAAGCCAGCGTGCATGGACCCGAACGGAGTATATTCAGTGGCTCGCCATCTATTTGGTTTTTCTAAGAAATCATAGTACAAAATTATACCCAACAGGTATAGGTATTGTCCCTTATCTCTTTTAACATTTTTATAACTCTTACAACATGAACAGACTCTTCATTGCAGAGGGGGGTCCCATAAAAGTAAAAAAATAATAAAAAGCTAAGTTTGCCATTTCAGAAAATTGGTACAATAGCTCAGATATTAATAATAATTTCTAACTATGTTGGCCAATCTTATAACAAAAGCAATCTATTAATTGCAGAGAAGACCATAATTTTTATAAACATGGTGTAAAGTTACAGGCCCATATCCCTGCTTAATCTTGATATCAAACTACTAGCGAAAATTCTAGCAACTCGTTTGAACAATATTATTGGTTCAATAATAAATAAATACCAAGTTGGTTTTAGTCCTTTTCGGCAAACAGCTGATAACATACGCAGGGCAACTTTATTAACCACTTAAAGACCGCCACACGACGATATACGTCGACGATCAGTGACGTGACACGTACAGCCACGCCCCCCTACAGTAAGAAACACACAATAGGACACTATAATCAATTAATAAATATATGAACAGCAAGTGAAACACCAGCCTACCTAATATAACCTAAATATCTAAAAAAAAAACATTAACATCTAGTCCCCATCGTGACAGGTGCCTAATAGATAAACTTGATAATTAGTGATCATTAAGTGAAAAATAAATGAATATAATAACAATATTCCATAAATAATCACAATAACATAAATTCAATAGATTCATGTGCTGCTATAAATCCATAGAACTGTAGTGTACTGCAAGATCCACAACAATTGCCACGAACATCCAGTGAAATAATATCCAGTGATAAAAGCTGTTAATGGTCCACCTTCACCAACTCTAATAAGGACACCCACAAAAGTGCTCAAAAGGTGGCAGCTTACCACAAGCAGTTGACCCTTTTACTGAAAAAAGTGTTCGTCTTCAGCCTGAAGACGTGTCAAACGAAACGGACGTAGAGGCGTCACCTGGTCACGTACCGAGGTCACCTCCGGTTCCCTTTGGCTCACAGTGGTGCAGGGTGGAACGCACGCCAGCGCACACGAGTCGGGACCATCTCCACCAATTTGTTTCTATGCCATCCAGCCTCAGTGCCGGGCCTTGGGCACTCCTAAAGTAAGCAGCCATTTGGCTTTTTATTTGAACATTTTTAAGTTTAATAAACGGGATTACACTATTTCGGACCTTATCTTCTTATATGCATATGCCGTCATGAGTCTTCATGGGTTAAGAGGCTGTTCCATCATCTGCTTATTTCATCGGTTAATAGCAAAGGCCAACTTGCTATGAAGCACATTTGACCACTTTTTTCAGTAAAAGGGTCAACTACTTGTGGTAAGCTGCCACCTTTTGAGCACTTTTGTGGGTGTCCTTATTAGAGTCGGTGAAGGTGGACCATTAACAGCTTTTATCACTGGATATTATTTCACTGGATGTTCGTGGCAATTGTTGTGGATCTTGCAGTACACTACAGTTCTATGGACTCATAGCAGCACATGAATCTATTGAATTTATGTTATTGTGATTATTTATGGAATATTGTTATTATATTCATTTATTCTTCACTTAATGATCACTAATTATCAAGTTTATCTATTAGGCATCTGTCACGATGGGGACTAGATGTTAATGTGTTTTTTTTTTTTATATTTAGGTTATATTAGGTAGGCTGGTGTTTCACTTGCTGTTCATTTATTTATTAATTTATTTTTGATTATAGTTATTATTTTTATTTAATAGCTATTAGCGCACTCACCCGTTTTTTTAATCCACTTTGCAGCAGTGGTATCCACTGTTTTTTTGAGTTGCCGCTCATATTTAGTTAAATTCTTTGTTTAATTGCACATTTGGCGCGAGATACATTTTTTCTTTTTACACAATAGGACACACGTAACCCCTTTATCGCCCCCTAGTGGTTAACCCATTCACTGCCATTGTCATTTTCACAGAAATCAGTGCATTTTTATAGCACCTTTCGCTGTGAAAATGACAATGGTCCCAAAAATATGTTAAAAGTGTCCAATGTGTCCGCCATAATGTCGCAGTCACGAAAAAAAAAAACGCTGATTGCCGCCATTACTAGTAAAAAAAAAAATATTAATAAAAATGCCATAAAACGCTTACTTGCTTTCAAATCTTCAACGCAAAACACTAGCGTTCATCTGGGGCTCTTTAAAACATTGTTTACCTAAACACACTCTTTACCTTCACAAACTTAAAGATGGACTAGGATTCCCCAATTTCGTCTCTTACTACCATGCAGCTCAAATAGCATGCATCCCCAAATATCACGCAAAATACGAAACCCCACTCTGGGTTGCAATTGAAGCAATTGATTGTGATCCATTTCTATAACACATTTAATTTGGTCCAAACCCTCAGATCATAAAAATATTAAAAATAAGATTACCAAACACACAGTTAGCATCTGGGATACATTTAAACTTACCAAAGGACTACAATCTCCTCATGTTCCCCTTCTATCATTTATTAGAACCCCACTATTCTACCCAGCCTGCACATTCCCTAATTCATTTTAAAAATGGATTTCCTCTGACATAACTCAACTCTGTGATATGTCGACATCTACCTCACTTATAACATTTCCTGAACTATGTGATAGACATCAACTCCCCGAATCAGAACTTTTTCGATATCTGTAGATCAAAAAAAAATTCATGCCATATATACAAAATATGAGTAAACTCGATGAACTCACACAATTTGAACGTATATGTAAACGCGAACCTCACTCTGAAGGATCTCATATCAATAATATATAAACACCTTGCCCCGGATTTAGATACATTTACATATCTATCCGCGGGCGTAACGTATCTCAGATACGTTACGCCGCCGAAACGAAGGCCCCATACACACGAGAGGATCTATCCGTGAATACGGTCCAGCGGACCGTTTCCGCGGATAAATCCTCTCGAGGATTTCAGCGGATTTCCATGCGATGGAGTCTACTCACCATCGCATTGAAATCCGCGCCGAAATCCTCTGGCGATGACGTGTCGCGCCGTCGCCGCGATTATGACGCGGCGACGTGCGCGACGCTGTCATATAAGGAATTCCACGCATGCGTCGAATCATTATGACGCATGCGGGGGATCCCTTCGGACGGATGGATCCGGTGAGTCTATACAGACCAGCGGATCCATCCGTTGGGATGGATTCCAGCGGATAGATTTGTTTAGCATGTCAGCAAATATTTATCTGCTGGAATCCATCCCAGGGGATAAATATCCGCGGAAACAGATCCGCTGGAGTGTACACACCATAGGATCTATCCGCTGAAACCCATTCGCTGGGATTTTTCAGCGGATGGATTTTATCGTGTGTATGGGGCCTTAGGGCACAAGTTCCGTATTCATAAAGAACTTGCGCCCTAAGTTAGGGCGGCGTAACGTATGTGCTCCGGCGTAAGCCTGCCTAATTCAAATGTGGATGATGTGGGCGTGTTTTATTTAAATTACATGGGACCCCGCGTATTTGACTTTTTTTACGTACGGTGCATGCGCCGTTCGTGAAAAATCCCAGTGCGCATGCTCAAAATTACGCCGCAAATCGTCATTGGTTTAGACGTGAACGTAACTTACGTACAGCCCTATTCGCAAACGACTTACGCAAACAACGTAAACATTTCAAAATTCGACGCAGGAACAACGTCCATACTTAACATAGGATACCCCTCATATAGCAGGGGTAACTTTACGCCGGAAAAAGCCGAACGTAAACAACGTAAAAAAATGCGCCGGGCAGACGTACATTTCTGAATCGGCGTATCTACTGTACAGGACACTGGGGGTGGGTCCTGGACGGGTGCTATACGGCACCAATGTTTGGACTATGGTCCATTTAAATAGAGGTAGAAGGTTCAGGGGGTCACCCAAAAGTGGGTGAAAAGTTCCAGGCAGGCGCTAATTCAGAGAGGACTGGCTCGCAGTCTTCTCTATCTTAATAAAGTAGTTTGGGGCCTGGAATTTGAGGCTCCAAAGTGTTATTTGGGTGGGATGGAGCCTCCACTCCTAAACCCTGGAAGCCAGCGCACAAGGGGTTAAAATCTCACAGACAACCACCCATTAAAGCAGGAAGTGATGCTGGAGGGAGTGAGCGAGTTGGGAGAGTGCACCTGTGAGGACAAGATGGAAGTCTGCTAGCTGCTCAGAAAGGACCTTTGAGTAGTTTGGAAGTGAAGCTGTGTCTGCAGGGAAGGTCTGGAGGACTTCTTACTAAAAACGTATGTGCCTTTCTTTTGGTTGTTTTTCTGAAGAAAGACTTTTTCCTAATTTATGCTGGAAACAAGCAGGACTTTTGTTGTGACGTTTTGGATGCTGAAGAAAAGCTTTATTTTGTTTCGTTTGGTCACCAATAAAGACCCTTTGCTTTACTGACACGGTTTTACGCACTTGTCTCGCGGAGCTTAAAGATCCCCAAAGTTTACAATTGGGTGAGAATGCGGGCAAAGTGCATTTGCAGGGGGAAAAAAAACGTTTAAAAACTGACATTTAAAGAGACAGTGTACCTATGGCATGTCTTGGGTGAAGCCAGCCCAGACATTACAAACAGCACGCAACGACATGGAAGAGGTCATTAGGGCTTTGGCACAAGCCACTGTGACCCAGCAGCAAGCCACCGTGGCCCAGCAGCAAGCGTCAGCAGACGCCAACCGTCGCCATGAGGAAGCGATGGCTCAGCAGCAGGAAAACACACAGCTGCTAGCCGCCCAGTTTACAGCCCAGCAGGAGTCCACTCAAGCGCAGGTGACTGCCTTGCAGGAGGCAGTACAGCGACTGGCTCAGGGACAAGAGCAATCGGCCGTTGCCGTTAGCAACCCAGTGTCTGTTAGTTTCTGCAAGAAATGGCTGGCTCTAACACCCAGCGATGACGTGGAAGCCTTTCTTACCACCTTTGAAAGGATAGCAGAGAGAGAAGCGTGGCCCCGTGACCAATGGGCTGGCATTATATCGCCTTTTCTCACTGGTGACCCGCAAAAGGCCTATTTTGACCTCCCAGCTGAGCACATCAAAGACTATGAACGTCTAAATGCTGAAATCCTGGCCCGCCTGGGAGTGACCACAGCTGTCCGGGCTCAGAGGGTGCATCGCTGGCGGTGCAAATCGGACCAACCACCCAGGTCCCAGATGCATCAACTAATCCAGTTAGTCAAAAAATGGCTGCAGACAGAAAAATTGTCAGGCCCACAAATGGTGGAACAAGTGGTGATGGACTGGTACCTATGGTCCCTGCCAGATGACCTACAGCGCTGGGTAAGCCACGGAAACCCTACCAATGCTGACCAGCTGATCGAGCTGGTTGAACGGTATACCGTGGTGGAGGACCTGCTTGGGCCTGCCAAGCGTCGAGAACCCACGCCAAGGACACCCAGACCAGCCACCAACCTGAGGAGAGAAGCCTTGCCAGATGTTGGCGTCCGCAGGTTTACACCATCTGCCCTAGAACCACGGAGGTCGGTTCCTGTACCAAAGATGGGAGACATACAATGTTGGCGATGTCGGTCCTGGGGGCATACCTGGGCACAATGCCCACTGCAGGAGGAGCCTATGGAGTGCGGAACTGGTTGGAGAAGCTCCTTCTATGTGCGAAGTGTGTGTACCACTCATCTTGACCTGGCTGCAGGACGGTTTGAGTGTAAAGTGTGGGTGAACCACCTTCCTGCCAGGGCCCTACTGGACTCCGGTAGCATGGTAACATTAGTACATGCCAGGGTACTTGGGAGGCTTAGACCAGTGACTAAAACTGTTCGGGTGTTATGCATTCATGGGGATACCAAGGAGTACCCCTTGGTTCCGGTGACTGTCTCTTATGGCCATGCCTCAGTTACACAGGAGGTCGGGGTGGTAAACAGTTTAATTCATGACATCATAGTGGGGCGGGACTGTCCACTATTTCTGGAACTATGGAACGAGGTGCAAATGGCACCACCAGGGGAACTGGGGGCACTGGGCCTGGAAGGGACAGGGTCCGAGGGGTCCGGAGCTGAAATACACCCCTCTGATATAGAAATACCTACCATTGATAATGAAGTCGCAGGGAATGCTAATGTGGAGGATAATGCCCCTGACCCAGGTCTTAAACCCGGGTTGATCTCTGAGGGGGGGGGGAGGTCTTCCCATTACAAGTTATGCTGGGGGAGGATGATGAGGAGCTCTCCCCGGTTGAGGAGGATGAAGGGGAAACATCCTCAAGGCCAGTACATCCAGATCTAGATGTGTCCAGGGGTGCATTTGGTACCGCCCAATTACGGGACCCTGCCTTGGTCAATGCTCGAGAGCAGGTTTCTGTTGTTGATGGGGTCCCACAAATGCCAGACGCAGACCAGAGGTTCCCTCACTTTGCGTTGAAGGGGGACTTACTGTATCGAGTGGCTGAGAGCCGAGGGGAAACTATAAAGCAGTTGCTGGTTCCCCAACCGTATAGGCGGATGCTCCTCGATCTAGCCCACAACGATGCACTGGGAGGACACCTGGGGGCGGAGAAAACAGAGGCCAGGATAAACGACCGGTTTTACTGGCCAGGGTTGAAGGCCAAGGTTAAAAGATACTGTGCGTCTTGTCCCATTTGCCAGTTAACCGCCCCAGTGCCACACTATAGAAACCCTCTGGTGCCCTTGCCGATTATCGAAGTCCCGTTTGAACGGATCGCTATGGATCTGGTGGGACCCCTGGTAAAGTCGGCACGGGGCCACCAATACATATTGGTCATCCTATATTATGCAACTAGGTATCCAGAAGCTGTCCCTTTGAGGAAAACCTCCTCTAAGGCCAATCGCCAGGGAGTTGTTTCAAATGTTCTCACGAACTGGGTTCCCCAAAGAGATCCTGACAGACCAGGGTACCCCTTTTATGTCAAAGGTAATTGCGGACTTGTGCAAATTGTTTCAAATTAAGCAGTTGCGGACGTCTGTCTACCACCCACAGACCGATGGTATAGTCGAACGATTTAATAAAACCCTAAAATCCATGTTGAAATGAGTAGTCCAGAAAGATGGGAAGGATTGGGATATGTTACTCCCTGCCCTGTTATTTGCTATCCGGGAGGTCCCGCAAGCATCCACAGCAAGCATCCACAGCATCGCCATTTGAGTTAGTGTATGGTCGAAGGCCCCGGGGGTTACTCGACCTGGTAAAAGAAACGTGGGAAAGTGAATCCTCACCACACAAAACGGTGGTAGAGCATATCTCTCAAATGCGAGAGAGGGTGGCTAAGGTGATGCCACTGGTGAAGGAGCACATGCAGAAGGCCCAGGATGCCCAAAGGAGAGTATATAACAGGTCGGCTAAAATTAGACAGTTCCAAGTAGGAAACCGGGTGGCTGTTCTAATACCCACGGTAGAGAGCAAATTCTTGGCCAAATGGCAGGGCCCATTTGAGGTAGTAGAGAAAGTCGGTGAGGTAGATTACAAGGTACACCAGCCGGGGAAAAGAAAACCCTACCAGATCTACCACATAAATTTGTTGAAACCCTGGAGAGACAGAGAACAAGTGTCCGCGGTAGTAGGGGTACAGTCAGGGGACCATGCAGGGATCGACTTGGTGCAGGTTGCTGCTACCCTGACTAGACCTCAAACCCCAAAAAATAGAGATATGTTTTCAGAGTTGCCTGGTCGCACCAACGTCATCGAGCATGACATTGTGACCGAGCCCAATGTAAAAGTCAGGTTAAAGCCTTACCGTATCCCAGAAGCTCATAGAGGGTGGCAGTGTCCGAAGAGGTTAAAAGAATGTTCGAGCTTGGAGTCATTGAAGAGTCGCAGAGCGAATGGTCAAGTCCAATTGTGTTGGTACCCAAGCCCAACGGCACCCTCTGCTTCTGCAACGACTTCAGAAAGCTTAATGAAGTCTCCAAATTCGACGCATATCCCATGCCACGAGTAGATGAGCTAATTGAAAGGTTGGGGCCGGCCAGGTACATTACCACGCTAGACCTCACAAAAGGGTACTGGCAGATTCCCCTGACTAAGGAAGCCAGGGAGAAGACAGCCTTCTCTACCCCAGAAGGCCACTTCCAATATAAGAGGATGCCATTTGGTCTACACTCAGCCCCGGCCACGTTCCAAAGGGCCATGGACAAAACTCTGCGTCCACACCAACGGTACGCTTCTGTCTACCTAGATGATATAGTCATCTTCAGCACTGATTGGGAGTCCCACCTTCCCCGGGTTCAGGCAGTCGTAGACTCCTTAAGAAGAGCAGGGTTCACCATCAACCCCGAGAAGTGTGCCATTGGGATGGAGGAAGTAAAATACCTAGGGTATATTGTGGGTAGAGGGCTGGTGAAGCCCCAAATGAGTAAGGTGGAGGCCATACAGGACTGGCCCCGTCCCCTAACCAAGAAGCAGGTCAGAGCGTTTTTGGGCATAGTTGGCTATTATAGGAGGTTTGTCCCCAACTTTGCCACTATTGCTGCACCACTGACCGACCTGACCAGAGGCAGAAAGTCAGTGATGATAAAGTGGAACGCCGAGGCCGAGACGGCTTTTCAAAAGCTTAAGACAGCTTTGTGCCAAGATCCGGTGCTTGTAGCTCCAGATTTTACAAAAGATTTTGTAGTACAGACAGATGCTTCAAGCGAAGGGTTGGGAGCGGTCCTGTCTCAGAAAATCAATGGGGAGGAGCACCCTGTGGTCTTTCTTAGTAGGAAGCTGACGGCAGCTGAAAGAAACTATGCGGTGGTGGAGCGGGAGTGTCTGGCCATCAAGTGGGCTCTAGACTCCCTGCGATATTTCCTCCTGGACAGAAAGTTCCGCTTGGTGTCAGACCATGCTCCGCTTACCTGGATGAGACAGAATAAACACACCAATGCCAGGGTAACAAGGTGGTTCCTTTCTCTCCAGGAGTTCAATTTCATGGTAGAACACAGACCCGGGAGACAGCATCAGAATGCCGATGCCCTCTCCCAAGTCCATTGTATGGTGTCTACTGTTGCCTCCAACACCTCCGCGTTGAGGCAGAGGGGGGGGATATGTACAGGACACTGGGGGTGGGTCCTGGACGGGTGCAATACGGCACCACTGTTTGGACTATGGTCCATTTAAATAGAGGTAGAAGGTTCAGGGGGTCACCCAAAAGTGGGTGAAAAGTTCCAGGCAGGCGCTAATTCAGAGAGGACTGGCTCGCAGTCTTCTCTATCTTAATAAAGTAGTTTGGGGCCTGGAATTTTGGAGGCTCCAAAGTGTTATTTGGGTGGGATGGAGCCTCCACTCCTAAACCCAGGAAGCCAGCGCACAAGGGGTTAAAATCTCACAGACAACCACCCATTAAAGCAGGAAGTGATGCTGGAGGGAGTGAGTGAGTTGGGAGAGTGCACCTGTGAGGACAAGATGGAAGTCTGCTAGCTGCTCAGAAAGGACCTTTGAGTAGTTTGGAAGTGAAGCTGTGACTGCAGGGAAGGTCTGGAGGACTTCTTACTAAAAACGTATGTGCCTTTCTTTTGGTTGTTTTTCTGAAGAAAGACTTTTTCCTAATTTATGCTGGAAACAAGCAGGACTTTTGTTGTGACGTTTTGGATGCTGAAGAAAAGCTTTTTGCTTTACTGACACGGTTTTACGCACTTGTCTTCGCGGAGCTTAAAGATCCCCAAAGTTTACACTACCTAATTTGCATATTCAACGCGGAAGTCTTGGGAAGCGCCCCTAGCGGTCAGCGTAAATATTGCACCCTAAGATACGACGGTGTAAGACACTTACACCAGTCGGATCTTAGGGAAATCTATGCGTAACTGATTCTACAAATCAATCGCATAGATACGACCCAGAACATTCATGCCGCGTACAGACGGTCGTTTTTTGTGATGAAAAAAAAACGACGTTTTAAAAAAAACATCATTTAAAATGATCGTGTGTGGGCAAAACGTTGTTTTATGTCTTCAAAAAAACGACAATTTTTTTTTTCGAACATGCTTGAATTTTTTGTGTCGTTTTTCAAAACGTCGTTTTTTGTTTCACAGAAATTGACCGTGTGTAGCAAAAAAAGACGTTTAAAACAACGTTTTTAAACCCGCGCATGCCCAGGAGCTAGTTATGAAGCGAGCTTCAATGGAAAAAAGTGGTGAACGTAACCTCGCTTTGCTAGAGCATTGTGAAAAAACGATGGTGTGTAGGCAACGTCGTTTTTGAAAATGAAGTTTCAAAAACTTTGTTTTATTTCATGATTTAAAACGTCGTTTTTTTTCATCACAAAAAACGACCATCAGAGTTACGACGGCGTATCCGGAGATACGCTGTCGTAACACGTATCTGAATCCGGTCTTTTATTACTTTGCCTACTGCAGATCCACCATCATACATGGAAAATGGAAGAGAGACCTTGGACTTCAGTTGGAATCATCCGATTGGGATACAATTTGGACCACAACAAAATCATCTTTACAAAATATAATAGCTCTAGAAACAAATTATAAAGTTATTTCGCGCTGGTACTTGGTTCCTGTCCGAATCGCGAAATATATTCCGCAATACTCCCCACACTGCTTCCGTGGCTGTGGTGAACTAGGATCACATATACACATATTTTGGGAATGTCCAGTTACAAAATGTTTTTGGAAAAAGGTTTTTCTTATCTTCTCTACCTTATTCAAAAAAACAATCAAACCTGACCCTTCAATTGCACTACTAAATCTAAAACCAACTTCTATTTCCTACACTCAATTCAGACTCCTACAAATCACTACTGCAGCAAAGCAGACAATCGCCAAAGCATGGAAAACCCCAACATTAATAATCTCAGAAGCCAAAACCAGAATAAAATAACCCATGACCCACTCAAAAATGGAAGCCAATGATAATATTGGAAAAATTGAAAAAATCTGGAATCCTTGGGTGACTCATGTTTTCCCTCCCAACTTTGACATCACATTATTAAGACCATGGCAATATAACTATTAATGGCTATTTAATATACTAATAACATAAGACCAACATAATAAGATAGAAAGAAAAGAGGGTGAATGCCAAGTGTATGCTTGTGCCACATCCAGTAATTATGAGAAAAGAAAAAGGGGTGTTCCCCTGGGTGGACTTTTAAGGCACTAATAATATTTCAAAATATACAGGATATTGAGAGTAAAAAAGGTTTTATTCACAATTGTACATATTCATCAATTTTTTTTTAGATATTAAATTAAAATACAGAGTTCCAAAGATTGTCACCATATAGGTAAATACAAGAAGAAGAACCTTCTTTACACCCAACGCGTTTCGGGATAACCTTCTTCAGGGGTGTGTAGAGAAGGACAATTAGTTCATCTGGAGCTTAAGAATACATAGAGTTAATTACATGCATTTATAGCATTATTAAATATATATAAAAAGTTTTTATGTAATATATATACACATGTAATTGGTCACTTACGTATTATAAAGAATGGTGAATATTTCATTGGATACTTTTAAAAGAATTGAAAATATACAGCACGCTGGGTTCAAGCAATGGGGTTGCCAGTCAAAAAAAGTATCAGGTTGTACAATTAATGCAAGTTTTGGATGTTCATCCCGTTAGGGAGAAATTATTCCAAAGATCAAGATGCCGGTGGATCAGCCAGAAGGAATATACTGGGACTGGATTGGAGGTCCCTAAAATTATACAAGATAATAAATACCAATGATAGATTGTACCCACATACGGCTAAATAGTACATATTATATAGATAGAGTAATAATTTGCTAAAATAGCAGTTTATATGTTAATGAAAGGTTATATGTATATGCTGTATATTTTCAATTCTTTTAAAATGTATCTAATGAAATATTCACCATCCTTTATAATACAGAAGTGAACAATTACATGTGTATATATATATATATTACATACAAACTTTTTGTATATATTTAATAATGCTATAAATGCATGTAATTAACTCTATGTATTCTTACGCTCCAGATGAACTAATTGTCCTTCTCTACACACCCCTGAAGAAGGTTATCCCGAAACGCGTCGGGTGTAAAGAAGGTTCTTCTTCTTGTATTTACCTATATGGTAAATATATTTAATTTAATATCTAAACATTTTTTGATGAATATGTACAATTGTGAATAAAACCTTTTTTACTCTCAATATCCTGTATATTTTGAAATATTATTAGTGCCTTAAAAGTCCACCCAGGGGAACCCCCCTTTTTCTTTAACCACTTAACCACCAGCCGCCGTCTACAAACGGCGGCAAGGTGGTTGCTTAACTGGGGGTCGCCGTTCTGAAACGGCGCCCACCAGAAGCAGTAATGCGCGCCGCCTCGGGCGCGCACACAGAAAATTCTGTGCGCGCCGGGTCTATGAGACCCGGCGCTACACAGATCACGGTAACTGACCGGCAACGCCGGTCTTTTACCATGTGATCGCGCCGTCCAATGACGGCGCGACCACAGGTAAACAAACCGGCGTCATTTGATGACGCCGGTTCCTCCCTCCTCTCGCTGTACCGATCGGTACAGTGTGAGAGGAGAGCGCGGATGGCAGCAGCAGTGTGGGATGGATCTGTGACTATTGCAGTCACAGATCCATCCATCCCTGCTCAGCCATCCCTGCATTAACCCCTGCAATACTCTGCCTTCCCTGCGCAATACTCTGCAATGCTCTGCCTTCCCTGCAATACCCCCGCGCAATACTCTGCAAAACACCCGCGCAATACTCTGCAAAACACCCGCGCAATACTCTGCAAAACACCCGCGCTATACTCTGCAAAACACCCGCGCAATACTCTGCAAAACACCCGCGCAATACTCTGCAAAACACCCGCGCAATACTCTGCAAAACACCCGCGCAATACTCTGCAAAACACCCGCGCAATACTCTGCAATACCCCCGCGCAATACTCTGCAAAACACCCGCGCAATACTCTGCAAAACACCCGCGCATTACTCTGCAATACCCCCGCGCAATACTCTGCAAAACACCCGCGCAATACTCTGCAAAACACCCGCGCAATACTCTGCAAAACACCCGCGCAATACTCTGCAAAACACCCGCGCAATACTCTGCAAAACACCCGCGCAATACTCTGCAATACCCCCGCGCAATACTCTGCAGTACCCCTTGCGCAATACTCTGCAGTACCCCTTGCGCAATACTCTGCAATACCCCCGCGCAATACTCTGCAATACCCCCGCGCAATACTCTGCAATACCCCCGCGCAATACTCTGCAATACCTCCGCGCAATACTCTGCAATACCCCCGCGCAATACTCTGCAGTACCCCCTGCCAGTACTCTGCAGTACCCCTTGCGCAATACTCTGCAATACCCCCCGCGCAATACTCTGCAATACCCCCGCGCAATACTCTGCAATACCCCCCACGCAATACTCTGCAGTACCCCCCGCGCAATACTCTGCAATACCCCACTCGCAATACTCTGCAATACCCCACGCACAATACTCTGCAATACCCCACGCACAATACTCTGCAATACCCCACGCACAATACTCTGCAATACCCCACGCACAATACTCTGCAATACCCCACGCACAATACTCTGCAATACCCCACGCACAATACTCTGCAATACCCCACGCACAATACTCTGCAATACCCCCGCACCAATACTCTGCAATACCCCCGCACCAATACTCTGCAATACCCCCGCACCAATACTCTGCAATACCCCCGCACCATACTCTGCAATACCCCCCACACAATACTCTGCAATACCCCCCACACAATACTCTGCAATACCCCACGCACAATACTCTGCAATACCCCCGCACCATACTCTGCAATACCCCCCACACAATACTCTGCAATACCCCCGCACCAATACTCTGCAATACCCCCGCACCAATACTCTGCAATACCCCCGCACCAATACTCTGCAATACCCCCGCACCATACTCTGCAATACCCCCGCACCATACTCTGCAATACCCCCACACCAATACTTTGCAATACCCCGGCCAATACTTTGCAATACCCAGAAAATACTCTGGGGAAAAAAAATGTGTTTTAACCACTTCTCGCCCACGTCATATGAGGTCCTTGACTTTGTGCAGGGATATCTAAATGATGCCTGCAGCTACAGGCATCATTCAGATATCATTTTTTTCAGCCGGCGATTCTCTACACCATAAGAACGATCATGGCAGCTGTTCCGCCTCTTGATCGTTCTTACGGGAGGCAAAAAGGAACGTCCCCACTCCCTTCGCCCTCCGGTGCTTCTTCTGACTCACCGCTGCGATCGAAGCCAGGATCGTTTTTTTTCTTGTTTTTTTTCTTGTTTTTTTCCAAGCTTCCCAGCCTAGAGGTGAGATGTGGGGTCTTATTGACCCCATATCTCACTGTAAAGAGGACCTGTCATGCTATATTCCTATTACAAGGGATGTTTACATTCCTTGTAATTGGAATAAAAGTGATCAAAACATTTATTTTTGGGGAAAAACGTGTCAAACTAAAATAAATTAAGTAAAATGAACAATAAAAATAAAAAATAAATATTTAAAGCGCCCCTGTTCCCGCGTGCTCGTATACAGAAGCGAATGTGTACGTAAGTCCCGCCCACATATGAAAACCACACATGTGGGGTATCGCTGCGAACGTTAGAGCGAGAGCAATCATTTTGGCCCCAGACCTCCTCTGTAACTAAAAACATGTAACCAGTAAAAACATTTAAAACGTCACCTATGGGGGGCGCATGCGCGACATGGAGCAGAGCGGACGCTTCTGGTGAGAGCTCCTCTCCTAGAACGGAGGAATCCCGCTGTCCCGGGGCTAAAATCATTTAAAAAACAGCACAAATATCGGCACCCCCGCCAGCATCACCCTGTGTATGCAGCCGAGGAGGAAGAACTTGCGGCGGAGCTGTAAACCCCTCCACAACCTGACCCATTACTGCCTGAGGTCGCAGGAGCGTGGCAAGATGGCGAATAAGGGCGCCAACACACAGCCCTCTTCATCCCCCTCCTCACCAGCTCAGCATCCATCCCAGCTGCTTTGGAATCCGGATCCATCCACTCACAGTGAGTACTCCACACTTACTAAAGAAGATCTTAACACTAGCCTAGACACCATGTGCTCAAAACTTCTCATCAAGTTTCAGGCTGAGTTACAGAAATCCACCAGCACACTATCCCAAGAAATAGCAGCCCTAGGATCCAGAACAGACTTGTTGGAGAATAAGCATGACGAATTGTCTATTGCTTTTAATGACCTCTCCAGGGAACATGACTCTTTATCCTCTGCCTTCTCCCAACTACAAGAGCATTTAGAAGATTTGGAAAACCGTAACAGGAGATCTAATATTAGGATCAGGGGGGTCCCAGAGACAGTCACAGATCTTCTGCCATTTTCCAATAAGTTGTTCTCCTCCCTGCTTCCAGAACAAAATCCCAGTACATTCACGTGTGACCGCATACATCGTGCCCTAAGAGCCAAACCTCCCCCTGACAAACCCCCTAGAGACATAATTCTCTGTATGAAAGACTTTTTAGTCAAGGAAGAAATAATGCGCGCTGCAAGAGCCATAAGAAACATCACACAAGATGGAATTCACTTACAGATCTATCCAGATGTCTCCCAAGCAACCTTAGACAGACGCAGAAAGATGAAAGAAATCACTTCAATCCTCTCCTCAGCGAGGATCAGATATAGATGGGGCTTTCCATTTAAGTTGATCATCCCTCATAATGGCTCCACATATATTGCGACCACTATTGCTGAAGGCCAGGACATTTTAGTCAAGCTGGGTCTGTTGGATGCAGTTAATATCCCTCGCACCCCTGCCTTCTCCCGCCCGGCCCAGATTTGGAATACCCCTGCGTCTCGTGCAAGCAGGAGGGGGGTCAGGCAGGACCCTGCTGTTCTTCGTTTTAATTAACTTTTATTATTATAAAGTTGCCTAACTCCCTTTTTTCCCTCAGGCTCAAAGTTTCATCCGACTGACTCTGTTTAATCCCAAGAACTACAATTTTCTTGCAAACCTCCTGGAAACAGTAGGTCTTTTCACCCCTTTTTGATTTTTGTTTTTTTTGTGTGATCTGGTCCCTATCTCCCTACTAGCACCTGGACAATAATCTGACTAGTATGAGATCCAAGTCTTCTACGCATTTACAGGACCTATTTTTTTTTTTTTTTTTTCCCTTCTTTTTTTTCCCAAATACATCAGTCTCTCCTCTTCTTCAATCACCTTTCTAGCTTACTTTTTTCACATTCAGTGGTATGCTACTGACACCTACAGTTCCTTTCCAGTATTACACACGCCTGCATATGTACACTCTGCTTAATCCCCCTTAATGTTAAATCTTACACATAATGTGTTTAATTCTTGTACAGCATGCTTTCCTGACTTCTCCTAGTACAATGCATTTTGGTTCATTGTTACATACTGCACAAAGTTGATGTTTAGACTGGTATTCACATAATACCTCATGAAGACCTATCTAGGGGAATTACGGAGGTTGGACGCACTGACATGGTATATTCTCCATGGTGGTACCCGCTGTGTGGGTTCCACTCTTAGATTCTTTTTATTTTATTTTTCCTCGTTCTCCCTGTCCTTTTTTCTCTTTTCTCTTCTTTTCTCCCATCTCATTCCTTTTTATTTATGTAATTTTCTATATATAATCTTTTTTTTTTACATATAAAGCCAACCCCATTCAAGAGACATAAACTCCCTGATATTGTGTAATGGGATTCTGCGGATGTCCTGCTGTTATGCTGCATATAATTCCCCTGCAGACCCAAATATTTATCCTGACTCAAAAACCTTCCCTCTACCTTATCATCTTTCACCCAGTGGTTAGAGACTGACACCTACTGACCTTTTTTGGGTATTGCATTTTAATATATTTACATACTCAGTACTTTGTCTTTTGTCTCTATATATTTGGCTCTCTTATCTCTCTCTTTTCTTCTCCTCTCTCACTTCTCTCCTTCATTTACTTGACGAATCTAATACAAGAGATATACTACGCTACTCTCAAACCTCCCCACGAAAATATACATACCCAGTTGTAATGCTATATCGTTATTTTTGCAGGTATATTTGACCAATGTTAGCTTGATCTGCATACTTTTCTCACAGCCAATTGAGACTTTCTGACATGTATATCACAGTTATATCTCTTATGCCTTATTCACAGGTTCATCATTTTTCTTAATATCGGGTGACCCCCGTTCTACGTCGCCATGGTTTTCCCCCTCTCGGCCCAAGGGCTCCCTCCCCCCTGTTGGAGCTCCCGTAGCCTTCTCAATCGCGAGAATAACATTTTTTTTTCTACTTTTTGTTTAATATTAGTTTTTTTTTCTGTCTTATCTCGCATTGGTCGGCTATCAAGGCTGAGTTTTGGACCAATTGGTCTAATGTTACTTCTCTGTCGGTTGGTGGCCATCGGCCCACTCAACCCCATATATTTTTTTCAGTTTAGAATTCTCTCACATTGGAACAAGGTTCCATTTGACTTATTGTTGATACAACTTTATAATAGCGGTACACCCTTCATCCTTAAACTTTTCAAATCCCCTACAGAAACTAACTCAATCTACAACTTTTATTTACACATGACACAGCCCCGGTTCTATCATTTTTCCTATATACAGCTCGCCTCAAGCCTTCCTGGTTCCTACTGTATACAACCTTACCTGCTGATACACCCTCCACCTAGTAAAACACCATGACCATTAAAATAATCTCACACAACGTCCAAGGCTTTAACTCACCTAACAAACGGAAGAAGGCCTTCTTCCAATACAAGAAACTAGACGCTAAAATAGTGATGTTACAAGAAACACACTTTTTAAATGACTCTCACCCCACTTTCTTTAATAAATCCTTTAACCAATCCTTTTACACATCTTTCTCCTCAAAAACCAAAGGAGTCGCCATTTTCTTTCACCACTCTTTCCCTATAGAGATACAACAAGTTTACAAAGACCAAGAGAGCAGATTCATTATTCTTAAAGGCACTCTCTCAGGCAAAGACATCACCATAGCCAACATTTACGCCCCTAACGATTCCCAAACAGCATTCTTTACACACTTTCTTAATAAACTACAACAATTTCATTCCCCACATATCATACTAGGCGGAGACTTTAACTCGGTTCCGCAACCCAACTTAGACAGAAGCAAACAAACGTTAAACTCTAAATCCTTCTCCAAGTCAACCTCCTCTCTTCTATTTAACCTCCAGTTAATAGACTCTTGGCGAGCCTTGAACATAGGTGCTAGAGACTACACCTTTTATTCACACCCACACGATTCATACTCAAGAATTGATCACATATTCTGCACCCCAATAATTCTAGCTAATTCCCTTGGCGCCGATATTTATCCTTGCTCCTGGTCTGATCACAATATTGTCACCCTTACCACAAAATTCATAGGTCTCTCCCCCACCTCCTATTCTTGGCGATTGAATGAATCCCTTCTAACAGACCCTAACCACCAACAAGGAATTGACTCAGAGATTAAAGAATATTTTTCCCTGAATGACACTCCTGAAACTTCTGCAGCAACACTCTGGTCAGCTCATAAAGCAGTAATCAGAGGCCACTTGATTAGACGCGCAGCCCAACGTAACAGAAATAATGTTGAAAAAATCATCTCCCTCACGAAAGACCTTCATAACCTATACAAAATCCATACACATTCACATGACCCTGCTGTCCTTAAAACCATCTCTCTTAAACGCAACGAGCTTGACACATTGCTTTCCCTTAAAGCCGAAAAGTCACTCAGATGGTCAAAAGCTAGATTTCTTCTCTCCAGCAACTCATACTCGGCAATGTTCGCCCGTAAACTTAACCAATCCCTCAAACCGTCACACATCTACAGACTCAAGAATAATAGGAACCAAGTGGTCACACACCCAAAAGAAGTACTTTCGATATTCACAAAATTTTACTCTGACCTTCTCTCTGCACCAAAACCCTCCCCACCCACTCTACCATCCACGTGGTTGAACAATCTCCCCTTCCCTAAACTCAATCAAACACAAATAGACAACCTTAACATGCCATGCTCAGACGATGAACTAGAACAAATTATCAAAACACTTAAGAAAAATTCCGCCCCAGGCCCAGATGGATTCTCATCACTCTATTACAAACAATATTCTCAGATCCTAGTCCCACACTTGAAGAAACTTTTTAATTGCATCTTAAAAGGCGATCACTTCCCAGACGAGATGCTACTCGCCAACATGTCCTTGATCCCAAAACCCAACAAAGACCATACTCTCCCCCAAAATTACAGACCAATCTCCGTCATAAATAATGACCTTAAAATATTTAGTAGACTTTTAGCTAACAGACTTTCCTCTATTATCCCTACTCTCATTTCCCCCTTCCAATCAGGCTTCATCCCCGGAAGACAAATCACAGATAACATCAGACTAGTCACAAATATAATCCAGGATGCCAAGATACATTCCAACCCTGTTTTGTTACTCAGCCTTGATATAAACAAAGCCTTCGACAGTGTGCATTGGTCATTCTTGGACAGTGTTCTACATAAATACGGCTTCACTGGCGAATTCTTACACGCATTTCATGCACTCTACCATAACCCCTCCACCAGAATACGTCTCCCGGGCTGTAACTCTGAGTTTTTTAAAGTAGGCAAAGGTACTAGACAGGGCTGTCCCCTTTCCCCTTTACTTTTTGCACTAGCAATTGAACCACTTTCCACAGCAATCCTCACCAACCCTAATATTAAAGGTTACTCATCTGGACCCGATACATATAAACTAAGCATGTATGCAGATGACATGCTACTCTTCCTCACACAACCGGTCAATACACTCCCTAACCTTCTACAAACCCTAAACAATTTTGCATCCATATCAGGCCTCACAGTCAACGTCTCAAAATCAATAGGCATGCCCATCAACATCCCCCCACTAGAATTAGACTCCATACGCTCCTCCTTCGAATTTTCTTACACCCCAGATTCTCTCCCATACCTAGGTATTTATCTCACCCCTAATCTTGATGACCTTGCAAGTAAAAATTACATCCCGATGTTTCAAAAATTAAGGGCGACACTTAAAATGTGGAAATCTTTCAAGATCTCTTTCCTCGGTAAAATCACAGCGATTAAAATGACACTCCTCCCAAAATTACTTTATCTATTTAGAGCACTCCCCATTAGAATTAATAAATCCCTTATCACCAAATTCCAATCTGATATTAACAAATTTATTTGGTCTGACTCCCACCCCCGTTCTCCTAGACAAGTCTTGCACAAATCTCAGAGATCTGGCGGCCTCGGCCTCCCAGACCTTTGGCTATACTACCTCTCAGCAAGATGGACCCAAACAGCACAATGGCACATCCCGCATTCCAAGATCCCATGGATAGCTTTCGAGAAATCCTCAATATCCCCTTTCACCATCTCAGGGATTCTCTGGGGAAATAAAATCTCAATTCCATCCCTAAATTCCCTTAACCAAATTGTAGCACATTCTTATCACTTATGGAAGCTCCATAATGGAAAATATAACCTCGTTTCTAAATCCCCACCGTTTGCTACATTCATAGGAGACCCAAAATTCATACAAAACTCCCCAATAGACCTTTCATGGTGGAAGACTAAAAACCTCACTACACTTAACAAATTTATTATAGGTACAAACTTCATCCCCTTCTCCACCCTGAAAGCTAAATATCAGATTCCGGATTCGGAATTCGATAATTTCATCCTTATCAAACAATTTTTCGAAACTCACTTCAAAACCACAAACACCCAATCCCCCTCTCATTTTGAAAAACTCTGTCGCGATTCCCCCAGGATGAAAGGTTTCATCTCAGAACTTTATTTCATCATGTCTAACAACACAGAGCCCAATAAATTATCATATATGCTAAAATGGGAACAAGACCTTAACTTTACGTACTCCCCAGTAAACTGGGAAAACTGTATAACCAATCTACACAAATGCACCAGATCTATTGCAATCAAGGAAACAGCCCTAAAAGTGTTTATCAGATGGTATTATACCCCGACAAAACTCCACGCCATTTTTCCCTCAATCCCCTCCTCATGCTTTAGAGGCTGCGATGTTTCGGGTTCTTTCCCCCACATTTTTTGGTCTTGCGATAAGGTCAAGAATGTTTGGTCACAGCTTGAAAGTTTTGCCTCTAAAATTTCAGACAAACCAATCACCCTCACAATACATAACTGTTTACTTTTCTCCCCCATCACGGACCTTTCCACATGCCATATGAGACTCATCCATACACTATGTGTAGCCATACACTGGCTGATTGCATCTCAATGGAAATCCCCAATAATACTCCTAAATCCACTCAAACACAGGATTAACGAGATAAATTTGATGGAAAAAATCTCCCATACGCTACAAAACACCATACACATTTTCAACAATAAATGGTCCCCCTGGTCTGAATATTCACCTCTCTTTTTTAATACAAACTAATTTCTTTATTATACCACATTCCCTTTAACATGGCTTCCCTCAATATTCTTTCAAGATCCTCCATGGTTCTTTCCCATCTCTAAGTAAAGCCTGTTAACCCCAATTGCTTTGCTGTGTCATATTATATTTCTGTTTCTGATATGAACTTACCACATCATTTATAATTATGCTGTATCTTTATATTTTTCCAACTATGTACCGCTCTCTATCTTTTGCAATAAAAGTTTGTAAACAAAAAAAAAAAAATAAAACGTCACCTATGGGGATTTTTAAGTAGCGAAGTTTGGCGCCATTCCACAAGCGTGTGCAATATTGAAGGGTGACATGTTGGGTATCTATTTACTCGGCGTAACTTCGTCTTTCATATTATGCAAAAACATTGGGCTAACTTTAATGTTTTTTTTTTTAAAAAGCACAAAACTGTTTTATTTCCCAAAAAAATGCGTTCGAAAAATTGCTGTGCAAATACCATGCGCGATAAAAAGTTGCAACGACCGCCATTGTATTCTCTAGGGTCTTTGCTAAAAAAGCATATATAATGTTTTGGGGTTCTATGTAATTTTCTAGCAAATAAATGATGATTTTTACATGTAGGAGAGGAATGTCAGAATTGGTCTGGGTGTTCCAGAACGCCTGATGGTGCTCCCTGCATGTCGGGCCTCTGTATGTGGCCACGCTGTGTAAAAGTCTCACACATGTGGTATCGCCATACTCGGGAGGAATAGCAGAATGTGTTTTGGGGTGTAATTTGTGGTATGCATATGCTGTGTGTGAGAAATAACCTGCTAATATGAAACTTTTGTGGAAAAAAAACAAAAAAAAAAAAAACCTTGATTTTGCAAAGAATTGTGGGAAAAAATGACAACTTCAAAAAACTCACCATGCCTCTTTCTAAATACCTTGGAATGTCTTCTTTCCAAAAAGGGGTCATTTAGGGGGTATTTGTACTTTTCTGGCATGTTAGGGTCTCAAGAAATGAGAGAGGCCGTCAGTACTTCAGATGTGATCAAATTGATCAATTTTCAGTAATTGGTACCATAGCTTGTAGACCCTATAACTTTCACCCAGACTAAATAATATCCAAATTTTTTTTTTTTTTTTACCAAAGATATGTAGCAGTATACATTTTAGGCCAAATTTATGAAGAAAAATTCATTTTTTGCAAAATCTTATAATAGAAATGAAGAAAAATTCATTTTTTTACAAAATTTTCGTTCTTTTTTCATTTATAGCGAAAAAAATAAAAACCGCAGAGGTGATCAAATACCACCAAAAGAAAGCTCTATTTGTGGGAAAAAAAGGACAAAAATTTCATTTGGTTACAGTGTTGTATGACTGAGTTATTGTCATTCAAAATGTGAGAGCACCGAAAGCTGAAAATTGGTCTGGTTATTAAGGGTGTTTAAGTGCCCAGTTGTCAAGTGGTTAAACATAATAAGATACTTCGGGGACCTATTTTATCTTATCTACCTACTATCTTTATGTTTTGCTCTTCTTCTTACCCTTCCCTCTCTTCTATCTTGTCTCTTTAGTTCTTTTTTTTTTTGTTTTTTTCTTTCTTAGCATATATTGTTATTATATATAATGGTAGCAGCATTCCTTTTTTTTAATGTTTTTTATTTATCAGTATATTTCAGCTTTAGAGCTCCATTGAAACAAACCTGGGGCCAGATTCACAAAAGGGATACGACGGCGTATCTGCTGATACGCCGTCGTATCCCTGTTTCTATCTATGCAACTGATTCATAGAATCAGTTACGCATAGATATCCCTAAGATCCGACAGGTGTAATCGTTTTTTACACTGTCGGATCTTAGGATGCAGTACCGCGGCCGCCGCTGGGGGGAGTTTGCATCGTAAACCAGCGTCGGGTATGCAAATTAGCAGTTACGGCGATCCACAAAACTTTTTCCCGTCGTTACGTCGCCGCAAGTGTTAGTTTGCCGTCGCAAAGATAGGGCACCTTTTACAAAGTGTAAAATTACTACACCATGTAAAAGTATTCCCGTCTTTCCCGCGTCGCTTTTGAATCTTTTTTAAAAAAAAAAATTCCCCGCGCAAGTCTTTTTTTTCACGTCGCGATTCACAAAACGTCAGCGCGTCGTAATTTCGCGCAAAGCACGTCGGGAAATTTGCGTCGGGAGCATGCGCAGTACGTCCGGCGCGGGAGCGCGCCTAATTTAAATGGTACCCGCCCCATTTGAATTGGCCTGCCTTGCGCCGGACGGATTTAGGATACACCGCCGCAAATTTCCAGGTAAGTGCTTTGTGGATCGGGCACTTAGAAATTTGCGGCGGTGTAACCTAAATCGATTACATTACGCTGCGTCCGGGCTACGTGAATCTGGCCCCTAATGTCTATACAATAAATCTCCGTTTATCTTCATTATATATTACCCCAACATTATACGAGGTCTAGAAACTATGACCCTTAATTTTTTCTTTATAAATTCTTATATTACCTTACATGTTATATATTATTACTATATCTGCTTTGTAATTACTAAATTCAACACTAAGCATATATTTTAGCAAGTCTCCAGATAATGGTCAACATATATTAAACGCAAATTACTGTTTTTTTTCTTTTGTTGTTGCTTTCTAAAAATACTGGAGCTTGATATAAATATATAATTTGTGTTCTTTTTAGAGCCCATTCACACAGGGGCAACACGACTTCCAGTGCGACTTTGGGAGGCAACTTGGACACGACTTGACACAGCGCGACATGAGGCAACTTACAAGGCAACTTCAAGTTGCCTCCAGGACAGGAGGTTTTCCAGTGGGCAATCAAACAAGAATCAGCTCTGTGGGAGGGAGAAATGTATGTTCTCTTCCTGTATTATTGCTTCTGTTAAGACAGTGATCCGACTTCTGAGGCGACTTCCATTGAAATCAATGGGTACAAGTTGCCTAGAAGTCGCCTAGAAGTCAGATTGAAGTAGTACAGGAACCTTTTCTGAAATCAGAGTGACTGCAGTAGTGTGCATTAAGACGGCTCCATTCACTTACATTGATTTTCTCATGCAGCGTGACTTGAGGCGACTTGGGGCGACTTGAAGTCGTCCCTGTGTGAATGGGCTCTTAACTGCTACTATTTATAGTAACTATGGGCCAGATTCACGTAGAGCGGGTGCAGCGTAACGTAACCGGTTTACGTTACAGCGCCGCAATTTTTCAGATTTAGTGCCCGATCCACAAAGCACTTACCTGGAAATTTGCGGCGGTGTATCGTAAACAGGTCCGGCGCAAGGCGGCCCAATTCAAATGGGGCGGGTACCATTTAAATTAGGCGCGCTCCCGCGCCGGACGTACTGCGCATGCTCCTGTCGCAAATTTCCCAACGTGCTTTGCGCAAAATTACGACGCGCCAACGTTTTGTGAATCGCGACGTGAAAAAAGATTTACGCTGGGAAAAATAAAAGATTTCAAAAAAATTCAAAAGCGACGCGGGATTTCGGCATTTAGAAAAAACTTCGCTTTTTCCAACTTCATCATTAAAACGACGTTGCTCACACACGATTGTTTTAAAAAAATGCTCTAGCAAAGCGCGTGACGTACAAAACGTACTACGGCACTATAAAGGGGAAGTTCCATGTGGATGACGCCACCCTTGGGCCTGCTTTAGCTGATTTCCTGTTAGTAAAAGACGATTTGCGCTTTTCTGTCTGTTACAGCGTTATGAATGTGCTTATTCCATTACGAATGGTAGTTTTACCAGAACGAGCGCTCCCATCTCATAACTTGCTTCTGAGCATGCGCGGGTTTTTAACGTCGTTTTAGCCCACACACGATCATTTTTTACAACCCGAAAAACTACATCGTTTAAAAAGTCGTTAAAAAATGCAGCATGTTCGGAAAAAAAAATCGTTATTCAAAACCCGAAAAATTATGTGAAGCCCACGCACGGTCATTTTAACCAGTTCTGGACCGCCTCATGTACATATACGTCAGCAGAATGGCACGGACAGGCACATCAACGTACCTGTACGTGCCCTGCTTGACGTGGGTCGGGGGTCCGATCGGGACCCCCCCGGAACTTGCGGCGGTCCGGTAATCTTCAGGAGCGATCCGGGATGAGGGGGCGGCGGTTCGTTTTTGTCCGCCCCCTCCGGATCGCTCCCCAGACAATCCGCTTCCTCCCCCGCCCTCCTCCGCCTGCATTGTAAACACAGGCAGAGGAGGAAGTGATGTCACCGCTCCTCCCGCCGGTATATTCGTCCGGCGGAGGAGCGGAGACCTCACACAAGCACTACACTGACACCGGTACACATAGGCATACGATCCCCCCCCCCCCGGGTCACCCCCCGATCACCCCCCCCAGCCCCCCCCTGTCACACTGTCACTAAATAGCAGTGATCATTTACTGATCACTGCATTTAGTGTCAGTGTGACAGGCAGTTAGTGTCAGGCAGTTAGTGTAAGGTCCAGGATAGCCCCCTACCCCCCCCCCCCCAATAAAGGTTTTAACCCCTTGATCACCCCCTAGTTAACCCTTTCACCCCCCTTTTGCCAGCGTCACTAAGCGATCGTTTTTCTGATCGCTGTATTAGTGTCGCTCGTGCCACTAGGTAGCTAGTTTTTTTTTTTGAGGTTCGCCGCCATGTTTTTATAGCGTTAGAAAATTTATCGGGGTACCTAACGCTATAAAAACATGGCGGCGAACCTCAAAAAAAAATAGCTACCTAGCGGCACGAGCGACACTAATACAGCGATCAGAAAAACGATCGCTTAGTGACGCTGGCAAAAGGGGGGTGAAAGGGTTAACTAGGGGGTGATCAAGGGGTTAAAACCTTTATTGGGGGGGGGTAGGGGGCTACCCTGGACCTAACACTTTTAACCCCTTGATCACCCCCTAGTTAACCCTTTCACCCCCCTTTTGCCAGCGTCACTAAGCGATCGTTTTTCTGATCGCTGTATTAGTGTCGCTCGTGCCACTAGGTAGCTAGTTTTTTTTTTGAGGTTCGCCGCCATGTTTTTATAGCGTTAGAAAATTTATCGGGGTACCTAACGCTATAAAAACATGGCGGCGAACCTCAAAAAAAAATAGCTACCTAGCGGCACGAGCGACACTAATACAGCGATCAGAAAAACGATCGCTTAGTGACGCTGGCAAAAGGGGGGTGAAAGGGTTAACTAGGGGGTGATCAAGGGGTTAAAACCTTTATTGGGGGGGGGGGGTAGGGGGCTACCCTGGACCTAACACTTTTAACCCCTTGATCACCCCCTAGTTAACCCTTTCACCCCCCTTTTGCCAGCGTCACTAAGCGATCGTTTTTCTGATCGCTGTATTAGTGTCGCTGGTGCCGCTAGGTAGCTAGTTATTTTTTGAGGTTCGCCCGCCAGGTTTTTATAGCGTTAGGTACCCCCATACATTTTCTAATAAAGGTTTTAACCCCTGATTGCCCCTAGAGTTAACCCTTTTACCCCCTATTGCCAGCGTCACTAAGCGATCGTTTTTCTGATCGCTGTATTAGTGTCGATGGTGCCGCTAGGTAGCTAGTTATTTTTTGAGGTTCGCCCGCCAGGTTTTTATAGCGTTAGGTACCCCCATACATTTTCTAATAAAGGTTTTAACCCCTGATTGCCCCTAGAGTTAACCCTTTTACCCCCTATTACCAGCGTCACTAAGCGATTGTTTTTCTGATCGCTGTATTAGTGGCGCTAGGTAGCTAATAATTTTTTTTTGAGGTTCGCCCGCTAGGTTTTTATAGCGTTAGGTACCCCCATACATTTTCTAATAAAGGTTTTAACCCCTGATTGCCCCTAGAGTTAACCCTTTCACCCCCCTATTGCCAGCGTCACTAAGCGATCATTTTTCTGATCGCTGTATTAGTGTCGCTGGTGCCGCTAGGTAGCTAGTTAGTGCCAGTAACGCTTACACCACATGTGTGAGACTTTTTGGGAGCCTAGCCGCGTACGGGACCCCAAAAACCAATCACCGCCTTCAGGCTTTCTAAGGGTGTAAATTTTTGATTTCACTCCTCACTACCTATCGCAGTTTCGAAGGCCATAAAATGCCAAAATAGCACAAACCCCCCCCAAATGACCCCATTTTGGAAAGTAGATACCCCAAGCTATTTGCTGAGAGGCATGTCGAGTCCATGGAATATTTTATATTTTGACACAAGTTGCGGGAATATGATAAACTGATTTTTTTTTGCACAAAGTTGTCACTAAATGATATATTGGTCAAACATGCCATGGGCATATGTGGAATTGCACCCCAAAATACATTCTGCTGCTTCTCCTGAGTACAGGGATACCACATGTGTGGGACTTTTTGGGAGCCTAGCCGCGTACGGGACCCCGAAAACCAAGCACCGCCTTCAGCATTTCTAAGGGCGCAAATTTTTGATTTCACTCCTCACTACCTATCACAGTTTCGAAGGCCATAAAATGCCAAAATAGCACAAACCCCCCCCAAATTACCCCATTTTGGAAAGTAGACACCCCAAGCGATTTGCTGAGAGGCATGTCGAGTCCATGGAATATTTTATATTTTGACACAAGTTGCGGGAATATGACAAACTGATTGTATTTTGGGGTGCAATTCCACATATAACCATGGCATGTGTGAGCAATATATCATTTAGTGACAACTTTTTGTAATTTTTTATTTTTTTTGTCATTATTCAATCACTTGGGACAAAAAAAAAAATATTCAATGGACTCAACATGCCTCTCAGAAGTTTCCTTGGGGTGTCTACTTTCCAAAATGGGGTCATTTGGGGGGGGGGGGGGGGTTTGTACTGCCTTGCCATTTTAGCACCTCAAGAAATGAGATAGGCAGTCATAAAATAAAGTTGTGTAAATTCCAGAAAATGTACCCTAGTTTGTAGACGCTATAATTTTTGCGGAAACCAATAAATATATGCTTATTGCTGAATACATTTTGGCCTAAATGTTTGACTAAAATTTAGTTTATTTGATATTTTTTACTTTTTGTTATAAGAAAAATCATTTTTTTTCAAAATTTTCGGTCTTTTTCCGATTATATCGCAAAAAATAAAAATCGCATAGGCAATCAAATACCATCAAAAGAAAGCTCTATTTGTGGGAAGAAAAGGACGCAAATTTCGTTTCGGTACAACATTGCATGACTGCGCAATTACCAGTTAAAGCAGCGCAGTGACAAATTGTAAAAACACCTTGGGTCTTTAGACAGCCTATTGGTCCTGGGCTTAAGTGGTTAAATGACATTTTTTTAAAACGTTGTTTTTTTAATGCCGAAAAATGATCGTGTGATTGTGCATTACAGTCGGGGATTTTTTTTTTTTTTACTAGTGATGGCGGCGATCAGCGACTTATAATAGAACTGCAATATTGTGGACCGTCAAACACTAAATGACATTGTTGACACTTTTTGGGGACCTGTGACACTAATAGATGGTCAGTGCGAAAAATGTGCACTGTCACTGGCTAGGAAGGGGTTAAACATCAGAGGCAATTAAAGGGTTAACTGTGTGCCTAGCTAGTGTGGTTAAGTACTGTGGGAGGTTATTTTACAAGGGGGAGATATGGATAATTGTCCCTGCTTTGCAGGAACACAGGATCCATGTCTCCCTACATGACAGAACCATGATCTGCCTTGTTTACATAGGCAGATAACCATTCTGAAAATATAGAAAAATTGATAAGCGCTAAAGTGATGGTGCAATGAAAATACTGGCAAAATGGCCAACACACTATACACTAAAGGTGATGAGGTGGATTAACCAGCCCAAAGCGTGGAGATGACCTCCCCACTGCAAACAAGTGACACTGTACAGTTAGGCCGGGTACACACGAGAGGACCGTTTCCGCGGATAAATCCTCTGGCGGATTTTGATCTCATGGTTGTACTAACCATGAGATCAAAATCCCCGCGGAATTCCGTCCGCGGTGACGTGTCGCGCCGTCGCCGCGATGATGACGCGGCGACGTGCGCGACGCTGTCATATAAGGAATTCCACGCATGCGTCGAATCATTACGACCAATGTGGGGGATGGATTCGGACGGATTGATCCGGTGAGTCTGTACAGACCAGCGGATCAATCCGTTGGAATGGATTCCAGCGGATCGATTTCTTAGCATGTCAAGAAATTTTGATCCGCTGGAAATCCATCCCCGGGGACAAAAATCAGCGGAAACAGATCCGCTGGATCGTAAACACCAGGGGATCTATCCGCTGGAGCCGGTCCGCGGATCAATTCCAGCGGATCGATCCTCTTGTGTGTACGGGGCCTTTGAGTCCATAAGTGGATAATAGGGTGGATGATCATAAGGAGCAGCTGGGATGGATGGATCTTCTAGACATGGAAAATTAATCCGATAACTTATCTCCTAATGCCCTTACCTTCATCCGGTGGTATATGCGCATAAGGGCAAGGGGTTCCTCCTTCTGTTGGATCGGCACCGCCACTACTAGATGGATTCCAATGGTGTCCTGGGATGTTAGAGATCCTGGGATCCGTGTATCTCAAGGATTTGGAGCAAGAGGATGGGGTAAACAAAATGATGCCACAATAGTGAAGGACGTTTGATATACGGTGGTAGAATTTAATAAAATCTTCATAGAGTACAATTTTTTTTTTTATATTTTTATTAATCAGAGTACAATTTAAAAGCAGGCAAATCACGCTGCAGCACAGGACGCGGCGTGATGACAAGCCGGCTTACTTCTGTTGGCCTCCGGCTGATTGCATAGATCACGTGGTCGCACTTCCTACGTCGTTACGTCACGGTCTCGTGACTTCTTCAGGGAAGTCACGAGACCGTGACGTAACGACGTAGGAAGTGCGACCACGTGATCTATGCAATCAGCCGGAGGCCAACAGAAGTAAGCCGGCTTGTCATCACGCCGCGTCCTGTGCTGCAGCGCGATTTGCCTGCTTTTAAATTGTACTCTATGAAGATTTTATTAAATCTTGTGTGTTGGCCATTTTGCCAGTATTTTCATTGCACCATCACTTTAGCGCTTATCAATTTTTCTATATTTTCATTTCAGCGGTTTTGTGCACCTTTAGATACAGCAGCTTTAGTGTTCATTTATATATTTAGTTTTAATATTTATATATTTCATAATAATTTTGTCTATTACATATATTATTTATTTTCACTTGGTTCGCATTTCACTACTCGCAGTAGCGCAATAGACCACCTATTTCAAGATCACCATTCTGCCTCTGTGCAAAATGATCGGCGGATGCCTGCAGTAGAGTGTCGCCATCGGCACGTGTGTACACTCCAGACCCGGAAGTGTTCCGTAATCTGGCACAGAGCCACTGCCCTGCTGCAGTATATCTACAGGGGGCTGTCCGCAAGTGGTTAAACTAAGCATGCACAATGAGATCTCTCAACAAGCTGCTACCTAAGATCTTATCACAGCGCCACAGAGCAAATAAAATTAAACCCGAGAATAGAGCGGCCACTTTAAAGAAAAAAATATGATAAACCAAATCTAATAAAAATAAATTGAAAGGTAAATAATGGCGCTAATGAAACAACACTTAAATAAGTATTTACACACCCAATAAGTCGTGCTGTGTCACTATGAGAAAAAATATAAAATTAATATAAATATAGTCAATATACAGTTGCCCCCTTTAACATCAATGACAGCTTTAAGTAATTTGTGGTATTTGTGGATGACGCTCTATATCTTCCCAGATGGTAAAACTGCCCATTCCTCTTGGCAAAAAGCCTCCAGTTCCTGGAAATTCTTGGGCTGTCTTGCATGAACTGCACGTTTGAGCTCTCCCCAGAGTGGCTCAATGATATTGAGGTCAGGAGACTGAGATGGCCACTCCAGAACCTTCACTTTATTCTGCTGCAGCCAATGACAGGTAGACTTGGTCTGTGTTTTGGATCATCACGTTGGAATGTCAAAGTACGTCCCATGTGCAGCATCCTGGCTGATGAATGCAAATATTCCCCCAGTATTTTTTGATAACATACCGCATTCATTTTGAAATCAATTTTGACCAAACTTCCTGTGCCTTTGTAGCTCACACATCTCCAAAACATCAGCGATCCACCTCCGTGTTTCACAGTAGGAATGGTGTACCTTTCATTATAGGTCTTGTTGACTCCTCTCCAAATGTGGACCAAAAAGCTACATTTCTTGATCATACATCACAGGACACAGAGCCTTAATTACTTAATGGGTTATGTAGTCACCACAGGTGATTTGACACTAACAAACCCAATTAAAATTGAGTTCCTCCCCTATATAACCCCTCCCAAATGGAGAGTACCTCAGTTTTTTCCCCAGCATTTAACCACCTAAGGACCCCTTCATGCCGATATACGTCTGCAGAATGGCACGGCTGGACACAAGCACATACCTGTACATGTCTCTTTAAGGCCCAGCCTTGGGGTCGCGAGTGTGCCGGTGGCGGTGCGCTCGTGACCCGGTCCGAAGCTCCGCGATCGGTCACCGGAGCTGAAGAATGGGGGAGAGGTGTGTAAGAAACACACCTTCCCCGTTCTTCATTGTCAGTGATCGTCTGTTCCCTAATATAGTATTGGTACAATAGCTCAGATATTAATAATAATTTTTTTTTTTTTTCCAGAATAGAAGTTTATTAAATCATAAAACATTACAGCAGTATAGTCGATCCAACTATTAAGCAGTTTGTGGCAATCACAAAGCATAAACGGTACTACATACATATAGTAGTGTGGAATATATACATAGGTGTACAGTTTATCATTGTTTATGTTATTAAGTGGCATAAAAGAGGTTAATCAAGAAACTACATATGAGACAATATGGTAGCAATCATAACAGGAGAGTCAGCTGTATACTGTCTGTTGTGATAGAGGTTATCAAGACTAACCTATGGGCCAAAAGAAGACAGTAACGCCCATAACGACCAGCAGGGTTAACCCCCCACTCCACCCACCCCTAACGGGGGCAAAACTGTGGGCAATGTGGGGGTAAACTTGAAAAGTACATATCAGAGGAAATTTGAGAGAATTCCTGGTCTGTTTAGGTAACAAATTCTAACAGTCTAATTCGTAACCTAAAGGACATATCTCCTTAGGTTGTCTCAAAAGTTGTGTAGCGTTATACACGCGAGGGGTGGGAGGCAAGGGTAAGGCCTCCCCAGGCTATTAAACTAGAGCTGAAATACATCCATTAGGTCCTTACAGATAAGACCAGAAGTGGTTGGGAAGGGCAAGGGGAAAAAAGGTTTCGTAAAGGAGGAAAAGAGGGGGACCAGAGATCGAAAAAATAAAAGGTAAAGAAAGCAGTTACGTAGGGTCAGTCATGGTGGTCAGAGGAAGCCGTCAATGAGTCAGTGGGAAGGGATTCTCTGTAAAGTGTCCAACAATTCCAAGTAAGCCTGAATGTCTCAGCTGCATCTCTCGCTTGGTGAATTAGTCTCTCCATCAGCTCAATTTTATTGACTCTGGCATGCCATTCCTGTATGGTTGGTGGGAGAGAGTCCTTCCACCATAGTGGGATGCACTGAGAGGCTGCATTAATCAGATGCAGCATTAGAGACTTTCGGTATGTCGACTGTGGCAAAGAGGTATGATGCAAAAGATATTGCTCAGGGGTAAAGTCAGGCGTGAACGATGTTATGCGGACAATGATTGAGTGGATAGATTTCCAGAACAGTTGGAGCTTAGGACAGCTCCACCAGATATGTAAAAGAGTACCCTCTGCCTCATTGCATCTCCAGCAGGTCGCAGGGACATTTGGGTAAAATTTATTTAGTTTACTAGGGGTTCTGTACCAACGTGAGTATATCTTATATCTGTTCTCTTGTGCAGAAACGTTAATCGAACCCTTGTGAATATGTGTCCATATGGAGTTCCAATCTTCATCAGAAAGGGAGATCTGCAAATCAGTTTCCCATTTGTCGTGAATAGAGGCCATTGAGGTAGTTGTGGGTGTGAGCATGGAATATAACATCGAGATTAAATGCCGTTGCGGAGCAGAGGAAACACATAAATTTTCAAGGGGTGTGAGATCTCTGCTTCATAAGGCAGGTGTAGGAGAGTTCTGTAGAAAATGCCTAATTTGGAAAAATTTGAAGCGTGGAATTTGAAAGGTATGAAATTTCAATACCATAGCTGACTGGGATAGAAGTGTTCCATTATTAAAAAATTGGTGTGCTCGTAGGGAAGGCTCGGTTTGAGTTGCCTGTGGGTCTACAGTATTGACACCATCTGGGAAACCTGGGTTATGCGTAAGAGGGGTCATGGGACTAGGAAAAGGTGTCGAGCCTGGCTCTTTAAATATTGTCCTGAGACAGGAAAGGGTTGGGCCAATCAGAGGGGGTGAAGTGCATTTCCTGGGGGTGAGCGGTCGGTCTATCCAGGGAAGGTGAGATATTCGGAAGCCCACAAAGGCTTCTTCTAAATCAACCCAACCTTTATTCTTTCCATGGATGTGCCAGTCGACTATTCGTGTGAGAAGACAGGCCCGATGATATCTGGAGAGATCAGGGATCCCGATGCCTCCCTTCGCTTTGGGCAAAGATAATCTGTCCCAACTCAACCTGGCTGGACGCCCACCCCAGAGAAAGGTCCTACACATTGATTTAAAGGAATTCAGGAATGAGGCTGGGAGTCTAATTGGGATCGCTTGTAACAAGTACAACAGTCTTGGAAGGACATTCATCTTCAGAACAGCTGCACGTCCGAACCAAGAAAATGTGCCCTTAGTCCAAGTCTCTAAGTCAGCCTTAATTGATTGCAGTGCAGGTGGGAAGTTACGGGTAAAAAGATCAGAGAGTTTTGCAGGGAGCTCAATTCCTAGATATGTTATATCGTTAGGGTCCCATTTAAAAGGAATTTTTTTTTGCACAGGTCTACAGTCTCCACCGGCAGTGAGACATTTAACGCCATTGACTTACCGAAGTTAATACGCAGATTGGAGAGTGTATGAAATAATTTGAAATCTTTAAGAAGGTTGGGCAAAGTAATCAGGGGATTTGTGAGAAACAATAGGACGTCATCCGCATATGCGGCTACTTTATAATGGCGATGCTTGATGTCAATGCCCCGTATATCTGGATTATCTCTCAGGCAGTTCAATAGTGGTTCTAGAGTGAGGATGAAGATTAAAGGTGAAAGTGGGCAACCTTGCCTAGTTCCATTGCGCACCGAGAAGGCGTCCGACAGTCGACCATTGACTTTAACACGTGCAGAGGGGACTGAATAGAGTGTTAAGACCATTTGCATAAAACGCGAAGGCAAACCTAGCTTGCGAAGAGCAGCTTCCATGTAGTCCCATGCCAACCTGTCGAACGCCTTCTCGGCATCCAGGGACAGCAGAAATCCCTTGGTCTTAGATGTTGATAACCAGTGGTGGATATTTATCGCCTTTATGGTGTTGTCCCTGGCCTCTCTGCCAGGGACAAAGCCCACCTGGTCTGTCGAGACTAGAGACGGAAGATGAGTGAGCAATCTATTGGCTAAAATTTTTGCAAATAGCTTTAAGTCAACATTGAGTAATGATATGGGCCAGTAATTAGGGACTAATGTGCTATCTTTCCCTGGTTTCGGCACTAAAGCAATATGAGCCTCCAGGAGGTCAGATCCAGTTGCGGGTAAAAATGGTACGTCATTAAATGCCCTAACAAAATGGGGGATCAATAGTGGGGCAAAGGACTTGTAATATCCCGAGCTCAGGCCATCAGGACCAGGGCTTTTACCTGATTTTGCTTGTTTTAGGGCAGCTAGAGCCTCCTCTATTGATATTGGTGAATCTAAGTAATCTAAATTAGGAATTGGGGTGGGGGGTAAACCGTATTTGGAAAGGAAATCGTCAATCAGTTGTTTTCTATGAGCGGGAGTCCCTGAACCTGGTGGTGTAGGTAAATTGTATAATGAAGAGAGGAAGGATGTAAATTGCTTGGCAATTATTAATAATAATTTCTAACTATCTTGGCCAATCTTATAACAAAAGCAATCTATTAATTGCAGAGATGACCATAATTTATATAAAAATGGTGTAAAGTTACAGGCCCATATCCCTGCTTAATCTTGATATCAAACTACTAGCGAAAATTCTAGCAACTCGTTTGAACAATATTATTGGTTCAATAATAAATAAAGACTAAGTTGATTTTATTCCTTTTTGCCAAGCAGCCGATAACGTACGCAGGGCAACTTTATTAACCACTTAAGGACCGCCGCACGACGATATACTTCGACGATCAGTGACGTCACATGTCCAGCTACGCCACCCCTACAGTTAGAAACACATATGAGGTCACACTTAACCCCTTCAGCGCCCCCTAGTGGTTAACTAATTTTCACAGTAATCAGTGCATTTCTATAGCACTTTTCGCTGTGAAAATGACAATGGTCCCAAAAATGTGTCAACATTTTCGATGTGTCCGCCATAATGTCGCAGTCATGAAAAAAATCGCTGATCGCCACCATTAGTAGTAAAAAAAAAATTATTAATAAAAATGCCATAAAACTATCCCCTATTTTGTAAACGCTATAAATTTTGCGCAAACCAAATCGATAAACGCTTATTGTGATTTATTTTACCAAAAATAGGTAGAATAATACGTATCGGCCTAAACTGAGGAAAACAATTTTTTTTTTATATATTTTTGGGGGATATTTAATTAGCAAAAAATAAAAAATATTGCATTTTTTTCAAAATTGTCGCTATATTTTTGTTTATAGCGCAAAAAATAAAAACCGCAGAGGTGATCAAATACCACCAAAAGAAAGCTCTATTTGTGGGGAAAAAAGGACGCCAATTTTGTTTGGGAGCCACATCGCACAACCACACAATTGTCAGTTAAAGCGACGCAGTGCCGAATCGAAAAAAAGGGGCAAGGTCCTTAAAGTGGAGGTTCACCCTATAAAAAAATGTTAACAATACATCCAGCCCAGTCCTGCCTATAAAATGACACTGACCTTTTTTTTTCTCCCCCGTAGATAGTGTTTAGCCGTGGAATTCACCGCGGCTTCCGGGTAGGGAATCGCGCGGGAGTGGGCGTTCCTATTGTCATGCCAATTGATTGACATGCTAAACGACGGCGCACACAGCGCGTCACGACTTCCCAAAGAAAGCTCGGGTTGGCTCGGCTCTATTTGGCGCCTGCACACTGGTGCCGAATAGATCCTACCCGAGCTTCCTTCGGGAAGTCGTGACGCGCTGTGTGCGCCGTCGTTTAGCATGTCAATCAATTGGCATGACAATAGGAACGCCCACTCCCGCGGGATTTCCTACCCGGAAGCCACGGTGAATTTTTTATAGGGTGAACCTCCACTTTAACCACTTGACCACTGTGCACTTAAACCCCCCTTCCTAACCAGATCAATTTTCAGCTTTCGGTGCTCTTACAATTTGAATGACAATTACTCATACAACATTGTGCCCATCTGAAATTTTTGTCCTTTTTTTTCCACAAATAGAGCTTTCTTTTGGTGGTATTTGATCACCTCTGGGTTTTTTATTTTTTTGCGCTATAAAAGAAAAAACACTGAAAATTCTGTAAAAAAAAATAAAAAATCTTGTTTCTGTCATATTAGCAGGTATTGCGGGGTATTGCGGAGTATTGGGGGTATTGCAGAGTATGGGGGGTTATTGCAGAGTATGGGGGGTTATTGCAGAGTATGGGGGGGTTATTGCAGAGTATGGGGGGGTTATTGCAGAGTATTGCTGGTATTGCAGAGTATTGCACAGGGAGGGATGGATGGCTGGATCTGTGACTGCATTTGTCACATATCCAGCCACAGCAGCTGCTTCTGCCACCCGCTCTCCTCTCACACTGTACCAATCAGTACAGAGAGGAGAGGGAGGAACTGGCATCATCACATGACACCGGTTTGTTTACAAGTGATCGCTCCGTCATTTGATGGAGCGATCACATGGTAAACGTCCGCTATCAGCGGCAATTTACCACGATCTGTGATGCGCCGGGTCTTCTAGACCCGGCGCTCACAGATGATTCCGGGAGCGCGCCCCAGGGGGCACGTGAGAGGAGGATTCTGGGAGGACGTCCTCCCAGAATAACTCCACCGCGCTGTAGACGTGTTTTGTCTATAGCGCGGTGGTAAAGAGGTTAACCTGCATAATGGTCCAGGTCTTAAGTGGTTAAGGTGGTTGATCACGTTCAACATGTGCTAAGAAGAAAAATGCTCTTTTGATGGTCTGGCTGGGGAGACCTAGGAGCTATAACCGGATCCATACCTCGGGCCGATATCAAAAGCCTAAGATGGGTGGTACCCGGGCTTTGTGTAATGAAGAAACAAGCTTTGCCTGTAATGTCTCTCTGCGTAGATCTGGGCTCTGGGATCCAGACTTTGGTGTACTAATACATCTGTGGCATGGAACGTTTCTGGCAGAGTCTTATACAGGTCCAGGTATGAGGTTTTCTCTAATGGAACCCTTGATAAACCTAAAGGTTGGCACAACTTGCCCGCCGTGATGGATGAAAGCTAGAACTACTTTTATTAGCTTTTCCTGCGGCGTGGATAAGGTAAGAAGAGAATAATTTATTATGTATTATCTAATGTGAGTAAGGATGTCTTTCCTGGTTTTCGCCACTGGAGGGAGTAAGTGCATATCTGGTGTATTCATACATAAGCCATCCAGGAACAAGCTCAGTGAAGTCGGTCAAATTTAAACACCACTCACCTCTTTCCGCTGCAGGCTCTGCCACAAAAACGCATATGGGGTCCACAATGATGCCCCCAGTAATCTCTCTCCCCTTCCTTGTTCTCCTGGGTGCCGCCATGACAGCGGAAGCGCGCTTTTAGCTGTCTAGTGAGACATGGATAGGGGGAGGGCCGTGGTTGCTAGTGCCCGTGCACAAACGTGCAACACCTGTGTGCAGGCGCCAAAAGGGCTGGTTTAAAAAGCCCAGCACGCCAGAGCCTTCTGTAAAGCAGCATGGACACAGAACTGTGGGTTGTAAGCATCCCTGTGGATGGGACCAGGCAAACCTAAGACTCCTACTCGACATCAGGTTGTGCAGTAAGCTGATATATTGTGTATTGTAAAACTATAGCATAACAGTGATTGCATTTATTTTAAGGATAGTATATTTGCTTTGCAGTAAGGACTATGTCCCAGAGAAGAGGTTCAAGGGCTAGTAAAAGAGGCACCAGAAAATCCATGCGTATGGCTAAGGATTCTGAGCTTGCCTGCAGTTTACCATCCTCCTCTGTCAGCCTGATAGCAGCCTCACAGGATGGCAACTCCTGTATACGTCACTGAGAATGCTGTAAAAGTTGCTTTGGATGGCTTAGAAGGAATGATTGCTACTATTATCGCAACCTCCTTGAAAGATAGCAGAAAATGGGGTAGATCCCATTCATCTGCTCTGGCTCTCTCATTAGATGAGCCTTTTGAGGGTGAAAAATCCCTCTCTGGAGATGAGGATCATGTACAGTGTGAGGACTCAGAGGATGAGAGGATTCTTGCTACCTCTCAGTATCTAAAAACGCAGGTGCAATATTATGCAGAGATGGTGCGTGCCACTTACAATCCTATGGAGGAAGGCTTCGTTAAGAAATGGGGGGTACCTGCTATTGATGCAGCTATTTCTTGTGCAAACAAAAACCTGACCTGTCCTATAGACAATGCACAGGGTTTTAAGGATCCAACTGATAAAAAGCTGGAGTCCCTATTAAAAGCCTCCTCTTCCATGGCTGGGGCTGTAGTACAACCTGCAGTTGCAGCCATTGGTGTATGTCAGTTCCTCAAGGAACAAATGAAGCAGATGATTAACCTCCTCCCTACAGAGGAGATTGAGGTTTATGAGGACCTTCCTAAGGCCTTATGTTTTGCGATTGATGCGATTATGGACTCTGTTCAGCAAGCATCCCGCTTTAATCTCCTGCAGGTACACATGTGCAGGTCCCTTTGGTTAAAATATTGGAAGGCCGAGGTTTCTTGTAAGAAATACTTGGCAACGTTCCCCTTTGGGGAGGACGCCTGTTTGGGGATGACTTGGATAAATACAGCCAAAAGATTACCAGAGGCAAGTCTACTCTGTTGCCGGTTAGGAAGAGTAAACGTTCTTCATTTAAGCATTCTCTGTCCCCAGCCCCTGGAATCTCATTTTCCAGGCAGTGGCGAGGGCCTCCCCAGTCTAACACTAGGGGAAAGGCCCAGAGTCAAACCCAAGGGCAGAAAAGGACTTGGGGTTCAAAGTCTAAGCAGACCCCCAAAACGTCCCTATGAAGGTATGCCCCCGCTCAGCCTAGTGGGGGAAAGGCTGCTGCAATTTGCAAACGCCTGGTGGAACGAAGTTCAGGACTAGTGGGTCATCTCCACAGTATCCTCAGGCTACAAGCTAGAATTCAGAGAACTTCCGTCACCCCGTTTTCTGAGATCAAGAGTTGCCAAAGAAAAAAGAAGGCCTTTACCGGTGGCCTTGGAACACCTGTTGTCCCAAGGGGTAATCTTATAGTTAGCCCCAGAGGATCATGATTCGATTCAAACCTTTTTACGGTTCCAAAACCAAACGAGGATGTCAGACTTATCCTAGATCTGAAAAACCTGAATCAGTTCCTGAACATTCGCTCCTTCCGCATGGAGTCTGTGCAGTTAGTTGTTTCCACCCTTCAGGGAGGAGAATTCCTGGCATCAATAGACATCAGAGATGCATATCTACATTTGGGAATATTCCCCGCTCACCAAAGATTTCTAAGGTTTGCGGTGGATCAGCGACACTTTCAGTTTGTGGCCCTTTCTTTCAGGCTGGCTACAGCACCTTGAGTGTTCACAAAAAATACTGGCCCCGGCCCTAGCAAGGCTAAGGGCAGGAGGCATAGCAGTAACAGCCTACCTGGTTGATCTGTTGATCATAGATCAGTCCGCCGCACGCTTGGGCCACAATGTGCACAACACAGTGGAATATTTAGAGTGCCTAGGCTGGATCCTCAATCTGGAAAATCTTCCTTGCAGCCTCAGAAAAGGCTGGAGTATTTGGGCATGATTATAGACACGTCACAAAGCAAGGTATTACTTCCCAAGCCAAAGGCAAAAGCCATAGGAGACTTGGTCCGAGTGGTAAAGCAAAAAGAAGGCCTTTCATCCATCTATGCATGAGATTATTGGGAGAGATGGTAGCCTCATTCAAGGCTGTCCCTTACGCCCAATTTCACTCAAGGCTGTTACAGGGCGGAATTCTATCAGCTTGAAACAAACAGGCCCTGGATCTTCCTATGATCTTATCTCCAAAGGTTCGCCAGAGCCTCAATTAGTGGTTGCTCCCCCGAAATCTGTCAGAAGGAAATTCCTTCACTCCGGTTACCTGGAAAGTGGTGACCACAGACACCAGCCTTCTTGGCTTGGGGGCAGTTCCAGAAGAAGCATCTGTCCAGGGGATGTAGTCCGTGGCCGAAAAGATCCTGCCCATCAACATTCTGGAGATTCGGGAAATTAATTTGGCCCTCAAAGTTTGGTGTTACAGACTGCAAGGTTGGCCTGTTTGGATTCAGTCCAAAAAATGCTACAGCCATGGCCTATATCAATCACCAAGGAGGCACCAGAAGTCTGGATGCCCAAATATGTGAATCACATCCTGGACTGGGCAGAAAGGCATATTCCTCGCATATCTACGTTCTTCATTCCAGGGGTAGAAAATTGACAGGCGGATTTTTTAAGTCCAGGAGAATAGTCTGTACACCCCGACATGTTTCAGATCATATGTCAGAAATGGGGTAACCCAGATGTGGACCTGTTGCCTTCCAGGTTCAATGCAAAGCTGGCCAGCTTTGTATCAAGAACAAGAGATCCCTGTGCTCAAGGGTCAGATGCCCTGACAATCTAATGGGATCATTATTCCCTGATTTATGCATTCCCTCCAGTTCCGCTTTTACCACGATTCCTTCAGAGAGTCAAGAGGGAAGGAAAGTCAGTGATCTTGGTCACCCCGACTTGGCCCAGGAGACCCTGGTATTCAGAAATCATAAGGATGGCAGTAGAAAGACCCTGCTCCTACTATGCTCAGAACTACTGTCGCAGGGTCCAATATTCCATCCTGCCTTACAAAGACTAAATTTGACGGTTTGGCTGTTGAGACCCACATTCTGAGGAAACGTGGGCTCTCAGGGCCAATCCTATCCACTCTGGTTAATGCTAGGAAGCCGGCCTCCAGGCTCATCTATTACAGAATCTGGAAGGCATATGTTTCCTGGTGTGAACCCAAAAAGTGGCATCCTAGGAAATATGCCATTAATAAGATTCTTGCCTTTCTTTAGTTGGGCTTAAATATGAAGTTGGCTTTGAGCACTATCAAGGGCCAAATCTTGGCCTTGTCTGTGTTCTTTCAAAAACCGATTGCCTCTCATTCTGTCAGGGCCTTTGTTCAGGGAGCACTGCATTTGAATCCGCCGGTTAAGTCTCCTATTTGCCCATGGGATATGAATTTGGTATTATCTGTTTTACATAAACTACCTTTTGAACCTTTACACCAGGTTTCTGTAAGTCTTTTGACACAGAAACAGTTTTTTCTTGTAGCCATATCCTCAGTAAGGAGGGTATCGGAATTGGCGGCTCTTTCGTGTAAAGAACCGTATATGATTATTCATGATGACAGGGTGGTGCTGCGTCCTCTCCCAACTTTCTTACCCAAGGTGGTTTCAGAAATTCCATCTGAATCAAGATATACTCCTAACATCTTTTTTTCCAGATACGCAGTCTGCAGAGGAAGAGAGTCTACTGTAGGTGACCACGATATTGTGTCAATCTTGCTCCCTTTCTTGGCGAGATTGACCACCTACGAGCCCCGGCGCGGGAGCCAGAGCCAAAAAGGCTTGCCGCGATGGGGAAAAAGCCATCATAGAAGCGTCGGGGATCCGACTTGGATTCCCGTCAATTCTAGCCGCAGCGTTTGGTATGAATCATGAGGGGGAACTCCATGCCAAATTTTAAATAAAATACTGGCATGGGTTCCCCCCCAGGGGCATACCAGGCCCTTAAGTCTGGTATTGATTGCAAAGAGACCCCCCTCCCCCCACAATCCATACCAGACCTGTATCCAAACACGCTGTCCGGCCAGTCTGGAAAGGAGTGGGGAAGAGCGAGCGGTACCAAGCCGCATGCCCTCAACATGGGGGGGTTGGGTGCTCTGGGGTAGGGGGGGCGCCCTGCGGCCCCCCCACCCCAAAGTACCCTGTCCCCATGTTGAATATGGGGTACATCGTACCCCTACCGATTCACTTGGAGGAAAAGTGTAAAAGAAATTAAACACACAACGCAGGGTTTTAAAATAATTTATTAGTCAGCTCCGGGGGTCTTCTCCACTCTCCGGGGGGGGGGGGGTCTTCTCCACTCTCCGGGGGGTCTTCTTTCGTCTTCTCCGCTCTAGTCTCGGCGCTCCCCTGGATCTTCTCCCGCTTGCTCTCCGGTGCCTTCTTTGGTGCTGGCCGCCGCCATCTTCTTTTTAGCTCTATTGCTAGCGGCGGCGCAGCCCGCTCTTCTTTGCCGTCTTCTGCCTTCTTCTTATGTTGACGCAATGCTTCCTCCCGCTGTAATGCCGGGTGCGCGGCTCGCACCGATTTATATAGGCCTCTTATGATGTCACAGTCCTATCATGCTCCGGTCCCGGAGCATGATGGGACTGTGACGTCATAAGAGGCCTATATAAATCATCACGCCCTGGACACCCGGCATTACAGCGGGAAGAAGCGTTGCATCAACATAAGAAGAAAAGAAGAAGGCGGAAGATGGCAAAGAAGGCAAAGAAGAGCGGGCTGCCCCACTGCTAGTAAGAGAGCTAAAAAGAAGATAGCGGCGGCCAACCCCGAAGAAGGCACCGGAGAGCGAGCGGGAGAAGAACCAGGGAGCACCGAGAAGACAGCGTAGAGTGGAGAAGACAGAAGAAGACCCCCCCGGAGAGTGGAGAAGACCCCCCCTGGAGAGCGGAGAAGACCCTCGGAGCTGACTAATAAATTATTTTAAAACCCTGCGTTGTGTGTTTATTTTTTTTACACTTTTCCTCCAGGTGAATGGGTAGGGGTACGATGTATCCCATATTCATTCACCTAGTGTGGGGGGCTGGTATCTGGGGGCCCCCTGCCCCAGAGCACCCAACCCCCCCATGTTGAGGGCATGCGGCCTGGTATGGCTCAGGAGGGGGGTGGCGCTCGCTCGTCCCCACTCCTTTCCTGACCGGCTGGGCAGCGTGCTTGGATACGGGTCTGGTATGGATTTTGGGGTGACCCCCACGCCGTTTTTTTGGCGTAGGGAGGTCTTCTTGCAATCCATACCAGACCTAAGGGCCTGGTATGCCCCTGGGGGGGAACCCATGCCGGTTTTTTATTTAAAATTTGGCGTGGAGTTCCCCCTCATGATTCATACCAAACGCCGTGGCTAGAATTGGTGGGAATCCAAGTCGGATCCCCGTCGCTTCTATGACGTGCTCGCTGGAATGTGCTTTTTCTATTCCAGCGAGTGCAAGATGTCAGCACCATGTCGCCAAGAATCAGCGCAATGCCGTCGTGCTGGAAACACATTGTCGGCAACAGGTATTGTACACTCTTTAGATGTTGTAAGAGCGGTAAGAATTTATCTACAAGCTACGGCTCAGATAAGGAAGACTGATTGTCTGTTTATTCTGCCACAAGGCCCAAGAAAGGGCCAGGCAGCGTCAAAATCCACTATTGCAAGATGGATTCGACAAGTCATTATTCAGGCCAATGGTTTAGAAAAGAAGATTCCTCCTTTTCAGGTGAAGGCGCACTCGACTAGAGCAGTTGATGCTTCATGAGCAGTGCATCACCAGGCCTCCATGGCTCAGATCTGTAAGGCTGCTACTTGGTCTTTGGTACATACATTTACTAAATTCTACCAGGTAGATGTGAGAGGGTACGAGGATGCCGCCTTCGGGCGTAGTGTACTGCAGGCAGCAGTATAGATCCTCTGGCCCGATGGCAGTCTTATTCTGATCGGTGTCTCCCTCCTCTGAATTTTAGCATTGCTATGGGACATCCCATTGAGTAATCAAGGCTCTGTGTCCCGTGATGTATGATCAAGAAAATAGGCGTTTTTAATACAGCTTACCTGTAAAATCCTTTTCTTGGGAATATATCACAGGACACAGAGCTCCCACCCCTCTTCGGAGTTAAACATGGAACACTTATTGCTTTGCTACAAAACGGAGGTACTCTCCATTTGGGAGGGGTCATATAGGTGAGGAACTCAATCTTAATTGGGTTTGCCAGTTTCCAATCACCTGTAGTGACTACATAACCCTCTAAGTCAGTGGTCCCCAACCTTTTTGGCACCGGGGACCGGCTGCGTGGAAGACAATTATGCATCAGTAGCGGGGGGGGGGGGAGCGATTTTTCGCGGGCAATGGCTGGTGTTGGTGTTTCAATCATCACGGCACCATGGTTGATATGGTGTCAGGGTGATTGAAGCGCATTATTTCAATTATTACATTGTAGTAATAAATAAAATAGTTCAACTTACCATAATGTAGAATCAGTGGAAGCCCTAAACGTGTCTCTTGCCACTGTCGCCTGCTACCAGATGTGGATAGTCACTTGCCATGCTGCCTGTCACCAGATGCGGAATCTCACTTGCCACATCACCTGCCACAAGATGTGGATTGTCACTTTCCACATCACCTGCCATGCTTACTGCCACAAGATGTGGATTGTCACTTGCCACCAGTTCCGGGACAAGCTCAACCAGCGCCCAGGGCGAACATGCCGAGCTGCGCCCCCCCTCCCCCATAACCAATTATCTTACACTATATATATTGTGATGGTTTGGGTCTGTCTTGCCTGAAGGATGGCTGGTTTTCGCCATAATATGGAGAGACAGACGCCTTAATTACACAGCTGTGTGGTCAGCTATTTAGTGCTGGCCTGGCTGTGGCTCAGAGCCCCACCCACAGACAGGAAGTCTGGTCCCTGGGAGCCAGGTGAGCTCTCAACTCTCTGAAAGGAGTCAGAGAGAGGCTGCATGGATTGCAGCTAGTGTGTGCAGATCTGCAGGTTGCAGATGCCGCTTTATGTTTGAGCAGCAAGTCACTGACTAGGAGAAAAGCAAGGGTTGAGCTTATCTCTGGGAAACGCTGTGTGTTCTGAGGAACAGAACTTAGGCTTAGGCTAGAGGCCTAAAGCCATCGGATGCCAAGATTGAAAGCCAGGAGGCTAAGCTCTTGAGTTTGTACAATGCAGTAGTGATGGATCCCCTGCGAGGGCTGCAAATGTATATGTGAATGTGATACATTTGCCTATATGTCTCAGTTTAATGCTCCCTGCTTGCCATGTGTGTTAGAGGTAGAAAGGAATTTCATGTGTGATTCATTCCTCTGACAGGTTATTGATGTGCTAATGTCCCCTCACTATTCTAAACGTTAATTGATCTATTGTGTTGTGTGAAGAAGATCTGTGTTTACCATTAAAAGATGTGTATTGTATCATCAGGCTAAATGATTAGAGAAGTAGTATGTTAATTATTCTGATTGCTTCAGTGTATTAATTAACTCCACTGATGTCTTTATCTAAAGAAACCTGTCTGCAGGGTCGGCTCCGACTTGTCTCCTATAATCTGTATGGGAAACCCCACTGTGTGAGGGGGGCGTTCCTAACAGGCTGTAACCACATATAAGCTGAGTTTTTGTGTCATAAAAGTGTCTTGTTCTAGCAGTAAGCTTGGCATGTGTGGCTTTCTGGGCGATTCCAGGGATATCCCTCCTCGTGGAATATTGGGGTGATTTTCGTTATGGGAAGAAGGGAACGTTGACGGGGATATCATACCAATACCGTCACAATTGGTTGGCAGCGGTGGGATTTTTCCCTTCTATTCCCCTTCACACCCGGATTCCAAGCAGACACTGGAAGAACTACTGGAAGTTCGTGGAAGGATTGCTAGCAACAAAACCAAGCGGGTCATCATAGCAGAATCAATGGAGATAGACCAGGACGACGGGATTGCAGCAACGCCAGCAGTACAAGAGATGGAGACACCAGTGATTCAGGAGGAGGAATCGCCAGCCAACAAGCTAATGAGAGAGAAGCTAGCGTGGTTCGGCCCGAACCCAACGGCAGATGTGGTGCTGAGAGTGATGGACCTGTTAGCGAAGGAGGCTAAAGAAATAAGAGACGCAGAACTACAGAAGGATAAACAAATAAGAGACGCAGAGCTACAGAAGGATAAACAAATAAGGGACGCAGAACTACAGTTAAAACTGGCAGCAGTCCAACAAGCAGCCGCACCTTCTCCGAACAGTGAGTACAGCACAGCAGACGCAAGGAAGATTCCGTTTAGCGCTTTTAAAGCTTTTGATGAAAAGGACTGTGAAATTGATAACTACCTGGCGGATTTTGAGCGACAATGTAACCTGCACCGAATAGCTAGAAGAGAGTGGGTTGCAATATTGTCAGGCAAACTGTCAGGCAAAGCTTCTGATGCTTTCCGGACCGTGCCAGATCAGGATATCCATAGCTACGCCAGGGTTAAAGAAGTGCTCCTGGCTCGTTATGGCGGTAACCCCAGAGTCCCACCGACAGAAGTTCAGGGACTCACGCAAAACCACGAAAGACTCTTACGCGGAATGGGCATGCCAGTTGTCCCTGTCGGCCTCTAACTGGGTTAACAGCAGCCAGGCCACCACCGCAGAGGACATTTTGCAACTAATGCTCCTGGAGCAATTTTACAATCACATCCAGACGGACGTCAAGGATTGGGTGAGAGATCGCAGGCCCATGACTCTACCAGAAGCCGCTAGATACCAACCGCCTAACAGACCGATGACATATAGCCCTCGCTACCCACGCCAGGAGGACAACGAACAACGCTGCTTCCGGTGCAAACAGTTGGGTCACTTCAAGCAGAATTGCCCCATGAATGACAACACCAGGTCAAATTGGTCTCAACCTGGGTACCGCCCACCAGCAGCAGCCCATTGTGTAGACTCGGCTTGGGATCCCCAGGAGCTGGGTCAGGAAGAACCATTGGGCACCCCTTACGAAGCCCTCATGGTACAATCTGTTATTACGGACAACAGGAACACCATTGTCAGCTGGTCATGGGCGACAGCCATGAGCCGGAGGGGCCTTGGAGGGAGCTGGGCAGAAAGAGGCACCGCCAGCTACCCTCCAAGAAGAAGAGGTCCTGGAAGTCATATAACCAGCGGACCTGGGAGGAAAAGAAGCGACTGGAGGAGATGGAATCGCAGCGGGCGCCCCAGATGCGGGCCGAGATGTTCGCCAAGGGCCCACATCTGGCCCCTTACACCGCCACCCAGTTCCTGATGATGAAGGACCACGTGGAAAGCCTGCAGGACATGAGCAAGCAGGATCTGATCCGTGAGTACATAGAGCTGGAGGAGTGCATAAGCCGCATGGAGGAGGAGAACAACCACCTGAGGTCACAGCGGGCTGACCCCCCCAGGCTCCATGAACTGGAGATGGAGCTGGAGAAGCTCAAAGAGGAGAACCGGCGGCTGCGGAGGGAGCAGGGGGTGGCTGACCTTATGGGGCTCTGAGTCCCCTCTCCCCCCCCCCCCCGGACTCTGAGCACCAGTGCTACAGCATTTCAACAAATATAACTTTTTCTTTTTATGAATCTCCTGTGATTGTCACTTCAGAGCCATAACCTGCCCCCTCCCATAGCGGGACACCTAGACGGCGGCGCACAGACCCATTCGCTGTCTTCACACTGACTTCTGGTGACTTTGCAGATCGCACAAAGACTTGGGGACTGACCGGCGTGTGATCTGACGACCCGGTGACATACCTGAGTCTGAAGCAGTTGTCAAGGGAGGTCAGTCATGCCAAACGGAGTTAACCTCGGACTAAAAGCTCTGAACCCGTCAACCCTACTGGACCAGGGAAGGTCCAACCGGGTTTGCCGGAGCAGGGAGCAAAAGGGGGGCCATTGTGATACATTTGCCTATATGTCTCAGTTTAATGCTCCCTGCTTGCCATGTGTGTTAGAGGTAGAAAGGAATTTCATGTGTGATTCATTCCTCTGACAGGTTATTGATGTGCTAATGTCCCCTCACTATTCTAAATGTTAATTGATCTATTGTGTTGTGTGAAGAAGATCTGTGTTTACCCTTAAAAGATGTGTATTGTATCATCAGGCTAAATGATTAGAGAAGTAGTATGTTAATTATTCTGATTGCTTCAGTGTATTAATTAACTCCACTGATGTCTTTATCTAAAGAAACCTGTCTGCAGGGTCGGCTCCGACTTGTCTCCTATAATCTGTATGGGAAACCCCACTGTGTGAGGGGGGCGTTCCTAACAGGCTGTAACCACATATAAGCTGAGTTAAATTTCACACACCCAGGCCTGATTACTGCCAGACCTCTTGAATCAAAAAATCACTTAAATAGAAATGGTATGACAAAGTGAAGCACACTTTGATGTTTTGTAAATAAAAGTGGGGCCATCAAGCCCTTAAAAACGCACCTACCGTTGAAGTCTGTTCCCGCAAGGTTACACTATATATATATATATATATATATATATATATATATATATATATATATATATATATATTATTTATATATATATATATATATATATATATATATATATATATCAGAGGTCAGAATTGGATAAATTACAAATTACAAGGATCAGGAGCAGTGTGTACAGTGTGCAGAGGTAAAAGAACACATTAAGAACATTTTAAAAGGTTTCGACAAGCATAATGTCAGTCGACATTTTGCTGAGGTCCACAATAAAGATCCACGCCACTTATCCTTTTGGGCCATTGATAAGTTCAAAAAACCTCTCCAGGGGCTCATTTAGTGAGAACCATTAGCCAAAAGGAATCTCAGTGGATACATACCTTACACACATTGGTGCCTGATGGATTAAACGTGGACTTTGATGTCAACTGTTTTTTAAGCAATTTTTAATATATGTTTTGATCATTATTATCATTGTGATGAAGGAATGAAGGGACACCCCGGTCTAGTCTTTATGCATTTAAACCCCATTATCTGTTCATACTTGGATTAGTTCCCTGGGGGTTTTACTCATATTGAATGGTAGTTTCCCACAGCAGTGTGGTGATTATCATTCATACGCATACTGGCTCCTCCTTTTATTATTAATTTTATACTTCATCTTTTTTTAGCATTAATTTTAATTTAATGCAGATTTGTTATGGATTGCCTATCCATGACTAATCTTGTCCATTGGGGCACATAAGATTAGTGTTTTTTTTTAAATCACTTGTGACACATTCCTGTGCTGCGTTGTGTAGTATGGCCCTACAGTCAAAGCAAATCTGGGTCCGATGTTGGTTTAATTACCTTATGCTATTTTAATATATTTATTTTTAATAAATCAGGTTTAGAAATTTATTATTTACTTCTAATTTGTCCCGTAATTCTTAAGGGGCGTTATTATCTATTAGGCATGTAGTTTCATGGACTTTCCGTGACTAATATGCAATTTTATGCTTTATCTGCTATTTGCCAGCAGTTACTTATTGGTTATTTAGGTATTTTCCCGAACGTAATATATGGCCGCGGCGTTGTCTAAGGGCAACCATGCACCAAAATGGCCGCAATGTTACTTCCGCTTGTTGATGTATATAAGGACAGTCTGTCCAGCCAATCACTAGCCTCTGATGAAGTCACGTGTCGTGACGTAACGCGTAAGGCTTGCTAGACGTGACCGGAAGTGACGCATCATCCCGTCCACACAGCCGGATCATTGTTTTGATAGTTTTAATCGTTTGTTCTTCGATCAATTTTAATGCTCCTATTGGAGCTTTATTTTTGTTTACATTTTGAATTTTATTAAATACCCTTTGGACTACTTCACCATTTGGAGCCTCTCTCATTTATTTTTTGGGATATCGTGAGTGCTCATGCACCCGGAGCCTCCATTTTGTTGAAGACCATAGCTTGTATCCATAGTGAGAAGGATCCACAGGACCGTAGCCGCATATCCAGCGGGGAGGAAGTCGGGGAGGCGTCAGTCTCTGGGACACATCCCATCTGATGGTATCCAACGCTGTTTTCCCATGATATGGAGGTAAGCGCTCTGTGAGCCCAGCTGCATATAAGGATTGCTTCATTATTTGCATATGGACACATCTTCACCATTTGGACACATCTTCCCTATTTGGGACAGTTTATTCCCATTCACTACTCGAGTGATTGGCACAGATGAACTCTATCACATTCATGCATTCATTTCCTCTGGCATTAGAGGATTTTATATGTTTTTTCACATTGAACGTTTTATTTATTATATATATTAAGTGCACCATTCATTGATTATTTTTGCGCTCATCACTCACTATATTCATTAGACATAAGAAGGTCTGAGTCTGTGACATTTCTCCCCCATCAAAAGTCGACTAACAAGGTCCCAGACCTCCACCTGGTCTGGACATGCGTTAGTCGGATAAAGTGAACTCACATAGTCTGTCCGCATGACCTCCAATCTTGGCTGCAAGGAGTAGTTGACACCAATAGGTGTGGGGCAGAGGTCATTGACTCTCAGTCCGGCTGCCAGTGCTTCAGCTGGGTGGTTTTCAAAATTTCGGGGCTTGGTCTGCTGCTGGACAGAGGGGCCAACCGCCCTAGCTTTCTGAAGCTGTAGAGACACTGTAGGTGCTAGGCAGGGGCCAGCGGCGCTCTGCCCTTTTGGCAGCACTTCTGCTGGGGACTCCACATCATCTGCTCCAGCTAACCATTGGGGAAGGAGGCTGGATTCCTCCACACCCAAACTGTGTAGCTGCCATTGGGGAGGTGAGCTAGGTGCTTCCTTTTCCGTTCCCTCATATGGCTGCTGGGACAACATGTCTGTGGTACTGTCTCCCAGATGCACGGATCTTTGCTGGGGAGGAAAGACCACGTTCTCCACCCTGGCCAACTGTTGGGGAGGGACGATGAACACCTCCTCTCCCTTCTCACCCTGAGCCTCCGGAACTGCCACATAGGTGGGGCAGAGGTCTTGAACCCTCTGTCCGGTGAACAGCGCTTCAGATGGGGAAGTTCCTTGCAACTCCACAGATACTGCTGTTGGTGATGGGCAGAGCACAGGGAAGTGTGGCCCTGATAACAGCTCTTCTGCTGGAGGCTCCTCATGTTGTTCTTCCTCAGCAGAAAAGTCTATTAAATCCCTTGTCTCTGCAACTGGTGTCTGGGGATAGAGGTTCAACATCTCATGTCCATGGAACCCAGAAGATGCTTTAGGTACTGAGCAGAGGTTAGCAGAGCTCGGCCCTGCGGTCAGTACTTCAGCTTTGGGAATGGCAATCTCCAGATTTTCCACTGCCGATTCACTGGCATACTGCTGGACAGGCACATTCCTCCATTCACGATCATCCCATGCAGAAACAGGATCATCAAGGCCAGTCAGCACTTGCTGCATCCGCCATAAGACCTCCGGGTCCATAGCTGCAGGGGCAGGTTGGCAAAGCACACTGTTACCCTGCCACATTGCTGATTCTTCAGCCAGGATTTTCAGCGTTGTCCACTGGTATTTCCTGATAGTCCCAGGCAAAGGGAGCCCAGCCCTGGCACTGAGCAGAGTCTAGCAGCCGTCTGTAGCAAATTCCAGCTCCCATTCCTGAACGGCCAGAAACTCCAAATCTTCCTGTAGCCAGTGCACTTCCGAAAGATTCAGTCTTCGCTCTCTATATTCCATTATGTCCTCCAAACGCCACTCCCGATCGCTCCCAAAGTCGGGGTCCTCATACATCCTCCAATACAACAATCCCAGGCCATTATAGTCCAAAGCCTTCCGTGGGGCTGTCATTCTCGGCTGACCACAGGCACCCTTGGGCTACATACCACCGAAGGGCTCTGTAGCTTTCGTCCAACCGCATCTCTGCCCGGATCAGCCTGCTTAACTCCGCTGTCCACTCCTGTTTTGGTTGTTCCCCCAATAACAGCATTCGTACTTCATACTGCGACCAGTACCTTACATGGATGGAGGGGAGAGCTTTTCACTGGTGTTGCTGCTCGAGAGCTAGCGCTTCCTTCCAGAGTTTGCAGCCGATCGAATCGGACCATCCTAGCAGGACCTGCTCTGATACTGGTCCTCTGTGCTGTATCTGCTTCTCTCGCAACCTCCTTCCGAATTCCTTTTCCATAGCGGCTGGTATCTGTACCTCTCCTCTCCTGCTATCCTTACCTTGGATCCAGGTGGAGGATGGATGTCCCCGACTGCAGAAAGCGTCCCGCTGCTAGCCACCACTGTCACGGAAGGTCCCCGCATTCAGACCGAAATCTTCCGTCAGATACTGCTTCCCATAGTTTCGACATAGATACCAGATATTTTAGCTGCCTTGTAACACACAACGAGACGAGACTTGTATGTGTGCTAAGTATGGAATGTTTAATAGGAACAAGAATACAGAATCTTATACAGTAAAGAGGAGGTGACCAGAACAATAATTAGCATGAGCTAATTATCTAATCATTTAGCCAGAAGAGGTGAGTAGACGCCCCGGCTCCTCCATTCATCTGCTGTACAATACACAATCTCTTAAGCGTAAACACAGGGCATCTTCACACACACAATAGAGGCAATTAGCACAAAGAATAGAGAGATAGCTGGAGGTGAGGAAATTAACATCCAGCAGTATGAAAGAGTCACATCTACAATTAACCCGTTGAGTTCAGAATCAACCAACTTAAAATAGTCCTACAGAATCTTGGAATATAATGTGGATAATAAATACATAATAATCCCATCTCAGGTAGTCCAAGATATCATTCTTCAGGCATCCTATGCCCCTAGTGGTCATAGGATGATTTTAGACATAAGAAGGTCTGAGTCTGTGACAACACTTATTGCCAAAGATGACTGCAGATGAGGACCCTGAGATGTTTCTGACCACGTTTGAGAGAGCAGCGGAAAGAGAGAGTTGGCCTAAAGAACAGTGGGCTGGACTAGTGGCCCCCCTATTATCTGGAGAAGCCCAAAAGGCATATTTTGATTTAGAGCTTGCAGATGCAAAAAACTATGATCGGTTAAAAGAGGAAATATTGGCACGTTTCGGTGTAACCCTGGATGTCCATGCTCAGCGGGTCCACAATTTGAGTTATCAGCAGAGGAAGCCACCTCGGTCGCAGATGTATGACATCATCCATTTGGCTAAGAAATGGCTGCAGCCAGAAACTCTGTCCAGACCAAAAATTTTGGAGCGAGTAGTCATGGACAAATTTCTTAGGTCTCTTCCTAACACCCTGCAGAAATGGGTGAACCATGGTGGTCCGGAAACCGCAGACAAACTTGTAGACCTGGCCGAAAGGTACCCAACAACAGAGAATTTGTCCTCTTCCACCAGAGACGCACAAACATTCCACCCCAAGACCAGACCCTCTCCACCTATAGGTAAGACTGCATCAAGGGATGGGGGTGGAGAGAGGGACCAAGGAGCAACTAGAGGAATTATCGGGACTACTTCTAATGTTTGGCGAGAGCGGCCTGGAAGACCCATCCCACAGGAGAGGACCAGAAGGTTTGATTTGTTACCGTTGCCGGGAAGAGGGACGTGTAGGCATAGCGGTTTGCCCAGCGGGTGATGAACCCATGCAGTGTGACTTTCTGACAGAGAGAACGACAGTCCCTTTTTGCAACCACATGCACTGCAGTAAAGGGAAATGAGAAACCTTTATATAGAATGTGCTTAGATGGTAAAGATGTTGTAGTATTGTTGAGTACGTACATACCATCAAGAACAAACAATACCACATATAGGCTTACCGGGTATTACCCAGGCCAACTACAACAGCCCAATCATTTAGGACCATACAACTATTGTTACCCCACTGAATGCCCCGATCCCAATACACAAACTTCCAGACCTAATTTAACCAATGGGACATACCCTACAGGTCGGATAGCATCCAACACATCACTTTATCACCAAGCTTGGTAAATGTAAGCAGCGGGGGCCACTAAACAGAGCACTTTGGATTCTCATTTGGTACCACCAACACTGTCACAGCCTAATTTTCCATTGGACCATGACCTTAATCCCTCAACTAGGATTGAATATCGTGAATCTTACCCCCCCCACGAGTTCTCGGACGGTGAATTGGAAGTACTTACAGTTTTGGACTTAGTTTCTGCCCCACTTCTCACTTGACAAATACGACACTATTAAGGACCTCTATCTCTTTTGCTAGAAAACTTACCTATAAATATCTGTTTGACCAGGACCATATATGGACCAAAAAAGATAAAGAACTAGCAGAAAGCATCAAACATTTTACAATGGCAGAGTTCCGTGCATTCAGAGATCTTGTCCTCCTATTGGAGGAAAATGAATCTGCAGATCCTATGTCCACACTGTCCAATTCTGATACACCCACTCCTCCTACTTTGGATATACCCAAACGTAAATTTAAACCCAAATGGACCAAGTTCCCTGACCTGACCACTAACCCCTACATCTGGGCTTTTCTTGTAGCCACTACTAGTGAAATCAAACAACTCAACTTGCACCCCTCCCTATCCAATCTTACCAAAACAGTCACATTCTATCACTACCTTAAGGAACCACTCGGACTTGGTAATCAAATCTTCCGATAAGGGGGGCAATATCATTCTGCTTACAAATACGCAATATACCAGGATGTGTATGGATATATTATCCAACATATACTGGTATCGTAGAATCGCGGCTATCTCCGTTTCTCGGTATGTAGACGAATACAAAAACTTGATAGGCGATGCCTTCCAGAGAGGCACGATTGATCAAGACACCTACAATTTTTTGAATATTAAATTCCCACGGGCACCTACATTTTACGCGCTACCGAAGATACACAAGAACTTAAAAACCCCTCCGGGTAGACCTATCGTGTCTGGCATAGGATCAATCACAGAGAATGCAAGCAGACTGATTGATTTCTTTCTAACACCACATGTTACTCGGTTGCCATCTTTTGTCAAGGACACTCTTGATCTCCTCAAACAGGTTGAGGGGATGCCGATCCCTCCCGACGCCCTGCTCGTGACCTTGGATGTGGAGGCATTGTACTCTAGCATCCCTCACGAGCAGGGTGTCGAAATGGTACGCACATTTCTGATGGAACAAGAAAGACCCCCACTCGTGGCCCCTTTAACACGAGTTCATTCTCAAACTCTTACTTTTCATCCTTACACACAACTGGATCACGTTCTAACGGCTCCCACTGCCTCCAGGTACAGGGCGTGGCCATGGGCAACATTTTGTGCACCGGCCTACGCTAACCTGTACTGGGGTGGGTGGTAGCGGGACGTATTTTCCAGTGAGCAACTGTCGGACCATGCCAGCCATGCGCTGGTATGGCTCCGATATATTGATGAAATTTTTTCTAGTATGGACAGGTACTCAATCAGCTTGTGACATATTTTGTCAATGCTCTGAATGACAATAACTACAACCTCAAGTTTACTGTGAGCAGTCACCCACAACGCATTTCCTTCCTAGACGTGGAGATATTCATTGACAATGGGAACCGTCTAGCTACCACCCTGTATCGAAAAAAGACTGCGGGTAACACGATCCTGCACTCCTCTAGTGCACACGCTACCCCTCTGATTCGTAGCATACCATATGCACAATATGTAAGGCTCAGAAGGAACTGTACACAAGATAGTGATTACAAATATCACGCTAATCTCCTGAGAAAACGACTTCTAGCACGCGGATACTCTAAGTCCCTTCTCCGAAAAGCATACAACAGGGCATCACAACACTCTAGAAACGACCTGCTGTACAAAACTAAAAATCAACAAGATCCATTTGGCACGGTTAAATTTATTACTTTAATTTTCGGACCAACAGGCCCAAGTCAGAGATGTGCTTACTAGACACTGGCACATTCTGTCAGAAGACTCCATATTAAAAAAATATGTGGGTGACCGACCCCAAATAGTGTTCAAACACTCTTCATCTTTAAGAGACCAACTTACCTGTAGTCACTATGATCCCCACAAACAAAATTTTGCCCCTATTAAAGGCATGTTCAAATGTGGACACTGTGAATTCTGTCGCTACATTGCTGTGGGCTCAGAGTTTACACTGCCCAATGGCAAAGTTTTTAAACCTAAATTCAGAGCAGACTGTAACACTGTTGGGGTGGTCTACCTCATGACATGCTCCTGCGGTGTCTATTATGTTGGGAAAACGATTCGTCAATTGCGCCAACGTATTAAAGATCACACTTACTTTTCCAAAAGCGGCAAAATATTAACATATTGGTGTTTGTTCTCTGTCTATTTTGTAGCCACAATTGTGGCCGCGGTTGCCTAGAGTCCGCGGGGATAGGCGCACACCTTTGGGACCCATGTCTTGACATGTACGGTCGGGACAGCCAATCCGAGCAGACATGCTCGAGTTGGCTAGTGAGGGTTTATAGGAGGGTGGTTCTTGTCCGTTCGCCAGCCAGTTATTTCCTCCAACTGGCTGTGCTTGTCATCCGGGACATGCCCCGCCAATGTCCATTGGTGGGTCTTCCCCTCCTGTCTTTCCCCTGCTACGGTGACGCCGATCATGCGCCCGCCTCTGCTACAGCGTCATTTGACGCTTGCAGGGCACCCAGCGCTGTGATTGGCCTGCCGGGACCCCGACCGGAATCACGTGGTGAGCGGAAGTCCTGACGGCACACGGTGATCGGGAGACGCACATTATATGAGGATGGGATTCCTCACAAACCAGAGGCACTCTCCCACAACTTGCTGGCGTTTGCTGACATCGTCGCGGTCCGGGCTGGTAGGTCTTATAGCTGCTTGTCTACAATTTATACCTCTGCTGGTTCATTTTAGATGTTTCCCAAGGAATCAGTTTGGGGTTTGAAATACTCAGCTCTCCTTCTCTTCCTGATTCTTTTGTCTTGTGCAGGTGTGTCCATTACCCAGCCTTCACAGTGCCTTATGGTCTCTACTTGTCCAGAATTAATTTCTGACACTTTGGGTTAATTATCCCTCTTACCTGATTACGCTTGCTGTTTGCTGTTTGCAATACTCAGCCATATCAATTCTTGTGACCTAACGCACCCACTTACTGGCCGGCGCCTGGGTATGTATACCCCAACAAACTTACCTATATTATTTATATCCCCTATTCCCTCTTCTTTAGCCCCACAAACCTCCTTCAGGCTCCCCTAACTGACTATCATTATAATTTTTTATTCCATTAGACAACCCTCCAGCCTTCTTTAACTTCTAAACCGCCTGAGGAAAGGAAATCTACACAACGTTATTATAGTTACAGTAATACCTATTCAAGTAAATCCTTAAAATTATCTCCATTACCGTGGATGGTAGGTGCTTATTTCCCCTTATCATCGAACCTACTGCTACCTCTTTTTTTCTTCTTTTATTAATTTTTTTTTCACATCCTCCCTTATTCTTTAAATATTATGATCCTCAGTATTACCCTCTGGTGCATGGTACACCCCATCCCTACTATTTCGTTTACACCATCAAACTACTATTGGGCATATTGGATTTTGAGTGCACTTTCTTAGTGCCCCCCTGTCACGTACCTGGGTACAGAGCAGAGCCTGGCGTGCAGGGAATGGCAACTCTTGCTCCTCTGACTCCGGAACCCCTGTAGAGCAGACAGGGAGCGCTAGAGTTCAGAGTCGCACAAGCGCCAGGAAGGTGCCGTGCAGGTCTGCGGTGGTCTCCTGAAGACTCCACAGATGCTGTGCAGGAACTGCAGAGATGCTGGAGGGTAAGACAGCAGACAACAGGAGCTTGGTGCAGATGGCTGGAACAGGCAGCAGGTGGGAGGTGCGCTGTAGTACAGATGCTGGCAGAGTCAGGCAGGCCGGGTCAAACACAGGCGGGCGGATCAGGTACAGAGGGGAAGCCAAAGCAGAGTCGAAGTCCAAGCCGGATTAATAACAGGCGGGCAGCAGACCGTTTGGAAGGAGGAGGCAGAAGCAAAGTCAGACAAGCCAAGGGTCAGGGCAGGCGGAGAACAGCAGGGTCAATGGTAAGCCAAGGTCACAGGAAACAGGAGCCAATCAGGTAACAGGTATCAGGTAGGGTAAACAGGAACGCTGTTGACTAAGCAGCAAGGGGCTATGGGGAGAGCCCCATTAAATAGCCTAAGTGGCGCCAAAATGGCGTCAGCACGTGCCCGCGCGCCGCTATTGCGCGTGCCCGCGCGCGCCGCTATTGCGCGCATCCGTGCGCGCCGACGTGCCGCGAACGCGCGCTCCCGTGCGTGCTAATGCGCTATTGCCGCTATTGCACGCCGGTGCGCGATTAGCGCCACCTAGTGGTCTACCAAGTCCATGACATTGCCCCCCTCCAATGGGCAGCCTCCGGATGCCCAACTGAGACATCTTGAGTGGATGAGCGTTCTTGAAGGACCGAATCAAGCTCTTAGCGTGGATGTTACGTTCAGGTTCCCAGGAGTTTTCCTCAGGGCCGTAGCCCTTCCATTTCACCAGGAACTGAACCTGATTGCGCCTTTTCCTGCAGTCAAGGATAGACTCAATCTCGAATTCTTCCTCACCGTTAACCAAGACCGGTTCGGGTGGATCAGTGCTTCGCCCAGGAAAGGGGTTAGCGACGTCAGGCTTCAGGAGGGTGACATGAAAGACCGGATGGATGCGGAAAGACTGGTAATTCGAGTTCATAGGCCACACTATTGATCTTCCTTCTGATTGGAAATGGCCCCATAAACTTAGGCCCCAGTTTCTTAGACGGACAGGCAAGTCTCAAGTTCACAGTAGACAACCATACCAGATCCCCAGGTTCCAGGTTGAGTTCTCCTCTTCGTCTTTTATCAAATACCTCCTTATTATGCTCCTGAGTCTTTGCCATAGTTTCCTGGAGAAGCCTGTTGTTAGCGCTGAAGAAGTCTAATGTCTCTTGGACGGCGGGCACCGTACATTCCGGGACACGATTAGACAAAAATAGCGGGTGGTAGCCGTAATTCGCAAAGAAAGGGGATTGTTTGGTAGCAGAGTGAATTTAATTATTATATGCGAATTCAGCCAGTGGAAGTAGAGAGACCCAATCTTCCTGGGAGAACGAAGAGAAACAGCGTAGGTATTGTTCTAAAGTTTGGTTTGTCCTCTCAGTTTGGCCAAATGGGTGATAAGCAGATGAGAACGACAGCTCAATCTTGAGGGACTCGCAGAGCGCTCTCCAGAACCTGGAAGTAAACTGTACTCCACGATCTGACACGATATTTGCGGGGATGCCGTGTAACCGCACAATTTCCTTAATGAAGATTTTAGCAGTTTCGGGAGCCGAAGGTGTACCCCTCATGGGCAGAAAGTGTGCCATCTTGGATAGTCTGTCCACTGTCACAAAAATGGTGGTGAAACCCTCAGAAGGAGGGAGCTCAACAATAAAATCCATGGAGATCATTCTCCATGGTCTCTCTGGTACGGGCAAAGGCTTCAACAGTCCCCAGGCTCTGGATTTGCTCCCTTTACTTCGGATGCACGTGGTGCACGACTCCACATAACTCTTACAGTCTTTCATAAGCTGGGGCCACCAAAACGTGCGCTGCAAGAGTTCCGAGGTCTTCTGTACCCCAAAATGGCCAGCCAGCTCATGATCATGACAGAGACTCAGGACACTGACCCGTAAGTCTTCCGGCACAAAAATCCTGTCCTCATGCCACAACAAGCCATCTCTGAGTTGCAAATTTGTATTCGAAGAGGAGGCCATTTCTGCAGAGGCCTGTTTGATCCGTGACAATAGGTCATCCTGAAGCAACAGAAAATTTCCCGAAGATAAGATGGTGTCCGGAGGAGCAGGGTTTTCAGAATCGCAGTACATCCGGGAAAGAGCATCGGACTTGGTATTCTTCGACCCTGGCCTGTACGTTATATGGAAAGTGAACCTGGTAAAAAAAAGCGCCCATCTGGCTTGACGTGGTCTTAGTCTCTTGGCTACTCTCAGGTATTCTAAGTTCTTGTGATCTGTATAGATCAAAATTGGGTGCGCTGCACCTTCCAATAAGTACCGCCACTCCTCCAGCGCTGCCTTGATCGCTAAAAGTTCTCGGTCACCCACGTCATAGTTCCGTTCCGCGTCAGATAGTTTGCGGGAAAAAAAAGCAACCGGGTGCAGAAGGGCCTTTGGCCCCTGTCTTTGGGAAAGCACTGCCCCGACTGCCGTCTCCGAAGCGTCCACCTCCAAGATATAGGGCAGGCTGGCATCTGGGTGTCTAAGGACCGGTGCAGACATAAACAGTTTCTTCAACGCCTCAAAAGCTCCTTGGGCTTCAGGGGACCAACGGAACCGGACAGTTTGTTTGGTTAGGCCAGTTATGGGGGCGATGATGTTGGAAAACCCCCTAATGAACTTTCTGTAGAAATTGGCAAACCCGATAAAGCGTTGGATGCCCTTTTTATCTGTGGGCGCAGGCCACTCAAGGATTGCCGTAACCTTCTGCGGGTTCATCTCGATGCCGTTGACTGAAATAACAAGTCCCAGGAACTGTATGCTTTCACATTCAAACTCACATTTTTCAGGCTTGGCGTATAATCCATGTATTCGGAGTCGCTTAAGTACGCTTTTGACGTGTTCCCGATGCTTGACAACAGAAGGGGAAAAATGAGGATGTCATCAAGGTAGACCACGACAAAGAGGTCAAGGTAGTCTTTAAAGATGTCATTCACGAAGTGCTGGAATGTGGCAGGCGCGTTGCAGAGCCCGAAGGGCATCACCAAGTATTCAAAGTGGCCGAAGCGGGTGCGGAAGGCAGTCTTCCATTCGTCGCCATCCCGTATTCGTACCAAGTTATAGGCCCCCCGCAAGTCCAGTTTCGTGAAGATCACCGCTGCTCCCAGTCTTTGGAACAGTTCCGGCACCAGCGGGAGAGGGTATCGATTCTTTATTGTTACCTTATTAAGCTCGCGGTAATCCACGCAGGGGCGGAGAGAATGGTCCTTCTTCTCGACGAAGAAAATTCCTGCCCCTGCTGGTGAGGTAGAGGGGCGGATAAACCCCTTCTTGAGGTTATCGTCGATATAAGTCTTTAGATTTCCAAGTTCTAGTTCAGTTAGGGGGAAAATTCTTCCGAAAGGGATTTCGGCCCCAGGGAGGAGCTCAATCGGGCAGTCGTATGGCCGGTGAGGGGGAAGGGTGTCAGCCCCCTTTTTGCTGAAGACGTCCAGGAACTCGTGGTACACCTCGGGGACGGATTGGCGGATTTCAATGTCGGAGTCCATGCAAAGCAAAGAGGGGGGAGATGAGATTGCCTGCAAGCAGTGTTGTTGGCAGTAGGTGGAACAGAAGCAAATCTCACCGGTAGTCCAGTTTATCTGAGGGTTGTGAGCCTGGAGCCAGGGTATGCCCAGGATTATAGGGAACAGAGGGGATTCAATAATATCCAGGCATAAAAGTTCTCGATGACTGTCCGAGATGGTAGTGGCGATGGGCAAGGTTTCTTGGGTGACTGGCCCGGATTTCAAGATAGACCCATCGGCCAAGTGTACAGACAGTCCAACAGCCCTTGGGCGCAACGGAATATGGTGATGAGTGGCAAAGGCAGAGTCCAGAAAACAGCTGCAGGCCCCGGAATCAAGTATGGCGCTGGTCCGTATATCCCTTCCTGGAAGCTGCAATAAAACGGGGACAGCCAGATGAGCAGATTTGTTGAAGACAATGGGTGAGGGGACAGATGACATGAAGGTGCACTTACGGAATTTTGCTGGGCAGGTCCTCACGTAGTGGCCGGACTCTCCGCAGTAGAGGCAAAGGTTGTTTGTCCGGCGTCGAAGTCGTTCCTCAGCAGTGAGGGAAGGGCGGATCAAACCCAGCTGCATGGGTTCTGGAATGTCTCTAGAGGCAGTGGGCGGGGCTGGAGGAATCGGGTTAGGGTACGCGCGTACCCGGGGCAGCATCCATGTTGGGCGATTCAGACCGGTGGCACGTTCAGTCCTGCGTTCCCTTAAGCGTCTGTCAATCTGGATGGTTAGGTTGATAAGAGCCTCCAAAGTGTCAGGGACCCCTACACGTGCGAGTTCATCCTTAAGTGCTTCGGAGAGGCCCAAGCGGAACTGATAACAAAGGGCCGAATTGTTCCAGTTAGTGTCTGCACTCCACCTTCTGAACTCGGCTACATAATCCTCAACGGGTCTGCGACCTTGCAGGAGGGCATGCAAAGCGGCTTCAGCGGTAGCGGCCTGATGAGGGTCTTCATACAACAAGGACATAGCCTGAAAGAACGTGTCCAACCGGTCAAGAGATAAGTCCTTTTGCTCCATCAGACGGTGGGCCCACGCCTGCGGTTCACCCGATAGGAGGGCCATAACAAAACCTACTTTGGTAGCTTCTAGTGAGAAAGTTCATGGCTGAAGCGCAAAGTAGAGCTCACAAGCATTCTGGAACGCTCTAAACTTGCTTCGTTCTCCTGCAAATCTTTCAGGCATGGGCACTTTAGGTTCAGGAGGCAGCATAATAACTGAAGGTGACGCGGATGCGCCAGACGAAGAAGAAGTGGATGGAGTAGACAGTTCCTGGACACGATTTTCAAGTCGGGTATAGCCTTCCTGCAGGGCCCTGACTGCTTGGGTAAGGCCATCCAGATGGCGACAAAGTTCCGTCATAGGGACCATTCCCTGCGCAGGCTCAGACATGGCTGCTCAGTACTGTCACGTACCTGGTACAGAGCAGAGCCTGGCGTGCAGGGAATGGCAACTCTTGCTCCTCTGACTCCGGAACCCCTGGTAGAGCAGACAGGGAGCGCTAGAGTTCAGAGTCGCACAAGCGCCAGGAAGGTGCCGTGCAGGTCTGCGGTGGTCTCCTGAAGACTCCACAGATGCTGTGCAGGAACTGCAGAGATGCTGGAGGGTAAGACAGCAGACAACAGGAGCTTGGTGCAGATGGCTGGAACAGGCAGCAGGTGGGAGGTGCGCTGTAGTACAGATGCTGGCAGAGTCAGGCAGGCCGGGTCAAACACAGGCGGGCGGATCAGGTACAGAGGGGAAGCCAAAGCAGAGTCGAAGTCCAAGCCGGATCAGTAACAGGCGGGCAGCAGACCGTTTGGAAGGAGGAGGCGGAAGCGAAGTCAGACAAGCCAAGGGTCAGGGCAGGCGGAGAACAGCAGGGTCAATGGTAAGCCAAGGTCACAGGAAACAGGAGCCAATCAGGTAACCGGTATCAGGTAGGGTAAACAGGAAAGCTGTTGACTGAGCAGCAAGGGGCTATGGGGAGAGCCCCATTAAATAGCCTAAGTGGCACCAAAATGGCGTCAGCACGTGCCCGCCGCTATTGCGCGTGCCCGCGCGCGTCGCTATTGCGCGCACCCGTGCGCGCCGACGTGCCGCGAACACGCGCTCCCATGCGTGCTAATGCGCTATTGCCGCTATTGCGCGCCGGTGCGCGATTAGCGCCACCTAGTGGTCTACCAAGTCCATGACACCCCCACTATGTCTCATATCACCACTATTATAATTTTACACTTTTCTCCCTGGTGTGTCCCTGCATGTCTCTACTTTGGGTTTCACAGTGCGCTGTCCCATTGGTGACTCTCTCCCCCTCCCCCCCTTTTTTCTTTGGCAACCACGGCTACAATTGCATGGATGTTCTACGATGCTCTTATGCATATATGATACCATACATACAATATTTGATGCTTCATTTATCTGTAAATTAATCGACCTATATAAACCATTAACAGCCTGTTTTCATTTCAGAAATACTTTTAGCTCCCGATGAAGCGGACTTCCCCGCGAAACATGTAGAGCTTGCCTAGAATATTATAATATACGATAGCCATCACTCTGCTGATGTCGTCTTTGGACCAGTTTTTGGTTTAAAAGTGTTTGTAATTATTGCAATATATGTGATTTTTCTATTTTGTATTTTTTATGTACTTTTTAAATGTAATTACATTGCTGTTGATTCAAACACCCGTGTTGGGATTGTCTCAATAAAATAATATTTTTATAACGATTAGCGCCTAGAAAGTCCATTTCATTGTTCCTCCAACAACTCTTCTTTGTTGTAGTATTGTTGGATTCAGGTAGCCTGGTCACCCTAGTGAAAAGTGATCTAGTGGTGGGAAAAACCTTACATCCTAGGAAAATGGCTGTAGTTTGTGTACATGGGGACACTCAAGAATATACGGTGACTACGGTTTCCTTTGAAACCTCCCTCGGTAACTTGTGTCACCAGGTGGGTTTAGTTCCCAAACTGCCACATGACACCATTGTGGGAAGGGATTTCCCAAAATTCTGGGAACTTTGGGACTGCCCAGATTCCCCAGTAGGTGGTTCTTCTGCGTCTGAACCATCTATTCCAGAAACCTCTAAGGCCCCGTACACACGAGAGGATCCATCCACTGAAAAATCTCAGCGGATCGGTTTCAGCGGATAGATCCCCTGGTGTGTACGTTCCAGCGGATATTTATCGGCGGATATTTCCGATTTCCAGCAGATAAAAATTTGTTAGCATGCTAACAAATCTATCCGCTGGAATCGGCTCCAGCGGATTGATCTGGTGGTCTGTACAGACTCACCGGATCGATCCGTCCGAACCCGTCCCTCGCATGCGTCGTAATGATTCGACGCATGCGTGGATTTCCTTATATGATAGTGTCGCGCATGTCGCCGCGTCATCATCGCGGCAACGGCGCGACACATCACCGCGGTTAAATTCCGCGCAGATTTGGATCCGATGGTGAGTACATGCCAACGGATCCAAATCCGCCAGAGGATTTATCCGTGGATACGGTCCGGAGGACCCTATCGTGTGTACCAGGCCTAACTGTGAGGAGTCTCCTGAGTTTACATTCTTAGTCATAGCAGGGGAAACACCAGTCCTAGAGAGGTTCCCCAATCGTCCACAGGGTTGCTCTTCGTTTGAGCTACTGTATGGGAGGCACCCCCAGGGCCTACTGGACATTGCCAGGGATACCTGGGGGAGTGAGAGTTCGCCTCATCGAAGTGTGATTGAACATGTGGCCCAAATGGCAAGACAGAATTGCCCAAGTGATGCCGATTGTGATGGAACAGTTTAGCCCAAGCGCCCAATTGGCTCAACAAAGGATTTACAATCGTGGGGCCCAGGTCCGTTCCTTTGCACCTGGTGAAAGGTTTTGGTGCTGGTTCCCACAGTCGAAAGTAAATTCCTAGCCAAATGGGCAGGGTCCCTATGAAGTGTTGGAGAAAAATGGGGGTGGTGAATTATAAAATTAGACAACCGGGAAGACGAAAACCTGAGCAGTCTATCACGTGACCTTGCTGAAACCATGGAAGTATAGAGAGTCCTTGGTCGCTAAGACTACAACGATTTTCTGCTCCCATTTAACCTGGCTGTCCTGAAGTTGGGATAGCGGAGACTCTATCCAAAACTCAGCAACAGGAGGTTAAGAATTTGTGCTCCGTAATAAGGAGAAGTTTTCAGACCTGCCAGGTTGGGTCCTCCGGAGTTGAACATGACATTATCACCACACCAGGGGATAAGGTCAAGTTAAAGCCTTATAGAATTTTCAGAGAAGCCCGGCGAGAGGCAATTCGCCAGGAAGTAAAAAAAATGCTTGAGCTGGGGGTGATAGAAGAGTCAAATAGTGATTGGTCCAGTCCCATTGTCTTAGTGCCCAAACCAGATGGGAAGTTGGCGGTTTTGTAATGACTTTCGCCGCCTGAATAAAATCACTAAGTTTGACACCTATCCTATACCCCGCATAGATGAAATGATTGATCGCCTAGGCACTGCCCGGTACATGACGACCGTTAGACAGACCTGACCAAGGCGTTTCTGGCAAATTCCTCTCTCAGAGTCGGCCAGGGAAAAAACAGCATTTGTAAACTCCAGACGGGATCTTTCCAATATCGGAGATGCCTTCTGGGTTACAGAATGAGCTCCCGCACATTTCAACACACCATGGATAAGACCCTTCGCCTCACCGAGCCTATGCCTGCTGCATATCCTCGATGAACGTTGTCATCCACAGTGAGGGATTGGGACTCACACTTACCAAAAGTTCAGGCTGTGTTGGATTCCATCTGGGAAACCCCGGGTTTACAGCCAATCCAAAAAAATGTACCCTTGGGCTAGAAGAGGGCGAAGTATCTGGGGTATACCATTGGAAGAGGTCTAATCAAGTCCCAATATAAACAGAAGTTGAGGCTATTCAGGATTGGCCACTGTAACAGGAGTGACTTTTGAGCACAGATTGAGCCAGGAGATGGGGTGGCAAGTGAATCATAATTCATGTATTACATGAGATGGGACATTAATAATAATTCATGTTTGCAGGATGTCTTGAGATATCACAAGTTGTTGGCTTATTCAATGTGGGGACACATTCTGTTGAAAGGTGTTAATTGCATCTACTCCTAGACATTTCATTGTGTAAAGGTGTGACTACCTGTCTGTCGGAGACAGAACGTCTAACGATGTGGATTGAAGGGAACTCATTGTGTGATGATATCTTGTGTGAATTCTATTGATAAAAGTATGTGATTGAAGCCCCATGGTGTGAAGGGGGTGGAGATTTCAGTGTCCCTTTTATTACGGTCACCTGCTTGTAACTGCATAAAAAGCTGAGAAGAAACCATTAAAGCATTCTTGCATTGGAAACCAGAAAGCACAGAGCTGTGTCTCGTCTGATTCTGGGAATGGGATGGATCGGGTCCTGTTGGTTGGAGTGTCGATAAGCTGTCTTGGATGGGATGGAAGGTCGTAAACGGTTGGTGACCATTACAATTGGTGGTTAGCAGCGGGATAATTCCATCGCTTAAAGGACAGCTACAAGGACTACTGGATAACCGTGGCAGACCAGCCAGCAACCATAAGAAGATGGACATGATCACAGAACTCTGTCCAAATGGATGGAGTGGAAAGACCCAACTTAACGGAAAAGGCCCAGCGTATATCAGACAGGACCCCGGAGGAGGCAAGCTTTGATCGGGGCTGTCAAACTAAGACTGGCACACTATGGTCCTAACCCTCCACCGAGATCATAGACCGAGTTATAGCTGCTGTGGACGCAAATTGCTACGGCAAAGACGTTCTGCAGCAGCAGAAGTCACAGCAGCACCAACTGAAAGGAGAAAGATACATTTTGCTGCTTTTAAGAACTTCATTGAAACTGAAGGGGGAGATTGATGGGTATCCTTGCTGATTTTTTGAACGACAATGTGCCCTACACCGGGTGCCCACAGAGGAATGGGTTACCATTTTGTCTGGGAAATTGTCCGGCCGAGCCAGTGAAGCGTTCAGGGCCATCCCAGACAAGGATATTATGAACTATGGACTGGTAAAAGAAGCACTTTTGGCCAGGTATGCCGTCACACCGGAGGCATACCGGAGGCGGTTCCGAGAGACGAGCAAGCAGACTGGAGACTCATATACCGAGTGGGCATGCCGCCTACACCGCACAGCATCCCACTGGGTCGATGGATGCCAAGCAGAATCCGGGGAAGAGGTGCTGCAGGTGTTCCTGCTGGAGCACTTCTTTGACAAACTGTCCCGGGAAGTCAGAGAATGGGTCCGGGACAGAAACCCTTTCTCCTTGTCTGAAGCAGCTCGCCTGGTGGACGAATACACAGACGCCCGCAAACTGGACAACTCTGTGGTCAAGACCACAGCTCGGGTGGATTATCGATCAGCGGCACCCCCGCCGGCTATTGCCTACAAACCCCAGTCGGACCGTCCTACAACACCACCTCCAGCGGCCACTTATCCTCAGAAGCCTAGGTTCAACTCCGAGGACTACTCACAGCCCATCAGGTGTTTTGGGTGTAAACAGCTAGGACACAGAAAGCTAGACTGTCCATTGAATCCACCCAGGCAGTCACAGTCATGGAGACAGCCAGAAAGGGGGAACCCCCACACATCCATGCCTGCGGCCCACTGCGTTGAGGAGGAAGAACATTGGGGCGTTCTGCACGAGGCAGATCCGATACAAGCCGCTAACCAGGACAACAGGCAGCAACACAGGCAGACTGTCTGAGTCAATGGAAAGGTAGCCAATGGGCTACGTGATACTGGGGCCACGATGACCCTGCTACAGAAGGAACTCATCCCAGAGAGCCAGCACACCGGAGACACCATAGCCGTAAGAGTAGCGGGAGGCACCGTCTTCCAGCTACCTGTTGCCCGGGTTCACCTGGATTGGGGGGTTGGTTCGGGACATGTGAATGTGGGGGTGATGAAGGATTTGCCAGCAGATGTACTACTGGGGAATGATTTGGCCCCCCTTGTTTCTGCGTACGCCCCGATGTGTCCCGCTGAAGCCCACACAGTGACTACCTGTGCCCCAACCCGCGTTGCTGGAACCAACTCGCCTGCTGCTGAGACCCGGGTAAGACTACCTTCCCCCGACATGTACTGTAGATCCGGCACAATATCACAGTCTAAAATGGGAATATGACAAGTTGGCCAGTGAGAAATCAGAGATGCAACGACACTACGTCATGTATTATGAGATGTCCCGTGGCTTGAACATTGAAATGCACAAACAGGCTGAAATTGTCAAAAGATTAAATGGGATTTGCATCCAGGTGGTGCCTTATCTGTCCCAAGAGCATCAGCAACAGGTTTTGAGAGCCATTGAGAGAGCAAAGCAAGTGACTGTTCCAGAACTGAATTCCATTATTCACCTTCACCATCAGCTACCGACCTGGTAAGCCAAATGGCAATGCTGATGGTTTATCTCGGCAAACAGACGTCATCCCGGCCTCCTAGTTCCGGACATTCCCAAGTTGACCCGAAAAGGATCAAGCCGGGTTTGCCGAGTGTTCCACAAGGAGGGAGCCATGTAACAGGAGTGACTTTTGGGCACAGATTGAGCCAGGAGATGGGGTGGCAAGTGAATCATAATTCATGTATTACATGAGATGGGACATTAATAATAATTCATGTTTGCAGGATGTCTTGAGATATCACAAGTTGTTGGCTTATTCAATGTGGGGACACATTCTGTTGAAAGGTGTTAATTGCATCTACTCCTAGACATTTCATTGTCCATTGTGTAAAGGTGTGACTACCTGTTTGTCGGAGACAGAACGTCTGTCTAACGATGTGGATTGAAGGGAACTCATTGTGTGATGATATCTTGTGTGAATTCTATTGATAAAAGTATGTGATTGAAGCCCCATGGTGTGAAGGGGGTTGGAGTGTCGATAAGCTGTCTTGGATGGGATGGAAGGTCGTAAACGGTGGTGACCGTTACAGCCACGTCCCACCAACAAGAAACAGGTTCGTGCATTTTTGGGGATCGCGGGCTATTATCGCCGCTTTATCCCCCATTTTGCCTCACAGGCTGCTCCCCTGACCAATTTGACCAAAGGGAAGGAGTCTGTCATGACCAAATGGACTCCAGAAGCAGAAACAGCTTTTCAGGCTTTAAAACAGGCCTTATGTAGTCAGCCAGTTTTAAATTCGCCTGATTTTTAACAGGACTTCGTGGTTCAGACAGATGCGTCAAATGTGGGGTTAGGAGCTGTACTGTCCCAGATTATCAAAGGGGAGGAATACCCTGTTATGTACCTCAGCCGAAAGTTGAAGGCCCATGAGGAGAATTATGCCACCATTGAGAAAGAGTGTTTGGCGGTGAAATGGGCTTTGGATTCTCTCCGGTACTATCTCATGGGTAGACAGTTTGAACTGGTGACGGATCATGCCCCATTGAAGTGGATGGCACAGAACAAAGAGACCAATAGGAGAATAAATAGGTGGTTCCTGGCCCTCCAGGAATTTAGTTTTGTGGTAACGCATCGCCCCGGTGCTAAAATGGGGAATGCAGATGGGTTGTCCCGAGTACATGCCTGCCTGGCAACCTGTGTCCCAACCCTAGGGTTGAAACAAGAGGGGGGGTATGTGACAGGAAGTCAGGTAAATCTGTGGATGTTGTCACAGACGGGAGATACATTTCTGCCTTGTTTAGACAATATACCAATTATTATTAGGTGTCGGCTGCAGAAGCAGCCAGAAAGATTTAAGGGCATTGGAAAACTTCAGCTGTTCAGAATGAGGCAATTAAGGCCTCTATAAGAAATCCAGAGGATTACTACTGATTGCTGCATCCTAAGGCTTTCTAAATAAAGGAGTGCAGTGAGCGGAAATACTTCTGAAGAGGTGAGGTGCTGTTGATTTTTCTGTGTGATAAAAATCAAAAAGACTATTTATTTTTCTGCTGTATAACCAGCAGTGTCTGCTCAGCAGTAGGCTGTGCCAGACTCCATAGATAGGTTCCTGTGTGGTGAAGGTAGATGCCCCAAGTGGCCAGGGTTTATTTTATGTTTGATTTGGTTTATGCTGTGTGGGATGCTTGCACTTGTTTCCGCAAGATGGAAGAATAAACCAAAATCTGTGCATTTCAACCGTCTTTGGCTGTTTCTCTGATAAATCAGTGTGTAGTGAACCCATCCAGGGGGTCACACACCCCGCTATCGAGCCAACCCCTTACACCCTATAAATTATATTAAATTTAGCGTATGTTTCTTTAGCAAATATGACCAAGTGAATTATATAGCACCTGAATATGGAACCAAAATACCAGTGCTGCAAACATAACATATAATGCAAACAACTCATAACTATTCAATTACATAATCACAGCGCATGCGCACGGCTGATCATGGTGGACGCGGCTTGATTCGGCTCCGCCGCGACCCGACCTAATCCGGCCGCATACTGCCGATCCAGACACCCAGGAGCCCCGCTGGTAGCCTCCACTCCATCCTCGGCAGTCTGCCCATCAGTTTATGGCCAAGAAGAGAGTTAAAAGGCCTCCAAAACAGCCGCACGGAACTCTCTGCCTCCCGGTCAGTTCAGGCAAGATGGCGGCGCCACAGACACACGCGGCTCCCCTCCGGACGGGACATGCTGAAATGGATCGGCTCTCCTCTTCTATAGAAGGCAGCAACGCCACCCCAGCAGCCCTCCATCCTCCCCAGGACGGTGAATTCTCAGGTGGTGAGTCTCGCCTCTCCATGGGATCCTCCCTGGACAGAGCCATGGGTGACATTCTCACCAGTCAAAATAGCCTGCAGGCCTCTCAGGAGTTTGTCAGCCCACAGATCATAGCCCCGCAGCCAGTATATTCGAGCGACCCTATCCTTTTAGCTAGATTCTCTGCCATGCTAGAACAGGGACTGGAGAAGACTGGGAGGAAAATCACAGCAGATTTGAAACAAGAATTTCATGATCTGGGCTCTAGGATCAACACCATAGAGAATAAACTGGAAGTCACTGTGTCCAGAACCAATCAAAACACAGATCGCATTTGCAATTTGGAAGCAGCTTGGAAGAGGCTTTAGCCAAAATTGATGATCTCGAAAATAGATCTCGCAGATATAACTTTCGCATCAGGGGGTTGCCCGAATCATTTACGGACACTCAATAAGCTACTGCTACTCTGCTGAGATCGTTGCTGCCTGACACTCCAGCACACAAACTAGAGCTGGATCGTGCCCATAGAGCTCTTACTGCTGTACGCTCAGAGGGCCCTCCCAGGGACATTATCGTGCGGCCGCACCACTACGCAGTCAAAGAAAGCATTATGCAGAAAGCCAGTGAACTACCGTCAATCCAACTTTTTGATCACGAAGTGCAAATATTTGCTGACATTTCCCTGGCTACCGTACAGAAACGTAGATCCTTCAAGCCTTTATTATTGCCGCTACAACAAAAGGGGATAAGGTACCGCTGGTCATTCCCTTTTCGCCTCTCCTTTCCCTATCAAGGCAAATCTTATTCATTCTCTACGTTTTCGGATGGGGAAAGATTGCTGAAACGATTGGGCTTCATCTCCACTTCACCCCCAACATCACCTGATCGCCGGGATGTTCCATCGACAAGCCATGGCAGAGGCAACAGAGAGCGTCCAGTTTCGCCAATATGGCACTCCCCAAGAGCTACTAGAAGCAGATCCCGCCGCCAAAACAGACCGCCTTGATGGTGTGAAGAGAGGATTGGAACGTTCATTGGAGGAAAGGCTCCCTGGCTCTTATCCTGGGTCTCTCATTGATAGTTGGTGAACTTACCCCAGGAGATGGTTTAATTGTCTGTTTGATACTTCAGGGTTTAGTTTCCTCTTTTTGTTATTGTTTTTTTTTTAGTTTGTTTTTTATCTTTAAGCTTGGGACATGTTCAGAAAATTAAGGTCCTCTTGCCTCATATACGTGTTATAACGCAGTTCACATTTCTTTCCACAAGAGGACAGAGAAGCAGAAGGTATGCTGGGATCTTAACCCTGCAGGCCTTCTCACCAAGACCATTAGCTCACCAGCTTCAGGTTTTTTCTTTTTTTTTTTTTGCTGGCCGTTCAGGGTCGGGTCGTTGTGTCTTGCGCCTCGCGTTTACTCCAACCTCCTTCCCCCCCCGCTGGATTAGCGGGGGGCAGGGACCTTGGACATTTTGGGCCCCATAGGTGGCCTCCTTTGCTGATTGATCGCCAGGTTGGTCGGCTAAGTTGTTGTTCCTACCATTCCCCTTTTTTTGTTTTTGTATGTTTTTTTTTTTTTTTTTTTGCTTTTTTTACCCTTTTTCTTTTCTTTTGTTTGTTTCCCGGCTACTGTGTTATTTCCCTGTTTTATTTATTTGAAATGCATTCACATGTGAGATTCTCATCTCTCTCTAATGATGTTTCCCTTGAATCCTCTCTTCAGGCTGCTACCCTCACGAGGGTGTCTAATCTCCTTCTTCTTTGTCTTTTTTCTTCATCTTTTGTATTCCATCCGGGAATCACGGTTGTCCAGCCTTCAGGGGACCGATCGATCACTGTATCCCAGTCGGAGAAGGTAAGCGACTTCAACCCCACCACACACCATGACTGATCACCATCCTCCAAAACCCGTGAAATTTGCAAGGCCTTAATTCACCAGTGAAAAGGCGGAAGGCCTTTAATTATTTCCAATCGGTAGGGGCTGAAATAGTGTTTCTTCAGGAAACCCATTTCCCCACTTCCTACAAACCCACTTTTATACATAAACACTACCCCACCTTCTTTCTTGCAAGTGCTCCAGATAAGACAAGAGGAGTTGCGATTTGTCTTGCCAAAAGCCTATCCTTCACTCCCTCACGGGTAATCTCAGATCCGGATGGGCGCTATATATTTGTCAAGGGGAACCTAGAGGGATCCCTGGTAACATTCCTATCCTACTATGCTCTTAACAAGGACCAATTCCCTTTTTTTCAAAACTTACTTCAGCAACTGACAGGCCTGATTGAAGGAACACTGATAATGGGTGGGGACTCAAGCATTGCCCTAGACTCCATACTCGATAAGACACGCCCACCAGGATCCCAAATTTTGAGGCCCTCGAAACTCGGTTCCAAATTTGCGAAACTACTACACGACAATGATTTAATTGACATATGGCGAGAGTTCAATGGTTCCAACCGCGACTATACTTTTTATTCGCATGTCCATTTGTCTTATTCGCGAATTGACCATGTCTTCACGTCTGCTAGGTCCTTACCAGCTTGCACCTCCTCCAAAATATTAGAAGTTTCCTGGTCAGACCATTCCCCCGTAGTGGTCACTCTTACTTCTCTACGTTGTCCCACAGCTTCCTATACCTGGCGTCTAAATGAGTCCCACCTCAGCAATCCGGCTACATGCTTGGATATTGAAATTGCGCTAAAGGAATTTTTTGCTTTAAATGACCCCTCGCATACTTCTTCAATGTGTACCTGGGCTGCACACAAAGCTACGATCAAGGCTATCGGTTCAGATAGCAGCTAGGTATAGGAGACCTTACAAAAGCCTTTGTTGAAACAAAAAGAGATGAGTTAGCTGCCCTACTCAATGAGCACAAACGTAATCCCATCGTGACTTAAGGGATAGTATTGAGACCGCCCGTTTGGAACTAAACATATGCCTTACTACGACAGCAGAAAAACAACTACTTGGACTCAGGACAAGATTTGTATTCCCAGTCGGATAAACCAGTAAATTGTTATCACAAGGTTGGCCCCTAGACGACCTCCACCCCCACATTCCTAAAATCCGAAGAGCCGACGGTTCCTTTATCTCAGTATCCCAAAGTGGTATTGCAGGAATTCCATTCTATTATAATAAGATATATAAGGGTCTGGTAAGGACACAGGGCAACAGAGTGTTCGATGCATTTGTCGAACATCTGCCCATTCCATCCTTATTAGAGGAAACACAAAGCCTTCTTGGATAGGGATATCGCTGTCGAAGAGGTTCTGGCTGCTATTAATCAGGCCCCCAAGGGTAAAGCACCGGGACCGGACGGGTTCACCGACCCTGTTATTATGAAAAAATTTCCACCCCTACTGCTCCCTCCCTAACGCGCGTCTTTAGAGATATACAGAAAGGTGGTCCCATAGACTCTGATTCTAACAGAGCCTTTATAACTCTTATTCCCAAACCCCCACAAGGACCATAGTGATGTAGCCAATTACCGACCCATATTCCTTAATTAATACGGACCTAAAACTACTTACAAAAATTTTGGGCAAATAGGATGTTGACATTTTTGGCCGACTATATTCACCCTGACCAGGTGGGTTTTCTGCCCCATAGACAGGCAGCTGACCAGATCAGGAGGGCGATTCATCTCATATCCATATTACGCTCGTCGTGGGATGGGGGACTACAACGAAAAGGGATGTTGCTATCCCTAGATATCTGCAAAGCATTTGGATTCCTTGTCATGGCCCTTTCTATTTCGAGTATTGGACAAATGGAATTTTGGCCCAGCCTTTTTGGCCTCTTTGCAGTCTCTATATAGCTCCCCTTCTGCGCAAATACTGTTGAGAGGTCACAAATCTGACTTGATACCGATATCTCTTCGGGCACTAGGCAGGGATGCCCATTATCCCCCATTCTATTTGTCATAGCCTTTGAAACCTTAGCTATAGCACCCGCCATCATCCTGATGTTCTGGGTATAGAAAGTGGGGGGAAGTATCATAAATGCGCATTATTTCGGACGACCTCCTATTGTTTATTACATCTCCCCATACCACTATACTGAATCTCCTGTCCCTATTAGACCGTTTCGGTAAAATTTCGGGCCTATTGATTAATCGGGACAAATCGGAGGCACTGAATGTAAACTTGCCAACCTCAACGTTAGAAAGTATTAAAGCTCAATTCCTTTTAAGTGGCAACAGTCGTCCCTTTCTTATTTGGGCATTAAATTGACTTCTGATGTGTCCACATTATTCAAACTAACTACCCGCCCCTATTTGCCCGCTTGATTGAAGACGTGAAGACATGGTCCGATATAAGCTTGTCCTGGTTGGGCAGAATCGCCTCAGTTAAGATGATTGTTCTTCCACGGTTATTGTATTTCTTTCGGGTTCTGCCGATCCCAGTACCTGCCGCTGATATACGCCGCTTTCAATCCCAAATTTGTCACTATATCTGGGGTCCGAAAGGCCCTAGAATAGCTCGAACAACATTGTACACATCCAAAGAGGAGGGGGGGCTTGGGAGTGCCCGAGTTTCGCAAGTATTATTTAGCAGCGCAGTTGACTCAATTAACCCAAATACACAGCCGTCACTATTGTCCTGAGTGGGTCTCCCTGGAGGCTCAGGCGTGTTCTCCATTAGCTATGGACCTTGTCCTGTGGACAACCCCTAAATACCGCAAAGCGATTTTAAATCCAACACTCTCTCATTCCCTCAATGTTTGGGAAATGGGATGTAGAAGATGGGCTCTAAGGTCAGCACATACCCCAGTGGCCCCCCTGTTTGGCAATCCTCGGTTTCCTCCGGGCAGGCGTCCCAACGGATTTAGATGGTGGGTCAACAAGGGATTATTACGGATAGGAGATTATTTCGACCACAGGGGAATACGCCCGTCATCATATTACATAGACAGCTTGGAGATGCCTTCCTCGGAGAGTTACCGCTTACAGCAAATTCAGCATTTTCTACGTTCGTTAGAGAACAATGGGTCCGACTTGACAACGCGCACTGCCTTCGAGAGTAGGTGTGTGCAGGACTCGGCTCTCCGGGGGGGCATCTCTATGCTCTATAAACGCTGACCGCACCTCTCCTAGGCCTCCCGTATCAAGTGGCATGGGAGAGGGACTTGAATCATTAGCCCTGAGGCGGGGATTGGCGTAGTTGGAGTACAAGAATTCACAAAGGCATCCTCAATGTGGCTTTGATAGAGGCGGGTTACAAGGTACAAGCCAGATGGTACTTGGTGCCGGAGCGACTCTCCAGAATGTATCCTGGTGTCTCATCCTCCTGTTTCAGGGGTTGTGGGCAGGTGGGCACACCACTTCATGTGTGGTGGACATGCCCTAGGGTGCGTCGTTTTTGGATCAGGGTCCACGCGCTTATTCTTTCGGTCACAATGGTGAATATCATTAAAGACGCCTCAGTCGCCCTCCTAAACAAACCAGTGGATAATATTCCCAGACACGCCCAGACTTTGATATTTTTTATTTTTTTAGCTGCTAAGATAGCTATTGCGACAGCTTGGAAAAGCCCCATTGTAGACTTAACATTGCTAAAACGGAAATTAAACTGGATCATGTTAAATGAGAAAATAGTGAGCGTTTTAAATGACAAACAACCCCTTTTTGAAAAGACGTGGTCTCCCTGGCTCACTTACTTACAGGCCCCTGCGACATAGATGCCTCTTCAGTCGATCGATCAAAGATTCCCGGATGGACACACCCTTCTCTCTTGTTTCTTCTCCTGTTTCTTCTTTCTTCTATCTCTAGTGCCTTGCCCTTGTGGATTCTCTGAATTCCCCCCACTTTTTTTTTTTTTAAACCTAGACCTTTTCTGTAGTGTTGGGGACTAAGGGCTCCCCTATCGGGGACATTTAGGTTTAATATATGCTGAAGGTATCTTATTTTGTTATGATTTTGAGCTGCCCAGATCCTCTAGTTGTGAGTTTACTCGAACCTGAATCCTACGAAGTGACTCCGCTATCCTAACTATCTGTAAAATGTGTTGTCTGATGGAGAATTTGGGCTCCGAGGGACTTCAATATCTAAATATTGGTCATTGATTGGCCTTCAGTATTAGATATGTTATGTAGAGGGGCCGCAATTCAGGATCCATCCCTCAATTTGGGTCAATAATGGTTCTATATTTAGTATAGTAAGCATTTGTTGTACTGTGATATTGTCTCTATGCTTGGATGCCTGCTCATATGTTACCCAGTATCATTTTCCCTCTTACTTTTGTTTGTTATGTTTGAAATTATTATTATTATTTTTTTTTTCTCTGTTTGTTTTCCCCCTTTTTTTGTTTTACTTTCTTTTCCCCTTTTGTTTTTTTTTACGACTTACTATGTGCAGAGCATGCGAGGATTGCTCGCTGCTCTCTGTGTTGACGCATATAATCTTTACTTGAAAAACGAATAAAAACCATTGAAACAATTACATATCACATGTATTTGGAACCAAAATCCCTGTGCTGCAAAAACATTTTGTGAGGGAGATAAGACCACACTCCTTATACTGTAAATAAAAACTGTGCGCGGCGTCGAGGACGGTCATGCACTGATCGCGCTCCGCAACACCTCGGTCCTTAACAGCTATAATTAGCCTTTTGATGGGCGGATCGCTCTCCAGCGTCACCTCACATATTGGGCTTGGATCATGCAGCGGAGGACGCACGGTAACAAATACAACCAGCGCCGTTCCTCCCAGCAAGCCCGCAGAACTCAAGCTTTGAAGACCCAACAGTATTCCCCGCAGCCCAAGATGGCGCCGGGTAACGCGCGTGGCAGCTCCCGGAGTCAGCCGGAAATGCAGTCAGACACAGTGAGGCATGGAGAGGGAGACACAGCCTGGGATGGCCCCCGGTCACAACCACAATCACCCTGGATGGCGTCACAGCTTGATCCAGAGGTGGGAGGGAGAGATGGCCTTCATCAACATTAGGCCTCCTTGACTGAGCTGGGGCTGGATGGAGGAAATATGGCGGTGGGAGGAAGCCATGAGACAGCTACTGATGTGCTTTGTCCTGCTACCGTGGTCTCAGTCCAGGCCATGGTGCACAGGGACCCCTTCTCATCACAGTTCCGGGATGGGACACCCACCCCCTCCCCTCAAGGTGAAAAAGAACTGCTGCAGCAATCACCCTTGTCAAGTTCCCCTGACAGAGCATTACTATTGTCTGCAGTTTCTCCAGCCTCATCCACAGACAGAAAAATGGCAGAACTTGCAGAGGTTGCATTCAGCCCTAGAATAGTTCTGAGCTTTCATTCCCCCCCTGCCCCTGCTCCTTCATATTCTGGGGACATGGTGCTCTTGGCCAGATTTTCGGCCCTTTTACAACAAGAACTGACGAAAGTCTGCTCTTCGGGGATGAAGTCTGACTTTCAAAGTATTGGAGCACGATTGGATAGCATTAAATCAAACATGGATGGTACGGTTAAGTGTGTAAATCAAAACTACAGGATGATCACATCCTTGCAAGACCAATTGGATCAAGCCAATGCAAAAATTGAGGATTTAGAAAACAGGTCTCGGAAGCACAACTTCCGGGTACAGGGCCTCCCGGAGACAGTAGTGGACTTGGAAAGGGACCATACATTCCCTAATGACCCAGCTGATTCCAGATATTTCTTCTCATCAACTAGAACTTGATAGAGTACATTGTGCCTTGACGGCTCCTCTGCCTGATGGCCTGCCACGTGATGTTATAGTTAAGCCTCATTTCTACAGGATAAAGGAGAAAGTGATGTTGGAGGCCAGGCAACAGGGCAACGTTACTGTCATGGGGCACCTGGTCCAGATTTTTGTGGAAATTTCTCAATCGACGATCCTGAAGAGAAGAGCACTCAAACCTCTTTTAAGTCATCTTATTAATCGTCACATCAAGTACCATTGGTCATTTCCGTTTAAACTGGCGTTCTCGTACAAGGGAAGATCCTACTCTTTCAACTGATTCCAATCAGGAGAGGCATTGCTCCAAGAATTGGGTTTGATCTCAACATATCCACAGACTTCTTTTAACGTTTCTGAGACAGGAGACAGACCAGTGTCCCCCCTGTGGTCCCAGCAGGGACGTTCCAGGGCTAGAAGACCCCCCTTGAACACTTGAATTTCGGCAACCACTGTGTCCTTTTTTCTATCTTCTTTGCAGGTTTCCAGGACTGGTCCTTCCTGGTTTGGGCCTAGGCCCGGAGCAGAAAGATTACTTGAAGGGGCTATATTGCTCTATCCTTTTTTTTTGGGTTGCGAAAAGGGTTTCTGTTTATATGTATTATGGTTCTGCAACTGCTTATAGTGAGAAAAGTTCCGTAACTCGATGTGAACCTAAGGTTCCTTATTGTTACTGTGTGGTCGGGTGAGATGATTCCACCTGCTCTTCCCAATCTGCGAGTGAGATGGGCCGAGGTGGAAACGCATGCCACTTTTGGTGAACTTGCCTCTCCTCTCTGAGCGGAGGTAACTTCACACCGGTTAACGGGTGTGTGAGCTCCCGTGTACACGCCGTGTTTCGGTGTGTCTATTCTTTTTTTTTTTCTTTTAATCTTTTAACAGGATAACTACTTAGTTCGCTATGATTGATTACGATATGATGAATATTGTGCTGTTTTTTCTACACTTGTTCCTTTTTAATCTGACTTTTCTTTCTCCTTTTCAAGTTCGTTTTTTTTTGGGTGCACTCCCCTGCTGAGATAGACTACATTTGAGACGTCCGGGGTTTCCCGGAGCTAGACCCTCGAAGCTTCTGAGTACAGCAAACCGAACCATCATGGCTAATAGACCCCTTACGAGGTATTCCATTCTGACACATAATGTGCAGGGTATCAATTCCCCCGTTAAGAGAGCGAAGGCCTTCTAGCATTACCATAAGATCGGGGTAGATATTCTTCTTTTACAGGAGACACATTTTTCTAGGTCCTCGGCCCCGAAGTATTTAAATGCGAGGTACACAACGGTCTATTTATCTAATGGACCTGATAAGAAATGGGGAGTAACTATATGTTTTGACAAGGGGGTTCCTTTCACGCCCACTACTGTAATTAGAGATAAGGAGGGCAGGTATATCATGGCAGCGGGGATGATTAATGACAGTGAGGTTACCTTCCTTTCATACTATGCTCCTAATGTGGGTCAACTGGCCTTCTTTCACACTATGCTAGAAACCATAATGCCCCACGTGGTGGGTCATGTTATCTTCGGCGGGGATAGCAACACTGCTCTGGATCGGATTCTCGACAAATCTGATCCTGGGAAAGTAGTTTTGAAACACGCTTCTAGACAGAGTAGTGCAATGGCACGTCTCCTACATAGTTATGATTTGATTGACGTATGGAGAGATGCTCACCCTGTCGATAGGGACTTTACGTTTTAAGATTGTCCCCATGTCATGGTCGGATCATTCCTTGGTTCAAGTTGTATTAACTGGTCTCTGGACCAAATCGAGCCCATCATCGTGGCGATTGAATGCGTCCTTGCTGAATGATCCTATTCTTGAAAAATAAATTGAGCGGGCCATACAACAGTATTTAAAAAAAAAACTCTTTATCAGTCTCCTCCCCGGTGACGTTATGGGCGGCCCATAATGTTACTATTTGTGGTGCGCCGATACAACTTGCTTCGAAAGTTAAACGGGAACGCGAACAAACGATCCGTCAGCAGGAAGGGGAGATGCGTCGTCTTATGCACGAACAAAAATGCAACCCACAACTTGATTTTAGGAATCAAATCGATGAGGCGCGCACAGCTTTGAATTTGAGCCTTGCAACCAAGGCGGAAAAATATCTTTGGCGGGCGCGCCATAGATTTTACACCTTAGGAGATAAACCAAATTGTTAGCAAGAAAATTAACCCCTAAGCCGTTTAATCCTGCTCTTCCCAAATTGAGATTGAAGAATGGTCACGTCACCCAGAACCCCCAGATGATACTCCAGGAATTCTCTACATTTTACTCTAAACTGTATGAATCCTCAAAGGATTTTAATACGGACCAGGCAAAGGCTTTTTTACATGATATAACCCTTCCCACCTTGTCTAGTGACCATTCGGAATTAATGGAGACAGAGTTCACAACGGGGGAAATTATGGCGGCCATTAAGTCCCTGAACCCTTCTAAATCGTCTGGCCCGGATGGGTTCACTCACTGGTCACTATTACCGTAAATATGCCGAAACCTTGGCTCCGCACCTATGTACTTTTTCTAATGGACTGAGGAAGGGCTCCCCTCTCCCACCCCATGAGAATAGGGCATTTATACATGTTATTCCCAAGCCTAATAAAGATCATAGCGACTGTACAAACTACCGCCCGATATCGTTGATAAATGTTGACCTTAAATTGCCGACTAAAATACTGGCTACTCGTATGAACTCATTCCTATCACAGTATATTCATCCTGACCAGGTAGGGTTTGTACCCCACAGACAGGCTTCAGACCAGACTAGACGGGTCATTAACATATCTGCGCTGAATTCGGGGTGGGATGGTGGAGGCCAAAGAGGGGCTTTGTTGGTATCATTGGACCTGCAAAAAGCATTTGATTCCCTGTCCTGGGACTACCTTTTTTTATACTTGAGAGGTATGGGTTTGGATTGTGTAAGGGGGGAACCAATGCGCAAAACCAGCCTGACTGTGGATATTAAAAATTAAGCTAAAATATATAAAAGCAGCAGCCCCTACTAAAATAGTGCTCACGCACCAAAAGACAATGTAAATAGGGGGTAAATAGAGGCGCTTGCCAATTAAAATAAATACTAAATGCCAAATAACGCACAGCAACGTATGAATAGTAATGATTGAATCCAATGTAATGTTTCACTCCTTGTTCCAATACCTTCAAAGCATCTAATTGGAGATGAATGAGGTGGAAAATAGTGAAAATTAATAATACAAAAATAAAGACTAAAAATAATAATTGATAGTCAACACAGTAGTAATAATCCAACGGTATCATAAACAGTGATGACGTGAGCAATAAATCCGTGAAAAAATCCAAAAGAACACAGTGTAAAATCTGGGTGATAAATAATGTTAAAATTAACATCAATGATTGTGAATAAATAATGTTCAGATAAAAATATATAATATGATGAAAAAAATGTATATATAAAAAAATTATTTAAAAATGTGATGATAAATATTAGAGTGTTCCAAGTCAAACTCTACTTGTGGTAAAAAAGTTCCAAAAGAAAAGTGCAAAAAGACTTATAATAAAGTGCCAATCCAAACTCTTCCAAAAGAGTGCAGGTAGTGTTTTATAATAATTAAATAAAGTGCTGCAATCCACCGCACGAAATTCCAGTGTAGTTTAGTGCAGATTCGTGAAGATAATTCCAGCCTCTCACCTCAAAACAGGTTAAACCAGCCTGTTAGATGCAATAAAGGATTCCAGCAGTGTACACTCTAAGGGTCCCTCAAAAACGTCCACCAAGGGTAAAGCTCCAGACCACTCACATGAAAGTAAATGCAAGCTCCATAGTGTAATAAGTTCAACACAATTTTAATGATAGTAAAACAAATATTACACTCACATTTATCAAGGAGTAAAAACAGCATGCAGCGAGTGTTTGTGTACAAAGTAGCAGATCTCCGCTCTCGGCCGCGAGCGGAGATGACGTCACCGACGGCACTTTCCTTCACCTGACGCGTTGCGTAGCAGATCAACGCTACTTAGTCATAGGTATACCTATGACTAAGTAGCGTTGATCTACTACGCAACGCGTCAGGTGAAGGAAATTCCCGTCGGTGACGTCATCTCCGCTCGCGGCCGAGAGCGGAGATCTGCTACTTTGTACACAAACACTCGCTGCATGCTGTTTTTACTCCTTGATAAATGTGAGTGTAATATTTGTTTTACTATCATTAAAATTGTGTTGAACTTATTACACTATGGAGCTTGCATTTACTTTCATGTGAGTGGTCTGGAGCTTTACCCTTGGTGGACGTTTTTGAGGGACCCTTAGAGTGTACACTGCTGGAATCCTTTATTGCATCTAACAGGCTGGTTTAACCTGTTTTGAGGTGAGAGGCTGGAATTATCTTCACGAATCTGCACTAAACTACACTGGAATTTCGTGCGGTGGATTGCAGCACTTTATTTAATTATTATAAAACACTACCTGCACTCTTTTGGAAGAGTTTGGATTGGCACTTTATTATAAGTCTTTTTGCACTTTTCTTTTGGAACTTTTTTTACCACAAGTAGAGTTTGACTTGGAACACTCTAATATTTATCATCACATTTTTAAATAATTTTTTTATATATAAATTTTTTCATCATATTATATATTTTTATCTGAACATTATTTATTCACAATCATTGATGTTAATTTTAACATTATTTATCGCCCAGATTTTACACTGTGTGTTCTTTTGGATTTTTTCACGGATTTATTGCTCACGTCATCACTGTTTATGATACCGTTGGATTATTACTACTGTGTTGACTATCAATTATTATTTTTAGTCTTTATTTTTGTATTATTAATTTTCACTATTTTCCACCTCATTCATCTCCAATTAGATGCTTTGAAGGTATTGGAACAAGGAGTGAAACATTACATTGGATTCAATCATTACTATTCATACGTTGCTGTGCGTTATTTGGCATTTAGTATTTATTTTAATTGGCAAGCGCCTCTATTTACCCCCTATTTACATGGGTTTGGATTACATTTTCTGACGACGCTTCAAATGATCTATAGTGCCCCTACTGCAAACCTATTAGTCAAGGGCTATAAATCTCAGGATATTCACATAAGCAGGGGCACTCGTCAGGGTTGTCCCTTGTCTCCCTTGTTATTTATTTTGGCTTTGGAACCTTTGGCTATTAAGATTAGAACTCATCCGGATATATTGGGGGTCAGCTGTGGAGGACGGGAGCATAAATGTGCTCTGTTTGCGGATGACATTCTGTTGCTCCTCTCCTCCTCGGTTACCTCGTTGCCAACTCTGAATGTGGTACTGGGAAATTTCACGACGTTTACTGGTCTACATGTAAACCATTCTAAATCTCAGGCCCTTGGTGTCTCCTTGCAACCCCACATAGTTCAAGCTCTCCGAGGGTCGTATTCCTTTAGTTGGCAAGAAGAGGCCCTTCCTTACTTAGATATATTTCTAACTCCTACTCTTACTACACTGTATAAGAAAAACTATCCCCCATTGTTTCGAAAGTTGTTGGAGGACCTATAGAGGTGGTCAAACAAACCCCCGTCATGGTTCGGTAGGCTGTATTCGGTCAAAGTGACCATCTTACCTAAGGTGTTGTACCTTTTTAGGACTCTCCCAATAGCAATAGTAGGTGTAGACCGGGGATATGCAATTAGCGGACCTCCAGCTGTTGCAGAACTACAATTCCCATGAGGCATAGCAAGACTCTGACAGCCACAAGCATGACACCAGAGTCAGAGGCATGATGGGACTTGTAGTTTTGCAACAGCTGGAGGTCCGCTAATTGCATATCCCTGGTGTAGACCTTAAAAAGTTTCAAGCCAAACTTATTGATTATATATGGGGTCATAGGAGACCTAGGGTGAACAGGAAAACATTATACACCCCTAAATCGGTTGGTGGTCTGGGAATGCCTGACCTACTTAAATATTATCACTCTGCCCAACTAGCCCACTTAATTCGATTTCATACTTCTCGCTCCAGGCCACTCTGGATGGGGATGGAGTCCTCTCTGAATCCAGACAGAGAGGTCAGCCACCTAATGTGGCTAAGGGGAAAGGATAGACCACCTGTGTTATGCCCGTCTTTATCGTTTTCCCTGAGCCTTTGGGATCGTCTAGCATCCACCTACAGATTTAAATCGCCACACATGCCGATGGCATCCTTATTCTATAATCCTTTGTTCCCCCCGGGTCTCCACCCTCAGGATTTTTCGTGGTGGACCAATAAGGGCCTACTACGAATAGCGGATTTCTGTGATCATAGGGGAGCTTTGTCAAAATCGGAGTCCTTCCGTCATGCTCAAATAGCTCATTTTTTAGCGTCTTTGAATCGCACTTCTGATCACTTCTGATCTCTCCTCTCTCACGCCTATGGAACACCTATGCAGAACCTTTGACAAACACTCAGGACATATTTCATTGATTTATGGTTTATTATCTTCCAATACTCAAAAAATGGCTTATATGCAAAAGTGGGAACAAGATATTGGTACTACATTAGAAACTGCTGAATGGAATAAATTGATACAAAATGCTTCTAAATTTTATATTAACACCTCCTTGATAGAGGCTAATTATAAGGTTCTGATGAGGTGGTATATGGTCCCGGTGAGGGTGAGTGCCTTTGTCCCAGGGGCGTCCCTGCGGTGCTTTAGGGGATGTGCCACGGATGGTACTATGTATCACATTTGGTGGACGTGTCAAAGGGTGAGACGATTTTGGATACGTACATATAACTTTATATACTCTTTAACTCAAGTGAATCTTATTAAATCACCTCTGCATGCACTGCTGGGGCGCCCGGTGGAGGGTACGTCGAAGCACCTGAGAAAACTGATAGTCTTTATTTTTGTAGCAGCCAGAATTTCCATAGCAAATTCTTGCAGGTCCCTTACTGTTTCCTTTTATCTTTTGAAGTCTAAATTATCATGGATAATGGTGAATGAGAGGATGTCGGCTATTTTAAATAAGGTGGCAATGTTTAATAAAGTGTGGGATCCCTCGATCACCTATCTTACGAATACACACTGATCTGAGCGTATACAAGGGGTTCTCTATTGTGGCAGGGGTGCACCACCCTTTTACTCTCTCTTTTTTTCTCTTCTCTTTTCTTTCTTTTTTTTTTCCCTTCTCTGTGCTTCCCTATTGTTACTGGTTTTCGATGATTTCTTAATTCAATTATTGTTTGTCATTGTCTGCTGGCTCCTTGGGACTGGCCAGTGCTCAAGCTAGGAGGCCCCGAGTTGAGTTCGAATTTGATTAGTTCTGGTTGGGTCACAGAAGTACCAGGAGCACCCAAGACTATAATGTGTGACAGAGTTGGGCTTGTGTTCGCAATCATTTTTAACTGTATGCTTGTCCACTGACAATGATGAACGCTGTTTTCCTTTTTTTTTTGTATTTTACATTTGTACTCTTTAAACTTTAATAAAAATATTGGAAACGAAAATACTATAACATATAATGTGAATAACTCCCAAATATTTAAGTAACTCTAGTCAAATTCTTATGGTTCATTTGTACACAATTTGGTTTTGGAGTTATTACCAAACTCCGAGTGCTGCAAATCAAACACACAGTGCAAAGTACTATTAAAGTGCACTAAAACAAACAGTCCACTAGAGCAGTGGTCTCCATTTGCTTGCCTTTATCCGGCCCTTGAGGAATAATTCCTGCCACTGACACCAACATTGGGGCACTATCCCTTCCAATGACACCAATGATGGGGCATGATTCCTTCCATTAACATAAAAAAGGGGCACTATTCCTCCCAACGACACCAGATCGGACATCGTTAACTCCCACTGGGCACAGTTTGGCCCCCCTAAAGTCTGAAAGACAGTAAACTGGCTCTTTCTTTAGAGAGTTTGGAGACCCCTGCACTAGAGAGCAAGTGCTCTTGTGCACATTGCTGGATCGAGATGGGGCTCAAGCAAGTGGCTGACAGATTCCTCCATACACACAAGCGGGGAGGATGTGGGAATCCCCCCCTCACTGTGACATTGTATTCTGACAGCAGGGACTCCCCCCTATCAAAATACACTGATCAGCACTGCTTCTTTTTGGCTGCAAACAGCTAATTGAACAAGGATTTCCAGCAGAAGTGGATATAACAATTGGTATCTGTCTAACAGAGAGGGGTACACACCGATCAAAAATTCAGCCCCTGCTGGACCCAATGAATTCTGATCTGTGTACTCAGTTTTACATTGTACTTTTCTTCAGCGGGGTCTCTGCAGTTCTGTTACTGGTCCCCTGCAGCTCCTGTGTCAGAAGTGATAGTGGTCACACTCCAGCCTCCAATTTGGACCATACAGGGATAATCTTCCTCACTATGTAATAGGGAGGAGGAGGAGAGCACTAGAGCTGGCTGAAGCATGGTACCAAGTAAAACAAGACTATACAGTACCCCCATTCTCCCCCCCCCCCCACACTGCAAGAGTGGACTTTCTTGAAGTTGGGCTGGGATAAGAAATCACATCCTTTGCTGCGTAATGCTTATATTCTTGAACAGGTTAGGAATTAGTGTGACATTTCAGGTGCTATATAGAGGTATTCCACATTATATCTTATTAAAAATCATTTTAGAATATATAATGTGTATGTGGATTACATCTATCTAGCACCTAAATTGTCACAATAATTCCTAACCTATTCAAGAATTTTACTTTCACTTTCAATAAACTTGTACTGAAAAGTGCAGGGCACGTTTATAATCACAGTATGTAATGCAGAGCAGTCAGGACTCACAGTAGAAGAGGATCCAGTCTGTCACCCGTGATTTACACATCTTCACTCTGCTCTGGAGGAGCACTTTGCTTTGTGCTGGGCGGGAACCAAACATCGATGCTGCAGTGTGAGCTTCTCTTCCTGTTCCGCCCACATGCACTTTAGCTTGGACTGTACCAGCTCCGATCCAGGGGGGGGGGGGGACTCATAGGAACTCAAGAAGGGAGCCTGGAAAGGGGTGCAACTGCTGCCGCAGAGCAGTGAGCAGGAGCGCATAATCCTTGATTTAGGCAGGCAACAGGGGCATACAAGTTTTACAGCTACATTTTGTGGACAGATTTTTCTGCTCACAACCCAGCGCCCCCTCCCACATTGCGCCCAGGGCACAAGTCCCGCCCGCCCACCCCTTGTACCAGCCCTGCTTGCCACATTGCCTGTCACCAGATGCGGAAAGTCACTTCCCACATCACCTGCCACACTTACTGCCACAAGATGCAGAATGTCACTTGCCACATCACCTGTCACACTACCTGCCACAAGATGTGGATTGCCACCTGCCACATTGCCTGTCACCAGATGTGGAGTGAGTGGAGCACCCCTTGTGGTATATCATGCAGACAGCTGACGGGGTGAACTACAAGTCCCAGCACACCTCACCTGTACTCCCACACACAGCTCACCTGTCACTGTTAATGTCACATCTGTGGGATCACCCTTCTGGATGTAGCAGGGTTTCTCCCTCCTCATGCTGCAGCGGTATCCCCTGGCAGAGGGAAGGTCCAGGACTCCTTCATCTGTCACTCTCTGGCTCCACCCTTCTGCAAATTCCTGCTTAGCTGTCTGGGGGGGCAGGCAATCTGCGCCGCTGAACAAGGAATCTAAGTTCTCCCAGCGAGGAGCCACAGGAGAGCGGCGGGGCAGGCAGTGTGAGATGATGTCATCTCTCTGCTCCCTGCCTAACCTCCAACACTGAGGCAGAGCACTGGCTTTGAGGGCGGAAGAGCAGCGATGCAGGGGGCGGAGAGAGATGATATCTCTGCTTGCCCGCCTGCTCACTTCTTCCATCCACCCAGCGCTCTCATGCCGGCAGCCCAGCATGTCTCTTGACAGCCGCCCGCACCTGCGGCCCGCCTGCAGAAGGGCCACGGCCCGGTAGTGGGCCGCGGACCGGGGGTTGACGACCCCTGCTCTAAGTAATTAAGGCTCTGTGTCCCGTGATGTATTCCAAGAAAAGGATTTTACAGGTAAGCTGTATTAAAAAATCCTATTTTTGGTCTCATCACTCCAAATGATTTTGTGCCAGAAGGTTTGAGGCTTGTCTCTGTGCTGTTTGGCGTATTGTAAGTGGGATAAGTGGGATTGTAAGAGGGATACTTTGTGGCATTTGCGTAGTAATGGCTTTCTTCTGGTGACTCGACCATGTAGCCCATCTTCAAGTGCCTCCTTATTGTGCATCTTGAAACAGCCACACCACACCACATGTTTTCAGAGAGTCCTGAAGTTATTTGTGGGGTTTTCTTTGCATCCCAAACAATTTTCTTGGCAGTTGTGGTTGAAATTTTAGTTGGTCTACCTGACCGTGGTTTGGTTTCAAAAGAACCCCTCGTTTTCCACTTCTGAATTAGAGTTTGAACACTGCTGATTGGCATTTTCAATTCCTTGGATATCTTTTTATATACCTTTTCCTGCAGATTCTTTGACAATTAGTTTGCTTTCCCCATGACTCAGAATACAGAAAAGTCGGTGCAGCACTGGATGAAAGATACAAGGGTCTCTCAGGAGTCCAGAAACTCATTGACCTTTTATACACACACACACTGGCCCAGATTCAGGTACGACTTGCGCGGGAGCAAGTGTGATTTGCACCGCGCAAGTACGGATTTGCTCCCAGGCAAATTTGCGGGTGACCCAGAAAGCAAGCTAAGCCTGAAATGTGCCATTTTTGCACGGAGGCAGTTTCTCTGCCCCGGCGCAATTAAGGGGCAATTTTGCTCAGGGAGCAACTTGCGCTCTCATGGTTTTCCCTCAGCAAATATGCAAATGAGGAACTGCCACTGATTCATAAACTTGCGCGTGTGAGGAGCATTTTGCTCCCAAAGCGCGCAAGCTGTTTAGCCGGGGCAAATTTGCACTTTATAAAAGCAGGGGCAAGTTAGCAACAGATGGCCACAGGTCAGCTGGAGAGAAACTACAGCACTCCTCACCGTGTGTAGGGACTACAAACAAAAACAAAAACAAAAAAACTTTGAGCATAAACTAAATATAGAAAAGCTCCTAATCTGAGCAAAAAAAAAATATTCCCCAAAAAAAATAAAAAAATAAGCATAATCAAAATAAATAGAAAAGGGATAGGTAAAAAATACAAAAATAAAAGGAAAATCATTTTTTTTTTTTGGACATCCTTGTGCCAAGGGTGCCCCGGCTCTGGCTCCTCAGTCTGCGTGGTTAAGCCTGTGGTGGGGATGGAGCCTGGGCTGAGGATGGAGCCTGTGGTGGGGATCGAGCATGGGGTGGGGATGGAGCGGGGGGAGGAGCATCAACCCCTACTTCCTCACTCCTGGCAGGTGGTGCCTGCATGCCCTCCATGGCGTTGGCCAGGCGGGTGAGCACGCTGTTGGTTTGGGCCAACATCCGCAGCTGCTGGGTGGTATTGGTCCTCTGCTGCCGTCGGGTTAATCTCCCCTCCTCCCGCACAGCAGCAGTGTTGGCCTCCACCGCACCTGCCAACATGCTCACCTCCGCTGTTAGCAAAGCGATGGCGCCCTGCTGCTCAACCATGCAGGTGACCATGGCTCCACAGTTGGCACTGACTTCCTCCAAGCTCTCAGTATCTCGTATCCCCCGGTCAGCATGCAGGGTGAGGGCCTGCTGCAGAGAGGAGGAGGTGGATGCCAGGCTGTCCGCCACCCGCCTCAAGTCTCCCACCATGTCCCCTATATGGCGGGTCTGCCAGGCCTGCTCCTCCTGCAGACCTTCAAGGAGGCTGGAGGGTACACCCCTCGTTTTACATAGAGCCTTTCTTGGAGGAGAGGCTGGGGCACGAACTGAGGGAGAAGAAGGGGAGTGGGCCACACTGGAGGGAGGGACACTGGAGGGGGGGACACTGGAGGGGCTTGCCCTGGAGGGGGATGACGTGATGGTCAAGGGGGTGGTGGGGAGGTCAGGGATGGTGGGATCCTCCTGGAGGTACACAGATTCATCCAGGTTGAGGATAATGGACTCCTCCACCACTTCCTCCTCCCTAGATGGACTATGGGCGATATCCTCCTCCACCAACATGCCCAGGATCTGCAGGGGGCCTGACTGGACCTCATGATGTTCTGGGGATGGCGTGGGTCGCCCTACAGCCGACGATGGCCCAGCCTCATCATCAACATCTGTGGATGACACAAAAAAAATATGTTGCTGGAGCAACACACTTATCACATGTTCCCTTCTACCCCCTCATATGTTCCCTTCTACCCCCTCCCATGATACACAGCAAATATGAGAAATAAAAACTTTTTACATCTTCCCTTCTACCCCCTCATATGTTCCCTTCTACCCCCTCCCATGATGCACAGCAAATATGAGAAAAAAAAACTTACCAGTCCCCAAGTCCCCAACAGTGGAGTCATAGCCTGGCAGTCCCTCCACCTGCTCCAGCGCTAAACTCTGAGAGATGACCTCCTCCTCCGGATTGAGTCGCACAGAACAGGCTGGTCCTCCTCCGGTGCCCCTGCTATGCTTTCTGATTAGGACAATTTTGTCCCTGACTCGACGACGCATGTCAGTAAATTTTTTTTGGATGTCCTCTCAGGACCTCTCCTCAATGCCCAGGGCATTTATGTCCAATGTAATAGCCTCATATATTGCCCTCCTTTGGGCTACGGTGGTATTCTTCCGCTCTGAACCAAAAAGAACGGCAGTATGGCGCGGCAGTGCCGCAAGCAGTATATCCATCTCAGCGGAGACAAAATTTTCTTTTCTTTTTTTTTTCCTTATCAGGAGGTGCCATCTGGTGCAGGTCTGCCCCTATTTATTTGCTCAGTGCAAGCAGGTGGGCAAAATTTGCCCTGAAAATAGGCGCAAACCACTGCTGAGTGGAAAAAAGATCATTTGCATAGGGCACACCCACTTTCACTTGCGCTGCCTTAGGCCCTGATTTTTGCCTTACAAAGGAGCAAGTTAGCAGACAAAAGGAATCCTGAATCAGGTGGCAATCTTTCCAATTTGCCCCAGCGCAGAGCAAATCAGCTGCTCTTCACATGTGTAACTAAAGGGCAAATCTACCTGAATCTGGGCCACTAATTACAAGCAAACAGATCACAGGTGAGGATGGTTACCTTTAATAGCCATTCAAACCCCTTTGTTATGTGCATGTTATCAGGCCAAAATCACCAGGGTATGTAAACTTATGATCAGGGTCATTTGGGTAGTTTCTGTTGTCATTATAATTTAAAAAGAGTAAACACAGTTGATTGATAATAAATGGCTTCAGCCAAACACTAACCATGAGTGAAAGAAAAGTTTTTGTGCTTTTATTCATATTCTCTGAAAAATGGCCAAGAAATCATAAATTCTGCCAGAGTATGTAAATTTATGAGCACAACTGTAATAGATAATTAAGGCGAAGTAGTAACTTTGTGATGAAAAGTTCAGTTGATAGACTGACCTGACACCGCACCATGTAATCACGACCGTGTCTCCACTCCCCAATTAGATGTACACTCACCAGCATTAATTGCCTTACACTCTCATGTTTGGCATATAAAGCAGTAGACCACTCAGGATCAAATATGACCCATCACAAATGTTCCAAGTATCCAGTGACCCAAAGGAATCCGTAATATACGGAAATGAAACGGCAAATAGTGTGATACCATAAAACATTGAATTTATTAAAATCACACAGCCTAAGGGTAATGAACTTACAAGAAGGCAAATATAAAATTGCATTGGTATGGTGTGCAAATGCCAGAGATATCTAGTCAAGGCAAACATAAGTTAAACACCAAATCTCACCAACCAGCGCATCAAAACACACATAGCGTCACTTCCAGTGATGCGCAAACGTCACTTCTGGTTGCCGCACAGTCACGTTCCGACAGATTTCGTCATACCGACTTCTTCCTGGTTTTAGCTGTATGGCACGACAACCATATTTCTATGCTCCCACATTTGCAAAAAGCAGGTAATCGCTTACCGGCCCACACAGGGCGGGAGGCTATGATATCTCTAGCCTCCGCCACAATAGCATACATATATATTGCACATATAAACAAACAGACATTATATCCATTACAGTCACCATGTCTCTTACTCAGTGCTAGAACAAATCACCTAAAAATAATCCAATACATAATATATTCTAATATATTTTAAACATAACAAATGAACTATCAATAAAAAATACATTTAACCACTTATCGACCGTTGTCAGTAAATATACGTTGGCAGAATGGCTGGTGTGCGCAAAGCAACGTACAGGCACGTTGCTTTGAAATCCCTGCCGCGTGGGCGCACACACGCCCACCGCAAGCGTGGCCCGCTGCAAGCTCCGTGACCGTGCCCATGGGACCCATGTACTCGATGTCCGCCGGTGTCCCGCGATCGTGTCATGGAGCAGCAAAATGGGGGGATGCCTTTGTAAACAAGGCATCTCCTTGTTCTACCTTGTGACAGGACACTGATCGTGTGCTCCCTGGCTTCGGGAGCAGCGATCAGTGTCGTGTCACAGCAAACATAGCCAGCCCACACACAGTTAGAATCACTCTCTAGGACAGGGCTCAAAATTTCAAGTCTTGAGCCACTAGCCAGGCCTCAAGGGTTACTAGCCACTAGTTGTCCCACCCAAACCCTACCCCACCCCTAATTCTCCTGCTAATCACGCCCTCATAAATTATCTTGTAAAAATAAATATTAACAACAACTTTATCAGTTAACCTCAGCAAATCCTCACCTGTGCCCACCATTGCATCCTCACTGTGCCCACCATTGCAGCCTCACCGTCCCCACCATTGCAGCCTCACCGTCCCCACCATTGCAGCCTCACCGGCCCCACCATTGCAGCCTCACAGTTCCCCCATTGCCGATTCACTGTGCCCCCATTGCCGACTCACCGTGCCCCCATTCACCGTGCCTCCATTGCCGACTCACCGTGCCCCCATTGCGGACTCACCGTGCCCCCATTGTGGACTCACCGTGCCCCCATTGTGGACTCCCCCGTTATCCCAGGTCAGTGAGGACCCCCTGAGTGGATTTCCCGATGAATGGGACCCTTGTGTGTGTTTATGGTGGGTAATGATGAGGCCAAGCCTAAGGAGAATAGACAAATGCTTCCCAGGCTGAACAAAGTGCAGCTTTCCTCCACATCCCATGTATGGGGGCAGACTCTGGGGGGCGCTCCTCTCTGAGTCCTGAGTGTCAGAGACACAACCTGCTCTGCATCGAGCAGTCTGACCAATTATGTCGGCTGATCCTTCTTAGAGGAGGAGATTAGAGGGAGATTAGAGGGAGAGGAGGGTGACACTGGGAGAGGAGGGTGACACTGGGAGAGGAGGGTGACACTGGGAGAGTAAGGTGACACTGGGAGAGTAAGGTGACACTGGGAGAGTAAGGTGACACCGCTCTGCAAGGAGGAGACATACAGCTATACACACAGGGGACTACAAGTACCGGGGGGCTGCTGATTGGTGGCTGCACTTCTATTGTATTTCTCTGATATTCTGATCGCCCTGATGGCAGAGAGCATAGAGAAAGAGGAGAGCTGTAGGATCGCAGAGCGGTAAAGCCCGCTGTTAAAACTTGCATTGAAATTTCCTCCGCTCTGCCGACAGCCCCGCCTCCTCCTGACCCCGCGCCTGTGATAAACACATCTCAGCATTGGACTCGCATTCTGTCTATCACAGGCGCGGGGTCAGGAGGAGGCGGGGCTGTCAGCAGAGCGGAGGAAATTTCAATGCAAGTTGTAACAGCGGGCTTTACCGCTCTGCGATCCTACAGCTCTCCTCTTTCTTTATGCCATTGGGGCGATCACTGTGAGAACGGCTCGCGATTAACCCCGATCGCCAGCGGTGCTCGCCCCCCCACTCCCAGGCAGCCAGCTCCTCGCCAGACCTAATTTTCCACTCGCAAAATGCGAGTAGGCGAGTGGAAAATTTGAGGTCTGCTCTAGGACACACTTAACCTTTTCCTCGCCTCCTAGTGGTTAACCCCCCTCCCCAATATATATCCTCAAAAACAAGTTTAAGGAAATTGACACGATTCTTGTTAAATTACCTATTTTGGAAGGGGGGATTGGCGCTCCCTTGCCTTAAAACGTATTATGTGGCCTCACAGCTGGCCCATGCACACTGGTGGTTCTACCCCGAGGAGTACAGCATTGGAGGCAGCTACCCTTAGTTCCTATGAATCTCTCCAAAATCAAATACATTGGCCCGGATTCATAAAGGAGTTACGTCAGCGTATCTCCAGATACGCCGTCGTAACTCCGAATGAGGGCCGGCGCATCTCATCGTATCGTAAGGTGCATATTTACGCTGGCCGCTAGGTGGCACTTCCGTAGATTTATGGAATTGAATATGCAAATGAGCTAGATACGCCGATTCACGAACGTACGTGTGCCCGGCGTATCAAGATACGTTGTTTACGTAAGTCGTCGGACCGGCGTAAAGTTACCCCTCATAAAGCAGGGGTAAGTCATGTTAGGTATGGACGTCGGAAACGTACGAACAGCGTCGTATTTTACGTCGTTTGCGTAAATCGTCTGTGAATGGGGCTGGGCGTAGGTTACGTTCACGTCGACTAAGCATTGAGCGGGCGTAATTTAATTTGAAAATTTGACGTGATACTGAGCATGCGCGCATGCGCGGTTCAATAACAGCGTCATTTACGTGGGGTCACGAAACATTTACATACAACACGCCCCCTACCAGCCTAGTTTGAATTAGGCGGGCTTACGCCATGTCAGATACACTACACCGCCGTAACTTACAGCGCAAGTTGTTTCTGAATACAGGACCTGCCACTCTAAGTTACGGCGGCGTAGTGTATCTGAGATATGCTACGCCCGCCTAAAGATAGGCAGATCTCTCTGAATCCGGGCCGATGTCTCTCCACTGGGGGAAGAGAGAGTACAAAAGTTCTCTCTATGACCCTACGGATATTCAAACTTTCGAAACTACTGCCGACCAGTACGCATAAAACATATTCCCCTAATGCCCCCTCATGGGGTAACCCGGGTCTACCAGAATTCTTCCGTAGAACAGGCGGTGGGTTCTGGTTCAAGCGGGGAGTTAGATTGATTTACCACCTATTTACAGTGAACGGCTTTCGATCCTTTGCCGAATTTCGCAGGGACTAAGGCCTTCCTCCTACAGACTATTTCTGATATCTGCAGCGACACAGTTTGGCCCCTGAAACATAGATATCCAACCCTTCCCACTCAAACGCTTATTGACTTACCCCTCTCACACTAAACTTGTATCAGCGTACTACAAAAATCTCCTTCATACTACGACAACTAGGATTAGCACCACCAAAAATAAATGGTGCTCTGACATAACAGAGCTGACGGAAGATATTTGGCAGGAAGTGCTTCCCCTTCAGCAGTGGCGTCTCCAGCTTTCATATTTAGGGGGGGAACATGGACAAAAGTAGGGGGGGCCAACTATAAAATGCAATTATATATATATATATATATATATCCTGGGGCCATTTACTACGATTCCACTATGGGCCCTTTCACATGTTCTGCAGTGAGCTCCCTTCCTACTATACTGGGGCCCCCCAGGGTGGCAGAAAACAAGAGATATATGTCACCAGCACACCAAGAAAATATAAGGGTCCAAAGCAGTGGGAGAACTATCAGGGTTGCAAAGGTTGTCTTGCCACCGGGCCCTGGTGTTCTGCCACAGTGGGGATCCCCAGCTGTCCTGTCCCTGTTATTTACAGCGCTGGTCTGGCGTCTGTCTCCTTGGCAGCAGTGGCAGTCTATTAGAACCTAGTGCTGGTGACATTATGGGTGCATGCAGGGGAAGGCTGGCACTATTGGTTATAGAGAGCCGAGCCCCCAGCTGGTCACCTAGCAGCAGTAATGCTGTATAACCTTCTCTGTTGACATGCTGATCGGCATGTGATCCAGGTGATGCTCCCAGTCAGATCTAATAAACACAGTATTTATTAGCATCAAGAGTACAACCACATAAATATAATCAACCGTATGATCAGCAGCCATGTGGGCTCTATGCCTGTAAAGTGTGGGCTTTGATCAATAAAATCACTGACATTTATGACTAGGATTTGACTAAGAGCATCACCTGGATTGCATCCCGATCAGCATGTCAGAGAAGGGTCCACTACTGCTAAGCAACCTGCAGGAAGCTCAACTGTCTACAACCAATAGAAATGGGCTCGGGTGTGTTTGAAATCCCACATGCCCGATCACGCCAGGAAGCCGACGCTCCACAGTGCTAATCAATGTATGGGCTGCCTAAGAGCTAAGACCAGCCATAGACAGTTTAAATCTCAACTGGTTTAGCAGAAACTGGCTGAGATTTGAACCATTAATGAGCAGATTCTCTTATAATTATCACTAGTAGTTGCTGTATAGTCACTAGTGATAATCACTGTTTGTCGGGAGAATATAATTGCTGGGCAGGAGGGATATTCCCCTGTCACCACTGTCTGTTGATGGGGGAATCATGCAAGTTTCTTTCCTGCAATCTGTGGATGCAGGAAAGAAATTTGCACCGTATATTATCTGCCTAACTGAAAGTGAAAGTAAATTGTGAATGTTTTGAAAGAACAGGAGAGGGGGAGGGAGACAGATGGGGGGGGAGAGAAGGGATGGAGATAATGTAGTTCAGTGATTACAGTGTACTGCAGTCTGCAGTGCACACACTTAAACACGGCCCAGGCTAGAATATCTGGTTGTGTGAGCGCTCGCATTATGCAGTGTCGGCGAGCACAGGGAGGGGGAGGAATCCCCTGCAGAGCTGACTGGGGACGCTCTCCCTCTTGGGGAGAAAAATACAATTTTTTTTTGGGGGGGCACATGGTGGGGCACAGCATGATGTTGGGGGGTCAGGGCCCCCTCTGCCCCCCCTAGGGACGCCTCTGCCCTTCAGGTATCATCTCTTATCTCTTCCTGGGCAGTGGCGTAGTGTCGGTTGTCAGCGCCCGGGCAAGGCAAGTAATTTGCACCCCCTAACTTCGCACTCCCTGAGTCCCTTCCTACAACAGTACTGACCAACCTGACCACTAATCTACCTGATTCCTATACTGACCAATACACTATACAATACACTGACCTATCTCATTCCTATTGTGTGTGTGGTATCTTGCGCCAAAAATAAGTGAATAAATAAAAATAAATAAAAAAGCTGCTACCCAAAAATAATCAAAAGATTATGACAGTGAAAATATGTGGGGGATGGGTGCGCTATCAATACATATTTGGATCTATAAATAAACAAACAAATATATATATATCACTGAAACACCTTTCAATACTGAATGATCCAGTAAAAAAGTCCGAAAGTAGGTGGTAATAATGTAAGATAAGGGGGGTGTAATGGCGCTTGCCACTAATAAGCAATTGATTAATAATGAGTAAAAATAATTAATGACCAGTAAAAATGTGTTTCACTCCTTATTCCTTAAAGAAACCTCCAAACATCAATAACAAATGATGAGAAGGATGAATACCGTGAAAAATAATGAATATCCAAAATATATGATTGACTAAAAGCCATTTCGGTCATCAGACACTCTTTTCCAAATAAATATCTCAAAAATTGATAATATTTAAAAGTGAGAAAATGAATCCTTCAGTGAATAAAAAGTGACATCAAACATCCAGTGTATATTATAATAAATAAAAAATTGCAGGAAAAAATGCAATAAAATAAATATATCAAAAAAAGTCCATGTGCACAATCCCTGTGCTAAAAAAAAATGTTCAATCAAAATAACAGTGCTTCAATAATGTTTTCAAACAGTGTGTAGTGCTTCAAAGAATAATAATCCAAATAATAAAGTGTTTCCAAAGTGCAAATGTGCTTGAATGATAACTGTAATCCACTGTACAATCATTAAGTGTAACTGTGCAGAACCGACACCAGTGTATGGTAGTACAAGCCTCTCACCTTAAGAAAGGCTATAATGAGCCTATAATGAATGCTGAAAAGCCAAGCAGATATCCCTGCAGATCAATGCTTCTAGGACAGATCTTTCTCCACAATCCCAGCTGCAGCTCTCACAGGTCCTAGCCAGAACGCTCCCAGCATGGATGGCACTCAATAAAACACATATGATATCCCCATAGTGTAGTATGCAAACATAAGGTTTTAATGAGCAAAAGGAAATGCACTCACATTTAAAACGATTAAAAAAACATCAAGCAGCATGTAGCTGACAGGCGTGTGTCTCTGAGTAGTCTCCGTTCTCGGCCGCGAACGGAGATGACGTCACCGACGGCTCTCCTGAATCTTGACGCGTTGCGTGGCAGCCCGACGCCACTTAATCATAAGATAGAGAGCCGTAGATGCACTGGTGACTTTTATAGTGCCGCACTCGGCACACGAACTCGGCGGCATATCAAATTAATAATTCGCTGACATAGTTTAAAATATGCAATAGAATGAGGACTCATCCGCTTGGGACAATGTAAAAACAATTTCAAAAAAGCAATTAGTATCGAAACTATAATGATAACACTGACATATCCCTCTGGTGGTGGATAATAGTACTGTTTAGACTAAAATTAATTCATTGTAAGCCAATGGTATTATAACACCCTCTAGTGGATAATAGAAGAGTCACACCCAAATATGTAGAATGGCCATAGCAGTGATAATATAATAGAATAAAATGGACTATGAATAGTAAAAAGTTTTTTTTTAAATGGAGAGATTAATAATGATGGGCAAGGAAGGAATATCTCGGTATGTTAAAGGTGATAGTCCATAAAAGATAATAAAATATTGAAAAAATATAAAATATATAAAATTATTTATGTGAATAACCTATAGAATATATTTTAAAAGGGAGATAACATGGTGACTAGTAATTTGAGATAAAACAATTAAGGTCAAACTCTATGTTATGTCCATTGGGCGCCAAAGTGCACAATTCGTGAATCCAACGAGATTCAGCTTGACTGATTTTTTGTACCTTGTTGTCCCCTCTCCAGTGAGGTTTGTACTTCTCTATGCCCCATACTCTTAATGTGGAGGGGTCTTTATTATGACAACGCTCGTAGTGGCGGGATAGACTATGTTTAGGGAATCCATTTTTTATATTTTGTGTATGTTCACGTAATCGTTTCCAGAGTTGTCTTTTAGTTCTTCCCACATACTGGATTTTGCAAGGGCACTCCAAAAAGGTACACCACACCTTCCGTTTTACATGAGATGAAATCTTTGATTTTATACTCTTTCCCTGTAAAACTTGATCTAAAAGTTTCTTTTTGCTTTCTTTCGTATGTTTACAAGTGAAACATGTCTTGCATGGATAATAGCCTTTTTCATTGAAAAAAGAAAAACTTTTCTTTTCAGGAGGATCCAACACATTTTTTGCGATTAGATCTCTTAGGGTGGGGGCCCTCCTATATGTGAACAACGGTTTCTCTGGGAGTATAGATGACAGATGGCGATCAGCTTTAACAATATGCCAGTATTTCCTGCAGATTGTTTCTACTTGTTTGTGTTGTACACTGTAGTCCATTATCAACGAAACCCCACCAGGAAAGGTATTATTTCTTATAGAGTCCTGAATTAAAATATCTCTGTCCAGGGCCATGACATCTTGTATTTTTTTCTCTATAAAATCCTGTTTGTAGCCCTTCTCTATAAAACGTTTTCCAATAAAATCGGCCTGTTCTAAAAAAGTTTCATTTTTTGTACAATTTCTTCGTAATCTTAAAAACTGTCCTTTTGGTATGTTGTCCAACCAGGGGGAGTGGTGGCAGCTGTCTAGAGGTAAGTAACTATTTCTATCCACAGTTTTAAAGTGCGTCTGCGTAATTAATTTTGTTCCTTCTTTGATGATTTCCAGGTCTAAAAAATTGATCTTTTCATCGCTTATCTCCCAAGAGAGTTTTATATTTTTTTCATTAGTATTTAAATAAAAACCGAAATCCATCAAACTCTCTCTGTCACCTGACCAAATAATTAAAATATCATCAATATATCGTTTATATAAAAGCAGCTGTTTTGGTTTCCTATTATATAAAATATCTTCTTCCCATTGTGCCATATACAAATTTGCTACACTCGGCGCATATTTCGCGCCCATTGCTATACCGCAGATTTGCTTGAAATAGTCACTTCTATACCAAAAGTAATTGTGGTCCAGACTGTATTCTAGGCAACTTGCAATGAACTTTTTCTGTGTATCCTTGAGGTCGCTAAGGCCGTCCAATGCCCAAATGGTTGCCTGTATGGCTTCCTTGTGATTGATAATAGTATAAAGGGATGAGACGTCCGCTGTAGCCATATATATGGAGTTGTCACCCAGTACAATAGTATCCAATAACTGTATTAAATGTTTTGTATCCCTCAAATATGATTCAGTCTTTTTGACTAGAGGCTGGAGGAACCAATCAATATATTCACCAATTCTGGCCCCCACTGAATTAATTCCGTTAACAATAGGCCTTCCCGGAGGTTCTTCTCTACATTTGTGGATCTTCGGAAGGGTGTATATGACCGGGATCCTGCATCCCAATGGTTGTAGGTATCTACCTTCTTTTTTGTTTAGAAGGCCTTTCTTAGTTCCTCTTTTTACAAGGCTGGCCAAGTCATCCTTATACCGAACTATAGCGTTCCCAGGTAGTTTTAGGTAAGTGGTACCATCACTCAATTGCCGTTCAATCTCTTTCTGATATGCCACTTTGGATTGAATGACGATGGCCCCCCCTTTGTCCGCCTGTCTCACCACTACATCTTTTCTTTCTTCTAATTTTCGGATCCCGTTTTTTATATCTCCTGGATCATGTATTTTCTTTATTTTCATATCATGTAAATCCTTCAAAACCATTCGCCTAAATGCTTCAATGTGTCCTTCGTTACTTATCGGTGGGTTGAAGACTGATTTGTTTCTAAGATTACTGTATAGAACATCACTTTCTGTAGTTATATTTCTAGTTATTCCTTCACCTGGTTTATTAAGCATATATTTTTTAATGTGGAGGCTTCTGGCAAATTTGTAATGTCAACATAGGCGTCAAATTTGTTGAAGTTTTTCTTCGGAGCAAATTTTAAACCTTTATCCAATACTTTTAGTTCCTGTTGTGTGAGTTCAACTCCGCTGATATTGATCACACCATCTCCTATTAGTCTCTCTTTCTTCTGTTTCTTTGTTCCCGCCCTACATCCTCTCCTTGATTTCCGTGTCTTCCACGTTGATTGTCTTGGGTCCTTCCGGGTGTCCTCATATTCCTTCCTTCCCTGTCTTGATTCCTTCGGGGATCCTGGTTCCTCGAAAATTCGCTCCTCATTTCTCTCGATCTGTGCTCTGGGCTCCAATTCCTGGCTCTCTGCACCCCATATTCCTGATGACGCCTCGGGGATTCTTGGCGTCTCTGTTCTAAAAAACGCCTTGGTGATCCATTTCTATTTTCTCTTCTATATGGGACTTGTTGATTAGATGCTCTCATATCTTCATAATGTCTAGGGGTTCTCATCCCCCCACCATCATCGCTTCTCAACTGGTTGTAATGATTGTATACAGGAACATTGTATACATTTTCATAGTCTCTTCTATCTCCCGATTGGTAGTAATGATCATCACGTCTTTGGTTTTCATAATTGCCATTTCCATTTTGGTAAATATGATTTCTCCACGGAGGTGTCCGGGATCTTCCCCTATTGGCATTCTGGTAGACAGGTCTTGGTACATTATACGAGTTTTGATTAGGCCGGTTTTGTTTCCAAAAGGGTTTCCATCCATTATTGTTACCATTTTTCCTATGTTTATGGTTTGGGGTATTTGTCCCTTGTTGGCTCACTCCAGCCTCAGCACTCTGATTGTCCTCTCTCACATTAGTGGTATTATGTCCTTGTTCAGGTGAACTTCTATTCAAGGAAATCCCAGATTCTTCCAATTTGTTTTGCCACTAGAGATCCGAGTAAACTTTCTTTTGTTGGTATAGATCGGGTCACCAGCCACTGGAGAGGCACCAATATGACACAGGCTGTCTCCCAGAATGAGACCATGTGGATCCACCGTCTGGGGACGATGCATCCGCATGGCCTCAATATCGAACTGGACCTGAACTGCTTTCTTACTAATTATTAAGGGTGTTGAGTTTTATATAGATATGATCTCATTTTAATTTCTACCTTGTTTAGTGATTTTATCATACTCTTTAAAAATAATTTCATTTTTAATACCATTCAATTTTAAAATATTAATTTACCCACCTTATAGGGATGCGGTATTTACTAATATAATGTTTTACTTTGATTTTATACTATCATAGCAATACCCAGTTTCTTTTCTAGGGTATGCTATTCATTCATTAAAGGGTTAACTTAGGTATAGCACCTAAACTCCCCTTTCTTTTTATAAGTATGTCTGTTATGCTTATGATGTATTTCAAAGTCATCTGGTTGTACATATAGGTCCCAATCCAGATCTTGCATAAATTTCTAGTCTTCCCACTGTATAGACATTATATGTAATATAACATCGTAGGAATACTATCGAAACTGTATTAATCATATGCATCGCAAAGGGCTTGATGAACAATAGTGTTATTCATCCCTCTAGCATTGAATCCGCTACTGAGGCTGCTAATGCTGTTCCCCGCCCACACTAATTGACGGACATACAAATATACCATTCAAGCGTGGTTGGGCACGCCTCCTGAGGAGGTTCAGAAGGAAACGTACGTCGGGGCGGTACCCAACCACGCACGCAACATTCGTCACTTCCTGAAATGCTGGCATTCATCACCGTTGAGGTGGAACGCACGCTCTAAAGATCAGAGCGGTACACAGCGCCCAGGTTTCGATACCCAGTTCCAATGCGACCAAGCCTCAGTGCCGGGTTCAAGGCACCACATATGGTAGGCGGCCACTTGGCTCCCTCTGTCTATATTTTTTAACTTTTAAATAAACGTAATACACTATGTTTGGCACCGTTCTATTTTTCATGCATTTCTCGGGTTATCCATGACTGCAACAATCATCACTGCCAGGACGTATTTAACCATACAGGTGATCCTGTCAAAAGCTTTAAATGTCCCCTTCTTTGATATCAAACTAAGGGGCACATTTATCTGGTAAGGAGCCATCTCATTTACTCACATCAGGTGATTGTTTTATTGGTGAAGGTGGAGCATCATCACATCTGTTTGGAAACATATACATTCTTTGCACATTTGAGGACTACTTATAAAGACTCTCTCTTATTTTCAAAATTTGGTTTAAGCACCAATTGGACTGATTCATAGGAGTTCAGTTTGCACTATCTGTTTGGTTTATCACTCAGAGCAACCATTATTACCACCTACTTTCGGACTTTTTTACTGGATCATTCAGTATTGAAAGGTGTTTCAGTGATATATATATTTGTTTGTTTATTTATAGATCCAAATATGTATTGATAGCGCACCCATCCCCCACATATCTCATTCCTATACTGACCCTTACACTAACCTACCCGATTCTTACATCGACCACTACACTACACACTGACCACTACACTATACTACTACACAATACATTGACCACTACACTACACACCACACCGACCACTACACACTAACCTACCTGATTCCTATACTGACCACTACACTACACACTGACCACTACACACTGACCACTACACTACACACTGACTACTACACTACACACCACAGTGCACTGACCACTACACACCACACCAAACTAACCTACCTGATTCCTACACTGACCACTACACTACACACTGACCATTACACACTGACCTCTACACTACACACTGACCACTACACTACACACCACACAGACCACTACACACCAAACTAACTTACCCGATTCCTATACTGACCACTGCACTACACACCACACTACACTGACCACTACACACCACACTAACCTACCTGATTCCTATACTGACCACTACACTACACACTGACCGCTACACTACACACTAACCACTACACATCACTACACTACACACTCACCACTACACACCAAACACTGACCACTACACACTGACCACTACACTACACACTGACCACTACACTACACACTGACATACCGGATTGGTATACTGACCTGACCACTACACTATACACTACCCACAGACCAATACTCAATACACTACATCAGGGATATGCAATTAGCGGACCTCCAGCTGTTGCAGAATTACAAGTCCCATGAGGCATTGCAAGACTCTGACAGCCACAAGCATGACACCCAGAGGCAGAGGCATGATGGGACTTGTAGTTTTGCAACATCTGGAGGTCCGCTAATTGCATATCCCTGCACTACATACTGACCGCTACACAATATTCTACCCACAGACCAATACACTACACACAATACACTACCCACAACACTATACATTACACTATACACTGAATTTCTGGCTGCAGCTGCTCCATCTCCCCAGACCATATCTACCCCCCCCACAGGTCAGAAACAAAACAAAAAAAGAGTGAAGGCCTAGTACACACGAGAGGATTTATCCGCGGATACGGTCCACCGGACCGTATCCGCGGATAAATCCTCTCGAGGATTTCCACGGATTTGGATCCGATGGAGTGTACTCACCATCGGATCAAAATCCGCGCCGAAATCCCCTCGCGATGACATGTCGCGCCGTCGCCGCGATGATGACGCGGCGACATGCGCGACGCTGTCATAAAAGGAATTCCACGCATGCGTCGAATCATTACGACGCATGCGGGGGATCCCTTCGGACGGATCGATCCGGTGAGTCTGTACAGACCACCAGATCGATCCGCGGGAGCCAATTCCAGAGGATAGATTTGTAGACATGTCTACAAATTTATCTGCTGGAATTGGGAAATTTCCACGGATAAATATCTGCAGGAATGTACACACCATAGAATCTATCCGCTAAAACCGATCCGCTGAGATTTTTCAGCGGATGGATTCTATGGTGTGTACGGGGCCTCAGTCTCTTACCATTTTTTCTTCCATCTGCTCTGCCTCTGCGCTGACACCTGTCACACTGCAAGGCTGCCTGTTGATGGGGACATGATCGGTGACCTGGGCCGGAAAGGAGGAGGAGAGGAAGAGAAGACGGTGGCCACAGCCTGCCCTACGGCTCCAGGGACATGATCGGTGACCCGGCTGGAGAGGAGGAGAAGAAGAAGACAGCAGCCACAACGAAGGCCAGCCCCACCTGCTGCACATGACCCCTTTTGCCCAATCACAGGGCGCCAGGAGCAGGCCTGAGTCTTAACATGGCGGCCGGAGCGCGGGGTCACAGAAAATAGAATTTTGGAGTATGGAGCGAGGGTTACACATGGTGTGGGATTACGCCCTCCAAATGTTGCGCCCGGGACCTAGGCCCCCCTTTGAACAATAAAAATGTTTCTATTAAGAAAATCGATTTGGACCAATTTATGGTGAAGCCAGAGAATCCACCAAAATCGGTTATAATCCCCATCACTGTTCGCAGAGAGGTGGCGTAATCACCAAGGAAAATGAGTGTGTCATCCGCATACAGGGATATTTGGTCTTCCAGCAGACCTCTACGAAACCCCACAACCTCTGGTGGGTTGCGGATCAAGGTGGCTAAAGCCTCTACCGCCAGAGTGAACAACAATGGAATAGCAGGCACCCCTGTCGAGTGCCTCTGTGCAGATCGAATGGGCAAGAAAGATTGTTGTTGATACGGAGTCTAGCTCTGGGCCCAAAATACAGAACCTTCATCCACAGGCACCTGCAGGTTAATAAGCAGATGCAGAATATTATCAGCCATGGAGTGAGTAGGAATAAACCCAGACTGGTCTTGGTGTTCCAGTCCGCCTATCACCTGAGAGAGTCTAGTGGCCAGAACTCGTGCCAGTAGCTTAACATCTGTGTTCAATAAAGAAATTGGGCAGTACGAATCTGGCAGAAGTCTGTCTTTACCCGGTTTGGGAAGTACCACTATAATGGCCTCCTGCAGGCAGACAGTGCTCCTCAACAGCCTCAGCTAGGGCCTGCAATAGGGGTGGGAGAAGGATTTCACCACAGCGAGAGTACACCTCAGCCGGTAGGCCGTCCGAGCATGGAGATTTATGATGCGGAGCCTCCGCCAAGGCATCCGTCAGTTCTGCCAGGGTAATTGGGGAGTCCAACATGTCCCTAAGCTGGGGAAAGGGGCAAGATTGTAAGAGCAAGGTTAATTCAGAAGGAGAATAATGGGTTTTGCAAGCATACAAGTCATTATAGAACTGATGATAGTCATTTAATATGTCGGAATTGAGAGTGTGGGTTTCCCCAGTCTCAACCCTAATAGCTATAATATTAGTAGAATCCCGCTGTTCCTTAGCTACAAGAGCCAGAATATGGTCAGTGTTTTCCCCCTCCTCAAAGTAACCCTGCTGGAAAAGTATCTCCTCTTCTCTGCTTCAGACATTGGAACAGAGTTATACAGAGATTGCGCCTCAGTCCAAGCATCATGATTGGATTGGGAGGGATCAGTAAACAATGCCTGTTCTCTATTACTCCTTATTTAATCCCACACTCTATCCTCCCATTCTCTAGAATGGTTCTTGATGCCTGTGATTTCTCTAATAAGGCAGCCCCTCAGAAATGCTTTGAGCAAGTCCCATACCACAGTTGCACTGGCAGATCATCCATTAAACAATGCCATAAATTGTGCTAGGCCCCTAAGGGGAGCTGCTGAAAACAGCGGGGAGATGTACATTGCTGCAAAAAATACATATAAACCCATTTAGCTTACACAATATAAAGACATATTTGCACTCTGTCAACCCTCTGTTGGATACACTCAAATGAGATAGTAGCAGAAATCAGTACACTGACCCCTCTGGAGTTAGAGGAGTGTGTAGAGTTGAATTGTGTTGGGTATTTGCGTGAGCGCAGCAGGTGGACAGAGTCGGACAAGTGTGTCTCTTGGAGACAAATTAGGTGGGGGTTGCAGCCTACCAAAATATTTAAATATTGCATTTCTCTTAACCTTATCCCCCATGCCTCTAACATTCCATGACAGGAGCAGTAGGCTTGTAGCTACATCATCCATTTGAAAAAGTACCTAGTAAGGAGAAAAGGCCCATAAACCTCCTCCCCTCCAAATAGCTTAATCACTGCAGCAATCAGAGCAAACCTTACACAGAGGTACATATAAAATGAGCCTAAGTACAGCAATATTACCGAACAGTCAAGGACAATGTTTTTGCATCACCCAGTGGATGTTTGGAGCATGGCCAGCAATGTCATAGTCATCAGATGTATCTCCTGTAGAGAGATAAGCGTCAAGGGGATAGAGAGAGAAAGAAGCACATTGATGAGGTATTAGTCAGTACATTCTTTGGCCAACTGGGCCCAGAAGAGAACAAAATAACATCCCCAAACACATAAGGGGGATAAGTCCTCGCAGGACCATCTTGTGGGGGCTCAATAGCAGCTGTGAGGCGGATAGTCAGTTTGTGCCAAAAAAAACAGAGCACAGATAAAACAAACAAAACAGGACTCTGTGTGGCATAGGGTGTTCAGACTGCATGAGCCATCCCTGCTGGTTGTCTAAGAAATCAACAAAAGCACCTTTGAAGTGGATTTAGCGAACTGTGAACTTCCCAGTGTTGCTGCGCGAGATGCTTCTCCTCCCTGTCTAGTCAGTGCATTGTAGCTGTTGGATTGCTGAAGAAGTATAAGTTGCTGTTGGCAATGACTCAACTTTGCAGGGTAGAGCATAACGTATTGAACATTGAGAGCGCACAGCCTTCTTTTAATATCCATGAATTTGGATCTTTGCCTCTGAACTTCCGCAGAAAAATCTGAAAACAGGGAGATCTTAGCATTACCAACTTTGAGTGCACCAGCAGCCCTGGCCTTATTCAATATGGCATCCCGGTCTTTAAAGTTCAGGAGGCGGAACAAGAAGGGTCTTGGCGGGGCACCCTGTGGCGAGGGTCTCGCAGGGACCCTATGCGCCCTCTCCACCACAAACATATCAAGAAATCAAGCTGCAGGAAGTCGCCATCAGTTTACAGTATAGTTTAAAGATCTCTTGCCAATATCCCTGTACAGGAGGGCATCACCACCAAATGTTGAGCATGGTACCCTGGGATCATGGTACACCACCAACAGGTATCTGGTACTGCCGAGTTAAAATTATGTATAGTCGAAGGGCATCTGTACCATCTCGTTACCAGTTGAAACCCTTTTTCCTGGGTCTTAGTGACTAGGGATAGCTTGTGCGTCAGGATAAAACATTTTTTCCAGTCAATAGGGGAGATAAAATGACGTAATTCTGCCTCCCAGGCCACCGTAAATGGTGGAAGGTCAGGGCCATGGGAGAGCGGAGAGTTCAGTTGGTGTCAGGGACTTACCTTTCAATCCCGGCGGACCACCATTCGGTTGAGACAGCAGCACTCACCTGTAACTGCGCGCCATCGCGCGTCCAATGCAAGCGCCAACGCCACGCGCTCGTGCACAACGGGAAGGCGCATGGCGGGAGCACGTTAATTGGGCTTGGCGCCAAATCTCCTTTAAAAGCTCACTAGTTTTCCCAGCACATTGCTGTCTGATCTGCAGCTTTTGAGTGTTAATCTGCATCTGAACCTGATTGTCTGTTTAAACCTTCTGACCCGGCTTGTTGACCATCCGTACCTCTCCAACCTCTGACCTTGGCTTCCGTTGACCCTGCTCCTCTGATTGATCCACCACTGCCAGACCCTCCTGCCTGTATCACAACTACGCTTCAGCCTACCGTACCTGATTACCTGATTATCCGTTGTGACCCGGCTTGCCTGACTCTGCTATTACCTGCTAACCAGCTTACCTTACCAGCTTGTTGCCGTTTTACCTGCACCCTCAGCTAGGGTCGCTGACCCACTTCCTCTGCTTCAGTGCTCTCCAGTCCCACCGCTCCAGAAGAGATCAGCACCCGCATCTACTACACGCTACTCCGGCACACCTACCCCGCCGTGCTCCCGAGCCCGCTGTCCCCACTCCAGCAGCTCGTGAGCCAGAGCCGTAAGAGAGGCCTCCTCCTGCGACCAGGTTCTGGCTTCCAGGTACGTGGTACATAACAGTATCAGACAGCCATGACAGAGCCTGCAGCATCTGGCATCTCTCACTCAAGCGGTGAAGAATCTGCAAGATGGCTACATGAGGCTGGACGGTCAAGTTCAGAATGTATCCGTTTCCGGGGGCGCAGCCCCAGCACCTGCCGCCAGACCTTCATCGTCATCCGCCTCAGCTCCGTCAGTAGTGATGCTGCCTCCCGAACCCAGGGTTCCCATGCCAGAACGATTCACAGGGGACCGAACCAAGTTCTGGGACTTCCGTAACGCTTGTCAATTGTATTTTGCCCTGCAACCCCGGACCTTCTCTTTAGAGGCCACAAAAGTGGGATTCATAGTCTCGCTACTCCAAGGGGAACCCCAAACTTGGGCACACCGGTTGTTGGAGGAGAATGGCGCCCCAAACAGAGACTTTGCTGGCTTTCTTCCAGTCTATGGCGCAACTCTACGACGATCCCCAAAGGACTGCCACCGCTGAGGCTGCCCTGCTTGCACTCCAGCAAGGCCGTAGAGCGGTCGAGGACTATGTAACGGACTTCTGCCGCTGGAGTGCGGATACTCAGTGGAACAGCGCAGCTCTGCGACATCAGTTCCGTTTAGGCCTTTCAGAAGCCCTGAAAGACGAGCTGGCCCGAATCGGGGTACCTGACACCCTAGAGGATCTGATCTCCATGGCCATACAGATTGACCGACGACTATGAGAACAACGGGAGGAACGATCTTCTCAGCAGAGTCGCCCAGTGTGAGTCACTACTAAGGCTCCCATGCCTGTTTCCCGCTATCTACCACCTGTCTCTCCGAGTCCTGCTGGTTCTCCTCCGGACACTTCCGAACCTATGCAACTTGGTGTTATGCGACCCACCTTACCTCCTGAAGAACGGGCACGCCGCCGCCAACTGATCTTGTGCCTCTATTGCGGTGAAGCCGGCCATTACGTGCGCAACTGTCCCGTTAAGATGCGTAAGTGCCATTCTTCGGCTCCTATTAATGTTTCCGCTCTCTCAGCCAACACGACCCACCTTGCTCTCTCTCTTTCATTTCAGCTCCAGGAAAAGACGGTTCCAGTCAATGCCATTATTGACTCTGGTGCGTGCAGCTGCTTTATTGATGCCACCTTTGCTGACCTTTATAATATTCCCCTACGAGAGAAGGATTTTAGACTTTCTGTCTTTCTGGCTGATGGCTCTCACATAAAGTCAGGACAAGTGACCCAGGAGACCCTTCCTCTGCCTGTCACTACCTCTTCTAACCATAAGGAACTGTTAATCCTGGATGTCATCTCCTCCCCTCTGTTTCCAGTGATCGTAGGCATACCCTGGCTCCGGGCACACAACCCACAGGTCAACTGGATATCTGAGGATATATTGTTTCCATCTTGTTACTGTCAGGAACATTGCCTACCCGGACTCCCCAGTCCGTCCCACGCTCTGTATGTCTGAACTCTGATCCCAATCTGCTCCAGTCGGAACCGTACCACAAGTTCATCGACGTCTTCAGTAAAAAGGGGGCCAACTCCCTTCCGCCTCACCGCCCTTTCATCGCTCCAAACCGACCGTGTGTGGGCCCCATCGGTCAGTTATCCTTCGGTCTAAAAATTTTGAACTTGCTTTAAAATTCAACCGATGGATGCCTAACCAATAGGTCAAAACCAATGGTTAGTACACAAAAGCATCGGTTAAAAACCCGCGCATGCTCAGAATCAAGTCGACGCATGCTTGGAAGCATTGAACTTCATTTTTCTCTGCACATCGTTGTGTTTTACGTCACCGCGTTGGACTCGATCATTTTTTTAACTGATGGTGTGTAGGCACATCAGACCATCAGTCAGCTTCATCGGTTAACCGCTCTCATCGGATGGACTGATCGTGTGTACAGGGCCTTAAAGGTCTACATCGACGAGAACCTAAACAAGGGGTTCATCCGCCCATCCACCTCACTAGCAGGCGCCGGAATATTCTTTGTCACCAAAAAGGATCAGACCCTTCGTCCATGTGTTGACTACCGAGAACTTAACAACATCACGGTTAAAAACCGTTACCCACTGCCTCTGATACCTGAACTTTTCCAAAAACGGAGATCTGCCATTATTTTTACTAAGCTAGACCTGAGGGGGGCTTACAACTTGATCTGCATCAGGGACGGTGATGAATGGAAAACAGCCTTTCATACCCGATACGGCCACTACGAATATTTAGTCATGCCTTTCGGGTTATGCAACGCTCCCGCTACTTTTCAGCATTTTGTCAATGACGTGTTTAGAGATTTTTTGGACATCTTCGTCATCGTTTACTTGGATGACATTCTAGTCTTCTCCGGCTCGTTAGATCAACATCGGGAGCATGTCTGTAAGGTTTTGAATCGCCTCTGCTTGCATGGCCTATACGCAAAGGCAGAAAAATGTGAATTTGAGCAACAGACCATCCAGTTCCTGGGTCTGGTGATCTCCCCGATGGGAATCGAGATGGATCCAAAAAGGGTATCTGCTATCCTGGACTGGCCAGTACCCCTGGACAAGAAGGGGGTACAACGCTTTATAGGGTTTGCGAATTTCTATAGGAGATTCATTCAGGGATTCTCTGCAATCGTTGCACCCATTACGCAGCTTACTAAACAAAAACTCAGTTTCCACTGGAACCCTGAAGCTCAGAAAGCCTTTGACACCCTGAAGGGACTCTTTACGTCAGCCCCAATTCTCAGTCACCCCAACCCGGCACTGCCCTTTCTTCTTGAAGTGGATGCATCCAAAGTCGTAGTGGGGGCTGTTATCGCCCAACGTCTAGGAGATAAGGACTTAATGCATGCAGTGGGATTCTTCTCCCGAAAACTCTCCCAAGTGGAGAAAAATTATGACGTAGGTGACCGAGAGTTGTTGGCCATCAAGACCGCTTTAGAAGAGTAGAGGTACTTACTTGAGGGCGCTGCACACCCCGTGTTAATTTATACAGATCATAAAAACTTGGGGTACTTAAGGTCAGCAAAACGATTGAAACCACGGCAGGCTCGCTGGGCCCTCTTTTCCCGTTTTTGCTTTCACATCACCTACCATCCAGAATCAAAGAATGTTAAACCGGATGCATTATCCCGAATGCATGATAACCCGTAGGATACGTCCACACCTGACACCATTCTACCGTAAGGCAACTTCCTGCTCCTACATATTGACCTGCTCTCCCTGATCAGAGAAGCATCTTCAGATTCCTCCAAGCCTTCCAACATCTCCCTAGATTCCAGGGATGGTTTATTCTGGAGAGGAAGCCAGATTTTCGTGCCAGAGGATATCCGGGTAGAGGTTCTGAAGCTCCTCCATGATCATCCACTGGCGGGGCACTTCGGGGTTCGTAAGTCCCTTGAATTGGTGCGTCGCAACTTCTGGTGGCCCGGCCTAGAGGACTTTTGCAGATCCTATATCAATACTTGACCTATCTGTAACCGGAATAAAACACCCAGGAACCAAGCCTGGGGTCTACTAAAGCCTTTACCTGTGCCCGATAGACCATGGAAAATGGTCGCCATGGATTTTATTATAGAGCTTCCTTGTTCCGAGGGATGTACGGCAATTTTTGTGATTGTGGATCGCTTAACCAAGATGGCCCATTTCCTTCCATTAAAGAATACGCCTTCCGCTGCCGAGACTGCCCGTGTCTTTATCAGAGAGGTCGTCAGGCTACATGGAGTGCCTTCCAACATCGTATCACATAGGAGGGTTCAGTTCACCTCTTGGTTCTGGAGAGCCCTTTGCGAAACATTGCAAATTGAACTTTCTCTGTCCTCAGCTTATCATCCCCAGACCAATGGGCAAACTGAAAGGACAAACCAGACCTTGGAACAGTACATCAGGTGCTTCACGACCTTTTCCCAAGAAGATTGGGTCTCTCTGCTACCTCTAGCAGAATTTGCTTATAACAATGCCAGTCACTCAGCTACAGGGCAATCTCCCTTTTTTGCCAATTGCGGTTTCAATCTAACTTTCTTACCAGATTTTCTTTCAGAATCTTCAGTTCCGGCAGTACAGAGTACCGTGGAGTTCCTCAACCGCAACAACCAGTTGTTACAGGAAGCTGTGACCAAGGCCCAAGCTGACAGTAAGAGTTTTTTTGACAAGAAAAGGAGAACTGGATCTCAAACCAGGTGATCAGGTATGGCTTTCTACAAACAATCTCAGGTTAGCTTGCTCGTCCAAGAATTTGGGACCTACTGTAAGTTTATGGGACCTTTTCCAGTCAAGAGAAAGATCAATGTATTTTCATATGAACTATCTTTACCTGACTCTCTTAAAATGCATCCTGTGTTCCATGTCTCTCTACTAAAGCCTGCAGCTCCTGACCCCTTTCCTAATAGGGGGACCAGACCTCCCGAACCTGTTCATGTCAATGGCTGCAAGGAATATGTGGTGGAAGCCATTCTGGACTGTAGAAAGCGGCAAGGGCAAAACCAGTTCTTGGTCAAGTGGAAGGGATACGGGCCAGAAGACAATTCTTGGGAACCCGAAGGTAATATCCATGCCAAGAGACTGATACGTGCATTTTTTCTTTCCCATCCTGACAAGAAGGCCCGACTGGGCATCCGGAGGCTGCCCCTTGGGGGGGCAATGTCAGGGACTTACCTCTCAATCCCGGCAGACCACCATTCGGTGCTACAGCAGCGCTCACCTGTAAACGCACGCCGTTGCGCATCCAATGCGCGCGCATGCGCCAACGGCACGCGCTCGTGCACAACGGGAAGGCGTGTGGCGGGCGCGTGCACGTTAATTCGGCTTGGCGCCAAATCTCCTTTAAAAGCTCACTAGTTTTCCCAGCACATTGCTGTCTGATCTGCAGCTTTTGAGTGTTAATCTGCATCTGAACCCGATTGTCTGTTTAAACCTTCTGACCCGTCTTGTTGACCATCCGTACCTCTCCAACCTCTGACCTTGGCTTCCGTTGACCCTGCTCCTCTGATTGACCCTCCTCTGCCAGACCCTCCTGCCTGTATCACGACTACGCTTCAGCCTTCCGTACCTGATTATCTGATTATCCGTTGTGACTCGGCTTGCCTGACTCTGCTATTACCTGCTAACCAGCTTACCTTACCAGCTTGTTGACGTTGTACCTGCACCTTCAGCTAGGGTCGCTGACCCACTTCCTCCACTTCAGTGGTCTCCAGTCCCACCGCTCCAGAAGGGATCAGCACCCGCATCTACTACACGCTACTCCAGCAGCTCGTGAGCCGGAGCCAGAAGAGAGGCCTCCTCCTGCGACCAGGCTCTGGCTACCAGGTACGTGGTACATAACAGTTGGGTTCATGTGGCTTTCTAAGTGTACCCAAAGCTTGATTGAAGAGTGGTGAAACCAATCTAATATGCTAGTGAGCACTGCTGCTTTATGGTATAAGGAGGTGTCCAGGGCTTCAGCCCCCCAAACCTTTGGAAGAGATAATGTTTCAGATCTTATTCTGAGACAGGCAGCATTCCAAATGAATCTGGAAAACAGCTGGCGTAGTTTCCAGAAGTATGAATTAGGTATGTGTATAGGAATGGTTTGAAACAAATACAGGAACCGAGGGAGAACATCCAATTTCAGGGCATTCATACCCAGCCATGAGAGCCGTTTGGATGCATAAGTAGATAAATCCACTTGGGATCTAAGGAGTAAGGGAGTAAAGTTCTGGGAAAAGAGCTGGGATGCATCTGCTGGTACCTGAACTCTGAGGTATCGATGGAAGTGGAACCGGTTTTGAAGGAGAAAGTAGTCGATAGTCTTTGTAGGTCCGACTTAGGCAGGGATATGTTTAGGATTTCTGATTCATTGTAATTCACCTTTAAGTTACTAATTGCTCCAAATTTCCAGAACTCCTGAGGGCAAGGATGTGTGTGGGTGCATCACAAACAGGAGCAGATCATCTGAAGTTTAGTATGGGTGGGCTCGACTGTTATACCCTGGACAGAGGAATTGTTACGTAGAGCTATAGCCAAATATTCCATAGTTAGAACATAGAGGAGGGGGGACAAGGGGCACCCCTGTCCTGTCCCGTTAGAGATAGAAAAGGCTGGAGACAGAGAACCATTCAGTCTAATCCTAGCAGATGGAGAGGAGTAGGGATGAGCTTTGAGTCGAACATTGGCTGTTCGATTGTTCGGCGAAGATCGAACTTTATGGGCCATTCGCGCCAAATTCGAGTTGCGCGTCACGGCCCATAATGCACTGCGTCATTGCAGTGCATTGCTGGCTGTTGATTGGCCAAGCATGCACTATGACCCGCATGCTTTGGCCAATCACAGTGCCGTCAGCACAGAGAGCCATAATTGGCCAAAGACAGGGTGCCTTTGGTCAATCATGGCTCAGGGGGATTAAGTACTTGCCCCACACTATATAAGGCTGCCTACAGGTCGGCCTTATATAGTGTGTTGCGCCGGCGGAGAGATAGAGAGAGAGATAGAGAGTGTCATTTCATTTCAGTTAGCTAGATTGATGAGACAGTTGATTTAGTTAGATCCAGTATTCCAGTATATATAGTATATACAGGGCTCAAAATTTCAAGTCCTGAGCTACTAGCCAGGCCTCAAGGCATACTCGCCACCAGTTCCCCCGCCCAACCCCTACCATGTCCCGCCCCCTAATCCCGCCCCTAGACACACCCTCAAATCTCATGAAATTACACTTAAATGTTTTATGTATAATTAATCTATAAAAATAAATATTAACAACAACTTTATCCGTGCCCAAAAATGCAGCCTGCCCATGTCTACCAATGCAGCAAAATGTCCCCATTTTCCAGCCAGAGCCCCCCTACAATTGTAGCCAGAGTCCCCTCACAATTGTAGCCAGAGTCCCCCCCACATTGCAGCCAGAGTCCCCCCCCACATTGCAGCCAGAGTCCCCTCACCCACATTGCAGCCAGAGTCCCCTCACCCACATTGCAGCCAGAGTCCCCTCACCCACACATTGCAGCCAGAGTCCCCTAACCCACACATTGCAGCCAGAGTCCCCTCATCCACACATTGCAGCCAGAGTCCCCTCACCCACACATTGCAGCCAGAGTCCCCCCCCCACACATTGCAGCCAGAGTTCCCCCCCCACACACACATTGCAGCCAAAGTTTTCCCCCACACACATTTCAGCCAGAGTTCCCCCACCCACATGGGGGCACATAGCAGGGCATGGGGAAGACAGCAGGGCATGGGGGCACACATCAGGGTATGGGGCAGACAGGGCATAGGGGCACAGAGCAGGGCATAGGGTAGACAGCAGGGCATGGGGGAAAAGAAGCAGTGCATGGGGCAGACATCAGGGCTTGGGGGCACAGAGCAGGGCATGGGGAAGACAGTAGGGCATGGGGTTTACAGCAGGGCATGAGGGCTTGTGATAGAATGTAATAATGCCTATTTTAGAATTAAGCTAATTTTTTTTATCAGAACCACTAATAATATTTTCTTTATTGTTTTTTATATTGTTGTTTTTGCATTGGTTTCTTATATATATGCATGTGTGAAATATATGTATCACAACAAGATTATTTTCCTTAAAGAATTTATATCAGGAATGATATATAATGATTTTTAAAAGTTATGAATCCAGCATAGAAAGACGTTTTATCAAGCACAGATGTGCTCAAGCCTTCTCATTTCCCTTCTATACACTTTGAGGCTTGTAAAGGACATTCGGGAGGAAGTTCCCAGCCCCCACTGCATTTCCTGTATAGCTTTCCATAGCTTCAAGAAGAAACTGTGACTTTGCCCCCCCCATCATCCTGTCTTTACAGACCCCAAAAGGAATTTATTTCTCAGGACTGTTATGCTAAATCTACTCTCTACTCTCTGCTTCGTGTAAACCTCTGATTGGACTGTTTTAACTCTTCGATGTGTTTGGATATGAACTGGCCAATGACAGCCTCACAAGGGGGTGGGTGAAATGGGTGTGTATGTATGTTGTGTGATATTCTGTGGTTTAAATAAAGAACCAGCAGGTTTTGCTCTTCCTGTTTGGGATCGAAGCCGAGAGGTGAGCATCATGTGGTCTGTTTTTTGATTGCATTTGTTTCACCCATAGAGATTTGGATCAGGCGGCAGAATGGGTAACCCTGAGTTTATCAGGATATCAATTAAGTAATGAGTCTACATCAATTGGCTGCCCAACGTGCCTTTGATTTTATCTGACCAGTCGCAACGGAGGCTTGAATGGAGAGACCCTGTTCAAATCTGCAGTGAAGCAGGCTCTCTCTGTTCCAGTTTTTTTGTTGTTCCTGGCCAGTTCAAAGATGGCCAACGTCTTGAGCAAAGCTTGTAACCCTTTGTCCCGTCTGCCGGGTTGATATCTGTGTTTTTATGTTTAAGTGTTGTGTTAGTTTGAATGTGACTGTTTCAGGGGTCTATGTCTGTAGGCGGTGGGTGGACAGTATTTTTCCTTCAGGGGTCCTGAGCCGGTCTTGGGGTGGAGATGTTTATGTGTGCATGACTGTCCCTGGATCCTTCCTGAGGGGGTTAATTGAGGTTGGCAGTATGCACATGTCAATATGTCTGGTCTGAATGAAGAGGTTTTTGGGGTTAGCTAAGTGAGTTGTTTTTTTTGGGGGGGAAGGGGTGTGCGGAATCGGCCGACTAAGATAGTTTGGTCGTCGGTCGACTAAGTGAGCCGACTGGTGTTTGAGATATAGCCACTAAGGAAGTTGGCTGCGAGAAATACATTGGGGTGCATCGGGGTGGATCTTGGCTTGGGTAGTCTTGGCGAAATATAGCCACTAAGGAAGTTGGCTGCGGTATCGTGGTGGTGGCTAAGGAAGTCGAGCGATATCGTGAGAAATATTTATTAAGGGGTACAGGGTGTTGTATCAGTCACTAAGACGAGCGTTGGCTGGGGGGGGGAGATTGAGCAGTCGCTAAGAGAAGTTGACTGGAATTAAAATGGGGGGTTGCTAGTTTTTTTTTGGGGGGGATTCAAATTGGGGTGTATCAGTCACTAAGAAGAGAAGTTGACTGGGAAAGGGGGGTTGCCCTGGCTGAGAGAGCTAGGATCCTAATTTTGGGGGGCACTGAGGGTTTTCTTTTTATATATATACATATTTTTGGGGTTAGGGGTTAAGAATTAGCGCCCTGCAGACAGGGGGGCTGAAAGAGTCGTATTCTGTGTATTTTGTGTATTGTTTTATTGTCATGAACTGCCATGCGTTTTTTTTATATGCGGTTTTGTATGCAGCCAGGAAAAACCTGGCTGTGTGGAGTTTTGTATCTCCCTCGCTTCACGTTCCCCCCCCCTCTCCAGCATAAGCTGGCTGCGTGGAGTTTTATCAGCAGACTTTTTTTTTTTTTTTTGGAGTATCAGATTTCTCTCCTGTCTGTCTTTTAAAGTTAGCTCGTGAGTTTTTTTTTTCTTCTCAAAGAATGCTGTGTCGATGGCATAGTTAACCCCTTCCCTTCTTTCCTGCTCCGTCTTTTATTAACAACATGTGTCAGCTGGCTATTAGCAGCCGAGAGTGTAGGAGACAGTTTTTTTTTTGTTTCTGTTTCTTTGATAGGTAAATGTAACTTACCTTTGTTAATTCCCCCCCCAAGGAAACTAAAAGACAACCTAGAAGACAGTTTTTTTTAACAAAAGGTTGAATTGGGATATTGCAACTGTTTCTTCAGTATTGATGTATGGAATGCTCATTCATTGAATACAATTGAAGTTGGTCCGTCTATGTCTGTTAGATTGTACACGGATTTATCAGAGAATTCGATTTCAGTTACTTTGTCGCAATTACAAAACAGTACTCAGAAAATAATAGGATATTTCTCCAGAGGTTTGACAAATATGGAAAAGACATTTGATACACATAATAAGCAATTGTTAAGTCTTTATTTTGCAGTTAAAGTAACAGAAAAGATTGTGAGATCTAGTAACTTCTTCTACAGAGAATTAATTCAGGAGAATTATATGCCTCATGGTGCTGGGCTTAGTTTAGCGGTTACATGGTGACCAGCCCGTCCTTTTGTTTTTTTTATCCTTTTATCGGGTAGATTGTGTGTTCTGTGGGGACCCTGACGATGGTATGACCGGTTACTTAGAGGGCTTTTTGCCAGGTCGATTGTTGTAATGTGATACCCAGGGCCTGTTATTGTCCCTTCATTCCCCTCATGTTCTGCCCACGATGCCCCGACTGGTGGAGACATGGGCCACGCCCAAATGCGGTTCCCTGCTGGAAGCATGGGCCCGCCCGAATGCTTGAGGCCTTGCCCCTTCCTTCCCATCATGCTCTGCCCAAATGTATGCCCGGCTGGAGGAAGCATGGGCCTGCCCGGATGCTCTTCCCTGCTGAAGGCTTTGCCCCGTCTTGAACGCAGATGGTGTCACCTCCTGCCCGCTGCCCATTGCCCATGCTGGCTTCTGTGCTCTGCGGGCTCACCGGCCCTCATTCTCTCCTTGCGTTTGTACAGGGGGGGGTAGATATGCCATTCCATTGTACAAACACTGAGGGGTGAGAATTATGCAGAGGCGCAGACTTACCTGACCTACCTGGTGGGTGGATAAGGTGGTTGAGAGTGTGTAAATCCTTGCGTTCCAGTCATTGTGTTCACAAGTCACAAATGAGGGATGAGGAGATTCTGGGTATCACATTGGAGCATTAGAACATTTTACATAGTGCATTTAAACGGTTTTATTCCACATGCTGTGCCATGCCACCCTCAGGGTTAGTGGGTAAGTGGCCCCAGAGGGGGGGAGCATTCATTATCCCTTTTTGAAATCTTGTGTGACCGCTTTTGGAAAATAGTTAACTAATATCCGTGTACGAGTTTTTTCTCGCATTTCTGATGTAGGTACTGATAATTACCGATATCCCCTGGGTGATGATTAAGAGGTCCCTTCGAAAATATTCTCTGAAGATGAGTGATGTGATGGACTGTGCCACCCAAATCTGAATGAAACTATATATCTTTTTTCAAATACATGGGATTGTGACCACTGGGGTTTGTGGGTTGGAATATCTCAAAGGGGGGTCCCGATTACATAGGGTAATTAGTTAATTAGTGTCAGAGTGTAAAGAAGTTCTTTAATGAGATAATTAAGTTTAATTCTGCCTGTAAATGTTTATGAATATGTTTACCCCAACAACTGAAAATATGTTATGACATGTCAAAACATAACTATGGGATTGGAACAAAGGTTTAATGGGAAAATTGTTGATTGAGATTGTGTGAAGAATTGTATACAATTCAGTTAATGGTAAACAACATGGTATTTTATATTTAACTGAAATCCTACAGATCTGGTTGTAAGAATTAATAAGTTGAGGTTTGAGCAATGTTTACAACAGATTCTAAACTTGGGTTTGGTTTATTATAAGGTTCCCCAGAGAAAAATATTAAAATATGAAAGTTATGTTCAATCTAAAAACTTTATAAAAAATATGATTATAAAAAATTGTAAAAATTAAAAAATAAACAAGTGTTAAAAGTTTTTATAATGTGACATTTCTGATAAAATATAGATTATGAGTGACTTTATCGGAAGAAAACAATGGTTGGTTCATGCGCAGGGACTGGTCAGTGGATTTCGTGAGATTTGTCCTCTAAGCGATCTTTTGTCGCTGTTGTAGTTAAGAAATGTCGTGTTATAATGTCATTAACCGAAGAGATAGGAACAGATTCTGGAGATCAGATTACACGGCCTGACACACGGTGTCAGTGCTAGCGTTGAAACCAGACACCCAGTGTAAACATTCTCAGCTGATGTGCTTTAAAATGGCTCTTTGCGATGTTTGAAGGAAAATAAAAATATCAGAGTTTATGTTAAGTAGACTATAACGTTTTTTTTATAGGGTGAATCTTTCTTTAATAAGAGGTAATTTGTACACAATCATTTAAAGTAAGGAAAGCCCTTATTAATATAATAGATTTTGTTTGAAATAGAGATTTCCTTCTTTCTTTCTTTTTCTCTCTCTCTCTCTTTCTCTCTCTCTCTTTTTCTTTCTCTCTCTCTTTCTCGCTCTCTTTCTTCCTCTCTCTCTTTCTTTCTCTTTATTTCTCTCTCTTTCTTTCTCTTTCTCTCTCTCTTTCTCTCTCTCACACACACACACTCTCTCTCTCACACACACACACACACACACTCGCACACTCGCACACACGCACACACACACACTCTCTCGTGTTAATCTGCAAAGCTAAGGAAAAGGTCAGTTTAAATAGTTTAAAAATAAAGATACAACATGGATAGATGATGCGGTATGATACAGCCATATTTATGGATTAAAGGGTCATCTTCCAGGTTTTGGAGTGATGAAGGTGTTCAGTTAGAAAGGGGTGTTGTGTTTTTGTAGAAGGATCCCTATGAGACACAATGAATCTTTAAGACTGAACCAAAGGCTGCTATGTTTGTTTAAACAGTCATGCGACAAGAATATTCATGCTGTGTGATCAGTTCTGAAAACTAGTGTAATGTAATAACTAAGTTCCTTTAGGAAATAAAATATTTAGGACAGAGCCCAATATAAAATTAAAATGCTAATCAAGGAAAATATAGTAATTAGGTGGGAACGGATGCTTTTATGAAATTTAACTTCGTAATGGGAATGTAGATTGGATAAATTATCTTTGCTATGGTGAACAGAGGTTTGTTAACTGTAAACAAGGATGCATTCCAGTATATTACTGAACACCTAGAGGCCACTTCACAAATGACTTTGTATAAAATTATGGCCTTAATAATGATATTAGGTGAACAAGGGGGGTGCATTTAGAATGTCACCTGCGGACAGTATTTTCGATGATAACACATTTGTGCTCAGGTATAGCAATTTTGTTTCTGTTTATATTGGTTACGAAAATGTTTTGTTATATTGACCGTGTCCTCCATTACAGTTACCTGGTAAGAAAAGCACATATCACATTTTCATGTGAGGGAGAGAATAGTGTTTGACCGCCTCCTAAAGTTTCGTTGAAGAAGGACAACGGATAAGCCCTGTCTGGGAGCTATGCGAAAAATAAAAAGAGTTGCCAGTAGGGAGGCCAGACCAGGGACAAAGAGAATGTAGGGGCAGTACTGATAAAATAGACATTTTAGGGGGGATTGTGATAGAATGTAATAATGCCTATTTTAGAATTAAGCTATTTTTTTTATCAGAACCACTAATAATGTTTGATATTTTCTTTATTGTTTTTTATATTGTTGTTTTTGAATTGGTTTCTTATATATATGCATGTGTGAAATATATGTATCACAACAAGATTATTTTCCTTAAAGAATTTATATCAGGAATGATATATAATGATTTTTAAAAGTTATGAATCCAGCATAGAAAGACTTTTTATCAAGCACAGATGTGCTCAAGCCTTCTCATTTCCCTTCTATACACTTTGAGGCTTGTAAAGGACATTCGAGAGGAAGTTCCCAGCCCCCACTGCATTTCCTGTATAGCTTTCCATAGCTTCAAGAAGAAACTGTGACTTTGCCCCCCCCCCATCATCCTGTCTTTACAGACCCCAAAAGGAATTTATTTCTCAGGACTTTTATACTAAATCTACTCTCTACTCTCTGCTTCGTGTAAACCTCTGATTGGACTGTTTTAACTCTTCGATGTGTTTGGATATGAACTGGCCAATGACAGCCTCACAAGGGGGTGGGTGAAATGGGTGTGTATGTATGTTGTGTGATATTCTGTGGTTTAAATAAAGAACCAGCAGGTTTTGCTCTTCCTGTTTGGGATCGAAGCCGAGAGGTGAGCATCATGTGGTCTGTTTTTTAATTGCATTTGTTTCACCCATAGAGATTTGGATCAGGCGGCAGTATGAGTAACCCTGAGTTTATCAGGATATCAATTAAGTAATGAGTCTACATCAGGCTCAGGACACATCACAGGGCCAAAGGGAATTGGGCACACATTGGGGCAAACATTGGGCATGGGGGCACAGAGCAAGGCATGGGGGGCACAGAGCAGGGCATAGGGGAACACATCAGAGCATGAGGCAAAGAGCAAGGCATGGGGACAGACATCAGGGCATAGGGGCACGGAGCAGGGCATTAGGTAGACATCAGAGGATGGGGCAGACATCAGGGCATGGGGGCACAGAGCAGGCCATGGGGCAGACAGCAGGGCATGGGGGCACACATCAGAGCATGGGGACAAAGAGTAGGGCAAAGAGAAAAGCATGGGGGCACAGAGCAGGGCATGGGCAGACATCAGGGCATGTGGCAGAGAGCGAAGTATGGGCAGATATCAGGGCATAGGGCAGAGAGCAGGGTATGGGCAGATATCAGGGCATGGGGCAGAGATCAGGGCATAGGGCAGATAGCACGGTATAGGGCAGATAGCAGGGTATGGGGCAGAGATCTGGGCATAGGGCAGAGAGCAGGGTATGGGCAGATATCAGGGCATGGGGCAGAGATCAGGCATGGGGCAGAGATCAGGGCATAGGGCAGATAGCAGGGCATGGGGCAGATAGCAGGGCATGGGGCAGAGATCAGGCATGGGGCAGAGATCAGGGCATGGGGCAGATAGCAGGGTATGGGGCAGATAGCAGGGCATGGGGCAGATATCAGGCATGGGGCAGAGATCAGGGCATAGGGCAGATTGCAGGGTATGGGGCAGAGAGAGAGCAGGGTATGGGGCAGTCCTCAGTTCCTCCACATTACAGTCCTCAGTTCCCCCACATTCTAATCCTCAGCTCCCCCACATGACAGTCCTTAGTCCCCCCACATCACTGCAATCCTGAGGCTCGGCATCCTCCCCCACATTCAGTTATTGGCTCTTAGTCTTAACTTCACCCCCGCACTTCCCCACAGACAGATCGGAGGGAGGGAGGCACAGCGTGTCTGCATAGGTGCAGGAGAGGAGTTGCAGGGAGGGAGGCGGGACAGCTCTAGATGGAGAACCGAGGTAACAAACAGGTGATTGGCTGCTAGGATGAAGGACAGTCCTAGCAGCCAATCGCCTGTTTGATAACCTCGGGCAGCTCCGCCCTCCACCCAGAAGTGTCCCGTCTCCTGCTGTCGGCTCTGTGAGGATTACAGAGCAACGGCAGGAGAAGGAAAAGGCTCCTACATAACGGTACCACCGCGGTCCAAATGGCAGAGTGTCGCGATTTAGTGATGCCTCTCATAGGGGAAGCTGTCATGGGGCCCTCTACTGGTCACGAATCGCCCGATGGTCAGCCCGCCCCTGGCTCGCCCCCCCCCCCACTCCCAAGCAGCCCACACTCGCCAGCCCTCAAAATTTACTCGCAAAATGCTAGCAGGCGAGTTAAATTTTGAGGGCTGGTTATATATATATATATATATATACCGTATTTATCGGCGTATACCGCACAGTTTTATTCCCCTTAAAATGGGTGAGCGATATACGCCGATACCCGCGCTCAGTTTGAACGCCGCCGCCGACATATACCGAGCGCGTTACACTCGGGTACATTCAGCCAGGCTCGGCTTCGCTCGTGGTCACGCTCTGTGACGTTTATGCGCGAGAAGCCGAGCGTGCCCGAGTGTACTGCGCTCGGTATATGTCGGCGGCGGCGTTCAAACACAGAGCGGGAAGCAAGGATTCGACTCGGAGACAGCGCGGGAGAAGCGGGGAGCACACCACCGAGGCCGCAGACGGACGCCGGACCGGACAAGGCCGCCGATGGACGCCGGGCAAGGCACCAAAACTGTAAGTAATAAAAAAAAATTTTTTACAGGAATTTCAGGTCTACATTAGGGGTGCGCGCTATACGCCAGAGCGCTCAATACCCCGATAAATACGTCTCAAATGAGGCAGGATGCCCTCCAGGGACCAGCTTAAGGGCAGCCAACTGACTGCATCACACCGCAGAGCTCTGCATGTGCAGGTCCCTGCGTTTTTCCAAAAGTTCTTTGGTGTGGGACTTTTTTGATACGTGTACAGCAGATCGCACCGTTGCTATTTGCAACATATGTCTGAAGCGTAACAAGTGTGGCCAAAACACTAGCCGCTTGGGCACCACATGCTTGACCAGACATGTGTCGAAGTTCCATGCAGTCCGTTGGCAAGCGTACTTAGAAGACCCACACCAAAGAAAAAGGCGGACCTCTCCTTGCTCCTCACCAGCTGGGATCTCCAACCCCACTATACCTTCAGTTCTCTCAGAAACCTGCGCTGAGAGGAATGAAGGTGTAGAATTAGGTGTGCCACTGCCAAGTACTTGCAGGCAATCTGCTATCAGTAGACCAACATCCGATTGTAGCAGGCAAATTTCCCTACCCCAGTTGCTACATCGGCGAAAGAAATTTGCTCCCAGCCATCCACATGCCCAGCGGTTGAATGCTAGCTTGGATAAATTGCTAGCAATTCAACTGATGCCTTTTCAGTTGGTAGACTCTGCCCCCTTCCGTGAATTTGTGGAATGTGCGGTACCTCAGTGGCAGGTTCCCAAACGCCACTTTTTTCACGGAAGACGAATCCGGCTCTCTACCGGCATGTGAAAGGCAATGTCTTGGCCTCGCTGGACAGGGTGGTCAGCGGTAAGGTGCATATTACCGCTGACTCATGGTCCAGCAGGCATGGACAGGGATGTTACCTATCTTTACGGCACACTGGGTGACTATGCTGGCAGATGGGAAGGATGCTGGACAGGGTGCAGTAGTGTTGGAAGTTGTTCCGCCACCACGCCTCCAAAATGCTACTACTGGTGATTCTGCGACACCTCTCTCCTCCACCCCTCCTCTTCTTCTTCTTCCTCCATGGCCTTTTCCTCTGCTGATTTGTCCTCGGGACCAGCGGTGCTCCGTAGGCGTTCAAGGGGCTATGCAAGCACGCAGGCAAAGAGATGCCATGCGGTGCTTGAGCTGGTGTGCTTGGGGGACAGGAGCCACACTGGGGCAGAGGTTCTGTCAGCTCTGCAGGGGCAGGCTCAGAGGTGGTTGACGCTACGCCAGCTTCAGCCAGGAATGGTGGTTTGCGACAATGACATCAACCTCCTCTCCACCCTCCGACAGGGACATCTGACCTATGTGCCCTGTTTGGCTCACATCCTTAACTTGGTGGTGCAGCGGTTCTTGGGCAGGTACCCGGGCTTACAGGATCTCCTGAGGCAGGCCAGGAAAGTCTGTGTGCATTTACGTCAGTCATATAATGCCAGTGCTCGGCTGGCTGACCTACAAAAGGAATTTAACCTGCCCAAGAACCGCCTAATCTGTGACATGCCCACCAGATGGAACTTAATGTTGGCCATGCTGCAGCGGCTGAACATGCAGCAGAGGGCCATCAATGACAGGGCAGGGTCAGGGGAGCTTGTTTTTTTTTTGCCATGCCTGTGGGTCATGATCAGGGATGCATGCACTGTCCTGTCACCATTTGAGGAGGCCACAAGGATGGTGAGCAGTGACAGTGCATGCATCAGTGATACTGTCCCTCTTGTCCACCTGTTGGAGCACATGCTGCAAGGAATAATGGACAGGGCACTTGAGGCAGAACAGTGGGAGGAAGAGGAGGACTTCCTTACCTCTCAAGGCCCCTGTCATGGACCTTGGAATGCAGAAGTGTTCCTCCTTGAAATCTGTTACACAGTGGGGGGTCTTCTTCCCTGTCTTAATGCTCCAGACGGCTCCATTGTTCTGTGTCTGGCTATTGTGTACATTGATTGCCCCCTGGGGCTTCTGTCTCATTACACATAACAGTCCTTCTAATCAAGCTAGCGGACCAATCCCTGCTGACTCATTTTCAAGTCCTCATTTGCATGGTTACGAGGACCTGAAGGAGAACTCCATGTACTTTACAATTGACCAATAGGAAAGCGGTTGTTGGGGGCGGGATGTTCCAAATTCTGTATAAAAGTGTGTTGTGTACTTCCAATAAAGGTCTTCCTGTTTGAACTTACATACAGCCTGCCTGGTGTTTGTTCTAATGGATCCTGAATGGCACATAGCTGTAGTTCGGATCCCGGAGCCTTGGATGACCGAACCATCAGATGTTGCGATCTGCAAGCTGACTCAATAGTAGCAGAGGAGTGTGGGGAGAGCGGAAGCGAGCGAGCGAGCAAGGGTCTCGTTACAGCCCCCTTTATCCAGACAGTGTTCCTGCGGGCCCGCTGATCACACAGGAAGAGGATGAGGAGGAGGAGGATTATGTCAGCATGGAGGTGGAGCCTAGCACTCAGCATCAGCAGCAGTCTTCAAGGGATCATTTACAGTCCCCAGAAACCCATGGGCTTGTACGTGGCTGGAAGCAGATGGCTGCGGATCATGTCCTTAGTGACCCAGAGGACTCCGGACTGAATGCCTCAGCAAACCTACGCTTCATGGCCTCCCTGATCCTGCAAAGCCTGTGAAAGAATCCTCGGATTCGTGGTATTAAGGAGAGAGATAATTTTCTTGTAAAAAAAAAAAAAAGGAGAGGGATCATTACTCCTTGATCCACGTAACAAGGGTAAGGTTGTGGACCTTATACAGCTGTCGCAGAGAGAGCAGAGGATGAAATATCTCCAAGAGGCCTTGCAGAAAGCCTGGGAGGTTACAAATTCCTGGTCCTGGACAACGTGTAGGAGCGATGGAGAAAGTGGCCATCTGACCGATGCGTTCAGACAATTTTTTAGTCTGCAGCCCCAAGGTATGAGCGGTTCCAGCAACCGTTGCCAGTGTCTGATTTACTTGGTGAAGGAATACCTAGGGGCAAGATCAGACTTGGACACCTTTCCTACCGAAAATTCTCTGGGTTACTGGGTCTTGAGGATGGATCACTGGCCAGAGCTTGCACAGTATGCAATTGAGCTACTGGCCTATCCTGCGTCCAGCGTTCTTTCGGAAAGTACATTCAGTGCTGCTGGAGGCTTTGTAACGAATCACAGGGTGTGCCAGTCAACCGACTCGGTCGATCAGCTGACCTTCATAAAAATGAATCAGTCTTGGATCACCAAGCACCTGATGCTGATGTAACCGAATATTTTTTTATGAATCTGAGATTCCTTCAAGACTGCCTATGCTGATGCGGAGTTACTATCCTATTATGCTGAGTGACTATCCTCTCCCTCCTCAATGATCATGTTGATAGCTTGTAAGAATATTTTTGGTTGTGGGCACCGCCACCAGTGGCTAAGGCCCCATTTTACTGCCCCTGTTTAACAGGGGTGTGTAATTACAATTTTTGCTGTAATATTTCACAGCAGGGCTCATTTTTTTTTAAATGTGCCTTACACTTTTCCTTTGCATACATAAATCTTGGGAAGGTATTTAATAAATTTGCTTTTCCTTTGTCCCCAGTGACCAACTCTGAGTTTTTTTTTGTAAAGGGCCTAAATGTTCAAAGCTGGTATTTTTCTCTTCTTACTGTATATATTGTAAGTATGGTAAGACTTACACAGTTTACTACTGATCTTGGTGCCTGGAATATGTACTGCTTGACAAAAAATGTAATCAAAGGATCCCCAGAAAAAGGCCCCCTTTGATCTTGGCTTACCAATGCAGATACCAGCAATTATACTTGTATATCTGCTGACAACCAGACTGATAAGCCCTGATGAAGAGGAGTGTTAAATTCCGGAAACTTGTTGGCTTTTTATGTGGAAAAACTTTTTGATAGATTGTGAAAATGATTGTGGCACTATTATCTTTTTAATGCTCTACTGACTTCATAAACTGGAGGATAGAAAGAAGGAATACTGCCTATTAACTAACCATAACACAGCTATTCCTTGCAAACATTTTTTTAAAACAAGAGTACAGTTGTATCTTGGGTTATGTATTTTATGAAGTCCCTTTGTGTCATTGTTCTGAATGTCAACATGGGACCATTTGCTATCATTGGCCTTTTTGTGATTTACTTTCACTTTAATTTCACCAAACCCAAAATTAAGAAGATAGAGAGTTCCTTTTAGTAATTCCACCACAAAAAAAACTGCTTTTGGTGGTCTTCCAGATCGGGGTAACTTCTCTAAATACTCATATAACTGCTGACAGCCATACTGATAAGCCTTGGTAAAGGGAGCCTTGGTAAAGGGAGATTGTTTAACTCCAGAATCTCATTGGAGTTTTATATGGAATATATAATAATAATAATATACTGTATATAATAACTTTTTGATGGACTATACAAACTAGCGTGGCACTCTCATCTTTCTAGTGCTCTAGTGACTTTAAAGACTGAAGGGTACAAAGAAGAAATATTGACTATTCAGTCTATGATTTGACTTTTCACAGCTAACGATAACATATATATTTTTTGCAGACACTTTTTAAACAAGAGTACAGTTGTATCTTAGGTTATGTATTTCATAATGTACCTTTTCTGCCATCTCTCTGGATGTCAACATGGCACCATTCTCCATCGTTGACCTTTTTGTGACTTGCTTTCACTTTAATTCCACCAGACCCAAGATCAAGGAGAAGATAGAGAGTTCCTTCAAGTAATTCCACAGCAAAGTAATCTGCTTTTGGTGGTCTTTCAGGTCGTCCAGCGGTAACTGCTCCAGGAATTGTTCCTGGTACATTTCCACCACCACGTGGCCTTCCCTGACTGAAAAGAAGAAGACCATTTGGCTCTGTGGTTCGAAAGTCAAATGATATGGATCCAGCTTTCTTGGTCTCCCAACGGGGAAGGTGCAAAAATGCCTCAGGTACTTGAAAAGTAACAGGGTCTAAAGAAGGAACATTTTCACATCGAAATAAAAGATCACCACTCAGTCGCATCTTTGGATCACCATCAGCAGCCAAACGGGACAGTTCAAGTTTGAAATCATTATTTTTGTAGACAACCTTTTTTGAAAGAAAAAAATAGAAAAGGTAAGTATTATTGAAGGTGATGGAGGAGAAAATGCAAATTGACCGTACGTTTGATAAAACAGCCAAACATACAAAAAGGACAATGTTATTATTGATCATTAGGTATCAATTAAAACATGTATACAGTACAGTTAAAGCGGAGGTTCACCCATACCTTACACATTTTCCCCTTCGCTTCATGCTCGTTTTGTCTAGGGGAATCGGCTATTTGTTTTAAAATATGATCCGTACTTACCCGTTTACGAGATGCATCTTCTCCGCCGCTTCCGGGTATGGGCTGCGGGACTGGGCGTTCCTTCTTGATTGACAGTCTTCCGAGAGGCTTCCGACGGTCGCATCCATCGCGTCACGATTTTCCGAAAGAAGCCGAACGTCGGTGCGCAGGCGCAGTATAGAGCCGCACCGACGTTCGGCTTCTTTCGGCTACGAGTGACGCGATGGATGCGACCGTCGGAAGCCTCTCGGAAAACTGTCAATCAAGAAGGAACGCCCGCTCCCGAAGACCCATACCCGGAAGCGACGGAAGAAGATGCATCTCGAAAACGGGTAAGTACGGATCATATTTTAAAACAAATAGCCGATTCCCCTAGACAAAACGAGCAGGAATCTAAGGGGAAAAAAAAAAGGGAATTGGGTGAACTCCCGCTTTAAGGGGTGAGGACAAGAAAAGTGTCTGTTTCACATCACATACTTAATTGCATTGGTGTGCACAGCCTATTGCATTTCACCAAAGCTCAAAGCCGCGGTGAATGGTGGGTGTGACCCGAATGCATTTACAGTGGTAGAGGCTTAAAGGGACTGGTAAAACAAAAGTTTTCCTGTAACCATAAAATATGCTTTTGATCCTCCCTCCACCCAGTAGGGTGCTTTCACACTGATGCAGTGTCGTTTTTTCCACACCATAGGTGCATCGCAGTGTTCCTGCAGTTTTTGTGTGGATTAGCTGCGGTTTTCCATAGACTTCAATTATGTCTTATGGTTTTGGTACACTTTTTTGAAACAATAAACTGAAAGCGGGGTCTTAGTGTGCTTTCAGAAAGTGCACCAAACTATGGGACATAGTAGAAGTCTATTGAAAATCGCAGCTAACCTACATGAAAGCTACAGGTACACTGTGCTGCACCCATGGTGTGGGAAAACTGCACTAAAAGCCATGCTGACCTTTAATTACTACTGACCTTGGAACTCTGCTTCACTTACTACTGACCTCTGATTCACTTCTGTGCTCTTCATCACTTTCTATCGAGTTCAAAGGTCAGTGCTAGGTGATGCAGAGTTTAGAGCTCAGTACCAAGTCAGGCAGAGTTTTGAGGTCAGTGCTAAGTGAGACAGAGTTCAGATGTCAGTACTAAGTGAGAGTTCCGAGGTCAGTGCTAAGTGAGGCAGAGGTTAGGGTTCAGTACTAAGTGAGGCAGAGGTTGGGAGCCAGTGCTGAGTGAGGTAGAGTTCAGAGGTCAGTAAAACCTAAGGTGGAGTCCAGAGGTCAATGCTAAGTGAGGCAGAAGTCAGGGGTCAGCAGTGACACAGAGTGCAGCAGTGACACAGAGTGCAGTAGTGACGGTCTGTCTCACCTCTGCACTGTTTACTTCTGTTCTCCTTCTCCCTGGACTTTTCACAGAACTCCAGATACTGCGGTTCCAACTCTTCTCCTATTCCCTGGTTCAGTAGGCAGAGCTAAATTGCAGCTACTCATAGTCCCACTCACTGGACCAGGGAATAGAAGAAGGGGAAGAACAGCCAAAGCTGCAGTACCCCAAGTACTGTGAAAAGTCCCAGGGAGAAGAACAGACATAAGCAAATCCTCTTTCTATGTTTCCCCGACAGATGTGCTTGGTAAAAGGCAGCTACAGCGGGAATGCTGTTTGTTTATGTCAGGGAGAGAGTGGGTGCTAAAAGATGGCACAGTGAGTAGGGGGTGTGAGCTATGATTGTCCTGTTGCCCTGCCCACGTGCTGGCATTTAGCACCCGCCCCCATATAAAGCCAAGCACTCTCAATCACACCTCAACTCCCTATTCCCTGTGCCAGCCCTTTACTTCCTGCCCCCTCTCCGGAATAAACAAGCATTGTTTCTTCTGTAGCTGACTGAAACAAGCGCAGCTGCAGGGGAGACACAGAAGCAAGGAGCAGAGTACCAGAACGGCTTTACGATTCAGCATGGATTGGCAGGAACCAAGATTTAATTCGAAATTTTGAGATGGTCCTGCCCAATCCAGAGCACTTGGGAGGTATGCACAGTGGATGATTAGGATGTTCCCAAGCATACCCGGCACACCCTGTGGGCATGCCTATGCCTGGCTGATTCAATTCAGTCACTGTCAGGAGCCACAAATAATGATTTCTATACTGCAATAGAGTTGTATTATCAATGGAAATCACAAAATGCTAGAAGCAGGCAGCCCCTGCATCCATGCCTCGATTACATATGATTACGTTCTCAGTCGATTGTTACATCTAAATATATACATCTAATATAGTTTAAATACACAGTTATATGTTATGTAAATATTTTAACATGTATAGGCATTTTATTGGAAATCTTTAAGCTCATGTTACTTTTTACAGTAGCTACATATCTATGATTTAGTACCCAGGGATTCCCAAAAAAGCCCAAATTCAACCAAGAAATTATTGACCGAGGTAGAACATCAAGAATTTGGAAATATTCAGGCACAATGAAGATAAGCTAATCCTGCAAGCAGGAACCTAATCTTCATTGTGCATGAATATTTCCAAAATCTTGATGTTCTACCTCGGTCAATAACTTCTTGGTTGAATTTGGGCTTTTTTGGGGATCCCTGGGTACTTTGAAGGTAAATGATGCCAGGATACAACCTCTTGGAGCAACCTGTCAGGTAATTTTAAAATGCGTTGTCATCACTACAGCTTGCTGACAACCTTCCATCTGCTCTACTACCGTATCTGCGTTCCATCTCAAGCCTTGCTGTGGTAAGTCGGTTCAACATCGCTCTGTGTTGGTGATGTCACATCTGGTGTGACACTCGACTACACCAGCTGCACCATCTGACAATTTGGAGTCCTCTGCCTGGTCCACTGGGGGCCTCTCTTCATCACTGACTCTTACAGGTTCAACTAGTGGTCTGTCATCCCTTCCATGGGTGGATGTCCATGAGACATCTGGCACATACACACCTTTTAGCCGCCCTAGCACCAACCCTGATATGCCTGAGTCAGCCTGCCAAGGTTTGGGTGAGATCGAGGCTCATAATCAAGCATAATGTTTAACATAGCTTGTCTGTCAGCCATATTTTAACCATTTTCATTCTTGGATTCCTTTGACTTTGATTTCACAATACATCTTTTAATCACAAACCATAGAAATGTTTATGTCTTTTTTGAGGTATGGCTCAAGTGATTTGTAGCCATTACCCACCCAGCGCTGGATTAAGAGGAATTTTTTTGTTGTTTGTTCTTTTGCACACCATCCCTGGTGTTTCGGTTCCCCTCTATCTGCAGAGGGCTAACTGTCATGGATCTGCCACTTAAGGGTTAATGGTGCAGACTGATTTCAGTGATTAACAGCAGGCTGCCCTATTTAAACACCTCAGCAGCACAGTGTCTTTGCAGTTCTGACGTGGATCCTATCTGAGACCTGTTTGCTATCGGAAACCTGATTTGAACACCGAACCCGGCTTGTCTGACTCCTCTCATCTCTCCTATCCTGACCCGGCTCTGTTTGACCATCCGCCTGCTTGACTTCACTGCTGCCAGATCCACCTGCTTGTTTACCGACCATTCTTCAGTCATCTTTCTGCACGATCACCTGTTATGACCCGGCTTGTTTGACCCTGCTTTCCCGGTATACCTGAACTATTACTAACTTGTGCCGCTGTAGTCGCAGCTTCTGTGCGGGTCGCTGACCCATCCTCCGCTGTACGTTCAGCATCTACTTGCCAGAGGTATTCGTCCACCTGCTTCTACACATCACCACCCGGCACTCCTACCCCTCTGTGCTCCGAGCCCGCTGTCCCATATCCAGTGGCTCGCGAACCAGAGTCGTAAGAGAGGCTACCCTGCATCAGACTCTGGAAACCAGGTACGCAACACTAACATTCATTACACCGACTGCCATATGTTGGTCCTCCATACAGTATTCCCCAAAAAGTGTAAATTTTAATGGTGTTTTCATTATCCTGGTGCTTTAGGGCCTTCCATTTTTTTGGGGTGTATTTCTAAGTTGCCTATGACATGTGTTATACATATCTTATTAACTGACAGATTTGTGTGAAAAAAACACATTTAGCTAGATTCAGGTAGATGGGCGCATCTTTGTGCCGGCGTAACGCAACGTATATGCGCTACGCCGGCATAAGTCAGAGAGGTAACTACACGATTCACAAAGCACTTGCTCTCAACGTTGCGCCAGCGTAGTGTAAATTTGAAGGCGTAAGCCGGCGTAAGTGGGTGTGACCTTACGCCTGGCGTATCATCAACGGAGCATGCGCAGTGATGTCGACGTATGATCGCTTCCTTGTGCACATGCTCACAACTACGCCGGTCCAACTTCCTGGTATACGCCGGCCTACCGGCTTACGCCGAGCGCATAAATAAGCCAAGACATGCGCCTGTCCGACGCAAAATTACATCCTGCTTTTCCCCCCCTGAGCAAGGTAATTTTGCTATGCTATTTTGCTGTGGTATTTTGCTGTACTGTGGCTGCTAGAGTGAACAGGAGGAAGAGGATTTTTTCTCCCCAGGAGAGGGCAGTCGTCATCGCTGCCATGGAGAAATATGATACGTTCCTCCATGGTGCCCAGAGTCGGGATACTAGTCGCACCAGGAAGCAGGACATCCTGGAGACCATCGCGACTGAAGTTAGTGCCCTTGGCAATGCCACCCGCAGCGCCAAGGACATTAACAAAAAGATTAATGACCTGAAGCTCCGTGTGCGGGAGAAGCTGGGCGCCATTTGGAAGCACCAGAGGGGCACGGGTGGCGGACCACCCTGCAATATCATTTTGACCCCGGAGGAGGTGGTCGCCCGGTGTCTGCAGAGGGAGCATTTGGAGGGCGTTGAGGGCTATGATTCCCGTGATGATGCCTTGAGGACAGGTAAGTGTTTTATATCCCCTATCCGTAGCATGTGAGGAGGTGGAAAGGAACATGTGACAAGTGTGTGGGTCCCCCAACATGTGACTGCTCTATGTCATCCACAGATGTGCAGGAGGGAGCGGGCCCATCTGCTGCCGGTGGCCGTCCCACGACATCGTCCCCGGATCAGTCTCAGCCAGACCCCGTAGATCCAGTGTTGGAGGGGAGTGGCCACACCTCTCCTCTCGAGGAGGTGGTGGAGGAGTCGGTGGACTTTGGGCAGATAGGCCTCATTATAGAGGAGTCCAGTGTTCTGCCTGGGCCCTCTCACACCCCTCCCCCCCATCAGGGGAAGCCCCTCTGTGTCAGGTACCAGCAGGGGAACCCCCTCAAGGGGCTCACCCTACACCCGCTCGCAAGCGTCTTCTGCCCCAAGAAAGGCAACAAGGAAGACTAGGGGTGTACCTCTAAGTGTCCAGGACAAACTAGCCCTGGACCAGGGCCAGCAGACCCGGCATATGGGGGAGATAGCCAGGCACCTGCAGCGGGTGGCAGAAAACACTGCCCAGATTCTTGACGCAGTGCAGGATATCAATGCCAATAGTGCAGCAGTGGTGACCTGCGTTGGGGAGCTGCAGGACACCACTGTGAACCTAGTGGCAGAGGTTCAAACACTTACTGAGGCCGTCCACGCCAACACGGCTGCCATCCAGGAGGGGAGGCAGAGACAGCGCAACCAGCGGCATAACCTCACCCGCCAGCTGTGGATGCAGGCCCAGACAAATGATTTCCTGAGCAGAATTGCCGTGGCCTTGGAGGGCAGGCAGCCATCACCTGCCAGGAGTGGCACACCCGGGGATGAGCCACCTCCAGATGTCCCACCCCCCCCACTCCAGGCTCCCCCCAGGCAGCTGAGGAGCCAGAGAGCTGCCACCAGGCGCAGCCCCCGTCAGCCCAAATGAGTGGCTTTATTTTTTTTGGACTCAAGAGTTTAATTTTTTTGTTTAATGTTCAGGTCATGAGCCTTTTTTTTGGCACACGGTGAGGAGTGCTGGCTACAGTGTGACTGGTGTATGAATGTGGGGGTGACACTCCTGCCAGTAAGGGGTGTCACCCTCGGTCGTCGGGGAGAAATTATCCCCATGACCGTATGAATGTGGTATGAATGGACAGCGACACCATTGGGGCCTTAGCGCAGCGTTGCTGCTCCCAAGTCCTGCATGGTGGACTTGGGCTAATCCAATGTGATGAGGATGTGGGGTGTGTGAGCTAGGGACCACAGTGGTGTGCATGTGTGCATTCTCCTTGTGCCATGATGAATGTGTGTGTTTAACATGCAAAGATGTCTTCTGTGAGGCGTCTCCTGACTGCTGCTCCCTCAGCAGACCGGGTACCCTCGGTTAGGGGGGGAATGTGTGGTTCGGGGGTCAGGTCATCACGTAGGTCAATCACCAGGCCCTTTCTCATGGCGTAGTTGTGCAGCACGCAACATGCACCAATGATCTGGCAGACGAAGTTTGGGGAATACAACAGGGTACCCCCGGACTTATCCAGGCATCGGAAACGAGACTTCAGGAGGCCAAATGTGCGTTCCACCACTGTACGGGTACGTATGTGTGCATCATTGTAGTTTTGCTCTCCTCTGGTTTGGGGATTCCGGTATGGAGTCAGGAGATGGGGCCCAAGTGCATATGCAGAGTCACCTGGAAGGGAAAAGACAGGAGGATGTTAGTCGTGCATGTGCCCCTTGTGATGTCTGCATCATGGGGTCGGACAGTCATGCCTGACACCCATGTCACTCACCAACCAGCCAGCTGTCTCCATACACGTTCTGTTCAAAATCTGTTGGGATGTTACTTTGACGGTATATGTAGCTGTCGTGGCTGGACCCTGGGTGTTTGGCACGGACGTGCCATATGAGGCATTGGGCATCGGCTATCACCTGTACGTTGATGGAATACCACTGCTTCCGATTGCGGTATATGTGCTCTGTGTCACGGGGGGGGGGCCGTAGTGCCACATGTGTGCAATCAATGGCCCCCACAGTGCGTGGGAATCCTGCAATTCTGTAGAAATCCGCCATTGCCTTCTGCCGCAGATGCTCCTGGGTGGGTCTGATGATGTGGTGGGACATGCGTGTGAGGATTGCGGGGATAACCTGGTGCACACATCTGCTCATGGTGGATTGTGACATCCCAGACACGACTCCACTTGTACGCTGAAAAGATCCACTGGCGAGGAAATGCAGTGTTGCCAGTACCTTGACCAGTGGCTGCACTGCATGTGAGCGATGTGTCTTGCTGGTGATGTCATCATGCAGGGCTGTGGCTAATTCCAGGATGGCAGCAGGGCTGAATCTGAAGATGCGATACACCTCCGATTCCCCCATGCCAAAGACGTTCATGCGCGTGCGGTATATCCTCTCCCGTGCCCTCCTACGAGTTGGTGGACCCATTAGTAGTGCTAGGACCACAGCTGCCCCTGGCATGTTGGCACACAGATGTGTTCTCCTGCAAGTGTGGTTGCTCAGCTTGCTCAGCTTGACCGCAACGGTGCTGCTGTAGCTGCCCTCCAGATGACCTGTGCAAGTCTGGTGCAAAGATAATCCAGCTTTTTGATGGAATAACTTCAGGCCTGACGTACGACTTACGCGCACCCCGCGTAGCCTGCGTCGGGCGCTCTTACATGCGTGATTTGGCGTATCTCCCTCATTTGCATATTTGAATAGTAATTTATATAGGAAAACATAGTACTAAAGCGCTACTAAATAGTAAAATATAAAACATCACAAAAATAACGAAATAATAATTTGCTGCATATAATAAAGGCGAATCAAACCTAAAAAGTGAAGAACATATATGAATAATATGCGCTAAAAATTAACTTAAGTAGTGAAACCGTGTACAGCAAGGAGTGTAATACTAGTCCAGATAGGACATTACACATATATGTGAAGCACAAACAAAAACAATTCAAATCAATTGTCCCAGTGAATGCTGTGGCTAAAACGTGCAGCACACCCTCTATGGAGAGGAAAAAACAATTGCTGGTGAACACTTTACTTAGTAACCCATGACTAAGTCACGTGTCTAGTGACGTTACGCATGGGGGAGAAGCCAAATGACGGGATTGACAGATCCTATGTCCGTATGAGGAGACCATCAACCTGAGTGGCTTTTTAGGAGTGATATTGGTGTCCTTTTTTTCCTGGAGATTCGTAAGTTTGCAATTGTTACCTAGCTGTAGTCTGTTGTATTTCTGGTTCAGCACTATTGCACCATGAGTCTTTGTTTTTTCTCTCTGTCTTGTATGAGCTCTGCTGCATAGAGGATTTGACATCTGTGCATGTGAAAGTTACCAGAATCACAGAAGGTTAATTCCACAGAGAAATCTCAAGTCTTCACCAGCAATTGTTTTTTCCTCTCCATAGAGGGTGTGCTGCACGTTTTAGCCACAGCATTCACTGGGACAATTGATTTGAAGTGTTTTTGTTTGTGCTTCACATATATGTGTAATGTCCTATCTGGACTAGTATTACACTCCTTGCTGTACACGGTTTCACTACTTAAGTTAATTTTTAGTGCATATTATTCATATATATTCTCCAGGAATTTATATAAATTCATGCCCATGGAATGCCTGAAGGTGCTTCTTGGATTTTGGGTGTTTCCAGGGTGTGAAAAAAATCTCACAAAAGTGGTACCCCCATACTCAGGAGGTGTAGCAGAATGTGTTTTATGGTGCAATTGTAAGTATTACTGTGTGTGTGAGAAATAAATGTGTGAGAAATAACTTGTTAAGATGCCAACTTTATGATAAAACACATTTTACCATGCCTTTTACTTACTACCGTGGACTTTCTATTTGAGGGTTATTTGTACTGTTCTAGCATTTTAGGGCCTGAAGAAATGAGATAGGCAGTCAGTACCTCAGGACTGCTCAATTTCCTAATATACTATATAATCCCTAGAATGTAGACTCACATTATCCTCCCTTAGGATATTCCAATGTTTATTCAGAATGTTACCTATGTTGGTTTGACAAAGTGGTGAGAAAGGACCATTCAAACTTATTAGTGGATAATTGTTTTTTTCAGTGGCCAGTAGAGAATTCCTAGATAGGGTTGATAACTGATGAATATCTTGTTCCAAAATATCCTGTGCCCATAGCCCTTTTCTAGGAACCACCCTTTATGTGTTTCTGCTTGTAATGCTAAATCCTCCTGTTTAGAACAGTTGTGGGAAATATGCTGGAATTGCCCCTTTAGTAATGGCCTTCAGCCAGCTGGGGTGGTAACAACTCCCAACAACTCACAACTGGAATACAGCCATTACTCTCGGTGGATTTAAAATGAGTTTTTGTTAATAAATAATTATTCTCTCTATAGATAACCAAGTCAAGAAAGTGAACTGATAAATAACTCCATTCATAGGAAAAATGTATGCCCCATGTATTAGAATTTAATCAAACCATATATTAATGCAGGGAATGTTCATTTCCCAGAAAAATGAAGAAGGCATGATCAATGTGCCAGAGTGCCCATGACCAAAGTTTTTAGAAAAAAATCTACATATTTCCCTATACGTGAGGTAAGGGAATCAATCCCACACACAATAGGTCATCCTGGAGGTTTTAATAGGGTTTTTATGAACCTTCGGGAGATATTATACTATTGGAATCCTAGGGGCCCGTGGGACTATTTTTCCTTTTTATCAATGATTCCATCTGTATACCCATTTTTGTTGATTTTCTCTAGTTGTGTTTTATAATTACAAGTGGGGTCCGGTTTTAAAATGTCTATTCTGAGATTTGATTTTAAATTGAGTTTTATCAAGATCTCATAACACGGGGGGCGGAGCTTGCCGAGGACCTGAATGGCCGCGTGATTGAAGAGCTCCGTGCATAGCAGGGACACAACGGCACACAGCAGCCCGATTAGCAGCGATCGCGGTGCGGGAACATCACAGGGATCTCCCGCGGACATCACTGTATCTCCCGCAATGACAAATAAACGGAAGGGAGCCCAGAGACCGCAAAAACTTACCGAGTACTTCTCGTGGGAACAGAGGCAAGATGGCGCCGAAGCTCCCTCACCATCCGCAGCCAGCACTCCACAGCTGCAACATACCACAGGCAAGACACACAAACGAACCTCTCCGTCAGCTGGGAAACCCTCTCCTATGACTCCATCGGCGTCTGGGAGTCCAGATTAAGGCTGGATGGTGCAGATCCTGCTCTGGAGGTGAGTGCAGGCCCAGACTCAGGAGATGACACCAGGGAGCTCCCTGATTCAATTGATCGTTTCCCTACTGCTAATCAGCCAGTTTTAGACACTACACTCAGAGACATGTTAGTGTCTCTGAGGAGCTCACTACATAGTGATATGATGGCTTGTGTTCGCAAGTTTGGCAGTGATTTGCAGGAGGTTACAGCCAGGGTGGATCATGTGGAGACCAAAATGGGGGAGTATGCGTCCACCATTAACAGCCTGGTGGATGCCCATGATGCTAGAGATGAGGAGATGGACGCACTTAAAGCCAAAATAGCAGATTTAGAAGACCGTTCCAGAAGGAACAACCTCAAGATAAGGGGGGTCCCCGAGTCAGTACAGCAGTCAGAGCTGCGCACTTACGCGGCTCAGTTGTTCACTACCATTTTGCCTGAGTTGACCACTATGGATGTTACCATAGACAGGATACACAGACTGCCCAAGCCTTCCTATCTCCCAGAACAAGTCCCAAGAGACGTCATACTGCGTCTCCAATTCTATCATGTGAAAGAGCGCCTGATGGCAGCAGCACGCAATAAAGATCTCCTTCCAGCACAACATAAGGATCTGCAATTTTTTGTGGATCTTTCCCAGTTTACGCTACAAAAAAGGAGGAACCTGAACACTATTTCTAAAACATTGCGCAACCACAAAATCACATACAGATGGGGATTTCCAACTAAACTCATCATCACCAACGAGGGGAAGGAGCACGCAGTTGATTCTCTCACCAAAGGTCTAGAGTTGCTTAAATCTTGGGACATAATTCCTGACGATCCCCCACACAGCTCTGTCAACCGTAACCGGAGTCGCACAGATGGAGTTTGGCACCTGGTAAATTCAAGAAATGCACGCTCCCACCGTTAATCGTCTTTTTGGGCTATAGCTTACCACTTTATTTGTTTTCTCCTGTGTCCCTGTTACGGAGGAAACCTGTTGAGCTAAACTGTTACCCCCTCTACAGGCCAGCGTATGTTCACGCTGCATATGGGTCATTGAGGCCTATGCCACCGTATTGTGGTTTTCTTTAAGATTCTTTCATTTTTTTTGTTTCTTTTTTTGTACTTCTTTCAGTTCTGCAGTCGGTTACTCACCCAACTTCTCTACCCATGAGCAATGTCCGAAACCTGGCCTCTGGACTCACAGGCATATGGAAATGGTTCGCCACGGCGTACTCTTACGGAACTCTATGCCCACTGAAGTAAGTTTTATGTACCTACATATAGTCTCATTGATACATAACCGCCCTCCACAATGGTTCTCTCCTTCCTGACCATAAATGCGAAAGGGCTTAACCACCCGGCTAAGCGAAGTTCATTGTGGAATGAGGCGCTTCTTCATAAATCGGACATTCTATGCGCACAGGAAACTCACTTCCATGCTCAGAAGTCACCTAAATGCACTCATCCTAAGTTCCCTCACATTTTTGTAGCAAGTGCCCAGGCCAAAAAAAGGGGGGTTCTCACTGCAATAAGAGACACTGTTGCTTTTACGAAACGGGATGAACTGGCGGACCCTCAAGGCCGCTACCACGTGCTTGTTTGTGACATTAATTCCACTACGTACACGATAGTGAACATATACGCACCCAATGTCCATCAGGTACGCTTTCTGCATAGAATTGTCCGAATAATCCAGAAAATACAAAAATGATTTCTACTGCTCTGTGGGGATTTCAATCTCCCCCCAGATCCTCAACTGGACTCTACGTCCCACTCAAATAGACACCATCACTCATTGCAACCACTTTTGCACGAGCAGGATCTTTACGACGCCTGGAGATGTCTAAATGGCACGGAAAGAGACTACTCCTTTTTTTCATCCCGCCATAAAGTGTATACTAGACTGGACCTTTTCCTAACAGATAAATGGTTGTTGCCCAGGGTCAAGGCCTCTAATATTAATGAAATAGCTTGGTCGGACCACGCCTCAGTGACGCTTTTGGTTGATGACTCATCAAACGTGAATTCTAGCTTCGTTTGGCGGTCCAACACAAAGTTGTTACAGGAAGGTCCCTCCACAGCACACCTATTGGAGGCACTAAATGGTTTCTTTTCTAACAATGTTGATTCTGTGTCGGACCATATGGTGCTGTGGAATGCACATAAGGCTTACATGAGGGGGATTCTTATACAGTTGGGGGCCAGGGTCAAGAGGCAGAGGAGACAGCGTATCCAGGAAATATCAGAAATTCGTACCCTAGAAGCCCAGAATAAAAAGCAAATATCCTTAATTCTATCCGACAAATTGTCTCAGCTTAGGTATAATCTCCGCATCATTATGATGGAAGATTTTGAAAGAGCCTCTAAACGTCTTAAAATGTCTTACTATGTCAGTGGCAACAAAGCGGGGAAGCTGTTGGCTAACCGTCTCAGGGGGCAAAGGTTTAAAACGAAACTTCCCTATATATATCACCCTGTCACAAAAGAAAAGGTACACCATCCACAAGCGATTGCAGATGCATTCAGCTGTTATTACAGTTCCCTCTACAATTTACGGGATGATCCGGGTACAGTTCAGCCTACGGGGGACATGATTTCACGGTTCCTTAGCGAGCTGGATCTTCCCCCGAGTGTCAGCTGCTCAGTTGGATCTTTTAAATTCCCCTTTTTCATATACTGAAATAGCCAAAGCTATTGACCATCTCCCTATCAATAAGTCACCAGGACCAGATGGATTTACAGGGGAATACTATAAAGCTTTCAAGTCAGTCTTAACCCCATATTTAGCGGACGTATATAACGGGGCTGTCTCCTCCTCCTCTTTCCCTCCTGAGATGCTTAGAGCTTTAATAGTTGCACTGCCGAAGCCAGGGAAGAACCCCGATGAGCCACAAAACTTTAGACCCATCTCACTCTTGAACAACGATTTGAAACTATATGCCAAACTTCTAGCAAACAGATTGGTGGATTTACTTCCCTCTTTAGTGCACATGGACCAATCGGGGTTTACCAAGGGTAGACAAACATCAGACGGACAAGGCGTTTGGTTAATGTTATACACTTGGCTAATGCTTCCAAAACGCCTTCTCTGCTCCTAGCCTTGGACGCGTAGAAGGCGTTTGATAGGATCCATTGGGAATATCTGGCCGGGGTACTCACTAAATTTGGTTTCGATGGCAATATCCACTCGGCCATTATGGCACTTTACACACAACCATCGGCCCAGGTATACACCTCAGGAATGCTCTCTACCCCGTTTAGGATATCTAATGGTACCCGGCAAGGGTGTCCACTTTCCCCACTTATTTTTAATTTGCTCATGGAACCCTTAGCCACGCACATTAGATCTAACCCTGAGATTAGCGGTTTTAGAACCAAGGACTCGACCCATACCATCAGTTTATTCGTAGACGACATCATATTGATGCTTACCAAAGTAGAATCTTCCCTGGCTTCGGTTCAACAATCTCTGCAGCTATTCGCATCAGTGTCCTATTACAAAGTCAATGACACAAAATCGTTTATCTTGGGACTGGGTATTTCGGATCAAACTAAAAAATCCTTGAGCGAAAAGTTTCCATACGTTTGGAAGGCTGAGGGAATTTCATATCTTGGCATTACCCTCACCCCAAGAACATCTGACCTAGTCAAGGCAAACTATACCCCTTTATTGCAGTCACTCCCGATTAAACTTCATAAGTTAGCAAAGTTTGAACTGTCCTGGTCAGGACGGTTGGCCGCTTTTAAAATGCAGATCCTCCCACAACTGATATATTTATTTAGAACCCTGCCTATCCCTGTTCCCTCTTCCTTTTTTGCTTCAATTCAATCCATTGTCAATAACTTCTTATGGGGAGGGAAGCGGGCACGATGTGCGTTTAGTAGAATAATTAAACATAGGTCCGTAGGGGGAATTGGTCACACGCTTATTAGAGACTACTATACCGCCACTATTCTGGCACAACTGAAAGGATGGTTTCAGCCCGATACCCCCACGCTCTGGGCTCTTCTTGAGCAACAGCAGGTGACAGGCAGAAACCTATATGATTACCTTATTTCTAGCCACTCCCTTCCCCGTCCAACTCAGGAGGTGGGTCCAACTATACGTGCCTCTGTGGCAGCCTGGCGTTTGCTTGCCACGCACGATTTTACTGATCATAAACTTACTCAACTAAAATTTCCTCTTTCGGCCCTGTCTCTCTTTATACCAGATATCTCGCTTTCCAGATGGTGTTCCCCTGGAGGAACGGATTTGGAAGATCTATATATAGGCCCAGCTATCAAAACTTTCAGGGCCCTTCAATTGGAGCTCTCTCTACCCGATGAGGAATATTATAGATACATTCAAATTACACACCTTATGAAGCGGGTGGGTAGGTTATCTACATCCCTTCCCTGGCAAATAGCCCAATTCCTCCTATCCAAAAATACCACAGTTAAAGGGATTTCACTATTTTACTCCCTCCTCCAAAACAAACAAGTTTTCACAAAAGCACTCTCTATGCATGCCTGGGAGAAGGACTTCAAAAGGGTCTATACTGACAAGCAGTGGCTTACGGCATTTAAGATAACGTACGTTTCTACAAAATGCGCTAACCTATGGGAGCTATACCAAAAAATTATGTTGCGTTGGTACCTCACTCCCTATAGGCTGTCTAGGTTTGCCTCGGGTGTGTCTCCCTTATGCTGGAGGCAATGCGGGGAAATAGGCACTCTATTTCATCTGCTGTGGGATTGTCCCAAAGTCATTCATTATTGGGTTGGTATATACGATCTTATTAAATGCATATTTCGGGTTTGATTGGACCCATCGCCGGGAATGGCATTACTTTCCCTGGGGATGGATCTAGTCCCTTTTTACCTGAGAAACCTACTATCCCACATCTTATTGGCGGCTAGGCTTGCATTGGTTAGGCATTGGAAGGACACATTAAGTCCAACACTCTCTGAAGTCAAACAAATAATTAATACACACGGCACGTATGAACAACTTTTCGCTCATAGTGTGGGTAAATACCCCTCCATTGCTAGTATATGGGAACCATGGAACCAATGGTATTCCTCCTCAACTTCATAGTACTTTATCCGACATGTCCCCTGAAGTATCTGACTGCATTTACCTACTTTTACTTTTGTTTTAATTTTGTTACTTTGTCTTTCATTTTGTTAGTTATCTTTGATCCCTTTGTTATCTGGATCTATCCTGTTACTAGGAGTCATGGACTCCCTATCTGATGCTATATTTTACTCTGCTACCATCTACATGCATAATTGTTCCTTGTCTGTTATGCAAAAAAACATAATAAAAATCTATTGAAATTAAGATCTCATAACACCATTTGTTTAAAAACAGAAATACTTGAGCTAAAATTTTCTGCAGGGTTGAGTAATGAGACATTTCTCAGTCCCGTGTGTATTGCTTTGCCCTCCTCGGTCGTATAGTTCTTCACAGCTATTGGTTTAGATTAGAAGCTAACAGCTATTGGTTTGCATAAGAAGTCTCTTTTGATAGACAACTTCCTAATGAAATTATGAATATCAATAAAGGTCTCAAACTTGTTGAGCTGCCGAGCAGGTGCAAATTTAAGACCCCTATTGAGAATCTCCACTGATTGGGTGAAGACAGCGCCACTGAGGTTAAAAATGTACTCACATTCTAAATCTTTTTTTTTTTAAAACGGTTTCCTCCTTCCTCCCCTACTTAATCTAGTTTTCTTCCTCTGGCCTTTCCCTTGCTTTTGCCTCTGCCCTTGTCTAAAAAATCTTGTGAGCGATGTTTTAGTGGTGCTCTAGTAGTAGAACCGGTAGGTTGGGGTTGTGCCATATATTGATTATAAAGAAGAAGATACTAATACACAAACTAAAATTAATAGCGAAGAAGCTAATCTGTAGCTGCCAACATAAAAGGGTGTTCACTAGGAATAAATCCAATGTTCGAGTCGACCGTAAGTTCGACTCAAACATTGGGTGTTCGCCTGTTTGCCAAATAGCAAACCATTTGGGGTGTTCGGGGGGAAATTCGAAAGCCTTTGGCTCTGGTATGAATATTAAGGGGATCCCCAAACAAAAATGTTAAAAATTGCGTGGGGTCCCCTCAAATTCCATACCAGGCCCTTTAGGTCTGGTATGGATATTAACCACTTAAGGACCTCCTCCTGCACATATACTTCAGCAGAATGGCACGGCTGGGCACATGTACCTACAGGTATGTCCTGTACTAGTACCCAGCCGTGGGTCGCGGGCGCGCTCCCACAAACCGGTCTGAAGCTCCGGGACCGCGGGACCAACGAACCCGATCGCCGCTGGAAACCCGCGATCGGTACCTGGAGCTGAAGAAGCAGAGGTGATCAAATACCACCAAAAGAAAGCTCTATTTGTGGGAAAAAAAGGACGCCAATTTTGTTTGGGAGCCACGTCGCGCAATTGTCAGTTAAAGCAACACAGTGCCGAATCGCAAAAAGGGGCAAGGTCCTTTTAGCTGCATTTTGGTCCGGGTCTTAAGTGGTTAAGGGGAACCCTGCGCCAATTTTTTTTAAAAAATTGTGTCCCTTCAGGTCTGGTATGGATTTTAAAGGCAACGCCGCATCAAAATAAAAAAAAAAATGGCGTGGAGTTCCCCCAAAAATCCATACCAGACTCTTATCCGAGCACCTGAAAGGCTGCAGGAAAAGAGGGGGGACAAGAGAGCACCCCCCTCCTGAACCGTACCGGGCCACATGCCCTCAACATGGGGAGGATGCTTTGGGGGCAGGGATCTGGGGGGCTTCCAGATTCTGATAAGCACCCTGCTCGCAGACCCCCACAACCACCGGGCAAATATTGTGAGGATGAGGCCCTTGTCCCCATCAACATGGGGACATGGTGCTTTGGACCCCAAAGCATCCTCCCCATGTTGAGGGCATGTGGCCTGGTAAGGTTCAGGAGAGGGAAGGGTCTGGTATGGATTTTGAGGGGGACTCCTATGCCATTTTAAAAAAAAATTGGCGCAGGGTTCCCCTTAATATCCAGACCTGTGAATGAATGACTTGTATAGCGCTACACATGCGAACGGAATCGCCTCTGGGCGCTTTTTCCAGCCAGTGTCTGCTTGGCTGGTGCGGTCATTTTACCCCGTAGGATCTCGACACGTTTGGGACACACAGTCATACAACAGATATACTGGGCCAATTTTTGGACAGGATCCAATTTACCTAACCAGCATGTCTTTGGACTTTTTATGAGAATAAAAATATAAATTATCACTTTCAGAATTTAGAATTTTTCACATTCGTGTCCCATAGACTTTAACAGTGTTCGTGTGTTCAAATGAATTTTTTGCCTGTTCGCATCTTCTGCTGTGAACCGAACCGGGGAGTGTTCGGCTCATCCCTAGTGTTCACACACTGGAATAGTAAAAAAGGTAGAAGAATGTGGCGCTTACTCAATACAGGCATACCCCGCTTTGCGGACACTCACTTTACGTACACTCGCGAGTACGGACATGCCCGCAAGTGTACGTAAAGTGCCTCGCAATTACGGACATTCCCGCGCCGCGCAGCTGCAGTATGATCTGGAGGGCGGAGCTGCCGCCCAGAGTTGTGAGGGAAGAGGCAAAACGTCCTGCGCGTTGCCAGCAAGCCAGTCCAGCATTGCCTGTCGGCCCAGAGGTGCTCAGCATAGGTGCTCAGCATTGCTTGTCAGCAATCCCAGCGCTGCTCAGAGGTGCCGCCAGCCCAGAGCTGTTCACCAGCCACAGTCTGCATAATCGTAAGTACCGTACGCCCCCCCTGCTATTGGCCCTGACCCCCCCTACTACCAGCCCTGGACCCACATCATAGCCCCTTGACCCCCCCACTGTTATTTTCATTGTTACAGGTACCCATCGTGCCTGCCAGCCCAGAGGTGCCCGCCAGCCAGCACCAAGGCCCAGAGGTGCCTGCCAGCAAGCACCAAGGCCCAGAGGTACCCACCAGCCTGTCAGCAATCCCAGCGCTGCTCAGAGGTGCCGCCAGCCCAGAGCTGTTCACCAGCCACAGTCTGCATAATCATAAGTACCGTACGCCCCCCCCTGCTATTGGCCCTGACCCCCCCCACTACCAGCCCTGGACCCACATCATAGCCCCTGACCCCCCCACTGTTATTTTCATTGTTACAGGTACCCATCGTGCCTGCCAGCCCAGAGGTGCCCGCCAGCCAGCACCAAGGCCCAGAGGTACCCACCAGCCAGCATCAAGGCCCATAGGTACCCACCAGCCCGCACCAAGGCCCATAGGTGCCTGCTAGCCAGCATCAAGGCACATAGGTGCCTGCCAGCCAGTACCAAGGCCCAGAGGTACCCACTAGCCAGTACCAAGGCCCAGAGGTGCCTGCCAGCCAGCACCAAGACCCAGAGGTGCCAGCCCAGCATTGCCCAGAGGTGTCCGCCAGCCAGCCCAGCATTGCTTGCCAGGTAGGCATTGAGTAATGGCAGATAGTACCAAAAAAAGCCGTAAATCAATTACTTTGGATATGAAGGCTAAAATGATTAAGTTGTATGATGAAGGTGTAACTCAAGCTGAAATAGGCCGAAGGCTAGGCTACACTCGGACTACAGTTAACACCGTCATAAAAACAGAGAAAAACTTCTTGCAGAAATTAAGAGTGCTACACCTGTTAACACAACAACAATTCGAAAAAGAGATAGCATTGTTGCAGACATGGAGAGACTCTTAATACTTTGGATAGAAAATCAGACTACACGTCATGTTCCTGTCAACCAGGCAATTATACAAACTAAAGCCTTAAGTCTGTTCAATGACCTGAAGGCTAAGAAAGGTGAGACAGCAAAGGATGCAGAATTTTCTGCAAGCCGTGGATGGTTTGATAGGTTCAAGAAAAAGGTCTAACCTACATAACATTAAAATACAAGGAGAGGCAGCTGCTGCAGATCATAAGGCTGCAGAAAGCTATCCAAGAGAGCTTGCCAAAATTATTCAAGATGGAGGCTACTCCATGGATCAGATTTTTAATGTGGATGAGACTGGTCTATTCTGGAAGAAGATGCCTGCAAGAACCTTTATCGCAATACAGGAAAGATCAATGCCAGGCTACAAGCCAGCTAAAGATAGAATAACCCTTCTGTTAGGTGGCAATGCTTCTGGTACCTTAAAGCTAAAGCCTTTGCTAATTTACAGATGGGAAAATCCAAGAGCTTTGAAGAACTACGTTAAAACTAGGCTTCCAGTGCATTGGAGAGCTAACAAAAAAGCATGGGTTACTGCAGCCCTTTTTGAAGATTGGTTTGACACCTGCTTTGTTCCAGAGGTGAAAGCCTATTGCAAGGACAACAATATCCCTTTCCACATATTGCTGCTTGTTGATAATGCCCCTGGACACCCTCGAACACTAGATGAGCTGAACCCTAACATTCGAGTGCAGTTCCTACCACCAAATACTACCTCACTACTGCAGCCAATGGATCAATGCGTCATTGCCGCCTTCAAGTTAAACTACTTAAAAAGAACATTCATTAAGTGTATTGCAGCAATAGACAAAGAAGAAGGAGACGGTAAAGAAGTCCTATCCAAATTCTGGAAAAGCTACAACATCTTGGATTGCATTAAAACTATAAGAGATGCTTGGAATGACAAAGGAAACCACAATGAAAAGGGCCTGGAAAAAATTATGCCCACAGTTAGTTGATGATTCAGAAGGCTGTGAAGATCATGTAGCTACTGTTACTGAAAATATTGTAGATATGGCAAGGCAGTTAGAGCTGGAAGTGGAGCCAGAAGATGTTGCTGAACTGCTTGCGTCCCACACAGAGTCCCTCAGCAATGAAGATCTTCTAGAACTTGAAGAGGAGAGAGAAGAAGATGTGCAGGATGGGGTTGAGATCATTGATCATCAGCCTGAAGGTTTAACAACAAAAATTCTCTTTGAAGCTTTCCGTCATCTTGATAGCGCCATGGCTCTATTTGAAAAGCATGATAGGGATTTTGAAAGAAGTTCCAAAGTCAATGCTAACATCTCAGGGGCTTATGCCTGTTACAAAGAAATCTACAGGGAGAAAAAGAGAGCTACACTTCAAACCTCCATAGAAACATACTTTTCTAAAAGTCCATCAGCACGCGGATCATCATCAACTGACAGTCTGTTTCCAGCTCTGACATCACCACCGTGTCCTGCTCCTATTGCTACTTGTAGTACACCCAATTCTCCAGCAAGAAAGCGCCTCATTTTTGAAGACTTGACTTGTGAAACAGAAGATACCTGCATACCTGACAGTCCATTTCCAGCTCTGACATCACCATCAAGTCCTGCTCCTACTCTGATTTCTTCTTGTAGTACACCCATTTCGCCAGCAAGAAAGCGTCTCGCCTTTGAAGATTTGACTAGTGAAACAGAAGATACCTGTATGCCTTCACCCTTCCTACCACAATGAATTATCTCAGCTGCTCTGGCCTTGCAACAACGAGATGGGGTAAGCTTACAATTTTTATTTGAATATTGTGTTTATTTTAGTTATCAATGCATTATTCATATCAGTTATGCTTGTAAATGACTATTGCAATGCAGTGCACACATTTAGAAGTGAAAAAAGGTATTGCTTCACTTTAAGTACATTTTCGCTTTACATACATGCCCCGGTCCCATTGTGTACGTAAAAGCGGGGTATGCCTGTAATGAATACTAATTGAAAATGCATTGTGGAAAATAAGTTGTTTAGATGATTGATGTTACCATGACAGTGGAACGCGCTATTTAAACTGGCATCGTACACTCAGGTGTATGATGCCAGTTTAAATAGCATGGTCCGCTGTCTCCATACCCTTTGATAAAATCACGTGTTCAGCAGGGCCGGATTAACATAGGGGCTGATGGAGCTGAAGCTCCAGGCCCCTTCCTCAAGATAGGCCCATTTGCCCAAAAAAAATAAAGAAAAAAAAAAGAAGAAAAAAAAAAGGAAGAAAAGATCGACTTTGAGGATTGTAGCTCGGCGACCAGGGGTCACAGAGACTACACATTTGGGGGGTATGTACCTAAAGACCCACCCCACAACTGTTTAAAATATGGGGCTGCTATCATTCAAGGTTCCGGAGATACAGGGCTGCTTGCGCAGCCTGTCAGAAGCTACAAACAGAACGGCCGGTTTAAATACAAGCTGACACACTCTGCAGCAGCAGACTGAGAGGATGAGATCACAGGGCTTATAATAATTATTTGTATATTACTTATGGTAATTAACCCCTTGCCACCCAGGCCAATTCTGACACTTCTCTCCTACATGTAAAAATCATCTTTTGTTTTTTGCTAGAAAATTACTCAGAACCCTCAAACATTATGGGGTAGATTCAGAGAGAATTTACGCCGGCGTATCCATAGATACGCCGCGTAAATTCAAATCTACGCCGGCGTATCTACTTTCTGTATTCAGAAAGCAAGATACGCCGACATTAGCCCAAGATACGACTGGCATAAGTCTCTTACGTCGTCGTATCTTAGGGTGCATTCTCACGCTGGCCGCTAGGTGGCGCTCCCGTAGTTTTCAGCGTAGAGTATGCAAATTACCTACTTATGCCGATTCACAAACGTACGTGCGCCCGGCGGTAGTTTTTTTTCGTTCAAAAGTTTTTATTGCAATTTTCAGATGAGAACAAACGTAGAATAAGCAAAATACAAGGTGCATAAGTAATACGAAAGCTATTTATACAGTACCGCACCCTAGTGAAGCACAAGTATGTACTAACAATAATAACAAGAGCTACCATATTGCTCCACTTCAAGCTTGTCCCCCTTCTGCCCAGACCCAGGTGCACACCCAGCCGCCGAGTCCCGACCCTACCAGCCGTTCCATAGTGGGACAAGCCTCGAGACCCTCATTCCCCCGGGAGCCCCAAAGGGAACAAGCTGCATCCCAGGAGGCGGGGCCACAAGTCTCCCCCCGTGGCTTCCGGATCCGCACCCGACCCCACTCAGAGGGGGAAACCCCCCCCCCCGACGGTCCATCTCAATATGCATCTGAAGGAAAGTTTCCTCGTAAGCCGTCAGGACAGAGGGTTAACCCAGGCATGCCAAGAGAGGCTGCGGAAAATAGAGAAAGGAAAAGAAAGGAGAAAACGTGAGAGGATAGAAGGGAGGTGTGTACACAGATTATGATAGATGCAGACCTTCTAGTCTCCCACCCGAACCCCAGGTATGAGAGAGATATTGCAGGAAGTTGCCCAGGGCTCCCAGATGGTCCTGAATTTCTCCGTTCTATCATTAAGTTTAGCAACCATTTGCTCTTGTACCATGATCCAAGAGACTTTCCTCCTGAACCCTTGGAAGGAGACAGTATGTCTCTTCCAGGCCTTTGCGATGGTCAGCTTGGCGCCCAATAGTATAAAAAATGCCAGTGCTTGTGAAGTTTTGGATAAGTTTGGGATACTGTGATTTAGCAGAGCTACAGTGGGATGAGGGGATACCGTTACCCCAGTCAAGGATCCAATGGAACGGAATACCTTCCGCCAAAAGGATCTTATGCGCGGACAGGTCCACCAAACGTGCAGCATGGAGCCCACAAGTTCACAGCCTCTAAAGCACACTGGGGGCGTCCCTGGATACATTTTTGCCAGCCTGGAAGGGACATAGTACCACCTGATCAACACTTTAATACCAGCCTCGATGAAAGATACATTGAGCATACCTTTAAACGCTCTACTCGAGGCGTGGAACCAGACTTCTGGGTCCCACGAGCCGCCCGTGTCCTCCTCCCAGGCCCGAGCATACGCTGGCTTGTCCGTCTTAGTCATCAGTGCCGTATAAATCAGCGAGATTCCTCCCCTCCGATCCGTAGCATTTGTGCACCATTGTTCGTAGGGAGTAATGGAGGGGGGCATATGTTTGTCAGTCCGGATGGAGTGCAGGAAGTGAGAGATTTGAGAGAACCTAAAGAGCTCTGTGTCAGGCATGTCTAGCTTCTCCCTGCAGTGTGATATGGAAAGGGGACCCGCCGGGGAAAAAAAATGCCCAATCCGGTATAGGCCCTTATCCGTCCACCATCGAAACGCGGCTATATCCAACCCCGGGGAAAACTCCTTATTATGAAATAAATGCCGTAGAGGCCTCCACGGAGATATCAGTGAACCTCGGGTATAGAGCTTGGAGACAAGAGCCACAGAATGTGAGAGGGTTGGCGACAGTATGGCTGGTTTATCTTTAGAGTCACATCCCAAGAGGTAATCTATTGTATTCAACGGGACAGCCTGCCTCTCCATAGATAACCAGTCCGGTTTCGGACCCCTGGCAAAGGCCAATGATATCTGTTCTAGTTGTGCAGCCTGGTAATAACCCCATAAGTTCGGGAGGCCCAGACCTCCCTGTGATCTTAATCTCACCAGTACACTTGAGGGACAACGGTATCCCTTTTTGCCCCACACAAAGCGTGTAATCCCAGACTGCAACCCAACGAGGGCCGTTTTCGGAACCGGGATCGGGAGAGATCTAAATAAATATAAAAGGCGTGGGAGAAGGGTCATTTTGACCGCATGTATCTTGCCCAACCAGGACAAACCCATCCTATTCCACCAATCCATGTCTCCCTGACATCTGCTGAACATAGGGGGGTAGTTAGTTTTGAAAAGGCTATTGACCTCAGGCGTCAGTTTGATTCCCAAATAGGGGATGTGGGAGGGGGCCCACGCAAAAGGAAATTTGTTAGTCAGTTGAGCGAGTAGGTCCGGAGGAACGGTGACATTCAACGCTACTGATTTGTCCATGTTGACCTTCAGGCCAGAAACTACGCTAAATGTCCGCAACGTCTTCAGAATCACTGGGGTGGCAGTCAGGGGGGAGGTGACAAAAAGCAGGAGGTCGTCCGCATAAAGAGCGCACTTATGTTCCTGGGAACCGCAGGTAACCCCCTTGATGTCCGAATTCGATCTCAGAGCTATGGCCAGGGTTTCTATAGCTACCGCAAAGAGGAGGGGGGACAGTGGGCATCCCTGTCTGGTCCCCCTACCTATCGAGAAGGAGTCCGAATATCTGCCCATCAGGCGAATCTGCGCAGTGGGGTAGGAATAGAGCGAGTTGACAAGGTTAAGGAAGTTTGGGCCGAAGCCCCATCTCCCCAGGACCTCAGACAGGTAAACCCAATCTATGGAATCAAAAGCCTTATGTAAGTCTATGGAAAGCAAGAAACCCTCTTGAGGGGATCCCCCATCCCAACCCGACTTAAAAAGGGAAATTATATCAATTGCTCTACGTATCTGATCCAGGCCCTGTCTCCCAGGGATGAAGCCCACCTGGTCCTTGTGGACATACTGTGCTATGAAACTAGATAATCTGGTAGCCATTATTTTGGTCATAATCTTTACATCATTATTAATAAGTGATATAGGGCGATAATTGCCCACCTCGCTAGAGTCTTTGTCCGGTTTTGGTATTACCGAGATGTAAGCAGAGTTCATGTCCGTATTCAGGTGAGCCCCTTCCCTGAGACAGTTAAACAACCTTGCCAGGTGGGGCGCCAGGCAGGGGCCAAACTTCTTATAGTAACCAGTGGAGAAGCCATCCGGTCCCGGGGAAGAGCCCACTTTAAGTGCCTTAATAGTATCTAAGACTTCTTCCTGAGTGATCGGACTCTCCAGGAGTTCGCTATGTTCTTTGGTTAGTGTGGGCAGAGGGAGGCCATCCAGAAATTCATTTCGCAAAGAGTTGGGAGTGGTGCGGGAAGGTTTGTATAAGTCAGAGTAGAAACGTAAGAATGCGTCCATTATTTTGGAAGGGTTCTGCGTCAGTTCCCCCGTGGCCACCCGAAGTTTAGGGAACGCCAGAGTACGCGGTTTGGGACTTAATTTTGTGGCTAGCCTCGACCCTATCCGGTCATTTTGTGCATAGAACCTAGCCCCCGTCCACCTAAGGTGTTGTTCCGCTGCCGTGGTCAGTGATAGGTTCAGGAGTGCCCGGGCCTTGTCTAAATTCTCTAGAGATTCGGGTGTTGGTCGGGACTTGTGGGCCCTTGCCAATTTCCGAAAGTCCTCCGTGAGTTTCAACGTATCCGCATTGTGCTCCGCCTTTAGTCTAGTCGACATTTGGATCAGTTTCCCTCTGATGACAGGTTTGTGTGCCGCCCAGACGGAAACAGGTGAGACCTCGCTCGTATCATTAAGAAGGAAATACTCTTTAATGGCCTCCTCCAGCAAGGCGCATTGCACTGGATCGCTTAAAAGTGACTCCCGTAAGCGCCACCGAGGTGGGTCACCCGACGCCGTGGGCCTATGAGTTATTAAAGTGACCATGGAATGATCCGATAGGGATGATTCCACAATCTTGGAGCTTTTAATGAGTGGGATCGTGGTTGCGTGAACGAAAATATGATCAATCCTAGCGTAAGAGTTGTGGGGTGCCGAGAAGTGCGTATAATCTTTAGTGCGCGGGTTAACTTCCCTCCAAATGTCGACTAAACCTGCCGAGTTAAGCAATTTAGCAATGTTGACGCTCTGTTTAGACGGGCGCTTGGGCTTTGAGGAGCCGTTCGCCAGTCTGTCCAGGGCATAATCGAAAGCAATATTTGAATCTCCGCCTATAAAGACCGTACCTTTAAAGTGTTTTTGGAGCTTACCCATCAAGGACTCGAAAAATATTTTTTGCCCCTTGTTGGGAGTGTAGTAGGAGACAAAAGTGTATAATTCCCCATCAATATGCCCTGAGACTAGAATGTAGCGGCCCTGCGGGTCTACAATAGTTTCAGGCTGTGAGAGATTAATATGCCTTGCGAAGCATACCGCCACCCCTTTGGTTTTGTTGTCCGCAGCCGCCAGAAAAAATTGGGGAAAGCGTTGATGTAGGAATTTGGGATTAAAGGTGGAGGGAAAGTGGGTCTCCTGTAGTAAGAGAACATCCGCGTGCATGGAGTTATAGAGTTGGAAAAGCTTCCTGCGTTTTACCGGGGAGTTGAGGCCCTGAGTGTTGTGAGAAATAATCTTGAGAGTAGGTGGGGGGCAGTGTGTGTCAGTCATGGTACAGAGTGAATGAAGCTGTGCAGAAGCTCCGCCACTTACCCGGATCGAGGGGGAAGCAAACCCGATGAGTTCCAGAGAGACGGAGAGACCACGGCCCGGGGCCCGGGAAGGGAGATCGGAGACATCCGTGAGGCCTGTGGACACCTATGGTTAAGTGAAGGATCAGAAGAGTAAGAGAAATGAAAGAGAGACAGAGGAGAGAAAATAAGAGAACATCATTACGTACCTGAGAAAACAATTTGACTATAATAACCAAGCAGAACATTACATGGGGATCCCCCGACCCCCTCCCCCCCCTGGGGTGGGGTGGACTAGCCATCCCCTTCCCCTTGACCCAAAGGCACCGGAAGACCCTGAAGTCAGGGAAACCGGAAACGGAACAAGAAGCACCAATTGTGCTCCTGGACCAATGGAGGTGCACTGGGACCACCACAACCCCAACACCCTGTTGTACATAGAACTGAAGGTCCCAAAAAGACCCTTGATCCCGTGAATACCGAGCGCTCCTAGATAAAAATTGTGCAATTCAGCACAAAAATGAAAGCCCACCCGACCCCCGCCTCCCGGGTTGGAGGTCCAGAAGGTATGCATGCCCTCTCGAGCAGTAGCCCCAATCCCGTACATCATCTTTAAACATGCCCTCCTAATCTAGCTGGGGAACAAGCCCGTGTAAATCAGGCAAGGCCCCCAACAGTGAGATGCACAACCCAGCCCATAACCCCCTGTTAGAGGAGACTGCCTGACAGCTCAAAACAATACAGGAATAAAAAGGGGGCAAAAATAGGGCCTGACTACATGGCAAGCGTGAACCATTCCTCCGGGAGATTGGGATATGGACCTCCCTCCCCATCCCCCTTTCCAAGACCCAGTCCAGGTCAACCCCCAGAGTGGGAGAGTAAATTGAGAGAAAAAAAAAAAAAAAAAAAAGGGAAGAAAAAAAGAAAAAAAAAAAAAAAAAAAAAAAAAAATCTACCAACCAATAACCGTTTAAAAGCAGGAAACAAAAATGAATCAGGGCCAACATGAACAGTCCCCACCAGGACGGCAGGGATAAGCCCCAGAACAGCTCCAGAGAATGAGGACCAGTCTAAGTCCAGCGAACCAGACCAAACACAAAAATAAGTCCTTGTAGTCAGGAACCAAACAAAAAGATGTGTAGACTCTTCATGGCGGTAAATTTTCTTTGGAACGCTTGGAGCCGTGTTTCATCCAGGTCTGCTGCAGCGGGCTTGCCGGAGGTGGCCTTTTTGCAGATGAAGGGGTACCCCTATTGGCCTGTGCAGGGGGGGGTCCAGATGGAGCAGACCAATGTGGGTAAGGAGACGCTCCCCCTCAGCGAACGAGGAGAAGCCAAAGTTCTTAGTTTTGTAGGAAAAATTCAGGCGGAGAGGGAAGGACCATCTGTATGTAATTCCTCTGTCCATCAGGACCTGAAGCAACGGCTTGAGCGCACGCCTCCTCTGGACCGTATATGGGGACAGGTCCGCAAATATTTGAATCTTGTGCCCTAAAAGGGTGAGGCTTTCCGCAGCTCTAGATTTTCTCATGACCTCCTCCTTCACTGAATAGAAATGAGGTTTTACTATGATGTCTCTGGGCAGACCGTCTGAGCGAGGGGCCTGCAGCGCTCTATGAGCCCTATCCAGTTCGAGGCGGTGATCAGCAATGTCAGGGATTAAATCTTTAATAAGAGATTTTACTGCAGCTTGAACCTCTTTTTCTGATTCCGGGAGCCCCCGTACCCTAAAATTGTACCTTCTCGATCTGTTCTCGAGGTCGTCGATCTTCGCGAACGCGGTCTCCAACTGATCCTGTACATCCTGGAGTCTGGCCGAGTTTTGATTAATTCTAAGCACTGCTTGGTCTGCCTTTTGCTCAATATTGTCCATCCTCAAACCTATCTGTTGCAGATCCGCATGTATAGAGGATGTAATCTGTGCTGCATTCAGAGCCAGGCTATTAGTTAGCATCTGTGAGAAAGCAGACATCATTGAGTTAAAGTCTGTGGGAGTAGGGGCCCCCACCTGCGCGTCACACACTGCAAGCAGCCTGCCTGTGTGAGGATCCAGCATGGGGGTAGTGGGACAGCCCGCCCCCATCCTGCCCAATAAAGATTCTGTAGAGGCTGGGGAGACGGCCGGTGACAGCGGGGGGTAATCTGTACCTGGGGAGTGTAGTTGGACCAGGTCCTGGTCGGCTATGGAGTCATCTGTGGGATCCGAGGCGGGCTGGCCTCGTGTAGCCGCCGCCATCTTAGCATAGCTGAGGGGGCCGGGCGCCTCCGCCATCTGGCTCGAGAGATCCCTCCTGACCGGCGGGGAGGACATCCGCGGGTTCCCGAGTGTTTCCCCTGCACAAATCTCCCGGAGTGCAGTCCGGGGGAGCGCTCGGTCGGCTCCGGTGCTCAGAGTGGGGCCGTGGTGGTGCGGAGCTCTAGATGCCGGTGGCCATCTTGGGAGCTGCCGCGCATGCGCCTGCGGCGGTAGTTTTTTACGTCGTTTGCGCAAGTCGTTTTCGTCGTAACGTTGCTCCTGCTATTAGGAGGTGCAGCCAATGTTAAGTATGGACGTCGTTCCCGCGCCGAGTTTTGAATTTTTACGTCATTTGCGCAAGTCAGTCGCGAATACGGATGGACGTAATTTACGTTCACGCCGAAACCAATGACGCCCTAGCGACGTCATTTGGAGCAATGCACGCTGGGAAAATTAGCCGGCGGCGCATGCGCATTTAAATCGGCACGGGGACGCGCCTGATTTAAATACTACACTCCCCCTAGACTCGGAATTTGAATTCCGCCGGGGGATTTCAGATCCGTCGGCGCAAGTTTCGGGTTAAGTGCTTTCTGAATACTGCACTAGCCCCTCAAATTTGCGCCGGCGGATCGTAAATCAGATAGATTACGTGGATCTATAATAATCTATCTGAATCTACCCCTATATATATATAAAAAAAAAAAAAACACTAAAGTTAGCATGATTTTTTTGTATACTAAGCCAGCGGTCATCGACCCTGTCCTCAGGGCCCACTAACATGCCAGGTTTTATGTATTACCTTGGGGAGATGCAGACTAGAATACTGCAGTCACTGAGCAGCAAATGATATCACCTGTGATGTATTTCAGTTATCTTGCAAACCTGACCTGTTAGTGGGCCCTGAGGACAGGGTTGATGACCACTGTCCTAAGCGATGCTTTAACTTTTTTTTACAGGTTACATGTTTAGAGTTACAGAGGAGGTCAAGTGCTAGAATTATTGCTCTCGCTCTAACAATCGTGGCGTATGTAACCTGTGTGTATCTGGCTCTGATACTAGCCAGGGCCTTCCCAGGGACTGACTAGTATCTCTCCCCAGCCTGTCCCCACGCACCCTCTCACCTGCTGACATGTGGATGGGGGAATCACTCCTGCAGTGTTATTGTGTTCTGCCTGTGAATACAATGATCAGTGTTGCTAACTATAGCTGGCAGCACTGATTGTTTTGGGAAAAACCTGACAGGCTGGTTGTACTCAAGTCAGATAATAGATTGACTTGTGTAAAACCAGCTAGCGCATACATAGATCGACTATGGCTGGTCTCTGCTTAATTGGCGTAATTTCAATATAGATATAGATTTCAATGTATGTACCGCTTAACCACTACGCATTTCCTAAACATCCTTCCACAAACCTTTACATTTTTCCTTCCCAGATTCCTTCATCCTCCTCACCTGTACATACTCTCCACACTTCTCTCCTGTACATACTGCTCACTGTCATACCCTCCACACTTCTCTCCTATACATAGTTCCCGCTGTCATACCCTACACACTCCTCTCCTGTACATAGTGCCCACTATCCCACTCTCCACACTCCTCTCCTATACATAGTGCCCCCCTATCGCACTCTCCACACTCATCTCCTGTACATACTGCTCACTGTCATACCCTCCACACTCCTCTCCTATACATAGTGCCCACTGTCATACCCTCCACACTCCTCTCCTATACATAGTGCCCACTGTCATACCCTCCACACTTCTATCCTATACATAGTACCCACCGTCATACCCTCCACACTCTTCTCCTGTACCTAGTGCTCATTGTCTTAGCCTCCACACTCATTCAATGTACATACTGCTCAGTATCATACCATCTACACTCCTCTCCTGTACATACTCCTCACCGTCATACCCTCCTGTGCATACTTCGGCCTTCCCGCTCACCGCCTCATATGTGACGTGCCCACAAGGTGGAACTCTACCTTGCACACGCTGGCCAGACTGTGCGAGCAGCAGCAGGCGATAGTGGAGTTTCAGCTGCAGCACGCACACGTGAGTCGCTCTGCGGAACAGAACCACTTCACCACCAATAACTGGGCCTCCATGCGAGACCTGTGTGCCTTGTTGCGCTGTTTCGAGTACTCCACCAACATGGCCAGTGCCGATGACGCCGTTCTCAGCGTTACTATCCCAGTTCTATGCCTCCTTTAAAAAACGCTACGGGCGATGATGGAAGAGAATGTGGCACAGGAGGAGGAGGAGGAGGAATCGGGATCATTTCCATGGCTTTCAGGGCAGTCATTCACAAGTGGCTCTGAGGGTGGGTTCCTGCACCAACAAAGGCCAGGTACACAATTGTCCAGCAAGGGCACAATTCTGGAGGATGACGAGGTGGAGGATGAGGAGGAGGAGATAGAGGAGGAACCATGTTCACAGCAGGGTGGCACTCAGACCAGCTCATGGCCATCACTGGTGCGTGGCTGGGGGGATACAGAGGACACAGATGATACACCTCCCACAGAGGACAGCTTTTCGTTGCCTCTGGGCAGCCTGGCACACATGAGCGATTACATGCTGCAGTGTCTCCGCAACGACCGCCGTGTTTAGCACATGGTAACAGGTGCTGATTACTGGGTGGCCACGCTGCTGGATCCCCGTTACAAGGACAATGTACCATCCTTAATTCCCTCACTGGAGAGTGATCGCAAGATGCGCGAGTACAAGCGCTGCTGGTGGAATTCTCACCTGACAGCGGGGGCACAGTGGAAGCACAAGGCGAAGGCAGAGGAGGAAGAGGTCGCCAACGCAGCCGGGGCACCGCCAGAATCTCAGAAGGCAGGGTTAGCATGGCCAAAATGTGGAAAAGCTTTGTCAGCGTGAACATTTAGAACCCCATTGAAGTCTATGGGACTCTAATTCAAAAATGGTCATTTTAAAGACCAATATTCAATTTAATGTTGGAAAACGTCTTTCAGAACCCGGGTCTTGCCCCAGGGAACATGTATCAATGGAAAGAAAACTTTTAAAAACGGCCATTTTTTCCGGAGCAGCGATTTTAATGATGCTTAAAGTAAAAAAAAAAAAAAAAAATTCCTTTAAATATCACACCTGCTGTGTGTCTATTGTAGTGGCACGTGTTTATAAATGTCACTGCACAACATGAAATTATTATAAGAAAAAAGTAATTTAATACTGCTTGCGCACGTGCTGTGTGGCAACAATATCTCGATTATTTTAGGGGTGGTGGGGGCCATTATTTTTTTGTGAAAGCAAAAAATTGTAGAAAAAAGGGCACCCCTCAAACACACTGTAATTGGAGCGCAACAAAGAGCCACGTGCAAAGTATTGCATCAAAAATTGTTATTAGGCGCCCCTATTACACAGGGGCAGAAAAATTGTGCCTTAGGCACAACACAACACTGCAACCCCTCCCAATAACTGTAATTGGAGCGCAACAAGGAGCCACGTGCAAAGTATGGAAATCAAAAATTGTTATTAGGCGCCCCTGTTACACAGGGGCACAAAAATTAGGCCTTAGGCACAACACAACACTGCAACCCCTCCTAATAACTGTAATTGGAGCGCAACAAGGAGCCACGTGCAAAGTATTGCATCAAAAATTGCTAGTAGGCGCCCCTGTTAAACAGGGGCAGAAAAATTAGGCCTTAGGCACTGGTGGCGGAGCCCAGAAACACAAAATATCTTACTAGCTATCAGCGAGAAAAGTGAGGAGGAGAAGGATATTCCATCAGCAGCATAACAGGACAGTCACTCAGCACCAGCATACGCAGTCTCAAAGGGATCTGACATTTCAACAAAAAAAATCTTATTCAGTAACATCAGCATCAGGTGATTGGTAGCTGGTGTTTATCCAAGCATGATTCATTTTGATGAAGGTCAGTCAATCAACAGAGTCGGTGGAGAGGCGCACCCTGTGATCGGTCACAAAGCCTCCAGCAGCACTGAATGTGCGTTCTGAAAGAACACTGGATGCAGGGCAAGCCAGTAGCTCAATTGCGTACTGTACAAGCGCTGACCAGTGATCCATCCTCAAGACCCAGTAAGCCAGAGGCTTTTCGGAGGGAAAGGTGTCCAAGTCGGATCTTGCCCCTAGGTATTCTCGGACCATGTAAACCAGACGCTGGCGATGGTTTCTGGAACCGGTCAGACCTTGGGGCTGCAGACTAAAAAATTGTCTGAACGCATCGGTAAGACAGCCACCTTCTCCACCGCTCCTTCTCTGACTCACCGAAGCCTCAGCAAGACGTTGTCCAGGGCCAGGTTTTGGTAATCCCCCCGGTTCTGGGAACGCATTGCACAGACCCTTCTGCAAGGCCTCCCGCAGAAGTTTCATCTTCTGCTCCCTCTGCGATGGCAACATAAGGTCCGCTACCTTACTCTTGTAACGTGGATCAAGGAGAGTTGCCAGCTAGTAATGATCCCTCTCCTTGATAGCATGTACACGAGGATCCTTATGCAGGCTTTGCAGGATCAGGGAGGCCATGCAGCGTAGGTTTGCTGAGGCATTCGGGGGACAGTCCTCTGGGTCACTGAGGATGACAGGATCCGCAGCCACCTCATCCCAGCCACGTAAAAGTCCACGTGTTCCTTGGGACTGTAAATGATCCCTTGAAGACTGCTGCTGTTGATGCTGAGTGCTAGGCTCCACCTCCATGCTGCTCCTCCTCCTCCTCCACCTCCTCCTCTTCCTGTGTGCTAGGTGGGCAAGCAGGAACAGTGTCTGGATAAAGGGGGCCTTGAAAGGTAAGGAAGTCCTCCTCTTCCTCCCTCTGTTCTGCCTCAAGGGCCCTGTCCATTATTCCACATAGCGTGTGCTCCAACATGTGAATAAGAGGGACAGTCTCACTGATGCATGCACTGTCACTGCTCACCATCCTTGTGGCCTCCTCAAATGGTGACAGGACAGTGCATGCATCCCTGATCAAGGCCCACTGGCGTGGTGAAAAAAAAACCAAGCTCCCCTGACCCAGTTCTGCTGCCATATTGGCACAGGTACTCATTGATGGCTCTCTGCTGCGTGTGCAGCCGCTGCAGCATGGCCAACGTAGAGTTCCATCTGGTGGGCATGTCACAGATTAGGTGGTTCTTGGGCAGGTTGTATTCCCTTTGGAGGTCTGTCAGCCGAGCAGTGGCATTATATGACCTCCGGAAATGCACACAGACTTTCCCTGCCTGCTTCAGGACATCCTGTAAGCCCGGGTACCTGCCCAAGAACCGCTGCACCACCAAATTCAGGACATGCGCAAAACAGGGCACATGGGTGAGTTTTCCCTGTCGCAGGGCAGAGAGGAGGTTGGTGCCATTATCGCTGAACACCATTCCAGGCTTCAGCTGGCGTGGCGTCAACCACCTCTGAGCCTGCCCCTGCAGAGCTGAAAGAACCTCTTCCCCAGTGTGGCTCCTGTCTCCCAAGCACACCAGCTCTAGCACCGCATGGCATCTCTTGGCCTGCATTCCTGCATAGCCCCTCGTACGCCTACGGAGCACGGCTGGTTCTGAGGAAACATCACCACAGGAAGAGGCCACAGAGGAAGAAGAAGAGGGGGGTGGAGGAGAGAGGTGTGTCACAAGCAGTAGTAGTGTTTTGGAGGCGTGGTGGCGGAACAACCTCCAAAACTACTGTACCTTGCCCTGCGTCCTTCCCAGCTGCCAGCAGAGTCACCCAATGGGCCGTAAAAGACAGGTAATGTCCCTGTCCATGCCTGCTGGACCATGAGTCAGCGGTAAGATGCACCTTACCACTGACCGCCCTGTCCAGCGAGGCATGGACATTGCCTTCCACATGCCGGTAGAGAGCCGGAATCGCCTTCCGTGAGAAAAAGTGGTGTTTAGGTACTTGCCACTGAGGTACTTCACATTCCACAAACTCACGGAAGGGGGCAGAATCTACCAACTGAAAAAGTAGCAGTTGAAGTGCTAGCAATTTTGCTAAGCTAGCATTCAACCGCTGGGCATGTGGATGGCTGGGAGCGTACTTCTTTCGGCGCTGCAGCAGCTGGGGCAGGGAAATTTGTCTGGTACTATCAGTAGATTGCCCGCATGTACTACCACTAATAGGTTGTGACACACCTATTTCTACACAGTGCAGGCTTCAGAGAGGACTGGGGGTCTAGTGGGGTTGGAGGTCACAGAAGGGCAAGGGGAGGTCCGCTTTGGTCTTTGGTGTGGGTCTTTCTGGTATGCTTGCCAACGAGCTGCATGGCAGCTCGACATATGTCTGGACAAGCATGTGGTGCCGTAGCGGGTGATGTTTTGGCCACGCGAGTTACCCTTGAGACATATGTTGCAAATAGCAAAGGTACGATCTGATGGACATGTTTCAAAAAAGGCCCACACCAAAGAACTTTTGCTGTACCGTTGAGACACAGCAGCGCCATGCACAAGCGAAGATGTGCCACATAATGCAGTTGGCGTGCTGCCCTTAAACTGACTCCTGGAGGGCATCCTGCCTCTTTGGAGATGTGCCTGTGCCTCGTCCTCCTCCTCCTCTCTCCTATCAGGCACCCACGTAGAGTCAGTGACCTCATCATCCCCTCCCTCCTCATCACTGTCGAAAACCTGGCAGTATGCTCCAGCTGGGGGAACATCACTGCCAGATTGCTGTCCCTCTCGGCCACCCCCTCTCCCTGGGCTCACATCAATGCCTTCCTATATCTGTGTTCCGTCATCAGAGCCTTCAAAACGCTACGCATCTTCGTGCAGCATGTACCCAACACTGTGTTGAAACAGTTCGGGGGACTCCTCAGGAGAACATGGTTCGACTAGGGAAGGATTGTGTGATGCCATTGTACAGAGGGAAGAGGACGCCTTGGCAGCTGCTTTGCCAGACAAACTACGATCAGTCTGTGTGAGAGAGGATGAGGAGGATGAGGACGGCTTGGTCATCCACTCCACTAATTTCTCTGCATGTTGAGGCTCAACACGGCCCCCTGTGTCTCTATCTATCTCTCTCTCTCTAACTGTCTGACTGCTCTGCTCTTTCACAAAGCCGGAACACACTACACGAGGCCGCCCTGCAGGCTGCCTTTTATAGTGTGGGGCGTGTACTAAACCCCCTGAGCCATAATTGGCCAAAGCCACCCTGGCTTTGGCCAATTATGGCTCTTCGTTTTTTGAGCGCTGTGATTGGCCAAGCATGGGGGACATACAGCATGCTTGGCCAATCATCAACGCTCCACGCCGCAGTGAATTATGGGACGCTTTGCGTCATTCTAATTTTGCGCGAACGACCCATTTTGTTCGAATTTCGACGAACGATCGAACGACCGATGTTCGAGTCGAACATACGTTCGTATCGAACGCAAAGCTCATCCCTAGTTGCCACCTCATCCCTTTAAAAGCGAAAACACATTAATTACACAGGTTCTCTGGCTGATTAAGGTTCTGCTAATTAAACTCACTTGGTGCCTTATCGATATTAAATTGGCCCCAGAACCTGTGTACTATGTGTTCGGGTTTAAAGGGATGAGGTTGCAACCCTAGATCTTTCTCAGTCTTTTGGGGTGTACCCTAATTTAAAAAATAAATCAATTAAAAACCAAAACCTGCTGTGTTGGCTACCTCGTCCTCCTCCACCGCCGCTTCCACCTACACCGCCACATCCACCGCCACCTCAACCCCCTACTCCATATGGACCTCGTCCTCCTAGGTCAAGATTATTTTTTTTTTTTATGTTATTTTAAGTTATTTCCCTATGCTCATTTATAGTACTTGCCATGCTCTTACTGACATTTTGCTGCCATTTGCAGCCCTCTAGCCCTTTCCCTTAGTGTTTTAGAGACATTTTTGTACTGAAAAGTTTGGGTCCCCATTGACTTCGAACCCGAACATCTAGGTGTCTGCTCAACTCTACTCTTGTGTAATTGGATTTCCGCTGTCACTATGGAGGTTATAGATATAGGGCCAGATTCACAAAGGACTTACGATGGCGTATCTCCACGTACGCCGTCGTAAGTCCGAATGCACCGTTCGTTAGGCGCGTCATTTACGTGGGGTCACGATTGATTTACATACAACACGCTCACCTCTTCCACATTTGAATTACGCGGGCTTACGCTGGCCCATTTACGATACGCCGCTGCAACTAACGGAGCAAGTGCTTTGTGAATACTGCACTTGCCCGTCTAAGTTGCGGAGGCGTAGCGTAAATAGGATACGCTACGCCCGCACAAAGATACGCCAGGATACGTGAATCTGGCCCATACTGTCAATCCACCATTAGTGGGCAGCAAAATATTTGGCAGTAAACGGCTTATGTAATTTCACATTGTCATTTCCTTCCAATGATGGGTGGTTATGCTAATACAGCCGACGATGAAACACAGTACCATTTGTCATGGAGTTTGGCTCCACCCCCACCACACCGATTTGGTTTGCCGTGATGTGCACCGGAATTTTACAGTGAGTGCATGCGCAGTTGGCGGGACGCCACTCTTTGGCCCAGATTTACGTAGGGCGGCGTAACTATGTGCGGGCATAGCGTATCTTATTTACGCTACGCCACCGCAACTTAGAGAGGCAAGTGCTGTATTCACAAAGCACTTGCGTCCTAAGTTACGGCGGCATAGCGTAAATGGGCCAGCGTAAGCACGCGTATTTCAAAGTAGGCAGGTCGTGGGCGTGTTGTATTTAAATTAAGCTTGACCCCATGTAGATGCATGGCCGAACGAACAGCGCATGCTCAGTATCACGTCGTATTTACGCCCAAAGATACGCCGGCTCAATGCCTTTGACGTGAACGTAACCTACGCATAGCCCCATTCACGTACGACTTACGTAAACGACGTAAAAAGATACGCTTGTTCCGTCGTCCATACCTTGCATGGGCTGCGCCACCTAGAGACCAGCTTTATCTTTACGCCGGCGTATGTCTTACGTAAACGGCGTAACTAATTGCGACGGGCGTATCTTGCTCATTTACATATTCAACACGGAAATCAACGGAAGCGCCACCTAGTGGCCAGCGTAAATATGCACCCAAGATACGACGGCGTAGGAGACTTACGCCGCTCAGATCTTGGCAGAATTTATGCGTAACTGATTCTATGAATCAGGTGCATAGATACGACGGCGCCCATTGAAACTTACGACGGCATATCTGGAGATACGCCGTCGTAAGTCTTTGAGAATCTGGGCCTTTGTTTTCAATCTCTTTTTTATTATGTTTATAAACATTGACAAAATATATATACAGAGGGCTAGATTCACATCGACTTATGATGGCGTATCAGTAGATACGCCGTCATAAATTATACAAATAGTATAAATGACACCGCGCTACTTAGAAAACATATAAATGGCCGCCAACACAACAGAAATAGATCAATTCTGTGAAAACAAACAATATACAAAAAAGTGTAGCGCTAAATACATGTGTGTTAGGAATGCTAAACGCAAACCCAATATAAGGTACCGAAGGTACTAATAGATTATAAATTTGTGAGTCCACAAACGAAATAAGAAAAAGTTTGTAGGTGAGGTTTCATATGCAATAGTCAAAACACTCCCCACACTTAGTGAAACAATCTGCAGTGAAGTGACTTGTCTTCATAGGCATGGAGTGACAATCAAAAGTGTATCCACCACCGAAAGTAATTGGAGGCTTACCGGATTCAGTAGACCCAAAATAGGCTTATACCTAATGGGTCATAAAGGCTTATAATTGATGGTATCCCACTTCTGGAGGTGTCCTAGATGGCAGGCAGGAGGGAGAGGTCCGATGCAATTCAGTAAACGTACCAGGAAGAGGATAATCCCAATAATAGCCTTAGATGTTAAATGATTTGGACCCACGTGAGTGGTTCAAAATCGCAGCTCATAGAGAAGGAATGTTATGCCGCGTACACACCATCACTTTATGTGATGAAAAAAAATGACGTTTTTAAAAACGTCACTTTAATTGACTGTGTGTGGGGGAAAATGTCGTTTTATGTCTTGTAAAAAACGACCAAAAAAAATTGAAGCATGCTTCAATTTTATGTGTCGTTTTTCAAAAGTGCACTTTTTACTTCACAGAAATTGACCGTGTGTAGCAAAAAACGTCGTTTTCTAAGACGTTTTTTCATCCACGCATGCCCAGAAGCTACTTATGAAGCAAGCTTCAATGGTAAAACGTGGTGAACGTAACCTCACTTTGCAAGAACATTGTGAGAAAAACGATGGTGTGTAGGCAACTTCGTCTTTGAAAATTGAAGTTTCAAAAACGTCATTTTTTACTTCACAGAAAGTGTCGTTTTTTTTCAGCACATAAAGTGATGGTGTGTACGCGGCATAAGAGAAAGCAAAGATGCACATAGTGTAATTCTGTATGTAAAAGTTTACTTAACAGTAAAGACAAAGAAGTTACACTCACATTTCAGCAAATAAAATCAGGCATAAAATCGAAATGCGTCTGGAACCCCCTGACCCTACTGCTAACAGATTTTATGCCTGATTTTATTTGCTGAAATGTGAGTGTAACTTCTTTGTCTTTACTGTTAAGTAAACTTTTACATACAGAATTACACTATGTGCATCTTTGCTTTCTCTTACATTCCTTCTCTATGAGCTGCGATTTTGAACCACTCACGTGGGTCCAAATCATTTAACATCTAAGGCTATTATTGGGATTATCCTCTTCCTGGTACGTTTACTGAATTGCATCGGACCTCTCCCTCCTGCCTGCCATCTAGAACACCTCCAGAAGTGGGATACCATCAATTATAAGCCTTTATGACCCATTAGGTATAAGCCTATTTTGGGTCAACTGAATCCGGTAAGCCTCCAATTACTTTCGGTGGTGGATACACTTTTGATTGTCACTCCATGCCTATGAAGACAAGTCACTTCACTGCAGATTGTTTCACTAAGTGTGGGGAGTGTTTTGACTATTGCATATGAAACCTCACCTACAAACTTTTTCTTATTTCGTTTGTGGACTCACAAATTTATAATCTATTAGTACCTTTGGTACCTTATATTGGGTTTGCGTTTAGCATTCCTAACACACATGTATTTAGCGCTACACTTTTTTGTATATTGATATGCCGTCATAAGTCCGAATGCGGCATCGTCGTATCTATAAGCGTATTCTCAATCTGAGATACGCTTATCTGTTAAGATACGACCGGCGTAAGTCTCCTACGCCGTCGTATCTTAGCTGCATATTTACACTGGCCACTAGGGGCGTGTATGTCGATTTACGCCGAGAATATGCAAATGATCAAGATACGCCTATTCACGAACGAACGCACGGCCGTCGCATGTAAGATACGCCGTTTACGTAAGGCGTTTTCAGGCGTAAAGATAAACCACCAAAAAGATGGCGCAGCCAATGTTAAGTATGGACGTCGGACAGCCGTCGAATTTCACGTCGTTTGCATAAGCCGATTCAGAATGGGGCTGGGTGTAGGTTACGTTCACGTCGAAAGCAAGAGTATTTGCGACGTGATACTGAGCATGTGCGCGCATGCGCCGTACAATCGGCGCTTCATTTACATGTATGGTAATGAATCGTGAATTCATTACCATACAACACGCCCCCTACCTGCCTATTTTGAATTAGGCGGGGTTAGGCCGCGCCATTTGCGCTACGCCAACATAACTTAGAAGGCAAGTGCTTTGTGAATACAGTACTTGCCTCACAATGATACGTCGGCGTAGTGCAAATGGGATGCGCTACGCCAACCTAAAGATAGGCGGCTGTACCTAAATCTAGCCAATACTGTCAGGACCTGGACTTGAACCTGGGACCTTAGCTGTGTCCGGCAATGAACCTTCTCGCTGAGCTATCTGAGATGCTGGACAGCGCCTTGTCAGATCCTTTAGACAACCCTGCCTTGTACCTAAATTTCAGCTGAACCTTGAACTCTTTGTTCCTCCCATGAACTTCCTGATATAAGCCATGTCTCTGCACTTCCTCCTTGCCAGAATATTGTGCTATCTCCAGCCTGTATCTCGCTCCTGTCTTCCCTGCTGCCGTCCATATTTTCTACTGCTCGTTATCGACCCTTGGCTTGTTCCTCGACTACGCTTCTGCCTGATCCCTACCTGAAAATACTCATTACCGACCTTTTGGCTTGTTTACTGACCACGCTTCCGTTTGATCCTTACCTGCTCATCCGATACTGAACCCTGGTTTGCTCACCTCCTGGTGGGGCGATCCTGAGGACCGCAACCTGGTGCTAACATGCAGCAAAACCCATCTCCACCATCAGGAGCTCTGGTAAACACTGGTTAGCACTTAGACTCCGCACCTCAGGTGAGCCTGTGTCATCTGCCAGGCCTGTGTACCTATCTTGCTGGTAAGTGGTAGTCCTGCAACTGCTGTAGCAATTGGTCTTCGAGCCTGACCCCTGATCGTGACACATACACATTCATATTTTGTTTTACATTATGCATCGTCTTCCTCTTCCCTACACTCTTCTTACTTCATTTACCCAGAACATTCATACTAACCTTCTCCTCATTCATGCATTTTCCTCCTATTCTAACAAACAAAGGATGGAGGGGGAACCGCCCCCTCTCTCTCTCCCGTCTATTTTTCCCCTCTTCGCTCCCTGGGTCGGAGTCCTCCTAGTAAGCCCTTTCTCTCTGATCTTTTTTCCATAAATTGAATTGCATTCATTTCATTTACCCATTCCTCTATTGTGGGACTTTTTGTTTTCCGACATTTACGGGCTATTATTGTTCTGCCTGCTGTTATGTGATGAAGTATATCTGTCTTTATAGTTTTTAATGTCCCTGGGATTATAGATAATATTGCACTATTTATATTTAGTTGTATCTCAGATCCTGATACCCTCCGATATATCTCCAATATCTTACTTCATAGGTCCCTCAGCACTTGACACCCGTACCATATGTGGACCGTTGTTCCCTTGTGTAACGGCTACCCGGACTAGTGAGAGGGTCTCAGCCGTTGGAGACGTCCTTTTCCCTGGCAAGCTGCGATATGCAAGTACCGCCGGTATATCCCATCGAACGCCCTTCCAAGAAACGAGACGGGCTACGTTTGCAGAGTCAAGCAGGACTGACTTTTAATGCCACATTTTACCTCCTTATATCTGGTTACAAACTGTACAGAAACAAATGACACTCCCCCCCACCCAGGGGGGGCTTCAATACACATACTTTGAAATAATGACATTCCCTTGAGCCAATCAGTCGCTAGACGTTTTGGCTCCTAAACTTAGCTTGATCAGACAATAGAATTCAATTAACCTTTAAAACAATTATCACTCACACATAATCCCCATCAGCATACACCTCACAGGAGGCTGTTACCTACACAAAAGAGAGCTCATTAGCTATGCAAAGGGAACATTAGCATTCAGCAGTGAAAGAGACCCTTGTCCAATTAACCCTTTGAGCTCAGAATACAATATGGACATCCAATTGTGACAAGCCATGCAGTTCCTTGTAGTCCTCCCTGCATGAAGATTATCGATGTCCAGGCAGCATGCATATGTCCGTTACACCTTGTCCACTAAACATCTCCAACAGATTCCTGTGTTCTCTTAATTTATTTTGTTTAGGGTCACAGGGCTCCAGTACCACCTCATCATAATTTTGTAGTTTCTTTCTTGGTGTTTAACTGCTATTGATGCCTTGTGGATTGTTAGAAATGCCTTTTCCCATTCTTTTACTCTGATCGAATTTCCTATTTCTTCCTCCCATTTTCTCATGTAGGCTGGGTTCACAGTGCTGCAAATTCTTTTGTGAATGTGAGCCATTGTGATCGCTCAAATTCGCAAGTCATTAAAATAACATTGTTTTCCATTAGTGCCGTTCACATCAGTGCGCTGCGAATCTAAGCTGCGCGAAAAAAGGGTCCTGTGCGAGTTTGATCCGTGTGCGATGTGAATTCAGCTATATAGACTGGTATTACCTGAAACCGCGGCCACGAATCGCAGCAATATTGCTGCAAATTCGTGTCTAAATCGCGGCCGCAAAATCACGGTGAAATTGCGCAGCAGTGTGAACCTAGCCTTATACTAGTTCGCTAATAGTACTGAAGGGGATTAACATTTTTTATATTTTAGAAAGTCCATTTCTCGATTTGTGTTTCTCTATTAACATTTATCCATTAAGGGATAAATCATTTTGGGATTCTATAATGTTTTTAGTTGCTAATATTGAATCCAGTTTTTTCTATTTTCGATTCCCATTTCCTGCAAATTTGGAAGTTTGCAATCCACCAGGATTTGGGCCAGCTTGTACTCTCCGTTCTGTTCCACTTCATAAATTTTGTAACTTCATCTGCTGGTGGGAATTCAGGGTTAGAGAATAACGGGGTCATTGGTCCCATCATCGTGGATAGTCCTCCCTTTATTATTACTGTGTCCATATATTAAAAGTAACTGATGAAAAAAATCTTTATTTCTTTTTTTTTTTTCAGGTCTGTATTGGGGTTTTATCCATGGGAGGGTATTTAGTTGTGTTCCTATGATATCTTCTTCTATACTAACCCATTGCTTATTATTCACATTGTGATGACAATATATTATCCTAATCAATGATGCAGCTAGTGAATATTTTTGGGGAAAGTCCAGTAGTGCAAGACCCCTGTTATCTTTTGTTGTGGATCATATTTCTCTTTTTATTCTTGGGTGCTTTTGAGACCAAATAAAGCTTCCCATAACTTTACGCAGCTGCATCATAATTTTTTTTTGGAGGTACCAGAGATATTGCTTATAAAATCTATATTATAGTTTTGGTAATATATCCATTTTTACTTCATTAACTCCTCCTATCCATGAATGTAATATTGTCTCGTATTTTTGGAACATTTTAATAGTTTTACGGATTATTATAAAATAATTCCAATCCTGCAAGTTATTCAAATCAGTTGGTATATTATATCCTCAAATATTTGATTGCCTCTTTTTGCCATTTAAAAGGGAAAGTGATTTTGATGGAGTGTTTGTTCATTTTTTTTTTTAATCATACATTTAACATTTCTGATTTATCATAGTTGACTTTAAAATTACTTATTTTCCCGTGTCGTTTACATTCCTGTATTAAGTTTGGTAAAGTTATAATTGGATTTGTAATATATATTAATAAATCGCCTGCGTATACTACCATTTTGTATTATTTTCCTTTAATCTGTATTCCTTGAATATCCCTGTTATTTTGTATTGCTGTAGTGAGATGTTCCATATATGTTACATATATTAATGGGGACAAAGGGCATCCCTGTAGAGTGCCATTTAATATCTGTATATATTCGGAAAGCATTCCATTTGTTCTTATTTTAGCCCTGGAATTGGAATATAGCGCCATAATTCTGCCGAGCATCTTAGGTCCCATTCCTATTTAAATTACATTTTCTTCCAAGAACTGCCACCCCAACCTGTCAAATGATTTTTCGGCATTGTGGGATAATCTTTTCTGAATGAAAGGTCAGAAAACAGGCACTTTCTTAAAATCTGGCGGATGCCAGGTTTATTTACAGAAGGCTTGCAAATAAAAATAAACAAAAAACAGTAAATTAAATCCTTGCCATCCGGCGCTAAACTAGACAAAGAATCTCTGCTCAGTGCGGGGCTGGTCCCCGACACCCACAAAACTTGCGGTAAAGCAAACCTTTCAGTCCAATACACAGAGCTCCTCTCACTCACAGGTTCCTCCCTGATTTTCCAGCCAGAGCCCTGCTTTGCTCTCCTCCTGGTCTTTTAAAGTCCAGCTAAGTGTGGACTCAAGTGGACCAGAACATCCTGACCGGAAACCCAGTCTGCCACAGAGGCTGGAAAAACCAAGCCGGATTCTGGTTCAGTCCCTTACATTGGAACTAATGCGAGATGAAATATAGCGATTATCATGTATCTCACCTCGCATACCTTCACATATCCTCCCCCTCTGCTCAAGCCCCTGTGGCTGAGCACTTGACCCAAGCATACAGGGCCAAATCCACAAAAGGGATACGACGGCGTAACTGCTGTTACGCCGTCGTATCCCTGTTTCTAACTATGGAACTGATCCACAGAATCAGTTTTCCATAGTTAGGCAGAAGATCCGGCATGTGTAAGGGACTTACACTGCCGGATCTTAGGATGCAGTACCGCATCCGCCGCTGGGGGCATTTTGTGTCGAAATGCCGCCTCGGGTATGCAAATTAGCACTTACGGAGATCCACGAAGCTTTTCAGCTTAGTTTTTTCTCCGTAAGTTTTAGTTTGCAAATGCAAAATTAGGGCTGCTTTTACAAGGTGTAAAGTTAGTACACCATGTAAAAGCAGACCCTTCTGTCCAGCAACGCGATTTTTTTTTTGTTTTGAATTTTTTTTTTCCGCCGTATCTTTTTTTTTTTCCCGACGCAACTTTATTGACCCGACGCGATCCACAAAGCTCGGCGTAACGTAATTTTGCGCTATGCACGTCGGGAAAATGACGTCACGAGCATGCGCAGTACGGCCGGCGCGGGAGCGCGCCTAATTTAAATAGGAATCGCCCCCATTTGAAGAGGAACGCCTTGCGCTGGCGGAATTTAAGTTACACAGCCGAAAATTTCTAGGTAAGTGCTTTGTGGATCGGGCACTTAGGTAGAAATTTTAAGGCAGTGTAACTTAAATGGAAAAATTTAGGTTACGCCGGGTCTTTGTGGATTTGGCCCACAGTGTACGCGGAAGAGGGCATCTACATTGTTTTGGAGCTTTCCGGCCTATGCTCAACTGTTAATTTAAAGAGCTGTAAAACCAGGAACCACCTTGTCATGCAACCCGTTTTCTCCCTATTCTCACACATCCACTTTAGGGGAGCATGGTTGGTGACCAGCTTAAATAACCTCCCCAATAAGTAATACCTCAGGGAGTCTAAGGCCCATTTAATAGCGAGACACTCCTTTTCAACAATGGCATAGTTATTTTCGTGTTTGTTCAGCTTCCGGCTCAGGTATACCACCGGGTGCTCCTCACCATCCCTGTTCTGTGATAGTACAGCCCCTAGACCCACCTCAGAGGCGTCTGTCTGTACTACAAACTCCTTTGTGAAGTCCGGAGTCACTAGCACCGGTAGTACACAAAGGGCTTTCTTTAATTTCTGAAATGCCTCCTCGACTTCAGAATTCTATTTAGCCATGACCGACCCTCTAACCTTTGTTAGGTCGGTCAGAGGGGCGGTAATGGTGGCAAAGTTGGGTATAAACCATCTGTAATACCCAGTAATGCCCAGGAAGGCCTGAACTTGTTTTTTGTTCACTGGTTGGGGCCAATTTTGAATTGCCTCAACCTTATTGGTCTGAGGCTTGACCAGTCCCCGGCCAATAACGTACCCAAGGTATTTGGCCTCCTCCAGGCCTATGGCACATTTTTTTGGGTTGGCTGTGAGACCTGCCTTCCTAAGGGAATCTACCACTGCTTGCACTCGGGGCAGGTGCAATTTCCCAATCTGGGCTGTGGATGACCACATTGTCCAAGAAAGCAGCCACATATGGGCGATGTGGTCTCAAAGTTTTGTCCATCATTCGCTGAAACGATGCAGGGGCTCCATGCAGACCAAAAGGCATCTGCTTGTACTGAAACGAGCCCTCGGGAGTGGAAAAGGCAGTCTTCTCCTTGGTCGATTTAGTTAGCAGTATTTGCCAATAGCCTTTTGTTAGGTCTAGGGTTGTTATGTAGCGAGCCTGTTCCAACCTGTCCACGAGTTCGTCGACGCGAGACATCGGGTAACAGTCGAACTTGGACACACTGTTGAGTTTCCTAAAGTCATTACAAAACCTGACAGTGCCATCAGATTTTGGGACCCGCACTATAGGGCTCGACCACTCACTGTGGGACTCTATCACGTTCAACTCTAACAGATTTCTTTTGTGACTGCCTCTCGCCTGGACTCTGGGATTCTATACGGCTTTACATTTACCCGAACCCCTGGTTCCGTCACTATGTCATGCTGGATCATATTAGTCATTCCGGGTAAGGGGGAGAAAAAATCTCTTTTTGTGCACGAATGTCCCACCGTCATTTTGTTGTGCCACAGATAGGGAATCCGTTATGGGGACGTCAAATGTCTCCGGTACCCGGTCTGTTGGAGGCAGGGATGCAGCCAGTAAAGTCTCTCTGTCCTTCCAGGGCTTTAGGAGATTCACGTGATAAAATTTGGTTTGGTTTCCTTTTCCTTGGTTGGTAGACTTTGTAGTTTACCTCCCCCACCCTTTCGACAACCTCAACGGGACCCTGCCACTTGGCTAGGAACTTACTTTCCACCGTGGGAACCAGTACCAACACTCTGTCCCCGGGGCTGAAAGTACTGACCTTGGCACCCTGATCATAAACCCTCCTCTGGGCCTCCTGCGTTTGATCCATACGTTCTCGTACCAGGGGCAGGATAGCTGCGATTCGATCCTGCATCAAGGAGACATTCTCTATGATGCTTCTATATGGGGGGCCTCTCCTTCCCATGTTTCTTTAGCGACATCTAGCAGCCCCCTGGGATGCCTACCATACAAAAGCTCAAAAGAGGAATAGCCTGTGGATGCCTGTGGAACCTCACATATGGCAAACATGAGATATGGAAGCAAAAAATCCCAGTTTCTCCCATCTTTGTCGACCACCTTTTTTAGCATACTTTTCAAAGTTTTATTAAATCATCCGACCAGACCATCTATGTGGGGGTGGTAGACAGAGGTACGAAGAAAGGAGATTTTATATAACTTAGAGTTCCTTGGTAACCCTGAACATAAATAGGGTGCCTTGATCAGTTAAGATCTTTTGGGATCCCCACTCGACTAAACACCTAGACCAATTTCTTGGTAATAGACTTAGCGGAAGTGTTACGCAAGGGTATGGCCTCAGGATAGTGCGTTGCATAGTCCAGGATCACCAGAATATGCTGGTGACCCCCGGCAGATTAAACAACCAGCCCCACCAGGTCCATGCCAATCCTCTCAAAGGGGACCTCGATTATTGGTAGAGGGACAAGAGGGCTGCGAAAATGGGGCGACGGTGCCGACCTTTGGCACTCGGGGCATGATTCACAGTACTCAAAATCTGCATACAACCCGGGCCAGAAAAATCTTTAGGCGATTCTCTCCCTGTTTTTTTCGATACCGAGATGTCCCCCTATTACATGACCATGGGCCAGGTCTAGCGCCACCCTGCGGAAGGGTTTAGGAACCAGTATCGGTTCTACCTCGCCCTCTCTACGTTTTACCACTTGATACAACAAATTGTTTTTAATGGCCATGTAGAAGAAAGACACCCCACAGTTAGAATCTACCGGTTCCCCATCCAACATCTTAATGTTTTCCCTGGCTCTCATGAGGGTGGCATCTGGCAGTTGCTCGGTACAGAAATCCTCTCTCCTGACTGTCGGGTACCACATTCTGGCTACTCTCATTGTCAGGGTCAGATGTTCTCATGTTCGTTACCCTCGGGCTGGGAGCTGGCATCCAGGTCCTCCGTCTCGCCAGCCATGACAGGGAAAGGAAGAGGCTCTCTGGCTTCTTCGATCTCACCAACAGCATCCCCTTCCCTTTGGCAAAAAGGGTCTGGTGAGAGTTCCTGCGCTTCCCCAGCAGGGGGAGCTCTATCTACCAAGCCTTCCTTTGCTCTCCCATAAATTCCAAACATGGGGAAAATCTCTCCTCATTAAAGCTTCATGAAGCACTGAATGTGTTACACTGCTACAGGGAGTATTAACCTCAACCATAGGTGTGCGCACGGGGTGTGCCGGGTGTGCCTGGGCACACCCTAATCACCCCGTGCTGTCTCCAGAGATCTCCCCAGAAATGCTACATCCATGAGAGTGTGTGGCGTCCGCTGCCTGTGAAACAGTTTCACAGGCAGCAGATCGTGAGAATTGCCAGAGCTTTTCAGCGTATGAAGCTGTCAGATAATGACACTACATGCAGGGAAAGTCACCAGCTGTCAAAATGATGTCGGCATGGGCGGGACTAAACAGCCATCAAACACCAGCCAATGGGATGGGTCTGGGCGGGCCGCTACATTTATGTGGCTCCGCCCACTCTGTGAAGCAGCTCAATCATTGGCTGGTGTTGAAAAGCGCTTGGTCCCGCCCACCCCCGACATCGCGGCTGAGTTGTAAGTCATCACAACTCAGCCGCGATGTCGGGGTGAGCGGGACCAAGCGCCATCAACACAAGCCAATGATTCGCTGCTTCAGAGAGGGGGCCTGCCCAGACCCATCCCATTGGCTGGTGTTTAATAACTCTTCAGTCCCGCCCATCCTCTACATCACTGACTTAACAGCTGGTGTCTCTTTCTGCATGTAGTGTCATTATCTGACAGCTTCTTACACTGAACTGCTCTGGCAATTTTCACAATATCCTGAATGTGAAACTCCCCCTCTCCCCTATCTGTGCCAACCAATGCTGCCTATAAGTGCCAGTGTTGCTTATCAGTGCCAACAAATTCTGCCTATCAGTGCCAACCAGTGCCAACCAATGCTGCCAATCAGTGCACTGCCAACCAATGCTGCCTATCCGTGCCAATCAATGCTACCTATCTGTGCCAACCAGTTCTGCCTATCTGTGCCAACCAGTTTTGCCTGTGCCAACCAGTGCTGCCAATCAGTGCTGCCAATCAGTGCCAACCAGTGCTGCCAATCAGTGCCAACCAGTACTGCCTATCAGTGCCAGTGTTGCTTATCAGTGCCAACCAATGCTGCCAATCAGTGCACTGCCAACCAATGCTGCCTATCCATGCCAACCAATGCTGCCAATCAGTGCCAACCAATGCTGCCAATCAGTGCCAGTGTTGCTTATTCGTGCCAATCAATGCTGCCTATCCGTGCCAACCAATGCTGCCTATCCGTGCCAACCAATGCTGCCTATCCGTGCCAACCAATGCTGCTTATCAATGCCAACCAGTTCTGCCTATCAGTGCCAACCAGTGCTGCATATCAGTACCAACCAATGCTACCTATCAATGCCAGTGCTGCTTTTCAGTGCCAACCAATGCAGCCTATCACTGCCACTCTGCCAGTGCTGCTCATCAGTGCCAACCAGTGCTGCCTATCAGTGCCACTCTGCCAGTGCTGCTCATCAGTGCCAACCAGTGCTGCCTATCAGTGCCAATCAATGCTGCCTATCAGTGCCAACCAAAGCTGTAAATCAGTGCCAACCAATGCTGTCAGTGCCAGCCAATGCTGTCAATCAGAACCCATCAGTGCTGCCAATCAGAGCCCATCAGTGCTGCATATGAGTGCCCATCAGTGATGCCAGTCAGTGCCCAGTGATGCCAGTCAGTGTCCATAAGGGCAACCAATCAGAGCCCATCAGTGATGCATATCAGTGCCCATCAGTGCCGCCTATCAGTGCCAATCAGTGCCGCCTATCAGTGCCACATATCAGTGCACATCAGTGCTACCAATTAGTGTCCATCAGCGCTGCCAATCAGTGCCTACCAGTGCTGCCTTAGCAGGGATGGTGGAGACCCCTCTACAAATAATTTCAATACAAATTACCTTCAAGTGCAACAACTTTTTAGTTGGGAGCTTCACACCATTATAGCACTTTGGAATTTACATTTTTTAGATTGTTACACTTAATTGTATATGTTTTAGTCGCGCTTATAATGTGAATTATTGCTTTTGAAGTTAATTTTCCACCACCCTGCTAAGTCCATGTCTTTATGGACCTTGCTTTGTGCATAGGTGAGCAGTCCTGTTGAAACAGGAAGGTTCCGTCCCCCAAACTGTTCCCACAAAGTTGGAAGCATGAAATTGGCCAAAATTTCTTGATATGCTGACACCTTTAGGCCCCGTACACACGGTCGGACAAAACCGACTGAAGTGGCCTGATGGTCTGATGTGCGTACACACCATCAGTTTAAAATCCGATCGGGTCAGAACGCGGTGATGTAAAACACACAACGTGCTGAATAAAACGAAGTTCAATGCTTCCAAGCATGCGTCGACTTGATTCTGAGCATGCGCGGGTTTTGAACCGATGCTTTTCTGTACTAACCATCGGTTTGGTCCGATGGGGCAGTGGTCCATCGGTTCGGTTTTGAATCATGTTTAGACATTTTGGACCGAAGGAAAACAGACCGATAGCCTATACACACGGTCGGTTTGGTCCGATGAAAATTAACTTCTGTTCATTCTCATCGGACCAAACCGACCGTGTGTACGGGGCCTAAGAGTTCCTTTCACTGGAACTAAGGGGCCAAGCCCAACCCCTGGAAAACAACCCCACACCATATTATTTGGACCAGTGCACAAAGCAAGGTCCATAAAGACAAGGATGAGCGAGTTTTGGGGTGAAGGAACTTGACTGACCTGCACGGAGTCCTGACCTCAACCCGATAGAACACCTTTGGGATGAATTAGAGTGGAGACTGCAAGCCAGGCATTCTCGTCCAACATCAGTGCCTGATCTCACAAATGCGCTTCTGGAAGAATGGTCAAACATTCCCAGAGACACACTCCTAAACCTTGTGGACAGCCTTCCCATAAGAGTTGAAGCTGTTATAGCTGCAAAGGGCGGGGCCAACTCAATATTGAACCCTACGGACTAAGACTGGGATGCCATTAAAATTTATGTGTGTGTAATGGCAGGTGTACTAATACTTTTGACGAATTATATACATACACACACACACACACACACACACACACACACACACACTTGTGTCGCTTTCCATCCACTGAAATAACACACATCTGTTTTACAATGCGACTCTGACATGATGCAGTACATGCGACCTGTGCAAACAGAGAAATGTGTCTTTTCAAATAAGCATAGGTTCATCATTTATAGGACAGTTCGCAGCAATATGCCCTATTGCATGGCAACAAAAACATTGTATATGTTCTACCCCCAGCCCTCTTAACGGTCCCAAAGACCTTCCTGGCTTCTTTGGCCAGTCTCCAGGTCTAGGACCCACAGTCTCATCAGCTGTAACAACAGTCTTATCAAATTTCCCCAAGCTCTTGTACCCCTGGGACAGTCTTAGCAGAACCGCTGGGAGATCTTGCACCCCTAGACACACCGAAGTGGGGCGTAGCGGGGTTCACCAAGTCCTCAGTAGCACTGTATGTCTCCACTAGGTCCACCAGTTGCGCTGCAGTTTTGGGGTTCCCCCGTCCCCGCTTACAGACCCACTTCCTCAGAGCGGCAGGGAGCGCACGCAGATACTAGTCTATTACCACACGCTCCACGATCTGAGGGCCTGTTAAGGTCTCAGGCTGTAGCCACTTCCTGGTGAGGTGGACCAGGTCAAACATTTGTGAACGGGTGGCTTGTTGCTGGAGTAGGACCACTGATGCACTCGCAAGGCCCGGACTGCCATGGTGACACCTAAGCGTGTGAGTAGCTCTGTCTTTAGAGTCTCATTGTCCTGGGCCTTATCTGGTTCTAGATCAAAATAGGCCTTTTGAGGTTCTCCTGTTAGAAATGGGGCCAAGAGACCCATCCACTGCTCTTTAAGCCAATCCCTAATGGACAGAAACTTTCTCAAAAGTTGCAAGGTATGCCTCGACATCAGCAGATGTCATTTTCTGTAGGTGGTAGGATGCACGTACCATCTTTGCTTCCACTGGCCCATAAGGTGCGGACCCATTTTTCAGTTCTTGCAGAGCCTCTGCGAACTGCCGGTTCATCTCCTGCTGGGCCACCTGTTGCGCTGCCTGTTGTGACTTGGCGGTACATCTCCTGCTGGGCCACCCGTTGTGCTGCATCAGCCTCAGCGACTGGCGGTTGGTTTCCCGCTGAGCTGCTTTTAACATTTCCTCCATCTTCAGAAAGTGCCCACACCAGGCGTGGGAGATTAGCTTGTGAGGGATAACCTTTTCTGAATGAAAGGTCAGCAAACAGGCACTTTCTTAAAATCTGGCGGATGCCAGGTTTATTTACAGGAGGTTTGCAAATAAAAATAAACAAAACAATCAATTAAATCCTTGCCGTCTGGTGCTAAACTAAACAAAGAACCATCTCTCTATACAGGACTAATTTTTGGGACACTTCTGTATCCGGTGAATGCCTATTGTACCACCAGCCACGGAATACAAAGTTGTTTGCTGTCAGGTGAACGCCTGTGGCCGTAGGCTAATACTATATGTATGGAAAGTGATGGTGAAGCGCTGTAAACTAATAATAGAAAGGGATCTCAATACCTAACAAGTAGGTAACCCTAAAGTGAAATACATAAATAAATAGATACTAGGTGACTATTACAGGGAAAGAAAGGTGAATAAACAACATATAATGTGAACATAAAGTGACACGAATGTACCAGGCTGGATGAACCAGAAACACAGTGGTAAAGGTGCACGGATGTGAACCAAATGGTAGCTTACACAAACTAAAATAACTGTGTACAGAAACAGTGTATAACAGAAATACATGAAAAATGGTCCATTTAAAAAAGTGACATCCCAGAAGACAGTCCGGTGTGGCACGAATGTACCAGGCTGGATAAACCAGAGACACAATAGTGAAGGTGCACGGATGTGAACCAAAATAACTGTGTACAAAAACAATGTATAACAAAAATGCGTGAAAAAAAGTCTATTTAAAATAGTGGCGTCCCAGAAGACAGTCCAGTGTAAAAGTAGGCAAACTTCGGTGCGCACACCTCTTGTGGTACTAGATGCTCACCTCAGAGCCATAGCACGGATGGCTCAAAGTACCAAACAATGTCTCCCTAGGGGGTGCAGTCACACGGATTGAGGTTGAGATGAAGGGGGCTCCTCATCAAATATTCATACAAACATGGAAGCAAAAATAAATGGATAATAGCATAAGCCTGTGGGAAACCTTGCAAATGATATATCGCATATACACGCACTCACATTGAGGCTGTGGATAGTGGACCTATCTCCACGAACACCGCGTTCGTATCCGGAGCTGGTATGCTGGAGGATCACTGACAGACAAAACAACTCTCACTTCCACCTTCTCTGTATCTTCCACCTCCTGTCCGTAGTATCAGCCAGTGCTCAGGGAGTACAAGATGGAAGAAAAGAGAGGAAGGCCCATGGTGCAGTATCTTGTGAAATTTATTAGAGTACAAGTAGCAGCAAAGTAAAAACTCACATTTAAAATTGGGGCAGAAGCAAAACACCTACGAGCGGCGAGCTCGTCTCATCGCCGCCGGTCTGTGTCGGCTCTGTAACTCCTATTCCCTTACACGTATTCGTCACATCACATGACTTCTTCAGGGGATAACGCAGGGTGTAAGCAATAGGCTTAAATAGGCTGTAAAAACGTCTATTAAACTGGACATCCGTCGGCCATTTTGTTGTAGCTCAATGTAGTATACCTATGTGTTACTAACGTTGGACAGGACGCCATGATACCTAGGTCTTAAACAGAAAAACAAACCAGGCAGCAATGTATACATAGGAAACATATACATGGGCCACATACCAAAAAACAAGCCATAATAAGTGCATTGCATCTTATTGCAGACGGAAAAAGCGATATACATGGGGGACAGTAATGACTGGTAAGAATACTATAATTAGACAAGTATAAAAGCATGGGTGAACGATACAGGAGGCTGTGTATAAAGCAATTAGGTGGCTGCCAAATTGGAACCAACACACCTCTCACAGCGCTACAGCTTAGGAGACTGTTTGTAAAAAAGTATATAAATGGGACACAGAGAGAATACCAAATTTAAAAGCCAAGACACCTGGAGGTAGGTAGTCAGGCATGAATAAAAACACATAAAATATATATAAAAATATATTGTAAATATAAAAACAGCTATGTTCAATTGAACAATAGGTGTTACCATATGGTTGTCTTATATATATTTTATATATATATATATGTCATATATCTGTCTGTATTTATACCCAGTCGTCAGACATGTCCGCTCTGGAGCTCCTCTACTTATTTTATACCACACCTATTGTTCAATTGAACATAGCTGTTTTTATATTTACAATATATTTTTATATATATTTTATGTGTTTTTATTCATGCCTGACTACCTACCTCCAGGTGTCTTGTTTTTTTTAATTTGGTATCCTCTCTGTGTCCCATTTATATACTTTTTTACAAACAGTCTCCTAAGCTGTAGCGCTGTGAGAGGTGTGTTGGTTCCAATTTGGCAGCCACCTAATTGCTTTATACACAGCCTCCTGTATCGTTCACCCATGCTTTTATACTTGTCTAATTATAGTATTTTTACCAGTCATTACTGTCCCCCATGTATATCGCTTTTTCCGTCTGCAATAAGATGCAATGCACTTATTATGGCTTGTTTTTTGGTATGTGGCCCATGTATACGTTTCCTATGTGTACATTGCTGCCTGGTTTGTTTTTCTGTTTAAGACCTAGGTACTGTATCATGGCGTCCTGTCCAACGTTAGTAACACATAGGTATACTACATTGAGCTACAACAAAATGGCCGACGGATGTCCAGTTTAATAGATGTTTTTACAGCCTATTTAAGCCTATTGCTTACACCCTGCGTTATCCCCTGAAGAAGTCATGTGATGTGACGAATACGCGTAAGGGAATAGGAGTTACAGAGCCGACACAGACCGACGGCGATGAGACGAGCTCGCCGCTCGTAGGTGTTTTGCTTCTGCCCCAATTTTAAATGTGAGTTTTTACTTTGCTGCTACTTGTACTCTAATAAATTTCACAAGATACTGCACCATGGGCCTTCCTCTCTTTTCTTCCATCTTGTACTCCCTGAGCACTGGCTGATACTACGGACAGGGGGTGGAAGATACAGAGAAGGTGGAAGTGAGAGTTGTTTTGTCTGTCAGTGATCCTCCAGCATACCAGCTCCGGATACGAACGCGGTGTTCGTGGAGATAGGTCCACTATCCACAGCCTCAATGTGAGTGCGTGTATATGCGATATATCATTTGCAAGGTTTCCCACAGGATTATGCTATTATCCATTTATTTTTGCTTCCATGTTTGTATGAATATTTGATGAGGAGCCCCCTTCATCTCAACCTCAATCCGTGTGACTGCACCCCCTAGGGAGACATTGTTTGGTACTTTGAGCCATCCGTGCTATGGCTCTGAGGTGAGCATCTAGTACCACAAGAGGTGTGCGCACCGAAGTTTGCCTACTTTTACACTGGACTGTCTTCTTGGACGTCACTATTTTAAATATACTTTTTTTCACGCATTTTTGTTATACATTGTTTTTGTACACAGTTATTTTGGTTCACATCCGTGCACCTTCACTATTGTGTCTCTGGTTTATCCAGCCTGGTACATTCGTGCCACACCGGACTGTCTTCTGGGATGTCACTTTTTTAAATAGACCATTTTTCACGTATTTCTGTTATACACTGTTTCTGTACACAGTTATTTTAGTTTGTGTAAGCTACCATTTGGTTCACATCCGTGCACCTTTACCACTGTGTTTCTGGTTCATCCAGCCTGGTACATTCGTGTCACTTTATGTTCACATTATATGTTGTTTATTCACCTTTCTTTCCCTGTAATAGTCACCTAGTATCTATTTATTTATTTATTTATGTATTTCACTTTAGGGTTACCTACTTGTTAGGTATTGAGATCCCTTTCTATTATTAGTTCACAGCGCTTCACCATCACTTTCCATATTTGAATTTTTTTTCTGTGTAAGGCAGACTTTAAGGTGATTGCAGCAGTGCCCCCCGTGTCCAGCACAGATAGCGCAAGAGTACTACTATTTCCTTCCCTAATACTATATGTACTCTCAAAGTACCTGAGCTATATTGCCGCTCATATGCAATTAATACTTGTTACTACAAATACTATATGTACTCTCAAAGTACCCAAGCTTTATTGCCTCTCATACATTTCTATTAGTTGCCAGTACAACTTGTGTATTATACGTGTATCCTCAAAGTACCTGAGCTACACTATCTCTCGTATGCAATTAATACTTGTTACTACAAATACAATTTACTACGTGCTTGACAGAAGTATAAAATACTTATAGGCATCATCCTAATTGTTGAACATGTTCGCGCTAACTTTTCTATGCTAGGGGTTGATGCTATTTCATAGCATCTCCCCTAGTGGCCTAAATACATCTCCACAGGCTAAGGTTGATATGATGTAGAGAACCCCCAAACTCCTGTTGCTAGGCATGATGCCTGGGGTCCCTTACTGATAATCACCTGCATGTAGTGGTATATTGGGATATTGACCTTGAACTAATTTTAAATGCTAAGCTTTGGTCGCATGTTGTAATGCGTCCATGCTTAGTAGCTCAACGCCTTTCATTATGTGACACAGAGATGATGTATAGATCCCCCAAACTCCTGTTGCGAGGAGTGACGCCTGGGGCCTAATACTGAGTTGTCGCATAGAGAATCACATTGAATTCCTTGCTAACCGCAGGTGTGGTTCACGCCATTCACCAGTGCTGTTACAATGCCTAATATACCACCAGCCACAGAATACAAGGTTGTTTGCTGTCAGGTGAACGCCTGTGGCCGTGGGCCAATTTTTGGGGCCTGTAATGGCCGACACTTACTTCTTTCTGTATCCATGGAATGCTTAATGTACCTCCAGCCACAGAATACAAAGTTGTTTGCTGTCAGGTGAACGCCTGTCGGCTAATTTTTGGGGTTTGTAATGGCCAGCACTTACTTATGTATCCGGTTTTTCACTTAAAGCGGGAGTTCACCCATTTGTTAAATTTTTTTTTTCTCCCCTTAGATTCCTGCTCGTTCGGTCTAGGGGAATCGGCTATTTGTATTAAAATATGAGCAGTACTTACCCGTTTTCGAGCTGCATCTTCTTCCGTCGCTTCCGGGTATGGGTCTTCGGGAGCGGGCGTTCCTTCTTGATTGACATTCTTCCGAGAGGCTTCCGACGGTCGCATCCATCGCGTCACTCGTAGGCGAAAGAAGCCGAACGTCGGTGCGGCTCTATACTGCGCCTGCGCACCGACGTTCGGCTTCTTTCGGAAAATCGTGACGCGATGGATGCGACCGTCGGAAGCCTCTCGGAAGACTGTCAATCAAGAAGGAACGCCCATTCCCGAAGCCCATACCCGGAAGCGACGGAGAGGATGCATCTCGTAAACGGGTAAGTACTGCACATATTTTAAAACAAATAGCCGATTCCCCTAGAGAAAACGAGCAGGAATCTAAGGGGAAAAAGTGCCCTCTAAGGGTGAACCCCCGCTTTAATACTTCTGGTAGGTCATTGTCCATGTTGTGGGACTATTTGTGCACAGCTAGTAAGTATTTTGTGGCTGCAAATATGACCTGAAGGTTTTTAATATTCGCCTGCCATTAAAGTCAATGGGGGCCCCCCCGCGAACTTGCGGTTGGCGGACATTTGCGATCGTTCGTGGTTAGCGTTCGCGAACCGTCCCGTCGGAGGTTCATCCATCACTAATTGCCACATGTCCAGGATTCATCTGGACAGTTCGGGATTGGAATCATGCATTCGGGTTTCAGACTGCCTGAAACCCAGACACATTATTTAGACTGAACTATGGCTTCCCAGCAAGATTGCTGGCTGCAGTTGTCTAAGCTGAGAGTGTCTGTTACACTCTTTCACACTGCCCAAAGCCAGCACTAACAACCCCCCCCCCCCCAAACACACACACAGACAGATGGGGGACAGATGGGGGAGGACAGAGGGCTCGATCTGTACCTCTTCCCCCCCCACCCCTTCCCCTTTGTGTCTGCCCACACTCCAATCTCTGGCGCTGTGCCTCAGAAAAGGAAAGTGCGAGCTGGAAATTTGGAGTCCAGCAGCCTCAGATACATCTGAATGAGAGGTACTGACTGCCAAGTGAGTGAGTGAGTACACTAAGGTAAATCGGGGTTCTCAGAGCACCCCTTACATCAGAGTTCCCCTTTACACCAGAGGCCACAGTGTTCCCCCTTTATATCAGAGTCCTCTCTGTACATCAGAGTTCTCATTCTCCCCCCTTCAATCAGGGCTTCTCTTATGTTAGAGTCCCCAGAGTTCTGCCTTACATCAGAGTCTGCAGAGTCCCCCCTTACAGTGAAAGGGAACTCTGTGGTTTCAGGTGTAGAGGGGGAACACTGTGGCCTCTGGTGTAAAGGGGAACTCTGATGTAAGGGGTGCTCTGAGAACCCTGATTTACCTTAGTGTACTCACTCACTCACTCACTTGGCAGTCAGTCTTGAAATGTCTTGATATTAACTTCATATGATTAGAAATGTCATTTAATAGCAAAATATATGTATAGTTTATACTATAAAAATAAATTGCTGTGTGCCGTTAAAGTGTTAGGGTTACCACCCTTTCTTTAAAGTCAATCCCAATCTGGCACACAGGCTGTGGGTGATCAGCCCTCAAATGTTTTGACTGGCAATATGTCATCAGGCCAAGGAAGCAAGATGATCCATCTGAGCCTGTGAAGGGAGCAGGTATGCTAAAGTTCATTATAGAAATGGAATCACCTTTGCATGGTCTTAAGTTTGCCATGTCTGGATCATCTGAGGATGAAGATGAAGATAATGATGTCCCCCCAAAACCTTTGAAACATTGGCCTAGATTCAAGAAGTAATTGCGTCTGTGTAACCATAGTTACGCAGCGCAATTGCTTACTTGCGCCGGCGTTACGAATGCTCCTGATTCAGGAACCTCGTTCCGCCGACGGCAGCCTAAGATATGACTAGCATAAGGCTCTTATGCCAGTCATATCGTAGGCTGCATTCTTACGTTGGCCACTGTGGTCAGCGTATAGTATGCAAATTGCTTTTTTCCCTCGCGGAGCATGCTGGGGAGGGGTATTTCTGTGGCCGAGGCCATTGCTCGGGGTTCTTCGCGGGTTCCTGGTTCCAGGTGCGGCACCCACCTTTAGGGTGTGCGCACATCACGGGCCCCGGCGATATGGCCTACGCGGAGTTCCCCATCTTCATTGAGAAGATCCCAAGCGAGTTGTGCTGTTCGGTGGGGGATCGGTCTGAGGAGAAACCCGGAGGCAGGTGATCCAATAGGGCTTGAATGAACCAGCAAACTGTCATCGGTGACCCCAAGTGATATACTGGGAGGATTCGCTCTATCATCCAACTTTCAAGCACTAGGTCTGTGGCAGAGGTCTCATCCTAAAACCTTAATTCTATCAGAGCTAGGCCTGTGGCAGAGGTCTCATCCTAAAACCTTAATTCTATCAGAGCCAAGTCTGTGGCAGAGACTTATTCCTTCCCAGAAGTAATTAAGTGACGCTCTGGCTGCCAGGCATGTGAGAGAGGCCTGTCCAGGGGCACTTTACCCACTCTGGCTGGAGTGGCGACGAGGAAAGAGTTACTATTAAAAGCAGGACTGCTTTTGCTTATCCATTGCCTGTATCTGCAAAGTTTATTCTTTCACCAATCTTTCCTATTTACCTCGAGTTGACTGTTGGTTGTGTTGGACCAGAAATAAAGCATTGAAAAACGTCAACCAACTGTCTGGACATTCCGTCACTGCTCTCACAACCATCAACACCCATAGACACATCACAGAGGTAAATTAAATACGTCGATCCCAAATCTAATCAGCGGCTCCTACGGGGGTAGCGCTACACTTATCTAAAGAGGGGTTTGTAACTAAAAGTGATGTATGGGATGTTGAAAAGAGTGCGGTTATTTCCTTTGCTGCAGTTGTGGCTGCAAGTGTCCCGAGGCTGAGCAGGGCCAGTTATTCTGTGGTCACTAGGAGTGATGTCAGTGAAGATCAGGTCAATCTGACACCATCTGGTAGCAGGGCCGTCTTAATAGCATCATGGGCCCCTGGGCAAAGTAATGCTCTGGGGCCCCTACAATGATGATAGTGCAGGTAAACAGACATTAAGTAGGTAGGAGGCAGACTGCCTCCCCTTTGCATCTATCACTCTCAGTGCCATCATGGGGCCCCCAATTTTGGGGCAGCATGGGCTCAAGGACCAGCTGCTTTGGGAAAAGTGCAGGGGCCCCCCATGCAGCTGGGGCCCCTGGGCAGTGCCAAGGTGTGCCCTCTCATTAAGACAGCCCTGTCTGGTAGTGCCTTTAAATTCTACAATGTGGTCCAATTGAGGTGGACTAGAGAAGCCCCCCCCAAATAGGAGAGATGTGGTGGACCGTATTTTAGGAATGGGTTTTAAAGCAGAGGAGATTTTTGCCCTTATCAGCCCAGTTGGGTCAAATGAGTTTGACCTCTCCTTTGTCAAGGCGGAAGGATTAGATGTCTTTTGGGAGAGGTATGAGCAGAGGTGGAAGGAGTCCCCAAGATGGGCAGGTTTGTCACCCAAAGTAGTCTCTTGCCAGCCATTATATAAAAACGTCACCATTGTAGTGAGTAATGAGTTCATTCCTGCTGCGGATCTGGTGGTGTGGTTGGGTAGATATGCGGATGTCCAAGCCCCCTTGAGGAAAGTTGTAGATTATAGGGGGATATGGACAGGAGGATGGACAGTGTTTGTAAAACTGCATGTCATGGGTAATGTTGTTAAGCACATCCCTTCATCTGTCTTTATAGGTTGTGATAGGATCATTACTTTTTGAGCAGGGCAACCAAAGCTGTGTCATCGCTGTGGTGAAAGGGGGCATTTTTCAAGCTCATGTTCTGTGCAGAAATGTTCCCTCTGTCAGGGCTCAGGGCATGTTGCAAAGGACTGCAATAGTATTCGTTGTAATCTCTGTAACAAGTTAGGTCACCCCTATAGTCTTTGCCCTGAAGCCCTCCATAATCAGCCAGAGGTGGTGGAAGAACTGCTGAGGATGGAGGAGGAATGTGGGGGGCAGCAAGGGGTTGGTGGAGCTGTTTCCGCTAGTCCTGAGGAGCCCCCGGGTGTCAGTTTCCCAATCTGAAGGTGTGAACCCTCTTGTGTCTGCTCCCCAGTCTGTGCTCCCTACTGTGTCAGTGTCTACTTCTGTGTGGTCTTCCCCATTGTTTCAGGTGACCAGTGTTCCAAATGTAAATAAGTGATCCAGATTAGCTGAGGCTGCCCAAGGGGCAGATTCATGTAGATCTGAGGTGGCAGCTTCATTTGGGCCTTCCCTGAGGCAACGTAAGACCTCTAGTGGACCTCCGCTTTTTGGATCTCCCCCCCCCCCCTCCGGTGTCACATTTGACACCTTTCAGGGGGAGGGGGGTGCAGATACCTGTCTGAGACAGGTATTTGCACCACTTCTAGGTTCAGATCCCCGCGGGGAATCCAGCCTGGCATGTCACCTACCCCCCCCGCTGTCTAATGGGAAACACTGTTCCCAGGAGAGCGGGGACCAGTGATGGCGCGCCGCGATCCTCGCGCATGCGCAGTAGGGAATCGGGCAGTGAAGCCGCAATTCTTCACTTCCTGATTCCCTCACCGAGGATGGTGGCGGAAGCAGCCGAGGACCGAGCAATTGCTCAGCCTTGGCTGCTGACATCGTGGGCACGCTGGACAGGTAAGTGTCCATTTTTTAAAAGTCAGCAGCTGCCGTATTTGTAGCTGCTGGCTTTTAAAAAAAAAAAAATTGTCCGAACCTCCGCTTTAAGGTGAAGAAGGGGGAAGTTGCCACTGCTAATGATGTAGATAGGGATGAGCCGAACACCCCCCGGTTCGGTTCGCATCCTTCGAACGGACCGAACGTTCGCGCAAACTTTAGAACCCCATTAAAGTATATGGGACTTGAACGTTCGAAATCAAAAGTGCTAATTTTAAAGGCTAATATGCAAGTTATATTGTCCTAAGTTTGGAGACCCGGGTCCTACCCAAGGGAACATGTATCAATGCAAAAAAAAGTTTTAAAAACTGCAGTTTTTTCAGGAGCAGTGATTTTAATGATTTTTAACCACTTAAGGACCGCCTAACGCCGATATACGTCGGCATAATGGCACGACTGGGCACAGGCACGTACCTGTACGTCGCCTTTAAGAGCCCAGCCGTGGGTCGCCCGTGCACGCTCGAGACCCGGTCCGAAGCAACGTGGCGGAACCCGCGGATCCAATCGCCGCCGCTGTCCCACGATCGGGTCACAGGAGCTGAAGAACGTGGGGAGGTGTGTGTAAACACACCTTCCCCGTTCTTCTCTGTGGCAGTGTCACTGATCGTCTGTTCCCTGTTATAGGGAACAACGATCAGTGACGTCACACCTACAGCCACGCCCCCCCTACAGTAAGAATCACTCCCTTAGGGCACACCTAACCCCTTAGCGACCCCTAGAGGTTAACCCCTTCACTGCCATTGTAATTTTCACAGTAATCAGTGCATTTTTATAGCACTTTTTGCTGTGAAAATGACAATGGTCCCAAAAATGTGTCAAAAGTGTCCGATGTGTCCGGCATAATGTCGCAGTCATGAGGAAAAAAACGCTGATCGCCGCCATTACTAGTAAAAAAAATATATATTAATAAAAATGCCATAAAACTATCCCCTATTTTGTAAACGCTATAACATTTGCGCAAACCAATCAATAAACGCTTATTGCAATTTTTTTTTAACCAAAAATAAGTAGAAGAATATGTATCGGCCTAAACTTAGGGACATTTTTTTTAATATATATTTTTTGAGATATTTATTTGTAACGCCCCCTTACTTTCAGTATGGTCACTACGCTAAAGTTAGTGGGGAATGGGAGAGTTACTTTGCTCCCATTCTGAATTTGTTAAAATTGGGACTTTCATTCCAGAAACGTCCACTGGGTCAGTCTGTGCTTCAAGGATGCAATACCATCCCTGGCCAGCAGTTGGCGCCAGAGGGGTTCTGGCAGAGCAACTTTCCTCAGCAGCCAATCGGAGAAGTTTCTCCCTCGCAAGGCATGCTGGGGAGGGGTATATCTGTGACAGGTGTCATGTGCTAACGGAGTTTCGCGGGGTCCCGGTTCCAGGTGCGGCATCCACCTTCAGGGTGCGCGCATCCATGGACCCCGCCAGCGAGGCCCACCAGGCCAGAATTGCAGTCTACCTAAACCCTCATCCTGAGGTAAAAAAGGGATTCCAGTGACTTACTGGATTCCCGTTTCTATTGAAAGGATCCCAGGCTGGGTGCCATTCGATTGGGGAGTCGGCTTGAGGGGAACCCGAAGGCAGGTTGTCCAATAGGGCTTGAGTGAGCCAATCGGGGATCTGGTGACCGGAATGGTGACAGGTACATGCTGTTGTCATCTGGTGACCTATGCTATAAACTTACTGGGAGGATTCGCTCAATCTATCCATCTAGCTCACCTAAAAGTAGTTGGCCTGTGGCAGAGGCCCTAGAGCCTGGTCTGTGAGAGAGATCTGTTCCTCCCAGAAAATCCTAAGTGACACTTCGGCTGCCGGGCTTGTGAGAGGGATCTGTCCGGGGGCACTTTGCCTACTCCGGCTAGAGTGGCGACGAATAACAGTTTGGTACTATATTGAGCAAGTACTGCTCAATTAATATCCGGGCCTGACACTGCAAGGTTCTTCTTTTTTCTTCATCAACCTGCTCTTCCCACTAAATGTTGATGTTGGCCATGTTTGGCCTGGAATAAAGCATTGGAAAACTCTTTATTCACTGTCTGGACTTTCGCTCACTGCTTTATCCACCTGCACCCATACACCACATTAGGGTAACTCAATATGCCGATCCCAAAAACAGATCGGCGGCTCCTGCGGGGGTAGCGCTACATATTATAGCAAAAAGTTAAAAATATTGAATTTTTTTTTCACATTTTTCGGTCTATTTTTGTTTATAGCGTAAAAAATAAAAACCGCAGAGGTGATCGAAAAAAACACCAAAAGAAAGCTCTATTTGTGGGAAAAAAAGACGCCAATTTTGTTTGGGAGCCACGTCGCACGACCACGCAATTGTCAGTTAAAACGACGCAGTGCGTAATCGCAAAAAGGGGCAAGGTCCTTAACCTGCATAATGGTCCGGGTCTTAAGTGGTTAAAGTGAAAAAAAAAAGTGAAATATTCCTTTAAATTTCGTACCTGCTGGGTGTCTAAAGGAAGCCTGTGAAGTGGCACGTGTTTCCCGTGTTTAGAACTGTACCTGCGCAAAATGACATTTATATAGGAAAAAAAAAGTCATTTAAAACTGCTTGTGGCTTTAATGTAATGCCTGGTCCCGGCAATATGGATGAAAATCATTGAGAAAAATGGCATGGGTCCCCCCCCAGGTCATTACCAGCCCCTTTGGGTCTTGTATGGATATTAAGGGGAACCCCGCAACCAAATTAAAAAAAGGAAAGGCGTGGGGCCCCCAGGCCCTATATACTCTGAACAGCAGTATACAGGCGGTTCAAACAAGACAGGGACTGTAGGTTTGTTGTTTAGTAGAATCTGTTTGTAATTTTGAACTGGTACATTTCTAAAGTGTAGCTCCATCAAAAAAATCTATTTTTAAGCTTTTTGGGAAAACATAGGGAAGGGTTATCACACCTGTAACATTTGTTTTGCTGTCTGTGCCCCTGTTCAGAAGATTTCACCTCACTTTCTGTCCCAATGACAAATGTTTTTTTTTTGTGAAACAAGGATTGGTGATAAAGCATGGGGGAGGAGATACATTTTTCCCATATTAATTCTTACAGGAGAGAATTTCCCTTACTAGGGGTAGATTTTCTCTCATTTCCTGTTGTCTGCTTCTGTTTGCAAGTAGGAGTCGTTTGCAAGTTGGGTGTTTGAAAGTAAGGGCCTGCTGTATATACTCTGCAGAAATTGGGCCTTAGGAGTTGGTGTTGCCACAACACTGTAAGCCCTCAGTTAGTCTTGGTGGGTGCTGGAATGCCCTGCTGTGAACTATTATATTAAGAATTGTAATTACATGCCATTGTTGAACAGTGGTAGAAAAATTGGGCCTTTGGTGCTGGTGCCACAACACTGTAAGTCCTCACAGTTACTCTTGGTGGGCGCAGGAATGGGCCCTGCTGTGAAATATTAGATCAAGAATTGTGAAAAAAATGTTCCTGTTGAACAGAGGCCGAAAAATTGGGCCTTTGGTGGTGGTGCTGATGCCACAACACTGTAAGTCCTCAGTTATTCTTGGTGGGCGCTGGAACGGGCCCTGCTGTGAAATATTAGATCAAGAATTGTAATTGCATTCCCCTGTTGAACAGGGGCAGAAAAATTGGGCCTTAGGCACTGGTTGCACAACACAGCAACCCCTCACAGATACTCTAGTTGGAGTGCAGGAATGAGCCCTGCTGCAATGTATTGCATCAAAAAACGTAATTACATGCCCCTGTTAAACAGGGGCAGAAAAATTGGGCCTTAGCCACTGGTGGCGGTGCCCAGAACCAAAAATGTTCTTACAAGCTATCAGCATGTTCATTGAGGAGGAAGAGGATAGTCACTCAGCATAACAGGATAGTCACTCAGCTTCAGCATAGGCAGTCTTGAAGGGATCTGACATTTAAAAAAAAAATATTCGGTTACATCAGCATCACTTGCTGGTGGTGATCCAAGACTGATTCATATTTATGAAGGTCAGTCGATCGACCGAGTCGGTGGACTGGCGCACCCTGTGATCGGTTACAAAGCCTCCAGCAGCATTGAATGTGCGTTTCCGAAAGAACTCTGGATGCAGGACAGGCCAGTAGCTCAATTGCATACTGTGCAAGCTCTGGCCAGTGATCCATCCTCAAGACCCAGTAACCCAGAGGATTTTCGGTGGTAAAGGTGTCCAAGTCTGATCTTGCCGCTAGGTATTCCTTCACCATGTAAAAGAGACGCTGGTGATGGTTGGCGGGTTCCTTGGGGCTGCGGACTAAAAAATTGTCTGAACGCATCGGTCAGACGGCCACCTTCTCCACCGCTCCTTCTTTGACTGACCAAAGCCTCAGCAACACGTTGTCCAGGACCAGAATTTTGTAACCTCCCAGTCTCTGGGAACGCGTTGCACAGACCTTTCTGCAAAGCCTCCCGAAGATGTTTCATTATCTGCGACGGCAAGATAAGGTCCGTAACCTTACCCTTGTAACCGGATCAAGGAGGGTTGCCAGCCAGTAATGATCCCTCTACTTGATACCACGAATACGAGGATCCTTCCGCAGGATTTGCAGGATCAGGGAGGCCATGCAGCGTAGGTTTTCTGAGGCATTCAGTCCGGAGTCCTCTGGGCCACTCAGGACGACATGATCCGCAGCAGCCACCTCCCAGCCACGTACAAGTTCAAGGGTTTCTTGGGACTGTCATTTATCCCTTGAAGACTGCTGCTGAGGCTGAGTGCTAGGCTCCACCTCCATGCTGACACAATCCTCCTCCTCCTCCTCTTTCTGTGTGATAGGCGGGCCAGCAGGAACACTGTCTGGATAAGGGGGCCTTGAGAGGTAATGAAGTCCTTCTCTTCCTCCCTCTGTTCTGCCTCAAGGGAAAAAAACATGCTCCCCCTACTGTCACGATCGCTACCGTGCCAAACAGACAGCGAGGCGTGGTCACGCCCCAAGTGGCTCTGGGTGGGATTGAACCCAGGACTTCTCCATTGCTGCTCTAGGTCTTTGCCTCTGAGCCACTTCTCAAGTTGATATTCTGCTTGCTGTCCATCAAAGCCTGGTTCTGAACTATGTGCTGATTGCCTGTCTTTGGATCTCCCTGCAATCTGCGCCTGCCTATCCTGGTCCAGCTGAGGCAGGTTACCCAATCAACCAGGGTAAAAAGCACTGCCTCACTCTGAGGGATTTGTCAGTTCATTGTTCTCTGATGGTCCTGTCTGTGCCAATGGATCCTGTGGTTGTCTTCAGCCTACAAGACTGACCCCGGCTTCTGACCCTTTTGGCTTATGTACCCTGGAATGCTGCTGTCTCCTGCCCTTTGACCCCGGCCTGTACTTTTGGATTTTCCCTGCCTTCTCCAGCCCTTGACCCACGGCTTGTGCCCCGGACTTGTCTTTGGTTCCTGTCTGCAAACCCTGAATTTTCCGTCAGTAGTTACCTGACTCTCTCTGGAATCCTGTACCACGGCTACACTTCGACTATTCTTGGCAAATCCCTATCAAGCCCCCGTGCACAGACTCACAGCCCAGGTAGTGTCTTACCTTATTACTGTGGGCTGTGTGTATTTGTAAGGGTGAGCATACAAACCTGCAATATAGACTTCACTCAAGGTAAGCCCTTACACCTACCCTGTCCTGGTGCCATATTGGCACAGATACCCATTGATGGCCCTCTGCTGTGTGTGCAGCCGCTGCAGCATGGCCAACGTAGAGTTCCACCTGGTGGGCATGTCACAGATTAGGCGGTTCTTGGGCAGGTTGTATTCATTTTGGAGGTCAGCCAGCCGAGCACTGGCATTCTATGACCATCGGAAATGCACACAGAGTTCCCTGGCCTGCTTCAGGACATCCTGTAAACCCGGGTACCTGCCCAAGAACCGCTACACCACCAAGTTAAGGACGTGAGCAAAACAGGGCACATGGGTCAGTTGTCCCTGTCAGAGGGCGGAGAGGAGGTTGGTGCCATTGTCACAAACCAACATTCCTGGCTTAAGCTGGCATGGCGTCAACCACTTCTGAGCCTGCCCCTGCAGAGCTGACAGAACCTCTGCTCCAGTGTGGCTCCTGTCCCCCAAGCACAGGGGTCTCCAAACTTTTTAGCCCGAGGGCCACATTGTAAATTTTATAAATATTTGCGGGCCGAAAAAATTCATTTAGAAATAAATGAATACAAATGTAAATAATCTTGTCAGAGCCTTTCCACATGTCTGTGTCCCCTACCCTGATAACACACCCAGATACCCCCCCTAATATAATAGCCCCCCCCCCCCCCCCCCAGATACTCCCCAGCCTGATCACCACCACCCCAGATACCCCCAGTCTGATCACACACCCCTATATCTCTCCACTCTGATCACACCCCCCCTCCTCATACCTCTCTCCTAACACACCCCTCCACCATCATACACACACCTTTGGGTTTTGCATTCCTGCAAACTGTTCCTCCTCCAGATGATGACAGTGGAGGAATCTGCAGCACACCAGGGTGGATCAGCTGTCACTGGAACAGGCACAATACCTTCCTAGAAATCTGGCAGTGGCAGCTGAAGAGAGCAGGAGCCTCCTCCACTCCAACCTTATCCCAGGGTTGGTAATTTCCACCCTAGACAAGACCAGCTAAGGGCCACTACAGTATGGGTGAACAGGGTCTTGGGTAGAAATGCACCTGCATATGTGGTGTCACAAAAAATAAATAAAAATGTCTCTGCATTGATAGTGTTGCTGGAAGGACAAATGTCCTTGTACTGGGCTGTGAAGATGTTGGTGCTATATAGACATTTAAATTGGTGGGGAAGGCTCCTGCTGTCCTTGTACATAGCCACAGTCAGTGTTGACACTATACTTGGTGCAGTAGAATGGGGATGGATGGTGTACAGATAATGGGGAGCTGCTCCCACTCCATTTTTATGCCTTCCCCCTCCATGTACACACTGCTCCCCTGTCATAAATATCTCTCACAGCCTATCAGTGGCCTATATTTAGGTATGTCTGTAAAGGGCGAGCAGGAGGGAACAATGCAGGGGAGGCACAGTAAATGGAGCATGGGGACAAGAGGGCACAGTACAGGAGGCCACAATATAGGTTGGCACAGTACAAGGGGGGGGCACAGTACATGAGGTGTTACAGAGCTATGTGACCTGGAAAGGGCACAGTATCCAGGAGTAAAATGTCAGGCTTACCATGGCCATCTGAAGATCAAAGCCATCCACGACTCCTGTGTGTAGCACCAGGTGATCTGACTGCTCTCATGCTTCTCAGTGAAGGGGAGAGATAATCACACACCAGCAATATCTGATGTCTTTTATCCACTCAGCCTAGCGGGGTAGCAGTTCTTTTTTGCAAGCAGTGTACCCCTCCTCTGCATGCAATGCACTTTCAGCTCCATGGGGCAGCGGGAAAATGCCTGGCTCTCGAGATGTTTAAACACAGGGTCCGCCCCCGAGTGTCATCAGACAGAACTCCAAGCATGCCCCATTCCAAGCTCAGCTGATGAAGAACGGCTGGCTGTTAAACTGTGCATGTGCAGTTTGTATTAAACAGCGCTCGGCGAAGTTATCATTGTTACTGACCGGCAGCTCCCCCATGTTCACAGTCTGCAGGGGAAGAAACTTCAGGGGCCCCCTATGCACCTCGAGCCCTTGCCTGCGCGTTAAGATGGGCTTGCCTCCTCAGTGTCTCCACCCCCCCCCCCTAGTCTCTGGGTGTCTGTCTCTCTGCAGTGTCAGTCTCCATGCCGTTCACATCAGAGCCATCCCCGGCTTGGTTCTTGGGGTGCAGCCGGCAGAGAGGGTGCTGACAGGCGTAGAGAGGGGGTGAAGCCAACTGACACGGCACGCCTCCTTCCCCCACACCGGGACATGTATTTGCAGGACCCTACCTGACTCCAGCACACACAGCCAGCCCACATCAATGCTGCCCGATAGCGGGGCCCCGCCTCCTCCCTTTGTGCATTGTAATCCGCCCACCGCAACACCTTCCTCTGCTCTGTCAGCGGTACACATACATCGCCCGCCTGCCTTCTGCTCTGTCCCACTGCCCGCATGGGGAAATTTAACCAGGCAGTCTCTGAATGAGCTGCGGGCCGGATAAATCATCCAAGCGGGCCGGATGTGGCCCGCGGGCCGGGGTTTGGAGACCCCTGCCCAAGCACACCAGCTCAAGCACCGCATGCCATCTTTTTGCCTGCGTACCTGTGTAGCTCCTTGAACGCCTACAGAGCACTGCTGGTTCCGAGGACAAATCGGCACAGGAAGAGGCCATGGAGGAAAAAGAAGAGGAGGGGGTGGAGGAGAGAGGTGTGTCACAATCACCAGTAGTAGCATTTTGGAGGCGTGGTGGCGGAACAACCTCCAACACTACTGTACCTTGTCCTACATCCTTCCCAGCTGCCAGCAGAGTCACCCAATGCGCCGTGACAGATAGGTAACGTCCCTGTCCATGCCTGCTGGACCATGAGTCAGCGGGTAATATGCACCTGACCGTCCTGTCCAGCGAGGCATGGACATTGCCTTCCACATGCCGGTAGAGAGCCGGAATCGCCTTCTGTAAGAAAAAGTGGTGTTTGGGAACCTGCCACTGAGGTACCGCACATTACACAAAACTCACGGAAGGGGGCAGAGTCTACCAACTGAAAAGGCAGCAGTTGAAGTTCCAACAATTTAGCCAAGCTAGCATTCAACCGCTGGGCATGTGTATGGCTGGGAGCGAACTTCTTTCGGCGCTGCAGCAGCTGGGGCAGGGAAATTTGCCTGGTACAATCTGACGTCGGTGTACCGATAGCAGATTGCCCGCAAGTACTTGGCTGTGACACACCGAATTCTACACCTTCATTCCTCTCAGTGCAGGTTTAAGAGAGGACTGAAGGTGGGGTTGGAGATCCCAGCTGATGAGGAGCAAGGAGAGGTCCACTTTGTTCTTTGGTGTGGGTCTTTTAGGTGCGCCTGCCAACAAACTGCATGGCAGGTCGACATATGTCTGGTCAAGCATGTGGTGCCCAAGCAGTAGGGTTGAGCCGAACACCCTCCCGTTTGGTTCGCACCAGAACCTTTGAACGGACCGAACGTTCGCACAAACTTTAGAACCCCATTGAAGTCTATGGGACTCAAACGTTCGAAATCAAAAGTGCTCATTTTAAAGGCGAATATGCAAGTTATTGTCCTAAAACGGTTTGGGGACCTGGGTCTTGCCCCCAGGGAACATGTATCGATGCAAAAAAAGTTTTAATAAACTCACGTTTTTTTCGGGAGCAGTGATTTTAACCACTTGCCGCCCGCCAATTGCAGATTGACGTCGGCAAAGTGGTTTCAATATCCTGACTAGACGTCATATGACGTCCTCGGGATATTGAGTCGCGGCGATCGTTGTTGCAGGGTGTCAGTCTGACACCCGCAACACCGATCTAGGTAAAGAGTCTCCGACAGAGACTCTTTACCACGTGATCAGCCGTGTCCAATCACGGCTGATCACGATGTAAACAGGAAAAGTCGTAATCGGCTTTTCCTCACTCGCGAGTAGAGGAGAGCCGATCAGCTGCTTCTCTGACAGGGGGGGTTTGTGCTGGCTCTAATGCCTTTGTCCTCTGTAGTTTGCACCTAAAGCTACTTGGTGTGTACTGCCCGTGTCCTCTGCAGTTTTCACCTAAAGCTACGTAGTGTGTGTACTGCCTTTGTCCTCTGCAGTGTGCACCTAAAGCTACGTGGTGTGTGTACTGTCAGTGTCTATGCTATTTTTCTCAATGATTTTCATCCATATTGCAGGGACCAGACATTACATTAAAGCCGCAAGCAGTTTTAAATTACTTTTTTCTTATAGTAATCTCATTTTGTGCAGGGACAGTTCTAAACACGTGCCACTTCACAGGCATACTATAGACACCCATCAGGTACGATATTTATAGGAATTTTTCATATATTTTTTTATTTTTTTATTCAAGCATCAATAAAATCACTGCTCCAGAAAAAACGACCGTTTTTAAAACTTTTTTTCCATTGATACATGTTCCCTGGGCAAGACCCGGGTTCTCAAAGACGTTTTACGACAATAACTTGCATATTAGGCTTTAAAATTAGCACTAACTAATTCTAACGTTCGAGTCCCATAGACGTCAATGGGGTTCTAAATGTTCGCGCGAACGGTCGGTCCGTTCAAAGTTTCTGGTGTGAACCGAACCGGGGGGTGTTTGGCTCATCCCTAGTGCCCAAGCGGGTGATGTTTTGGCCACGGGAGATACGCTTGGGACATATGTTGCAAATAGCAGCCGTGCGATATGATGCACTCGTCTCAAAAAAGGCCGGCACCAAAGAACTTTTGGAATAACGCTGAGAGACAGCAGTGCCCTGCACATGCGGAGCTCTGCGTTGTGATGCAGTTGGTGTGCTGCCCTTAAGCTGGCCCATGGCCCCTGCCTCGTTGGAGATGTGCCTCCTCCTCCTCTCTCCTATCAGGCACCCACATGGAGTCAGTGACCTCATCATCCCCTCCCTCCTCATCACTGGAGCAAACCTGGTAGTATGCTGCAGCTGGGGGAATATGACTGCCAGATTGCTGTCCTTCTTGGGCACCCCCTCTCTCTGGGCTCACGTTACTGCCTTCCTCTAGCTGGGTACCATCATCGGAGCCCTCAAAACGCTGTGCATCCTCCTGCAGCATGTACCCAACACTGTGGTAAAACAGTTCCGGGGACTCCTCAGGAGGACATGGTGGGGCTAGGGAAGGAGTGACTGATGCCATTGAGCACAGGGAAGAGGCAGCGTTGGCAGCTGCTTTGCCAGACAAAGTACCCTGAGCCTGGGTGAGAGAGAATGAGAAGGATGAGGACGGCTTGGTCATCCACTCTTCCAAGTATTCGGCATGTTGTGGCTAGAGATGTCCCGAACTATTCGCCGGCGAAAAGTTCACGGCGAACATAGCTTGTTCGCGTTCGCCGCGGCGGGCGAACATATTCGATGTTAGGTCCGCCCCCTATTCGTCATTATTGAGCAAACTTTGACCCTGTACCTCAGTCAGCAGACACATTCCAGCCAATCAGTAGCATACCCTCCCTCATAGACCTTCCCATCTCCTGGACAGCATTCTTTTTTTGATTCTTTCGGAAGCTGCAGTCTTAGTGAGAGAATGGACAGTGTAGCTGCTGCTGATTTAATAGGGAAATCGATGGGGGCGTGGCCGCGGCATGAGAGAGTGAGGACGTGCTCTCTGTGAGCTCCGTGCGACCCGCGCTGTTACAGGCACCTACGGCGGTTCCCGGGGGGGATTCTCACACCGAAAGATGCCCTCAAAGCGCAAGCCCTCCCCGCAACCTCAGCGGACACCTCGGGGGAGCTCCGGTCTGCTGGACACCTACTTTGGAGCCGGCGGCGAAACGGCAAGTACCGCCAAGATGGCGCCCGGGTCCCACGCTGCTAGGCCTGAGGCCAGGCAGGCCTCTCCTATAGCTTCCCCACACGTGCAGGCTCCTACCCAGCCTCGTTCCCCATCCACCTCCGGCTCAGAAAGCATTGATGAGCAGGGGAGCGGAGCGGATCCCTGGGGAGATAAGGACATTCGTTCCCACATACTCTCCCTCCCCACTAAGGCTGACCTGGAGCGTTTTGTTCACAAGGTGGAGAAGGCCCTAAGGCAGGACATTGCAGATCTGCAGGTAGACACTGCGCATTTAGGGGGCAGAGTGGAAACTCTGGAAACACAGTGGGAAGAAACAACCCCAGCCCTGCAAGCACTCACTGAACACTGTAAAATGCAAGATCGCAGGCTTGAGGCCCTGCTGGATCAAATGGACGATTTTGAGAATAGAAGCCGCAGGGTGAATATTCGCATCAGAGGCCTGCCTGAAGCGACAGGCCCGAGGGAGATTGTCCCCACCTTGCAGGGGGTATTTAAAAAAATCCTAGGCCGCCAAGCCCCGGACTTCATTGAAATAGATCGAGCACACCGTGCCCTACGCCCTCCCTCGGACGACCCAGACAAGCCCCGGGACATTATTTGTAAGCTGCACAAATACTCCCTCAAGTAGCGCATTATGGCCCAGGTCAGAGGCGTCCGGCATGTGGACTTTGATGGCGCACAACTAACCTTCTTCCCAGACCTGTCCAGGCGCACGCTGATGCAACGCCGGGCCCTCAAACCCCTTCTAGGGGCTCTCCAGGATGCCCAGCTGACCTATCGTTGGGGCTTCCCATTTAGCTTGTCAGCTACTAAGGACGGACAGTCACATACACTTCGTACCAAAGAGGACCTGCCCCGATTCCTGGAATCCCTGGGGCTCCCTCGTGTGGATATCCCGGACTGGAGGGCCTCGCCAGACATACCTTTGCCTAACCGCCCTGGGCAGTGGCAACCGGTTCGCCGCCGCAACCGCCGTCGTGGCCCCAGAAGGGGCCCACCGGGCCATACCCCGCTCCCTCATTCCCCGCAAGGAGAGGCATGAACTGTGAATTGTGGCCTTTGAAGTTCCTGGCTCCTGTAGTGCCTTCTTCTGTTTGCCTTTACGTTTTGGCTGTATATTGGCATTGCCGGATGAACTGTGGCTTCTACAATTCCTTTTTTTTTTATTTGGCTCCTGAACTGCCAGGTTCTTCCCTTTTTTGAAACTGACAATACTGAATGGTATCCCCCCCTGATTGCCGTTGCACTAGTCTCCCCTGGGCTCAGGGGTAGATGACGCTTTAAGTGATGCCAGCGGGTCGCTGGACGGACTCGCACTCTGTGCCTCGTCACTAACCCCCCATTAGGCCGACTCCTTTGGAGTTATGCTCCCTTTGTGGGGACAACCTCTGCTCGCTGATTCCCGCCGCCGTTCCCTTTTTGGGAGGCGGGGGAGATCCCCGACCAGCGGTGTAATTGCACTAAGTTGTGTCCGTTGGGCACTGTGTTATTTTTGGATGTTTTCTTTTTTGCTCCTTGATGTTTGTTTTTCCTTTATCCCTCACCCACCCCATGTGTTTTTGGTACTAAGCATCTGTTCTAACCGTGCTCTATCTCCTAGGCTCCATCGAAGTTCGGTGAGTTCTATGTGCTCCTGTTTGCTGGCAGGGTTGTGGCTTGAGATGAAACGCATGGGGGCTCATGTTCTTTTTTTACAGGAGACACATTTCCACACTGACTCGGTCCCCCGCCTTCCCACTCACCTTTACCCTCAGTGGTTTCTTGGCAATTCCCCCCGAGCTAAATCGGGGGGGGGGGTAGCCATTGCAATCCACAAAAATTGCCCTTTTATCGTTGAGGATCAAAAACTAGACCCCGGTGGCCGCTTTGCCTTTGTCAAGGGCACCATCTCTGGCCGTAAATATACCCTCGCTACGCTCTATGCCCCGAACAGCAGACAGATTTCCTTTCTGGACTCTGTACTGGAGACATTGTCTACCTTCCGGGATGGACACCTCATCCTGGGGGGAGACTTTAACGTATGCCCGGACCCCCATGTAGACACATCCTCAGGCCGCTCAGGGCATTAGTTTGCCTTTTTAAAACGCTTCCGGAAGGCTCTTCAGGCCCACCACTTGGTGGACTGTTGGAGACTGCTCCGCCCGACTGATAGGGACTACAGCTATTTTTCAGCCACGCATGACGTGTATACCCGCATAGACCTTCTATTGATGGATCAGTTCTCCCTTGACTCATTGGCCGGGGCCTCCATTGGCTCCATTACTATTTCCGACCACGCGCCGGTGTCCGTCTCCCTGCGCCCCCTTTCGGTGGAGGCACGGACTTGGTCATGGCGCTTGAACGATGGCATCCTTGATGATGCTGTTGCTCAGAAGCGAGTCTCAGATACTATCTCCATGTATTTCGCAGAGAATACGGTTGGCGAGGTGGGCAGGGGGTCTGTCTGGGAGGGTCACAAGGCGGTGGTGCGGGGTGAGCTGATCTCACAAGGGGCTAGGCTCAAGAAGGCTAGGGAGGGTGAACTACAGACTCTACTGGCTAGGCTCCACACGGCGGAACTTACCCATAAAAAAAAGGTCACCCCAGAGCTGGCGGCGGAGCTGACCTCTCTCCGCCGGGATCTGGCGGATCTACTGGACTCTAAGATCAGGGCACAGCTACGATACCTGACCCATAAATTTTATGAGTTTGGCAACAAATGCGGGAGGATGCTGGCTAGGGCCCTCAGGGGCCAACGGGACGCGGGCCACGTACACAAATTGAAGTCTGCGGCGGGTGCGCCTGTTGTCCATTCATCCAAGATAGCGGCGGCGTTTCGGGACTTCTATGCCCAGCTTCACAACCTCCCAGACACGCTGCCGGGAGTCTCTGATACACAGCGGGCTGCCAGAATACACCAATACCTGGCAGAGGCGCAATTCCCACAGTTAGAAGCGTCGGTGGGTAAACAACTTGATGCCCCTATCACGGTCGCTGAGATTCGGGCAGTGATAAAGGATCTCCCTAATGGGAAAAGCCCTGGCCCTGACGGTTACACCAATACTTACTATAAAAAATATGGGGAGGAACTGTCGAGGCCTATGTGCGCGTATTTTACGGCGTTGGCGTCAGGCACAGCTATGCCTCCGGAGGCACTGCTGGCCCATATCTCGGTCTTACCAAAGGAGGGGAAGGACCACTCCCTGCCGGGTAGCTATAGGCCTATATCGCTCCTGAACACCGACATTAAAGCGGGAGTTCACCCATTTAGGAAATTTTTTTTTTTTCTCCCATAAGGTTCCTGCTCGTTCGGTCTAGGGGAATCGGCTATTTGTAGTAAAATATGAGCTGTACTTGCCCGTTTTCGAGCTGCATCTTCTTCCGTCGCTTCCGGGTATGGGTCTTCGGGAGCGGGCGTTCCTTCTTGATTGACAGCCTTCCGACGGTCGCATCCATCGCGTCACTCCGTAGCCGAAAGAAGCCGAACATCGGTGCGGCTCTATACTGCGCCTGCGCACCGACGTTCGGCTTCTTTCGGAAAATCGTGACGCGATGGATGCGACCGTCGGAAGCCTCTCGGAAGACTGTCAATCAAGAAGGAACGCCCATTCCCGAAGCCCATACCCGGAAGCGACGGAGAGGATGCATCTCGTAAACGGGTAAGTACTGCACATATTTTAAAATAAATAGCCGATTCCCCTAGTAAAAACGAGCAGGAATCTAAGGGGGAAAAGTGCCCTCTAAGGGTGAACCCCCGCTTTAAGATTCTGGCCAAAATATTGGCCAATAGGCTTAAGCCGGTACTCCCGTCTGTGGTACACCCGGACCAAACGGGCTTTATCATGGGCAGGGAAGCGAGGGACAATGCGAATAGGGCACTCCAGCTGATCCACTGGGTAGAATCGCAAACAGCCCCACAACCATGTCTTTTGCTTTCGACTGATGCCGAGAAGGCATTCGACCAGGTGGATTGGACTTATATGACTATAGTTTTGACCAAGCTTGGTCTTGGCCCTAATATGCTGGCATGGATATCCTCCCTGTATAGCTCTCCGTCCGCCAGAGTCAAGGTCAACGGCCTACTATCAGACCCCTTTCCGATTAGCAATGGGACACGGCAGGGTTGCCCGCTGTCACCCCTCGTGTTTGCTTTGACGCTTGAACCGCTGCTCAGCCGGATTCGCCTCAATAGCAACATCAGGGGGTTAAAGGTCGGCCCCAGGGAACATAAGCTGTCCGCCTATGCGGACGACGTATTGTTTTATGTGTCTGAACCTCTGGTGTCATTGCCCAACATTATGGCAGAGTTGGCGGAATTTAACCTCCTAATTTTAAGATAAACTACGCCAAGTCGGAGATCCTATCACTGACCGTTCCCCCGGGATTGCGCGCGCAGCTACAGGCTGCGTTCTCATTCACATGGTGTCAATCGTCACTGAAGTATCTGGGAGTTCATCTACCAGCGAGCTGCGCTCGGTTGTATGAATATAACTATGCCCCACTGCTCTCGACCATCAGAGTGGACTTGAGAAAGTGGGATAAGGCGGCCTTCTCGTGGATGGGCCGGGTCAGTGTGTTGAAAATGAATGTGCTCCCCAGAATTTTGTTTTTCCTACAGATGGTTCCGATTGCTCTGCCCAGGGCCTTCTTCTCAAGCCTCAATAGCCTATTCATCCAATATATCTGGAGTGGGAAGTGTCCTCGGCTAGCTCTCCGCATTCTGCAACGCCCTAAGTCTGCGGGTGGGCTGGGGGTCCCAGTGGTGAGGAGATATTACGAATCAATAGCCCTTCAGTGCATTTTGGATTGGAACCATAGTGTCCAGCACAAGATGTGGGTGCCTCTGGATAAGTACCTGGCGGGGCGTAACCTGTCCCACGCCCCGTGGGTGCCCGGGGGGCATAGGGGTTTGTCTGAACTGGTTTCCCCTTTTGCGGTCCATGCCCTGGCGATCTGGGATGCCCTAAACAAGTCGGGAGAGTTGGCTTTGCCTACCTCTCTGCTGGCGCCCCTAGGGGGCTTCCCCTGGTTTACTCCGGGGGAGCACCCGTCCTTCTTCCGGACGTGGACGGCGGACGGGGAGTCCAGATGTGGGAGGTTTGTCCAAGATGGGGGTCTGCTGCCTCTGGCCACGCTAAGGGAACAATACGGCTCCTTTCTAATGGATGAGTGGCGCTATCGGCAACTTAGTCATTTTCTCGCCTCTCTACCCCGGGCGGTCAGGCCACCCACGCAGGCGTCACCTTTCGAACGCCTCTGTATGTCCCCGGCGGCTGTCCCTCACGCCATTTCTGTGTTATATGCCTTGATCTACTCCCTGCGGGAGGACGGGAAGCCGAGGTTCATACGGGAATGGGAAGGGGACCTGCAACACAACTTTACCCAGCCTCAGCTGGACCACATGTACCAGCTCACACATTCGAGCACGGTTGACACAAAGATGCAGGAAAATGGCTATAAGGTGCTCACCAGATGGTACAGGGTACCAACCAGGCTCACTCAGATATACCCCTCTCTTTCAGATGCATGCTGGCGGGAGTGCGGCCAACGGGGCACTTTCCTGCACATTTGGTGGGAGTGCCCCAAGCTGCGCCCCTTTTGGCAAGATGTCCATGCCCAGATCAAACTGATTCTGGACGTGGTACTTCCAGACTCCCCATTGGAGTCCCTGCTCCATTTCCCCACCATCCCAGTCAGCCTTTATCGTAAGTCTGCACTGCCTCATCTGCTCAATGCAGCCAGGCGGCTGATTCCGGTACATTGGAAGACATCTCAGGTACCGTCCCGCTCTGAGTGGGTAGACACGGTAAACAAAATTATGGAAGCGGAGAAGTGGATGGCGCAGTGCAAAGATAAATATGACAAATTCTACTCGATATGGGCGACTTGGATACACTATACGAGCCCTGGGGAGCTGCCTGGGCCTGGGCCCCCCCAGGGGGTGAACCCCTCTGGCAGGGGGCCCAATGTTGTTGGAGGAGGTGCCGCTGGTGACCCTAATGAAACAGCGGACTGAGGTAGCCATAGTTGAGATGTTACAGTCTATCTAGTATCTCTTTATTGTTGATGCATATGTACCAAAGACAACCCCCCCCCCTTTTTTTTTTTTTTTTTGTTCCTTCTGTTATGTATGTGACCCTCTCCTACCCCCCCCTTCTTTTCTCTGCCTCCCATTGCACGTTAGCCCGATGCTCAGAGGCTTGTTCAGATAATTTTAGCTGGTAGAGGGGCATCCCTCCCCCTGGGGTATGCTTCAGCGGTGCGGGCGGGGTGATCCATAATGGAATTAGCTTATAATATACCCTGTATATGATGCTCCTTATTCCCCCAGCCGTGTACCCTGGCATGGGCATGCCCTAGAAGATATGTTTTAGCAGTATGTTCCGCTCGAATGCCCGAGATGAGATCCGCTTTGATTTGCACTGCAATACGATGGTTGTATTTCTTGTACTTCATTTATCAGGCCATGTTGGCCATCCGTCTGTACGTTTGTTTTCCCTGTGAAAAAACCTTTATGAAAATAAAGATTATATATAAAAAAAAAAAAAAAATAGGGAAATCGATAGCTAGGCCAGTGTATTCAGTGTCCACTCCAATCCTGAAAGACTCATCTGATCTCTGCTGTAAGGACAGCGTCCTGACAGCACCCCAAAAAGCCCATTTTAGGGCTAGTACATCAGTCTGCTTTTTTTTTTTTTCCTCTGTAATCTAATTGCAGTTGCCTGCCAGCGTGTGTGTCAGGCTCACAGCGTATACTGTGCCCACTTGCCCAGTGCCACCCCTCATATCTGATGTTACAGTAGATTACATAAAAAAAAATAAACTATTTTAACTGTAATAGAATAGCAGTCAGTTGCCTGCCAGCATGTGTGTCAGACTCACAGCGTATACCTCAAGGGTGGGACTTTAAAAGTGACACAAACACATAAATTGTAGAAAAGTATATAACAAATTTATTTAAATAGTTCAAATCGGGACATCAAACAGTGTAAAACAATTGAACAGACATAAGACAAAAAATAGTCCAACCCGACAGCCGTTTCGGTATCTGTGATCCTTCTTCAAGGGGTATTACAGACGATCATTGTGTCAGAAAATTACATGTCTATTAGAAAATAGATATATACATATATTACATAGAAAAAAAATCAACTTTAACAATATTTTGGGGGGATTTTGCCACCGTGGGCGTCTCGAATGTGGCGCCCAAGGGGAAGGTCTGGATCTGCCTTACGCATACACGTAATGTGTCTGGAAGCACATTTAAAGAAGGGTTGTTTGGTTTTACCGATGTAAAACGCCCCACAGTGGCATGAAAGTAAATATACCACTCCAGGTGTTTTGCAGTTCACAAAGTGGGTAGGTATAAAAGGTTTGCCATCAGGTAATAGGATGTTGTCTTCAATGTTCATGTATTGGCACAAACTGCACCCTCCGCATCGAAAAGTGCCGGGTCTCTTGCATGGATCTGTGTGAAATTCTCCTATGTACTCACTCTGAGTAAGACGTTCTTTAAGTGATTTTGTTTTACGATAAGTAATCAAAGGTCTTGGTGGTACGTAGGGAGCTAGAGATGGATCAACACCTAACAGATGCCAATATTTGGAGATAATCCTACCAACATGTTTGCGCTGCCTATTTAATCTAGTAATGATTCGAAGGGCGTTTGAATTTACATCGGTCGGTGATTTGTTGGATTGTTGTTTTTTGATCAACATTTCATTTCTTGGTCTGGCGAGGACCTCATCGTCCTCCACATCATCTTCCACCCAGTCTTCACCACTGCCCTTCTTGTCGGTCTGCACAATTGCAAAAGCACCAGCAGTTGGCAACTGTGTTTCATCATCATCCAAGACGTGCTGCGATGGTCCCCCCATGTACTCATCTTGAAATTTAAGTGGTTGGGCATCGGTGCACTCAATCTCTTCTACTTCTGGGGCTGGGCTAGGTGGATGGCCCTGGGAACACATGCTAACAGACTCATCAAAAAGAAGAAGATACTGCTGCATGATTTGGGGCTCAGACTGCTTGGCTGATTTGCAAGGGGGTGAGGTGAAAGACTGATGGTGGACATCGGCTGCAGGCGCCAACTCTGAACTTTCAGCACAAGACTGGTTGGAAAACAATGTGAAGGAACTGGAGGCACTGTCAGCAACCCAATCTACTACCGCCTGTTCTGCTCCTGTCCTCAACATTCGTAGAGCTGGATTAGGCCCGACCAAATACCGCTGCAGGCTCTGTCGGATACTCGCACCTGAGAAAGGTGTTTCACTTGTGCGTGTAGCTGGCACAGATCGACCACGTCCTCTCCCTGTAACAGGAGCTCCACCAGCAGCACCACGACCGCGGCCATGTCCCTTATTTGACGTTTTCCTCATATTTCTCAAATGTAGGATCTTCCCCTAAATGGGTGTTTTTTTAAATACAACAATAGTGTAATATGGTGTAATATGCAGAGATTCACCTATATATTTCTCTACATATAGCAAGAAGCAGGAACCTAGCCCTAAACAATGTACTGCACAGACAGTATATCACAGGGGACAGGTGGAGTGCTGGTGAAATAGGCAGAGATTCACCTATATATTTCTCTACCTATAGCAAGAAGCAGGAACCTAGCCCTAAACAATGTACTGCACAGACAGTATATCACAGGGGACAGGTGGAGTGCTGGTGAAATATGCAGAGAGTCACCTATATATTGCTGTCCCTATAGCAAATTGCTGGAACCTCTCCCTCAACTATGTACTGGACACACACAGTATATCACAGGTGGTGGCAGGTGCAGTGCTGGTGAAATATACAGAGAGTCACCTATAGATTGCTGTTGTCATGGACCTTGGGATATTAAAGTGTTTCTACTTGACATATGTTACACAGGAGAGGGACATTACAAGCGGTTGGCTTATTCAATGCAAGGACACCTGCTTTTAAGATGCTAAGTAAGCTGAATTGTGAAAGACATTTCATTGTCCATTGTCCATTATGTCCATTAGGCTTCAGCCTTTTGATTATCAGGTGTGGTGATCTTCTGTCGGAGACAGTCCGTCTGGCTAGAATTGTGAATTGAAGGTTAATTGAATCTATTATGTGTGTTTGAAGATGTATGTGTTTACGCTAAGGGATTTTGTATTGTTTAAAGTCAGAAGCCTCCTGTCAGGAGTATTGAATTGGCATGCTATTATCTAAAGAAATTTAGAGATTCAGAGGTAGTAATTAAGTTCTGCTAAATAGACCGGGTTATTGTGTACATTGATTACCCCCTGGGGCTTCTGTCTCAATACACATAAGTCTTTCTATCCAAGCTATTGGACCATTTCAAGCTATTTCAAGTCCTCATTTGCATGGTCAAGGAGGACCTGAGTGAGGACTGCATATACTTTACAATTGACCAATAGGAAAGCGGTTGTTGGGAGTGGGATGTTCCAAATTCTGTATAAAAGTGTGCTGTGTACTTGAAAATAAAGAGTCCTGCTTGAACATACATACAGCCTGCCTGGTGTGTGTTCTTAATGGGTCTGAACGGCACATAGCTGTAGTTTGGATCCCGGAACCTTGGATGACTGGACCATCAGACGTTGCAATCTGCAAGCTGACTCAATAGTAGCAGAGGAGTGTCGGGAGAGCAGAACCGGGCGAGCAAAGGATCTCGTCACATTGGTTGGCAGCAGTGGGATTTGCTCTCCAGTTACTGGGACAACTCCAAACCACCACCATGAATGACCAGCTATGCAGCCTGGAGGAGAACCATGCTAAAAGACTTGCTTGAGAGCCGTGGAGGGACCGGTGGGAAGAACAAGGCCACCCTGATCATTGCGCTAGCCGAGGTGGATCAGAGGGATGGTGATGCAGGACCCCGGTCAGTTGAAGACTTGTTCCAGCAGCAAGTTCAACAGCGGTTGGCATTATATGGTGCTAACCCATCAGAGACCGCCATACAGAATACCATTAGAGACATCCAGCTGCAGGAACAGCGAGAACGAGAGCGGCAACAGAGAGAACGAGAGCGGCAACAGAGAGAACGAGAGCGGCAACAGAGAGAACGAGAGCGGCAACATGAGCTGAGAATTGCAGAAATACGGCAATCAGTGACAACGTCTGAAGAAGCAGCACCAAAGGAAAGAAGAGGAGAGGTACAGATACCAGTAACCATGGAAGAGGAATTCAGAAGGAGGTTGCGAGAGAAGCAGATACCAGTATCAGAGGAGGTCCTGCTTGGTGGTCTGATTCGATCCGCTGCGAACTCTGGAAAGAAGCGCTAGCCCGTGAGCAGCGACACCAGGGAAAAGCTCTCCCCTCCATCCATGTAAGGTACTGGTCACAGTATGAAGTACGAATGCTGTCATTGGGGGAACAACCAAAGCAGGAGTGGACAGCAGAGTTAAGCAGGCTGATCCGGGCAGAGAAATGTGGTTGGACGAGAGCTACAGAGCCCTCCGGTGGTATGTAGTCCAAGAGTGCCCGTGGTCAACGGATGACAGCCCCACGGAAGGCTTTGGCTATGATGCCCTGGGATTGTTGTATTGGAGGATGTCCAGTGATCCCGACTTTGGGAGCGATTGGGAGAGGCGTCTGGAGGACATAATGGAGCACAGAGAGCGAAGACTGAATGTCTTGGAAGTGCACTGGGTACAGGAAGATTTGGAATTCCTGGCCGTTCAGGAATGGGAGCTGGAAATCGCCTACAAACAGCTGCTAGACTCCGCTCAGCAGCAGGGTGGGGCTCCCTTTGCCTGGGACTATGAGGAAATATCAGCTGACAACGCTGAAATCCTGGCTGATGAATCAGCAGTGGAAAATCGGGAGCTTGCCATTCCCAAAGCAGAAGTGCTGGCAACAGGGCAGAGTGCTAGCAATCTCTGCCCAGCACCGGAACCAACTGTGGAGTTCCAGGGAGCCGGGGCAGTTGGCCCCCCTCCCCAGCAACAAGCTGAGGTAGTAAAGCTGTTACTCCCAGCTGAATCACTGGCAGCAGGGCATGATGCTACTGGCTGCTGCACACCACTACAGCTTGAGCGGATATTGGTGGATGGGACTGTGGTCTCCACTCACAGCAACCCAGCAGAAGAGCTGGCAACAGAGCAGAGTGCCCCGGGCCTCTGCTCTCAACTAACAGAGGAGGGGGTTTCTGTGGTAGTGGATGGGACTCCGATCTCCACGGACACAACCCCAGAAAATGGTGCGGCACTGAGACAGGAGGATGTCGGCTTTGCTTTGCAAGCACCGGGGGATTTTCACCTAGCATCAGTGGATGGGACTTCAGTCTCCACCGGTATACCCAAGGAATGGTGGCCAGTTTGCCCAGATCACCAACAGCATGATGAACTGAGCCAAGCCACCCTGTCTTCTCTCCAGCGGATGAAAGGACTCCAGGGAGAAGGGCCAGTCCAGGCCTCTCCCCAGCGGCAGGCATGTTCTCTGAGAGAGGCAGAGATTGACTGGGTGAGTAATGCTCGGTTTGGGACAAGTTATATGGGGTACTGGGTGGGTACCAGAATTGGGATCTCTCCCAGTGTTAGTCTCCTGCCAAAGGGGGAGGTGTGTGACAGGCCTAGCTGGGACAGGGGCTTTTGGAGAGGACTGAATGCGAGCCTCTTGCCGTCCGATTATGGGCCAGGGCCTCAAAGCAGGAAGGTGGATGGGTTATCCCGGCAGACAGTCCTGGAACCTTAAGAATACTTTTTCAACATCCTCGAGTTGACCCGTTTGGGTCCCACTGTGGATGTTGAACTGCTTCCCAGGGGGAGTAATGTCATGGACCTTGGGATATTAAAGTGTTTCTACTTGACATATGTTACACAGGAGAGGGACATTACAAGCGGTTGGCTTATTCAATGCAAGGACACCTGCTTTTAAGATGCTAAGTAAGCTGAATTGTGAAAGACATTTCATTGTCCATTATGTCCATTAGGCTTTAGCCTTTTGATTATCAGGTGTGGTTATCTTCTGTCGGAGACAGTCCGTCTGGCTAGAATTGTGAATTGAAGGTTAATTGAATCTATTATGTGTGTTTGAAGATGTATGTGTTTACGCTAAGGGACTTTGTATTGTTCTTAAGGTCAGAAGCCTCCTGTCAGGAGTATTGAATTAGCATGCTATTATCTAAAGAAATGTAACCTCTCAGGCCGAGTACTCACGGCAGGACATGTCCGATGAAAACGGTCTGCAGACCGTTTCCATCGGACATGTCTGGCCGGGGACTGCCCGGGGACTTCTGTCCGATGGCTATACACACCATCGAACAGAAGACCGCGCGTAAACAATACGCGGGGCGTGTCCGCGGTGTCGACGCGACAATGACGCCCCGGCGTGGGCGGCCTGCCTTGAAAATGCTTCCACGCATGCGTCGAAGTCATTCGACGCATGCGAGGGATGGCGGGCGGCAGGACATGTACGGTAGGTCTGTACAGACGACCGTACATGTCCGGGCGGACAGGTTTCCAGCGGACTGTTTTAAAGCAAGTCCGGGAAACAGTTGTCCGCTGGAAACCTGTCCGCTCCGCCTGAAAATGGTCCGCTCGGGCCAACACACGGCCAAACATGTCTGCTGAAACTGGTCTGCGGACCAGTTTCAGCAGACATGTTTGGTCGTGAGTACGGGGCCTCAGAGGTAGTAATTAAGTTCTGCTAAATAGACCGGGTTATTGTGTACATTGATTACCCCCTGGGGCTTCTGTCTCAATACACATAAGTCTTTCTATCCAAGCTATTGGACCAATCCCTGTTGACTATTTCAAGTCCTCATTTGCATGGTCAAGGAGGACCTGAGTGAGGACTGCATATACTTTACAATTGACCAATAGGAAAGCGGTTGTTGGGAGTGGGATGTTCCAAATTCTGTATAAAAGTGTGCTGTGTACTTGAAAATAAAGAGTCCTGCTTGAACATACATACAGCCTGCCTGGTGTGTGTTCTTAATGGGTCTGAACAGCACATAGCTGTAGTTTGGATCCCGGAACCTTGGATGACTGGACCATCAGACGTTGCAATATGCAAGCTGACTCAATAGTAGCAGAGGAGTGTCGGGAGAGCAGAACCGGGCGAGCAAAGGATCTCAATATCCCAAGGTCCATGACAGCTGTCCCTATAGGAAATAGCTGAAACCTCTCCCTCAACTATGTACTGGACACACACAGTATATCACAGGTGCACAGGTAGTGGCAGGTGCAGAGAGTCACCTATAGATTGCTGTCCCTATAGGAAATAGCTGGAACCTCTCCCTAAACTATAAGATGCAGATCTCACAGAAATAAACAGTGCTTGTGTAGATTTCTGAAGCAGGATACACCTCTCAGACACTGTCTCTCAATCAACAGCAGCCTGTCCCTATAGCAAATAGCTGAAAAAGATGCAGATCTCACAGAAATAAAGAGTGCTTGTGAAGATTTCTGAAGCAGGATACACCTCTCTGACACTGTCCCTTAACCAGCAGCAGCCTCTCCCTACACTAGCTAATGCAGAGTGACGACCTGTGCTGTGTGCCTCTAATATAGAGGCTGGTCACATGCTGGGTCACATGCTGCACTGGCCAATCACAGCCATGCCATTAGTAGGCATGGCTGTGATGGCTTCCTAGTAACTCTAGTATAACAAATGGCGATTGGCTGCCGTGCAGCGCGATATTTACAGTTCGGGTTCGCTCAACCCTAGTTAAGACTCCGGGCCGACAAAGGACAAATCGTATTCATTCGAACCTGCCAGACTGATCAGGGCGAAGATATCTGTGTGCCTAAACCCCACCTGCAGAATTTTATCCACCACTGCCCTTCTATGTGGTGGGATTCCACCGCCCTCCCATTTTAATTGAACGACATTCCTCCTTTTAAACAGAGAGGAAGATAAAACATTTCCATATTCATAGGCGTGCACAGCCTATTGCATTAAGGTGTGCACCCAAAAGCTCAAGCACACATACGTGTGTGTGTATGTATATGGGTATATATATATATATATATATATAATGTCAAAAGTATTAGTACACCTGCCTTTACACACACATAACTTTTAATGGCATCCCAGTCTTAGTCCGTAGGGTTCAATATTGAGTTGGCCCCGCCCTTTGCAGCTATAACAGCTTCAACTCTTATGGGAAGGCCGTCCACAAGGTTTAGGAGTGTGTCTCTGGGAATGTTTGACCATTCTTCCAGAAGCGCATTTGTGAGATCAGGCACTGATGTTGGACGAGAAGGCCTGGCTTGCAGTCTCCACTCTAATTCATCCCAAAGGTGTTCTATCGGGTTGAGGTCAGGACTCTGTGCAGGTCAGTCAAGTTCCTTCACCCCAAACTCGCTCATCCTTGTCTTTATAGACCTTGCTTTGTGCACTGGTCCAAATAATATGGTGTGGGGTTGTTTTCCAGGGGTTGGGCTTGGCCCCTTAGTTCCAGTGAAAGGAACTCTTAGGCCCCGTACACACGGTCGGTTTGGTCCGATGAGAATGAACCGAAGTTCATTTTCATCGGACCAAACCGACCGTGTGTATAGGCTATCGGTCTGTTTTCCTTCGGTCCAAAATGTCTAAACATGATTCAAAACCGAACCGATGGACCACTGCCCCATCGGACCAAACCGATGGTTAGTACAGAAAAGCATCGGTTCAAAACCCGCGCATGCTCAGAATCAAGTCGACGCATGCTTGGAAGCATTGAACTTCGTTTTATTCAGCACGTCGTGTGTTTTACATCACCGCGTTCTGACCCGATCGGATTTTAAACTGATGGTGTGTACGCACATCAGACCACTTCAGTCGGTTTTGTCACCACTGTGTGTACGGGGCCTAAAGGTGTCAGCATACCAAGACATTTTGGACAATTTCATGCTCCCAACTTTGGGGGAACAGTTTGGGGGACGGCGCCTTCCTGTTTCAACATGACTGCTCACCTGTGCACAAAGCAAAGTCTGGGCACTGACTGGCATCACTGATGGGCACTCATATGCAGCACTGATAGGCACTCATATGCAGCACTGATGGGCTCTGATTGGCAGCACTGATGGGCTCTGATTGGCAGCACTGATGGGCTCTGATTGGCAGCACTGATGGGCTCTGACAGCATTGGCTGGCACTGACAGCATTGGTTGGCACTGATAGGCAGCATTGGTTGGCACTGATTGGCAGCATTGGTTGGTATGGATAGGCAGCATTGGTTGGCAGTGCACTGATTGGCAGCATTGGTTGGCACTGATAGGCAGAATTGGTTGGCACTGATGAGCAACACTGGCACTGATGGGCAGTACTGGTTGGCACTGATTGGCAGCACTGGTTGGCACAGATAGGCAGAACTGGTTGGCACCGATAAGCAACACTGGCACTTATAGGCAGCATTGGTTGGCACAGATAGGGGGAGTTTCACATTCAGGATATTGTGAAAATTGCCAGAGCTGTTCAGTGTAAGAAGCTGTCAGATAATGACACTACTACATGCAGAAAGAGACACCAGCTGTTAAGTCAGCGGTGATGTAGAGGATGGTCGGGACTGAACAGTTATTAAACACCAGCCAATGGGATGGGTCTGGGCGGGCCGCTACATTTCTCTGGCTCCGCCCCCTATCTGAAGCAGCGAATCATTGGCTTGTGTTGATGGCGCTTGGTCCCGCCCACCCCGACATCGCGGCTGAGTTGTGATGACTTACAACTCAGCCGCGATGTCGGGGGTGGGCGGGACCAAGCGCCATCAACACCAGCCAATGATTGAGCTGCTTCACAGAGTGGGCGGAGCCACATAAATGTAGCGGCTCGCCCAGACCCATCCCAGACCCATCCCAAGTATCACAACTCAGCCGCGATGTCGGGGTGGGCGGGACCAAGCGCCATCAACACAAGCCAATGATTCGCTGCTTCAGAGAGGGGGCGGAGCCAGAGAAATGTAGCGCCCAGACCCATCCCATTGGCTGGTGTTTGATGGCTGTTTAGTCCCGCCCATGCCCGACATCATTTTGACAGCTGGTGACTTTCCCTGCATGTAGTGTCATTATCTGACAGCTTCATAAGCTGAAAAGCTCTGGCAATTCTCACGATCTGCTGCCTGTGAAACTGTTTCACAGGCAGCGGACGCCACACACTCTCATGGATGTAGCATTTCTGGGGAGATCTCTGGAGACAGCACGGGGTGATTAGGGTGTGCCCAGGCACACCCGGCACACCCCGTGCGCACGCCTATGTCCATATTCCTTCCCAGATCCTGTAGCAGCCACTCTAGCATACGTTTTTCATACACCACCAGCAGTGGCGGTGCGTCCATAGAGGGCGCCCGAGCGCCGCCCCCTCTGGCTCTCGCACCGCCACTAATTACAATACATAGATTCATGCATTGCGTCATCGAGGGCGAGAGAAGACAAGGACGTGGAAGGAGGATGACCGACCCCAGAAAGGTAAGTGCCGGGTGGGGGGAGGGGCATTTTACTGGGCACAGTGGCAACAATGGGCACAGTGGCAGTGGCATCAATTGGCACAGTGGCGACAATGGGCACAGTGACAGTGGCATTAATTGGCACAGTGGCGACATTTGGCACAGTGACAGTGGCATCAATTGGCACAGTGGCGACAATGGGCACAGTGGCGACAATGGGCACAGTGGCGACAATGGGCACAGTGGCGACAATTAAAGGGCACAGTGGCGACAATTGATGGGCACAGTGGCTGCGTTTGATGGCATTGCACAGTGGCTGCGTTTGATGGCATGGCACAGTGGTGACAAATGATGGCATAGTGGCTGCGTTTGATGGCATGGCACAGTGGCGACAATTGATGGGCACAGTGGATGCGTTTGATAGCATGGGATAGTGGTGACAATTGATGGCACAGTGGCTGCTTTTGATGGCATGGCACAGTGACTGCGTTTGATGGCATGGCACAGTGGTGACAATTGATGGCACAGTGGCTGCATTTGATGGACCCGGTGGCTGCATTTGATGGGCACAGTGAGGCTGCATTTTTTTTTTTTTTTTTTCGTTTGTGTGCCCCCCCCCACAAAAAAAAATTTGAGCACCAGTCGCCACTGACCACCAGTATTTGCAGTCTTGTCCTTAGACACATTTAGACCTGCTGGTAGAGAGTCTGAATCAGCTGGGATAGCAGTCTTTGGATCAACAGAGGCAGGACCCAGGAATCCAGGACAGCTACTCTCCTGGATTTCAGCACAATCCTGTCCACTGCAGACTCCTGGAGATTTGGTAGCACTACTGCACCCAGCATCTCCTCCACCATTCACAAGAACAGCTCCTGTGTCTGGTCAAGGCAAAGTCTCTGTATTATCCATGGCACTCCTCTCTGCAGACTCACCCCCCAGAAGCTGACAATTACTCTCACCAGTAACATTTAAATCTGAGGTTTTGTTTCCAGCAGGTAAATCAGACTATGCATTGTCTATGGGTCTGGGCTGACTGCCTGTAACACTACAACCCTCAGCAAATCCATTGTCACTAATAAAGTTCACATCACCATCCTACACACACACTGGACCTGCTTGCTGTGTTGTTACCTCTGCGATTTCATGGCTGATGGTGGGATCAGACTTCCCCTCAGCTGCTGCAGACTTCGGGCTAGATTCACGTACCTCGGCGCATCTTTATGCCGGCGTAGCGCATCGAAGATACACTACGCCGACGAAACTTCGAGAGGCAAGCAGCATATTCTGGAAGCAAATGCGCACTACGTTGCGACGGCGTAACTTAAATTAGACAGCGTAAGCCGACGTAATTCAAAGTGGGAAGGAAGTGGGCGTGATCCATTTAAATGAAGCGTGACCCCATGTAAATGAAGGGACGAACGGCGCATGCGCCGTCACGTGATAGCATGTCCCGTGTCCCTCTGCGCATGCGCACAACTACACCTATCGTATCCCCCGAGATAAGCCAGCCCACCGTTTACGCCCCAGGGTATAAATACGCCCAGACATGCGCCCGTCGAGCGCAAAAGTACACCATCAGCTTTGGTTGGTTTGGTGTGGCTACTTTTGTCTTCTTCTTTGTTAAAAATTTCTGAAGCAGTGCCTAAGGAAAGGAGGCATAAAAAATGTTCAAAAGAGGAGAAGGCTTTAATAATTGATGCCATGTCAAGGTACAACAAGTACCTCCACGGATCGGAGAGTGGCACGACCAACAAGGTCCGTAAGGAGGAGATATTGGCTGAGATTGCAACGCAGGTCAGTGCCCTTGGCCATGCGGAACAGACCCCAGACAAGATCGCCAAGAAAATAAACGACCTGTGGCGTCTCGTGAAGGAGAAGGTGGCCAAGATGAAGAGGCACAGAAGGGGCACCGGAGGTGGACCAGCCCTGAATATCACACTGACACCTGATGAGCAGGTCATAGCCAGTTGCTTGGAGAGGGAGCAGGTGGAGGGCCTGGAGGGATTTGAGTCTGTTGATCAGCCCTTGAGGACAGATGAGTGTGTTTTATCTCTTATCTGGTGTGTAGCATGTGTGTGTGGGGGGGGGGGGTACATGTGATAAGTGTGTGGGTCCACCAACATGTGAATGTTTTGTGTCATCCACAGATGTGCAGGATGAAGCGGGCCCATCCCATCCCACGAGGACAGTGTCCATACCTCTCCTTTAGAGGAAGTAGAGGAGGAGCACGGAGACCTTGAGGATGGAATTTACTTGGGGGACGAGACCACCATCCCAGGACCCTCCCATACCTCCACCTCCATAGGGGATAGCCCCCAAGGGCCTCCACCATTATGGGAAGCCCCCCAAGGGCCTCCACCATTATGGGAAGCCCCTCCTCCTCCATAAGGGAAGTACCCTCAAGGGCATCCCCATACAGTCGGCCCCAAGCCACACCTGCACCCAGGAAGGCTACTAGCAAGACGAGGGGTGATCCAGAGACCTTAGAGGCCACTTTGTCGAGGGACCAGGCCAGGCAGACCCACCATTTTGGTTCTGTTGCGTCTGACATGCACCGGGTGACAGCCAGCCTGGCCTCCTTGGAGCAGACCCAGGCTGCTTACACTGCCGCCATCATAGAAAGTGTTCAGGAGGTCAGTGTAAACAGCACCGCATTAGTGACCTGCGTGAGGGACCTGGAGGCCACAAATTCAGGCCTTGTGGCAGAGGTGAGGAGAGGCGGTGGGGACTCAAACAAATGCGGTCCTCACACGCATAGCCGTGGCTTTGGAGGGAAGCCAGGGAGAGACCGGGGGATGTTCCTCCTCCCAATGACCCACCCCCCCCACCCGCGGCTGCCCCCAGGCAACAGAGGGTCAGGATCCTTGGCACTAGGCGTAGTCCACGTCAGGCCAGATGATTGCCAGTTCTATAATTGACTTATTATACTCGATATGAGTCTTATTATTTTATTCTTATACTCGATATGAGTCTTATTATTTTTTTTTTCTTTAATATACAGCAACATAATTGGAGCCTTGACGTGGCGTTGCTGCTCCTAAGTACCGTGCGGTGTACTTTGGTCTAATCCAATTTAATGGGGTTGTGGGTAGGGTTGCCACCTGTTAGGGAATCACCCGGACAGTACGGGTTTTGAAACATGTGCCCGGGTCTTTGGCCGCCTGAGACCCGGGCACATTATTCAGACCCATCAGTGGCTCCCTGTGCTTGTGCCTGAAACTGCTGCTACGGCCGTGTGCATCTCAAGTTCGGAAAGCTTGACTTATGCTCCTACTGCCTGAATGCGACTAAGAGCACCTCTTTATCCACCCCCCCCACCGCACCTCTGTCCGCTCTGTGTGCTGCAGATGGGACATAGAGGCTCCATACTGCCGGGTACTCTCCTTTGGCTGCAGAAGGGACAAGGAGGTGGAGTTGAAGGCGGATCCTCCCCATTCCCTGCCGCTCTGTTGGAAAGTGTACAGAGACCGTGCTGAGACTGGAGCTCAGCATGTAAGGTCAGTTTTTGCCATGTTAGTATACAGTATGTCAGTACTCTCACACTGTACATACAGTCCTCACCACCATACACTATACATACAGTTCTGCCGCCCCCCTCCCATATACCATCCATCCATATAGTTCTAACCCCCATACACTATATATATATATATATATATATATATATATATATATATATATATATATATATATATCACAGTTCTCCCCTCCATACACCATCCATATATACAGCCCCCCCATATATACAGTTCCCCCCATATATATACAGTTCTCCCCCCATACACCATCCATATATACAGCCCCCCCATATATACAGTTCCCCCATATATACAGTTCTCACCCCCATACACCATCCATATATACAGCCCCCCCATATATACAGTTCCCCCCATATATATACAGTTCTCCCCCCATACACCATCCATATATACAGCCCCCCCCATATATACAGTTCCCCCCCATACACCATCCATATATACAGCCCCCCCATATATACAGTTCTCACCCCCATACACCATCCATATATACAGCCCCCCCATATATACAGTTCCCCCCCCCATATATACAGTTCCCCCCCCCATACACCATCCATATATACAGCCCCCCCATATATACAGTTCTCACCCCCATACACCATCCATATATACAGCCCCCCCCCATATATATACAGTTCTCCCCTCCATACACCATCCATATATACATCCCCCCATATATACAGTTCCCCCCATATATATATATATATATATATATATATATATATATATATATATATATATATATATATATATATATATATATATATATATACAGTTCTCCCCCCATACACCATCCATATATACAGTCCCCCCCATATATACAGTTCCCCCCATACACCATCCATATATACAGTCCCCCCATATATACAGTTCTCACCCCCATACACCATCCATATATACAGCCCCCCCCCATATATATACAGTTCTCCCCCCATACACCATCCATATATACAGTCCCCCCCATATATACAGTTCCCCCCATACACCATCCATATATACAGTCCCCCCATATATACAGTTCTCACCCCCATACACCATCCATATATACAGCCCCTCATATATATATATATATATATATATATATATATATATATATATATATATACACAGTTCTCCCTCCATACACCATCCATATGTATAGCCCCCCCATATATACAGTTCCACCCATATATATACAGTTCTCCCCCCATACACCATCCATATATACAGTTCCCCCCCATACACCATCCATATATACAGCCCCCCCATATATACAGTTCTCACCCCCATACACCATCCATATATACACCCCCCCATATATACAGTTCCCCCCCATATATATACAGTTCTCCCCCCATACACCATCCATATACAGCCCCCCCCCCATATATACAGTTCCCCCCCCATACACCATCCATATATACAGCCCCCCCATATATACAGTTCTCACCCCCATACACCATCCATATATACAGCCCCCCCCCCCATATATATACAGTTCTCCCCTCCATACACCATCCATATATACATCCCCCCATATATACAGTTCCCCATATATATATATATATATATATATATATATATATATATATATATATATATATATATATATATATATACACACAGTTCTCCCCCCATACACCATCCATATATACAGTCCCCCCCCCATATATACAGTTCCCCCCATACACCATCCATATATACAGTCCCCCCATATACACAGTTCTCCCTCCATACACCATCCATATATACAGCCCCCCCATATATACAGTTCCACCCATATATATATACAGTTCTACCCCCATACACCATCCATATATACAGCGCCCCCATATATACAGTTCTCCCCCATACACCATCCATATATACAAGCCCCCCCCCCCATATATACAGTTCCCCCCCATACACCATCCATATATACAGCCCCCCCCATATATACAGTTCCCCCCATATACCATCCACATATACAGGCCCCCCCATATATACAGTTTCCCCCCATACACCATCCATATATACACCCCCCCATATATACAGTTCTCCCCCCCATACACCATCCATATATACATCACCCCATATATACAGTTCTCACCCCCATACACCATCCATATATACAGCCCCCCCCCATATATATACAGTTCTCCCTCCATACACCATCCATATATACAGCCCCCCCATATATACAGTTCCACCCATATATATATACAGTTCTACCCCCATATATACAGCGCCCCCATATATACAGTTCTCCCCCATACACCATCCATATATACAAGCCCCCACCATATATACAGTCCCCCCCATACACCATCCATATATACAGGCCCCCCATATATACAGTTCTCCCCCCCCCCATACACCATCCATATATACAGCCCCCCCATATATACAGTTCTCCCTCCATACACCATCCATATATACAGCCCCCCCATATATACAGTTCCACCCATATATATATACAGTTCTACCCCCATATATACAGCGCCCCCATATATACAGTTCTCCCCCATACACCATCCATATATACAAGCCCCCCCCATATATACAGTCCCCCCATACACCATCCATATATACAGGCCCCCCATATATACAGTTCTCCCCCCCCCCCCCATACACCATCCATATATACAGCCCCCCCATATATACAGTTCCCCCCATACACCATCCATATATACAGCCCCCCCATATATACAGTTCCCCCCCCATATACCATCCACATATACAGGCCCCCCCATATATACAGTTTCCCCCCATACACCATCCATATATACACCCCCCCATATATACAGTTCTCCCCCCATACACCATCCATATATACATCACCCCATATATACAGTCCCCCCCCTCCATACACCATCCATGTATACAGCCCCCCCATATATACAGTTCTCCCCCCATCCATATAGACAGCCCCCCCATATATACAGTCCCCCCATATATACAGTTCTCCCCCCATATATATAGCCCCCCCATATACAGTTCTGCTCTGACACCGTCTACTGCTCTGACACCGTCTACTGCTCTGACACCGTCCACTGCTCTGACACCGTCCACTGCTCTTCTGACACCATCCACTGCTCTACTGGCTGACAGTGTCCACTTTTAAGGTAGGCTATTTTCATATTTTAACTGACATTTCTTTTATTAATCGAATCATATTTTATGGTAACACTAATGCTTTTGTTTTATTTAACCATGGCCCTTTAAGTCATCCCCCCCACTGTTAATGCAATTTGGCCACAGCCACTCTTCACCGTAGCACACCTCTCTTTGGGTAAACCAAAAGTTGTCCCAGGTATCTTACAATCCTATAGCGTGTACTACAAAAAAATTGCAGTGCGCCGTGAAAGTGTTCGGGTTTGGCTTGAAGAAAAGGTGGCAACTAGGGTTGAGCGAACCCGAACTGTAAAGTTCGGGTTCGGTACGGACTTTGGGTTTTTCCCGAACCCGGACCCGAACCCGAATAGTTGGAAAATGTTCGGGTTCGGAGTTCGGGTATGTTTTGGCGCGCTGCACGGCAGCCAATCGCCATTCGTGTTACTACTGTGACTGGGAACTGATCACAGCCATGCCTACTTATGGCATGGCTGTGATTGGCCAGTGCAGCATGTGACCCATCATGTGACGTGCCTCTATATTAGATAGAGGCACACAGCACAGATCGTCACTCTGCTTCACTCTAGATAGGGAAAGGCTGCTGGAATCTGCTGCTTAGGGAAAGTCTTAGGTGTATCTGGCTAGTTTTCACTGTATTTCACTTATGTGAGGGAAAGGTTGCTGAATCTGCTCAGGGAAAGTGTTAGGGCTATGCTGTTATACTGCTCCAGAAATATCAAGAAGCACACTTTATTTCTTTGATATCTGCATCATCTTATGGCATCTGGCTCGTTGTCACTGCTTCACTTATGTGAGGGAAAGGTTGCTGAATCATAGGGACAGTTTTAGGTGTATGTTGCTCCAGAAATATCAACAAGCACTCTATTCCTGTGACATCTGCTGTGCTTCATATAGTTTAGGAATTTTGTTCAACTATAGGGGCAGTTTGCAATCTATAGGTGACTCTGGATATTTCAACAGCACTACACCTGCCACACCACCTGTGCACCTGTGATATACTGTGTTTCTGTCAAGTACATAGTCAGGGAGAGTTTGCTGAAATATTTTTTCTATGGTGGCAGTCAGCACTCTATAGGTGACTGAGTATTTCAACAGCACTACACCTGCCACACCACCTATGCACCTGTGATATACTGTGTTTCTGTCAAGTACATAGTCAGGGAGTTTTCCTGAAATATTTTTTCTATGGTGGCAGTCAGCACTCTATAGGTGACTGAGTATTTCAACAGCACTTCCCCCCGCCACACCACCTGTGCACCTGTGATATACTGTGTTTCTGTCAAGTACATAGTCAGGGAGAGTTTCCTGAAATATTTTTTCTATGGGGGCAGTCAGCAATCTATAGGTGACTCTGTATATTTCAACAGCACTGCACCTGTCCCCTGTGATATACTGTATGTGCAGTACATTGTTTAGGGCTGGGTTCCTGCTTCTTGCTATAGGTGGAGATATATATCGGTGAATCTCTGCCTAATTCACCAGCTTACACTTTTTTGTATTTAACATTTTTCAAAATTAGGGCAAGACCCTAAATTTGAGAAATATATAGGTGAACCTCTGCCCATTTAACCAGCACTCCACCTTTCCCCTGTGATATACTGTCTGTGCAGTACATTGTTTAGTGCTGGCTTCCTGCTTATTGCCATAGCTAGAGAAATATATAGGTGAATCTCTGCCTATTTCACCAGCTTACACTTTTTTGTATTTAAAATTTCTCAAAATTAGGGCAAGACCCTAAATTTGAGAAATATGAGGAAAACGTCAAATAAGGGACGTGGCCGCGGTCGTGGTACTGCTGGTGGTGGAGCTCCTGTTACAGGGAGAGGATGTGGTCGATCTGTGCCAGCTACAAGCACAAGTGAAACACCTTTCTCAGGTGCGAGTAGCCGACAGAGCCTGCAGCGGTATTTGGTCAGGCCTAATCCAGCTCTACGAATGTTGAGGCCAGGAGCAGAACAGGCGGTAGTAGATTGGGTTGCTGACAGTGCCTCCAGTTCCTTCACATTGTTTTCCAACCAGTCTTGTGCTGAAAGCTCAGAGTTGGCGCCTGCAGCCGATGCCCACCATCAGTCTTTCACCTCACCCCCTTGCAAATCAGCCAAGCAGTCTGAGCCCCAAAGCATGCAGCAGTCTCTTCTTTTTGATGAGTCTGTTAGCATGTGTTCCCAGGGCCATCCACCTAGCCCAGCCCCAGAAGGGGAAGAGATTGAGTGCACCGATGCCCAACCACTTATATTTCAGGATGAGTTCATGGGGGGACCATCACAGCACGTCTTGCATGATGATGATGAAACACAGTTGCCAGTTGCTGGTGCTTTTGCAATTGTGCAGACCGACAAGGAGGGCAGTGGTGAAGACTGGGTGGAAGATGATGTGGAGGACGATGAGGTCCTCGACCCGACATGGAATCAACCTCATGCAGGTGACCCATGTAGTTCGGAGGAAGAGGCGGTGGTCGCACAGAGCCACCAGCACAGCAGAAGAGGGAGCAGGGTGCCAAAGCAGAGCGTCCGTCCCCTAGACAGTACGCCTGCTACTGCCCAACGAACCAAGGGACCGAGCACACCAAAGCCAGGTCCAAGGAGTTCCCTAGCGTGGCAGTTCTTCACACAATGTGCTGATGACAAGACACGCATGGTTTGCACGTTGTGAAATCAGAGCCTGAAGCGAGGCATAAACATTCTCAACCTGAGCACAACCTGCATGACCAGGCATCTAAGTGCAAAGCACGAGCTGCAGTGGAGTAGACACCGCAAAAACCAAGAAAGGTCTCTGGCTCCTCCTGCTTCCTCTTCTGCATCAGTCTCGGGCCTCTCTGCCTCTTCATCCACCTCCGTAGTGACAGTGCCACCTGCCACCCCTCAATTAGAGGACCCGGCAAGCAACACTACCACCTGGGTCACCAAACATCTCCACAATGTCTCATGGAAGCATTCAGCTCTCCATCTCCCAAACACTGGAGCGTAAGGGGAAGTACCGCTCTACCCACCCGCGATCCCTGGCCCTGAATGCCAGCATTTCAAAATTACTGGCCTTTGAAATGCTGTCATTCCGTCTGGTGGAGACGCAGAGTTTTAAAAGCCTGATGGCATTGGCTGTCCCACAGTACGTCGTGCCCAGCCGCCACTACTTTTCCAGGCGAGCCATCCCTTCCCTGCACAACCAAGTGGGGGACAAAATCAGGTGTGCACTGCGCAACGCCATCTGTGCTAAGGTCCACCTAACTACGGATACGTGGACCAGTAAGCACGGTCAGGGACGTTATATCTCCCCAACAGCGCACTGGGTAAATGCAGTGGCGGCTGGGCCTGAGGCGGATAGCAGTTTGGCGCATGTCCTTCCACCACCAAAGATTGCAGGGCGCTTCAGTTTGCCTCCTGTTCCTAACTCCTTCTACTCCGCTTCCTCATCCTCTACCGCCTCCTCATCCAGTCAGCGTAACAAACTCACCACCAACTTCAGCACAGCCATGGGTAAACGCCAGCAGGCAGTTTTAAAACTTTCCTCTTTGGGGGAAAAACCACACACCGCGCAGGAGTTGTGGAGGGACATGGAACAACAGACCGATGAGTGGTTGGCGTCAGTGAGCCTCAAGCCGGGCCTGGTGGTGTGCGATAACGGGCGAAATCTCGTAGCAGCTCTGGGCCTAGCCGGTTTGACGCACATTCCTTGCCTGGCGCATGTGCTGAATTTGGTGGTGCAGAGTTTCCTGAGAACTTACCCCAATATGCCACAGCTGCTGCAGAAAGTGCGGGCCGTCTGTGCGCACTTTCGGCGTTCTCACCCTGCTGCTGCTCGCCTGGCAGCGCTGCAGCGTAACTTCGGCCTTCCCGCTCACCGCCTCATATGTGATGTGCCCACAAGGTGGAACTCCACCTTGCACATGCTGGCCAGACTGTGCGAGTAGCAGCAGGCGATAGTGGAGTTCCAGCTGCAGCATGCACGCGTGAGTCTCTCTGCGGAACAGAACCACTTTACCACCAATAACTGGGCCTCCATGCGAGACCTGTGTGCCTTGTTGCGCTGTTTTGAGTACTCCACCAACATGGCCAGTGCCAATGACGCCGCTCTCAGCGTGACTATCCCACTTCTATGCCTCCTTGAAAAAACGCTACGGGCGATGATGGAAGAGGATGTGGCACAGGAGGAAGAGGAGGAGGAGGAGGAGGAGGAGGAGGAGGAATCGGGATAATTTGCAAGGCTTTCAGGGCAGTCATTCACAAGTGGCTCCGAGGGTGGGTTCGTGCACCAACAAAGGCCAGGTACACAATTGTCTAGCAAGGGCACAGTTCTGGAGGATGACGCGGTGGAGGATGAGGAGGAGGAAAACATGGAGGAGGAGGAGGAACCATGTTCACAGCAGGATGGCATCCAGACCAGCTCATGGCCATTACTTGTGCGTGGCTGGGGGGATACAGAGGACACAGATGATACACCTCCCACAGAGGACAGCTTTTCGTTGCCTCTGGGCAGCCTGGCACACATGAGCAATTACATGCTGCAGTGTCTCAGCAACAACCGGCGTGTTTCGCGCATTATGACAGGTGCTGATTACTGGGTGGCTGTCAGGAACGTTACTTACCGAGGCCGAGATGCCAAGGGCGGCTCACCTTTGCGACTCGATGCGATCCACTCGCTGGTGTTTGAGACAGAACGAAGGACGCACCAAGAGGCACCAGGTCCAGTGGCAGGAGGGAATCCAAGGTGGACCGGGAACTGGATAGCCAAAGCTCACTGGAGGCTGTTCAGAAGCACACAGGAAATAGTCCAAACAGAAGGTGCTCAAACAGGAACAAGGCTGAAGAATAATCCAGAGAACAAGCCGAGGTCAGGGGTTGGAGCAGGTAGGGTATCCGAAGTTCAAAGCCAAGGTCAGGGGTAGAGAAGTCAGACAGTCCAAAGTTCAAGCCGGGGTCACAGGGTCAAGGAGAGCAGCAATCCAGAGAGCAAGCCAAAGGTCAGGTAAACTAGATATCCACAGATAAGGTTTCCAGTAGCAAACACTCCAAACACTGCAAACGAACCAGCCATTTGCAAGGCGGAAGGGGCTGGTTTAAATAGGCCGCTCAGGCCACTGATTGGTCCAAAGTAGCACGAGTTCAGAACCAGGCTCCGACGGACAGGAAGAAGAATATCACTGAGCAGTGGCTCAGAGGCAAAGACCTGGACCAGCAATAGAGAGGTCCTGGGTTCAATTCCACCCAGAGCCAACTGGGGGACGACCATGCCTCGCCGCCCGCTCGGCACAGTAGCGATCATGACAGTGGCCACGCTGCTGGATCCCCTTTACAAGAACAATGTACCGTCCTTAATCCCCTCACTGGAGCGTGAACACAAGATGCGCGAGTACAAGCGCACGCTGTTAGACGCGCTGCTGGTGCAATTCCCACCTAGCAGCGGGGCCACAGTGGAAGCAGAAGGCGAAGGCAGAGAAGGAGGAAGAGGTCGCCAACGCAGCAGGGGCACCGCCAGCACCTCAGAAGGCAGGGTTAGCATGGCCGAAATGTGGAAAAGCTTTGTCAGCACGCCACAACAAACAGCACCACCAGCTGATATGGAACGTTTTAGCAGGAGGCAGCATTTCAGCAACATGGTGGAGCAGTATGTGAACACACCCCTACACATACTGAATGACGGCTATGCCCCCTTAAAATTCTGGGTCTCCAAATTGGGCACATGGCCTGAGCTTGCCCTTTACGCCTTGGAGGTGCTGGCCTGCCCTGCGGCCAGTGTATTGTCTGAACGTGTATTTAGCACGGCAGGGGGGTTATCACAGACAAGCGCAGCCGCCTGTCCAGATCCAATGTGGACAAGCTCACGTTCATTCAAATGAACCAGGCATGGATCCCAGAGGAGTTGTCCGTACCTTGTGCAGAATAGACACCGGGCCGGCCTTACCCAGCCATTGTTTTTTTCTGAGCTTTCTAGGGTTGCCATCTCATCCCTTTCAAAGCAAAAACATATTAATTACACAGGTTCTCTGGCTGATTAAGGTGCTGCTAATTAAACTCACTTGGTGCCTTATCGACATCAAATTAGCCCCAGAACCTGTGTAACTCTGTGTTCAGGTTTAAAGGGATGAGGTAGCAACCCTAGATCTGTCTCACTATTTTGGGGTTTACCCTAATTTAAAAAATAAATCAATTAAAAACCAAAACCTGCTGTGTTGGCCTCCTCCTCCTCCTCCTCCTCCTCCTCCTCCTCCTCCTCCTCCTCCTCCTCCTCCTCCTCCTCCTCCTCTTCCTATTCCTCTTCCCTCCTCCTCCTCTTCCCTCCTCCTCCTCTTCCCTCCTCCTCCTCTTCCCTCCTCCTCCTCTTCCCTCCTCCTCCTCTTCCCTCCTCCTCCTCTTCCCTCCTCCTCCTCTTCCCTCCTCCTCCTCTTCCCTCCTCCTCCTCTTCCCTCCTCCTCCTCTTCCCTCCTCCTCCTCTTCCTTCCTCCTCCTCTTCCTTCCTCCTCCTCTTCCTTCCTCCTCCTCTTCCCTCCTCCTCCTCTTCCCTCCTCCTCCTCTTCCCTCCTCCTCCTCTTCCTTCCTCCTCCTCTTCCTTCCTCCTCCTCTTCCTTCCTCCTCCTCTTCCTCCCTCCTCCTCTTCCCTCCTCCTCCTCTTCCTTCCTCCTCCTCTTCCTTCCTCCTCCTCTTCCTTCCTCCTCCTCTTCCTTCCTCCTCCTCCTCCTCCTCCTCCTCCTCCTCTTCCTTCCTCCTCCTCCTCCTCCTCCTCCTCCTCCTCCTCCTCCTCCTCCTCCTCTTCCCTCCTCCTCCTCTTCCTTCCTCCTCCTCTTCCTTCCTCCTCCTCTTCCTTCCTCCTCCTCTTCCTTCCTCCTCCTCTTCCTTCCTCCTCCTCTTCCTTCCTCCTCCTCCTCCTCCTTCCTCCTTCCTCCTCCTCCTCCCGAACCCGTCTTTTTTTTCAACCCGAACATCCAGGTGTCCGCTCAACTCTAGTGGCAACCCTAGTTGTGGGGTGTGTGTGCTAGGGACCACAGTGGTGTGCATTCTCATTGTGCCATGATGAATGTGTGTGTTTAATGTGAAAATAAGCCTACTGTGAGGCATCACCTGACTGCTCTTTCCTCAGCAGACGGGGGACCCTCGGTTAGGGTGGGATTGTGTGGTTGGGGGGTCAGGTCATCACCTAGGTCAATATGCAGGCCCCTTCTCATGGCGAAGTTGTGCAGAATGCAACATGCCCCGATGATCTGGCACACAAAGTTTGGGGAATACAACAGGGTACACCCAGACTTATCCAGGCATTGGAAACGGGACTTCAGTGGGCCAAAGGTGCGTTCCACCACTGCACGGGTACGTGCGTGTGCTTCATTGTATTTTCTCTCTCCTCTGGTTTCAGGATTCCGGTATGGAGTCATGAGATGGGGTCCAAGTGCATATGCAGAGTCACCTGGAAGGGAAAAGACAGGAGAATGTTAGTCGTGCATGTGCCCCTCGTGATGTCTGCATCATGGGGGGGGGGACAGTCATGCCTGACACCCATGTCACTCACCAACCAGCCAGCTGTCCCCATACACGTTCTGTTCAAATTCTGTTGGGATGGTGCATTGACGGTATATGAAGCTGTCATGGCTGGACCCTGGGTGTTTGGCACGGACGTGCCATATGAGGCATTGGGCATCGGCTATCACCTGTATGTTGATGAAATGCCAGTGCTTCCGATTGCGGTATATGTGCTCTGTCTCACGGGGGGGCTGTAGTGCCACATGTGTGCAATCAATGGCCCAGATGGTGCGTGGGAATCTGGCAATTCTGTAGAAATCTGCCATTGCCTTCTGCCGCTGATGCTCCTGGGTGGGTCTGAAGATGTGGTGGGACATGCGTCTGAGGATTGCGGGGACAACCTGGTGCACACATCTGCTCATGGTGGTTTGTGACAAACCAGCCACAGCTCCACTTGTTCTTTAAAAAGATCCACTGGCCAGGAAATGCAGTGTTGCCATTACCTTGACCAGTGGCTGCACTGCATGTGAGCGGTGTGTCTTGCTGGTGATGTCATCCTGCAGGGTTCTGGCTATTTCCAGGATGGCATCAGTGTCAAATCTGAACATGCAATACACCTCCGAATCCTCGATGCCAAAGAGGTCCATGCGCGTTCAGTATATCCTCTCCTGTGCCCTCCTCCTACGTGCCCGTAGACGCAGTAGTGCTATGACGACGGCTGCCCCTGGCATGTTGGCACACAGATGTGTTGTCCTGCAAGTGTGGTTGCTCAGGTCGTCTGTAACGATGCTGCTGTTGCTGCTCTCCAGCTGACCTGTGCAAGTCTGGTGCAAAGTTACCCCTGCTTTTATGAGGGGTAACTTTAGGCCGGGCGTAAGCCAAACGTACTCATGAGAATCGGCATATCTCCCTCATTTGCATAATTGAATAGGAAATCAATGGGAACCAAAGTTGCGCCCAGCCTAAATATGCGCCTAAGTTCCGCCGGCGGAGGACAGATACGTCGGACGGATGAAGCCTATTTTTGGGCGTATCTGCTTCTGTGGGTACGGCGCATAGATACGACGGCGCAAATTTACACTTACGCCGCGCATCTCGAGATACACCGTCGTATCTCTATGTGAATCTGGCCCTTCATGGTGGATCTTGTTCTCTCCACAGGTCTTTCTTCCACAGGGCTAGGAACGGTGTCCATCTTATCATCATCATCCAGGGAAGCTGCATCCGGAGGGGATTCCAGCTTAGTGATGAACTACAGCATGCCAGTACCTTCAACCTCCTCAGATGTTCCACATTGCTGCTGGGGTGGGAAGGGGACAGATGCCTCTGCCATTGAGGGCTTAGCAGATGTCTGAGGTGTTAAAGAGCTGGGCTCATCCATCCTCACTCTCTGCTGAGTCTGTGGCACAAAACACTTTGACACAAATCTGCTTTTTCTTTCTGAATTCAGACATCAAAACCAACAATTTCTCGTCTTCCTTCTCAATCAGCTTCAGCTTACTGACAGTTCTCTGTCTAAAGGCAGACAGGGACTCATCTCTCCTTTGGCCAGGGTCAGAATCTTCCACAGGCCTTTGCAGGGGGCCCCCTGCCAGGGCCCTCCCTAGGATCCAGCATCCCCCCTGGGGCAGAGAAGCAACTCTAGCCCCTGGTCTCTGGAAGCACAGGAGCTAAGGCACCAGCAACCTCACACCTCACCGTCAAGGAGAAAAATGGCAGTTTCCCACCATCCCTGTGCTGAGTCCCCAGGTCTGTAGACCCACTGTGCTCATTATGAGGGGCAATCACCCCCCCCCCCCATACTGACAACATCAAACCCATACTGATATCATCTTCCCCCATTCTGACATAATCTCCCCCCATTCTGACATAATCTCCCCCCATACTGACATCACCCCCCATACTGACATCACCCCCCCCATACTGACATCACCCCCCCCATACTGACATCACCCCCCCCATACTGAAATCTCCCCCCCCATACTGACATCATCTTCCCCCCCATACTGACATCATCTTCCCCCCCATACTGACATCATCTCCCCCCCATACTGACATCATCTCCCCCCCATACTGACATCATCTCCCCCCCCATACTGACATCATCTCCCCCCCATACTGACATCATCTCCCCCCCATACTGACATCTCCCCCCCATACTGACATCATCTCCCCCCCCATACTGACATCATCTCCCCCCCATACTGACACCATTACCCCCATACTGACGTCACCCCCCATAATGACACCATCACCTTCATACTGACATCACCCTCCCATACTGACATCATCATCCCCCCTCATACTGACATGCAGAGTGCTGTGTGACTGTGACCGTTTCCAAAATATAAAAAACAGCGCTGTATCAGGGAGAAAAACAAAGAATACAGCGCGCAGAGGTTTAGTGGATATCACTTTATAGTCTTAAAATGTTGAAGGACGAAAAACATGAACATGAACTGATAAAATAGCAGCAAAAATAGCAAAGAATTAAATGAATGGATAAAATCTGATTAACAGTCCACAATGCATGCACAGAAGTGGTATAATGATGGTAAAGTGGAAACCAAAAATCACTATGGGGAGATGGTGGAAAGTACTTCCAAACAGTGTCCACACTGTGGTGTTGGGAGATGGTACGATACCTCAGCAGCAGCTCTCACACCTCCATGCAGGAAGATGGTGACAGGCAGTGGAGGGATAGTATCCACGCCGGGAGCAATCGATGGTACAGCTCTAATGCAGGGAGGGATATTTCTGGTCACCCGGATGTTAGAGAGGGGCCGGTGGAAGCGAGAACCTCCTCACAGCTGAGATGTAGAGCGGCGGGGAAAGCCCTGGATGGGCGCAGCCGAGCCGAGCCAATGACGCCGCCGCGTCAGTCAGAGCGTGGAGGGGCGGGATCTCCACAGTATCACAGAGAGGAGGGAAGGAAGCGGTGTCCGGACGCCGTCCTTCAAAGATCATGTGACACCAGAGGCCAATCGAGAGGGCCTTTGACAAAGCATCTGGGACGCGAAACATGTCAGTCACGGCTCATTCCCACCATTTCTGATGTCCTCTGATGCTCACAGAAGCCTGTAATTGTAGATTGACACTTTGGGATTTCCTACAGTGACGCCAGCGCTTGTCTCCCTATTGCTTGGATTCCGCCCTCTCGATTGGCCTCTGGTGTCACATGATCTTTGAAGGACGGCGTCCGGACACCGCTTCCTTCCCTCCTCTCTGTGATACTGTGGAGATCCCGCCCCTCCACGCTCTGACTGACGCGGCGGCGTCATTGGCTCGGCTCGGCTGCGTCCATCCAGGGCTTTCCCCGCCACTCTACATCTCAGCTGTGAGGAGGTTCTCGCTCCCACCGGCCCCTCTCTAACATCCGGATGACCAGCAATATCCCTCCCTGCATTAGAGCTGTACCATCGATTGCTCCCTGCGTGGATAATATCCCTCCACTGTCTGTCCCCATCTTCCTGCATGGAGGTGTGAGAGCTGCTGCTGAGGTATCGTACCATCTCCCAACACCACAGTGTGGACACTGTTTGGAAGTACTTTCCACCATCTCCCCATAGTGATTTTTGGTTTCCACTTTACCATCATTATACCACTTCTGTGCATGCATTGTGGACTGTTAATCAGATTTTATCCATTCATTTAATTCTTTGCTATTTTTGCTGCTATTTTATCAGTTCATGTTCATGTTTTTCGTCCTTCAACATTTTAAGACTATACAGTGATATCCACTAAACCTCTGCGCGCTGTATTCTTTGTTTTTCTGTTTTATTGCCCATGTCTCCTAGTGGTTGACAGCTGCACAGAAGGTCTTTTTGTACTTTTTTCACAACACAGAACACTGTGTATCACTGTTGCTATGGTGTAGCGCTACCAGTGGGAATTTTTTTGTATAACTCTGTATCAGGGAGAGACTTACTATACGCCCGCTCTGCTCGGGCCATGCGTTCCACTGACGCCACTTCCGGTTTATCACTAGCACAGATAAACCGGAAGTGACGCGCCTAATGCGGAGGAAATTCACCTATCAAACAACAGGATAGGCTAGGCAGGCACTATGGACGAATAGGAGCAATATGGCAAATCAATTGCACCACAGGGCACAGTTATAACGGGCAAATGAAGCGGCGCGACAGTATCCAATTTTTGGATTTGCATATTTCAGTCATTGATGCGGCTATATTTCCACATGTTATCAACATAAAAAAAAAAAAACTGACAGGAATTGTTATATCCCACTTGACTCATGTCACCATCCCACATGGCTAGCAGCTGCCCCTAAAGCCTCGTACACACGCATGGTTTTCTCAGCAAGAAAGCTGCTGGCAGAGCTTTCTTGCCAAGTAAACCGTGCATGTGTACGAGAAAAAACAGGGATGCTCCAATCTAAGTGCAATATGAAGATTTAATAAGATAAAATAAAATTAGAGCACACAGCCAAATGACTACTCACAATTGCTAAAAAGATAACAGGCATCTCTAGGTGACTATGGTACGGGGTCACTGGTGGCTGATATGTCCTGGTCCAGGGCGAAGTCAGCACAGGATGGACGGAGCTATTGGTTCTCTCCCGCAGGCCACGCCACGTCACTTCCGGTGCGACGATCTCTGGCTGCGGTCCACGCTAAGACGCACGCCGCTCCGTACGACGGATCGTTCGGCTCACTAGGATTGCTGTCTCTCTGTATGGTTGTTTACTACCACAGCGTTCCATCTACAGCTCCGTCCATCCTGTGCTGACTTTGCCCTGGACCAGGACATATCGGCCACCAGTGACCCCGGACCATAGTCACCTAGAGATGCCCGTTATCTTTTTAGCAATTGTGAGTAGCCATTTGGCTGTGTGCTCTATTTTTATTTCATCTTATTAAATCTTCATACTGCACTTAGATTAGTGCATCCTTGTTTTTTCTTGTGTACCATTTTAGAGCCCGCTTCTGCTTTTTGGGATCGCTGCCGCTAGGAGTTTTATGGACCTTTACTTGAACTTTTATGTTTTATCATTCTTTTGATAAGGACTAATAACTATTAATAATATATATATATTAATAATAACTATTGTTATTTTATTTTATTTTCTTTCATACCTTCCTGTATGACCATATATTTATTCATATTCGTTTAGATTCATGAACCACTGTTGACCATAATCCATCTTTTCTTGCGCCAGCTGATTAAATTTTTTATACTTGTGCGTGTGTACGAGGCTTTGAGGTTTTTTGTCAAGAAAACTGCCCAGAATCTCGACGAGAAAACTAGAGAACCTGTTCTCTATTTTCTCGTTGTGATATTCTCGGCAGATTGCAGCGATGGCATAGAATGTGACGAGCGCATGCTTGTCGTACTCAATGACGTCACCGCATTCGTGCCATTCAAAAGAACGGCGGTTCTTTTGAATGGCCTGTGTGTACACTAGGCCGGCAAGAGAATCTTGCCAAGAATCTTGTCAGGAAAAACACATTTTTTTTCCTGACGAGATTCTGGGCCATGTGTCTAGATTTTCATAGAAGGGGTATGAGGAGGGACTTGTGAATCAGAGTATTGAGGATGTTGGGAAGAAAGACAGGGAACAATTACTTAGCAGTAACAATACTACTAGGGATACTAAATCTTTTGGTGTGGCATTTTTGACTACTTATTTGTGTCAATATTATGCCATTAGAAATATTATTAGGAAATACTAGCCAGTCCTTAGGAATGACCGTACACTGGGCACCATTTTACCAGATCAACCTTTTGTAATTTTTAGGGGTGCTAGTGGTTTGAGAAACAGAGTGGCCCCTAATGTAATAGATCCACCAAAGAGACCCTACTTTTTTTGGCAATATGGATGGTTTTTATCCATGTAAGAAATGCTGGGCTTGCCAATTTAATTCCTTTAAGGGGAGGAAACTAGCTACATTTACCTCAACCCAAACTGAAAACACTTCCACACTTTTATATCTTGTCATAATAAGAATGTAGTGTATTTGATCAAGTGCCCTTTGTGGCTTGGATTACACATCACAAGTGAGCTCCATGACCAATTGGGTGAGCAAATATTACTAATATTTGTAAGGGCTTCCCTGGTCATAGTGTGTCTAGACACTATGCTGAGAAACACAATAAGTATCCCAGGGAAACTATTTTTTATTGCTATTGAAAAATATTGTCCTGACTGGAGGGGAAGGAATGCTAAGAGAGGAGTATATCTACAGCTGAAACTAGCTAGATTTATCACCATAAATCTTATAACCCTTTAGGTCTCAACATAGAATGGGACATAAATAGTTTTATTAATAAAAATTAATATATATATTTTTCTGGTGATGGACTGTACCCCTTGGGGGTGATTTATCCTATATCTTACCCATTTACTGATGTGCCATCATTTTATTTTTTTATAAAAATGTTCTTTATTTTGTTTTTATGGGTAAATTAATCTATTCATATAATTTTACTGGATTGGTTATTTGTATGATCTGTATTATGTGAAATATTCATGCCATGACACTGTGAAAGGATAAAAGTTTTTGATCCCCGTTGGGCCAACTTGTTGTTAAATCTATGGGTTTGGGCCGATCTCTGTCTATATAAAATGTCAACTTGTATATTCCCACAAGATGGCAGTGGTGAGTAAATTGCTCTGCCAATATGTATACATTGGAACTAGAAAAGGTGGATTCTCAACCAATCACCGTGATTCGGATGTCTTTATGAAAGAGGAAGTAAAGTCTCCTTAAAAAAAATACACCCTGTGAGAGAAAAACATAATGAGCTAGTATGTGTAGGTTAAGGAGATATTTGTTACACCTACAGGTAAGCCTTAATCTAGGCTTACCTGTAGTTATAAGTAGTCTGTAAGGGTTTACAACCACTTTAAGTGTGTGGTGAGGTGTACGTGCATTTCCCTGATGAAGTCAGATGTGGTGAAACTGGTTGGGTGGAATGTACGCACACCACTACGCTAGGGTGCCCACGTGTCCCGGATTGCCTGGGATTATCCCATACCTGACATCTTTGTCCCTGGTCCCGGGCACCTTCGTTCCGGGACAATACAGTGTCCCGGAATTGCCCCCTTGGCCGATCTGATGTCCCCTAAAAATTGCCGCCGCATTGCCGCAGTCCCTCTCTGCCCGCTGAGCTAGTTCTGTCCTAGATCGCTTCATTTCCCCCCAGACGCGCTGCCTGGCTCACTGCCAAAACAACTGGTTGCTAGGCATGGTCCGACTGGTGTCTAACAACCAGTGACGTCACGACGAGGAGGAGAGTGGAGCCCCAGCATTATGAGCGAGCCGGTGGAGGATTCCGCCTCGCGCCTAAGCTCCGCCCCGACTCCGCCCCGATTCCACCCAAGACTCCGCCTCTTCCCTGATGGCTGTTCCTGTGCTGGAAAAAAGGTAAGCGACATGCTCCCTGCACTGGCCTGACTCTGAGACTGAGTAGCTCATGGTCACTCTGCTCCCACCCATACACTGCACCCCTCCAGACATGCTGTACAATATACTGCACTGCACTACCAACCCCTCCTGTCCCAACTTGCTGCCCTCCACTGCCACCCCTCTTATTATACTGCCCTCTACTGCCACCTCTCCTATTATACTGCCCTCCACTGCCACCCCTCCTATTATACTGCCCTCCACTGCCACCTCTCCTATTATACTGCCCTCCACTGCCACCTCTCCTATTATACTGCCCTCCACTGACCCCCGCCCAAATTTACTGCCCTCAACTACCACCCCTCCCATCATACTGCCCTCTATTATACCGCCCTACACTACACTACGCATGCGCGGTTGCCAGTCAGCCATCTTTGTTTCTGGAGATTGTGGATTGCGGTGTTAGCAAGACAAGATTATGCTCGTATCATTCGCATAAATGTCAGTGTATTTTCGCCTGGATTTTCAATAAATGTATGGTTTTAGCTGTACACTGTTGTGGCAATTTTTTTCCTTTCAACATCTGGAGCTGTCTGGAGTGAACCTCGCCTTATTGGAGTATTTTTGACCTGTAATCTGTACTGTAATGGTGGCTGCTTTGGCTATTGGGGATTTTGAGCTGGATATACACACACAAGCGCTTATTGACCACTCTAACAGGGGGTCACATACCATCTGGTAAGCAGGATATGAGAGAGTGAGTTATCTTTGGGTTTACCTCAGGATTCATACCTATCACCACGGTTGCAGGACTGCTTCTTTTCACTAAGCTTCATATCTGGGACTTTTTTTCTGTTTACATATTTGAGTTTTATTGATTGATGTAATTTATTTAGCTCTGCACTATTTGTATTTATATGTTTTGTGTGTTTTTGTATTTTTTGACACAGTGCATAGCAGCGCTTTTTTTGAGTTATACTGTATTTGAGTTATATTGTTTCTGGATTCATTTGGAACTTTTTTATATATATCACAGATAAGCTTGATCCATTCCTTCTAAGAGGTGCAGTTGTTGGTCATATTATCTATACCATGTTGTATTTGAACAATGTATATATCTACAACATGTATGCAACACATCTGACTTTATAATGAAAGATGTGCTTACATTGAAATGATACCCAAGGATTTATTTGAGAATATATATATATATATATATATATATATATATATATAGTTTGTATCATTCTAGAGCTTAACTGTAATTATTTTCCTGATGAAGCGGGCTATTGACTTGTGAAACATGTTGAAGTCACAGCAAGCAATCCATCACATAAATATGGCAAAGATGATGGGGAAATCAATATATGATATATAATATGTACATGTGATCATATTTTGTACTATTCTAGATTTTAAATTCAAAATCTAGAATAGTACAACATTTTGTTTTAACTAGAATAGTACATCACATTGTTTTAACATTTGTATAAATAACAACTTAAGATTTTACTTGACTCCCTTTTGGTACTGCTAAAGTCCTGAGTTCTTTAGTTAGGCTTTTTTGCATATATTCCCATATGGGATGTGGTACCAGACACTAATAGTGTCTTAAATACTGAAGGTTCCCATTTGGGATTCCTTCCTCCCACTTAATCATTGTCAGTTTAACACAGTTTATAAAGCCCATAGGTTGGTTTAATCCTGATAATTCTCCTATATATGGGTCCATATATAAGCCATATTATACTCCTAATATCATTTTCAGTACCCGGCAATGTATTTTCTGAACGCTGAACACTGAACTTTTGTGTTTGGAAAATACATCACGCACCAGTAAACAGGGATGCACAGGAGCATTGCCATTTACAAGAGCATAGCCGCATACAGCTATTCACTTGTATGGCAGGGTATACAATATACAATTATCTAAACAGTTATTCTAACATAGGGAGATGACTGATTTCAATTAGGACTCTTAAGATGACACATGGCCACAACTTTAAACTGCGTATATTACTGGTATAGCAGTACGAATGTTGAACTCCCTTTCACAGATGGTAGTGTCAAATAAGAATGTAATAAATAAATAAGAATGTAGATAAAACACGTTTAGATGTGTTTCTAAGTGAACACAATGCACATGGATATGAGAAATGGTAGTGACATAAACACATACACACCAACACATTCAACCTTACCAACACTGCAACTATGTCATATGGCACGTGCAGTTCCCTGGGCACTGAACAATGCTGGCAAATCACACTAAGCATATAAGACAACTGATTATTTTGGACAAAGGAAGCTCAATTTGTAGGTTCTGTTATCTGTAAAAGACACATTTCGCTAAACAATAGTTCTTAGGAATATTTTTGTTTTTTTTTATACTGACCAGCTTACATAGTACCACTTTGTGTGTTCAATATATTTTATTTTCTGTAAAAAATAATAATTTTTCAGCATAGTTTATATTCATTGTTTTGTGTACAGTTGATATGAATCTTTAGTACATATAATCACTTAAAGTTGTGTTTATGACTATTGAAGTGGAAATAATTATACATCCAATGTGTATTAACTTATATATTAATATAATATAGGAATACTTACATCTTTGAGGCACCCCATGAAGTTGTTACTGACAGGGGACCCTGGAAGATCAGCTGTGTTTGGACTGCCCCCAATGTAGAAGAAGTCATCACTTCCCAGCATGGTGTAGTCTTCTTGAGTGTAACCAGTTGAAGTGAGAATTCCATCAACTGAAATAGTGACCTGTAAGTCAAGATGCACAGCAGACAAAAGGAAAGAGAATGGGAGAGATAGAAAGAAAAAGAGAGAGTGTAGAGGGAAAGGAGGGTAAAAAGACAAACATTAGGTCAAGGCAATCAAAGCTGTTGATGTCTCACCATTTTCATGTCTGTTCTGTCTCTGAGGCAAGACCAGCTCTTCACCAAAGGCAGAATGAACAAAGGATCATATAAAAGAGTGGTATAACGTTTTAGGAATAGAGAAAAAAAAATACATCTGGGTATGTATAACTGTAAATATGAAGCATGGGTATAAAAGAAGAGGGTGAGAGAAAAAGTTGTGAAAGGAAAATGGGAATACATAATGTAGATGGGAAGAGAGATTCTATCATGGGAGTTTGTGAGTGGTAGATTTAGGAGGGAATATTTTTATCTATACTGCTCCAAGTGCTCCGAAAAGTGTGGGATGTCCTTTCCTGATTTGCTAATCTTCTTAAATTTCTTTAGCTGTCTACGTGATTGGCTTCAATGCTGGCCATTTATGGGCAGAACTATTTATTGATTTGGCAAATTAGATGTCACAATCACTTATTACCCAGAAGTTTCTCAAGCCTCTGGAGATCAGCAGGGGTTCTGGTCAATTATTTCATAATTTATTTTTCGAAACACTTCACTACAAATTGATGTGTTCATTTCTTTTACAACTCTATAAACTTGTTCTGTTCTGCATGTAAGGAGACCTATGTGACTGGTTAAAGGTGGTCCCTCCTCTGAAACTTTAATTTTCTGTTCATAGCAAGTGTTTAAACTTGTCATTTACATATACTGTATATTGTCATATTTCCAAATCCATCTGAGTTATCCAAATTCAAATTATACTGTACTGTAAAGTTAATTTAAAGTACACTTTGAACCATAGCCAATATGTTTTTGAAGGACTGATTTACAAAATGTGCTTGTTTTAAACACAAAGGCCCAGATTCAAGAAGCTATGGTTGCGCGGCGCAATAGCTGTTTTGCTCCCGCGTAGCGAATGCCCCTGATTCAGGAACATCGCTACGCGGACTGCAGCCTAGGATATGACAGACATAAGCCTCCTTATGCCTTCATATCTCAGGCTGCATTCTTGCGTTGGCCGCTAGGGGGCGCGGCCATTGTGATCGGCGTATAGTATGCAAATTGCATACTACCACCGATTCACAAAAGTTGCGCGGGCCCTGCGCACGCAAGGTACGGAGTTTCCGTACGGCGACTTTAGCGCAAGGTTGCTCCTGCTAATAGCAGTGGCAGCCAATGCTAAAGTATAGCCGCCCTTCCCGCTCGTGAAATTTAAATTTCACATCGTTTACGCAAGTGATTCGTGAATGGCGCTGGACGCCATTCACGTTCACTTAGAAGCAAATGACGTCCTTGCGACGTCATTTGCCGCAATGCACGTCGGGAAAGTTTCCCGACGGAGCATGCGCTGTTCGCTCGGCGCGGGAGCGCGCCTAATTTAAATGATTCCCGCCCCCGGCGGGATCATTTACATTAGGCGCCCTTACGCCGGGCTACTTAGCATAGCGCCCGAGCAATTTACGGAGCTACTGTTCCGTGAATCGTGGGCAAATCGAAATATTTGCGTGGGCGCAGAGCAAAAATCGTTGCCATTTGCCCACGCAAATATTGCGCGGATCTACCTGAATCTGGGCCAAAGTGTTTAAGCCAAACTCAGCCACAAACCAAATTGTAATTAAATGCAGCTCTCACCTTATTCAGCAAAAATCTGCCACTTTTTTTTCTTTCTCTGCACATTATTTTAACAAGGTTTTCAATGCAGCCTGTTTACAGACACAGGGAGGCAGTTTTTTGTAGGGAAGAATGTTTACACTAGCCAGCTACCTGTGTGCTGGGTGACTGGTCACTTCATTGTCTCTCTGTAGCTTCCTGACATCAGTGCTTTCATAAATAAGTGTATTTAGCCTATCAACACTTCCAACACCACATTGCTTTGCTTCTCCTCATTATGTGGGACACCCTACACTTAAGAAATTAAGCAAATGGTCCCTACTCTTTTCTTCTGCGGCTGCATTAAATCTTTGGACTGGGTACAGCAAGTAAAAAGAAACAGTAGGTGAGGTTACACAGGAGGAGAATGAGGAATGTCTTTAATAGCCATTCATAAATGTGGATTTAAAATAAAATAGAAATCTCCCCTGAACCTGACTGGGTAAGTCAATGATCTAAATATTTGCTTGGCAAGATTACTTATTATTTATTTAGTAAATCACATTGGTTAAACTATTTTTTTTTAAATGATAGTATTACATGTATTGCTATTGTATTGTATTGCTGCCATTCCGGTCCAATTTTGAATCTCTATCCCAAAATAAAAAACGATAATAACGAGCCTGAAGGCTGTCACACTGTTCACACTGCTGCAATCCAATTTTCATCTGACTTTCAGTGCAATTATGTAAAACAACTTGGATACAATGTAGATGCTACTTTGAAGTGGTTTGCATAGTCTATGAGGTGAAAATCATGCTGGAATTGCACCAAAGTAGTAAAGGAACCGTTTCCAAAATTGTTGCATTGATGTGGATGGGCACCACTAAAAACAATGCAATTGTCTATTGTCATATGATTCTGTACAACTCAATTCACATCTGAAATCGCACTAGAACCCCAGTCTTCCATAATAGAAATGTTTATTGGAAAGTATAAATAATAAAGTCTACTACAGGATTTTACATGATGGAGTATTATGTAGGGTTCAGTTATGATTGTATTAAGGGGACTTATTTTTAGCATAACGTCAAGTGTGGGTAAGAACATGTTCACAGCTTTGTTGTGCTTATAAATGTAATTTTGCAGCCACTGTTAGTAACACATGGACATGCAGTTAGCATATAAAGTAACACTGTGCTGGTGTTTATTTTTAACTAACATCCATTCTCCATAAACAACATCAACAAACTGCACTTGCCTTAACAAATAATAATAAAGAATATCAAAACAGATAAAGACCAAAGAGTTAATCTAGATCACCCAATTTTCTTGTTAAGAAAGTTGATTACTGTTACTAGAGTGTATGACAATTGTCTGCACTGTTTTCATAAGCCATCCTTGGGTAGATTAGTCTTAAAGTAAAACAGGCTTATAAACCTCACAAAGCACTGAATTTTGATGCAAAATTTAGAGTTGTGTCTCCCCATCTGGTAAATAGGGAGGTACAAGGTTTACATTTAATACATACAAATATAAAGCCTGCTGCATTTGACTAATACCAGATTAAAAAAAAAACATACTCATCTGTGGCAGATGAGGTTTAATGTTGATAAATGTAAAGTTATGCACTTGGGAGCAAAGAATATGCATGCATCATACATACTAGGGCGAGTAGAACTGGGGGAATCTGTAGTGGAGAAGGATCTGGGGGTTTTGGTAGATCATAAGCTTAATAATAACATGCAATGCCAATCTGCGGTTTCCAAAGTGAGCAAAGTCCTTTTTTTTGTATTAAGACTCCAGAGAGAGATATCATTTTGCCCCTGTACAAATCATTAGTAAGACCTCATCTGGAATATGCAGTTCAGTTTTGGGCACCAGTTCTCAAAAAGGATAACAGGGAACTGGAGAAAGTGCAGTGAAGGGCAACCAAACTGATAAGAGGCATGGAGGAACTCGGCTATGAGGAAACATTAAAGGGACTGAATTTTTTCTCTTTTGAGAAGAGGAGATTAGGGGGAATATGATCAACACGTACTGTTCAGATCATAAATGATCAGCATAGCAATGGTTTACATTATTTAATTAAAGTGGTACTAAAACCTTCTATTCTCTACAGCCAAGGAAGCTACCATATTAGCTTCTGTTTGATCTGCAGCTGCTGCTTATGTGATCAGTTATGATATATCAGCCAGGCCCGGATTGGCCAAAGGACAAACCGACCCTTGCCCAGTGGGCCGTGGCCACCATGCTGCAGCTGGGCTGCTTTTTGAGCCTGCGCCACTCACCGGGCCTCTCCTCAGCTGCCTGGCTGCCACTATAGCTCAGCCATCGGCGCCAGGGGGGCAGAAAAATTAAGGGGGAGGAGCTAGAGGAGACACCTTCGGCCTCCTCAAGGTCGCACAACCACCAGTATAGTTCAGCCGTTAGTTCCGGGGCGTGACCATGAAGGGAGGAGGAGCTAGAGGAGATACCTGCTGCGGACACCATGGAGCTGGATTAGAGAGAACGCGAGTGCGGCCCCCCTGTAACCTGGATAGGAGGAGCAGTGAGGGCTGCTGCATATACAGTAGAAGAATTACTCTCTCCATTTCCTCCTGCAGCCTCTTCTCCTCTCCCTCTCGCAGGCTTTCAAAGGCCGCAGGAGGAAATGGAGAGAATGATTCTTCTATATGCATCAGCCTCCAACACTCCTATCTTGCTTCTTTTTGCTGCCCTCCCTTTGCTCTCCGCCCCACCCATGCTCTTTGCCCCCCTCATGCTCTCTGCCCCCCCTGAGCTCTCCACCCTACCTATGCTCTTTGCCCCCTTGTGCTCTCCAGTCCCCTCTCTGCTCTCTGCCCCCCATGCTCTCTGCTGCTCCCCTTGTGCTATTCACCCCCCCTTCTGTGCTCTCCGGCCCCCCTCATGCTATCCAGCTCTCTGTGCTCTCTGGCCCCCCAAGCTCTCTACCGCCTCCCTCGTGTCCTCCACCCCCCCTGCGCCCCCCACCTCCCCACCAATGCTCTCCAGCACCCATTCTCTCCACCTCCCCCATGCTCTCCACCCCTCCCTTGTGCTCTCCGCCTCCCCCTGTGTTTTTAACTTCTCCCCCAGTGCTCTCTGCCTTCCCCCAGTGCTCTTCAGCCCTCCATTGCTCTCCGCCTCCCCTGTGCTCTCTGTCTCCAGCCCCCCATGTTCTATGCCTTACCCCATGTTCTTGCTTCCCCCTGGTGCTCTCTAGATCCCCCAGTGCTCTTCAGCCCCCCTGTGCTCTTCACTTCCCCCTGGCTCCCTGCCACCCACTGTGCTCTCCGCCTCCCCCAGTGCTTTCCACCTCCCCAATGCTCTACGCTGCCCACTGTGCACTCCACTTCCCCCATGCTCTCCGCCTTCCCCTGTGCTCTCTGCCTCCCACAGTGCTCTCAGCCCCCCATGCTCTCCACCTCCCCTGGTTTCCCACCTCCCCCTGTGCTCTCTGCCTCCCCCAGTCCTCTTGGCCTCCCCATGCTCGCCAACTCCACCCCATGCTTTCTGCTGCCCATTGCGTTCTCCACCTCCCTGTGCGCTCCGTCTCCCCCCTGTGTCCTCTGCCTCTCCCCCAGTGCTCCCCAGTCCCCAGTGCTCTTCGCTTCCCCCCCAGTGCTCTCCAGCCCCCCTGTGCTGTCCGCCTACCCCATGCTTTCTGCCTCCCCCTGTGCTCTCCGCCTCGCCCCTCATGCTCTCCACCCCCCGTGCTCTCCTGCCCTCCCTGTGCTCTTCACCCCACTCCATGTTTTTGCTTCCCCCTGTGCTCCACAACCTCTGTGCTCTCGAGCCCCCAATGCTCTCCAGGTCCCCTGTGTTCCTCTCTTCCTTTGTGTTCTATGCCTCTCCCCTGTGCTTGCTGCTCCCCCACATGCTTCCCCCCTCCCCCACAGTGCTCTCTGGCCTCCCCATGTGCTCTGACATTTATAAATTAAAAACAATTACATTTAAATTGCCAGAAATACAATATTATTTCCGGCAATAGAGAAATGTTCGGCCCAACTCTACTCAAGAGTGATCTTTGCATGACGCCAGCCATAAAAATGTATATATATTGCTTTAGAATTTCCAGCTACAGCATTATAATATACAATTGTTGCTGTATGAATACAATTTTCTGTTTTTTTCACTCTGATCAAGGTGTACCACATTGTAGCATTTACATAGACTTTTGGTTTTTAATACATTATATTATAACATTCCCTTCCTTATGACTACTAGTGTTGCTCACGAATATTCGTATTGCGAATATTCGGCTCGAATATGGCATATTCGAGTATTCGCGATATATTTCGAATTTCGCAGTGAATATTCGCGATTCCGAATATTCGCATTTTTTCAATTTTATTTTTAAAACAGATCACATCCTATCGACGTCTAAAAGCATTGCTGGTATGATTAGAGACCCTGGGCCGAGTAGCTAAGCTGAGGCGATCCTTTTATGTTGCCGAATTAAAAAAAAAAAATTGCGAATTTTCGCTAATGCGAAAATGATTGCGAATTTTCGATAACTGTGGTAGGAGAACTCTGATTGTCTCTGATGCAAAAGGGGGGGGCTTTGTGTATGTTTCTGTTATTAATATTTGTATGTTTGATATTATTTTTTTTTGTAAGAAGGAAAAAATTGCGCATACCTTAAAAAAAGGGGAGAATACAGCAGCAACTCAAAAATGTTATACAACATAAATTAATACAAGACAGAAAATGGAGTCGCTCTACAAGAATAAAAAATATGTCTAGTGACAAGACATGTGGGCAAATTATAAAATAAGCAAGCGCAAATAACTTGTGAAATACACAGTGAAACAAATATATAAAGAAATATAGTCCCAATAATAGAAAAATAATCTTTCATAAAAATGTCTTTGATATGTGAAGTGAAAAAAAGTCCAAAGCATGCAGCATGAACGTGTTCAATCTTCAAGGTGTTTGATTGACAAACGGCTGTGACAGATGGATAAAGTAAAGAATCACCACCAATGCAAAACACTTTTTATTTTTTATTGTAAAATATCAAGAATATTCTGAGCCAATCAGAGTGCTCCTTCCGCATTTGCCGAATATTCGCAATTATTTTGTATTGTAAAATATCAAGAATATTCTGAGCCAATCAGAGTGCTCCTTCCGCATTTGCCGAATATTCGCAATTATTTTGTATTGTAAAATATCACGAATATTCTGAGCCAATCAGAGTGCTCCTTCAGCATTTGCCGAATATTCGCAATTATTTTGTATTGTAAAATATCAAGAATATTCTGAGCCAATCAGAGTGCTCCTACCGCAGTTATCGAAATTTCGCAATTATTTTCGCATTCGCAATAGCGAAAATTCGCAATCATTTCATTTCGATAAAATATCACGAATATTCGAATTTAGCGAATATATCTCGAATATTCGACTATATATTTGAGATATATCGCGAAATCGAATATAGCGTATTCTGCTCAACACTAATGACTACTACTGGACTGTAGAGTTGTATCCATTAGTGTCATTGCTATTGGGTTATGTAATAATTCTATATAAGCACCACTGGAAGTATACATTGATCACTTTGGATTTAAAACTGGGATAGGAGAATGTGAGCCTGTATTATACATAATATGCCAAACTTCCCTGCCTCTAGGTTTTTGTGACATTGCTGTTCTGTGTCACACCAAAATTCTTAAAGCAATAAGTATGTTTTTATGGCTGACATCATACAAAGATCTCCTGAGGTATAAGTTAATGTGAGACTCCTCTAGATTAGGGTTAACAAAGATTTTTCTATAACCTGAGTTTTTTTTTTATGGATGGTGGCATTCCCATTTGGATGAAATCGTGGTCATTAATTCGAAAAGGTACAGTATCAAATACCTTAGAAAAATACAGATGCACTACATCCATAGAGATTTCTCTAATATTAATACTCATTTACTCATATAAACTTTGCAGGTTGATCATTCAATAAACCCATACTAATTGTCACTTACAATACAATTTTCACAGAAATTGTAAATTTAGGACTGTTGTGGGTGGACTTTAAAAAAGGTACCAAAAGGAATTGACCATAGTTTGAAAAAATATAATTTTAATACATATTTATAAAAAAGTTACAAAAATTCATATTAAAAACATACATATTTGACTTTCCATTGGAGTCACACAATTTTAGCAATTCCCTAATGATACATATAAGACATTGTCTTATATGTATCATTAGGGAATTGCTGTAATTGCATAATAACATCAACATAACATAATAACACCCTAATTTGCATTCTTGCATAATAACATCAACAAGTCCCTTTTGATATGTGCAGTTATATTAACAGGTACCAAACGTGGCCCAAGTACAGGTTTGATGTGTCAAATAGACTTGTCCTGGATTCTTGCATCAACAAGCCCCTTTTGATATGTGCAATTAGATTACAGATACCAAATGTGGCCTGAGTACAGGTCCGATGTGCAAAATAGACTTGTCCTGGATTCTTGCATATTGACATCAACAAGCACATCAGAGTCATTATCTGTCCCATTTGATATGTGTAGCAAATCTTGTTTGGCAACTAACCCCTTTGGTCATCAAACACCCTTTGATGTGTAATCTTGAATGCCTGTATGTAACACATATATATTGTGCCATACATATAACAGAATATATAAAATACCTACACATATATATCAATATTACAAGTATTCATAGACCCTTAGGTCGCGTAAACACGATCGGTCCATCCGATGAGAATGGTCTGATTCATTGGTCCAAACCGATCGTGTGTGGACCCCAACGGTTAGTTATCCTTCGGTCAAAAAAATAGGAACTTGCTTTAAAATTGAACCGATGGACGCCTAACAGATAGGTTTAAACCGATCGTTAGTATGCAAAAGCATCGGTTAAAAACCTGCGCATGCTCAGAATCAAGTCGACGCATGCTTGGAAGCATTGAACTTCATTTTTTTCAGCACGTCGTTGTGTTTTACGTCAACGCGTTCTGACACGATCAGTTATTTAACCTATGGTGTGTAGGCACATCAGACCATCAGTCAGCTTCATCGGTTAACCGATGACAACGGTCCTTCGGACCGTTGTCATCGGATGGACTGATCGTGTGTACGCGGCCTTAGTTGTAGGCCTGTACCTTCAGGTGATTTGACACTAGTAATGTTTTTGGAGGACATGCCCCCTGGGTGCCTCCCCTATGAACCCTACCCCACTCCCCATGAGTTCTAAGTTGTGTAGCAAGCAATGCAAAGTAACAAAGGAATAGAAGAGAGGATGACCTGTGTCCTGTATAGTACTCCAAGATATGACATTTACAGGTAACTCTCAACTTAATTGTAGAAGACAGGGCATAGACTGAGTAGCCATAGACCCTAAGGCCGCGTACACACGATCAGTCCATCCGTCGAGAACGGTCCGAAGGACCGTTTTCATCGGTTAACCGATGAAGCTGTCTGATGTGCTTACACACCATCAGTTAAAAAAACGATCGAGTCCAACGCAGTGACGTAAAACACAATGACGTACAGAGAAAAATGAAGTTCAATGCTTCCAAGCATGCGTCGACTTGATTCTGAGCATGCATGGGTTTTTAACCGATGCTTTTGCATACTAACCATCGGTTTTGACCTATCGGTTAGGCGTCCATCGGTTCAATTTTAAAGCAAGTTCTCTTTTTTTGGACCGAAGGACAACTGACCGATGGGGCCCACACACGATCGGTTTGGACCGATGAAACTGAACTTCAGTACGTTTTCATCGGTTTTATCCGATCGTGTGTACGCGGCCTGAGACCTTCCCAACCAACAACTGGGCAACAACTAGGCTAACATAACTCTGCCAACAGTTAAAACAACAACAAAAGGGACAACAGACCAAACTTAGATTGCCCCTGCAAAAACCTTGCAAATGAAAGCTGCACCTGCAGAAGATTAGACATCTACTTGGTAAAACTTTGATAAGGTATGAACAGAAAGACCAGGTGGTGACTTTACAGAGCTGAATTACAGAGGCCTTGTGCTGAAATGCCAAAGAAACAGCCACCGTTATGGTGGCGTGGGCACATAAGAGCAGAGAAGAAGTTTTGTCCTTTAGAGTGTAAGCTCTAGCAGTCAGCTGCGTTAGCCAGCATACAGTAATTTTTTTTAAATCTTGACTTGGAAGCAGGGTGTCCCTTGCGAGGTCCTGAGGGCAGGGCAAATAGGGAGTCCATTTTCCCAAATAGAAGCTAGTACTTTGAGGTAGACATGTGCATTTCATTTTGTTCCGAATCGAAATTCGGACACATTTTTTTATTATTCGGAAATTCGTATGCATCCAAATTTCTGAATTACAAAAGTAACGAATTTAAACAAATCCAAAAAAAGATAAAATTAAAAAAAAAATGCGAACGAAATTCTATTCAAATAAAATTTGAAAACAAATTCAAATCAAATTAGAAAAAATAGAAATCGATTTTCTAAAAAATATAATAAAATATAATATAATACAAAGCAATAGCATAAAAAAAAAGAATTTAAAAGAATAGTATAGAATTTAATAAAATATAACATGACCGTCTTCCAAAATTCAAATATTATAAACTCGAATTCGAGAATAGATTAGAAAATAATAAAAAAAATGGAAACTAAAATAGAAAAGAATAGAAAAACAAAAGAAAAGAATATTTGCAGGTATTTGCACCCACTTCCGGCCACACAATTTAGGGCAGACTGCGGGCATGACGTCACCTCCCGTCCCTGTCCCCCCGTTGTGTTCTGGGAACACTCGGCTCCCAATACACAGCGGGAGCCAATCGGCAGGCATAGTGCGACTCGCGCATGCGCCGTAGGGTTCCCTCACCAAGGATCGCTCGTCCTCTGCTGCGGATGGCGCTGGACTCCGGACGGCGCTGGACTCCAGGACAGGCAAGTGTCCTAATATTAAAAGTCAGCAGCTGCAGTATTTGAAGCTGCTGGCTTTTAATATTTTTTTTTTCAGCGGACATCTTCTTTAATGAGTGAGAGAAAAAACTTACGTTAGATCTACCGGTAACGGTATTTCTACAAACCTTCCAGGACGGCACACCAGAGAGATGAGGGCTCCTCCCTACAGGAAACACAATCAATTGACACTTTGTTATAAGTCCCCACCCATCCCCTTGCTCCTCAGTATGTATTAAAGTAATCTTGAACTGGTTCACAAGGGACATTGCTCCATATAGGTACTTACCACCTAGAGTATAGCTTACTTTTCCCCCACCACATAGGGCGGGTAGTAGGCCTGCCGTCCTGGAAGGTTCGTAGAAATACAGTTACCGGTAGAGAGGGCTGCTATCTGGACCCGCAGGGTACTGACTTTTAGCCCCGCGTCTGCCCCGTCCTGGAGGAAGTCCAGGATAACCGGAACAGACGCAGAAGACACCTGTCTTTCTCTACTCCAGGAATGGAAAGTCTTCCATACTTTTGAGTAGATATTCCTGGTTACTGGTTTTCTACTTGAGAGAAGGGTATTTATCACTTTCTCTGAGCAGCCTTTCCGTTTCAGGATCTGGCGCTCACTAACCAGGCTGTTAACTGAAAAAATTCCGGTCTTGGGTGAAAAACTGGCCCCTGTTTGAGGAGATCTACCCTGGCCGGGAGTCTCAGTGGTTCTGCTACTGACATGAATCTTAGATTTGCAAACCACGTCCTCTTCGGCCACCATGGGGCTATTAGGAGGACCTGACCGGGGGACCTGCTGATTTTCTGGAGGACCCGTGGAATTAGCGCCAGGGGCGGGAAGGCGTACGCCAGCCTGTAGTGCCAAGGCTGGGTCAGCGCATCCAGACCCTCGAACTCCAATTCCAGGGAGGTCGAGAAATACCTGTTTACCTTTCTGTTCTTCCGATTAGCAAACAGATCTATGTCCGGTTTGCCAAAATGGAGAACCAGGGCATGAAAGACTTCGGAATTCAGTTCCATTCCCCTTGTCTTATCTGCTGACGGCTGAGGAAGTCTGCTTCTATATTGCTTGTCCCCTTTATGTGTATAGCAGAAATGGAGATCATTTTTTCCTCTGCCCAGTCCAGGATTTCCTTGGTTAGTTCTAGTAAGGGACTGGACCTGGTACCTCCTTGATGATTCAGGTAGGCTACGACTGTGGCATTGTCGGAGCTCACCTGTACCTCTCTGCCCCTGATGTCCTGCTGAAAGGCCTTCAGGGCTTCCCCCACTGCTCTGAGCTCCCTGTAATTGGAAGATCTGTGAGCCAGTGAGCTGTTCCATTTCCCTTGGGCTTTTTTGTCTTCCGAGTGGGCACCCCACCCCCATGTACTGGCATCCGTAGTTACTTTTACCGGATTCCACTGGGCCCAAGGACGACCCTTCTTTAGGTTTTGGTGAACGGTCCACCATTTTAGGGATGATAAGACCTGAGGGGTGAGCAGTATCTCCTGATCCAGGGATTCCTTCCTTTTGTCCCAAGAGGACAGGAAAAAGAAATGAAGTGTCCTGGCATGTAGTTGAGACCATACCACCGCTGGTATGCTTGCCGACATTAGGCCTAGAGTTCTCATAACAGACCTCCTGACGCTAGTTTTTTTACTTTTTCCTCTGGTAGGAAGAGCGTCTGCTGTCTGGAGTCTATTATGTAGCCCAGGAAGGTTTTTACCTGTTCTGGTTTGAGGGAGGACTTCTCTATGTTGATAATCCAACCCAGACTCTTTAATACCTCCACAACCTTGCTGGTATTTGACAGGACCTGGGACGCTGTCTGACCGGAGATCGGTAGATTGTCCAAGTATGGTATTAGGGATACCCCCTGCAGATGTAAAAAGGCTACTGCCTCTGCTAGGATTTTCGTGAAGACCCTTGGGCTGGATGTTAAGCCAAACGGTAGTGCCCTGAACTGCCAGTGGCGGATCTCTTCCCCCACTACGACGGCAAACCTCAGATACGCCTGATGATCCACGTGAATAGGCACGTGCAAGTAGGCATCTTTGAGGTCTATGGTCGTCATGAAGGCTTCCTTCATAAGGTTTTTTCTTACCGAGTAAATACTCTCCATAGAAAACCGTTTTTGTTCCAGAAATTTGTTCAGGTTTCTTAGGTTTACTATCAGGCGATATTTTCCTGATGGTTTGCGAACTACAAATACGTGGGAATAAAATCCCTGGTATTGTTGTTCTCTTGGCACTGGTACTATCACTAGTTGCTCTGCCAGCTCCTGGATACCCTCCAGGAGAGCCGCCCTCTTTAGGGCATCCCTGGGGGGTTGCGTGAGAGTGATCATAGGGGGGGAACTGCCAGAAATTCTAGACAGTACCCTTCCCTTATAATCTTGTGGATGTAAGTGTTGTCTGAAATGCTTTCCCATTGTTGTGCGAACTGGGATAGCCTCCCCCCCACTCTGACCTTGGCGTCACTTGGGTTGTTTATCGTCGGTCTTGGTGGAGGGAAAGAGCAAATTGTTTTTTGTTTCCCTTACCATAGAACCAACGCTTGTTGGGTTCTTTTTTATATTTCTGCTTGTTTTGCCCCTGGGGGCCTCAAAGTTTTCCTGAAACCCTCTTTTTTAGGTTTTACCGGAAACTTCTTGTCTTTTTCAGATGACATAGCAAGGACATCATCTAGGCCCTTACCGAACAGAAGCGAACCCTGGAAGGGGAGCCCACATAATTTTCCATTAGATGTAACATCTCCTTCCCAGGCCTTAATCCATATAGCCCTCCTAGCTGAGTTGATTAGGGCTGCTGTTTTTGCTGAAGCCTTCGCGGCTTCCAGTGCCGCGTCTGCCAAGTAAGTGACAGCCTTCCCTATTAATGACAGGGAACCCAAGACTTCCTCTGAGTCCGTATACGGGACCATGTGGTCTGAAAGTTTTTCTACCCAGAGGTCCGTATTCCTAGCTACACAGGTTGCTGCTAGGGCCGGGGCCATTGTAGCTGAATTAGCCTCCCACGTTTTCCTTAGGAGGGATTCAGCCCTGCGGTCCATCAAGTCCTTAATACTGCCTGCATCCTCAAAGGACAGATCAGACAGTTTAGTGACTTGGGATAGTGCCACATCCAGTTTAGGGAGTTTGAAGAAGACTTCCCCGACAGACTGGTGGAAGGGATATTTTCTCTTCCAAGTCTTCTGTGTGGTCAGTCTCCTTTCAGGATCCTTCCATTCCTGTAAGACTAGTTCTTTAAGGGATTGGTGGAGAGGGAACACCCTGTCCTGTGTCTCGCTTAGTCCCCTATAGACCTTATCTTGTGCCGAGGTCGCTATAGGGGTCTCTGGGATCTCCTCTGTGGCATAAATCGCCTGGAGGAGGCTGTCGAGGTCTTCCGCTGAAAAGAGGAACCTTTTTAATCTCCCTTCCTCCTGAGACTGGCTAAGGGAGTCTCTATCTTCCTCACCCTCTGAGCTATGTCTAGACCTGACCTGGCTCATCATATCGCTTTCCTCTTCTTCCATTTGATCAGGGGGAAAGGCTTGGGAGGGTGGGAAAAGGGCACTGGGCCCTGTAAGAAAACTTTCTTGGGAGGACGTACCTTCCCTAGGGACAGGTTCTTCTAAGTTAGGAGTAGTTGCTGACTGGCCAGCTGCCTCCCTGAAAGCTTTGACGGTAGCTAACATCTCGGACTGCATGGACATAAGAAAGCTTTTCATCATCGCAGCCGCTTCCTTCCCTGCTAACTGATTTATGCATTTATAGCAGAAAGGCTTGGTGTGGGTTTTAGGGAGCTTATCTTTACAGTTCCCACACTTTTTTTGAGGAACTGTGCCCAGATGTGGCCGGAGATTGAGCAGAGGCCTCCTGGGCTCCACCGGGGGATTCTGTAGATAAGAGACACAAGAAATGTAACGTTACTCCCTCCCACTCTGGGGCTGCTGGTCTGTACTGGGGAGAAAAGAGAGAGAGAACGAGGAAGGCAGCCGTTACCAGCTGTATCCTGAAACCCAGAAACTCTCACTCCCCTCTTTGCTCCCTTTCCAGGGGGACTGCACTCACCGACCCCCGATCTGGATCTGCCTGCAGCCGCGCTGGTCTTCCCGTCCTCTTCCATGAGGAGGTTGACCGGTGCATTGCCATGAAATGCGATTTGCCATGAAATGTGATGGTCCGCCTCCATCACATCCCATTGGCTCACTCATGTCATGTGACATATAGACACGTCATCAGTCTCAGCTAGGCTATCATAGGGAGAGGATCTCCTCTCCCTGTGATAGCTGAAGCTGCACGGAGCTGTAGTAGTAAATGTAGCTTACTTGCACACCCAGGGAGGTCAACCCCCGTGCAGCTCTTCAAAGGGCTAAGAGAGAGGAGAGGGGGGCAGGCAGATGGGAGGCTGCTCCATTATACAGGCTGCCCATGGTGTGTGTGTGTGTGTGCTGCTGGCCACACAGCCTGAGAGCAGGAGGAGGGGAGAGGCAGCCTATAGATGTGTGAGATCATTGTTTCTATACATTGTTACACCAGCAATGCACTCACTGCAACACAGGCTGCTCCTCACAGAGCTGTGCATATCACACTGGCTTCTCCTTCCTAACAGTATATGTAACACTACTGCACTGCCGGCTCCCAGTTACAGGCTGTGCATGATGTATATACCTCGACACACAGCCTGAGGGGCTTTCTCCTGCCTCGATAGCCTAGCTGAGACTGATGACGTTTAAATATGTCACGTGACAGGAGTGAGCCAATAGGATGTGATGGAGGCGGACCATCACATTTCATGGCAAATTGCAATTCATGGCAATGCACCGGGTCCTTGGCTTGTCGGTACCTGCGTTAGGGTTTAACCGCCGCCGACCTCCACTGCTCCACGTTGCTCTCCACGCCGATGCGTCACTTCCGGGTTGCTGTGTAGGGAATGCCCACTCTCCGGTGACGCGCTTCCTATCCCTCTCAGAGAGAGGCTTGGAGCGCAATGCTCCTTAATGGCAACCCCCCCAGGAAGGAGAGAGCAGTATCGTGGCGGCGATTTTGCACTAAGGCGATGGCTTTTTCACCACAGCTCAGAGCGCCAGTGCACGCCTTTGGGGCGACCTGTGAGTGGGCCAAAGCCTACAGGTTAGTTCAGCTCTCCCCGGCCTCCCTGAACCTGCCTCAACAGGGGTACCTTTCGACCTCACCGTCTCTGTGTTCGGGAGAAACACATGTCGCTGTGTTCGGGAGAAACACAATCAATACTGAGGAGCAAGGGGATGGGTGGGGACTTATAACAAAGTGTCAATTGATTGTGTTTGCTGTAGGGAGGAGCCCTCATCTCTCTGGTGTGCCATCCTGGAAGGTGATCGGAGAAATACCTAAGTTTTGATGTATAAATTGTGTATTTCCTGAAAAGATCACTAAACTTAAACAGGTTTTTCACAAAAACTGTAAAAGATATCAAACTGAAAAGATATAGCCGGATAGCTGAATATTTTGTGAACATTTTAAAGTTTGTTTGGTGTCTATAGGTGAAAGTATGAAGGAGCTGAAACTTTTGGTAGCGGAAGAATGTTTTAAGGATTTGAAGCATGCTCTCATTGAAAAAAAGTGTTAAACTTAATATTTTAAAAAGTATAAATAGTACAAAAAAAGTTGAAGAAGCTGAAAGAGCTGAACATTTTAAAAAGTTGAATGGTCTCAATAGCTGAAAGTATGCAGAAGTTACGCAGAGCAAAAAAACGTACGGAATAAAATCAAAATTAAGAATAATAAAAAAACGAATAACAACACTGGGAATGCTATTGAGCATTCCCACTAATAATAAAAAACGAATAACAATACTGGGAATGCTATTGAGTAGGGATGAGCTTCGTGTTCGAGTCGAACTCACGTTCGAATCGAACATCGCATGTTCGACAGTTCATCAAAATACGAATGCTACAGGCCTTTTTTGCGCCAAATTCGAGTGGCGCGTCATGGCCCATAATTCACTGCGGCATCGCAGTGCATTGCTGGCTAATGATTGGCCAAGCATGCACTATGACCCGCATGCTTGGCCAATCACAGCTTTCGAAAAATGGAGAGCAATAATTGGCCAAAGCCAGGGTGGCTTTGGCCAATTATGTCAAAAAAATATATTATAATCCTCTCTCACCCAGGCTGAGGCTGGGTTCACACTACTACACTACTTTCATCCTACTTTGCTCTGCTACATTGGTCCTACATTTATCCTACATTGGTCCTACATCCATCCTACTTTCATGAACAGGATACTACTTTGGTCCGACTTCAATGATATTCAATGGGCCTAAAGTAGGATCAATGTAGGACCAAAAGTAGTACAGGGAGCATTTTCAAAGTCAGACCGACTTGTGTAGGACACTACAAGACGCTCTCATAGGGAAACATTGAACACAGAGCAAAGTAGGATGAAAGTAGTGTAGTAGTGTGAACCCAGCCTCAGGGTACTTTGTCTGGCAAAGCAGCTGCCAACGTGGCCTCTTCCCTCTGCTCAATGGCATCAGTCACTCCTTCCCTAGCCCCACCATGTCCTCCTAAAGAGTCCCCCAAACTGTTTGACCACAGTGTTTGGTACATGCTGCAGGAGGATGCACAGCGTTTTGAAGGCTCCAATGAGGGTACACAGCTAGAGGAAGGCAGTAGCGTAAGCCCAGAGAGAGGGGGTGCTCAAGAAGGACAGCAATCTGGCAGTCATGTTCCCCCTGCTGCAGCATACTGCCAGGTTTGCTCCAGTGATGAGGAGGGACGAGATGAGGTCACCGACTCCACGTGGGTGCCTGATAGGAAATAGGAGGAGGAGGAGGCACATCAACGAGGCAGGATGCCCTCCAGGGGCCAGCGTAAGGGCAGCACACCGACTGCATTACAATGCAGAGCTACGCATATGCAGGGCGCTGCTGTCTCTCAGTGTTATTCCAAAAGTTCTTTGGTGTGAACCTTTTTTTTTTTTTTTGTAAAACTTATTTTATTGAGTTCAGTCACATCTTACAGTTTAGCAATACTCGTTAGTAACAGTGACGTACATTTTTCCATTCCAACAAAACAACAAAGAAAACACAAAGAAATATCCGAACGTAGCCAAAACAAGTAAAGCATAAGAAGGTTATTCTTGAGAGTAGGGTGGATGGCTCGCCTACCCTCCTCAGTTATCTAAGCACATCGCGTTTCGGGCTCTGGTATTGCCACGAGTGGAGAACCACCCTAGGCGGTTCCAGGAGCGACCCTAGCCAGGGTCTACGCCGGAGGAGGGGTGCCATTCAAGGCCTCCAACAACCGCCCCCAACGCATCCTCCAGGCCCAGGCCCCCCCCCTCCCCGCATTTCACAATGAGAATCACAGCGCTGGCGCTATCGCTCAGGACGCACACACGTGGGTTGTGAGCCCTGCCGTGCGTAGCCATCTCAGCATTTCGGGGGCATTAACCATGTCAACAGCAACAACTGTAAGTGCTTAACCATATAGAAAATAATAATAATGATAATAATGATAATAAAAATAATAATAAAAATAAAGGAGAGAGAGAGAGAAAGAGAAAGATCGGAATCTCACCAAAGATGCATGAGGGATCCACCCCGTCCGCACCAGGCCACCAGTCGCCAGGCTATCGCGTTGAAAGAAAAAAACGGTTAAGTTAAGCAATGTCCGCGGTCTACGCTCCGTATCATGGGCGGCTTACATCCCTGTTGTGGCCCAGAGTTGGGTCTGCTAACTTTAGCAGGGATTCATCCAAACTAGAGGGGATATAATTGGGGTATGAAAAATGATCTGTCCAGAGAATCCATCGGGCAGTGTGCGCATCTCTAGTGCCTTTACAGGTTGCGATCCATTCTTCCGCCTCCCTGACCTCATTTATCCTGCGTATCCACTCCTCCCTGTTTGGTATCTGCGTTTTCTTCCAGTAAATTGGAATTGGCCGCCTAGCGGCATTGAGCAGGTGAGGAAGGGTCTTTTCTGTTGAACCTCAAACAGAGCTGTGTCTCGTTATTGGGGGAATTCGTATGGGTTGTGTTTGCCGGATTGTGGAGTGTCGATAGCTGCCTTGTGTGCGGGAATGGAATATCCTAAACGGCTTTAACCCCTGTCCCATCTGGGGTTCCGTTACACCATCCATATGCCCAGCGGTTGAATGCTAGCTTAGCTAAATTGCTAGCACTTCAATTGCTGCCTTTTCAGTTGGTAGATTCTTCTCTCTTCCGTGAGTTTGTGGCATGTGCGGTACCTTAGTGGCAAGTTCCCAAAGGCCACTTTTTCTCACGGAAGGCGATTCCGGCTCTCTACCGGCATGTGGAAGGCAATGTCCATGCCTCGCTGGACAGGGCAGTCAGTGGTAAGGTGCATATTACCACTGACTCATGGTCCAGCAGGCATGGACAGGGACATTACCTATCTTTCACGGCACATTGGGTGACTCTGCTGGCAGCTGGGAAGGATGCAGGACAAGGTACAGTAGTGTTGGAAGTTGTTCCACCACCACGCCTCCAAAATGCTACACCTCCCTCCTCCACCCCCACCTCTTCTTCTTCCTCGGTGGCCTCTTCCTGTGCTGATGTGTCCTCGTAACCAGCGGTGCTTCGTAGGCGTTGAAGGGGGTACGCAGGCAAAGAGATGCCATGCGGTGCTTGAGCTGGTGTGCTTGGGGGACAGGAGCCACACTGGGGCAGAGGTTCTGTCAGTTCTGCAGGGGCAGGCTCAGAGGTTGTTGACGCCATGCCAGCTTAAGCCAGGAATGGTGGTTTGCGACAATGGCACCAACCTCCTCTCCGCCCTCCGACAGGGAAAACTGACCCATGTGCCCAGTTTTGCTCCCTGTCCTTAACTTGGTGGTGCAGCGGTTCTAGGGCAGGTACCCGGGCTTACAGGGTGTCCTGAAGCAGGCCAGGAAACTCTGTGTGCATTTCCGAAGGTCATATAATGCCAGTGCTCGGCTGGCAAACCTCCAAAATGAATACAACTTGCCCAAGAACCGCCTAATCTGTGACATGCACACCAGGTGGAACTCTACGTTGGACATGCTGCAGTGGCTGCACATGCAGCAGAGGGCCATCAATGAGTATCTGTGCCAATATGGCACCAGGACAGGGTCAGGGGAGCTTGTTTTTTTTCCCATGCCAGTGGGCCATGATCAGGGATGCATGCACTGTCCTGTCACCATTTGAGGAGGCCACGAGGATGGTGAGCAGTGACAGTGCATGCATCAGTGACACTGTCCCTCTTATCCACCTGTTGGAGCACACGCTGCATGGAATAATGGACAAGGCCCTTGAGGCAGAACAGAGGGAGGAAGAGGAGGACTTCCTTACCTCTCAAGGCCCCCTTTATCCAGACAGTGTTCCTGCTTGCCCGCCTATCACACAGGAAGAGGACGAGGAGGAGGAGGAGGATTGTGTCAGCATGGAGGTGGAGTCTAGCAGTCAGCATCAGCAGCAGTCTTTAATGGATCAATTACTGTCCCAAGAAACCCATGGACTTGTACGTGGCTGGGACGAGGTGGCTGAGTATCATGTCGTCCTCGGTGACCCAGAGGACTCTGCACCGAATGCCTCAGCAAACCTACGCTGTATGGCCTCCCTGATCCTGCAAAGTCTGCGGAAGGATTCTCGTATTTGTGCTATCAAGGAGAGAGATCATTGCTGGCTGGCAACCCTCCTTGATCCACGTTACAAGGGTAAGGTTGCGGACCTTATCTTGCCGGGGCAGAGGGAGCAAAAGATGAAACATCTTCGGGAGGCCTTTGTAGAAAGGTCTGTGCAATGCTTTCGCAGAGACTGGGAGGTTACAAAATCCTGGTCCTGGACAACGTGTTGCTAAGGCTTTGGTCAGTCAAAGAAGGAGCGGTGGAAAAGGTGGCCGTCTGACCGATGCATTCAGACAATTTTTTAGTCTGCAGCCCCAAGGTATGACCGGTTCCAGCAACCATCGCCAGCTTCTGTTTTACATGGTTCGGGAATACCTAGGGGCAAGATCGGACTTGGACACCTGTCTCACTGAAAATCCTCTGGCTTACTGGGTTTTGAGGATGGATCACTGGCCAGAGCTTGCACAGTGTGCAATTGAGCTACTGGCCTGTCCTGCATCCAGCGTTCTTTCGGAATGCACATTCAGTGCTGCTGGAGGCTTTGTAACCGATCACAGGGTGCGCCACTCCACCGACTCGGTCGATTGACTGATCTTCATAAAAATGAATCAGGCTTGGATCACCACCAGATCACCACCAGCTACCAAGCACCTGATGTAACTGAATAATTGTTTTGTAAATGTCAGATCCCTTCAAGACTGCCTATGCTGAGTGACTATCCTTGTTATGCTGAGTGACTATCCTTTTCCTCCTCAATGATCATGCTGGTTCTGGACACCACCACCAGTGGCTAAGGCCCAATTTGTATGCCCCTTTTTAACAGGGGCGTTCAAGTACAATTTTTGATGCAATACTTTGCAGCAGGGCTTATTCCTGTGCTCCAACTAGAGTATCTGTGAGGGGTTGCAGTGGTGTGGCACCACCACCACCATCACCACCACCAAAGGCCCAATTTTTCTGCCCCTGTTCAACAGGGGCATGTAATTACAATTCTTGATCTAATATTTCACAGCAGGGCCCATTCTTGCGCCCACCAGGAGTAACTGAGGGCTTACAGTGTTGTGGCAGCAGCACCAAAGGCCCAATTCTCTTCTGTAAGAGGTGTCTCCTGTCCCCTGATGCTTTATCACTAAAACCTAAATTTTCAAACAAAAAAAATTGTCATTGGGACAGAAAGTGAGGCGCAATCTTCTGAACAGATGCGCACAGATAGCAAAACAAATGTTACAGGGGTGATAACCCTTCTCTATGTTTTCCGAAATGCTTAAAAATAGATTTTTTTGGCTGGAGTTACACTTTAAAAAAGTACCAGTTCAAAATTGCAAACAGATTCTACTTAACAACAAACCTACAGTCCCTGTCTTGTTTGCACCGCCTGTATACTGCTTTTCAAAGTACCGTATTTATTGGCGTATACCGAACACTTTTTTGCCCTGAAAATCAGGGCAAAATCGTGGGTGCGCGATATACGTCGATACCCGCTTTCCCGCGCCGAGTTTGAATACTGCGCCTACATATACCGAGCGCAGTAGATACGGGTCTAGTCGGCCAGTCTTGGCTCCTTCCGCGCTCACGTCCTGGACGTACAGGACGTCAGCGCGAGAGTTGCCGAGCCTGCCCGACAATACACGAGTGTACTGCGCTCTGTATATGTCAGCACAGTATTCAAACTCGGCACGGGAAACGAGCGGGGAGGACGCGAGGACGCCGAACTCGACGAAGAGGCCCCCCGAAGCCGCAGACGGACGCCGGCCCCGACGAGGCCGCCGATGGACGCCGCGCAAGAGACCAAAACTGTAAGTACAAAAAAAACTTTTTTTCCCACAGGATTCGGGCAACTTTAGGGGTGCGCGGGAATACGCGGGAGCGCATTTTAACGCGATAAATACGGTATATAGGGCCAAAGGGGCAGGTAATGACCTGGGGGGGACACTGCGACCCATGCTATTTTTCTTCGTTCGGCTCTGCTCGGCTCCGGTGCCCCCCCATCTCAGGCCAAATGTGGTACTGCAGGCCCCATTCGCTTAAACTTGTTTTGCAAGAAAACACTCGCAAACAGAGTCAGAATTATTTAAAAAAAAGTTGCTCGTCTTTCAAAAAGCTTGTTAACAGAGTTACTTGTAAACCGAGGTTCCACTGTAATTAAGGTGATGACTCAAGATTGGTGTGGGGAGCTTATGGATGGAGCGGGATAATGGATGAGGGAGGGAGAGAGGAGGGAAAATTGGGGCTGGGCAGTGGCGGAATTATCAGGGTGACCGCTGCCACCCCCTCAAGTATCACCGCTGCCACCCCCCTCAAGTACCACCGCTGGTACGTGAGGGGGGTGGTAGTGGTGGTACTAGAAGGGGGGGTGACAGCGGTGGTACTTGAGGGAGGTGGCAGCGGTGGTACTTGAGGAGGGGTGGCAACGTTGGTACTTGAGGGGGGGTGGCTGTGGTGGTACTTGAGGGAGGTGACAGTGGTGGTGCCATCCTCTCCCACCACCTGTGTCTCTTACTGATTCCATCTCCTCACTGATATCATTCCTATCCCCCCCTCCAATTACTTCTACAACAGAGGTGATGGGGGGATAGGGATGAGATCAGTGGTGGGGGGATGGGATCAGTAAGAAGCACAGGTGGTGGTAGTGGTAAGAGAGGATGGCACCACCACAGCCACCCCCTCAAGTACCGCCACTGCCACACCCCCCCTCATGTACCACCGCTGCCACCCCCCCTCAAGTACCACCGCTGCCACCCCCCCTCAAGTACCACCGCTGCCACCCCCCCTCAACACCAGCACTTCCACTGATCCCATCCCTCCTCCCCACCAGCACTGTTACTGATCCCATTCCCCAGGTCAGATTTAACTGATGCATTGGTTCATGTATGTGAAATCCCTGGTGATATGGCCAGTCCCTCTGCTTTCATAGTAAAAACTTGCCACACTAGGCAGCACACAGCATGGTCAGTTCTCTAGTTAGGCTGGTAACTTATAAGTTGAAGTCAGAAACATTAATGTTTTACTTAGTTGTACAGTGTAAAAAAAAGAATGTATCAAAATCATGCTTTTCGGGGGGGGGGGGGGGGGGTAGGGGGGTTCATGATTTCTTGCACCGGTGCCCTGAAGTTTCTAGTTACGCCTCTGGGGCTGGGGGAGGGGTTTTCTTTTTTATATATTGATGTGTTTGGTATGTAATATGTTTTTGTTGTATGAATTCTGGAAATATGTTTTTTGCTTTCCATGTTTATTTTGTTTTATAATGTATCTGTGATAAAGAAAAATACTGCTTAACAGATTGTGGGGGAAAAAAAGGAATACACGAAAAGTCACACTACACAGAAAATCACACTTGCGTTAATGCAAGTTGCTGTCTGAAACACCACAGGGAATCACAAAGTTACTGATTGCTGTCTGCAATACACTGAGTCACAGAGGAACGCTGGATTCAGGAACACTGGGAAAACTATAAACATGCAAGGATCACATAGGATCACTGGAGACAGTACCAAAACTGCGTAAGCCAGATGAGTTCTTCCCAATGCAGTGGCAATGTATCAAAATCATGCTTTTCGGGGGGCTTCATGATTTCTTGCACCGGTGCCCTGAAGTTTCTAGTTACGCCTCTGGGGCTGGGGAAGGGGCTTTCTTTTTTATATATTGATGTGTTTATATTTTTTTTCACTTTAAGCATCATTAAAATCACTGCTCCAGAAAAAAATTAAAGTTTTTTTTTCCCATTGATACATGTTCCCTGGGGCAAGACTCGGGTTCTCAAACCCGTTTTCCGACAATGACTTGCATATTAGGCTTTAAAATTAGCACTTTTGAATTCGAACGTTCGAGTCCTATTGACGTCAATGGGGTTCTAAATGTTCGCGCGAACGTTCGGTCCGTTCGAAGTTTCTGGTGCAAACCGAACGGGGGGGGGGGTGTTCGGCTCATCCCTACTATTGAGCATTCCCACTAATAAAAAACGAATAACAATACTGGGAATGCTATTGAGCATTCCCACTGAATAGACTAGAAAAAAAATAGAACAGAACAGAAAAATATATAGGCCCGGATTCACAAAGCACTTACGCCAACGTATCTCGAGATACGCCACGTAAGTGCAAATATGCGCCGTCGTATCTGTGCGCCGTGCCCACAAAACTAGATACGCCTGAAAATAGGCTTCCTCCGACCGACGTAACTTGTCTACGCCGGCGTATCGTGGGCGCATATTTACGCTGGCTGCAAGGGGCGCTCCCATTGATTTTCGATTCAAATATGTAAATGAGGGAGATACGTCGATTCACGAACGTAGATGCGCCAGGCACATAATATACGCGGTTTGCGTAAGTCGTACGTCCGTCGTAAAGTTATTCCCCATATAGGAGGCGCAACTCATGCAAAGGTATGCACCAGGGAACACAGCTGTTATATTTTACATCGTTTACGTAGTACGTGAATATGGCTAGGCGTAGGTTACGTTCACGTCGTAGGCAGTGATTCGACGTATCTTAGGCAGTTGTTTCGACGTGATTCTGAGCATGCGCACTGGGCTGCGTCCACGGGACGGCGCATGCGCCGTTAGTTTTAAGTACTTGTATGACGCTCGGCCCATCATTTGCATGGGGTCACGCATGAGGCACATGAGCCAGAGTAGGTGGAAGTGGACGTAAGCCATACTAATGAGTAGCATGGCTTACGTCCACTTCCACCTACTCTGGCTTACACCGAGGAAACCCAGCGTAGATTTGACAGCGAGTGGGAGCGAGTGCTTTGTGAATACTGTGCTTGCCTCTCTGCGCTGCGTCGGCGTAGCGTATATTCGATACGCTACGCCGGCATAAATATGCGCCGATGTATGTAAATCCGGGCCATTATATATATACACCTTTCGAAATTTGTAATTCGTATAGAATTAAATCAAATTTGAATAGAATAGAATTGAAACGATTAGAATAGGATAAAAAAAGAATAACATAAAAAAAATTAAACAGAACAGATATACCATCTTCCGAAATTCGAATTTCGTGTAGAATGAATTCGAATTTGAATACAAAAGATTAGAATAGAAAATAATAGAATCACAAAGTTACTGATTGCTGTCTGCAATACACTGAGTCACAGAGGAACGCTGGATTCAGGAACACTGGGAAAACTATAAACATGCAAGGATCACATAGGATCACTGGAGACAGTACCAAAACTGCGTAAGCCAGATGAGTTCTTCCCAATGCAGTGGCAATGTATCAAAATCATGCTTTTCGGGGGGCTTCATGATTTCTTGCACCGGTGCCCTGAAGTTTCTAGTTACGCCTCTGGGGCTGGGGAAGGGGCTTTCTTTTTTATATATTGATGTGTTTATATTTTTTTTCACTTTAAGCATCATTAAAATCACTGCTCCAGAAAAAAATTAAAGTTTTTTTTTCCCATTGATACATGTTCCCTGGGGCAAGACTCGGGTTCTCAAACCCGTTTTCCGACAATGACTTGCATATTAGGCTTTAAAATTAGCACTTTTGAATTCGAACGTTCGAGTCCTATTGACGTCAATGGGGTTCTAAATGTTCGCGCGAACGTTCGGTCCGTTCGAAGTTTCTGGTGCAAACCGAACGGGGGGGGGGGTGTTCGGCTCATCCCTACTATTGAGCATTCCCACTAATAAAAAACGAATAACAATACTGGGAATGCTATTGAGCATTCCCACTGAATAGACTAGAAAAAAAATAGAACAGAACAGAAAAATATATAGGCCCGGATTCACAAAGCACTTACGCCAACGTATCTCGAGATACGCCACGTAAGTGCAAATATGCGCCGTCGTATCTGTGCGCCGTGCCCACAAAACTAGATACGCCTGAAAATAGGCTTCCTCCGACCGACGTAACTTGTCTACGCCGGCGTATCGTGGGCGCATATTTACGCTGGCTGCAAGGGGCGCTCCCATTGATTTTCGATTCAAATATGTAAATGAGGGAGATACGTCGATTCACGAACGTAGATGCGCCAGGCACATAATATACGCGGTTTGCGTAAGTCGTACGTCCGTCGTAAAGTTATTCCCCATATAGGAGGCGCAACTCATGCAAAGGTATGCACCAGGGAACACAGCTGTTATATTTTACATCGTTTACGTAGTACGTGAATATGGCTAGGCGTAGGTTACGTTCACGTCGTAGGCAGTGATTCGACGTATCTTAGGCAGTTGTTTCGACGTGATTCTGAGCATGCGCACTGGGCTGCGTCCACGGGACGGCGCATGCGCCGTTAGTTTTAAGTACTTGTATGACGCTCGGCCCATCATTTGCATGGGGTCACGCATGAGGCACATGAGCCAGAGTAGGTGGAAGTGGACGTAAGCCATACTAATGAGTAGCATGGCTTACGTCCACTTCCACCTACTCTGGCTTACACCGAGGAAACCCAGCGTAGATTTGACAGCGAGTGGGAGCGAGTGCTTTGTGAATACTGTGCTTGCCTCTCTGCGCTGCGTCGGCGTAGCGTATATTCGATACGCTACGCCGGCATAAATATGCGCCGATGTATGTAAATCCGGGCCATTATATATATACACCTTTCGAAATTTGTAATTCGTATAGAATTAAATCAAATTTGAATAGAATAGAATTGAAACGATTAGAATAGGATAAAAAAAGAATAACATAAAAAAAATTAAACAGAACAGATATACCATCTTCCGAAATTCGAATTTCGTGTAGAATGAATTCGAATTTGAATACAAAAGATTAGAATAGAAAATAATAGAAAAGAATAAACTATAAAAACTAATATTCTAGTTTATTCAATTCTGTTCTATTGTTTTTCTATTCTATTCTGATCTTTTCTATTTGAATTCAATATCATTCTATTTGAAATTTGAATTTCGAAAAATGGTTATAATAATAATAAATATATATATATAAATATTAGGATTAACCCCAACCCTAATATATATATATATATATATAACATTTTCCGAAATTCGAATTTTGTATAGAGTGAATTCGAATAGAAAATATTAGTATAGAAAATAATAGACTAGAAAAACAATAAAACAGAATAGAATAAAAAATATAAATATATATATATATATATATATATATATATATATATATATATATATATATATATATATATATATATATATATATATATATATATATATATATATATATATACATACATCTTCCAAAATTCAAATTTTGTATAGAATGAATTTTTTCTATTATTTTCTATATTTTTATTCTAATTCATTCTATACGAAATTCGAATTTCGGAAAATGGTTATATATATAATATAATATATATATATATATATATATACCATCTTCTGAAATTCGAATTTGGTACAGAATGAATTTGAATAGAAAAGATCAGAATAGAATATATTATATTTTTTAATATTCTGTTCTATTGTTTTTCTACGTTATTCTTTTCTTTTTTTTCCATTCCTATTCCAATCTTTTCTATTGAAATTTGATTTCATCCTATACGAAATTTGAATTTCTGAAGAAGTAATATCTATCTATCTATCTATCTATCTATCTATCTATCTATCTATCTATCTATCTATCTATCTATCTATCTATCTATCTATCTATCCCATAGGAATGAATGGCGAAACTAGAGTGTGAGCTGACAAAAACTGAAAAATCAGGACATGATTTCTAAACTGCCATCACTCTCTCATTTTCAAGCCGACCTACACAAATCTTATATCAAAACGTTCAGCTATCCCTGCTGCCACTACACATGGCTAAGCCATAGTCCTGATCGTTTTCACAATATGGCCATTTGTTTGTAACTCATGCCATTCATAGACATTCATTGAAATCACAGTCTTGACACCTAAAATTTAAAGGGCAAGATCTAATCTGCGACTGTGCCTTCAATTTTAATATTTCAGAGACATACTGTACTATACATCAAAATGTAGATCTGGGTCTTGTGATTCTCACAATATAAATCTTGGCTGTACGATTTGTAGTTTTCGAAATACGACCGTTTGAAGAACGACAAGTATTCAGGTAGAGGTAAAATACTCTGGTCTGTGCTTAGAGCCTGCATAAACATTGGTTTCCTGGCAACGCTGAGGGGAATAAGAGCTCCTCCCACACAGCTCTGAGGGGAATTGTAGCTCCTCCCACACAGCTCTGAGGGGAATTGGCTCAGTTATTTGGCTCTGCGTAACTTCTGCATACTTTCAGCTATTAAAACCATTCAACTTTTAAAATGTGCATCTCTTTCAGCCAATGATGAGACTTTAACTTTTTTTCTACTATTCATAACTTAAAATATTAAGCTTTTTAACACTTTTTTAACATTGAAGTCAATGAGAGCATGCTTCAAATCCTTTAAAATCTTCTTCCGCTCCCTAAAGTTTCAGCTCCTTCATACTTTCACCTACAGACGCCAAAAAAATTTAAAATTATCACAAAATATTCAGCTATCCGGCTATATATCTTTTCAGTTTGATATATTTTACAGTTTATTAAAAAAAAATGTAAAAAAAAAAAAAAAAAAAATTTTTTAAATAAAATCATTTATTTAAAAAAAAAAAATCATTTTGGAATTTTTTTTAAAACATTTTTGAAAAAAAAATTGGGGGGAAACATAAAAAATGTAATAATTTTTGAAAAACAAAAAACATTAAAACCATACCTACTTTTCCAACTATTCTCACTTATTCCATTTTTTCTTACGGGTTTACAGATACTCTGCCCACTCCAAGTTGTAGCCTACTGGTGGAGGCAAGAACACTTCACAGTTTCCCCAGAAATTGTAGCTTTTCTAGTTCTTATTATAGACAAATTTACCACCCTAACTCCTCCCACAGCTTTTACACTACATAGACAAGTAATATACTACACTTGTCCACGGCTAAGCTACAGTCCTGATAGTTTTCACAATATGATCATTTGTTTGCAACCCATGCCATCCATTAACATTAATTGAAATTACACTCTAGACACCTAAAATTTGAAGGGCAGTAACTAAACTGTGACTGTGTCTTCAATTTTAATATTTCAGAGACATACTATACATCTGGGTCTTGTAATTATCCCAATATAAAGACCTTCTTCTCAAGACCTCCTACTCTCTAGCTCTCTCATCATCTGCTCCCTCTTGTCTCCAGGACTTTTCCAGAGCCTCTCCAAACCTATGGAACTCCTTACCCCAATCTATCCGCCTATCTCCTTCTCTATTAGCTTTTGGAGAATCCATGAAAACCCTCCTCTTCAGAGAAGCCTACCCTTCCCACACCTAAGGCTTCTTTCACACTATGGATTGTATGTCCGTTTTATAATATCCGTATTACACCTATTAACGGACGTTTATTAACGGATTTAATAATGGATACATACAGATAAATATTTTACCATTCTTCCTTTATTGAAAACGGATAATGTTTATCCCTATATATCCGTATACATCCGTTATATCATTCCTTTCTAACGTCCGTTAATAAAAAAACATTTCACCCTTTCTTGAAGTCCAGCTCCAGAAGTCGTATGGATATTCAGGGGAACCCCGCCGTCAATTTAAAACAAAAATGACGTGCGGTTCCCGGTAAATATCCATAACCAGACCCTTCAGGTCTGGTATGGATATTCAGGGGAACCCCGCCGTCAATTTAAAACAAAAATGACGTGCGGTTCCCGGTAAATATCCATAACCAGACCCTTCAGGTCTGGTATGGATATTCAGGGGAACCCCGCCGTCAATTTAAAACAAAAGTGACGTGCGGTTCCCGGTAAATATCCATAACCAGACCCTTCAGGTCTGGTATGGATATTCAGGGGAACCCCGCCGTCAATTTAAAACAAAAATATCCATAACCAGACCCATTATCCGAGCACGTTGACCTGGCCGGCCGCAGAAAAGAGGGGGGACAGAGTGCGGCCCCCCCTCTCTCCTGAACCGCACCAGGCCACATGCCCTCAACATGGGGAGGATGTCCCCATGTTGATGGGGACAAGGGTCTCATCCCCACAACCCTTGCCCGGTGGTTGTGGGGGTCTGCGGGCGGGAGGTTTATCAGACTCTGGAAGCAGTGGCGGCCCGTCCATAGGGGGCGCCCGGGCGCCGCCCCCCCCCCCTCCTGTAGTCACCAAAAAAAAAAAAAAATGAAAAAAAAAAAAATGAAAAAATATTTTTTTTTTAAAACGGCCCCTTTAAGAAAAAAATGTCATTCAATTTTTTTTTTCTTTTTTAAGTTCACTTGGGCGCTGGTCACCAGTGCCCTATGGGAAGCACCACGTCAATGCAATCATGAGATTGCAGACGTGGCGCTTCATTTGCGGGCTTTTAACCCGCCTTCGGGCGCAATGCAAACCGCCGATTAGCTTCCGCCCGTATAATCACTATGGGCTCTGGGCTGGAGGATTGTTGTTTGCATCGTAGCTGTTACTTCCGGGTTTTGTGGAACAGACAAACCGGAAGTGATGTCACTTCGGCAGATCAGTTCTTTGCATGGCCCGAGCGGAGCTGAAAGCAAGGTAAGAAGACAGAGAGAGCCACACTTACCATGCTAAGATAGTTTGTCCTTGCTAGATCGACCCCACACATCCCACTCTGATCACCAATGACTGTCTGTGCAGTTTTCTGTACAATAGTCACTCCTCCGGCTCCAGGCTGTCCACTCCTGATTCAGATGTATTTAGTATTATTTGTGCAAGGCAAGGGGTGTGTACATGTTCCTGACCTGTATAGCCAACACATGCTTCTTGGGCCAACTCTCAGCAGGCTGGTGCTGTGCAATGCATTCACCTGATCTCCCCAGGAAAGGATGTAGAACTACAAATACCAGCATGTTATTGTGTATGGCTCCAAGGTGGATGGGTGTCCAGGTGTTTTCCTAGCACTGCAGGGACTTGTAGTCCCATACATGGGAGATTGCATAAACCAGAGTCCTAGCAGAAGATGAAGAACTACAAGTCCCAGCATAGGGCTCCAAGTAAATAAGTGGTCATGTGATGCTGGGACTTGTAGTCCCTTACCTAAGAAAATTGCATGAACCGGAGTCTTAGGAGGGAGAGGCTGGAGAACTACAAATCTCAGCAGGCTGGTGTGCAATGCATGATCCTGATCTCTCCAGGAGAGGGTGGAGAACTACAAGTCCAGGCAGGTTATAGTATAGGGCTCCAAGGAGGATGGGTGCCCGTGCGATGCTGGGACTTGTAGTCCCATAATTGGGAATTGCATGCACCAGATTTCTATGATGCTAGTATTGTAGTCCCACACATACATAGGGAACTAAATCAGCCGGGAACCTAGCAGATTGTAACTTAAAACTCGAAGGATGATGAGTGGTCATGGCTTTTTTTTTCCAATGCTGGGACTTGTAGTAGTGTTGTAAGAAGAAGAGGCTGTTGTCTGGAGGAGCGTGTCTGTCTGCCCTGCCACCCTGTGCTGGTCTGAGGGGGGGGTGATTGCTGTGTCCACCACCCCCCTGCCATGTATATAGGGTAAAGCACTGTAGCTAACCTGATTGGGGGGGTTGCAGAATGCAGATTTGTGCGATTTACAGGGTGTAGAATGCAGATATATGTGATTTACTAACATTTTTTTCATTTGTTTGCGTGATCTGTAAGGCTGCTCTATATACCATGATCTGTGATGCTGGGGCTATATACTCTGTCCTTTGATGCTGGGGCTGCATACTCCTGACACTGAGTGGAATAAGGGGAAGGAGTGGGTGGATTCAAAAATGGTGTGGCTTATGAGAAGTGGGAGGGGCCAGACGTGGAGGGACGGGGTCTTGCGCCCCCTCATCCTAAATCTTCACCAGCCGCCACTGTCTGGAAGACTCCTTTAACAAAGGGGACCCCCAGATCCTGACCCCCCCCCCTGTGTGAAATGGTAATGGGGTACACTGTACCTCTACCATTTCACGAAGGAAGTAAAAAGTATTGTAAAAAAAACACACTGACACAAAAGAATAAAGTCCTTTATTAAAAAATAAAAAAAAACTCCAGCGCTGAAAAATCAACTCGTTCCCGGCTTCCTGCGTTGTCCTGATCCAGCGACGGGTGCGGGTGATCTCCCGCGATGAGAAGATCCAGCGTCGGGTGATCTCCGCTCCGGCGATGTGAAGATCCATCCATCCGGCGCAGCAGCATCCCGGACCTCCTCTCACCGCTGGGCACAGCCCAGCAAATGAGCGGCTGAAGCTGTGACATTTCTTATATAGAGGAGGCAGAGCCACCCGTCACGTGACCCTGCCCCCTCTGACGTACCTCTGCTACATCACTGGGGAAGACCAAGAAGAGGAAAGACCTTTCCTCTTCTTGGTCTTCCCCAGTGATGTAGCAGAGGTACGTCAGAGGGGGCACGGTCACGTGACGGGTGGCTCTGCCTCCTCTATATAAGAAATGTCACAGCTTCAGCCGCTCATTCGCTGGGCTGTGCCCAGCGGTGAGAGGAGGTCCGGGATGCTGCTGCGCCGGATGGATGGATCTTCACATCGCCGGAGCGGAGATCACCCGACGCTGGATCTTCTCATCGCGGGAGATCACCCGCACCCGTCGCTGGATCAGGACAACGCAGGAAGCCGGGAACGAGTGGATTTTTCAGCGCTGGAGTTTTTTTTTATTTTTTAATAAAGGACTTTATTCTTTTGTGTCAGTGTGTTTTTTTTACAATACTTTTTACTTCCTTCGTGAAATGGTAGAGGTACAGTGTACCCCATTACCATTTCACACAGGGGGGGGGGTCAGGATCTGGGGGTCCCCTTTGTTAAAGGGGTCTTCCAGAGTCTGATAAACCTCCCGCCCGCAGACCCCCACAACCACCGGGCAAGGGTTGTGGGGATGAGACCCTTGTCCCCATCAACATGGGGACATCCTCCCCATGTTAAGGGCATGTGGCCTGGTGCGGTTCAGGAGAGAGGGGGGGCCGCACTCTGTCCCCCCCTCTTTTCTGCGGCCGGCCAGGTCAACGTGCTCGGATAATGGGTCTGGTTATGGATATTTAGGGGGAACCGCACGTCATTTTTGTTTTAAATTGACGGCGGGGTTCCCCTGAATATCCATACCAGACCTGAAGGGTCTGGTTATGGATATTTACCGGGAACCGCACGTCATTTTTGTTTTAAATTGACAGCGGGGTTCCCCTGAATATCCATGCTCAGTAAAATTAACGTCCGTTAACATAACGGACATTTACGGAGACATTTACTAACGTCCATGTGCCATAGACTTCAATGTTAAAATATAACGGACGTTAATATATCCGTTACTTGCAACGGACAAAAAATTGACAAAAAATAGTGCAAGACCCGTCACATATTCCGTTATAACTAACGTCCGTATGTTATAACGGACTATTACGGATCTTTACGGAACATAAAAAAATCCCATAGACTTTAATGATATTTTATAAAGGACGTATAACTTCCGTTTTTTAACATTATCTGACGGATTTTAAAACGGATTATTAAAACGGATTTATTTTGTAGTGTGAAAAGGGCCTAACAACTGTATTTTAATTTGAGTCCATCTGATCATCCCCCACAGCTACTACCCTTTGTTCCACTTGACCCTCCCTTCTAGATTGTAAGCTTTAACGAGTAGGGCCCTCTGATCCCTCCTGTATTGATTTGTATTGTGACTGTATTGTCTCCCCTGATGTAAAGCACTGCGCAAACTGTTGCCGCTATATAAATCCTGTATAATAATAATAATAATAATAATAATAATAATAATAAAGCTCTTCGCTGTAGAATTTATAGTTTTTAAAATACAACCATTTGAAGAATGACAAGTATTCAGGAAAGGCAAAATACTCTGGACTAGGCATAAACATTGGTTTCCTGGCAACGCTGAGGGGAATTGTAGCTCCTCCCACACAGCTCTGAGGGGAATTATAGCTCAATGTTCAAAAATAGAGTGGGAGCTGACAAAAGCTGACAACCCCATTATCGGCCAAAACATTATGACCACCCCATGATCAGCCAAAACATTGTGATCACCCCATGATCAGCCAAAACATTATTGTGACGGTAGTAGAATGATATCCCCGTCAAGCCGTCCCTTCTTCCCATAAAAGAAAATCACAGAACCATCCACACATGAGCCAAGGCTTAATGCTGGAACAAGACAGACTTTAATGGTACAACACACAGCTTATATCTAAGTTACAAAACTGTTACAATGACAATCTCCGCCCCCCCTCACACTGGGGCTTCCATACAGATGATAGGCAGACACTTCGGAGCCGACCCTGACAGACACATTTCTTTAGATAATGACATCAGTGAAGGTAATTACTAGTTGTACAGAATACTTTATCTAGACAGCCTGGCCCCGCATATAGAAGGGATAATTACCACAATGAAGCAATCAGAATAATTAACATGAGCCACTTCTAATCACAGTAAACAGTAAACACAGGTCTCCTTCACACACACAATAGATCAATTATCCTTTGAAATAGGACTGGCTGAGGAAGGGTCATTAACATTTCAATCAGCCTGTTAGCAGAGGAGTGAGTCACACCTGAAATCACCTGTTACCTCTAAGACACACACACAGCATTAAACAAGCAGGGAGAATTACACTGAAGCATATGCTTCACAATTATGACCAGCCAAAACATTATGACCACCCCATGTTTAGCCAAAACATTATGACCCCCCATGGAGGCAAGAACACGTCACACAAGTTCCCCAGAAATTGTAGCTTTTCTAGTAAGTGGGAATGCTCTATAGCATTCCCAGTATTGTTATTATTTTTTTACTAGTGGAAATGCTAAATAGCATTCCCAGTATTGTTATTCGTTTTTTATTATTAGTGGGAATGCTCAATAGCATTCCCAGTATTGTTATTCATTTTTTATTAGTGGGAATGCTCAATAACATTAGCATACCGATTGTCATGCCTTCAGCGGCGTAACGCATTACATATACGTTATACCGCCGCAAATTTTCAGCGTAAGTGCTTGATTCACAAAGCACTTGCCTGTAAACTTGCGGCGGCGTAGGGTAAATCCGCCCGGTGCAAGCCCGCCTAATTCAAATGGGGCGGTGACCATTTAAATTAGGCGCGTTCCCACGCCGAACGTACTGCGCATGCTCCGTCCCTAAATTTTTCCGACATGCATTGCGCTAAATGACGTCGCAAGGACATCATTGGTTTCGACGTTAACGTAAATGGCACCCAGCGCCATTCACGGACGACTTACGCAAACGACGTGAAATTTCAAATTTCGACGCGGGAACGACGGCCATACTTAACATTGGCTAGACCACCTAGAGGGCAGCTTTAGTTTTACGCAGCGTATCTCTACGGAAACAATGGAAATTTACAGCGACGGGCAACACGGATGTTCGTGATTCGGCTTAACTAGTCATTTGCATATTCTACGCCGACCGCAATGGAATCGCCACCTAGCAGCCGGCCTAGAATTGCAGCCTAAGATCCGACGGTGTAAGTCACTTACACCTGTCGGATCTTAGGGCTATCTATGCGTAACCTGATTCTATGAATCAGGCGCATAGATACGACAATCGTATCTCAGAGATACGACGACGTATCAGGAGATACGCCGTCGTATCTCTTTTGTGAATCTGGCCCATAGTCTTCATTGACTTAAGTTTGTTTGAATTAAATCAATGCTGCCATTTAGTGGACATTCTGTTTAGCTGCACCTGTTCTACCTTAATACAGAAAGAAAACAACAACAGGCGCCACTTAGAAAAGACTGTAAACTTTTAATGTATAAACAGCATCAAGTTACTCACATAGAAATTACTGTATTTAGGCATAAAGATGGGGTCCATAGGACAGTCAGTCTCTTGGCCATTTTGTTGAAGTCCACTTGTAGCAGCTGCTGTGTGTTGCAGAGATGAATGCAGGTGCTTGTTTTCCCAAACAGGAAGTTTCCAGGTAAACTGTGCGGCAGCTAGATAGAGGGGCTGAAGCGCACGCTGGGACACAACGGCATGCAGAGGGGGGGGGTGATGTCACAGGATCCAGATTGCAACGCGTTTCAGTGCTGGCACTGTGAGTTCTGGGGGATCACAGTGCCAGCACTTAAACTGCTACAAGTGGACTTCAACAACACGGCCAAGAGACTGACTGTCCTATGGACCCCATCTTTATGCCTAAATACAGTAACTTCTATGTGAGTAACTTGATGCTGTTTATACATTAAAAGTTTACAGTCTTTTCTAAGTGGCGCCTGTTGTTGTTTTCTTTCTGTTACATGTTTGGAGTTTGGCTTCAGCTCCCTGCACAAGGCTGCCCAGATCCTACAGACTGTCATCTCACTTCAGAGCCTGGTGCTCAAAGGACTTTTTACTTGACATGTGTTATATCTTCTAACTGCAGCGTGCGCCATTACTGTGTATATTCTATCTTAATACAGTCAGCTACAATAGTTTATTAGTTTGGTCCATGCAAGCCTCCGTATTTCTATCCCATGAGGCTTTGCAGCATCTCCAGGCCTTTCTTTTCCATTTTCTCCTTGGAAGCAAGCACATCTCTGCTGAGTTCTATCCCACGTCAGCCATACCGATCCATCTCCGGTACGTTTATCTTTGTGTCTCTAGCTATTTAGTTAGGGATGCTCTAATTGTGTGATTATTTACTAATTGTACTTGTTTGTATCTGTTTCAGTTTTACTCTATATTGTACTAATAAAAGTTCAAAAGGATTCTGCGCCTACTGGAATGCATTTGGTATGAGAAGAGTTAACAGTGTGCCCGAATACACATCAGTCACGTGTAGTGAGGGGCATAACAGTAAAACGGAGGCTTCTAAACATGGATAGCATACAAAACTTCCAGCAAAACAAAGGGTTCTAAGCACGGCTAGCATACAGAACACCATAAAATCAAGGCTTCTAAGCACGGCTACCATACAGAACGCCAAAGTGTTATCAGCTTCCATATAGCACGGCCACGATGTCACAGATAAAGTCAGAGCTCTTCGTGACAAGGTCAGAAGTCTACTCCACGAGCACAAGGAGGTCAGTGAAAAGCAAAACAATCGCCATTGCCCGCGCAAAAGCAGAATCTGCAAAGGTGAAAGCTGACTTTGCAGCAAAAGAGGCCGAAGTAAAGGCTGGGTTTGCTGAAAAAGAGATGCAACTCAAATTAGAAAAGTTACGCATGGAAACTGCATTAGAGAAACTAGCTGCAGAGAAAGAGGCAGCGGCTGCTGTAGCCGAGGCAGACATTCTAGAAGAACTTGCAAAGCCCACCAGTGAACGGCTCAGCAACGTGCTTGGGGAAAAATTCGTTCCTCATGACAGTACAGAGCGTACCTCAGAATATGTGCGGCGACACGCCAAACCAGACAACTGCCCATTTACAGCGTCAATAGTGGAATCAACTCCCGCCATTCACACGCTGTGAAGCATACAGGTGGTTCTCAAAAAATTAGCATATGGTGATAAAGTTCATTATTTTCTGTAATGTACTGATAAACATTAGACTTTCATATATTTTAGATTCATTACACACAACTGAAGTAGTTCAAGCCTTGTTATTGTTTTAATATTGATGATTTTGGCATACAGCTCATGAAAACCCAAAATTCCTATCTCAAAAAATTAGCATATTTCATCCGACCAATAAAAGAAAAGTGTTTTTAATAAAAAAAAAAGTCAACCTTCAAATAAATCTGTTCAGTTATGCACTCAATACTTGGTCGGGAATCCTTTTGCAGAAATGACTGCTTCAATGCGGCGTTACATGGAGGCAATCAGCCTGTGGCACTGCTGAGGTGTTATGGAGGCCCAGGATGCTTCGGTAGCGGCCTTAAGCTCATCCAGAGTGTTGGGTCTTGCGTCTCTCAAATTTCTCTTCCCAATATCCCACAGATTCTCTATGGGGTTCAGGTCAGGAGAGTTAGCAGGCCAATTGAGCACAGTAATACCATGGTCAGTAAACCATTTACCAGTGGTTTTGGCACTTTGAGCAGGTGCCAGGTCGTGCTGAAAAATGAAATCTTCATCTCCATAAACCTTTTCAGCAGATGGAAGCATGAAGTGCTCCAAAATCTCCTGATAGCTAGCTGCATTCACCCTGCCCTTGATAAAACACAGTGGACCAACACCAGCAGCTGACATGGCACCCCAGACCATCACTGACTGTGGGTACTTGACACTGGACTTCAGGCATTTTGGCATTTCCCTCTCCCCAGTCTTCCTCCAGACTCTGGCACCTTGATTACCGAATGACATGCAAAATTTGCTTTCATCCGAAAAAAGTACTTTGGACCACTGAGCAACAGTCCAGTGTTGCTTCTCTGTAGCCCAGGTCAGGCGCTTCTGCCGCTGTTTCTGGTTCAAAAGTGGCTTGACCTGGGGAATGCGGCACCTGTACCCCATTTCCTGCACACGCCTGTACACGGTGGCTCTGGATGTTTCTACTCCAGACTCAGTCCACTGCTTCCGCAGGTCCCCCAAGGTCTGGAATCGGTCCTTCTCCACAATCTTCCTCAGGGTCCGGTCACCTCTTCTCGTTGTGCAGCGTTTTCTGCCACACTTTTTCCTTCCCACAGACTTCCCACTGAGGTGCCTTGATACAGCACTCTGGGAACAGCCTATTCGTTCAGAAATTTCTTTCTGTGTCTTACCCTCTTGCTTGAGGGTGTCAATGATGGCCTTCTGGACAGCAGTTAGGTCGGCAGTCTTACCCATGATTGCGGTTTGGAGTAATGAACCAGGCTGGGAGTTTTTAAAAGCCTCAGGAATCTTTTGCAGGTGTTTAGAGTTAGAGTTAATTAGTTGATTCAGATTATTAGGTTAAGAGCTCGTTTAGAGAACCTTTTCATGATATGCTAATTTTTTGAGATATGAATTTTGGGTTTTCATGAGCTGTATGCCAAAATCATCAATATTAAAACAATAACAAGGCTTGAACTATTTCAGTTGTGTGTAATGAATCTAAAATATATGAAAGTCTAATGTTTATCAGTACATTACAGAAAATAATGAACTTTATCACAATATGCTAATTTTTTGAGAACCACCTGTATGCTTCAATGTAATTCTCCCTGCTTGTTTTAGTTATATTGTGTGTGTTAGAGGTAAAAAGGGTTCATGTGTTACATGCTGATTGATATGTTAATGACCCTTCCTCAGCCAGCTCCCTATTTCAAAGAGTTAATTGACTCTCTTGTGTGTATTAAATGAATAAAGAATGATGAGCGCAAACTAAAAATCTAAAAGTGAATATAAAGACAGTCCATAGGGGACGGATAGCAATCAATAAAGATATGCAGTGAATTCAAAATTGGTGAAATAACCCAAAACTGATAATAAATCCAAAAATAAAAGTCCAAATATATAAATCAAAGTTTGGATAAATCAATCTGGTGTGCCAGTGATAAACAAAACTTCTGCACTTCGGGCATCAATGTGGACAATCTTGATAACTCTTTGCTTAGCCTGGGCTCACAGAGCGCTTACCTCCAGACACTAGGTCATGCGTATCAACGAAATCCTCCCAAAACTGGAACAGAATCCAAACAGTGGGTAACTCGTGTTGCACGGAATCTTCCCAGTGCTGAGATAGAGTCGAGGGGCGTTCTCTGTATCAAATACCAGTATCGGTCCAGGCGCAGCGAAGTCGACTCCACAGGATAGCCACAAGGTGTATCAAGAGCAAATGTAGAAATAAAAAGCTCTCATGGTGAAGTATGCAAGCACTTAAAATTTAATAAAGGTAAAAATGTGCTTACATTGAAAAAACGAATAAAACGCCAAACAGCGGCACTTCCGGTGGACGGTCAGGGTGTCACGTCACTTCCAGTCACGTCTAACCTTATGCATTACGTCACGACACGTGACTTCATCAGAATATTTCAAAGGATCTGTATTGAAGACCCCCCACTGTGTGAGGGGGGGCGGAGATTGTCATTGTAACAGTTGTAACCACATATAAGCTCTGTGTTATACCATTAAAAGGCTGTCTGGTTCCAACAGTAAGCTTGTCTCATGTGTGGATGATTCTGTGATGTTCTGTTATGGGAAGAAGGGACTGTTTGACGGGGATATCATACCAATACCGTCACAATTGGTGGCAGCAGTGGGATTTTCCCTTCTATTCCCCTTTACATCCAGATTTCAAGCAGACACTGGAAGAACTACTGGAAGTTTGTGGAAGGATTGCTAGCAACAAAACCAAGCGGGTCATCATAGCAGAATTAATGGAGCGAGACCAGGAGGACGGGATTGCAGCAACGCCAGCAGTACAAGAGATGGAGACACCAGTGATTCAGGAGGAGGAATCACCAGCCAACAAGCTAATGAGAGAGAAGCTAGCATGGTTCGGTCCGAACCCAACGGCGGATGTGGTGCTGAAAGTGATGGACCTGTTAGCAAAGGCAGAATTACAGAAGGCTAAACAAATAAGAGATGCAGAGCTACAGTTAAAACTGGCAGCAGTCCAACAAGCAGCCGCACATCCTCCAAACAGTGAGTACAGCACAGCAGACGCAAGGAAGATTCTGTTTAGCGCTTTTAAAGCTTTTGATGAAAAGGACTGTGAGATTGATAACTACCTGGCAGATTTTGAGCGACAATGTAACCTGCACCGAATAGCTAGAGGAGAGTGGGTCGCAATATTGTCAGGCAAACTGTCAGGCAAAGCTTCTGATGCTTTCCGGACCGTGCCAGATCAGGATATCCATAGCTACGCCCGGGTTAAAGAAGTGCTCCTGGCTCGTTATGCAGTAACCCCAGAGTCCCACCGACAAAAGTTCAGGGACTCGCGCAAAACCACGGAAGACTCTTACGCGGAATGGGCATGCCAGTTATCCCTGTCGGCCTCTAACTGGGTTAACAGCAGCCAGGCCACCACCACAGAGGACATTTTGCAACTAATGCTCCTGGAGCAATTTTACAATCACATCCAGACGGACGTCAAAGACTGGGTGAGAGATCGCAGGCCCATGACTCTACCAGAGGCCGCAAAATTGGTGGATGAATATGCGGATACTCGCAAGACGAACCAGGTCACACCACAGGTACAACCTCCACGACCAACGGCGCCCTCACACCCACCAGCCGCTAGATACCAACCTCCTAACAGACCGGTGACATCTAGCCCTCGCTATCCACGCCAGGAGGACAACGAACAACGCTGCTTCCGGTGCAAACAGCTGGGTCACTTCAAGCAGAATTGCCCCATGAACAACACCAGGTCAAATTGGTCTCAACCTGGGTACCGCCCACCAGCAGCAGCCCATTGTGTAGACTCGACTTGGGATCCCCAGGAGCTGGGTCAGGAAGAACCATTGGGCACCCCTTACGAAGCCCTCACGGTACAATCTGTTATTACGGACAACAGGGAACACCATTGTCAGCTGGTCATGGGTGACAGCCATGAGCCGGAGGGGCCCTGGAGGGAGCTGGGCAGAAAGAGGCACCGCCGGCTACCCCCCAAGAAGAAGAGGTCCTGGAAGCCGTATAACCAGCTGACCTGGGAGGAGAAGAAGCGACTGGAGGAGAGGGAGTCGCAGCGGGCGTCCCAGATGCGGGCCGAGATGTTCACCAAGGGCCCACCGGTGGCCCCTTACACCACCACCCAGTTCCTGATGATGAAGGACCACGTGGAGAGCCTGCAGGACATGAGCAAGCAGGATCTGATCCGTGAGTACATAGAGCTGGAGGAGTGCATAAGCCGCATGGAGGAGGAGAACAACCACCTGAGGTCACAGCGGGCTGACCCCCCCCAGGCTCCATGAACTGGAGATGGAGCTGGAGAAGCTCAAAGAGGAGAACCGGCGGCTGCGGAGGGAGCAGAGGGTGGCTGACCCTATGGGGCACTGACCAGGGGCGTCCCTAGGGGGGGGCCAGAGGGGGCCCTGACCCCCCAACATCATGCTGTGCCCCACCATGTGCCCCCCCCCCAAAAAAAAAAATTTTTTTTTTTATTATTTTTTTTGCAATTTTTGTATTTTGCTCCCCGAGAGGGAGAGCGTCCCCAGTCAGCTCTGCGGGGGATTCCTCCCTCTCCCTCTGCTCGCCATCACTGCATAATGCGAGCGCTCCCACAACCAGATATTCTAGCCTGGACCGTGTTTAAGTGTGTGCACTGCAGACTGCAGTACACTGTAATCACTGAACTACATTATCTCCATCCCTTCTCTCTCCCCCCATCTGTCTCCCTCCCCCTCTCCTGTTCTTTCAAAACATTCACAATTTACTTTCACTTTCAGTTAGGCAGATAATATACGGTGCAAATTTCTTTCCTGCATCCACAGATTGCAGGAAAGAAACTTGCATGATTCCCCCATCAACAGACAGTGGTGACAGGGGAATATCCCTCCTGCCCAGAAATTGTATTCTCCCGACAAACAGTGATTATCACCAGTGACTATACAGCAACCACTAGTGATAATTATAAGAGAATCTGCTCATTAATGGTTCAAATCTCAGCCAGTTTCTGCTGAACCAGCTGAGATTTAAACTGTCTATGGCTGGTCTTAGCTCTTAGGCAGCCCATACATTGATTAGCACTGTGGAGTGTCGGCTTCCTGGCGGGATTGGGCATGTGGGATTTCAACCACACCCGAGCCCATCTCTATTGGTTGTAGACAGTTGAGCTCCCTGCAGGTTGCTTAGCAGGAGTGGACCCTTCTCTGACATGCTGATCGGGATGCAATCCAGGTGATGCTCTTAGTCAAATCCTAGTCATAAATATCAGAGATTTTATTGATCAAAGCCCACACTTTACAGGCATAGAGCCCACGTGGCTGCTGATCATACGGTTGATTATATATATATATTGTACTCTTGATGCTAATAAATACTGTGTTTATTAGATCTGACTGGGAGCATCACCTGGATCACATGCCGATCAGCATGTCAACAGAGAAGGTTATACAGCATTACTGCTGCTAGGTGACCAGCTGGGGGCTCAGCTCTCTATAACCAATAGTGCCAGCCTTCCCCTGCATGCACCCATAATGTCACCAGCACTAGGTCCTAATAGACTGCCGCCGTTGCCAAGGAGACAGATGCCAGACCAGCGCTGTAAATAGCAGGGACAGGACAGCTGGGGATCCCTAGAGTGGCAGAACACCAGGGCCCGGTGGCAAGACAACCTTTGCAACAATGATAGTTCTCCCACTGCTTTGGACCCTTATATTTTCTTGGTGTGCTGGTGACATATATCTCTTGTTTTCTGCCACCCTGGGGGGCCCCAGTATAGTAGGAAGGGAGCTCACTGCAGAACATATGAAAGGGCCCATAGTGGGATCGTAGTAAAGGGCCCCAGGATATATATATATATATATAATTGCATATTATAGTTGGCCCCCCTACTTTTGTCCCTGTCCCCCCATGTGCCCCCCCTAAATATGAAAGCTGGAGACGCCACTGGCACTGACCCCCCCCCCCCGGACTCTGAGCACCAGTGCTACAGCATTTCAACAAATATAACTTTTTCTTTTTTTTTTTATGAATCTCCTGTGATTGTCACTTCAGAGCCATAACCTGCCCCCTCCCATAGCGGGACACCTAGACGGCGGCGCACAGACCCATTCGCCATCTTCACACTGACTTCTGGTGACTCTGCAGATTGCACCAAGACTTGGGGACTGAACGGCGTGTGATCTGACGACCCGGTGGCATACCTGAGTCTGAAACAGTTGCCAAGGGAGGTCAGTTACGCCAAACAGAGTTAACCTCGGACTAAAAGCTCTGAACCCGTCAACCCTACTGGACCAGGAAAGGTCCAACCGGGTTTGCCGGAGCAGGGAGAAAAAGGGGGGCCATTGTGAAGCATATGCTTCAGTGTAATTCTCCCTGCTTGTTTTAGTTATATTGTGTGTGTGTTAGAGGTAAAAAGGGTTCATGTGTTACATGCTGATTGATATGTTAATGACCCTTCCTCAGCCAGCTCCCTATTTCAAAGAGTTAATTGACTCTCTTGTGTGTATTGTTCTAAATGTTAATTGATAAAGGAATGTGTCTGATCAGGTTAAACATAGCGGAGCCGAACCGGCTAGATACTGATTAGTTCAAAGAAATATCCTTATTTCAAAGGATCTGTATTGAAGACCCCCCACTGTGTGAGGGGGGGCGGAGATTGTCATTGTAACAGTTGTAACCACATATAAGCTCTGTGTTATACCATTAAAAGGCTGTCTGGTTCCAGCAGTAAGCTTGTCTCATGTGTGGATGATTCTGTGATGTTCTGTTATGGGAAGAAGGGACTGTTTGACGGGGATATCATACCAATACCGTCACACACGCCTTATATCAAGCAAGAAAGTAAACCTGCACTCAGTCAGTTTTCAGCACATTCTGCATCCAGGCTATCGAAGCACTACGTCACAGTTGACCAAATCGAAAATGAAGAACAACAGGTTAAAAGACACAGCGACAGCATCTCTGATGACCGCATCTACTCCACAAGTTCCTGGCACAACAAAGCTCCCCCTGGCTACTCACACAACGATCAAGGTTTGTAAGATATATTCAAGTTCTTAGCACGACGTGAACTGTTAGCAAAGGGACTTGCAAAGTTTAACGATCGCCCTGAAAGTTATAGAGCATGGCGTTCGTCCTTCAGAAATGCAATGAGGGATCTTGATTTTAAAGCAAGCGAGGAAGCCGATCTCTTAGGCCCCGTACACACGAGAGGATCCATCCGCTGGAATTGATCCGCGGACCGGCGCCAGCGGATAGATCCCCTGGTGTGTACAATCCAGCGGATCTGTTTCCGCGGATTTTTATCCCCTGGGATGGATTTCCAGCGGATAAAAATTTTAAGACATGCTTTAAAATCTATCCGCTTGAATCAATCCCAACGGATTGATCCGCTGGTCTGTACAGACTCACCGGATCAATCCGTCCGAATCAATCCCCCGAATGCGTCATAATGATTCGACGCATGCGTGGAATTCCTTATATGACAGCGTCGCGCACGTCGCCGCGTCATCATCGCGGCGACGGCGCGACACGTCATCGCGATGGGATTTTGGCGCGGATTTCCATCCGATGGTGAGTACACTCCATCGGATCAAAATCCTCGGAAATCCTCGAGAGGATTTATCCGCGGAAACGGTCCGGTGGACCGTATCCGCGGATAAATCCTCTCGTGTGTACTAGACCTCAGTCCAATACCTGGGGAATGAATCATCAGAGCATGCAAGGAGAATCAGAGACATTAACATTAATTAACCAACCAAAGGGCTGAGCACGATATGGGAGAGGATTGATGAATGTTACGGTTCCCCAGAAGTTCTAGAAAACTCTCTTTTTAAAAGAATAGAAGACTTTCCCAAGATTCCTAACAGAGCATACCAGAAGCTGAGAGAATTGAGTGACCTAGTGACAGAACTCCAAATAGCCAAATCAGAAGAAGACTTGCCATGCCTTTCCTTTCTGGACACAGCCCATGGTGTTAACCCTATAGTGCTACCTTACAGCCTTCAAGAACCCTGGATTACACGAGGCTCCAACTATAAGAAAAGGCACAACGTCCCCTTCCCACCATTCTCTTATTTTGTGGACTTTATTCGCCATCAAGCAAAGGTTAAAAATGATCCTAGTTTTGACATCTCATCATCTGACTCTGCTCTCCCTAGGTCAAGTAAGCCTGCTCTTACCTGCAACTTCAAAGTCACACCTGTTGCAGTACGCAAAACAAGTGCATCTCCAGCGGAGAATCCAAGCAGAGAGTGCCCTCTTCACAAGAAGCCTCATTCAAACTAAGACTCATCAGTAGACGTTCACCTTCCTGAAAGTTATGGACTGCATACTTCAGTGCAAAAGGAAATGCCCATTTATATCTTATCTCTTTCTGCAGGAGGGCTGATAATAAAGGCTTCATCGATCTTCTCTTTTGTATCGTATAAGGAGAAATATCGGAAAAGATTTGAATATTGGTACCTTGGTAGGTCAGTTGTTCACGTTGGCGAGAGCTTTTCATTATCTGCTCCTTTGTAGAGTAATAATGTGGTTTAACCACTATATCTCTTGGTAAGCCATCTTTCCTCAATGGTCCTAAAGACATATGAGCACGGTCTAAATCCAGTTTATGAGCCAAAATAGATGGTAATAAAATTTTAATAATGTCCTGTACCGCAGATTCAACATCAAGAATAGATTCAGGTAGGCCTCATTACTGAGAGAGATCATTACTGGCTGGCAACTCTCCTTGATCCACGTTACAAGAGTAAGGTTGCGGACCTTATCTTGCCGTTGCAGAGGGAGCAGAAGATGAAACATCTTCGGGAGGCCTTGCAGAAAGGTCTGTGCAACGCGTTCCCAGAACCTGGGGGATTATCAAATCCTGGTCCTGGACAACGTGTTGCTGAGGCTTCTGTAAGTCACAGAAGGAGCGGTGGAGAAGGTGGCCGTCTGACCGATGCGTTCAGACAATTTTTTAGTCCGCAGCCCCAAGGTATGATCAGTTCCAGCAACCATCGCCAGCGTCTGGTTTACATGGTACTGGAATACCTAGGGGCAAGATCAGACTTAGACACCTTCCCCACCGAAAATCCTCTGGCTTGAGGATGGATCACTGGCCAGAGCTTGCACAGTACGCAATTGAGCTACTGGCTTGTCCTGCATCTAGCGTTCTTTCAGAACGCACATTCAGTGCTGCTGGAGGCTTTGTGACCGATCACAGGGTGCGCCTCTCCACCGACTGACCTTCATAAAAATGAATCAGGCTTGGATCAACACCAGCTACCAAGCACCTGATGCTGATGTAACTGAATCATTTTTTGGAAGTGTCACATCCCTTGGAGACTGCCTATGCTAATGCTGAGTGACTATCCTGTTATGCTGACTGAATATTCTTTTCCTCCTCAATGATCTTGCTGATAGCTAGTAAGAACATTGTTGGTTTTGGGCACCACCACCAATGGCTAAGGCCCAATTTTTCTGTCCCTGTTTAACAGGGGCGTGTAATTACAATTTTTGATGCTATGCTTTGCAGCGGGCTCATTACTGTGCTCCAACTAGAGTATCTGTGAGGGGTAGCAGTGTTGTGGCACCAGCACCAGTGCCTAAGGCCCAATTGTTCTGCCCCTGTTCAACAGGGGCCTGTAATTACAATTATTGATCTAATATTTCACAGCAGGGCGTTCCAGCGCCCACCAAGACTAACTGTGAGGGCTTACAGTGTTGTGGCAACACCAACACCTAGGGCCCAAATTTCTGCAGAGTAGATACGTCAGGCCCCTACTTTCAAACATCCAACTTAGAAACTACTCCTACTTGCAAACGGAAGGAGACAACAGGAAGTGAGAGGAAATCTACCCCTAGGAAGGGAAATTCTCTTCTGTAAAAGGTGTCTCCTGTCCACTGATGCTTTATCTCAAATCACAATCCTTGTTTCACAAAAAAAAAAAAAAAAAAAATAATAATTTCTCTTTGGGACAGAAAGTGAGGTGCAATCTTCTGAACAGATGCACACAGACAGCAAAACAAATGTTACAGGGGTAATAACCCTTCTCTATGTTTTCAGAAAAGCTTAAAAAAAGATTTTATGGCTGAAGCTACACTTTAAAGAAGTACCAGTTGAAAATTACAAACGGATTCTACTTAACAACAAACCTACAGTCCCTGTCTTGTTTGCACCGCCTGTATAATGCTGTTCAAAGTATATAGGGCCAAAGGGGCTTGTAATGACCTGGGGGGAGGGGGCGGGGAAACCCATGCTATTTTTCTCTGTGATTGTCATCCACATTGCAGGGACCAAACATTACATTAAAGCCGCAAGCAGTCATAAATGACTTGTTTCTTATAGTAATCTTATTTTGTGCAGGGACAGTTCTAAACACGTACCACTACTATAGACACCCAGCAGGTACGATATTTAAAGGAATTTTTTATTTATTTTTTCACTTTAAGCATCATTAAAATCGCTGCTGCAGAAAAAACGACAGTTTTTAAAACTTTTTCCATTGATACATGTTCCCTGGGGCAAGACCCGGGTCCCCAAACCCGTCTTCTGACAATAACATGTATATTGGGCTTTAAAATTAGCACTTTTGAATTCCAACGTTCGAGTCCCATAGACGTCAATGGGGTTCGATACGTTCGCACGAACGTTAGGTCCGTTTGAAGGTTCTGGTGCGAACCGAACATGGGGGTGTTCGGCTCATCCCTAGTCTACAGTACTATCACCATGCACTCTGAGAGAAAGGAACAGATCGAGCCACTGTCAGCCCAGTTCTCTTTTTTGGACTTTATTTCAGGCTTTTGTTTTGCAAGTATTCATGGACACAATACATTCCTAGGGAAAATGTATTCATATTTATGCTCATATGCTTGTATTTACATGTATTGGCGCAAAGTGCTGACCAGGGATGCAGATTTTTCAATAAAAATGTTTTACTCAAGAATATGCAGCACTTGTTTATGCGCCCGTGTGTACAGGAAATGGTAAACACTGGTTTACAATGTTTACCATGGTAAACAATAGGCTGCATGCTAGAACAGTAAAAAAAAAAAAAAACAAAACTACTTTTCAAGCTACAAAAGAGTGCAAGTGGTTATAATGCTGTGGAAAGTGTTGTAACCCCATTAACCAACATCAGATTGTGTCCTTTATAATACTTTTCCAGTGTATTTAAAAGGCTTATATAAGATACAAAACTTGAAAGAGAACCTCCTATGTAACAGCTAGAAATTATAATATTTTTACTACACTACTAAACACATCATCTGAATCTGCCCATACATCCTGCATAACAGTCACAAACATTTTGCAGCGAGGAATCAACTTGGCACTTTAGAGGCAGAGAAATAAAAGCTCAAATGGCTGTAAAAGTAGCTTTTTTTGTGAGCTGCAGTGTTAGGGTTGCCACCTGTCCAGGATTCACCCAGACAGTTTGGGTTTTGAATCACGTGTTTGGGTTTCAGTCCACCTGAAACCCGGACACATTCAGACCGGGCTGTGGCTCCCCAAGTAACCGAGATAGTCATACACAAATCTGTTGCCTTCCGGGAGCTGCGGGCAGCTGTTTGGGGGCAGGTTTGACTGAAGGGTGGGGTGATAATGTCAGCAAGAGCAATTTGGCCACACCCACTGTTTACCAAGGTGAGCTCTGTGCACTACATTATTACTCTCCTTGGGGCAGCTAAAGAAAAAGTGGCAACCCTATGCAGTGTGCATGAGCCCTAAGTGCATTTTGTTTTTGTAAGACAAACATATTATTAGCCAGAAGAGTGCAAGTTGCTAATGTAATTATTTGTATGTCACAAAGATAAATGGTTTTATTATAGAGACAAAAACGTCCAAGATAATAAACAGTGCAATATAGGCAGTGGTCAGTTTTACATGTTTACTTATGCAATTTTCTCTTAAATTTGTAATAATATATTATGTGTATGTATATTTAAGTGTAAATCAATTTCTCCTATTGTACAAAAGACATACAGATTATTTCAATGATTTATACACCAGCACAGTGCCCTCCAAAGTCTCCCCAACTTTGAAAGGATTAAGGTTAAAGGTTAGAGTTAGGAAGGGGGAGAAGCTTTGCGGTCACGGGTGGGGACAGGGGTGATAGGGAAGGTACAGGAAAAGATGTATAGTATTAGTGAAAAGTTAGTGGACCCCCTCAGAGGAACAGACCAGACACAAAAATGTTGATTAGTAAACAAGTCATTAATTAGATTTCAGTTCATTAGTAATCAAACCTTGAGTTAAACATGTCACAGATCACAAGAGAGGGGACATGCAGGAGGAGGGTAGGGTCATCAATTTAATACATCCCAGAACAAAGAGGCAAGAAGATCATTGGTCAGGGAGGCATTACATTTTAGGGCATGCAGTTAATGAGATTAATGGGGGTAGGGGAAGGTCCAGTCAGTTCATGCTAAAGCCCCATGCTTGTTGATACACAGCAGCCAAATGAAGCTTGATGATTAAAGAGCTTTGTTAAAGAAACAAGAAGGGTTGTGTGGAAATCAGAAAATGTAGCATTTAAATTCAATAATAAAAATATAAATAAAAAGTAACAACTGATTTCTTCTTGCTTGCAAAAATAAACAAACCAAAAAGAGTATGAAAATAAAGGGTGTTATGCCTGTGGTTAGATATGTGATAAAAATACTTACTGAAAGTGTAGTAAGGGATATGCTATATATATATATATATATATATATATATATATCTTACTACACTTGCAGACTCCTGAAGATAAGGAAAGAGATGATAAAGTATAAAGGATTGACAGAGTTATGTTAGTGAAGATACAGTATAAGATTTATGTGGTAAAAATGTATTATGTTAATTCATGCCTTATCACCACCCCCCTCCCACTTATAACATGCATCATCTAAGAAGGAGGGCGATCTATAATGGCAGCCAAATTACAGGGAAGTTCTTTGTGATTCACTGAGAAACAACAGGTAGGGAAAGAAGGAATGGTTGTAAGGGTTATAGGTAAGCAAATAGACAATAACCTGCGTATGATCAGATTACTATACCCCAAAGCTTACTCCCCACAACCTACAGCACAGGCTGCCATGAAAGACCCCCACCCTCTAACCTCAGCCCATCCAGTAATACAGAAAGCAGTGTTTAATGCTGGGAGATTATGTGCATGAGTCAGTGAGGGCACAGAGAAAGAAGAGGAACAGCAAGAAAGGGCAGAGTTTAGAAAAATAAAAAAGAACGCAAAAATAAAAATACAAAAAATGTAGCACAAACAGAAAAATTCTAATTCTATATATGACCTTTCAAATTTAAGGCAGGAGCTAGGAAACAATTTTTTTATTAAAGATAATCTTCAAGCTAAACTAGCACCATATTTGACATTGTAAGTTGCTCTTCTTTGTGATTACTATATACAATCACCACAAGATACCGCTCTGCACCCTGACCTACACAGACAACCTGCATGTCAGATTTCCTCATTCATGTACTGTAGCACTATTTGCATACATGAGCTGCCAGATGGCTATATGACATAGTCCTACTATTACTTCCAATAATTAAAATCAACAACTACTTCTTCTTAGGCCTAATTTACTAAAAGAAAATGCAAGGAGAGCTCACTGTAAATTAACTAGAATGTTTTAAATGTGGGTTTGCATGATTTCAGTCATGTTCAATGCATATATTGTTGTACCAGTGTGTACTTTCTATAAAACATCCAAAAAATTCTGCTTTTATGCCTACCCTAACAAAATAATAAATCACAAAAATTTGACAATAGCATTATATTGCTATTAAAGAGGGGGTTCACCCTATAAAAAAATAAATTCTAGCATTAAATTAAGCATAGTAGCGCGAGCTACAGTATGCCTTTATTTATCTTTTTAGCTCCGTACTCACTGTTTAATCCTATAGTGAAGATTCCGACTCCCCGTGGGGAATGGGCGTTCCTATCCAGAGGGAAGATGATTGACGGCTGGCTCTGCGCGTCACGCTTCTCCGGAAATAGCCGAAATAGGACTTGGCTCTTCACGGCGCCTGCGCATAGTCTGTGCACAGGCGCCGTATAGCGCCGTGAAGAGCCGAGACCTACTCCGGCTATCTTCGGGGAGCGTGATGTGCCATAGCCGGCCGTCAATCATCTTCCCTCTGGATAGGAACGCCCATTCCCCGCAGGGAGTCTGAATCTTCACTATAGGATTAAACAGTGAGTACGGGGCTAAAAAAATAAATACAGGCATACTGTATCTCGCGCTACTATGCTTAATTTAATGCTAAAAACCGACGTTAGACCTACCGGTAACGGTATTTCTATGAACCTTCCAGGACGGCACCCGAGAGATGATGGCTCCTCCTGCAGGAAACACAATCACATGACAGTTTAAAAGGCCCCGCCCTTCCCCTTGCTCCTCAGTATGCAATAGAGTAATCCTGAACTGGTTCACAAGGGACGTAGTCCTTATCGGTACTTACCTTTTTTCCCTTTCCCCATAGGGTGGGAAGTAGGCCTGCCGTCCTGGAAGGTTCATAGAAATACCGTTACCGGTAGGTCTAACGTCGGTTTTCTCTTACCACCTTCCAGGACGGCACCCGAGAGGATAATTGAGTAATAAACACAGGCCTACCTTCAGGGTGGGACCACAGCTTGTAGAACCTTTCGACCAAAGGCTAAGTCTTGCTGTGACAACATTTCCACACGATAGTGCTTCAGGAATGTATGACGGCTGGACCAGGTGGCCGCACTGCGGATTTGTTCCCAGGAGGCCCCTGCTTTCTCAGCCCAGCAAGTTGCTATGGCTCTGGTAGAGTGAGCCTTGATCTTTATGGGAGCTGTTGCTCCAGTACATACATAGGCTTTGGATATTGCTTCTCTAATCCATCTTGAGACTGAGGCTTTTGATGCCTGCAGTCCCTTCCTGGGCCCAGCGTGTAGAACTAGTAGGTGGTTAGATCTTCTAAAACTCTTAGTTCTCTCTAGATAAATGAGAAGACACCTTCTCACGTCTAACAAATGAAATTTCTTTTCTTTTTCGTTCTTTGGTTCAGAACAGAAGGACGGCAATATTATGTCTTGCGTCCTATGAAATAGGGATGCCACCTTAGGCAGGTACAGGGGGTCTGCTCTGAGGGTGATCCTATCTGGCTGTACCCTCAGGAAGGGTTCTTTCATGGATAGCGCCTGCAAATCCCCTACCCTCCTGGCCGAAGTAATGGATAACAAAAAGGTAAACTTTAATGTTAGAAACTTAAGGGGAACCTCTTCCAGAGGTTCGAATGGGAGTATAGATAACGCCTCTAACACCCTAGTTAAGTCCCAAGGCGGACAACTATATTTTTGGACTGGAGAAACTCTTTCTCTAGCTAACAAAAAACTTTTTATAAGGTCCTCTTTCGCCAATCTTTTATCAAGATAGACTGAGAGAGCCGTTATTTGTACCCGAAGGGTACTAACTTTTAGTCCTAAATCTACCCCATCCTGGAGGAAGTCCAGGATAACCGGGATAGAAGTTGAAGCTACCTGTCTTTCCTTACGCCAGGAACAGAAGGTCTTCCATACTTTTTGGTAAATCTTTTGAGTTACTGGTTTTCTGCTCATGAGAAGAGTATCTATGACCTTCTCTGAGCAGCCTTTGCGTTCTAGAATCTGGCGCTCACTAACCAGGCCGTTAGCTGAAAGAATTCCGGCTTTGGGTGGAGTACTGGGCCCTGCCTGAGGAGATCTGCCCTATACTGGAGCTTCAGAGGCTCCGCCATCGCCATGGCTCTTAGGTTTGCAAACCAAGTTCTTTTTGGCCACCATGGTGCTATCAGAAGAATCTGGCCTGGGGACCTGCTGAGTTTCTAAAGAACTCGCGGAATGAGCGCCACCGGCGGGAAGGCATAGGCCAGTCCGAAGCGCCAGGTCTGGGATAGCGCATCCAGACCTTCCGACTGTAGTTCCCAGGAAATCGAGAAATACCTTTCTACCTTCCTGTTTAGTCTGTTGGCAAACAAGTCTATTTCCGGTTCTCCGAAATACTGGACCAGGTGTTGAAAAACCTCTGGGTTCAGTTCCCATTCCTCCTCCCTCAACTTGTGACGGCTGAGGAAGTCTGCTTCTATATTGCTCGTCCCCTTTATGTATATGGCTGAGAAGAAAGAGTACTCTTTCTTCTGCCCATATTAGGATTTCCTTGGAAAGTTCTAGTAGGGGACTGGACCTGGTCCCTCCCTGGTGACCTAGGTACGCTACTACTGTAGAGTTGTCTGAGCTTACTTGGACTTCTCTGCCTCTGATGTCTTCCTGGAAGGCTATTAGGGCTTCCCCCACTGCTCTGAGTTCTCTGTAGTTGGATGACCTGCGAGCTAGTGAGCTGTCCCATTGCCCCTGAGCTTTTTTCCCCCCCAGGTGGGCGCCCCACCCCCAGGAACTGGCATCCGTGGTAACCTTCACTGGGTTCCATTGAGCCCATGGTCGCCCTCCCCTCAGGTTTTTGGCAGATGTCCACCACTCCAGGGAGGACAGAACCTGGGGGGTGAGCAGAATTTTCTGATCTAAGGACTCTTTCTTTTTGTCCCATGAGGACAGGAAGAAGAAGTGTAATGTCCTGGCATGAAGCTGAGCCCACACTACCGCTGGGATGCTTGCTGACATCAGGCCTAGGACTCTCAGAACATTCCTTCTGGAGAGTCTGGGGTTTTTGATAAGGTTCCCAACTGCCGAGGTTAGTTTTAAAACTTTTTCTTCTGGTAAGAAGAGTCTCTGCTGCCTGGTGTCCACTACGTATCCCAGGAAGGTCTTGACCTGTTCTGGTTTGAGGGAGGATTTTTCTTTGTTGATTATCCACCCTAGGCTCTCTAGGAGTGCCATTGCTTTGTTGGCATCCCGCGAGACTTGGGCGGCTGATTTTCCTGAAATCAGCAAGTCGTCTAAATAGGGTATAAGGGATATGCCCTGAAGGTGCAGGTATGCCACCGCTTCTGCTAGGAAGCGGGTTTCTTCTTCCACTACGACCGCAAACCTCAGATATACCTGGTGATGCACGTGGATTGGCATGTGAAGATAGGCATCTTTGAGATCTAGGGTCACCAAGAAGGCCTCCTTCATGAGGTTCTTTCTTACCGAATAAATACTTTCCATAGTAAACTTTTTGTATTCCAGAAACTTGTTCAGGTTTCTCAAGTTTACTATTAGACGGTATTTTCCGGAGGGTTTTCGCACTACGAAAATATGGGAATAAAATCCCTGGTACTGCTGAGCTTTTGGTACTGGTACCACCACTAGTTGTTTGGCTAACTCCTGTATGCCCTCCAAGAGGGCAGACCTTTTCAGGGTATCCCTGGGAAGGTGAGTAATGGTGATCATGGTGGGGGGTGTAGTCAGAAATTCTAGGCGATAGCCTTTTTGAATTATTTGGCAGATGTAATGACTGTTCGAAATTCTCTCCCAAAGAGGGAGGAATTGAGACAGTCGACCCCCCACTCTGAGTTCGTCGTCACTTGGACGGTTTGTCGCTGGGTTTTGGAGGAGGGAAAAGGAGGTTGTTCTTCCTGTTCCCTTTGCCAAAGTTCCAACGCCTAAAAGGTTCCTTTTTGGCTTTTTGTCTACCCTGCCCCTGGGGGCCTCGAAAAGTTTTCTTGAAACCTTCTTTTTTGGGTTTAACTGGGAATTTTTTACCTTTTTCTGATGACCTAGCAAGGACATCATCCAGGGGGAATACTTTTGATTGAGCGTCACTCAGGTCCCTATAAACTTTATCCTGTGCTGAGGTAGGTTTAGGGGTCTCAGGAATTTCCTCTGTGGCGTAGATTGCCTGGAGGAGACTCTCTAGATCTTCTACAGCAAAGAGGTGTTTTCTTGGACGTGTGTCCTCCTGAGACTGACTAATGGAGTCTCCATCTACCTCTCCTGAGCTGTGCCTAGACCTAGGTAGACTGACTACCTCACTTTCTTCACCGTCTGCTTCCCCCAGAGGGGGAATTTGTGAAGGTGTAAAGAAAACGCTTGGGCCCCTAGAAAAGGGGGGCTCCTGAGAGGAAGTGCCTTCCTTAGGGGTAAGTTCCTCCGTTTCGGTCTGTGCCGACTGCCCGGCTGCCTCCCTGAAGGCCTTAACTGTTGCTAACATTTCTGTTTGCATGGATGAAAGAAAACTCTTCATCATGGCAGCAGCCTCCTTTCCTGCCAGTATATTAATACATTTATAGCAGAAAGGTTTTGTGTAGGACTTGGGGAGCTTCTCTCTACAATTCCCACACTTTTTAGAGGAACTATGCCCTGTAGCGGAAGGAGACTGCACTGAGGCCTCCTGGGGTCCGCTGGGGGTTTCTGAAAGACATGAAATATACATTTAAATTGTCTTTTTCCCCAAGACTGCTGGCTGTACTGGGGAGGGGAGGAAGTGGACGAGAAGGGACCAGATCCTGCTCCGGTCGTTCCCTAAAAGTTTGGGAACTCTCACCGCTTCCCCCCTCCCTTTCCAGGGGGATTGGTACTTACCGCCCCCCGACCTGGATCTGCCAGCGGTCGTGTCGGTCTTTCCGTCCTCTTCCATGAGGAGGGTGACTCGGTCCTGGCTGTCGGTACTCCTGTACTGGTCACCGCAAGCCGACCCGTCCACCACCCACGCTGTCTCCACGTTCCGCGCGCCTGGAGACCCGGGAAACGGCGATTTGAATGGTGGTGGATTCGATGGCATACAGTGATGGCTCACCTCCCCGCAGCTCAGAGCACTGGTGCTTACATAGGGCGACCTGTGAGTTTGGACCGAAGTCTACAGGTAAGTTCAGCCCTCCCCGGCCTCCCTTAGACCTGTCTCACAGGGGTACCTTCGACCCTCCCCGGTCTCTAGGTTTCCATTAACAAAACAAACGTGTCGCTGTGTTGGAGAAACACAATCAATACTGAGGAGCAAGGGGAAGGGCGGGGCCTTTTAAACTGTCATGTGATTGTGTTTCCTGCAGGAGGAGCCATCATCTCTCGGGTGCCGTCCTTGAAGGTGGTAAGAGAAATGTTGGTAATGAGGGTGAACCACCTCTTTAAGTATGACATATGCATGTGCTGGACAAATGATAAGCTTTAAAAGACCCAAACAACGTCAAAACAAATATGGCAACATATGTATGGGCATCTATTACTAAGTCCTCTAAGACACCTTTCACAACGGGGCGGGAGGTGTGTCTGCGGTAAAGCGCCGCTATTTTTAGCTTTGCTGCCAATTTCACTGTGCTATTCGGCCGCTAGGGGGGGCGTTTTTACCCCCACTAGCGGCAGAGAAAGGGTTAAAAAAACACCACAAAGCCCCACTGCAGAGGAACATTGCCGGCGGTATAGCCGCGGTGTCCCATTGATTTCAATGGGCGGGAGCGGTGGAGGAGCGGTATACTCTTTCACCGCTCCAAAGATGCAGCTAGCAGGACTTTCTTTACCGTCCTGCTAGTGCACCGCTCCAGTGTGAAAGCTCTCGGTTTTCAGGCGCAATTTTTAGCGTAATAGAACCTGCAAACCGTTCCAGTGTGAAAGTTATTTTTACATGCACATGTAAAAATAATCATGTACATGTGCATGTTGTGGTCAAAGTTCTTTTGCACATGCACAGTATAATACATGCATGCACACTATGGTACCAGGGTTGCCAACTGTCTGTAAATTCATGGACAGTTTGTAAAAATCAGTGTTTTTTTTACAGCTGTCCGTAAATGTCTGTAGAAATAATAGCCAGGGACACTGACAGGAGTTGTATAGGTCTCACAGTCCATTCAACTTACACAAAGCCAGAAGATTTTCTTTATCCTGTCACTGCTCTGTCACCTGCCGCTGCCAGCTCTAGATGCTTGTTTTGCCCCCAACAGTGAGAGGAGAATGAGGGAAACTTCCTCTTCCTGTCTGGACCTGTTGCCAGAGCCCAGCCTCACAGGTTTTTTACGTGTAGTTGAGAGCTGCACTAACAGCTTAAGCCCACCCTCAGAACTTTACAGCCCAGACCATTCCCTGTGCCCTGTAGCATGTCCAAGTAAGCCTACAGTGCCCTATAGCCTGCATGGAAACAACACAGATGTAAAGGGAAGTGTGACTGGGGACCCTAAAGTAAGGGGGGGGGAGTGAGTACACTGATATAAGGGGACTTTGCAGACTCTGGTGTAAGGGGGAACTCTGATGTATGGGGTCCATAGTCATCAGGGTCCCCTCTTACATCAGAGCTCCACCTTATATCAGGGTTCCCAGAGCCCCCTTACAGTATAAAGTGAACTCTGTGGACTCTGATGTAAGGGCTCATTCAGACACTCTGAGTCCTGTCCTCCTTGCAAAGCCACTGTCTGCTGTGTGTTTGACAACCTTGGAGCTGTGTGCAGGCAGTCCATAGAAGTGGATGCAGACACGGCAGCTTCATTCACATTCGTGCAACCACTCATGTCAAATTTTGATATACAATTGTGTCTGTGAAGCCGCTGCATCTGCATCCACTTGTATAGGCTGCCTGTACACAACTCCAAGGTGGGTGGACATGCAGCAGATAACAGCTCAGCATAAAGGACTGGTCTGAATTGGCCCCAAGGGGGAACTCTGCTTAGTGCTTACTCTATTGAAAGGGTTCTGGGTACCCTGAAGGAGGGATATGCCAGGGTACAGAGAAATCAGGTCTATTATCCTATGTACACAGTGGGGAGCTGGGCTGACAAATAATTAGCGTGTGAGCTGGAATTGATCAGCGAACTGACCTGTAGTAGTGTTTTATGTGTGTGATTATTCCCAAGGGTTTGTTTTCACCTTGCTCAGTAAATGCTTGACTGTTACATGCTTTTATTGAGGACTGCATCTACTTTTATCCACGCACTGCACCTAATATGTATGGCATACCTGCTATTTCTAACACTTTCAGTACAGTGGAGGGGAAGTTCAGTAGGACCATATCTGCACTGCATCGGACAACCCACTTGAGGGACTTACTGGTCATATTTTACAGGCATCTAATGATAATGAGTATGGTAACATTATTTTAATAAATCTGATGCAGTAGCATCCCAACAAGAAATGGTTAATGCCAATGATATGGTACCCTCAAATTTCTTTTTTGAAATATGTGCCTGCCATGTGATCTTCAAAATGTGCCTTCTGAGTCTGGTCCTGATGTTGCGGATGATCAATTCATTGTAAGACTTCCATACCCTTTATACTAAAATCAGAGGCAAAGATATGGACCTGTACCAGAAGCTAATCGAGAAGGATCTTATGCCTGGCATCTAAAAACTCTGCTCTTTTTTCTGACAATTTATCCCCTGAGGAATGGGAGGCATTGAAAGGTTCCAGCATAGTTATTAGAAACTCTGATAAAGGGGGTTTGGTGTTTTTTTTAAATAAAACAGTCTTCTGCATTTTCCCTTGACTCCTATTGGGTTTTCGAGGTTCAATACATCATTCATCTTCTGCATTTATGTACTGTCATTTTTTGTATATGTTTTTATTCAGGATCTGCATGGTCCACACATTATGCAAACTAATTTGTTACAGCGATTGTTGCAATTGTAAAAAATGTTGCATAACTTTTGTAAAGGTATTCATTTTTCTATATATTCGGGATGGTGGCAATGCTCATGTGAGTTTGTTGGGAGTAAACCTTTTTCATTCGGGGGTTTGGTGGTTGTGCTTGATGCTGTGACTTACAGAGAAGAAGCTGTTAGGTAGCATTCTGTTATATCTACATTAAGTTAACCACTTAAGCCCCGGACCATTTTGTAGCTAAATGACCGGGCCACTTTTTGCTATTCGGCACGAATTGTGCGGTCGTGCGACGTGGCTCCCAAACAAAATTGACGTCCTTTTTTTCCCACAAATAAAGCTTTCTTTTGGTGGTATTTGATCACCTCTGCGGTTTTTATTTTTTACACTATAAACAAAAATAGAGCGACAATTTTGAAAAAAAATCAATATTTTTTACTTAAAAAAAAAATAAAAAAATCGCAATAAGCGTTTTTTGATTGGTTTGCACAAAAGTTATAGCGTCTACAAAATAGGGGATAGATTTATAGCATTTTTGTTAATCATTTTTTTTTACTAGTAATGGCAGCGATCAGCGATTTTTATCGTGACTGCAACATTATGGCGGACACATCGGACACTTTTGAAACATTTTTGGGACCATTGTCATTTTTACAGCGATCAGTGTTGTAAAAATGCACTGTTACTGTGAAAATGACACTGGCAGTGAAGGGATTAAGCCCTAGATGGCGCTGTAGGGGGTTAGGTGTTTCCTAGGGAGTGATTCTTACTGTAGGGGGGCATGGCGTGCTGTGACACGTCACTGATCGTTGTTCTCGATGACAGGGAACACAATCAGTGGCAGTGTCACTAGGCACAATGGGGAGATGTTGTGTTTACACTAACATCTCCCCGTTCCATTTCTCCGTGAGACGATTGCGGATATGCCTGCGGCGATTAGCAAGGATGCCGGCACCTGCACTCAAAGCCAATGGATGAATCGGCTAGGGGTGCGAACATTGCAGGATACCTGAACTTATCTAATGCCCTGTACATACGATCGTTTTTTCCATCGGAATAAACTCCGACTGGTTTTTCCGACGGAATTCCACCCAAGCTGTCTTGCATACACACGGTCACAACAAATTCCGACCGGCAAAAATGCAGTGACGTACAACACATACGACGAGCCGAGAAAAATTAAGTTCAATGTTTCCGAGCATGCGTCGACTTGATTCTGAGCATGCATGTTTTTTTCCCCGTCGGAGTTCCATACAGACGAACATGTTCTCTTTCTAAGTCTGTCGAAATTTCCGATGGAAAAAGTCAGATGGGGCATACACACGGTCGGAATATCCAATGAAAAAATTCCGTCTGACTTTTTTCATCGGAAATTCTGATCGTTTGTACGTGGCATTAGTGTTTTTATAATAAAAGCCAGCAGCTACAGGATTTGCAGCTGCTGGCTTTTTTTATTTTAAACAGGCTGGAACTCCGCTTTAAAATACCTTGTATATCCTACTTTTGGGTATCTTTATTCTGTATATGATTACTTTCACTGTTTCACAGTATAAATTAGCCTCTTAAAGTAGCCATTATATGCTTTTTTTGTACTATAAAAGGGCTAATTATTTTTTTTTAACCACATCATGGCAGGTGATAAACAAAAAAGCATGTTGCAACTACTCAGGCCGCGTACACACGATCATTTTCCGGCATGAAAAAAAAACAACGTTTTTAAAAACGTCATTTAAAATGATCGCGTGTGGGCTTCACACATGCTGCATTTTTTAACGTTGTTTTAAAAAATTTCGTTTTTCGGGTTGTAAAAATTATCGCGTGTGGGCTAAAACGACGTTCTAAACCTGCTCATGCCCAGAAGCAAGTTATGAAACGGGAGCACTCGTTCTGGTAAAACTACCATTCATAATGGAGTAAGCACATTCATCACGCTGTAACAGACAAAAAAGCACGAATCGTCTTTTACTAACAAGGAATCAGCTAAAAGCAGCCCAAAGGCGAATAGAACTTCCCCTTCAGAGTGCCGTTGTACGTGTTGTACGTCACCGTGCTTTGTACATAATTTTTCAAAAACGATGGTGTGTGGGCAACGTCGTTTTTAATGATGAAGTTGGAAAAACAACGTTTTTTTTCATGCCGAAAAATGATCGTGTGTACACGGCATCAATGTCTACACGTGTAGATTTTTGGATGAGAATATTTGCATGAAAATGCTTTGTACATTCGATGAATGAACGAATGTCCTTTGAAATGATCACTTCCTTTCAACATTACATTTTAAATGAATGTAATTTCTGAACAAAAACCACGTACACTGTCCGAAAATTTGTCGATAATTTTTCTATTCTGCTCCTTCTAATATTCCCTTCACTGTGGTCGAAGACAAATGTCGATTTGACCCCACTAATGATTAAGAAATCGAATGAACGTTCTTAAAGTGAAAATTTTCAAAGGAAAAATTTGTTCATGTATGGTCAGCATACGTAACAGTAGGCACTGAGCTGTCACCTTCAGATAGAGCCTAACAGCTCTAACCATATCAAGAGAATGTAACAATTTTTCCTCCAGAGAACAAGGATCTGGAAAAAAGGAAGGCAGGGAGACATCTTGGTTCAGATATAAACTGGACACTACTTTAGGTAGGTTGGGCGGGGACGCAACACCACCTTCTCCTTATGAATAAGTTATTATGGCTCTGTCAGGGTTGATGTGTCTGGTCTCCTTAGATGCCTGACAGGCTCTTTACAGGAGAAAACTGCCAATTCTCATACTCTCCTTGCCGAAGTTACTTCCTTGTCAAAAGGATCAAGGGAATATGGTGCATCAATTCAAAGGGATGTCTTTGTAAGGCCAATAAAACTAGATTCAACTAACATGGGCACATGGGTGACCTAACTGGCAGAGTTATACGCGTTACCCCTTGTATAAAGGGCGAATCAAAGAATGCGAGGCAAGCGGTCTTTGAAAAAACACTGACAAGGACGAGATCCCTTAATTGTATTCAAGGCTAACTTAATTTCTACCCCCAACTGTAGGAAGGCAAGAAATCCTCCTATGACATACTTCCTGGGATGCCATCCTTTGGATTCACAACAGGAAACATAGGATCTCAAGATCCTATAATAAATGGTCCTGGAAGCTGGTCTCCTTGCATTAATCAGGGTAGTTATTACTGAGCCTGAAAGCCCCCGACCCTTTAACATGTGGGCTTCAATAGCCAAACTGTTAAGTTTAGCAGGATCTTCTGGGCCATGCTGGTATTACCGGCTTCCCTTACTCTTTGATCCTGCTCTGAAGCCACGGTAGCAGCTGAACTGGGGGGAACGCATAAATCAGTGAAAACTGATCCAAAGGGGTTGCTAACGCATCTGTCCCGCATTGGAGTGGGTCCCTTGTCCTTGACACAAAGTTGTTCAATTTCTTGTTGATCCTGGACGCCAATAGATCTATGTCCGGGGTGCCCCATTTCTGGCATATGGCTAAAAAAATGTCAGGATATAGAAACCATTCTCCCGGGAACAATTGCTGGCGGCTCAAAAAATCTGCCTGCCAATTCTTCACTCCTGGGATGAAGACTGCAGATAGGCAAGGTACATGTTTCTCTGCCCAAGCCAGAATATGGTTCACCTCCCTCTGGGCTGCATGACTTCTGGTGCCCCCTTGGTGGTTGATGTAAGACACTGCTGTGGCATTGTCAGATTGTATCCTGATGGGACAACCCTGCAACCTGAAATTCCAGGCTATTAGAGCCAGACGCACTGCCCGAATTTCTAGAATGTTGATGGGCAAGGCTTTTTCGGACTCTGACCACTTTCCCAGTGGTTTCCTCCAGAACTGCTCCCCAGCCCAAGAGGCTGGCATCCGTTGTTACTACCTTCCAGGTTACTGGCATGAAGGATTTCCCCATCTGCAAATTTTTGGCTATCAACCACCAACTGAAACTCTGGCGCACCCTTGAGGCCAGATACATTAGGTAATCCAAAGCTTGGATCTTCTTGTTCCAAGCAGACAGAATACTGTTTTGCAACAGTCTTGAATGAAATTGGGCATAGGGAACCGCTTCAAATGAAGCTACCATCTTCCTTAACAACCTCATGCAAAGGCGAATGGAAGGCTCCTTCTTTGCCTTGATCACATGGACCAGATCTCTTATAGCCCTGAATATTGTCTGAGGCAAAAGGACTTTTATTTGGGCTGTGTCTATAACCAGACCCAAGTACTCCAGCCTTCTTCCTGGCCATAAGGCTGACTTCTCTAGGTTGAGAATCCAACCCAGGTGATCCAAGTGCTTGACCGTGTTAGAAACATTCTGGTCTAGCCGTGCAACCGACAGATCTATAAGCAGCAAGTTGTCTAGGTATGCCATTACTGCTATACCCTGGATACTTTCTAGCACTGGGGCCAGAACTATTGATGCTAAAAATTCTCCCCCCCCAGGGTGGATACAACTGACCTGATTGACTCCAGGTGAATAAAGTGGACGGTCAGGAACTGATTTAGATCTAGAATGGGTCTGACATCTTCTTTCGGTTTTGGCACCGTGAAGAGATTTGAGTAAAACCCCATACCCCTCTTCTGAGGGAATCTCTATGATTACACCCTGAGACGTCAATCGGTCCAGTGCCTGAAATAAAGACTTTCTTTTCACTGGGTCTTTGGGAACGTTCGAGCTTAGAAAACGAAAAGGTGGAAACTCTCTAAACTCTAGTTTGTACCCTGATACCGTGGAGATGGCCCATCTGTCATGGATCTCTTCCTGCCAAGCTCCTAAAAACTGCAGAAGCCACCCCCCCACTCTATGGGACTGTTTTGCAGGCTTCTGTCCCCAAGGCTTCTTCTGGCCTTGTGCTTGGCCTTGAGGCTTACCTCTTGAACCTGACGGCGGAGGCTGTCGTGACTGCCTGGAGGCTGTTGCATCTGGAAGAAGAACATTTAAATGAAGGACGTCTACTCCTTGTTTTAACTGGTAGAAGGGCACTCTTACCACCGGAAATTTTTTGGATATAGTTATCCAAATCATCCACGAACAACAGTTCCCCATGAAAGGGAAAACCTACCGATAGCTTTTTGCATGGCATTTCAGCTGACCAATGCTTCAAACAGAGAATTCTATGCATATGCACTGATAAGAGTGCAAGGCGTGACACCTGATAAATAGAACCTTTAAGAGCGTCAATCGCAAAACATAAGGCCCTCGGTAGCTCAGCTAACCCACGGGTCGCTTCCCCTTGATCAGGGACACCGTTAATAATCTGCTTAAGTTGGTCTTTTAGGGATGGACAAATCCCTATTACTGCTACTGCAGGCTGCACTGCTGCACCAGCTACATCAAACAAGGCTTTAAGCAAAGATTACAGCTTCTTATTGGCTGGATCCATAAAAACCTGGACATTGTCCACTGGACAAGTTAGACTCCTATTCACAGAAGAGATAGCAGCATCTACTGCTGGCAAACTCCACTTCTTAGTGAATTGTTCCTCCATAGGATAAAGAAGAGAAAATCTAAGAGGAAGAAAATATCTTTCCTGGCCATAAATCACGTCAGCACACAATGGGTTAACGCCTCCTCCGGAGCCCCACATGACCACCTGTAATTAGATTAAAAAGCAGCCCCATCCTCACTGAGTGTTCTTTTTTTTGGTCTGCTCCAGTCCACCTGTGGATTGCAGTGGTAAGTACTTTGTTTGCTGCAAGTTTATCCCCCCTACCGCACCGCCCATCTGTGTTCAGACTCACGGGAGTTGGAAGGCCAAGAATGTTGGATAGTAAAGCCTCTTGATACTAGGTATCCCTTGTGCCGGCAAAGTTGCTTAAATAGCACAATATTTTACAGGTGTGGTATTAGTAAGCTCTGCAAATGTCACCATTGGGGTTTTCCTGTCTTGTATAGGCAGTGTGCCGCTCTCCTGGCTTTGTCTTTAGTCTGAAAATGGAAGTGGATGATGTCACAGAGGGCAGGATGATGGGCGGCGCAGGATAGCGACCACCAAGCAGCAGCTTAAACAGTCTTAGAACCGCTGGACAGTAGAGGTGTAAAATTCTGACTTCATACTTGTATGTATCTATAACTGGCCTCTGAGCGAAGTCACTTCTAATCTGTTATTAACACCAGGTTGTATGTCAGTTTTATGCAATGTTTATCCAAATGGAATGCATATGTTCTGAACTCTGTAATGTCAAATATATTTTACACAGTTTTTATTTTTGAGTTTAAAAAAACAAACAAACAGTCTGAGGTCCTGTACACACGAGCAGACATGTCCGATGAAAACGGTCCGCGGACCGTTTATCGGACATGTCTGCTGGGAGCTTTTGGTCTGATGTGTGTACAAAATCCCCGCGGACAGAGAACGCGGTGACGTATAAGACACCAATGTTCTCTGAGGCCCCGTACACACGACCGAACATGTCTGCTGAAACTGGTCCGCAGACCAGTTTCAGCAGACATGTTCGGTCGTGTGTAGGCCCGAGCGGACAGGATTCCAGCATACATTTGCCCGCCGGGCCTTTTCCCAGCGGGCAAATATTTCCGGACTTGTTTTAAAACAGCCCGCTGGAATCCTGTCGGACATGTTCGGTCGTCTGTTACGTGCGGATTTCTGTATGATGGTGAGTACAGCCACCATACAGAAATCCCCGGGCATACATGTACGGTGAAAACGGTCCGGCGGACCGGTTTCATCGTACATGTATGCTCGTCTGTACGCGGCCTGACAAGCGAGTTCAATGCTTCCATGCATGCGTCAAATCAATTCGACGCATGCGCGGGATTTCGGGCCGCTGGTTATACGTCATAACCAGCGGACATGTCCGATGAGTCGTACTAACCATCGGACATGTCCGACGGACATGTTTCCAGCAGACAAGTTTCTTAGCATGCTAAGAAACTTTTGTCCGCTGGAAACCTGTCCGCTAGGCCGGAAAACTGTCCGCTAGGCCCTACACACGGTCAGACATGTCCGCGGAAACTGGTCCGTGGACCAGTTTCAGCGGACATGTTCGGTCGTGTGTACAAGGCCTTAGAGCCGGCAGAGGAATTTGGTTTCTCTCCTCTCTCTACGGTCCTGCCAGTTTTCTCTTGTGTGGTAAAGGCTTGTTGCTGTTTGTGTGTGTTGTTGCTGTAAAGGCCTGCTGTGCTGTGTGTACCCGGGGGTTAGACAGTCTGACTGTTTTTTGACTCGGCGGGCAAAACACATCGTCTTCCTTGTCGAGTTCTTGTTAGGCTTGTCGAGGAACTCGACAAGCCAATTTTCTCCATTCCCGTCGAGGAAAAAAAGAACATGCTCTCTTTTTGGCTCGCTGAAAAATGTACACACGACCGGTTTCCTCGGCAAAAAAAATCTCCCACCAAGTTTCTTGATGGATTCTGCCGAGGAAAACGGTCGTGTGTACGAGGCCTCATAATCTGTGTCTCCTGTCTACCTTTGGAAGGCTGTATGACCTCACCTTCTGCTGCTTAATGAAGTAGATAAAAGCGGATGGGTCTTAAATAGACAAGGTACCTGTTTTTTTTTTTGGTGACAGAATTATGGTTTTTTTTCCATACTTGTTTTTTGCACATACGAGCTCACCACACCTGTCAGTGGCACAGAAGATTAGCGAAGGTACGAGGGGGCGGCGTGGGACATATCTTTAAAAGAGTACCTGAAGGAAGGCTCAAGAAATGCAGTATGGTGTTTTGCATGATTTTAGGAGCAGAAGCCCTAAATGCAAACACTCTAATGCCGCATACACACGATCGTTTTTCGGCATGAAAAAAAAGTTGTTTTTAAAAAATGTCATTTAAAACGATCGTGTGTGGGCTTCACATAATTTTTCGGGTTCTGAAAAACGACAAAAAAAAAAATTGAACATGCTGCATTTTTTTACGATGTTTTAAACAATGTTGTTTTTCGGGTTGTAAAAAATGATCGTGTGTGTGAGCTAAAACAACGTGAAAAACCTGCGCATGCTCAGAAGCAAGTTATGAGACAGGAGCGCTCGTTCTGGTAAAACTAAAACTACTGTAACAGACAGAAAAGCGCAAATCGTCTTTTACAAACACTAAATCAGCAAAAGCAGCCCCAAGGGTGGTGTCATCTGCATGGAACTTCCCCTTTATAGTGCCGTTGTACGTGTTGTACGTCACCGCGCTTTGCTAGAGCATTTTTTTAAAACGACCGTGTGTGGGCAACGTCGTTTTAATGATGAAGTTCGAAAAACGTTGTTTTTTCTACATGCTGAAAAATGTTGTTTTTTACATGCCGAAAATCGATCGTGGCACGCAGCATAAGACCTGCCACTGGTTATCTGCTGACCAGGACAATACACATTCCTCACATTCCCGCACAGGCTACAAAAAAAACAAAAGAGGGTTTGCCATCCGGGGCCCTGTGAACCTCCGGGCCCTTAGGGACCTCTGGGACCTTTAATAAAAAAAAAATATTATTATTATTATTATTATTATTATTATTATTGTGACAGGAAGTCGGGTAAATCTGTGGGTGTTGTCACAAGCGGAGATACATTTCTGCCTTGTTTAGACAATACACCAATTGGTATTAGGTGTCAGCTGCAAAAGTTGCCAGAAAAGGTTTAAGGGCGTTGGAAAACTTCAGCTGTTCAGAATGAGGCAATTAAGGCCTCTATTAAGTAATCCAGAGGATTATCACTGAATTGCTGCATCCTGAGGCTTTGTGAGTAAGGAGAGCAGTAGCTGAAAGTCTTCTGAGGGGGTGAGGTGGTGATTGATTTTTCTGTGTGATAAAAAAAAGAGAGACTATTGTTTTTCTGCTGTATGACCAGCAGTGTCTGCCCAGCACTAGACTGTGCCAGACTCCCTAGATAGGTTCCTGTGTGGTGAAGGTAGACGCCCCAAGTGGCCAGGGTTTATTTTATGTTTGATTTTGTTTATGCTGTTTGGATGCTTGCACTTGTTTCCAGCAAGATGGAAGAATAAACCAAAATCTTTGTTTTCAGCCGTCTTCGACTGCCTGTCTGTATAAATTCAGTGTGTAGTGAACCCATCCAGGGGGTCACACACCCCGCTGCCGAGCTAACCCCTTACACATGGTGGAGTGCCATGGGCAGTTAAAGTAAACCCAAAATGGAGGAGATACTGAAACAGCTGGCTATAGCAAATGCAAATCAACAGCAGATGAATGCAGGTTTGCAGCGGAGCATTGGAGCTCAACAACAGGCTCACACAGCCAACAACAGGTTCACCAAGAGAGCATTGCAGCTCAACAACAGGCTCACCAAGAGCCTTGCAGCTCAACAACAGGCTCACCAAGAGAGCATTGCAGGCTTGGAACAGAGACACCAGCAGCAAATGGAGGCCATCGTGAAACAGCTTCAGAGACAGCAGACCGAGGCTGGGAGTCAGGCCAGTAACATACCGACTTTTCGGGTAAGACACTTATTGCCAAAGATGACTGCAGATGAGGACCCTGAGATGTTTCTGACCACGTTTGAGAGAGCAGCGGAAAGAGAGAGTTGGCCTAAAGAACAGTGGGCTGGACTAGTGGCCCCCCTATTATCTGGAGAAGCCCAAAAGGCATATTTTGTTTTGGAGCTTGCAGACGCAAAAAACTATGATCGATTAAAAGAGGAAATATTGGCACGTTTCGGTGTAACCCTGGATGTCCGTGCTCAGGGTCCACAATTGGAGTTATCAGCAGAGGAAGCCACCTCGGTCGCAGATGTATGACCTCATCCATTTAGCTAGGAAATGGCTGCAGCCAGAAACTCTGTCCGGACCAAAAATTTTGGAGCGAGTAGTCATGGACAAATTTCTTAGGTCTCTTCCTAACACCCTGCAGAAATGGGTGAACCATAGTGGTCCAGAAACCGCAGACAAACTTGTAGACCTGGTCGAAAGGTACAGTAGGTGAACCCGATTTTGTGTCAATCTCGCTCTCTTTCTCGGCGAGATTGAGCACCTACGAGCCCCATCGCGGGAGCCAGCGCCGAGCTGGCTTGCCGCGATGGAGACAGAGCCGTCATAGAAGCGACGGGAGATCCGACTTGGATTCCCGCCAATTCTACACGTGTGCGGCGTTTGTTATGAATCCTGAGGGGGAAGTCCCCGCCGGATTTTAAATAAAAATCCGGCATGGGTCCCCCCCTCAGGAGCATACCGGGCCCTTAGGTCTGTTATGGGTTGTAAGGAGAGCCCCCCCTACGCCGAAAAAAACGGCGTAGGGGGTCCCCCTACAATCCATACCAGACCCGTATCCAAAGCACGCTACCCGGCCAGCCAGGAAGGGAGTGGGGACGAGCGAGCGCCCCCCCCCTCTCCTGAGCCGTACCAGGCTGCATGCCCTCAACATGGGGGGGTTGGGTGCTCTGGGGCAGGGGGGCGCACTGCGGCCCCCCCACCTCAGAGCACCCTGTCCCCATGTTGATGAGGACAGGGCCCCTTCCCGACAACCCTGGCCGTTGGTTGTCGGGGTATGCGGGCGGGAGGCTTATCGGAATCTGGGAGCCCCCTTTAATAAGGGGGCCCCCAGATACCGGCCCCCCACCCTAAGTGAATGAGTATGGGGTACATCGTACCCCTACCCATTCACCTGCAAGAAAAGTGGTAAAAACACAAATAAACCACACAGGGTATTAAAATATTTTATTTTTCTGCTCCGGAGGCCTCCCCTGTCTTCTTTATTAGCTCTTTTACCAGGGGAGGCTTCTTCTTTGACGTCTTCGGGTGGGTGGGGGCCGCCGTCTGGTTCTCTTCCACCGCCGGGGGGGGGTCGCTTTTAAAAAATCCCCCACCCCCCGGCGGGTTTCCTCCGGCGTCTTCGGCGGGGCTCTTCTTCTTCCGCTATCCCGACGGGTCTTCTCAACTCTCCGGGGGTCTCCTTCTGTCTTCGCCGCTCTCCGCTCTTGACTCGTCGCACCCCGGTTCTTCGTCTCGCTGTCCGGTGTCTTCTTCCGTGCTTTACGTCTTCTCCTTCCGTGCTGTGATGAGTTCTTCTTCCGCGCTGTGACGTCATGTTCTTCACTTCTCTCCTTCTCCCGGTGTTGACACGTCGCCGGCTCCTCTCTGCAATGACGGGTGCGCGGGTGCATCGGACCTATATAGGCCTCACAGTCCCATCATGCTCTGTACCTACCCATGTGATACCTACCACGTGGGTAGGTATCACATGGGTAGGTACTGAGCATGATGGGACTGTGAGGCCTATATAGGTCCGATGCAAGGCGCGCATCCGTCATTTCAGCGAGGAGGACCGGCGAGTCAACATCGGGAGAAGAAGAGAAGTGAAGAACATGACGTCACAGCACGGAAGAAGAACTCATCACAGCACGGAAGGAGAAGACGTACAGCACGGAAGAAGACACCGGACAGCGAGACGAAGAACCGGGGTGCGCCGAGTCAAGAGCGGAGAGCGGCGAAGACAGAAGGAGAACCCCGGAGAGTTGAGAAGACCCGTCGGGATAGCGGAAGAAGAAGAGCCCCGCCGAAGACGCCGGAGGAAACCCGCCGGGGGGTGGGGGCTTTTTTAAAAGCGACCCCCCCCCGGCGGTGGAAGAGAACCAGACGGCGGCCCCCACCCACCCGAAGACGTCAAAGAAGAAGCCTCCCCTGGTAAAAGAGCTAATAAAGAAGACAGGGGAGGCCTCCGGAGCAGAAAAATAAAATATTTTAATACCCTGTGTGGTTTATTTGTGTTTTTACCACTTTTCTTGCAGGTGAATGGGTAGGGGTACGATGTACCCCATACTCATTCACTTAGGGTGGGGGGCCGGTATCTGGGGGCCCCCTTATTAAAGGGGGCTCCCAGATTCCGATAAGCCTCCCGCCCGCATACCCCGACAACCAACGGCCAGGGTTGTCGGGAAGGGGCCCTGTCCTCATCAACATGGGGACAGGGTGCTCTGAGGTGGGGGGGCCGCAGTGCGCCCCCCTGCCCCAGAGCACCCAACCCCCCCATGTTGAGGGCATGCAGCCTGGTACGGCTCAGGAGAGGGGGGGGCGCTCGCTCGTCCCCACTCCCTTCCTGGCTGGCCGGGTAGCGTGCTTTGGATACGGGTCTGGTATGGATTGTAGGGGGACCCCCTACGCCGTTTTTTTCGGCGTAGGGGGGCTCTCCTTACAACCCATAACAGACCTAAGGGCCTGGTATGCTCCTGAGGGGGGGACCCATGCCGGATTTTTATTTAAAATCCGGCGGGGACTTCCCCCTCAGGATTCATAACAAACGCCGCACACGTGTAGAATTGGCGGGAATCCAAGTCTGATCTCCCGTCGCTTCTATGACGCGCTTGCTGGGATGTGCTGTCACTATTCCAGTGAGTGCGAGGTGTCGGGGAGATCTCGGCACCCTGTCGCCGAGTATCAGCGCGACGCTGTCGTGCTAAAAGCACAATATCACAAACACCTACTGTACCTAACAGAGAATTTGTCCTCTTCCACCAGAGACGCACAGACTTTCCACCCTAAGACCAGACCCTCCCCACCTATAGGTAAGACTGCATCAAGGGATAGGGGTGGAGAGAGGGACCAAGGAGCAACTAGAGGAATTATCGGGACTACTGTTAATGTTTGGCGAGAGCGGCCTGGAAGACCCATCCCACAGGAGAGGACCAGAAGGTTGATTTGTTACCGTTGCCGGGAAGATGGACATGTAGCAGCGGTTTGCACAGCGGGTGATGAACCCATGCAGTGTGACTTTCTGACAGAGAGATGACAGTCCCTTTTTGCAACCACATGCACTGCAGTAAAGGGAAATGAGAAACCTTTATATAGAATGTGCTTAGATGGTAAAAATGTTGTGGTATTGTTGGATTCAGGTAGCCTGGTCACCTTAGTGAAAAGTGATCTAGTGGTGGGAAAAACCTTACATCCTAGGAAAATGGCTGTAGTTTGTGTACATGGGGACACTCGAGAATATCCGGTGACTACGGTTTCCTTTGAAACCTCCCTCGGTATCTTGTGTCACCAGGTGGGTTTAGTTCCCAAACTGCCACATGACGCCATTGTGGGAAGGGATTTCCCAAAATTCTGGGAACTCTGAGAGTGCCCAGATTCCCCAGTAGGTGGTTCTTCTGAGTCTGAACCATCTACTCCAGAAACCTATAACTATGAGGATTCTCCTGAGTTTCCATTCTCAGTATTAGCATGGGAAACACCAGTCCCTAGGGAGGAGGCTGCTACCTCAGAAGAGGAACAGAGGCCAATAGGGTTTGATGACCTCGAGGTGCACAGAGAAAATTTTCTCACTGAGCAATTGAGGGACCCCACATTGCTAAGAGCCCGGGAGAATGTAGTGAAGATAGATGGTGAGTTAGTTAACCCTGACGAGAGGGTTGCCCTCCCTTACTTCATTTTAGAAAGGGACCTGTTGTATCGAGTGTCGCAGAGGACACCATTGAGCAACTGGTAGTGCCTAAACTGTACCGCAAGATGGTTTTGGAACTGGCCCATGGGCACATTCTTGGGGGACATTTGGCAGCAGAAAAAACCCGGGAGAGGATCACCCAGAGGTTTTATTGGCCTGGGATCACTAAGGAAGTGGAATTATACTGCTCTTCCTGTCCAGTGTGTCAGATTACTGCACCCATGCCACATTTCCGCAGTCCGTTGGTACCCCTGCCCATTATCGAGGTCCCTTTTGAGAGGGTTTGCCATGGACTTGGTTGGCCCCTTACTGAAGTCCACTAGAGGGCACCAGCACATCTTGGTAATAATGGACTATGCCACCTGTTACCCAGAAGCGATTCCTCTCCGAAACACCTCTGCTAAAACCATTGCCAAAGAGTTGTTTCAGGTTTTCAGCCGTGTGGGTCTTCCTAAGGAAGTCCTAACTGACCAGGGCACCCCGTTTATGTGTAGGGTGACCAAAGAACTTTGTAAACTCCTGAAAGTGACCCAATTACGTACATCAGTATATCACCCTCAAACAGCCGGGTTAGTGAAAAGGTTTAATAAAACCTTAAAACAAATGTTGAGGAAGGTGGTGGATAAAGACGGAAAGAATTGAGATTATCTGCTCCCTTATCTGATGTTTGCAATAAGAGAGGTTCCCCAATCGTCCACAGGGTTCTCTCCGTTTGAGCTACTGTATGGGACGCACCCCGGGGCCTACTGGACATTGCCAGGGAAACATGGGAGAGTGAAAGTTCCCCTCATTGAAGTGTGATTGAACATGTAGCCCAAATGCAAGATAGAATTGCCCAAGTGATGCCGATTGTGATGGAACATTTAGCCCAAGCCCAATTGGCTCAACAAAGGATTTACAATCGTGGGGCCCAGGTCCGTTCCTTTGCACCTGGTGATAGGGTGTTGGTGCTAGTCCCCACGGTCAAAAGTAAATTCCTAGCCAAATGGCAGGGTCCATATGAAGTGTTGGAAAAAATGGGAGTGGTGAATTATAAAATTAGCCAACCGGGAAGACAAAAACCTGAGCAGCTCTATCATGTGAACTTGCTGAAACCATGGAAGGATAGAGAGTCCTTGGTTGCTAAGACTACCCGATTTTTTGCTCCATTTAACCTGGCTGTCCCTGAAGTTGGGATAGCGGAGACTCTATCCAAAACTCAGCAACAGGAGGTTAAAGAATTTGTGCTCCGTAATAGGGAGACGTTTTCAGACCTGCCAGGTTGGGTCTCCGGAGTTGAAAATGACATTATCACCACACCAGGCGATAAGGTCAAGTTGAAGCCTTATAGAATTCCAGAAGCTCGGCGAGAGGCAATTCGCCAGGAAGTAAAAAAAATGCTTGAGCTGGGGGTGATAGAAGAGTCAAATAGTGATTGGTCCAGTCCCATTGTCTTGGTGCCCAAACCATATGGAAGTTGGCGGTTTTGTAATGACTTTCGCCGCCTGAATAAAATCACTAAGTTTGACACCTATCCTATGCCCCGCATAGATGAACTGATTGATCGCCTAGGCACTGCCCGGTACATGACGACGTTAGACCTGACCAAGGGTTATTGGCAAATTCCTCTCTCGGAGTCGGCCAGCGAAAAAACAGCATTTGTAACTCCAGACGGATCTTTCCAATATCGGAGGATGCCGTTTGGGTTACAGAATGCTCCCACCACATTTCAACGCACCATGGATAAGACCCTTCAGCCTCATTGAGCCTATGCTGCTGCATACCTCGATGACATTGTCATCCACATTGAGGATTGGGAATCACACTTGCCAAAAGTTCAGGCTGTGTTGGATTCCATCTGGAAAGCCGGGTTTACAGCCAATCCAAAAAAATGTACCCTTGGGCTAGAAGAGGCGAAGTATCTGGGAAGAGGTCTAATCAAGCCCCAAAGTATCTGGGAAGAGGTCTAATCAAGCCCCAAATAAACAAAGTTGAGGCTATTCAGGATTGGCCATGTCCCACCAACAAGAAACAGGTTCGTGCATTTTTGGGGATCGCGGGCTATTATCACTGCTTTATCCCCCATTTTGCCTCACAGGCTGCTCCCTTGACCAATTTGACCAAAGGGAAGGAGTCTGTAATGACCAAATGGACTCCCGAAGCAGAAACGGCTTTTCAGGCTTTAAAACAGGCCCTATGTAGTCAGCCAGTTTTAAATTCGCCTGATTTTTCACGGGACGTTGTGGTTCAGACAGATGCGTCAAATGTGGGCTTAGGAGCTGTACTGTCCCAGATTATCAAGGGGGAGGAACACCCTGTTATGTACCTCAGCCGAAAGTTGAGGGCCCATGAGAAGAATTATGCCACCATTGAGAAAGAATGTTTGGCGGTGAAATGGGTTTTGGATTCTCTCCGGTACTACCTCGTGGGTAGACAGTTTGAACTGGTGACGGATCATGCCCCATTGAAGTGGATGGCACAGAACAAAGAGACCAATAGGAGAATAAATAGGTGGTTCCTGGCCCTCCAGGAATTTAGTTTTGTGGTAACGCATCACCCCGGTGCTAAAATGGGGAATGCAGATGGGTTGTCCCGAGTGCATGCCTGCCTGGCAACCTATGTCTCAACCCTAGGGTTGAAACAAGAGGGGGGTATGCGACAGGAAGTCAGGTAAATCTGTGGGTGTTGTCACAAAGGGAGATACATTTCTGCCTTGTTTAGACAACACAACAATTGTTATTAGGTGTTGGCTGCAAAAGTAGCCAGAAATGGTTTAAGGGCGTTGGAAAACTTCAGCTGTTCAGAATGAGGTAATTGAGGCCTCTATAAGTAATCCAGAGGATTGCCACTGAATTTCTGCATCCTGAGGCTTTGTGAGTAGGGAGAGCAGTAGCTGAAAGTCTTCTGAGGAGGTGAGGTGGTGATTGATTTTTCTGTGTGATAAAAATCAAAAAGAGACTATTGTTTTTCTGCTGTATGACCAGCAGTGTCTTCCCAGGACTAGGCTGTGCCAGACTCCCTAGATAGGTTCCTGTGTGGTGAAGGTAGACGCCCCAAGTGGCCAGGGTTTATTTTATGTTTGATTTTGTTTATGCTGTTTGGATGCTTGCACTTGTTTCCAGCAAGATGGAAGAATAAACCAAAATCTGTTTTCAACCGTCTTGGACTGCCTGTCTGTATAAATTCAGTGTGTAGTGAACCCATCCAGGGGGTCACACACCCCGCTACCGAGCTAACCCCTTACTATATATATATATATATATATATATACACACATACACACACACACACACACACACACACACACACACACACACACTGTAAAATAAAAAAAGAAATAAAAAGAAAATAAAAAAAATATTAATAAAAAATAGTTTTTATTAAAAAAAAGGGGGGTTGCCATCCAGGCCCCTGGGGACCTCTGGGCCCCTTACATGTGTACTGCCTGTACCCCCCTGATGGAGGCCCTGCATACAATCTCAAGAAAATGCATTTACGTTTTTGGTTGTAATATGACAAAATGTGGGAAATTTTAAGGGGTATGAATACTTTTTCAAGGCATTGTATCTTCTGTTATTATCAGAGTGGATTAGATATTTCCTGACAGACTCCATGGCAGACTACGTGTGGGTTAACCCCGCCTCCTCTCCTACTATAGGACCCCCTACCCATAAATGTGAGCTCACCTCCATGGACGGTGTTCCTTTTTTGTCCTCCTCACAGGGACCACACTTCACGTCTTCTCTGTTCACCCAGGGCCCAGCTATGAGCGGGCGAGCGGTTTGGGCGATAAGGAGTACCTCTATGGTGGAAGGGAGGTAGCCCAGGGTACCAGGAGGAACGCTTTGGTCGGCTGGTAAGGTCTGAAGTTTTCATCTCTTTTGTCACATGGCAGACAAGTTTTTATATGTCCTTTTTTTTTGTCCCTTGTCTTGTCTGTGCCTGCCTGTTTATTATTGTTATTTCCCCCACGCTTCTCTGGTGTCCTGTGGAGCGCTTCTGCGCTCCAGGACGCCATTATACTTCCTGGTTGGCGGATTGCCGTACGTCTGCGCATGAGCGAAGCCGCGGTGAAACCGAGGCTTGGTTTTCGCGCATGCGCAGTACGGCCGGTCTCTTCGGCGCAGGCGCGCATCTGAGGACCGGCCGTGACGTCATTCCGGCGGGGAATTTAAACCGCCGAGGTGCCCTAGACAGGTGGGATAACCTGTGGGCAAGTCGGCAGCATCCCGGAGCCTCAACGTCCTTAGGGCAAGGTAAGCCCTATACCATATGACACCTGCTGGTCCTCCTTCTTAAAGGAGACCTTTAAAAAAAAAATATTTTTGCTGCCACTTAGTATATGGTGGTTGCGTATATGTATATATATATGTATGTATGTATGTATGTATGCATGTGTGTGTATACATATGTATATATGTATATATATATATCAATTTAAAGGGACGGTACATTTAAAAACATTTGTTTGTTTTAGCCTAAGTGTCTGATATCATCGGATTATCTTGGTTCGTTGTGTCATCATGGAATCATCTTCACCGCCATGTGGCCAGCCCTCCCGCACAAGGTATGTGCGGAAGGGGAAGGGGATGGTGCGGTGTGTTTTTTTTTTTTTTAAGGGTGATTACTAAAAATTAGTTTTGGTCACCTCCCCCCCCCTTAGGAGACCCTAAAACTGGAGGATACTGCTGCTCCCCCAGAGAAACAGAGGAAACTGTTCAAACAACTGGGAAAAGAACGTTCCAATTTTCCACTTCCCTCCGAACTGAAAGATATGTTTGAGGAAGAATGGAGCAAAGGGGATAAAAGAGTTTCAATGTCAAATAAAACTTCAAAACTTTATCCTTTCAAAGCTGAGGATATTAAACACCTGGAAAATGCTCCCCTTGTGGATGCAGCAGTAATGCGCCTGACGAAACATGTCACTCTTCCGCTAGAAGATTCAGTATCCTTTAAGGATGGCCTGGAGCGCAAAATAGATCAAGATCTTAAAAGGATCTATAACTTGGCCAGAATGGCCTGCAAACCAGCCTTGGCATTGGCAGTCACGTCCAAAGCTATGGAAGCCTGGATTGAAAATGTGGACTCAGTTCTGAAAGGAGTGTCAGAAGATCTAGCTCAAGGATCGGCAGTTCAAGAGCTTAAAATGGCAGTTGCCTTTTTGGGGGAGTCATCGATTGACCTTGCTCGCCTGATGGCCAGAACAATGTTGTCGTCGGTCACGGCCAAGCGGGCTTTGTGGTTGCGCCCCTGGCTTGCTGATCCAGCCTCTAAACAGGCATGGTATAAAATTCCATTTGAAGGGGCATCATTGTTCGGTAACAAATTGGATAATGCCATTTCTAAGGCCACAGGTGGGAAGTCGGGGTTCCTCCCCCAGGACAGGCGTCCATTTAACCAAAGACGACCTCGACGTAGGCGCAGTACAGAGCGCTCGAGGGAAGCACGCTCCTATAGACCAGGCCAAAATTTCAGGAGAAACTGGAACTGGAATCGAGGACAATCTTCCTTTCAGAAGTCCGCCAACAAGCAAACATCTGGTGGGCGCGAGCCAACAAAATCTTTTTGAGATTGGGCCCGCCCAGGCGGGTCGGGTAGGGGCTCGCTTACATCAGTTCCGGCACGTCTGGGTGGCCTCAATCTCGGACTATTGGACCATCAAAACGGTCTCCACAGGCCACACTTGGTCCTTCGTCAAAATTCCTCCTCACAGACCAATGTCCACGACACTATCAAGGTCGGAAGAAAAACGACAAGTTCTACTGTCCTACGTAGATACGTTGAAAAATCAAGGAGCAGTAGTGCCCATTCCGAAGGAAGAAGAATTCCAGGGAGTATACTCTCCTCTTTTTCTGGTTCAAAAAAAGAACGGCTCTTGGCGCCCGGTGATAGACCTTACGTTCCTCAACAAGTTCATAAGGCACGAAAAATTCAAAATGGAGTCACTTTCGACCATCCAGAAGATAGTCCAACCAGGTGACTGGTTAATCTCCATAGACTTGAAGGACGCTTACTTCCATGTTCCAGTGGCGGAAGCTTTCCACAAGTTCCTTCGGTTTCAGGTTGGTCAAGAGCACCTACAGTTTGTATGCCTTCCATTCGGTCTGACAACCTCTCCAAGAGTTTTTTCCAAAGTCCTATTGGCGGTAGTGTCCCTTATCAGAACGAAAGGGGTGTGACTGTACCACTACCTGGACGACCTGCTAGTTCTATCTCAAGACAAGCAATTACTTCTAGTCCACAAGGAACAGGTAATCTCCACACTTTTGGAATTCGGATGGCTCCTAAACCTAGAGAAGAGCCAATTAGAACCAACCCAGTGCCTAATTTACCTCGGAGCTCAGTTCGACACCATAGAGAATACGATCTCTCTTCCAGAGGAAAAGATTCCGGTCATTCGGGAAAGAATCTCCCTAGCCCTAGATTCTTCACACCCGAGAGCTTCGCAGGGTCTGAAGATAATCGGCACAATGGTGGCCACAGCCCCTATGGTCAAATGGGCAATGTGGAGGCTTCGTCCCTTCCAAGCGGGCTTCCTTCAACAATGGAAGTCGGAAGACATGAATCAATGGATTCGGATTACTCTATTGATGAAGAACAGTCTTCTTTGGTGGCTCCAATGCAAAAACCTACGGACATGCCACTCACTTGTCCCCATCCAATGGGTGCCTGTCACTTCAGATGCCAGCAATGCGGGCTGGGGGGCGCATTGTGGTCAAGAACTGGCGCAAGGGAAATGGGATGCTCGGCTCCACATTCCTGGGTTAAATGTTCTAGAGCTTCGTGCGGCATGGTGTGCCCTTCAGTCGTTCTCTCATCTCCTGAAAGGGAAATCCGTTTTACTCAAGATGGACAACACCACGGCTGTGGCGTATGTGAAGAGACAAGGGGGCACTCGGAGTTCCGCTCTTCTCCAAGAGGTCGAGCCCATCTTGACCTGGGCTCAAAAGAACCTGCTCAATCTGTCAGCGGTCTTTACTCCAGGAGAGCAGAACACTCAAGCGGACTTTTTGTCTCGCAACAGCCTAGACAACAACGAGTGGTCACTGCATCCACAGACCTTCAAGTGGATCCTGTCATTGGGGATCGATCTCGAGGTGGATCTGTTTGCATCTCCCTGCAACCACAAACTCAACAAGTATTACACTCGAGTCCGTTGCAGTCAGGCCTTCGGAATAGATGCCTTAACGAGCCAGTGGAACTTCAGCAGGGCATATGCCTTTCCTCCGCCCCTGATCATCCTGAAATTCCTTCAGAGACTTCAATTAGAGACGATCGAAGTGGTGACAATAGCACCCTACTGGCCAAGCAGGCCGTGGTTTCCCCTCCTGATCCAGATGAGCGTCAGGGACCCATTGCCTCTCCCTCTCAGACCGGACCTTCTTTCTCAGGGGGCGACCCTGCACCCCTGTCCAGCGATACTGAGACTGATGGTCTGGTTCTTGAAAGGGAGAGGCTAGAGTCTCTTGGGTGTGCTTCGAGAGTTATTTCCACCCTCATGAGTTCCAGAAAGCCTAACACCAACAGAGTCTATAGTAGAATTTGGACTAAGTTTGTTAACTTCTCTACTTCTGCAGGAAGATCATGCAGAGATCCTGGGGTCCAAGACGTCCTCAGTTTTCTCCAGTCTGGCCTGGACCTTCCGTTATCCGTTAGTTCTCTCAGGGTGCAAGTTTCAGCTTTGTCCGCATTCTCAGGAACATCATGGGCAACTCACCCACTGATACGGCCCCAGAGGAAACCTAGATTCCCCAAATGGGATCTTCCACTCGTCCTTGATGCATTGTCAACTCTCAACAACAAAGATCTTTCAGTTAAGGACTTGTCAATCAAACTGGCCTTCCTAGTGGCCATCACTTCGGCTAAAAGGGTATCAGAGATAAGCTTTTTGGGGTGTCAAGAACCCTTTCTGACTTTTTTTCCAGACCGGGTGGTCCTTATTCCCATGCTTGGGTCCAAGCCAAAAGTTACCTCCGTGTTTCACGAAAACCAGGAGATAGTGCTTCCTACTTTCAAATCTCCAGAATCCACGGAAGTACATCCTTTGGATGTGGGTGAAACTCTGAGAGAATACTTAAGAGTCACTTCATCTTTCAGATGTTCCAATCATCTGTTCTTGCTACTTTCTGGCAGCAATAGAGGAAAACGTGCTTCTTCAAGAACAGTAGCGGCCTGGATTGTTCAAGCTATTCAACAAGCTTACAGGGCGAAGGGCTTGGCTCCTCCAGAGGCGGTGACGGCTCATTCCACCAGAGGCATGGCGACCTCATGGGCAGCGGCTCGACATGTGGCTCCTGATGTGATATGCAAGGCAGCCTCGTGGTCTTCGATCAACACTTTCATGTCTCACTATTGTGTAGAGCCTGCTTCCCTTTCTTCTGTTAATTTTGGTCTAAGAATCCTGTCAGTTGACCGGAGAAATTAAAATATTTTTGTTCAGCATACCCTCCCGTGTGGATTGGCTAGTTATTTCCCACACGTAGTCTGCCATGGAGTCTGTCAGGAAAACGGAAAATTTATTACCAAATACTTACCGTAATTTTCCTTTCCTGATAGACTCCATGGCAGACGGAGTTCCCACGCATGAGCTATAATATGAGATTGGACTAAGAGTCGGCTAGTTACGGAACACCGTCCATGGAGGTGAGCTCAAATTTATGGGTAGGGGGTCCTATAGTAGGAGAGGAGGCGGGGTTAACCCACACGTAGTCTGCCATGGAGTCTATCAGGAAAGGAAAATTACGGTAAGTATTTGGTAATAAATTTTCCGTTTTTTCCCTAACCATGTAGCTGGTTCTTTATATTTACCAGTGTATATGGATATTCCAGAATAAATTTTCTTTTTTTTTTTAAACTTTACATATTAACTAAATTATACACCACACTTTTTTGAGGTCTTTATGCAACTAATCGATTATTCGAAACATTGATCGGTCAACGAATCGATTATAAAAAATAATCGTTAGTTGCAGCCCTATTGAAATCTCACAGAGACTTGATACTTTGCTAATTTTCATATTTTATACCTGTTGTTTGTAATTGTATGTTTGTATCATGTTACGTCATAATGTTTAAAAACGTTTTTTTATTGCGTTGTTTGTATTAACAGCAGGTGGCATGTAGCAGCTGATTATCAGCAGCCGTGTGCTTTACCACCTCATTAGACCTCATCTGTCAATGGGCTGGAGTTGGTAGTTTATAGGTTAGGTCGAATTAGGGTTTGAGCTGGAATTGATCAATGAGCCAAACTGGAGCAGTGTTTTATGTGTGTGATTATTCCAGAGGAATACTAGGGGGCCTTGATTTATGGATGAGACACTATGGACTCTGATGTAAGGGGGAATTCTGCAGACTCTGATGTAAAGGGGGGCTTTGGGGATACTGATGTAAGGAGGTGATGTAATGGTGAAGACTTTGATGTGACTCTGACATAAGGAGGAACTCTGCAGATCCTGATGTAAAGAGGGACTCTAGGAACCCTGATGTAAGTGGGGACTCTGGGGACTATGGGCCAGATTCACATAGAACTGCGGCGGCGTAACGTATCGTAGATACGTTACACCGCCGCAAGTTTTCATCGCAAGTGCCTGATTCACAAAGCACTTGCGATGAAAACTACTCCGGCGCAAGGCGGGCTAATTGAAATGGGCGTGTGCCATTTAAATTAGGCGCGCTCCCACGCCGGACCTACTGCGCATGCTCAGTTTCCTAATTCCCGCCATGCTTTGTGCGCCGTGACAGCATTTTTTCGAGCGGCGACGTGCGTAGCGTACTTCCGTATTCCCGGACGTGTTACGCAAACGACGTTAAATTTTTAATTTCGACGCGGGAACGACGTCCATACTTTAGACAGCAATACGAATGCTGACTAAAGTTAGGGCACCCAAAACGACGACTAAATTTGCGACAGGAAACTAGACTAGCGGTGAAGTAGCGAACGTGAAAATCAGTCGGGGATCCGCCGTAACTGCTAATTTGCATACCCGACGCTGGTTTACGACGCGAACTCCACCCAGCGGCGGCCGCGGTATTGCATCCTAAGATCCGACAGTGTAAAACAATTACACCTGTCGGATCTTATGGATATCTATGCGTAACTGATTCTATGAATCAGTCGCATAGATAAAAACAGAGATACAACGGCGTATCAGGAGAAACGCCGTCGTATCTCTTTGGTGAATCTGGCCCTTTGTTCCTCCTATGTAAGGAGGAAGTCTGATGTGGGCAGAGGGTTCATCCTGACTGTTGCACTCTATGGGCCAGATTCACAAAGAGATACGACGGTGTAGCTCTACACTGTCGTATCTTTGAGTTGTGCCGGTTGTATCTATGCAACTGTCTGATTCATAGAATCAGTTACGCATAGATATCCCTAATATCCGACTGGTCCAGGCCGGCCGCTAGGTGGCGCTTCCCTATCTTTTACGTGACGATTATGCTAATGAGCAGTTACGCCGATTCCGAAACGAACGACCGCCCGGCGCTATTTTTTTTTACGTCATTTGCGTTCGGCTTTTTCCGGCGTATAGTTACCCCTGGGTCTATGAGGCGCAGCCAATGTTAAGTATGGCCGTCGTTCCCGCGTCGAATTTTGAAATTTTACGTCGTTTGCGTACGTCGATTCACAAAAGCGCTGGACGCAAGTTACGCTCACGCCGAAAACAAGCAACGTCATTGGGAGCAATGCACGCCGGGAAAATTTGCGGATGGCGCCTGCGCAGTTAAATCGGCGCGGGGACGCGCCTGATTTAAATACTACACTCCCTCTAGCCGCGGAATTTGAATTCGGCCGGGGGATTTACGATACGCCGCCGCAAGTTTTGAGGTAAGTGCTTTGTGAATTAACCACTTGCCTCAAAAACTTGCGGCGGCGGATCTTAAATCACATAGGTTACGCGGATCTAAAGATCCGCTAACCTATGTGAATCTGGCCCTATATGTTGTTTTGTATGTTATTTATCCTGACCTCTATACTCTGTAAACCAAGTTGTATATATAGTCAGACATGATATTCTTTTGATATTGGCATTTTGTTTTTGTGTGAATCAAAGAATATTTAAAGATTTTTTTTTTATTTTTAATTTTTTTTTTACCTTGAGATGTATTTGTGCTGAGAGGCTCTCAGTTGTGGTAAAGTAATTAGGAGTATTTTGTAGGTACAAGCACTGTGGTATATGTTTGCCGTGAATAGGTTCTGTTTAATGATCCTGCTTTAAGCCCCTTTTCTGTTAAGTAAACTCTGGCTATGCAATACTGTTTGCTGATGTGTGCATAGCATGCAGCACAACTTACCTTTCTGTTTTATCTTACTCACATTTTGTCATCCTCTTTTGCGTTTTTACTTGTAAAGCCTAAAGATTACTTGTTATGAACATTGTTAAACTGAAAGTTTAGCCAAACCCTATCTAATGATAAACCTACTCTCAGCCACATTCTAAACCTTATCTATCTAGCCCTGTAAATAAGAGATTGCTATACTTCCTTATTCTGCAGCCCATGCTGAGCTGTCAGCGGTGGCTTCAGTGTATGAGATTATGCAGGAGAGGCAGCCGACAACAGAATCCCCATAGTAATTATATAGGTTATGTCACTTCCCTGGCATTTTGCAGCCTTCATCTTTCTCTCCGTACACAGCAGCTGTCGCTGGAGACCGGACCGGAGTGGCTGCAGAACAGTTAAGTGTAGCAATTTTGTTCTTTACAGGGTTAGATAGATTGGGCCAGATCCAGAGAGAATTGGATCCGCGCAGCGTATCAGAGATACGCTACGCCGCTGTACCTTACCTGGCGGAATTTCGAATCCTCAACGATTTCGCGCCGTAAGTTGCGGCGTAGTGTATTTCTGGCGGCGTAATTCAAATCGGCGATCAGGGGGCGGGTTTCATTTAAATGAAGCGCGTCCCCGCGCCGAATGAACTGCGCATGCGTCGTCCAGAAATTTCCCGCCGTGCTTTGTGCGAAATGACATCACAACAATGTAATTTTTTGAACTTAGACGTGAGTTACGTCCATCCCTATTTACGGACGACTTACGCAAAAAAAAGAAATTCAAATTTCGACACGCGGGAACGACGGCCATACTTAACATGGCAAGTCTATCTATACGCCGCAAAATACCAGCTTTAACTATACGCCGGAAAAAGCCGACTACAGACGACGTTAGAAAATGCGACGGCCGCGCGTACGTTCATGGATCGTCGTAAATCGCTAATTTGCATACCCGACGTGGAAAACAACGCAAACTCAACCCAGCGGGCGCCAAAGTATTGCATCTAAGATCCGAAGGCGTAAAAAGCCGTACGCCTGTCGGATCTTACCCAAATGCCGTCGTATCTTGGTTTGAGGATTCAAACTAAAGATACGACGCGGGAAATTTGAAAGTACGCCGGCGTATTAGTAGATACGCTGGCGTACTTGCTCTGTGGATCTGGCCCATTAGGTTTAGAATGTGGCTGAGAGTATAGGTTTAGTGTTATATAGGTTTTGACTGAACTTTCATTTTAATATGTACACATTGTTTATACTGTTTAAATATCAATTATCTTAGTTTATTACAGGTTTTTCGGTCATATGTCAAGATGTCAGTAAATGTGTTCCATCAGTAAATTGTCCATGTCTTGTCAGTAAAAAAAGTCATGTAACATTGGCAACCCTGTATGGTACTCTCCATGCAGCATACACCATGTGCTTTTTTTTACATTTAGCAGTTTGTACAGCCACTTTTAGTGAAAGCACTGGGCACTTTATTTAGTCTTATCCCTAATGCAAAACTGATATCACATAGCAGAAGTAGAAAATGCCATATTTATTTTAGGTATGCAAGAATTTAGCTGCTGTATGTTCAGATACTGGAGCTTAAATATCTTAACAGGCCAGATATTTTAGTGAATTTGAAAAGGATGTGCAATTCACAGGCTCCTTGGGCGCATAGTAAATAAAGTGAAAACATGACTCCGTAGTTCAACCTGATCCTGAGCTGCATCAATATGACTATATACATGCATATGTTTTAGTAAATTAGGCCCACTATCTTAGTAGACACACAAAACCACATTAATCAAATAATATTCAATCAACATATTATATAAAGTCAGGTGATACTTTCCTTACAAGAAAATATTGCAAATGTCTGAAAAATAATGAACACACAGCAAAGGCAATGATATATCCTTATATTTTTTAATGACCAAGTGCTAATTATTTTTAAGTTACTGTGAGGCTCATTTATCGACCACATAATGTTACTACTATTCAGAACATCTAGGTAAACAGTAGCCAGGATTCAGCACTGATTTTCTTAACATATTAAGCAACCACACAGACAAATTCCCTGCCTAATACATGAAATAACCTGCCATAAATCACTGACACCCACAGTGACTATTGGCAGAAAATATTAATAATCCAAAGCATATGCTCATCTGTATTCACTAAAACAGAGATACAGTGTATGCAGATTTAAGAAGAAATATAAACAAACATGGTTAAGTTCTAGAATAGTTTCTACCTACAATGTTTACATAAAAATATTACATAACTATTATTTTCTAACAATTGCATTTAGTGACAACATAAAACCTGCACTGCACTTTTTAAGTAGATCCACCTAGGATTCACTTAGAAAACATTTTGTGCTAGTTACTTGGACCCATAAAATAAATGACAAAAAAAGTTGAAAAATGAAATGATAAAACGTAGAATTAATTATGAAATTATAGATGAGTGCACCAAGCTACAATAACATTATCTGAAAAAAAGATAGAAAGGACTTTGTAAAGGAGAGTTTTAAGGTGAAGTGAAAGGGAACAGCAGTTAAGGGACTTTAGGTTTTTGAGCTGTGAACAGAAGACAGGAGCTGGAATAAACCCCAGGGATACAATTGGAGTGATATCTACCAGGTAATGGAGTTTGTTTACCAGAGCATGTCCGATGCCTGCATGCTTTAACGCGAGCGAAAGAAAAAAAAAATATATATAATATATAATATAATTTGACCCCCCCTTCATCCACCTATTGATTTTGAACCAGTGCAGACTACCACCACTAAATATAGAGGACAGTGCTATGTTCCAGCTAACAGAGGTAAAAATTAGTAATGGGAGAAAGTGACAAACAGGAGTGGATAGGCAACGCTGAGACTTTGGAAGATAAAATTACATAATAGCAAGTAAGGCGTGTTAAATAAAACAGATACATTTTTTTTTTTATATTTAATGTACTATGTATATTAGAATTTAAGCCATAATTGTAAATCGATTCAATTAACCTGTTAAAACTGTCAAGACTGCAACCTGTACAATGTCAGTGAATGTTAAACAGCATCTTCTAGACATATTTGTTCTTCAATATCTCATTACAGGCGGTCCCCGGGTTACAAACAAGATAGGGACTGTAGGCTTGTCCTTACGTTGAATCTGTTTGGAACAGGTACATTTTTAAGATTAGCAGATTATATATATATATATATATATATATATATATATATATATATATATATATATATATATATATATATATATATATATATATATATATATATATATATATATATATATATAATATATTTTAAGCTTTTTGGATAGCATAGGCAAGGGTTATCACCCCTGTAACATTTGTTTTGCTGTCTGTGCCCCTGTTCAGAAGATTTCACCTCACTTTCTGTCCCAATGACCATGTGATTTAGAAAATTTTGGGTTATTAGGGAAACAATGATTGGTGATAAAGCTTTAGTAGAGACACCTTTTTCCCCTATGAACTCTTACAGGAGAGAATTTCCCTTCCTAGTTTTCCTCTCACTTTCTGTTGTCTCCCTCCGTTTGTAAGTAGGAGTCGTTTGTAAGTCGGATGTTTGTAAGTAGGGGACCGCCTGTATAGAATACAATATTTTAAGCATGTACATTTTATGACAAAGAGAACCAGTAGTTTCTAAGCAATGCAACCCAATCAATCAAAGTAAATGAAACATAACAATATCTAGTACCGGTTATTAAAATAGTACAATGAATAAAATACTTATGTATTTTGTTTAGTGTGGGTGGATTTGAAATAATTGGTGTTTCCAATTCACTAAAGGGGTTAGATAAATGTTAAAAAAATTATAAGATTATCACAAAAGTTTTTGCTCCCTAATAATTAGTAATAATTTTTCCCAAAAGAAGTAGGCTGCCATTGCGAACCTCCTTCTGAAAAATGCCAGTTGCTAGGTTGTTATTTTGACATGATGGCCTTGGAGTGGGAGGGCTGTGGTGCAAACAAGGATGCTGTGCAGACACTCCTCCTTATGAACTGATGATGTCATTGGTTGTTCAGAAACCAGCAGCTAGAAGGTTATAATGGTGCAGGAAAACTTGTGGCTATGTGTAACCAAAAGGTAGGCTTGATTTACCTGCTGACTCGTATACAATGTTTGGGTAATGTTAAGGCATTTTGACAAAGCACCCCTGAAAAAGCCTCAGCATCTTGGTTGAAAAAGGCTGCGGTAGAGATCAAAAGTCTGCAAACAGAAATCCAAAGTAGCACAGTACACAGGTTGTGCATGGACCTTCAGTAAACAGCACAAAAAGGGAGTAATAGGCAGGTCTGATTGGGGGGGGGGAGTGTTGGCATGTTTTTTGGGGGGGAGGACAGACTCCTTTTCAATCCTATCAGATGCCATTTAGCTCTGGCTATAAATACTATAGCAGTGTCCAGGTAAGGAAACTCAAAAAAGGGAGGGGGGTTTTAACCACCCAGTGGTCAAGTATTGCTATAATTGAGCAATAGCAGTTCCTAAAGCAGCAGTGGACAATTAGGCATCAGAGAATCTAACCTGGTCCTGCTAATCCATATAGTGCTGCAAACAATGGTATTAAAGTAGATCTTCACAAGGCGTACAAGAGTAGCAACCAGTGGTGAAAAACACTTACCCATGTCCTCGCTATCCTCGTTATAGTGGCGTTCTTTACTGCTTGGTGTTTTTCACCACTGGTTGCTACTCTTGTACGCCTGTATGGATTAGCAGGATCAGGTTAGATCCTCTGATGCCTAATTGTCCACTGCTGCTTTAGGAACTGCTATTGCTCAATTATAGCAATACTTTACCACTGGGTGGTTAAAACCCCCCTCCCTTTTTTGAGTTTCCTTACCTTGACACTGCTGTTTATGCTCTACGATACAAACTTAGAGGCTTTTTGAAGAAGCTCTACAATAGGCGCGAAACATGTCAAGCCACAGCTTTGTATACAACATCGTACAGACATCAAGTCTACGGCTCCTCAATCCCTTTCAGGATGTATTTACTATGTAAACGGTTGGAGTTTATATCTCCAGAAATGTTTCTTCAATATTTTTCAATATCATTATACTTCTTCCTGTAGGCTTTGATAGGCAATTACAAATGCTGTTAAGTTTGTCTCTCTACAGTTCCTATTGAACCGAGTTTTTATATGTATAATGTTTCCCTTTTTGTAATAAATCTATTTTTATATAAACTTTATCTTGAATTTGACTGTATCCTTACCAGAATATAGTGCCTACAAAGTCCATGACTTGCCCATTTGGTCATTTCTTTTTTCGTAGATATGTTACCAAGTGATGTAATATATTGTTTTATACTGCTATAACAATCTCTTTTAAAACTATGTAAATGAATAGGAAATTGGCACTATGAATGTAGTTTGTTACTACAAAGTTGAATGAATAGACTCGAGTGGACATCTACAGTGAATTAGCCGCCCCGTTCTTCATTTAAGCTGTCTACATGTTTAAATCATGGCCTGTCATCTGCGCTGTCCACGATTGCATTCTATGCTGTTCATGATTGAACAGCTAGCTTTGCCTATATGCGTCTCTGATTGGCTTGCCCTACATCCGGTGTTCTTCCCCCCGGCGGATAAGGACCCCCCTGTACTGTGCAGGCGCGGTGCTTGCACAGTACGGACTTAACTGAGCCTTCGGAAATAGCCAAAGATGTAGAGCTGAGAGTCAGCTCTACACGGCGCCTGCACACTGACTATGACACATGCCGCACGCTCCCGATGCTAGTGCTACTCTGCAAGGGGCGGGGGGATTTTACCAATAAAGTACACGTAACCCTACTCCTAAAGAGACTCATGGTATGTACCAAGTACGAGAATGTTGTACAGCTGAAAATACACTAGGTAAAACAAAGTTACCAATTGTATGTGACTTTCTGGCCACAAAGTTAACACCATGTGCCAGCACAGTACTGTAATCAGGATCCCCATAGAGAATGGGAAGAATGCTAGAATAATGTGTTTAATCTGATAAAATTGAGAACTGTAGCAGGTAGAAAAAAAACATTGCCATGGAACTAGCATTAAAGTATACCCTTACATACAACTTTTACCTACTTTTACCTTCCTATAATAAGGCTTACCTGTAGTTACCGGAAACATCTAAACCTGCACGATATTTACCATGATGTCACGCGACTTCAACCAGTCACAGAGCTGGACTCCATGACTCCTAAAAGGTAGAGGGGTGAAGATGGACCCGGCCACCAGCAGGGACATCGTAGACATCACAGGCTTCTTTTGCATGTTCGATCGTTCGTCGATCGTTCATCGAAATACGAACAAAACGGGTCATTCGCGCCAAATTCGAGTTACGTTTCACAGACCATAATTCACTGCGGCATTGCTGGCTGATGATTGGCCAAGCATGCACTATGACCCGCATGCTTGGCCAATCACAGCTTGCAAAAAACGGAGAGCCATAATTGGCCAAAGCCATGGTGGCTTTGGCCAATTATGGCTCAGGGGGTTTAGTACACGCCCCACAATATAAAAGTCCACCTGCAGGTCGGCCTTGTGTAGTGTGTTGCGGTGGTTAAGAGAGGACAGAGAGAGTGTCATTTTTTGCAGGTAGATAGAGCAGGCAGGCAGGTTAGTCAGTTAATGTTACAGTGTGTAGAGGATATATATACATCCCAGGTGTTGTACATATATTTATACACTGTATAGTTTAGCTAGATCAGTTCTTCCTAATTTACTGGCAGGCAGGTGATTGTGCTAGCTGTATTATTCTTACATGTTTTTTTGCCTGTGTCCTCTGTAGTTTGCACCTAAAGCTACTTGGTGTGTACTGGCCGTGTGCTCTGTAGTTTGCACCTAAAGCTACTTGGTGTGTACTGGCCGTGTGCTCTGTAGTTTGCACCTAAAGCTACTTGGTGTGTACTGGCCGTGTGCTCTGTAGTTTGCACCTAAAGATTCAGGAGCAGTGATTTTAATGATGCTTAAATTTAAAAAGAAAAAAAAAATGAAAAATTCCTTTAAATATTGTACCTGCTGGGTGTCTATAGTATGCCTGTGAAAACGTCTTTGAGAACCCGGGTCTTGCCCGAGGGAACATGTATCAATGTAAAAAAAGTTTTAAAAACGGTTGTTTTTTCAGGAGTCCTGAAAAAAACGACCGTTTTTAAAACTTTTTTCCATTGATACATGTTCTCTCGGGCAAGACCCGGGTTCTCAAAGACGTTTTCACAGGCATACTATAGACACCCAGCAGGAACAATATTTAAAGGAATTTTTCATTTTGGCAATTTCAGCCTTTGCAGGTATCAGTGGTAGTAAACCAACCAGTTCTTTAGAGCTGCAATAAAGTTAAAACCACTAAGGCTTCTTACAGACTAGCGGACCGTTCGTCCGTTTATTACAAGTCCGTTTACAGACTTGTGGATAAATTACTGGGAGGGGCTGGGCATGACCCAGGTGTCTTGGTCCATGTTGGAACCAATGAATACATGGAAGGTGGAGGCTCCTTAAGAATCAATTTAAAGAACTAGGCTGCAAGATGAAGGGAAGGACCTCCAAGGTGATATTCTCTGAAATATTACCTGTGCCATGCGCGACACAGGAAAGGCAGGGGGAGATTAGAGAGCTAAATGCATGGCTAAAGACCTGGTGTAGGAAGGAGGGATTTGGGTTTCTAGAGCACTGGGCTGACATTTCATTGGGGTGCAACCTATATGCTAAAGACGATTTGCACTTGAATGGAAGGGGGTCTGCTGTGCTGGGGGAGAGGTTTATGGGAATGCTGGAGGAGTATTTAAACTAGGATTGAGGGGGGAGGGTGAATTAGAATTACATCGAGCAGACAGGTCAGTTAGTGGTCAGACATTAATGGAGAGTGGAATGGGGATAGATGGGGGGAGGGTTATGGCAGGTGACAAAGTTCCCATGTTGCAAACAGCCATTGGAAATAATAGTGCCATTTGTACTACTATAAATTAGTGTTTGTTCACCAATGCCAGAAGTCTGCCAAGCAAAACAGGTGAGCTGGAGGCTCTGGTGCATGAGGAGAGCTATGATGTAATCGGTATTGCTGAAACGTGGCTTCAATCCTCACATGACTGGGCTATTAATATTCATGGCTATGCTCTCTTTCGGAAAGACAGGGTAAAAAGGAAAGGTGGAGGGGTCTGTCTCTATGTGAGAAGTGACCTCAAAGCAAGCGTGAAAGAGAACCTGGTTGATGGAGAGTGTGATGAGGCTGAAGCATTATGGGTGGAACTGCATACAGATGTTCAAAATTAATCATTGGAGTTTGTTATAAACCACCCAATGTTAATGAGGAGGTGTAAACTCAGCTCCTTGCACAGATGGAAAGGGCTGCAAGGGCTGGGACGGTGATAATAATGGGGGATTTTAACTACCCAGAAATTGACTGGATTAATGGCACTTCTGGGACAGTTAAAGGACAAAAATTTAAAAACCTATTGCAGGACAATTTTATGGTGCAGTTTATTGAGGCCCCAACTAGGAATGATGCTCTGTTGGACCTGATGATCTCAAACCATGCAGAGCTTATTACTAATGTTCAGATAAAGGAACACCTGGGTAGCAGTGATCATAACATGATTTCATTTAATGTTAACTATAAGCAAGAAATACACACAGGAAATATTAAAACACTAAATTTTAAGAGAGCAAATTTTCCAAGGATGAGGGCTGCTCTCCAGGACTTGGACTGGGAGGGACTATTGGCACAGATGAACACAGAACAGAAATGGGAATTCTTCAAAAAGACTGTGTGGAACCTCACTGCAAAGTATGTTCCCATGGGCAATAAGTTTAAAAGGCTAAAAATAAAACCTATGTGGCTCACGGTCAAAGTTAAAAAAGCTATAAACAATAAGAAAGTAGCTTTTAAAAAATATAAAAATGAAGGAACACGGAGGGGCGCATGCGCGAGCGACGGTGATGGACGCCTGATCCGTGCGCTCCGCTCCAGGCACACACCGCGGCGCCCCTAGCTCGGTCCACGGCTATCGTAGCTCAAAGCGGATAACACAGGCGGACTCCTCGGGCTGGCGGGCACACTTTGGCCCCATTGGCGGACAGAAAGGCGGTGGTATTTGGCCGTTTTCTGTGGCAGCAGCTCCGTGAGGAGAAATCAAGATGGCCGCCACGCAGCAGCCTAAAGCCCTGTCACACGGCCTGACTGACAAGGGGACACACAGGCCGGTGCAGCCATTCCTCTCCCCCCTGCAGTTTACCCCAGAAGTAGTGGGGAGTTCCCCACAGATGTGCTCTCTTTCCCAGGAAGCCAAAAGCTTTTTACAAATGCCAGAGGGGGCTGAATCACCTCCCTCACAAATGGGAGCTATTATACAGCTGTCACAAAATCCCCTCAGCCATGACACGCAGCTACTAGGCTCTGCAGCCTCAATGGAGGACCTATTCCTCAAATTCTCTATGCTTCTGGAGAGAGGACTGTCTCAAACAGCTGCAAAAATAACGGGTGACTTAAAGGCAGACTTTCATTCCCTAGGCTCCAGAATTGAAGCTATTGAAAGCAAAATGGAGGAGACAGTGGCTGCTACATCACAGAACTTCAGCCAAATACAAACACTACAAGATCAATTGGAAATTGCAATGTCTCGCATAGATGACCTCAAGAACAGATCGAGAAGATCGAATATTAGAATCCGTGGGCTCCCTGAGACCATTCTGAATGTGCCAGAGGCAGTGCAGGACCTTATTAAAAATCTCCTCCCGTCTGTTGCCCCCCATCATCTGGAGCTGGATAGAGCTCATAGAGCCCTGGGACCTCCCTGGAAAGATGGTTTCCCTAGGGATATCATCGCCAAACCCCATCATTACTTCATAAAGGAGGAGGTCATGAGGCAAGCAAGATCTAATCAGAACATAATGTGCCAGGGACATCAGGTACAACTCTTCACCGATCTTTCGCCTTCCACCATCCAGAGACGTCGATCCTTGAAACCTCTGCTCCTAGCTCTAACCCAGAAAGTAATCAAATATAAATGGTCCTTCCCATTCGCAGTCAAGTTTGAGTTCAAAGGCAAGCCCTACGCTTTTTCCAACCTGCCAGAAGGAGAAGCCTTACTCCTACGCCTGAAGATCATTGCACAAGAAGCAGAAATGGACACTTCCAACACTGGTCAGGGATCTAATAAACGAGCCATTCCCACTAGCCCTCCATCTCCCTTATGGGTGAAGAACAAAAACAAGAAGGCTAAGGATGATGGAGCTACCTGAAGAAGTACCTCTCCTGCTTGAATAGCAGGTTTTTGTTCACCTTTATGCTGAGCCATGGCGGGGCTGAACAAACTGACTAGACTTATCTCATTCACTTACCTCCACTGTTTGGTGTTTTTCTCTTCCCATTTTTCTCTCCTAGTTTCTACTGGACTGTTGGCTTCTGGGTTCATGAATGATCTCTATACTCCCAGATATGCAAGACCTGACATCTTCTTATAACAAATCCCTCCTGGTTCCTAAATATCGTCCCTTTTACTAAAAGCTGAACCCATTTGTTTTCGAGGGAGGCAACATTTTTAGTTTTCCAGTGGGACATCTTGGGGTTACTTATTTATTGTCCCGCAGTTAGTATAAATTTTCCGAACTTGTATGGGGGAGTTTTGCCGTTTTGTTGCTGGGTCCCCCTGGTGGCCGGAGCGGACTCCCCCCGCACCCCTTTTGGGGGCGGGGGGGCCCGCGAAGGCTGTCGGGGGTTTCTCACTCTTACTCCCCTATGAAAAACTTATTGTTTGCCGTGCACCGTTCAATTATTTTTCTGTGATCATATTATTTTCATGGGCGCCCGGTCCGGGCCTGGTACCTATGCGCCTCCTTCCAACCTTCGGACGCCTTATGGTCTCCGAGGGATGGACGGCTTTCCCTGGTTTAGGGAAAGCTAATTACGATTTCACTTACGTGAGCGACTGGGGCTTCTCCTCAATAGCGCTCATTTTTATTACTTCAGGAGACCTTTCTGGTGCTGTTCTTTTCTGTCTACCCCACCCTCTACCTATGATCCCTATGTATCTTTATGCTTGTCTAACATGTGTTATGCTTTCAGGTTCCTCAGTTAATCGAATCAACTCATGGGGTCCAGACCTCATGACGGTAGCTGCGATTGGGGCCAGATCCTCCCCGGACCCGAGACTGCAGCAGGTGAGTGGGGGATGCTCGTGCTGGGGGGCCACCTCTATACTCCATGGCTAACTCCTTAGATCTTAATCTCCGCATCGCATCCCATAATGTCCAAGGTATCAACTCCCCGATCAAACGAAGGAAGGTAATGGACCACTATAAATCTCTCCATTTTGATGTCATTATGTTACAGGAGACTCACTTTCCTATCCGATACAGCCCCACTTTTCTTCACCAGCATTTTCCCCAATTTTATTTAGCCAGTGCAGAAAACAAAACAAAAGGGGTGGCTATTCTATGCTCCAAAAAATGTGCATTCGTTAAGATTTCCGACATCTCTGACCCGGATGGGAGGTTTTTATTAGTAAAAGGCAAGATAGGGGATCAATTATTTTCATTTGTATCTTACTACGCCCCTAATAGGGGGCAAGCAAAATTTTTCAAGGTAATGCTTGAAGCCCTATCCCCTAATTTAGAAGGCACTATAGTATTTGGCGGGGACTCCAATATGGCCCTGGATCACGGACTGGACAAAACTAAACCTCCCGGGTCTAGACTGATACATCCATCGAGAGAAAGTCTCAAAATCGCCAGGCTTCTGCATGGCTTTGGCCTAGCGGACGCGTGGAGAGAACTCAACCCCTCTAAGAGAGACTACACTCACTTCTCCCACCCACATCTTACATATGCTCGCATTGACCACATCCTTACGCCTTCCACCACCTTACCGGCAGTCTTGTCTGCTTCCATACGGGACTCCACTCTATCAGACCACTCCATAGTTTTCGTCTCACTTAAACTAGGCCTCAGAGGGGGCGTGGCCAGGCAGCTGATGTAACCGGACGCACTTTCAGCTCTCTCCGTCGAATCTCCTGACATCCATCCTTTCCGTCGCCCCTTCCTGCCTGGTCTTGGTGCCAAAGTGCTGCGGAACAGTGCCCTGAACATCCCGGGGCCTTCCGTTCCTAGATCCGAGGAGGATGTCGGCAGCTAGGAAGCAAACTGCGAACCGGGCTGCAGACAGCATGGCAATCCAAGATGGCGCGCAGGCCTCCCGCACAGCCAGGGAGAAGCACAGGGATGGAGCGGAGAGGCTCTTCTCCAGAGTACTGGCCGCAGATCCCGGCGCTCACCCGGAGAGACAGAGCGAGATGACCGGGGGACCGTCCGATGCGGACGATACTGTCCCTCTGGAGGATGGCGGAGGCCCGGAATTCCTATGGGGCGACGTGAGTACTCCTAATGGCAATCCCACTAGGCCGCAGTCTATCCCCAGCCCTGCTTCTGATAGTGAGCCCTCACTTAGGGACATTTTTGCGGCTATTACCACATGCAATACCTCCCTAGCTGCCCTGACTGCTGACATCAAAGGGGTTAAGGCTGAAATAACATTTCTGAGGCAAGATGCACAACAATTGAGGGAAAGAACCTCTGCTGCAGAAGGCAGGATAAGCTCCATTGAGGATGACATGGCCCCCATGCAAAGGGATCTCTCATATAATAACCATCTCCTCACTCAACACTCATCCCGGTTAGAGGAATTAGAGAATAGAATGAGAAGGAATAACGTGAGGCTGGTTGGTCTGCCTGAAAGAGCTGAAGGAAAGAACCCTGTTGAGTTTATTGAAAACTGTCTGGTGACTGCTTTTGGCAAAGAGGCTTTCACTCCATTATTCTCAGTTGAGAGAGCACACAGAGTGCCTTCCCGGCCTCTGCCACCGGGGGCCCCTCCAAGACCCTTTCTGTTCAAACTGCTCCATTACAAAGATAGGGATGCTATACTGCGCAATGCCAGGCTTAAACCTGAAACCATGAAGATTGATAATGCAAAAATCTCCTGCTTCCCTGACTTCTCTGCTGAGCTACAAAAGCAACGTGCAAAGTTTATAGACATTAAACGTCGCCTCAGAGCTCTAGATGTAAAGTATGCTATGCTATACCCCTCTAAGCTAAGGGTGGAAGCTCTAGGCTCCGTTCACTTTTTTGACCTTCCGTCTTCGGCCGCACAATGGCTGGACAGAGAGGAACGCTCAATCCGTGATGGTCGCATCCAACGCTCAACAGGACGGGTAATACACTGATTTAATTATTGCTGATAACTACCTGTTTGTTCCTATTCCAAGGCGGAGAAGCTGCTGATGTTTAATCCACACTCCACCAATTGGGCTATTTGTTTTAGCTGCTGAGAAGTTTGAACGCTTTGGTGCACTTCCACTGTTGCCCCCATGTGGATCTGGCTGCGGCCCCACCTTGCCTACGGGCACATAAGTTTGGCCATGTTGGCCTGTGGTTCTATGACTTTGTTTTTTCTTCTACTATCCCTTTATCTTCTGGACAGCCTTGCTGGAGGACCACCTCAACTCGTTGTGGTCCGATCACGCCCTGAACTTGCCCCCTCTCTTGTGACTACCTCAATTGCTTATTGCATGTTGTTCTTTGCCTCATTCCTACTACCGATGTCGCACTGTCCCACCCTGATACGTATCTCTTGCATTGGCCGGAGATCAGGTGCCCATGTTCTCCTTGCCGGACTGATCTACCACCTTCCCACTCAGTACTATAGTATTGTCATTACTATGCATGTTTTACCTGTTTCTAATTTACAATGGCTGCACTGACTAGATTTATGTCTTGGAATGTGAGGGGATTAAACAACCCGGTTAAACGCCTGGCCGTGCTTCGTACGGTCAGGCGAATAGCTGCTGATATTATTTGTCTGCAGGAGACTCATCTCCCCCCGACCTCCACGCCCCAATTTGCGGTAAGGCAATTTAGCCACCAATTTCATTCCACCTTCTCAGTGTACTCGAGGGGGGTGAGTGTCCTGGTCAAACAGGGCACGCAGTTTACGGTCCTGAAAACACAAATTGATCCCGATGGGAGGTACATCTTTATCTTATGTTGTATACACGGTACTAAATGCATTTTGGCTGGAATATACAGTATATTCCTCCTCCCTTTTCATCTAGTATATTGAAGGTATTGACAGATTTCATGGCCCGCTTTACGGGTATTCCTGTATTAGTGATAGGTGATTTCAATAACTGTCTGGATACTACTAGGGATAGAATGTCTGCACAAGGAGGGGTGGGAGTGCGGGGAGGGAGCGGGCCTACTTCGTTTGCCCGCTTACTAGCGGAAATGGGCCTCACAGATGTTTGGAGGGCTCATAACCCAGAGGCCAGAGTTTACTCATGTCAATCTGCCTCTATTGGGTGCCTATCCAGAATTGACCTTGGTTTGGGGAATGATTTGCTCCTACCAATGTTAGTCTTCCCGGTACCATACCAGACAGGTCTCGGACCACTCCCCACTGTCAATAGACATCAGGTGTGGAGCCCGCAGGGGTAATACCCTTTGGAAGCTCAACCCCTTTTGGCTATCGCTTATTCCAGATCCAGACCCTATCCCGGAACTCCTCACAAATTTCCTTGAACGAAACTTGAATACAGCAACATTAGACGTGGTATGGGACACGACTAAAGCCTTTCTCAGAGGTCAATTTATTAGGGAAATCTCCAAGGTTAAAACGTCCACAAAGAAATGGGAAATATCGGTGCTGGAAGAGGTACGATCCTCTGAAGCCAGATATATTGCTGACCCCACGGACGATAATAGACGATCATGGCTAGCGACACAAACCTTACTTAAGGACCTGTCCATGCAGTTAGCTGAAAATAAATGTTTCTTCCTACAACAGAGTCACTTTGAAGAGGGTGAAAACACAGGACACATGTTAGCACTACTAGCTAGATCACAACAGTCATCCTCTCACATAGCGTCGATCACGAATCGCGCGGGGATCCCTTGCCACTCAACTAATGAAGTTATAGAGGTCTTCAAACTTTTTTTTCAAGACGTCTATTCTTCCAAAGTTAACCCCACCCAGGCCGAAATTCACTCATTTCTGGACAAATACCCCATTCCATCTTTGTCTACTTCGGATGTTGCCCTGCTCAATGCCCCTTTGACTGAGGAGGAATTACTAGAAGCACTGGCACACTCGAAAAATGGTCGAGCCCCGGGGGCCGACGGGTTACCATCCGAGGTATACAAAAGATATGCTACCCAACTCCTCCCTGCTCTTCTCAAAGTTTATAACCATGCACTCGAAACAGGTTTCCTCCCCCCATCCATGAATGAAGCCCTTGTGGTAGTCCTATTAAAGCCCGGTAAGGAACCCCTGTCACCGGACTCCTATAGGCCAATCTAACTTCTGACATGTGATGTCAAGCTGTTGGCCAGGGCTCTGGCTAGCAGGTTGGCTAAATGCATACAGAAGGTAATTCACAGAGATCAGTCGGGGTTTATCCCAACGAGATCAACTTCACAAAATTTGCGCAGACTCTTCCTAAACTTGCAAATCCCCCCGGATAATGTAGGAAATAGGGCGGTTCTATCGTTGGACGCCGCTAAGGCGTTCGACAGCGTAGAATGGCCTTATCTTTGGGAAGTCCTGAGTCGATTTGGGGTGGGTTCCACATTTTTGAAGTGGGTTCAACTGCTGTATAGTTCCCCGTCGGCGAGAATGCGCGTCAACGGGGAGGTATCGGAACCCTTTCATCTCGCCAGGGGCACCCGGCAGGGGTGCCCTTTGTCGCCCCTGCTGTTTGCCCTGGCTCTTGAACCATTAGCCATACATATCAGGCATATGCAGGAAATAGTGGGGTTTCAGAGAGGACCTAGGAAAGATGTGGTTTCCCTTTACGTGGATGACACTCTAATATACTTAGGAGATACAGACAGCTCTTTACAGAATGTTATGAACCTAATTGCTGGCTTCGGTCGGCTCTCGGGTTTCACAATCAACTGGAACAAATCGGTTCTTATGCCCTTAGATCCCCTGCCGGGTCCATTGCCTGATTGTGCAAGGGACATTGCTGTGGTGGATGAATTTCGTTATCTGGGCATTCAGGTCACGCCACTCCCGCTTCAATACCTAGACAGGAATCTATCTCCATTGCTACAAAAATTTCGCCTAAAATGCTCAGCCTGGAGGAAATTGCCACTGTCCGTGACTGGTAGAGTCAATCTAATTAAGATGGTGTGGGCGCCTCAGCTCCTATACATCTTTCACAACTCCCCAATTTGGATCACCCATAGATGGTTTACTCGGATAGACTCTCAGTTTAGGGAACTAATCTGGGGGGGAAAATTGGCTGGTATTAGTCTACACTCACTGCAGCTTACAAAAGATCAGGGGGGCCTGGCGGTCCCACACTCTAGGTTCTATTTTATAGCCTCGCAGCTCCAGCATCTTGGTAATTGGGGAGTGGTGGATGGCTCTGATCCGATTAGGTCACTGATAGTCCCAGTGGATTCGGCACTCCCGGCGCTGGTGTATATGGAGGCTGGTCTCACCCAGTTCCCTGATACTCTTCCCACAATAGGCCTATTGAACACTCTATGGAAATATGTGAGAAACACTTTTAAACTTAAAGCGATCTGCCAGTTCACTCCAATTTGGAGAAATAGATATCTGGGGGAGCTCTTTACACTGAAGGGCTTCGGCTCATGGGAGAGGCTCGGGATACATTATGTCACCCAGTTGTTCTCTGGCACTGTCTTTAAAACCTTTGCAGCCATGAAAGAGGACTTTGGGTTACATAACACCCAATTCTATCAATACCTACAGTTGAGACACGCAGTACAGTGTGAGAGTAGACTCTCCCCACTAGTTGTGGCAGCGCACCCTCTGATGAGAGACGTGCTCTCCACGGAAGACAGGACGGGCATGATTTCACGGGTCTATGCAAGGCTGCTCCAACATACTCATGATGCTAGTAAACTTCCCTGCAGACGTGGGTGGGAGCGTGACTTGGGACCTATAGATGGGGAAACCTGGGAGTTGTGTCTGACATCTGCCCCCTTAGTCTCAGTCTCTGCATCCCAGAGACTGTCCCATTTATATTTACTACACAGGGTGTACAGGACTCCAGCCAGGTTACACAAATGGGGCTTTAGGGACACCCCCTTGTGCCCAAAATGCACCGCACAAACTGGTGATCTGCTGCACATGATGTGGAAGTGCCCCAAGCTGTTTCGGTATTGGAAATTTGTTCTGGATACCATAGCTCAAGTGTTTCAAATACCAGTTATTACTGATCCAGTGGTTTGCCTCCTTGGTGCCTTGGAACTGCCTGACCTTTCACCAAATGGTCATACCGTAAAGAGATAGCTAAACTATGGATCACTCCTAGGGTACCAACAGGCACACAATGGGTGAAACAGGTTAACAGTATTTTAATACGCGAAAAACTAACATATCAACACCGGGGTGCCTTAAAGAAATTTTATTCTATGTGGCAGCCATGGCTAGATGTACCGGGACTAGGTCCCTTGCAGCTGGTGAGAGACAGATTGTTGCAGGGATAGAATACCTTGGTTCCAGGGAGTGGGAGTGCGACTGGGCTGTGAGTGGGAAGAGAGAGTGGGGCATGCTACATCACTCATTGGAGAACCCAAAAAGGTGCTGAGAATATGATGGTGGTCCACAGCTTTTTCTTTTTCTTATCTTTTTCTTCCCTTTTCTTTTCTTCACTCTTTTCTACTGCCCGTCTCCCCTCCTCCCTTTCCTCTCAACCTTAGTTTGTTTAACTTTCTCTTACCTCCTGAGATTGCAGTCGGATGCTTCTGTACACAGTCAGACTACGTTTCCCAGGGTGATGTCACATATTACCTGCAGTATTATAAAGCGTAACACTCTTTCATAACTGTCCTATTTATGTTTATGTTGACAGGCATGCCACTAGAGTGTGTTGGTATTAGACGGAAACTTGATGTACGCTGGTATAAGATTGTGTCCTGACTTTTTTCCCTGTATACTGCAAATGATACTGATCTGTCTGTGTGCAATTATATGATTGTATCTCTATTTTTTTTATATTTAATGATTTTTATTGAAGGTTTTATCATAACAAAATGCCAGAAGACAATGGCACATTACAGTACATAGCTTATGTTATAACAGAGATCTGTAGTTATTCGTCTAAAAACAAGGCAAACATATCATAGCCTCTCAGCCCGACTATAGTGTCCGTGGTTGTGCTGTCGGCCTTGTGTCTGCCCGTAAGGCAGCCAGGCTTGTATACTACCGCTGCGCGGGCCCCGTGACACTCATCTCCCCGGGCGCCCCTCTAGGGTTCACACTGCGCCCTGGGAGCCAAGGCCCCGGAGTCCCACGCCGCCCCATATAGTAGCGCACGGCCTATGTGATTCAAGGTGTCTGCCTGCAACTGCGCATGCAGTCAATATGGGTAAATATCACTTAATGACTAAATGCACTGCTAACTGAACCGCACACCAAGAGAGGTGCAGAAGTAGGGAGAGAGAGAGAGAGACACGTGGGATGAAGAGGAAAGGGGAAAAAAGAAGAGGAAAGAGAAGAAAGAAAGGGGAAGAGGGACAGAGAGATGTCTTTATGTGTGGAGTGGAGTGCTCCCACCCCCAGGCTGTATCCCTGGTAGAAGGGACACCCCGCAGTATGTAGCCCAAGGCTCCCACACAGACCTGAATTTCTCCGATTGGTCCGCACATTTCGCTACTATCTGCTCCTGTGACATTATCCAGGAGACTTTTCTCTTAAACGCCAGGAAGGAGACTGAAGGCTTCTTCCATGCCTTAGCTATGGTCATTTTGGCCCCCCAACAGTATGAAAAATGCTAAGCTCTGGGATAGTTTAGGTAGACCAGGGATACACTGGTTCAACAGTGCAACATTAGGCTGCGGTGAAATCACTGTCCCCAGCAGGGCTCCGGTGGCACGGAAAACCTTTTTCCAGAAGGCTCTAATGCGAGGGCAGGACCACCACGTGTGAAACATGGAGCCCCCCAATTCACAGCCCCTAAAACATTGTGGAGAGGTCCCTGGGAACATTCTTGCCAGCCTGGAGGGGACATACCACCGCACCAAAAGATTTAGGCTTGCCTCTATGAGGCCCACATTCATAATACCTTTGTACGCCCTTGTGGAGGCGCGATACCATACCGCAGTGCTCCAGGAATTGTTCAAGTCCTCCTCCCAGGCCTGTGCATACGATGGCTTCTCCGTCTTAGACATCAATGCTACGTAAATCAGGGATATTCCACCCCTCTGATCCATTGTGTTTGCACACCAGTGCTCATAGGGGGGTTATGGAGGGGGGGACCGACTTCTCCGTCCACAAAGAGTGGAGATAATGGGAGATTTGTGTAAACCGAAAGAGCTCGCTGTCGGGCATATCTAGTTTTTTCCTACAGTGTGGTAGGGAAAGCGGTCCCGCTGGGGAGAGATAGTGTCCTATCCTGTATAGACCTTTGTCTGTCCACCACCGGAATGCCCTAATATCCAACCCTGGTGGAAAGTCGGGATTATGAAACAAATGTCTCAGTGGTTTCAGGGGGGAAATCAGGGAGTGAAGGGAGTAGAGTCTGGAGCAGAGGGCAACAGAGTGGGACAGTGTTGGGGCTAGAATGGCTGGTCTGCGTCTGGGGTCGCCCCCTAAAATGAAATCAATGGTGTGTAATGGGATGGCTTGTCGCTCCATGGCTATCCAGTCGGGTTTTGGTCCGTTCGAGAAAACTGCCGATATTTGTGCCAGTTGGGCTGCTCTATAGTACCCCCAAAGGTTGGGAAGCCCAATTCCCCCCTCCGTCCGAAGCCGATAGAGTATGCCCGAGGGACATCTATACCCCTTTTTCCCCCAGACGAATCAGACAATCTCTGATTGAAATTTGCTAAGGAACTGTTTCTTCACCGGGATTGGTAGGGCCCGGAAAAGGTACAGAAGACGTGGGAGCAGGGTCATTTTAACCGCGTTCACTCTGCCCAGCCATGACAGCCCACATTTAGCCCAACGCATGATATCCCCTTTACATCGGAGGATCATAGGGGGGTAGTTGGCCTTGAAAAGGTTGTTGATGTCGGGCGTCAATTTGATACCCAAATATGGGATGTGTGTGGAGGTCCAGGTGAAGGTAAAATTACTAGAAAGCTGTTTGAGTAGATCGGGGGGGACAGAGATATTCATCGCTAGGGATTTCCCCAAATTCACTTGCAGACCCGAAATCTCACTGAAAACCCGTAGTGTTTTAAGAATGATTGGAGTGGACAGCAGGGGTGATGTGACGAAGAGCAGGAGATCGTCCGCGTATAGGGCGCATTTGTGTTCCCTTGGACCACATGTAACCCCCTTGACGTCTGGATTTGCTCTCAGGGCCACTGCCAGAGTCTCTATGGCCACCGCAAAAAGGAGCGGGGAGAGCGGACACCCCTGTCTGGTTCCCCTGCCTATGGCGAATGTCTCCGTGTATCTGCCCATGAGGCGTACCTGTGCAGAGGGGCGTGAGTAAAGCGACTGTATGAGGCTAAGGAAGCTAGGGCCAAATCCCCATCTACCCAGAATTCCATTTAAGTATTCCCAGTCTATGGAGTCGAAGGCCTTGTGGAGGTCTATGGACAGCAGGAAACCCTTTTGGGGTGCCCCTCCATCCCATTGTGATTTAAGTAGGGAGATTACATCAATGGCGCGTCTGATCTGATGCGTTCCCTGTCTCCCAGGGATGAAGCCCACCTGATCCTTGTGTATATAAGATGCGATGAAACTCGATAGTCTGTTTGCTAAGATTTTTGTCATAATTTTAATGTCGTTATTAATCAAAGATATGGGGCGGTAATTACACACTTCGCTAGGGTCCTTATCTGGTTTCGGTATGACCGAAATGTAAGCCGAGTTTAAATCAGCCCCCAGCCGGGCTCCATCCCTGAGAGAGTTGAACAGTCGCGTCAAGTGGGGAGCCAAACATGTGCCGAATTTCCTATAGTACCCCGTGGAGAAGCCATCCGGCCCCGGGGAGGAGCCTAACTTCAGGGACTTAATGGTCGCTAATACTTCCTCCTGCGTGAACGGGGAATCCAAAAGGTCCCTATGCTCCTCAGTAAGAGAAGGCAGGGGTAGTTCCGCCAGAAACTCTTTCCCTGCGGGGCTGAGGGGAGAACCGGCCGGTTTATAAAGGTCCGAGTAGAACCGTAGGAAGGTGTCCATAATTTTGGTCGGGTTCTGCGTCAATTCACCCGTGGCCGTTTTGATTTTAGGGAAGGCTAATGATCGCTGTTTGGGGCTCAATTTAGTGGCCAGCCGGGAGCCCGTCCTGTCAGTTTGGGAATAAAATTTCGCCCTGGTCCACCGAAGGTGTTGTTCAGCCGCCGTCGTTAGGGAGAGATTAAGTATGGCCCATGCCTTGTCCAGTCGGGAGAGCAGTTCAGTCGTGGGGTGGCGTTTGTGGTTCTTTTTTAATGTGCGGAATTCCTCCTCGAGTTTAAGCGTGTCCGCCCTATGTTCCGCTCTAAGCTTCGCTGCTAGCTGAATCAATTTCCCCCTGACCACCGTCTTGTGCGCCGCCCAGACCGTGGACGCAGAAACCTCCCCTGTCGCGTTAATAAGAAAGTATTCTTTGATGTCCTCCTCCAGCAAGGAGCACTGAATTGGGTCGCTCAACAGCGATTCCCTCAGGCGCCATCGAGGTGGGTTCCTAGCTCCTGTGGGCCTCTGGGTTGTCACCGTCACCATGGAGTGGTCTGAAAGGGGGGAATCCACTATCCGGGCGTTACGTATCAGTGGTATAGTCGTGGCGTGGGTAAAAATGTGGTCAATCCTGGCGTAAGAGTTGTGTGGTGCCGAAAAGTGTGTGTAGTCCTTTGTCCGTGGGTTGGCTTCCCGCCAGACGTCTATCAACCCTGCTGAGTGAAGGAGTTTAGCTATTTTAGAGCTCTGTTTGGAAGGGCGTTTAGGTTTGGATTTCCCGTCCGCAGATTTATCTAGTGAGAAGTCAAAAGCTGTGTTAGAGTCCCCTCCCAGGAAGACTGTGCCCTTAAGGTGCGGTTGTAGCTTCCGAAGCAAGGAGTCAAAAAAGGATTTTTGGCCCTTATTAGGGGTATAATACGACACGAACGTGTAAAGTTCCCCATCTATGTGTCAGGTCTATACCAGGAGATAGCGACCCAGAGGATCGACAATCGATTCCACCAGGGAGAGGTTGATGTGTCTAGCGAAACAGATGGCTACCCCCTTTGTTTTGTTGTCTGCTGATGATAGAAAAAATTGGGGGTAACGCTGATGTAGGAACGTGGGTTTGTAGGAAGATGGGAAGTGGGTCTCCTGAATCATAAGGATATCTGCGTGCATAGAGTGGTAAAGTTGGAGGAGCTTCCTGCGTTTAATGGGTGAATTTAGTCCCTGCGCATTATGGGAGATGAGTTTGAGGGTTGGTGGGGGGGTTGTGTGTCAGTCATGGATCAGAGGTGCAGAAACTATACCAGACATACGCAGCCTACCTTGAGCCAGCAGCGAGAGCTTCCAGTTGAGAACGGACCATCGGGGCACACTGGTCACGAGACCCGGGACGAAGGACCGGAACCTGCCGTGGGACCTAAGAGCACTCCAGGGATTAGGAAAGGGAAGCAGAGAAGAAAGAGATGAAATGGAGAGGAAAGAGAGAAGAGACAATATTATGCATGTATGTCTGCATCGATGCATACCTGCAAAAATCAGTAGTAAACAGTACATAACTTGAACCTGGGGGTCCCCCGACCCCTCCCCACCCCGGGGTGAAGTGGGCTCGCCCGCCTCTACCCCTGCCCTATTAGGGAACTGAAGCTTCCCTAATGCCGGAAGACCGGATATGGATCCGATTGCACCCATGGCGCTCTCGATCCAACGGAGGTGCACTGGGTCCACCACGGCCCTACCACCACTAAACGATAACTGAGGGCTAACCAGGAGCCCGTGATGCCCAATAACTAAACGCCCCTCCTGAGCGGGGGTGTTCCCCTGGGAGCTAGGATGCCCATCCAAAGCGCAAACCGGTACATATACTGTGAAGGATGCTACCTCCCCGGGGTTGGCACCCCCCCCCCCACCAAGTGATCCTATGTTACCGTAATGCCAATATTGTAACCGTTGAGTAGCATGGCTATACCTGCTATTAACTCTATTCCCCGTGTAACCTTGCAAAAATGCATCCCCCAGGAGCCCTGTGGCTCCGAACAAATCCCCCTCCTCCCCCGAGTCCAGGTTAACCCCCCCAGTTCCGGTGGAGGGGAAAGTAACACCACCAAAAAAATAACAAGGAAACTAAAAAAAAACATTATGTAAAACTTTTACGGTGTTAGGTCCCTGCACCCCGGGTACCTCCCCCCTCCGAGCTGTCCCTTGGGGAAAGAAAAAGGAAAAACGCGGAGGATCCCCAAGTCCCCTCTAGGAAGGGGAGACCCTCTCGGGTCAGGACCCCTGAATGACAAAGAGGGACATCAGAGCCCGATCCTCAGGTACGGAAGTTCTCCTTGGAACGCTTGTGGGTCTGTTTCATCCAGGTCTGCTGTAGCGGGCTGCCAGGCGAAGGCCTTTTCGTTGAAGCAGAAGGTCCTCTGTTGTTCTGTGAGCTGGGGGGTTCCAGGGCAATCAGTCCAAGTTGAACCAGCAGGTGCTCCCCCTCCGCGAAAGTTGAAAAGCCATAGCTTTTATTTCTGGAGGTGAAGTTTACACGGATCGGGAAAGACCATCTGTATGTGACCTCCTTTTCCATAAGGACCTGCAGCAACGGTTTCAGAGCTCGCCGCTTTTGTACTGTGTAGGGGGACAGGTCTGCAAAGATTTGAATCTTGTGACCGTTCAACATGAGATTGTCCGAACGCCTTGCCCTTTTCATCACCTCCTCTTTGACCGCATAAAAGTGTGGTTTCACAATGATGTCTCTGGGTAAACCATCCGATCGGGGGGCTTGCAATGCTCTGTGAGCTCTATCCAGCTCCAGACGGTGCTCAGCAATGTCAGGGATGAGGTTTTTAATGAGGGTTTTCACTGCGACCTGTACCTCCTTATCAGTTTCGGGGAGCCCCCTCACCCTAAAGTTATAGCGTCTCGAACGGTTCTCGAGGTCGTCTATTTTTGCAAATGCTGTTTCCAATTGCTCCTGCACGTCTTGTAATCTGGCAGAGTTCTGATTAATCCTTGCCACTGCCTGATCAGCTTTCTGCTCAATAGTGTCCATCCTCATCCCCAACTGCAGTAAATCAGCATGAATGGATGATGTGATTTGTGCTGCGTTTACAGCTAGGCTTTTGGATAGCATTAGGGAGAAGGCAGACATCATAGAAGGAAAGTCTGTGGGGATGGGGGCCTCCTCCTGTACCTCATACACAGAGAGCAGCATCCCTGTATGGGGGTCCATCATGGGGGTAGTGGGGAATCCAGCTCCCACTCTCTCCAGCAGTGACTCGGTGGATGCTGGGGATGCCGCTGCTGCCAGGGGGGGGAATTCTGTACCTGGGGACTGCGGGGGGTGCAGATCCTGGTCCGCTATGGAGTCCTCCTGCAGCTCCGTTTCAGGCAGGCCTCGTGTCGCCGCCATCTTGGCATAACTGAGGGGGCCCGGAGACGCCGCCATCTGACCTGTCAGATCCCTCCGGACGGACGGCGAGGACATCTGCGGACTCAGGGGTGATTCCCCTGCACGGTGATCCCAGTGGTACGGCTGCGGGGGCGCTCAGACTGCTCCGGTGGGACTCGTTAGGCCGTGGTGGAGCGGAGCTCTAGATGACGGCGGCCATCTTGGGAGGATCTTAGGATGCAGTACCGCATCCGCCGCTGGGGGCATTTCGAGTCGAAATGCCGCTTTGTGTATGCAAATGAGGACTTAGGCAGATCCACAAAGCTTTTTAGCTTTGTGTTTTCTGCGTAAGTTACGTTTTGCATACGTAAAATTAGGGATGCTTTTACAAGGCCTAAACTGTTTAGACCTTTTAAAAACAAACCTTTTTTTTCGATCGGCGTGTTTTTTTTAAAATTTCGAATTTTTTTTCCCGGCGCGTATTTTTTTTTTCCTGACGCAACTTTATTGTCCCGTCGCGATCCACAAAGCCCGGCGTAAAGTACGTTCGCGCGATGCACGTCGGGAAAAATTACGTCACACGCATGCGCCGAACGTCCGGCGCGGGAGCGCGCCTCATTTGAATAGGAATCGCCCCCTCGAGCAGACGACCGCCTTGCGACGGAGGCACTTAGGTTACACGGCGTGTAATTTCTAGGTAAGTGCTTTGTGGATCGGGCACTTAGGTAGAAATTTAACGCCTGTGTAACTTAACTGCTGAAAGTTAAGTTAGGCAGGTTTTTTGAGAATTTGGCCCAGGAATAGTACCACTGGATTGGCGCAGGGCCAATGTGGTGCCCATATTTAAAAAGGGAACAAAGTCTTTACCAAGTAACTATAGACCTGTTAGTTTAACTTCTATAGTTGGGAAGATACTGGAACGGTTATTAAAAGACCACATGGATGAGTTCTTGCTGGAAAAAACAATTTAAGCAGCAGACAACATGGATTCATGAAAGACAGAAGTTGTCAGACAAACCTGATTTCCTTTTATGAAGAGGTAAGTAAAACCCTGGACAGAGGCGTGGCTGTGGACGTGATATATTTGGATTTTGCAAAAGCGTTCGATACAGTTCCGCGCACACGGCTCATGTGTAAGGTAAGGTCTACAGGATTGGATATATCAGTTTGTAAATGGATAGAAAACTGGCTGAAAGACAGAATTCAGAGAGTCGTGGTTAATGATTCTTACTCTGAATGGTCCAAGGTTATCAGTGGTGTACCCCAAGGTTCAGTGCTGGGACCCTTACTTTTCAATATATTTTTAAATGATATTGGGTCTGAGATCAAAAGTAACATTTCTGTCTTTGCAGATGACACCAAGCTATGCAGTGGAATAACGTCCTTGCAGGATGTCTCCAATTTACAAGCCGACCTCAATGCTCTGTCTAATTGGGCGACTAAGTGGCAGATGAGGTTTAATGTTGATAAATGTAAAGTTATGCACTTAGGGACTAAGAATATGCATGCATCATACATGCTAGGGGGAGTACAACTGGGGGGATCTGTAATGGAGAAGGATCTGGGGGTCTTAATAGATCATAAGCTCAATAATAACATGCAATGCCAAGCTGCGGTTTCCAAAGCGAGCAAAGTCCTTTCTTGTATTAAGAGAGGTATGGACTCCAGAGACAGAGATATAATTTTGCCCCTGTACAAATCATTAGTAAGACCTCATCTGGAATATGCAGTTCAGTTTTGGGCACCAGTTCTCAAAAAGGATATCGGAGAACTGGAGAAAGTGCAGAGAAGGGCAACCAAACTGATAAGAGGAATGGAGGAGCTCAGCTATGAGGAAAGATTAGAAGAACTAAATGTATTCACTCTTGAGAAGAGGAGAATAAGGGTGGATATGATCAACATGTACAAATATATAAGAGGTCCATACAGTGAACTTGGTGTTGAGTTATTCACTTTACGGTCAACACTGAGGACAAGGGGGCACTCTTTACGTCTAGAGGAAAAGAGATTTCACCTCCAAATACGGAAAGGTTTTTTCACAGTAAGAGCTGTGAAAATGTGGAACAGACTCCCTCCAGAGGTGGTTCTGGCCAGCTCAGTAGATTCTTTCCTAAATGTACAGAATATAACTGAGTACTAAGATTTGTAGGTAAAGTTGATCCAGGGTAAATCCGATTGCCTCTAGGGGGATCAGGAAGGAATTTTTTCCCCTGCTGTAGCAAATTGGATCATGCTCTGCTGGGGTTTTTTGCCTTCCTCTGGATCAACTGTGGGTATGGAGTTGGGTGTATAGGATTGTACTGTGTTTTTTTTTATTTTTTTTTATTTTTTTGTGGTTGAACTGGATGGACTTGTGTCTTTTTTCAACCTGACTAACTATGTAACTATGTAACATTCATGACACAACAAGCGCTCATCCCTATGATCCAACCTTCCATGAGAGCGCAGGGATGGACTGGCCATAGGGACTACAGGGAGTTTCCCGGTGGGCCGATGGCTCAGTGGGCCGTTTTTAAAAACAGAGATGCTGCTTGAAGAACTTTGTTTAACGCTCTGGCAGCGCCCCAGTGTGAAAGCACTCAGGCTTTCACACTGGTACTGCAGCGGAAGCGTTTTTCAGTCGCTTTACAGGTGCCCAAAAGCGCCTAAAACACGCCTCAGTGTAAAAAGGGGTCCTACACTCACCCCCTCTCTTTTACACTCACTCTCTTTTTCTTACTCACCCCTCTCACCCCCTTTCCCTCAACCATCCCTCTCTCTCTCATTCCCCTCTCTCTCACCCTCTCATGATATACAATAGTGGATGTAGGGGCCTTTTGGTGGGCTTGATTTTATTGAATTAAAGTGGGCCGGTCTGGACGAAGTCCAGGGCCGAATTTTTGTCCCAGTCCAGCCCTCATGAGAGGTGTGCTTTGGACGCTGAACTTAATGAGGAGGAGAGAGGCAGGTGATCCATGACAGAGAGGAGATCGTAAGGCTATTTTTTCATCACTTTCTGGTGAGTAGATAACCAAGAGGGGGGCAGAGACGCACAGCACTGTCTGATTGGATTTCCAGGAATGATCAACAGAACTACTTTACATTAAGGAAGTACTTTTTACAGAGACTATGCTGTATATACAACATCTAGGATTTTATGAGGACTGTTCTCTTTAATCATAAACTGTTGTACTAGTTTGATGATGGTGTGGTACATATGGACATATCCCTGCTGAGCACTACATTACATCAAAGCAGATTGTGAACATTAGGTTCATCTTGAATCATATTAGTATTCATTTTAGCGCTGTTAGTGTCTCTTTTGACACATTTTTTATCTATATTTCAAATATTGGAGGGGAACTGCCAGTGAATATGGACATGGACAGAGTACATAGGGCCTTTGGCCCCAAATCAGTAGACCCCCAGAGACCTCGGGACATTATATGTCGATTACATAGATATGCGCATAAGGAAACCCTGCTAAGGAAAGCATGGGAAAAAAAGCTCTGTTGAAGTAGAGGGGGCTTCGGTGAAAATTGTACCTGATCTCTCCCGAGCCAAATTGCAGCGCAGGGCAATGTTGCGGACAGTTCTGGACTGTGTACGGCGGGAAGGAGGGACATATCGATGGAGGTACCCCCTGGCAGTTGCTATAAAAAAGAATGCAGCCACGTTTATATTGCAAACATACAGTGATCTCCCTGGTCTGTTTGCTTTTCTAAAGGTGGAGCCTTTTACAGTACCTAATTGAAGACTTCTGTAACAAGCTAGCAGGCAGAATGATAATAATAAAATTGTTCCTGAAGCAGAATAACCATCTAAAGTAGTCGACAAGATGGAGGCATAAAGGGAGAATCACATGTTTTTTTTTTTTGAGGAGTTAGAGTTACCTTCTCACCTTCGCCTCCCTGAAATATTTGCATTTTTTTTGTTTTTTTGTGTCTACTCATTTTTGCACTTCCCCTTTTTTCTTTTTGGGGGGCTGTAATGAAGTTAAATTAATTTAATTAATTAATTAGCCAACTAAGGATATTTACTTCTTACCTAAAGTTGTATGAGGAGGAAAGAACTAACAAGGACTAACCAAGATTAATGAGGTCTTAACCCTTTTTTTCACCCAAAACTAAAAAATAGATAACTTACATGATTTAAAAGATTTAAATGTTGGGTTAGTCAATTAACTAATTAATATTGTATCGGACAGATGTATGCAGGTGGGGGTGGGGATAGGGAGGAGGGTGGAGGGAAGGGATTTAGTTTTGATTAGGCACATAATGGTCTAATATTGGCCATACAATGGGTATATCACTTTCACTTTTTCTTTATAAGGGGAGTAAAAGAGTAAAGGTAAATGAATTGGAGGAAATTGAATAGAGATATCATGTTATTCTTGAACCCTCCACTTTTTTGGGTCACGGTATGGGGGGTTTATATATAAGAGGCGATGTGAGTAAATAAGGGAGGGAGGGAGGGATGGGAGAATGGGAAAAGAAGTGAAAGATACTAAGCACTTAACCCTTTCTTTTTATAGAGGGGAGTGAATCCACTTGAACACAATAAAAAAACCTTTTTTGGGGGGGATATAGAGGGAGTACACCCTCACCTGGTTAAGAAAAGGGAAAAGGGTAGACTTAATTAGATCCTTTGTGTGAAAAGAGATTTAAAACTTAGAATTAAAGGAATCTAAAAAGGGAATAATGGGAATGGTAAAAAAAACTAGACAGTGTCATTACATCTTCCCTGAATGGGAATACTGGTTAAAAAAGGAGGGAAGGAAGGGGAAGGATATAAGATAGATATAGAGACCTGGATAGGATGAATTAAGGAGGAAGGAGAAAGAGTACTCTTTTTTTTTGAGGAGTATCAGGGACAAATGGTAAAAGCTATTAAAAGCGGAGCTCCACCCTAAAGTGGAACTCCCGCTGATCGAAACCCTTCCCCCCTCCGGTGTCACATTTGACACCTTTCAGGGGGGAGGGGGTGCAGATACCTGTCTAAAGACAGGTATTTGCACCCACTTCCGGCCACACAGTCTCGGGCAGACTGCGGGCATTACGTCACCTCCCGCCCCCCCCCCCCTGGTTCCCTCACCGAGGATGGCGGAGGGGGGGCAGCAAAGTGACGAGCGATCGCTCATTTTCTGCTGCGGACGGCGCTGGACTCCAGGACAGGTAAGTGTCCTAATAATAAAAGTCAGCAGCTGCAGTATTTGTACCTGCTGGCTTTTAATATTTTTATTTTCAGCGGAGCTCCGCTTTAATTTGCTATTAACAAATAGGTGGAATTTGGCTGGAATGCTCGGCCTGGAGCAGCTGTGCTCAACCTCAACCCCCCAAAAGGATAACACTCAGGAAATCGATAGATTGGGAACTGAGTAAACAAAGCAGGAACAAGCTTTACAGGCTCCTAGGCAGCCAAATAAGAGACCGGTCGCGGAGTCTTTAGATAAGGAGGGAGGTGGGTGGGTTTGATATTTTAGTTGTTTTTTTTCCCTCTCTCTCCTTTCTTCTCTCCTCTCTATTTTTTCGCCTTCTGTCTCCCCCTTATCGTTTTCAGACGGTGTGAGACTGGGTAGGAGATAATGGAAACTTTATTGATTATGTCGTTGAATGTTAGGTGAATAAATATCCCCGAAAAACGTTGAATGTTATTACAGGATCTTAGGAGACAGCAGGTTGACATTGCCTTCATTCAAGAAAATCACTTTAGAGAAAGGAATTTATCCTTACTTAGGAGTAGAGATTATTCAGTGTTGTACCATGCAACCAACCCAGATGCCAAGACCAAGGGTATATCTATCATGATATCTAATAGAGTGGCTTGGGACCATAGGGATACTTTGGTAGATGCAGGAGGAAGATATCTGTTTATTAGACATGTGCACAGAATTTTTTTTCGTTTTTTTTGTTCCGTTTCGTATCGTTCCGTAGGTTCGTTTCCGTTCTTTTTTCGTAAGATGCCCGTTTTCCTGTTCGTTCCCGTTAGTTTTTCGTACGACGCGATTTTTTCGTATTCCGATCGTTTCGTATTTTGGTTACCGTTTTATTTTCGTACATGCGGGATGGTTCGTTATTCTGTTTAATTCATGTTCGTTACTTGTTAGACAATAATTTTCGTGAATTTTCGTCATTTTGTACTTTCGTAAATATATCGCGGGATTCGCAGCACTTTCAACACGCGGCTCATCCATATTAACTATTGTTAAGCCCCATACACTTGGTCAGACTTTTTTAACAACAAACATAAAAACGATCGTTTTACCGAACTTTCGTTCATTTTTAAACTCCATCAGAAAACCATTTTTGGGTTCCAGGTTCAAAAGTCTGGCCAACTGATGTCTCCCTTCAGACGAAAATCCACAGAAAAGTTTATTTGGCTTTACTGTACTACTCAGCACAAAAGAGAAGCTGCTTCACTAACTAACTACACTCACTGTCCATTCAAAAAAACGAAAATGACAACTTATAACAAAAGATTTGCATTCTGTATTTTGAAACCAAATTACGAACAGAAAAAAGGAATTCAGAATACAGAATACAAATCTTTTGTTATAAGATGTCATATGAACATACAAACAGAAAACGGATTCAAACAAACTACAGAATGAAAATCTTTTGTTATAGATGTCATATTCGTTCTTTTGCCGTTTTCGTTTTGTCGTATTTTCGTCGGATCGTTCGTTCGTATTTGCGGTTGTTCGTTATGCGACTCATTCGTAATCCCGTCGTTTTCGTATTTTGGTGCTTAAATTTTTTCGTATGTACACATTATTCTGCGGGTACGAAAATGAACATTTTCGTACGAAAATAACATTCGTACGAACGGGAATGCACATATCTACTGTTTATTAAAGGAACAATTGGAGGGTTCAGAATGACGCTTGCAACATACTATGCCCCGAATGTGCAACAAGATATATTTAAAAAAAAAAAATGTTGGGCAGACTTACGGAGTTCACAGAGGGGCAGTTAATTCTGGGGGGGGGGGGGAGGGTGCGAATGTCCCATTAATACCTAGTGAAGACACTTCATTGGGGACATCATCAGTATCGCCTAAAGTAAGGAAGGGGATTACAAGAAGCTAGATAGAAGATAGAAGAAAAAGTAGTGGACATATGGTGGTTATTACATCCAAAAGGAAAAAGACTTTTCCTATTTTTCTAACCCCCATAGGTCATACTCACATATTGATATTTTTTTAATCCCACATAAACAATTATACTCAATAAAACCTCTATTGGTATAATTACCTGGTCCGACCACGCACAAATTTTTCTAAGATATAAACTAGTAGAGAGAAATCATTTAACCCCAACGATATGGAAACTTAATAAAAGCCTCCTTCAGGACCTGGTGGTGATGGAGGATGTTCAGAAAGAAGTAAAAAATGTTTTCCAAATGAATGATAACCCATAGAGTTGAGCAGACACCTGGATGTTCGGGTTCGGGTCCGAACCCGAACTTTAAAAAAAAGTTCGGGTTCGGGAACCCGAACCCGAACTCCGAACACCATTGTAGTCAATGGGACACAGACTTTTAGAAAAAAAAAATGCGCGGAGGTCCCCGCAAATTCAATAACCAGACCCTTTAGGTCTGGTATGGATATTAAGGGGAACCCCGCCGTCAATTTAAAAAAAAATGACGTGCGGTTCCCCCTAAATATCCATAACCAGACCCTTCAGGTCTGGTATGGATATTAAGGGGAACCCCGCCGTCAATTTAAAAAAAAATTACGTGCGGTTCCCCCTAAATATCCATAACCGGACCCGTTATCCGAGCACGTTGACCTGGTCGGCCGCAGAAAAGAGGGGGGGACAGAGTGCGCCCCCCTCTCCTGAACCGCACCAGGCCACATGCCCTCAACATGGGGAGGATGTCCCCATGTTGATGGGGACAAGGGTCTCATCCCCACAACCCTTGCCCGGTGGTTGTGGGGGTATGCGGGCGGGAGGCTTATCAGAATCTGGAAGACCCCTTTAACAAAGGAGACCCCCAGATCCTGACCCCCCCCTGTGTGAAATGGTAATGGGGTACATTGTACCCCTACCATTTCACGAAGGAAGTGTAAAGTCTTGTAAAAAAAAACACACACACACACACACACACACACACACCATAGAATAAAGTCCTTTATTAATAAAAAAAAAATAAAAAAACTCCAGCGGTGATAATCCACTCGTTCCCGGCTTCCTGCTTCAACGTTGTCCTGATCCAGCGACGGGTGCAGGTGATCTCCAGCGATGAGAAGATCCAGGAACGGGTGATCTCCGCTCCAGCGATGAGAAGATCCAATCATCCGGAGCGCAGCATCGCCAACCTCCACTCACCGCTGGACACAGCCCAGCGAATGACGCGCTGAAGCTGTGACATTGCTTATATAGAGGAGGCAGGGCCACCGTCACGTGACCCGCACCCTCTGACGTACCCTCTGCTACGTCACTGGGTAAGCCCCGGCTTCCCTCTTCCTGGGCTTCCCCAGTGACGTAGCAGAGGGTATGTCAGAGGGTGCGGGGTCACGTGACGGGTGGCCCTGCCTCCTCTATATAAGTAATGTCACAGCTTCAGCGCGTCATTCGCTGGGCTGTGTCCAGCGGTGAGAGGAGGTCGGGGATGCTGCGCTCCGGATGAATGGATCTTCTCATCGCTGGATCGGAGATCACCCGTCGCTGGATCTTCTCATCGCTGGAGATCACCCGCAGCCGTCGCTGGATCAGGACAACGTTGAAGCAGGAAGCTGGGAACGAGTGGATTATCACCGCTGGAGTTTTTTTCTTTTTTTTTTTTATTAATAAAGGACTTTATTCTATGGTGTGTGTGTGTGTTTTTTTTTTACAAGACTTTACACTTCCTTCGTGAAATGGTAGGGGTACAGTGTACCCCATTACCATTTCACACAGGGGGGGTCAGGATCTGGGGGTCCCCTTTGTTAAAAGGGTCTTCCAGATTCTGATAAGCCTCCCGCCCGCAGACCCCCACAACCACTGGGCAAGGGTTGTGGGGATGAGACCCTTGTCCCCATCAACATGTTGAGGGCATGTGGCCTGGTGCGGTTCAGGAGAGGGGGGGCCGCACTCTGTCCCCCCCTCTTTTCTGCGGCCGGCCAGGTCAACATGCTCGAATAACGGGTCTGGTTATGGATATTTAGGGGGAACCGCACGTATTTTTTTTTTAAATTGACGGCGGGGTTCCCCTTAATATCCATACCAGACCTGAAGGGTCTGGTTATGGCTATTTAGGGGGAACCAGACGTCTTTTTTAATTGACGGTGGGGTTCCCCTTAATATCCATACCAGACCTAAAGGGTCTGGTTATTGAATTTGCGGGGACCGCCGCACATTTTTTTTCCCGAACTCCGATCCCGGACCCGAACTTTTTCCAATTATTCGGGTCCGGGTTCGGGAAAAACCCAAAGTCCGTACCGAACCCGAACTTTACAGTTCGGGTTCGCTCAATCCTAATAACCCAGAAAGTACAGTGGGGACAATTTGGAAAATGCATAAAGATGCAATACGAGGAGTACTGATCAAACATGGGTCAAGGATTAAGAAGGAGAGGGAGGCTAAATTAACAGGGCTATTAGCAAAGATTCATATTTTAGAGGCACGACACAAGCACGCACAGACAATAGAAGTAGAGCAAAAATTATAAAAAATAAAGCGACAAGTGACAGAGTTACTACAATACAGAGCAAAAATGGCATTACAGATAGGGCGTAAATGTAGTTATTAGTCAGGTAGCAAATGTGGCAAATAGTTGGCAAGAGCTTTACGGGAAATACAGGCAAAGACATATATACCCTCAGTTAAGAAACAGGTTTAATTGCCTGGACAAATTGTAGAAGCGTTTGGGGATTTTTATTCCTCACTTTATAACTTGGATCTGGGGGAACCAGACCAAGCAGAAATGGAGGAATATTTAACATCAAGTGGAATGCCGTGTCTGCCTACAGTTGTGGGTGAGGAGTTGGAATAACGTTAGAAGAAGTCCAGAACGCAACAAATCTAGCGAAAATTGGGAAAGCACCAGGCCCAGATGGATTCACGGCCCAGTATTATAAGTCACTTTGCTCGGAGCTGGGACCCTTTATGATTAAAATGTCATGGGGGACATATCATTCTTTCATCCTGAAACAGTGAAGGCCACAATAGCGGTGATACCAAAAGAGGGTAAAGACCCAAAGCAGTGTGGCAGCTATAGGCTAATATCATTGCTGAATACATATTTAAAAATATTTAGTAATATATTGGCCCTTAGGTTACAGCAGCAACTTCCCTTTTTGATTCATCAAGACCAAGTGGGATTTATACCAACAAGAGAGGCAAGGGATGATACCATCAGGGCTGTGAATTTGATTCATATAGCTAACGCGACTAGGACTCCATGCGTCTTTCTTGGAACAGACACGGAGAAGGCCTTTGATCGGGTGGGGTGGGGGTTTATGTTCTCGGTCCTGCGACATATAAAATTAGGTGAGAAAATGATTAAATGGATTGCTATTATGTATAAAGGACCCACAGCCCAAGTGAAAGCAAATGGAGTAGTCTCCCCCCTTTCAGGATAGCAAATGGGACAAGACAAGGTTGCCCACTTTCGCCCTTGATATTTGCATTGACCTTGGAACCTTTCTTATGTAGAGTACGGCTTAATAAAGATATTAAGGGAATTGAAATAGGGGGAACACAACATAACATTGCAGCATACGCAGACGATATGCTTTTTTCAATTACAAACCCGATAGTGTCATTACCGAACCTGATTAAAGAAAGGGACTTTCGTACTTTAAAATAAACTGTAGCAAATCAGAGGCCCTAATGATATCAATCCCGAAGGAAAAGTCAAAATCAATAAGTTTAAGCTATAAATTCAAATGGGCAGCTCAACGCTTGAAATATTTAGGGACAAACATTGCAGTAAGTTCCTCGAAAATGTATGTGTTAAATTTTGTGCCGATGTTAAATAAAATATGTGGACTATTGGAGAGATGGAATAGGGGAATGTTTTCCTGGTTTGGAAGGAGTAACATAATTAAAATGAATATTTTACCAAAGATTCTATACCTCCTCCAGGCAGTCCCGGTTACAGTACCAAGATTATTTTTTTCGAAATATACAAACGCTACTCACAAAATGTATATGGGCAACCAAGAATAAAGAGGATACTGCTATCCTTCCAAAACAACATGGAGGACTGGCTGTCCCTGATATATTTAAGTATTATCAGGCAGTTCATCTAGGTCGCTTATTGAATTGGTGTCTGCACAGGAATACGAAAATCTGGCCAAATTTAGTGCAAGCACAGTGCAAGGAATTATTAAATAGAGCCCCTTGGTGTTACAGAGAAGTTACAACTAATATAAAAAAAATCCAATAATAGAAACTACACTGCGGGTGTGTTATAATCTTTTTTCAAAGGAGCAAATATCTACTTATAACTCACCCTTGACGCCTATATTGGGTAACCCGCGATTTATACCAGGTACACAGAAAGGACCCTTTGCGGCATTAATTAAGAGAGGAGTATATCAGACTTTGCATTTTAGAATCCGGGGTACTTGGCCCGACAATACAGGATTTGATGGATAAAAATGGCCTTTTTTAATTAGAGTTTTGGCAAGCAGCACAATTAATACATGTTCTAAATACTAAAGTAGCACCATATTATTTGGAGCGTAAGCTGACACCATTTGAGAAACAGTGTATGGAAAAGAAACCAAGCATGCATACAAACAATATCTAAAATAGGTAGGGCTTTTGGGGAAACCCAAAAAACTAAAATGATACAAGCTATATTTAGGACAGCAACATGCACAAAAATTCATGAAACAAACTATAAAATAATCTCACAATGGTATAGAACCCCAGAAAGGCTACATAGGTACTTTCCAAATAAAAAGAGTGACTGTTGGAGATGTCAAGCAGAGCAGGGCACGATGGTACATATCTTCTGGGCTTGTCCCAGAATCAAGGGATTTTGGAAGGAAGTTTGTGAGATTATTTAAAAGTTTAGGGAGGTTGTAATACCGGAGGACCCAGCTTTCTTCCTTCTGCACCTATCAGATATATCGTGGGGAACATATAGGAATTCCATCTTGTGTCACTTAGTGAATGCTGCTAAGGCATGCATACCACTTAAATGGAAGCAAGTACAATCCCCTACTGTGAGTATGTGGATAAGAAAGGTGGAAGAAGTGAATAGGATGCAAGACCTAGTATGGATAAGTAGGAAAAAAAGAGAAATGTATTTAAAAATGTGGACACCCTGAAATTATCTTATCCACTCAGAGGAGGGCAGGAGGTTGGCGCATGGAGACTAGTGGGGGGGGAGAGGAAAGGGAGGAGATACCTTTTTTTTTGTTTTGTTTGGAGGGGGTGGGTGGGGGGGGGGAGGAGAACAGGGAAAGGAATAGAATTGGATAAGGGATCACAAGTACTGGGGGTGAGGGGGAATGGAGTAAGTTAATAGCAATATGTAAGGTCAGGGGACAGCGTCATCCTACGACCAGACATTGGGAAAGGGGGTGAGAGGGAGAGACTGGGACGTAGTTTTGGGCTAGCTACTGCTTTTTCTCTCTTGCCCTCTCTCACACCGGCTTAATATTGGGACTCAGTGGGCCACTACCCCACCTTCACCCCTTAGATTATCTTGGAAAGGAGGGTGTTAATGCGATTGGGGAAAACTAATGGTGTCAATGTTTTTTTCTCTCCTGTTGATATATAAAATGAGAAGCTATGTTTTTTTTTTTTTATCTTTTTTATGTTATTTTTATAAACACATATGTAGCGGGGTCATCCTGTCAGAGCCTTACGACAGGTCATCCCTGCTGGAACTTTATCCACATTTTGTAAATATGTAAGATACCTTTAAGGAAGCTATGCCTTGTGGGACTGCAAGTAGCAGGAGATATGGATGGACTCCATTGACTCGTACGAGAAACAGACTACACTTCCCACAATGCCCTGTGTTGCTGGAACATGTGACACCTCCGCACAGACTTATGAGGGAGGTTATTTAAGGAAAGGGTGTGGCTGATCTCACTCTCTTGGGACCTGGACTGCTCTCCTCTACGGAGCTGCTGACATTGACAAATGCTGCTAGGCCAGAAGCCTGGGCCCATCCATTGAGAGACCAGCCATCCAGACGGAAGCAAGACTCCAGCACCCGGCCCGTGTTCCTGGGGATTGAGGAGGCAGCCCAGTTGACGACTGAAACAGTGGAGCACCCCCCGTCCGGGATCCCTTTGTGCCGAGGAGCAGTGTTTGTCAGCGCGCCCCTTTCTGAGGAGAACTCAGGCGGATCGGTCTGTCAGGTGAGAGAGCACATGCTCAACTTCAGACACTCTGCTTAGTACAGACACCTAGTGCCATCTCACAGGCCAAAGACACGTGTTCGGCCCATAGCCGGAACTTAGAGGCCCAGTTAACTGTTCCAGTGTTACGCAGAAGTGGTTGACGCTGACAAGCGGTCAATCCACCAACTTTCTTGTACTTTATATGTTTATTTGTTTTTTTCTTTTCTTTACATAAAACAGCATATGGAAAGGCACAGGGCAAATACTCTGCCAAAAACAAACATGAATACAATCCTCTTGACAAAAAAAATACATACATATTCGCTCTGGACCCTCCCATAAACTCCCTCACTAAATCTTCCCACTCTAACCCTTTTCTTAGTCATCACTCTCTCTCACAGAGAGACAAGTGATGCATCTGCCCTTTCCCAGCTCCCCCCCCTCAAAAGACGAGAGAGAAAAAAAAGAAAAAAAGATAAGAGGGGGAGAGAGAAGGGGAACCACATCCTCTCCCTCCCTTAAACCACAATTCATAACAGGAAAGTCGGTTTATCCTTCATATTATATTTTACATTATAATTCCCTGCGCGTATCCGATTCTTCATTTATCAGGTTCAGTCATTAATCTTTTCCCCTCATCTGAATTTTTAAACAAATTCCAGCTCTTCCACGTTTCTTTGTATAGTTTATTTTTACCCTTAGCTGAGAGAACTAGGTCTTCCATAGCTTCTATATCTCTAACTCTATTTATCCACTCTAAAACTGTTGGTGACGTAGTATCCCTCCACCGTAAGGGTATACCTGCTTTAGCTGCATTCACCAAATGGCACAGTACTGAGTTCCGATAAGTCTGAACTGGGATCTCAGATAGGTGAAGTAGGAAAAAAGAGGTCCTTCTCCCATTTGTTAAGGCCGGTATCTCCTGATCCTCCCTAAATTTATTTAATAGTCCATACATTTTAGAGATCCCTCGGGCTAGTGGTTCTAAATCATTACAGTACGACTCAAAGATTGTTAACTGACGATGAAAATTACTTTCCGGGCCTAATGATCTAAAAAAAATTACTTAATTGCAACGCCTGCCAGATATTGACTTCAAAAGGACCTCCTATTTGTATTAATGTTTTAATCGATGGCCAGTTTTCTGATATAATAAAATGTGAGGCCTGATATACTCCTTTCTCTATTAATAACCGGAAACATCCTATTTCATTACCCGGACTAAATCCACCAACTTTCAGCTATCCCAGACGTTTTGTTGCATAGTTTCTTTCACCGATTGCCGCCCGTGGATTACAAATTTTAACGTGCACCAATCGGCCGCATCGCTTATATTAACTGTTCTGTAGGACTGCCCGCTAGAGGGCTCTCGCGAGTATTAGACTGCCTATCATTAGCTTAAATAAATTGCTGATCCTTGCAAGGGCCCTTGCGAGTCAGATTAAGTCATTAATTGCCAGTGGTGTTCATATTTCAACTTATGTTTGCCTTTCTTAAGTTTCTATACAGTAAACTTACCTCTCTTATACTTAAATCTATTCACTGTGTGGTGTGTATTTTTCCAAGCTCTGGAGAGACCGTCCATAACCGCAGGTAATTTTATTACTATATTGTCACTGTGTATTGTATGCCTGCTATTGTGACCCCAGCCCAGCAGAGGTCACAATATCTCATTCACCAGGCTTCTGATGTGTCAAGGGAGGGTTCGAGCTGGGTCAATAGAGAGTATATCCCAAAACAATCAGCGGCTCCTTCGGGGGTAGCGCTAAACATAGACAATACAAACGTACAATAGCACAGCCAACATCTGGCTTACAACATGGCCGGGACCCGCACAGGGGTCGCAAGGTAGCAGTACAGAACCAAGATATGTTAGAGCATTTGCGACTACCATAATAAACCATCATCAATGAGGTGGTCTGGCTCAAGCTCCAGTGGTAGGATGATAGATGATAGATAAGGTAGCTCACCTAAGTTGTTGTGCTAATAGGGGACGGTTCAGCGAGACTTCAAGAGATGTTATCAGAGTTCAAAGAAGCCTCCTAATCTGCTGCCGCAGTGGAGGGTTCTGCCAACCATTTAGACCAGACCCTATCATATTTTTTTGGTCAGCCTCTATGTATATAGGCATCTTTGTATAAGGGTATCACATTATTGACAAGTGTTTTCCATAGACCTATTGAGGGAGGGGCCCTCCGCTTCCAGCATAGGACAATGGATTTCCTGGCATAGAACAGCAAGAGACCCAACGGGGTTCTCTCAGCCACCCTGGGTACCAGGTACTCCACCAGCCCCAACGGGCATATTCTTGGGGATGGGACAATAGAGATTCTTAACAATTCATTCAGATCCAGAAAGATTTGTGACCAAAAAACTGTAATTACACAGGGCAGGACTAGAAAATATGAATGTAGTCCCCCAGAGCATGGTCACAACGCCAGCACTCCGGGGAGAGGGAAGACCTCATACGATGCACCCGGGCGGGAGTGAGATACGCTCTATGGACAATCTTTTATTAAATGAGGCGATCTCTCAGGGAGACCAGTATTTTAAATGGGAAGTCCCATACATCCACCCAGTCCAGCTCCGGAACATCCCGGCCCCATTGCTGACGGAGCCTGGACAACTCAGGAGAAGACACTCGGAGGAGATGTGCGTATAACAGTCGAAGCGCAAAATCTGCTCCAAGTTAGACTGCACCAGCTGCCTCTCACCTGGTGGAAACTGGGCCCTGAAAGCATGGGACAACTGAAGATATCTGAATCTGTGTGAGGGCGGCCATTGTGTTTAGACATTAAATGATCAAAGGAGAAAATCGAGAGGTCTAAGTTGACATCTGAGAGAACTTTAATATGGTACTTGGTCCACACCACCGGATCTGGGATTTCAAAGAAGTGATGTAGGGTGGGATTGTTCCAGAGGGGGGAGTTCGGGGATACTGCCGTCAAAGGATATATTTTTCACAGGCCATGCCCTCCCTCCAGGCCCTAAGGGTGGTACACATAGAGGGGGTCAGGTTGTACGGAGCCTTCGGACCCCGTAAAAGGAGGTTTGACAAAGCATCCGCAGACCGTACCACCGCCACTTCAGTGGCCCATGCTGAGTTGGATCTATCCAGAACCAGCCACCAGAATGCAGTGACTATTTAAGTCACAATGAAATATTTGTGGCAGTCCGGGAACACTAGACCCCCCTGCGAACAAGGGCGCATGAGAGTGGGCCCCATAGAAAGGAGGAGAAAATTTGATTTAGGTGAAAAAAAAAATGATTTGGGGATCCACTGAGGGGAGTTACAAAACAAATATGTAAACTTGGGAAGGATTTTCATTTTGATAAGATTGATACGCCCCAAAAGGGACAGAGGAAGGTTCTCCCATGCTTTCAGCTTGGCCCTGATTGAGTTGACTACTGGGGTCAAGTTCAGCGGAATGAAGTCAGCCACATTCCTCGAGATACGTACCTCTAAGTATGTAAATTCGTCCACCCATTGTAGCTGAAGAGAACCCGAAGCCCCTCCCCTAGCATTCTCATCTATAGCAAGCAATTGCGACTTCGACCAATTGATTTTAAGAGAAGCTATGTTTAAGTTATGTAAAGACGATTGACTGTCTATTGTGATTTTGTGTTAAGGGCCTCTTATTCTGTATAAAGGAAAACATAGAAAAATAAGGAAATTGAAAGAGTGAGAGCAATGTAACTCTAAACAGGTAACCTGTAAAAAATAAATAAAGCTTTACCTATTGAAATTTTTAAGCACCGTATTTTGTTGTCATTGCTTGAGCGTGTGCAATTTTAAAGCATCACATGTTGGGTATCTATTTACTCGTCATAACATCTTTCTGACTTTACATTTTTTTTTGAAAGACCACTGTGCAAATACACACTGCCATTTTATTTTCTAGGGTCTCTGTTAGAAAAAAATATATAATGTTTGGGGGTTCTAAGTAATTTTCGGGCAAAAAAAGATTTTTACTTGTAAACAAATGTCAGAAAAAGGCCTGGTCTTAAAGTTTTTTTTGTTACCTTAATGCAGTCTTAGCATTAGAGGGGAAAAAAATTAAGTCTGTACTCCCCACTTCTTCCTAAACCTGTATATACCTGACATCACTCTTGATCTAGCGCTGTCCCGCCGGCAGCCCTGCTTTGCTCTTTTTCTGCATTCACAAGCTTTACTGAGAGCAGTGGGAGCCATTGGCTCCTGCTGCTGTCAGTCAAATCCTGTGAGGATGAAGTAGGGGGCAGGGCGAAGCCACGCTGTGGGGTCTATGGATGCACACAGCCAGGCTCGAGTATGGGGGCATGCGGAGAAGAGGAGGAGTAGGAGGAACCCCAGAAGAAGAGGTTCATGGCAGCTCTGTGCAATACCATTGAACAGAGCAGGTAATTATAACATGTTTATTATTTTAATTAAGAAAATTTAGCTGTACAGTAACTTTAAAGTTAGTAGAGTCTAACGACTTTTGTGAATACTATATGGATATAAATATATGAAATACATTTATATGAAAAGATTAAGGTGAAAATATGTACTACAAAATGTGGCTCTCCACAAATGGCATACAGTATGTGTGTAGCACACTGGTGTTTAGGCAGGGTTGATAACAAATTTAGTTTTCCAGGTAGTAACTGTCCTGGGCCAGAGCTTTTTTTCTCAGAAAATAGGTGCAGGAACTCAACCACGACCCGTTCAGATTTCACAAACAGTAGAAGGGTCTTAAAGGGGCATTAAATTCCAGAATTGCATTACATACAGAGTGCAGAGTTCGGGGGGTTACAAAGCTGTCACTTGTAAACACAGAAACCAGACTTCTGTGTTTACAAGCGATTGTGGTGAGCAGGCACCAAAGGGTCTGAGCCAGAGGTGGTGGAACTTAGTTCCCCCATGTTCCCCCTGAAAAAAAGCCCTGGTCCTGGCTAATTGTTAGGAGAGTCACTAGGTGGCATTGTAGCTGGTGACATTAGATAGACAAGGACATAGCAATAGTGAATGGATGGGGTGTCTCAACCAATAGGCAGGGGTTTCTTTAAGCCCCTTGACCTGCTGGGAGAGCCTATTTATTTGGGTGGAGTCAGGTGATCGGGGTTCTGTGCCACCTGGACGACTGCTAGGCCAGAACCCTGAGGCCTATCTCGGGGACACCTGACTGCTAGGCTGTCTGAGGCCTAGCCATGAGCATGAGAAGCAACATAAGGTTGGGACTGAAGGATTGCAGTCCAACCAAGTTGAGAAGGTTCAACTGGATGGGGAACCAGTTGTGGTCGGTGGTAGAGGGGAAGCTGTCTCCACTAAGGGACCATCCACCTTGTTACCGGAGGCTACTGTGAGTAAGCTGAAGCAAGTACTTGAGCAGTCTTCTCACCAACCAAGGAAAGTGAAGAAGTGGGAAAGTATCAGCATTTTGCGGCAAACTTTGCGTGTTCGCGGTCCGCCAAACATCTGGCGATGTTTACGGTGGTCCCCAATGTTACATCCGTCAGGTGGTGCAGGACAGCCAATTGAGACATTTCAGCACATGGACATACCCCCCACCTTATAAATAGACCTGATCTGGCGGCCATCTTACATTCTGATTTTTGTCAGTGTAGGGAGAGGGTGCTGTTTGGAGCAGGGACAGGCTGTATTCATTCAAAAAGCTATCTAAAAGGTCCACAAAAGTCCTTTTAAGGACTGGTATAGGTGTGCTGCTTGCTGTGTAGTACATTCATTCATATATATTTTTTGTCAGTGTAGGGAGAGGTTGGCGTTTCCAGCAGGGACAGAGTTTAGCGACACAAATCGCTACCTAACAGGTCCACAAAAGTCCTTTCAAGCACTGATATAGGTGTGCTACTTGCTCTGCAGTACATGATAGTGTGTAATACATTCATATACTTTTTGTCAGTGTAGGGAGAGGTTGGCGTTTCCAGCAGGGACAGAGTTTAGCAACACAAATCGCTACCTAACAATTCCTGAATTTCATAAGTGGTGCGATAAACCAGTCGCACCTTCAAAACGTCAGATTGAAGTGGGGTGTTATCTAAAAATATACTTTAGTAATAGTGTATTTGGGTACTGCAGAATTTGTGTCCCTTTCGCTGCGTTACCTCTGCTACACACAGTGACAAAATTTCCTGAAAAAAAGTTTCATAACTGGTGCGATAAACCAGTGGCCCCCCAAAACGACAGAATGAAGCGGGGTGTTATATACCTTCTTCCACATATACTGCGCTTCTCTAGAGACTTTTGTTATCACAGGGTCATTTAAAAAATGACAGGCAGAGGAAGAGGCAGGCCCTTCCGCAGGGGTGGTCGGGGTAGGGCAGGAGCACCAGGCCGGAGCCAAAGTGGGAAGTGGCACAATGTTCTTTCGATTACGTCAAAGGACGCACCAGACTTGGTTGAGTGGCTCGCCACCACCACCATATACCCTCCGCTTGAGTCACAGGAATTATTTTCCAATCCATCAGAAGACATTTTGGATGCACAGCCATTCTTGGCATTGGATCAGAGGCGGTAGCAACAGCCGGCACTCAGCAGTCTGACGACAGTACTCAGATCAGCCCAAGGAGGTTGGTGCCCGCTGTTGCTGCCTACTCCGAGATCTCTACTGTTAGTGGTGGGGAAGGTGACATTGATGATGTGTCTACAGACGTCACGTGGGTGCCCACAAGAGAGGAAGAGGAGGGGAGTTCAGAGGGAGAGATGGACCAACATATAGGGAGGAGAAGCAGGCCGAACATACATTGCATAGGAGGGACAAAGCAGACTCCTAATGCATCAGGAGCGAGCCATCAACCATGTACGGTCACATCTGGCGCTCCCAGGACGCCGGCCCATGGCTCCGCAGTGTGGGCTTTTTTTAACGTATCCGCTGCAGACAATAGTGTTGCCATCTGCAGCCTTTGCAGTCAACGCATAAGTCACGGTAAGTCCAACACTCACCTAGGGACAACCGCCTTAAGAAGGCACCTGGCCTCCCATCACCGAGCCCAATGGGAGCAACGCCATCAGAACCCACAAAGCCACACTCCAGGCTCTCACCGTCCAGCCTCTTCTCCTTCTCCTCCCCTCTATGCTCACAATTGTCCTCCACCCTCCATCATGCCTTCCTCACGTTTTTCTGCAAAAAGGCAGGCTTCCGTGGCCCAAATGTTCGATCGTAAAAAAAATGATGACACCGGTTAACCCTCTTGCCCAACAGTTGACCGCTGGCTTGTTATAACTGTTAGCTCGCCAACTACTGCCATATAAACTGGTGGACTTGGAGGCCTTTTGTAAATTTGTGGCCATTGGAACACCACAATGGAAGGTCCCAGGAAGGAAACATTTTTTCACAGAAGGGCATCCCAGAGCTATATGGCCATGTTCAGCGTCAAGTGAATGTATCTCTGGCACACAGTGTCGGTGCCAAGATACATTTGACCACAGACACATGGTCTAGCAAACACGGGCAGGGAAGGTATATAACTTTCACTAACGAAAAAAGTGTATTGAAGGCCTACAAAACACCTCCCAGCGCCAACCCAGGATAAAAGCTAATTACAATAACCTAATAGCAAAAATCCGCAGATGACAAATGATCTGTGTACTACGGTAATGGGAGCAGCCGTTTAAAAAAATAAAGACATAATAAAAATGATCACAATTAAAAGGGCATGAATGCACAAATAATAAAATCACAAACAGCGCTGATAGTGACAGTTCTAGTGTAGATGCCCAAGGCACCACGTCTACACTTTAACCAGTTCCCGACCCCCGCATGTACATATACGTCCACAATATGGCACGTACAGGCACATGGGCGTACACGTACGTCCTCGCCTATTAGCGGGTGGGGGGTCCGATCGGGACCCCCCCCGCTACATGCGGAGGTCGGGTCCGCTCGGGGAGCGATCCGGGACCACGGCGCGGCTATTTGTTTATAGCCGCTCCGTCGCGATCGCTCCCCGGAGCTGAAGAACGGGGAGAGCCGTGTGTAAACACGGCTTCCCCGTCCTTCACTATGGCGGCGCATCGATCGCGTCATTCCCTTTATAGGGAAGACACGATCGATGACGTCATTCCTACAGCCACACCCCCAAACAGTTGTAAACACATACTAGGTGCACCCCAACTCCTACAGCGCCACCTGTGGTTAACTCCCAAACTGCAACTGTCATTTTCACAATAAAGAATGCAATTTAAATGCATTTTTTGCTGTGAAAATGACAATGGTCCCAAAAATGTGTCAAAATTGTCCGAAGTGTCCGCCATAATGTCGCAGTCACGAAAAAAATTGCTGATCGCCGCCATTAGTAGTAAAAAAAAAATAAAAAATAAAAATGCAATAAAACTATCCCCTATTTTGTAAACACTATAAATTTTGCGCAAACCAATCGATAAACGCTTATTGCGATTTTTTTTACTAAAAATAGGTAGAAGAATACGTATCGGCCTAAACTGAGGAAAAAAAATGTTTTTATATATGTTTTTGGGGGATATTTATTACAGCAAAAAGTAAAAAATATTGCTTTTTTTTCAAAATTGTCGCTCTATTTTTGTTTATAGCGCAAAAACTAAAAACCGCAGATGTGATCAAATACCACCAAAAGAAAGCTATTTGTGGGGAAAAAAGGACGCCAATTTTGTTTGGGAGCCACGTCGCACGACCGCGCAATTGTCTGTTAAAGCGACGCAGTCCCGAACTGTAAAAACACCTTGGGTCTTTAGGCTGCATATTGGTCCGGGGCTTAAGTGGTTAAAAATTGCGTGAAGGAGATCAGTAAGTAGAGGCAAAAGTTCCAAAAGAGAGTGTGGTCCACTTTAAGAAAGGACAGACAGTAAGCACCTTCCACCCGAACTCTTCAAGAGACACCACGTGGGACACAATAAGCCCCCTCTGGGGTACGCACTCACCAAAAAGTAAGTAATACAAGGCGATGTATGTGTAACTCCAGACTGATAATAATCCTTCAAGCAGGGTAATCAAGCAACATCTGTGTGGAAGCTCACAATTAAGCTTTATGTTCCCAGGATGATCATGTCTCACTCGTTCAGTCGGTGGCTCTTTAGCTATCAGCTACTTGTTTGAGTGTTCCCGCCCACACGTTCCTTTCAGACACAGCTCAGCACGTGGTGTCTCTTGAGGAGTTCGGGTGGAAGGTACTTACTGTCTGTCCTTTCTTAAAGTGGACCACACTCTCTTTTGGAACTTTTGCCTCTACTTACTGATCTCCTTCACGCAATTTTTAAAGTGTAGACGTGGTGCCTTGGGCATCTACACTAGAACTGTCACTATCAGCGCTGTTTGTGATTTTATTATTTGTGCATTCATGCCCTTTTAATTGTGATCATTTTTATTATATAACTTTCACTGCCCACTGGGTGAACCTTTTGCGTTCACAGGCAGATAATTGGCTAACACCGCTCAATTTGACATTTGGTAAAGTGGTGTGCGACAATGGTGCCAATCTGCTGAGCACGCTGAAACAGGGCAAAATTACACACGTGCCATGCATGGCACACGTCCTGAACTTGGTCGTGCAGCGAATTCGTTGCAAAATACCCTGGGCTCCAGGACGTCTTGCAGCAGGCCAGAAAAATCTTAGTCCATTTCAGAAGATCTTACATGGCCATGGCTCACCTTGCTGACATTCAGCGTCAGACGTCTTATTTGTGACTGCCCGACGTGATGGAACTCAAGATTGTATATGCTTTGTAACGGGAGGGCCCGTGGGACCCAGAGGCTCTTGCAGGGTGTGGGGTACTCCTGTTTCAGCTTCACCAATGACTCTTGTGTCTAAAGTCCTCCTATGTCCACTAGGGACATAGGATGACTGAGAAATTATATCTTGGACTACATTAGATGGGGCAGTAATGTAATCCACAATATATTCAAGAATGTCTGGAAGAACTAATTACAGGTTGTTGATTCTGAACCCAAGAGGTCAATAGAAGAGTAACTCATGTGAATACACAGACTGTTAAGGAGGTAATTAAGTCTGCTACTGTCATGTAAACTAACCTTGGTCTGGCTTCTAAAGATCTTTCATTGAGTGGCTAATGGACACTGTATTGTGTGAATTTCTATTGATGCTAAATGTGTATTGAATAGCAGGTGAGAAGAGCTTATCTCAGAGTCACCTTGTCTGGGTAAATGATTAGTAATCAGCTCATGTAGATTCTCTAGGAGACAGAATGTGTATTGAGTTCCTTGTGTCATGTTGTGGGTGAGTTAAGCCATTGTTCATTGTGGTTCCTAAACTGTATATAAGTAGTGTTGCTCAAGAATATTTGTATTGCGAATATTCGTTACGAATATTGCATATTCGAGTATTCGCGAATAACTCGAATATCGCGGCCAAAATTCGCTATTACGAATATTCGTATTTTTTCTAATTTATTTTTAAAACAGATCACATCCTAGTGATCTCCATCGACGTCTAAAAGCATTGCTGGTATGATTAGAGACCCTGGGCCGAGTAGCTGAGGCGATCCTTTTATGTTGACGAAAATTCGCTTTCGCGAATACTCGTATTATGAATATTCGCGAATACTTTCTCCGCCCTTCTTTTGCATCAGAGCCAATCAGAGTTCTCCTACCACAGTTGTCAGAGGTTAGCAACCTCCATAGCAACCAATAGGAACCTGCCTGCACGACCAGTATATAAGATCACTCCCAGCAGTATTTCAGTGCAGATTCACAAGGTGGCTAGAGAGAGTGGAGTGTTTCTGTGCGTTTTTCCAGTGTATTGCGATCTTAGAGCTTAGAGCATTGTGCTTCCTATAGTGCTTTCAGTTCTGAGTTTCCTGCTATAACCAACTGCTTTTTTCAAAGCAAAAGACCCAACAGCTTTTCTAAAAGCTCAGATTTGTGTTGTTATGTCCAGGTTAGTGTAGCTTAGTGTTAGATAGATTTCTGTGTAGTTAGTGTAAGTGTACATTTCTTTAAGGTAGCTTAGTTTAGTGTGTGTTTAGTCTCTGTGTTTTGTGTATAAAAAAAAAAAAAACACGCCTGCAGAACTTGCAAAACTAGAAGTCCCAGCATGCCCAGGCATGCTGGAAGTTGTAGTTCTGCAACATCTAGAGGGCAATATGTATTCGAACGTCCTTGGGCCTTAACCACTTCCATACAGGGCACGTATACACCTTCCCGCCCAAGCCAATTTTCAGCTTTCAGCACTGTCGCACTTTGAATGGCAATACACTGTACCCAAACAAAATTGGCGTCCTTTTTTCCCCACAAATAGAGCTTTCTTTTGGTGGTATTTGATCACCTCTGCGATTTTTTTTTCAGCGGCACTGATGGGCACAGATGAGATGGCACTGATGGACATCGATGAGGTAGTACTGACGGGCACAGATGAGGTGGCACTGATTGGCGGCGCTGGTATGCGGCACTGATGGGTGCTGATATGCGGCACTGATGGGCACACATAGGCGGCACTGATGGGCACACATGGGCGGCACTGATGGGCACACATGGGCGGCACTGATGGGCACTCATGGGCGGCACTGATGGGCACTCATGGGCGGCACTGATGGGTGGCACAGATGGGCACTGTGGGGCGGCACTGATGGACACTGTGGGGTGGCACTGATGGACACTGTGGGGCGGCATTGATGGACACTGTGGGGCGGCACTGTTTTCCTTTTGTTGCCAGTCAGTGCCCATTTGTGGGCACTGATTGGCATCTTTATTTTTTTTTCCAGACTTATTTTTTTTTTAAACTTTTTTTTTTTTTAGACTTTTTTTTTGCCCCGTTTTTTTTTCTTCCTGCCCTTCCCTGGTGGTCCAGGGTGGGCTTCCCTGGTGGTCCATGTGGCGATCCGAGGGGGGGCTGCGCTGATAAACAATCAGCGCGACCCCCCCCTGTCAGGAGAGCCGCCGATCGGCTCTCCTCTACTCGCGTCTGTCAGACGCGAGTGAGGAAGAGCCATCAACGGCTCTTCCTGTTTACATCGTGATCAGCCGTGATTGGACACGGCTGATCACGTGGTAAAGAGTCTCCGTGAGAGACTCTTTGCCGAGATCGGTGTTGCGGGGTGTCAGACTGACACCCCACAACAACGCAGCGGGGGGGCGCAGCGGCTCAGAATCCCGAGGACGTCATATGACGTCCAGTCAGGATTCTACAACCACTTTGCCGACGTCAATTTGTCATTGGCGGGCGGCAAGTGGTTAAGGACCCTGAAGTCAGGACGTTCGCATACGTCCTATGTCCACAACATAATTATGCTAAATAGCAAGGAAAGTGCCCAAATACACATTTACCAACCAGGGTGTCTGCAGCTGTCCAGGCATGCTGGGAGTTGTAGTTTTGCAACAGCTGGAGACACACTGTTTGGGAAATACTAATATCTGATCTTATATCCTAACTTTTAAACTAGTCTAAAATGCAGTTAAAGATAATGAAATAACAGTGGTGAAATTACTTACACTAATCAGCAGTTTTTCCTCACTGGATGAAAAGTTACTCCCCACCATGTTCGCTTCGCTGGGCAGCACAAAATAGCGATCCGAAAATCGACTGGCAAAGATCCAGGAAATGATTTCCGTTCTCGCGTGTTCTTAGCGCGCATGCGCGGACGAGAATTTCGCAATCAATTTCGCATTCGCATTAGCGAAATTTCATTTTTTTATAAAATATCACGAATATTCGATTTTAACGAATATTTCACGAATATTCGTCTATATATTCGTGATATATCGCAAAATCGAATATGGCGTATTCCGCTCAACACTATATATAAGAAGCCTGTGTTTTCCCATTAAAGGCTATTCCTGTTGAACCAGAGAACAGAGCTGTGTCTCGTTTCTGGGGAATCTGTATGGGCCATGTTTGTCTGCCGGATTGTGGAGTGTCGATAAACTGTCTTGGGCTCGGAATGGAATATCGTAAACAGCGTTAACCCCTGACCGTTACATGCTTGATAGGCTGCTCCAGCAGAAACGTGGAGTTAACGACTACCTGTACGAACTCTGCGGCTTGTTTTTTTTTTCACCGCGCCAGTGCGCGACTCATGCAGACTTTGATGAGATCACCAAACTGGTCAATCACAGCCAGGGCGCCATCAGTGACATCATACCTTACGCCTTCTTTCTGGAGCGTGCATTGCGTCATGTCATTGTTCAAGCCATCAAGGAGCAGGAGCAGGAAGATGAGGAAGTCACAATGCTGGATGAATTCCCAGGGGGGGCTACTCCACCTGAGACAAGTCAACAATGGGAGTCTGAAGAGGAGTATGGTCCGGAGGATGGTGTCGGGGCGGAGGAGGAGGAGCAAGAAGAGCATGCTTTAAACCTTTCTGGGATCCCTGGTGTTGTCCGTGGATGGGGGGAGAACGAGGACGACATTATCCTGGATGATGAGCAAGAGCCAGGCCGGTACAGTGCTTCCAGTTTAGTGCAAATGGGGGCCTAATGCTCCAGTGTTTTAAGAGGGACCCCCGTATAAAAAGCAGAAACGGCAAGGACCAGTACTGGGTGGCAACGTACTTAGACTCCCGGTACAAACAAAACATGGCGTAAATGTTACCACCATCACAGAGGGCTATCAGAATGCAGCACTTCCAGGCCTTGCTTCGAGAAATGCTGCATTCTGCTTTTGCGTCCGCTGGCAGAGGAATTTCCACTCACAGAGAAACAGTTTCGGGTACCAATCCAACAAAAAGAAAAAAAAAAGAAAAAAAAAATCTCTTGACCACGGCTGCAGCCCAGCTTATATCCATCCTTCTTTCTCTCTCCTGTCCCTAACTTTCTCCTGCAAATTGTTGCTTGAGCACCCAGGAGGCTAAGAGGGATAACCTATCTCCATTATTTAATTGAATACATTATTGTTAATTCACGCAATGTTTTTTTTTTCCCCCTGAGAGATAGATATCCCTCTTTCTGCCTACTGATGTCTGGACGGTCTTTTAAATGTTTTTTGTCACACTTGCTGTCTTGAATGTGTATGTCTGTGTATTGATCTGACCAAAAGCCCCACAGGCTCATATCTCACTACAATTGTTTTTAGCCCCCCTGTGAAACATATGCTCCTCATATCATGTGTTATCTCATCAAATAAAAGATTTATTTTTGATTAACTAACTAGTCAGTGTATTCACAAAAGTCCTACTAGTTTTCAGTCTTCTATGATTGAAAAATCTTTTCTATACCATTTCAACAGTGCCTGCAAGAAGAGGGCGGTTTGAAGATCTCTTAGTCACTAATGATATGAGATCATTCTTTCAGCCGACCCATCGACAGCTGCCCTCCGGATCCAGCATCAGGGAACGCCTAGACCGACAGGTGTCCAACTACATCGGGTTAACGGCCTATGCGGACGCACTGAGAAGTGATGAACCCCTGGACTACTGGGTGGGCAGGCTTGACCTCTGGCCAGAGCTTGCACAATTTGCAATGGAACTGTTGGCTTGCCCCTCATCCAGTGTCCTGTCCGAAAGGACGTTCAGCGCAGCAGGGGGGGTCGTGACCGATAAGCGCACTCACCTAGCTCACAACAGTGTTGACTACCTCACATAAAAATGAATGAAGCATGGATCTCAGAGGAATAGGGTTGAGCGAACCCGAACTGTAAAGTTCCGGTTCGGTACGGACTTTGGGTTTTTCCCGAACCCGAATAATTGGAAAAAGTTTGGGTCCGGGATCGGAGTTCGGGTATGTTTTGGTGCGCTGCACGGCAGCCAATCGCCATTCGTTTTACTACTGTGACTGGGAACTGATCACAGCCATGCCTACTTATGGCATGGCTGTGATTGGCCAGTGCAGCATGTGACCCATCATGTGACCAGCCTCTAATATTAGATAGAGGCACACAGCACAGATCGTCACTCTGCTTTAGTTATGATAGGGAGAGGCTGCTGCTGTTGCTGCTTAGGGACAGTGTTAGAGAGGTGTATCTTCAGAAATCTCAACAAGCACACTTTATTTCTTTGATATCTGCATGATCTTATGGTTTCTGGCTCATCGTCACTGTGCTTTAGTTATCATAGGGAGAGGCTGCTGCTGCTTAGGAACAGTGTCAGAGAGCTGTATCCTGCTTCAGAAATCTCAACAAGCACTCTTTATTCCTGTGACATCTGCTGTGCTTCTTATAGTTTAGTAATTTTGTTCAGCTATAGGGACAGCAGCAATCTATAGGTGACTGTATATTTCAACAGCACTGCACCTGCCACCACCTGTGCACCTGTGATATTCTGTGTTTGTGTCCAGTACATAGTTCAGGGACAGGTTTCCAGAAATTGTCCTATAGGGACAGCCAGCAATCTATAGGTGACTCTGTATATTTCAACAGCACTCCACCTGTCCCCTGTGATATACTGTCTGTGCAGTACATTGTTTAGGGATGGCTTCCTGCTTATTGCTATAGGTAGAGAAATGTATAGGTGAATCTCTGCCTATTTCACCAGCTTACACTATTTTTGTATTTAAAATTTCTCAAAATTAGGGCAAGACCCTAAATTTGAGAAGTATATAGGTGAATATCTGCCCATTTCACCAGCACTCCACCAGTACATTGTTTAGGGCTAGCTTCCTGCTTATTGCTATAGGTAGAGAAATATATAGGTGAATATCTGCCCATTTCACCAGCACTCCACCTGTCCCCTGTGATATACTGTCTGTGCAGTACATTGTTTAGACAAACAAGGAGAGAGGCGCCTCTGGGTGCAATACTTAAGACAGTTTTAATTTTAAATTTTAAATTTAAAAGTCACAAGTTAAAAAACCACTCACATTTTGGTGGTCAATCAAAAGCGTGTGGAAGCAATTTTTCAGGAGAATAGGTAGGTATCATCTGGTGGAGTCCTTTCCCTTGTCCCTGGTACAGCGCTGTGGGATGCAGGGGATCTGTCCTTCTGCCGCTGGTGGAATCTTTATTTTCGGCGGTGGGCAGGGGGATCCTGTGCAGGCGCTGCGAGCCGTGTGTGCCGATGGACGAACAGGGATGACGTCACCAGGAAAGCGACGCGTTTCTGAATGCTGGCCGCGAATGACAGGGCTGCCGCATTCCTTTCTCAAGCTGTTGATACGGAGCGTGGGGCTAAACTTTGTATGACGGGGGGAGTGGGTGGAGCTAGTCGGGAGCAGACTGCAATAGGTTTAAAACTAGGAGCTGGGCGGGCTGATCTCAGGACAGGAAAAAAAGTAAAAAAATGATGATGAAAAACAAATAAAAAATATAATAAAAATCGGGACAGAAGTGGAAGAAAAATATATATATAAATATAAAAAAAGGAAGGAAAAGACAGAACGATATATGGAAATGAAAAAAAGGGGGGGAGGGTTTTTTTTTTTAGGTTAGGTATTGTGTTTTATAAGAACTGAGGGTTCTGGTTACAGAAAGGCTAAGAAAGAATAATAGTAATAATAGATAAAAATAAGAAAATAAATATAAATAATAATAATAAAGATAAAAATAAAAAGGCTATAGTGGGACTGGCGAGGGTACAGTTATAACAGGAATGGTGGCAAACTAAGCAAGAGGACATAGGGATAGGGAAATGGTATACGATACATTTTTGTTGTCATGAGGCCATGACACCAAGGAATAAAGAACATTATTTTAAAAAAAGGGGGGGGAAGGGGAGGGGAGGGGGAGGGAACGGGAAAGTGGATGGTGAAGGGATATGGTGGTCGGTATATATTGTCATACCAACATGGTAAAGGATATGTATACGCATGTAGGGATAGCAAAAAAAAAAAAAATAATGGGGGGGGGGGGGTAATGCTAATAATATGGTTCAATAGGGTAAACCATGTGCATGGGGTGTATGGGGATGAGGGCTAGTATGATTGGAACAAAAAATTGTTAGTAGGAACAAAACACATTCTAGTGGTGGGGGTACATATATAAATATATAGAGGGTACATACATAACCATATGATACACAATGCATATTATACTGAGGGTGATGGGGGGGGTGGGGAGGAAGGGGGGAGGGGTTTGCTCCTAGCAAACTCAAACCTACTCCCACCACATCGGTTACATCCACCCTCATACCACTAGTCGGTATGTACCAATGCCGTAAATCCCGCTGCAAAACATGTCACTTCGTTCAATATGGACAAAAATAACTTTCACACAAAAGGCAAAACATATCCTTTAAAAGACTTTTATAACTGTTCATCGGAATTTGTTGTATATGGTCTCAGCTGCCCTTGTGGCCTTCTTTACATAGGGCGAACCATACGACCTATAAGAGAGAGGTTTGGAGAGCATAGGAGAAACATAGAAGGCGGCACGGACCCGCACAGTGTCCCCAGACACTTCACCATGCTACACCAACAATCTACCTCAGGACTCCAAGTTTGGATAATAGAACAGATGGATAAAACACTCCCCCCAGCTGAAAGATTCAAAAAACTGTGTGCTCGTGAGACATATTGGATCTACAGTTTGGACACCCTCTCGCCTGGCGGCATCAATGAGAGCATTGAAATCTCCACCATCCTATAACCATCCACCATCCACCCCCACCCTTGTCCAGCCTTTTTTCCCGTTTTCCCTCTCTTTCTTCTCTCTTTTTCTGCCTTCCCCCTTCCTCCCCCCCCCTTTCACTAACATAATTCCCTCTCTTCCCCCCCCCTCCCCCCTTTTTTTCCCTCATCATACTCCCTACCTACCATATATTAAGATCCATCTCTAATACCTTCATCACCATTTTTTACTTTCAGACCTACCTATAGTCTGGGTTAATTGGCGGGTGTTTTTTCCTTATAGTCTTGGCGGGTGCAAGTATCACCTCTATATGAAAATTTATGACAGCCCCCCTTTCCCCCCCCCTCTCCCCCCCCTTTTTTTGCCTCCCTCCCCTACCCCTTCCCCTCCCTTCCTCCCCACCCCCCCATCACCCTCAGTATAATATGCATTGTGTATCATATGGTTATGTATGTACCCTCTATATATTTATATATGTACCCCCACCACTAGAATGTGTTTTGTTCATACTAACAATTTTTTGTTCCAATCATACTAGCCCTCATCCCCATACACCCCATGCACATGGTTTACCCTATTGGACCATATTATTAGCATTACACCCCCCCATTAATTATTTTTTTTTGCTATCCCTACATGCGTATACATATGCTTTACCATGTTGGTATGACAATATATACCGACCACCATATCCCTTCACCATCCACTTTCCCGTTCCCTCCCCCTCCCCTCCCCCCCCCTTTTTTTAAAATAATGTTCTTTATTCCTTGGTGTCATGGCCTCATGACAACAAAAATGTATCGTATACCATTTCCCTATCCCTATGTCCTCTTGCTTAGTTTGCCACCATTCCTGTTATAACTGTACCCTCGCCAGTTCCACTATAGCCTTTTTATTTTTATTTTTATCTTTATTATTATTATTTATATTTATTTTCTTATTTTTATCTATTATTACTATTATTCTTTCTTAGCCTTTCTGTAACCAGAACCCTCAGTTCTTATAAAACACAATAGGGATGGCATCCAGACCAGCTCATGGCCATTACTGGTGCGTGGCTGGGGGGATACAGAGGACACAGATGATACACCTCCCACAGAGGACAGCTTTTCGTTGCCTCTGGGCAGCCTGGCACACATGAGCAATTACATGCTGCAGTGTCTCCGCAACGACCGGCGTGTTTCGCACATTATGACAGGTGCTTATTACTGGGTGGCCACGCTGCTGGATCCCCGTTACAAGGACAATGTACCATCCTCAATCCCCTCACTGGAGTGTGAACGCAAGATGCGCGAGTACAAGCGCACACTGGTAGACGCGCTGCTGGTGCAATTCCCACCTGGCAGCGGGGGCACAGTGGAAGCAGAAGGCGAAGGCAGAGGAGGAGGAAGAGGTCGCCAACGCAGCAGAGGCACCGCCAGCACCTCAGAAGGCAGGGTTAGCATGGCCGAAATGTGGAAAAGCTTTGTCAGCACGCCACAACAAACAGCACCACCAGCTGATATGGAACGTTTTAGCAGGAGGCAGCATTTCAGCAACATGGTGGAGCAGTATGTGTGCACACGCCTACACGTACTCAATGACAGCTATGCCCCCTTAAACTTCTGGGTCTTCAAATTGGGCACATGGCCTGAGCTTGCCCTTTACGCCTTGGAGGTGCTGGCCTGCCCTGCGGCCAGTGTATTGTCTGAACGTGTATTTAGCACGGCAGGGGGCGTTATTACAGACAAGCGCAGCCGCCTGTCCAGAGCCAATGTGGACAAGCTCACGTTCATTAAAATGAACCAGGCATGGATCCCACAGGACTTGTCCGTACCTTGTGCAGAATAGACACCGGGCCGGCCTTACCCAGCCATTGTTTTTTTTCTGATCTTTCTAGGGTTGCCATCTCATCCCTTTCAAAGCAAAAACATATTAATTACACAGGTTCTCTGGTTGATTAAGGTGCTGCTAATTAAACTCACTTGGTGCCTTATCGACATTAAATTAGCCCCAGAACCTGTGTAATTACTCTGTGTTCAGGTTTAAATGGATGAGGTAGCAACCCTAGATCTGTCTCACTATTTTGGGGTTTACCCCAATTTAAAAAATAAATCAATTAAAAACCAAAACCTGCTGTGTTGGCTACCTCCTCCTCCTCCTCCTCCACCGCCGCTTCCACCTTCAGTCACATTCTTAGGCTTGCGCACTGCAACTGCTTTCTTTAAGTCCCACCAGAGGTTCTCAATCGGATTTAAGTCTGGTGACTGCGATGGCCACTCCAAAATGTTCCAGCCTTTAATCTGCAACCATGCTCTAGTGGAGTTGGAGGTATGCTTGGGATCATTGTCCTGTTGAAAGGTCCAACATCTCCCAAGCCTCAGGTTTGTGACGGACTGCATCACATTGTCATCCAATATCTCCTGGTACTGAAGAGAATTCATGGTACCTTGCACACGCTGAAGCTTCCCTGTACCTGCAGAAGCAAAACAGCCCCAAAGCATGATTGACCCCATGCCATGCCAGCCACAGAATACAAGGTTGTTTGCTGTCAGGTGAACACCTGTGGCCGTGGGCTAATTTTTGAGGCCTGTAATGACCGACACTTACTTCTGTATCCGTTGAATGCCTAATGCACCACCAGCCACAGAATACAAAGTTGTTTGCTGTCCGGTGAACGCCTGTGGCCCGTGGGATAATTTTTGGGGCCTGTAATGGCCGACACTTACTGTACTTCTGTATCCGTTGAATGCCTAATGTACAGTACCACCAGCCACAGAATACAAAGTTGTTTGCTGTCCGGTGAACGCCTGTGGGCTAATTTTTGGGGCATGTAATCTGGTGATTGCCTATTATACCACCAGCCATGGAATACAAAGTTGTTTGCTGCCAGGTGAACGCCTGTGGTCGTGGGCTAATACTATATGTACTCTCAAAGTACCTGAGCTATATTGCCTCTCATACGCAATTAATACTTGTTACTACAAATACTATATGTACTCTCAAAGTACCTGAGCTATATTGCCTCTCATACATTTCTATTAGTTGCCAGTACAACTTGTGTATTATACGTGTATCCTCAAAGTACCTGTGCTACACTATCTCTCGTATGCAACTAATACTTGTTACTACAAATAAAATTGACTACAGGCTTGACAGAAGTATAAAATACTTATAGGCCTCATCCTAATTGTTGAACATGTTTGCTCTAACTTTTCTATGCTAGGGGTTGATGCTATTTCATAGCATCTCCCCTAGTGGCCTAAATACATCTCTACATGTTAAGGTTGATATGATGTAGAGAACCCCCAAACTCCTGTTGCTAGGAGTGATGCCTGGGGTCCCTTACTGATAATCACCTGCATGTAGTGGTGTATTGGGATATTGACCTTGAACTAATTTTAAACGCTAAGCCTTGGTCGCATGTTGTAATGCGTCCATGCTTAGTAACTCAACGCCTTTCTGTCAGGTCACCCGTAGCCAGGTGATAAGTGCACCCCGTTGGGGTCAGGGATGCACCACAGGGTGGTGAATCCTATGGCCGACTACTGCTAGCAGAGACGAAGCGTGAACCTAAGATCACCCAGGGCGCGGAGTCTAAGACCCAGTTTTGTATTCACCAGAGCCTTTGATGGTAAGGATGGTCTTGGCCGCAACTGGGTCCAGGTTGCATCCCCGAGATTCCTCAAGTCACACTCCGCAGGGAGAAAGGGGAAGCAGTCAGCAGGACAAACAGTGGTGATGGGCAAGCCGAGGTCAGGGCAACAGGCAGACAAGGATAACCGTGGGACATGCAAATAGTCAGGGGCACAGGCAGACAAGGAAGTCGGGAACAAGCCAAAACGGTACACGGAAGATAAACGAAGCACTCTGCAAACAGGAACTAGCAACTATACTGCAGACAGGAACTAAGCATAGGAACACTGTTGAACAGCACTGCAGACCTGTAGAGCAACGGTTAATATAGGCTTCCTGGGATGGACTAGGGTGGAGCCATACAGGAAGAGGAAGTGATAAAAAGGGGAACCAGAGCAGGGTCAGCCTCTAATGAACACATAGAGATCAGGTAAGCAGACAGACTTGTTGCATATTCATGACACTTTCTTTATGTGACAGAGATTATGTATAGATCCCCCAAATTCCTGTTGCGAGGAGTGACGCCTGGGGCCTAATACTGAGTTGTCGCATAGAGAATCGCATTGAATTCCTCGCTAACCACAGTTGTGGTTCACTCTGTTCACCAGTGCTGTTACAATGCCTAATGTACCACCAGCCACAGAATACAAGGTTGTTTGCTGTCAGGTGAACGCCTTTGGGCTAATATTTGGGGCCTATAATGGCCGACACTTTTGTATCCGGTGAATAGCTTAATGTACCTCCAGCCACAGAATACAAAGTTGTTTGCTGTCAGGTGAACGCCTGTCGGATAATTTTTGGGGCTTCTAATGGCCGGCACTTACTTATGTATCCGGTTTTTCACTTAATACTTCTGGTAGGTCAGTGTCCATGTTGTGGGACTATTTGTGCACAGCTAGTAAGTATTTTGTGGCTGCAAATATGACCTGAAGGTTTTTATAATTCGCCTGACATTAAAGTCAATGAGGCCCGCCGCGAACTTGTGGTTCGCGGACATTTGCGAAAGTTTGTGCTTAGCGTTCGCGAACCGTCCTGTCGGATGTTCGTCCATCACTATCAGCAAGTGCCAAGCCAGGGACCCAGAAGGATAGCTGGGGTATATGTTTTAGATTTTGAATTTATTACTATTTTAAGTGATAAAAGTTCAGAAGTGACAGAAGTTCTACGTCAAGACAATGGGTGGAGTTATGTTACTTAATATACACAAGTGGGTGTTATGTTTGTGACAGTAGCATCACCACCTTCCTTGGAGCTATTCTAAAAGTAAAAATGCTTAGCTTGGTTTTAAGAACAGTATAAGAATCCATGTGGTTTGAGTAGCTAGTTAGGAAGTTGAGGGTGACCCGATCCCGCAGGAACTTGGGGGTGACCTGACTCTGCTGGAAGGGACCCCACACAGCAGAAAGATGTACCATCATACCATCATATCATCTGATTCCTCCTTCTGAAATCATCTTGCCATGTGTTACCAGCTGTCATTATGTAAGCATTGTCTATCTTGAAGAATTCGCATTTTTGAAGGAAGCCTAAGTCTTGAATATTGGGAACGAAGCGCTTGGGAAGAGAAGACACTACTGACATAACACATGACACGTTTTCAAATGTCCCTTTCCACATTTTACAATATGCTCGAGAAGTATACAGCGGGATAGCTGTTGAAGGGCTCAAGGGATCCAGTGACGACTGGGATCTGGAAGTCTAGTGAGAAACTAGGAGCTCTACAGTGGGATACTGTGAGATAAGTAAAAGGACTGTTCTGTGTTACCAAGAGTTATGTACAACTACCATTAGTGACTGTTGCAAGATTAGTTGCCTTAGGAGACATTGGTCCTACCTATACAGAAGTGTTATCCTGTTGGAGGCCTTCCACTGTATAGCTGTCTACCTATAGAAGTCTCTGAGTCTGCCAATTACCATTGCATCTACTCAAGGGTGTCCTGGCCCTAACCCTCTCTCCCTCTCTCCCCAGTTCTGTTGAGACAATTATTCTCTTGTTTGCATTCAAAAAGTGTAATGATCCTGTCCTGCTATAATTGTGATTAATTGGATCTCAGCTGCGGAGGTTTCTCAGGTATAAACCAACAGTCACTCTATTAACTTGTTAAAGAGTTAATGGTTTAAATCATCACAACCTCAGATAGAATTCCAAAGTAATCAAGAAGCTTATTGCGTCATAAGCATATGTTATGTACCAATCAGTAATAACAAAGGTATCTGACTGAGCAGGTAGCGTATGTTCTTAGTACAATAAAGTAAAATAAAGTCTCTGGTTCAGTACAGTGCTAATGAATCAAGTAACATTGCTATTTCCAACCTTAGCGATGAGTATTCAATCTCAATGTCCGTAAATCAGGTAAGGTTAACTATAAATATACAGAGTTCCTTTTAAGGTTCAGCTTAATACACCCTGAGTGATATTAGCATGAAAGAAAAGGATACTTGCGGTACTGCTGTCATCACATGAGGAGGTTGTAATCTGAGTGCCTTGCTGCAGGTTGTTCAGAATCCTCCCTGTAGTCAGTGGACATAGGCTGGTAAGGAATGCCTGTAGAGCTGCAGCCTGGAGGGGCTTGGACTGAAGCCTGGAGCGGTTGTGCTGGTCCCAATGGTGGATGGGGAGAGTCTGGAAACTGGAGCAGGTTCTCTGGGGAGTCTTGGGTTGCTTCCAGGTGACGGCAGGGGTCCAACAAAATAGCGGAACACCCTGCCGTCATTACTGGCGATTTAAATAGCCGCCGGGGCGCGGGAAACAACGCAGCACGCTGGGGCGCACTTCCGCGTTCCAGCGTGGAACGCAAACAGTGGCGCGGCGGAAGTGACGCGGCCAGAGCTGAGAGAGGAGTGCAGCATCCTGCGCTCATCTTGTATAGAATAACGCCAGTGGCGTTACAAAAAGTGACTGGCGCCATAATTCTTCTTGCATCACACCCACCATGCCTGGTAACCCACTCTACAAGGAAGGATATCAGCTCTCCCTAACCAGTGAGGTTACCATTAGGCCTCTGCGGCTCCGGGACCTTGCTACATTTGGCACCCAACATGGGGAAAAGGCATTACTCCTGTTGTGGTCACCCCCAGCAACCGGGTACAGCTACATCGGGACTTCATCTGGCTCCGTGAAAAGGTGGCAAGAAACATCTTTACTTCGTATAGACTGTGTTATTGTGCATTCCAACAATATGGGGAAGAACCAGCATGTCTCATTTCTCATGGGAGAGTGTCAGCGTAGTGTAGTCTTTTGTCACTTAACACCAGTGCTGCAGGGATTAAAATGTACTCCATTAAAGTTGTGTTGCGCTGCGCCGCGCAGAAAAAGAGGCGAGCACTGAGGTTTCCAGAGAGTGTGTGGACCAATCCCTTGGCAGGGGTAGGTGATATCGCTCTTCAGAGGAGGATAAGGAAGTGCTGCCACATGTATCCAATTGTTGGTTGGAGAAGATGGTACAGCTTGGAGGTACCATGTCGGATTGGAAGGTGTATGTTCAGGGTTTTGGCTCTGGTCTGAGCGGGCCTAAGGGCATTCTGACTAACACTGGAGTACGGTACACACCTAATGGTAGCCTTGCCTTGTACGCGGCCAGAGGCTATGAAGCTTTGGGACTAATCCACGGAAAGTGTTTCGGTTTGGCCACCCATCTGCAGCTCTGGATCGTCTGTGGATGTTGTGTGAAATCCCTGCTTGTGGTAGTCGCACCAGTCCAACCTCCACGTACATTACATGCAGATTGGGACCACAATGTCGCCCTCCCAGCTGGGGACAGCATCAAGAGTCCCCCTGCTATCACCCAGCTTGTGCGAGAAGCTGCTTCTCTCATCACTGTGGCTGCTCCAGGACCCAACGCTTCTGTTATCCCTCGAGGCGCTGGGGCCCATCTGCGTTCCTTGATGGTGGAACCTCTGGCTGAAGAATGCTCCACTACATCCGATTCAGATATCTCATACGGTCGGATTTCAGAGCTGTTTTCATACTTGTGATTGTAGCCATATTAGTGCAATTGTGATAGAGAAAATTGAGTACTATCCGTGATACTTTTTTTATTTGCACTAACATACAATTTTTCAGGGCAAGCTTTCGGGGTGTTACCCCTTCTTCAAGGTCCAAGCAGTACTGCTTGGACCTTGAAGAAGGGGTAACACCCCGAAAGCTTGTCCTGAAAAATTGTATGTTAGTGCAAATAAAAAAGTATCACGGACAGTACTCAATTTTCTCTAGAGCTGTTCTCAGACACTTTATCATGGACTGGAAAGTGGACTGATAGTGGAGGAGAAGGCATGTGATTTAGGGGAAGATGAGGTTCTTCCTGTGCAAGCTACTGGCGTGAACTGTCTGCCAGTGCAGCACCACGCCTGTGTTTTACTAATTCTTTTGAGAAAGATCATTGGGCGAGTTGGGTTCCTAAAGTCCTTGTTACCAAGCCAGCTCAAGTGACCAAGTTTGATTATAAACCCAATGTTGTTGCTGGGCACCCGGAGTGTGGAGACCCTAAAACACTGTCTAGGCTGTCCAAGTTACAGCACATTAGGCCCAATGCACACGGGACGCTGGTGCAAACTCTGCTGAACACATGTTTTTAAAGGCTAAAACCAGCGTTTAGAAACGCCTGTTTTGCCGCGATTTTAGTGGCATTTTACCGCGTTTGCGTCTATAAGCGTTTAGTTAAGAAACCCCATAAGACCCTCCCTAAGCTCAAAAAACAGTATTATTTAACCATTTCAGTCATTTTGTAGCAACTGAGAGAGCAGTAGTGTACTTGTATTTAACGTGTCACTTGCCACATCACCTGCCACAAGCTGTGGATTGTCCACTTGCCACGTCACCTGGCCACGTCACCTGCCGTGGATTGTCCACTTGCCACGTCACCTGGCCACGTCACCTGCCACAAGTTGTGGATTGTCCACTGGCCATGTCACCTGGCCATGTCACCTGCCACAAGTTGTGGATTGTCCACTTGCCACGTCACCTGGCCACACCACCTGCCACGTAACCTGGCCAATCACCTGCCATGCCACAAGTTGTGAATTGTCCACTTGCCACGTCACCTGCCACAAGTTGTGGATAGTCCACTTACTACATCACCTGCCACAAGTTGTGGATTGTTCACTTGCCACATTACCTGCCACAAGTTGTGGATTGTCCACTTGCCACAAGTTGTGGATTGTCTACTTGTCACAAGTTGTGAATTGTCCACTTGTCACGTCACCTGCCACAAGTTGTGGATAGTCCACTTACTACATCACCTGCCACATCACCTGGAAAAAAGTGTCCAACTGCCTCTGAACACGCGTTTAACAGCGTCTCGTGTGCATGGGGCCTTATTATCAAGAAAGTGGCTGAAGATTATGGCTATTTGTATCCATATGTTCCGGTTCAGTTGGAAGAGGAGATCCAGGGGAAGAAGGCACAGTGGGTGAATGTGATAGTTCGAAGCTTGCTCAAAATCCCTCTGAGCCTTGATATTAAAAAGTTATCTCCAAGTTATGCTGAAAGGTACTCTTCTGTTTAACAAACTGGGGACTATGGCTGGCACATTACTCCAGACTGTGTTATCATTTGCAGACCTAACAAGAAGGACCTTCAGCACTACATCACTACTACTGATACAAATGGGAAACCTGTACATCTGCCAGATCCCATGTATTACTGGTAAATACTACTGAACTGTGTCAAGTTACAGAAATCACTATGGATTACAAATGTGTGCTTTGTGGAGTCAGGATGCTTAACAATAGCTACTCCACATTCAAATGTTGCTTTGGGACAAACCTGTTTAGTTGTGCATGCTGGACTGTGTTCTATCGGCAGTTGCAGAGAATGCCCCAAGTGAGTCATGCTGGCCTGTGTTCTGGAATTCCCTCAGAGTGACACGTTGATTTTTAGTTCAGAGACTTCAACGTTTGCTGCTCTTTGTCAATGAGGAATATTATTCTCAGTCCCCGGCTGTGTTGTGGGAAGGCTGAGATTTAAAATGCAAGCGGACCTGAGGATGGACTTCACCTTCGGGAAGTGAGGTCCCTTCCACTATGGCGTGGCCTACTACGGTTTGATTATAGCCATGCCTCCTGTCCCCAGAGTTATCCCTAAGAAAAAGGGAAACTGATGGGAAAAGGTTGTTGATATGTGATTGCACTTGAGTAAAATATTGATGGACTTTGGGGCTCCAAGGACACTGGGGTGTTTATCTAGACAGGTAGATTAAGCTGTGGCAAAAAAGGATAAGTTCTCACATTAAGCCTGATAATGGACTAAACAAAAAAAATATTATGCAAATGTACAAGGACTGTTCGCTGGATATATATTAAACACCAGGTGGCGGTAGAGTCCCAACCTGAGTGAATCTTGGTTCGCATTATGTAGAATGTTTAATAAGAGCTGCCAAGTTTTTTTTTTCTCTAGGATTGTCATAGAAAAGGGTGGCACCCCCAAGGGGGTGGGGCCCAATTTCCATCTGTATATGTGCTTGGATATAGTCATGGTTACCATATACATATACAGTGCCTTGCAAAAGTATTTACTCCCTTTGGCCTTTTACCTATTTTGTTACATTATAGCCTTTAGTTCAATGTGTTTTTAATCTGAATTATATGTGATGGATTAGAACACAATAGTCTAAGTTGGTGAAGTAAAATTAGAAAAATATATACATAAAACTATTTTTCAGAAATGAAAAAAATGATAAATTGGCATGTGCGTATGTATCCCCCCCCCCCTTTTTTTGTTATGAAGCTCTGGTGCAACTAATTACCTTCAGAAGTCACATAATTAGTGAAATGATGTCCACCTGTGTGCAATCTAAGTGTGGCATGATCTGTCATTACATATACACACCTTTTTGAAAGGCAAAAAAAAAAATCCAAATCTTTGATAATACCTAGGAGCACCATCAAATCTATCATAAGCAAATGGAAAGAACATGGCACAACAGCAAAACTGTCAAGAGACGGCCTCACACCAAAATGGCAAGGAGGGCATTCATCAGAGGCAGCAGAGAGACCTAAGGTAACCTTGGAGGAGCTGCAGAGTTTTACAGCAGAGACTTGAGTATATGTACATAGGATGACAATAAGCCATACGCTCCATAGAGTTGGGCTTTAGTGGCCAGAAGAAAGCCATTACTTTCAACAAAAAACAAAATGACATGTTTTGCGTTTGCAAAAGGCACGTGGGAGACTCCCAAAATGTATGGAAGAAGGTGCTCTGGTCTAATGAGACTAAAATTGAACTTGTTGGACATCAAAGAAAACGCTATGTCTGGCGCAAACCCAACACATCACCCAAAGAACACCAGTGAAACATGGTGGTGGCAGCATCATGCTCTGGGGATGTTTTTCAGCAGTCGGGACTGGGAAACTGATCAGAGTTGAGGATGGATGGTGCTAAATACACAGATTTACTTGAGCAAAACCTGTACCACTCTGTGTGCGATTTAAGGTTAGGACAGAGGTTCAACTTCCAGCAGGACCCCAAACACAGTGCTAAAGCAATACTTGAGTGGTTTAAGGGGAAACATGTAAAATGTGCTGGAATGGCCTAATCAAAGCCCAGACCTCAATCCAATAGAAAATCAGTGGTCAGACTTAAAGATTGCTGTTCACAAGTGCAAACTAGACATGTGCGTTCCCAACAAATGGATTTTCGTACAAATTTGTTAGTATTCGTACATTCGTATCAATTCGAACATCCAAAAAGCTGAAAGAACCAAAATACGAAAATTACGGAATTATGAATAAGCAAAATAACAAACAAGCGAAAATACGAACGTATAATTGGACAATCTTACTAAAATACGAAACACCGAAAAAGCAAAAGAACGAAAATGACATCTATACCGAACAATTTGCATTCCATATTTTAAATCCTTTGTCTGTTCGTATTTTCATTTGTGTGTTTTGTTAACCTGTTTCTTTGTGTTTTCGTAAATTCGTGTACTTGTATCGTTCTTTCGAATGGGCACTGGGCAGTGTAGTTAGTGAGTGATTACTTAATATCTTAGCCAATCAGCTTATCTCTTTTGTGCTGAGTCACATTGTACAGTGTAAAGCCTCGTACATATGATCAGACTTCAAACAAACTTTTCCGTGGATTTTTGTCTGAAGGGAGTTGGCCAGACTTTTGAAACCAAAAAAGTTTGTCCGATAGACCGTACACACGGTCGGATTTTTTGGAAAACGCTCATTTTGATGTTTGTTGTCAAAAAGTCTGACCGTGTGTACGGAGTTTAAGAGAAAGTATATCTTAATATGGATTAGCCGCGTGTTGCTATGTATTTACGAAAGTACAAAATTACAAATCCATTAAACGAAAATTATTATCTAACAAAATTACGAATTTCGAATCAACGAAAATAAATTAGACAGAATTACGAATCATTCAGTATAAACGAAAATAAAATTGTTACGAAAATACGAACGGGTCCGAATAGGAAAACTTGAGTGTTACGAAATTACGAATCTTTACGGATCTACGTAACGAGACGAAACGAAACAAAAAAAAAATAAGAACATTTTTGTTGTGCACATGTCTAGTGCAAACCATCCAACTTGAAGGAGCTGGAGCAGTTTTGCAAGGAGGAATGGGCAAAAATCCCAGTGGTAAGATGTGGTAAGCTCATAGATACTTATCCAAAGCGACTTGGAGCTGTGATAGCTGCAAAAGGTAGCTCTACAAAGTATTGACTTTTGACATTGACTTTTTCTGTTATTTTGTCCTATTTGTTGTTTGCTTCACAATAAAAAAAATCAAAGTTGTGGGCATGTTCTGTAAATTAAATTATGCAAATCTTTGAACAATCCACGTTATTTCCAGGTTGTGAGGCAACAAAACACGAAAAATGCCAAAGGGGGTGAATACTTTTGCAAGGCACTGTATAGATTAGTATGTGTCATAGTGTGCACTGTTTTACAGCTCTTAGCTGAGGGTAATCAACATTTATTTAACATTCACTTATGTACAGTATATATTGCACTGTGTTATCATAGGAATATAATGTATTTTTGTGCTGTCTATTCTCTTTAAGGTGTTCCTGCACTCATTGCATCTTCCTTGGCTAAGGAGAGACAGTGACTTCCGCTCATACCACCATGCTACCACTTGTACATCAATGCTAATATTTTCTATTTTTCAGGTGTATGTAGTAGATGGATAGGATATAAGGCTACTGTTATTGTATTTATCCCTTGTTGTTTGGGTGGTACGCCACACGTTGGACTGTAAATAATGTCTTCTATTTATCTGCCCTTTTGTGAACTTGCCTATGTATATATGCAATGTATACCTATTTCATGTGGTACGCCACTTGTATTGTTATTTGTTTATTCTTTCCTGTTACAGCACCTATCCCAGTTTTTGCCAGGACATCCACTCTCAGACTTGAGAGTTTACATTTTTTATTTTTCTTGCAAACTATGGGACATAGTTTCCTAGGCAGGGGGAGGATGTAGCACCCTGGTGTTTAGGCAAGGTTGCTAACAAATTTAGTTTGCCAGGTAGTAATTGTCCTGGCTAATTGTTAGGAGATCCATTGATTTTCCCCTAATTCTGGAATTGCTGCACTTTTCTCTTCTGTCACTAGGTTACATGTAGCTGGTGACATTAGATAGACAAGGGAATAGCAAGGACAGATTATGAATGGATGGGGTGTCTCAGCCAATAGGCAGGGGTTTCTTTACGCCCCTTGGCGTGCTGGGAGAGCCTTTTTTTTTGGGTGGAGTCAGTTAATCAAGGTTCTGTGCCACCTGGATGGCTGTCTGGGTGGACATGTGTTATGTCGCCCCAGGCTGCAAGGCTGGAAGTCTGAGTCCTATCCCGGGGACACCTGGCTGCTAGGCTGCCTGAGGCCTATTGAAGAGCAGGAGAAGCAGTGTAGGGTTGGGACTGCAGGATTTGAGTTGATAAGGTTCAGATGGATAGAAGAATAGTTGTGGTCGCAGGTAGAAGGGAAGCTATCACCGGGGCTGGTGGGAAAGCATCAGCAATTGCCAAGCCAGGGACTCAGCTGGAGAGCGGGGGGATTACGCTTGAGGAGTATACAGCGGGATAGCTGTGGAAGAGCTCAGGGCATCCAGTGGCGACTGGGATCTGTAAGCCTAGTGAGAGACTGGGAGCTCAGTGAGTGAAGATCTACAGTGGGATACTGTGAGATAAGTCAAAGAACTGTTACCAAGAGTTATGTACAACTACTGTTAGTGACTGTTGCAAGATTAGTTGTCATAGTAGACAGCGGTCCTACCTATACAGAAGTGTTATCCGACTGGAGGCCTTCCACTGTATAGCTGTCTACCTATAGAAGTCTCTGAGTCTGCCAATTGCCATTGCATCTACTCAAGGTTGTCCTGGCCCTAACCCTCTCTCCCCTAGTTCTGTTAAGAGACAAAACATCTCTTATTTGCCTTTAAAAAGAGACTGGTGCCCATCATTCTTCTTGAATCATGCCCACCATGCCTGGTAACCCACTCTACAAGGAAGGATGCTTCCCTCTGAGAGTGACATGTTGATTTTTAGTTCAGAGACTTCAACGTTTGCTGTTCTTTGTCAATGAGGAATATTATTCTTAGTCCCTTGAGTCCCCTGCCTAGGAAACTACGTCCCATAGTTTGCAAGAAAAATACAACATTTAAACTCTCAAGCCTGAGAGTGGATGTCCTGGCAAAAACTGGGATAGGTGCAGTAACAGGAAAGGATAAACAAATAACAATGCAACTGCTGTCAACTGCTGGGAAAAGGTTGTTGATATGTGATTGCACTCTGAGTGAAATATTGATGGACTTTGGGGCTCCAAGGACACTGGGGTGTTTAGCTAGATAGGCAGATTAAGCTGTGGCAAAAAGGGCAAGTTCTCACCTTAAGCTTGATAATGGACTAAACGAAAAAAATATTATACAAACTTACAAGGACTGTTCGCTGGATATATTGACCGCCAGGTGGCGGTAGAGTGTCAACCTGAGTGAATCTTGGTTCACATTATGTAGAATGTTTAATAAGAGCTGCTAAGTTTTTTTCCTCTAGGATTGTCATAGAAAAGGGTGGCACCCTCAAGGGGGTGGGGCCCAATTTCCATCTGTATATGTGCTTATATATAGTCATGGTTACCATATACATATACAGTGCCTTGCAAAATATTTACGGATGCTGGCGCGCTCCCTAACCGGCGAGGTCACCATTAGGCCTCTGGGGCCCCAGGACCTTGCTACATTTGGCACCCAACGTGGGGGAAGGGCATTATTCCTGTAGTGGTCACTCTGGCTACAACTAGATTAGGACTTCGTTTGGCTCAGTGAGAAGGTTTCAAGTAACATCTTTACTTCGTATAGACTGTGTTATTGTGTATTCCAACAATATGGGGAAGAACCAGCGTGTCTCATTTCCCATGGGAGAGTGTCAGCGTAGTCTTTTGTCACTTAATGCCAGTGCTGCAGGGGTTAAAAAAATGTACTCCATTAAAGTTGTGGTGTGCCACGCAGAGAAAGAGGTGGGCACTGAGGTTTCCAGAGAGTGTGTGGAACAATCCCTTGGCAGGGGTAGGCGATATCGCTCTTCAGAGGAGGATAAGAAAAACAATAAATCTCTTGTTTGCATTTAAAAAGTGACTGGCGCCCATCATTCTTCTTGCATCACACCCACCATGCCTGGTAACTCACTCTACAAGGAAGAATGTCAGCTCTCCCTAACCCTTGAGGTCACCATTAGGACTCTGGGGCCCCCTGGACCTTGCTACATGTGATAAACGAAATGATTGTATTATGTATAATATGTTTTTTGGTTGTCGCATATGTAAGAAACAAAATTATTGTACAATGTATAAATTCCAATTTCCTCATTAAGTCCAGATGGAGACAACGTGTTGAAGGTAAAGATACAATAGGTTTCACATGCTCAAAGTTTCTTAAAGTGTTTGTAGACCTCAGACGTGAAATGTAAACATTTTCTGTCTGCTTTGTTCCTCTTCTATCAGCAGTAAAAAAAGCTTGCAATAAGCGTATATTGATTGTTTTGCACAAAAGTTATAGGGGATAGATTAATGGCATTTTTATAAACAAAAAAAAAATTTCACTAGTAATAGTGGCAATCTGCGTTTTTTTTTATATCGGGACTGCAACATTGTGGCAGAAAGATCGCACACTTTTTTGGGACCATTGACATATATACAGCGAACCAGAGCTAAAAATAGCCATAGATTTTTGTATAAATGTCTCTGGCAGGGAAGGAGTTAACACTAGGGGACGCTCAAGGGGTTAACTGTGTTCCCTAGATGTGTTCTAACTATGGGGAAATGGTGGGTGACTAGAGGAGGAGACCGATCGTTGTTCCTACTTGGATTGGGGATGCCCAGCAGTCAACGCGCCTGCCGGGCATGTGCATTATTTCTGGGGACACGCCGGGCACAAGCATTGGCTCTGGGGACATGCTACGGGCCTGCTAGAGTGTCTTAAAGAGCCGACATACAGCTATGACGGCTCGGTCAGGGGAGCCACCCTCCAGCAGTATAAGGCCTCATGTCCACGGACGTTTTTACAGCCACTTTTCTGATCGTTTTTTGCAGCTTAAAAACTACTCTCCATGTTAGCCTATGGCCTAATGCCCACCATGACGTTTTTGAGCTGTAAATGGCTGAGCCGTTTTTAAGCTGCAAAAAAAAAAAAAAAAACAGGACCAGTGCGTTCTGCAGCTTCAGCGTTGGAGCTGTAAAGACGTCAGATGCCGGGAAACGTGATTTAATGAGGCTTAACGCTGTGTTAAGCCTCGGCCGGTGTTTCTTTCTCTATTCAAAATCAATGGTTCCCTATGACGTCACAGTCCCAGCATGCTCCGGGTGGTGTCGTCACCACCCAGGGCATGCTGGGACTGTGACGTCATAAGAGGCCTATATAAATCATCGCGCACCGCACACCCGTCATTACAGCCGGAGGGAGCGTTGTGGCAACATCGAAGAGGAGAAGAAGGCGACGCAGAAGACCGGGCCCCTGCTGGTGAAAGAGCTGAAAGAAGACAGCGGTGGTGCCCGACACTAGAGAAAAAGAACCGGAGAGCGGGAGAAGAGAGCGGAGAAGTCGGAAGACCCCCCGAAGTCTGAAGAAGACCCCCCGAAGAAGGGAGAGGACCGGGCTGCCGCTGGTAAAAGAGCTGAAAGAAGACAGCGGTGGTCCCCGGCAGAAGACCCCCGAAGTCGGAAGAAGACCCCCAGAGCTGCCTAATAAACTACTTTAAAAACCTGTGTAGTGTTTTTTTTTATTGACATTTTTCTACCACCAGGTGAATGGGTAGGGGTATAATGTACCCCATACTCATTAACATAGGGTGGGGGTCCGGGATCTGGGGGCCGCCTTATTAAAGGGGGCTCTCAGATTCCGATAAGCCCGCCGCCCTCAGACCCCGACAACCAATGGCCAGGGTTGTCGGGAAGAGGCCCTTGTCCCCATCAACATGGGGGCAAAGTGCTTTGGGGTGGGGTGCGCCAACCCCCCCCCATGTTGAGGGCATATGGCCTGGTACGGCTCAGGAGGGGGGGCGCTCGCTCGTCCCCACTGCCATTCCTGACCGGCTGGGCGGCGTGCTCGAATAAGGGTCTGGTATGGATTTTGGGGGAACCCCCCATGCTGTTTTTTGAGGCATAGGTGTTCCCCCTTAAAATCCATACCAGACCGAAGGGTTTGGTATCATCCTGGGGGAAAACTCATGCAATTTTTTTTTCAGAGATACGCCGTCGTATCTCTTCTGTGAATCTGGCCCAGGGTGTAGCCAAGGGCACCTGTTGTTCCCCTGGCTACACCAATCTGTACCTGGGGAAATGGGAATGTGCCATCTTCGAGGATGAGGGTCTCTATGTATCTGTGCCATGTTGTCATGTGGCATAGGTACATAGATGACATCTTCATTGTATGGAGACGGATCCGAACAAATGCTTTTGGACAGCTTGACAGTCCTGAATCAGAATTAATTCAATTTGAAGTTCACTTATGTCCTATCATGCCTCCAAAGTTACTTTTTTGGATGTTAAGATATATAAAGATGCCACAAATATGCGTTCATGCAAACTATTTAGAAAACCCACTGCAGCCAACACCATACTACATTCATCCAGTTTTCATCCCAAAACCCTAGTCAATTCAATACCATATAGTTAGTATATGCGAATCAAAAAACGGAATTGTTCTGATCATGCGGATTATAAACAGGAGGCCAATAATCTAAAACAACATTTGTTAGAAAGAGGTTACAGCCATAAATGTCTCAAAAAGGCTTTTAACCGTGTAGACGTTAAAGACAGACATGATCTCTTATTCTCCAAGAAGACAAAACCCTTGGATAGTGAGAGTACTAATTATACTAATATATACTATACTAATATACTGAGTACTAATATACTAATGAACATTCAAAAGTGAAATTTATCCATGACAAATATTGGTACCTCTCAACGTCTGATCCCACTGTGGGACCCTTTGTACCCTCTGACCCTACGGTCACCTACAGGCGGGCCACCCGCAGTGATCCCTGTAGGCTCACTGGAACTTTCCCTTGTGGATCATGTAACTAATGTAAGTACATGGATTCCATAAAAAAACATGCATCTACCAAACAGCAACCTTTTTATGCCCTGACATTTCGCCAACTGCCAGACTGTACCTTTTACAGTGCAGCTGCTACTATGTAGAGAAAACCATACAAAAATTGCGGCAAATGGTCTATCGCCACATCAGGGCAATGAAAACCAGTGACCCTGATCTCCGCCTTGGGAAACATGTGGCACAAGCCCACAGTGGTGTTTTCCCCAAGGTATCTATCCTTGTTCTAGATCGTGTACACCCTAGTTCCAGGGGAGGAGGCTTTAATACGTCAATTTTACAATGGGAACTGAGATTGATATCAAATTAATGCCACTTCTCCACCAGGCCTTAATGAAGCCTTTAATCTCAAACACCTTTTACAGGGTTTTTTCCCCTGGGGACTTCGATAGGGACTTATGAATATGTTCTATTAAGTCACATATGTCATTATCATGATTTGTAATCTGTCTGGGTCATAGGCGTGCGTACAGGGTGTGCCAGGTGTGCCTGGGCACACCCTAATCACCCTGTGCTGGACAGATTCCCCCTGCTTGGCTGCAGAGACAGGGACTGGGGAATCTTTGGACCCCTGATATTTCACCAAAGCCCCCCAGTGAGGCTCCTAAAAAATATTTGTATGAAACAATAAAAAATATTGTAAAAAAATACTAAAATGGTAAAAAAGTAATAATAAAAAAAATGAACTACTGCCCTACGTCCACTGCTCTACCAACACTGTCCATTGCCCTACTAATATATATATATATATATATATATATATATATATATATATATATATATATATATATATATACATACATACATACAGTATATACACAAACACGTGCATGTGTGTTTGAGCTTTGGGGTGCACACCCTAATGCAATAGGCTGCGCACACCTATGGTCTGGGTGGACTTGAGCCCCTCCAGCTTTTCTTGCTTTTTCCTTTCCTTTCTCCTCTCTATCCCCTCCTTTCCTCTTTAGTGATGTGCCTTAACCATCTTCATTTTCTAAATTGTTGATCTACATGTAATTAATATATGGAAATATTCTCTCTTGTAGCATCTATTTAGTATTGTTCCATTTTATGCCTCTTGGTTTCTGTTTGATTTAATTTATTGTATTTCCAATATTCATGAATTGCTGGATGTACAAGTGAAGGCTGACACTTCTATGTTTTTTGCTTCAGTGCACTCTACATTAAATTTATTTACAAGGCATTTAGTGGTGTTTTGGTTCAGCCATTTACACACCGAGGCTTCCTGGCACATGGGGATCCCCTGGTGTTTAGTGCACCACAGGGCCATCTGTTTATTATGGGCTGCAGTATACCCGTGTCATCGTGGAAGGACTTTGACAATTTTCGCATGCCCAGTTGGTCATTTCCATCTGATCTCCAAATACCGCCCATCTTTTGTGTCGGTCGCCTATGTCAACATCTGACGTCGCTACGTCTTTTTGACGCGGTTGCACCGGATGCCGCATTAGCAGGGGGATCGACAAAGGGATGTTTCTCTTTGCATATCTGATGCACAGATGTATCACCGGGCCCATCAATTTGATGGCCCCGTCAATCACCTGATAGGCATCACCTCCACCTATTGACTATCCGCCCACATGGATGGGAGGTCTTGTTACCCAGCTGCCAGACACACAAACAACCAAGATAGGTGAGAACTTTGAGTTTATATTTTTCTACTCTCTGCTTTCATTATGATACAGGCCACTGCTTTATAGCTGACACCTCCCAAATATTGTGGAAGGTTGTCTCATAGCGGTGCACCTGTATGTTTTGGCATAATATACAGTTTCCTGATCTTCATACTCCGATTTGGCCTCTATATGCCATCATACTGATTGCTGTACATTTTTCTACTAGTATTTTAATACTAGATTTGCCTCCAAGTTTATTTTGGTCGATCCTTGTGAGATTTGGTGTGCTGTATGGCGACATGATTGCTGCCATTTCCAATCACACAGATACTTTAGCTATATTGCTCTTTTGTGTAGAAGTATGTATTACCAAATCCGGTGAGGCTCTTATATTGCCCCTACTGGCAAATCCCCAGCTATTATGCCGCGTACACATGCTCAGAATTTCCGACAACAAATGTTCAATGGGAGCTTGTTGTCGGAAATTCCGACCGTGTGTAGGCTCCATTGGACACTTGCTGTTGTAATTTCCGACAACAGAAATTTCCGATCTCGTAAATTCCAAGCGTGTGGAGACCATTCCGACACACAAAATTCCACGCATGCTCTGAATCAAGTACGAGACGGAAGTGTTCGGTCTGGTAAAACTAGCACTAGTAAAGGAGATAGCACATTCGTCACGCTGCAATTTTTTTTTTATCTTTTAATGCAGCGCACTCTCTTCTTTATAATGCTAGAATAATGAAGCTGTTTTGCTGCTGATATTCACACAGTTCTGACAAACTGATTTCTTTATTATTTCTCGTGATCTCCTGAATAATCTTTATTTTTTTAAGCTATATATCCATAATAATGTTTAGAATTTCTTTTTTTTAATCAGAATCTCCTGTTTTTTTTTTTTTTCTAGTGATCTCTATAATATTTTTTTTGTTTTGTGTGTCAAGTTACCACAACACCATTATTATCTTGTATTTTTTAACCTCAAGGAGGTTGGTTGGTGTTGGTGTCTCTTGTTAATTTGACATTGTATTTTTGAAATGTACCTGCCTACTCACAAACAAACTGTTCTTTTTGAAGTAAAACACATAGGCAACTATTTGTGAAAAAAAAATAGACATTTATTAGGGGTCATAACAAAATAAAGGAGGAAGGCAACGCTGGATAAACTGGTGAAATTGGCAAAGCCTTTGTACCCTAGGGCACACATCAACTATTTGACAGGCAAAATTGTTAGCCTGAGGAGTAGGAATGAGCTTCGTGTTCGAGTCGAACCCATGTATGTTCGTATGTCGTATGTTCGATCGTTCAAATTTCAAACGTTATGGGCAAATTCGAGTGGCACATCATGGCCCATAATTCACTGTGGCATTGCAGTGCATTGCTGGCTGATGATTGGCCAAGCATGCACTATGACCCACATGCTTTGGCAAATCACAGCGCGGAAAAAACGGAGAGTGGAAGTGTCTATCCGAGCCGGCGGCTCTGATAGGTTTTCCGATTACAGCCTAAGGGCTGTAATCGGCTTCCAAATAGTTAACAAAGGGATGCACGGGGAGTGCGTTCCTTGGTTAACACTGACACGCATATCAGCCAATCAGGTTCACTGGATCTGGTTTCCGGTAACCTGATTGGCTGAAGTGACATAGAGGGCGGAACTACATCGAGGGATCATGGAGGAGGATCCGAGGATGGCTGACCGAGAAAGGTAAGTGCCAGGGGGGGGGGGCAATCTGGCGGCATTTTAGGGGCAAACTGGCGGCAATTGATGCGCACAGTGGTGACAATGGCATGGCACAGTGGCTGCGTTTGGCATGGCACAGTGGCGACAATTGATGTGCACAGTGGTGACAATGGCATGGCACAGTGGCTGCGTTTGGCATGGCACAGTGGCGACAATTGATGGGCACAGTGGAGACAATGGCATGGCACAGTGGCTGCGTTTGGCATGGCACAGTGGTGACAATTGATGGGCACAGTGGTGACAATTGATGACATGGCACAGTGGCGACAATTGATTGCATGGCACAGAGGCGACAATTGATGGCACAGTGGCTGCGTTTGATGGCATGGCACAGTGGCGACAATTTTATGGCACAGTTGCTGCGTTTGATGGGCACAGTGACAGCAATTGATGGGCACATGCCCATGCCATTTTTCTCAATGATTTTCATCCATATTGCCGGGACCAGACATTACATTAAAGCCGCAAACAGTTTTAAATTACTTTTGTTCCTATAGAAATGTCATTTTGTGCAGGGACAGTTCTAAACACAGGAAACGCGTGCCACTTCACAGGCATACTATAGACACCCAGCAGGTATGATATTTAAAGGAATATTTCACTTTTTTTCCACTTTAAGCATCATTAAAATCACTGCTCCCGAAAAAACTTTAGTTTTTAAAACTTTTTTTGCATTGATACATGTTCCCTGGGGCAGGACCCAGGTCCCCAAACCCTTTTTAGGACAATAACTTGCATATTAGCCTTTAAAATTAGCACTTTTGATTTTGAACGTTCGAGTCCCATAGACTTTAATGGGGTTCTAAAGTTTGCGTGAACGTTTGGTCCGTTCGAAGGTTCTGATGCAAACCGAACCGGGGGGGGGGGGGGGTGTTGTTCAGCTCATCCCTACTGAGGAGTCCATATAATAGGGAGCACAATCTGGTCCAGGACTCCAAGACATCGAGAACAGCAGCAGACATATAAGCACGAATCGTCTCTCACCAAACTTCTACTAACACGAGATTAGCAGAAGAAGCGGAAGGGTGGCGCACTTGGTATTGAACTTCCCTTTTATAGTGCCGTCGTACGTGTTGTACGTGACCACGTTCTTGGCGATCGGAATTTCCGACAACATTTGTGCGACCGTGTGTATGCAAGACCAAGTTTGAGCCAAAATCCGTCGGAAAAAAATCCACGGTTTTGTTGTGGGAATATCCGGTCTTGTGTACGCGGCATTAGAGTGTGCAATTAAGCAAACATGAAGTTGAAAGCCCTGCTTCCATATGCACTTTAATGGATAAAAGACATATAGGTAGATTCACAGAGAAAGGCTTAAACTTGCGGCGGCGTAGCTTAGCTTGTTTAGGCTACGCCGCCGTAAGTTAGCTAGGCAAGTACATGATTCTCAATGTACTTGCCTGCTAATATACGGCGGCGTAGCCTAAAGTGGGCAGGCGTAAGGGCGCCGAATTCAAATGTCTTGGAGGGGGCGTGTTTTATGGCAATGAGGCTTGACCTCACGTTTTTTACGTTTTTTCTTTAATGCGCATGCGCCGGGCGCCTACATTTCCCAGGGTGCATTGCGGCTAAGTACGCCGCACGGGCCTATTGATTTTGACGTGGACGTAAACGAAGTAAATCCAGATTCGCGGACGACTTACGCAAACAACATAAAAAATTTGAATCTCGCGGCGGGAACGGCGGCCATACTTTAACATTGTTATTCCATCTAATAAATGGAATAACTTTAGGCCTGCTAATGCCTTACGGAAACGGCGTAAAACGACTGCGGCGGCCGGGCGTACGTTCGTGAATCAGCGTATCAACTCATTTACATATTCTACGCCGACCGTAATGGAAGCGCCACCTAGCGGCCATCCGAAAAATTGCAACCTAAGATAGGACGGCGCAAGCCGCCTTATCTTAGATATGTTTAAGCGTATCTCTGTTTGAGCATACGCTTAAACATAAGTCGGCATAGATTCTGAGTTAGGTCGGCTTATCTACTGATAAGTTGGCCTAACTCTTACTGAATCTACCTAATGGACTATGCGAGTATCACTCATCTCCAATGCCTGTCAAATATTTTTAATTTTTCGTATATATGATCTATTAAGTCACATTTGCTATTATCATGATTTGTAATATGTCTGGATTGACTTTGGGCCCCTCCAGTTCTTCTTGGTTTTTTTTTTTCGCTTTTCTTTTTCTTCTCTCTTCTCCCCTTTCGCCCAGGTTCACACTGGGCGATTGCAGAGACATCTGTGTATTTTCTTCACAGACGTCAATGTAAGTCACGGGCCGAAATTGCAGGGAGTGGTACACAAACTACTTTTTGAAATTGGTGAGGCGCAGGACATGTATCGCCGCGCCGATTAGGACGGTGCCATTGCCGGCAAGTGCTGCCGATTTGACATGCGATTTGACATGTCAAGTCGCACCAGTGTGAACCAGGACTCACTCCTTGGTGATGTCCCTTAACTGTCTCCATGCCATGTGTATTCCTAATTTTTTTTAAATTGCTGATTTACATGCAATCAATACAGTGTATATGAAAATATTCTCCATTGGAGCATTTATTTATTATTGTTCCATTTAATGCATTGTCCTCTTGATTTCTGTCTGATTTAATCTATTTCCATTATTCATGAATTGTTGGATGTACAGACAAAGGCTGACACTTCTATGTTTTTTGCTTCATTGCACTCCACATTAAATGTATTTACAACGTATTTAGCGGCGTCTCGGAAATGTTGTACTTTTTTTACAATACTCTTTGAATATCTGGTTTACTTCCTATGCCCGTACAATTCCTGGGGCCCTCCCCCTTGTAAACTCTGAGCCACTAGAGGAAGACATGTACACACGCACACATGTCCGTGCGTGTCTCTCCTCAAAAAAGCCGCCATCTTGGAAGTGACTTCAGGCCATAAGTGACACTCGCGATAACCGCAAGTAGCGGGTGGAACGCAAATCCACCCACACTTCCTGGTTGGATTGCGGTGTGCGTGCCACACAATCTGTGTGGCAGACATGCTGTAGAGGATGCACTATAGAGCACTATCTTGCACCCAAGAGCTCCCCCTTCCATATGAGAGCACACCACTGGCGGGTGCAAGGATGAGGGAACCAAAGATGGAATGCACTGCCACACTGGTAGACCAAGGTACACCATAATAGGACAGTTATACAATAGTGTATCTGGTGGTGAAATGTGTGCATCTATAAATGATGTCTTCCTTTCGGTGTGGGGTGAGATATGAAGGTGCTGCCTGTCTTTGTGCTCGAGCCACTTCTGCCGTGACAACAAGTGGATATGAGGTTCTGGTCACAGGTGTATCCCTTTTGTGGATCAGGCCCTAAGCCCCTAAGCGCAGGAGATTTTGTTGTAGGTTTCACAACCAACCAGGAGGCAAAATAACTTTTGTTGTTTTTTGGACTGTGATAAGACTTGCCCCCCTCCTAGGGAACCTCTCTTGTTTATGTTGCAGCAATGTTAATGAATAAACATGAGCAGGATCTTAAACATACTTTGGATTACCTCTCTGCTTGCCACAACATCCAATTCATGTAATGCCAAAATATAGTGTCCTTGAAGCTGTTGCCAACATTGCATACAGTTTAAAGAGACATTCCAGTCACCTGTAAAAAAAATTGATGTCAGCAGCTTCAAAGCAGTAGCTGCGACTTAAAAAAAAAAAAAAAAAAACAGCCACTCATCTACCCCAGGGTCCAGCGATGTGCTCACCCCAGTAAGTTTTACTAGCGCATGAGCGAGCAGCGCTGTGCATCATGAATGGTGGTTGCAGTCTTCTGGGACCTGTTGTGTGTCCCAGAAGACTGCAGGGGGGAAGAAATTTATGCTCCAATCACCTAGGCGGTCGGAGTGGAAGTGGGAGCAGGTACTTGTATAAATTGTAACCCTCCCCGAGCCCCCCAGTCCTCAAAATTGTCACTTTTTTTTAAGAGGATGAGTGCTTAAAGCAGAAACTTCCCATTTTGGGTGGAGCTCCGCTTTAAAGGCATATCCCATTAAATAATTTAAAGGATTCATGAGAAATGGTCCTATGCTGCCCTTAATGTCACATTAAAAAGGACCCTTTCCACACTTTACGGTACTACATAAAAAACGGCTTTGTTAAATGTCCTTCATAGCAATATCAAGCTCCTCATGCCCTTTCTGTACAATAACTTGCAAGTTAGCCTTAAAAGGGGTTGTAAAACCTTGAGTTTTCTTACCTTAATGTATTTTATGCATTAAGGTGAAAAACCTTCTGTAGTGCAGCTCCCCCCCAGAGCCCCCCTTTTACTTACCTGAAACCGATCTTTCCAGCGACAAGATCAAGGACAGCAGCTCCAGCCTCTCTCGGGTCCTCATTGGATAGATTGATAGCAGCAGGAGCCATTGGCTTCCTCTGCTGTCAACCAAATCCAGTGACATGGGAGCCAGGAGGACAAGGCCACGTTCTGCTGTCTGTGTCAATAGACGCAGCAGCAGCAATCAGGAGCACCCGCACGAGTGACCCCATGGAAAGCACCTTTCCTTGGGGCACTTGATGCGGAGAGGAGCCAGGACCGCCGCTGGGGGACCCCCGAAGAGGAGGATCGGCCAGATCTGTACAAAACCCTTGCACAGAGGAGATAAGTATGACATGTTTGTTATTTAAAAAAATAAATAAATAACCTTTACAACCCCTTTAAATTCTCCCTCTAAAGACACAAATGGTGTTTGCTACTAAGGTCATGGTTCATTCATTTCAAACAGGATTTCAACACCTCCAATAAATCAAACCCAATCAGATTATTTCATTCTTAGTCATAAGTGCTTATTTGCATACTTATTTTCTGAGGTTAGTAACTAAAAGTACTGAATTAAGAGAGTCAGCAAGACAACCAGGCAACTAGCATTTTGAGGAAAGGAAGTCGGTATTGGCATTCTCCAGATAACTATCAGGAAAATAAACCTAGTTTTGATCAGCAATCGTTTTTATGTGTTTTTGATGGAGGTAAGAAGTTATTATTTTAACATTAGAAAGTTAATCCACATTATGTAATATTTATATTTGTATTTGAGCTAAAAACTGTGAAAAAAAATAAAAAATATATTTTTAGGAGATAACAAACGCGAATAAAAAAACTTCCACAATTTAAGGAGTTTACTTTATTGTAGCTCATCTATGTAAATGTTATATTATTATGCGTGGGATTAGTTTTACAATGCAATATAAAACAGTTTGGATCGATGATGTTAAAGCTGAATTCCAGGCAGATAAAAATAAACAAATTATTGTAGCCCTGTATTCATTAGCACATCATTACATGCCAGAATTTGACCTAGTATCAGCTTTCTGTAATTCCCAATAGAGCAGAGCCTAGACTGGGTGAGAGAGGGGTAGCACAATTAATTGTGTTGCAGTGTGCATTTGCTAAAACAGAATATATTGATAGGAGAAGAGAGCAGAGTGATGGTGAAATGAGCACATCAGTCTACTGTTTCTCCTTCTAATGTCCAGTTACAGGCCACTGTAGGGACAAGACCTGTAAGTGGTACTAAACTACAGCAAAGGAAAACCAAGTCCCCGGCCCTGACATATAGGACTGTGCTGTGTGGCAGAGTTGTGTAAATCTTAGGACTGTGTGGAAAGAAACAACCATTTGGCCGGTAAAATTGATCTCCTATATGTATTTCATCTGTTAGCGGCTTGCCTAGAGATCAGTTTGAATATCTTTTATACTTGGGTGCCCATTTAAATGGCACCATTATCCATCCCATAGGGATAACCTTAATAAGATGCAAGTTAAAAAAAACTCCAGATCATCATGCAGGAAGTTAGAGTCTATGTTATCATTTATTTGTTATCTGTTAAACAGAAATAAACACATATATACAACAAAATAAATATGGCAAAGCAAACTTTGAAAACAATACCATTGCCATTGCTGTTTCTTAAAGCTGAACTCCAGATATAAAAGACACAAAATAGTACAGCTTATTAGTACATTTGACTTAGGCTGGCAATACATGATTGATTTTTGTTTTTTCAACCAGTAGGTTGAACGAAAAAAATAAATACAAAAAATAAGAGCCAATTCCCTATTCACACAGTCTAGGCATATGGGGAATCCTTCCTGCTGTCAAAATAAGATGATCAATGTTGCCGGCTATAGCTGATCATTTGGGAGAAACCAGACTGGTTGTACACAAGTCAATTGCTAGATCAACTTGTGTACAACTATCCTACCCATACCTGGATTGAATTTGGCTGGTCCCTGCTGAAATGGCCAAATTTGAATTAATGTATCACCAGCTTTAGTTATCAGCCTCTTGCATTTCTTGTACAACAGAGGTCAAACAGAGAGAAAAGCTGCACAAAGCAGACTGTGCAAAGAATATGCTGAACAGTGGTGAGAGCAGAATGACATTTTAAATGAACATATAAATTGTCTCCTTTTTCTGTCACTGTTCAGTCACAGGCTGCGGGATTCCAAAAAAATAGGTCTTCTGCCTTGAAAGGCAAAAGCTGTGTTGTGTGACAGAGCTGGGTAGATCTGAGGAACCGATAGACATTTGCAGCCTTAACAGTTCCCATATTTATTCCATGTATTCAGCCATTTGCCTTCAGTTAAGATACTTTTTTTTCTTACATGAGTTAGTCAGCATATGTGTTAGGAAGAATGGGAGCAAGTTTAAAATTATTTAGATTGTGCCTGGAATTCCACTTTAATTGTGTGCTTAGGACTGTTAGCTATCTAGACTTTTTTTTATAGGCTAGGAATAAAATAGACTAAAACAGTACAAAAGAGGCAGAACACAATAACGCAGTGGGAGGGATTCAGTCAGTGTTGATGTGGGAATCTAGCAATTTCCTTTCCTTCAACCAGAGATTGAAGGAAAGAACATTGCATGATGTATGGCAGGCCTAAGTAAACAGGTAAAAAAATATATTATCCTATTATATCTGTCACAAAACCAAAAAATCATTTAGACTACTCACAAAACAATTTATTTACTAGAACAGTTAAAGGTTCACTTATTCCAGTGAAACTGTGTTCAATTTAATGTTGTTGTAAAGGCAGAAGGTGTTTTACTTTACTGCATTGTATGCAGTAAATTAAAAAAACTGTCTGCATGCAGCTCCCCCTGTAACACCCCCTAAATACATACCTGAGCCCGATTTCAATCCAGTGATGTGCACAAGAGCAGAGGCTCTCTCTGCCATCTCACTACTTATTGGCTCAGACACAGCAATGGGAGCTATTGTCTCCCACTGCTGTCAATCATAGCTAGTGAGGAGGGAGCAGGGGCAGGGCTCGGGAGTGAGTATGCACAAGTGCCCAATAGCAATCTGCTTGCTGTGGGGGCACTCGTGTGGGGGGGGGGAGCATGAAGTGTCGGCAGGGGACCAGTGAAGAAGAAAATTGTGGCTGCTATGTGCAAAACCATTACACAGACCAGGTAAGTATAACATATCTTATTTTAACAAAAAATATATATTTTACAATCACTTTAATTATCCAATCATGTGCAAGACAAACTGCCATTTCCCAAATTCCTGCATACAGTTGGGTATTTGCATTGAACACAGGTTCACTGGGCTGTGAACTTTCTACTTTCTAAAAATCAAGTGTGTAAGACAAAATAAGATGGTATATCTAAAACAATTCTACCACTTAAATGTGTAGTTATAAGATTTAAGCAATTTCACAACTCTACTAACAGTCAGAAAATGCAGAGCTAATCATAAGTCAGTATCTGCTAATTTATAGACCAAAATTGTAATTCTAAAATGTGTAAACCATGTAAATGCATGTTAATATTTTTATAATATAAATAGCATAAGACGATTAATAAACTATGAGCTAATAAGCAAGCCTAAAATTTCATACAGTGCAAAATAGATGGAAATTAAATGAAAAGACATACCTGCCGTAGATTCCTGGTGACACGGACGTCATGCCAGTTATTGTCATTAAACTTTCCATTCACTGGTTCCACTAGAGCTTCAAATGCGCCTGATCCAAGGTTGATGACCAACCACACTGCACCACTTTTTAGTGAAAGGTTGACATAGTCTGCTGATTTTCCTGTATGAAGCATCAGTCCATTCCTCTGCAGGGTTCTAAAGGAGAGGGTAATTTCATCGGCACTGCTCTGAATAGGACTGTGGGACAAGTTGTAGCAAAAAAATTCATTTCCTCTGAATGTCGCTGCATATTCTTCCTTCCCTAAAATACATCGAACAGCAGTGTAAAGGAAATTCATTCTAGGTTTAAAAAATAAACCAGTTTGTGAAAAGCAGAAACAGTACATTTGAAAGCCAACAAAATAGAAATCTAGAAATAAAGAACCAGAAACAAGGATGGAAGAACATGAAACACAAATTGAAAAATTAAAAACAAAGATTGCAGAGCTCAAAATATATAAACACCTTAAGTGATCTTAAAACAAGTACACAATTCAGTTTAATAAAAGAGCTTAAAGTGAATATTGTGTAAAGAGATAGGATAATGTATACAGGGTGGCCCCACACCAATATGATCCTTACACCCAGTGTTGCCACCACCACAAGCAGAAATCCGCACTCACTAGATGTAGTTGCTATCTAGGATATAGAAGAGCAAATTTAGCATATAACAAGGTACCAGTCCTAAGATGAAAACAGTTCCATCTTAGGACTGGTACCTTGTAATATGCGAAATGTGATGCTCTGTATCGTAGACAGCAACTACATCTGGTGAGTGGATTGTGTTCCTTTAAAGTATGAGTGCTTGTGCTGTGTCATTTGGTCCTTTGTGTCACCTTAAATACCTGGCTGATCCTGCCTGGTTCTGCCCTCCCCCTTTTAAACTGACCACGATTTATCATGGCTGTCAAACCCTGACAAGTGACAACCACTTTAAGTGATCTTAAACCAAATCTAAAATTCAATTAATAAAAGAGTCCAAAGTGAATCTTGTGTAAAGTGATAGGATAATGTATCCAAGGTGGTCCCCCACAAATATGATCCTTTTTTTTTTAAAGGTTTTTTATTTGCCAAGTGTACATACAAGTCAGGAAAGATTGCAAACAGGGAACCGTCATAAGTGTGTAAAACAGCATAATATTTCCATAAACAAGTCTTTATCATCCCTATAAAGTCCCTGTAAAGTATATTCTTCCACCCCCCCCTCAACACTATCACTGCCAACCCCCCTCAACGCTATCACTGCCACCTCCCCCCCCTCAACACCACCGCCACTGCCACCCCCTCTCAATACGCCACCCCCTCTCAACACTAACGCTACCACTGCCACCACCCCTCAACACCATCACGGCCACCCCCAACACCCCTCAAAAAAAAGTATCAAAATCATGCTTTTTCGGGAGGGGGGATCCTTCATGATTTCTTGCACTGGGGCCCTGAAGTTTCTAGTTACACCTCTGCCTGACCATGTGAGTGGATGAGCCTGGTGATGTCAGTGGTTGGTAAGGATGTAACAGCTGCAAGCTTCCGCTGCTTCCTTAGCAACCACTAACAGTCAAAAGCTGTCATAATTGTCTATGCTCTAAACTATGGATGAGGCGAACACCCCCCAGTTCAGCTATCATCAGAACCTACGAACGGACCGAACGTTCGCGCAAACTTTATGACCCCATTGAAGTCTATGGGACTCGAATGTTCGAAATCAAAAGTGCTAATTTTAAAGGCTAATATGCAAGTTATTGTCCTAAAAACGGGTTTGGAGACCCGGGTCTTGCCCCAGGGAACATGTATTAATGCAAAAAAAGATTTAAAAACTGCAGTTTTTTTGGGAGCAGTGATTTTAATGATGCTTAAAGTGAACAAAAAATTTTAAATATCCCTTTAAATATCGTACCTGCTGGGTGTCTATAGTATGCCTGAGAAGTGGCACGCATTTAGAACTGTCCCTACACAAAATGGGATAAAGGAAAAAGGTCATTTAAAACTGCTTGCAGCTTTAATGTAATGTCTGGTCCCTGCAATATATATACTTTGAACAGCAGTATACAGGCGGTGCAAACAAGACAGGGACTGTAGGTTTGGTGTTAAGTAGTATCTGTTTGTAATTTTGAACTGGTCCATTTTTAAAGTGTGGCTCCAGCCAAAAATTCGATTTTTAGGCTTTTTGGAAAACATGAAGGGTTATCACCCCTGTAACATTTGTTTTGCCGTCTGTGCGCATCTGTTCAGAAGATTTCACTTCACTTTCTGTCCCAATGACAAATGTTTTTTTGAAAATTTGGAGACACCTCTTACAGAAGAGAATTTCCCTTCCTAGGGGTAGATTTCCTCTCACTTCCTGTTGTCTCCTTCCGTTTGCAAGTATGAGACGTTTGTAAGTTGGATGTTTGAAAGTAGGGGCCTGCCATATATACTCTGCAGAAATTTGGGCCCTAGGTGTTGGTGTTGCCACAACACTGTAAGCCCTCACAGTTAGTCTTGGTGGGCGCTGGAACGCCCTGCTGTGAACTATTATATCAAGAATTGTAATTACATGCCATTGTTAAACAGTGGTAGAAAAATTGGGCCTTTGGTGCTGGCGCTTGTGCCACAACACTGCAAGTTCTCACAGTTACTCTTGGTGGGCGCAGGAATGGTCCCTGCTGTGAAATATTAGATCAATAATTGTAATTACATGCCCCTGTTGAACAGGGGCAGAAAATTGGGCCTTTGTTGGTGATGGTGGTGGTGCCACAACACTGTAAGCCCTCACAGTTACTCTTGGTGGGCTCAGGAATGGGCCCTGCTGTGAAATATTAGATCAAGAATTGTAATTACATGCCCCAGGGGCATAAAAATTGGGCCTTAGCCACTGGTGGCGGTGCCCAGAACCAAAATGTTCTTACAAGCTATCAGCATGATCATTAAGGAGGAAAAGGATAGTCACTCAGCATAACAGGATAGTCACTCAGCATCAGCATAGGCAGTCTTGAAGGGATCTGACATTTCCAAAAAAATTATTCAGTTACATCAGCATCAGGTTCTTGGTAGCTGGTGATGACCCAAGCCTGATTCATTTTTATGAAGGTCAGTCGATCGACCGAGTCGGTGGAGAGGCGCACCCTGTGATCGGTTACAAAGCCTCCATCAGCACTGAATGTGCGTTCCGAAAGAATGCTGGAACCGGTCATACCTTGGGGCTGCGGACTAAAAAATTGTCTGACCACATCGGTCAGATGGCCACCTTCTCCACTGCTCCTTCTTTGACTGACCGAAGCCTCAGCAACACGTTGTCCAGGACCAGGATTTTGTAACTTCCCAGTCTCTGGGAACGTGTTGCACAGACCTTTCTGCAAGGAATTCCGAAGATGTTTCATCTTCTGCTCCCTCTGCGCCAGCAAGATAAGGTCCGTAACCTTACCCTTGTAACGTGGATCAAGAAGGGTTGCCAGTCAGTAATGATCCCTCTCCTTGATAGCACGAATACAAGGATCCTTCCGCAGGCTCTGCAGGATCAGGGAGGCCATACAGCGTAGATTTGCTGAGTCCTCTAATGCCCCGTACACACGATCACTTTTTGTCATGAAAGAAAATGACATTTTTATCATGAAAAAAAAACAAAGTTTTTCCAACTTCATCATAAAAAACGACGTTGCCCACACACCATCATTTTTGAAAAATGATGAACAAAGCGCGGTGACGTACAACACGTACGACGGCACTCTAAAGGGGAAGTTCTATTCGCCTTTGGGCTGCTTTTAGCTGGTTACTTGTTAGTAAAAGATGATTCGCGCTTTTTTGTCTGTTACAGCGTGATGAATGTGCTTACTTCATTATGAATGGTAGTTTTACCTGAACGAGCGCTCCCGTCTCAAAACTTGGTTCTGGGCATGCGCGGGTTTAAAACGTTGTTTTAGCCCACACACTGATGCATGCACTGTCACTGCTCACCATCCTCGTGGCCTCCTCAAATGGTGACAGGACAGTGCATGCATCCCTGATCATGGCCCACTGGCTTGGGGAGAAAAAAACAAGCTCCCCTGACCCTGTCCTGGTGCCATATTGGCACAGATACTCATTGATAGCCCTCTACTGCGTGTGCAGCCACTGCAGCATGGCCAACGTAGAGTTCCACCTGGTGGGCATGTCACAGATTAGGCGGTTCTTGGGCAAGTTGTATTCCTTTTGGAGGAAAGCCAGCACAGGAAGAGGCCACAGAGGAAGAAGAGGAGGGGGTGGAGGAGAGAGGTGTGTCACAATCACCAGTAGTAGCATTTTGGAGGCGTGGTGGCGGAACAACCTCCAACACTACTGTACCTTGTCCTGCATCCTTCCCAGCTGCCAGCAGAGTCAACCAGTGCGCTGTGAAAGATAGGTAACGTCCCTGTCCATGCCTGCTGGACCATGAGTCACCGTAATATGCACCTTACCACTACCAGCGAGGCATGGACATTGCCTTCGACATGCCAGTAGAGAGCCAGAAACGCCTTCCGTGAGAAAAAGTGGCGTTTGGGAACCTGCCACTGAGGTCCCGCACTATCCACAAACTCACGGAAGGGGGCAGAGTCTACCAACTGAAAAGGCAGCAGTCGAAGTGCTAGCAATTTAGCTAAGCTAGCATTCAACCGCTGGGCATGTGGATGGCTGGGAGAGAACTTCTTTTGGCGCTGCAGCAGCTGGGGCAGGAAAATTTTCCTGGTACAATCTGACGTTGGTGTACCGATAGTAGATTGTCCAAAAGTACTTGGCTGTGACACACTTAATTCTACACCTTCAGTCCTGTGCAGGCTTCAGAGGACTGAAGGTGTAGTGGGGTTGGAGATCCCAGCTGATGAGGAGCAAGGAGAGGTCCGCTTTGTTCTTTCTTGTGGGTCTTTGAGGTATGCTTGCAAACGAACTGCATGGCAGGTCGACATATGTCTGGTCAAGCATGTGGTGCCCAATCGGGTGATGTTTTGGACACGTGAGATACGCTTGCGACATATGTTGCAAATAGCAGCGGTGCGATCTGATGCACTCGTTTAAAAAAAGGCCCACACCAAAGAACTTTTGGAATAACGCGGAGAGACAGCAGCGCCCTGCACATGCGGAGCTCTGCATTGTGATGCCCTTAAGCTGGCCCATGGAGGGCATCCTGCCTTGTTGGAGATGTGCATCCTGCCTCCTCTTCCTCCTCCTCCTCTCTCCTATCAGGCACCCACATGGAGTCAGTGACCTCATCATCCCCTCCCTCCTCATCACTGTAGAAAACCTGGCAGTATGCTGCAGCTGGGGGAACATGACTGCCAGATTGCTGTCCTTCTCTCTGGGCTCACATTACTGCCTTCCTCTAGCTGTGTACCATCATCGGAGCCTTCAAAACGCTGCATCATGTACCCAACACTGTGGTCAAACAGTTTAGGGGACTCCTCAGGAGGACATGGTGTGGCTAGGGAACGAGTAACTGATGCCATTGAGCAGAGAGAAGAGGCCGCGTTGGCTTCTGCTTTGCCAGACAAAGTACCCTGAGCCTGGGTGAGAGAGGATGAGGAGGATGGTCATCCACTCTACCAAGTCTTCGGGATGTTGCGGCTTAACACGGCCAGCTGCCATAAAAAAGAACGAGGGTGTCCCACGGCCATGTGCTGATGAGGATGCACCATGTCCACGACCAGCACTGTAGCCTCTAGATGCAGAGCCTGCTTGCCCTCTTTTATCGGCTCGTGACTCTGCCTCTCCTTGTTGTCCTTCCAGACATACTAATGGCCTGCAGGGAGATGGAGCTGCACAAATACTGACAATACTTGCTGATCAGTCACTGCCTGTGGCATTAATATGAGAACACCAGCAAATGTATTCACGTAGCTTTAGTCTCTCTCCCTCTCCCTCTCTCCCTCCCTCCCCCTCCCTCTCTTTCCCTCCCTCCCCCTCCCTCTCTTTCCCTCTCCCTCCCTCTCTCTCTCTTTCCCTCTCCCTCCCTCTCTCTCTTTCCCTCTCCCTCCCTCTCTCTCTTTCCCTCTCCCTCCCTCTCTCTCCCTCTCCCTCCCTCTCTCTCTTTCCCTCTTTCCGTCTCGTCTCCCTCTTTCCCTCTCCCTCTCTTTCCCTCTCCCTTTCCCTCCCTCCCCCTCCCCCTTTCCCTCCCCCCTCTCCCTCTCCCCCCTCTCCCTCTTTCCCCCTCTCCCTCTTTCCCCCTGTCCCTCATATACAACACATGGGATGCATATATATTCTCTACACACTGTAACTGCAGCTAACTGACTCGCCTGCCTGCTCTATCTAACTCAAATGAAATGACACTGTCTCTCTCTATCTCTCAGCACGCCGGAACACACTACACAAGGCCTTATATAGTGTGGGGCGTGTACTAAATCCCCTGAGGCACAATTGGCCAAAGCCACCCTGGCTTTTTTCCAATTATGGCTCTCCGTTTTTTGCGTGCTGTGATTGTGTCACAATGCTGTGATTGGCCAAAGCATGCTGGTCAGTGGCGGCCCGTCCATAGGGGCCGCCACTGACCAGCATGAGTGACTAGGCGCCGGACATGCGGCGGTCTATGGGAAGCTTCCCAGCCTGCAATCAGCTGATCGCAGGCTTGGAAGCTGATTTGCCCGTGTTTAGGGCGTGTGCAGGGCGCAAGCTGTGCGCCCGCACACACTCCCACTGTCATTTGATTTGCTAGAATGCATGGGTTTGTCATGGGATTTGCTCGGCGGGGACCGGAGGAGAGGTCAGTGGGCAGTGCCATTAATATTATATCACTTCCGGTATTCTGGTGATATCTGGAGCGCGTGTGGGGGCATCATAGAGGAGCGGCGCCAACCATTGAAGGCCCCCTCCCCCCCTAGTTCACTCCGAGTCCTGTCAGTGTGTAAGTCTCCTCTCCTCCCCCCCACTTTCTCTGAAGTTCACACTGCCCGAGCGGAGTGAAGCTGGCGCTGCTAAGGTAAGCCAGCCAAGCCACAGAATTCAGTTCAAAATGGATTTGATTTGATTGATCGCCCCATTAGGTCATCAGCGGACAGCGGTGCACTGCCTGATCCCCACCCATCCACCTTGGAGCCTGTTATTGTATTTAGACTGCTGGGACTTGTAGTTCTCCATCATCTCCTGGGTCTCAGGTGCATGCAATCCACCATCTATGGGACTACAAGTCCCAGCAGTGAGAAAAACTGAACAAATATGGTGGATTGCATGCACCTGAGCCCCAGGAGATGATGGAGAACTTCAAGTCCCAGCAGGTTATAATATAAAGCTCCGAGGTGGATGGATGTCTGGACAGTGACAATTGATGGGCACAGTGGTGGCAATTGATGGGCACAGTGGTGACAATTGGTGGCACAGTGGTGACAATTGGTGGCACAGTGGTAACAATTGATGGCATGGCACAGTGGTGACAATTGATGGGCACAGTGGTGACAATTGGTGGCACAGTGGTGCCAATTGATGGCACAGTGGTAACAATTGATGGCATGGCACAGTGGTGACAATTGATGGCACAGTGGTGACAATTGATGGCATGGCAAAGTGGTGACAATTGATGGCATGGCAAAGTGGTGACAATTGATGGCATGGCAAAGTGGTGACAATTGATGGCATGGCACAGTGGTAACAATTGATGGCATGGCACAGTGGTGACAATTGATGGCACAGTGGTAACAATTGATGGCATGGCACAGTGGTGACAATTGATGGGCACAGTGGTGACAATTGGTGGCACAGTGGTGACAATTGATGGCACAGTGGTAACAATTGATGGCATGGCACAGTGGTGACAATTGATGGCACAGTGGTGACAATTGATGGCATGGCACAGTGGTGACAATTGATGGCATGGCAAATTGGTGACAATTGATGGCATGGCAAAGTGGTGACAATTGATGGCATGGCAAAGTGGTGACAATTGATGGCATGGCAAAGTGGTGACAATTGATGGCATGGCATAGTGGTAACAATTGATGGCATGGCACAGTGGTGACAATTGATGGCACAGTGGTAACAATTGATGGCATGGCACAGTGGTGACAATTGATGGCATAGTGGCTGTGTTTGATGGCATGGCACAGTGGTTGCGTTTTGATGGCATGGCACAGTGGCTGCGTTTGATGGCATGGCACAGTGGTGATAATTGATGGGCCCAGTGAGGCTGCAATTGTTTTATTTTTTTTGTTTGCGCCCCCCCCAAACAATTTGAGCACCAGCCGCCACTGATGCTGGTCATAGTGCATGCTTGGCCAATCATCAGCCAGCAATGCACTGCGATGCCGCAATGAATTATGGTCCGTGAAACGCCACTTGGATTTGGCGCGAACGGCCCATAAGATTTGTTATTCGACGAATGGTCGAACATACGATGTTCGAGTCGAACATGAGTTTGACTCAAACACGAAGCTCATACCTACTCTTAACATTCAATGTCCAGATGAATGTTGAAACAGCCAGTGTTCTGTTCAAACTAACATTCAGGCCTAATACTATAACTATTGCTGAGCCTTTAGGGAAGAGCTAATGTGCACAGCATCGCTGCCTCCTCCAGACAATCAGTGTGTCAGACAGGTAGGTTGCATTTGCACAGCATGCATGACTCAAATTGCAGCCTTAATGTTTGTAAACAAAGTGAGGTTGATGTTTCACAAACTTTGTTTACAAGCACGTATGCCGCGTACACACGATCATTTTTCGGGTTGTAAAAAACTTTGTTTTTTAAAAATGTCATTTAAAATGATCGTGTGTTGGCTTCAGAGCATTTTTCGGGTTCTGAAAAACGTAAAAAAAAAAAATTCGAACATGCTCTATTTTTTAACAACGTTTTAAACAATGTCATTTTTCAGGTTGTAAAAAATGATCGTGTATGGGCTTTAACGATGTGAAAAACCCGCACATGCTCAAAAGCAAGTTATGAGATGGGATCGCTCGTTCTGTCAAAACTACCGTTCGTAATGGAGTAAGAACATTCATCACGCTGTAACAGACAGAAAAGCGCAAATCGTCTTTTACACACACGAAATCAGCAAAAGAAGCCCCAAGGGTGGCGTCATCCGCATGGAACTTCCCCTTTATAGTGCCGTTGTACGTGTTGTACGTCACCGTGCTTTGCTAGAGCAATTTTTTTTTCGCGATTGTGTGTGGGCAACGTCGTTTTAATGATGAAGTTGGAAAAAAAAACTTTGGGCTGGATTCAGGTAGAATTGCGCATTTTTTACGGAGGCGCAGGGCAACGTTTTTGCCCTGCGCCCCCCGCAAATTTGCTGCGCTGCCCTTGATTCATTGGCATTTTCACAGTAATCAGTGCATTTTTATAGCACTTTTCGCTGTGAAAATTACAATGGTCCCAAAAATGTGTCAAAAGTGTCCAATGTGTCTGCCATAATGTCGCAGTCATGGAAAAAAAAAATCGCTGATCGCCGCCATTACTAGTAAAAAAAAAAAAAATTATAAAAATGCCATAAAACTATCCCTATTTTGTAAACGCTATAACTTTTGTGCAAACCAATCAATAAAACACCTATTGCGATTTTTTTTTTACCAAAAATAAGTAGAAGAATACGCATCGGCCTAAACTGAGGAAATTTTTTTTTTTTATATATATTTTTTTGGGGGATATTTATTATAGCAAAAAGTAAAAAAATATTGAATTCTGGATTCATACCAGTCCGGTGCAAATTCCAGCTCCGTTCTCTGTGAGAAGAGAAAAAGCAGCTGTTCAGCACTTCCCCTCCATTGTAGCTGCGGATCAGCTGAGCAGGGAGAGGGGAGGTGTAGTAAGGAGGGGGAGAGAATTTGTGTTCAGAACGGATCGCTTCTGCGAAACAGATGCATTCCCATAGAAGATTATGTGGCTGTAATTCGCACCGTAATGCCTAGAAAACGCACACAATTTTTGGGCAAATGCAATGCACATATCTGAACCAGACTGATTCAAATGAATAGGTTTTAAAATGTTCAGCAAATTGGATGTGGTGTAAGCTGCATCCAATTTGCATAGGTATTGCATAGTTATGAACCCAGCCTCACTCTCTCTCTCTCACCCCCTCTCTCTCTTACCCCCATCTCTCTCTCTCTTTCACTCCCCCCATTCTCGCTCACCCACCTCCCCCTATTAAATTCAATTTGTTTTAACAAAAAGCATTTTTGTATTTACATTTTATTTATTTCCATAGAAGGCCCACCAAAACCCTTAGCACTAGCCAGGCCCATTATGTTCTAAATTCATCCCTGACATCCCAGACACTTTTAATCCCAGAACTATCTCGTAAAAGTGGCCACCATACCAAGAAACTGGGAATGTCTGGTCTCATGGGCATCCACAGGTAGGGGCAAGGGGGGAAGTTGCCCCCCCCCTGGAACCATGAAGGTGGTGTTGGTCAGCCGGCTGCTCTCTGTTCTGACACATATGATGTCCCTCCCTCACCCCTGGCCGGATCATTGGATGAGATGGCTCTGCAGCTCAGCCGTTCCGCAGCTCCTCTTCAATAATTGGCTTGATGTTATGTAGATCCGGCTGGCACTGCTCTCTCAGTGGCCGAACCGCCGAGTGATACGCTGCCAGTGCCTACTCATCATCACTTCACAGGAAATCCTGACCTGAAGTGAGTGGCATATACAGTTGCAAGCAACAGAAGAATAACCACAGGTAACAGCAGCTAGGAGGAGCATTTTGATTTATATATTGCTGGAAAGTTGAACAGCTATTACTAGAAAGATACGTCTGTGTATGTTAAGAGATAATTCATCTTCTTCACTTTGTATAGGCTGTTTCATGTAGATCAAAATATGGCCACAACAGATGTATTGCAATACAAAAAGATGTACATTCTCTAGGTTATATGTATATGGGCATGGACTGGTGGTACGCCTGGCCTGAGTAACTTCCTATAAAAAGTGAAGCTGAATTATCTTTTATATAACACATATATCTTTCCACTGGAAAGATATGTGTTTTATAAGAGATAATTCAGATTCACTTTGTATTTGAAATTACTCAGGACAGGCATACCATGCCCATATAAATATAGCCTAGAGAATGTACATCTTTTTATATTGCATAGGTGACCTTAAAATAATGCCCCCCCCCTGAAAAAAGTTCTGCAGACGCCCATGTCTGGTCTCTCTATTTTAGGTTGAGATATGGTGTTCCTATGGCTCCCCATATAAACAGAACTAACTGGATGTACAGGGTTGCACAGTTTATTTGGAAGATTCTGAGATGCTGAATAAACAAAAGGAGCACAACTGTGCAAAAATAGGATTTTTTAATACAGCTTACCTGTAAAATCCTTTTCTTGGGAATACATCACGGGACACAGAGCCTTAATTACTTAATGGGTTATGTAGTCACCACAGGTGATGGGACACTGGCAAACCCAATTAGAATTGAGTTCCTCCCCTATATAACCCCTCCCAAATGGAGAGTACCTCAATTTTGTAGCAAAGCAATAAGTGTCCCACGTTCAACTCCAAAGAGGGGCGGGAGCTCTGTGTCCCGTGATGTATTCCCAAGAAAAGGATTTTACAGGTAAGCTGTATATAAAAAAAAAAAAAAAAACCTTGCTCATACATCATGGGGCACAGAGCCTTAATTACTTAAAATTGAGGGGAGGGAGACACAGATTAGAAATAAGACCGCCATTGAGCCAGAGGATTTATACTGCTGCCTGCAGTACACTACGCCTGAAGGCGGCATCCTCGTACCCTCTCACAGGGTACCTGGTAGAAAATAGTACATGTATGGACCGAAGACCAAGTAGCAGCCTTACAGATCTGAGCCATGGAGGCATGGTGATGCACTGCCCATTAAGCACCAACTGCTCTAGTCGAGTGTGCTTTCACCTGAAAAGGAGGAATCTTCTTTTCTAAACCATAGGCCTGAATAATGACTTGTCGAATCCAACATGCAATACTGTAGTAGATTTCAAAGCTGCCTGGCCCTTCCTTGGGCCCTGTGGCAGAATAAACAGACAATCGGTCTTTCGTATCTGAGCCGTAGCTTGCAAATAAACTTTTACCGCTCTTACAACATCTAGAGAGTGTAGACTCTCTTCCTCCGCAGACTGCGGATCTGGAAAAAAAGACGGTAGGACAATATCTTGATTCAGATGAAATCCTGAAACCACCTTAGGTAAGAAAGTCGAGTGAGGACGCAGCACCACCCTGTCATCGTGAATAATCGTATACGTTTTGTGGCTGTGGGACCCTGTGCGACCATTTTACGATTGCTGGTTTACGCCAGATTTTAGAGAGAAATGTACGCTAATTGCACAGCTGTGTGTTGGGCTATTTAGTTCTGGCCTGACTATGGCTCAGGGCCCCACCCAACAGACAGGAAGTCTGTGCATGGGAGTCAGGTGGACTCCCATTCCTCTGAGAGGAGTCAGATGCTGCATGTCTGGCTGATGTCATTGGTGATTGAGCAGCAAGGCGCTGATCAGGAGTAAGCTAGGAATGAGCTTAACTCTAGGAACTTGTTTGTTCTGAGGAACAGACCTAAGGCATAGGCTAAAGGCCTGAAAACAGCCAGATGGCAATGAATGAAAGCCAGGAGGCTAAAGTGTTGAGTATGCAAGATACAGCAACGGTGGAACCCCCCTGTGAGGGCTACTGATGTATTTGCGTACACAAAAAAAAATGCACCTACCTCTGGAGTCTGATCACCCCAATCTTACATATGGTGGAGGTATTGTTTCGGGCAGTTTTGGAAGAGTTACTCACTGTTTTTGGCATGCAGGGATCTGTAAGGCCCCATGCACACGAGACACTGGTAAATGCTGGTAAACGCGTGTTCAGAGGCAGTTGGACAGCTTTTTCAACTGCCCCATAACACATTCAATGTTATCCTATGGGTCAATGCACACAGTCACATTTTTCATCGTTTTTCGGCAGTTGCGTTTATCCTTGTTTTTCTAGAAGCAAATAAATTGGTTCAGACGCAAAAGTTTCCACGTTTCAGACGCAAAACGCCGCTAAATGCGGCAAAACGCGGTACCGGCGTTTTGCCGCGATTTCGTTTTTAAAGGTGACCTATTTTTTTACATTAGAAATCTCAAAAATGATGGCAAATGATGAAAAACCATAAAAAAAACATAAAAAAACTAATTGCTTGCATTCCATTGTGGACAACCCACAACTTGTGGCAGGTGACGTGGCAGGTGACGTGACAAGTGGACAATTCACAACTTGTGGCAAGTGGACAATCCACAACTTGTGGCAGGTGTCGTGGCAAGTGGACACTCCACAACTTGTGGCAAGGTGACGTGGCAGGTGATGTGACCAGGTGACGTGGCAAGTGGACATTCCACAACTTGTGGCCAGGTGACGTGGCTAGGTAACGTGGCCAGGTGATGTGGCAAGTGGACAATCCACAACTTGTGGCAGGTGATGTGGCCAGGTGATGTGGCCAGTGGACAATCCACAACTTGTGGAAGGTGGCGTGGCCAGGTGATGTGGCAGGTGACGTGGCAAGTGGACAATTCACAACTTGTGGCAGGTGATGTGCCAGGTGATGTGAACAGGTGATGAGGCCAGGTGACATGGCCAGGTGATGTGGCAAGTGGACAATCCACAACTTGTGGCAGGTGACATGGCCAGTTGATTTGGCAGGTGGATGATCCACAACTTGTGGCAGGTGACGTGGCCAGTTGACGTGGCAGGTGACGTGGCCAGTGAACAATCCACAACTTGTGGCAGGTGGCGTGGCCAGGTGATGTGGCAAGTGGACAATTCACAACTTGTGGCAGGTGACGTGGCCAGGTAACGTGTCAAGTGGACGATTCCCAACTTGTGGCAGGTGACATGGCAAGAGGAAAATCCGCAGCTTGTGGCAGGTGATGTGGCAAGTGACACGCTAAATACAAGTACACTGCTGCTCTCTCAGCTGCTACTCACTCTGGTCTCACAAAATGGCTGAAATGGTTAAATAATACTGTTTTTTGAGCCGGTCTTATGATGTTTCTTAACCATTTAAGGACCGGACCAATATGCTGCCTAAAGACCCAAGGTGTTTTTACAATTTGGCACTGCGCTGTTTAACTGGTAATTGCGCGGTCATGCAATGTTGTACTGAAACGAAATGTGCGTCCTTTTCTTCCCATAAATAGAGCTTTCTTTTGATGGTATTTGATTGCCTCTGCGATTTTTATTTTTTGCGATATAAATGGAAAAAGACCTTAAATTTTTGAAAAAAAATTATTTGTCTTATAACAAAAAGAAAAAAATACTGAATAAACTAAATTTTAGTCAAACATTTAGACCAAAATGTATTCAGCCACATGTCTTTAGTAAAAAAAAAAATCGCAATAAGCGTATATTTATTGGTTTTCGCAAAAATGATGGCGTCTACAAACTAGGGTACATTTTCTGGAATTTACACAGCTTTTATTTTATGACGGCCTATCTCATTTCCTGAGGTGCTAAAATGGCAGGGCAGTACAAACCCCCCCCCCAAATGACCCCATTTTGAAAAGTAGACACCCCAAGGAAACTGCTGAGAGGCATGTTGAGTCCATTGAATATTTTTTTTTTGTCCCAAGTGATTGAATAATGACAAAAAAAAAAAAAAAAATACAAAAAGTTGTCACTAAATGATATATTGCTCACACATGCCATGGTCATATGTGGAATTGCACCCCAAAATACATTCTGCTGCTTCTTCTGAGTACGGGGATACCACATGTTTGGGACTTTTTGGCAGCCTAGCCACGTACGGGACCCCGAAAACCCAAGCACCGCCTTCAGCATTTCTAAGGGCGCACATTTTTGATTTCACTCCTCACTACCTATCACAGTTTCAAATGCCAAAATAGCACAAAACCCCCCCAAATTACCCATTTTTGGAAAGTAGACACCCCAATCTATTTGCTGAGAAGCATGTCGAGTCCATGGAATATTTTATATTTTGACACAAGTTGCGGGAATATGACAAACTGATTTTTTTTTTGCACAAAGTTGTCACTAAATGATATATTTCTCACACATGCCATGGTTATATGTGGAATTGCACCCCAAAATACATTCTGCTGCTTCTTCTGAGTACGGGGATACCACATGTGTGGGACTTTTTGGGAGCCGCATACGGGGCCCCGAAAACCAAGCACCACCTTCAAGATTTCTAAGGGCATACATTTTTTATTTCACTCCTCACTACCTATCACAGTTTTGAAGGCCATAAAATGCCAAGATGGCACACAACCCCCCCAAATGACCCCATTTTGGAAAGAAGACACCCCAAACTATTTGCTGAGAGGCATGTTGAGTCCATGCATGGGCGTCCGCTGAAATTTTTTCAGAGGGGGGCACTTTGGCAGCGGTGATACACAGTTGCATTTTACCCTTTCTTCGACCGCTAGCGGGGGTTAAAAGCACCCCCCACGTTAATATGGAAAAACACCCCACTGTGCCCCCTGCATCTTTCAATATCTCTTTGTCACTACTGTGTACCCCCTCTCCACAACTGCACCTCTGGACCCCTTTACATTACACAGCACCTTACAGCTCTGGACCCCTTTACATTACACAGCACCCCACAGCTCTGGACCCCTTTACATTACACAGCACCCTGCATCACTGGCCCCCTTTACATTACACAGCACCCTGCATCACTGGACCCCTTTACATTACACAGCACCCTGCATCACTGGCCCCCTTTACATTACACAGCACCCTGCATCACTGGACCCCTTTACATTACACAGCACCCCTTTCCCTTGACTGAAACACTACACTATATCGACAGTATATTTATTTCAAGTCTAAAAGAGGAATCTTTTGGAATGAGGGACAAATGGATTTGATTCCAGAAGAGGGGCAGGCACTCTAAATAAGGGACAACTAGAGGGGAGGGAAGCGCTGCAGTCACCGCCTAAATCGGCCCCAGGGCCAGTTCGGCCCTGCTCCTGGCTCTCCCTGGCGATTACAGGGGGGGCAAACGACCCCCCTTGCCCTATGGAGCGGACGCCCATGAGTCCATGGAATATTTAATTTTTTTGCCACAAGTGATTGAATAATGACCAAAAATAATTATTGACAAAACGTTGTCACTAAATGATATATTTCTCACACATGCCATGGTTATATGTGGAATTGCACCCCAAAATACATTCTGCTGCTTCTCCAGAGTATGGGGATACCACATATGTGGGACTTTTTGGGAGCTTAGCCACGTATGGGACCCCGAAAACCAATCACCACCTTCAAGATTTCTAAGGACATACATTTTTGATTTCACTCACACAAATCTTGAAGGTGGTGATTGGTTTTCGGGGCCCCGTACGCGGCTAGGCTCCCAAAAAGTCCCACACATGTGGTATCCCTGTACTCAGGAGAAGCAGCAGAATGTATTTTGGGGTGCAATTCCACATATAACCATGGCATGTGTGAGAAATATATCATTTAGTGACAACGTTTTGTAATTTATTTATTTTTTGGTCATTATTCAATCACTTGGGGCAAAAAAATTAAATATTCCATGGACTCAACATTCCTCTCAGCAAATAGCTTGGGGTGTCTTCTTTCCAAAATGGGGTCATTTTGGGGGGGTTGTGTGCCATCTTGGCATTTCATGGCCTTCAAAACTATGATAGGTAGTGAGGAGTGAAATCAAAAATTTATGCCCTTAGAAATCTTGAAGGCAGTGCTTGGTTTTCGGGGCCCCGTACGCGGCTAGGCTCCCAAAAAGTCCCACACATGTGGTATCCCTGTACTCAGAAGAAGCAGCAGAATGTATTTTGGGTTGCAATTCTACATATAACCATGGCATGTGTGAGCAATATATTATTTAGTGACAACTTTGTGCAAAAAAAAATCAGTTTGTCATATTCCCGCAACTTGTGTCAAAATATAAAATATTCCATGGACTCGACATCCCTCTCAGCAAATAGCTTGGGGTGTCTACTTTCCAAAATGGGGTCATTTGGGGGGTTTTTGTGCTATTTTGGCATTTTATGGCCTTCGAAACTGTGATAGGTAGTGAGGAGTGAAATAAAAAATTTGCGCCCTTAGAAATGCTGAAGGCGGTGCTTGGTTTTCGAGGTCCCGTACGTGGCTGGGCTCCCAAAAAGTCTCACACATGTGGTATCCCCGAACTCAGGAGAAGCAGCAGAATGTATTTTGGGGTGTAATTCCACATATGGGGGGAGTATGCTTTGCGCGTGGGTGTAAGTGTTACTGGCACTAACTAGCTACCTAGCGGCACCAGCGACACGAATACAGCGATCAGAAAAACGATCGCTTAGTGACGCTGGCAATAGGGGGTGAAAGGGTTAACTCTAGGGGCAATCAGGGGTTAAAACCTTTATTAGAAAATGTATGGGGGTACCTAACGCTATAAAAACCTAGCGGGCGAACCTCAAAAAATTACTAGCTACCTAGCGGCACTAATACAGCGATCAGAAAAACGATCGCTTAGTGACGCTGGTAATAGGGGGTAAAAGGGTTAACTCTAGGGGCGATCAGGGGTTAAAACCTTTATTAGAAAATGTATGGGGGTACCTAACGCTATAAAAACCTGGCAGGCGAACCTCAAAAAATGACTAGCTACCTAGCGGCACTAGCGACACTAAGGCCCCGTACACACGAGGAGACATGTCCGATGAAAACGGTCCACGGACCGTTTTCATCGCACATGTCTCCTGGGAGCTTTTGGTCTGATGTGTGTACACACCATCAGACCAAAATCCCCGCGGACAGAGAACGCGGGGGACGTAGAAGACACCCACGTTCTCAAACACGGAAGTGCAATGCTTCCACGCCCGCGTCAAATCAATTTGATGCATGCGCAGGATTTCGGGACGCTGGTTACACGTCGTAACCAGCGGACATGTCCGATTAGGTGTACTAACCATCGGACATGTCCGACGGACATGTTTCCAGCAGACAAGTTTCCTAGCTTGCTAAGAAACTTTTGTCCGCTGGAAACCTGTCCGCTAGTCCGTACACGCGGTCGGACATGTCCGCGGAAACTGGTCCGCAGACCAGTTTCAGTGGACATGTTCGACCGTGTGTACGCGGCCTAATACAGCGATCAGAAAAATTATTGCTTAGTGACGCTGGCAATAGGGGGAGAAAGGGTTAACTCTAGGGGCAATCAGGGGTTAAAACCTTTATTAGAAAATGTATGGGGGTACCCAACGCTATAAAAACCTGGCGGGCAAACCTCAAAAAATAACTAGCTACATAGCGACACTAATACAGCGATCAGAAAAATGATTGCTTAGTGACGCTGGCAATAGGGGGTGAAAGGGTTAACGCTAGGGGCAATCAGGGGTTAAAACCTTTATTAGAAAATGTATGGGGGTACCTAACGCTAAAAAAACCTGGCGGGCGAACCTCAAAAAATAACTAGTTACCTAGCGGCACTAGCGACCCTAATACAGCGATCAGAAAAATGATCGCTTAGTGACGCTGGCAATAGGGGGTGAAAGGGTTAACTCTAGGGGCAATCAGGGGTTAAAACCTTTATTAGAAAATGTATGGGGGTACCTAGTAAAGGTTTTAACCCCTGATTGCCCCTAGAGTTAACCCTTTCACCCCCTATTGCCAGTGTCACTAAGCGATCGTTTTTCTGATCGCTGTATTGGTGTCGCTAGTGCCGCTAGGTAGCCAGTTATTTTTTGAGGTTCGCCGCCATGTTTTTATAGCGTTAGGTACCCCCACAAATTTTCTAACGCTATAAAAACATGCCGGCGAACCTCAAAAAATAACTAGCTACCTAGCGGCACGAGTGACACTAATACAGCGATCAGAAAAACGATTGCTTAGTGACACTGGCAAAAGGGGAGTGAAAGGGTTAACTAGGGGCTGATCAAGGGGTTAAAACCTTTATTGGGGGGGGGGGGGTAGGGGGCTACCCTGGACCTAACACTAACTGCCTGACACTAACTGCCTGTCACACTGACACTAAGGCCCCCGTTCGGTCATGTGTAGGCGCGAGCGGGTAGAATTCCAGCAAACATTTGCCCGCCGGGCCTTTTTCCAGCGGGCAAATATTCCTGGACTTGTTTTAAAACCGTCCGCTGGAATCCTGCCCGCTCGGACATGTATGGTCGTCAGTACAGACCTACCGTACATGTCCGAGCGCCCGCCGTCCCTCGCATGCGTCGAATGACTTTGACGCATGCGTGGAAGCATTTAAAAGGCAGGCCCGCCCACGTCGCCGCGTCATCGCCGCGGACACGCCCCGCGTATTGTTTACGCGCGGACTTCTACGATGGTTAGTACAGCCATCGTACAGAAGTCCCCGGGCAGACATGTACTGTGAAAACGGTCCGACGGACCGGTTTCATCGTACATGTTTGCCCGTGTGTACCCGGCCTTAATGCAGTGATTAGTAAATAAATGATCACTGCTATTTAGTGACAGTGTGACAGGGGGGGTGATCGGGGGGTGACTGGGGGGGGGATTTGTGTGCCTATGTGTACAGGTGTCAGTGTAGTGCTTGTGTACTCACTGTGTGATATCTCCGCTCCTCCGCCGAACGAAAATACCGGCGGGAGGAGCGGTGACATCACTTCCTCCTCTGCCTGTGTTTACAGTTCAGGCAGAGGAGGGCGGAGGAGGAAGCGGATTGGCTGGGGAGCGATCGCGAGGGGGCGGACAAAAACAAACCGCCGCCCCCTCATCCCGGATCGCTCCCAGAGCTACGGGGACCGCCGCAAGTACCGGGGGGGGGGTCCGATTGGACCCCCGACCCACGTCTAGGCAGGGACGTACAGGTAAATCAATGTGCCTGTACGTGCCATTCTGCCGACGTATATGTACATGCGGGGGTCCGGAACTGGTTAACTAAACGTTTATAAACGCAAACACGGTAAAACCCTGCAAAATTTGTTTTTTAAACGCCGGTTTTAGCCTTTAAAAACTTGTGTTCAGCAGAGTTTGCACCGACGTCCCGTGTGCATGGGGCCTAAGGTTTAACAGTGTTGTAATGCCGCGTACACACCATCACTTTATGTGATGAAAAAAAATGACGTTTTTAAAAACGTCACTTTAATTGACTGTGTGTGGGGGAAAACGTTGTTTTATGTCTTGTAAAAAACGACCAAAAAAAATTTAAGCATGCTTCAATTTTATGTGTCGTTTTTCAAAAGTGCACTTTTTACTTCACAGAAATTGACCGTGTGTAGCAAAAAACGTCGTTTTCTAAGACGTTTTTTCATCCACGCATGCCCAAAAGCTACTTATGAAGCGAGCTTCAATGGTAAAACGTGGTGGAACCTAACCTCACTTTGCTAGAACATTGTGAGAAAAACGATGGTGTGTAGGCAACTTCGTCTTTGAAAATTGAAGTTTCAAAAACGTCATTTTTTACTTCACAGAAAGTGTCGTTTTTTTTCATCCCATAAAGTGATGGTGTGTATGCGGCATAAGTTTCCACATGTTTTAAACCATGATAATATTTATTAAACTTGTTTACTTGTGGCAATACACAGTCAGGGTAACAGTATTTTCTGAAAAATAAAGGAATATATTATATACATCAAGTGCCAATATAAAACCACAGCGCTATGAGAATAAATGAATATTCAAATCTAAATATATACAAGTGTACAATGTGATAACACAATTATAAGTGATTGAACTCATACAATGTAAACATGCAAAAAATTATTATATAATAATAATAAGTGAAAAAAAGTCAGTGATGTAACAAAAAAGACGTGAAGTATTAAGAGAAATGTTCATGTAACTTCAATGTGATTAATCCACTTTTCCAGGGCTTCCACCACACCTCAGTGTTCAGTGCTCCAATCCCCCCTCACAGTGGACACTCACCACAATACTATGCCTCCCACTCTCGTGTTTGGCTAACAAGCTTGTAATAAGAGTATCTCCACGGTGTCACCAGTAAATGAATTCCAGTATAAAATTCAAGGATGTTCCAAATAGCAATGCAAAAAAAAAAAAAGGTGCACAATAGTGTAAAAACGTAAGACCAGTTTAATAAAAACACTCAAATGAACCTTCAAAAATTGCACTCACAAACAAACTCAAATGCAAAACTTTGTGTGTTAACAGATCGCTGCACACTTCAAAATCCTCAACTGCAGATAACAGTGGTCACGGCGGACCCTCGATCAACTGGATAATCTCACCGCAATCCTTGGCACAGCACACCACTTCAAACGATAACTCTTAAACTTGGTAATTCCAAACAGCTACGAGATGGCTGCTAACAGTCTTAGATGTAACTTGGAACTTTTTAAACATGGATTAGACCACGCCCCGACATGTTTCGACTTCCTGTCTTATTCATGGGTATGGCCGAATTACCCCTTCCCCTCTTTTATATATATTCAGGGATGCTAACAGCGAATAGGATCAGACAGTGACGATTAACACCCCGCCTGTTGCGTGTGTATATCGCACCATCTGAGACAGCGAGAACGTCACCCGGTCACGTGTACTTCAGTGTCCAATGGGGTGAGATCATCGCCGTTTCTATGGGCGGGAGCTGTGTATAGCGTCTCACTCATCAGACGCTCCTCGTTGCTGTAGTGATGAGTGAGACGCTATACACAGCTCCCGCCCATAGAAACGGCGATGATCTCACCCCATTGGACACTGAAGTACACGTGACCGGGTGACGTTCTCGCTGTCTCAGATGGTGCGATATACACACGCAACAGGCGGGGTGTTAATCGTCACTGTCTGATCCTATTCGCTGTTAGCATCCCTGAATATATATAAAAGAGGGGAAGGGGTGATTCGGCCATACCCATGAATAAGACAGGAAGTCGAAACATGTCGGGGCGTGGCCTAATCCATGTTTAAAAAGTTCCAAGTTACATCTAAGACTGTTAGCAGCCATCTCGTAGCTGTTTGGAATTACCAAGTTTAAGAGTTATCGTTTGAAGTGGTGTGCTGTGCCAAGGATTGCGGTGAGATTATCCAGTTGATCGAGGGTCCGCCGTGACCACTGTTATCTGCAGTTGAGGATTTTGAAGTGTGCAGCGATCTGTTAACACACAAAGTTTTGCATTTGAGTTTGTTTGTGAGTGCAATTTTTGAAGGTTCATTTGAGTGTTTTTATTAAACTGGTCTTACGTTTTTACACTATTGTGCACCTTTTTTTTTTGCATTGCTATTTGGAACATCCTTGAATTTTATACTGGAATTAATTTACTGGTGACACCGTGGAGATACTCTTATTACAAGCTCGTTAGCCAAACACGAGAGTGGGAGGCATAGTATTGTGGTGAGTGTCCACTGTGAGGGGGGATTGGAGCACTGAACACTGAGGTGTGGGGGAAGCCCTGGAAAAGTGGATTAATCACATTGAAGTTACATGAACATTTCTCTTAATACTTCACGTCTTTTTTGTTACATCACTGACTTTTTTTCACTTATTATTATTATATAATAATTTTTTGCATGTTTACATTGTATGAGTTCAATCACTTATAATTGTGTTATCACATTGTACACTTGTATATATTTAGATTTGAATATTCATTTATTCTCATAGCGCTGTGGTTTTATATTGGCACTTGATGTATATAATATATTCCTTTATTTTTCACATAATATTTATTTAAACAGCAGCTAGGCGCTTTAACTTCTTTTCCATATTGGCGCAGTAGTGGGTTATCAGTCGGGCGCAATTGTGATATCCCAATCATTACATAACAGTATTTTCTACTTACGCCGCGGTAACATACGTCTAGGTGTGAATGCAGCCTAAAAGTGTTTGCAGTTATTTTATCTAATCAGGTGTCCCAGAGAGGTGGAGGCCATTTTTGGAGTTGAAGTGCAAGAACAGAGAACCCAAAATCACCAAGTGGCTCCTTTTAGGGGATGGCGCTACACGTGGAGGGCTCATCCGGGATCCTCTTATCTACTAACAAACCCCCAAGAAAACCCCCCAGAGGGTATCAAGATGGACCCTGCCACTTTCAGAGGTGCGAGGATGAAAATGGCCAATGGAAGTTAAGTGTTGTAACCAACATGCCTGGGGTAGCCTGGACAAAGGAAAAGATCAGTTAGGCTGTGAAGACATTAGTCCCAGATCAGGTGTGGGTGATAGACCTCAAGCCCAATCAAGAGAACTCCCTCCCTTATGCTCTAAAAGAGTGGAGGAAAGAAATCCCTACTTTTTTTCCAAAGGGAGAGCTTACGGTTGACCGGCAATGTCGAAGCTCATCTAATCATGTTGAAGTCCAGAAACTTCAAGCCAAGCAGCCCCAGCAGAGGAAGCCACCTTACTAGAACCAGTAGCCATGATTGGGCTGGTGTTCAATGCAGCCTTGGGGGGTTTTGTGAGTAAATGCCAAAAGGACATCAGAAATCTCAAGTTCAGTCAAATGCACTGCACAGCCTATGACTTCCTTGCTATGGAGGAGCTCAGACAAACCGAGAAGACTGCAGACTTAATTTATGGGACCCGCTGACCTTACTGCTCATATGTTACATGCTTGATTTTATCTGCTGAAATGTGAGTGTAAACTTTACTTTTTTCACTGCTAAGTAAATAATTTATACAGTTTTACACTATATGCATCCTCGTTTTCCCTTCCATTTTTTCCACACTCTGAGCCCCTGGATCTGCTGACACTGATATATGCCTATTGTCATCACTGGCTGCTATTGGGTTATTTTCCTACCTCGTTATACCATATACTGCACTGCAGTGGAAACCATCTTCCTGTCCGTCATTCAAGTCACCTTATAGCCTATATGACCTAATAAGTATATGCTTAATTGGGTCCATACATTCTGGTAAGCCTCCAATTTACCTTGGTGGTGGATCTACTATCAATTTTCACTTCACTTTTTCTTCAACATTAAGTCACTTTTTGTTGGACTAATTGATTTGGAATTTTCTATGGGACTTTTATATTTATATATAACCCTAATTGTACATGTTTATGTCATTACTCACGGACAGTTGACTTAGCATTCAGTACCTTATTAGATCATACCTCAATGGTGTCACATAGAGGACATGTGGACCGCCTGAGGAAGAGTCTGAAAACAGCATATGAGAAAGCCCAGGCTGCTTCAGACACCCAGAGGCAGCGAAACAAGCAAAGCTTCGACCTGAAGGTTAGAGTACATGATTTGCAGCATGGCGACAGAGTGTTACTGAGAAACTTGGGCATCCCTGGAAAATGCAAACAGGCTGATCGCTGGAAATTGCAGCTCTATATCTGTAATAGGGATGAGCCGAACACCCCCCCGGTTCGGTTCACACCAGAACATGCGAACAGGCAAAAAATTTGTTCGAACACGTGAACACCGTTAAAGTCTATGGCAGCCCTCAAAATTTCCATTTGACTGCTCACATCTGACGAGTGGAAAAATGAGGAGGGCACAGACATTTTTATAGGAATTGTACAGTCGCCTGGGACTGCCCCTCTCCACTTCCCTGGAGGTAAATATATGCTGGGAAGAGGAATTACAGGTAAAAGGTGTGCTAGGGGAGGGGGATTGTGGACATAGGTGTGGTGGCGAGGGTGTTTTTAGAAGTGGAATTAGGGGCAGGGTAGGGTTTGGTGGCAAGTAACTCTTAAGGCCTGTCTAGTAGCTCAGGACTTGAAATTTTGAGCCCTGGTCTATGGGACACGAACATGAAAAATCAAAAGTGCTCATTTTAAAGGTTGTCATAAAAAGTGTTTGGGGGGCCTGTGTCTTGCTCCAGGGGACATGTATCAATGCAAAAAATAGTTTTAAAAACTGCAGTTTTTTCGGGAGCAGTGATTTTAATAATGCTTAAAGTGAAACAATAAAAGTAAAATATTCCTTTAAATTTCGTACCTTGGGTGTGTGTATAGTATGCCTGTAAAGTAACGCATGTTTCCCATGTTTAGAACTGTCCCTGTACAAAATTTAATTTCTAAAGGAAAAAAGTAATTTAAAACTACTTGTGGCTATTCATGAATTGTCGGGTCCCGGCAATACTGACCAAATGAATTGAAAAAACGTCAGGGGTTCCCCCCAGTCCATTACCAGGCCCTTTGGGTCTGGTATGAATAATAAGGGGAACCCCAAACCAAAAAAAAGCGTGGGGTCCCCCCCAAATTCCATATCAGGCTCTTCAGGTCTGGTATGGGTATTATGGGGAACACCGCGCCATTTAAAAAAAATGGCGTGGGGTCCCCCAAAAATCCATACCAGACACTTATCCGAGCATGCAACCTTGCAGGCTGCAGAAAAAGAGGGGGGGAGAGAGAGAGCGTCCCCCTCATAAACCATACCAGGCCACATGCCCTCAACATGACATTGGGTAACCCCATGCCCCCTCTTACGCACCATGGGGGTTTCGTTCCTCGCTGGAGAATGAGTGGAGACTGCAGCATCGCTGGAGAATGGATCATCGTTGGACATCGAGAGACGGATTACATCGCTGGAATTTATTTTTATATTTTATATATTATTTTTTTTATTTTTTAATTATTATTATCAGACTCACCAAGAAGGAAGCATAGGCCCACTAAAGACCTGGCACTGGAATCATCTGCTACCTTTATCAGAAGCAGTTTGTATATCTCATCAAACAAATCCACAGCCTACTCAAACTACCTCTCAGGCCACGTACACACGGCCGAGGAACTCGACGTGCCAAACACATCGAGTTCCTCGGCCAGTTCAGCCCTGAAGCCGCCGAGGAGCTCGGGGGGCCGAGAGCTCCCATAGAACAACGAGAAAATAGAGAACATGTTCTCTATTTTCTCGACGAGTTCCTCGGCGGCTCCATCGGGCCGAAAGTGTACACGACAGAGTTTCTCGGCAGAATCCGGCTCTGACCGAGTTTCTCGCCGAATTCTGCCGAGAAACTCTGTCGTGTGTACGAGGCCTCAGGGATCACCTCCAGTAACCAGGTCCCAATCCTTGCCACCAAACATAGATGAAGACAATTATGCCTTGTACACACGAGCAGAATTTCCGTCGAAAAAAAGTTGGATGTTTTTTCCGACGGAATTCCGCTCAAGCTTGGCTTGCATACACATGGTCACACAAAAGTTCTCTGAACTTTCGAGCGTTATAAACGCGGTGACGTACAACACTACGATGAGGTGAGAAAAATAAGTTCAATGCTTCTGAGCATGCGTCAAATTGTTTCCGAGCATGCATGTTTTTTCCCGTCGGAATTCCATACAGACGAACAGATTTTCAGATAAGAATTTTTTCGGTCGGAAAAATTGAGAACATGCTCTCTATCTAAGTCAGTCAGAAATTCCGAAGGAAAAAGTCTCATCGGACTTCTTCCATTCCAACCGTGTGTACGCGGCATAAGGGTGAATAGATGGTGTAATGGCTACCCGGGCTAGTGAGAGGGTATCAGCCGTTGGAGATGTCCTTTTCCCTGGCAAAGTGCGATATGCAAGTACCGCCGGTATCCCCGTCCAATAGATCCAGAGAGAGAGAGGGTTCCCCTTCACGAACGAGACAAGGCTACGTTGAAGGGTCAAACAAGACTGACTTTATTTTCACATTTCACCTCGCTTATATGTGGTTACAAAAACTTACATGAACAATGACACTCTCCTCCCCCCCCTCACACAGGGGGAGCTTCAATACACATGCTTTGAAATAATGACATTCCCTTGATCCACTCACTCTAGACCATTTGGCTCCAATCTTATTTACCATGACTTGATCAGACAATAGAATTCAATTAACCTTTAAAACAATTACCCACTCACACATCATCCCCTCGGCATACACCTGACAGGAGGCTGTAACTACACAAAGGAGAGTCCATTAGCTATGCAAAGGGAATATTAGCATTCAGCAGTGCAAAAAGTCACTCTACAATTAACCCTTTGAGCTCAGAATAGTTCATAGGTCCGTTACAGATGGGCATGGTCTTAGCTGTCAGAGACTGCCACCACTCATCCGTCCAGAGAAACAGATACAAGAAACCTCAGGCCACAGAGCCAACCCTTGGCAAGGAGATGTTCTGAGTTCTCAAACTGTAGAGGACAGAAGCTCCTCAACCTTCTATAGCTTCAGAGGAAGAGGCTACTATACCTGAAACGCCTGAGCCCAAACAGCATACCAAAAAGGCTGACTTGCAATACTTTAGTGGAAGTTCCAAAGAAACTATCCTCACCTCTCAAAGAACCCTACAGATTTAATGGAAGGCGATCCTAACTCACCCCCTGGCACATCTAGGTGGGCCATCCCAATATCGGTGGCTTGTGGGCAGAATAATCTTCCCTCTTATGACAAATGGTGGGAGTTTCCTCTGCCAGATTTATATGTATATGCAAATTGTTTGTTTTCCTACATGTGCTATTCTGCTTTTGCCTCCCGATGTACTGAAAGCATGTAACAGGTTGTGGACATTATATGTTGATGGGCTCTGTCCCTCCTTTGGGAACCAAAGGTTCTTTGGTGGGGAGAGTGTGTAGTTGGTGCCACGGATTCCCCCTGCCACTTGCTCTCCTCGCCCACTAATCAGGGTGCGAGGCTGTGCCTCCCCTTCTTCACGTCCTTCCGGGGTTAAACAAGCCACTTCTGTCAGCAGTGAGTAGAGAGACCCCCCTTCCTCCTGTCAACAGGAGAGGAGCTGAAAGTAGAAGAGAGACACAGACACAGCTGCGGGCTATTCGGGTTGGTCGCCGTCCAGTCGCCTTGCTTCTTAGTACAGTACAGATACTAGCAGACACCAGTAACACATTTTAGTGTCAGAAAATTGCTTGTTTAGAGCTGCCACGTTTAGCCGGTTTGTACTTACAGATCTCTACCTAACAGAACATCCTAGATGAATACTGCTTGGCTTGAGATTGTTTAAACCTACTCTTATAATGAGGGCCTCATCTATTGCTAGCAGAAGACATTTGTTTTCTTCACCCAGGACCTGTAACTAGGGTTGAGCGAACCCGAACTGTAAAGTTCGGGTTCGGTACGGACTTTGTTTTTTTTTGTACCCGAACTCGGACTTTTTGCTGAAAGTTCGGGTTCGGGTCCGGTGTTAGGGAATGTTACGGCGGGCTGCAGGGCAGCCAATCCCCATTTGTTTTACTACTGTGACTAAGAAAGAAGCCATCACAGCCATGCCTACTAATGGCATGGCTGTGATTGGCCAATGCAGCATGTGACCCAGCCTTTATATAAGCTAGAGGCACACAGCACAGCTCGTCACTCTGCTTTAGCTAGGGTAGGGAAAGGTTCCTGCTTGTTCTGATAGGGAGAGAATTATATAGGAGATACTCTGCATATTGCTCCAGCACTGCATCTGTTCCTGTGAGATACTCTGCATTAGACAGTTTAGGGCAAGGTTCCTGCTTGTTCTGATAGGGAGAGAATTATATAGGAGATACTCTGCATATTACAACAGCACTGAGTAGGTTCCTGTGAGATACTCTGCATATTACAGCAGCACTGAGTAGGTTCCTGTGAGATACTCTGCATATTACAGCAGCACTGAGTAGGTTCCTGTGAGATACTCTGCATAATACAGCAGCACTGAGTAGGTTCCTGTGACATACTCTGCATATTACAGCAGCACTGAGTAGGTTCCTGTGAGATACTCTGCATATTACAGCAGCACTGAGTAGGTTCCTGTGAGATACTCTGCATATTACAGCAGCATTGCATAGGTTCCTGTGAGAGACTCTGCATATTACAGCAGCACTGAGTATGTTCCTGTGAGATACTCTGCATATTACAGCAGCACTGAGTAGGTTCCTGTGAGATAGTGAGTGAGTGAGAAACTTGTAAAGCGCAACACATGCAAACTGAATCGCCTCTGGGCGCTGTATCCATTTCATGGGTAAGGAACCCCTTGACCTCAGAAGAGATGGGCTTTGATCTTTCTCCTGAAGGCCAAGTGGTCCGACTCTAGTCGGATGTTGGTTGGTAGTGCATTCCACAGCTGAGGTCCCTGGACTGCAAATCTTCGATCTCCTTTGGACTTGTATCTGGCTTTGGGTATCTGGACAAGGTTTTGATTGGCGGATCGCAGAATGCGATTGGGGTTATGGGCTTTTATTTTTTCGCATAGATATTGAGGGGCGTTTCCTTGAATACACTTATGCATTAGGCAGAGTGCCTTGAAAGTGTTTGTCTTTTACCGGCAACCAATGAAGGGATCTCAGCGAAGGTGAGATTGATTCCCATGTTTTTTTGCCGGTCACAAGTCGAGCGGCCGTATTTTGAACGGCTTGCAGACGAGTGATTTGGTATTTGGGGAGTCCTAGATAGAGGGCATTTGCGTAGACTAGGGGTGATAGTTTTGCCCAGAATGGGCGGGGGGAGTCCATGTTGATGCAGTGTGACTTTTTTGGTTAGCGTGAAACAGGAGAAGTTCTGTTTTCGAACCGTTGAGTTTAAGATAACTGTTTGTCATCCAGTTATCTATCAGCGTAAGGGATTTCTCTAGTCCAAGAGAATGATCCTTTTTGTTGCAGATGCGGAAATACAGTTGAGTGTCGTCTGCATAGGAGTGGTAAAGTAACTTCTGGTTACTGATTATTTCAAAGAGAGGGTGAAGATAGATATTAAACAATACAGGCGACAAGGGAGATCCCTGAGGGACTCCGCATGATACCGTACATTTTTCCAGAAGTGAACTACCCCAGTTTCACTATTTGTGATCGGTTTTCCAAGAAGGAGGGGAACCAGGGTAAAACACCTTCAGCGACTCCAGCTACTTCAGCTAGCCTAGCCAGTAGTAGTCCGTGGTCTACAGTGTCAAAAGCCACGCTTAGGTCCAGCAGTATCAGGAGACAAGATTCTCCTTCGTCTGCGGCCTCTAGAGCGTCATCCCATATTTTGAGCAGCGCCGTTTCTGTTCCGTGACCAGGACGGAAACCTGATTGAAACGGATCGAGTAATTTATGGGTGTCTAAATGCCGTTGCAGCTGTTGTACAACTTTCTCCATAACCTTGGAGAAGACATTTAGACCTGTTATGGGCCTCCGGTTGTTTGGGTCTTTCGGGTCGAGGGTAGTTTTTTTTAGAATGGTTTTTTTTTGTACCTTGTTTCAGCAAGGTGGGCACCATGCCCTCCTTGCTTGACTGGTTTATGAGCTGCGTGATAGCTGGCGTCAGTATATCGGCACTTTCTTTCAGCAGTTTCGTGGGGATGATATCATTGGGTGCTGTGCTGTTACGCAGAGTCCCGATGATGTTTTTTGTGGCATCGATGGAGATGGGTTTTAGAGTGAATTTTGAAGTTTGCAGCGGATTTATGTGGGTATTAGGTTTGTGATTAGGGGGGGGGGAGTTGGTGACGGTTCCATTTTGCTGAATACTTTCACAGATTTTTTCAATTTTATTGATGAAATAATCTGATAATTCGTTGCAAAATTCTTGTGAATCAGAATTGGGGGCCTCTAAACAAGCAGGATTCATAGTCTGAGAGACCAGCTTGAAGAGTTCTCGGGGGCGGTTAAGGGCATTTGCGATGATGTTGGAGACATTTTTTTTTTTTGGCCGTGAAGATTTTTGTGATATTTCTTTGTTATTATTTTGTAAATGGTGTGGTTTTTATCTGAAGAGCACCTTTTTTCAAGCAGCTTCTGCTCTTCTACGCTCTTGCTTTAGCAACGTCAGCTGGTCGTTAAACCAGCCGGAGTTGCTTTTCTGGATGCAAGTTTTGCGTTTTGGTGCTACTAAGTCAGCTGACTGTAGTAGCGCCTTGTTGATGGCGTCCAGTGTTTCTGTAGCTGTCTGTTTTTGTTGGATTGTTTTTATTGTGTTCCCTAGTGTTGTTTTGAAGAGTTTCGAGTGGAGCTTCTTCTGAGATCTAGTCCAGTGAGTTGTCACCGACTTTGTCGTTTTTTTTGGGCTGGCGTTATTGTGAATTTAATGGCATGGTTATCGGTCCATGGTTGCGGCTCATTTTTCAGGACGTCAATTTCCAAATCTTGTTTGAAAACGAGATCGAGCGTATGGCCTGAGGCATGGGTGGGGGCATGTATTAGTTGCTGCAGACCTAATCCTTCCAGATGGTCGATGCAGGCGACGGGGTCCAGCGAAGAGTTGGCCCAGAGGTTGAAATCCCCAAGCACCAAAAGGTGTTTGATGTTTAGGGTATATGTGGAGATGAATTCCGTCAATGAAGTGAGAAGATGCGTTTTTGGGCCTGGTGGTCTATAGCAAAGTAGAATATGGACCGTATCTTGGGGGTTTGTTTGCAGCTGCAGAGTGAGGGTTTCCAAGAATGGAAGCGAGTTTTGGAGGACTGGTTTGGTAAACGAGAGGTGAATCTTGTGGATCACCGCCAGGCCCCCCCCTCTTTGCCCCACTCTGTTTTGCATTTGAATGCGATAGTTTGTTGGCACCAATTTTGTTAGAATGGTGTTGCAGTCGGCTGTGAGACAGCTTTCTGTGATGAAGAGGCAGTCTAGATCGTGTTGAAGGATGAAACAATAGATTTCTTGTCAGTGTTTTACTGCCGATCTTGTGTTGACCAAAGCGCATAATATGCGCTTGGGCTGGGGTACCTGCACGTGGTTTTTGACTGTTGATCGTCGATTGATTCTCAACAGTCGCTCATTCCTTAGAGCTTTTTTAATGGCAAGTGGGAGTATAGAGGCAAATGGTTTTAGTTCCCGGATGGTTTCTGCAGAGTATTTTAGGTAACCCATGGTGGCAGAAAAAAAACGCAGGGAAGTAATGTTGATTGTGGGGGTCTTTTATGGTGATAGGCGGGAGACTGTCCAAGTGAATCGTCACTCGTTTAGTCTTCTCTCCCCAAATGGTCCAGAGGAAGGCAAAAAACCCCAGGCGTGCTGTGCCAATCTGCAGCGACCGGGGAAAAAAAATCCTTCCTGACCCCTCAACGGGCGATCGGTGCAACCCTGGATCAATTGCCAGGGGGGGGGAATACGTACCCTGTGTTGAACTATGGGAGTTGGTTTCAGGAAAAAAATAAAACGGGCTGTGGGGGTGAGTGCAGTGATGTTTTTCTAAAAATTGTTGGGAGTCGTAAGATGGCCGAGGGGGGGGGGGGGGGGCGGTGGATAACAGGGGCAGCACGGGGGAACCTAGGGGGGCTGGGGGGGTTTTAGTAGTATTGAGAGCCGGGGTGTTGGCTGGGCAATCGCGAGAGTATCGCTAGGCTGTGGCTGAGCCGCGGACTTTCCTTGATGCACCGCCGCGACCCAGTAGCGGGACTGCCCGGGCCCTAAAAAGGTTGAGGATGCGGGGGGGGGGGTAGCGGGGAGATGTTTATTGTGCGATGGGCGGGTTAGAATTGAGGTTTGCTGAGTGGGTATGCGGCGCGTCACTAGGCCCCGGTTGAAGCCAGGGACTTTCCTAGCTGCAGTCGCCGCTCTGCATATTACAGCAGCACTGAATAGGTTCCTGTGAGATACTCTGCATATTACATCAGCACTGAGTAGGTTCCTGTGAGATTTTTTGTCACTCTTTTGGGGTTAAACAAATTTCAAAAATAAATCAATTTAAAAACAAAACCTGCTGTGTTGGGTACCTCGTCCTCCTCCACCGCTGCTTCCACCTACACCGCCACCTCAACCTCCTACTCCATATGGACCTCGTCCTCCTAGGTCAAGATGATTTTTATTTATTTTTTTATGTTATTTTAAGTTATTTCCCGATCCACATTTATTTGCAGAGTACTTGCCATGCTCTTCCCGACATTTTGCTGCCATTTGCAGCCCTCTAGCCCTTTCCATTCGTTTTTTAGAGACATTTTAGTAGTCAAAAGTCCGGATCCCCATTGACTTCAATGGGGTTCGGGTTCAAGTTCGGGTCCCGAACCCAGACTTTTTTCCAAAGTTCGGCCAAACCCGTCGAACCCGAACATCCAGGTGTCCGCTCAACTCTACCTGTAACGCTACAAAACTTTGTTTGCTATACCTGTTTAATCTTTTTATTTTGTTGTTTGCATCTCAATGGTGTTGTGGCTCAGAAGGAGCTGAGAAGCTGACAAACCTTTTCTCCTCCCTCTCAGTGCCTCTGTAATGGGCATGTATTACTGTTTTTCCTATATTTACATTTGCTAAATATTAAAGGTTGTCGTTTCTGTTGTATGTATATTCTGCAGTAAGGTTTAACAGTGCTGTACATTTCCACATATTTCAAACCGTGATTATATATTAAACTTGTTTATCACTACCAAGTGCGTCTATCTGTTTCTGGTGACAATCCTCAACCAGGATATTAGTATTTTCTACTTGTGTTCTTAAAAGTGTTTGCAGTGATTTTATCTATCCAGGTGTGCCATTAATGGCATTGGTCATATTAGTTTACCTATGGATTTTAATATTGCTCTTCTATGTATTTATGTCATGTTATCCCCAATGCTTAGATTAATGGTCATGCGTTTACTTTTTCTAGCGTAAAACAAAACAAAAACGAATACCTCAGAATTGGTTGTCCCCATCCCACCAACATTTCTTCAATAGCATAATATGGTTAAAAAACTCTTGAATTAGAACAATTTGCATAACATAGGGGTTACTTTTTATCCATTGTCAGATTATTCCATTACTTCATTTTATGACATTTGCAGAAAAATGGCACCGACCGGCTTCAGACACAGAAGCACAGCCATCCATCCACCTCCCTGCAAGCTCAGCCTCATCGTGGGAAGGGTGAGTCACATTATGGCCCGATTAACAGCCCTGAAGACCCCCTTCTGCTCTCCCCTTTAGAGGACACTGACCCAGCCTCCCCTCCTGCTAGTGCAACCACAGGCCCTGCAGAGCCCTCTCTCTCACAAATGATGGAGGCTATACAGCACAGCCACACCTCCCTTACCACTCAGATGGAGTCTATCAAAACTGACCTATCCTTTCTTAAACATGATGTACAGAATCTGAAGCATAGGGTGCAGAACGCTGAGCAGCGTATAGGGGATTTGGAGGATGAAACACGTCCATTGCAGGGCACTGTTAGGGAGCTGCGCCAGGCCCAGGACTACACATCTGACAAGCTCTGAGAAATGGATGATCACCTGAGACGCAATAACCTCCGCTTCATAGGCTTTCCAGAGGGTTCAGAGGGCAAAACCCCAGAACTGTTCATGGAGCAATGGCTGGCATCCACATTTGGCGCCAATACATTCTCCAATCTGTTCGCAATTGAGAGAGTGCATAGAGTCCCACTACGCCCCCTACCTCCATGGGCACCACCACACACTGTGATTATTAGACTGCTACACTTCAGAGACAGGGAGGCGGTTATTAGGGCGGCCAGGGGAAAAGGACGCCTGCATTTTAATGGAAATTGCATCACCATCTTTCCTTACTTTTCCGTAGCCGATCAAAAACAACGTGCCACTTTCCTAGCGGTTAAGCGGAGACTGTGGGATTTGCAATTGCCGTACAGCATGCTATACCCAGTGCGTCTGCGGGTCATCCATCAGGGCAGGGCCCACTTTACTGATCCGAAAGACGCGGCTCACTTGGCGGACGCGCTGGGCCCCTTGGAACAGAGGAACCAGCACAGAAGATCCCCTCTTCGTTAACCAGCATACTGCCCCGCTGAATTTTTGTCAGGAAAACCTTTTTCTTCTGCTGTTATCCTGATTATACTACCAGTTACTGTTGACTGAAGCACCCGAGTCATCCCGGGGTGTCCAGTGTTCTTGTACTGGCACTTCTCCGCCTGTAGGGTGATTGAGACACTCGATGCTGCTCCAAATGAGGCCTGGGAACTCCGTTTGTTGGTTGACTATCTCTGCCGGGCCGGCTCAGGTTTGATCATCCCCCAGCCTCTATGGAGGGGACATTATTATTTCATGGCCGAGCTACTATTTCTTTTGTCCAGTAAGCACACACGGACGGTTGCTTACATCTGCTGTCCCCCCCCTTTTTTTCCTCTGTTATCTAAGGTGTGGGAGCCACAGGACTACCTTACACACCCCCTGCTTTGCAGTTCTAGTTCAGGGAACAAAGCTCTCATGTGTTGGGGTATGGGAGCCGGGAGGGTTAGGGTGGCTTGGGAAGGTTGGGGTACTCTGTTTGGTTGTTGTTGGAGTTACATTACTGTTATTATGTACCAAGTGTTTACAGGTTCGCAGGCCAGGTAGGCCTGCAGGGTACTCAGGTATTATTGTCTGGAAGCACAGTGTTCTCTCGTATGTATGTATCGAGTTTCGCCCCCACCTCTCATGCTGCACAGGGTCCCAAGGTGTGGTTGACTCTGGAGCATCGTGGGAACTGGTCGCGCATATTCTTGACCAGGACCCGTACATGGCTAATTGACGCTTAATTTCTTGGAATGTCAGGGGGCTTAATTCCAAACTGAAACGTTCTGTAATGTTTGATTATTTGGCACGGCATAAGCTGCATGTAATCCTCTTCCAGGAAACCCATCTCCAGGGCTCCAGGGTTATGGCCCTTAAAAGAGCTAAAATAGTGTACGCTCTGCACTCCATCTTTATTGCCAAGTCGGCACCAATATCAAACATGTTAAACTTGACCCAACGGTTGTTTTGTGATCCTGGAACTTCTAGGTAAACCATATACAGTGACAAATGTATATGTCCCGCCACCTTTTACCAGGAGGTTCTTTGAGAAGGTGATGAGCACGATACTGGAAGTTGCAGAGGGCCCCTTGATAATAGCTGGGGATTACAACACAGTCCTAGATACTATTTTGGATAGATTTAACTGTTCTACGCTACCCCCCATGCCCCTGGCATCCTTCCTAACCCAATTTGACCTAGTGGAGGCCTGGAGATGGAAACATGCAACTGTGAGGGAATACTCTTGCCAATCTGATTCCCACGGTACATTATCCCATATTGATCTCTGTCTCGTTACATCCGATGCGCTTCTGTTGGCTGAGGTTAAGTATCTCCCCAGAGCGGTGTCCGACCACTCGCCTCTGATGGTGGACCTCGCTCTGGGCCCGCCCACCTCATACCGGATGTGAAGATTGAGCCCACTGTGGTTAGCGGACCAGGATGTAATAGACCAGAGTTTGGCAGACATGAACTCGTATTGGGTAATTAATAGACAGAGTGCGTCCATTCCTGTGGTCTGGGATGCCTTTAAAGCCACTACCCGCGGCTCATTTTACTGCTGCGATCGGGGGGCCCGCAAGGTGTCGCTGTCCAGATTGATGGACGCTGAGGGAGGACTTTGGGAGGCAGAGACTGCTTACTCAGCGGACCCCACCCCTAAGACACATACTATTTGGCGACATAGGGCTAGAGAGTTAGATCTGGTACTTTTGGAATGCACACAAGTTAAACTGCTTTACCAGAATCAACGTATATTTGAATTTGGGCATAAAATAGCCATTTATTGGCCTATTTGGCCAGGCTTGACTATCAGCCATGTACTATCCCTATAATTAAAAACTCAGCAGGCTTACTAGTAGAGCAAAACAATGACATTATGGAAGCGGGTGTCACTTTCTACTCCACGCTCTATACTACTAGAGCTCACTACACTATAGTGGAGCTAGATGATTATCTTTCAGATATTTCACTCCCGAAACTAACGGACTGTCAGATCTCCGGATTTAATGCTCCGTTGACAACGGAAGAAATAGGGGAGACAAAACTGTTGATCCCACATTTGCTGCGAATGTACAATTATGCCCTTGAGAAGGGACAGTTACCACCCTCCATGTCAGAAGCACTGATAGTACCGATTCCCAAACCTCATAAAGATCACCTCCTCTGCGAGTCATATAGACCAATTTCACTCATTAACACTGACGTTAAAATTCTAGCCAAGGTGCTCGCACAACGTTTAAATACAGTCATTACAACCATTATAGGGGCTGACCATACTGGATTTGTGCCCGGACGATCGACATCTATTAATTTACGCAGACTCTTTACCAATATGCAAGCGGTTCATGACACGACTGGCTCCCGAGCTGTATTGGCCCTAGACGCCCACAAGGACTCAGTCGAATGGCCTTATCTTTTTGAAGTCCTGGCTAAATTTAGATTTGGCCCTACCTTTATAAAGTGGGTACAACTCCTGTACTCCAAACCCATTGCCAGATTACGGGTTATTGCATCCATATTGGATGCCTTTCCCTTAAGAGAGGCACTAGACAGGGGTGTCCGCTGTCGCCGCTCCTGTTTGTGCTGGCAATAGAGCCCCTGGCGTCAATAAGAAGGTCCAGTGGGGAGGTTAGGGGACTGACGATTGGGGGTCTAGAGGAAAAAGTGTCCTTATATGCGGACGATTTGCTGATATATCTGGAGGACCCCCAGTCGTCACTCCCAGCCCTGCTGGTGATTATCCGGCGTTTGGCTACTTTTCGGGGTTCCGGGTCAACTGGGACAAGTCCCTTCTGTTTCAGATCGACCAGGAGAGGCACCAATTGCCAGTGTTGTAAGTAATGGCGTTTAAATAAATGCTGTTACGTAAGGATTGGCCTCCTGAGGGTACCTAGTAATCTACCAGATTACTTTTACCCTCTCGGCAACGCCGTTCTCATTACATGGGCGGCGTTACCGAGATTACATTGAGCACGCGGGTGGGGGCAGTCTGGGCAGACTCTGGGGGCATGTCTGACTAGTGATCATCACGTCTGACTGTTAGGACTGTGAGTGTCAGTCACTGTCCCGCAGGATGGAGCTGGCCAGTGGATTGTGATTGGGTGAGGGTCACACTGCACATCATCTTCTGATTCGTCGCCGGCGGGTCATGTGTCGGTCGTGACTCGTCGTGAGTGGGTGGCGCTGGCGCATGCACGCGCCTGGAGTCTCCCGCCCGCGGCCGCCTGCAGTGTCGTGTGTCGAGGCCCGAGGGAGTCTGGCGCTCAACTCCTCCTCACTCTGAGTCCTCAGAGTCCTCACCTGAGTCACTCACTCTCACTCCTCAGCCGCCGACATCTCCCCTGTCCCCTGCGGAGGCTCCCCTCCACCACCGGTCGGTGGTCCGGACTCCGGGATACCTCCTGACTCCGTCCTGAGAGGCTAGAGTGCAAGCAGAGACAGCACCGACCGACTGTGGCCCCTGCGCAGCCAGAGCCAGGTGAGGAGCCGAGGATCGGATTGGGAGGGGGGGGGGGCGGCCTAGTCTAATGCCTTAGGCCTGGTGTGGCAAAATATGAACTTTGTGCAGCTACTGGCTGAGCTGACTGACTGCCTGCTATTGCTTGTAAAGCTTAAAAGACTCCAATTATCTGTCTTTATAACAGCCTGAGCCTGTTCTATATTTATAGACAGATAATTGGAGTCTTAACCACTTAAGCCCCGGACCTTTAGGCAGCCAAATGCCCAGGCCAGGTTTTGCGATTCGGCACTGCGACGCTTTAACAGACAATTGCGCGATCGTGCGACGTGGCTCCCAAACAAAATTGGTGTCCTTTTTTCCCCACAAATAGAGCTTTCTTTTGGTGGTATTTGATCACCTCTGCGGTTTTTATTTGTTGCGCTATAAATAAAAAAAGAGCGTCAATTTTGAAAAAAAATCAATATTTTTTGCTATAATAAATATCCCCCCAAAACATATATAAAATTCGTTTTTTTTCCCTCAGTTTAGGCCGATACGTATTCTTCTATCTATTTTTGGTAAAAAAAAATCGCAATAGGCGTCTATCGATTTGGTTTGCGCAAAATTTATAGCGTTTACAAAATAGGGGATAGTTTTATTGCATTTTTATTACAGTAATTATTTATTTTTTACTACTAATGGCGGCGATCAGCGATTTTTTTCGTAACTGCGACATTATGGCGGACACTTCGGACAATTTTGACACATTTTTGGGACCATTGTCATTTTCACAGCAAAAAATGCATTTAAATTGTGTGTGTTTACAACTGTAGGGGGGTGTGGCTGTAGGACTGACGTCATCGATCGAGTCTCCCTATATAAGGGATCACTCGATCGATGCAGCGCCATAGTGAAGCACGGGGAAGCCGTGTTTACATACGGCTCTCCCTGTTCTTCAGCTCCGGGGAGCGATCGCGACGGAGCGGCTATAAACGAATTGCCGCGCCGTCGTCCCGGATCGCTCCCCGAGGGAATCCGACCGCCGCATGTAGCAGGGGGGGTCCCGATCGGACCCCCGACCCGCGGAAAGGCGGGGACGTACATGTACGCCCATTTGCCTGTACGTGCCATTCTGTGGACGTACATATACATACGGCTTTGAACTTAGAACTTAGAACTTTGTGCTACTGGCTGAGCTGACTGACTGCTGATATTGCTTGTAAAGCTTAAAAGACTCCAATTATCTGTCTATAAATATATAACAGGCTCAGGCTGTTATATAGACAGATAATTGGAGTCTTTTAAGCTTTACAAGCAATATCAGCAATATCAGTTCTGTTGTGCTCTCCGACTTCAACTTGTGTATCCCAATTTTGTCTCTGTAACTGTATATTCAGCCTACTAGTGCACAATAAACAGAAGTTTTGTTAATGTACTGAATAGTTAAAAGTTGGATAGTGTTCTCCACCTCTTAACTATTCAGTACAGCAGGGGTGACCAACCAGTGGCCCGGGGGCCACATGTGGCCCGCTGAGCCCTCCGATGTGGCCCGCGACCTCCTGCTCTGGGATGGAATAGAATACTGTTATTAAAGATCAGTTTATTACTAAAATCACAGTGTATGTGGGCATATCTGTTCTTCAGTGATTACGGGGCTGCTTTCAAACTGATCGGCAAATGCAGAGCACACCTGCGGGTTACCTGCACTAAGCCACAGACGTCTGTTATTACCTGTGAGTTTGATGAGCTTTCTGAAAGTGCACCAAACATGCAGAATATAATAGAAGTCTATTGCAAAGTGCAGGAAAGCCAAAGGTGCACAGTGTTCCACCCGCAGTGCCGGTAAACCGCATCACATCTGTGTGAAAGCAGCCTTGGGCCCCTTTTACACAGTCAGTCCGACCCAATTGGACCCTCAATTCACCTCTAAGGAGTGCCAGATGTAAACCGACTTGTGCCCAACCTCCAATCCGATAAAAAAAAATCAGTACAGTGGGCCGTGTCCGTGTCTGCTCTGCATATGCAGAGCAGACACAGACCTGCCATCTGCCCACTCCGCTCATTGTGGCCCGCGATCGATTACCAAGTCGCTTAAGTGGCCCTCGCTCTTCAAAAGGTTGGGCACCCCTGCAGTACAGTAACAAAACTTCTGTTTATTGTGCACTAGTAGGCGCAATATACAGTTACAGAGATTTGCACTAATGGCCAGGTTTTTCCTTTGTTTCTTTTTACACAATTATACAGATAATTGCACTAATTAAAGGTCAGATTTTCCTTTGTTTCCTTTTACCCACGTTTACATTTGTGTGTCTTAAATTTGCACTTGAATTTTAGTTTAAATATTTCATTTTTTATATGTTTCTGTGCATATCATTCATATGATCTATGGCAGGCTGCAATCTATTGAATTGGGTTCAAATAAATACGAAATGTTCTAAAATACTGTATATAGTGTTTTTATTCTTCAATCAGTTAATATAAACATCTTTGATATTAAAGATGTTTTAGAACGTAATTGTATTGTAGAATATAAAAAAAAAAAAATCTCAGTTACTTTGCCGAGTAACTAATTACTTTGCCAATGTAGTAACTGAGTCGCTAACTCAATTACTTTTTCGGACAAGTAATTTGTAACTGTAACTAATTACTTTTTTAAAGGAAGATGAGCAACACTGCCAATTACACTACCCCCTACAAATAGTTCAAACCTTTAGATATCTCAGAGCCTTGATAAAAAATCCAATCTCCTCTTATGCCAAGACTAACTTGGACCCCCTTATCTGTAAATTAGGAAATACTCTGAAAACATGGAACAACCTCCCTCTTACACTATTAGTAAGAATAAACATTTTCAAAATGATCTATCTTCCACGATTCCTATATATTCTGAGCAATTCACCAATATATATAACCAAAGCAAAATTTAAAGAGCTAGGGCCAGATTCTCGTAGAATGGAGTAAAACTCCGGCGGCGTAACGTATCTCGTTTAGGTTTCGCGGCCGCAAGTTTTACGGGCAAGTGCTTGATTCACAAAGCACTTGCCTGTAAAGTTGCGGCGGCGTAGCGTAAATTCTCCGGCGCAAGCCCGCCTAATTCAAATGATCCAGGTAGGGGGCGTGGATCATTTAAATTAGGCGCGTTCCCGCGCCAATCGTACTGCGCATGCGCCGTCCCTAAAATTTCCCGATGTGCATTGCGCTAAATGACGTCGCAAGGACGTTATTGGTTTCGATGTTAACGTAAATGGCGTCCAGCGCCATTCACGGACGACTTACGCAAACTACGTACATTTTTTAATTTTGACGCGGGAACGACGGCCATACTTAACATTGGTTGCCCCTCATATAGCAGGGGCAACTTTACACGTCGCAAATGCTACGGACACGTCGTAAATTCACTGTGTCGACCGCGCGTACGTTCGGGAATCTTGCGTAAATGGCTAATTTGCATAGACGACGGGGAAAACTACGTCGGCGACACCTAGCGGCGGGAAAAAAAATGCATCTAAGATCTGACAGCGTAAGAGCCTTACGCCTGTCAGATCTAAGGGATATCTATGCGTAACTGAATCTAAGAATCAGTCGCATAGATACGCCGGGCTAGATAGGACTTGCGACGGCGCAAATGGTGTTGCGCCGTCGTAAGCCTTTTGAGAATCTGGCCCTAAGAATCAGTCGCATAGATACGCCGGGCCAGATTGGGACTTACGACGGCGCAAATGGCGTTGCGCCGTCGTAAGCCTTTTGAGAATCTGGCCCCTAGACTCCATAATCACCACTTTCATATGGGGGGGGGGCGGTGTGGTGAGGATTGCTAAGCAAACTCTACAGCTACCTACTTTGGAGGGGGGCCTGGCACTCCCCTGTCTCCAAATGTACTATATTGCTTCACAACTGGCGCATGCCCACTGGTGGTTTCATCCTGAGACCAACAATGCGGCTGCTGCTCTGGAGGCGGCCATCCTCACCTCATATGAATCTCTCCAGAACCTAATACACCGTATGTCGCTTAGGAGGAGGGAAGGGGTAAATGTGTTGGCCATGACCTTGAGGATCTTTAAAATCTCTAAACTATTACCACCTAACACCCCAGCTAGCTATTCCCCCAACGCTGCTGGAATTTTATCAAAGAACCGACGGGGGATACTGGTTTAAGAAAGGGGTAAAAACAATGGGCCATATTCTGAGTAAAGTTACGATGGAGTAACTCAGGATACTCCATCGTAACTCCCTTTTTTGACCCGTGTATCTATGCTCCTGATTCTCAGAATCAGTTTTGCATAGATACACTTAAGATCCGCCATCTGTAAGTCACTTACACTGGCGGATCTTAAATGCAATGACGCCGGCCGCCGCTAGATGGCATTTAAGTGAAGGAGTCATTTGCGTATGCAAATGATCCTTCTACGCCAATTCACGTACGAGTTCGCGTCGCGTAACCGTCGCTAACGTCGTTTGCGTAAGCGGAAACTTACCCCTGCTATATGAGGGGTAAGTTTCCGCAAGTCTCGCGTAGGCCATGTTACGGATGGCGTCGGGTCCCCGTCGTGTTTTTTCGTCGGATACGTCGTTTACGTAAGTCGTTCTTGAATACGACTTTACGTCAATGACGCACACGTCGGCGTCATTGACGTTTTCCGCCGAGAACTGGAGCATGCGCACTGGGCTTTTTGCAGCCCAGCGCATGCCCAGTTCTTCTGTATCGGGGGCGCGCTTCATTTGAATAGAAGCCGCCCCCTTGGAGATCCGCCAGGCTACGCCGGGACACTTACACTCCGCTGTCCCAACTTATGGAGCAAGTGGTTGGGGAATACAACACCTGCTCCAGTAAGTTGGGACAGCGGAGTGTAAGTGCCCTAAGCGAAGCTGGCGGAGATTTACTCAGAATATGGCCCAATATCACACCTATTTACAGACACTACGTTCTGCTCTTTTGAGGAATTCCAGAGAGACTTCGGACTCCCACACACAGCCTACTTCCAATATCTACAGATACGACATACCGCTGCCGCACAATTATAGAAAACCACTTGAAAACTTACTAACTGATCCCTCCCACACCAAACTAGTTTCATCTTACTACAAGACTCTACTACACTCCACGGCTACTAGGCTTACCAACACTGAACGGATTTGGCGCACGGACATACCAGAGTTGACGGAGGAGATCTGGGGTGAAATTCTTTCACTCCAGGTGCCCTCCGTCATCTCCTCAAGGGACAAGGTGATCCAGACCAAACTGCTGTATAGACCGTATTTTACACCACATTTGTTATTGAGTATAGTTTAGGGGTCTGATAATGTTGATATAGATATATAAATATAGACGTTCACTTTAAGGATTGATAATGCACTCTTGTTTGCTTTTTCACAGATGTTCACAGCTTCTTCGTTTTGTCCTTGGAAATCAGACAGGATGCTGATAAGATTTTGGAAAATAGGGAGATACTCCTGCGCTAATCTCAAACCAGTGAAATTAATAAATCAATTAGTGAGAATAAACGGTTGAAGCAGCAACATAAACATGTGATAATCATGAAAACATACTAAAATACTAAAATAATAGTTGCGCTAAGTGATACCGTGAAAAATAAACATTAATATCATGTGAATGAAGGCAATGTGGAAATAACAGCTTGGCAGCAGTGTGACCGCTACTCAAGACAGTAAAACATTAAAAAACAACCATAAAAGGTAGATTATGGTAATGAGCCACACTTAAACTGATATATGTGATGCAAAAAAATACTGTGCGACATGCAAATTCCCAAAAGTGAAAAGGGCCAGTAAATAAACAGTACAAAACAGCAATATCAGATGGCATCCATATGGTAAATCGCCAGGTGGGCAGATCAAACCAGAGAATAGTCCAATCAGAAAGAGGAAAAGATGTAAATTCCAGGTGAACACTGATAGAAGTGTCTGCAGATATAGAGTGATACTGTCATCCACCACCACAGCAATATAATCTTCTCCCGTGCAGCACACAGTAGTAAAGGGGGGACCCTTACCAGAATGTTGGATCTCCAACGAGATCAAAACTCACGTAAGCAGATATAAACCTCTGCCAAGGTTTCAAGTGGATCCTTCAGCTTCCAGACCACACGGTATCTCCGCACAGAATCCTCTTCTGGGGCAGTTTGTAAGATGATATTATTTAGTCACCACAACGTCAGTCCATGGGTCACCGGGGATAAAGAACAGTAGTAGACCACATGTGCATTACCTCTTGGCAAAAAACGGGTGTTTATTATAAAGCTGTGTACAATACAGCAGTAAAAACCAGCAGGTATCAAACAAGCTAGTGAACAAAAAATAATAAAGTAAAAAAAGCCGGCATAAGTTAAAATTGCAAAAAGCGATCGCCCGTGCTTCCGGGGTCACGTGGGAGCGTGGTAATGTCACTACGTCACTCCGCCCTGACCAGTTTCGACATACCTGTCATTCTCAAAGTGCCCTTTGAGAATGACAGGTATGTCGAAACTGTACTGTATGTACCAAACATTTGTAATCCTCTTAGATGTCTGCTGGGATATGTTGATGATGAAGCATTGTCCAAGAATATGCAATAATTTATACGCATAGTGCTGTTTTACGCTTAAAAAACAAAACAAAAAAGATAACTATGCACTGGAAATTCCAATCCGCACTGACTATAAAGTTCTGGCTTACCATTGTCAACCAAGCGATACCACTATACAAGTTAACATACGAAGCTAGAGGATTTCCAAAGAAGTTCTCCAAAATATGGAATTCCTGGGATATCCTCAGATATTACTATACCCCCTGCCCCCTAGGGTAAGACTCGTAATAGAGATATTATAGTCCATTTACCACCAGGGCCTATGCCCTGGCTAGCAAGAGTTGTGCTGATGTTTTCTATGTAATGTTTCACACTATTCACCTGTATACCTGATTACTGTATTGCAATGTGTTTGCAGAGATGTTCGTTGTGATTATACAACTGAGTAACTACTGTGTGTTATGTTTATAAAAAACAAAAAAAAGTTAACCTTAAAAAAAAAAAAAAAATGATGTGTTTCTGGGGTTTATTTTTATGATTATTTTTACGTAATGCTTTGATATATGGCTTGATTTCATACTGGCATTTGGACCTTAATTTACATACGTTGTTATTTATCTTACATGTATTAGTGAGTTATGTTTATGAAATGTAATGTTTTTTGGGCCAGATTCACAGCGGAGATACGACGGAGTATCTCAGATACTCCGTCGTACAGTACAGACCAAAAGTTTGGACACACCTTCTCATTCAAAGAGTTTTCTTTATTTTCATCAAAACTATGAATGAACACATGTGAAATTATACATAACAAAAAAGTGTGAAACTGAAAATACATTTCATACTCTAGGTTCTTCAAAGTAGCCACCTTTTAGAGACACATCTCTAGAACTGTTAAGAGGAGACTGTGTGAATCAGGCCTTCATGGTAGAATATCTGCTAGGAAACCACTGCTAAAGAAAGGCAACAAGCAGAAGAGACTTGTTTGGGCTAAAGAACACAAGGAATGGACATTAGACCAGTGGAAATCTGTGCTTTGGTCTGATGAGTCCAAACTTGAGATCTTTGGTTCCAACCCCCGTGTCTTTGTGCGACGCATAAAAGGTGAACTCTACATGCCTGGTTCCCACCGTGAAGCATGGAGGAGGAGGTGTGATGGTGTGGGGGTGCTTTGCTGGTGACACTGTTGGGGAATTATTCAAAATTGAAGGCATACTGAACCAGCATCTTGCAGCGGCATGGTATTCCATCCGGTTTGCGTTTAGTTGGACCATCAATTATTTTTCAACAGGACAATGACCCCAAACACACCTCCAGGCTGTGTAAGGGCTATTTGACCAAGAAGAACAGACCGAACGTTCGCGCAAACATTTAGAACCCCATTGAAGTCTATGGGACTCGAACGTTCGAATTCAAAAGTGCTCATTTTAAAGCCCAATATTCAAGTTATTGTTGGAAAACATCTTTGAGAACCCGGGTCTTGCCCCAGGGAACATGTATCAATGGAAAAAAAACTTTTAAAAACTGTAGTTTTTTCTGGAGCAGCGTTTTTAATGATGCTTAAAGTGAAAAAAAATGAAAAATTCCTTAAAATATCATACCTGCTGGGTGTCTATAGTAGTGGCAAATGTTTAGAACTGTCCCTGCACAAAATGAGATTACTCTCAGAAAAAATAAATTTAATACTGCTTGCGGCTTTAATGTAATGTTTGGTCCCTGCAATATGGATAAAAATCATTGAAAAAAATAGCATGGGTTTCCCCGCCACCACTCCCCCCAGGTCGTTACAAGACCCAGTGCCGATCCTGACCTCCCTGGGGCCCTAAGCAAAATGACATGGCACATTAAAAATGAGAAGCGGAGGGCAAATGAACAGCACAACTGCAGTAACAGCAACTACATTTAGGTGCAAATGAACAGCACACTTGCAGTAACAGCAACTACGTTTAGGTGCAAATGAACAGCACACTTGCAGTAACAGCAACTACGTTTAGGTGCAAATGAACAGCACACTTTCAGTAACAGCAACTACGTTTAGGTGCAAATGAACAGCACACTTGCAGTAACAGCAACTACGTTTAGGTGCAAATGAACAGCACACTTGCAGTAACAGCAACTACGTTTAGGTGCAAATGAACAGCACACTTGCAGTAACAGCAACTTCGTTTAGGTGCAAATAAAAAGCACAAGTGCAGTAACTGAAGGAAGAGTGCAAAGAAAAGGCCCAAAATTGCACTGCCGGCGCTTATTATTGCAACAACACCTTAAAGTGACTCAATGTAAAGTGAGAATAAATACCATAAAATATATATATAAAGAGAACACCGCAAAGTGCAAGTGGTGTTGTCTATAAAGCAGCTGTTTCAATAAAACGGATTTAAAACCATTTAAAAGATGTGAAAACAGGTATCTAAAAGACGTGAACTGAAGTTCAAATAGATAAACAGCGCTATTGGATTGTTAAAACAATCCAGAAAACTAAATAAATAAATGAAGCCAGTGGGTGCAGTTGGTGCAAAAGGTGATCAGATCAGAAGTCTATGTGCACCAAAGACAGCTCAAAAAGAGGTAACACCTATATGTATGGTTAAACGTACCCTACTGGGGTGTAAGCCTACCACATTACAGTGAAACAACTCTGTAGTTACACCATCTGATCCTCCTGGTATTGGAAAGGCAGACCACGTCTCAGTGCAGCAGCATGAAAGAGAAATATGTACAAATGATAGTGCAATATTGTCTATATGCAACTGGCTAAGACAAGTATTAGACCTTAAGGGAATGCCCGTACAATGTAATAATGTTAAGCAAGCAATTTAAATAGTAAAGGTTTCACCGCTGTCACCGCCGTTTGATAACCTCCAGGGGCCGCGCTCGTGCTATGCAGGAACTGCTGGAGCGAGTGCTGGGCTGTGGTTGGTAGTAGGTGGAACGCAGGTGGAACGCAGTCTGAATCCGTGTGTGTAGCGCCGTTAGTAGCCACGCCCTGACGCGTTTCGTCACTTCTGACTTCGACAGAGGGCGTGGTTACACAGCGCAATCACTGTCCCTTTGTACTCTGTCAACGGCAGGCTATTGGTTGAGTTTACCCGCCCCCGGTCCTGATTGGTGCTGATCCGACCGGATGAACAGGCTAAGCTCAGGACACTAGGACACTACAATGACAATTATGTCTGTTCTATGTGAGATTTTTAAATTTTTAAATATTTAGATATTTATATTTATATATTTATAAATAGCTTACTCTCTATGTACTCCACATAGAGTATAAGACGTGGTCTGCCTTTCCAATACCAGGAGGATCAGATGGTGTAACTACAGAGTTGTTTCACTGTAATGTGGTAGGCTTACACCCCAGTAGGGTACGTTTAACCATACATATAGGTGTTACCTCTTTTTGAGCTGTCTTTGGTGCACATAGACTTCTGATCTGATCACCTTTTGCACCAACTGCACCCACTGGCTTCATTTATTTATTTAGTTTTCTGGATTGTTTTAACAATCCAATAGCGCTGTTTATCTATTTGAACTTCAGTTCACGTCTTTTAGATACCTGTTTTCACATCTTTTAAATGGTTTTAAATCCGTTTTATTGAAACAGCTGCTTTATAGACAACACCACTTGCACTTTGCGGTGTTCTCTTTATATATATATTTTATGGTATTTATTCTCACTTTACATTGAGTCACTTTAAGGTGTTGTTGCAATAATAAGCGCCGGCAGTGCAATTTTGGGCCTTTTCTTTGCACTCTTCCTTCATATACGTTCTATATATTTATTGACTTATTTATATATTTTGCCCGGGCTGCTATGGACGCACTACGCTTTTTGAGTGACAGAAATCTGGACATTAATACCATCTTTACTGTTAACGAGCAAACTACTGCACAAACCAATTTTAATACAATTTTAACCACTCTGGGAAATACACTAGAAAAACAAGTAAGAACATGGTGGGATATCTGCACCCTCGAGCAATATTTAAAAGAGCATATCATCATAAGGAGCCTAAGATGGGAAGTAACACCCCAAGATGGTCTCGATGATAAAGACTCCATGATAGAATGGCTTGAGTTTTTTAATGGTGTGGGACACAAACTACAGGATCTTATTTTAAGAAGGAAGAAAAGGAAAATGTTAAAATTAGAGTCTAAGATCAAAGAGTTGGGGGCACTACTGGAACCTATTAAAGATTCCCAACAAGTGACCGACTTCAACATCCGTATTAAAAAGCGACTAGAAAAAGTCGATAAAGATACCCAGAAAACTAAAACTAAGAAATTTCATCCTGATCTTGGAGATTTTAGGACCAACACCATTTATCTGTGGCAGCAAAATAACATTATAGGGTCTGGAGATAATGAAGTGAACACTATGGAGACCCAAAATGAACCAGGAATCAGTGAAACACAACCTACCTCAACCCTAGGACCACAACACGCTAATGGAAGACATGTAGAGCATCCCCACACACCTAACAACTACTCTACGCCCATTAGGAATGATGGTAACCAAACAAGGGGTCGAGGTAGACACCCTGGTCCATCTAATCGCAACCAGAGACCACCTCCCACAGATACATATCATCAAGTACCCGTTTATAACCGATACGAAACATTACGAGATGAGGAATACGAATATAGGTACGCATCACCTCGACCTTTTTTAGGGAGAGGCCGAGGCCCGCAGAAAAGGGGCAGGGGGACATCAGGGCACAGGGGGAAACCCACCACACACCCCCAGTATTACACCCAATACAGAGACCCGAACTATGTTCCGGTAAACAGAGAACCGCAATGGAGGGACCACCCGCATCTGGAACAAGAAAGAAGCCACCAACCTGGACCTTGGAACAGAGAACCAGAGGGTGCCGAGCGGGGAGACGGATCCAGGAACAGCAAAAAAAGAAGACTGAGGGAGCACGAATAGGAGGCATTTTTAACTTGACTAGTACTGTTTTAACTGCTAAAGAGACTAACATTTTAAATTTAGGACTTAAATGTGGTCTCAATCGCCCTATCAATAAGTTTAATGTGTTTATCGACATTCATAAATATACTCGGAAATTAAATATGAAGAAATATTTTTTAAACAAATATCCTAGTATTGTTGATAGAACACCAATACCACCAAATGACAGCGGACTTAGGAACAAATCACTCTTTAACCCTATGCTTGGAACAAACCAACCACTGGATGTGTTTAAGGGCCTCTTACTCCGCGATTTGGAACATATTAAACCTAAAAAACTGGTAAATCCTAGATACATCAGAGAGGGGATAGAAACATTAGAAAAAAGAAAAGACATCGTGATAAGGCCGGCGGATAAAGGAGGAGGAGTGGTTATCTTGAGCAAAGACTACTACCACAAGCAAATGATCACTATGCTTTCTGACATAAATACATATACTAGATTGACAAAGGATCCTTCCTCCCAGTATGAAAAAAACTTAAGTGTTTTAGTGCAGCTTGGTTATCGCTCACACGCAATATCCACCAAAGAGAAAAAATATCTGATTCCTAGTAGTAATAGAATTCCGACGATCTATACACTACCCAAGATACATAAGGATGTACAGAACCCACCTGCCAGACCAATAGTAAACGGCATAGGCTCTGTGACATCTCGTGTTGGCGAATTTCTTGATCATTTCCTCCAAAAAAGCGTTACTAATACCAAGGCATACTTGAGGGACACTAAAGATTTACTGATCCAATTGCAAGGAATAGACCTAACTGGACTGTCTGATATATACTTGGTGACTGCTGATGTCTCGTCATTGTATACAATAATACAACACGATGATGCGCTCTTAGCTCTAAACTGGGCACTTTCCAAGAGAGACGACATCACGCATACCCTCAAAGTTTTTTTACGTAATTGCCTAGATTTCTGCCTTAGCCACAATTTTTTCTGGTATAATGATTGTTTTTATTTACAGAATAAGGGTGTTGCTATGGGGGCCAAGTTTGCTCCCAGCATAGCAAACCTTTTTATGGCAGAATGGGAAGATAAGACGATTTTTAATATGCCACGGCAGGAACTTTTATTTTATCGTCGTTACATTGATGACCTGTTTTTTATCTGGGCTGGACCCCTTTTAACATTAGAATCCTTTTTAAATGATCTTAATACAAATACGTGCAATATCCAACTCACCAGCGAATACAATCAGCAAAGTGTACACTTCCTTGACCTCAACATTTTTAGAGAAGGAAATAAGCTCGGCACTAATGTTTATTTTAAACCAACAGATTGTAACAGCTATTTACCAATGCTTAGCGGTCACCACCCAATGTGGCTAAGAAATATTCCGAAAGGCCAATTAATGAGAGTTAAACGGAATTGCAGTAATGTTGTTGACTTTAGATCTCAGGCTACGCTCCTTAAAGACAAATTTGTGGAGAAAGGCTATGATAATAACCAACTTGTCAGAATCATAGACGAACTCGCAGAAGTACCACGATCAGATTGCCTTTCCACAACCCAAGCGACACCTAGGAGGAACATGCACGAATGGAGCTTCATATCAGGCTACCACAGCCAGTACAAAGAAGTTGAGTTGATTTTTAAAAATCACTGGCATATCCTCTTTCTGGACAAAATTTTATGTACTGTTTTACCAAAAAAACCAGGATTCATATATAAGAAAGCAGTCAGTTTTGGAGATAAAGTTGTCAAAAAAGTCCTAGACCCCCCAAGGAAACCACCAACGATGTGGAATAAGGACGCGTTCTTCCCATGCAAGAAATGCCTCCCCTGTAAAGAGGCTGACAGAACAAGAGGCTCTGTAGAGTCCTTCACATCCACATCTAACGGCATTGAATTTAATGTAAAATCGTTTATCACATGCAACACAACACATGTTGTATACATGCTAGAATGCCCGTGCAAACTGATGTATATTGGCCGCACCAAGAGAAAATTAAGAATTAGAATTGCTGAGCATGTGGCCAATATTAAATTAGGATACAAGGACCACAATGTCTCCCTCCACTTCTTACTACATCATGACAAGAATCCTTCAGGATTAAAGTTCTGGGGTGTCGAACACATTGAAGCCTCCTGGAGAGGTAGCAATCGTGTAAGGGAACTCTCCAAGAAGGAAACTGAATGGATTTTTATGACTGGCACACTGGTGCCGAAAGGGTTGAACGTTGACCTTGACATTAATTGTTTTATTAGTGATGTCTGACTTCAATATGTCACCATTGACATATTTTTGCCCTCCTTTTATCACTAACAGTCGAAACCCTTTTTAATCCATTTTATCAGTTTTACCCTTTTATGTTCCTTTAATTGATTTTATTAGCCTATGTCCAGCACCTTTATCCAGCACACATCATCTTTTCGTGCAAGTTTATTTAATGCTTACTGTGACCTGGTCCCCTCTTTTATCAGTTTTTATGGATTGATTATGCCCCTCTTTTATCCATCATTTTGCTGCTCCATACTCTTCGTTTTCTCTGGACAAACCCAGATATTACTTTGTAAAATCGGAAGTCCCTCACAATTGAGTAGCCTCCGTCCGCATTCCAACTCCCCCTATGAATGTCTTACCTCCTTTTGAAGGACACTACAATGACAATTATGTCTGTTCTATGTGAGATTTTTAAATTTTTAAATATTTAGATATTTATATTTATATATTTATAAATAGCTTACTCTCTATGTACTCCACATAGAGTATAAGACCACACATACCTTTATCACTTTAATTATCGTACTCATGCCATCACATAAATATGCGCTGCAGCACCATCAAGATGCACATTAACAGCCTGCTTGTGATGAGCTTTTGCTCTTTTTATTACTCAATTTATATATATATTTATTATTCTTTTAGAAAACGTGTATTATATACACATATGCTTCTATACATTTAATGATGACCATAAATAATATATACTTTGATACTTTCTTTAAATAATGAGTGAGAACAAAATGTTTGAATCACACCTTTGCGGTGTGCGTTGCTGTGCATTTCTTACGATTAAATGTGTGACACACTTAGATACAATTGTCACAGATATATCCTTACATTTGATCCGATATACTTATATGTACAGCAACCACATATCATCAACCATAGTGGAAAGCAATATATCTTCTTCTGTTCTTTCCTCCAGAATCTCTTTTGAATATATGTATATATATATTTTTATCCCCAAGTTTTTTGTCCATCTTGTATGATACGCCCACAACATGCTGGGATTCGTTGATGTATGGCTTGTGCACACACACATAGCTTCTTTCCATCTATCCCCTTTTTAATGTGGCTTCTAATAATAATTTTTCAAAAAAACACGTTTATACATGCTCACTTGTTAAGATCGTTTACAAACGATCTTTTACCCCCGTGGGACTAGTGATTCTATGTAGATGATCTGATCGTATTGATCGTATTAAAATGCAGTATGACCCGTTTTTCATTTGACCCTTTCAGATACTCTATTCAACAAGGCTGAGCTTAGCCTGTTCATCCGGTCGGATCAGCACCAATCAGGACCGGGGGCGGGTAAACTCAACCAATAGCCTGCCGTTGACAGAGTACAAAGGGACAGTGATTGCGCTGTGTAACCACGCCCTCTGTCGAAGTCGGAAGTGACGAAACGCGTCAGGGCGTGGCTACTAACGGCGCTACACACACGGATTCAGACTGCGTTCCACCTGCGTTCCACCTACTACCAACCACAGCCCAGCACTCGCTCCAGCAGTTCCTGCATAGCACGAGCGCGGCCCCTGGAGGTTATCAAACGGCGGTGACAGCGGTGAAACCTTTACTATTTAAATTGCTTGCTTAACATTATTACATTGTACGGGCATTCCCTTAAGGTCTAATACTTGTCTTAGCCAGTTGCATATAGACAATATTGCACTATCATTTGTACATATTTCTCTTTCATGCTGCTGCACTGAGACGTGGTCTGCCTTTCCAATACCAGGAGGATCAGATGGTGTAACTACAGAGTTGTTTCACTGTAATGTGGTAGGCTTACACCCCAGTAGGGTACGTTTAACCATACATATAGGTGTTACCTCTTTTTGAGCTGTCTTTGGTGCACATAGACTTCTGATCTGATCACCTTTTGCACCAACTGCACCCACTGGCTTCATTTATTTATTTAGTTTTCTGGATTGTTTTAACAATCCAATAGCGCTGTTTATCTATTTGAACTTCAGTTCACGTCTTTTAGATACCTGTTTTCACAAGTGCAGTAACACCGAGTACGTTTAGGTGTAAACTAAACAGCACACAGGCAATACAACACGTTAGAGCACTGCAGCTAGCACAATCTACTGCCTGACAAATAGGAATAGCTGATCTAGCTAAGCTATACAGTGTATAAATATATGTACAACTCCTAGGATGTATATATATCCTCTACACACTGTAAATTTAACTAAACTGACTAGCCTGCCTGCTCTATCTATCTATCTGGTAGAAAAGACACGGTCTCTCTCTCTCTAACTGACTGACTGTTATTTCTTTAACAACGCCGCAACACACTACACGCGGCCGACTTGCAGGTGGCCTTATATAGTGTGGGGCGTGTACTAAACCCCCTGAGCCATAATTGGCCAAAGCCACCCTGGCTTTGGCCAATTATGGCTCTCCGTTTTTTGCGCGCTGTGATTGGCCAAGCATGCAGGGTCATAGTGCATGCTTGACCAATCATCAGCGCGCAATTCCGCAGTGAATTATGGGCCGTTGCGCATCATTCGAATTTGGCGTGAACGACCCGTTTTGTTCGAATTTCGTCGAACGTACGAACAGACGATGTTCGAGTCAAACATACGTTCGACTCGAACACAAAGCTCATCCCTAGTGGTAAGTGAGACACTAACCCCACCTGATGAGAGAGGGTACCTTTGGAGGTCTCAAAACACACTGTAGTCACAGGATACTCTTGGGTGTCCCCATGCACACAAATAACAGCTACCTTATTATTCCCAGAGACATCTGTAGTAACTAATTCAGCCTTTCTCAGTGTCACCAGACTACCTGAATCTAGCAACACAACAACATTTCTACCATTAATACACATTTTGCATAAATGTTTCTCAGTTCCCCGAATAGCAGTGCATGTGACTGTCGCAAACAGCGACTGACGTATGTCCCTTAGAAAGACGCATTGCATGGGTTCATCCACAACCGGGCAATTTGCTGCAATGTGTCCCTCTTGTCAGCAGCGGTAGCAAACAATACTTTTTGCTGCCTCTTGAGGCCTTGACTTCCCGGGCTGTTCTCGCCAGACACTAGGGAGAACTCCCACCCTCTCACTCTCTCCACCCTTACCCCTTGTAATCATTTTACCCGCCACTGGGGATGGTCTGGTCTTAGGGTGGAAAGTCTGTGAGTCTCTGGAAGAGGCAGTCAGGTTCTCTGTAGCCAAGTACCTCTCAACAAATCCACAAGCTTATCAGCAGTTTCTGGGTCTCCATGGCTCCACTTTTAGATGGGAGTAGGAAGAGCTCTCAGGAAGCGATCCATCACAACACGTTCCACAATCTTTGGTGCGGAAAAAAAGTCTCTGGCTGTAGCCACTTCCTGCTCAGGTGAATGAGATCATACATTTGAGATCTGGGGGGTTTTCCAAGCCGGAAAGTTCAGTTATGCACACGCTGAGCCCGGACAGCCAGGGTGACACCCAGCCGTGCCAATATTTCACCACATAGTCTTTTGCTTGGTCAGGCTCTAAGTCATAATAAAGAGAAAATATGTAGCGCTAGTAAATGATAAATGGTGATGTCACCTAAAGTAACAAACGTGTATAAATGTGCAAAACACAGCAATTAATGTGCAAATGAATGTCCATCAAAAGGTAGGTGAAGAGCTGAATCGCATATGGCCACACAAAACATCAGGGACCGGACATACTTCTCAACTGGATAGAGTGAATAAAATACTCTTACTGGATGGTGAGGATCTGACTGTCAGCGACAACAGATCTTATGAGCTTGAATGATCCTTGATGGGATCTACTCGGCTTGTCCACAGGTCTGATAGTGGGACCACGCGCAACACCTGGATGTAATCCGATGATCTTGGACTGAAGGTTCTCGATGAAGAGATGATTCAATCGGGATCCAGCAGGTAAGCCCAGGGAAAGAGATGAAAACCCCCTATTTCAAACCAATGTGGCGTGAGGAGGGCCCATACAGGGATGAAGAGGGCACTATCAGGAGCTTAAAAATTAAGTCCAACAAAGCATGTGGAGAAAAAAGAAAAAAACAATGCTGCAGGTAAAAGAGGGATAGGTTTTATTGTAGTAAAACCAAAACATATGTGATCACAAAAAAGGTAAAAAAGAAATGAGGATAAAAGCAATATGGGGAGCAGGTGCACCAAGCCCGACATGTTTCGTCCAACGGGACTTCAACAGGGTCATAATAAGCTTTCTGCGATTCCCCAGTCAACTAGTCCAGCCCACTGCTCCTTGGGCCATTTTTTCCTTTCAGCAGTCCTTTCAAATGTGGTCAAAAACACCTCTGGATCATCCTCTCCAGTCATTTTTGTCAGTAAACGACTCACCCCAAAGGATGCGGTATTAGTGGAACCACTTGCCTCACTGGTCTGCGGACGTTCCTGCATTAAAGTCTCCATGTGTTGTTGTAGCCTCTGCTCTTGCTTCTGCAACAGGTCTATGAAGCGGGCCTCAGATTGCTGCTGGGCTTGTAGCTGAGCGTCCAGACTCTGTTGGTGAGCTTGCTGCTGGGATGCAAGGCTCAGTTGCAAACCTGCATTTGTCTGCTGCTGATTGGCATTTGCTAGAGCCAGCTGTTTCAGTATCTCCTCCATGCTGGCCTTTAAAAAAAACTGCCCGCATTCTCCACCAACTGTGAGGGGGTTAGCTCGGCAGCGGGTGTGTGTGGCACACTGGATGGGTTCAGCAAACAAAAAGGTGCGATTTTATTTGAACTATATACAAAAATAAATGTGACAGAAACAAAAGAAATACAAAAATAAACCCTGGTCACTTGACCACTCACTAAACACATTGGTGTCCCTAATTAACACCTGGGTACAGCCTAGTGCTGCCCCAGTCCCTAACTCCCTGCTGTTCAGAGTCTTAGTAGTAATAGCCACACAGGCTTTGTCTCACCGCACATAATGAGCCCACTTAATTCAGCTGGGCTCATCAAGTCCTCCCAGCAGGACTCCCAGCACTCCCCCTAGAGGTATAAACTGGCATAAAGCCTGAATCTAGGAGATATATACACTGCATCCTGGATGCAACCAGGGAATATAACCTGCCTGCTGCCACAGAAAGTATAGGTTTTTGGAGTTATTTTCAAGATGTGCAAATTGAGACCACGCAAACACTTGTCGGTTTAACATTTAAATAACAACAGATAACAAATGTAATAATATTAGAAAACGTAACAAGAATACTTAAAGTGATACTAAACACACACACTGTTTAATTTATTGTCCCTTCTATTTTTTTAAGAAAGAAGTTTAATCTTAATTAGTTAGTTGCTCAGTCAGTTGTAGACCAGAAATTCAAGGAGTTTGAGGGAAAAGGAGAGCAAGGTGATAAGGCATAGGTTGTTAGGATTGGTGGGGGTCCAATGAGGGCTTTTTAAGTATGGGGGTGACTAGTGCATGTTTTAGAGAGTTGGGGAAGATGCATGAGGAGAGAGAGAGAGATTGTAGATGTTAATTAGAGAGTGTAGGATAGAGCCAGAGGATGATTGTAGTATTTCCGAGAGAACAGGGTCTAGAGCACAGGTGTCAAACACAAGGCCCGCGGGCCGAATCCGGCCCTCCAGGCCATTTTATGTGTCCCTTGCACCTCTCCTGCAGCTACAGGAGAGCTCCATCCCTCCTCTGGTCCTCCTCCATACCCCTACTTTCTGCTTTCAAGCAATGCATCCAGCTTCTTCCCAGCAGCAGTATAAGGAAAGTGGGTGCACTGTCATGTAAGGGAGAATAGGGAACTTAAAGGGTTTGTAAAGGATTTTTTTTTATCTTAATAGCTTCCTTTACCTTAATGCAGTGCTGTTTTCATGTCCTCATTGTTCGTTTTTGCTCTCAAGTTGCTGTAATTCTCCTCTGATCTCCATACTTCCTGGTTGTCTGTTTCCTGATAACCACAGTACTGGGAGCTTTCTCTCTGTGGTCACTAATCAAGGAGGTTTGATTACTGTGTGTCTAAAACCCCTCAGCACCAATCAGTTTCATATTCCAAACCATCACTGCCCTGTATTGGCTCTGTACATCACAGAAGCAGGAAACAACATGCAAAAACAAAACTAGAAACTGCAGGTACATTATATGATTGATTTTTATCTATTTTTAATATTTTTTAAAAGGAATCAGTTAACTAGTATGTCTCTATACCAGGGATATGCAATTAGTGGACCTCCAGCTGTTGTAGAACTACAAGTCCCATGAAGCATAGCAAGACTCTGACAGCCACAAGCATGACACCCAGAGGCAGAGGCATTATGGGAATTGGAGTTTTGCAACAGCTGGAGGTCCGCAAATTGCATATCCCTGCTCTATACCCTGTAAACAGTCATTTCAGCAAAAAAAAATGATTTAACTCCTGATGGTGGGGTGGCTCTTGAAATCTAATGTAAGAGGAGGAAATGCGCTGGACATCTAATCTTACAGATACAACCAGCCCTTTTGAGGACAATCATAATGCTGATGCGGCCCACGATGAAAAAATGAGTTTGACACCACTGGTCTAGAGGGTAGATGGTTAGGTGGGCGTTTAGTTTAGCAACCTCATCTATAGTAGCAGAGTGGAATGAGGGAAGTAATGATTGTACCTGTGGACATAAAGTGTTAATTGGGGAAGGTATCTGTACAGTGGAGATCTCATCATGAATCGTATCAATCTTATTTTTTTAAGTGTTTGACAATCTCCTGGGCAATGAGTGAGTTAGTGGGTCGAGCCATTGGAGCACGAAGTAGAGAGTTAAAGGTAGAGAACAGTTGATGGGGACTGGATGTGTAAGTCTTAATGAGAGTGATAAAATAGGTCTGTCTGGCAGTGTGGAGGCAGGAATTGATATCTTTCTTAGACTTATCTCACAGACCCTCAAGAGCATGGCTAAGTTTTTTGAGACTTCTGGTGTCTTCGGTTTGTCAAAGTTGTAGGGATCTGGGCTTGATTCTGTGTGTAGTAAGGGGAGCGAGCACATCCAGGGAGGATAAAATGGACACCAGTGGGCGCTCTGTTGCGAGTGTGGTATAGATAGAATTTTGATGATAATAAATATGGGGAATATTAATTAAATACAATTTAGTGTTTTGGCGCATGGTAAATTATTAAAAAAAAGGAATGTCTAAATAAAAGTATAGTGGTATGCAGTGCCTCCAGCCGATTACGGCAATTAATAAATAACTTAATAAAATATGAATTTTGTTCAGACAAGTTGGCAGTATACCACAATGAATTCCTGAGTTCGTTAATCTATGAAGAATTCTTACCCAGTGGCGGAACTACCGCCATAGCGACCCACGCGGGCGCTATGGGGCCCACAGCTGAGTGAGGATCAGGGGGGCCCGGTCAGAGCCGGACCAGGGGCAGCGCTGCTAGGGTGCCCACATCCACATTCATTCCGGGACAATACAGTAAAAGTCACTCCACCTCCGCCTCTACCTGATATTCTACTGGCTATTGGTTGCTACAGCCGCCCAGCCCCAGCGTCATTGGCAAAAGTTTATTCCACAAAACAGTTCCCTCAAGAAGGAGGGGGGGAGTGGTGTCCCTGAATGGCAGTTTGGAAATGTGCTCACCCTAGGCGCCGAGGCAACAGGGGGGTGAAAAATCCTCTCTACTGTAACTTGTAAATACAGATGCGCTGCTGTATTTACAAGTGACAGCGCTCTCCTCCCGATAGCCGTTTAGAACCCTCTATGCTCTACAAAACACATTGGGGGTTATTTATGAAAGGCAAATCCACTTTGCACTACAAGTGCAAAGTGCAGTTGAAATTGCCCTAAAAGTGCACTTGGACATGCAAATACTGTAAATCTGAGGGGCAGATCTGAAATGAGGGGAAGCTCTGCTGATTTTATTATCCAATCATGTGCAAGCTAAAAAGAAAAGCCCGGAGTGACAAGACAAAGAACAATAATGTAGGGCTGGCATGACTGGGGTGGAATCTGGGCAACTGAGGCTTAAGGTTACAGGAGTGCTCTCAGGGGAGTGGCTGTAGGAGCAGTTCAGTGGAGGGGGCGGAGTGTTATATATAGGGGGCGGGAGTGGCGCCAAAATCACACAGGCAGAGTGAGAAGCAGGGAGGCAGGATTTCTCTTAGCTCCCTGAGAAGGTAGGCCCAGAAGCATGGAGGTGGATTTGGTTTTAGCGCGGCTCAGAGCCGCGGCGGCGAGCAAAGAGCCAGGATGGCTTGAAGCTCAGGTGGGGGGCCTGCTTGTGGACGAAGCGGGGGGGTCCAAATCGGAATCGCGGGTGGCCCCACGCGCTCGGCGAGCGCCGGAGCGTTATTAAAAAAAGGAAGTCGTGCTAATTAAATTAATAAAATAAAGTAAAACACCAGTGATAGTGAAAATAAACAGTACGTGGAAATAGACAATTCTATATATAGTGATAATCACCCTCAATGGGGTAGGTGCATATTATGAATAACTACTAAATGGCATAAATGTCTCTTCAGTTTAGTATGGGCAAATTGACAGTCCAGACAGGCCAAGCGATTTATAAAGCAGTCCACAGGTGTAGTGATGAAAAGAAATCTTTAGGTAACAGTGATAATGACCACTCTGTGTTCAGAACAAACGGGAGACCTCCACCACAAATAATACTGACTCTTACCAGAATTCAGTAAACAATAGGCATAAAGACAAATCCAGCAGCAGCCCACAAGATTATCTTCAACCAGCGATATCCATACATTAGTAATCACCATTGGAATCCAGACTTCCCTCCACTCCCATGATCTTCACTGTGTGGCCCAGTTGGAAAAAGACCTGGCCAGAATGTTTTATCAAGCAAAGGCTGTGCAGCTCCAGGCAGAAGGAGCGTTATTCCCCTACCCCCACCTCTTGGGCCCAGCGGCCTAGTCAGAGCCCCCATGTGGACCCGTCGCCCCCCCCCCTGCCAAGCGAGCCAATGCTTTGGCTGGGGGTGATGGTGGTCGGAATCAGCCGCTCAGGCTGGGCCCGGTGGGCGGGGCTTCGGGCCGGAATGGTGCCCGATCCTCACCCACGCGGCGGAGCAGCATGGAAGGAGCCGTCCCCCCCCACGCCACCGGGACTGCAGGGGGGAGGGGGACGCAACGTTCAAAACGCGGGACAACAGCCGGGGGGTCGTCCAGGATCGCGACCACCGGTTCCAGGACAGTGGGGAGGCCCCGGATCGGAGGGGGGAAGCTGATCGCAGGTCCAGCGGGGGGAGCAGCGGAGCAGGGACATCCACGGCCGGGTCTATGGGGAGAGGATGATCCGCCGGGAGGCTGGGATCCACGGCCTCCAGGCTTTCGGTTCCTGGGAGGCAGACTTCGCCGAGGACGCTGGCCTCGGAAGATCGTTCGGAGGGGGAAGCTTCGGGATCGGAGGACGAGGTTCGGAGGGATGATTCGCCTGCGGTGGCGTTGCCGGTGTCGGCTGTGAGGGACGTGCCCGGCCAGCCTGGTAAGTCCACTAATAATTGTTCGGGGGATTTTGTTAATGCATTATGTGCTTTGTTGGTGGGGGGCGGGGGTCCTTCTGTGAATGTGGGGAATGTGGGGAGTAATGTATCACCGCAAGCCAGGGCCCCCGGGGTGGCGGGAGTAGCTCCTGCTGCCCAGGGTTCCCTTGGGGGGATGCAGGATTTGTTGTGTGGTTTGAGGGATTTGGTACAGCGCTTTGCCGGGGTGGGGGGAGTGGGGACGCCACCTCAGGCTGCACCCTGGGTTGGGGGATCGGCTGGGGGGGTTCCGGTGGCTGGGGTGGTTCAGGCCCCAGGGGGGGGAGAGTACAGGGGTGGTGCCGGACAGCAGTTCAGGTAGTGACACGGGGGGTGAGAAGACAGGGGGGGTCAGGACGGATGTGGTACGGATGGCGGATGCGGCAAAAGGTGAAGTATATGTGTGCTTTGAAGGGCCGCTGGGGTCTCATCTTAAGGCGGGAGGTAAGGGAAAAAAATCGAGAAGGGTGAGTATGTGGAGATTTTTTCCCTTCTGCCACTAGAAAAGTTTAACTTAGACAGGGTAAAGCCAGACAGTTCAAAAAAGGACGACGAGGAAAAGCGAAGGTACAGGCTGATTCCACGTACGTTCAGCAATTGGTTGCAAGCGTTTGAAATTATGGCCAGCGTCATAGGGGAGAAGAGCCCGGAACACTGTTCTGCGCTGTTCTGCTATATGGACGCGATAGGTGAAGCGTATAGGGTGTATGGGGGGACAGGGGGGTTGAGGTACGACGAGCAGTTTCGCCAGCGGCGTGCTGTGCGTCCTACGATACGTTGGGACCACAAGGATATCAGTCTGTGGATGCGGATGATTTCTGCGCCCCGGACTAATACTCCGTTTTTTCAGGGCGGGGCCGGGGGTACTTCCTCCTCTGGATCACCGGCCGGAAAAAGATGGGGGGGGGGTGCTGGAAGTTTAACAAGGGTTCCTGCAAATTTGGAGGAACCTGTCGTTTTAAGCACGAGTGCTCCGGATGTGGGGGTGCTCACCCCCTGTCGCGTTGCTTCAAGAAGGGGAAGCGGGGGGGATGCTGCTGGAAAAGGGGACAACGCCAGTGAGGGGGGAAAAGATGGGGCCTTTTCTAGATAGGTACCCAGACAGGGCGGCGCCGCGGCTGCTCGCTGCCGGGTTTTCAGAGGGATTTGTCATTCCCTGTTCCTGTTCCGAAGGCGCCACCCTTGGCTAGGAATCTGCGGTCTGCCTTGGAGAACCCGGCGGTGGTGTCAGCAAAATTGGAAAAGAAAGTTGAACTGGGTAAGATGGCGGGGCCGTTCACAGAGATGCCGCTGCCAGATTTGGTGGTGTCACCGCTGGGGGTGGTGCCCAAGAAGGAACCGAACAAGTTTCGCCTCATTCACCACCTGTCCTTTCCAAAGGGGGGTCGGTGAATGACGCTATAGATCCCGAAGCATGCACGGTATCATACACGTCGTTTGACGCGGCGGTAAGGTGGGTGCGGCGGTACGGAAGAGGGGCCCTGATGGCAAAGTCGGACATTGAGGCCGCGTTCCGCTTGCTGCCGGTTCACCCGGACAGTTTTAGGCTGTTGGGTTGTCGGTGGCTCGATTTCTTGCGCGTTTTTCGAAACGTTTAGCTCTTTCTTGGAGTGGGTGGTCAGGGATGTGGCAGGTTCGGATTCAGTCATCCACTACCTGGATGACTTTCTGTGCGTGGGCCCTCCGTCATCCAATGTGTGCGCAATATTGTTGGCAACGCTGCAGCACATGGCGGAAAAGTTTGGGGTGCCATTGGCAGCCGACAAGACGGAGGGTCCAGCCACGGTGTTGAGTTTTTTGGGAATCATGATTGATTCCGAGGCTATGGAATGTAGGCTTCCGGTGGACAAGGTGGAGAATCTTCGGACAGAGATTCGGGGGATGCTGGGGCGAGACAAGGTTCAGCTGCGGTCCTTGCAGTCTTTGTTGGGCAAGTTGAATTTCGCCTGCCGCATCATCCCTATGGGGAGGGTCTTCTGCCGACGGCTGTCGGCAGCAACAGTGGGGGCGAAAGCTCCGAAGCACTATATCCGCTTAACGGGGGAGCTAAAGGCGGATCTGCATATCTGGCACACGTTTCTAGAAACATATAATGGGAGAGCTATCTGGATGTCGGGGCCCGTCAGCAACTTTGACCTGGACTTGGTCACGGATGCGGCCGGGTCCACGGGCTATGGGGCCTTTTTTCAAGGGACGATGGAGCGCGGAGGCGTGGCCGGAGTCCTGGGTGGCGGCGGGTTTCGAAAAGAACCTGGTGCTGCTAGAGCTATTCCCAGTGGTGGTAGCAATTGAGCTATGGGGGGAGGAATGCAGGAATTTGAAGATCAGGTTAAATTGCGACAACATGGGGGTGGTGCAGGATATCAATCGGATTTCCGGTTCTTCGGTACCGGTGGTGCGATTATTGCGCCATCTCGTGTTGCGTTGTTTGCAGTGGAACATATTCTTGTATGCTGTACACATCCCGGGGGTGGATAACAGACTCGCTGATGCCTTGTCTCGATTTCAGTGGGACAGGTTCAGGGAGCTGGCGCCAGGGGCAGATGCGGAAGGGGTTCCTTGCCCGGGGTGGATGTGGGGGCTTGCATTGGAGCCGCGGCAGACTGGATCAGGAGGTCGGTGAGTGGGCAGACATGGGCCGCATACTCGAAGGTATGGGAAGAATGGGCCAGTTTCAGACGGCTGGCGGACGCCGAGCTGGGGGAGGGAGAAATGGGCTGGTTGGTGGTGTATTTTGTGGTTAGACACATGGAGAAGGGAGGGTCTGTATCTTCCTTAGAGAAAAAACTGGCAGCATTGGCATTTTGGTTTAAATTGGAGGGTAGGACTGATCTTACAAAAATATTTTGGGTGAAACAGGCGGTAAAAGGTTACAAAAAGGGGCGCCAGTGCAAAGATGTACGGAGGCCGGTGTCGTTCTCGATTTTGGGCAGGATTTTGGGGGTTTTAAGTGACGTTTGTTTTTCGGAATACGAAGTACGTTTGTTTCGGGCGTTTTTTTCGGTGGCATTTTTGGGGCGTTTCGGATAGGGGAGCTAGTTAGTCCCTCAAAACGGGTGGCTGGGTTTTTTTTGGGGGTGACGTACGGTCGGCGGACGACAGGGTGGTTTTTCGGTTGAGGCGGTCAAAGACGGATCAGAGGGGAAAAGGGAGGGACGTAATTTTGTATTCTATGCCGGGTTCGGAGATGTGTCCGTTAAGGGTGGTAAAGGAATATGCAGAGGGACGCCCTGAGGTTGGTGGGCCGTTTTGGGTACACGTGGATGGGTCTTTTGTATCGCGTTTTCAATTCATTGCGATTTTTTAAAAATGTTTAAAGACAGTGGGGCTAGACGAGCGGCTGTTTGCCTCGCACTCCTTCCGCATCGGGGCGGCGACTGAGGCGGCCCGGTGTTGGTTGGATGAGGCGGCAGTAAAACGGATTGGGAGATGGGAGTCAAGGAGATTCCGTTCTTATGTTCGCCCGCATTTGGTGATGGATTAATAAAAAAGGTGAGGGGAAGCCTGCTGGAGATGCCGGGATGTTCTTTGTGGGGTGAGTTGGTGATAGTCATGGTTATTGTTTTGTTTTTCAGGTGGAAGGCAGGCGCGCCTCGTATGGATCATGGGCCAGGGGGAAGGCAATTGGGAATTTCCAGGCAGGAGGCTGCGATTCGGTGGTTGGGTATCCCTGGGATGGGTTGGGGCAGGGTGCTGTCTGAAGTGCAGCGCTATGCTCGGCTCGACCGACCCCCGGATGTGTTGCTGTTACACGTTGGGGGGAACGACCTGGGGATTTGGCCCATAGGGGACTTGATGACGGCAGTTAAGGCGGACGTCTTGACGCTGCGGGCATCTTTTCCCAGGATGTTGATCTGGTCGGACATTGTCGCGCGAACGACGTGGTGCATGGCAAGGTCAGTGGATCGGGTCAATAAGGGGAGGGTGAAGGTAAACAAGGTACTGGGGAGGTTTGTGGCTAAATACGGAGGTTTAGTGGTGCGACACAGGGAGTTGGAGTTGAATGTGGGTTTGTACCTGCTCAGGGATGGGGTTCACCTAACTGATGTGGGTACAGACTTGTGGATGATGGGTGTACAGGAAGGGGTTCAGAGGGCCCTGCGGGTGTGGGGGGCCCGTAAGGAAAAGGGGGGTTTCCCTTCCGGGCTGTGGCGGTGTCCTTGGTCTTTGATGGTGACAGTTAACTGATGGAATGGAAATGGTTGGGGGGCTCATCGATGGGATGGCCCCCCTATGGTGGTTATTGCAGTGGAACGGTGTCTGCTGCAATACGGTTACGGTGCACTGCGGGTTAAAAAGGTGTCTCAGAGCTGGGTCGGCTGGAGGCCTGGGTATGGTAATGGTACCGCAGTGTGGTGGTGAAAAGGTTAATGGGGGCTACTGTCAAAGACCAATTGGGACTGGTTTAAATATTAAAAGTGTTTGGTAAAAAGTTGTTAATAGTTAAAATGGACATTCCTATCATTAAAATTTGGTTATAAAAATAAAAAAATGGCTGTTGTGGCCAATTTTTACTCCAATTTACTGTGTCGGTCTCATTACTGGGTTGAAATGGTTGTGGGGAAAATGGGGGGTGGTAAAAGGGAATTATTTAATGGAGGGAGGGGGAATAGGAGAGAGTGGCACATTGAAACTACACTAGTCATGCGTTTTTTTTTTTCTTTGCATGTCCCCCTCGGATCTATAGCAACTGCACTTCAAAGTGCAATTTCAAGTGCTCTTTGCACTTGTAGTGCAAAGTGGATTTGCCTTTTGTAAATAACCCCCATTGTCTATCCATCGCTATGTGAGAGCAGAGAGGGGAGGGGGGAAGGGGTGGGTGATGTACACAGGCAGGAGCTGCTCCACGGACATGCGGTGAGTTACAGCTTCTCTACTGCAGCCCATCTCTGATGTTAGTTAGGTGATTGAAATGCTCACTATTGAAAGAGGGAAGAAGGGGGGTTGATGCCAGTGGAATGTGTATTGATGGAGGGTGGGCTTCAAACTAATCTGGGGAGAGGAGAGCTCTGTACTTGGGAAGGGGGGGGTACTTGCAAGTACACATATCACCCCTAAATCACCTAATTTTTCTGTTAGTATATGTGCGTTTTCAGGGTTGGGGGACTTTCAGGTTTTTTTGTTGGGCAGGGGGCGGCATTGAAGGACCCGGCCTTGGGGCGGCAAAGGGAGTAAATCCGGGCCCGGGCCCGGTGAGGATAAGAGCATCGCCGGCATGGTCTCCCAGCCAGGGGAAGAGAGAGGAGAGGAAGAGGCGAGCTGTCTGTATCAGCAGAGAGTGGAATTGCCCGCTGTAATAGCTTTCATTAGAACTTCCAGTGTTCCTGGGGCTCATGTCACATAGCTCCACCTCTTGGTCCGGCACCTTTGATCGACAGAACGCCGGTCCAGTGTCGGACATGTGACGTCATCAAAGGCGTTGGGCTAAGAGGTGGGGCTATGTGACGATGAGCCCCGGAAAGACGGGAAATTCAATCCCGCTCTCTGCTGATCCGGCCGGCTTGCCTCTTCCTCTGCACAGGTGAGGCTGTATTGGGCACAGGCAGGCCAGGCTGTATTGGGCACAGGCAATGCTGTATTGGGCACAGGTCATGCTGTATGGGGCACAGGCAGTTCAGACTGTATTGGGCACAGGCAGGCCAGGCTGTATTGGACACAGGCAACGCTGTATTGGGCACAGGTCATGCCGCATTGGGCACAGGTCACACTGTATGGGGCACAGGCAGGCCAGGCTGTATTGGGCACAGGCAGGCCAGGCTGTATTGGGCACAGGCAGGCCAGGCTGTATTGGGCACGGGCAACGCTGTATGGGGCACAGGTCACGCTGTATGGGGCACAGGTCACGCTGCATGGCGCACAGGTCACCCTGTATAGGGCACAGGTCACGCTGTATGGGGCACAGGTCACGCTGTATGGAGCACAGGTCACGCTGCATTGACACTAGGGTGGCTCTGGGGGGCCCCATACAACATTTTGCTATGGGGCCCTGTGATTTCTAGTTACGCCCCTGTTCTTACCAATGTATAAATATCTCCCAATTAAATTAATAAGTAAATAAATTGTATTAATATACAAGTATAATTATAAAAAAAAGAAAACCAGAAATTATATCGAGAAAATTAAAAGGAAAAATGGGGAGCTGGTTTATACTAACAATAAGATAGCATAAACATTTAAAAACTACTACGAAGAGGTCTATACAATTAACCAGATAAGGGGGCAAATAGGAGAGAAAGAGGCTAAAACCCGAGACTTTTTAGAAAAGGCAGGATTGCCGAAGATTGGGGACATAGATAGAAAAGCCTCGACAGACCGATAACTGAAGAGGAAATTAAAAATGCTTTAAAAAATACAGCAGTTGGGAAAAGCCCAGGCCCCGACGGGTTTACTGTATTATATTACAAAAAATTCTGTAATATCCTAGGGCCAAGATTGTGTAAATACTTTAATGGTCTGGGATTAGAATTTGAAACAAGTAAGGATGCTCTTGCCGCCGCGATAACATTAATCTTAAAAGAGGGGAAGGACAGCTCACTCTGCTCAGAGTATAGACCAATTTCGTTATTAAACACAGACATAAAGCTCTTTGCTAAAATTTTAGCGGAGCGAGTAAAAGAGGTCATACATTTATTGATTCACGCGGACCAGGTAGGGTTTGTCCCCGACAGAGAAGGTAAAGATAATGGGATAAGAGCACTTCTCTTGCTCCAGAAAATAAGGGAGAATGGGTCCCCAGGTCTGGAACCCACTTCAAGGGTTTGCATCATGAGTCCCCAGTCCACCCTTTCAAATGCTTTTTCGTCATCTACTGACAGGAATTGTCAGTAGATGACGAAAAAGCATTTGAAAGGGTGGACTGGGGACTCATGATGCAAACCCTTGAAGTGATGGGATTTGGGCAGAGGCTGATTAGATGGATCAAAACACTCTATCACCATCCATCGGCAAAAATTAAAATTAACGGTACACTCTGAGTCTTTTGAAATGAAGAATGGGACAAGACAGGGTTGTCCGCTCTCTTCCCTTCTTTTCATCCTGTCTTTAGAACCATTATTAGCCACGATCCGCAATGACCCCGATATTTTGCCGACGATATCCTATTCTATGTTACCAGCCCCGTGAAGACAATACCTAGGTTAACCAAGGTATTATCACAATATGACGTCATCTCAAACTTTAAGATAAACATAACTAAATCTGAAATCCTTAACATAAATTTAAATAAAAAAGAAGAGAGGAGGTTGAAAGGGATCTGTGACTTTCCCTGGACAAAAGAATTGAAATACCTCGGTATTAAATTAGCTAACTCGGTAAAGAAGATCTATAAAATAAACTTTGTGCCCTTGTTAAATGAGATTAAAAATGACATAAAAAAAATAACAAATAGGCCCATTTCCAGGTTAGGACGCATAAATACTGTAAAAATGATTTTTGTTCCCAAAATACTCTATAAATTCCAGTTGATCCCTATAGCCTTACCTCTACAATACTTTAGAATCTTTAAACTCATTACTCCTGAACTATGTGTGGAAAAATAAAAAACATAGGATTTCTCTTTCAATCCTAAAACAAGATAAGCAATTGGGGGGCTTGACCGTACCCGATATAAGGATATATCATAATGCTGCGGTCCTGTCCCGGGTGATTGAATGGGCCAGGGACAGACCTGGGAAGAGATGGGTTCAAATAGAAAAAGCACAAGCAAAGGCACAATTAAGTAATATTATTTGGATACCGGCACAATATAGAGTTTTAAATAATAATGTTTTTGATCTAACACGAGACACTATGAGGGTATGGGATAGGACAATGGCACAATTAGATATAAAATTTAACTCTCCACTAATTAATTTTAAAAGATAACGCATATTTTGCACCAGGGGAAAAAAAATTGGGGGTAATTGGATTAGAAAAAAATGAATTACACTTGGGGGATATAATAAAAGATGGTGAAATCAGGTCCTATGAAGAGTTGAAGTCTCGTACCGACATCTGGAAGCTTGACAGGTGGCGGTATTCGCAGTTATATCGATTTGTGCGACACCTCCCCCGCCCATTATGTACGGGAGAGGAGTTGACACCGTTAGAGAAACTGTGTAAGGTAGAGAATTCAAGGGGCACTGTTTCAAAATTATATAAATTACTTATAAAGATTGATGCACAGGGTGAACCCTATTTTGTCCAGAAATGGGAAAGGGAGTTGGGGATAGATGGAGGGAAAAACACGTTTGAAAGGTTGCTCCAATTGACCCATTCTTCGGCGATTGACACGCGAACCGCTGAAACAAACTATAAATGTATTTCTGGCTGGTACATCACTCCTGACAAAATCAGCAGGTATGGAACCGGCCAACCTGCGGAATGTTGGCGAGGCTGCCCTGAAAGGGGAACGATGGCCCATTTGTGGTGGACCTGCCCGAAAATTCAAAAGTTTTGGGACCTTATCTTGGGTCAAATTAAGGAGATCACTGGGAATGAGATTAAAAAGGATCCCTGGGTGGTCCTCTTTCATGGCACTCAAGAGGGAATTAAGAGGTATAGGCAATCACTTACACCCCACTTGCTGAACGCTGCAAAAAGGCTTATACCAAAAAAGTGTCAAGAAACTGAAAGATGACAGGCTTGGGAATGGATTGACGCAGTAGAGGAAAGCTACAGGATGGAAGAGCTAAAGGACAGGGCTGTGGAGATGAATAAAGAATTTAGGGAAAAATGGAAAAAGTGGCGCAAATATAAAAAAACATGGAGTTGTGTGGAAAAATTGGGAGTATTTTGTTGAAACATGTGGAGAATATAGTGACTTAGTCCTTACTATATAAGTATTTTCAGAGAAAGGAATACCACTACTATTAACAATAAAAAAATAATTATGGAAGCAATTTCATTATAATGTCATTAGAGCCCTGGGAGGAATGGGGGGTAGGGTTGGGTGGGGGGATGTTTAATTCTGTTTTGTGGGTGGGATTGTGGTAAGACTCCTGTTAAGTAAGGTACCACTTAACACCTTTTAAGAAACAAATATTATGTTAAGATGGAGGAAAAAAAAAAAAAAAAGTAAATAAACACCAAGGCCCAGATTCAGGTACATCTGCGCGATATTTGCGGGGGAGCAGGGCAACGATTTTGCCCTGCACCCCCGCAAATATTTTTCGCTGCCCTCGATTCACGGAGCAGTAGCTCCGTAAATTGCGAGGGCGTGCAGGCAAACTTGCCCGGCGTAAGCGCGCGCAATGTAAATGATCCCGCCGGAGGCGGGAATCATTTAAATTAGGCGCGCTCCCGCGCAGAGCGTACAGCGCATGCTCCGTCGGGAAACTTTCCCGACGTGCATTGCGGCAAATGACGTTGCAAGGACGTCATTTGCTTCAAAGTGAACATGAATGGCGTCCAGCGCCATTCATGAATCACTTGCGCAAACGACGTGAAATTCAAATTTCACGTTGCGGGAGCGGCGGCTATACTTTAGCATTGGCTGCCCCTACTATTAGAAGGGGCAGCCTTGCGCTAAAGTTGCCGTACGGAAACTCCGTACCTGGCTTGCGCAAGTTTGTGAATCAGTTGGTAGTATGCAATTTGCATACTACACGCTGATCACAATGGGAGCGCCCCCTAGCGGCACACGCAAGAATGCAGCCTAAAATCTGCGAGGCATAAGAGCCTTATGCCGCGCAGATTTTAGGCTGCAGTCGGTGTAACGAGGTTCCTGAATCAGGAGCACTCGTTACACAGGAGCAAGTAAGCAATTGCGCCGTGTAACTTATGGTTACACGGGCGCAATTGCTTCTTGAATCTGGGCCTAAACGTATAAACAACACCACAGATGATGCAAAACTGTAAATGGAGACAAAGGCAAGCAGTAAACCATGAGCTGGTCTCTAGTGCTCGGTTAAAAGTTGACGTGGTAAAAAAGAAAGAAAGAAAAAGAAAATAATAATTATACAACTTCATACAAAAACTGAATTTCTGGTGATTAATATTTCATTCACCTAATCAAAGACATCAACACAACTAAAATTATCTTTAAGATTACAATTATAACCCTGGGACAGCCCGAACCCACTATAAAAGGGGTGGCTAACCATGTATTTAAATAGCAAGAACAGTATCTCTTGTTGCTCGTAAGACAATTATCTGACTCTCTCCAGCCGAAAGATTGATGGAAATATATCTTGAGGAGCCAACAGATAGATATTACAAAATTTGAAAGAAGTGCTAACTTCAAAAGAGCTACCAAATTGGAGTGGACAATAGACGATTTCACTGGGACCACAATAGCCAATTTAGTTGCAATACAGGTTTATCCTTAATTTCACCCAGACACAGCTTTGACACGCAGCATAGACAAATAATGTGGGAAAATGATTCATTACTAAATTACTCTACACACTGTAGATAAGGTTCATATGCACTGATCGCATGTCCATTGATCACTGAAGAACAGTGGCGGTTCGTCCATAGAGGGTGCTGGAGCGCCGCCCCCTCTGGCTCTCACCGCCACTGAGTCTAATAACATAGATTCATGCATTGCACGAATCTATGTTTTTGTCGCCGCTGCCGCCCACTCTTCAGCTGGCCAGATGTTGAGCGCCAGCCAGCTGAATAATGACAGCTGATTGGCTGTACGGAAGTGCCTATCAGCGCCAGCGGCACTGATAGGCGCTCCGAGTAAAGCCCTTGGGTCCCCGGAAGCATATCCTCGGAACGCATGGGGGATGCGTTCCTTGAATAAGACTGACAGGCGTCTCAGCCAATCAGGTTGGCCGGTTCTGGCTACCGGCCAACCTGATTGGCTGAAGCGTCATCGAGGGCGGGAGAAGAGGACATCGAGGGTCAAGGACATGGATGGCTGAATCAACAAACATGGGACTGAATTCCCCTGGTAGCCAGCAGCGGAGGTCACGGATCACAGTAAGTGTGTGTTGGTGTGGAATGTCAACCTCTGCCTGACAGGACAGATAAGACAGACAGTGAGTGTAAGGGATCGGGAACAAGTGCACTGTGTGTTATAGAGGTGAGACAACGAAGCCAGAAATGTGTGGGCAGCTTTGTACTTTCACTTTCTCCACTTCTCCCTCCTCTCCCTAACCTCCCTGCTTGGAATGTGTGGCTGTGCTGGAAGACTCATACCTGGCTGTGAGAGGACCGTGAACAGATCCGGAGGAGGGGGGGTTGTACATGTCTGCCTGTGTGTGTGTGCTACACTGATGCCGCGTACACACCATCACTTTATGTGATGAAAAAAAATGACGTTTTTAAAAACGTCACTTTAATTTACCGTGTGTGGGGGAAAACGTTGTTTTATCTCTTCTAAAAAACGACCAAAAAAAATTGAAGCATGCTTCAATTTTATGTGTCGTTTTTCAAAACGTCAACTTTTACTTCACAGAAATTGACCGTGTGTAGTAAAAAACGTCGTTTAAAACAACGTTTTTTCACCCGCGCATGCCCAGAAGCTACTTATGAAGCAAGCTTCAATGGAAAAAGTGGTGAGAACGTAACCTCGCTTTGCTAGAACATTGTGAGAAAAACGATGGTGTGTAGGCAACTTCGTCTTTGAAAATTGAAGTTTCAAAAACGTCATTTTTTACTTCACAGAAAATGTCGTTTTTTTTCATCACATAAAGTGATGGTGTGTACGGGGCATGAGACATGTGAGAACGCTGACTGCATGTTAAGAGAACCCTCCCCCACTGTATACACAGCATGTCACAGTACAGAGTCCGTGACATGGGCACACTGGCATCATTTGATGGGCAGTGGCTGCGTTGGATGGGCACAGTGGCTGCGCTTGATGGGCACAGTGACAGTGGCTGCGTTTGATGGGCACAGTGACAGTGGCTGCGTTTGATGGCACAGTGGCTGCATTTGATGGGCACAGTGGCTGCATTTGATGGGCACAGTGGCTGCATTTGATGGGCACAGTGGCTGCATTTGATGGGCACAGTGACAGTGGCTGCGTTTGATGGGCACAGTGACAGTGGCTGCGTTTGATGGGCACAGTGGCTGCATTTGATGGCACAGTGGCTGCATTTGATGGCACAGTGGCTGCATTTGATGGGCACAGTGGCTGCATTTGATGGGCACAGTGGCTGCATTTGATGGGCACAGTGGCTGCATTTGATGGGCACAGTGACAGTGGCTGCTTTTGATGGGCACGGTGACAGTGGCTGCTTTTGATGGGCACAGTGACAGTGGCTGCTTTTGATGGGCACAGTGGAGGCAATTGATGGGCAAAGTAGCTGCGTTTGGGCACAGTGGCTGCAAATGATGTGTTTTTTTTTTTTCAGTTTGTTTGCACCCCCCCAAAAATTTGGAGCACCAGCCGCCACTGGTTTACTATATTACAGTTTTGTGAATGAATAGAAGTCTCTATACCAGTGGTCATCAACCCTGTCCTCAGGGTCCACTAACAGGCCAGGTTTGGAATATAACTGAAATACATCACAGGTAATATAATTTGCTGCTCAGTGATTGCAGTATTTTGGTCTGCATCTCCCCAAGGTAAAACATAAAGCCTGGCCTGTTAGTGGGCCCTGAGGACAGGGTTGATGACCACTGCGCTATACAGTCTCCCATTCATTCAAGTACAGTGCAGCTCAGGATGCAGAGAAAGGAACTGTCTTCAGTCCCTTTCTCTGTTTCAAAAAAGAGACACCAGGGGTCTGGTTAGACCTCTGGTATCTCACCAAAGACCCCCCATAAAAAAGTACAAAATATTGAAAAATAAAATAGTAAAACAAATAATTGAAATAAAAAACTGAAAACCCCCACCATAGTAAGGCCTTGTTCACACAAGGCATACTAAGCATACACCCCTGCAAGGCTGTGTTTACCTGCTCAGCGATGCATCCCTGTGTAGGCTGTCCAATTAATGTAAATTGACATCCATATGGGTCTGGGTGCATGTCCCTGAGCTCATACTGTCTGCGTTCGGGGACGAGCACCCACACGGATGTCAGATTGGAAGCAACGGCTGTGCCCATGCAGCCACTGCATCCCAATTGACATGAATGGGACTGGAAAAAAAGGGGGGAGCAGGTCCTATGCTCACTATGTTAATTAACTGTGTAGGATATTATTCCTGTCACAGCAACCCATTAGTTGCGGACTCACCAATTAAAGGGTCACTAAAGGATTTTTTTTTTTTAGCTAAATAGCTTCCTTTACCTTACTGCAGTCCTGGTTTCATGTCCTCATTGTTCGTTTTTGCTCTGATGTTGCTGTAATTCTGCTCTGTTCTGGACACTTCCTGGTTGTCTGGTTCCTGAGGACCACAGTACTGGGAGCTTCTAGTTTGTTTTCCAAACCATCACTTCTCTATGGCTCTATACACCACAGAAGCAGGATAACATGCAAAAACCAAACTGAAACTACAGGTACATTATATGATTGATTTTTATCTATTTTTAAAAGGAATCGGTTAACTATTATGTCTCTATACCCTGTAAACAGTTATTTGAGCAAAAAAAAATGTTTCCTTTACAACTCCTTTAAGATGCGGTGTCCATTGGCAGACTGTAGTGCAATACAAAGAAAACCCCCCCTGGGGGGGAAAAAACAAAGAAATGTATCCTCCCGGAGATAATGGTGCCAAAAAGTGGTCCGTGCCGCATAAAAAGGGGCTTTATTGATACAAAAATTTAGCAATCAAATAAATCAGACACTTTGACACCCATCACCAACACCCAATATAAAAATTAAAATAATTAGATAACGTTATCTAAATAGACACTGACTACCTACGGGATGCATGCATGCATGCATGCAAGTTACTCAGACTGGAAAAATCAGCTGGAAATTGTCCAGCTGTCTTTCCAGCATATGAGTCCAAACAGGACATATATCAGAGTAAAATTGGATAAGTTAGCTATGCGCTGTGGCTGACCAATGAATGATGTCGTGACCTGAATATCACAGCTCAATAACACAAATCAGTATGAGAGGACTATCATGGTATAGCATTCATGAAGGTCAAGGACACTGTGCAGCCAAGTCATATGAGCAGAAAGCAGGTTAGCAAAATAGCAGCATAAAGATCAAGGTTATCAGTATGATAATTTGATGATTGGCTGAATGCAGCAACAGTCACAAAGCAATGTGGTTATGTGCAAGGTACCAACATAATCAAATGAAGGAGACACAGATGGAAACGGGACTTTAAGCCCGCTCACCAAACCAGGTTGTATGTGGAGATCATCTGATGTTGCAGTCTTCCATACCTCCCAACTGTCCCTGATTTTGAGGGACTGTCCCTGATTTGGAGCAATGTCCCTCATTCTCCTCATTTGTCCCTCATTTTTGTCTGTTCTATATAGATGTATATAAAAATGCACTTTTTATCTATCAAAAAGTGTTTTTCAGTGCTAAACCTTTCATCTGATTTCTAAATTGCTGCATTTTTAAATTCCAAGAGCCAATATAAAGGAATAGTAGTGGTAAAAAAGCACTTGTGGGTTTAACCAATCGTATGTTTTTGTACAATTCTCCTTTAAGTGGGTGTGGCAAGGGGTGTGTCCTATGCCTGCATACTTTTGCCGATAGGTGTCCCTCATTTCCATCTCAGAAAGTTGGGAGGTATGGTCTTCCTCTCTTCTAATAGAAAATCAAGAGACGGCTTGCTGCCATGTGCAGTGTAATGTAGCCAGGAAAGTCTTCACCACTGTCCCTGGGGATTTGAAGCTTCAGTTGGTATCTCTTGTGTGGAGTAATCCAGGTACTGCACACAGGTGCTCCCAATCAATGTGTCTCAGAATGTTGGTCTGCTGCTAAAAACTGCTTTTCCAGCTGCATTCCTTCACTCATAACAAGCCATTTTCATTGCTAGGCGCATGCATTCGGTCGTGTAGACAGACTAACAGTATGTCGTCACAGGAAGGACCGATTGCCCGACATGTTTCAACCACTCACCGTGGTTTTCATCAAGGGATAAGGAGGGACATGTGGTGAGCCTCTATTTATATAAATTCTGTCGTCTATCATAAACATTGCATTTACACAAAAAGGCGCATTCTCTTACGTCGTCTCTAGTCGGCTTTTTCGGGCGTATAGTTAAAGCTGCTATTTTGCGGCGTATAGATAGACTTGCCATGTAAAGTATGGTCGTCGTTCCCGCGTCGAAATTAGAATTTTTTTTTCGTAAGTCGTCCAAGTTAAAAAAATGACGTTGATGCGACGTCATTTTGCACAATGCACGGCGGGAAATTTCGAAACGGAGCATGCGCAGTTCATTCGGCGCGGGGACGCGCTTCATTTAAATGAATCACGCCCCCCTACCCGCCAATTTAAATTAAATGCCGAGAGATACACTACGCCGCCGTAACTTACGGTGCGAATTCTTTGTGGATTCAAAGAATTCAAAAGTAAGTTACAGCGGCGTAGCGTATCTGATATGCTGCGCCTATCTAAATGTACGTGGATCTGCCCCAAAGTGTCTGATTTATGTGATTGCTAAATTTTTGTATCAATAAACCCCTTTTTTATGCGGCACGGCCCACTTTTTGGCATCTTTATCTCCGGGAGGATACATTTCTTTGTTCCCCCCCCCCGAGGGGGTTTTCTTTGTATGGGACTGCCTGCATGGGGATGATCAAAACACCTGGGCATTCCTATGTGGGTAAACACAGCCTTCCATAGACATATACTGTATTTTTCGCTCTATAAGATGCACCGGACCATAAGATGCGCCTAGGTTTTAGAGGAGGAAAACAAGAAAAAAATATTCTTAACCAAATGGTGTACTAAAATATTTACCAGTGTCCATGAAATGCAGCCTGACCAGTGCCAAAGAAATGCAGCCTGACCATTGCCATTAATGCAGTCAGACCATTGCCATTAATGCAGACTGACCTGTGGCAATAATGCAGCCCGACCTGTGGCAATAATGCAGCCCACCCTGTGCCAATAATGCAGCCCATCCTGTGCCAATAATGCAGCCCACCCTGTGCCAATAATGCAGCCCACCCTGTGCCAATAATGCAGCCCTATCTGTGCCAGTATTTCGGCCCCCCCTTGTGCCAATATCGCAGCCCGACCTGTGCCATTATTGCAGCCTTACATGTGCCATTGCTCAGGCTGCTCTGTCTTCTCAGAAAGTGTCAATACATTTCGGGAGATCGCCCGGAACTCGTGAGGGCTTGGGGCGTCTTTCCTCTGCTATCTTCCGGCACCCTGCTGCGGGTGGCTGGCCTGGTCTTCCTGCTGTGGGTCAGTGGGTGGCTGGCATGGTGCACCCTGCTGTGGGTGGCTGGCTGTCCTGGCTCCGTGTTGTGAGTCAGTGGGTGGGTGGCTGGCACGATGCACCCTGCTGTGGCTGACAGGGAGGGATGGGCTGATAGAGAGAGGTGGGCTGACTGACAGAGGGGGAGAAGGGCTGACAGAGGTGAGCTGGCTGACAGGGAGGGGTGGGGGTGGCTGACAGAGAGGGGATAGCTGACAGAGAGGGGGGCTGGCTAACAGAGGGGGAAAAGAAGGTTGATAGAGAGGGGGCTGATAGAGAGGGGGATTGATAGAGGTGGGCTGACTGACAGAGGGGGAGAGGGTGCTGACAGAGAGGGGGGCTGATAGAGAGGGAGGGGGTGCAGACAGAGAGGGAGGTGCGCTGACAGAGAGGGGTGGGCTGACTGACAGAGGGGAATGGGGCGCTTACAGAGGGGGGCTGATAGAGAGGGAGGGGGTGCAGACAGAGAGGGAGGGGGTGCTGACAGAGGGGTGGGCTGATAGAGAGAGGTGGGCTGACTGACAGAGGGGAAGGGGATGCTGATAGAGAGGGGGGCTGATAGAAAGGGGGCTGACAGAGGTGGGCTGACTGGCAGAGGGGGAGGGGGCACTGACAGAGAGAGGGAGGCGGATAGAGAGGGGGGCTGACAGAGAGAGAGGGAGGGGGAACTGACAGAGAAGGGTGGGCTGATAGAAAGGGGGACTGATAGAAAGGGGGTGCTGACAGAGAGGGGTGGGCGGACTGACAGAGGGGGAGGGGGGCTGATAGAGAGGGGGGCTGACAGAGGTGGGCTGACTGACAGAGGGGAAGGGGAGATGACAGAGGGGTGGGCTGACTGACGGAGGGGGGATGACAGAGAGGGAGGGGGTCTGAAAGAGAGGGAGGGGGCTGACAGAGTGATTAGAGGGCGACCTCAGGAGACACACAGCGCGCCAGGCAGAGAGGCGGGACTCACACGTGCAGCTGTTCCAGTCACCATATCTGACAGGACACCACGGTCACTCACAGACCAGCCCTATCAGCCGCCAGCACATGACCCTATTCAGCCAATCACAGGGCGCTCGTCGCCCATCGCTAAGCTGTTCTCGCAGTGATTACTGTGTGTTAAACATTTAAAACAGCACAGGTCTTCTTTTGATTCTGCTCAGTCCACCCCAAAAAGTGCCGCTATATCAAGCCGGGCACCGGGGACTGCATTTGTGTGGGAGGTGGCCGCGGGAACACATGTGGGGGGCTTGGCTTATTCTCATACCTATGCCAAAACACAGCACTGAGAGGGGGGCATTGCCGCCAGTGGCGGGGGGCATTGACAGCGGCGGCGGGGGGCGGTGCCTGATGTACATTCGCTCCATAAGACGCAGAGACATTTTCCCCCATATTTTTGGGGGGAAAAGGTGCGTCTTATGGTCCGAAAAATACGGTACTTTAGTACGACCGATATGAAGGAGTCGTAGGAATTTAGCAGACCTTTTATAAGTTATGTTGTGTTTGTGTGCACCAATAATGATTTTAGTAATTTTTTTGTGAAAATGGCAGTTTTCTAAACATTTAACTATTGTACTGCCTAAAAAGTCTGTAGCACATTTTTTTATTCTATAGGTAACGCGCTTACAGAAAATGTATGGTTTGGGGGGGTCTTTTATAAACTCTGAAAGTTGTATGTGAAAAATGATGACATTAGATTTTTAAATTGTGTTTTTTTTTTAAAGATATTTTTATTGGGTTTAAGACAAACCAACAAACAAAAAGAAACACACACAAACAAAAAAACAACAAAAATACCACCAGACAAACTGGTCATAATCAGTAGGCAATATGCTCAAACATAGAAAAATAAACAAACAGATATCAGTGTAAAGATATAAAGTAGGCACAATGGTAAAAGGTTCAGGTATATTACCAGGGCATAGATCCCTGGGGCACGGCCCATCAATGGTCAATCAAGAGTAGTACAATCAGTGCTGGGAGAGGGTTAGCGGACTAGCCAACCATCTACCTCAAGTTTTGTGAAATGTTTTGCTCTGTTTCCGGAGTTCAAAAGTACGTTTATACAGTGGGATAGAATCATTAATACGTTTTAACCAGAGGGTCCTCAGAGAGGTCTGAGCACCTTTTCAAGACAGTAAAATTGCTTTTTTAACATAGAAGTAGAGTATGCGGAGCAGTCTCTTGGCATGTGATGATAGATGTAGTTTGCCAAAAATGCCTAATAGGCAGTTCTTGGGGTGGACTATGTTTGGGAGGCCTAGCGTTGATGAGATGAAAGCACCCACTTCCTCCCAGAAGTCCCAGACTACAGGGCATGACCAGAAGTAGTATAGAAAATCGGCCTCCTGGCCACATCTGCGAAAACAGGCAGCTGAGGGCAGGAGACCTATCTTGCGTAACCTAGCCGGAGTGAGGTGGGTTTGATGAAAAATTTTGACCTGTATGATTCGGTCCCAGGAAGCAATGACTGAAGTTTTATACGTATCACTAAATTCTGACCAGTCCTTGTCTACCAGCGAGATGTCCAGAGAGGTCCACTTTACCTGAGCTTTGTGAAACCTGGGTGTAACGGACATATGCATGCTGCCGGGACAGTTATAGTCTTCCTGCAGGGAGGACTACAAGGAACTTCATGGCTTGTCACAATTGGATGTACCACATTGTATTCTGAGCTCAAAGGGTTAATTGGACAAGTCTCTTTCATTGCTGAATGCTAATGTTCCCTTCGCATAGTTAATGAACTCTTTTGTGGAGGTAACAGCCTCCTGTGAGGTGTATGCTGATGGGGATTATGTGTGAGTGATAATTGTTTTAAAGGTTAATTGAATTCTATTGTCTGATCGAGCTAAGTTGAGGAGCCGAAACGGCTAGCGGCTGATTGGCTCAAGGGAAGGTCATTCTTTCAAAGTGTGTGTATTGAAAGCCCCCTACTGGGTGAAGGGGGGGCGGAAACTGTCATTGTTCTTGTAACAGTTATAAGCAGATATAAGCAGGTGAAATATGCCAAATAAAGTCAGTCTGCTTGACTCTGCAAACGTAGCATGTCTCGTTTCTTGGAAGGGCGTTCGATGGGATATACCGGCGGTACCTGCATATCGCAGCTTGCCAGGGAAAAGGACGTCTCCCACGGCTGAGACCCTCACACTACATGGGTAGCCGTTACATTGGTTGGCAGCAGTGGGATGGTCCTTTTATCCAAAGAGCAAGTGCTGAATGGAGTCGCAGTACGCCAGGCTGAAAAGATCCACACTGAAAGATTTATTAGAGAGTCGTGGTAGGAGCGCCAGCAACAGACCACGGAGGGAGCTGATAGCTGAACTGCTGGAGCTGGACGAAATGGATGGATCCATGGAAGGAACGGAGCCCTTTGCACCGGTCAGCGAAGAAGATGTAATTACTGGGATTGTACAGCGGAGATTATCTTTGTATCCAGAAACGTCCGTGGAACTAATCAACCAGCTGTTTCGGGAAGCAAGGGAAGAGATACAAACGAAGAGGGGACAAGAACTGGAACTGGTAAGAGCGAGACAGCCCATTACACCTGCAGTTCCTACCCCCCACCTGCTGCTACAGGAAAGAAAATACCGTTCACTGCATTTAAAGCTTTTGTAGAAAGTGAGGAGGAAATAGATGGATATTTGGCGGACTTTGAGAGGCAGTGCTCACTACACCAGGTACCACCAGACCAATGGGTCACTATTTTGTCGGGGAAATTGTCGGGCAAAGCCAATGAAGCCTTTTCGGGCTCTCGCGCCAGAGGATATTTTACAATATCAGCAAGTTAAAAAGCCGCTGCTAACCCGATATGCCGTAACGCCAGAAGCCTACCGCCGGCGCTTCCGGGAGTCCAAGAAGATGGCTGTGGACTCCCACATGGAATGGGCCAACCAGTTACAAAGGGTGGCATCCCTTTGGGTCCAAGGGTGCAAGGCCAACACCGGGGAGGAAGTATTGCAGCTGTTCCTAATGGAACATTTCTTCCAAGACCTGGCCGCAGACATACAAGACTGGGTACGAGATCGCCGGCCCGCTAACTTAAACGAGGCGGCTCGGCTAGCAGATGAGTACGCGGAAACAAGGAAAGTAAGCCAGGGTACTACACGGCTGGCTCATAAGGTAGAACCGCGTACTCCAACCGTCACCCCACGCCCAGAGTTTTGGGCTCCAGTCCCACCACGTCCTCAGGGGCCTAGCAACTACCCCCGGGATTCGCCTAGGGTGACGTGCCATCACTGCAGCGACACGGGACATATTGCTCGGTATTGCCCTTTGAGAGCTACAAATAACAACTGGAGACGCACAACACCCAACACAGAGGTCACTCCATCACGTCCCTCTGCGGCCCACTGCCTGGAGACCGAGGGGGGCCCTGAGGAATGTCTGGGAATTTGGTATGAGGCAGACCCAATACAAGCGGCCTCTCCGGATAACCGTCAGCATCACCGTCAGGAGGTACGAGTGAATGGACAAGTAGCACAAGGCCTAAGAGATTCCGGGACTACTATCACTCTGATTCAAAAACATCTGGTAAAGCCAGAGAACGTGTCCACTCGCACAGTTGCCGTCCGGGTCGCAGGGGGTGCTGTATTTCGCGTACCCACCACCACCCGGGTGCACTTAGCCTGGGGAGCCGGGTCAGGAAAGACCACAGTTGGTATCATGGACAACCTACCTGCCGAGGTGGTGCTGGGCAACGACATTGGCCCTCTGACTTCGGCTTATTTACCTACACCTGCTGCTGCTTGTCCCGTGACCACCCGCGTTGCTGGAATCAACCTGCTTGCTGCTGAGACCCGGGTAAGACTACCTTCCCCGACATGTACTGTAGATCCGGCACAATATCACAGTCTAAAATGGGAATGTGACAAGTTGGCCAGTGAGAAATTAGAGATGCAACGACACTATGTCATGTATTATGAGATGTCCCGTGGCTTGAACATTGAAATGCACAAACAGGCGGAAATTGTCAAAAGATTAAATGGGATTTGCATCCAGGTGGTGCCGTATCTGTCCCAAGAGCATCAGCAACAGGTTTTGGGAGCCATTGAGAGAGCAAAGCAAGTGACTGTTCCAGAACTGAATTCTATTATTCACCGTCACCATCAGCTACCGACCTGGTAAGCCAATGGGAAGGCCGACGGACTGTCCAGGCAAACGGAACTTTTACCCTAACAGCAGACCGGACATCCCCAAGTTGATCCGAAAAGGATCAATCCGGGTCTGCCGGAGTGTTCCACAAAAGGGGAGTAGTGTAACGGACATATGCATGCTGCCGGGACAGTTATAGTCTTCCTGCAAGGAGGACTACAAGGAACTGCATGGCTTGTCACAATTGGATGTACCACATTGTATTCTGAGCTCAAAGGGTTAATTGGACAAGTCTCTTTCATTGCTGAATGCTAATGTTCCCTTCGCATAGTTAATGAACTCTTTTGTGGAGGTAACAGCCTCCTGTGAGGTGTATGCTGATGGGGATTATGTGTGAGTGATAATTGTTTTAAAGGTTAATTGAATTCTATTGTCTGATCGAGCTAAGTTGAGGAGCCGAAACGGCTAGCGGCTGATTGGCTCAAGGGAAGGTCATTCTTTCAAAGTGTGTGTATTGAAAGCCCCCTACTGGGTGAAGGGGGGGGGGGGGCGGAAACTGTCATTGTTCTTGTAACAGTTGTAAGCAGATATAAGCAGGTGAAATATGCCAAATAAAGTCAGTCTGCTTGACTCTGCAAACGTAGCACGTCTCGTTTCTTGGAAGGGCGTTCGATGGGATATACCGGCGGTACCTGCATATCGCAGCTTGCCAGGGAAAAGGAAGTCTCCAACGGCTGAGACCCTCACACTACATGGGTAGCCGTTACACTGGGGTTAAAGTCAGTCATTAGGGCTGCATAGTAGGTGGAGACAAGTTTAGTGGGGTCTGGCTGTCTGAGCAGTTTTTCCAATGGGGCAGGTCAGTGGGATAACATGCCTGAGCTGGTAATAATAAAATAGGTATGTTCTTGGTACGTAGCTGAGAAAAAGTTTTAAAGCTCTGGGCATTGTACAGGTGGCATAAATATTTAACCCCCTTGGAGTACCAGCGATTGGGATCAGGAAGGGCGTACAGTTCCTGCAGATTAGGGTTAAACCACAGGGGGTTGTTGGGAGTTTTCAGCCAGGTGTGTTTGGATACTTTTGTGACAATATAGCGGAAAGAGGAAATGGAAGTGGCAAGTAGAGAGGTGCTGGGGCGATCAGGGACCTGGCCTTTGTAGATAATTTTATGTAGGGTTTCCAGGGAAGATGCGATGGCCCCCTCCGTGGAGGTACAGGCATTGGCCGGAACCAGGCACAGCCAATCATGGATGTGCACCAGCTGGGATGCCAAGTAATATAGAAAGAAGTTAGGAAATGCCAAGCCCGCCAAGTACGCTGGTAACCGTAGTGTTTCAATTGCTACCTTGGGGGAGCCACCCTTCCACAGGAAAGTAGTACATATTGTGTCTATACGTTTAAAAATAGATTTAGGTATTTTGCAAGGGGAATTGGCAAGGATATAGAGTAGTCTCGATAGGTAGATCATTTTATAGGACATTGGCCCTCCCCATGAGGTCCAGAGGCAGATCCATCCACTGCTTGGTCTGCTCCTAAAGGCGGGCCAATAGAGGATCTAAGTTGTTGGCGACATATGAAGATAAGGGGGTCTGCACCAAAACCCTGAGGTACCTAAAGGAGGATACCACTTGAATCTTGGAATCCGGGTGAATCAGGGGAGGTGCAGCCATGTCTAGGAGGAAAAGACTAGACTTATCCCAATTCACCCGGAAGCCAGAATAGTCTCCAAAGGTATTAATCTCCACCAACAGGACCTGAAGTGATTCATTAGTATCAACCAGATACACCAATGTGTCATCCGCATAAAGTGAAATACGTTCCTCTATATTAGCAGATGGGAGTCCTTTAATCGAGGGGGAGGAGCGAATGTGAACTGCAAGCGGTTCCATGGCCAAAGCAAACAAGAGGGGTGACAACGGGCACCCCTGCCGTGTGCCCCTAGTGATCGGAAAGGGGTTAGTGAAAGAGTAATTGACCCGTACCCGAGCTACCGTGAAGGCATTCAGTCATGTGGATACTGCAGGTTGTGAAACAGCCTGCGGATATTCATTCTGGTGGACCTGCCAGGAATAAATTGTGACTACATTGTTCAAACGGTTTGCTAAGATTTTGGCCAGAATCTTAATGTCCACATTAATAAGAGAAATTGGATGGTAAGATTCGCATTTAAGTGGGTCTTTACAGGGTTTTATTAGGAGTACAATAAGAGCCTCCCACATCGTTGGGGGGAGAATCCCAACATCTAGAGCTTTGTTGTAGATCCGCAAAAGAAAGGGGCACAAAATGTCTTTAAATTGTGAGTACCATTCAGTCGGGAAACCATCTAGGCCCGGAGTCTTATGTGCAGCCATTTGTGAAATGGCTGCAGCAATTTCCTCAACTGGGATAGATGCCTTCAACATATTGTGCCCCTCAATTGACAAGGAGGGGAGAGATATGGGGGAGAGATATGTCAGACAAAGAACCTTTCAATTGGGAGTCATCGTAGTCAACCCTAGAGGTATGCAGGTCTTTGTAAAAGCATAAAAAAGGAGTCTAAGATATCCCCTGGGTTATCACTGATGGGGCCTTGGGCAGTAACGGTACGTGGGATGGAAATGAGAGAATGGTCAGGTCTAGTCAGATATGCCAAGAGACGTACGGCCTTATTACCGTATTCAAACGATTTCTGTGTGGCATGCAGCATGTGTTTTTGCGTGAGGTCTAACAGATGGAGTTCATACTCCCTTTGGCTTTGTAACCATGCCTCCCTCGTGTCAGAGGCAGGGTTAGAGGCATAAGCAGACTCAACAGGCACCATAACAGTCTCAAGTTCTTCCGTAAGCATCTGGTTATTTTTGCGCAAGACCCCTGTGATGGACATGAAGGTGCCCCTCAGAGTTGTCTTAAACGCGTCCCATTCAGTGGAAGGGTCTACTCTTTCCAGGTTATTCCTCCAATAGTTTGTGATGCCTGTCCTGCATTCTCCCTGCATTATCTCATCCTCTAACCAGTAGGAGTTCAGGCGCCAAATGGCAGGCACCAGACCTGGGAGGAGGAGGAGGTCCACAGAGAAAGGGGCATGATCAGAAACCCCTCTAGGCAGATATAAAATGGCAGAGACAACAGGGAGGGTCTCGGCCAGAGCAATCACCAAACACCGTCTGGACGTGTGGAAAGTGTCCGAGTGGCAGGAAAAGTGGTGCACATCTGGATGTTTCCAGCGCCACACCTCTGTAAGGCCATGAACCTGAGCCCAGTCTAGAAAATAGGTAAAGGGTCTACCTCCACCACCCAGGCGGTCCATTGCTGGATCTAAAGTAGCATTAAAATCCCCCACATAAAGTAAGGGGCCAGGGGGTCTAGTTAGCAGCTGAAGTGACAATTTGGAGAGTACCTCCCTAAGTTACGTCGGCGTAGCGTAAATGGGCCGGCGTAAGCCCGCCTAATTCAAATTAGGAAGGTAGTGGGCGTGTTGTATTAAAATTAGCCGTGACTTCCCGAATGAACGGCGCATGCTCAGAATCACAACGAATTTACACCCTAAGATACGACGGCTCAATGGCAATGACGTGAACGTAACCTACGCCCAGCCCCATTCATGATGTTTTCATGATGTGCGGGCAACATTTTTTTAATACTGAAAAGACCAGAGATCTTTTCTGGGGTGTATTCAGACCTCTAGTATTCCATGAGACTATACTTAGGGGCTTCACCATTGTAGAACATACAGTAGTAAATAAACACAGGGTGACATGAATACAAGAACATAAATGTCCAGACAGGCCACACCACCTGAAGCAGATACAAGCACATGAATAAAAAGTGTGTGGATCTGATCCAGGGTCTGATCCCTAACATTCCTCAAAACCGCCTAGAGCTTGACAGAGCCCACAGAGCCCTGGGGCCACCCAGAAAGGACGGCTTACAGCCAAATCGCCAAACCTCACTTTTACGCAGTAAAGGATGAAGTCATGAGACTAGCACGTTCTGTGCCCAATGTTTTGTGTCAAGGTCATCCCGTCCAAATATACGCAGACCTTTCTCCCTCCACAATGCAGCGAAGACGGTCATTGAAACCGCTACTTCTAGTCCTGGCCCAAAAAGATATAAAATATAAATGGGCATTCCCCTTTGCGGTCAAGTTCTCAGAAAATGGGAGGAATTACTCCTTCTCCACTTTCCCTGATGGTGAAAGATTACTTCTACGCCTTAAGCTCATATCGCAAGAACCCGCCATGGATACTTCTCATAGTATTCCAAATACTTCCAAGAGACCAACCCCCACCAGTCCTCAATCCCTGCTCTGGACCAGGTCTAAGTCCAAGAAGGCTAGAGACTGCGGACCCATCTGACCTGATCTCGGTTGACACATTGGTCATATTCACCTTGAACTTTAGAGGATCTCGGATGGACCTAAGCCTGAGGATTAGACTTTCTCTGATCAGCTTAACAATTTCTTGGACATTTGCTATTACACCGTTACTTCACTTCCTTAAAAGATCGGCCCCCTTTTTTTTGCAGGGGGATGTCCCCACCTTGATTTTGGGGTCCCTCCCTCCTCGATTCCCTCAGAGGGGAGGATGGGGGGACTTTCGGGTCGGACCTAGATCCGACTGAACTGGGTTTTGACTTACTTGATTCCTTCCAGTTACTGTTTTTGAAAATTGTTTCATGAATTTTTTCAGGGGCGCCCTGGCTGGGGTGGGCCCCATGTACCTCTGCCTTTCCCTCAGACTCCAGAAGGTCTCTGGGGGCGAGGTCACTTGTTCCCTCCTGGAGCAAGCTTGACTTATTCTACCTTGGTAGAAGTTCTCGAGGGGCGTCTCCCCCCCCCCCCCCAGAGAATGTATTTTCACTTTTTTTTATCTATTCTCCTTTAGTTGGATTGGGAGACCTTCCTTTCATCTATTTTTCTCTTTCGATTCTGTTCTTTCCTTTTCTGTTCCTTGCCTTTCCCACATGTGCCTAACCTTTCATTATTTTACAGCTTGCATTACCTACGAACAAAGGGTGTTCACCTGGCTGCCTGATGTCCATCCTGACAGCTGGCAGGTTTGGGAGAGCGGAAGACATCTAAGGGTGAGTGGAGGTGGAGACAGACACAGTGACTTTTTGGATCCCCATGGCTGATCACGTACAGAGCTCCCTCAAAATAGCCACACATAATGTTCAGGGCCTGAACTCCCCCGTCAAAAGGCGAAAGATCTTTAATAGTTACAAATCACTCGGACTTGACATCCTCATGATCCAAGAGACCCACTTTCCTGGGCGGTACAGTCCCAAATTTGTCCACTCTCATTTTCCCCTTTTCTATTTGGCTAATGCTAAGAATAAAACTAAAGGGGTTGCAATCTTTCTCTCCAAATCCTGTAACTTTGAATATCTCTCTGACTTCAAAGACCCAGAGGGAAGGTTTATATTGGTTAAGGGCAAAATTGAGGGTCATCTTTTACTCCCTGGTCTCATACTATGCTCCCAACAAAGGGCAAGACGAGTTTTTCAAACTAATCTTGGATACTGTAACCCCCCTTATGGAAGGCACAGTCATTTGAGGGGGGGGATTCCAATGTGGCTTTTGACCAAGGTTTGGACAAATCCAAACCTCCATCTGCCCAACTTACTAGACCCACTAGGGTCAGCCTGAAAATTGCCAAACTACTCCATGACAGGCGGATGACGGATGTCTGGCGGGAGTCTAATGCTTCAAAGAGAGACTATACCCATTACTCTCACCCGCATAAATCCTATGCCAGGATTGACCATATTTGAATTCCTTCATTTGTCCTTCCGGCAGTGATCAAGGCCCAAATCAGAGACACGGTCCTGTCTGACCACTCCATGGTCATCATGTCCATACGCACTATAGCCGGTATAGCAAAGAGTGGACATTGGCGGCTAAACAAGTCCATTCTCTCCAATCCAACCACAACAACAGAAATCAATAAAGCTCTTCAAGAATATTTCACAATTAACAATGTTGAGGATATCTCCGCGGAGACCCTATGGGCAGCCCATAAAGCTTGTATTAGAGGTAAAATTATTCAGATCTCCACACGAATCAAAAGAGAACACGAAGCGGACATTGTGCGATTGGAGAGGTCATACAGGACCCTAAGGGCACAACACAAAAATAAACCGTCTTTAGCCTTACTAGAGAATATTGACAAGCTGAGACTAGAACTTAATTTAGTTCTCACAACAAAAGCGGAGAGATCTCTCCGCTGGAGTGGCAATAAGTTTTACACCCAAAAAGAAAAGATAGGTCAGATGTTAGCGACCAAATTGTCCCCTAAAACAAGGTTTCATTTCTTGCCCAAGATACGCGTAGCGGGTCAAGGACCTACGGCCAATCCAAAAAAAGATTCTGGAAGCATTTCAAACATTCTATTCCAACCTGTATAGTGCTCCTCCACAGCTTCCCAGGGACTCGATCGACGATTTCCTGGACACCCTACCCATCCCATCCTTAGACACAGAACATAGAGACAGGTTGGAAGCACCTTTTTCGGTTGAGGAGGTGGCGACAGTAATCAAGGGCCTCCGTAAGGGTTCAGCCCCAGGCCCAGATGGTCTATCGGTCCCCTATTATAAAACATTTGCAGATACCCTAGTCCCACATATGACAAACTTTTTTTAATTTCAAGACTCAAGGCTCCCCTTGGGTACACAACTGAATACTGCATACATTACGGTTATTCCAAAACCGGAGAAAAATCTAGAAGAAGTCTGTAATTACCGCCCCATATCCCTGATAAATAATGATCTAAAAATTTTTACAAAAATTCTAGCTGTCTGCATTTCCTCTTTCATTGGTAAATATATTCACAAGGACCAAGTTGGGTTTATCCCAGGTCGACAAGGCCCGGATCAAGTTAGAAGGGCAGTAGACATTGTCTCAATCTTGCAATCCAACTGGGACAGAGGTCCGAAACAACAAGGCTTTCTCCTAGCACTTGATCTGCAGAAGGCCTTTGATTCTGTGTCCTGGCAATATCTCCTCCCCCTACTAGAGCGATAGGGCTTTGGCCCGAGATTCCTGGGGATGATACAAGCTCTCTATTCCAACCCCAAGGCTCTAATCCGAATCCAAGGGTACTATTCTTCCCCAATAGACATAGCTAGGGGTACCAGACAGGGATGCCCTCTCTCCCCAATCATTTTTGCAATGGCAATTGAAACCCTGGCAATAGCTATCCGACAGAACCCTGACATTCTGGGTGTATCATGCGGAGATCAAACTCATAAATGTGTGCTCTTTGCCGATGATTTACTATTATTTCTAACCTCTCCCATTACTTCCTTACCAAACCTCTACAGGGTAATTTCAGAATTCTCTAAAATCTCTGGGCTTCAGGTTAATTATGCCAAATCACAAGCCTTGAATGTGTCCCTCCCACCTTCCACAGTATCCCTCCTCCAACAGTCATTCAAATTTGAATTGTGTCCCTCATCCATCAAATATCTAGGGATTTCCTTAACAGCGCGTACAGAATCCCTATACACAAACAATTATCCTCCCCTATACCGAAAACTTACAGCAGGCATGAATAACTGGGCCAAATATGAACTTTCCTGGCTAGGCAGAATTAACTCTATAAAGATGACCTTGCTTCCTAGAATCTTATATCTATTTCGCTCCCTTCCCATCTCCATCAGAAAAGACCAGTTGCAGTCTTTACAAAGCAAAATACTCAAATTCATCTGGGGCAAGTCAGGTTACAGAATCCCCCAAAACACCCTATATAACCATAGGAAAAGAGGGGGGCTGGGATTACCGCATCTATATAAGTACTTCTTAGCCGCCAGACTGGCTCAACTATCAGTAGTTTACTCCAAACTTGATAAACCAGACTGGGTCCACATAGAGAAACAGGCTGTCCCCCATCTTTCCCTAGACTACTTACTTTGGTGCCCCCAAAAGAGAAGACCACCCATTTTGTCCCCCTCCCTCTCAATCTTACGCCCTTTGGGATAGAATCTGTCACCTTCCAGCCCTGGTTTCGAAAGGGCAACCTCTAGCCAATATATTTCAAAACCCAAATTTTCCACCTGGAATGGACAATAAGGCCTTCAGTTGGTGGTTGGACAGGGGCCTGTACCGCATAGGACACTATTTCACAACCAAGGGCCCTCTTACCCTAGACCACTGTTTAACCAAATTGGATCTCCCTGACACTGAAAAATTCAGATTCAGACAGATATCACAATTCCTACACACTCTATGGACGGAGAGACCTCTACCTCCCGAATTCACAGACTACGAGCTCTGGTGCGGGCAGGCCATGGCACAAAGGGGAGGGATATCTGTCATCTACTCTTCCCTCACTCGCCCGACTGAGAAGTCTTCCTACATGATGGCATGGGAGGCCAACCTCCATCTTGAATGGGACCTGGAGACCTGTCAAGCGGCTTGCTTTGATTCATTTCAGGGTATCTTAAATACTTCCTTGATGGAAGCAAACTTAAAAATTCTCATGAGGTGGTACATGACTCCCGCCAGACTTGCGGCCATCTACCCATCATCAGATCCCAGTTTTTTTAGAGGATGCCAACTCCTGGGTTCGATGGTGCATGTCTGGTGGGAATGTCCCAGAATTAGACCAGTCTGGAAGAAGATTTTTAACCTCATCTACACAGTCACTGAATGCTCGGTCCCCAGGTCAGCATCTGTTGCTCTCCTAAATGCTCAGATTCCGGGTATATCCAAGCCCAATCAGAAGCTGATCCGATTTATGCTCCTCGGGACTAAAATTACCATCGCTAGGGCTTGGAAACAACCCAGGGTTTCCATTAAAGAGGTAAACCGCAAGATTTCGTGGATCATGATGCAGGAAAAGCTGGCCAGCATCCTATCTAACACGAAACAAAAATTTTAAGCTGTATGGGAACCATGGGTGTCCCGCTGTGGTTTATCTCTAACTACTGGGGTACACCCTGGGCAACCTGCATCCTCCAGCTCTAGTTAGGCACATGCTCCCTTCCCTTTCTTTTTCCCTTCCCCCCATTTCTCTTCCTCTTTCCTACCTCTTATCCTTTTAAGATAGTTGTTTGACTTAAGGGTAATGTTTTATATTCGGTTTTTTATAAAAAACAATTTGGCAACACTATAGGCCTAATTGAATTCGTAAGTACGAGCTAGAAGTGCACTGAAGTCAAATTCGAACCCACAAATTTTCTTACGTATGCTTTTATTGGAGGGGGTGGATTGGGGGGGGCCTGGCCGGGGCACAGAATGATCCCATTAGGGGTGCCCGGGGCAGGTAGGACTCCCCTGAGCGAGTGACCACTATATTCATTTTTTTTTTCCTCCCCTTCCCCTCTTAGCAAGCTCGTATATTTTCTTTAATCAGCCTACAATCGGGCAATATGAAGTCGTTGGAGGCCTTGTTGCTGACATTTTGCCTTATTTGTTGAATGTTTTGATGTTGTAGACACAGCCTTTGGTCATACTGTAATTGTATTCTATATTTGGAAAAATAAAAATCTATTGAAAGTAAAAAAGTGTGTGGATCTGCTATCAGGAAGTGTGAGCCAGCAATGAAATAATAAAAAACAATAGTCCGCCATAGGCAGTAACCTGAGCAAAAAGTGCAAAAAGGAACATATAAAAAAAAAGCACCAACAAAGTCCAGATAAAACCCCTTGCCCCCCTCTCCGCTCGACCAACCCCAACATAGAACTGAACTTAAAAACAAAAACACCCTCCTTAACCTCTTAAGGACCGCACCATGTAGATATACGTCGGCAGAATGGCACGGACAGGCATAATCACATACCTGTACATGGCCCTTTAAATGCCTGCTGTGTGGTCGCGATCGCGCCGCCGGCAGCACGCTCGCGACCCTGCTGCCTTCATCATGAGTCGGACCGTGGGTCTCACGGACTCGATCGCCGTGGGGATCCCCGCGATCGTCTTACGGAGGTATAGAGCGGGAAGATGCTTGTGTAAACAAGCATCTCCCCGCTCTGCCTAGTGACAATGACACTGATCTCTGCTCCGTGTACTCGGAGCGGAGATCAGTGTCATGTGACACACAGCCCATCCCCCCTACAGTAAGAAACACTCAATAGGGAGCACTTAACCCATACAGCACCACCTAGGGGTTAACCCCTTCACTGCCAGTGTAATTTTCACAGTAACCAGTGCATTTTTTAGCACTGATCGCTGTAAAAATTACTGGTTCCAAAAATATGCCAAAAGTGTCCGATGTGTTCGCCATAATGTTGTAGTCACAATAAAAAAATCGCTGATCGCCGCCATTACTAGTAAAAAAAAATTATTAATAAAAATGCCATAAAACGATCCCCTATTTTGTAGATGCTATAACTTTTGTGCAAACCAATCACAAAACGCTTATTGTGATTTTTTTTTAACAAAAATATGTAGAAGAATACGCATCGGCCTAATTGAGGAAAAAAATGTTTTTTTTATATATTTTTTGGGGATGTTTTTTATAGCAAAAAGTTAAAAATATAGAATTTTTCAAAATTGTAATTCTATTTTTGTTTATAGCGCAAAAAAATAAAAACCTCAGAGGTGATCAAATACCACCAAAAGAAAGCTCCATTTGTGGGAAAAAAGGACGTAAATTTTGTTGGGGAGCCACATCGCACGCCTGCGCAATTGTCAGTTAAAGCGACGCAGTGCCGAATCACAAAAAGTGGCCTGGTCTTTGACCACCCAAATGGTCCAGGGCTGAAGTGGTTCAACTGAGGGAGAGCTGTGCCGTGGCCTCGCCACTAACTGGTATGGGGGTGTAGTGGAGTCCAGAGTGACTCCTGAGCAGCATTGTAGGGGTAAAAAGCAGCACAGTTCAACAGCAGGTGTAGTAGACTGCAGAATAAACAACTGGCAAGAGTTGTAGGGGGCTAGGCCTGGTGATAAGGAGGAAGTTCAGTCTACTAGGATTAGAGATGACAGGGTGATAGTTCTCAGGCCTATTGTAGGGAGGCATATCATACCTTCATTAAGAGCCGGATCAGTCAATATAGTCAAGGTAAACAAATTCTCCAGTATGGAAGGAGGGACATACCCATAAGCAGTTCAGGGCAAACATAGAAGAGAATGCAGGGATCCAGAACAACAGACAGCTTTGCGTCTAGGAGGAACTCCGTATCGGTTATTCAGCCAGGCCATAGCCTCCTTGGGGTTGGTGTAGAAATGCGCTTTACCATCATGAATGATGCACAGCTTGGTGGGGAAAAGCATGGTGTAGGAGAGGCCCTCCATATGCAGACGGGCCTTCACTGCTGCAAAGAAGGTGTGTTGTCGCTGGAAATCTGCTGAAAAATCAGGGTACACTGAGATGGTGTTGCCATTGTATTTAAGTGAACCTTTCTCCCGGGCCATGTGCTCGGTGTCATGCGGTGTCCCTCAGGGATCCCCTCTGTCACCTGTTCTGTTCAATATCTATCTCCGCCCTCTTTTTAAAATCATCAGTTACCAGAAGTTACTTTACCACTCTTATGCAGATGACACAAAACTATATTTTCGCATCTGCAACATAAAGGATCATTATCTCGGACTAGAGAAATGCCTTACTTTGGTAGAAAATTGGGTGACAAAGAGTTATCTTAAACTCAATGGGTCTAAAACAGAACTTCTCCTGTTTCAGGTCAATCGAAAGATTCATCCCGCAATAACATGGATGCCCCCACCCATTCTGGGTCAAACCATCACCCCTAGCACCAAAGTCAAAAGTCTCGGAGTTATCTTCGACACCTACATGACACTGGATGCACAAATAGGGTCAGTAGTCAGCGGATCACACCATCTGCTGCCCCTACTACGAAGACTCACCCCCTTTATCCCAAAAAAAGACATTGCAGTCGTGGTGGGAACAATTATCAACTCCAGACTTGACTATGCAAATGCCCTCTATCTTGGACTCCCAAAGTACCAAATCACTCGTCTGCAAGTCATTCAAAATATGGCCGCTCGACTTGTGACTGGGAAAAAAACATGGGAATCAATCTCACCTTCACTGAGATCCCATCATTGGTTGACAGTAAAAGACAGAATCACTTTCAAAGCACTCTGTCGAACGCATAAGTGTATTCTGGTAAATGCCCCCCAATACCTATGCGAAAAACTAAGATCCACCAATCAAAATCTACTCCAGATACCTAAAACCACATACAAGTCCAAAGGAGAACGAAGATTCGCGGTCCAAGGACCCAGACTATGGAACGCTCTACCAACCAGTATCCGGCTGAAGGTAAACCACCTGGCATTCAGGAGAAAGATCAAAACCCATCTCTTCTGAGAGCCCAGGGAATGGACACCAAGTGCCCAGAGGCGATCCAGTTTGCATGTGCTGCGCTATATAAGTTTCTCACTCACTCATGCGCAGAATAGCAATTTTGTCTTGGAAGTTGAGGATCCTGGCGATAATGGATCTTGGGGGTGCTCCAGAAGGTGGGGGACGCAGAGGGGTGCGGTGAGCACGTTCAATGACATGGGAAAACGATGGTGTGTCAGTCCCAAAAATGTCTCTCAGCCAATTATATATTCCCTTTCAGGGAATCCAACGAAGCGGAGGTTGTTCCTCCTCGAACGATTTTCCAAATTGTCGATTTTGCTGATACGTTCTTCAGCCTCCTCTGCTCTGTCCCTTAAGTTTTGCACATCTTGCTTCAGGAGAGAAAAGTCCATACAGACTGATGCAATCTGTGCAGTGAGAGAGGCCCTGCAGACCTGTATAGCATGCACGATGGAGGCCAGGATGGGTTCAGCAGGAGGGGAATTAGGGCCTGAGCCATCCTCACTGTCTATGGAGGAGCCCTGAGACTGCAGGGGGTCTGGCCTTGCATCGTGGGGAGCAGGGGCAGATTCACTCACCGGAGCCTGTGATTTCTTGTGAGGAGTGGAGATTGGTGGCTGCAGCAGCGTACCATGCTGCTCTGCCTGAGCCATCTGAATCGGGCCAGCTGTCCCGCCGTGGATGGTGGTGCGGGTGGCCCGTATTTTACCATGGATGTCAGCCTGGATCGTTTTCCACTACCATGGGGAGCTGATATAAGTTGGGCCAGAGCAAATCCTGATGCAAATCCTGAAGCCTCACACGTCTGCTCCCTCTGCCATACGGACACGCCCCCTTTAAATAGTTTTTATTGACACTTTTTATTTTTTTTTTTTTAAGTGTATTTTGTGCGTGTAATCGAGACTGTGACTGGGAAAAAAACATGGGAATCAATCTCACCTTCACTGAGATCCCTTCATTGGTTGACAGTAAAAGACAGATTCACTTTCAAAGCACTCTGTCGAACGCATAAGTGTATTCTGGTAAATGCCCCCCAATACCTATGCGTACTGCAGGAGTTGGGAGTAAGCAGGCCTCCCCCAGAGGCAATTTGCCACCTTTCTCCATGCCCCAGCCCGCCCTACCTGCTCCGCTTTGAAGCCCAACGGGGCAGAGGGACTCCCTATAAGGGAGTGAGAGGATCTAGCACGCTCAACCAGCCCCGTTAGTCCTTCGCCTCTCTTTTTAGAGACCGCGTGGTCAAAGTGCATGCATGTTAACCCAATTTTCGAGTGCGTGTAAGTGTGGTGGTTTTTGTGGGAGGGGGGTGGGCGTACTAAGCGCAAGCTTACCTCACATAGCACACCCACCGGGAGCTGGGCTGAGACCACCAAACTCAATTCACATGTAGATGAGACCGGGATCCGAACCTGTGGCTGCAGAGGTGAATGGCTTGTCAGCGCAGTGCCAATCGCGTCGTGCCACCGCAGCTCCCTTTATATACACTTTTGTACACCTTTCATTTTCACCAGATCATTAAAAGGCGCAATTTAAAATGTACAAATATAAATTTGTTAACTCAATACAGTTATCTTTTATTTTTAGCAGGAAAGTTTTTACATGTATCTATCCAATAATAAGGAGTTTAGTGTATTTTTTGTGAAAATAGCGGATTGATAAACATTTGCGCAAATGTTGCAGGGCCTAAAAAAATCAGCAGCGCATTCTTTTCTACAGGTCATATACTTTCAGACAATGTATGTTTTGGGGGTCCTTTACAAACTCTGAAAATTGTAAGTGAGATGTGGTGACCTCCAGATTTTGAGTAAATTGTTTTCAGTTCCAGTTTTGCACATCTAGGGGTAGATTCACGTACCTCGGCGCATTAATCTGCCGGGCGCAGCGTATCTCAGGCCCCGTACACACGAGAGGATTATCCGCTGGAAACGGTCCTCCGGACCGTTCCCGCGGATAAATCCTCTGGCGGATTTTGATCTGATGGTTGTACTAACCATCAGATCGAAATCCGCGCGGAATCCATCTGCGGATAGATCCGGTGGTGTGTACGAGGCCTAAGATACACTACGCCGCCGTAACTTATTTTTTTTTCGAATCCTCAAAGAATTTGCGCCGTAAGTTACGATGGCGTAGTGTATCTTTGGCGGCGTAATGGCGCGCCATTCAAATCTCTGTGTTTTATGTAAATACGTCGTGACCCGACGCAAACAATGTTTTTTTTTAACTGCGCATGCGCCGTCCGTGGGGGTATCCCAGTGCTCATGCTTGAAATTAAACCAGAACCAGCCAATGCTTACGACGGTGACGTCATTCTACGCAAATCCCTATTCGCGAACGACTTACGCAAACGACGTAAAAAATTAAAAATGCGAGGCGGGAACGACGGCCATACTTAACATTGAGTACGCCTTATAACAGTAGCTTTAACTATACGCCGGAAAAAGCCGAACGCAAACGACGTAAAAAAAATGCGCCGGCCGGACGTACGTTCGTGGATCGCCGTAACTAGCTAATTTGCATACTCGACGCAGAATTCGACGGAAACGCCACCTAGCGGCCGCCGAAAAATTGCAGCTTAGATCCGACGGCGTACTAAGACGTACGCCTGTCGGATCTAGCCGAGATGCCGTTGTATCTTGTTTTGAAGATACAAAACAAAGATACGACGCACAAAATTTGAAATTACGCGGCGTATTAAGAGATACGCTGGCGTAATACTTTTGTGGATCTGCCCCCTAGGGTTTTCACCATTTGATAGAAAGGCAAAATGTTAAATTTACAAATATTTGTTATAAATTAACTTAATACAGGTTTAGCTTTTATATTTAGTAGGAATTTTGTAAAATCTGCTGTGTTTGTATTCACTAATAATGATTTCAGTGTATTTTTGCAAAAATATTGGCCCAGATTCAGGTAGATTTGCCCTTTAGTTACACATGTGAAGAGCAGCTGATTTGCTCTGCGCTGGGGCAAATTGGAAAGATTGCCACCTGATTCAGGATTCCTTTTGTCTGCTAATTTGCTCCTTTGTAAGGCAAAAATCAGGGCGTAAGGCAGCGCAAGTGAAAGTGGGTGCGCCCTATGCAAATGATCTTTTTTCCACTCAGCAGTGGTTTGCGCCTATTTTCAGGGCAAATTTTGCCCACCTGCTTGCACTGAGCAAATAAATAGGGGCAGACCTGCGCAGGTCCTGTGCAAAATTACATCCTGCTTGTTCCACCCCCCCCCCTGAGCAAGGTAATTTTGCCCTTTGCTGCGAGATGGCACCTCCCGGCCAAAAAAAAAAGAGGAAGGCTAATTTTGTGGCAGCGGAGATGGAGATCATGCTGGAGGCACTGACGCGCCCTACTGCTGTTCTGTATGGCGCTGAACGCCAAAATACTACCGTAGCCCAAAGGAGGGCAATATTTGAGGCAAAAACCTTAGACATCAATGCCCTGGGCTTTGAGGAACGGACTTGGATGGACATCCAGAAAAATTTCACGGACATGCGGTGTCGCATCCGGGACAAAATTGTCCTCATTAAAAAGCACAGCAGGGGCACCGGAGGAGGACCAGCCTGTTCTGTGCGACTCAATCCGGAGGAGGAGGTCATCTCTCAGAGTCTAGCGCTGGAGCAGGTGGAGGGACTGCCAGGCTATGACTCCACTGTTGGGGACTGGTAAGTTTTTTGTTTCTCATATCTGCTGTGTATCATGGGAGGGGGTAGAAGGGAACATATGAGGGGGTAGAAGGGAACATGTAACAAGTTTTTGTTTCTCATATCTGCTGTGTATCATGGGAGGGGGTAGAAGTGAACATATGAGGGGGTAGAAGGGAACATGTAACAAGTTTTTTGTTTCTCATATCTGCTGTGTATCATGGGAGGGGGTAGAAGGGAACATATGATAAGTGTGTTGCTCCAGCAACATTTTTGTTTTGTGTCATCCACAGATGTTGATGATGAGGCTGGGCCATCGTCGGCTGTAGGGTGACCCACGCCATCCCCAGAACATCATGGGGTGCAGTCAGGCCCTCTGCAGATCCTGGGCATGTTGGTGGAGGAGGATATCGGCCAGAGTCCATCTAGGGAGGAGGAAGTGGTGGAGGAGGCCGTTATCCTCAATCTGGAGGAAGCAGTGTCCCTCCAGGAGGATCCCACCATCCCTGACCGACCCACCACCCCCCGACCATAACATCATCCCCCTCCAGGGCAAGCCCCTCCAGTGTCCCCCCTCCAGTGTCACTCCCTCCTGTGTGACCCCCTCCCCTTCTGCTCCCTCAGTTCGTGCCCCAGCCTCTCCTCCAAGGAAGGCTCTTTCTAAAACTAGGGGTGTACCCTCCAGCCTCCGTGAGGGTCTGCAAGAGGAGCATGCCCGGCAGACCCACCATATAGGGGAGATGGTGGGAGACCTGAGGCGGGTGGCGGACAGCCTGGCATCCTCCTCCTCCTCTGTCCAGCAGGCCCTCACCCACCATGCTGACCGGGGGGACCGACAGAATGAGACCCTGGAGGATGTTAGTGGCAACTGCGCAGCCATTGTGACCTGTCTGGTTGAACAGCAGGATGCCACTGCATTATTAACTTCGGAGGTGGGCAGGTGCGGTGGAGGCCAACACTGCTGCTGTGCGGGAGGAGGGGAGACTTACCCGACGGCAGTTAAAGATCACCACCACATGGCAGATGAGGATGTTGGGACAGACCAACACCGTCCTCAACCGCCTGGCCAACGCCATGGAGGGCTTGCAGGCACCACCTGCCAGGAGAGATGAAGTAGGGGTTGATGCTCCCCCCCCTCCATCCCCACCCCATGCTCCACCACGGCGTCTGAGGAGCCAGAGCCGGGGCACCCTTGGGCCAAGGATGTCCAAAAGAAAAAAATAATTTATGACGCTTTTTTTTTTTTTTTTTGGTGGTTCAGATTATGAGCTTGTTTTTTGGTTATGCTCAGATTTTGAGTTTTTTTTTTTATTGATGCTCAGATTATGAGCTTTTTTTTATTTTGTAGCTGCCCCTGGCATGTTGGCACACAGATGTGAGATCCAGAAAGTGTGGGTGCTCTGCTTGTTCAGCTCGTCCGTCTTGGTGCTGCTGTAGTTGCTCTCCAGCTGACCTGTGGCCATCTGTTGCTAACTTGCCCCTGCTTTTATAAAGTGCAAATTTGGCCCGGCCAAACAGCTTGCGCGCTTTGGGTGCAAAATGCGCCTCACACGCGCAAGTTTATGAATCAGTGGCAGTTCCTCATTTGCATATTTGCTGAGGGAAAACCATGAAAGCGCAAGTTGCTCCCTGAGCAGAATTGCCACTTAATTGCGCCGGGGCAGAGAAACTGCCTCCGTGCAAAAATGACACATTTCAGGCTTAGCTTGCTTTCTGGGTCACCCGCAAATTTGCCTGGGCGCAAATCCGTACTTGCGCGGCGCAAATCGCACTTGCTCCCGCGCAAGTCGTACCTGAATCTGGGCCTCTGTTTTGATAAACAGTTGTATAAATATCGCGGGGACCTTAAAAATCAGTAGCACCTTCTTTTCATTCCTGTAGGCCATGTGCTTTCAGAAAATATATGATTTAGGTTTGTTTTGTTTTTACAAACTCTGAAAGATGTAAGTGAAAAATGAAAACCTCCAGTTTTGTTGAGAAATTTGGATATTTACTTTTTTTGCGTACACTTGATTTTCACAATTTTGCAAAAAGGCGCAGTTTAAAATTGACAAATATTTGTTATTTCAACACAGGTTCAGCTTTAATATTTAGTGGGAATTTAGCAGGAAGTTTGTAAAATTTGCTTTGTTTTTATCTCCTAGTAATCATTTTAGTGTATTTTTTTGTGAAAATATTGTTTTGATAAACATTTGTGCAAATATTTTGCGGTCTTAAAAATCAGTAGCACCTTCTTTTTATTCTACAGGCCATGTGCTTTCAGAAAATATATGGTCTGGGGTCTTTTAGAAACCCTGGAAGCTGTAAGTGAAAATTTAAAACCTTCAGATTTTTAAAGAAATTTGGATATTTACATGTTTGTGTACGTTTTTAAAATTTACAAATATTTGTCATTTACTAACTCAATACAAGCTAGCTTTATATTTATTAGGAATTTTATAAAAATGTACTGTGTTTTTATCTGCTATTAATGACTTTAGTGTATTTTTTAGCAAAAATACCCTTGAATAACATCTCAACACACATTCCATGGTGGTTCGATTAAAAGGTGCCTTGCACACAAACGGCATGTGATGCACGCACGCTGAGGGAAGGGGCTGGACTGCGCCACGCCGCCACGTTGGAGACCAGGGAAGGGAGGATGGAGCGATCTGAAGTGTCAGCGCAGCGCGAGAGGCTGCAACTCTGACGGATCCCTCGTCCACTCGCTCATGATCCTTAGCAACACAGCGGCAACCCCCGCTCCCCTTCCGCCACCGCCAGGAGCCATTCCCTGCTAGGAAGTAAGTAGTGACGGAGGGGCTTCAGAAGCAGCCAAGGAACGGCGTGCACACTCCTGGACCCACCGGATCCACACCCCCGCCCTGTGTCTTGGGGAGGACCAGGTAATCTAAGCACAGACCTTCGGGTCTGTAGCTATTCAAACGGAGGTCTCATACCCTGACTGAAAAGAACACTCGTGCAGCAGAGCGTTGCTCTCCCTTACTCTTTTCTCCTCCCACATATGGTCCCCCTTGAGGTAATTACTGATCTGATGTCGTAACCTCGCTGGGCAGGAAGGTGAAATATTTTACTACGGCTGAGATCTTAGGCCAGAAGATAAGAGACTTTTGTTTGAAGGGCATGTCTTGGGGCTGCAAACCTCTGGGGCGGTGAGCAGGGAAGCGGTCGGGAGCCATCCTAGGCCTTTAGGTGCGGGAATAACTCCCAGGTACCTCCTAATTAGGGGGGCGAGTAAGCCCTGCGGAATCAAAGGTAGACAATCAAAATCTGAGGGTATTGGAATACCCTACTTGTTCCTAGATAAGATACCCTTAACCATTTGTAAAACTGGGGAAACATATTAGATCCAGAAAAAAAGATTTTATGAGTAGGATAACAAGGGGGGCTCCCCAAAGATCCCTAAGGATAAAGCTGCCACCTCCATAATAAAACATTATCTGACACAGGAAGAGGGTGCTAAGAGATCGGGCATCACAAAGAAAACAGAAATAAAGGGGACGGCTAAAAAAGGAGTTGGGGGATCAGCCCCCCTCTAATATTGACACATCGACAGAGGGGGAACAAGACACAAGCCATATGGAAGTATCAAGGATAGATACACAGGTCCCATCAAAGGGAGATATGTGTGACATGTTTAGGAAATTGGAGGAATCAATAAAAACTGAAATAAGCATGCTGAGAGCAGATACAAGCCATTTCTTGTCACGGGTAGAGGAGACGGAGGTAAAGGTGGAACAACAAGCGTTGGAACTGAATCAATTAAAAGAGCAATATGTCGCAATGAAACAGAACCAGAGGAGATTACAGTATCGGTTAGAGGACCAGGAAAACCGAAATTGTAGAAAAAATTTAAGAATCCGTTCAATCAAAGAAGAAAGAGGGGAAAATTTGAGGGATATTATGAACGCCCTCTGGGAAAAGACACCGAAGATCACCTCAAAATAGAGCGAGTCCACCGCATAGGAAGGGCTAAGAACCGTGAGAGTGAATGGCCTAGGAACATAATAGTGAGATTTCGTTTTTACGAAGACAAAGCTGAAATCTGGTCAAGTCTAAGACGTAAAGCACTTTTGAGTTATAAAGGAGCAGAAATCCAGATCTTTACAGATTTAGCCTGGGAAACTTTGGCACAAAGGAGGCTATTGAAACCGCTTCTAGTACAGATGCGGTCATTGGGGATTGAATACCAATGGGGTTTTCCTGCCTGTCTTATAGGGAAGAAAGACGGTGTGTCGGCCAGGCTAATCTTCCCGGAAGATCTGGAAGTATTCTGCCATAAATTGGGCATTCCGGTCTTAGATTTACCAGATTGGATAGAATAGAGTGTAATGTAATGTTCTGAATAGACAGGAATAGATAGAAGCGGGGAAGTGTGGGTGGGTTATGGGAGTGGGGGGGGGCGGGAGGGGGGGGAATAGGGGAGTTGGGGGGAGGTGGGATCTTCTCCCTTGTCCCCAGACCCTCCATTTTGAGGGGAGCTGGCGATGGGGATGGCGTGGTCCAAAGCCTACCTCATGACAAGAGAACCGGTGGAAAATGAGAAATGAGACCACCCAGGGTTCAGAGGCCAGGTCTAGGCCTAGGAGGGGGGGATGCGGGGGGGGGGGTGGCGGGGGGTGGGAGATGGGGATGGGAAGGGTAGGAAGGGGGCTCTCAGGGACTCTACAAGTAAACAATGGGGAGTGGCCAAAAAGGATATTATGGCTGAGATAAAGTTTTTGTCTTACAATGTCAAAGGGTTAAACTCCGTGGGGAAAAGACATAAGATCCTAGAAGAGATTAAACGATATAGTGCGAACGTAGTCTTTTTACAGGAGTCCCATTTGACACTGGATTCAAATGTCAAACTATATTCTCCCATGTTTCCAACGTGGTATTATGGGGATTCTATTTCTAAACGTGCTAGGGGCGTGGCGATTGGGTTTGCAAGAGGGATAGGGTTCGCCCTAGAGGCGAGACTGACTGACCCGGAAGGAAGGTATTTATTCCTGAAAGGGAAATTAGGGAATATCGTATATACACTAGCAAACATCTACGCCCCTAATACAAATTCAATTACATACGTAGAGAGAATTCTCGGAAAGTTAAAAAAATTTGCGGAGGGCCATACGATTCTGATGGGAGATCTCAACCTGTGTTTGAATCCGATTGCTGACAGTACGTCCCGAGTGAAGGAGTCAAGCAACGTACAGCTTAAAAAATTAAGACGTAAGATGCAGGATAGCCAGCTGGTAGACGTGTGGAGGGTTCAACACCCAAATACACTGGATTATACATTCTTCTCTCCTCCTCGCGGAACATACTCTAGGCTAGATTATATATTGGTGGATCATAGGTTATTAGATCATGTCAATGGAACCGGGATTGAAATTATGACTATTTCAGACCATGCTCCATTAATGATGAATATAAAGATATCGACTCAAACGAATCAACATCCCCGTGGCATCTAAACAAAGATTTAATAAGAGATGAAGAAAGAGCGGGAAAGGTTGAAGAGGAACTCGAACAATTTTTTTTAACAAATTATACAGAAGGGATTTCAAGTGCTACTCTCTGGGAGACGCATAAAGCGTATATCAGAGGAATATTAATTTCGGAGGGATTGAGGGATAAAAAAAGAGAGAAATAGCAAGTTAAATGCCTTGATTAAAGAAATTGCGAACCTGGAACAAAAACATAAAGAAAGGGGATTAAAAGAGATGTATCTTAACTTAACGTTAAAGAGAGATGAACTCAAGGAGATTTTAGAACAAGAAGCAAAGAAAAGTTTAAACAGCATCGCCAGAGAGAGATACTTATGGGGAAACAAGCCTAGTAAACATCTCGCCAAAATGGTTCAAAAAAAGAAAACTAGAAACTATATTGAGAAAATTAAAAGGAAAAATGGGGAGTTGGTATACACTAATACGAAGATTGCAGAAACATTCAAAAACTATTATGAAGAGGTATATACGATTAGCCAGAAAAGGGGGCAAACGGGAGAGAAAGAGGCCAAAATGCGAGACTTCTTAGAAAAGGCAGGACTTTCGAAGATAGGGGACATCGACAGATTAAGTCTCGATAGACAAATAACCAAAGAGGAAATTAAAAACGCTTTGAAAAATACAGCTGGCGGGAAAAGCCCAGGCCCCGACGGGTTTACCGTATTTTATTATAAAAAATTCGGAAGTATCTTAATTCCAAAATTGTGTAAATACTTTAATGGCCTCGGGTCAGAGTTTGAAATGAGTAAGGATGCTCTCGCAGCCGCCATAACAATAATCCTAAAAGAGGGGAAGGACGGCTCTCTCTGCTCAGGATATAGACCAATTTCGTTTTTAAATACAGACATAAAGCTCTTTGCTAAAATTTTAGCTGAGCGACTAAAAGAGGTCATACACCTATTGGTCCATCCTGATCAGGTAGGGTTCGTACCTGATAGAGAAGGTAAAGATAACGGAATAAGAGCACTTCTCTTACTCCAGAAAATTAGGGAGAATGGGTCCCCAGGTCTATTCCTGTCAGTGGATGCTGAAAAAGCATTTGACAGGGTAGACTGGGGACTCATGATGCAAACCCTTGAGGTGATGGGACTAGGGCAGAGGCTGATCAGATGGGTTAAAACACTCTATTATTCTCCTTCGCAATGATAAAAATCAATGGTACACTCTCAGAGGCGTTTGAAATGAAGAACAGGACTAAGCAGGGATGCCCTCTCTCTCTCCCCTTCTTTTCATTCTGTCCTTAGAACCGTTATTAGCCACGATCCGCAATGACCCCGGTGTTAATGGGGTCAAAGTGGAGGGGGAAGAACATAAATTATCGGCTTTTGCTGACGATATTCTTTGCTATGTGACCAATCCCTTAAATACAATCCCCAAGTTAACTAAGGTATTATTTCAATATGGCGCCATCTCAAATTTCAAGATTAATGTAACAAAATCTGAAATTTTAAATATAAATTTAAATAAAAAGGAAGAGATGAGGTTGAAAGGGATCTGTGAATTCCCTTGGACTAAAGAACTAAAATACCTTGATATTAAACTTGCCAATTCTGTTAAGAAGATCTATAAAATAAACTGCGTACCCTTGCTAAATGAGATTAAGAACGATATGAAAAGAATAACTAATAGGCCTATTTCCTGGATAGAACGTATTAACACCGTAAAAATGATCCTTGTACCTAAAATACTCTATAAATTTCAATTGATCCCTATAGCCCTACCTCAGCAATACCATTTCAGAATCTTGAACTCATTACTTTTGAACTATGTGTGGAAAAATAAAAAACACAGGATTTCTCTCTCAATCCTAAAACAAGATAAACAAATGGGGGGTTTGGCCGTGCCTGACATGAGGAAATATCATACTGCGGCGGTTTTGTCCCAAGTGATAGAATGGGCCAGGGATAGACAAGGGAAGAGATGGGTTCAAATAGAAAAAGCACAAGCTAAGGCACAATTAAGTAATATAATTTGGGTACCTGCACAATTTAGAGCTTTAAACAAAAAAAATGTTGACGTAACACGAGACACTTTGAGAGTGTTGGATAGGACACTGGCACAACTTGATATGAAATTTAATTCTCCACTAATTAATTTAAAAGATAACGCATATTTTGCACCAGGGGAAAAAAAAAATCGGGGGGAACTGGATTAGAAAAAATTAACTATGAAGATTTGAAATCTCGCACCGACATTTGGAATCTTGACAGGTGGCGGTATTCTCAGCTATATCATTTTGTGCGACACCTCCCTCGCCCATTACGGACGGGGGTGGAGTTAACACTACTAGAGAAATTATGTAAAACAGAGAACTCAAAGGGCACCGTTTCAAAATTATATAAATTACTTATAAATATGGATGCACGGGGCGAACCCTATTTTGTTCAGAAATGGGAGAGGGATGGGGTGAAATTAAATTCTGTTTTGGGGGATGGATCGTGGTATTATTGAAACCCTTTTAAGAAATAAATACTTTGTCATGGCAAAAAAAAAAAAAGGCAAAATAAATACAAGCATAACACCACAGATGATGCAAAACTGTAAATGGAGAAAAAGGTAAGCATTATATCATGAGCTGGTCTCTAGTGCTCGGTTAAAAGCTGACGTGGTAAAAAAAAAAAGGTGCCTTGCAAATGAAATGCAAGGTCTGTATCATTTTATACATTCATTGTCTGTTTCTTTGTTTTGGGTAAGTTTGTTCCTGCCTCACTCTGCAGCTAGAAGGTGCTCTGTATAGTTAGTGCTGCCTTTCTTCAGTAATAGCTTTAGCCTCCATTGTGATAACATGTATATTGCTGGAGCTAGTCATATTATGACCTTTTGACCTACAGTATCTGGATGTTTATTTTGCTCTGCAGAGGTTTTGGATTAAATCTTTTCTATGATCTGCAAAATGTAATTTGGATCAAGCTACTGTCTGCAGCTTTTGCTGAGATTATGAGTTTTTGCTATCTCGCTACAACTTGGTAAGTTATAGAGATCATACTTTCAATGATTAAACTGGGGAGGCACACCAGTCTGCTTATGTGGCTGTGCTGCATTACAGAAATGTAAAAAATACACTTTGGAAGGAAATCATAATTACTTTAGGGTTTCAGCAGGCTTGCCTAGGCAGGGGTTGGTAACATCAGTGGGTCTTCATGGGGATCCTAGAAAAATAGAGTCCAAATCTCAAGACTCCTGTATAGTGTCTAATGCAGTGCTTCTCAAATAGTGGGGCTCGTGTGACCTGGCAATTATCCCCTGTTTCCAGCCAGTGGCGGAACTACCGCCATAGCGGCCAGGGCCGGCCTGATCGTGAATGATGTGTGCGGGGATGCTGGGGATGCTGATCTGCACGGCACCCCGGCTCTGCAGAGGGGGGGTGGCGCCGACGCGCCCGAAGTGTCTGACACTGTCTGGTCCCCTTGGCACGCACGCCCTCCCTTCCTCCCTCCTCCGCGTCTCAGGTCAGGTGGTCAGGTGGTAGCGCGGCACCGTTGCGTGCATGCGTAAGGCATGCAGTTCAAATTCTAACGGCGGGACCAGGACGGGACTGACAGACTGCCGCCTTACACAGTGCGCTGAAGAAAAGTAAAGGTAAGGCCGCCTGTCCCCTCCACCTTATCCAGCAGGCTGACAGGTGTCATCCGTCCTCCCACTTCACCTGTACTCCAATGAGGAGGGCCAGTTTATAAAAAAAAACTTTAAAAAAAAAATGTCAAAATTGATCTTTTGTTGAAAAAAAAAAATAAAAAAAATAAAAACGCAGAGGTGATCAAAAACCAACGCGCAGTTGTCAGCTTAAAGTGGAGGTTCACCTAAAAACCGTATAGAGCAATAACAATTTTATAGACAAAAGATACTTTTTACAGTCGCGCGGGGGGGGGGGCCGAAATGTTTTCTTCTTCCTAGGGGGGGCATGACAGAAAATAATTGAGAAGCACTGGTCTAATGTGAGAATTGGGATTCTGAGCTTTTCCAGATGCCCAGTGACATCAGCATTAAAAAGCAGGGGTAAGGTGAGTATTTTTCATGTATTTTCTATATTAAGTGACTGGCCTCAATTGATTCACAGAGAGTACATAAGTCCTTCTGCACATGTTTTACCTGTCTCTCTGCAGTACTCGCTTCTCTGCATCAGTTCAAAGTGCTGAATTTATAAATCTTGTCTGGGAGTTAAAAAAAAAAAAAAGGGGGGGGGGGTGGAGAGCTGAAGTTACACTCTGCCAAGCTCAGCCACATACAGAAATTACACTTAGTGCTCTTAATTAAGAGGCATATGCTTTGTTCATATTTCATATCGGGGGTTTACAACCACTTTAATGCAACCACTTTAATGCATTGTTTTATTTCAATTGAAAATAGTATTGCACTATTGTACATTTAATGGGAGTACTAAAGTCTGCTTTTTCTTCTTACCATCTATAATGTCTTATGAAAAGGAAGGGTTAAATGATCAAATTATTAAATGTATTGTGCAAAACTCCTAATAAGCAAGCTAATTGGCTGTTATAGATTAGAGCATTATGTTAAACATCTTTGGAGCATTGTGAATAGTAATCAGCAATATAGTTGTCTGTATATGCAGAGATTTTAGCACCACAAGCAACATTCATGATGACAACTCAAAATGGGTAATGTGCTCAAATCACCTTTTATACAGTATATTACAAATAAACAAAATGTAAATCCAGACCATGATCACAATAGCATGCTTGGTAACATAACTCCATAGAAAAAAAAACAAATCTTTATTCAGAAGATGTCCACCCTTGCTTATTTTTTATTTATTTTTTTACTTGGACCAAGACCTCTCTCCTAACTGTTTTGTGATACAATGTAGATTAATTATGTAGTATCAAATATCTCAACTAAGATAGGACAAAACACATGCTTACAGATATAAACAATATTATTCTGAATTTCTATGTGTTGAACAACTCCTAAAAGAGAGATATAGAGCAGACAATTCATGCAGAAGCTATGCATAATGAAAAACCCAATGGGAGGTGAGATCATGAGACCTACAGTCTCCACTATTGATGCAGCATGCACGTCTTGTTAAAAAAAAAGGTTATATTGTTGAAAATAAAACAAAATCATATAATACAGAAGAGAGATGCATGATAGAAAATAGTAAAGGACAGTAAAAGGAAATAAAATCTTTTTTTTTTTTTTTTATGTTGTGCTACCATTTTCATTTTACCTTTATCTTTACCTTTTAATTTAATTTTTGAGAAACATATTAACACCTGTAGACTGGACTGGTAAAAATTAGGTTGGCTTTACATTTGTGTTTTGTGGTAACACATAGTGCATAAATTACTGTGAATTGCAGTGTCAACAAAAAACCTTAAAAACACACTCCAACAAAAATGCATTGCAGCAGATCACAATGTTGTGGTGCATTCAAAGAAATGTTACTTGCTTGCTTTTAGGTGCATTGTGGTGTGTTGGTATCCCAAGCCTAATGATTGGGCTGCCACTATTGTATGCAATGAATGTAACACTTTATGTTAACATGCTTATAGTGTACTGCAATACACTACAAAGGTGTTAAAGCGTCAAGTTAAGTAGTTATGTATAGAGAGCAATCATTGACTATGATGTTTTCTTTACTTACTTGTTAATTTAAAAAAGTACACAAACACATTATCCACTTATATAATTAATGATAAAAGCAAACCACTGGGTCCCAGTGTTTTTTTTTTTTTTTTTTAATGGAGCATCCAGCTTGGCCCAATCAAAGTGACACTGCTTAATTCCTAACATACCCTCAGTGCTTTCAAATACAGTAATTGTACTGTGCAAAGGTTTTAGGCAGGTGTGAAGAAATGCTGTAAAGTAAGAATGTTTTCAGAAATAGAAGTGTTAAAGGCTAAGTTCACCTTTTTTAAAAAACATAATAAATGCACATCTTTTTGCAGGGGAAAAAAATGTATTTTTTTGTTAGGCACCTGTAAAGCATTGAACCCATGATCAGTAGATCGTGGGTGCAGTTTTAGGATCCTGCAGACTGTCAGTGTAGTTGCCTGCCCGTACCTTGTACAGGCAGGCAGCTACTGAATGGCAGAAAGAATTAACTTCTAAAGCACTCATCAGCTCACTTGTAGTTTTTTGAGGACTACAAGCAGCAATGGCTGATAGTAGTTGTAGTTCTTTAATTTACAGAACACTGTGAATGAATGACGTGGCCAGCAGGGCCAGATTAACATAGGGGCCGATGGAGCTGCAGCTCCAGCCTCCAGGCCCCTTCCTCAAGATAGGCCCATTTGCCCAAAAAAAAAAAAGAAGAAGAAAAGATCGACTTCGAGGATTGTAGCTCGGCGACCAGGGGTCACAGAGACTACACATTTGGGGTATGTACCTGAAGACCCACCCCACAACTGTTCAAAATATGGGGTTGCTATCATTAAAGGTTCCAGAGATATGGGGCTGCATGCACAGCCTGTCAAAAGCTACATACAGAACGGCCGGTTTAAATACAAGCTGACGCACTCTGCAGCAGCAGACTGAGAGGATGAGATCACAGGGCTTATAATAATTATTTGTATATTACTTATGGTAATTAACCCCTTGCCACCCAGGCCAAATCTGACACTTCTCTCCTACATGTAAAAATCATCTTTTGTTTTTTTGCTAGAAAATTATTAAAGCGGAGTTCCGGCCACAATTTCACTTTTTAAATATAAATACCCCTATAATACACAAGCTTAATGTATTCTAGTAAAGTTAGTCTGTAAACTAAGGTCCGTTTTGTTAGGTTGTTACAGCATTTAGACACTTTATAAAATAGAAATTGACTGGGGCCATCTTAAGTGTGGGCATCATGAAGCCAGACTGTATGACTTCCTGGATTTCAGCCTCGCACATGCTCAGTGCTGCACAAGCAGTGTCAGATCAGGTTTCAGCACCTGTGCTGTCCAAGTCACATGATTCTTTGAGACTGGGGAGTGCACAGACTCCTGGAAAGTTACACCCACTACATTCCCAGGAGTCTGTGCGGTGTAGGTTAGGAAGCATTAAGCACCTAGGTGCAGGAAGTGGGAAGATTAACTATTCTGCCTAGCAACAACACTTTGAAGGCATCTAAAAAAAAATAAAAAATTTCGTAAAGGACCAATGACATTTTTTTTAAACTACTGATGTAATGTTATATTTATGGGTGGAACTCCACTTTAAGAACCCTCAAACTTTTATATATATATATAATATATATATAAAACACTAAAGTTAGCACAATTTTTTTTGTATACTAAGCCAGCGGTCATCAACCCTGTCCTCAGGGCCCACTAACATGCCAGGTTTTATGTATTACCTTGGGGAGATGCAGACTAGAATACTGCAGTCACTGAGCAGCAAATTATATCACCTGTGATGTATTTCAGTTATCTTGCAAACCTGGCCTGTTAGTGGGCCCTGAGGACAGGGTTGATGACCACTGTCCTAGGCGATGCTTTAACTTTTTTTACAGGTTACATGTTTAGAGTTACAGAGGAGGTCAAGTGCTAGAATTATTGCTCTTGCTCTAACGATCGTGGCGTATGTAACCTGTGTGTATCTGGCTCTGATACTAGCCAGGGCCTTCCCGGGGACCGACTAGTATCTTTCCCCAGCCTGTCCCTACACACCCTCTCACCTGCTGACCTGTGGATGCAGGGAATCACTCCTGCAGTGTTATTGTGTTCTGCCTGTGAATACAATGATCAGTGTTGCTAACTATAGCTGGCAGCACTGATTGTTTTGGGAAAAACCTGACAGGCTGGTTGTACTCAAGTCAGATAATAGATTGACTTGTGTAAAACCAGCTAGCCCATACATAGATCGAGTATGGCTGGTCTCTGCTTAATTGGCGTAATTTCAATATAGATATAGATTTCAATGTATGTGCCGCTTAACCACTACGCATTTCCTAAATATCCTTCCACAAACCTTTACATTTTTCATTCCCAGATTCCTTCATCCTCCTCACCTGTACATACTCTCCACACTTCTCTCCTGTACATACTGCTCACTGTCATACCCTCCACACTTCTCTCCTATACATAGTGCCCACTGTCATACCCTACACACTCCTCTCCTGTACATAGTGCCCTTTGTCATACACTTCTCTCCTGTACATAGTGCCCACTATCACACTCTCCACATTCCTCTCCTGTACATACTGCTCACTGTCATACCCTCCACACTCCTCTCCTGTACATAGTGCCCACTATCCCACTCTCCACACTCCTCTCCTATACATTAGTGCCCCCTATCGCACTCTCCACACTCCTCTCCTGTACATACTTCTCACTGTCATACCCTCCACACTCCTCTCCTATACATAGTGCCCATTGTCATACCCTCCACACTCCTCTCCTATACATAGTGCCCACTGTAATACCCTCCACACTCCTCTCCTATACATAATGCCCACTGTCATACCCTCCACACTTCTCTCCTATACATAGTGCCCATCGTCATACTCTCCACACTCCTCTCCTGTGCATACTGTTCACTGTCATACCCTCCACACTCCTCTCCTGTACATAGTGCCCACTATCCCACTCTCCACACTCCTCTCCTATACATAGTGCCCCCTATCGCACTCTCCACACTCCTCTCCTGTACATACTGCTCACTGTCTTACCCTCCACACTCATTTAATGTACATACTGCTCAGTATCATACCATCCACACTCCTCTCCTGTACATACTGCTCACTCTCATACCCTCCACATTCCTCTGTGCATACTGCCTATTGTCATACCCTCCACACTCCTCTCCTGTACATACTGCCCACTGTCATACCCTCCACACTCATTCAATGTATCATACCATCTACACTCCTCTCCTGTACATACTGCTCACTGTCATACCATGCACATTCCTCTCCTGTACATACTGTAACACAACCTTACCCTTCTAACATACTGCCAACTATCTTTCTTTCCACATTCCTCTCCTGTATATACCCTCCACACTCCTCTCCTGTACATAAAGCCCACTGTCATACTCTCTACACTCCTCTCCTGTACATACTGCCCACTTTCATACCCTCTACACTTCTCTCTGGTACATACCACCCTCTATCATACCCTCCACACTCCTCTGCTGTGCATACTGCCCACTGTCATACCCTCCACACTGCTCTCCTGTACATAGTGCCCACTGTTAGACCCTCCACATTCCTCTCCATCACCTGCACATACTTACCAGTTTTATACCGTCCCTATTTCTCTCCTACGCCTCTTACCCACAAAAACAGTTATTTAAAATTATACTGAATATCCTTAATATTACTAGCTTTAGAATGGGCACACTTTTGTTAGTTCAACTAAAGGAAATCTTCTCAGTCCTCATATTTGTTCTGCCCATTATTAGTACTCATTTAATTTTGTGATTACTACTGTGATGTATAGAGGAACATAGGGGATCTCAGCTACTCTAAATATAGCACTTTGCACTAAATATTTTTGAAATGTTGGCAACTATGCATTTAGGCACTGCCCAAAGGCCACTGGGTCAGTAGGGGGCCCCATGAGAGGCTCCTGGGATCCTGTGATAATAAAGCGGTAGTAAACTTCGCTAAGATTACTACTTTTTAGAGGCCCTGAGGTAGGTTATGCCATAGTGTACAAATATGCACAGCATATTAGCACATTAGGGTACACTTAAATTGTCAGACTGAGCTTCGATCTGTGATCTGTCCGGCGGGTACCGGGCGCTTCCATCTTCACCCGGTCTTCCTTCTGGGCTCTGTGCCTTCGGTCACTTGCCTTGGCTGGCCTGCGTTGATGTCATTTCCATACATGCTCATGCGCATCCTCTCTCTCTCTCTCATCCCCCCTTTCTCTCTCATCCTCCCTCCCTTACCCCTCACCCCTCTCTCATCCTCTCTCTTTCTAAGCCTCCCACTGTCTCTTTAATTTAATTTGTTATAATGAAAAATTGTTTGTATATTTATTATTTATAAAAGGCCCACCAAAATCCTCAGCACCAGGCCCATGATGTTCTTAATCTGGCCCTGGTGGCCAGGGGGGCAAAACCCCACACAGCCACACTCTTTTTAAATTGTGACAGCAGGTGTGGGGAGAAGATTCCGTGCACGCTGTCAAACAGGGGGCTCGGGGGCTGCTGGTTTAGTAATGTTTTACATCCTAATAATGGGTGCAATATGTAAGATAATTTGAAAGGTGAATTAATCCTAAGGCCTCGTACACACCAGCGGATCTGTCCGATGAAAACGGTCCGCGTTCAGCCATCAGACCAAAATCCCTGCGGAAAACAAACACGGTGACGTGTCGCGACGATGACGCGGCGACGTGCGTGACTCTGGAAGGTCAATGCTTCCACGCATGTGTCGAATCACTTAGACGCATGCGAGGGCTTTTGGCCAAGCGGACATGTACGGTGAGTCTGTACAGACGACCGAACATGTCCGACGGACAGGCTTCCAGCGGACATGTTTCTTAGCATGCTAAGAAACATTTGTCTGCTGGAAACCTGTCCGATCCGCTGGACATTTGTCCGGTCGGCCGTACACACGACCGAACATGTCAGCAGACATGTTTGGTCGTGTGTAAGGGGCCCTAGAGTCAGTTCACACTGGGGCGCCACGACTTCCAGCACGACTTTCAGAGGCAACTCCAACACGACTTCAGCATGAACCACAGGGCGACCTGGGGCAACTCCAAGCGACTTGGGGCGATCTGGGGCGATTTACAACACGACTTGAAGTCGCCTCCAGGACAGGGAATGTTAGAAGTGTCCAATCAGAGCTTTTAAGCTCTTTTGACATCATTCTTCTTCCTGTTTCATTTCTTCTTCCCTGTTCCCTGTTTTTCTGTGTCCAAAATGCTCCCTGTGCTTTAAGTAATGTCAGCTGTCAGCAGCTGGTTTGGCAGTATTGATCTATTGATCATTAAGGATCTATTGATCATGCCAGGGATATACTGTTAGGGATCTATTGTTGTTGTCAGGGGAACTAGTGTTCCCGCTAGGGATCTACTGTTGTCAGGGATCTATTGTTGTCAGGGGAACTAGTGTTCCTGTTAGGTATCTACTGTTATGAGGGATCTATTGTTGTCACATGAACTATTGTTCCTGTCAGGGATCTACTGTTGTCAGGGATCTATTGTTGTTGTCAGGGGAACTAGTGTTCCTATTAGGGATCTACTGTTGTTTTAAGGGGATCTATTGTTGTCAGGGGAACTGGTGTTCCTGCTAGGGATCTACTGTTGTGAGGGATCTATTGTTACATGAACTATTGTTCCTGTCAGGATCTACTGTTGTCAGGGATCTATTGTTGTTGTCACAGGAACTATTGTTCCTGTTAGGGATCTACTGTTGTTGTCAGGGGATCTATTGTTGCTGTCAGAGATCTACTGTTGTTGTCAGGGGAACTAGTGTTCCTGTTAGGGATCTACTGTTGTTGTAAGTGGATCTATTCTTCATGTCATGGATCTATTGTTCCTGTCAGGGATCTATTGTTGTCAGGGGAACTGGTGTTCCTGTTAGGGATCTACTGTTGTTGTAAGGGGATGTATTGTTCCTGTCAGAGATCTACTGTTGTCAGGGGAACTAGTGTTCCTGTTAGGTATCTACTGTTATAAGAAATGTGTGTTTGTATATGTGACACATATACTACTGCGCTGACCCTATGCAAAATGTACTTAACACTGTGAATATACTACTTAAATCACATATATATAATAACACCAAGGTGCTCAAAAAGTGACCTGCGATATACAATCTCAGTAAATATGAGTACTATAATATACACGTGCACAAAAAAAATCCAATTTTTCAAAGACTACAAAAGTTGATACCGCTTGTTCTTGACCAATCAGGGTAGGTTTATAGCCTATAATCATATCCAGGTATGTATCTCCTCTGACTTTAGCAATGGTGCCGTTTAGCCTTCAATGTATGTATCAGACCAACATGCAGGAAAAGCTTTTCACATCCACACCAGCCTCCAGTTGCTTTCCTTACTCCAAAAGAAAAACCTCATATGGTGTAGTATATATGAAAAAGGGGCAGTTTATTTATAAACACATAAAAATGTGCACTCGCATGTCAAAGTGCCTAACCGGCACTAGTCTGTCCAGCATTACTGCTCGATATCTCCTCGGCGTGCGTTCCACGCCTAGGTTGTTTGCTGTTCAGCGTGCGGAAGTGCCGTGGAGGAGGCGCGTGACGTATTTCCGTCCGTGAAGAAATTACCCATAGGCCTCTACGCGTTTCGCATGTAGGCATGCGTCATCAGGAAGCTATGGGCGTACCCTTCTTGCAACTATTTATAGTGGATATTCATGGTGTTAGCCAATTACGTGTTACCGGAAATGTTTGTTCCGCCATTACTATTCCCTATTATTACCGGATGTTCACCTATCGCCATGTTTGTAATGGGATACTCATGTTAATACCAAGCAGTAACTTTGGACAAACTTTACAAAGTAAAAAATTAAAACTTAAAATCCATAAAATCTATACTTTTATTGGACATATCTTTGCGCGTTCTTTTATCACCATTAAGCCATAAAATATGTTAAGTAAAAATAAAGATTAAAAAAAGTAAGAGTCGGTTCACACTAGGGCGACACGACTTCCAGCACGACTTTCAGAGGCGACTCCGACACAACTTGAACATGAACCACAGGGCGATCTGGGGCAATTTACAACACAACTTGAAGTCATCTCCAGGACAGGAGACTTTCCAGTGGCCAATAAAACAACAATCATCTCTGGGAGAGGGAGGGGGATGGAGGGGGGCAGGAGAGGTTTGCCTGAGAAATGTATGTTATCTTCCTGGAAAGTCGCTTCAGTTAAGACAGTGATCCGACTTCTGAGGCGACTTCCATTGAAATCAATGGGTACAAATCGCCTACAAGTCGGATTGAAGTAGTACAGGAACCTTTTCTGAAGTCGGATCGCCTTGAGTCGTGTGTATTAACACCGCTCCCATTCACTTTCATTGTTTTTCTCTACAGCGCGACTTGGGACGACTTGAGGCGACATGAAGTCAGATCGCAAGTCGCCCCAGTGTGAACCGGCTCTAAATGAAAATAAAGATAAAAATAAAACAAAAAACAAAACAAAACGATACAAATAAAAATAAAATAAAAAATAAAAAATCAAGATGAAAATATTAAAATATTATGGCTATTTTGAGCTCCTCAGTAATTTTCCAAAAAACTGTTTATGTCCAGCTCTATGTTCATTCATTTCGGTTTGAGTGTGTCTAATTTAAAAATCCAATACGTTTCATTTTTAGAAATCTCTCTTTTCAGATTGGTATTTCTCCAGTTTTTTTCTACTTTGTCTATGGCATATACTTTTAATTTTGTTGGGTCTCTATTGTGCATTTTCTAAATTGCAATGAGACATTATGATATTTAAAACCTCTTTTTATGTTTCTGATGTGTTCCCCTATTCTTATTGAGAGCTTTCTGGTGGTTCTACCCACGTATTGTAGTCCGCACTCACACTCCAGGACGTATGTTACATGATTGCTGCTACATGTTATTAATTTATTTATTTTGTATTCCTCTTTGTTTGTATTAGATTTAAACTGTGTCGTTTTTCTAGGACCCTTTACTGTGCGGCAAGGTTTGCACCTTCCACATCTGTAGAATCCCTTTTGATCCAAAAAGGACATTATCTTCTTAGGGGGGTCTGGGACATTTTTTACAATAGTGTCCCGAATCCTTTTTGCTCTTCTATACAAGAACGTAGGTTTTCGTGGTACTATATCCCTTAGTTGGGGGTCTTCAAGGATAATCAGCCAGTATTTTTTTTCACGATGCTCTCAAACTTTTTATATTCCGTGTTGAATCCTGTTATAAAGGTCAGGCCATTGTTTCTATCTTATTTTTTTCCCTTCTCCTTCAGTATGTTGTCCCGATTCATCAATCCGACTGTGTCCCTATTTTTTTCCAGTTTGTTTTTTTCATATCCCTTGTCCACAAACCTGCCGATCAAGGTATTAGTTTGTGCGACATAGTCCAATATAGAACTGCAATTTTGTCTAATTCTAATGAATTGCCCCTTTGGTATTGCCTGCTTCCATTGGGGGTGATGGCAGCTACTGTATGGGATATACCCATTTCTATCTGTGCCCTTAAAGTGCGTTTTTGTGTGCAGTCTGTTTCCCATCTTAAAAATCTCCAAATCCAAAAACTGTGTGCAGATTTTTTGTATGTTAACCGTGAATACAATTCCATATTGGTTGTTGTTAATATGTTTGATGAATTCCTTGAGCTCTTCTTCATTTCCCTTCCAGACGATCAAGACATCGTCTATGAATCGTTTGTAGGTGAGGAGGTGTGGCCAACATCTTCCAAAAATGTCCTCCCCTTCCCATTTGTTTAGAAATATGTTGGCCACACTTGGGGCGTACTTATTCCCCATCCCTACTCCTTTTGTTTGGCTGTAGTAGTTATGGTTGTGCCAAAAGAAGTTATTTCCCATAGCCATTCTCAGGCCCTCAAGAATAAATTTTCTCTGTTTAAGTTTTAGTTCAGATTGGTGTTTCAGGGCCCATGCGACTGCTGCGAGTGCATCTGTTTGTTTAATATTGGTGTAGAGCGACTCCACATCTATAGTCACCAACAGAGTGGAGTCGTCTACCTCTATTCTTGAAAGTAGGTTGATCACATCCTTACTATCTTTGATGAAGGCTTCTCCTTTTGTTGCAAGGGGTTGGAGAAACACATCCAAGTATTCCCCCAATCTAGAGTGTATGGCATCAATGCCACTAATGATTGGCCTGCCTGGTGGTTTACTTTTGTTCTTGTGCACCTTAGGAACTTGGTAGATTACAGGTATTCTTGGTGCTTTAGGTAATAAGTATCTTCCTTCTTTCTTGTTTATTACATGATCCGCTATACCACGATTCCAAAATTCTCTCAATTTTACTTTTAGATCTTTGTTGTTTTTTTTTTCAGAGGTTTGTATGTCGAGATATCGTTGACCAGTCTGTTTAATTCTTCCATGTAGTCTTGTTTGGTTAAAATGACCAACCCCCCCCCCCTTATCTGCTGGTCTTATCACTACGTTGTTCTGTTTCTCCAATTTTTTTTATACCTTGCCATACTTTGTCTTGTTTCATATCTTTCTGTGGTTGTATGGTTTTTAGTTCCTTTTCCACCATTTTTTTAAAAACTTCTATTAAGTGATGCGAGTTGGATTTTGGGTTGAAAGTAGGGGAGGAAATTTTTGGAAGATGTTGGCCACACCTTCTCACCTACAAACGATTCATAGACGATGTCTTGATCGTCTGGAAGGGAAATGAAGAAGAGCTTAAGGAATTCATCAAACATATTAACAACAACCAATATGGAATTGTATTCACGGTTAACTTAACATACAAAAAATCTGCACACAGTTTTTGGATTTGGAGATTTTTAAGATGGGAAACAGACTGCACACAAAAACGCACTTTAAGGACACAGATAGAAATGGGTATACCAAAGGGGCAATTCATTAGAATCAGACGAAATTGCAGTTCTATATTGGACTATATCGCACAAACTAATACCTTGATCGGCAGGTTTGTGGACAAGGGATATGAAAAAAAAAAAAATGGAAAAAATTAGGGACACAGTCGGATTGATGAATCGGGACAACATACTGAAGGAGAAGGGAAAAAAAGAAGATAGAAACAATGGCCTGACCTTTATAACAGGATTCAACACGGAATATAAAAAGTTTGAGAGCATCGTGAAAAAATACAGGCCGATTATCCTTGAAGACCCCCAACTAAGGGATTTAGTACCACGAAAACCTATGTTCTTGTATAGAAGAGCAAAAAGGATCCGGGACACTATTGCAAAAAATGTCCCGGACCCCCCTAAGAAGATAATGTCCTTTTTGGATCAAAAGGGATTCTACAGATGTGGAAGGTGCAAACCTTGCCGCACAGTAAAGGGTCCTAGAAAAACGACACAGTTTAAATCTAATACAAACAAAGAGGAATACAAAATAAATAAATTAATAACATGTAGCAGCACCCATGTAACATACGTCCTGGAGTGTGAGTGCGGACTACAATACGTGGGTAGAACCACCAGAAAGCTCTCAATAAGAATAGGGGAACACATCAGAAACATAAAAAGAGGTTTTAAATATCATAGTGTCTCATTCCATTTTAGAAAAATGCACAATAGAGACCGAACAAAATTAAAAATATATGCCATAGACAAAGTAGAAAAAAACTGGAGAAATACCAATCTGAAAAGAGAGATTTCTAAAAATGAAACGTATTGGATTTTTAAATTAGACACACTCAAACCGAAAGGAATGAACATAAAGCTGGACATAAACTGTTTTTTGGAAAATTACTGAGGAGCTCAAAATAGCCATAATATTTTAATATTTTCATCTTGATTTTTTATTTTTATTTGTATCTTTTTGTTTTGTTTTATTTTTATCTTTATTTTCTTTTACTTTTTTTATCTTTATTTTTACTTAACATATTTTGTGGCTTAATGGTGATAAAAGAACGTGCAAAGATATGTCCAATAAAAGTATAGATTTTAAGGATTTTAAGTTTTAATTTTTAACTTTGTAAAGTTTGTCCAAAGTTACTGCCTGGTATTAACATGAGTATCCCATTACAAACATGGCGATAGGTGAACATCCGGTAATAATAGGGAATAGTAATGGCGGAACAAACATTTCCGGAAACACGTAATTGGCTAACACCATGAATATCCACTATGAATAGTTGCGAGAAGGGTACGCCCATAGCTTCCTGATGACGCATGCGAAATGCGTAGAGGCCTATGGGTAATTTCTTCACGGATGGAAATACGTCACGCGCCTCCTCCACGGCACTTCCGCACGCTGAACAGCAAACAACCTAGGGAGATATTGAGAAGTAACGCTGGACAGACTAGTGCCGGTTAGGCACTTTGACATGTGAGTGCACATTTTTATATGTTTATAAATAAACTACCCCTTTTTCATACATACTACACCATATGAGGGTTTTCTTTTGGAGTAAAGAAAGCAACTGGAGGCTGGTGTGGATGTGAAAAGCTTTTCCTGCATGTTGGTCTGATACACACATTGAAGGCTAAACGGCACCATTGCTAAAGTCAGAAGAGATACATAATACATGGATATGATTATAGGCTATAAACCTACCCTGATCTGGTGAGCGCATAGTATATAAGAGGTGGTGGTGACACATAATAAGGGTGAAAAGTCACAAAATTTTGGTCAAGAACAAACGGCATCAACTTTTGAAGTCTTTGAAAAAATGGACTTTATTTGTGCACGTGTATATTATAGTACTCATATTTACCGAGATTGTATATCGCGGGTCACTTTTTGAGCGCATTGGTGTTATTATATATATGTGATTTAAGCAGTATATTCACAGTGTTAAGTACATTTTGCATAGGGTCAGCACAGTAGTATATGTGTCGCATATACAAACACACATTTCTCATATCACTTCACCTCTTGGAGGTGTTTATAGTAACTGCAGCAGATATAGTAAATTGTTAAATATTATTTTTGAGCCGGTACTACAACATACACAGGTATCTACTGTTGTTTTAAGTGGATCTATTCTTCATGTCATGGATCTATTGCTCCTGTCAGGGATCTATTGTTGTCAGGGGAACTAGAGTTCCTGTTAGGGATCTACTGTTGTTTTAAGGGGATCTATTGTTGTCAGGGGAACTGGTGTTCCTGTTAGGGATCTACTGTTGTGAGAGATCTATTGTTGTCGTCACATGAACTATTGTTCCTGTCAGGGATCTACTGTTGTCATGGAACTATTGTTGCTGTCAGGGGATCTATTGTTTCTGTCAGAGATCTACTGTTGTTGTCAGGGAAACTAGTGTTCCTGTTAGGTATCTACTGTTGTAAGTGGATCTATTGTTCATGTCATGGATCTACTGTTTCTGACAGGGATCTATTGTAGTTGTAAGGGGAACTAGTGTTCCTGTTAGGGATCTACTGTTGTTGTAAGGGGATGTATTGTTCCTGTCAGAGATCTACTGTTTTAGTGATCTATTTTTGTTGTCAGTGGATCTATTGTTCCAGTCAGGGATCTAATGATGTTGGAAGGGGGATCTGTTGTTCCTGTCAGGGATCTACTGTTGTCAGGGATCTATTGTTCATGTTAGGGATCTACTGTTGTTCTAAGGGGATCTCTTGTTGTTGTCAGAGATCTATTGTTGTCAGTGGATCTATTGTTCCTGTCAGGAATCTACTGATGTTGTAAGGGGATCTATTGATCCTGGTAGGGATATACTATTGTCAATGATCTATTGGTGTTATGTGAAATAGTGTTCCTGTTAGGGATCCACTGTTGTATGGGGATCTATTGTTCCTGTCAGGGATATACTATTGCTGGCAGGGGATCTACTGTTGCTGGTAGGGGATCTAGTGTTCCTGTTAGGGATCTACTGTTGTTTTAAGGGGATCTATTGTTGTCAGGGGAACTGGTGTTCCTGTTAGGGATCCAAAAAGGGGGCAGGGCATGGAGCTATGGAAGCTTTCTTTCAGGCAAGAACAGTCCCCACCCTGATAGTTAAGGACAAGCAGGACTTAGAGGCACCAATCACCCTAGAGGAAATGCAGCAAGCAGTGGCTGGAATGCCTAACCAGAAGTCCCCAGGCCACGATGGGCTTCCAATAAAGGTATATAAATGCTATGGGGTGGTACTGCTTTCAGAATTGCTTAGGACATTGGAGGGGGCAGCAAGCGGGGGGGTACTTCCTAGTTCAATGTCGGAAGCGACCATCATCGTAATTCACAAGGAGGGGAAGGACCAACTGGACCCTTCATCCTACCATCCAATCTCTCTATTATGTACTGATGTAAAGATCTTGGCCAGAGTACTCGCAACTCGTCCAAATAGATGTATCAATTATCTAGTCCACCCAGACCAGTCAGGTTTTATACCAGGCAGGGCAACTAGCACCAATATTAGAAGTCTATTTCTGAATTTACAGGCACCAATAGACAATGAGGGCTCTAGAGCAGTGTTGTCTCTCGATGCCGAAAAGGTCTTCCATAGCCTAGAATGGACATATTTATGGAAAGTGCTAGAAGACTTTGGCTTTGGACCTTTTTTTATTAGTTGGGTTAAACTACTGTACAGCGAACCAAGAGCTAAAATCAGAATAAACAACGAGCTGTCAGAAGTGTTTCACCTGGAGAGAGGGACGAGACAGGGGTGTCCCCTGTCCCCCCTTTTGTTTGCCCTTGCTATGGAGCCCCTGGCAATTATGGCCAGGGGGAGGACGGACATAAGGGGGTTTAGAAGACAGATGGGGGAAGACAAGATTGCATTGTTTGCAGATGATGTTTTGTTTTTGCTAGGGGATGTTGGAACCTCATTAGATAGAGTGATGAAAATGGTTGGGGAATTTGGACAGTTCTCAGGCCTGGCCATTAATTGGGAAAAATCTGCCTTACTACCACTGGATCCACTTGGTCCTCAGATATTGCCAGGTGTCCCCCAACTGAGTGTGGTCACCAAATTAAAATACCTAGGGATTTGAGTTACAAAGGATGTCACCCAATACGCAAATACCAATATTGCCCCACTTCTACTTAAATTAAAACAAAAAAGCGATATATGAAAACGACTCCCGCTGTCGGTAGCAGGACGCTGCAATCTAATAAAAATGATATGACAGCCACAATTATACCTGCTTCACAATTCTCCGATCTGGCTAGGGCAAATGTGGTTTAAGAGAATAGAGTCGCTATTCAGAGAATTAATTTGGAGGGGGGGTCAAGCCAGGATTAGCTTGCAAACGCTACAACTCCCTGTAAAAGAGGGGGGCATGGCGGTTCCACACCCAAGACTATACTTTGTGGCATCTCAGCTGCAATACCTGGCGGGTTGTGGAACCACAGAGCCAGAGCGTCCCAACAGCCGACTGTTGCTAACAGGGAATCCCCATAGGCTACTTGTGGAAGCCTTAGAGGCAGATATTTTTTTTCTATAAATGCCCGACTACAAAATTAGTTAGTAAAATATGGCAGACAGCAAAGGTATTATTGGGGTATGTTGGGGTAACAGAATTTTCCCCTCTCTGGAGCAATAAAAATTTACAGGAAGTAATGAGTATAGAGAAATCTGGGGAGTGGGCGAGACAGGGCATAAGCCGTTTAATACACTTGTTCGAGGGTGAAACCATGAAAACATTCTTAGAATTGACAAGGGAATATAACATACCAAATAAGACATTTTATAAATATCTTCAGGTTCGCCATGCCATTCAAACACAATTTGGCTCACAAACAGTTATATAGACCCAGACCCCCGCCCTTCTTAAAGTAATTAAGGCAAGAACATCGAAAGGCCTAATCTCAGTAATGTACACCACTCTGGGGGTTAGAGCAATAAGCAGAGTGAGCCCCATTAAGAGCAGACAGGGGTGGGAAAGGGACGTGGGGATAGTAACCCCTGAACAGTGGGACAAGATCCTACAACGAGGAGCATTGGTCTCGATTGCTCAAGCGCAGAGACTGTCCCATCTGTTCTTATTGTACAGGCTATACTAAACCCCCAAAAGATGTTTAAACTAGGGTGGAGGCAAAACAATGAATGCCCAAGATGTAAAGCTAAAGGAGATCTCATACATATGGTTTGGAAGTGCCCAAGGCTTTATAGCTATTGGGTGGAGATAATTGAGAGGATCAATAAGGTTTTTGGATCCTCCCTCGACCCAGTGGCGATGACCTGCCTCCTAGGATGCATGGAGGACAACAGAGTCCCACCAGGCAATCTGGAAGCAGTATTGAGATGCCTATTTCAGGCACGCAAGATAATAGCTCAAAAATGGCAAGCACATGCCCCCCGTCTGTAGAAAACTGGGTAGCGACCATTAACCTAACCATTTCCAGTGAAAGAGTGAGCCTCACTAGACAAGGGAATTATGGGAAATTTGCGAGACTGTGGGGACCCTGGTTGAGGGCTGTGGGAGACCCTTTGTAGGGAGACCCAGCAATGGAATCCGCCCTGACCCACTGCGATCCCACTTCCTCTGCCTATAACGGTCTAACGCGGTCTAACCGCCCCGTCGCTTCTAATGTGGAGTCTCCTAGCGTGGTTCTTAATCATAATGTTCTCCTGGTAGAAACTGAGTTTATCTGTGTGGTCCATCCTCTTCCTAGGTTAGGCAATTACAAGGGAGGTACGCTCCTTATGGCCCATACACACGATCTGAATATCGTACGACCGATCGTACGACTTTTTTCATTTAATAGTCGCAAGTAAAATTGAATAGGTTATAAAAGTCACGAAAATTCTCGTACGACAGGAAAAAAAAAAATCGAAAGTGATGTCATGTGTTGTAATGTATTTGTATTGTATTTTCGGACGAGAACTATACTGACTAAACGAAAATCGTACGATCTGAGATCGTACGGGGAAAATTTTTGTGCTTGTCCGATCGAATAATATCGGATGAACTGTCGTGATCGGCTCTCGAAAGTAGTGTACACACGATCCGAAAATCGTACGATTCTTCCTCGGACAATCGTTTTCGTACGATATTCAGATCGTGTGTACGGGCCATTAGGGATGGGGGTAGGGAGGGGGGGAAGAAAGCCACAAGGGAACAGACACAAGGGGAAATAATAGGAAGAAGATACCCTTTTTTGTCTTAACATAACAGTACACTTTTTCCCTAGGGTACACGTATTGTATTTTGCTATTTCTCTATTTTGTATTTATGTCAATTGTACCTGTCAAGAGCTGAACTAAGAAAATCAAATAAAAATAAATGATTTATAAACTGTTGTGAGGGATCTATTGTTGTTGTCACATGAATTATTGTTCCTGTCAGGGATCTACTGCTGTCATGGAACTATGGTTGTTGTCAGGGGATCTATTGTTCCTGTCAGAGATCTACTGTTGTTGTCAGGGAAACTAGTGTTCCTGTTAGGTATCTACTGTTGTAAGTGGATCTACTGTTCCTGTCAGGGATCTACTCTTGTCAGGGATCTATTGTTGTTGTAAGGGGAACTAGTGTTCCTGTTAGGGATCTACTGTTGTTGTAAGGGGATCTATTGTTTCTGTCAGAGATCTACTGTTTTAGTGATCTGTTTTTGTTGTCAGTGGATCTATTTTTCCAGTCAGGGATCTACTGATGTTGGAAGGGGGATCTGTTGTTCCTGTCAGGGATCTAGTGTTCCTGTTAGGGATCTACTGTTGTTCTAGTCGTCAGAGATCAACTGTTGTCAGGGATCTATTGTTGTCAGGGGATCTATTGTTCCTGTCAGGAATCTATTGATGTTGTAAGGGGATCTATTGATCCTGGTAGGGATATACTGTTGTCAATGGTCTATTGGTGTTATGTGAAATAATAGTGTTCCTGTTCGGTATCTACTGTTGTAAGTGGATCTATTCTTCATGTCATGGATCTATTGTTCCTGTCAGGGATCTATTGTTGACCAATGTACATAGTGAATGGAATGCATCAAAAAAATTATGAAAATATAAATACAAATAAAAAAGTCTCTGTGTGACAGATAACCACAAGTGTTGTAAAGCAGTAGGTGCAATAAGTCCTATCGCAAAGCAGCTGATTTTATACTCTTCATAAACACTTGTTCCTATGGCGATATCAGCAGGCAGGTAATTGAAATCCAAAAAGATATAGGATGACCGCTTACCAGAACGTTGTACCCTCAAGGGGTTATTGGGCACTCAGAGGGCTGTAGTTCCGTGGATTCCAGGAAGTACTCCAATGCTGTGTCTCAGCTCCTTTCTTGGACCTTCAGGATTGGAAGATATGCCGTTCCGTGTGCTCAAACGAATTCTTTATGCTCAAACGATGAGTGGGATTAGAAGGAGAGGATAAAGGACTTCAAGGTGCAGTAGGTTTAATAAAGGATTTTATTTTCTTCAGTATGACACTGACAGATGGTAAAACAAATTCACCCTGCACACACGGATCCTCATGAATCAAAAGATAGGATGTCAGCGTGTGTAACAGCTGACGGCTGCGATGCAGTCCGAACAGCTGATGAGCGTAGTGACGTTGAATGCTAGGCTCCGCCCAACGCGGCGTTTCGTCCAAACGGGCTTCAGCGGGGAAAGGAGGCGTAGTATCAGACATCACTCACCTCACTCATTATATACACTAGCAGGCAGAGTATCACCTGGACACCACCAATGGGAGGTTATTCCAATGATCTCATTAGTAACCAATGGATCCACTTTCACTGCACCTGGCTCTGCCTGGAAGGGAAAACAGGACATTGTGCTATTGCCGTTATGCAGTGAAAAAAGGTCCATAATAAAACACATAAATACATGTTCAAAAATTCTGATATTGCATACATGTTCAAAAATTCTGATATTGCATTCATGTAAAAAAAACAATCATATTTAAACATATTTGTAAGGGAGGATCTGTTAGAGACAGAAAACTGTGCTGCACACAGACCTCCATCTCACATACAAACCACTTAACAAGGTATATGTCAAATATGAAATATAAAACATTTATACATAGAAATGTACAATAAAAATAAACTTAAAATAAATCCTATACTCCCCTCTTCTCACTTTAGGAAAGAGGCAAAAAACAGGACCCCTAAAATAAAAATAAAAATGCATATAAAAATAAGACACCCTGATTGGCACATATATGTATGAAGGAGAAAATGGCATGAGTGTGCAAATGAAAACGCACGCTCATGCATACATATACCCACATATATCCACGTGTGGACATAAGGACCAAAAGCCTGGTGTATCTTATGGGGTCCCTCTGAACCCTAAAAAATTGCATTAGGGTACTGATGAGAAATTAACTTATTAAAAAACGCATGAAAAACGCAAATATGAAAAAAATTTACATTATGTCTGGAAAAAATGAACGGGGGAAGGGGGGTGAACAATATATATATGCATCACCCCCGGAGGGAAGGGTGTGCTGTCACCCACAAAAGGGAGGAAATGGCATGAGTGTTCAAATGAAAACGCACGCGCATGCATACATACATATACCCACATATATCCACGTGTGGACATAAGGACCAAAGTCCAAGTGTATCTTATAGGGTCCCTCTGAACCGTAAAAAATTGCATTAGGGTACTGATGAGAAATTAACTTATTAAAAAACGCATGAAAAACGCATATATGAAAAAAATTACATTATGTCTGGAAAAAATTAGAGAAACGCAGAAAGGGGGTGAATAGTATATATATGCATCACCCCCGGAGAGAAGGGTGTACTATCACTCACCAAAGGGGGAGGGGGAGTGGGGGTTTAGCTATTATTAATGTAACAGTTAATATCCCACTCTACATTGAAACCAAAGGGAGTGAAACATTGCATGTCAAAGATCCAGCGGGTCTCCCTCTGTGATATACAGCACAACATATCACTCCCCCTCCAGTGGGGGGTGTATTTCTCAATGCAAATGATTGTAAGCTGAGAGGGATCCTTTTGGTGGTGCAAGGAGAAATGTAGGGATACGCTGTGTTCTGGGCACCCTCCCCTGATACGAGAGAGGTGCTCACCCATTCTGATTTTAAGGGCTCTGGAAGTGCGCCCAATATATTGAAACCCACAGGGGCACCCCAAAAGGTAAATCACCCCTACTGTATCACAAGTGATTAAATCAGATATAGAATAGTTTCGCGATGTTACAAAGGATTTAAAAACCAAGGTTTTAATGGTTTTACTAGAGGCACATACACTGCAATTTTTACATGGGTAGAACCCCTTCATGTTCCCAAACATTTGAACCTTAGGAGGGGGGTCCACCATACTAGGCGCTAAAAGATCTTTGAGGTTTTTATTCCATCTAAACAGGATCTTAGGATTATCTGGCAGCGTAGATCCCATCACCCTATCACTTTTAAGCACTGGCCAATGCTTGGCCATAACCTTCCTGACCCACCAATGTTGAGCTGAAAAATTGGTCAGAAAGGCCCATTCGAACACACCTTTATTTTCCTCCAAATTCTTAATTTTGGGGACCAACATGTTCTCTCTGTCCATAGATGCAACTTCGTTAATATCTTGGTCAAGGATATCTGCAACATATCCCTTTTCTTCAAAACGTTGCTTGAGGATTTGGACTTGTGACTGGAAATCCTCTACTTTGGAGCAGTTCCTCCTGATCCTCTGGAATTGGGCTTTGGGAATGGCTTTCAACCAACTGGGATGGTGACCACTATCCCATGGTTTTTAAATCCTTTGTAACATCGCAAAACTATTCTTTTTTTAGCATCAAAGGTTTATTAAAGCCAAATATTGCATTTCAAATTTCGTATTGAACATATTATTCATTAGCGTAAATAATGTAAATGAAATGAAAATACAGTATTCAATCTAGTTGGCATAAGAGCATTAACTTGTTCAAGGTCTCAACATAAGACGTTGTGGGTGTACACAGTCCTGTATCCGCGGCGGCACTGAGCAGCCACCTGGACTAGGGCGGATTCAGATTTGTATACCAATAGTTCTATGATTTAATAAAGCATTGCATGAAACAGATTATTCTTAAATTAGTGAGTGATATGAGAGGAGGAAGAGGGGTAAGAAAGAAATATAGGTCAGGTAAGGAGAGGTGGGGAGTTTCACACCGACTGCAGGTCGTTACGGTTACTCAGAAGATTCGATTGAAAGGAGTTATCTCAGTAAGCCATGTTTGTCTATGTATTGTAGTGAACCAGAAGAATATCATGCTGATCCAGCTAATATCTCACAGCGCTAAGGCTAGGTTGTATTCTGAGGAGGTCTTGAAAACAAACCACGGAGACCATGTTTCCCTATACTTTTCCGCATTGTCGGAATTCTGGGCTGAAGTGTCCTCCATGTGGCATGTGTCATCTACTTTTTTAAGCCATTCACGGATGGAGGGTGGCTTAGTGCTTTTCCAGAGGACAGGAATCAAGGATTTAGCAGCGTTCAAGAGGTGCTTGGTGAGCGAATTTTTGTAACGTTTCATTGAGAAGCTTGTAATGTGGAGTAAGCAGCAGGCCGCATCCAACCTAAGGCTGGTCTCCGTGATCTGTCTCACAACCCCTCTTACTTTGGTCCAGTATTCGGAAATGCCCGGGCAGTCCCACCAAATGTGTTTAAGGGTACCCGTTTCAATCCCACACCTCCAGCACTTGTCCGAGGTCTGTGGGAACCATCTGTGTAGTTTATCTGGTGTGGCATACCAGTGAGTCATTCATTTGTAAGACATCTCCTGTAATTTAGTGCTTATAGAGCATTTATGTGATAGGATACAGGCCTGTGTCCATTGCTTTTCAGTGATGTTTGTGTTTAGTTCATTGGACCACAGTCGTCTAAACCTGTCGTCCGACGAGGTAAGCGATGTTTGTATCCATGCATAGCTGGTGGAGGTCGCTCCAAAAAACTGTGAGCCATCTACACAAGCCTGTTCGAGGTTGGTTAGTTCCCGTGAGAAAAAACGTTTCCCCTCTCCCGAAGTCGCGTAGTCCCTAATCTGAAAAAAAGACAACCAGGATAGTGCCCATAGTCCATTGTCGTGTTTAAGTGCTGTGAGGTTTTTGAACTTTCCGTTATGGAAACAGTCTGCTAGTAGGAGCGAGCTATTGGTCTTGGGTGAAAGCATGGAATCATTCCCCACTCCCGGGGGGAAGTCCGGGTTGTCCCTTAGTGGGGTGAGTGGGCTCAGTACGTCTGTCAGGTCAGTTTTGGAAGCTATCTCGTGGAACAGGCGTAGGGTGGTGCCAGTCAGTGGGTTTCTCTTGACGGAATCAGGTTGACACCGCCACGGGATCCAGGGTGAGAACGTCAGGGGGGTCCCAAACAGTGAGTTTTCCAGCCTAACCCAGTCCTTAGACCCGCCATGGCAATGCCAGTCTATCACCCTTGTGAGGTGAGATGCCAGGTAGTAATTGTAGAAGTTTGGGAGCCCCATGCCGCCCCTGTCTTTCGGTCTTGTGAGTAGAGAAAACTTTATTCTAGGTTTTTTATGTTTCCAGAGGAATTGTACTAGAGCTGATTGCAATGATCTAAAAAACGTTTGGGGGAGTCTGATTGGGAGGGCCCTGAGGAGGTAAAGCAATCGTGGGAGGATTACCATCTTCAAAATTGCAGCTCTCCCAAACCAGGAAAAGAATCTGGTATTCCAGGTTTGCAGGTCTTTGCGTATATCTTTTAATAGTGTGGGAAAGTTCCTTTCAAAGACAGAGGTCAAGGTGGGTGTCAGCCAGACTCCCAAGTACTTAAGTGCTCCCGACATCCATTTAAAGGGGCAGTTGGATCTAGTTTTTATTAAGGATTCTGGTGTTAAGGAGATATTCATTGCTTCTGATTTAGAAAAATTGATTTTGAGGTTCGATATATAACCGTAGGTGGAGAATTGTTTCATCAAATTAGGTATTGTGATATGGGGGCCCGTCAGGAAAAACAGGAGGTCGTCCGCATAGGCTGCTGTTTTGTATTTTGTGTTGGCTATTGTAAAACCTGCTATTGAGTCATCTTTGTTGACCATCCTAATGAAGGGCTCCAACGTCAGGATGAACAGGAGTGGGGACAGGGGGCATTCCTGCCTAGTCCCATTTGCAATTACGACCTCCTTTGACAGGGAACCGTTGATTTTTAATTTTGCTGTAGGTCTGGAGTATAAGGCGTTTATCCATGACATCATGTGTTGGCCTAGGCCTATGAATTCGCAAGTGGCTCTCATATAGTCCCATGCGACTCTATCGAAGGCCTTCTCCGCGTCCGTGGACAGGAGAAGGCCTTCGATGCCACCCCTACGTGCCTCATTTGTTAGAAGCAAAGTCTTGATCACATTATCCCTTGCCTCCCTGCCTGGGATGAATCCCACTTGTTCTTGGCCTATCAGGGATGATAACAGGGGTTTCATTCTATTGGCCATTATCTTTGCTAGAATTTTGAGGTCAAGGTTCAATAAAGATATGGGCCTGTAGCTCAAGCACCCTGTGTGATCCTTCCCTGGTTTGGGTATCAATGTTATGTGGGCAGAGAGAAAGTCAGCTGGCACCGATCTGGGAGATGATAATGAATTTAGAGCGTTTGTCAAGTGTGATAACAGCTTGTCGCAGAAAGTTTTATAGTAAATAGATGTGAACCCGTCAGGTCCTGGGCTTTTTCCCGACTTCATGTCCCCGATTGCCTGCTGGGTTTCCTCTGTCGTTATCTGACTCTCTAGTGGTTCCAATAAATCTTCAGCTAGTTTGGGAAGGCCGCTCCTAATTAGATAGTCTTGTATGGCAACTGCTCTATCCTCAACAACTGTCCGAGGTTTGTGTTGTCTTGGCAAGTTATAAAGTTCTGAGTAATATTGATGAAACTGTGCAGCTATATCCTCAGTGGTGACCTCTAATGTTCCGTTGGGTGATTTTATGCTGGGGATGTGATTAGTTGCATTTGCCTCCCGTAATGCCCTCGCCAGGAACTTCCCTGTTTTGTCTCCTGCCTCATAGTAGAGCTTTTTTTTAAAGAATAGCATTCTCTTTGTTCTGGTGTCAAACAGTTCCCTTAGGGTTTTCTGGGCTTCAAGTAGTTCTAACGCAGATTTTTGTGACAGAGATTGTTTGTGTTGGCTCTCTAGGTCATGTATTTTATCGGATAGTTCCGAAATTAATTGGGTTTGTTTCCGTTTCTTCTGGGATCCCAGGCTGATCAACTCCCCCCTCATGTAACACTTATGTGCTTGCCAAACCATCAGGGGGTCAAGATCGGGCGTAGCATTCAGATGAAAGTATTCTGAGAGAGAGGAGGTGATCCCTGGTAGTAGCTCTGGGTCAGTCAAAAGCGAGGCGTTCAGCCTCCACGTATTCGGTCTAGGAGCTGAACGTCTGAGGTCTAATGTTAAGGAAATCGGTGCGTGGTCTGATAGTGATTGAATACCGATGTGTGCTTCCTGTACCAAGTGGAGGTCTCGTTGGGATATAAACAGGTAGTCTATGCGTGAGTAACGGTTATGTGGGATTGAGTGAAACGTGTAGTCTCTGGTGTCAGGTTGGAGAAATCTCCAGGTGTCTATCAGCTGTAAGGAATGTAGCATTTTTTTGAGTCTCTTAAGTACACGGTATGTAATGCAAGATTTGCCTGAGGAGGAGTCTAGTTCAGGGGCCAGGGGTACGTTGAAGTCCCCTCCCAAGATGAGGAGGCCCGACATGAACCCCATTAGTTCCTGTGTCAGCGTCCGACAGAAGGTGGTGTGCGCAGTGTTGGGGAAGTATGCATTCGCAAGGGTGATGGGTTTGCCCATGTACGTGCCCTTTAAGAAGACATATCGTCCTCGGGGGTCTACTAGGCGGTCCGTGAGAGCGAAGGGTGCATCCTTGCTAATCAGGATGGATACCCCCTTGGTCTTAGCCTCGTCATTGGTTGCGTGGTGGGCCTCAGTGAAGTAGCTATTAGTCAGTTTTTGTACATGACCTGTTTTAAAGTGGGTCTCCTGCAGGTAGACAAAATGGGGCTTACCTTTTTTAAGTTCTCGGAGCAGAGATGCCCGTTTCTCGGGTATGTTCAGGCCCTTTGTGTTGTGGGATATCACCACCGGGTTCCTCCCTAGGGACGAGTATGCCATCTGTCCCCGACTGAGATGCCACCAGCCGTGACTCTATAATAAACTTTTAAGGTGTTGTTAGGAATTTAAGACTACTAAGCAATACAAGAACAACTGCAGTCAGTGTAATGGGGGGGGGGGAAGGTGGGGTAGGGTTCAGAAAGTAGCAGCAGAGGGGAAAGGTAATAGAATGGTAGAGGAGAAGACAGGGAGCTGGAAATAGAACCAGCAGCAAGAGAGTCAACTTAATCACACTTCAGAGCAGTAATAACAGTCTCTAAAGTAAGAAAAAATAGTGTGCCGGGATAGAGAAAACTCCTTCCCGGTCCACTTCTTGGGAGCGCGAAACGGCAGCAACCTGTGTTCCTATGCGGAAGACAGCAAACATAAAAAAAAAAAAAAAAAAAGAATTAACTGGTGTAAAAATCAGTATATATACACCAACATTGGAACATAAGGGTGAAAAGACACAGCCTTCCTGATAGGCAAAAAATAAACTTGGTCCTGAGTATGTAGGACGGGACCTCTCGTGGGAAAGGGGCATAAAAAATAAAAATAACATATAGCAAACTCGGTGATCAGTCAGAATAGAGGCATCTAGCTCGGCTCTGGGGTAAGGTCAGCAAGAGCTTAGGTAAGGCCCCTGTTGCTTATCATGCCTTCAGTAACATGTATCGCTGAGAATAAATCCTCATGGGCTATCATGGGGGTTGTTTTAATTCAGTTTCCAGTTCTGGTGTAAATGGTCTCCCCTTGTCAGCAACAGAGTTTGTGAGTTAAAGCAAGTGTCCGTTCAAGTGCTTGCATCCTGTTCTCCCATCTTCGATGGCGTGCGCAGGCAGCCAAAGTGGTGAACATAGTTCATGCAGCTCAGGGTTCCAATTTGCAGAGTGAGCCTTCATTCATTCCACCAAAATAACTGTCCCACATTTTCTCCCACGAGACGACCGAGTAATTCTATGGCAATTAGTCATATGCATGTCCCCTAGCTGGGGTGTGGCGGGGAGCCGGGGTTCCAGCTTGGGAGTTTCCCCCACGTCCTTGTTTCTGTTTCTTGTTTTTCTGCTTATCAGGAGTAGAGAAAGGCGAGTCAGGGGGGCTTCTAGTGAGGGGTGGCAGAGTGTATTCCTGATACCATTCTGGTAGATCCATGGGTTCTAGGTTCAGGGCTTCACAGAAGTAAGGCAGATCTGCCGGGGGGCGCAGGGTGTGCTGTTTGCCTGCCACTGTGACTACAAGAGCAAAGGGAAATCGCCATGTATATTTGATCTCCCTCCCCCTCAGTTGGTCTAGCAAGGGGCGCAGGGCTCTGCGGTTTTTTAGTGTGATCTGTGACAAGTCTTGATAAAGCATGATGTTTGCTCCGTTAAACACTATGTGGTCGTTTCTGCGTGCCTTTCTCATTATATCCTCTTTTAGTTGGAAATTCTGCAGACAGCAGACCACATCTCTCGGTGGTGCATCATCTGGGCCTCTGGGTCTGAGAGCTCTGTGGGCCCTAACGAATTCTATCGCAGTGTCCTCCTGCCTTTCCAACAGACGGTTAAACACCCTCTGTAGGGCGGGGATTATCTGGTCGTTTTCTACCGATTCCGGTATCCCCCTCACCCTCACGTTACACCTGCGTCCGCGGTTGTCCAAGTCTTCTAAATGACGACTCATTTCAATAAAATGTGCTGCGTGTGAATCAGTCACTTTTTCCAGTCTGTGTAAGGCCCTGTCTCTTTGCTTCCCCTTCGTCTCGGCCGCCTCCATTTTGTCTGATAAGACAAGTATGTTTGACTTTAAGTCTGTGATCGCTGCCGAGAACGTGGCTTTGATATCAGCTGCTATGACAGACATGTCTGCGAGGGTGAGGGGTTTTCCCGTGCGGGGTCGGCTCCTACCTGACTCCTCCGCGTTGAATTGCGAATCCTCGCTGAAGTCGTCCTCCTCGTGTTGGGACCGCGCCATTTTGTGGGGAGCCGCGTTGTTCTGCTGGGCCGTTTTGAACAAGTCCGGGATGCTCCTGGACGAGGATGCGGCTGAATTGCGGCGTGTTCTGGTGTGCGGGGTCTGGTATGACAGCTTGCCCATTTCTAGGAACCGAGTGGCAGGTTAGAAGGCTGTCGGCTGTGTCTTAGCACGGAGCTCCGTTAGTGTGTGTCCATCTCGGTTGCTGTCCAGGCCACGCCCCTCCGCGAAACTATTCTATATCTGATTTAATCACTTGTGATACAGTAGGGGTGATTTACCTTTTGGGGTGCCCCTGTGGGTTTCAATATATTGGGCGCACTTCCAGAGCCCTTAAAATCAGAATGGGTGAGCACCTCTCTCGTATCAGGGGAGGGTGCCCAGAACACAGCGTATCCCTACATTTCTCCTTGCACCACCAAAAGGATCCCTCTCAGCTTACAATCATTGGCATTGAGAGATACACCCCCCACTGGAGGGGGAGTGATATGTTGCGCCGTATATCACAGAGGGAGACCCGCTGGATCTTTGACATGCAATGTTTCACTCCCTTTGGTTTCAATGTAGAGTGGGATATTAACTGTTACAATAATAATAGCTAAACCACCCCTCCCCCTCCCCCTTTGGTGAGTGATAGTACACCCTTCTCTCCGGGGGTGATGCATATATATACTATTCACCCCCTTTCTGCGTTTCTCTAATTTTTTCCAGACATAATGTAATTTTTTTTCATATATGCGTTTTTCATGCGTTTTTTAATAAGTTAATTTCTCATCAGTACCCTAATGCAATTTTTTATGGTTCAGAGGGACCCCATAAGATACACTTGGACTTTGGTCCTTATGTCCACACGTGGATATATGTGGGTATATGTATGCATGCGCGTGCGTTTTCATTTGCACACCCATGCCATTTCCTCCCTTTTGTGGGTGACAGCACACCCTTCCCTCCGGGGGTGATGCATATATATATTGTTCACCCCCTTCCCCCGTTCATTTTTTCCAGACATAATGTAAATTTTTTTCATATTTGCGTTTTTCATGCGTTTTTTAATAAGTTAATTTCTCATCAGTACCCTAATGCAATTTTTTACGGTTCAGAGGGACCCTATAAGATACACTTGGACTTTGGTCCTTATGTCCACACGTGGATATATGTGGGTATATGTATGCATGCGCGTGCGTTTTCATTTGCACACCCATGCCATTTCCTCCCTTTTGTGGGTGACAGCACACCCTTCCCTCCGGGGGTGATGCATATATATATTGTTCACCCCCTTCCCCCGTTAATTTTTTCCAGACATAATGTAAATTTTTTTCATATTTGCGTTTTTCATGCGTTTTTTAATAAGTTAATTTCTCATGAAGTACCCTAATGCAATTTTTTACGGTTCAGAGGGACCCTATAAGATACACTTGGACTTTGGTCCTTATGTCCACACGTGGATATATGTGGGTATATGTATGCATGCGCGTGCATTTTCATTTGCACACTCATGCCATTTCCTCCCTTTTGTGGGTGACAGCACACCCTTCCCTCCGGGGGTGATGCATATACATTTTGTTCACCCCCCCCTTCCCCCGTTCATTTGTTCCAGACATCATTTTTTTTTTTTTTTCATATATGCGTTTTTCATGCGTTTTTTAATAAGTTAATTTCTCATCAGTACCCTAATGCAATTTTTTACAGTTCAGAGGGACCCCATAAGATACACCAGGCTTTTGGTCCTTATGTCCACACGTGGATATATGTGGGTATATGTATGCATGCGCGTGCGTTTTCATTTGCACACTCATGCCATTTTCTCCTTCATACATATATGTGCCAATCAGGGTGTCTTATTTTTATATGCATTTTTATTTTTATTTTAGGGGTCCTGTTTTTTGCCTCTTTCCTAAAGTGAGAAGAGGGGAGTATAGGATTTATTTTAAGTTTATTTTTATTGTACATTTCTATGTATAAATGTTTTATATTTCATATTTGACATATACCTTGTTAAGTGGTTTGTATGTGAGATGGAGGTCTGTGTGTAGCACAGTTTTCTGTCTCTAACAGATCCTCCCTTACAAATATGTTTAAATATGATTGTTTTTTTTTTACATGTATGCAATATCAGAATTTTTGAACATGTACAGTGATACCTCGGTTCACGAACTTAATTCGTGAACTGACTCTGGTCGCGAACCGAATTGGTCGTGAACCGAGGCACATTTTCCCATAGGGTTCAATGTAAATCCAGTTAATCCGTGCGGACCTTTTTTTGGGGGTTTTTGAAGCACAAAAATATGAAACAAATTACAATACACATTAGTACAGTATAGTAATGTATAAAGAGAGGACACTAACCTTGCTTGAGATGACTTCTGGCATGGAGGAAGGCAGGTGGGAGGCAGTTATTGTTTGGAGGGAGAGTCCCCCTCCATAAGGACATCAGGGGAATCTCCTTCAGTGAACTGTACAATACAGCAAGGACAGTACTGTATGTGCTAAAAAGCACACCCAAAATCAAAAAATCACTCAAAATGTTTGCAGAGTACTCACAGTACTTCTTTCTGTGTGTCTTCTTCTCTCCACGGTCTTCCTACAGAAAGTCACGACCATGTGACAGCCGGGAAATAGCATTAAAATGGCCGCGGCTCCTGTTCGTGAACCGAGGCGGAGTTCGTGAACCGGAGCATATTTTTATGAACTTTCCTGTTCGTGAACCGAGTTGTTCGTGAACAGAAGCGTTCGTGTTTTATTATGGACCTTTTTTCACTGCATAACAGCAATAGCACAATGTCCTGTTTTCCCTTCCAGGCAGAGCCAGGTGCAGTGAAAGTGGATCCATTGGTTACTAATGAGATCATTGGAACAACCTTTCATTGGTGGCATCCAGGTGATACTCTGCCTGCTAGTGTATATAATGAGTGAGGTGAGTGATGTCTGATACTACGCCTCCTTTACCCGCTGAAGCCCGTTTGGACGAAACACCGCGTTAGGCGGAGCCTAGCATTCGACGTCACTACGCTCATCAGCTGTTCGGACTGCATCGCAGCCGTCAGCTGTTACACACGCTGACATCCTATCTTTTGATTCATGAGGATCCGTGTGTGCAGGGTGAATTTGTTTTAACATCTGTCAGTGTCATACTGAAGAAAATAAAATCCTTTATTAAACCTACTGCACCATGAAGTCCTTTATCCTCTCCTTCTAATCCCATTCATCATTTGAGCATAAAGAATTCGTTTGAGCACACAGAACGGCATATCTTCCAATCCTGAAGGTCCAAGAAGGGAGCTGAGACACAGCATTGGAGTACTTCCTGGGATCCACGGAACTACAGCCCTCTGAGTGCCCGATAACCCCTTGAGGTTACAACGTTCTGGTAAGCGGCCATCCTATATCTTTTTGGATTTCAATTACCTGCCTGCTGATATCGCCATAGGAACAAGTGTTTATGAAGAGTATAAAATCAGCTGCTTTGCGATAGGACTTATTGCACCTACTGCTTTACAACACTTGTGGTTATCTGTTACACAGAGACTTTTTTATTTGTATTTATATTTTCATCATTTTTTTGATGCATTCCATTCACTATGCACAATTGCACATTGGTCAACCATGGCTTTGATGCTATTATAGTAGCGCACTTATATTTTTTGTTTCTATATGTCTTCTGGAGCCCAATATTGGGTTCCTATATTTTTAAGTGCAGCACTTCACTTTTTATTTTTTATCACTATTTATATTCAACATTATTTCAATTGTACTTTTTGGGAGTAGCGCGGATTGATCTGTGCCTTTATTAGGGATCTATTGTTGTCAGAGGAACTAGAGTTCCTGTTAGGGATCTACTGTTGTTTTAAGGGGATCTATTGTTGTCAGGGGAACTGGTGTTCCTGTTAGGGATCTACTTTTGTGAGGGATCTATTGTTGTTGTCACATGAACTATTGTTCCTGTCAGGGATCTACTGTTGTCAGGGATCTATTGTTGTAGTCACGGGAACTATTGTTCCTTTCAGGAATCTATTGTTGTCAGGGGATCTAGTGTTCCTGTTAGGGATCTACTGTTGTTTAAAGGGATCTATTGTTGTCAGGGGAACTGGTGTTCCTGTTAGGGTTTTACTGTTGTGAGGGGTCTATTGTTGTTGTCACATGAACTATTGTTCCTGTCAGGGATCTACTGTTGTCAGGGATCTATTGTTGTTGTCAGGGGATCTAGTGTTCCTGTTAGGGATCTACTGCTGTTTTAAGGGGATCTATTGTTGTCAGGGGAACTGGTGTTCCTGTTAGGGATCTACTGTTGTGAGGGATCTATTGTTGTTGTCACATGAACTATTGTTCCTGTCAGGGATCTACTGTTGTCATGGAACTATTGTTGTCAGGGGATCTATTGTTCCTGTCAGAGATCGACTGTTGTTAGGGAAACTAGTGTTCCTGTTAGGTATCTACTGTTGTAAGTGGATCTATTGTTCATGTCATGGATCTACTGTTCCTGTCAGGGATCTACTCTTGTCAGGGATCTATTGTAGTTGTAAAGGGAACTAGTGTTGTTGTAAGGGGATGTATTGTTCCTGACAGATCTACTGTTTTTAGTGATCTGTTTTTGTTGTCAGTGGATCTATTGTTCCAGTCAGGGATCTACTGATTTTGGAAGGGGATCTGTTGTTCCTGTCATGATCTAGTGTTCCCGTTAGGGATCTACTGTTGTTCTAGTCATCAGAAATCTACTGTTGACAGGGGATCTATTGTTCCTGTCAGGAATCTACTGATGTTGTAAGGGGTTCTATTGATCCTGGTAGGGATATACTGTTGTCAATGATCTATTGGTGTTATGTAAAATAGTGTTCCTGTTAGGGATCTACTGTTGTTTTATGGGGATCTATTGTTCCTGTCAGGGATCTACTTTTGTCAGGGATCTATTGTTCCTGGCAGGGGATCTACTGTTGCTGGCAGGGGATCTATTGTTACTGGTGTGTTTTATTGTTGCTGTCTGCAAGGTATATATTATACTGCTTGTCTTGGTAAAAATTTCTATACAAAAGTCACAAATCACCAGAAGGGGTAGTCTTTGGAGGGTTTGGAAACAAGGCATGGTGCTCAGAGCTGGGTAGGGATGTAGATAAGGGACGACTTGGAAAGAGGGAGTTCATGCACCCATTCTCTGTGAAAACAAGTGGCCTGTATGGAACTACAACCATCATGCCTAGTCAAGGAAAACAGACATATAATAAAGATTAAACTCACATTTGGCAGTGCGGTCGGTCTGGGACAATACATCAAAATCCTCAAATGACAGGCGACAAATATCCAGCCAGGCATTGTCCCTCTTCAGTTGGTCCTTGTAATGTCTGTCTTGTCATACAGACATGGGGCCAGATTCTCAAAGAATTATGCCGGCGTATCAGCAGATACGCCGACGTAACTCCGAATCTAAGCCCGTCGTATGGTTTAAGTGTATTCTCAAACTGAGATACACTTAAACATGCCTAAGATATGACGGCCTGCGCCGTCGTATCTTAGGGTGCAATATTTACGCTGGCCGCTAGGTAGTGCTTCCATTGCGGTCGGCGTAGAATATGCAAATGAGTCGTTACGCCGATTCACGAACGTACGCTTGCCCGTCGCAGTAAATTTACGCCGTTTCCGTAAGAGATACGCGGCGTAAAGATAAAGCTGCCCCCTAGGTGGCGTATCCAATGTTAAGTATGGCCGTCGTTCCCGCGTCGCAATTTGAAAATGTTACGTCGTTTGTGTAAGTCGTCCATGAATGGGGCTGGACGCCATTTACGTTCACGTCGAAACCAATGACGCCCTTGGGTCATTTATCGCAATGCATGTCGGGAAATTTTAGGGACGGCGCATGCGCAGTACGTTCGGCGCGGGAACGCGCCTAATTTAAATGATCCACGCCCCCTACCCGGATCATTTGAATTAGGCGGGCTTGCACCGGGGGATTTACGCTACGCCGCCGCAACTTTACAGGCAAGTGCTTTGTGAATCAAGCACTTGCCCGTAAAACTTGCAGCGGCGTAACGTAAATGCGATACGTTACGCTGCCGCAGATCTACCTGAATCTGGCCCATGGTCTCTCCTTGATAAACCTTATAAGGGACTCATTATCCACAGCCTCTCTTCTATTCCCTTCCCTGACTCTGGTACACATGGTGTATAGAAGTATACAGAGACAACGTCTAAACTGAAAGTAATCTGTGTCTAGGAAGGTGGGGGCTGCCTGGGGACAGGGGAGTACCTGGGTGCTTCTGGGTAAATTCCTCTCTGCTTCCTGCAAAGTTGCCTCTAAGTTGCCTCATTATGTACAGGGATCAGACTTGGAGGCGACTTCCATTGAAATCAATGGGTACAGGTCGTCTAGAAGTCTGATTGAAGTAGTACAGGAACCTTTTCTGAAGTCGGAGACTTGAGGCGACCTGAAGTCGGATAGCAGGTCGCCCCAGTGTGAACCGGCTCTTATTAGTTTATTTTTTATCAAATAACAAAATGGAAAGTTAATAAACATAAGATAAATCCAAATTAAATCCAATATTTTGTGCGACCACCTTTTGCCTTCAAAACAACATCAATTATTTTAGGTACAATTTCACACAGTTTTTGAAAGAACTTGGCAGGTAGGTTCTTCCAAACATCTTGGAGAACTAACTACAGATCTTCTGTGCCTTAAATCTTTTTGTCTCCTTATGTAATCCCATACAGACTTGATGATGTTGGGATCAGGATTCTGTGGGGACCAAACCATCACCTTCAGGTCTCCTTATTGCTCTTTTTACTGAAGATAGTGCTTAATAACATTGGCTGTATGTTTGGGATTATTGTCCTGCAGCAGAATACATTTGGGCTAATCACACACCTCCCTGATGGTATGTCATGATGGATAATAAGCATATGCCTGTATTTCTCATCATTGATTATAACCAAATCCCCAACTCCATTAGCAGAAAATGTTCCCCAATCTTTCAAAGAACCCCCACCACGCTTCACTGTTGCTTGCAACAGATAATAATTGACTCATTATACCATTCACCAGCCCTTCAGTCCAAAGCACCTGCTGCCACTTTCTGCACCCCAGTTCATATGTTTTTGTGCACAGCTGAGAGACATTGGGTCAGATTCTGTAAGACTCTGCATTGGCGTAGTGTAAGCCATTTACACTACGCCACCGCAACTTGCAAGTGCCGTATTCCCCAAACACTTGCTCCGTAATTTGCGGCGGCGTAGTGTAAATGGCCCAGCGTATGGCCGCGTAATTCGAAGGGGGCGGCTAGCATTCAAATTAAGCGCGCCCCCGTTTCGTTCGAACTGCGCATGCGCCGGGTTAAAAATAGCCCAGTGCGCATGCTCCAGCTCACGACGGAAAACGTCAATGACGCCGACGTGTGCGTCATTGACGTAAAGTCGTATTCAAGAACGACTTGGGAAAACAACGTACCCGACGGGAAAAGACGACGCGGACCCGACGCCATACTTAACATGGCATATGGCGGACTGGCGTAAGGTTACCCCTCATATAGCAGGGGTAACCTTACGCCTACGGAAACGACGTAAGCGACGACTACGCGACGCAAATTCGTTCGGAAATCGGCGTATCAGGCTCATTTGCATAGTCAAATGAGACCTAAACGTAAACGCCACCTAGCGGCCAGCGCCAAATCACATTTAAGATCCAACAGTGTAAGTCACTTACACCTGTCGGATCTTAGCCGTATCTATGCGAAAATGATTCTAGGAATCGCTCACATAGATACCCAGGTCAAAAAACAGAGATACGACGGTGTTTCCTGAGATACACCGTCGTAACTCTTCTGAGAATCTGGCCCTTAACCTTGTTTCCATGTTGGAGGTATGGCTTTTTGGCTGCAATTCTTTCAGGAGGACAACTTCTGGTCAGACTTCTTTGGACAGTATATTAGCTAGATTCAGAGAGATTTAGGCGGGCGTAGCGTATCGCAGATACACTACGCCGCCGTAGGTTAGAGCAGCAGGTCCTGTATTCACAAAGAAGTTGCGCTCTAACTTACAGCGGCGTAGTGTAACTGGGCCGGCGTAAGCCAGCCTAATTCAAATGTGGAAGATGTGGGCGTGTTGTATGTAAATTCATTGTGACCCCACGTAAATGACATTTTTTACTAACGGCGCATGCGCCGTCCGTGGACGTATCCCAGTGCGCATGCTCCAAATTACGCCGCAAAGACTCATTGGTTTCGACGTGAACGTAACTTAAGCCCAGCCCCATTCACGGACGACTTACGCAAACGACGTAAAACGTGAAAAATTAGACACGGTCCCGACGTCCATACTTAACATTGGCTGCGCCATCTTTTTGGTGGTTTATCTTTACACCTGAAAACGCCTTACGTAAATGGCGTATCTTTACTGCGACGGCCAGGCGTACGTTTGTGAGTAGGCGTATCTAGCTGATTTACATATTCTAGGCGTAAATCAGCGTATACGCCCCTAGCGGCCAGCGTAAATAGACAACTAAGATACGACAGCGTAGGAGACTTACGCCGGTCCTATCTTAGCAACATTTAAGCGTATCTCAATTTGAGCATACGCTTAAATATACAACGGCGCGGACTCTGACTTACGACAGCGTATCTACTGATACGTCCGTCGTAAGTCTACCTGAATCTAGCCCTATGTGTTTTACAGGGTTCCATTGGTTTCCACCAGTTCTGTGCTGATAGCTAGGGATGAGCTTCGTGTTCAAGCCCATGTTCGACTCGAACATCGTATGTTCGACCGTTCGTCGAAATACGAATGTTACAGGCCGTTCGCGCCAAATTCGAGTGGCGCGTCACGGGCCATAATTCACTGCGGCATTGCAGTGCATTGCTGGCTGATGATTGGCCAAGCATGCACTATGACCCGCATGCTTGGCCAATCACAGCACGCAAACAGAGAGCCATAATTGGCCAAAGCCAGGGTGGCTTTGGCCAATTATGGCTCAAGGGGGTTTAGTACACGTCCCACACTATAAAAGGCCGCCTGCAGGTCGGCCTTGTGTAGTGTGTTGCGGCGGTGGTTAAAGACAGACAGAGAGAGAGAGAGAGACAGTGTCATTTTTTTCTACGTAGATAGAGCAGGCAGGCTAGTCAGTTAAAGTTACAGGCCCAGATTCATGTAGATCGGCGCATCTTTATGCCGGCGTGGCGCATCTTTATGCCGGCGTGGCGCATCTCATATGCGCTACGCCAACGTAACTTAGAGAGGCAAGCTCCGTATTCTCATAGCAAATGTGCCCAACCTTGCGCCGGCGTAATGTAAATTCGTTGGCGTAAGCTGCCGTAATTCAAAGTAGGAAGGAAGTGGGCGTGATCCATTTAAATGAAGCGTGACCCCATGCAAATGAAGGGCCGAACGAACGGCGCATGCGCCGTGACGTGGACGTGTGTCCCCCGCCCCTCTGCGCATGCTCACAACTACGCCCGGTGTAACCCCTGAGATACGCCGGCCCACCGCTTACGCCCAGGGCATAAATATATCCAGACATGTGCCCGTCTGTTTGTTAGTGGTGTAAGTACTTTTGCTTTGTCTTGCTTTGTGCCATGCCTGCTCCTAGGAGTGATAAGAGGAAGAAAAACTTCTTCTCCCCAGAGGAGAGGGCGATTATCATATCGGCAATGGAGAGGTATGATGCTCGCCTCCATGGGGCAGAGAGTAAAACCACGAGTAAGGCCAAGAGGGATGAGATCCTGATGAAGATCTCCACCCAGGTCAATGCCCTTGGGAATGAGGTAAGGACCCCCAAGGACATTTTGAAAAAGATGAATGACCTGCGTAGGAAGGTCAAAGAGAAGCTGGGTGAGATGAGAAAGCATGCCAGGGGCACTGGAGGTGGACCAGCCTCTGCTCTTAGGCAGACTCCTGAGGAGCAGGTGGTTGCCCGTTGTCTTGAGAGGGAGCAAGTGGAGGGCTATGACTCCATTGAACCGGCCTTGAGGACAGGTAAGTGTGTTTTATCTCCTATCTGGTGTGAAGCATGTGAGGGGGTGGAAGGGAACATGTGACAAGTGTGTGGGTCCACCAACATGTGAATGTTTTGTGTCATCCACAGATGTCCAGGAGGGTGCGGGGCCATCTGCTGCCTGTGGCCGTCCCACACCATCATCCCCCAACATCCTGTACCTCAGCCTGACCCCCTGGGAAGCCAAGAGTCATTGGTGGAGGGGAGTGCCCAGACCTTAAATCAAGAGGTGGTTGAGGAGGATGCGCTCCCTATGGATCAGGAGGTGTGCCTCTATTTGGAGGAATCCTCCCTATCAGCTGGGCCGTCTCGCACTTCCAGCCCCATCTCGTCAAGCCCCTCAGGGTCCATCGCCATCGGATCGAGTCCCTCAGGATCCATTGCCATCCCAACCACTCCCTCAAGGGCCTCCCCATATACAAGGCCCCAAGCCTCTCCTGGCCCCAGGAAGGCTACCAGGAAGTTCCTGACTTCCTGTTGGAAAATTTAGCAAGGGCACTGGACTGCCAGACCCGCCATATGGGTGAAGTGGCCGTGGAGATGCGTCGTGTGGCAGACAGCCTGGCCTCCACAGGCCACATAAATGACGCACTTCTTGATGTCAGTGGCAACAGTGCAGCGATGATCACCTGCCTGGGGGAGCTGCAAGCCACAACGGCTACCCTCGTGGCAGAGGTGAAGTCCCTGACAGAGGCCATACAGGGCAATACAGCTGCCATTAAGGCAGAGGGGAGGCAGATGCGACTGGTGCAGGCGGAGACCAATGCCATACTCACCCGCATTGCCGTGGCTTTGGAGGGCAGGCAGACAGCCAGGGAGAGACCAGGGGATGCTCCTCCACCTGATAACCCACCCCCCCACCCGAGGCTTCCACCAGGCAATTACGGAGCCTGGGCCGTAGCCGTGGCACCAGGCCTGGCCCACGACAGGGCACATGATTTTTTTTTGTTGTGCCTTAGATTTGCTCAGGTGATGAGCGTTTTTTGTTTGGTTTTGCTCAGGTCATGAGTTTTTTTTTTTCTTAATTACTGCACACAGTGAGGCGTGTAGACTTTAGTGTGACTGGTGTGTGAGGGTGACACTCCTGACAGTAAGGTTTGTCACCCTGGGTCATCGGGGAGAAATTATCCCCACGACCGTGTGAATGTGGTATGAATGAACAGCGACATAATTGGGGCCTTGGCGTGGCGTTGCTGCTCCCAAGTCCTGCATGGTGGAGTTGGGCTGATCCAATGTGATGTGAATGTGGTGTGTGTGAGCTAGGGACCACAGTGGTGTGCATGCGTGCATTCTCCTTGTGACATGATGAATGTGTGTGTTTAACGTGCAAAGATGCGTTCCACAAGGCAATTCCTGACTGCTGTTCCTTCAGCAGACGGGGTAGCCTCGGGCAGGGTGGGAATGTCTGGTTCGGGGATCAGGTCATCATGTATTTCAATCTCCAGGCCCTTTCTCACGGCGAAGTTGTGCAGCATGCAACATGCACCGATGATCTGGCACACAAAGTTTGGGGAATACAACAGGGTACCCCCGGAATTATCCAGGCATCAGAAACGGGACTTCAGGATGCCAAATGTGCGTTCCACCACTGCACGGGTACGTATGTGTGCATCATTGTATCTTCTCTCTCCTCTGGTTTGGGGATTCCGGTATGGAGTCATGAGATGGGGCTCAAGTGCATATGCAGAGTCACCTGGAAGGGAAAAAACAGGAGGATGTTAGTCGTGCATGTGCCCCTCGTAAAGTCTGCATCATGTGGTCGGACAGTCATGCCTGACTCCCATGTCACTCACCAACCAGCCTGCTGTCCCCGTACACGTTCTGTTCAAATTCTGTTGGGATGTTGCTTTGACGGTATATGTAGCTGTCGTGGCTGTACTCGGGGTGTTTGGCACGGACGTGCCATATGAGGCATCGAGCATCGGCTATCACCTGTATGTTGATGGAATGCCAATGCTTAGGATTGCGGTATATGTGCTCTGTGGCACAGGGGGGTGCATAGTGCCACATGGGTGCAATCAATGGCCCCCACGGTGCGTGTGAATCCTGCAACTCTGACAAAATCACCACTTGCCTTCTGCCACAGATGCTCATGGGTCAGTTTGCTGATGTGGTGGGACATGCGTCTGAGGATTGCGGGGACAACCTGGTGCACACATCTGCTCATGGTGGTTTGTGACATCCCAGTCACTACTCCACTTGTATGCTGGAATGATCCGTTGGTGAGGAAATGCAGTGTTGCCAGTACCTTGACCAGTGGCTCCACTGCATGTGAGCGGTGTGTTAGGCTGGTGATGTTATCATTCAGGGTTGTGGCTATTTCCAGGATGGCAGCAGTGTTGAATCTGAAGATGCGATAAACCTCAAAATCCCCCATGCCAAAGACGTTCATGCGCATTTGGTATATCCTCTCCTGTGCCCTCCTACTTCTATGCGCCTCTGAACACAATAGTAGTGCTATGACCATGCCTGCCCCTGGCATGTTGGCATACAGATGTGTTGTCCTGCAAGTGTGGTTGCTCAGCTCGTCCGTAACGGTGCTGCTGAAGCTGCTCTCCAGCTGACCTGCGCACGTCTGGTGCAAAGTTACCCCTGCTTTATGAGGGGTAACTTTAGGCCGGACGTACAGCTTACACGCAGCAAGCGTAGCCTGCGTCAGGCGCACATACGTTCGGGAATCGGTGTATCTCCCTCATTTGCATATTTGAACACAAAATCAATGGGAGTGCCAGATGCGTCCAGCGTAAATATGCGCCCACGCTACGCCGGCGCAGAAAAGTTACTTCGGTCGGAAGAAGCCTATTTTCAGGCGTATCTGGTTCTGTGGGTACGGCGCATAGATACATCGGCGTATATATACACTTACGCCGCGCATCTCGAGATACGCCGGCGTAAGTTCTTTGAGAATCTGGGCCACAGTGTGTAGAGGATATATATGCATCCCAGGTGTTTTACATATATTTATACACTGTATAGTTTAGCTAGATCAGCTGTTCCTAATTTACTGGCAGGCAGTTGATTGTGCTAGCTGCAGTATTCTCACGTGGTGTATTGCCTGTGTCCTCTGTAGTTTGCACCTAAAGCTATTTGGTGTGTACTGCCCGTGTCCTCTGCAGTTTGCACCTAAAGCTACGAGGTATGTGTATTGCCTTTGTCCTCTGCAGGCCATTAGTATGTCTGGAAGGACAACAAGGAGAGGCAGAGAGTCACGAGGGCAAGCAGGCTCTGCAGAGAGCAAGAGGCAACAGTGCTGGTCGTGGACACGGCGCATCCTCATCAGCACGTGGCCGTTGGACACGCTCGTCCTTGTTTTCGGCAGCTGGTCGTGTTGAGCCGCAACATGCCGAAGACTTGGTAGAGTGGATGACCAAGCCATCTTCATCCTCCTCATCCTCTCTCACCCAGGCTCAGGGTACTTTGTCTGGCAAAGCAGCTGCCAAGGCGTCCTCTTCCCTCTGCTCAATGGCATCAGTCACTCCTTCCTTAGCCCCAACATGTCCTCCTGAGGAGTCCCCCGAACTGTTTGAACACAGTGTTGGGTACATGCTGCATGAGGATGCGCAGCGTTTTGAAGGCTCCAATGATGGTACACAGCTAGAGGAAGGCAGTAACGTGAGCCCAGGGAGAGGGGGTGCCCAAGAAGGACAGCAATCTGGCAGTCATGTTCCCCCCAGCTGCAGCATACTGCCAGGTTTTCTACAGTGATGAGGAGGGAGGGGATGATGAGGTCACTGACTCAACGTGGGTGCCTGATAGGAGAGAGGAGGAGGAGGAAGAGGCGGCACAGGCACATCTCCAACGAGGCAGGATGCCCTCCAGGGGCCAGCTTAAGGGCAGCACACGACTGCATCACAACGCAGAGCTACGCATGTGCAGGGCGCTGCTGTGTCTCAGCGTTATTCCAAAAGTTCTTTGGTGTGGGCCTTTTTTGAGACGAGTGCATCAGATCACACCGCTGCTATTTGCAACATATGTCTCAAGTGTATCTCGCGTGGCCAAAACATCACCCGCTTGGGCACCACATGCTTGACCAGACATATGTCGACCTGCCATGCAGTTCGTTGGCAAGCGTACCTCAAAGACCCACACCAAAGAACAAAACGGACCTCCCCTTGCCCCTCATCAGCTGGGATCTCCAACCCCACTATACCCTCAGTCTTCTCTGAAGCCTGCACTGATAGGACTGAAGGTGTAGAATTAGGTGTGTCACAGCCTAGTACATGCAGGCAATCTACTATTGGTACACCGATGGCAGATTGTACCAGGCAAATTTCCCTGCCCCAGCTGCTGCAGAGCCAAAAGAAGTTCTCTCCCAGCCATCCACAGGCCCAGCGGTTGAATGCTAGCTTAGCTAAATTGCTAGAACTTCAACTGCTGCCTTTTCAGTTGGTAGATTCTGCCCCCTTCTGTGAGTTTGTGGAATGTGCGGTACCTCAGTGTTAAGTTCCCAAACGCCACTTTTTCTCACGGAAGGCGATTCCGGCTCTCTACCGGCATGTGGAAGGCAATGTCCATGCCTCGCTGGACAGGGCGGTTAGTTGTCAGTAGGGATGAGCTTCGTGTTCGAGTCGAACCCATGTTCGACTCCAACATCGTATGTTCGATCGTTCGTAGAAATACGAACGTTACGGGCCCTTCGCGCCAAATTCCAGTGGCGCGTCACGGCCCATAATTCACTGTGGCATTGCTGGCTGATGATTGGCCAAGCATGCACTATGACCCGCATGTTTGGCCAATCACAGCGCGCAAAGAAAAACGGAGAGCCATAATTGGCCAAAGCCAGGGTGGCTTTGGCCAATTATGGCTCAGGGCTTTAGTACACGCCCCACACAATAAAAGGCTGCCTGCAGGGCGGCCTTGTGTAGTGTGTTGCGGCGGTGGTTCGAGTTCTGTCAGAGAGTGTCTTTTTTTTTTCTAGGTAGATAGAGCAGGCAGGCTAGTCAGTTAAAGTTACAGGGCCAGATTCAGATAGATTACGCTGATCTAAAGATCCGCTAATCTATCTGATTTACGATCCGCCAGCGCAAGTTTTTGAGGCTAGTGCTGTATTCAGAAAGCACTTACCTCAAAACTTGCGGCAGTGTATCGTAAATCCCCAGGCGGAATTCAAATTCCACGGATAGGGGGAGTGTACTATTTAAATCGGGCGCGTCCCCGCGGCGATCCAACAGCGCATGCGCCATTCGCAAATTTTCCTAGCATGCATTGCTCCAAATGATGTCGCAAGGACGTCATTGCTTTCGTCGTGTACGTAAATTACGTCCATCCGTATTCGAGAACGACTTGCGCAAACGACGTAAACATTTCAAAACTCGGCGCGGAAACGACGGCCATACTTAACATTGGCTGCGCCTCATAGACCCAGGGGTAACTATACGCCGGAGAAAGCCGAACGCAAACGACGTAAAAAAAAAAGGTCCGGGCGGTCGTTCGTTTCTGAATCGGTGTAACTCCTCATTTGCATATTCGTCGCTTAAAAAACCCGAAACGCCACCTAGCGGCCGGCCTGGAATTGCAGCCTAAGATCCAACGGTGTAACACAGTTACACCTGTCGGATCTTAGGAATATCTATGCGAAACTGATTCTCTGAATCAGTCGCATAGATATGACCGGCAGAACTCAGAGATACGACGGCGTTTCAGGAGATACACCGTCGTATCTCTTTGTGAATCTGGCCCATAGTGTGTAGAGGATATTTATACATCCCAGGTGTTGTACATATATTTAAACACTGTATAGTTTAGCTAGATCGGTTCTTCCAAACAGTTGATTGCGCTAGATGCAGTATTCTCACATGGTGTATTGCCTGTGTGCTCTGTAGTTTGCACCTAAAGCTACTTGGTGTGTACTGCACGTGTGCTCTGTAGTTTGCACATAAATCTACTTGGTGTGTACTAAAGGTGTGCTCTGTAGTTTGCACATTGTGGGCCAGATTCACGTAGAGCGGGGCAAATTAAGTTACTCCAAACGTATGTCATTTAAGTTACGGCGCCTTCATTTTGTGTCGTAAGTGCCGTATCCACAGCGCATTTGCGCCAGCGTAACTTAAATCCCGACGCGTAAGGCGGGGTTATTGCAAGTGGGAAGGAAGTGGGCGTGCTCCATTGAAATGAGCCGTGACCCCATGCAAATGAAGGGCCGGCCGTACTGCGCATGCGCGCACGAATATGCACCTCACTGGGCATGCTCAGAACTTGGCTCGGCGCAATCAGTGAGATAGGTAAAAGGCCAAGCGTACTTAGTTTGAGAATCGCCCTGTGTATAAATAGCCCCAGACAAACACCCTTCCCTTGCAAAAGTACATCCCTGTTTTCCCCTTCCTCAAGCAAGTTGCTTTTGCTCTGTCGTCTGTTGGTGTGTGTTGGTGAGTTTAGTGTTAGATAAAAGATTTGGAGGAGTAGTAGCTGTGTTTTTTTTCTGAGTGTTTTTTCTGTTTGTTTTTTCGGTGTTTGTTTTTGAATTTTTATTAGCTGTCTGCTTGTGTGGTTTGATTTTTGTGTGTGTTTCTTCTGTGACTTTTTGTGTGTTTCTTCTGTGACTTTTTGTGTGTTTGTTCTGTGAGTATTTGTGTTTGTTTGTTGTGTTTGTTTTTTGTTGGTGCTGTGTGTTGGGTGTTATGGCACCGAAGCGCAGGAAGCTGAATTTTTCTGCGAGAGAAAAGCAGATACTTGCTAGGGCCATCACCCATTTCGGGCGTTATTTGCATGGCCCTGAGAGCCGGATTCAGAAGAAGATCAACGATCTTAGGAGCCTTAGCGGCCAGCATGACGTGCGCGGGCACGTGAGGACGCGGGTCGCGCTCTCGGGTGAGGAGGAAGGAGCATGGAAGCAGGACGGAGACAGGACGGATTGTAGCACGGGAGAGAGTGGATGCCCTCCATGTACTCACCGCACGTTGCTCCTCGTCGACCTCCCACGGAGCCGCTGAGTCCAACCCCGCCTTGCCGCATTGAGAGCGCTGTCTGCACTGTCGCGTGAGCTCTGCGGCGCCAGAACGGGATGTTGGATCTCGGGCAATAAACCAGGGGACACTGCAAGCGGAGCAGGCTGAGTGTTGAGAGGATAACATCCACCGCCCGCATCATCTCAGCTCAGATATCCACCCACATACGTGAGTATATGGAGCCAGCGGCATGCTGAGCCCCAAAGGAAAAGCCTGCACCCCCTCCCTATTCCCCCAGAGGACACAGGACGCGAGGTATTTTCTTTTCTCTTATACTTATTAAAAAAAAAGTGATGAGAAAAAATGCTTAAAACTATGCAGTAAAAGACCTGGAAGGAGAGTAAGCTGAAATCTCTGTGGACATTAAGCGCTGTGAAATAATGATAAGAGGGATATATTAGGCTGATTCATAAAGCTTTTCCTTTCGCTTGGTATCCCACATTTTGCCTGTCTTTTCTCAGCACGAGGGAACACGTTTTTATGGGTGTGAAATACGGTCATTGATTGTATTGAGGAAAAAAGCCCTGTAAGATTTAACCGTGCACTGAACTCTTTACAATATTTGACCAGGAGGACCCAATAAACTGGGGGAGCGGAAACTTATGGACAAACAGGTGCATGTCTAGAGTGACCTTGACTAGAGGGGCTGACGGGGACCCTTTAACGGACAAACCGAACCTATAACTGTTACTGGTCAAACAGGACAAAATACATCAAAGAAGCGGAAATAAACAGTAAACAGGCAATATTACAATCTTGCTTAAATATTTGATCCTAAAACCTATATTTAGAAGGGCCTACCCTTCCGCTTCTCTCCTGCACCCCCTCCTTTTTTTTCTCTCTGGGGGGTACCCCTGAGAACACGATCTGGATCTCCCTCCCTCCCCCCCTCGAAAATCTCATACTACCTCAGGCCTCTTAAATTACTCCCCTAGCAGACCTAGATAAAAATACTCTTTGAAGTACACTGGGTGACATTTTTAAAAACCAAGGTTAAAACACCTGAAAAGGGAAGGAAAATTATGGGGGAAAAGAAGGGGGTAGTCTAAAAGAGAATAATAAAAATCTTGAAAATCGATCTGAAAATTTGCCACACAAATCCAGGATCACAAATTTTTTGGAATTTGGGTCAAAACCAGAAAATAAACTTAAACATTTAAAAAGGGAAGGAACAAGAAAAAGAGAATATTCTTTTTTTTTTTTTGTGGTTTGTTTTACCTAGACACCTTCCACCCATCCCCGCCCTGCGGGCTTTACGTGTTATTATATCAATATCAAGCCCTGGTTTCCCTTTTTTTTTGGAAACGAAGGGTCAAGCTGGGGAAGAGAATTAGGAGGAAAGAATCCAACATGAGTAGAATGATAAGTAGATCAACAAAAGGGGGTCCCCCCACTACCCCAAGAAATATAACAGCTACAAGCTCAATAAGGCCCTTCGTGACCAGCGGAGAAAGCCCGCAGGCTCTCGGAGCTCAGGGGACAACAAAGCAACAACAAGGTAACAAAACAAAAAAGAATGAAGATAAGAAGCCCCAGAGCGTAACCTCCGGAGAAACTTCCCTGGAATCAAGAGAGGAGGTGTCATTGAGTTGCGGTCTGGAAAGTAGTAGAATAGACGCACAATCCCCCTCAAAGGGAGAAATGGCAGAGATGTTGCTAAAGCTGGAAAACGCGATAAAGGGGGAAATACAGAACTTGCGGACAGATCTGGGTCACATGCTCGTCAGGATAGAATCAGCAGAGGAGCATATTGAGAAACAAGCCCAAGAATCAAATTTTCTAAAAATTCAGATCGATCAGATTCAATCACAACAGAGGCTTATCCTTTATAAATTAGAAGACCAGGAAAACAGAAACCGGAGACAAAATCTGAGGATAAAATCAATACCAGAGAAGAGGGGGGAGGACCTCAGGATATTAATGCAGACGATATTTAACCCTGCACTGAAGAGAACAGCAGACAACCCTATCATGATTGAAAGGGTACATCGTGTGGGAAATCCGAAAAGAAGGCCATCCGAGCAAACAAGAGATGTTATAATAAGGTTTCGATTTTATGAAGATAAAGAAGAAATATGGAAAAAGCTGAGGGGACAATCCCCGATAGTTTTTGAAGGGGCGGAAATCCGGATCTTTACGGATGTGGCCCCAGAAACCTTGGCGAGGAGATGGTTGTTAAAATCACTCCTAAAACAGATGATTGATCTTAATATTAAATACAACTGGGGATTCCCTGCGTGTTTAATCGGGATGAGAGAGGGAAGATCAGCGACCTTGAGATTCCCCGAGGACTTAAGCAAATTTTGCAGGAAATTGGACATTCCGATCCCTGACTTGCCGGGATGGGTGTAGGGGGGGGGCAGGGAGAGAGTGAGAGGGGTTCTCCCTTTTCGGATTCCCCCTATCCTCTCCCTCTCTGTTCACCTGGCCCCGACTTAAGATACAACATGCCTTCCTGGGGCCTTCTTTGAGGATGTACCTCCTCTTTGGCTTCGGAGGGGGACACCGGGTGGATACGGGGAGGATGATTGCTATTAGCCCTTCACCCCCTCTTTTGAAGGGAAGGGGGGGGGTAGAAGAAGAAATCCTAAACCTCACCCAGAGCAAACTGAACCAAGAAAGGGAAATTGGTTCAGAGGTCTTTAAAAGGCCAATTGGGAGGGTGGGAGGGGGGGAGGGAGGGAGGAGAGGGGGGGATGGGACGAGACCAAAAGGGGGGGCGGGAGGAGGGGGGGAAAGGGGGGAGGGGGGAGGGGTGGAGAGGGAGGTGGGATCAAGGGGGGAGGGAAGATGCCCTGTCTCACCTGGACAACTAGATGAGAGCGTAAACCATAGAAAGGAAAATTGTAGACCTAGATCGAGGAATAAAGAACAAAAAAACGAAGATGCTAGTAATTAAATGCCTGTCATACAATGTCAAGGGACTAAATAGCCCCAATAAGAGACATAAGGTGCTGAAGGAACTGAAACATTACAGGGCAGGTATCGCATTTCTACAAGAGACACACTTGACAATAGGATCAAACGTAAGGATGTACTCGTCAGACTTTCCCACATGGTATTACGGAGATACTATCTCCAAGAGGGCTAGAGGGGTCGCAATTGGGGTAGCCAAGGGTACTAGATTCGTGCTTACAGATAGATTAACTGACCCAGAAGGGAGGTTCCTCTTTTTGAGAGGAAAACTGGAGGAGGAAGACTATACTCTTGTAAACGTATATGCTCCCAACATCTCCCCAATGAAATTCATATTGGGTATTTTAGGGAAATTAAAAGATTTCTGCAGGGGAAAGATAATACTAGGAGGAGACCTAAATTTCTGTATGGACCCGAAAGTGGATAAATCACACCGGACATCAGAAACCCAAGACACACAATTAAGAAAGGTCAAAGCTAGCTTACACAGAAGTCAGTTAGTGGATACATGGAGGATTTTTAATCCTAATCACCGAGACTATACTTTTTACTCCCAAGTGCATGGTAGCTATTCTCGGATCGACCACTTCTTAGTGGACCATAGAATGTTGGAGGGGGTGGTCGAGACGAGAATAGAGCCCATGACGATCTCCGACCACGCGCCCATTAGTATATCTATAAAAATCTCGGGCAATCTAAGGCCTTATCAAAGCTGGAGACTAAATGAGGAACTATTGATTGAGGAGAAAAGTGTAACAAGGGTCAAAAAAGAATTAGAAGAATATTTTAAGATCAATGAAACGGAGGGAATCTCGGCGGCTACCATATGGGATGCCCACAAGGCAGTAATAAGAGGGGTCCTGATCTCCGAAGGAGCTAGGAGAAAAAAGGAAGCGATTAGTAAAAAAGTTAAATTAATTGACGAGATCTTCAGCCTAGAACAAACTCATAAAAAAGATAGTAAGCAACGAGATGTATACCTAAACCTTGTTAACAAACGAAATAAACTTAAAGATCTTATGGATCAGGAAACAAGAAAAGAATTCAACTTAATAGCAAGGGAAAGATATAGGTGGGGAAATAAAACAAGCAAACATCTGGCTCGGTTGGTGAAAAAAAATAAATCAAGGAACTATATCGACAAAATTCAAAATGAAAAAGGAGAGGTCGCTCATACAACAAAAGAAATTGCCGAAACATTTAGATCATATTATGAAAAATTATACTCAGTAGAACAAAAGATTTGGCAGATAGGAGAGAAAGAAAATAAGATCACAACCTTTTTAAAAGAAGCAAGACTCCCAAAAATTAGTCAAATCGATGCAGAGGGGATGGATAGGCCAATCACGGAGGATGAAATTAAGTCAGCAATAACAAACTCTGCCTCAGGTAAAAGCCCAGGCCCAGATGGCTTTACAGTAATGTACTACAAAAAATATAAAGAGATACTACTACCAAGGCTGTGTAAGTACTTCAACGGCCTTGGGAAGGAGTACAAATTAAGCAAAGAGGCCTCAGAAGCAACTATCACTGTCATCCCGAAAGAAGGCAAAGATCTGAAAGGATGCTCGGGTTACCGGCCAATATCCCTGCTAAACACGGATGTAAAACTGTTCGCAAGGATATTGGCCGGGAGAGTTAAGCAGGAAATGAAAAAATTGGTGCATCCTGACCAGACGGGGTTCATCCAGGGGCGTGAGGGGAGAGACAACGGGGTTAGAACACTGTTGATTATCCGGAAAATGAGGACAATGGGGTCCCCAGGTCTGCTCCTGTCAATAGACGCAGAAAAAGCGTTTGACAGGGTAGACTGGGGACTCATGCTCTCCACTTTAAAGGAAATGGGGTTTGGCCAGGAGATGATGAACTGGGTGGCCGCCCTCTATCAGTCCCCTATGGCCAAAATTAAAATAAACGGCAGCCTCTCGCAAGCATTTCGAATGAAAAATGGAACGCGGCAGGGGTGTCCATTGTCACCACTGCTGTTTGTGCTGTCAATGGAACCCCTGCTAGCCAAGATACGCAACAGCCAAAAAATAAAAGGAATCAAAATAGGAGAGGAGGAACATAAACTTGCAGCTTTTGCAGACGACGTCCTCTTCTATCTAACCGAACCCAAAACATCAATTCCAAACCTATTAAGCCTCTGCTATGAATATGGAGAAATCTCAAATTTCAAACTAAATATTACCAAAACGAAGATCATGAGTATTAACGTTAGTAAGATAGAAGAAAAATCCCTGAAAAAAAACTATCCTTTCGACTGGGTCAGTGAACTTAAATACCTGGGGATATGGTTAGCCAAATCAATTAAAAAAACCTATGCGATAAATTATATCCCACTGCTAAACGAAATTAAGAAAGAGACAAAAAGAGTGGAAAACAGAGCAATATCATGGATAGGACGAATTAATTATTGCAAAATGGTTATTATGCCAAAGGTCCTATATAAATTCCAGATGATCCCCATAGCCCTCCCGAGAACTCTACTCTCAGCCCTTAACAAATTAATTATGAACTTCATATGGAAGAACAAGAAACATAGGATAGCTTCTCAAACATTAATGCAACCAAAAAAAAAGGGAGGACTCGCTGTTCCGGATGTTAAGAGATACTACGATGCGGTTATATTGACAAGGGTGGTGGAGTGGGCCAGAGTTAATAAAGAAAAAAGGTGGGTAAGTTTAGAAAATGAAATATCACAGGTAAGATTAGATAAGATAATTTGGAACCCCCCCAAATTTAGGACACTAGATATAAACCTACACGAGATAACAAAAAAGGCACTGAAAACATGGGATATAGTATATAAAAAAATGGAGAAAGAATATAACTCACCTCTCATAGCACTGAAAAATAACAACTTTTTTGCACCGGGTAAGACACAAGTGGGAGGGCATTGGATTAAAAAAGACACTGCACAATTAAGAGATATAATGAGCGAGGGTCACATTAGAACACTGCAGGAGTTAAAACTCAATAAAAATTTAATGGAAATCAATGAGTGGAGGTATCAGCAGCTAAACCATTTTATCCAAGGTCTCCCCCACCCTCTGAGGTCAGGAGACCAGTTGTCAGATCTGGAAAAAATCTGTACCACGGAAAGACCTAAAGGTACTGTTTCAAAACTTTATAGGATCCTACTGAAGATGGGGGAGCCGGGTATACCCCCATTCATTGAAAAATGGGAAAGGGAATTGGGCACACAGCGGGATAGGAACACAATAGAGAGAATGTTGGCTCTGACCCACTCCTCCGCGGTGGACAGCCGCACGGCTGAAATGTGTTTTTTAACAGAGATGTTTTATTGAGACAAAAAAAGCAGGGTTACATATGCACATGTATAGAGAAGCACAGTATTTACACAAACATCAGGGGAAATTTGTAGGGCTCATAGCAAGTCCAAGTCCCTAGCCACTGCACCTCGTCAGGGTGAAAAAACAGGATGTCCGAATCCCCATCCGTACCACAGGAAACGTAGCGGGGACCTTCAACAATGCCCGCCCCCCTCTGAGGATCATATAGTAAGGGGGAGAGGAATAGACCAGAGAGCGCAGAGAGGGGGGGGCTGGGGGGGGAGGGGTGGGGGGGGGAGAAGGCAATAGGGAGCAGCTTATATTATACATGAATAGTTCAGCATCCGAATCCGGGACCACCTCTAGCCCCTGGCATCAATCCACATAGACCACACTTTGTCAAACTTCGCCGGGCACTGTCTACTCTCATACGTGATCCTGTACAGCGGGAGCACTTTATTGATAGACAGGGTCCAAGAATCCACCGTAGGCGGGTCTGCCGCCTTCCACTTGAGGAGGATTTCCCTCCTGGCATAGAAGAGGGAGAAAGTAAGAAATAGTTTGGAGTATCTGTCCCCCCCCACCTCCTCCAAATGGCTCAGGAGGAGAAGTAGGGGCTCGACCGGGATCTGCAGCCCAGACACTGAGCCCAGGACCTCGGCAACCCGGCTCCAGTAGGGCTGGATCTTGGGGCAGGACCACACCATGTGCCAAAACGAGCCCTCGTGGATCCCACATCGCGGGCAAAGGGGGTCTCGCTGGGGGAAGATACGAGCCAGCCTTTGAGGGGTGTAGTAGGCCCTGTGTAAAAATTTTATCTGGATGAACCTATCTCTAGCTGCTATAAGTGACGGGATGAACACTGAGACACATTCCTCCCATTTTTCGTCATCCAGGTCAGGTATATCAGCCTTCCATTTTGCAAGTGTGCGGGTCGACCCAGTGTCATACGCTACCGTCAGATAAAGATAAAGGGTAGATAACGGGCGCCCCATGGAACGTGAAGTCAGGAGTCGCTCAATCGAGTCCGATTGGAGTGTGAGTCTGTCCGGGAATTGGGCTCCGTATGCATGCTTGAGCTGCCAGTACCGGAAAGTCCACTGCGGTGGTATCGAGTACCGGTTCCTTAGCTCCTGGAAAGTCATGAGAGTGCCATCGGATACAATATGTTTAAGAGTTATTATCCCCTTACTAGCCCACACCGAGGGGTCGGGAAGAGAGTGGAAGTGGGGCAGGAGGGGATTACCCCAGAGGGGGATATGAGGGGAGACGTGGGAGGGTTTAGTGTAGACTACCCTAGCGTCCCTCCAGGCCCTAATGGTGGTCTGCATGGGAACCGTGACCGAAGGGGCCGCCCGGCAACCCCGGAATGCTAGGTTGCTCAGAGCGGCGTATGAGCCCAGGACAGCAGCCTCCAGCGTGACCGCCGGGTTCTGCTTGGGCTGGGCGAACCACCACCTGACCGTGACCAAAACCGCCGCCCAGTAGTACAGCTGAAAGTTTGGGAGCGACAGGCCACCTCCCGAAAGGGGTAGGTAGAGTGTTTTCTTAGCTATTCTAGGGGTCTTACCCGCCCAAACAAAAGCCCCCATCTGACTCTCCAGCTTCCTGAAAAATTCCCTCGAAAGGTGGACTGGGGTATTCCGGAAGAAGTACAAGAATTTGGGCAGGAGTACCATCTTCAGGAGGTTAATCCTACCCACCGGTGTCAAAGGGAGCGAGCGCCACGCCGCAAGTTTAGTGGTGACCTGTCTCATCAGAGGTTGGAGGTTTCGTGCTACGAAATCGTCTAACACCGCAGTGACCCTGACTCCCAGATATTTAATCTCCCCTACCCATTTAAGCTGCGAGCGAGAATTGGAGCTAGTGGGGGAGGGGTGGAGTGAGAAGAGTTCAGATTTATCCCAATTGATGCGGACTCCAGAGAAGCCCGCAAAACGGTTAAACTGGGCCAGTGCCTTGTCAAGGGAAGTGGACGAGTCGGCTAAGTAGAGTAGGGCGTCATCAGCGTAAAGGGAAATTTTTTCGTGTAGAGGACCGACCCTAATCCCCCGAATCTCCCCGTCCGCCCTAATAAGAGCCGCAAGGGGCTCTATGGCGAGCGCGAAGAGACCCGGGGAAAGGGGACACCCCTGTCTCGTACCACGCTGCAGTGGGAATGGATCCGAGAGACACGCATTTGTAGAGACCCTGGCCCGGGGGGAGTCGTAGAGAAGTCTGACCCAGGAAATATACTTGGGACCAAATCCAAATTTGGCAAGGACCGCCCACAGGTACCTCCACTCAACGGAGTCAAAAGCCTTCTCGGCGTCGAGGGAGGCCACCAGGGTTTGGCCCGTGTCGTCTGCCCTAGCAATGTGGGTATAGAGCCTCCTGAGATTAATGTCAGTACCCCTACCTGGCATGAAGCCCGTTTGATCAGGGTGCACTAAGGCCGTGATGACTGTGTTCAACCTGATAGCCAGGACTTTAGCCAGCAGTTTAGCGTCGACGTTTAGTAGTGAGATGGGCCTGTAGGAGGGGCAAAGAGAGGGGTCCTTACCCGGCTTTGGTATAACCACAATCACCGCATCGCCCATGGAGGTGGGAAGAGAGTGCAGGTGGTCGGCCGCCACCAGCACCTCCCGGAGCCTAGCAGCCAACACGTCAGGGTACTGTTTGTAGAGTTCTACGGGGAGACCGTCGGGTCCGGGGGTCTTGCCCGGCTGCATGGTCTTAAGCGCTGTAAGTAATTCATCTAGGGAGATGGGTCTGTCAAGGGTAGTCCGATATTTGTCAGATAGGACAGGGACGTCAACCTCCTCCAGGTAAAGGGCCAAGTCTTCGTCACCAAAGGTCACCTGTGTTGTGTAAAGACGCTGGTAGTATTCTGCAAAGGTCCGGGTGATCTCCTCCGGAGTATACAGAATGCCCCCGTCGGGACCAGCAATCTGGGGAACGGCCATGCCCCCCGAGCGCTCCCTCGAGAGCCACGCAAGGAGCCTGCCCGATCTCTCCCCCTGTTCAAATATACGGTGGGATTGTGCCAGCAGTCTCTTCTGGGTCAGGGAAGTACGGAGTGTCATAACCTCTCTAGTGAGGGATTGCAGCGTGATATAGTGTTGGGGGTCACGGGATCGGACATACAATGCCTCCTGCGCTGTGGCAGCAACCTCAGCCGCAACCAGCGCAGAACGCCTTTCCCTCCTAACTCGAGCTATAATAGTCTGATACTGGCCCCTGGTGAAGGCCTTGAAGGCATCCCAGACCATAACCGGGGAGGCCGTGCCCGGGTTAGTAGTCCAAAAGTTATCTAGTACTCCCGTGAATTGCGCCTCAACATCCTGGTCCGAGATCCAGAACCGTGACAGCCGCCACAGCCCGGCTCGGGTCCCCGTATCACCCAGACTCAGCCACAGAGGGGCGTGATCTGAAATACCCCTGGGGAGTATCTTAATCTCCCCGACCCTAGAGAGGACCGACTGACCCGCGAAGGCCAGGTCTATGCGGGAGAAGGAGGCGTATGAGGCAGAGTGACAGGTGTAGGCCCGCTCCCGAGGGTGTCTCCACCTCCAAAGATCAGTCAAGCCGTAGGCCTCGGCCCAGGAAACCAGTCCCGGGGAAGAGGGACCCACACCCGCCATCCTGTCCACCGCTGGGTCGGGGGCGATGTTGAAGTCGCCCAACACTATCATGTGGTCCGAAGCAAAGTCAGCTAAAATGGCAGTTATCTTATTCAACAATACCAGGGAGGCTGGGGGAGGCAGGTAGAGACCCACAATAGACCACGTCTGGGATAAAATTCTAGCATTAATAACCACATATCTGCCGTCTGGGTCCAGCGCCAGGTCCAGGAGCTTGAAGGGCAGGGATTTGTTAACTAAAATGCTCACCCCTCTAGCAAAGGTGGAATATGTGGAATGATAGTGGGCGGCAACCCAGGGTTTTTTAAGGGCCAAGGTTCTACTGCCCACTAAGTGGGTTTCCTGAAGAATGCAAATGTGAGGGTTGTGGGACCTAATGAATTGGAACACCAATGACCTCTTAACCGGAGAGTTGAGGCCCCTGGTGTTCCAGGACATAATGTTAAGTAGCGGCATGGCGAGCATTGGGAGGGTAGTGGACCGGATCATATAAAGCAAGCTCCAGGGAAACTGGCGCCAGGGCCCGAGGCGGGCTCCACTGCACAGGACCAGACAGTGTACAACACCGTGCATGCTCAATAAAACATCTGGACATAAACTTAAAGAAAAACAAAAAACAAAATGGGTGAAAGGAAAAAAAAACAGATAGCATAACAAGCCCAGAACGGGCAACAAACCCCCCCCCCACCCTGCTCAGTCCCTTAAAACTGGGAAGAGCTTCCAATCCCCAGTCCCACATCAGCACGCTGGCTGCAAACGGGGGTAGATGTGCAAGAGGCGAGCCGGGGCCCACCGGATATCCGGGGGGTGTCCGCTTGAGCACGACGCCTCTCCGCTCCTGGCCTCTCCATGTGAAATTATCGAGCAGGTGGGGGCAGGACATCAGAAAAATGGGAAGAAAAAATCCCCCTGTCAGCGTTCAGTGTGTCGTCCCCCCCCCCCTGCTAGGGTGCTGATCTCCTACAGTCACGCCACACCTCGCTTAAACATAAACCGGCGGGGGAAAGGCAAAAGTTTTTCTCCTTCAGTTCCGTTCCCTTCACTTGGAAGAGTCAAAATAAAATAGAAAAAAATATAATCTAAAAAAAAAAAGGGGGGAAAAGAAAACTTTTTCCCAACGGAGGATCCCCGCAGGCAGGTGTAGGCTGCATATTATAGAAAGTAGGCTTAACTTACTGTTCTCCTGAAAGTCTCAGGGGCGCAAAACTTGTGTTGCAACGACAGGTATAAACAGAGTGACTTTGGTACGGCTCTCCAGCCAAGAGACTCCCGCAGGGGGTGTGGATACCCCCCAAGGTCCCACCGCATGGCCCCCCAACAGGGCTTCTAATGCAAGGATAATAGTCAGGGGAGGGGGCCTCGGACGGAGAGACATCCGACCGAAAAAGGGGGGGGGGCAAAAAGCCAACAACATGGGGGTCAGAGTCTCCATCCAAGATGCGGGGATTAGAGCAGCAAATGAGACGAGGAAGAAACAAGGAAGGTACTCACGGCTATTTGCTCAGCGGTGCGGAGGTAAGGTGTCAAGCCAGTCAGAGGCCTCTCTCGGGGTGTTAAAGAATCGGAGGGATTCGCCATCTTGGACCCTGAGCCTGGCCGGGAAAAGGACGCTGTATTTGATGTTCCGGGCCCTCAGGGCTCCCTTGACCTGGTCAAAAGACTTGCGTTGCCGTTGAGTCTCAACGGAGTAGTCAGGGAAAATCATCAGCCTTGAGTTCTGGAAGCGGATTTCTCCTTGCTGTCTGGCCGCCCGGAGGACCTCGTCTCTATCCCTAAAGTTCAGGAGCCGCAGGATGAATGTCCTCGGGGGGGCTCCCGGAGGCCCTGGCTTAGGGGGAACTCTGTGCGCCCTCTCCGCAGTGTAGTGAGGGGAGAATCTCGCGTCCGGGAGGACGGATCGGAGCAAGTCCTCCACGTAGGCCGTCGGGTCCTTCCCCTCGACCCCCTCCGGGAGGCCGATGATGCGGAGATTGTTCCTCCGATTTCTATTTTCGGCGTCTTCGGCCCTAAATTCCAATGCCCTCACCTTAGTGTGGAGTGTGCGGAGGGAGGCCGAGTGGTCACTGGAATCGTCCTCGAGGAGCCCGATGCGTTGCTCCGTCTCCGTGACCCGAGAGCGGAGCTTGTCCATGTCCTGACGGATGAGCCCCACATCGAGCTGCACTTCCTCTATCTTGGCCGTCAGGGTGGACTGGCAGGTCGCTATGGCAGCCATCACCTCCGGGAGCCAGGATGGTCTGGAGTCCGCGGGGACCGCTGGCGGATGAGACGCCATGCGGGAGGAGCGCGTGGTGCGCGGCTCCACGTGGTAGGCCGGAGGGGGCTGAGGTACCTCCGTCTGTGGAGGGAAACGAATCCTCTTTCCTTTACCGGACTGCGCCCGGGGGATCCCTCGCCTCATCCAGGTGGCAGCGGGCGGAAAGATTTGAGGCTGCAGACCACAGGAACGGATCTAATGGGAGAAGCCAGCGGAGCTCACGGAGAGTGCGACCGCTCACGTCGCCATCCTGGACACGCCCCCCTGAAATGTGTTTTAAATGCATAGCCGGTTGGTATATGACACCAGATAAATTAAAACAATTTAAAGAGGGGCAGACAGGGGACTGCTGGAGGGGTTGTAGTACACCTGGAAATATGGCACACCTTTGGTGGGGATGCCCTAAGATAAAAGAGTACTGGGAAAAAATACTGGGTTGCGTGGAGGAGATCACAAAGGAAAAGATAAAGATGGACCCATGGGTTGTCCTATTTCACGGGGGAGAAGAAGGCATAAAAAAGTATAGGGAATCACTGAAACCGCACCTCCTGAACGCTGCCAAGAGATTAATCCCTAGAAGGTGGCAAGATCCAGACCCCCCTTTGATTTGGGAATGGATTGACGCGGTCGAAGAAACATACAGAATGGAAGAACTGAAAGAGGGTTTAGAGGGAAATAATATCTTATTAAGCACAAAATGGGATAACTGGAGGATCTTCAAGAAAACTTGGAGTTACGCAGAAAAGCTAAGGGAAGAATTCTAAATGCTCCCCTAGAAGAATATCAGAAAAATCTATGGGTCTGAAGAAAATTTCTAAGGTGAGGCAGGGGAGGGGGGGAGGGGTAGGGGTAAGGGGGGGTAAAAATTAGAAATGGTCAACTTCCTGTTTTCCTTTTTGTTTTTTTTTTGTTTTTTCTCTCGGTATTTTTAATTGCTCTATGCAAATGGAGATACATATGGGTCTATATGGGTTTATATGTATACGTGGATGATATAATAGCATATGTATAACATACAAAAAAAAAAAAAAAGAGAAAAAAAGAAAAAAAAAAAGAGAGAGAAGAGGGAAAGAGAAAAAAAAAGAAGAGAAAGGTGAAACCAGAACAATAAGGAAACAAAATGAATAAATAAAGAAAAAACCCATATAAAGATAAGCGACACTAATGATGCAAAACCAATATAGAGATGCAATGGGCTGGTACGGAGAACATGAGCATACAACCGCACTCTATGAGGTAGAGTCTGAAGTGAAAAAAAAAAAGAAAAAAAAAAAAAAAAAAAAAGGAGCCTGGTCCGGGACAAGATGGCCAAGATAAGTGCCCATGCCACGGGCACTGGAGGAGGACCACCCTGCTCTGTCAGGCTGACTGAGGAGGAATGGGCAGTGGCCCGGTGCTTCCATAGCCAGCAGGTGGTGGGCCTGCCTGGCTTTGAATTTGATGCTCCTGTGAGGCCAGGTAATTTTTTGGTTTTCCTATCTGGTGAGTAGCATGTGTGGGTGGGGGAAGGGAATATGTGCCAAGTGTGTGGATCCTCCAACCTGTGAATGTTTTGTGTCCTCCACAGATGGCCAGGAGATTGCTGGGCCATCAGGCCAGGCTGCACCACCCCCAGGACAACCGGCTGCAGAAGAGCCCCAAGAAGGGCAGGAGTCCCCAGGGGAGGGGAGTGGCCACACCTCACCTCAAGAGGAGGTTGAGGGGGAGGAGGATGAGGGGGGGAGGATGAGGATGAAGATATGGACATTGCCAGGGAAATACGTTTGGCTTCGGATGTGTTTCCCCCTGAGGCTACCCCTGAGGCTGGCAGCAGTCAGGCCACCATCAGGGGTAGCCCCTCCCACTCCTCCCCCAACAGGCCTCCCCCACAAGGGTCTCTCTCTCCCCTCCTCCCAGGCCACAAGACTCAGCTGCAGGCAGGAAGGCTACCCATAAGACCAGGGGGTGGCCGAGTGTCTGCCGGCCAATCTGCAGAGGGACCAGGCCCGGCAGACTCGCCATCTGGGTCAGATCAACCAGACTCTGACCCAGATAGAGGACAGCCTGGGTTCAATTAAGGAGTCACTCACTGATGTGGCCACAAATTCCTTGGCGGTCATCACATGCAGTTGTGACCTGCAGACCGCCACAACAGGCGTGGCCCAGGAGGTGAGTGCCCTGACCCAGGCTGTCCAGGACAACACCCGGGCTGTCCAGACCAATACGGCTGCCCTCACACTCAGTCTGACCAGGATAGCCATGGCCTTGGAGGGCAGGCCAGCAGGAGGAAAGTCACCAGGGGAGACTCCTCCTTCCCCTGCTTCACCCCCCCAGGAGTCTTCCCTGGTTGGCCGTGGCCGGCCCAGGCGTAGCTCACGCCGCCACCGTTAAGTTTTGGGGTACTTTTGTTTTTTTATTTTTATAATTTTTTTTATTATACTGTACTTATGATTTGTTGTGAATGATGTATGAATGTGGGGTGACATTCCTGATTAAATAAGGGGTGTCACCCTCAGTTTTGGTGGAGTGGGGATCCCCAGGACCAGGGAGAAGTGATCCCAGGTCTGTGTGAAAGGTGTATGAATGCACAGTGACATAATTGGAGCCGTGGCGTGGCGTTACTGCTCCCAAGTACCATTGGGGGTACTTGGATCTAATCCAATTAGATGTGCATGTGATGTGTCTGTGCTAGGGACCACAGTGGGTGTGCATGCATGCATTCTCATTGTGACATGATTAATGTGTGTGTTTACTGTGCAAAGATGCATTCTGCGAAGGCGTCTCCTGGCTGCTGTTCCCTCAGAAGAGGGGGTACCCTGGGTTACTAAAGTCACTAGTATAGCTATGAGCATGGATGCCCCTGGCATGGTGGCATTCAGATTGTTGTCCTGCAAGTGTGTGTGCTCAGCTCTTCCTTAAAGGTTCACTAAAGGAATTTTTTTTTTTTTTTTGCTGAAATTACTGTTTATTGGGTATAGAGACATAAAAGTTAACTGATTCCTTTTAAAAATGATTAAAAATTTAATTTAATCTATCATATAATGTGCCTCTAGTTTCACTTTCAGTTTTAAAGGTACATACATGAAGTTCCGGGTGAGAGGTGAGTCGAGAAGACTCACAGAACAAAAACAAACAAATCCAGGGCAGTGTTTTGTTTTTAAAATGAATCTGATTGGTTCTGAGGAGTTTTAGACACACAGTAATGACAGCTTAGACCACCGTGAAAATCTCCCAGTACCATGGTTATAAGGAAACAGGCAACCAGGAAGTGTGGAGATCACAGCAGAATTACAGCTACTTCAAAGCAAAAACGAACAATGAGGACATGAAACCAGTACTGCAGTAAGGTAAAGGAAGCTATTTAGCTAAAAAAAAAAATTCCTTTAGTGACCCTTTAATGGTGTTGCTTTAGCTGACATTTACACGGCTGGTGTAAAGTTAGGGCACCTTTTTATAAAGTGTAACTTTACACCATGAAACTAGCAGATGCGCACAGGGCGTAATCTACGCCGCACACACTTAATTTTGTGGATCGCCTTATCGCCCTCATTTGCATCTTTGCCTATCAAAACAGCGGTGTGTCTAGCGTATTTTGCGCTCGAAAAAGCGCCAGTGTATTTTTTTAGGTAGGATGGAAAAAACTGGATTTCAGGCGTATCTCGTTTTGAGGATACGGCGCAAAGATACGCGCGCCGCATTTTTCAATTACGCCGCGCATCTCGAGATAAGTCGGTGCAAGTGCTTTGTAAATCTGGCCCAAAGCTACTTGGTGTGTACTGCACTTGTGCTCCTGTAGTTTGCACCTAAAGTTACTTGGTGTGTACTGCACGTGTGCTCTGTAGTTTGCACATAAAGCTACTTGGTGTGTACTGCACTTGTGCTCTGTAGCTTGCACATAAAGCTAATTGGTGTGTACTGCACGTGTGCTTTGTAGTTTGCACCTAAAGTTACTTGGTGTGTACTGCATGTGTGCTCTTTTTTTGCACATAAAGCTACTTTGAGTGTACTGCACTTGTGCTTTGTTGTTTGCACATAAAGCTACTTGGTGTGTACTGCACGTGTGCTCTGTAGTTTGCACATGAAGCTACTTGGTGTGTACTGCACTTGTGCTCTGTAATTTGCACCTAAAGCTACTTGGTGTGTACTGCACGTGTGCTCTGTAGTTTGCACATAAAGCTACTTGGTGTATACTGCATGTGTGCTCTGTTGTTTGCACATTAAGGCCCAGATTCGCGTATGGTGGCGTATTTTTGAGGGGGCGTAGCGTATCGTATTTACGCTACGCCGCCGTAAGGCAGAGAGGTAAGTGCTGTATTCACAAAGCACTTGCCTCCTAAGTTACGTTGGCGTAGCGTAAATGGGCCGGCCTAAGTGCGCCCAATTCAAATGAGGAACAGGGGGGCGTGTTTTATGTAAATGATTCGTGACCTGACGTGATTGACGTTTTAAACGAACGGCGCATGCGCCGTCCGTGGACATATCCCAGTGTGCATTGCTCCAAAGTACGCCTCAAGGAAGTATTGGTTTCGACGTGAATGTAAATTACGTCTAGCCCCATTCACGGACGACTTGCGCAAACTACGTAAAAATTTCAAAATTAGACGCGGGAATGATGGCCATACTGAACATTGGCTAGGCCAGCTATTTTTTCGACAAACTTTACGCCTTACGTAAATGGCGTATCTTTACTGCGAAGGGCAAGCGTACGTTCGTGAATCAGCGTATCTCGCTGATTTATGCATTCTAGGCGTAAATCAGCGTTCACGCCCCTAGCGGCCGGCGGAACTAGACAGCTAAGATACGACAGTGCAGGCAGTCGTATCTTAGCTACATTTAAGTGTAACTCAATTTGAGAATACACTTAAATGTACTACGGCTTGGATTCCGAGTTACGACGGCATATCTACTGATACGCCGGCTTAACTCTTTGTGAATCTAGCCCAAAGCCACTTGGTGTGTACTGCACTTGTGCTCTGTAGTTTGCACCTAAAGGTACTTGGGGCCAGATTCTCGTAGAGCGGCGCATATTTAGTTTGGCGTAGCGCATGTCTATTACGTTACGGCGGCTCAATTTTGTGACGTAAGTCCCGTATCCACAGAGTATTTGCGCCAGCGTAACGTTAATTCCGAGACGTAAGGCGGGGTAATTGAAAGTGGGAAGGAAGTGGGCGTGCTCCATTGAAATGAGCCGTGACCCCATGCAAATGAAGGGCCGGCCGTACTGCGCATGCGCGCATGAATATGCAGCTCACTGGGCATGCTCAGAACTCGGCCCAATCAGTGAGATAGGAACTAGGCCCAGCGTACTTAGTGAGATACGCCCTGTGTATAAATAGGCCCAGACAAATGCCCTTCCATTGCAAAAGTACATCCCTGTGTTCCCCTTCCTGAAAGCGAGGTGCTTTTGTTCTGTTGTCTGTGGCTGTGTATTGGTTTGTGTAGGAGTGTTGTAGGAAAGATTTATTGGAGAGTGTTAGAGGAGTTTGTATTAGGTTTTTTTTTTTTTTTTTGCTGAGTTTTTTGTGTCTGTTTTTTCTGTGATTTTTGGAGTCTGTATTAGCTGTCTGTTTGTGGTTTTTGCTGTCTGATTTTGGTGTCTGATTTGCGGTGGCCCAGTGCTTCCACAGACAGCAAGTGGTGGGCCTGCCTGGCTTTGACTCCGATGAGGCCGTGAGGACAGGTAAGTTAATTTTTTTTTCTTCTATCTGGCGAGTAGCATGTGTAGGGGGGGGAAGGGAATATGTGCCAAGTGTGTAGATCCTCCAACCTGTGTGTTTGTGTCATCCACAGATGGCCAGGAGAGTGCTGGGCCATCTGGCCAGTCTGCTCCATCCCCCGGACAACAGGCTGCTGAAGAGCCCCAAGAAAGGCAGGAGTCTTCAGGGCAGGGGAGTGGATACACCTCACCTCATGAGGAGGTTGAGGGGGAGGAGGAAGAGGGGGGGAGGTTGAGGAGGATCAGCTTGACCTTGCCAGGGACGTACTTGGGCTTTTGGATGATGCTCCCCCTGAGGCTGGCAGCAGTCAGGCCTCCATCAGGGGTAGCCCCTCCCACTCCTCCCCCCAACAGGGCTGCCCCCCCAGGGAGCTCCCCTCCTCCCAGGCCCCAAGCCTAATCTGCAGGCAGGAAGGCCACCCAGAAGACCAGGGGGGTGGCAGACTTTCTGCCTGCAAATCTGCGGACGGACCAGGCCCCTCAGACCCAACATCTGGGTCAGGTCACCCGGACTTTGGCCCAGATGGAGGACAGCCTGGGCTCCATAAAGACTCCGTGAATGATGTGAGCACCAACTCATTGGCGATCATCACCTGCTTTTGTGACCTGCAGACCGCCACAGCAGGCGTGGCCCTGGAGGTGAATGCCCTGACCCAGGCTGTCCATGACAATACCCAGGCTGTCCAGGCCAATATGGCAGCCCTAAAACAAAGAATACAGCGCACAGAGGTAATGTGGATATCACTTTATAGTCTTTAAAATATTAACCACTTGACAACTGGGCACTTAAACACCCTTAATAACCAGACCAATTTTCAGCTTTCGGTGCTCTCACATTTTGAATGACAATAACTCGGTCATACAACACTGTAACCAAATTAAATTTTTGTCCTTTTTTTCCCACAAATAGAGCTTTCTTTTGGTGGTATTTGATCACCTCTGCGGTTTTTATTTTTTCCGCTATAAATGAAAAAAAGAAAATTTTGTAAAAAAAAAAATGAATTTTTCTTCATTTCTATTATAACATTTTGCAAAAAAGTATTTTTTTTCATAAATTTGGCCTAAAATGTATACTGCTACATATCTTTGGTAAAAAAAAAAAAATTGGGTTATTATTTAGTCTGGGTGAAAGTTATAGGGTCTACAAGCTATGGTACCAATTACTGAAAATTGATCAATTTGATCACATCTGATGTACTGACAGCCTCTCTCATTTCTTGAGACCCTAACATGCCAGAAAAGTACAAATACCCCCCAAATGACCCCTTTTTGGAAAGAAGACATTCCAAGGTATTTAGAAAGAGGCATGGTGAGTTTTTAGAAGTTGTAATTTTTTTCCCACAATTCTTTGCAAAATCAAGATTTTTTTTTTTTTTTTTCACAAAATGTTCATATTCGCCGGTTATTTCTCACACACAGCATATGCATAACACTAATTACACCCCAAAACACATTCTGCTATTCCTCCCGAGTATGCCGATACCAAATGTGTGAGACTTTTACACAGCGTGGCCACATACAGAGGCCCGACATGCAGGGAGCACCATCAGGCGTTCTGGAACACCCAGACCAATTCTGACATTCCTCTCCTACATGGGAAAAATCATCATTTATTTGCTAGAAAATTACATAGAACCCCAAAACATTATATATGCTTTTTTAGCAAAAACCCTAGAGAATACAATGGCGGTCGTTGCAACTTTTTATCGCGCACGTTATTTTCGCAGCAATTGTTCGAATGTGTTTTTTTGGAAATAAAACGGTTTTGTGCTTTTTAAAAAAAAAAAAAAAAACATTAAAGTTAGCCCAATGTTTTTGCATAATATGAAAGATGAAGTTACGCCGAGTCAATATACCCAACATGTCACCCTTCAAAATTGCACACGCTTGTGGAATGGCGCCAAACTTCGCTACTTAAAAATCCCCATAGGCGACGCTTTAAATATTTTTACTGGTTACATCTTTTTAGTTGGAGAAGAGCTCTAGGGCCAAAAGTATTGCTCTTGCTCCAACGTTCGCAGCGATACCTCACATGTGTGGTTTGAACACCGTTTTCATATGTGGGCGGGACTTGCGTGTGCGGTCGCTTCTGTATACGAGCACGCAGGAACAGGGGCGCTTTAAAAAAAAAATATTTTTATTGTTCATTTCACTTTATTTATTTTAGTTTGATACTTTTTTCCCCAAAAATAAATGTTTTGATCACTTTTATTCCTATTACAAGGAATGTAAACATCCCTTGTAATAGGAATATAGCATGACAGGTCCTCTTTACAGTGAGATGTGGGGTCAATAAGACCCCACATCTCACCTCTAGGCTGGGAAGCCTGAAAAAAAATAAAAAAAAAATAAAAAAAAAATAAAACGATACTGGTTTCGATCGTAGCGGTGAGTCAGAAGAGGCACCGGAGGGAGAAGGGAGGGGAGACGTCCCCTTTCGCCTCCCGTAAGAACAATCAAGAGGTGGAACAGCCGACATGATTGTTCTTATGGTGTAGGGAATCGCCGGCTGAAAAAAATGATATCTGAATGATGCCTGTAGCTGCAGGCATCATTCAGATATCCCTGCACAAAGTCAAGGACGTCATGACGGCCGGCGGGCGGGAAGTGGTTAAAACGCATTTTTTCCCCAGAGTATTTTCTGGGTACTGCAGAGTATTAGTCGGGGTATTGCAGAGTATTGGTGTTGGGGGTATTGCAGAGTATTGGTGCGGGGGTATTGCAGAGTATTGGTGCGGGGGTATTGCAGAGTATTGGTGCGGGGGTATTGCAGAGTATTGGTGCGGGGGTATTGCAGAGTATTGGTGCGGGGGTATTGCAGAGTATTGGTGCAGGGGGTATTGCAGAGTAATTGTGCAGGGGTAATGCAGAGTATTGCGCAGGGGGTGGTATGCAGAGTATTACGCAGGGGGTGGTATGCAGAGTATTGCGCAGGGGGTGGTATGCAGAGTATTGCGCAGGGGGTGGTATGCAGAGTATTGCGCAGGGGGTATGCAGAGTATTGCGCAGGGGGGGTATGCAGAGTATTGCGCAAGGGGGGTATTGCAGAGTATTGTAAGGGGGGTATTGCACAGTATTGCAGGGGGTTTCAGGGATGGCTGAGCAGGGATGGATGGATCTGTGACTGCAATAGTCACAGATCCATCCACAGCGCTGCTGACACCCGCGCTCCCCCTCTCACACTGTACCGCTCGGTACAGAGAGAGGAACCGGCGTCATCAAAAGACGCCGGTTTGTTTACATGTGATCGCTCCGTCATTGGACGGAGCGATCACGTGGTAAACGGCCACTATCAGCGGCCATTTACAGCGATTCGTGATCGGCCGGGTCCTCTGGACCCGGCGGTCACGGATGTTCCCGTGTGCGCGCCCCAGGGGACGCGCGGGAGACGGACTCTGGGAGGACGTACATTGACGCCCTCCTAGAGTTAACCACCCGCCCTGTAGACGTATATTGTCTATGGGGCGGTTACCAAGTGGTTAAAGAGCAAGAAAACATATACATGAACTATAAAATAGCAGCAAAGTAGCAAAAAACTAATGGACAGATAAAATCCGCGCTGGGAGCAAACAGTGGTACTGTTCGCATGCAGGGAGGGATATTGCTGCAGCAATATCCCTCCCTGCATGCGAACAGTACCACCGTTTGCTCCCAGCGTGGATGTCACCCCTCCACTGCCTGTTTCCATCTCCTTGCATTGTGGCGTGAAAGCGGCTGCTGAGGTATCGTATCACCTCCCCATACCACTGTATGCACACCATTTGGAAGTACTCTCCACCATCTTCCCAGAGTGATTTTTGGTTTCCACCTTACCATCATCGTACAAATTCTGTGCATGTATTGTAGACTGTTCATCAGATTGTATCTGTCCATTAGTTTCTTGCTACTTTGCTGCTATTTTATAGTTCATGTATATGTTTTCTTGCTCTTTAATATTTTAAAGACTATAAAGTGATATCCACATTACCTCTGTGCGCTGTATTCTTTGTTTTACTGTTTTACTGCCCATGTCTCCTAGTGGTTGACAGCTGCACAGAAGGTTTTTTGTATTACTTTTACAACACAGAACACTGTATTACTGTTTCCATGGTGTAGCGCTACCAGTGGGATTTTTCTTGCAATACGGCAGCCCTCACTCTGGGCCTGAACAGAATAGCCGTGGCCCTGGAGGGCAGGCCAGCAGGTGTACAGACACCAGGGGAGGCTCCTCCTTCCCCCTGCTCCCCCCCCAAAGAGTCTCCCCTGAGTGGCCGTGGCCGGCCCAGGCGTAGCTCACGCCATCGTTAATGTGGTATGTGCTTTTGATTTTTTTTTCATATTTTTTTGGGATTTGTACTGTGATCATGATTTGCTTTATGTGTGTGAATGATGTATGAATGTGGGGGTGACATTCCTGCCAGAAAAGTGGTGTCACCCTAATTTTTGGTAGAGTAGGGATCCCCAGGACCAGGGAGAAGTGATCCCAGGTCCATGTGAATGATGTATGAATGTACAGTGACATAATTGGAGCCTTGCTGCTCCCTAGTACCATGCGGTGTACTTTGGTCTAATCCAATTAGATGAGGATGTGGGGTGTGTGTGCTAGGGACCACAGTGGGTATGCATGCATGCATTCTCATTGTGCCATGATTAATGTGTGTGTTTACTGTGCAAAGATGCCTTCTGCAAGGCGTCTCCTGGCTGCTCTTCCCTCAGACGGGGTACCCTCGGTTAGGGGGGGAATGTCTGGTTCGGGGGTCAGGTCCTCACTTATGTCAATCTCCAGGCCCCTTCTCACTGCGAAGTTGTGCAGCATGCAACATGCACCGATGATCTGGCACACAAAGTTTGGGGAATACAACAGGGTACCCCCAGACTTATCCAGGCATCGGAAACGGGACTTCAGGAGGCCAAATGTGCGTTCTACCACTGCACGGGTACGTATGTGTGCAGCATTGTATCTTTCCTCTCCTGGGGTTTGGGGGTTCTGGAATGGAGTCATGAGATGGGGTCCCGGAGTCACCTGGAAGGGAAAAGACAGGAGGATGTTAGTCATGCATGTGCCCCTCGTGATGTCTGCATCATGGGGGGGGGGGGGACAGTCATGCCTGACACCCATGTCACTCACCAACCAGCCAGCTGCCCTTGTACACGTTCTGTTCAAATCCTCTTGGGATGTTGCTTTGACAGAATATGTAGCTGTCATGGCTGGATCCTGGGTGTTTGGCACGTACGTGCCATATGAGGTATTGGGCATCGACTATCACCTGTACATTGATTGCCAATGCTTCTGATTGCGGTACATGTGCTCTGTCTCATGGGGGGGCTGTAGTGCCACATGTGTGCAATTAATGGCCCCCACGGTGCGCGGGAATCTGGCAATTCTATAGAAATCTGTCATTGTCTTCAGCCGCAGGTCCTCCTGGGTGGGTTTGATGATTTGGTTGGCCATGCGTCTCAGGATTGCAGGGACAACCTGGTGCACACATCTGCTAATGGAGGATTGTGCCATCCCAGCCACCACTCCACTTGTGCGCTGAAAAGAGCCAGTGGCAAGGAAACAGAGTGTTGCCACGACCTTGACCAGTGGCTCCAGTGCATGTGAGCGGTGTGTTGGGCTGGTGATGTCATCTTCCAGGGTTCTGGTTAATTCCATGATGGCTTCAGGGGTGAATCTGATACACCTCAGAAGCAGCTATGCCAAAGACATCTACAGTGCCTGCCGCCGAGAATGTGTTTTAGCACGACGGCATCGCGCTGATTCTCGGCGACAGGGTGCCGACATCTCGCACTCACTGGAATAGTTAAAGCACATCCCAGCAAGCGCGTCATAGAAGCGACGGGAGATCCGACTTGGATTCCCGCCAATTCTACACGTGTGCAGCGTTTGGTATGAATCCTGAGGGGGAAGTCCCCGCCGGATTTTAACTAAAAATCCGGCATGGGTTCCCCCCTCGGGAGCATACCGGGCCCTTAGGTCTGGTATGGGTTGTAAGGAGACCCCCCCTACGCCGAAAAAACGGCGTAGGGGGTCCCCCTACAATCCATACCAGACCCGTATCCAAAGCACGCTACCCGGCCGGCCAGGAAAGGAGTGGGGATGAGCGAGCACCCCCCCCCCTCCTGAGCCGTACCAGGCTGCATGCCCTCAACATGGGGGGTTGGGTGCTCTGGGGCAGGGGGGTGCACTGCGGCCCCCCCACCCCAGAGCACCCTGTCCCCATGTTGATGAGGACAGGGCCCCTTCCCGACAACCCTGGCCGTTGGTTGTCGGGGTATGCGGGCGGGAGGCTTATCGGAATCTGGGAGCCCCCTTTAATAAGGGGGCCCCCAGATACCGGCCCCCCACCCTAAGTGAATGAGTATGGGGTACATCGTACCCCTACCCATTCACCTGCAAGAAAAGTGGTATAAACACAAATAAAAAAACACAGGGTATTAAAATATTTTATTAGTCTGCTCCGGAGGCCGCCCCCTGTCTTCTTTAGCTCTTTTCACCAGGGGGGGCTTCTTCTTTGACGTCTTCGGGTGGGGGCCGCTCTTCTTCGCCGCCGTCTGGTTCTCTTCCACCGCCGGGGGGGGGTCGCTTTTATAAAAGCGCCCACCCCCGGCGTCTTCGGCGGGGGGTGGTGTGCTTCTCAGGGGGGTCTTCTCCGCTATCCGGGGGGTCTTCTCCGCTATCCGGGGGGTCTTCTCCGCTATCCGGGGGGGTCTTCTCCACTCTCCGGGGGTCTTCTGCTATGTTCGCCCCTCTCCTCTGCGAGCGGAGAAGACCCCCCCGGATAGCGGAGAAGACCCCCCCAGATAGCGGAAGAAGAAGCCCCCCCTGAGAAGCACACCACCCCCCGCCGAAGACGTCGGAGGAAACCCGCCGGGGGGCAGGCGCTTTTATAAAAGCGACCCCCCCCCCCGGCGGTGGAAGAGAACCAGACGGCGGCGAAGAAGCGGCCACCACCTGAAGACGTCAAAGAAGAAGCCCCCCCCGGTGAAAAGAGCTAAAGAAGACAGGGGGCGGCCTCCGGAGCAGACTAATAAAATATTTTAATACCCTGTGTTTTTTTATTTGTGTTTATACCACTTTTCTTGCAGGTGAATGGGTAGGGGTACAATGTACCCCATACTCATTCACTTAGGGTGGGGGGCCGGTATCTGGGGGCCCCCTTATTAAAGGGGGCTCCCAGATTCCGATAAGCCTCCCGCCCGCATACCCCGACAACCAACGGCCAGGGTTGTCGGGAAGGGGCCCTGTCCTCATCAACATGGGGAAAGGTTGCTCTGGGGTGGGGGGGCCGCAGTGCGCCCCCCTTCCCCAGAGCACCCAACCCCCCCATGTTAAGGGCATGCAGCCTGGTACGGCTAAGGAGGGGGGGGGGGGCGCTCGCTCGTCCCCACTCCCTTCCTGGCCGGCTGGGTAGCGTGCTTTGGATACGGGTCTGGTATGGATTGTAGGGGGAACCCCTACGCCGTTATTTTGGCGTAGGGGGGTCTCCTTACAACCCATACCAGACCTAAGGGCCCGGTATGCTCCCGAGGGGGGAACCCATGCCAGATTTTTAGTTAAAATCCGGCGGGGACTTCCCCCTCAGGATTCATACCAAACACCGCACACGTGTAGAATTGGCGGGAATCCAAGTCGGATCTCCCGTCGCTTCTATGACGGCTTTGTCTCTATCGCGGCAAGCCAGCTCGGCGCTGGCTCCCGCGATGGGGCTCGTAGGTGCTCAATCTCGCCGAGAAAGGGAGCGAGATTGACACAATATCGCAGTCACCCACTGTATGCTTCTGCGGTATATCCTCTCCTGTGCCCTCCTCCTTCTCCTCCTCTGTTCCCTCCTCCTTCTGCGTGCCTCTAAAGTCACTAGTATAGCTATGAGCATGGATGCCCCAGGCATGTTGGCATGCAGATTGTTGTCCTGCAAGTGTGTGTGCTCAGCTCGTCCCTAATGGTGTTGCTTTAGCTGACCTGCACACGTCTGGTGCAAAGTTAAGGCAGCTTTTATAAGGTGTAACTACACCGGGAAAAAAGCAGATGCGCACACGGCGTAGCCTGCGCTGCACAAGCGTACTTTTGTGGCTCGCCGTATCTCCCTCATTTGCATCTTTGCCTAGCAAATCAATGGTGCGTCTAGCATATTTTGCGCTCCAAGATGCGCCGGTGTAATCGTTTTACGTTGGACGGAAAAAAATGGTTTTCAGGCGTATCTCGTTTTGAGGATACGGCGCATAGATATGCACGGCGCATTTTTCAAAGACGCCGCGCATCTCTAGATACACCGGCGTAAGTGCTTTGAGAATCTGGCCCTTGGTGTGTACTGTACGTGTGCTTTGTAGTTTGCACATAAAGCTACTTGGTGTGTACTGCACTTGTGCTCTGTAGCTTGCACATAAAGCTACTTGGTGTGTAGTGCACGTGTGCTCTGTAGTTTGCTGATAAAGCTACTTGGTGTGAACTGCACGTGTGCTCTTTAGTTTGCACATTAAGGCCCAGATTCACGTAGGGTGGCGTATTTTTGAGGCGGCGTAGCATATCGTATTTACGCTACACCGCCGTAAGTCAGAGAGGCAAGTGCTGTATTCACAAAGCACTTGCCTCCTAAGTTACGGCGGCGTAGTGTAAATGGGCCGGCCTAAGCGCGCCTAATTCAAACGAGGAACAGGGGGGCGTGTTTTATGTAAATGATTCGTGACCTGACGTGATTGACGTTTTAAACGAACGGCGCATGCGCCGTCCGTGGACATATCCCAGTGTGCATTGCTCCAAAGTACGCCGCAAGGACGTATTGGTTTTGACGTGAACGTAAATTACGTCCAGCCCCATTCACGGACGACTTGCGCAAACAACGTAAAAATTTCAAAATTTGACGCAGGAACGACGGCCATACTGAACATTGGCTAGGTCAGCTATTTGTTCGACTAATTTTATGCCTGAAAACTCCTTACGTAAACGGCGTATCTTTACTGCGAAGGGCAAGCATACGTTCGTGAATCGGCGTATCTCGCTGATTTATGCATTCTAGGCGTAAATCAGCGTTTACGCTCCTAGCAGCCGGCGGAACTAGACAGCTAAGATACGATGGCGCAGGCAGTCGTATCTTAGCTACATTTAAGTGTAACTCAATTTGAGAATACACTTAAATGTACAACGGCTTAGATTCCGAGTTACGACGGCGTATCTACTGATACGCTGGCTTAACTCTTTGTGAATCTAGCCCAATGCCACTTGGTGTGTACTGCACTTGTGCTCTGTAGTTTGCACCTAAAGGTACTTGGTGTGTACTGCACGTGTGCTCTGTAGTTTGCACATAAAGCTAGTGCTACTTGGTGTGTACTGCACGTGTGCTCTGTAGTTTGCACATAAAGCTACTTGGTGTGTACTGCACTTGTGCTCTGTAGCTTGCACATGAAGCTACTTAGTGTGTACTGCACGTGTGCTATGTAGTTTGCACATAAAGCTACCTGGTGTGTACTGCACGTGTGCTCTGTAGTTTGCACATAAAGCTACCTGGTGTGTACTGCATGTGTGCTCTGTAGTTTGGACATCAAGCTACTTGGTGTGTACTACACGTGTGCTCTGTAGTTTGCACATAAAGCTACTTGGTGTGTACTGCACGTGTGCTCTGTTGTTTGGACATCAAGCTACTTGGTGTGTACTGCACGTGTGCTCTGTAGTTTGGACATCAAGCTACTTGGTGTGTACTGCACGTGTGCTCTGTAGTTTGCACATAAAGCTACTTGGTGTGTACTGCACTTGTGCTCTGTAGTTTGCACATAAAGCTACTTGGTGTGTACTGCACTTGTGCTCTGTAGTTTGCACATAAATATACTTGGTGTGTACTGCCCGTGTCCTCTTCAGTTTGCACCTAAAGCTACTTGGTGTGTACTGCCCGTGTCCTCTTCAGTTTGCACCTAAAGCTACTTGGTGTGTACTGCCCGTGTCCTCTTCAGTTTGCACCTAAAGCTACAAGGTGTGTGTACTGCCTTTGTCCTCTGCAGGCCATTAATATGTCTGGAAGGACAACAAGGAGACAACAAGGAGAGGCAGAGAGTCACGAGGGCAAGCAGGCTCTGCATCTAGAGCTGGTCATGGATACGGTGCATCCTCATCAGCACGTGGCTGTTGGACACGCTCGTCCTTGTTTTCGGCAGCTGGCCATGTTGAGCCGCAACATGCCGAAGACTTGAGAGTTGATGACCAAGCCGTCCTCATCCTCCTCATTCTCTCTCACCCAGGCTCAGGGTACTTTGTCTTGCAAAGTAGCTGCCAAAGCGTTGTCTTCCCTCTGCTCAATGGCATCACTCACTCCTTCCCTAGCCCCACTATGTCCTCCTGAGGAGTCCCCCGAACTGTTTGACCACATTGATGGGTACATGCTGCATGAGGATGTGCAGCGTTTTGAAGGCTCCGATGATGGTACACAGATAGAGGAAGGCAGTAACGTGAGCCCAGAGAGAGGGGTGCCCAAGAAGGACAGCAATCTGGCAGTCATGTTCTCCCAGCTGCAGCATACTGGCAGGTTTTCGACAGTGATGAGAAGTGAGGGGATGATGAGGTCACTGACTCTATGTGGGTGCCTGATAAGAGAGAGGAGGAGGAGGAGGCACAGGCACATCTCCAACAAGGCAGGATGCCCTCCAGGGGTCAGCTTAAGGGCAGCTCACCGACTGCATCACAACACAGTTACGCATTTGCAGGGCGCTGCTGTGTCTCAGCGTTATTCCAAAAGTTCTTTGGTGTGGGCCTTTTTTGAGACGAGTGCATCAGATCGCACCACTGCTATTTGCAACATATGTCTGAAGCGTATCTCGCGTGGTCAAAACATCACCCGCTTGGGCACCACATGCTTGACCAGACATATGTCGACCTGCCATGCAGTTCGTTGGCAAGCGTACCTCAAAGACCCACACCAAAGAACAAAACGGACCTCCCCTTGCCCCTCATCAGCTGGGATCTCCAACCCCACTATACCCTCAGTCCTCTCTGAAGCCTGCACTGATAGGACTGAAGGTGTAGAATTAGGTGTGTCACAGCCTAGTACATGCAGGCAATCTACTATGGGTACACCGATGGCAGATTGTACCAGGCAAATTTCCCTGCCCCAGCTGCTGCAGCGTCGAAAGAAGTACTCTTCCAGCCATCCACATGCCCAGCGGTTGAATGCTAGCTTAGCTAAATTGCTAGCACTTCAACTGCTGCCTTTTTTCAGTTGGTAGATTCTGCCCCCTTCCGTGAGTTTGTGGAATGTGCGGTACCTCAGTGGCACGTTCCCAAACGCCACTTTTTCTCATGGAAGGCGATTCCGGCTCTCTACCGGCATGTGGAAGGCAATGTCCATGCCTCGCTGGACAGGACGGTTAGTGGTAAGGTGCATATTACCGCTGACTCATGGTCCAGCAGGCATGGACAGGGACGTTGCCTATCTTTCAAGGCGCATTGCATGACTGCTGGCAGCTGGGAAGGACGCAGGACAAGGTACAGTGTTTGAGGTTGTTCCGCCACCACGCCTCCAAAATGCTACTACTGGTGATTGTGACACACCTCTCTCCTCCACCCCCTCCTCTTCTTCCTCCTTGTTCTCTTCCTGTGCCGATGTGTCTTCGGAACCAGCGGTGCTCCATAGGCGTTCAAGGGGCTACGCAGGTACGCAGGCAAAGAGATGCCATGCGGTGCTTGAGCTGGTGTGCTTGGGAGACAGGAGCCACACTGGGGCAGAGGTTCTGTCAGCTCTGCAGGGGCAGGCTCAGAGGTGGTTGACACCACGCCAACTTAAGCCAGGAATGGTGGTTTGCGAGAATGGCACCAACCTCCTCTCCACCCTGCGACAGGGACAATTGACCCATGTGCCTTGTTTTGCTCATGTCCTTAATTTGGTGGTGCAGCGGTTCTTGGGCAGGTACCCGGGCTTACAGGATGTCCTGAATCAGGCCAGGAAAGTCTGTGTGCATTTCCCACGGTCATATAATGCCAGTGCTCGGCTGGCAGACCTCCAAAGGGAATACAACCTGCCCAAGAACCGCCTAATCTGTGACATGCCCACCAGGTGGAACTCTACGTTGGCCATGCTGCAGGGGCTGCACATGCAGCAGAGGGCTATCAATGAGTGTCTGTGCCAATATGGCAGCAGAACTGGGTCAGGGGAGCTTGATTTTTCCCCCCACGCCAGTGGGCCTTGATTAGGGATGCATGCACTGTCCTGTCACCATTTGAGGAGGCCACGAGAATGGTGAGTAGTGACAGTACATGCATCAGTGAGACTGTCCCTCTTATTCACATGTTGGAGAACACGCTGCGTGGCAAAATGGACAGGGCCCTTGAAGCAGAACAGAGGGAGGAAGAGGAGGACTTCCTTACCTCTCAAGGCCCCCTTTATTCAGACAGTGTTCCTGCTTGCCCGCCTATCACACAGGAAGAGGACGAGGAGGAGGAGGATTGTGTCAGCATGGAGGTGGAGCCTAGCACTCGGCATCAGCAGCAGTCCCAAGGAACCCATGGACTTATATGTGCCTGGGATGAGGTGGCTGCAGATCATGTCGTCCTCAGTGACTCAGAGGACTCCGCACCGAATGCCTCAGCAAACCTACGCTGCGTAGCCTCCCTGATCCTGAAAAGCCTGCGGAAGGATCCTCGTATTCGTGCTATCAAGGAGAGGGATCATTACTGGCTGGCAACTCTCCTTGGTCCACATTACAAGAATAAGGTTGCGGATCTTATCTTGCCGGCGCAGAGGGAGCAAAAGATGAAACATCTTCGGGAGGCCTTGCAGAAAGGTCTGTGCAACGCGTTCCCAGAGACTGGGGGTTACAAAATCCTGGTCCTGGACAACGTGTTGCTGAGGCTTCAGTCAGTCACAGAAGGAGCGGTGGAGAAGGTGGCCGTCTGACCAAAGCATTCAGACAATTTTTTAGTCCGCTGCCCCAAAGTATGACCAGTTCCAGCAACCATCGACCGCGTCTGTTTTACATGGTGCGGGAATACCTAGGGGCAAGATCAGACTTGGACACCTTTCCCACCGAAAATCCTCTGGCTTACTGGGTCTTGTGGATTGATCACTGGTCAGAGCTTGCACAGTACGCAATTGAGCTACTGGCTTGTCCTGCATCCAGCATTCTTTCAGAACGCACATTCAGTGCTGCTGGAGGCTTTGTAATCGATCACAGGGTGCGCCTCTCCACCGACTCGGTCGATCGACTGACCTTGATAAAAATGAATCGGGCTTGGATCACCACCAGCTACCAAGCACCTGATGATGATGTAACTGAATAATTTTTATTTTTTTTTAATGTTAGATCCCTTCAAGACTGCCTATGCTAATGCTGAGTGACTATCATGTTATGCTGAGTGAATATCCTTTTCCTCCTCAATGATCTTGCTGATCGCTTGTAATAACATTGTTGGTTCTGGGCACTGCCACCAGTGGCTAAGGCCCAATTTTTCTGACCCTTTTTAACAGGGGTGTGTAATTACAATTTTTGATGCAATGCTTTGCAGTGGGCTCATTCCTGCACTCCAACTAGAGTATCTGTGAGGGGTTGCAGTATTGTGGCACCAGTGCCCAAGGCCCAATTTTTCTGCCACTGTTTAACAGGGGCGTGTAATTTAAATTTTTGATGCAATACTTTGCAGCGGGCTCATTGCTGCGCTCCAACTAGAGTATCTGTGAGGGGTTGCAGTGTTGTGGCACCAGCACCAGTGCCTAAGGCCCAATTTTTCTGCCCCTGTTCAACAGGGGCATGTAATTACAATTCTTGATTTAATATTTCACAGCAGGGTGTTCCAGCGCCCACCAAGACTAACTGTGAGGGCTTACAGTGTTGTGGCAACACCAACACCTAGGGCCCAAATTTATGCAGAGTATATACGGCAGGCCCCTACTTTCAAACATCCAATTTACAAACGACTCCTACTTTCAAACGGAAAGGAGACAAAAGGAAGTGAGAGGAAATCTACCCCTAGGAAGGGAAATTCTCTTCTGTAAAAGGTGTCTCCTGTCCACTGATGCTTTATCACCAATCCTTGTTTCACAAAAAAAAAAAACGAATTTTCAAAAAATAATTTGTCATTGGGACAGAAAGTGAGGTGCAATCTTCTGAACAGATGCACACAGACAGCAAAACAAATGTTACAGGGGTGATAACCCTTCTCTATGTTTTCTGAAAAGCTTAAAAAAAGATTTTATGGCTGAAGCTACACTTTAAAGAAGTACCAGTCGAAAATTACAAACAGATTCTACTTAACAACAAACCTACAATCCCTGTCTTGTTTGCACCGCCTGCATACTGCTGTTCAAAGTATATAGGGCCAAAGGGGCTTGTAATGAGCTGGGGGGCGGGAAACCCATGCTATTTTTCTCAGTGATTTTCATCCATATTGCAGGGACCAAACATTACATTAAAGCCACAAGCAGTCTTAAATTACTTTTTTTCTTATAGTAATCTCATTTTGTGCAGGGACAGTTCTAAAGTAAACATGTGCCACTTCACAGGCATACTATAGACACCCAGCAGGTACGATATTTAACCCCTTCCATACAGGGCATTTTCACCCCCTTCCTGCCCAGACCAATTTTTAGTTTTCAGCGCTGTTGCACTTTGAATGACAATTGTGCGGTCATGCAACACTGTACCCAAACTACATCTTTATGTTTTTTCCCCCCACAAATAGAGCTTTGGTTTGGTGGTATTTGATCATCTCTGCGTTTTTTTTTTTTTTGCGCTATAAACAAAAGAAGAGCGACAATAAAAAAAAAACACTATTTACTTTTTTATTTAATAAATATCACAATTAAAAAAAAAAAAAAAAAAAAAATGTTTCCCTCAGTTAAGGTCGATACGTATTCTTCTACATATTTTTGGTAAAAACAATCGCAATAATTGTATATTGATTGGTTTGCGCAAAAGTTATAGCGTCTACAAAATAGGTGATAGATTTATGGCATTTTTATTTATTTATTTTTTACTAGTAATGGCGATTTTTTTTTTATTGTGACATTGCGGCGAACACATCGGACACTTTTGACACATTTTTGGGACCATTCACATTTACACAGCGATTAGTGCTATAAATATGCACTGATTACTGTGTAAATGTGACTGGCAGGGAAGGGGTTAACGCTAGGGGACGCTGACGGGGTTAAAATGTTCCCTAAAGTGTGTTCTAACTGTAGGGGGGAGGGGACTTACAAGGGGAGGAGACCGATGTGTGTTCCTCTGTACTGGGAACACATCTGTCTCCTCACCGCTGACAGGACATGGATCTGTGTGTTTACACACACAGATCCACACTCCTGCCGTGATCACCGGCAATCGCCGTGGGCGCGTGCGCTAGATCACCGGGAACAAAGGACGTCATATGATGTCCACCCGGATCGAGGGAGGGTTCCTGCCGGCGTCATTTTACAATGGCCCGGAAGGAAGGGGGTTAAAGGAATTTTTTTCATTTTTTTTTTTTTTCACTTTAAGCATCATTAAAATCGCTACTTCAGAAAAAACAACCTTTATTAAAACCTTGTTTTCCATTGATACATGTTCCCTGGGGCAAGACCCAGGTCCCCAAACCTGTTTTCCGACAATAACTTGCATATTGGGCTTTAAAATTGGCACTTTTGAATTCCAACGTTCGAGTGCCATTGACGTCAATAGGGTACTAAATTTTCGCGCGAACGTTCGGTCCGTTCGAAGGTTCTGGTACGAACCGAACGGGGGGGGGGGGGGGTTCGGCTCATCCCTAATGATGGCACTGCTGGACATCTTCTGATGTCAAAAGGAAGTAAGCATGACGCATCTTTCATCTGCTGCATTATCTTTCTACGGCCAACCACTTCAAAAGAGCTTTAACAGCACAGTTTGAAACTCCAGTCCGCTTTGAAATCTTTACCTGGGACATGCTTATGCAGTACCTTGTGTCTTGTTGCTCTTCTCTGTCTTGCCATTGTGTGTGATGTGTGACATGAAACAGTCTTCTATAACCTTACCTAAGTAGCGGAGTATTGGCCATTTTTAAGCCTCCTCCTACACAGCTTTTTCTGTTTCATTTAAGGACCATGTTTTAACTTGCATATGAAATTCATGATCAATAGCACCCGCTTCGTATAATTGCTTAATCATAAACCTCACTTTAATCCTTTGTAAAAACCGTGCACGTGTAAGAACTGATGCTGGTTTGAAGCCAAAGGGTAGTCATGCCAAATATTGATTTGATTTAGTAATTAATATATATATTTTTAAAGCATTCCTAATTTACAGCATTTCTTCACACCTGTTTACAACTTTTTTTACAGTAATGTATAATAAAGTAATACAGCTACAGTTTAAAAAAAACTCTATCCTAATTTATGAATTCTACTTAATTTTGACAATATTGTCTATCATCTGTGTTCCATGTGAAAAAATAATGATAAAGACTGCTGCAACTCGGTATCTAATTAACAAGATATATCAGATTATATTAAGCAATAAGTGTGCTGTGTCTTTAAATCAATCAAAATGTGTGATACAACTCAATATAAATTGATCAAAAAAAGTTAAGTGCTCAAATGCATAATCCATAAATACATTAAAAATACAAACTTTTGTCACCAGTCATTGGTGCCCAGGAGTTGCCTTCCAGTCTGTCAGGGAACAGATTTTGGTTTCAAGACTTTCATCATGAGGGTCGATGGTGCACTATTGAGGAAATTCAAGCAATGCTGTCGCCCCCTCTGGATAGATGGCGAGCAACACAGATTCGACATTTTCTAATCTCCTCGCATTTTGTGCCCTCCACTAGCCACTCCGCATCTGCTTTTAAGAGGCTCTACCTGGATCCCGCTCCCCTCCGTCATGTACGGTCCTTAATGTATGGGATTCTGGTTGTACCCCAGGACAGCTTTGTACCTCACTATTTACGGAAGTGGGAAAATGACCTTGGTCGGGCCTTCTCAAAATACCAGAGAGAATGTATTCTGCACACCGCTCCTCAATCTCAAGCAGGTTCCAGGAGGTTGGGTTTAAGATACTGACTCACTGGTATATAGTGCCCACGCTCCTTCATAAGATCTACCCTTCAGTTCCCTCCTCCTGCTGGCAGTGTGAACATTCTGACGGTTCATTACTGCACATATTCTGCTCGCTTGTTTGCCCCTTTTGGAATGCTATTCAACATTTGGTTTTTAGACTGACAGACATTTTACTTGCAGACGATCCGGCGCAGTGCCTACTTCACCGTACCCCGATGTCAGGGCGTCGATATAAGAAATCCCTCCTGATCCACCTCCATAATGCCGCTAAGATATGTATTCCACAAAAATGGAAATGCTCAGATCCCCCTTCAATTGGTCAGTGGATAGCTGTTGTGAATGAAATTAACCTGCAATTGACTGCCGCATTAAACCGTAAGGAGGAAAAATTCTGTGAAACCTGGTTTTATTGGCACGTTTTCAGATTCCCTTTAAGATTATAATACCTTTGTGACCTACTCTGTAGAGCTAATGTAACTGTGCATAACCTTATCCAATTATCTTCACATCCAATGCCCCCCCCCCTTTTTTTTCCTCTATTTCTATTGAGCCTGACCTGGTTTTATTCATGTTCATGCTTTCTTCTCTGTCTTCTTCATTATTTGGAACATTTGTTTGTGTACACCTGACTAGGGGCGATATCAATGTTTCATATGGTTGTACCTTTATGTCTTATTTAGGTGAACTGGCGCTACGTCGTCACCAACCAATTTGCTATTTTCATATTGGATGTTGTTGTTATTTTCTTTTTGATTTATGTACCAACCAGTTCTTATTGTACAATTTTCATTGATGGACTTGTTCTTCCCTGTCTGTTGTGCCCAATAAAACTTTAAATGAGAAAAATACAAATATCTTCCATGTATCCCATAATGAACTCAAACTGATTAACTGTATAGTGTAAAGATCTATAAACGCATCAATAAATTCATAAGTTTCAAGTGATCATAGAAATGAGTTTCACACCCCAAAAAAGTGCAACAAAGTGATTTAGTGCATAAATAATTAAACATTATATAAATTCATTCAGTCCAAAAATTATTTACCTTGGTGCTTGTGAAATATTCTAACCACTACTGGTGCTTTCCTCAGTGCTCCACCAACTTCAGTGGTCCCTTAAAGTATTCTGATGGATTGATATGCTATATAAACTGTGTAAGCAGAAAGTTTAAAAAAAACATTGTTGATTTTAGCCAATACTGGCCCAGGGAATCTTTATTTCCCTATGGGTGACATAGGAATCTGATCGAGCTGTTTATATACTCAAGTAGCAGAGATGTATCTGGGCAGAGGCTGCCGTGCTTGTAGTTTCTATCCTTCCATGCTGTAATAACCTTCAATAGTTTAGAAGTCTGCCTGTTTGGAAAGGAGTTTGTATTTCTGAAGGTAATGGAGCACTGAGGAAAGCACTAGCATTGGTTGGAATATTTTACAAGCACCAGCCTGAATAATGTATGGACTGACTGAATGAATGTATATAATTTTTAATTATTTATGCACTAAAGCACTTTATGGCACTTTTTGGGGTGTATGAGACTCCTTTCTACCATCATTCAAAACATAATATAGTAAAACCTTGGTTTGAGAGTAACTTGGTATGAGAGCGTTTTGCAAGACAAGCAAAATGTTTTAATAAATTTTGACTTATATTGATATACAAGTGATGGCTTGATATAAGAGTAGCGTGATGTAACAACTGAGTATAAAAGAGAAGAGAGTCACCTCTACGTGTAGCGATATGGTTACATTTAATGAATGTACAACTTTTAGAAACTCACATGGTTGAAACGGGCACATCCAAGTATGCAGGCATTCAGGGTAAAGGTGTCCACAAATACCATCTTCCTCACCACCATTGATGTTGTCCCTTCCACGAGCGGTTAAAGCCTCATTTTCAGATCGCTCTACTGCAGGGTAGACTTTCCGGTCATGATTGCATACTGACAGCATCGGCGGATGGGGGGGGTTTTCTTTAAATGCTTGCTCTGCCGCTGCCCGAGTCTCTCTCTCTCTCACATCAGCCAATCAGCGGCGCCGCCTCGAGAGAGAGACTCGTCTGTGTAGTACTAGTTACGCAGCGGCGCACAGGCACGCTGTAATGATAGCAGGAGCGGAGGAGGAGGAGGTGGGTGGAGACTCTTCCCCTTCCTTGCACTCGTTGCTAACGCCAGGGCCGCTTGGCGTCTAGCAACGAGTGACGTCACGGCCAGTGAGTCACGTCGGACACAGTCTCAGAGCCAACGTGATGGTGTGGCTGGCGCTGCCGCGCTGGTGACAGTGACCGTCCGTAATAAACAGAGTGAAGCCTCAAATGGAGGGGGGCGGGGTGTTTGCAATAGAGATTAGGAGGCTGATGTTTAGAAGTTAATAGCACAGTGCATGAATGCACACATTTGCACAGTAAGCACCAGCATTCTTAATTCTCCGCCCCTGACTGTGTTGGCCACACCCACCACCGACACCTCCTCCATCCATCTTCTCCACACTACAGGCCTCTGCCGCCCCTGAGTTAGTGTTGGCTCCACCCACCCCACCTCCTCCATCTTCTCCACCTTGCACAGTCTGCAGAGAAAGAGTGGTGTGAATGCAGGAAGAACTTCTTGAGAAGATTACTGGATTCATTCGATCCATCTCTACTCCATTGCGCCTGCATGGGAGCCCCTCCCCTCACCAGAGCACCAAAATAAGTGAGTAAAAGAATTCATGAATGTCATGTGTCAAATCGCAAAATACATGTGTGCCATTTATGGAAGGAAAAAAAATGCCCTTTTAGTCTTGACTTGTTAAATCCTAACCCCTTCAGCTCCGAAAAGTTAAACCCCCTTATGACCAGGCCATTTTTTGCGATACTGCGCTGCGTTACTTTAACTGGCTAACAATTGCGCGGTCGTGCAACGTTGTACCCAAATAAAATTGACGTCCTTTTTTTTCCCACAAATAGAGCTTTATTTTAGTGGTATTTGATCACCTCTGCGTTTTTTTGCGATATAAACAGAAAAAGATAAAATATATTTTGCTTGTTGCTATAAAAAAATGTCTTCCTCAGATTAGGCCAATATGTATCCTGCTACATATTTTTGGTACAAAAAAAATCCCAATATTGATTGGTTTGCGCTAAATTTATAGCTATGGGATAGATTTATGGCATTTATATTTAAATATTTTTTATTGATTTTTAGCGGTACTGCAACATTGCAGCAGACACATTGAACACCTAATTGACACTTTTTGGGGACCAGTGACACTAATAAAGTGATCAGTGCTAAAAATATGTACTGTCACTATACTAATGACACTGGCTGGGAAGGGGTTAACATCAGGGGTTGATCAAAGGGTTAACTGTGTGCCATGGAGGTGCTTGCTAACTGTGTGTGGGGATGGACTCACTAGATGAACAGAGTTATCCATGTTCCTGGTTAGCAGGAACACAAGATCACTCTGTTCATCTCTGACAGAACGGTGGTCTGCCTTGTTTACATTTGCAGACCGCTGTTCTATCTCTGTGGGGAGCGATCATGGGTGGCTGGTGGAGATCACTGGCTATTGCACAAAATGGCCTACAGGTATGTTGTTTTGTGCAATAGAGCTGACCTGCTGCAGTATACTGTATGTACTGCAGCTGGTCAGCAAGTGTTTATTCTAATTACTGTGTAATGCAGGATATTGATTTAAATGCGTAGCTGCGGAAGAGCAAACAGTACTTTAATCTGGCCACCTGAATTTATTTTTATATTTACAGTTTTTAAAATATTTGTTTATATCAATAACTCTAACACTGAATTTTAAACTGACATGGCAATTGAGCAAAAATGTTCAGGGTTTCCATGCAATATTTGTGGTATTTCATGTTATGATCTTTGTAATAATAAAGTTATATGTGGTTAAACCTATCCTGTCTGTTTGTAATGTAATAATCCAATTTAATGGAATGATAAACGTGCCACTGTTTTAAACCAGGTTAGGACTGTACGATACGTTAAATACAGTTCTGTAAGCAACACCTAAGGGCCCTTTCACATGGGGCGGATCAGTAATGATCTGCCTCCGTGTGCTCCGTAAGCTCAGCGGGGATCGCTCTGTTGATCCCTGCTAAGCCGGCGGATGACAGGGCGGTCCCCGCACACTGTGCAGGGACCGCCCTGTCTTTTCCCCACTCTCCCCTATGGGGGGATCGGTTGAACATGGACTGCGTGTCCATGTTCATCCGATCCACAGATGGAAGAAAAAGTAGGATCTTCTTCCGTCTGCAAAATCGGATCTTTGCGGAGGCGGGTGATTGCGGGTGTCAGCGGATGTTTATCCGCTGACACCCGCAATCACATAGGGACCAATGTATGTCCCTTTTTCATCCGCAAACGGATGGATGAAAAAGCGGACATACGGTCCGCACGTGTGAAAGGGGCTTTATTTTCTGGCAGTGCCCCTCCCGAGACTAGACTCTGGATCCGCCCTTGACTGACAGTGGTGAGAGCCGGCGGTGAGGATGACGGTCTATGTGGATTGCTTAACCCCGGATCCCTGCATACTTAAATGTGCCTCTTTTAATCATCAACCATGTGAGTTGTCAAATGTTGTACCTTCATTAAATGTAACCATATTGCTACACTTAGAGGTGCCTCTCTTCTCTTTTATACTCTGGCTCCTGCTGGATTTTGCTTCTAATTCCCCTTTGGGAGTTTGCCATTTGTGGATTGACATTTTATGGTTACACAATTTATCACATTGCTATAATCTTTTTATATGGACTATAGACTGAATGACTTATGAATAAATGGTTGTGGAACGAATCATTTGAGTTTCTATTATTTATAATGTGAAAATTTGCTTTGATATACAAGTGCTTTGGATTACAAGCATGCTTCCCAAAACAAATTATGCTTGAAATCCAAGGTTTTACTGTATTTTTTTTACAGTATGTGTTTATAGATCTTTAAACTATTAGCTAGATTCACAGAGACTTAGGCTGGCGTATCAGTAGATACGCCAGCCTAAGTCAGAATTTGCATGAGCGCTAATTTAAGCGTATTCTGGTAACCAGATACGCTTAAATCAGGCTCAGATACGAGCGGCGTAAGTGTCTTACACCCTCGTATCCTAAAGTGTAATTTTTAGGCTGACCGCTAGGTGGCGCATCCATTGCGGTCGGCGTAGAATATGTAAATTAGTAGATAAGCCTATTCACGAACGTACACCCGCCCAACTAAGTACAGATACACGGTTTACGTAACGCATTAGCAGGCCTAAAGTTATTCCATCAAATAGATGGAATAGTAATGTTAAGTATGGCCGCCGTTCCCGCATCGAAATTCGAAAATTTTACGCCATTTGCGTAAGTCGTCCGTGAATAGCGATTTACGTCCACGTCGAAATCAATAGGCCTGTGCGTCGTACGTTGCCGCAATGCACACTGGGAAATGTAGGCGAACGGCGCATGCGCCGTTCCAAAAAAACTTCAAAAACGTCAGGTCAAGCCCCATTAACATAAAACACGCCCCCTCAGCTAAATTTGAATTAGGCGCCATTACGCCCGCCCAGTTTGAGCTACGCCGCCGTAACTTAGCAGGCAAGTACTTTGAGAATCATGTACTTGCCTCGCTAACTTACGGCGGCGTAGTGTAAACAAGCTACGCCGCCGCAAAGTTAGGACAACATGTGTGAATCTAGCTATATATCATTAATCTGTTTGAATTCATTGTGGTACATATGGTACATACAGGGGTCAAGTCCTGGGGGAAAAAAGTGTGGGAACTCCCACCCAAGATCCACTCCCCCACCAAAAAAAAAAGATACGCTCATATGCATAATTACTAAACCGCATTTTTTTTTCGATCCACTGTACCTTAGTAATCCTTTATGTTACTGGCCGCTTCCTGTATATGGATTCATCGGGTAGTGTGCAAGTAACTTTAAGCAAGTTCTTTCTAAATCCCGTGATAACTCGCGGCAGACCTCCGCAATGTCTCCTGGGAACAATAACAAAAGCTCCCAGGAGACATTGCGGCATCGAGGAAGTGACGGAATACCCGCACACTACTCAAAGAATCCGTATACAGGAAGTGGCCAGTAACATAAAGGATTACTAAGGTTCGCCTGCCCCTGACAGTGACTCGAGCTGGGCATCGCCGCTTAGTGAATGATCGGCTCGGGCGGATCGACTGCTCTAGTCCTGCAAAGGGAACTGCGTTCCTGCTGTGAAAAAAGTGCAGGAACTCCGTTCCCACGCGTTCCCGCAGGACTTGAGCCCTGGGTACATAGCAAAACTCTGTGTTAGGCAGCCCATTAAAATGTAATAGACTGTAATGCATCTCAAAGTATGAAAAAGCAGAACCTGATGTGTTTTTTGTAGCGTAGAGCACCACACTGCACAGTACTGCATCTACACTCTGGATGTGTATCAGGATGACCTACTTGCCAACAGTCCTGGATTTGGCAAGACAGACACTGCTTTGTCCTGGGCTGTGTCCCGAGATCCAAGCGGCAGGGATAGCTGCACTTTCCCTATTCTTGCAGCTATTTGGTAAATGCATATTTTTGCACTCCTCCACAGCTAAGCCAACAATCGAGTCTGCAGGGGGCCCTGCGGGGGAATGGGGGTCTGCCTATAACCCTCCTATATCCTCTTAGTAGGTTAGGTTGTCTCTTGGGGTCTTTATATCTCCCCAAGCAGCCCCAATTGGTGTGCAGGGTTAGAGATGTGGCTTCCAACTCTTCCACTTCTCTCACAGTTGGCTACTTCATTATGGCTAATCTTGCAGCTGAAGATGGGGAGGAATAGCAGCCCCATGGGTTTTTGATCACCAGCCATGCTGTAAGTGACTGACTGCCCTGTCATCACATACAGCTCTAGCCTGACACTATACAGCCCTAGCCTAACATTCTACTGCCCAAACCTGACACTAACCCTAGCCTGACCCTATGCTGCCTTAATCTGATACTATACTGCCTGCCACTCTATTTCCCTAGCCTGCCCATATACTGCCCGAGCAGTCAAATCCACCCAGGTGTCAACTATGCTACTGCCACCATATGCTTTTTGAGCATATTATGTTGCACAGGAAAACATCATACTTAATCTTTACGCATGTAGCGATTTTTCACCTGATTTAAATTCCTGTGTGCAGCCCTCCTTTAAAACCTTGGGTTTGATGTTTACATGCTTACTGTTACTAAAAGTGTTTTATTGTCTTTCTTTACCTTTTGTATTTGTTTAGCCCTATATCTACAGCTTTCTTATATACTGTATGTTTACCACTTCACACGGGTGGATGTCATATGATGTCCTGGGAGTGAAATGGTTACATATAATCCCTGCCGGCATCATCCATGTATCAAAATTTACACCTGGCTATGAGCTTTTAAGCAGAAATGAATCAAGTGGCTGACCAGCCACTTGATCACTTCTGTAGGTGTCAGAAGGGGGTCCCCCCCAACTCCCGCCGCCTTTCCTGGGCTTTCACATACAATTGAGGAGCCTGGGACCACTCCGACCGGTGGCAACGACAGCACTACAGAGAGAGAGAGGAACGCACATTGTTCCTCCCAGTCTGTGACCCCAGAAACCAGAAGTGATAAGGATTTCATCACTTCCGGATTTGGGTCCTTGTTTACCTGGCCATTAGACCTATCTGTGTCTGATCAGCTGCAATGGAGGCATAGTCTAACCCACATGGAAACCTCTCCCTGTCACTCCCTTTCCTTCCCAGGCAAACCATTTTTCCTACCTCTTACCCTCTCTTTTCAAAATAGACCGTGCATCTCTGTGTAAAGAATACAAACATGACTGATACAAAAGTAAGCACCTGAATTGCAAACTTGAATACTCTACAGTAGGGTTGATTTACTAGAGGAGTAGAGCATGTTCAATTTGCAAATTGTATTTTCATTTTGTTAAGTGAATAAAGTGAAGAGATCATTTTGCAAAGAATACCCAATCATGTGCAAGGAAAACAAAAAAAATACAACATCGGCTTTGCTTTCACATGATTGGGAAAGTGAAGTCAATTCACTTTGTAAAATATATGTTTACTTGGTTTAATGAATAAAGCTGTGCAGGTTTCAATCATCCAATAATGTGTAGGCTAAAAAATGTTCTTTGAAAAATAAATGATCACCTACAGTAGCTTCACCTCATTCACTATACTAAATGATAAAGTAAAAATAATGCGCAACCTGAAAATCGCATTAAAAAGCAAATAAAGATGTGTGTGTATATTAAAAAATAACTGGTGAAAAACAAAAAAGTGACTAGTGAAAACACAAATATATAAATATATAGGAATTGCAGCGCACACTTAGCAATATGAGCTTGGATAGTGAGAACAATAAATATGAATTGCCGCACACACTCAGTAATATAATCTTAAATGGTCACTTTAGAGTCCAAAAAACAATAGCTGCAAAGATTCAATTGGACACAGGAGCAGAGGTACAAATCTTCGGCTTATGCTTCCAACAGATAAAAGATATATAAATTGGCCGGTTACCGACTCAGGTGGATCTCTGCTACGGAGATCAAATAGGCTCAGCATATAAGGGTTAATCCCACAGGCTCAACATATGAGGGTTAAACAACAGCAGGAATCATACAAAGATGGTGGCTTCACATGTGGACTCTCTGATCAAAAGTGCCGGAGTTAAAAACCAGGAGTTGGCTATTATCTGCTTCTGCTTGCAGATTTTTTTTCCCCTCTTTTTCTCTGACACTTTTTAAACAGTTTTTTTTCTTTTTCCTTTCTGCTAATTAAGGGGAGGGTTTAATTGTTCACAGGTGTGTGTTTGTTCACAGGTCTTCACAGGTGAGTATAAAGTGGCTGTACAAGCTCCCAGAGGAGCTGGCTCCCAATGATGGTGGCTTCACAAGTGCCGGAGTTAAAAACCAGGAGTTTGAAACAGGAGGTAAGACAGGAGTCTTCATTATTTTTTTTTTCAATCACTGATCCAGAACAAGCTTGCAGCTAATAAAGTTGGAACTCTTGCTATATAGATTCAGCGGTGCAGCAGACGCTCTCATCTTAGTCTGCTCACCCCAGGGATAGTGAGAGCAGGACGCTCTCAAACGAGTCGGCTCTCCCCAGGGATAGTGCAGCCAGGCAGGGTCCTCCCAGCTCTCAGGTGCTGCAGACACAGCTCAAAAAAACAGGACAAAGACCCCCCCCCCCCACACCCCCCTAGCCAATTGATCCAGGGTTGCACCGATCGCCGTTAAGGGGTCAGGAAGGAATTTTTTCCCCCGATCGCTGCAGATTGGCACAGCACGCCTGGGGTTTTTTGCCTTCCTCTGGACCAATCGGGGCAAGAAGACTCAACGAGTGACGGCTCACTTGGACAGTCTTCCACCCATCACGTCCGGCGTCTCGCGGCTCTTCCTGCATCCGTGCCAGACCAGGCCTCATTCGCGGCCGCCGCAATTAGGAAAGACTGACGACAATGTGACTGGCGACAATGGCTAATCTGCGATACTCTGCGGACTCTATTCGGGGTCTGAGACAATTCGCAACAGCATTACCAGCCGTCACCAAAAAGGCCTTAAAAATAGAGCAACTTTTGAGATTCGATCGACGATCGACCATCAAAAATGTAAACTATTTAACCCAGCTCAAGCACATATCATGTGCTTTGATCAACACAAGATCGGCAGTAAAACACAGATTAGAAATCCACGATTTCTTACTACAAAACGATCTAGACTGCCTCTTTATTACAGAAAGCTGGCTCTCAGACGACTGCAACACCATTCTCGGAGAATTGGTGCCAGAAAACTATCGCATTATAACGGAAAACAGAATAGGGCAAAAAGGAGGAGGCCTGGCGGTGATCCACAAGAATCACATTACAATCACTAAGCCAGCCCTTCAAAATCCTCTTCCATTCATGGAAACCCTTACTCTTCAACTTCAAACTTCCCCCCAGGAGACTGTTCACATTCTCCTCTGCTATAGGCCACCTGGGCCAAAATCGCAGTTTTTGCCATCTTTAACGGAGTTTATATCCACTTATACCCTTAACAGCAAACACCTTTTGCTGCTCAGGGACTTTAATCTGTGGGCCAACTCCGCACAGGATCCCATTGCGGACGCCTGCATCGATCACCTGGAGGGATTAGGGCTACAGCAACTTATATGCAGGCCAACACATGCTTCAGGTCACACACTCAACCTAATTTTCAGACAAAATCTGAAAATAAGCATTTTAGAAAATGAACCATTGCCATGGACAGACCACCATGCAATCAATTTCATAATCTCCAAAATTCCCCCAGTGATAAAAGCACCCAAGCCGGTGACAATACACTGGGCTAGATCTCAGAAGAAGCCCCATTCGGAACTCTTTAAATCTACCTTGGGAAACAGAATCAAAACAATCCATCCACATCAAACAGCCGCAGATACACTGGATGCCATAAACGCAGCCCTGCTACAGTCAGCCGATTTAGTAGCACCGAAACGCAAAGCCTGCATCCGAAAAAGAAAGTCTGGCTGGTTCAACAACCAGCTGTCGCTTCTGAAGCAAGAGCGCAGAAGGGCGGAAGCCGCTTGGAAAAGAAGCCCTGCAGAGGATAACCTCATCATCTACAAGGCAATAACAACACGATATCATAAAGAAATCTTCAAAGCCAAGAAACATAATTTTTCTATGGCAATTAACAGCGCCCTAAACTGACCCCGCGAACTCTTCAAGATGGTCACCCAGACCATGAATCCAGGATGTCTTGAAGTCCCCAACTCAGACACCCAAGAGTTCTGTAATGAACTATCGGATTTCTTCATCAACAAAATTGAAAGAATCCGGGAAAGCATCTTGCAAAACAATACCCCCCTCAACTCCACCGTCAATCAACCACAAAACACCCACAGAAACGCTCTACAATCAACAAAGTTCACTCTGGAACCGATCTCCATCGATACCACAAAAAATATCATTGGTGCTTTGCGGAACAGCACATCGCCCAATGATATCATCCCCACCAAACTGCTGAAGGAATGTGCCGACATCCTGGCACCACCCATCACACAGCTTATAAACCAGTCATTTAAGGAAGGCACAGTGCCATCCCTGTTGAAAAAGGGCACAATCCAGCCCATCTTGAAAAAACCTAACCTGGATCCCAAGGACCCAACTCACCACCGTCCCATAACAGGCCTAAATGTTCTCTCCAAGATAATGGAGAAAGTAGTGGTACAACAGCTGCAACAGCATCTAGATACCCACAATCTACTGGATCCATTACAATCAGGTTTCCGTCCCGGACACGGGACAGAAACGGCCTTACTCAAAATATGGGACGATGCCCTCGAGGCCGCAGACGAAGGAGAATCTTGTCTCCTGGTTCTGCTGGACCTAAGCGCAGCCTTTGACACGGTAGACCACAAACTGTTACTGATGCGACTAGCCAAGGTAGCAGAAGTCGCAGAAGGTGATTTACCATGGTTTTCTTCCTTTCTTGAAAACCGATCACAAACAGTTAAATTGGGTTCTTTCACGTCGGAAAAGCGCACGGTGTCATGTGGAGTCCCCCAAGGATCCCCCCTGTCACCGGTGCTTTTCAACATCTATCTTCGCCCTCTCTTTGATATTATCAGTAGCCAAGAACTACTCTATCACTCTTATGCAGACGATACGCAACTGTATTTTCGCATCTGCAACAAAAAGGATCATCATCCCAGTTTAGAGAAATGTCTCTCTTTGATAGAAAACTGGATGACAAAGAGTTATCTTAAACTCAACAGTTCAAAAACAGAACTCCTTATGTTTCACGCCAGCCGAAAGAGTCAACTGGCAACAACCTGGACACCCCCGCCCATTCTGGGCCAAATCATCACCCCTAGCTCCAAAGTCAAAAGTCTCGGGGTCATCTTCGACACCTTCATGACAATGGACGCACAAATAGTGTCAGTAGTCAGCGGAGCGCACCATCTGTTGCGCCTACTACGCAGACTTATTCCATTTATCCCCAAAGAAGACGTAGCAGTCGTGGTGGGAACAATCGTGAATTCCAGACTGGACTATGCTAACGCCCTGTACCTCGGACTCCCAAAGTACCAAATCTCCCGTCTGCAAGTCGTTCAGAATACGGCCGCCAGACTGGTGACTGGGAAAAAAAATGGGAATCAATCTCACCTTCACTGAGAACCCTTCACTGGCTGCCAGTAAAAGACAGAATTGCATTTAAAGCACTCTGCCTGACACATAAGTGCATCCATGGGAAGGCTCCGCAATATCTTTGCGACAAGATAGAACCTCGCAATTCGAATCGCGTTCTGCAATCCACCGACCAAAATCTGGTCAGGGTACCAAAAACCAAATACAAGTCCAAAGGAGAAAGAAGGTTTGCTTTCCAAGGTCCGAGACTATGGAACGCTTTACCAACCAGCATTCGGTTGGAGGAAAACCACCTGACTTTCAGAAGACAGATCAAAACTCTGCTCTTTTGATGTCATGAGACACGAACAACTAGCACCCAGAAGCGATTCAGTTCGCATGCGCCGCGCTTTATAAGTTTTTCATTCATTCATTCATTCATTCATTCATACACTCTTAGCGGTCCTTTTCACCTCTCCAAGGGATACAAAACGATCCCAGGATCAGCTGGATCTTTCTCCCAGGAATACACACTATCTCCTCCAGGGATTGTGATAGGTAAAGCCGTTCATAGGGCAGATTTAGGCATATTGAAAAACAAGAAAAAGGGGAAACTTCATGGTGCAGTAAATCAAAAAGACACCCTTTATTAAAATACCGGGTTGCTGACATCCAAGTTAAAACAAATACAAAAAAGGCTACCAGCCACGGCTCACGCCGAACCAGCTGGAGTGTGATGATGTCAGAGTCCTTAGCTCCACCTGACACTGCGTTTCTCCGTACAAGGCGTCCACTGGGAAAGGAGACTCCTAACCCTTATATGCTGAGCCTATTTGATCTCCGTAGCAGAGATCCACCTGAGTCGGTAAATGGCCAATTTTATATATCTTTATCTGATGGAAGCATAAGCCGAAGATTTGTACCTCTGCTCCTGTGTCCAATCAAATCTTTGCAGCTATTGTTTTTTGGACTCTAAAGTGACAATTGCTGAGTGTGTGCGGCAATTCATATTTATTGTTATCACTATCTGTAACACTCCTGCTATATTTTTTTATTTGATTGAATTGGATCTCAGATGCGGAGGTTTCTCAGATATAACCACTACTTCACTCTCTTATATGGTCAAAGAGTTTAGGGTTTTATTCATCACAACCTCTATACGAGAAGCAAAATAATCAACAAAGCTTATTGCTTTATAAGCATTCATATGCACGTGAAAACAGCAGAAGAATCTTCTTAGATTATGTTTATAAGCATACTTAGGTTAAGGGTTAATTCATACATGAGTATTATTATATCAGTCCATGAAATGTAATAGTAAGAGAAGCAGCAGCAATATCTATGGGCACTCTGTTGTGAGCGTAACTGAGTCACAAGCATGCAGCATGAGGATTAATAAGCAAAAAGTCTTATGCCGCGTACACACCATCACTTTCTGTGATGAAAAAAAACGACACTTTCTGTGAAGTAAAAAATGACGTTTTTGAAACTTCAATTTTCAAAGACGAAGTTGCCTACACACCATCGTTTTTCTCACATTGTTCTTGCAAAGTGAGGTTACGTTCCACCACGTTTTTCCATTGAAGCTCGCTTCATAAGTAGCTTCTGGGCATGCGTGGATGAAAAAACGTCTTAGAAAACGACGTTTTTTGCTACACACAGTCAATTTCTGTGAAGTAAAAAGTGCACTTTTGAAAAACGACACATAAAATTGAAGCATGCTTCAATTTTTTTTGGTCGTTTTTTACAAGACATAAAACGACTTTTTCCCCCACACACAGTCAATTAAAGTGACGTTTTTAAAAACGTCATTTTTTTTCATCACATAAAGTGATGGTGTGTACGCGGCATTAGACTGATACAGACTGATGTAAAGAATACTTGCGGTTCTGTTGGAAACTGAGGGTTATTGCAGTATGGATAGAATCCTGAAGTAGGTCTGTGGTCTCCAGATAGTGGGGAATCTGGTTGCTGGGATATCCTGAAGTATGCAGGAGTAGCTGGAGCGCTGTAGCAGTATGCTGGCTAGAAGTCCTGTTCCTCTATAGGTGGTGGTGATTTGGGCAGTGAGGCTCCCGGACTGAGCACAAAAGGTTCAGGGGTGCTGGCAGCAATCTAGGCGTGAGGCAGCTAGTCCCAGGTGACGGCAGGGGTCCCACAAAATAGCGAACACCCTGCCGTCATTACTGGCAATTTAAATAGCCGACGGAGCGCGGGAAACGACAGAGCACGCTGGGGCGCGCTTCCGCGTTCCAGCGTGCAACGCAAACACTGGCGAGGCGGAAGTGACGCGGCCAGTGCAGAAAGAGGAGTGCAGCCGATGGAATGAGGTAAGGCTGCGCTAGTTTTGTACAGGATAACGCCAGTGGCGTTACACTATCCAAGCTCATATTGCTGAGTGTGGGCGGCAATTCCTATATATTTACTGTACAGTATATATTTGTGTTTTCACTAGTCACTTTTTTTGTTTTTCACCAGTTATACTTGTTTAGAGTTACACTTGGAATATTGTCTCTGTGTAGAAAAGTATTATTAATATTTTTTACACGGTGGCACTTTTGTTGCACGATTGCACTGTTTGGGGATAGCGCGGATTAACCATACTATACATTACTATACTAAATGAAAATGTAATTTAAAAGTGAACAAGGTTGGCTCCTTCAGTAAATCAACTCTGTTGTCTTCTCAATATCGATGCTTCTTTTATAACATACAAAGCCATTCACAACTCTGCCCCCAGCTACATCACCAATCTTTTCTCCAAATATCACCCAAACCGTTCTTTGTGTTCCTCTCAAGATCTCCTGCTCTCAAGCTCCCTTGACTCCTCCTCTCATGCATGAGCAGCGCTTTACAATATAAACGACTCCAGCACCTCTTCAGAGCCTCTCCCATCCTCTGGAACTCTCTACCTCTGGCTGTCTGGCTGTCTGGCTATCTCCTACTCTTGCTACCTTCAGGTGTTTCCTGAAAACAAATTTCTTCAGGGAAGCATATCATGCCTCCAGCTAATCTTTTATCATTTCTATCAGCATAGTCCCCACAATTACAACCTTTTGTACCAGCTGCCCCACCTGATTAGATTGTAAGCTCTTCTAAACAGGGCCCTCTTAAATCTCTTGTATTTTATTGTATTGTAACTGTATATTTTATATTGCAAAGCGATGTGTAAACTGTTGGCGCTATATATATATCTTGTATAATGATAATAACGTGAATATGTATGGGAGTGTTTTCCACCTTCTCTTAAATGCTACTGTTGGCTCATTGAATTATATCTAACAAGTTTTTAAACTAAACATTTTCTCTCTTTATCTACAGATTCTTACTTTGAATCCTGATACTGCAAAGAATTATCACAGAGTTATATTTTTATTCATTCCTCCTTTATCAACCCGTGGGCTCTTCAGTAGATTTATTAAGTTCACTTTTTGATCTTCTGAGTTCTATTACAAACATATTACATTTTTCTATGTTTTTCTTTCTTTTACAGTCGTGATTTTGTGATATTAATGGAAAGACATTATCCTTCAATTTTTGTTATATTCTTTACAATCCCATTTCCCAGTTTTTAATATATTGAAGTCATGATTTTGCCACCATTTCTACTATTCTGTCTCTCTCAGGCTGCTACCTTATGCTGACTTTCTGTCCACTGCTCATTACACTTCTGTTCATACATGTGTAGCACCATGCTCCCATTGAGTAGGCGCTATGTGTTAAATTTTAGTTGCCTGAGCTGTAGTTTAGCAAAAGGATTATGCTAAATTGTTGGTTCTGTTTCTGTTCAGCTGGGTTGCACAATTTTCCCCTTGACGATGGGTGTCGCTCTTACCACAAGTCAAGGTTGCAAAGGCAGCAGGCTGGATACCTTGGGTATCTCTTTCCCAGAAGCAGCTCAGGGGGCGTGGTTAACCTGTGCATTCTGGGGAGGGGTACTTAAGGGACAGACGCCATATTGGCAGGGTCTTCCGATCCTGACCTGATGGCCCTCCTGGCCTCAGGGATATGTGAGCTGTTTCGTGGCCTCTGGGCTGGCTGGTCTGAGGTATCGCAACTGAGAGTAGGCCCAGGAGTTCCTGGGGCCTACTAATCCAGGGATGGTCATTTGCTACCTTCCTACGGGAGGAAGCTAAAACAGTGGGATTCAATTGAAGGATGTATCCTGGCAAATTTACCTCACTGTGCTGCCGGCCTGGCTGAAAGATTCTTGGCACTGTGAGTTGTGTACTTTATTAGAACTATACAAAGTGTGTGAGTGGTTACACGATCTTGTGGCAGAAGATCGTGGGACAGCTTGACAACACTTATCAAGTCTGTGGCAGAGACTTTGATGAGCTTCGCACCAGCTGCTAGGTCAGTGAGAGTATCTGGTGGTTGCTGAAATCCAGTATGGAACTGGATTAATCCTCTGGATCTAAGTTGTACCCATGATCCGCAAAGCAAAGGTACCTGAGTCTTTCCCCATCCCTCTACCTGTCTGTTGGAGAATTTTGTTCAATAAAAAAATGTGAAAGAGACTTTGTGTTTGGTGCAGACATTTTTGTGGACAACTCCTCAAGGAGAACCCCTGAAACGAGCATATGGAACAGTAAGGTAACGGCAGGCCCAAATCTAAACCAGCAGCTCCTTCTGGAGTAGTGCTACACATGCTTACTGTCTGTCATTATATTTTAAGTTATAGAGTTTTAAGCCTTTTACGTTACAGCGTTATCTTAAAGTGGATGTAAACCCTTCCTACACCCAGTGAAGTGAACAGCCTCAGATGATACACAGGGATGAACCAAATCTCCCTACAAAAGTTTTACATGTATATCAGCTGTCTTCACATTTATTTACTGTTTAGAAAGTTCAGATAGTGTTAGGAGATTTTCTCTTCCTGTTTAACACAGAGTGTGATGTCTGGGCATGCAGCCAAGATAGTTAAAATTGCTGTTCGGAGGAAAGGCACACACCCCCTCTCCACATAGGCAGAGACTCTCAGGCCCCGTACACATGACCGAGTTTCTCGGCAGAATTCAGCCAGAAACTCGATGGGAGACGTATTCTGCCGAGAAAACCGGTCGTGTGTACACTTTTCGCTGAGGAAACCGACGAGGATCTCGTCGGGCCAAAAAGAGAACATGTTCTTTATTTCCTCGTTAGTCAATGGGAAAAGTTGGCTCGCCGAGATCCTCGGCAGCTTCACAAGGAACTCGACGAGCAAAATGATGTGTTTTGCCCGTCGAGTTTCTCGGACGTGTGTACGGGGCCTCAGGTGTTTTGTAACAGGTCCAGCTCCCTGCTAAACTATGTTAGCAACCTCTCCTGACAGAAATTTCAGGCTCTTTTTGAGAATTTGTCAGGAGTTATCAGGCTGAAAACAGAAGAACAGTTCAGGAGAGAGCTACGAGACTTAGCTCTTTGAAGGGATATAACAAAACACTGCAGATATATGTGCCCAGCTCAAATTTCATGAATCAGGTTTACATCCATTTTAAGTCTATGTGCTAGTTATATACTGCTATTTGGAATATTATAGAATGTACATGAAGAAAGCATCTCTCTGGTTTAAACTGTGAAAACACATTCAGATAATAAAAGGAGAAGTACAGCCAAAGCTTGTTTGGCTGTATTTCTCCTGTGGATCACAGGAGTGCAGATCGATATGTTTTCAGCAGACAGCAGCTGAAGCCCACTGTCGGCTGACATCACAAAGCCGGTCCAGGCTCAGACAAGATCGCGACCATATGGTCGGGATCCACCCACATGCCTGGACCGGCACCCTGAGAGCCTGAGCTGGCTGCTTCCACCCCCTCCACAGCCCAGCGCTCCAGTGAGAGCAGGGGGGCAGAGCAGAGAGCTGCTGACTGACAGTCTAGTGAGCTCTCTGCTCTGCTCAGGGAGCTGTGAGAACCGAGCGATCAGCAGTCTTTGAGCGCTCTGTTCTCAGTGTTAGAGTGTCAGATGCTGCATCCAAATAGGCAAGTATGATTAAAAAAATATATATTTCCATACTTCTCTTTTAATACAGAAAGAAGATTTTTTATATAAAAATCTGTTAGAATAAGTTAGAATAATGATGACTTAGTTGGAAAACTAAAATCTACTAAAACAACCACCTGCACACTGGAATTTAAAAGTTTAGCGCAACTAGTGTGCAGATATATGTAATGCACATATCTGGTTAGTATGCATAACTGCACAATAGCCTTTTGTATCATGTTATTACACAAATAATTCTATATACATATTTCCACATATAATATTGAAAACCATTAATTCTTTCAGATGTCATTTGAAACATTAGTGTATTATTGCTTTCTGTCCTTTTTACATAGAAAAGAATGAGCGAAAAATAGGAAGAGACAAAGAGAGAAAAGGAAATAAAGAGAGAGGAAAGAAGGAAAGACAGATGGAAGAAAAAAGAGAAGGTGAGACAAAAGAGAGTAAAAGGAAAATAGAGTGGGAGAGAAAGAGATAGAGAAAGAAAAAAAAATTGAGAAAAATAGAGAGACAAAGAAAAATTATGTGAGAGGGAGAGAAAGGAAAAGAAAGAGACAAGGGGATAGAGAAGCGGAAAAAAAATAGAACAAGGGAACAGGAAAGCAATAGATAGAGGAACAAAAGTATAAAGGAAAAGGGAGAAAAAAGGAAAATAAAATGTAATGAAGATGAAAAAAAAAGAAGTTACTTCAAGTGTCTATTTTTCCTAAATGGATGAACTTGTTGAAACCAGTGATGCATGAAACACTTATGTTATGAAACACAGATAAGGCATAATGAAATTTGGTAGAGGAGAAAGACAGGATGAAGGGTTTAAAAATTAGGGATAGGGTTAGAAAAAAAAAAGGAAATGTTGATTAAATCCGTACCTTGGTTGCTTAACGTCAGATGTGCTGGAACTTCGGATTTTGGGAATGGGAATAAAATCAGAACAGAGTGGTAGTGGGGAAGGGGACAGAGGAAGAAAGAAAGAAAAAACGAATAAACGACAAGTTTAGAGAAATGTCACAAAAAAAGAAATTAAAAATATAAAAAAAACTTTTTCTAAAAATGCCACAATTTAAAAGTTCAGGTTTTATGACATAAGTCTCTTTTTTTTTTTTAATTTGTGACAGGCATCTCACCCCATTTTTTGGAAATATGGAGAAAAGTTAAGGAGAAAATATAGAACGGGCTACAGGGAAGAAGGGGGAGATGCCAAAAATAATAATAATTTGAAAAAGAAAAGAAAAAAAAGAACACAGAGAGATATGGTAGTTTAGTTTTGGTTTCATTGAAGAAAGAAAAAGCATTTGAAAGAGGGGAGATGGGGAAAGACAAAGCCAGAAAATAAACAAATTACAGAAATATACAAAAATATAGAAAACTAGGCAGGAAAAAAATAAAAAGTAAAACAATAAAAATAGAGCCAAATGCTTTTTCTTTATATATATTCATATATATACAATAGGATGGAAACACACATAGAAAATATACAACATACGGCAAAGGAAGCCAACTGTTGTATGCAAAAATGTAACAGCTACAGTTATGATACATCTTATGAATTATTAAAGCAGTAACTACGTATGTAAAAATAAATTCTGACATTTGGTTATTTCAGAACTATACAGCACATAAACACAATAACATAAAATTCAGGTGCAATTTTATAGTGGTCAAAACATAAAAGGTAGTGTTTGGTATTTCGCTTTCTCCCAGGAAAAAAAAAACCCTATTCATATCAACTCAATAACAAGTTTTTAGTTAGAGATATTAGTATTATTTAAAATCATGCTTTTTTAGGAAGTATATGTTTATTTATATATACAAATAGCTTAATTAATGTCAGCACAAACTATAACAGTGACATTTTCGACTACTGTAACCTATACATTATTTACATGTTTAATAATACCATCATACATTATTCTGTAGATAAATATACCAGAGGTAATGTTTGTGAAGGTCCAATTTAACCAGGTCATAATATAGCTTGTATTAATTAGTCACATTTAACTGCACTTGTTTTGTAATGTTAACTTCTCTACTCAAGCAAATTGATACCAAGTCATATCTCTAGCCATGCAAATGAAGAAACTAAAACCTGTGTAGGCTTCCTGAGTCCAAAAATGGGATTATGTAACTAGAATAGGGTGCTTCCACAACTTTCACAACCCCCATAATGTTCTTGGACTATCAATACATTCAAGGGTGATTGTATTAAGGTGTTCTAATGTATGAAAATGCAGGTTTATCTTCCTGAAACGCATTGGAACATTGGAAGTGGATTGAATAAGCAGCAAAACATCTTCAAGATTACAGAACAAGTCCAGTTGAATGTGACTAACTTCTACTAGCTATACCAGAATTAATAAACATCTGTAGTACTCAATACAATATATAACCATTGCAACAACCCTTCTTTGATTAAACTAACATTTGCATGCAAGAAAAGATTAAATACTGCTGTAGTAGTGTCAACAATGATCTGCAAAGCACAACAAGAAAACCCTTTCTTTTGCCAACTACTTTCCACAAAGAAAAATACATGGGCTTCTCTTTCCACATTTTGGTACATATTTTACACCCCATAAAAATCTTCCTGTATACAAATCTTTACAAGAGTATGTTCCTTCCCAAGGAACCTAAAACGTACCTGACACAAGCCTTGAAGCAGCACTTGTTACCTTCATAAGCACACAGCATTTGGTGCACAAAACAAAATAATACACTAATGTGATAATAAAGTTGGAAGCCACCATTTTCCAACTAGTTCCAAGACAGCTACACATCTTGCAATGATGGTGTGCAGGTGCTTGGAAGTACTAGAATTTGTAAACAGGCTATGAGTTATCCAGTGCATGAGAAAAGGTGCAATGTACTGAGAGAAACGCGTATAAGAAAATAAATGGCTGCACATCCAGGAATTCCGATTGTTTTTTATTGTTCAACGTGATAACACCAAAGACACCAACATGCAGAGGCGTTGCTAGGGGGGTGCAGCCCGCACCGGGTGACACCCACTAGAGGGGTGACACCATCCCGATTTAAAAAAAAAAAAATTTTTTAGCTGACGTGGGGGGCGCCCCCCCCACGACTACAGCGATGAGCACCGCGGTACAAGAGGAGGGGGGTTGCGGGGTGACACCGCAGCACCATCCATCCCCTCCTCTCACAGCCACGGGCTGTTAGCGGTGCTCGGCAGTTGGCACACAGGCACAGCCCCCTCCTCTCTGTTTGTGTGTACAGAGGGATAGGGGCCGAGGGGACCTTCTGTCCATGTGCTGTGGCGCTGCCTGCGATGATCTGAGGTACAGAATGGGAAGGGGGGGTGTTTGCACCTGGGGGGATTTCACTGAAGGGGGGGGGTGTTTGCACTGAGGGGGGGGTTGTACTAAGGGGGTGTTTGCACTAGGGGGTTTTCACTAAGGGGGGTTTGCACTGGGGGGGTTGTACTAAGGGGGTGTTTGCACTGGGGGTGTTTGCACTGCGGGTGTTTGCACTGGGGGGTTGCACCGAGGGGGTTTGCACTGAGGGAAGTTGCACTGAGGGGGGGATTTGCACTGAGGGGGGGTTGCACTAAGGGGGGGTGTCTGCACTGAAGGGGGTCTGTGTAACATGCAGGGGTCCAGAGGTGCAGGTGGCTGTGTAATGTAAAAGGGGTGCAGTGATGCAGGGTGCTGTGTAATGTAAAATGGTCCAGAGGTGCAGGGGGCTATGAGATGTAAAGGGGGCCAGTGATGCAGGGTGCTGTGTATTGTAAAGGGGTCCAGTGATGCAGGGTGCTGTGTAATGTAAAGGAGTCCAGAGGTGCAGGGGGCTATGAGATGTAAAGGGGTCTAGTGATGCAGGGTGCTGTGTAATGTAAAGGGGTTCAGAGGTGCAGGGTGCTGTGTAATGTAAAAGGGTCCAGTGGTGCAGGGTGCTGTGTAATGTAAAGGGGTGCAGAGGGCTGTGTAGTGTAAAAGGGTCCAGAGGTGCAGGGGGCTATGTGATGTAAAGGGGTGCAGAGGTGCAGGCGGCTGTGTAATGTAAAAGGGGTGCAGTGATGCAGGGTGCTGTGTAATGTAAAGGGGTCCAGTGATGCAGGGTGCTGTGTAATGTAAAGGGGTCCAGAGGTGCAGGGTGCTGTGTAATGTAAAGGGGTCCAGAGGTGCAGGGGGCTATGAGATGTAAATGGGTCCAGTGATGCAGGGTGCTGTGTAATGTAAAGGGGTCCAGTTATGCAGGGGGCTGTGTAATGTAAAGAGGTCCAGAGGTGCAGGGTGCTGTGTAATGTAAAGGGGTCCAGAGGTGCAGGGGGCTATGTGATGTAAAGGGGTCCAGTGGTGCATAGGGCTGTGTAATGTAAAGAGGTGCAGGGTGCTGTGTAATGTAAAGGGGCCCAGAGGTGCAGGGTGCTGTGTAATGTAAAGGGGTCCAGAGGTGAAGGGGGCTGTGAGATGTAAAGGGGTCCAGTGATACAGAGGGCTGTGTAATTTTAAAGGGGTCAAGTGATGCAGGGTACTGTGTAATTTTAAAGGGGTCCAGTGATGCAGGGGGCTGTGTAATGTAAAGGGGTCCAGTGATGCAGGGGGCTGTGTAATGTAAAGGGGTACAGTGATGCAGGGGGCTGTGCAATGTAAAGTGGTCCAGAGGTGCAGCCTAGTGACGCCACTGCCAACACGAGGTCACGTAGATGCGTTTCACACAAACATCTTGTGCTTAATCATCATTGGTAATGATTAAGCACAAGATGTTTGTGTGAAACGCGTCTACGTGACCTTGTGTTGGTGTCTTTGGTGTTATCACTTTGAACAATAAGAGGCAATCGGAATTCCTGGTTGTACAGCCATTTCTTTTCCTACAAGTTTCCCACGGAGGTGGCCCGGGGCTGGCACTCTACGAGACATTCAACCTCAGGTTATCATCATACACCTGGAACAGCGGCTCTTTTTCTTTGAGAAAAACACGTAGGTCATCATTGTCATTTAGTCAGCATGAGTGCCAGGCAATCGACAAGGCACAGAAAGTTTTTATTTTTTTTTATTTTTTTTTTTATTGGATACTCAAATATGTTTTTATTTCAGATGGAGTTGAGCTTTCTGTGTTAGAAATGTTGCTGCCCATTTTATTGTGTGTTAGAAAGCCAAACTCCAGCTAAAAATTATTCTACTTTTAAGGTTTTTTTTTTTGGATCCCATTCTTAAAAATTGTGGTCTGATTATAAAAATCCTAAAGAGAAGGGGCGTGTTGCTGAATTATGGGACTAGTTATTCATATTATATATTTTATAGTAATTTTTTATTTTATTAAGTCACTTGTTAATCATGCATTTCATTTCTTTATGAATTAAGGTATTGTTCATGCACTTTATGAGATAGCAAAACAAAACCAAGGACGTGTTGCGCTATGTGAGCTACAGTGAGTGCAGCTGTCTTTCTGACTGAGATTTTTCACATATGTAGAGCTCTTTCACATGGGCGAACCGTTCAGGTTTTTTAGGTGGACCTGAACGGGCGCTCCGTGCTCCTCTATGGAGCCGCGTATGTCAGCGGTGACATGCCTGCTGACATCTGACCCGCTCTTATCCGCCAAAGTGTGACGGAGGAAAAACCTACTTTTCCATCCGTCTGGCGGATCGGATCAACACGGACAGACGATCCATGTTCATTCGATCCCCCAATAGGGGAGAGCGGAGAAAAGACAGAGCGGTCCCTGCACAGTGTGCGGGGACTGCCCTGTCATCATATTATGTAAAGGGCTCTAGAGAGCTTCAAAACTATGGTTCCATTTTGATAGCAAAGATTTACAAATTAGCCACTAGAAACAGACTAAGGGCCAGATTCAGGAATAATTACGGCAGCGTAACGTATCCCGTTTACGTTACGCCACCGCAAGTTTTCGGCGTAAGTGCCTGATTCACAAAGCACTTGCCTGTAAACTTGCGGCGGCGCAACGTAAATCTGTCTGGCCCAAGCCCGCCTAATTCAAATGGGGGGTGTACCATTTAAATTAGGCGCGTTCCCGCGCCGAACGTTCTGCGCATGCTCCGTTTGGAAATTTCCCGCCATGCTTTGAGCGAAATTACTGTGCCCCAACGTGTTTTTTGAACGGCGACGTGCGTTGCATACTTTTGTATTCCCGGACGTCTTACGCAAAAAAAAAAAATTAAATTCGACGCGGGAACGACGGCCATACTTTAACATGGATGGTGTAATTTTACACCATCTAAATAGCACTCTTAACTTTACGACGCGAAAATACGACGTAAGAGAATGCGACGAACGCGCGTACCTTCGTGGATTGCCGTAAACAGCTAATTTGCATACCCGACGCTGGAAAACGACGCGAACTCCACCCAGCGGCCGCCGGAAAATTACATCTACGATCCGAAGGCATACGAAGCCGTACGCCTGTCGGATCTTTGCCAAAAGCCGCCGTATCTTGGTTTGAGGATTCCAAATCAAGATACGACGCGGCAAATTTGAAAATACGCCGGCGTATCAGTAGATACGCCGGCGTATTACTGCTGTGAATCTGGCCCTAAATTTGATATTACAATAACATTGCTAAATGTAAAAACAAGAGGTACTCCAGCGCTGTCAGAAGATCCTACTAAGTGAAACTGGGGCGGTGTTTAAGCTAAAGGGGACACTGCTGCAGACACCTAGTGATCTATCCTAAATAGAAAAAATGTGTCAAATGAAAAAAGGTGATGTGTCTGCGCTGTGTAACAGAGAAAAGGGGGGGAGGGGAAAGGAAGATAGATAATGTGACTATAATACACTAATATATAATATATTATATATATATATATATATATATATATATATATATATATATATATATATATATATATATATATATATATATATATATATATATATATATAATTTATAATGCATAAAAAAGTCTCTATATAGACTACCAAATATTTCAGATCTCTGCCTGGATCAATAAGTGAAACAAATATCTCAGAAAAACATAAATTACAATTGAGTGCCACACTATACACAAACAAATAAATAATGCATAAATATGTAAACTTGATATAATAAATAAATGTAAGAGCCAAACAAAGTCAGCATAGAATACGTGCAAAAAAAATAATATATAATAGTATAATAAATAAATAAATATATATAGGAAAGTCTCTGAGTGGTGTTTCCAAAAAACCAAGTGTTGAGAAATGAGAAGCTTCAGTGTGCAAAGGACACCTCTTGTGACTTCTTAGCAGCTTACCTCACAGCTGTTGTTCTAAAGACCTGATGATTCTCAAGGGATACACATCCGATAATATAATCAGCCAGATTGTAGGAAACCCAAACCAGTGAGTATCTAATTTAACTCTTACACCACTCCTTTAAATAAATGTTATACTGATGTTGGCCAAGAATATTTTTGTGCAATCTGTTAGCAATGTTTTGTGCAAAATTACTAATATTTTATTTTCTGGCTTGACTCCAGTTTCCTTCAACGCCACAGGAATGGCAGACTGTGGCATTCCTGGCATTGCCACCTGATGTAGACAATGTTGAAGGACTCGTCTTTATTGCTGATGAAGCATTTGGTCTGGGTGATCGCCTGATGAGGCCATTCCCCCAGAGGACCCTCACCTTGGAGAGGAGTGTTTTTCACTACTAGCTGGCCAGAGCCTAAAGAGTCGTTGAGAATGCCTTCGGTGAATGGCAATCCGGTTCTGCCTATTTCTGACAGCAATACATGTGGCGGACTACAAACTTAACCACGTCATATTATCCTGCTGCATATTGCACAATTTTTTATGGCAAAATGTCCAAAATTATCTTGCCTGCCTCAGTTGGGCCTGAGGCCGGACTTCCTGCTAATCCCCTGACAGGTCTGGATACTGGCCATCCTGGCTTGCCCCCCCAAAGCTCCCTTGAAGTTCACCAGAAATATGTAGATTATTTTACAGGTATTTTACATTGCTATGCCAGACAATGTCTAAATAATTTTTTAATAAAAAAAAAATATATCTGCTAAAATCTTGAATTTTCTTTATTGCTTGTGTTACTTTTAGCTGTCTCCTATGTTCTCATAGTGCACTTGTAGTGCCAAGTGGATTTTCCTTTAGTAAATAACCTCCATTGTCACTGTAAACACAAAATTACTTCAAAAACTGGTATTGAGCATTCAAAGAAGAAGCCACACATTGTTGATTACATTCACATGTGCGTTCTAAAAAAGTTTAGTAAATTAAAACATATATTTTTTCTCAAATTTTACAAAAAAATTTTTTGTATAAACAGGCATGTTTCAAAACATAACATACACAACTTACAAAGTTCAACATAGAAAAACTGAAGGCAATATCAGACATTATAGTGTGTCAAAACTATGTTGATCTGGCCTTCATCAGATGGGGTGATGTCACCCCTGTAAAGGCCAAATGTTGATGATGCACACAAATTGGGAGTCAAAAAAATGTGGATTTTTCTTTCCTGATCTCATGCCTACTGTCAACATGTGCTATCTCCCATAATGGGGGATCAATGGACGTGTTTTGGGGGTGCAACCCCTTCCTCTCACCTACTTGAGTTGCGAGGAAGGGGTTGCACCCACAAAACATGTTCATTGAGATCCCGTGATGGCAGATAGCACATGTTGACACACTGGGACTGATTTACTAAAAGCAATGCGCTGGCCCGGTTCATGACTTAATTGGCACGCCGGATAAATCCTTAATTAGGCGCATGAACCAGCGCAGCAGCCGGCGCAATGCAATAATAAATATAAAAAGCTGCCGAACTCCCTTTAGAAGTCTAGAATTTAAAAGTGTTAATTTTTAAGGTTAATATGCTAATGTGTGTCCTAAAAAGTGTTTGGGGACCTGAGTCCTGCCCCAGGGGAAATGTATCAGTGCATTTTTTACTTTTTAAAACTGCAGTTTTTTCGGGAGCAGTGAATTTAATAATGCTTAAAGTGTAACAATAAAAGTGAAATATTACTTTTAACCACTTCAGCCCCCGGACCATATTGCTGGTCAAAGACCAGAGCACTTTTTGCGATTCGGCACTGCGTCTCTTTAACTGACAATTGCGTGGTCGTGCGACGTGGCTCCCAAACAAAATTGGCGTCCTTTTTTCCCTCAAATAGAGCTTTCTTTTGGTGGTATTTGATCACCTCTGCGTTTTTTCGTTTTTGCGCTATAAACAAAAATAGAGTGACAATTTTGAAAAAAATGAATATTTTTACTTTTTGCTCTAATAATAATCCCCCCAAAATATATATATATATATATATATATATATATATATATATATATATATATATATATATATATAAAAATTTCCTCAGTTTAGGCCGATAAGTATTCTTCTACGAAAACGTAAAAAAAAAATCGCAATAAACCTTTATCGATTGGTTTGAGCAAAATGTATAGTGTTTACAAAATAGGGGGTAGTTTTATGGCATTTTTATTAATATTTTTTTTTTACTAGTAATGGCGGCGATCAGCAATTTTTTTTCAGTACTGCGACATTATGGCGGACACTTCGGACACTTTTGACACATTTTTGGGACCATTGGCATTTTTAGAGCGATCAGTGCTATAAAAATGCATTGAATTACTATAAAAATGCCACTGGCAGGGAAGGGGTTAACACTAGGGGGCGGGGAAGGGGTTAAGTATGTTCCCTGGGTGTGTTATAACTGTAGGGGGGGTGGCCTCACTAGGGGAAATGACTGATCGCTGTTCATACATTGTATGAACAGACGGTCAGGCATTTATCCCCTGACAGGACCGGGAGCTGTGTGTTTACACACAGCTCCCGGTCCTCGCTCTGTAATGAGCAATCGTGGGTGCCCGGCGGCGAACGCGCCCGCCGGGCACACGCGCGGGAGTCAGGGACGAGCGGGGGGCCACGCCCCTAGTGGCCGATTCGAGAGCCCGACGTATAGCTGCGGCTTCTTCTTCCCCGGACGATCCGCTTCCAATTTAAGTTCCCGCTGTGTGACGCTCCTGTGACCCCCGCCCCCATGATGCACATGTACCACATGGGACTTTCTTATGGCTTTCCCTGTGGCGTCAGAGGGGGCAGGGTCTCCGGATGACGCCACGTCCTCATTGATAAAAGTACTGTCTGAAGAACGGGAGCGTCACACGGCGGGAACTTCAATTGGAAGCGGATCGTCCGGGGAAGAAGAAGCCGGTGCAAGATGCGGACAAGAAGATCGAAGGAAGGAGAAGAAGATGGAGGAAGAAGCCAGTGCAAGATGCGGACGAGAAGACCGAAGGAAGTAGAAGAAGATGGAGGAAGAAGCCGGTGCAAGATGCGGACGAGAAGACCCAAGAAAGAAGCAGAGGAAGAAGAAGATGGAGGAAGAAACCTGAATGAAAGCAGAAAAGAAGAAGATGGGAGAAGAAGAAGAAGCGTGGAAAGAAGACATTAATAAGGGAATTGTCAAAAACCAGCTATTGCGTGTTTTTTTTTTAATTTTTGACACTTTTTTTTTTAGTGAAATGGTAGGGGTACAATGTACCCCATTACCATTTCACACAGGGGGGGGCCGGGATCTGGGGGTCCCCTGGTCTTCCAGATTCCGATAAGCCCCCCGCCCGCAGACCCCCACAACCACCGGCTAGGGTTGTGGGGATAAGGCCCTTGTCCCCATCAACATGGGGACAATGTGCTTTGGGGGGACCCCAAAGCATCCTCCCCATGTTGAGGGCATGTGGCCTGGTACGGTTCAGGAGAGGGGGGGAGCTCTCTCGTCCCCCCCTCTTTTCTGCGGCCGGCCAGGTTGCATGCTCGGATAAGGGGTCTGGTGTGGATTTTTGGGGGAACTCCACGGCATTTTTTTTTATTTGGGGTGGAGTTCCCCTTAAAATCCATACCAGACCTGAAGGGCCTGGTATGGATATTTGGGGGGAACTGCACGTCATATTTTTTTTTTATTTGACGGCAGGGTTACCCTTAATATCCATACCAGACCTGAAGGAGGGCCTGGTAATTGAATTTAGGGGGACCCCCACGTTTTTTTTTTTGTTTTTTTTTTATGAGCAATGACTGTATTCTTTATAGCCATGAGTACTTTTAAATTACTTGTTTTCCCTTCAGAAATGACATCTTGTACAGGGACAGTTCTAAGCACGGAAAACATGCACTACTTCACAGGCATACTATGAAATTTAAAGGAAAATTTTACTTTTATTGTTTCACTTTAACCACTTCCATACCGCGCCTATTCTGGAGAAGAAGATTTTCACCGCTCCAGGTAAGCCCTATAGACAATCAGGGACGGTCGGATTACCAAGGTGCTGGCAATGCACGTAGCAATAGCAATAGGAGGAAGGAGATGGACAGCCGCACTCCTATTCTGGCACTTCTCTCCTTCATGTAAAAATTATATTTTGTTCCTGGAAAATTACTCAGGACCCCCAAACATTATATATATTTTTTTAGCAGACACCCTAGGGAATAAATTTGCTGTCATAAAAATGTTTTATTTCCAATGGTATTTCCAATAATTATTCAAACGCCTTTTTTTTGCCAAAAAAAACGGTTTCATGAATTAAAAAATTACAAAACAGTAAAGTTAGCCCAATTTTTTGGGATAATGTGAAAGACGATGTTACACCGAGTAAATGGATAAGTAACATGTCACGCTTTAATATTGCACACACTCATGGAATGGCGCCAAACTTTGGGACTTAAAAATCTCCATAGGCGACGCTTGAATTTTTGTTACAGGTTACCAGTCTAGAGCTAGAATTATTGCTCTTGCTCTAATGCATGCGTCAATACCTCACATGTGTGGTTTGAACGGCGTTTACATATGTGGGCGGTACTTACATGTGCATTTGCTTCTGAGTGCGAGCTACTAGGGACAGGGGCGTTTTATTTTTTTTATTATTTATTTTTGTTTTTTATTTTTTGTTTTGCACTTTTTTTTCCGATCACTTTTATTCCTATTACAAGGAACGTAAACATCCCTTGTAATAGGAATCGTGTGTGACAGGTCCTCTTTATGGAGAGAGGTGGGGTCAATAAGGCCCCACATCTGTCATCCAGGCTGGAAAGCATGAGATCGAAAAAAAACACTGATCTCATGATTTCAGCCGCAATCATGTTCGTTAAGCAAAGTGGTGTAGTAGATCGCACTTTCACCTAGCAGCAAAAAGGGTCGCTGGTTCGAATCCCGCCCATGACACCATCTGCCTGGAGTTTGCATGTTCTCCCTGTGCCTGCGTGGGTTTCCTCCCACAATCTAAACACATGCTGTAAATCGCATCCTGTCTAAATAAGCCCTAACATGCAGTAGTATATTTAGGTTTTGTGCTGCCCTAGGCCTGACTAAACTTCTGCACCTCCTAATAGAAAAATTACCCACCCCTTCCTGTCAAGGCCACACCCTGTTTTTATATGACCCGCCCAGAAATTTTCAGGGGGGGACACACACTAGGGGGGCATTGGATTCCCTTAATTTGCATAGTTTTTCTCTCGCTTCCTGTTTGGCTATGGGGCAGGAAGTGAAGGGAAATCTCCGCAATTGGACAAGAATGGTACAAAATAAACTGACAGGGGCTATAACCCCCCTTACTCTATCCAAAATGAAAAGAAAAGTGTTGTTTATAGTTCTACTTTAAGCACAAATTTCTGATCATTTTATTGAGAGGACTAGGAAAATATAACCATGCCAATAGGCCAGGATACAGCGTTGCTAATATGTATGAATGTGTGTTAGGGACCCCCACAAACACCACCCAATGTTAAATAAACAATTTTGTTAATTTGCAGATAAGTATCATCCCTTCTTCAGAGACCTTAGCAGCAGTACAAGCAACTTCCTGTAGGGGCGTGATGCCCTGTGTGCTGGCCAGCGCTTTCCGAGAACCACATATGCGCATATCCAATACACGTGGTCGCGCATCTACGTGCAGAAACCCAATTTTTAGGGAAAGTGATAGTAAAGCAGATGCAGATCTCCAGGATCGGACTAACAAATGTTTCTAGTGAAAGGCAACTGGTGTTTTCTATTAAACAATGACTAAATGGGCCATTGACATGCATCACAGTTGATCTGAGGAATGTGTCTTTGCAAATTTAAAATAAATGAAATAATTTCTTTTTACTTGGGGCTAGAGTGCAGAGGGATTAAAAGTCTGCTATTTTTTTGGGGATGTTTGCACTCCTGAATGGGTGAATACACCTCCCAAATTTTGTCACTTTCTACTTCAAATTCATTCACTTCCTGTCACATAGCCAAACAGGAAGTGAGGGTAAAACCTTACTAATGTCTTTTCTTGGGGACACACAAATCAATCTAAATAGTTTCCCATTATGTAAAGTGCACTCTAGCATTTTGCTGTGTACACCCAAATTATTAGGGATCTTGGACTTTGGGGTCCATTCACTAAAGGCAAATCTACTTTGCACTACAAGTGTACAAGCATTGAAGAAAAGAACAACAAAAAAAATTTGCTTCTACATGATTGGATGTTAAAATCATCAGTGCTTCCCCTCTGATTTACAGCTTGTACTGCAGAGTGGCTTTGCCTTTACTAAACCCAAAACTAACTAATCATTTGGGGTGTACACAACAAAGTGCTGGAGTGCAATTTGCTTAATGGAGACACTAGTTAGATTGACCTGTGTGTCCCCAAGAAAAAGACATTGGTAGGGTTTTAACCTCACTTCCTGTTCAGCTGTGTGACAGGAAGTGAAGCTAATTTTAAGAAAAGAGACACAAAGCCCAACCCAAAAAACACAAGCAGGGGTTCTAACACTCACTTGGCTTCCCTCAAACACCCACAATTAGAATAGGATTGCCTTGCGCTAGATTTAAGCACAGTGCTGTAAATCAGCACTTCAAGCCTGTCCGCCAATACCCCCCCCCCAATCAGGCCATGTTTGCAGGTTTTCCTTCATCTTGCACATGTGCTTTAAAAGACAGTCTGGACAGCCTTTCTTGATAAGATAAATCCACAAAACATGTCCTGTCGGGGGTACTTGAGGACTGAGGCTGAGAACCCCTGCAGTAAAAAGGAAAAAATACTTACCGCTCTGTATTTTTACTCTCCTGGTGACTATCCATGCATATGCTATCATGGAGGCACCAGGAAAGGAGCTTCAAGACAAAATCACACCTGTTTTGTTTTACCAATCAGCCTATTTCAGCTTCAGCTGTCAAAATCTGTAGCATGAAAAAGTAACAAAAAACAAACTTCAAAATTTGAAAGTAATTTTATTGGTCAACAAAACAAGGAAAGCAAAAACTAACAAAAAATTAAACAAAAATAAATAAATATAAAAAAATAAAAATAAACATAGGTTAATTTGAGACAGTAAACAGAATATGGTTTGTGCTTTGGAATTTAACAGGATAAATAGACCCACAGACATCTATTAAGGATTGAAACATTAATTAGTCACAACATCTTGAGAAAGATTTAGCAAAATAATGCAGCACAGACAATTACATCAAAGTGAACACCCTAAAAACAACATACAGTAGGTGAACCCGATTTTGTGTCAATCTCGCTCTCTTTCTCGGCGAGATTGAGCACCTACGAGCCCCATCGCGGGAGCCAGCGCCGAGCTGGCTTGCCGCGATGGAGACAGAGCCGTCATAGAAGCGACGGGAGATCCGACTTGGATTCCCGCCAATTCTACACGTGTGCGGCGTTTGTTATGAATCCTGAGGGGGAAGTCCCCGCCGGATTTTAAATAAAAATCCGGCATGGGTCCCCCCTCAGGAGCATACCGGGCCCTTAGGTCTGTTATGGGTTGTAAGGAGAGCCCCCCTACGCCGAAAAAAACGGCGTAGGGGGTCCCCCTACGATCCATACCAGACCCGTATCCAAAGCACGCTACCCGGCCGGCCAGGAACGGAGTGGGGACGAGCGAGCGCCCCCCCCCCCTCCTGAGCCGTACCAGGCTGCATGCCCTCAACATGGGGGGGTTGGGTGCTCTGGGGCAGGGGGGCGCACTGCGGCCCCCCCACCTCAGAGCACCCTGTCCCCATGTTGATGAGGACAGGGCCCCTTCCCGACAACCCTGGCCGTTGGTTGTCGGGGTATGCGGGCGGGAGGCTTATCGGAATCTGGGAGCCCCCTTTAATAAGGGGGCCCCCCAGATACCAGCCCCCCACCCTAAGTGAATGAGTATGGGGTACATCGTACCCCTACCCATTCACCTGCAAGAAAAGTGGTAAAAACACAAATAAACCACACAGTGTATTAAAATATTTTATTAGTCTGCTCCGGAGGCCGCCCCCTGTCTTCTTTATTAGCTCTTTTACCAGGGGGGGCTTCTTCTTTGACGTCTTCGGGTGGGTGGGGGCCGCCGTCTGGTTCTCTTCCACCGCCGGGGGGGGTGGCTTTTAAAAAAGCCCCCACCCCCCCGGCGGGTTTCCTCCGGCGTCTTCGGCGGGGCTCTTCTTCTTCCGCTATCCCGACGGGTCTTCTCCGCTATCCGGGGGGTCTCGCCGCTCTCCGCTGTTGACTCGTCGCACCCCGGTTCTTCGTCTCGCAGTCCGGTCCCTTCTTCCGTGCTGTACGTCTTCTTCCGTGCTGTGAGTTCTTCTTCCGCGCTGTGACGTCATGTTCTTCACTTCTCTTCTTCTCCCGATGTTGACACGCCGGTCCTCCTCGCTGAAATGACGGATGCGCGCCTTGCATCGGACCTATATAGGCCTCACAGTCCCATCATGCTCTGTACCTACCCATGTGATACCTACCCACGTGGGTAGGTATCACATGGGTAGGTACAGAGCATGATGGGACTGTGAGGCCTATATAGGTCCGATGCAAGGCGCGCATCCGTCATTTCAGCGAGGAGGATCGGCGTGTCAACATCGGGAGAAGAATAGAAGTGAAGAACATGACGTCACAGCGCGGAAGAAGAACTCACAGCACGGAAGAAGACGTACAGCACGGAAGAAGGGACCGGACTGCGAGACGAAGAACCGGGGTGCGACGAGTCAACAGCGGAGAGCGGCGAGACCCCCCGGATAGCGGAGAAGACCCGTCGGGATAGCGGAAGAAGAAGAGCCCCGCCGAAGACGCCGGAGGAAACCCGCCGGGGGGGTGGGGGCTTTTTTAAAAGCCACCCCCCCCGGCGGTGGAAGAGAACCAGACGGCGGCCCCCACCCACCCGAAGACGTCAAAGAAGAAGCTCCCCCTGGTAAAAGAGCTAATAAAGAAGACAGGGGGCGGCCTCCGGAGCAGACTAATAAAATATTTTAATACACTGTGTGGTTTATTTGTGTTTTTACCACTTTTCTTGCAGGTGAATGGGTAGGGGTACGATGTACCCCATACTCATTCACTTAGGGTGGGGGGCCGGTATCTGGGGGCCCCCTTATTAAAGGGGGCTCCCAGATTCCGATAAGCCTCCCGCCCGCATACCCCGACAACCAACGGCCAGGGTTGTCGGGAAGGGGCCCTGTCCTCATCAACATGGGGACAGGGTGCTCTGAGGTGGGGGGGCCGCAGTGCGCCCCCCAGAGCACCCAACCCCCCCATGTTGAGGGCATGCAGCCTGGTACGGCTCAGGAGGGGGGGGGCGCTCGCTCGTCCCCACTCCCTTCCTGGCTGGCCGGGTAGCGTGCTTTGGATACGGGTCTGGTATGGATCGTAGGGGGACCCCCTACGCCGTTTTTTTCGGCGTAGGGGGGCTCTCCTTACAACCCATAACAGACCTAAGGGCCCGGTATGCTCCTGAGGGGGGGACCCATGCCGGATTTTTATTTAAAATCCGGCGGGGACTTCCCCCTCAGGATTCATAACAAACGCCGCACACGTTTAGAATTGGCGGGAATCCAAGTCGGATCTCCCGTCGCTTCTATGACGCGCTTGCTGGGATGTGCTGTCACTATTCCAGTGAGTGCAAGATGTCGGCGAGATCTCGGCACCATGTCGCCGAGTATCAGCGCGACGCTGTCGTGCTAAAAGCACAATATCACAAACACCTACTGTACATTGACAACCTCACAAATATTTCAAGCGAAGATAGCCCCCACCCAAAATAAATAAATAAACCAGTCAAAAAACCCTTGATCAAAAACATATCTGTTTTGCAAAGACATAAATTCGATAAGGACACACAAACATAACACATGCACAGCCCATGAAACACACAAAATGAAAGTTCACCCAATGTAGAGACTGAACTTTAAAGTGGGTACACCTGTTAAGGATGTCCTTAAATTACTAACTTAAAAAACACGCTCTATGAGCATGCCCAGAAACATGCTACAAAATTAGAGATGGGACAAACACCCCCTGGTCCGGGTGGGCAAACAAAGAGCCTAACATGGGCAAAAGTTATACCATAAATACCATTGCAGTCTATGGGAAATGACTTGTTCATTTTGCTAGACCCCACTTTGCTCGCTTATCTTCTAGTAATTGGCCTTAAAATGGGTATGGGGGCCCAGGTCCCACCTAAGGCACATACAGTACCTGCCGCCGTTATTGTACTTTCAGCGTGATCTCATCACGGCGACAGGGGTACTGTAAATCTTGTGCTGGCTACAGCAATAGGAAAAACACAGGAGAGAGAGAGAGCGGCCTCCATGATGGAGGGGGGGACATGCGATGTATGGGCACAGGCAGCACTGAGCAGAAAGGCAGAGGCTCAGAGGCACAGCTGGCTGGCTGTAGGGGAGGCGAAGCGGTACATCAGAGGCAGACTGGTGGTGGACGGTAATGATGTGACTGCAGGTACACAGACAGGTCACACTCACTGCCAGTGGCACTGTGATGATCAGGGCCACGCAGGGGATGTTTTCTTTCCTTCCTCCATTCCTCCACCGCTGCTGTGCCAGCGCCTCTAACACTGTACGGAGGGACTCTAGAGTGGAGCGGCTGCCTGTTGAGTTAGATGCTGAGAGGGAGTAGGATCACCGGTGGCGCCCTGGGTGGTAGTGCCCCCGCCTCTCTCCAGTGCGCCCTAGGCGGCTGCCTAGTGGTAGCACCGGCCCTGTCTCCAAGGCAAATTTTAACCACTTCCGTACCGTAGAATGTCATATGACGTCCTGACTTCAGTGGGGGATATCTGAATGATGGGTGCAGCTACAAGCATCATTCAGATATCCTTTTTTATAGGTGGCGATTGTTCGCACCATAAGAATGACCATAGCGGCAGTTCCACAACTTGATCATTCTTACAGGCAGCGGGAGGGGACATCCCCCCTCCCACCGCCATCCGGTTCTTCTCCGGGCTCTCCCATGCTATCGGAGGCCCGGAGAACGAATTGTCTGCCGCCGAATGAGGAGCATAGAGATTTAAAAACATAAACATAAACAAAGCTGCAATCGTGGCTGAAAGCATGGGATCAGGGTTTTTTTCCCCCGATCTCATGCTTTCCAGCCTGGAGGACAGATGTGGGGTCTTATTGATCCCGCCTCTCTCCATAAAGAGTACCTGTCACACACTATTCCTATTACAAGAGATGTTTATGTTCTTTGTAATAGGAATAAAAGTGATCCCCAAAAAAGGGAAAAAAAGTGCAAAAAGAAAAAATATTACGTAAAAAAAAAAAATTAAAACGCCCCTGTCCCTAGTAGCTTGCACTCAGAAGCGAACACACATGTTAGTCCCGCCCACATATGTAAACGCCATTCAAACCACACATGTGAGGTATTGATGCGTGTGTTAGAGCGAGAGCAATAATTTTAGCACTAAACCTCCTCTGTAACTCTAAACTGGTAACCTGTAGAAAAAAAAACAAGCGTCGCCTATGGAGATTTTTAAGTCCTGAAGTTTGGCGCCATTCCATGAGTGTGTGCAATAATATTAAAGCGTGACAAGTTAGGTATCTATTTACTCGGTGTAACATCATCTTTCACATTATCCCAAAAAATTGGGCTAACTTTACTGTTTTGTTATTTTTTAGTTCATGAAACCGTTTTTTTGGGCAAAAGAAAAGGTGTTTTAAGAATTATTGCGCAACTACCATTGGGGATAAAACGTTGCAAAAAAAAAAAAATAATAATGTTTGGGGTTCTGAGTAATTTTCTAGTAAAAAAATATGATGATTTTTACATGGAGAGAAGTTGCAGAATAGGCGTGGTATGGAAGTGGTTAAATAAAACACTGGCATGGGTTTTGGTTACGCTGATCATAAAGGGGAACTTCGCACCAAAATTTGAAAAATAAAACGGCATGGGTTCCCCTTCATGCCCCGGGAATGTGATGTAACAAAGGGTGAGGTCGCCGGGTGGCATCACCCGTTGACCACGCCCCATGCCTATATAAGTCATTGCGCAACGCTCAGACGGCATTACAGCGGGAGATATAAAAAGGAAAAGCTGCGCTGCAAGTTAAATCAACATAAATAATCAATTATGTTAAGGGCACACAAAATCCCAGTGCATAAAACTGAAAAAACGATTGTGCAAAAGTCCATATAGGATGTATCACAGAAGATTGCAGGAAGTGACAGAAAGTTCTCCGAATGGGTGAGGCTAGATATCCAGGCAAAATCTTGTGAATCAGATGACAGATCCTCCACCACTTATGTACCAACTGCTTACCAGAGCAAGAAATAAATCAGGCATGTATACACATAGGTCAATAAGGGTCCTGGATAAACTGCCACTCTCTCTCCTGTATCACCAATCTTTCAGACCAACTTTCTCCATAGATGTAACCCAGAGGAGAAAAACACTGACATGGTGTGATATCGTTTTAAAAATGTTTAATATAAAAAGGTATTGCACTCACATGTATATCGGTTAAAAAGTGTGATCAATAGTATTTAGCCGGCCGGCTCTGCTGTCTGCTCGTCCTTCCGGGTAGACAGCGTGGATCGTGGTGACGTCAGCACGTCGCTCCTCCCTACGCCATTTCGTCAGACAGATGACTTCTTCCAGGGGGGAAGAGCTTGCCGTATCAACATCGCTGGAAAAGAAGACGGAACAAGACAGCGGAGAAGACCCGGCCACCGCGGTGGAGCCCGGCAGAAGAGGGAAGAGAGAAGACAGTGGAGAAGACTGGGCCCGGCAGAAGAGCGAACAGAAAAGACCGCCGCCCCCACCCCGCAAAAGACAGCGGAGAAGATTGGGCCTACCTTCCCTTTGTAAAAAAAAGCTTAAAGGAGAAAGGGGGGGCAAAAGACAGCGTGAAGTCCGGTTCCCCCCGGCAGAAAACGGCAGAGAAGACCGGGCCTACCCCCCATGTAAAAGAGCTTAAAGGGGGAGGGGGCCCGGCAGAAGGCAGCGGTGAAGTCCGGGCCCCCCGGTGGAACCCGGCAAAAGAGGGAACACAGCAATGAAGTCCGGGCCTACCCTCCCCTTGTAAAAGAGCTTAAAGAAGAAAGGGGTGCCGGCAGAAGACCCCCCAGCTGACTAATAAATTACTTCAAAAATCTGTGTAGTGTGGTTTTTTAACTTTACATTTCCCCCCAGGTGAATGGACAGAGGAACGATGTACCCCATACTCATTCACATAGGGTGGGGGGCCGGCATCTGAGGGCCCCCTTATTAAAGGGGGCTTCCAGATTCTGATAAGCCCCCGCCCACAGACCCCGACAACCAACGGCCAGGGTTGTCAGGAAGAGAACCCTTGTCCCCATCGACATGGGGACAAGAGTGCTTTGGCGTGGGGGGCGCAGTGCCCCCCTGCCCCAAAGCACACACTCCCCCATGTTGAGGGCATGTGGCCTGGTATGGCTCAGGAGGGGGGGGCACTCAGTCGCGGAGTTCCCCTTCATGGTCAGCGTCAGCTGAAAATGATTCGGGCATTCACGTGCGCCACTTCCATACCACGCAAAGGCAGCTACGCCGCTTGATATTTACCAATATTTTGCTGGCGTAGTGAAGCGGCGTGCGTAATTGCCCAAAATTCCCGCTCGCGCATGCGCAGTACAGAAATAAATCTCCCGCAGGTTTAAATGTACTTGTGGCTCGTTTTCACAAAAATCACTTTCACTTTCAATTCGGCCCGTAAATGTTAAACAAACACATGTCACTATGCTTCCCCACATCACCCCACATCCTCCCTAATAAACTCACTCCCAAACACTTTCTTTTTACATTTCTAAATGCTGTGCGCCAGGTCCATAGAGACGCACCATGCGCCCTCTCTTGGGCGCACTCGGCATTATAGTAAATAAGGAATTGTGACAAAGTATATATAATGTATTCAAACAGTGAGATTTAAATATAAATCATATATAAACAGCGCTAAATGCGTGTATGACCCACACAAGTGAAAAAAATATATATTGAAAAAATGTATATTGAAAAGAATATATAGAACCCGTGAATAAAGTGAAGTGTTCAAAAGCAAAAAAAATAGTTCATAAGTGTTGAAGAAGCGAGGACAAAACACTTTTCTTGCTCTTTCTCAAATGTGAAAACTTCAAAGAACTCTTCCACCACACCAGATGTGCAAAGTGAATCCTCCACCAATAAAAATTGGCCACTCACCAGAACGAGTTGCCTGACACTCTCGTGTTTCGGCACAAACGCATGTATAGTATATTATACCATAAAGTAAGTTTCCAAATCCAACCAAGTGATAGATGAGATCCTCATAAATAATGAAAAAAAGGGAATATAATAGTGTGATACCGTAAAAAAGGTTTAATGACACACCACATAAAATCTGCAAAGGTTACACTCACAAAAATCAATGAATCAAACTCGAGAATAAAAAACAAAGCAGAACTTCTTCAGTATTCGTATGGCTGATAGACTACGGTCACGGCGGACCTGTAAAAACAACCGGATGTTTCTCACCACTCCATCTGCACTGTAATGGTAACTCCCCTTGGTAGAAAAAACAGATATCAATCGCTGGTCACTTAGCGAGATGTGACATGCGGAGGCCTCTCACGTTGGTTCAAGTGCTTAAAGGTCCAATCTGTAGCTATACCCCGACATGTTTCGTCATAAACTTGACTTAATCATGGGATCCCATGATTAAGTCAAGTTTATGACGAAACATGTTTATGACGAAACATGTCGGGGTATAGCTACAGATTGGACCTTTAAGCACTTAACCAACGTGAGAGGCCTCCGCATGTCACATCTCGCTAAGTGACCAGCGATTGATATCTGTTTTTTCTACCAAGGGGAGTTACCATTACAGCGCAGATGGAGTGGTGAGAAACACCCGGTTGTTTTTACAGGTCCGCCGTGACCGTAGTCTATCAGCCATACGAATACTGAAGAAGTTCTGCTTTGTTTTTTATTCACAAGTTTGATTCATTGATTTTTGTGAGTGTAACCTTTGCAGATTTTATGTGGTGTGTCATTAAACCTTTTTTACAGTATCACACTATTATATTCCCTTTTTTTCATTATTTATGAGGATCTCATCTATCACTTGGTTGGATTTGGAAACTTACTTTATGGTATAATATACTATACATGTGTTTGTGCAGAAACACGAGAGTGTCAGGCAACTCGTTCTGGTGAGTGGCCAATTTTTATTGGTGGAGGATTCACTTTGCACATCTGGTGGAAGAGTTCTTTGAAGATTTCACATTTGAGAAAGGGCAAGAAAAGTGTTTTGTCCTCGCTTCTTCAACACTTATGAACTATTTTTTTTGCTTTTGAACACTTCACTTATTCACGGGTTCTATATATTCTTTTCAATATACATTTTTTCAATATATATTTTTTTCACTTGTGTGGATCATACACGCATTTAGCGCTGTTTATATATGATTTATATTTAAATCTCACTGTTTGAATACATTATATATACTTTGTCACATTTAGTTTATTTAAAACAGCAGCTTTGTATCCAGTCCTAGCGCAGCGGTGTGAGTCACCAGGGCGCGTTTATTGTGATCACTTTATTTTTTGTTTTTAAATAAGGAATTGTGCTGCTTTGGCAGCGCATTCCTTTAGTAAATGTCAAAACGGCTGTTGCTCCAGCCTTTGCTCCATGAATTCTGGAGCAAAGGCTTGGAAAATCAGCACCCATGTGTGCATCTTCAAAATTTGGCTTTTAAAATGTCTTAAAATTGTTAGCATTTATTCCAAAAAAAGGGAAAATTGTGGCATTTTGTAGATATTTAGATTCTCCCCAACACATCAATCATGTTCTTCATTTGTTGTTCAAAAACATTGAGTTTATTCCTTATGATGTTTATTTCCTGATTCCACACCACAATGTCCTGGATTAGGATTTGTGCACTAGCACTTGTGAAATGTTGAGCTTGCTCTTCCACAACCAGCACATCACCTAAAAAATAAAAAATAAACATGTATTATAAATATGCAGGCCTACATATATTACCTGAAGCTGTGGTCTCAGACACTGACCTGTTGTGGTGACGATTTCGCCCACTTCCTCCACCTATCCTTCCTTCACATCCTTGGGGTGTGGTGTTGTGCTGAGTTTCCCTTCTTTCTGAGGTGTGGGGTTTCTGGTGTCCTCCGAGTCTTTGCTCCCCTATGGGAATGAAACAAAAGCTATACTTAGCAAACAGATATTTGAGGCCATAAATAGGAATATGAAACATTGCTTGGAAGTGGGGTACAATTGTCTGTTTTGGCAGAGCTCCAAGCTGAAGACATGATTTTTTCACTGACCTTAGATGGAATACTTACCTTTTTGTGACAATTTTCACACATGGAGACACCCCAAGTATCCACTGGAGCACCTGTGTGGGACACCCTAAAAAGGTTGTTCTGGTGTCCCACACTAGTGCTCCTGAGTCCAGATGTGTAAACAGCTGCTGAGTGTCCGCTCCTTTACGCTGAATCAAGCTTGCATTTCATTATAGTTACAAACACATCTAGACAACTATGTACTAAACTTGTTTTTCTACAAATAGTCATGACCAAATGTATTTAACCTGTATCTTCCCAAAACATCTGTGCCCACTAACCTGAAAGTTGCCATTTTAAAATGTCCAACAGTAAAGAAAAGCACATGGAGCAACATGCAAGTAGTAATAATAATAATAAAAACACAGGAGAAATACTTACTTTTTAGAAGCAGTTTCTTGATCCTTCTGTACTGATTCTGCTCTCACAATTTCAGGTCTGTCTAGCGTTTCCTCAATTGCTCCTTGGATCGCCGTACCCCAAAATTCCTGTGCAGACTTCTCACAACTTTAGACACGATCTTGGCCTTTCTCACGTTAGGGTTGATGTACGGTCATGCTTCCCATCATAGTCGGTCCTCCTCAAGATGTCCACCATCTCTGCAATCTCTGCAAAGGACATATTTGAGGCCTTATATCTCCTCCTGGATCGGGCTGTTTCTGACTCCGGGCTTTCCTCCTCGTTACTGGAATTAACACGCACCTGCTGTGTCTCCGCCATGTCGCTCCTACTAAGCGCCGAAAGAGAAGGGGCAGGGAATATACTAGAAAGAACGTCAGGGGCGGGCGACGCAGGCGGATTTTCACTCATGTGCAGTGTATATAAAGCTAACACGCATGTGTCGTACCTACGTTCTGTGTGCGGAGGAAGGAGGAACAGAAGCGCCAAACATCCTAACGAAGGTTACATTTTAACTTGGGGCATCAGTGGCCTATACTGATTCAAGATTGAGGCCTATATTGGGATAAGTTTATGAGAGTTTAGGCTGACATTTAGTGTTTTTGTTTTGTGTTTTGTCTTACAGCAAATATGAATCACTTTAAGGACCCTAAATTCCTGTCTGGTTTCATAGACAGGTACAGGGAGCTGAGGAATTTGTGGGAGGTAAAACACACCTTATATTATAATAAACCAGCTAGGAGGGCAACGCTGTAGAAACTGCTGGTATTTGTGAAGACTCGTGTCCCCAAGGCAGACATCCATTTTCTGGAAAATGTAATTGGTACCTTGAGGAGCATGTATAGGAAGGAGCATAAGAAGATGCAGAATTCTCTCAGATCAGGAGTAGCGGATATAATAAAAGCAGGGTTCTGTTACAAAAGTAACACTTTAAATGAAAAATGTGCTTTTACAAAAAAAAAATGAGTGTAGTGGATTTCATTTGGTCACAGATTTTGTTATTTCCTATTATTTAACCGCTTTTTTACACCCCAGCCTGGACAGCCGGGCTTGAGCTCTGCTGTGGCACCATCTGCACAGATCAGTGTATCAGTGTACCAGCCTGCTGCCATGTGATCCCTGTGAACCAATCACAGCAGATTACATGATAATTGTACACAATGGATGGCTTTCATTCATGCTATTCATTGGGGCTGATTTACCAAGCCTTTGCTTCATGATTCATGGAGCAAAGGCTGGAGCAACAGCCGTTTTGGAATTTACTAAAGGAATGCGCTGCCAAAGCAGCACAATTCCTTATTTACTATAATGCTGAGTGCGCCCAGGAGGGGGCGCATGGTGCGCCTCTATGGACTTGGCTCACGGCATTTAGAAATGTAAAATGAAGGTGTTTGTGAGAGAGTTTATTAGGGGGGCATGTGGGGAAGTTTAGTGACATGTGTTTATTTAACATTTACGGGCCGAATTGAAAGTGAAAGTGATTTTTGTGAAAACGAGCCTCTGCGCCGAGAAGTACATTTAAACCTGCGGGAGGTTTATTTGTGTACTGCGCATGCGCGAGCAGGAAATTTGGACACTTACGCACGCCGCTTCACTACGCCAAAATATTGGTAAATATCAAGCGGCTTAGCTGCCTTTGCGTGAATGCCCGAATCGTTTTCAGCTTACGCTGACCATGAAGGGGAGCTCCGCGCCAAAAAAAAAAACGGCGTGGGTTCCCCTTCAGGAGCACATCAGGCTTAGGTTTAGTCTTAGGCCTTAGGTTTGGTATGGATCGTAAAGGGGAAAACCTGGTATGGATCGTAAGGGGGAAAACCTACGCCAAAAAAAGTGGGGGTTCCCCCAAGATCCATACTAAACCCTTATTCGAGCACGCCGCCTGGCCGGACAGGAATGGGGGTGGGGATGAATGGGGGTGGGGACGGGCGAGCGCCCCCCCCTAAGCCATACCAGGCCACATGCCCTCAACATGGGGGAGTGTGTGATTTGGGGCAGGGGGCACTGCGCCCCCCACCCCAAAGCACTCTTTTCCCCATGTCGATGGGGACAAGGACCTCTCCCCGATAACCCTATTCGTTGGTTGTCAGTGTCTGCGGGTGGGGGCTTATTGGAATCTGGGAGCCCCCTTTAATAAGGTGGCCCCCAGATGCCGGCCCCCCACCCTATGTGAATGAGTATGGGGTACATCGTACCCCTACCCATTCACCTGGGGGGAAAATGTAAAGTTAAAGAAACCACACTACATAGATTTTTGAAGTAATTTATTAGTCAACTGGGGGGTTCTTCTGCCGCCCCCCCTTTATTCTTTAAGCTCTTTTAAGAGGGTAGGCCCGGACTTCACCGCTGTGTTCCTTCTTCTGCCAGGCTCCACCGGGAGGGCCCGGTCTTCTCCGCCATTTTCTGCGGGGGGGGGGCCGGACTTCATGCTGTCTTCTGCCGGCCCCTTTCTGCCACCTGGTGATCCCACCCTTTGTTACATCACATTCCTGGGGCATGATGGGAATGTGATGTAACAAAGGGTGGGGTCGCCATTTGGCGTCACCCGGTGACCATGCCCCATGCCTATATAAGTCAATGCGCAACACTATCACAGCATTACAGAGGGAAAGCTCGTCGTGTCAACATCGCTGGAAGTGAAGACGGGAACAAGACAGCGGAGAAGACCCGGCCCCTGCGGTGGAGCCCGGGAGAAGAGGGAAGAGAGAGACAGTGGAGAGGACCGGGCACGGCAGAAGAGGGAACAGAGAAGACCGCCCCCCCAGCAGAAGACAGCGGAGAAGACCGGGCCTACCCCCCTTTTGTAAAAGAGCTTAAAGAATAAAGGGGGAGGGACCCCGGCAAAAGACAGCGTGAAGTCCGGTTTCCCCCCGGCAGAAGACATCGGAGAGACCAGACGCACCCCCCAATGTAAAAGAGCTTAAAGGGGGAGGGGGCCCCGGCAGAAGACAGCGTGAAGTCCAGTTCCCCCTCCCACGGCAGAAGACAGCGGAGAAGACCGGGCGCACCCCCCAAATGTAAAAGAGATTAAAGGGGAGGGGGCCCCGGCAGAAGGCGGCGGTGAAGTCCGGTCCCCCCCGGCAGAAGACAGCGGAGAAGACCGGGCGCACCCCCCAATGTAAAAGAGCTTAAAGGGGGAAAATCTGTGTAGTGTGTTTTTTTAACTTTACATTTTTCCCCCAGGTGAATGGATAGAGGAACGATGTACCCCATACTCATTCACATAGGGTGGGGGGGCGGTATCCGGGTTCCACCTTATTAAAGCGGGCTCCCAGATTCTGATAAGCCCCCCACCCGCAGACCCCGACAACCATCGGACAGGGTTGTCGGTAAAAGGCCCTTGTCCCCATCGACATGGGGACAAGAGTGCTTTGAGGTGGGGGGCGTAGTGCCCCCCCTGCCCCAAAGCACACACTCCCCCATGTTTAGGGCATGCGGTCTGGTACGGCTCAGGAGGGGGGGGTGGCGCTCGCTCGTCCCCACCCCCATTCCTGTCCAGCCAGGTGGCGTGCTCGGATAAGGGTTTGGTATGGATCTGAGGGGGAACCCCCATGCCATTTTTTCGGCGTAGGTGTTCCCCCTTACAATCCATACCATGTCATTTTTTTTTTCAAATTTGGTGCGGAGTTGCCCTTCATGGTCAGTGTCCCCCGCTCGCCCCTGGTCCCGACGCGGGTGCTCGGCGGGCGCGATCACCGCCAGGCACCCGCGCTCGCTCGTTACAGAGCGAGAACCGGGAGCTGTGTGTGTAAACACACAGCTCCCGGTCCTGTCAGGGGGAGAAATGCCTGATTGTCTGTTCATACAATGTATGAATAGCAGTCAGTCATTTCCCCAAGTCAATCTCACCCCCCCTTTAGTTAGAACACACACAGGGAACATAATTAAACCCTTCCCTGCCAGTGGCATTTTTATAGTAATCAATGCATTTTTATAGCACTGATCGCTATAATGGTCCCAAAAATGTGTCAAAAGTGTCCGAAGTGTCCGCCATAAGGTCGCAGTACCGATAAAAATTGCTAATTGCTGCCATTACTAGTAAAATAAAAATATTAATAAAAATGCCATAAAACTATCCCCTATTTTGTAGACGCTATAACTTTTGCGCAAACCAATCAATAAACGCTTATTGCGGTATTTTTTTACCAAAAATATGTAGAAGAATACGTATTGGCCTAAACCGAGGAGAATTTTTTGTCACGCTTTAATATTGCACACACTCATGGAATGGCGCTAAACTTCGGGACTTAAAAAACTCAGCTTACTAATAAATTACTTCAAAACCTGTATAGTGTGTATTTTTAACTTAACATTTTCCCCCCAGGTGAATGGGTAGGGGTACGATGTACCCCATACTCATTCACATAGGGTGGGGGGGCGGTATCCGGGTGCCACCTTATTAAAGCGGGCTCCCAGATTCTGATAAGCATGGGGACAAGAGGGGGGGGTGGTGCTCGCTCGTCCCCATCCCCATTCCTGTCCGGGAAAGCGGCGTGCTCGGATAAGGGTTTGGTATGGATTTGGGGGGGGAACCCCCCACACCATTTTTTCAGCGTAGGTGTTCCCCCTTACAATCCATACCAAACCTAAGGGCCTAATATGCTCCTAAAGGGGAACCCACAACGTTTTTTTATTTTTTTTTTATTTGGTGCGGCGTTGCCCTTCATAGTCAGCGTCCCCCACTGACGCTTGTTTTTTTTACAGGTTACCAGTTTTGAGTTACAGAGGAGGTCTAGTGCTAAAATTATTGCTCTCGCTCTAATGCCACGTACACATGGTCGTTTTTTGTGATGAAATAAAACAACGTTTTTCATCATGAAAAAAAAACAACGTTTTTCTAACTTCATCATAAAAAACGACGTTGCCCACACACCATCGTTTTCTGAAAATGCTCTAGCAAAGCGCGGTTACGTACAACACGTACGACGGCACTCTGTTCCATTCAAGCTCCCGTCTTATAACTTGCTTCTGAGCATGTGCGGGTTTAAAACGTCGTTTAAAACGTTGTTTTAGCCCACACACAATCATTTTTTATGACACAAAAAACGACATTTTGAAAAACGACATAAAAAATTGAAGCAGGTTCGAATTTTTTTTGGGTCGTTTTTTAGAAGACAAAAAACGATGTGAAGCCCACACAATGACATTTTAAATGACATTTTTAAAAACGTTGTTTTATTTCATCACAAAAAACGACCGTGTGTACGCGGCATAACACACGCGTCAATACCTCACATTTATGGTTTGAACGGCATTTACATATGTGGGCAAGACTTACATGCGTGTTCGCTTCTGAGTGCAAGCTACTAGGGACAGGAGCGATTTAATTTTTTTTTTTGTCTTTTTTTTTTACATGATATTTTTTGTCTTTTTGCACTTTTTTTTCCTTATTTTTTTGTTCACTTTTATTCCTATTACAAGGAACCTAAACATCCCTTGTAATAGGAAAAGTGTGTGACAGGTCCTCTTTATGGAGAGAGGCGGGGTCAATAAGACCCCACATCTGTCCTCCAGGCTGGAAAGCATGAGATTGGGAAAAAAAACACTGATCTCATGCTTTCAGCCGTGATTGCAGCTTTGTTTATGTTTTTAAATCTCTATGCTCCTCATTTGCCGGCAGACAAATCGTTCTCCGGGCCTCCGATGGCACGGGAGAGCCCGGAGAAGCACCGGATGGCGGTGGGAGGGGGGAATGTCCCCTCCCGCCGCCTGTAAGAATGATCAAGTGGCGGAACTGCCGTTATGATCGTTCTTATGGTGCGAACAATAGCTGCCTGTAAAAAAGGATATCTGAATGATGCCTGTAGCTGCACCCATCATTTAGATATCCCCATCTGAAGTCCAGGATGTCATATGACATCCTACAGTACGGAAATGGTTAAAATTTGCCTTGGAGTCAGGGCCGGTGCTACCACTAGGCAGCCGCCTAGGGCGCACTGGAGAGAGACGGTGGCACTACCACCCAGGGTTCCCGGCCACCGGTGATCCTACTCCCTCTCAGCAACTAACTCAACAGGCAGCCGCTCCACTCTATACAGTCCCTTCATACAGTGTTAGAGGCGCTGGCACAGCAGCGGTGGAGGAATGGAGGAAGAAAAGAAAACCTCCCCTGCGCACCCCTGATCATCACAGTGCCACTGGCAGTGAGTGTGACCTGTCTGTGTACCTGCGGTCACATCGTTCCCATCCACCACCAGTCTGCCTCTGATGTACCACTTCGCCTCTGCTACAGACAGCCAGCTCTGCTTCTGAGCCTCTACCTTTCTGCCCAGTGCTGCTTGTGCCCATACGTCGAATTCCCCCCCCCCTCCATCATGAAGGCTGCTCTCTCTCTCCTGTGTTTTTCCTATTGCGGCAGCCAGAGCAAGATTTACAGTACCCTGTCGCTGAGAGCACGCTGAAAGTACAATAACGGCAGCAGGTACTGTATGTCCCTTAGGTGGGATCTGGGCCCACATACCCATTTTAAGGCCAATTACTAGAAGATAAGCGAGCCAAGTGGGGTCTAGCAAAATGAACAAGTCCTTTCCCATAGACTGCAATGGTATTTATGGTATAACTTTTGCCCATGTTATGCTCTTTGTTTTCCCACCCGGACCAGGGGGTGTTTGTCCCATCTCTAATTTTGTAGCATGCTGGATGATGTGATTCATTTTGGACAGGGCTTTGCTTATTTTTCTGCTAGCTGCATTTCTGGTGATCTGAGCAAACCCAGGGACTTAGATTTTTTGTTGTTGCTTTTTGTGTGTGAACAGCACTTGGATGTTTCTGGCCATGCTCATAGAGCGTGTTTTTTGGGTTAGTAATTTAAGGACATCCTTAAAAGGTGTACCCACTTTAAAGTTCAGTCTCTACAGTGGGTGAACTTGTGTTTTGTGTGTTTCATGGGCTGTGCATGTGATTTCAATTGCCTCATTAGCACACAAGCCTATGTTATATAAAGCTTGAATAGAGCAATTGTTACCTGCCCTGAAAAGAGGCCAGATTGTGTGTGGGGCCTGCTGGCAAGATTATATTTGTGTGTCCTTATCGAATTTATGTCTTTGCAAAACAGATATGTTTTTGATCAAGGGTTTTTTAAATGGTTTATTTATTTATTTTGGGTGGGGGCTATCTTCGCCTGAAATATTTTTGAGGTTGTCAATGTATGTTGTTTTTAGGGTGTTCACTTTGATGTGATTGTCTGTGCTACATTATTTTTCTAAATCATTCTCAAGATGTTGTGACTAATGTTTCAATCCTTAAAAAATGTCTGTTAGCTGGATTCACGTAGATGGGCCTAACGTTAGGCAGGAGTAGCGTATTGCATATACGCTACGCCGCTGTAAGTTAGAGAGGCAAGTGCTGTATTCACAAAGCTATTGCGTCCTAAGTTACGGTGGCGTAGCGTAAATCTGCCGGCCTAAGCGCGCCTAATTCAAATTGTGAAGAGGTGGACGTGTTTTATGCTAATGAACCGTGACCCGACGTGATTGACGTTTTTTACGAACGGCGCATGTGCGGTCCGTGGACATATCCCAGTGCGCATGCTCCAAATTACGCCGCAAAGACTTATTGATTTCGTTGTGAACGTAAATTACGCCCAGCCCCATTCACGGACGACTTACGCAAACGACATAAAATTTTTAAAATTCGACGCGGGTCCGACGTCCATACTTAACATTGGCTGCACCATGTTTTTGGTGGAATAACTTTAGGCCTGAAAACGTCTTACGTAAACGGCGTATCTTAACTGCGACGGGCAAGCATACGTTCGTGAATAGGCATATCTCTATATTACGCCCCTTGCGGCCAGCCTAAAAAGACAGCTAAGATACGACGGCGCCCGCAGACGTATCTTGGCTAGATTTAAGTGCATCTCAATTTGAGAATACACTTAAATTTACGACGGCGCAGATTCAGAGTTACGACGGCGTATCTACTGATACGCCGGCGTAACGCTCTCTGAATCTGGCTATGTGTGTCTATTTATCCTGTTGATTTCTAAAGCATAAACCATATTCTGTTTACTGTCTCAAATGGACCTATGTTTATTTTTATTTTTTATATTTATTTTTGTCTTGATTTTTTGTTTGTTTTTGCTTTCCTTGTTTTGTTGACCAATAAAATTACTTTCAAATTTTGAAGTTTGTTTTTTGTTACTTTTCCATGCTACAGATTTTGACAGCTGCAGCTGAAATAGGCTGATTGGCAAAACAAAACAGGTGTGATTTTGTCTCGAATCTCCTTTCCTGGTGCCTTTATGGATTATTTGCTGCCATGTAGTCACCAAAAAAGGAAAAATACAGCGCGGTACATTTTTTTTTTTCCTTTTTACTGCAGTGGTTTTCAGTCTCCGTCCTCAAGTACCCCCTGTTTTGTGGATTTATCTTATCAAGAATTGCTGTCCAGACTATCTTTTTAAAGCACATGTGCAAGATGAAGGAAAACCTGCAAACATGGCCTGTTGGGGGGGGGGGGGGGGGTATTGGTGTACAGGCTTGAAGTGTTGATTTACAGCACTGTGCTTAAATCTAGCGCAAGGCAATCCTATTCTAATTGTGGGTGTTTGAGGGAAGCCAAGTGAGTGTTAGAACCCCTGCTTGTGTTTTTTGGGTTGGGCTTTGTGTCCCTTTTCTTAAAATTGGCTTCATTTCCTATCACACAGCTGAACAGGAAGTTAGGTTAAAACCCTACCAATGTCTTTTCTTGACACAGGTCAATTTAACTAGTGTCCCCGTTAAGCAAATTGCACTCCAGCACTGCTGTGTACACCCCAAATGATTAGTTAGTTTTGGGTTTAGTAAAGGCAAAGCCACTCTGCAGTACAAGCGTAGTCGCTGAAACTCTGAGGGGAAGCACTGATGATTTTAACATCCAATCATGTAGAAGCAAAGTTTTTTTTTTTGTTTTGTTCTTTTCTTCCTTGCTTGTCCACTTGTAGTGCAAAGTGGATTTGCCTTCAGTAAATGGACCCCAAAGTCCAAGATCCCTAATAATTTGGGGTGTACACAGCAAAATGCTAGAGTGCAATTTACATAATGGGAAACTATTTAGATTGATCCCCAAGAAAATACATTAGTAGGGTTTTACCCTCACTTCCTGTCTATGTGACAGGAAGTGAATGAATTTGAAGTAGAAAGTGACAAAATTTGGGAGGTGCAGACATCCCCAAAAAAATTGCAGACTTTTAATCCCTCTGCACTCTAGCAACAAGTAAAACAAAGAAAGGGTTTCATTTAGTTTACATTTGCAAAGACACATTTCTCAGATCAACTGTGATGCATGTCAATGGCCAATTTAGCCCTTGTTTAATAGAAAACACCAGTTGCCTTTCACTAGAAACATTTGTTAGTCCGATTCTGGAAATCTGCATCTGCTTTACTATCACTTTCCCTAAAAATTGAGTTCCTGCACGTAGATGTGTGACCACCGTGTATTGGATATGAGCATATGTGGTTGTTGGAAAGCGGTGGCCAGCACACAGGACATCACGCCCCTACAGGAAGTTGCTTGTACTGCTGCTAAAGGTCTCTGAGGAAGGTATGACACTTATTTTTAAATTAAGAAAATTGTTTATTTAACATTGGGTGGTGTTTGTGGGGGTCCCTAACACACATTCATACATATTAGCAATGCTGCATCCTGGCCTATTGGCATGGTTATATTTTCTTCGTCCTCTCAATAAAATTATCACAAATTTGTGCTTAAAGTAGAACTATAATCAACACTTTTTCATTTTTTGATAGAGTAAGGGAGGGAGGGTTTTAGCCCCTCTCAGTTTATTTTGTACCATCCCTGTCCAATTGCGGAGATTTCCCTTCACTTCCTGCCCCATAGCCAAACAGGAAGTGATATAAAAACTATGCAAATTAAGGGAATCCAATGCCCCCCCCCCCCCCCTAAAAATGTCTGGGCGGGGTGTGACCTTGACAGGAAGGGGTGGGTAATTTTTCTATTCGGAGGTGCAGAAGTTTAGTTAGGCCTAGGGCAGCACAAAACCTAAATATACTACTGCATGTTAGGGCTTATTTAGGATCCGATTTACAGCATGTTTTTAGATTGTGGGAGGGAACCCACGCAGGCACAGGGAGAACATGCAAACTCCAGGCAGATGATGTCACAGGCGGGATTCGAACCAGCGACGCTTTTTGCTGCTAGGTGAAAGTGCTATCCACTACACCACTATGCTGAACGAACTTGATTGCGGCTGAAAGCATGAGATCTGTTTTTTTTTCTGATCTCATGCTTTCCAGCCTGGAGGACAGATGTGGGGTCTTATTGACCCCGCCTCTCTCCATAAAGAGGACCTGTCACACACTAGTCCTATTACAAGGGATGTTTACGTTCCTTGTAATAAGAATAAAAGTGATCACAAAAAATAAAGGAAAAAAAGTGCAAAACGAAAAAAAATTGTGTAAAAATAAAAAACGCCCCTGTCCCTAGTAGCTCACACGCAGAAGCGAACGTGCATGTAAGACCCGCCCCCATATGTAAACGCTGTTCAAACCACACATGTGAGGTATTGACGCGTGCAGTAGAGCGAGAGCAATAATTCTAGCCCTAGACCTCCTCTGTAACTCTAAACTGGTAACCTGTAAAAAAAATTCAATCTTCGCCTATGGAGATTTTTAAGTCCCGAAGTTTGGTGCCATTCCATGAGTGTGTGCAATATTAAAGTGTGACAAGTTAGGTATCTATTTACTCGGTGTAACATCATCTTTAACATTATCCATAAAAATTTGGCTAACTTTACTGTTTTGTTATTTTTTAATTCATGAAACCGTTTTTTTTAGCAAAAAAAAAAAGGCGTTTGAAAAATTATTGTGCAAATACCGTTGGAAATAAAAAAGATTTATGACCGCCACTTTATTCCCTAGGGTGTCTGCTAAAAAAATATATATAATGTTTGGGGGTCCTGAGTAATTTTCCAGGAACAAAATATAATTTTTACAAGCTAGGATACAAAGACCATAATGTGTCCCTACATTTTAAATTGAAGCATAACCAGGACCCCTCCGGGCTGCAATTTTGGGGAGTTCAACACATAATGCAAAACTGGAGAGGATTCCACAGAGTTCGAGAGTTATCAAAGTGCGAAACAAGATGGATTTTCTTGACCGAATCACTGGCCCCAAAAGGCATGAACATTGAACTAGATATTAACTGCTTTATAAGTGATTCATAAGAAAATGCACAATATCAACAAAAACGCACAATGGCGTTTGGCCTTTACATCCTAGAGTTTGGAGTCATTATTTAAATCACCCATGTCTCATTGTATTGAAATAAGATTGCATATTATCTACTGCACATTAATACACAGATTAGATCCTCTATGCTGGGTTGGGATCCTGTGTGGTTGTTTTAGATAATATTATTCATGTTTTTAGGTCCGCCTTTTAACACACATATGCAGATTATTATTTTATTTCATACCCTTTTTATATATATTTTTATATATATATATATATATATATATATATATATATATATATATATATGTGCTTTTATATTTTATATACACATATTTTTAATTATTTTTAGTGTTTAATGTTTATATTTTTACTATTTAATGTCTGGATTTTACTCATGTTCTGATGTGGAAATTTTATATAGGTTTCTTATCAGGTGCTATGTTTAAAGTAATCCTAGTGGCATTTCCATAGTATTTTTAATTATCCTTGTATTTGTACTCAGATCGCTTATCCACTCTATGGTATACATATTGGGCCTGATTTACTAAGCTATGTGCGCTGCGCTGGTTCATGCATTAATTAGTACTCCGGGTGGAGGCTTAATCAGGCGCATGAACCAGCGTAGCAGCCGGCGCATTGAAACTAATATGTAAAGCCGCGCCGAACTCCCTATAGAAGTCTATGGGAGAAATCAAAAGTGTTCATTTTAAAGGCTAATCTGCAAGTTTAGTCCTAAAAAGTGTTTGGGGACCTCAGTCCTGCCCCAGGGAACATGTATCAATGCTTTTTTTATTTTTTAAAACGGCCGTTTTTTCGGGAGCAGTGAAATTAATAATTCTTAAAGTGAAACAATAAAAGTGAAATATTCCTTTAAATTTCGTACCTAGGGGGGGTGTAATGTCAGCATGTGAAATAGCGCATTTTTCCCGCACTTAGAACTCCCCCTGCACAAAGTGACATTCTGAAGGAAAAAAGTCATTTAAAAATTCACACGCGGCTATAATGAATTGTCGGCTCTGACAATTCTAAAGGGATTCATTCATAAAACAAACAAAAAAATGTGTAGGGGTTCCCCCAAATTAAATTACCAGGCCCTTCAGGTCTGGAATGGATATTAAGGGGAACCCCGCCGTAAAAACCAAAAAAAAAAAAGACGTGCGGTTCCCGGCAAATATCCATTCCAGACCCTTCAGGTCTGGTGTGGATTTTAAGGGGAACTCCACCCCAAATTGAAAAAAAAAATGGCGTGGAGTCCCCCTAAAAATCCACACCAGACCCTTATCCGAGCACGTTGACCTGGCCGGCCGCAGAAAAGAGGGGGGGACAGAGTGCGGCCCCCCCCCTCTCCTGAACCGCACCAGGCCACATGCCCTCAACATGGGGAGGATGTCCCCATGTTGATGGGGACAAGGGTCTCATCCCCACAACCCTTGCCCGGGGTATGCGGGCGGGAGGTTTATCAGAATCTGGAAGACCCCTTTAACAAAGGGGACCCCCAGATCCTGACCCCCCCCCTGTGTGAAATGGTAATGGGGTACATTGTACCTCTACCATTTCACCCCAAAAAAAATGTCAAAGTGATAAAAATGACAGTAGCCGGTTTTTGACAAATCTTTTAATAAAATCTTCTTTTCTTCTTTCCTTCGGGGTTCTTCCGCTGCTTCTTTCTCGGGTCTTCTCGTCCACATCTTGCCCGACGTGTTCTTCTATCTTCTCCGTCCGTCCTTCCGCCTTCTGGTCCCGCATCTTGCCCGTTGTCTTCTCCGTCCGCCTCCTCGTCCGCATCTTGGGTCTTCTGCGGTCTTCTTCTCGGTCCGCCGCCTTCTCGTCCCCTGCGTTTGAATTGTAATTGGCCGCCGTTTTCCCGCTCCTGGGACCCGCCCCCCTCTGACGCCACAAGTAAACTCCTTAGAAGGTCATGTGCGTCAGAGGGGGGCGGGGTCGCAGAGCGTCACACAGCGGGGGAATTCAATTTCAATCGCGCCGCCCGGAGAAGAAGTTCCCGCCGTGTCACACTCATGTGACCCCGCCCCCCTCTGACGCACATGACCTTCTAAGGAGTTTACTTGTGGCGTCAGAGGGGGGCGGGGTCACATGAGTTTGACACGGCGGGAACTTCTTCTCCGGGCGGCGCGATTGAAATTGAATTCCCCCGCTGTGTGACGCTCTGCGACCCCGCCCCCCTCTGACGCACATGACCTTCTAAGGAGTTTACTTGTGGCGTCAGAGGGGGGCGGGTCCCAGGAGCGGGAAAACGGCGGCCAATTACAATTCAAACGCAGGGGACGAGAAGGCGGCGGACCGAGAAGAAGACCGCAGAAGACCCAAGATGCGGACGAGGAGGCGGACGGAGAAGACAACGGGCAAGATGCGGGACCAGAAGGCGGAAGGACGGACGGAGAAGATAGAAGAAGACGTCGGGCAAGATGTGGACGAGAAGAAAGAAGCAGCGGAAGAACCCCGAAGGAAAGAAGAAAAGAAGATTTTATTAAAAGATTTGTCAAAAACCGGCTACTGTCATTTTTATCACTTTGACATTTTTTTTGGGGTGAAATGGTAGAGGTACAATGTACCCCATTACCATTTCACACAGGGGGGGGGGTCAGGATCTGGGGGTCCCCTTTGTTAAAGGGGTCTTCCAGATTCTGATAAGCCCCCCGCCCGCATACCCCCACAACCACCGGGCAAGGGTTGTGGGGATGAGACCCTTGTCCCCATCAACATGGGGACATCCTCCCCATGTTGAGGGCATGTGGCCTGGTGCGGTTCAGGAGAGGGGGGGGGGCCGCACTCTGTCCCCCCCTCTTTTCTGCGGCCGGCCAGGTCAACGTGCTCGGATAAGGGTCTGGTGTGGATTTTTAGGGGGACTCCACGCCATTTTTTTTTTCAATTTGGGGTGGAGTTCCCCTTAAAATCCACACCAGACCTGAAGGGTCTGGAATGGATATTTGCCGGGAACCGCACGTCTTTTTTTTTTGGGTTTTTACGGCGGGGTTCCCCTTAATATCCATTCCAGACCTGAAGGGCCTGGTAATTTAATTTGGAGGGACCCCCTTTTTTTTTTTTTTTTTTTTAATGAGCAATGACTCTATTCTTTATAGCCATGAGTACTTTAACCACTTGCCCACCGGGTTAATTCTGGCACTTCTCTCCTTCATGTGAAAATCACAATTTTTTGGCTAGAAAATTAATCAGAACCCCCAAACATTATATATTTATTTTTAGCAGACATCCTAGGGAATAAAATGGCAGTCATTGCAATACTTTTTGTCACACCGTATTTGCGCAGCGGTCTTACAAGCGCACTTTTTTTGGATAAAAATCACTTTTTTGAATTAAAAAATAAGACAACAATACATTTTGCCCAATTTTTTTCTATATTGTGAAAGATAATGTTACGCCGAGTAAAATGATACCCAACATGTCACGCTTAAAAATTGCGCCCGCTCGTGGCATGGCGTCAAACTTTTACCCTTTAAAAAACTCGATAGGCGACGTTTAAAAAATTCTACAGGTTGCATTTTTTGAGTTGCAGAGTAGGTCTAGGGCTAGAATTATTGCTCTCACTCTAACGATCGCGGCGATACCTCACTTGTGTGGTTTGAATACTGTTTTCATATGCGGGCGCTACTCGCGTATGCGTTTGCTTCTGTGCGCGAGCTCGTCGCGACGGGGCGCTTGAAAATTTTTTTTTGGGGTTTTCTTATTTATTTTTATTTAGTTTTATAATGTTTTACACTGAAATAAAAAAATAAAAAAAAAATGATCAGTTTTCTTCCTATTACAAGGAATGTAAACATCCCTTGTAATAGGACTAGTGTGTGACAGGTCCTCTTTATGGAGAGAGGCGGGGTCAATAAGGCTGGAAAGCATGGTATTGAAAAAAAAAAAAAAAGATCTCATGCTTTCAGCTGCAATCATGTTCGTTCACCACAGTGGTGTAGTGTATAGCACTTTGACCTAGCAGCAAAAGAGTCGTTGGTTCGAATCCCGCCCGTGACAGCATCTGCATGGAGTTTGCATGTTCTCCCTGTGCCTGCGTGGGTTTCCTCCCACAATATAAAAACACGCTGTAAATCGGTTCCGGTCTAAATAAGCCCTAATATGCAGTAGTATATTAAGGTTTGGTTCTGCCCTAGGCCTGACTACATATCTGCACCTCCTAATAGAAAAATGACCCACCCCTTCCTGTCAAGGTCACACCCTGTTTTTGTATAACCCCGCCCAGTAATTTTCAGGGGACCCACACACTAGTTCTGGGGGGGCACTGGATTCCCTTAACCACTTCCATACCAGGCACTTACGCACCTTCCCGCCCAAGCCAATTTTCAGCTTTCAACACTGTCGCACTTTGAATGGCAATTGCGCGGTCATACAACACTGTACCCAAACAAAATTGGCGTCCTTTTTTCCCCACAAATAGAGCTTTCTTTTGTTGTTATTTGATCACCTCTGCGTTTTTTTTTTGCGCAACAACTAAAAAAAGACTGCAAATTTTGAAACAAAAAAACCTTTTTCTTTTTTTAGGTTAATTTTTTTGTAAATAAGTTTTTCTCTTTCAATTACGGGCACTGATATGGCGGCACTGATGGGCCCCGATGAGATGGCACTGATGGACATCGATGAGGTAGTACTGACGGCACAGATGAGGTGGCATTGATTGGCGGCGCTGCTATGCGGCACTGATGGGCACTCATAGGCGGCACTGATGGGCACTCATGGGCGGCACAGATGGGCGGCACTTATGGGTGGCACTGATGGATACTTATGGGCGGCACTTATGGGTGGCACTGATGGATACTTATGGGTGGCACAGGTGGGCACTGATAGGTGGGCACTGTGCATGGATGGGCACTGTGGGGTGGCACTGATTTTCCCAGTCAGTGCCCATTTGTGGGCACTGATTGGCATCTTTTTTCTTATTTTTTAATGCTTTTTGTTTTTTTGTTCTATATTTTTTTTGTTTTTGCACACCCTGGTGGTCCAGGGTGGGCATCCCTGGTGGTCCAGTGTGGTGATCCGAGGGGGGGCTGCGCTGATAAACAATCAGCGCGAACGCCCCCTGTCAGGAGAGCCGCCGATCGGCTCTCCTATACTCGCGTCTGTAAGACACGAGTGAGGAAGAGCCATCGATGGCTCTTCCTGTTTACATCGTGATCAGCCGTGATTGGACACGGCTGATCACGTGGTAAAGAGTCTCCGTCTCCGTGAGAGACTCTTTACCGAGATCGGAGATGCAGGGTGTCAGACTGACACCCCGCATCACCGATCGCCGCGCTGCGTGCCCCCACAGGCGCCTGCGGCATGAAATCCTGCAGGACGTCCTGTCAGGATTGTGTAACCACTTCCCGGACGTAAATCGGCCATAGGCTGGGCGGGAAGTGGTTAATTTGCATAGTTTTTCTCTCACTTCCTGTTTGGCTATGGGGCAGGAAGTGAAGGCAAATCTCCCCAATTGGACACAGATAATACAAAATAAACTGACAGGGCCTATAACCCTCCCTCACTCTATCCAAAATGAAAGAAAATAAAACTTGTTGATTATAGTTCTTGTCAGGGGCGGACTGACCATTGAGTCACTCGGGCACTGCCCGAGGGCCCCATGCCACTAGGGGGCCCCATCCGGGTTGCCAGGCTCAGTAAAACCAGGGACAGTATGTAAAAATCTGTGTTTTTTTTAGATCTGTCCCTGATATGTCCGAAAATGACATGCTTTTAATGTGAATATCCCAAGATTTTAGCTGCCCGCCTCTGCACTACCTCCTGGCGTGGTGGTCATCTGTAAGCCAGAGGGGCCCCATAATCTTCTATTGCCCAGGGGCCCCATGAGTTGTCAGTCCGCCCCTGGTTCTAGTTTAAGCACAAATTTCATAGAGTTTTATTGAGAGCCCTAAGAAAATATAACCATGCCAATAGGCCAGGATAGAGCGTTGCTAATATGTAGGAATGTGTGTGTTAGAGCACCCCACCCAATGTTAACTAAAAAATTATTAATTTGCAAATAAGTATTATCTGCTCATTTTTTTGGGGATGTCTGCACCCCTGATAGTGACAACATTTGTGAGGTGTCTTCACCCTTTCTAATTCATTCACTTCCTGTCACATAGCCAAACAGGAAGTGAGGGTAAAACCTTACTAATATATTTTCTTGTGGACACAGAGATCAATCTAAATAGTTTCCCATTATGTAAATTGCACTCTAGCATTTTGCTGTGTACACCCCAAATTATTAGGGATCTTGGACTTTGGGGTCCATTTACTAAAGGCAAATCCACTCCTACAAGTGCAAAGCAAGGAAGAAAACAAAACAACTTTGCTTCTACAGGATTGGATGTTAAAACCATCAGTGCTTCCTCTCTGATTTTCAGCAACTATGCTTGTACTGCAGAGTGGCTTTGCCTTTACTAAACCCCAAACTAAATAATCATTTGGGGCAGGGATCCTCAAACTACGGCCCTCCAGCTGTTGTAGAACTACACATCCCATGAGGCCTTGTAATGCACTGACATTCACAGACATGACTAGGCATGATGGGAATTGTAGTTCCTGAACAACTGGAGGGCCGTAGTTTGAAGACCCATGATTTGGGGTGTACACAGCAGTGCTGGAGTGCAATTTGCTTAATGGGGACACTAGTTAGATTGACCGGTGTCCCCAAGAAATGACACTGGTAGGGTTTTAACCTCACTTCCTGTTCAGCTGTGTGACAGGAAGTGAAGCCAATTTTAAGAAAAGGGACACAAAGCTCAACACAAAAATAAAAAAACACAAAGCAGGGGTTCTAACACTCACTTGGCTTCCCTCAAACACCCACAATTTGAATAGGATTACCTTGCGCTAGATTTAAGCACAGTGCTGTAAATCAGCACGTCAAGCCTGTCCACCAATAGCAAACCCCCCCCCCCCCCCCACAGGCCATGTTTGCAGGTTTTCCTTCATCTTGCACATGTGCTTTAAAATAGTCTGGACAGCAATTCTTGATAAGAGAAATCCCCAAAACATGTCCTGTCGGGGGTACTTGAGGGCTGAGGACCACTGCAGAATAAATAAAATACTTACCAGTTTTTGTCTTTAAAGTCAGGGAGAATAAACATGGCAAACATTTCATGATTACACACCAGGAAAGAAGCTTAGACAAAAATCACACATAATTTGTTAGGCCCAAACCTAGTTCAGCTGCAGCTGTCAACATATGTAGCATGAAAAAGTAACAAAAGACAAACTTAACAATTTTAAAGTAATTTTTATTGGTCAACAAAACAAGGAAAGCAAAAAAAGACAAACAAACAAAAATACATTTCAAAATTCTAAACAACCATAGCTTTACACATTTTTCATAAAATAAGGCCACATAGACAAATACATCAAAGTGAACATCATTTAAAAATAAACCAAAACCATTGGCAAAATAAAACAAAACCCATGCAACAAACCACATTTGTGTTTAGCAACAGCATTTCTGCCAGCCTGCCCCTTCTGAGGGCAGCTGAGGACTGATCGATCCAAGCTTTTTATAACAGTGCTAGTAATGAAGCAATTGAAATCACATGAACAAATTGCAGTCTCTAGTTTGGGTGAGCTTGTAATTGGGCACACCTGCAATTAATCCAAACCACGCTCTATGAGCATCCAATGAGTGTTTTTCACCTTTTAAAAAGAAAGGATATTTTTTTTCTAAGTGTTTGAGCATGCTCAGTTCATCACACATGTAGGAACCAAGCTGCAATGGAATGAGAGCTTTTTTTTTTGTTTCCCCTGATCTGATGCTTTCCAGCCTGAAGGGGAGGTGTTAAAGACAGAAGTAAACACGCACATTTAATAATCTATTTGTGTGAAAAAAAAGGTTGCCAATTTTGTTTGGGAGCCACGTCGCACGACTGCGCAATTGTCAGTTAAAGCGACGCCGCGCCGAATCACAAAAACTTGCCCGGTCATTGACCAGAAATATGGTCCGGGCTCAAGTGGTTAAAAATTAACAAAACACAAAAGTGAGCCCAATTTTTGGGGATAATGTGAAAGATGATGTTACACTGAGTAAATAGATACCTTACATGTCACGCTTTACTATTGGAAACACTCCTGCAATGGGGCCAAAATGAATTCCGTGAATATCCCCATAGGCGACCTTTTATTTTTTTTTCCAGGTTACCAGTTTATAGTTACAAAGAAAGTCTAGTGGTAAAAGTATTGCTCTCGCTCTAACGCACGCGTCAATACCTCACATGTGTGGTTTGAACGATGTTTACATATGTGGGCGGGACTTGCGTAAGTCCCGCCCACATATGTAAAAATTATTTTTACTTTTTGCTCTAATAAATATCCCCAAAAATATATATTCAAAAAACTAAAAAACCCCTCAGTTTAGGCCGATACGTATTCTACATCTTTTTGGTTCCAAAAAATCGCAAATAGCGTTTAGTGTTTGGTTTTTGCAAAAGGTATAGCGTCTACAAATTTTTTTTTTTGTTGTTTTAACTAGTTATTGGGGCGATCAGCGATTTTTATCGGTACTGCGACATTATGGCGGACACATCGAACACTTTTTTGGAACCATTGGCATTTTTCTAGCGATCAGTGCTGTAAAAAATGCATTGCTTACTCAAAAAATGCCACTGGCAGGGAAGGGGTTAACACTAGGTGCGAGGGAGGGGTTAAATATGTTCCCTGGGTGTGTTCTAACTGTAGGGGGGGGGGATGGGACTGACATGTGTAAATGACAGATCGCTGTTCATGAAGGGGAACTCCAGACCCCCCCAAAAAAAATAAGGTGGGTTCCCTCCAGGTGCATACCAGGCTCTTAGGCTTGGTCTGGAACATAAGGGGTTAAACCGGGGCCCAAAAAAATAGCGTGGCCCCCCCCCCCCCCCCAAGATCCAAACCAAGCCCTTATCCCAGGCACGCAGTCTGGTCAGACAGGAATGGGGGTGGGGACGAGCGAGCGCCCCCCTCCCTCCTGAGCCATACCAGACCACATGCCCTCAACATGGGGGAGTGTGTGCTGTGGGGGAGGGGGGCACTGCCCCCCCACCCCAAAGCACTCTTGCCCCCATGTCGATAGGGACAAGAGCCTCTTCCCGACAACCCTGGCCGTTGGTTGTCGGGGTATGCGGGCGGAGAGCTTATCAGAATCTGAGAGACCCCTTTAATAAAGGGGTCCCCAGATTCCGGCCCCCCACCCTATGTGAATGAGTATGGGGTACATCGTACCTCTACCCATTCACATGGGGGAAATGTAAAGTAAAAAAAACACACCACACAGAATAAAATATTTTATTAATCTGCTCCGGAGCCCCCCCTTTCTTCTTTAGCTCTCTTAGAAGGGGGGGTTTCTTCTCTCCCGATCTTCCGCCGGGACCCTGGGCTTCGGTGATTTCTGCCGGGGGAGGGCGCCATCCCTCGGTCCTCTCCGGAGCCTTCCGCCGGATGCCCCCACCCCATTTAAGCTCTTTTTCATTAGGGAGGGGCATCCGGACTTCGGGGTCTTCTGCCAGGGGATGGCGCCTATCCCCCGGTCTTTCCGGTGCCTTCCGCCAGGGTTCCGGTCTTCCTGGTCTTCTGCCGGGGGTGCGCCAACTCCCAGGTCTTTCCTCTTCTGTCTTCTCTGCTCCCTCTTCTGCCTGGCTCCCCCGCGGAGCCAGGGCTTTCTTCCGTCTTCTTTCTTCTCTCTTCCTTCTTCTGCCTGTCTCCTCCGGGAGCCCAGGGCTTGTCTCCGCTGTCTTCTCCCTTCTCTTCCATTCGATGTTGACACGACGAGGTTCCGCGCTGACATGCCGTGTCAGCGGCGGGCATGGACTTATATAGGGTAATGCCACCATGTGACCTCAACCCATGTGACATCACATTCCCTGGGCATGATGGGAATGTGATGTCACATGGGTTGAGGTCACATGGTGGCATTGCCCTATATAAGTCCATGCCCACTGCTCAGACGGCATTCCAGCGCCGGACCTCGTCGTGTCAACATCCAATGGAAGAGAAGGGAGAAGACAGCGGAGACAAGCCCTGGGCTCCCGGAGGAGACAGGCAGAAGAAGGAAGAGAGAAGAAAGAAGACGGAAGAAAGCCCTGGCTCCGCGGGGGAGCCAGGCAGAAGAGGGAGCAGAGAAGACAGAAGAGAAAAGACCTGGGAGTTGGCGCACCCCCGGCAGAAGACCAGGAAGACCGGAACCCTGGCGGAAGGCACCGGAAAGACCGGGGGATAGGCGCCATCCCCCGGCAGAAGACCCCGAAGTCCGGATGCCCCTCCCTAATGAAAAAGAGCTTAAATGGGGTGGGGGCATCCGGCGGAAGGCTCCGGAGAGGACCGAGGGATGGCGCCCTCCCCCGGCAGAAATCACCGAAGCCCAGGGTCCCGGCGGAAGATCGGGAGAGAAGAAACCCCCCCTTCTAAGAGAGCTAAAGAAGAAAGGGGGGGCTCCGGAGCAGATTAATAAAATATTTTATTCTGTGTGGTGTGTTTTTTTTACTTTACATTTCCCCCATGTGAATGGGTAGAGGTACGATGTACCCCATACTCATTCACATAGGGTGGGGGGCCGGCATCTGGGGGCCCCCTTATTAAAGGGAGCTCGCAGATTCCGATTAGCCCCGCCCGCATACCCCGACAACCAATGGCAAGGGTTGTCGGGAAGAGGCTCTTGTCCCTATCGACATGGGGGCAAGAGTGCTGTGGGGTGGGGGGGGCAGTGCCCCCCTCCCCCACAGCACACACTCCCCCATGTTGAGGGCATGCGGTCTGGTACGGCTCAGGAGGGAGGGGGCCGCTCGCTCGTCCCCTCCCCCATTCCTGTCCGGGCCAGACTGCATGCTTGGGATGAGGGCTTGGTTTGGATCTGGGGGGGACCCCCGCGCCGAATCGGCGCGGGTTTAACCCCTCACGTTCCGGACCAAGCCTAAGAGCCTAATGTAGCCCTGAAGGGGGACCCGCGCCGATTTCAAGTTTGAAATTTGGCGCCGAGTTCCCCTTCAGGGCTGAAAACAGCTCGGAGATTCCCGTGCGCCGCGTCACGCAGCGCATTCACGGGTACGCCGCTTGGTATTTACCAAGATTTTCACGGCGTACTGACAGGGCGCACGGGAATCCCTGACTTTTCTCTCTGCGCATGCCCAGTATGCAAATGAACCTCCCGAGGTTCAGGCGCACTGTGCAAGCGTACGGGGATCTGTTTTCAAAAAACACTTTCCCTTTCAATTCGGCCCGCCAAACACTTCAAAACACATGTCACTTCACTTCCCCTGCATCCCCCCACCTCCCCCCTTAATAAACTCCCGCCCAAACCCCCCCCAATTATAGTTTAATGTGCCGTGCGCCAGGTCTGTACTGGTGCACAATGCACCCTCTCCTGGGCGCACGGAGCACATTAGTAACTAGGGAAATACACTGCACTAGCAGCGTATTTCTTTAGTAAATGGCCAAACGGCTGCTACTCCTGCTTTTACTCCATGAGTCATGGAGTAAAGGCTTGGTAAATCAGGCCCATTGTGTAGGAACACAGCGAATATGGATAGCTGTATTGACAGTTTTGAGACATTTCAGGCCGTCAGGTCAAAATGATGAGTGTGGGCGTGCCTGCAGTTCTCCCTTTGGAGATGCGCACGCACCTCGTTGGTATCATACTATGTGACAGGCATTTCTGACCTAATACGAGCAGAAGCCTCAGCTCGCATCTACAGCTGCGCGAGAGGTGAGTTCTCAGCTCTCTTCTGCCCAATGCCTGACGACGGTCTCACTGACGCCAGTGCGTCTGTGCAAGATTCGCGCCAACACGCTGTTCAAGAGGGCGTTCCCTTCTCTGACGCTCAGTGTCATCTGATGCTCGTCGAGAGTCTCCTCTCTACTTCCGACCTCTTCATGGCGCGGGCCTCGTGGGTGCTATTGCACACGCGCGGGAGCATCGCCATGACGGCGGACGAGGAGGCGGCTCTATGGGACGCCCTGGGTTATATAACAGGTCGCCGCATGTTGTAGCCACGCCCTCAGACGAAGTCAGCCAATGATGAAACGCGTCAGGGCATGGCCAACATCGGACGACCTAGAGACTGTACACCCTGAGGATCAGGAACAGAGGATTGAGCCTGAGCGCCAGAATCTGCCATATCCAGGAAGGGAAACGGGCACAGTACTATTACACGCTTATTTTCTTTGTATTGTGGTACGCATATTTTTAAGGGGACCTGTGGGTTTGGCAATAAACTTTTAAAACGGTACTACACTATCCAAGTTTATTCCTTTATATGTACACGAGCAAGACATATACAAGCAGAGTGGTGGAGAGTGCAAGACTGATGACAGAGGCTGTGGTGTATCCCATGCTGTTTTTTATTCCTGGTCTGGTGAGTGCATCCCCATAAGGGGATAGTATCCCCCCACGTGGTGAAACATAGCCCCCCTGGTGATAAGGAGCACATATTAAGGACGACACTGTATACGGCTGATGTTCATCTGCACCATTATTTGATACCTATGTCAATATAGAACTTTATTCAGAACTCACGTTTTGACTACCAAGCGCTGCTACAGTATACATTGAACTGTTTTGACCTCTCAGTTATTTAATTTAATTTTTTTGTTTACTGTCATTTGACATGATCCTGATTTGTCTCTTCCCCTTTCCATCCTCTTCTTGTCCCTCCCCCCCTCAACCCCATCCATCCCCCCCCTTTTTTTCACAATTCAGTTCAGTTGATATCCTCTCATTCCCGCTTACTTGTAAGAAGCCTTTCCAAATAATGCTACGTTTACTGTAATCGGACATATATCTCCCCCTTTTTATTTCTGTACAAGATCTCTGTATGCATTGTTAAGGATATGTCATATGTATACTTTGTTTAATCTTTCAATAAATATCTTGATTGAGAAAAAAAAAGAAGGAAAAAAGTCATTTAAAACTGCTTGCGGCTTTAATGTAATGTCTGGTCCCGGCAATATGGATGAAAATCACTAGAAAACTAGAAAATGAATTTCCTGCAGAAAATGCGTGGGAATGCTGAATAGCTGAATTGCTAAGCCCACACCAAAGCCATTCACCATAACCACTACATTATCTTTAGGACATACAAGCAGTGGGCCAGATCCTCAAAAGGGATACGCCGGCGTAACTGCTGTTACGCCGTCGTATCCCTGTTTCTAACTATGGAACTGATCCACAGAATCAGTTTCCCATAGTTAGGCAGAAGATCCGACATGTGTAAGGGACTTACACTGCCGGATCTTAGGATGCAGTACCGCATCCGCCGCTGGGGGCATTTCGTGTTGAAATGCCACCTCGGGTATGCAAATTAGCACTTACGGAGATCCACGAAGATTTTCAGCTTCATTTTTTCTCCGTAAGTTTTAGTTTGAAAACGCAAAATTAGGGCTGCTTTTACAAAGTGTAAACTGTTTACACCATGTAAAAGCAGACCCTTCTGTCCAGCGACGCAAATTTTTTTTTGTTTTGAATTTTTTTTTTTCCGCTGTATCTTTTTTTTTCCCCGACGCAACTTTATTGACCCGTCGCGATCCACAAAGCTTGGCGTAACGTAATTTCACGCTATGCACGTCGGGAAAATTTTGTCACGAGCATGCACAGTACGGCCGGCGCGGGAGTGCGCCTAATTTAAATGGGAATCGCCCCCATGAAATAAGGAATGCCTTGCGCCGGCGGAATTTAAGTTACACAGCCAAAAATTTCTAGGTAAGTGCTTTGTGGATCGGGCACTTAGGTAGAAATTTTAAGGCAGTGTAACTTAAATGGGAAAATTTACGTTACGCCGGATCTTTGTGGATTACCCCCAGTGTTCCTTCAGTACTTATAAAGCCTCTTTTTGATCATTAAAGGGGTTGTAAAGGTAAAACACATTTTCCCTAAATATTTTCCTTTACCTTAGTGCAGTCCTCTTTCACTTACCTCATCCTTTGATTTTGCTTTTAAATGTCCTTATTTCTTCTGAGAATTCCTCACTTCCTGTTCTTCTGTCTGTAACTCCACACAGTAATTTTTCCCTGGTGTGGAGAAAGCCTCTTGAGGGGGCGAGCAGGACGCCCACTAACACACAGCTCCCTTCTCTATCTGCAATATAGAGAGTGTCCTGACTTGCCTGGTCGCCCCTCCCCCTCAAGAGGCTTTCTCCACATGAGGTAAGGGAGGAGGACTGCACTGAGGTAAAGGAAGCTATTTAGGGAAAAAAATACCATTACAACCACTTTAATCCGCACACCTAATGAGTGATTGAACCCTTCAAACAAACCTTAATAAATCCACAACCATACATGCTATCAAAACAGCGACTTCACCGCTTGAAACAAAAGGCCTTTGTGAATGTATCCGTATAAAATTTATGTTGATAAACTTAAAAATGTGGGCATGTCAGCGATTTAAAAAAGAGGTTCTGTGTGCGTTTTGCTGGGAGATTTATAGTTTTTTTTACATGACAGTCAATCGAAGAAAATTTGTAACTCTTGTCATTTAGAAGCTCCAGCAACCAAAAGTAAAATGCGTATCACAAAACTGAGCACATTGCCTGAAACCAGACAAATACCTACATTTTTATATATAAATTGTGTATGACAAGTAGATCTTGTGGGCGTGAGAGCAATTTGTTTCCCCTTTATAAAGATTTTTTTTTTTTACAGCTCTGCTCTAATGATGTCATCATCCACTCTAAAGCAGCCCCATAGAAACACATTATAATCGATAACATTTTCTGAAAAAAATCACTAAACTTAAACTGCCTTTTCACAAAAACTGTAAAAGATATCAAACTGAAAAGTCATAGCCGGATAGCTGAATATTTTGTGAACGTTTGAAAATGTGTTTGGCATCTGTAGGTGAAAGTATGAAGGAGCTGAAACTTTTGGTAGCAGAGCAGATTTTAAGAATTTGAAGCATGCTCTCATTGACTTCAATGTTAAAAAAAAGTGTCTAAAAGCCTAACATTTTAAAAAGTATAAATAGTACATAAAAAGTTGAAGTCCCATCATTAGCTGAAAGAGATGAACATTTTAATAGTTGAATGGTCTCAATAGCTGAAAGTATGCAGAAGTTACGCAGAGCCAAAAAACGTATGGAACTAGAAAATGCATTTCCTGAGGAAAATGCGTGGGAATGCTGAATAGCTGAATTGATGAGCCCACACCAAAGTCATTCACCATAACCACTAAACTATCTTTAGGACATACAAGTAGTGTTTCTTCAGTACTTATAAAGCCTCTCTTTGATCATTAAAAGGTATTGTAAAGGTAAAATAATTTTCCCTAAATAGCTTCCTTTACCTTAGTGCAGTCCTCCTTCACTTACCTCATCCTTTGATTTTGCTTTTAAATGTCCTTATTTCTTCTGAGAAACCCTCACTTCCTGTTCTTCTGTCTATAACTCCACACAGTAATGCAAGGCTTTTTCCCTGGTGTGGAGAAAGCCTCTTGAGGGGGTGAGCAGGATGCCCACTAACAAACAGCTCCTTTCTCTATCTGCAAAGTAGAGTGTCCTGACTTCCTGGTTGCCCCTCCCCCTCAGGAGGTTTTCTCCACAGCAGGTGAGTGAGGAGGAATATTGCACTGAGGTAAAGGAAGCTATTTAGGGAAAGAATTACAATTACAAACGCCTTTAATCCACACACCTAATGAGCTACTGAACCCTTCAAACAAACCTTAATAAATCCACAACCGTACATGCGATCGATACAGCGACTTCACCGTTTGAAAGACAGGGCTCTTGTGAATGCATCGATATGAAATTTATGTTGATAAACTTAAAGATGTGGCCATGTCAGCGATTTAGAAAAGAGGTTCTTTGTGCATTTTGCTGGGAAATGTTTTGAACTTTTTAACATGACAGTCAATAGGAGAAATTTTGGAACTCTTGTCCTTTAGAAGCTCCAGCAACTAAAAGTAAAATGCGTATCACAAAACTGACCACATTGCCTGAAACCAGACAAAAATACCTTCGTTTTGATAAGTAGATCTTGTGGGTGTGAGAGCAATTTGTTCCCCCTTTTTTAAAGAGAATGTTTTTTTAATCCTCTCTGCACTCTAATGATCACATGATCCACTCTAAAGCAGCTCCATAGAAACACATTATAATCGATAACATTTTCTGAAAAAATCAGTAAACGTAAATTGCTTTTTCACAAAAACTGTAAGGCCCCGTACACACAACCGAATTTCTCGGCAGAATTCAGCCAGAAACTCGATCGGAGCCGTATTCTGCTGAGAAACCCGGCCGTGTGTACACTTTCGGCCAAGGAAACCGACGAGGATCTCGTCGGGCCAAATAGAGAACATGTTCTCTATTTCCTCGTTAGTCAACGGGGAAACTTGGCTTGCCGAGATCCTCGGCGGCTTCACAAGGAACTCGACGAGCAAAACGATGTGTTTTGCTCGTCGAGTTTCTCGGACGTGTATACGGGGCCTCAAAGATATCAATCTGAAAAGTCATAGCCGGATAGCTGAATTTTCCTGAGGAAAATGCGTGGGAATGCTGAATAGCTGAATTGCTGAGCCCGCACCAAAGCCAATTCACCATAACCACTACACTATCTTTAGGACACACAGCTCCTTTCTCTATCTGCAAAGTAGAGAGTGTCCTGACTTCCTGGTCGCCCCTCCCCCCTCAAAAGGTTTTCTCCCCCCCAGATCAGTGAGGAGGAATATTGCACTGAGGTAAAGGAAGCTATTTAGGGAAAGAAATACCATTACAAACGCTTTTAATCCACACACCGAAAAAGTGAAATAAGCCTTCAAACAAACCTTAATAAATCCACAACCGTACATGCGATCGATACAGCGACTTCACCGTTTGAAACACATAAAATTTATGTTGATAAACTTAAAAATGTGGGCATGTCAGCGATTTAAAAAAGAGTGTCTTTGTGCGTTTTGCTGGGAAATTTTTTAGACTTTTTAACATTACAGTCAATGAGAGAAATGTTGGCGCTCTTGTCCTTTAGAAGCTCCACGAACTAAAAATAAAATGCATATCACAAAACTGATCACATTGCCTGAAACCAGACAAAAATACCTACGTGTTGATATATAAATTGTGTATGACAAGTAGATCTTGTGGGCGTGAGAGCAATTTGTTTCCCCTTTTTTTACAGAGAATTTTGTTTCCAATGATCTGCACTGTACTGGTCACATGACACACTGTAAAACTGCTCCATAGGAATACATTATAATCAATACAATTTTCTGAAAAAATCACTCAACGTAAATTGCTTTTTCACAAAAAACGTAAAAGATATCAATCTAAAAAGTCACAGCCGGATAGCTGAATATTTTGTGACCGTTTTAAAGTTTGTTTGGTGTCTGTAAGTGAAAGTATGAATGAGCTGAAACTTTTGGCAGCACGTGTGATTTTAAGCAGGAAAAAGGATGTTCTCATTGACTTCAATGTTAAAAAAAAGTGTCTAAAAGCTTAATATTTTAAAAAGTATAAATAGTACAAAAAAACTTGAAGAAGTCCCATCGTTAGCTGAATGAGATGCACATTTTAAAAGTTGAATGGTCTCAATAGCTGAAAGTATGCAGAAGTTACGCAGAGCCAAAAAACATACGGAATAATAAAATTAAAACTAGACATGCATTTCCTGAGGAAAATGCGTGTGGGAATGCTGAATAGCTGAGCCCGCGCCAAAGCCATTCACCATAACCACTACACTATCTTTAGGACACACAGCTTCTTTCTCTATCTGCAAAGTAGAGAGTATTCTGACTTCCTGATCGCCCCTCCCCCCTCAAGAGGTTTTCTCCCTCCCCCCCCAGGTCAGTGAGGAGGAATATTGCACTGAGGTAAGGAAAGCTATTTATGGAAAGAAATAGCATTACAAACGCCTTTTAATTCACAGACCAAATACATGAATTACGCCTTCAAACAAACCTTAATAAATCCACAACCGTACATGCGATCGATACAGCGACTTCACCGTTTGAAAGACACGGCCCTTGTTAACGCATCGATATGAAATTTATGTTGATAAACTTAAAAATGTGGCCATGTCAGCGATTTAGAAAAGAGCGTCTTTGTGTGTTTTGCAGAAACATTTTTTAGACTTTTTAACATGACGGTCAATGGGAGGGAGTTTGAGGCGCTTGTCCTTTAGAAGCTCCTGGAACTAAAAGTCAAATGCCTATCGCAAAACTGATCACATTGCCTGAAACCAGACAACAATACCTACGTTTTGATATATAAATTGTGTATGACAAGTAGATCTTGTGGGCGTGAGAGCAATTTGTTTCCCCTTTTTTTAAAGATCATTTTTTTTGTGGATGATCTGCACTCTAAAGGTCACATGACACACTCTAAACCTGTTCCATAGGATTACATTATAACCGATTACATTTTCTGAAAAAATCACTAAACGTAAATTGCGTTTTCACAAAAACCGTAAAAGATATCAACCTAAAAAGTCATTTTCGGATAGCTGAATATTTTGTGACCGTTTTAAAGTTTGTTTGGTGTCTGTAAGTGAAAGTATGAAGGAGAAGAAGCATTTGGCAGCACGTGAGATTTTAAGGGGTAAAAAGCATGTTCTCATTGACTTCAATGTTAAAAAAAGTGTCTAAAAGCTTAATATTTTAAAAAGTATAAATAGTACGAAAAAACTTGAAGAAGTCCCATCGTTAGCTGAACGAGACGAACATTTTAATAGTTGAATGGTCTCAATAGCTGAAAGTATGCAGAAGTTACGCAGAGCCAAAAAACGTACGGAATAAAATTAAAATTAAAATTAAGAACTAGACAATGCATTTCCTGAGGAAAATGCGAGTGGGAATGCTCAATAGCTGAATTGCTGAGCCCGCACCAAAGCGAATTCACCATAACCACTACACTATCTTTAGGACACACAGCTCCTTTCTCTATCTGCAAAGTAGAGAGTATCCTGACTTCCTGGTCGCCCCTCCCCCCTCAAGAGGTTTCCCCTCCCCCCCAGGTCAGTGAGGAGAAATTTTGCACTGAGGTAGAAAGCTATTTATAGAAAGAAATAGCATTACAAACGCTTTTAATTCACAGACCAAATACATGAATTAAGCCTTCAAACAAAGCTTAATAAATCCACAACCGTACATGCGATCGATACAGCGACTACACCGTTTGAAAGACACGGCCCTTGTGAACGCAGCGATATGAAATTTATGTTGATAAACTTAAAAATGTGGCCATGTCAGCGATTTAGAAAAGAGCGTGTTTGTGTGTTTTGCAGAAACATTTTTTAGATAATTTAACATGAGAGTCTATGAGAGAAAATTTCAGGCTGTTGTCCTTTAGAAGCTCCAGGAACTAAAACTAAAATACGTATCACAAAACTGATCACATTGCCTGAAACCAGACAAGCATACCTACGTTTTGATATATAAATTGTGTATGACAAGTAGATCTTGTGGGCGTGAGAGCAATTTGTTTCCCCTTTTTTTAAAGATAATTTTTTTTTCAAAGATCTCCACTATAAAGGTCACATGACACACTCTAAATCCCTTCCATAGGATTACATTATAACCGATTAAATTTTCAGAAAATATCACTAAACGTAAATTGCGTTTTCACAAAAACCGTAAAAGATATCAATCTAAAAAGTCATGTTTGGATAGCTGAATATTTTGTGACCGCTTTAAAGTTTGTTTGGTGTCTGTAAGTGAAAGTATGAAGGAGCTGAAACTTTTGGCAGAACGTGTGTTTTGAAGCAGGAAAAAGGATGTTCTCATTGACTTCAATGTTAAAAAAAAGTGTCTAAAAGCTTAATATTTTAAAAAGTATAAATAGTACAAAAAAACTTGAAGAAGTCCCATCGTTAGCTGAACGAGATGAACATTTTAAAAGTTGAATGGTCTCAATAGCTGAAAGTATGCAGGAGTTACGCAGAGCAAAAAAACGTACGGAATAATAAAAATAATAATAAAAAACGAATATCAATACTGGGAATGCTTATTAAGCATTCCCACTAATAATACATTTACGGATATCAATACTGGGAATGCTTATTAAAGCATTCCCACTAAATATCAATACTGGGAATGCTTAATAAAGCATTCCCACTAATTAAGAATAAGAAGAACTAGAAAATGCATTTCCTGAGGAAAATGCACGTTGGAATGCTGAATAGCTGAATTACTGAGCCCGCGCCAAAGCCATTCACCATAACCACTACACTATCTTTAGGACATACAATCAGTGTTCATTATAAAGCCTAATATCACACAGCTCCTTTCTCTATCTGCAATATAGAGAGTGTCTTGACTTGCCTGGTCGCCCCTACCCCCTCAAGATGCTTTCTCCACATGAGGTGGGGGAGGAGGACTGCACTGAGGTAAAAGGAAGCTATTTAGGGAATCAAAATACCATTAGAAACGCTTGAATCCACACACAAAATCAGTTATTGAAGCCTTCAAACAAAACGTAATAAATCCACAACCGTACATGCGATCAATACAGCGACTTCACCGTTTGAAACACAAGGCTTTTGTGAACAAATCGGTATACAATTTATGTTGATTAACTTAAAAATGTGGGCATGTCAGAGATTTAAAAAAGAGTGTCTTTGTGCATTTTGCTGGGAAATTTTTTAGACGTTTTAACATTACACTCAATGGGAGGAATTTTGTCTCTCTTGTCCTTTAGAAGCTCCACGAACTAAAACTAAAATACGTATCACAAAACTGATCACATTGCCTGAAACCAGACAAGCATACCTACGTTTTGATATATAAATTGTGTATGACAAGTACATCTTGTGGGCGTGAGAGCAATTTGTTTCCCCTTTTTTTAAAGATAATTTTTTTTTCAAAGATCTCCACTCTAAAGGTCACATGACACACTCTAAATCCCTTCCATAGGGTTACATTATAACCGATTAAATTTTCTGAAAATATCACTAAACGTAAATTGTGTTTTCACAAAAACCGTAAAAGATATCAATCTAAAAAGTCATGTTTGGATAGCTGAATATTTTGTGACCGCTTTAAAGTTTGTTTGGTGTCTGTAAGTGAAAGTATGAAGGAGCTGAAACTTTTGGCAGAACGTGTGTTTTGAAGCAGGAAAAAGGATGTTCTCATTGACTTCAATGTTAAAAAAAAGTGCCTAAAAGCTTAATACTTTAAAAAGTATAAATAGTACAAAAAAACTTGAAGAAGTCCCATCGTTAGCTGAACGAGATGAACATTTTAAAAGTTGAATGGTCTCAATAGTTGAAAGTATGCAGAAGTTACGCAGAGCCAAAAAACGTACGGAATAAAATTAAAATTAAAATTAAGAACTAGAAAATGCATTCCCTGAGGAAAATGCGAGTGGGAATGCTGAATTGCTGAGCCCGCACCAAAGCCATTCACCATAACCACTACACTATCTTTAGGACACACAGCTCCTTTCTCTATCTGCAAAGTAGAGAGTATGCTGACTTCCTGGTCGCCCCTCCCCCCTCAAGAGGTTTCCCCTCCCCCCAGGTCAGTGAGGAGGAATATTGCACTGAGGTAGAAAGCTATTTATGGAAAGAAATTCCATTACAAACGCCTTTTAATTCACAGACCAATACATTAATTACGCCTCCAAACAAAACGTAATAAATCCACAACCGTACATGCGATCGATACAGCGACTTCACCGTTTGAAAGACACGGCCCTTGTGAACGCATCGATATGAAATTTATGTTGATAAACTTAAAATTGTGGCCATGCCAGCGATTTAGAAAAGAGCGTCTTTGTGTGTTTTGCAGGAAAATTTTTTAAATTTTTAACATGGACGGTCAATGAGAGTGGTTTTGTCACTCTTGTCCTTTAGAAGCTCCTGGAACTAAAACTAAAATACGTATCACAAAACTGATCACATTGCCTGAAACCAGACAAGCATACCTACGTTTTGATATATAAATTGTGTATGACAAGTAGATCTTGTGGGCGTGAGAGCAATTTGTTCGCCCTTTTTTTAAAGATAATTTTTGTTTTCAAAGATCTCCACTCTAAAGGTCACATGACACACTCTAAACCTGCTCCATAGGATTACATTATAACCGATAAAAAAATCACTAAACGTAAATTGCGTTTTCACAAAAACCGTAAAAGATATCAATCTGAAAAGTCATGTTTGGATAGCTGAATATTTTGTGACCGCTTTAAAGTTTGTTTGGTGTCTGTAAGTGAAAGTATGAAGGAGCTGAAACTTTTGGCAGAACGTGTGTTTTGAAGCGGTAAAAAGCATGTTCTCATTGACTTCAATGTTAAAAAAAAGTGTCTAAAAGCTTAATATTTTAAAAAGTATAAATAGTACAAAAAAACTTGAAGAAGTCCCATCGTTAGCTGAACGAGACGAACATTTTAATAGTTGAATGGTCTCAATAGCTGAAAGTATGCAGAAGTTACGCAGAGCCAAAAAACGTACGGAATAAAGGATAAAATTAAAATTAAGAATAATAAAAAACGAATATCAATACTGGGAATGCTTATTAAAGCATTCCCACTAATAATAAAAAACGAATATCAATACTGGGAATGCTTATTAAAGCATTCCCACTAATAATAAAAAACAAATATCAATACTGGGAATGCTTATTAAAGCATTCCCACTAATTAAGAATAATAAAAAACGAATATCAATACTGGGAATGCTTATTAAAGCATTCCCACTAATAAAAAACGAATATCAATACTGGGAATGCTTATTAAAGCATTCCCACTAACTAGAAAATGCATTTCCTGAGGAAAATGCGAGTGGGAATGCTGAATAGCTGATTTGCTGAGCCCGCACAAAAGCCATTCACCATAACCACTACAGTATCTTTAGGACATACAAGCAGTGTTCCTTCAGTACTTATAAAGCCTAATATCACACAGCTCCTTTCTCTATCTGCAATATAGAGAGTGTCTTGACTTGCCTGGTCGCCCCTCCCCCCTCAAGAGGCTTTCTCCACATGAGGTGGGGGAGGAGGACTGCACTGAGGTAAGGAAAGCTATTTAGGGAATCAAAATACCATTAGAAACGCTTTCATCCTCACACAAAATCAGTTATCGAAGCCATCAAACAAAACGTAATAAATCCACAACCGTGCATGCGATCGATACAGCGACTTCACCGTTTGAAAGACACGGCCCTTGTGAACGCATCGATATGAAATTTATGTTGATAAACTTAAAAATGTGGCCATGTCAGCGATTTAGAAAAGAGCGTCTTTGTGTGTTTTGCAGAAACATTTTTTAGACTTTTTAACATGACGGTCAATGGGAGGGAGTTTGAGGCGCTTGTTCTTTAGAAGCTCCTGGAACTAAAAGTCAAATGCCTATCGCAAAACTGATCACATTGCCTGAAACCAGACAACAATACCTACGTTTTGATATATAAATTGTGTATGACAAGTAGATCTTGTGGGCGTGAGAGCAATTTGTTTCCCCTTTTTTTAAAGATCATTTTTTTTGTGGATGATCTGCACTCTAAAGGTCACATGACACACTCTAAACCTGTTCCATAGGATTACATTATAACCGATTACATTTTCTGAAAAAATCACTAAACGTAAATTGCGTTTTCACAAAAAACGTAAAAGATATCAATCTGAAAAGTCATGTTTGGATAGCTGAATATTTTGTGACCGCTTTAAAGTTTGTTTGGTGTCTGTAAGTGAAAGTATGAAGGAGCTGAAACTTTTGGCAGAACGTGTGTTTTGAAGCGGTAAAAAGGATGTTCTCATTGACTTCAATGTTAAAAAAAGTGTCTAAAAGCTTAATATTTTAAAAAGTATAAATAGTACAAAAAAACTTGAAGAAGTCCCATCGTTAGCTGAACGAGACAAACATTTTAATAGTTGAATGGTCTCAATAGCTGAAAGTATGCAGAAGTTACGCAGAGCCAAAAAACGTACGGAATAATAAAATTAAAATTAAGAAGAAGAATAATAAAAAACGAATATCAATACTGGGAATGCTTATTAAAGCATTCCCACTAAAAATGCATTTCCTGAGGAAAATGCGTGTGGGAATGCTGAATGGCTGAATTGCTGAGCCCGCGCCAAAGCCATTCACCATAACCACTACACCATCTTTAGGACACACAGCTCCTTTCTCTATCTGCAAAGTAGAGAGTATCCTGACTTCCTGGTCGCCCCTCCCCCCTCAAGAGGTTTCCCCCCCTCCCCCAGGTCATTGCACTGAGGTAAAGAAAGCTATTTATGGAAAGAAATAGCATTACAAACGCCTTTAATTCACAGACCAAATACATGAATTAAGCCTTCAAACACACCTTAATAAATCCACAACCGTACATGCGATCGATACAGCGACTACACCGTTTGAAAGACACGGCCCTTGTGAACGCATCGATATGAAATTTATGTTGATAAACTTAAAAATGTGGCCATGTCAGCGATTTACAAAAGAGTGTCTTTGTGTGTTTTGCAGGAACATTTTTTAGACTTTTTAACATGAGAGTCAATGACAGAAAATTTCAGGGTCTTGTCCTTTAGAAGCTCCAGGAACTAAAACTAAAATACGTATCACAAAACTGATCACATTGTCTGAAACCAGACAAAAATACCTACGTTTTGATATATAAATTGTGTATGACAAGTAGATCTTGTGGGCGTGAGAGCAATTTGTTTCCCCTTTTTTAAAGATCATTTTTTTTTCAATGATCTCCACTCTAAAGGTCACATGACACACTCTAAAACACCTTCCATAGGAATTCATTATAACCGATAAAATTTTCTGAAAAAATCACTAAACATAAATTGCTCTTTCACAAAAACTATAAAAGATATCAATCTGAAAAGTCATAGCCAGATAGCTGAATATTTTGTGACCGCTTTAAAGTTTGTTTGGTGTCTGTAAGTGAAAGTATGAAGGAGCTGAAACTTTTGGCAGTGCGTGTGATTTGAAGCGGGAAAAAGGATGTTCTCATTGACTTCAATGTTAAAAAAAAGTGTCTAAAAGCTTAATATTTTAAAAAGTATAAATAGTACAAAAAAACTTGAAGTCCCATCGTTAGCTGAACGAGATGAACATTTTAAAAGTTGAATGGTCTCAATAGCTGAAAGTATGCAGAAGTTACGCAGAGCCAAAAAACGTACGGAATAAAATTAAAATTAAAATTAAGAAGAAGAATAATAAAAAACGAATATCAATACTGGGAATGCTTATTAAAGCATTCCCACTAAATATCAATACTGGGAATGCTTATAAAGCATTCCCACTAATAAAGGAAACTAAGAACCAGAAAATGCATTTCCTGAGGAAAATGCGTGGGAATGCTGAATAGCTGAATTGCTGAGCCCGCACTAAATCCATTCACCATAACCACTACACAATCTTTAGGACACACAGCTCCTTTCTCTATCTGCAAAGTAGAGAGTATCCTGACTTGCTGGTCGCCCCTCCCCCTCAAGAGGTTTTCTCCCCCCCCAGGTCAGTGAGGAGGACTTCACTGAGGTAAAGAAAGCTATTTAGGGAAAGAAATACCATTACAAAGGCCTTTTAATTCACACACCAAATACGTGAAATAAGCCTTCAAACAAACCTTAATAAATCCACAACCGTACATGCGATCGATACAGCGACTTCACCGTTTGAAAGACACAGGCCTTGTGAATGCATCGATATGACATTTATGTTGATAAGGTTAAAAATATGGCCATGTCAGCGATTTAGAAAATAGCGTCTTTGTGCGGTTTGCAGGAACATTTTAAAGAGGTTTTAACATGACGGTCAATGGCAGAAATTTTGAGACTCTTGTCCTTTAGAAGCTCTAAGAACTAAAAGTAAAATGCCTATCGCAAAACTGATCACATTGCCTGAAACCAGACAAAAATACCTACGTTTTGATATATAAATTGTGTATGACAAGTAGATCTTGTGGGCGTGAGAGCAATTTGTTTCCCCTTTTTTTAAAGATAATTTTTTTCAATAATCTCCACTCTAAAGATCACATGACACACTCTAAAACTGTTCCATAGGATTACATTATAACCGATAACATTTTCTGAAAAAATCACAAAACGTAAATTGCGTTTTCACAAGAGATTTATCTCTGACATGGCCACATTTTTAAGTTTATCAACATAAATTTCATATCGATGTGTTCACAAGGGCCGTGTCTTTCAAACGGTGTAGTCGCTGTATCGATCGCATGTACGGTTGTGGATTTATTAAGTTTTGTTTGAAGGCTTAATTCATGTATTTGGTCTGTGAATAAAAGGCGTTTGTAATGGAATTTCTTTCCATAAATAGCTTTCTACCTCAGTGCAATATTCCTCCTCACTGACCTGGGGGGGAGGGGAAACCTCTTGAGGGGGGAGGGGCAACCAGGAAGTCAGGACGCTCTCTACTTTGCAGATAGAGAAAGGAGCTGTGTGTCCTAAAGATAGTGTAGTGGTTATGGTGAATGGCTTTGGCGCGGGCTCAGCAATTCAGCATTCCCACGCATCGCATTTTCCTCAGGAAATGCATTGTCTAGTTCTTCTTCTTAATTTTAATTTTATTATTCCGTATTACACATACTTTCAGCTATTGAGACCATTCAACTTTTAAAATGTTCATCTCGTTCAGCTAACGATGGGACTTCTTCAAGTTTTTTGTACTATTTATACTTTTTAAAATATTAAGCTTTTAGACACTTTTTTTTTAACATTGAAGTCAATGAGAACATGCTTTTTACCGCTTCAAATCACACATGCTGCGAAAAGTTTCAGCTCCTTCATACTTTCACTTACAGACACCAAACAAACTTTAAAGCGGTCACAAAATATTCAGCTATCCGGCTATGACTTTTCAGATTGATATCTTTTATAGTTTTTGTGAAAAAGCAATTTACGTTTAGTGATTTTTTCAGAAAATTTTATCGGTTATAATGTAATCCTATGGAAGGTGTTTTAGAGTGTGTCATGTAACCTTTACAGCACAGATCATTGAAAAAAAAATTATCTTTAAAAAAAGGGGAAACAAATTGCTCTCACGCCCACAAGATCTACTTGTCACATACAATTTATATATCAAAACGTAGGTATTTTTGTCTGGTTTTAGGCAATGTGATCAGTTTTGTGATAGGCATTTGACTTTTAGTTCTAGGAGCTTCTAAAGGACAAGAGCGACACAATTTCTGTCATTTCTGTCATTGACTGTAATGTTAAAAAGACTTTAAAATGTTTCTGCAAAACACACGAAGATACTCTTTTTTGAATCGCTGACATGCCCAAATTTTTAAGTTTATCAACATAAATTTTATACCGATTCGTTCACAAAAGCCTTGTGTTTCAAACGGTGAAGTCGCTGTATCAATCGCATGTACGGTTTTGGATTTATTAAGTTTTGTTTGAAGGCTTCAATAACTGATTTTGTGTGTGGATTCAAGCGTTTCTAATGGTATTTTGATTCCCTAAATAGCTTTCTTTTACCTCAGTGCAGTCCTCCTCCCTTACCTCATGTGGAGAAAGCCTCTTGAGGGGGGAGGGGTGACCAGGCAAGTCAAGACACTCTCTATATTGCAGATAGAGAAAGGAGCTGTGTGATATTAGGCTTTATAAGTAATGAAGGAACACTGCATGTATGTCCTAAAGATACTGTAGTGGTTATGGTGAATGGCTTTGGCGCGGGCTCAGCAATTCAGCATTCCCACGCGCATTTTCCTCAGGAAATGCATTTTCTAGTTCTTTTTATTCTTCTCCTTTATTCCGTACGTTTTTTGGCTCTGCGTAACTTCTGCATACTTTCAGCTATTGAGACCATTCAACTAATAAAATATTCATCTCGTTCAGCTAACGATGGGACTTCTTCAAGTTTTTTTGTACTATTTATACTTTTTAAAATATTAAGCTTTTAGACACTTTTTTTTAACATTGAAGTCAATGAGAACATCCTTTTTCCTGCTTCAAATCACACGTGCTGCCAAAAGTTTCAGCTCCTTCATACTTTCACTTACAGACACCAAACAAACTTTAAAACAGTCACAAAATATTCAGCTATCCAAACATGACTTTTCAGATTGATATCTTTTACGGTTTTTGTGAAAAAGCAATTTACGTTTAGTAATTTTTTCAGAAAATTTTATCGGTTATAATGTATTCCTATGGAGCAGCTTTTAGAGTGTGTCATGTGACCACTAGAGTGGAGATCATTGGAAAAAAAATTATCTTTAAAAAAAGGGGAAACAAATTGCTCTCACGCCCACAAGATCTACTTGTCATACACAATTTATATATCAATTTATATATCAGGCAATATTTCAGTTTTGTGATAGGCATTTGACTTTTAGTTCCAGGAGCTTCTAAAGGACAAGAGCGCCAAAATTTCTCTCATTGACTGTAATGTTAAAACGTCTAAAAAATTTCCCAGCAAAACGCACAAAGACACTCTTTTTTAAATCGCTGACATGCCCACATTTTTAAGTTTATCAACATAAATGTTATACCGCTTCGTTCACAAAAGCCTTGCGTTTCAAATGGTGAAGTCGCTGTATCGATCACATGTACGGTTGTGGATTTATTAACGTTTGTTTGAAGGCTTAATTCATGTATTTGGTCTGTGAATTAAAAGGCGTTTGTAATGCTATTTCTTTCCATAAATAGCTTTCCTTACCTCAGTGCAATATTCCTCCTCACTGACCTGGGGGGGGGAGAAAACCTCTTGAGGGGGAAGGGGCGACCAGGAAGTCAGGACACTCTCTACTTTGCAGATAGAGAAAGAAGCTGTGTGTCCTAAAGATAGTCTAGTGGTTAAGGTGAATGGCTTTGGTGCGGGCTCAGCAATTCAGCATTTCAGCATTCCCACGCGCATTTTCCTCAGGAAATGCATTTTCTAGTTCTTAATTAGTGGGAATGCTTTAATAAGCATTCCCAGTATTGATATTCGTTTTTTATTATTAGTGGGAATGCTTTAATAAGCATTCCCAGTATTGATATTCGTTTTTTATTATTAGTGGGAATGCTTTAATAAGCATTCCCAGTATTGATATTCGTTTTTTATTATTAGTGGGAATGCTTTAATAAGCATTCCCAGTATTGATATTCGTTTTTTATTATTCTTAATTAGTGGGAATGCTTTAATAAGCATTCCCAGTATTGATATTCGTTTTTTATTATTAGTGGGAATGCTTTAATAAGCATTCCCAGTATTGATATTCGTTTTTTATTATTCTTCTTCTTAATTTTAATTTTAATTTTATTATTCCGTACGTTTTTTGGCTCTGCGTAACTTCTGCATACTTTCAGCTATTGAGACCATTCAACTTTTAAAATGTTCGTCTCGTTCAGCTAACGATGGGACTTCTTCAAGTTTTTTTGTACTATTTATACTTTTTAAAATATTAAGCTTTTAGACACTTTTTTTTAACATTGAAGTCAATGAGAACATCCTTTTTCCTGCTTCAAAACACACGTTCTGCCAAAAGTTTCAGCTCCTTCATACTTTCACTTACAGACACCAAACAAACTTTAAAGCGGTCACAAAATACTCAGCTATCCAAACATGACTTTTCAGATTGATATCTTTTACGGTTTTTGTGAAAATGCAATTTACGTTTAGCGATTTTTTCAGAAAATGGAATCGGTTATAATGTAACCCTATGGAAGGGATTTAGAGTGTGTCATGTGACCTTTACAGTGGAGATCTTTGAAAAAGAAAATGATCTTAAAAAAAGGGCGAACAAATTGCTCTGACGCCCACAAGATCTACTTGTCATACACAATTTATATATCAAAACGTAGGTATGCTTGTCTGGTTTCAGGCAATGTGATCAGTTTTGTGATACGTATTTTAGTTTTAGTTCCAGGAGCTTCTAAAGGACAAGAGCGACAAAACCACTCTCATTGACCGTCCATGTTAAAAATTTTAAAAATTTTCCTGCAAAACACACAAAGACGCTCTTTTCTAAATCGCTGGCATGGCCACAATTTTAAGTTTATCAACATAAATTTCATATCGATGCGTTCACAAGGGCCGTGTCTTTCAAACGGTGAAGTCGCTGTATCGATCGCATGTACGGTTGTGGATTTATTACGTTTTGTTTGGAGGCGTAATTAATGTATTGGTCTGTGAATTAAAAGGCGTTTGTAATGGAATTTCTTTCCATAAATAGCTTTCTACCTCAGTGCAATATTCCTCCTCACTGACCTGGGGGGAGGGGAAACCTCTTGAGGGGGGAGGGGCGACCAGGAAGTCAGCATACTCTCTACTTTGCAGATAGAGAAAGGAGCTGTGTGTCCTAAAGATAGTGTAGTGGTTATGGTGAATGGCTTTGGTGCGGGCTCAGCAATTCAGCATTCCCACTCGCATTTTCCTCAGGGAATGCATTTTCTAGTTCTTCTTCTTAATTTTAATTTTAATTTTATTATTCCGTACGTTTTTTTGGCTCTGCGTAACTTCTGCATACTTTGAGCTATTGAGACCATTCAACTATTAAAATGTTCGTCTCGTTCAGCTAACGATGGGACTTCTTCAAGTTTTTTTGTACTATTTATACTTTTTAAAATATTAAGCTTTTAGACACTTTTTTTTAACATTGAAGTCAATGAGAACATTCTTTTTACCGCTTCAAAACACACGTTCTGCCAAAAGTTTCAGCTCCTTCATACTTTCACTTACAGACACCAAACAAACTTTAAAGCGGTCACAAAATATTCAGCTATCCAAACATGACTTTTTAGATTGATATCTTTTACGGTTTTTGTGAAAACGCAATTTACGTTTAGTGATATTTTATCGGTTATAATGTAATCCTATGGAGCAGGTTTAGAGTGTGTCATGTGACCTTTAGAGTGCAGATCATCCACAAAAAATATTATCTTTAAAAAAAGGGGGAACAAATTGCTCTCACGCCCACAAGATCTACTTGTCATACACAATTTATATATCAAAACGTAGGTATGCTTGTCTGGTTTCAGGCAATGTGATCAGTTTTGTGATACGTATTTTAGTTTTAGTTCCAGGAGCTTCTAAAGGACAAGAGTCATGTTAAAAAGTCTAAAAAATGTTTCTGCAAAACACACAAAGACGCTCTTTTCTAAATCGCTGACATGGGCACATTTTTAAGTTTATCAACATAAATTTCATATCGATGCGTTCACAAGGGCCGTGTCTTTCAAACGGTGAAGTCGCTGTATCGATCGCATGTACGGTTGTGGATTTATTACGTTTTGTTTGGAGGCGTAATTAATGTATTGGTCTGTGAATTAAAAGGCGTTTGTAATGGCATTTCTTTCCATAAATAGCTTTCCTTACCTCAGTGCAATATTCCTCCTCACTGACCTGGGGGGAGGGGAAACCTCCTGAGGGGGGAGGGGCGACCAGGAAGTCAGCATACTCTCTACTTTGCAGATAGAGAAAGGAGCTGTGTGTCCTAAAGATAGTGTAGTGGTTATGGTGAATGGCTTTGGTGCGGGCTCAGCTATTCAGCATTCCCACTCGCATTTTCCTCAGGAAATGCATTTTCTAGTTTTAATTTTAATTTTATTCCGTACGTTTTTTGGCTCTGCGTAACTTCTGCATACTTTCAGCTATTGAGACCATTCAACTTTTAAAATGTTCGTCTCGTTCAGCTAACGATGGGACTTCTTCAAGTTTTTTTGTACTATTTATACTTTTTAAAATATTAAGCTTTTAGACACTTTTTTTTAACATTGAAGTCAATGAGAACATCCTTTTTCCTGCTTCAAAACACACGTTCTGCCAAAAGTTTCAGCTCCTTCATACTTTCACTTACAGACACCAAACAAACTTTAAAGCGGTCACAAAATATTCAGCTATCCAAACATGACTTTTTAGATTGATATCTTTTACGTTTTTTGTGAAAACGCAATTTACGTTTAGTGATTTTTTTATCGGTTATAATGTAATCCTATGGAGCAGGTTTAGAGTGTGTCATGTGACCTTTAGAGTGGAGATCATCCACAAAAAATATTATCTTTAAAAAAAGGGGGAACAAATTGCTCTCATGCCCACAAGATCTACTTGTCATACACAATTTATATATCAAAACGTAGGTATGCTTGTCTGGTTTCAGGCAATGTGATCAGTTTTGTGATACGTATTTTAGTTTTAGGTCCAGGAGCTTCTAAAGGACAAGAGTCATGTTAAAAAGTCTAAAAAATGTTTCTGCAAAACACACAAAGACGCTCTTTTCTAAATCGCTGACATGGCCACATTTTTAAGTTTATCAACATAAATTTCATATCGATGCGTTCACAAGGGCCGTGTCTTTCAAACGGTGAAGTCGCTGTATCGATCGCATGTACGGTTGTGGATTTATTACGTTTTGTTTGAAGGCTTCGATAACTGATTTTGTGTGTGGATGAAAGCGTTTCTAATGGTATTTTGATTCCCTAAATAGCTTTCCTTACCTCAGTGCAGTCCTCCTCCCCCACCTCATGTGGAGAAAGCCTCTTGAGGGGGGAGGGGCGACCAGGCAAGTCAGGACACTCTCTATATTGCAGATAGAGAAAGGAGCTGTGTGATATTAGGCTTTATAAGTACTGAAGGAACACTGCTTGTATGTCCTAAATATACTGTAGTGGTTATGGTGAACGGCTTTGGTGCGGGCTCAGCAATTCAGCATTCCCACTCGCATTTTCCTCAGGAAATGCATTGTCTAGTTCTTTTTATTCTTATCCTTTATTCCGTACGTTTTTTGGCTCTGCGTAACTTCTGCATACTTTGAGCTATTGAGACCATTTAACTATTAAAATGTTCGTCTCGTTCAGCTAACGATGGGACTTCTTCAAGTTTTTTTGTACTATTTATACTTTTTAAAATATTAAGCTTTTAGACACTTTTTTTTAACATTGAAGTCAATGAGAACATGCTTTTAACCGCTTCAAAACACACGTTCTGCCAAAAGTTTCAGCTCCTTCATACTTTCACTTACAGACACCAAACAAACTTTAAAGCGGTCACAAAATATTCAGCTATCCAAACATGACTTTTTAGATTGATATCTTTTACGGTTTTTGTGAAAACGCAATTTACGTTTAGTGATTTTTTTATCGGTTATAATGTAATCCTATGGAGCAGGTTTAGAGTGTGTCATGTGACCTTTAGAGTGGAGATCATCCACAAAAAATATTATCTTTAAAAAAAGGGGGAACAAATTGCTCTCACGCCCACAAGATCTACTTGTCATACACAATTTATATATCAAAACGTAGGTATGCTTGTCTGGTTTCAGGCAATGTGATCAGTTTTGTGATACGTATTTTAGTTTTAGTTCCTGGAGCTTCTAAAGGACAACAGCCTGAAATCTTCTCTCATAGACTCTCATGTTAAAAAGTCTAAAAAATGTTTCTGCAAAACACACAACGACGCTCTTTTCTAAATCGCTGACATGGCCACATTTTTAAGTTTATCAACATAAACTTCATATCGATGCATTCACAAGGGCCGTGTCTTTCAAACGGTGAAGTCGCTGTATCGATCGCATGTACGGTTGTGGATTTATTATGTTTTGTTTGAAGGCTTCGATAACTGATTTTGTGTGTGGATGAAAGCGTTTCTAATGGTATTTTGATTCCCTAAATAGCTTTCCTTACCTCAGTGCAGTCCTCCTCCCCCACCTCATGTGGAGAAAGCCTCTTGAGGGGGGAGGGGCTACCAGGCAAGTCAAGACACTCTCTATATTGCAGATAGAGAAAGGAGCTGTGTGATATTAGGCTTTATAAGTACTGAAGGAACACTGCTTGTATGTCCTAAAGATACTGTAGTGGTTATGGTGAATGGCTTTGGTGCGGGCTCAGCAATTCAGCTATTCAGCATTCCCACTCGCATTTTCCTCAGGAAATGCATTGTCTAGTTTTAATTTTAATTTTATTCCGTACGTTTTTTGGCTCTGCGTAACTTCTGCATACTTTCAGCTATTGAGACCATTCAACTTTTAAAATGTTCATCTCGTTCAGCTAACAATGGGACTTCTTCAAGTTTTTTTGTACTATTTATACTTTTTAAAATATTAAGCTTTTAGACACTTTTTTTAACATTGAAGTCAATGAGAACATCCTTTTTACCCCTTAAAATCTCATGTGATGCCAAATGCTTCTTCTCCTTCATACTTTCACTTACAGACACCAAACAAACTTTAAAACGGTCACAAAATATTCAGCTATCCGAAAATGACTTTTTAGATTGATATCTTTTACGTTTTTTGTGAAAACGCAATTTACGTTTAGTGATCTTTTCAGAAAATTTTATCGGTTATAATGTGTTTCTATGGAGCAGCTTTACAGTGTGTCATGTGACCATTACAGCACAGATCATCCACAAAAAAAAATTATCTTTAAAAAAGGGGGAACAAATTGCTCTCACGCCCACAAGATCTACTTGTCATACACAATTTATATATCAAAACGTAGGTATTTTTGTCTGGTTTCAGGCAATGTGATCAGTTTTGTGATACGCATTTTATTTTTAGTTCGTGGAGCTTCTAAAGGACAAGAGCGCCGAAATTTCTCTCATTGATTGTAATGTTAAAAAGACTTTAAAATGTTTCTGCAAAACACACAAAGACACTCTTTTCTAAATCGCTGACATGGCCACATTTTTAAGTTTATCAACATAAATTTCATATGGATGCGTTCAGAAGGGCCGTCGTGTCTTTCAAACGGTGAAGTCGCTGTATCGATCGCATGTATTTATTAAGGTTTGTTTGAAGGCTTAATTCATGTATTTGGTCTGTGAATTAAAAGTGTTTGTAATGCTATTTCTTTCCATAAATAGCATTTTTTACCTCAGTGCAATATTCCTCCTCACTGACCTGGGGGGGAGAGGAAACCTCTTGAGGGGGAGGGGCGACCAGGAAGTCAGGATACTCTCTACTTTGCAGATAGAGAAAGGAGCTATGTGTCCTAAAGATAGTGTAGTGGTTATGGTGAATGGCTTTGGCGCGGGCTCAGCAATTCAGCTATTCAGCATTCCCACGCGCATTTTCTTTAGGAAATGCATTTTCTAGTTTGAATTTTAATTTTATTCTGTAAGTTTTTTGGCTCTGCGTAACTTCTGCATACTTTCAGCTATTGAGACCATTCAGCGTTTCTAATGGTATTTTGATTCCCTAAATAGCTTTCCTTACCTCAGTGCAGTCCTCCTCCCCCACCTCATGTGGAGAAAGCCTCTTGAGGGGGGAGGGGCGACCAGGCAAGTCAGGACACTCTCTATATTGCAGATAGAGAAAGGAGCTGTGTGATATTAGGCTTTATAAGTACTGAAGGAACACTGCTTGTATGTCCTAAATATACTGTAGTGGTTATGGTGAACGGCTTTGGTGCGGGCTCAGCAATTCAGCATTCCCACTCGCATTTTCCTCAGGAAATGCATTGTCTAGTTCTTTTTATTCTTATCCTTTATTCCGTACGTTTTTTGGCTCTGCGTAACTTCTGCATACTTTGAGCTATTGAGACCATTCAACTTTTAAAATGTTCATCTCGTTCAGCTAACGATGGAACTTCTTCAAGTTTTTGTGTACGATTTATACTTTTTAAAATATTAAGCTTTTAGACACTTTTTTTTAACATTGAAGTCAATGAGAACATGCTTTTTACACCTTAAAATCTCATGTGCTGCCAAATGCTTCTTCTCCTTCATACTTTCACTTACAGACACCAAACAAACTTTAAAACGGTCACAAAATATTCAGCTATCCGAAAATGACTTTTTAGATTGATATCTTTTAAGTTTTTTGTGAAAACGCAGTTTAGTGAATTTTTCAGAAAATTTTATCGGTTATAATGTATTCCTATGGAACAGTTTTTGAGTGTGTCATGTGACCAGTACAGTGCAGATCTTTGAAAAAATAATCTTAAAAAAAGGGGAAACAAATTGCTCTCACGCCTACAAGGTCTACTTGTCATACACAATTTATATATCAAAACGTAGGTATTTTTGTCTGGTTTCAGGCAATGTGATCAGTTTTGTGATACGTATTTTAGTTTTAGTTCCTGGAGCTTCTAAAGGACAAGAGCCTGAAATTTTCTCTCATTGACTCTCATGTTAAAAAGTCTAAAAAATGTTCCTGCAAAACACACAGACACTCTTTTCTAAATCACTGACATGGCCACATTTTTAAGTTTATCAACATAAATTTCATATCGATGCGTTCACAAGGGCCGTGTCTTTCAAACGGTGTAGTCGCTGTATCGATCGCATGTACGGTTGTGGATTTATTAAGGTTTCTTTGAAGGCTTAATTAATGTATATGGTCTGTGAATTAAAAGCGTTTGTAATGGTATTTCTTTCCATAAATATCTTTCCTTACCTCACTGCAATATTCCTCCTCACTGACCTGGGGGGGGAGAAAACCTCTTGAGCGGGAGGGGCGACCAGGAAGTCAGGATACTCTCTACTTTGCAGATAGAGAAAGGAGCTGTGTGTCCTAAAGATAGTGTAGTGGTTATGGTGAATGGCTTTGGCGCGGGCTCAGCAATTCAGCATTCCCACGCGCATTTTCCTCAGGAAATGCATTTTCTAGTTCCGTACGTTTTTTGGCTACTTTCAGCGATTGAGACCATTCAACTTTTAAAATGTTCATCTCGTTCAGCTAAAGATGGGACTTCAAGTTTTTTTGTACTATTTATACTTTTTAAAATATTAAGCTTTTAGACACTTTTTTTTAACATTGAAGTCAAAGAGAACATCCTTTTTACCCCTTAAAATCTCATGCGATGCCAAATGCTTCTTCTCCTTCATACTTTCACTTACAGACACCAAACAAACTTTAAAACGGTCACAAAATATTTAGCTATCCGAAAATGACTTTTTAGATTGATATCTTTTACGGTTTTGGTGAAAAAGCAATTTACATTTAGTGTTTTTTTCAAAAAAAATTATCGATTATAATGTGTTCCTATGGAGGGGATTTACAGTGTGTCATGTGACCATTACAGTGCAGATCATTGAAATCATTGATCATCTTTAAAAAAAGGGGAACAAATTGCTCTCACGCCCACAAGATCTACTTGTCATACACAATTTATATATCAAAACGTAGGTATTTTTGTCTGGTTTCAGGCAATGTGATCAGTTTTGTGATGGGCATTTGACTTTTAGTTCCAGGAGCTTCTAAAGGACAAGAGCCCCAAAATTCTTCCCATTGACCGTCATGTTAAAAAGTCTAAAAAATGTTCCTGCAAAACACACAAAGACACTCTTTTCTAAATCGCTGACATGGCCACATTTTTAAGTTTATCAACATCTATCAACATCTTATAGATGCGTTCACAAGGGCCGTGTCTTTCAAACGGTGAAGTCGCTGTATCGATCGCATGTACGGTTGTGGATTTATTAAGGTTTGTTTGAAGGCTTATTTCACGTATTTGGTATGTGAATTAAAAGCGTTTGTAATGGTATTTCTTTCCCTAAATATCTTTCTTTACCTCAGTGCAGTCCTCCTCACTGACCTGGGGGGGGGGAACCTCTTGAGGGGGGAGGGGCGACCAGGAAGTCCTAAAGATAGTGTAGTGGTTATGGTGAATGGCTTTGGTGCAGGCTCAGCAATTCAGCTATTCAGCACTCCCACGCGCATTTTCCTCAGGAAATGCATTTTCTAGTTAACCACTTCCTTACTGGGCACTTAAACCCCCTTCCTGCCCAGAGGACTTTTTGCGATTCGGCACTGTGTCGCTTTAACTGACAATTACGCGGTCGTGCGACGTGGCTCCCAAACAAAATTGGCGTCCTTTTTTTCCCACAAATAGAGCTTTCTTTTGGTGGTATTTGATCACCTCTGCGGTTTTTATTTTTTGCGCTATAAACAAAAATAGAGCGACAATTTACATTTTTTTTATCCTCAGTCTAGGCCGATACATATTCTACATATTTTTAGTAAAAAAAAGAAAATCGCAATAAGCGACTGGTTTGCGCAAAAGTTATAGTGCCTACAAAATAAGGGACAGAATTATTATTATTATTTTTTTACTAGTAATGGCGGCGATCTGCGATTTTTATTGCGACTGCGACATTATGGCGGACACATCAGACACTTTTGACACATTTTTGGCACCATTCACATTTATACTGCAATCAGTGCTATAAAAATGCACTAATTACTGTATAAATGTGACTGGCAGGGAAGGGTTTAACACTAGGGGGTGAGGAAGGGGTTAAATGTGTGTCCTATATAGTGTTCTAACTGTGTGGGGGAAGGGGGGCTGACTGGGGGGGTGACCGATCTGTGTCTCTATGTACAAGAGACACAGATCGGTCTCCTCTCTCCCTGACAGCACCGCTGTCTGTGAGAGCCGGCAATGAGAAATGATCTCATATGTAAACATATGAGATCATCTCTCATTGGCCGCACAGATCGCCTAGCAAATGGCCACTCCGATTGGCCGTTCACGGCGATCTGTGATTGGCTGTGTCCAAGGGACACGGCCAGCACAGCAGTTCCCCGCTGCGCGCTCGGGAGCGCGCACGGGGAGCGCGGAAAGGGGCGGACGTCAATTGACGGCGCCTCAGAGAACTAGAACCACCCTGCGGCCGTCAATAGTCGTACGGCCGTCGGGAGGTGGTTAAAGCATTCCCACTAATTAATTAACTGCTTATTAAGCATTCCCACTAATAATAAAAAACGAATATCAATACTGGGAATGCTTATTAAAGCATTCCCACTAATAATAAAAAACGAATAACAATACTGGGAATGCTATTTATAGCATTCCCACTAATAAAAAAATGAATATCAATACTGGGAATGCTAAATATAGCATTCCCACTAATAAAAAACGAATATCAATACTGGGAATGCTTATTAAAGCATTCCCACTAATAATAAAAAACGAATAACAATACTGGGAATGCTATTTATAGCATTCCCACTAATAAAAAAACGAATATCAATACTGGGAATGCTAAATATAGCATTCCCACTAATAAAAAACGAATATCAATACTGGGAATGCTTATTAAGCATTCCCACTAATAAAATTAAAATTAAGAGTAATAAAAAACGAATAACAATACTGGGAATGCTATTTATAGCATTCCCACTAATTAAGAATAATAAAAAACAAATAACAATACTGGGAATGCTATTTATAGCATTCCCACTAATAATAAAAAACGAATAATAATACTGGGAATGCTATTTATAGCATTCCCACTAATTTAGAATATTAAAAAACGAATATCAATACTGGGAATGCTTTTGAGCATTCCCACTAAAAATGTCATGGGTCCCCCCCTCCCCCAGGCCTTTGCCAGCCCCATTGGGTCTTGTATGGATATTAAGGGGAACCCCACACCCAAATTAAAAAAAGGAAAGGCGTGGGGCCCCCAGGTCCTATATACTCTGAACAGCAGTACACAGGCGGTGAAAACAAGACAGGGACTGTAGGTTTGTTGTTAAGAAGAATCTGTTTGTAATTATTAACATTAAATTTTTGAAGTGTAGCTCCAGCCAAAAAATCTATTTTTACGTTTTTTGGAAAACATAGAGAAGGGTTATCACCCCTGTAACATTTGTTTTGCTCTCTGTACGCCTGTTCAGAAGATTTCACCTCACTTTCTGTCCCAATGACAAAAGTTTTTTTTTTGAAAATGTGGGTTTTTTAGTGAAACAAGGATTGGTGAGAATGCATCAGTGGAAAGGATACACCTCTTATGCCGCGTACACACCATCACTTTATGTGATGAAAAAAAACGACACTTTCTGTGAAGTAAAAAACGACGTTTTTGAAACTTCAATTTTCAAAGACGAAGTTGCCTACACACCATCGTTTTCTCACAATGTTCTAGCAAAGTGAGGTTACGTTCCACCACGTTTTACCATTGAAGCTTGCTTCATAAGTAGCTTCTGGGCATGCGTGGATGAAAAAACGTCTTAGAAAACGACGTTTTTTGCTACACACGGTCAATTTCTGTGAAGTAAAAAGTGCACTTTTGAAAAACGACACATAAAATTGAAGCATGCTTCAATTTTTTTGGTCGTTTTTTACAAGACATAAAACGACGTTTTCCCCCACACACGGTCAATTAAAGTGACGTTTTTAAAAACGTCATTTTTTTTCATCACATAAAGTGATGGTGTGTACGCGGCATTACAGGAGAGAATTTCCCTTCCTAGGGGTAGATTTCCTCTCACTTCCTGTTGTCTCCTTCCGTTTGCCAGTAGGAGTCGTTTGTAAGTTTGATGTTTGAAAGTAGGGGCCTGCCGTATATACTCTGCAGAAATTTGGGCCTTAGGTGTTGGTGTTGCCACAACACTATAAGCCCTCACAGTTACTCGTGGTGAGCGCTGGAACGCCCTGCTGTGAATTATCATATTAAGAATTGTAATTAAATGCCATTGTTGAAAAGTGGGAGAAAAATTGGGCCTTTGGTGGTGGTATTGCCACAACACTGTAAGCCCTCACAGTTACTCTTGGTGGGCACAGGAATGGGCCCTGCTGTCAAATATTATATCAAGAATTGTAATTACATGCCCCAGTTGAACAGGGGCAGAAAAATTGGGCATTAGGCACTGGTTCCACAACACAGCAACCCCTCACAGATACTCTAGTTGGAGCGCAGGAATGAGCCCTGCTGCAAAAGTATTGCATCAAAAATTGTAATTACATGCCCCTTTTAAACAGGGGCAGAAAAATTGGGCCTTAGCCGCTGGTGGCGGTGCTCAGAACCAAACATTTTCTTACAAGCTCAGCATAACAGGATCAGCATGGGCAGTCTTGAAGGGATCTGACATTTAAAAAAAAAAAAATCGGTCACATCAGCATCAGGTGCTTGGTAGCTGGTGATGATCCAAGACTGATTAATTTTTATAAGGGTCAGTCGATCGACCGAGTCGGCGGACAGGTGCACCCTGTGATCGGTTACAAAGCCTCCATCAGCACTGAATGTGCGTTCCGAAGGAACACTGGATGCAGGACAGGCCAGTAGCTCAATTGCATACTGTGCAAGCTCTGGCCAGTGATCCATCCTCAAGACCCAGTAACCCAGACAATTTTCGGTGGGAAAGGTGTCCAAGTCTGATCTTGCCCCTAGGTATTCCCTCACCATGTAAAACAGACTCTGGCGATGGTTGCTGGAACCGATCATTCTTTGGGGCTGTGGACTAAAAAATTGTCTGAACGCATCGGTCAGACGGCCACCTTCTCCACCGCTCCTTCTTTGACTGACCGAAGCCTCAGCAACACGTTGTCCAGGACCAGAATTTTGTAACCTCCCAGTCTCTGGGAACGCGTTGCACAGACCTTTCTGCAAGGCCTCCCAAAGAGGTTTCATCCTCTGCTCCCTCTGTGACAGCAAGATAAGGTCCTCAACCTTACCCTTGTATCGTGGATCAAGGAGGGTTGCCAGCCAGTAATGATCCCTCTCCTTGATACCACAAATACAAGGATCCTTCCGCAGGCTTTGCAGGATAAGGGAGGCCATGCAGCGTAGGTTTGCTGAGGCATTAGGTCTGGAGTCCTACGGGTCACTCAGGACGACATGATCCGCAGCCACCTCCTCCCAGCCACATACAAGTCAATGGGTTTCTTGGGACTGTAATTGATCCCTTGAAGACTGCTAGGTGCTAGGCTCCACCTCCATGCTGACACAATCCTCCTCCTCATCCTCGTCCTCCTCCTGTGTGATAGGCGGGCAAGCAGGAACACTGTCTGGATAAAGGGGGCCTTGAGAGGTAAGGAAGTCCTCCTCTTCCTCCCTCTGTTCTGCCTCATGTGCCCTGTCCATTATTCTACGCAGTGTGTGCTCCAACAGGTGGATAAGAGGGACAGTGTCACTGATGCATGCACTGTCACTGCTCACCATCCTTGTGGCCTCCTCAAATGGTGACAGGACAGTGCATGCATCCCTGATCATGGCCCACTGACATGGGGAAAAAAACAAGTTCCCCTGCCCTGGTGTCATATTGGCACAGATACTCATTGATGGCCCTCTGCTGCGTGTGCAGCTGCTGCAGCATGGCCAACCTAGAGTTCCACCTGGTGGGCATGTCACAAATTAGACGGTTTTTGGGCAGGTTGTATTCCTTTTGGAGGTCTGCCAGCCGAGCACTGGCATTATATGACCAGCTGAAATGCACACAGAGTTTCCTAGCCTGCTTCAGGACATCCTGTAAGCCCGGGTACCTGCCCAAGAACCGCTGCACCACCAAGTTAAGGTCGTGAGCTAAATAGGGTACATGGGTCAGTTGTCCCTGTCGGAGGGCAGAGAGGAGGTTGGCGCCATTGTCGCAAACCACCATTCCCGGCTTATTCTGGCGTTGGGTCAATCACCTCTGAGCTTGCCCCTGCAGAGCTGACATAACCTCTGCCTCAGTGTGGCTCCTATCCCCCCAAGCACACCAGCTCAAGCACTACATTGCATCTTTTTGCCTGCATACTTGCAAAGCCCCTTGAACGCCTACAGAGCACCGCTGGTTCTGAGGACAAAGCACAGGAAGAGGAAGAAGAGGAGGGGGTGGAGGAGAGAGGTTTGTCAGAATCACCAGTAGTAGCATTTTGGAGACGTGGTGGCGGAACAACCTCCAACACTACGGTACATTGTCCTGCATCCTTCCCAGCTGCCAGCAGAGTCACCCAATGCACCATGAAAGATAGGTAACGTCCCTGTCCATGCCTGCTGGACCATGAGTCAGCGGTAATATGCACCTTACCATTGACTGCCCTGTCCAGCGAGGCATGGACATTGCCTTCCACATGCCGGTAGAGAGCTGTAATCACCTTCCATGAGAAAAAGTGGCATTTGGAAACCTGCCACTGAGGAACCGCACATTCCACAAACTCACGGAAGGGGCAGAGTCTACCAACTGAAAAGGCAGCAGTTGAAGTGCTAGCATTCAACCGCTGGGCATGTGGATGGCTGGGAGCGAACTTCTTTCAGCGCTGCAGCAGCTGGGGCAGGGAAATCTGCCTGGTACAGTCTGACGCCGGTGTACCGATAGCAGATTGCCCGCAAGTACTTGGCTGTGACACACCTAATTCTACACCTTCATTCCTCTCAGTGCAGGTTTCAGAGAGGACTGAAGGTATAGTGGGGTTTGAGATCCCAGCTGATGAGGAGCAAGGAGAGGTCCGCATGCAGAGCTCTGCGGTGTGATAGTCACTGTGCTGCCCTTAAGCTGGCCCCTGGAGGGCATCCTGCCTCATTGGAGATGTGCCTCCTCTTCCTCCTCTCTCCTATCAGGCACCCACGTGGAGTCAGTGACCTTATCATTCCCTCCCTCCTCATCACTAGAGCAAACCAGGCAGTATGCTGCAGCTGGGGGAACATGACTGCCAGATTGCTGTCCTTTTCGACACCCCCACTCTCTGGGCTCACGTTACTGCCTTCCTCTAGCTGGGTACCCTCACCAGAGCCTTCAAAACGCTGTGCATCCTCCTGCAGCATGTACCCAACACTGTGGTCAAACAGTTCGGGGAACTCCTCAGGAGGACATGGTGGGGCTAGGGAAGGAGTGACTGATGCCATTGAGCCGAGGGAAGAGACCGCATTGGCAGCTGCTTTGCCAGACAAAGTACCCTGCGCCTGGATGAGGAGGATGAGGACAGCTTGGTCATCCACTATATCAAGTCTTTGGCATGTTGCGGCTCAACACGGCCAGCTGCCAAAAAAAGGACAAGCGTGTCCCACGACCACATGCTGATGAGGATGCACCGTGTCCACAACCAGCACTGTTGCCTCTAGACGCAGAGCCTGCTTGCCCTCTTTTATCGGCTCATGACTGTCTGCCTCTCTTTGTTGTCCTTTCAGACATACTAATGTCCTGCAGGGAGATGTAGCTGCACAAAGCTGGGATGTGTGTGTGTATATATATATATATATATATATATATATATATATATATACTGATTATACTGCAGCTGGCAGAATCAACTGCCTGCCTGTAGTATTATTAGTAAGAGAACACCAGCAATTGTCTTCAGTTAGCTTTAGTTGCACACTGTGCAAAGGACACAGTACACTAACTGAAAATACTTGCAGCTCCCTGCCTGTGGTATTAGAGAACACCAGCAATTGTATTCAAGTAGCTTTAGGTGCACACTGTGCAGAGGATACAGTACACTAAGGGGCGGACTGACCATGTGGGCACTTGGGCACTGCCCGAAGGCCCCATGCCCCTAGGGGGCCCCATCAGGGTTGCCAACCTCTGTAAAACCAGGGACAGCATGTAAAACAAACAAAAAAAAACAGATTTTTACATGCTGTCCCTGGTTTTACAGAGGTTGGCAACCCTGATGGGGCCCCCTAGGGGCATGGGGCCTTCGGGCAGTGCCCAAGTGCCCACATGGTCAGTCCGCCCCTTAGTGTACTGTATCCTCTGCACAGTGTGCACCTAAAGCTACTTGAATACAATTGCTGGTGTTCTCTAATACCTAAAATGTCCCTTACCGACATCCTTTTGGTCTAAAAATCCAGTACCTTTTCTAGTGTGTGTGTATTCTGTGTGTATGTATACTGTGTATGCATACTGTATGTGTGTATACTGTGTGGCCCCATAATCTCCTATTGCCCGTGGGGCCCCATAATCTCCTATTGCCCGTGGGGCCCCATAATCTCCTTTTGCCCGGGGGGCCCCATAATCTCCAATTGCCCGGGGCCCCATGAAGTGTTAGTCTGCCCCTGCACTAACTGAACATACTTCAAGCTCCCCGACTGTGGTATTGGTGTGAGAACACCAGCAATTGTATTCAGGTAGCTTTAGGTGTACACTGTGCAAAGGACATAGTTCACTGACAATTCTTGCAGCTCCCTGCCTGTGGTATTAGTATGAGAACACCAGCAATTGTATTCAGGTAGCTTTAGGTGCACACTGTGCAAAGGACACAGTATACTAAGTGAAAATACTGCAGCTAGCACAATCACCTGCCTGCCTGTCAGTATATTAGGAAGAGAATACATGAACGGATCTAGATAAACTGAATACAGTGTATAAATAAATAAATATATATATACACAACACCTGGGATGCATATATATCCTCTACACACTGTAACTGCAGCTAACTTATTTGTCTGCTGCTCTATCTAACTCAAATGAAATAACACTGTGTTTCTCTCTCTCTCTCTCTCTCTCTCTCTCTCTGTCTTTCACCACTGCCGCAACACACTACACAAGGCCGCACATCTAATTTAGCAGGTTATTTCTCACACACAGCATATGCATACCACAAATTATACCCCAAAACACATTCTGCTATCACTCCCGAGTATGGTGATACCACATGTGTAATGCCGTGTACACACGATCATTTTTCGGCATAAAAAAATTGACGTTTTATAGATTTGGGGGCGCATGCGCGGCGCGATGCTGGTCGGACGCTGCTAGCTTGAGCTCCGCCGGACCGAGAGAACCAGGCTATAATCCCGGGGCCATCCTTCAGCCACAAACCCTCAAATTTCACCCATCACCCCCGCGGACATAGGTGCATGCCCTCTGGCAAGAAGGGGCGCGGACGCCGCTCCAATCACTCGATCACCAACTATCTTCTGGACCTGGAAAGAAAGATGTCCCAAAATGGTGCCGGACACCATGCGGCCTCCAGCGGCTCCCCACAGGCTCCTGTTTTACACTCTGCTAACAGTGAGTACACACAGCCACTCTCTAAAGCTGATTTAGATGCTAGCCTGTCAGCAATTTATGAAAAGCTAGTGGGAAAGCTGGAGCAGGAGATACATAAATCTACCAGTGCCCTATCACATGAAATTGCTAGCATAGGAGGCCGCACTGACATCCTGGAGACTAAGCATGATGAACTAGCCCTTGCACACAATGATTTAAGAAAGGACTATGAAACACTGGCTGATAGTTTCTCCTTCATGCAAGCACACATAGAAGATTTGGACAACAGAAACAGACGCAATAATATAAGAATACGTGGTATCCCAGAATCAGTCACAGACCTAAATCAGGCGATTGTAAAAGTATTTCATAATCTTGTACCTGACAAACCAACATCTGCATTTGCTTGCGACAGATTACATAGGGCATTGCGTCCCAAACCAACCCCTGATAAACCTCCCAGAGATGTGATTATGTGCTTGAAGGACTTTATCACCAAAGAAGATGTCATGAGGGCTTCCAGAAATACCCCAAACATTATTCTAGATGGGGTTAAACTGCATATCTACCCCGATATCTCCCCTGCAACATTAGATCGTAGACGCAGGATGAAGGAGGTCACAAATATTCTTCAATCTGCTAGAATCAGATACAGATGGGGCTTCCCTTTTAAGCTGTCCATCATACATAATGGAACCACGTACACAGTATATAATGTTCTGGAAGGAAAAGATCTGCTGATTAAGCTGGGCTTGCTGGACCAGGAACCTCCGCAGCGCTTCCCTGTGACCCCGAGATCCTCTCCTATCTGGTCAACCCCATCTTCCAGGCGAAATCAGAGGGAACAGAGAAGATGGATCCAACACCCTATACATGACCAAGCTGCCTAACCTACTCTGACTGTCTGAGAGTTTTCATGTATGCGGATCCACAAAAAAAGATTTTTTTTTTTTTCTCTCCCCTTTCTAAGGCCCCATACACACGAGAGGATTTATCCGCAGATACGGTCCAGCGGACCGTTTCCACGGATAAATCCTCTCAAAGATTTCCGCTGATTTCGATGGGATGGAGTGTACACACCATCGCATTGAAATCCGCGCGGAAATCCTCTGCCGATGACGTGTCGCGCCGTCGCCGCGATTATGACGCGGCGACGGGCGCGACGCTGTCATATAAGGAATTCCACGCATGCGTCAATTCATTACGACGCGTGCGGGGAATCCCTTTGGACGAATGGATCCGGTAAGTCTGTACAGACGAGCGGATCCATCCGTTGGAATGGATTCCAGCAGATGGATTTGTTGTGCAGCACAGCAAATATCCGATCTGCTGGAATCCATCCCAGAGGAGATTTCTCCGCGGAAACAGATCCGCTGGCGTGTACACACCATAGGATCTATCCGCAGAAACCCATTTGCTGGGATTTATCTGCGGATGGATTCTATCGTGTGTACGGGGCCTTAGACTTTGTCCACAAGACAATTCCCCCCCCCCCCCACTACCACCTCAATCTTTTTTTTTTTGTTCTTTCCCCCCCCCCCCACTTCTCTCTCTTCCATTTCAGGTGATCCTACGACTGTGAGACCCCATCTGGATATCCCCACGGGGTGGCCCACCCCTGATGCTCAGAACTACCACGACCTGAAAATGAATGACTGTCCGGATGGGCAAGACACGACTTACTACCTTGACCCCGGGGACCCCGGGTCTACAATCTGCTCTGCATGGACTTCCTAAGGACTTCTATGTATCACAGGTTTGCTCCCTCCAGTGCCGGGGCCCCCCTCCACCCCTTTTTCAATCCCCTCCCCCATCCCCCCTCAATCCGCCAAGTTAGTACCGGGACCCTTTGGGCTCTGTAGCACTGTTTGTTACGCACACCGCCTACACTCTACAGGTTCCCTCCTCCTGATGTTATCTTTTATGTTGTTCAATTTGTTTGCACATGCTCCTACCCATTTTTGCCAGATCAGTTTTCACTTTTTTTTTTGTTTACGCCTGGCTCGTCTGCTGTTGCTAGATTGTCCCCCATTCTCCCTGCGTGACCTATTTTTTGGGTGTGCTCGCTGGCCCTGCTGGTAGAAATTGGACTTGTTAGTCCACTTTTGTTTTTGACTGGACCTCTGGACCTCCTGTCCCCTGGCCCCCCTCCCTGGCACTTTTTAGTAGTCAGATCTTTTGCCCACGAGGTAGTTATTGGTAAATTAAAATTTTTGGAAGACCTCTTTTTTCTTTTGTTTAGTTCAGTTCTTACTCTTTTGAAAAACACACGGCACACAATGCATTTTTACCCTGTATGTTGTCCTCTTAATAGGGCACTATTGAATAACCTGCCTCATTACTGTAATGATGTTTTCATGCTAACTATTTATGGTATTCAAGTGCTCCTGATCAAGTTATCTGTTCCTCTGAGTGCTCTGCTGAAAAATCTTCTCTCACCCAGTGCCCCCCCCCCCCCCTACAGAGTAATGGGTCTCAAAGTCTTTTCTCATAACGTACAGGGCTTTAATTCCCCTAATAAACGTAAGAAAGCCTTTAGGCATTATAAGAGACTTGGTGCTGACATTATTTTAATGCAGGAGACCCATTTTTCTGCGGCTAGTCACCCCCAATATTTTGATAAAACCTTTAGTCAATTTCACTACACCACCTTCTCCATAACTCATTGGTGGGGACTTTAATTTAACTGCTCACCCAACACTAGACAGGAGTAGACCGACCCCCTCTTCTAAAGCCTTCACCAAAACTATAAACCGCTATATCAACAAATCCCAATTGATTGACACATGGAGAGCCCACAATGTTGGTATTAAGGCCTATACACATTATTCCCACCCCCATGATTGTTTTGCTAGGTTGGACTATGTGTTTTGCACCCCCGTACTCCTAGCCAACTCTTCTAAGGCAACAATCCACCCCTGCCCCTGGTCAGATCACAACATGGTAGCATTTGAGACCTCCCACGTTGGTCTTGCGCCAACTACTTTTAAATGGCGCCTCAATGACTCTCTCCTCTCTGACCCCTCCACCTTCCAACAAATCAGATCCCATATCGAAAATTATTTTCAGGATAACATCCCCGGAGAGGTGCTTCCCACCTCTATCTGGGCGGCTCACAAAGCAGTTCTACGTGGACACATTATAAATATCGCCACGGCTAAACACAAAGCCAAACTCACTGACATTAAATGCCTCACTAGAGAGTTGAGTGACCTATACAATAAATTACACTCATGCCCCTCACCAGGACTGACTGACCTCATTCACTCTAAACATCAAGCCCTAAATACATTGCTATCTGAAGACACAGAAAAGTCACTTAGATTCTCCAAGGCCAAATTTTTGTTACAAGGCAACTCGGCCTCTACAATGTTTGCCCGTAAACTTAATCATGATACTAAACCCCCTCACGTTTATAAGCTGAGAGACTCGAAGGGTAATTTGGTTACCCACCCACAGGATGTACTCCAGGTTTTCACCTCCTTCTACAAAAATCTCTTATCTGGCCCTCAATCCCACCCTAAACCCTCATCTTTAGATTGGCTTAACTCCCTCCATCTTCCTAAACTAAAAGACTCTCAGATCTCCGCATTAAACGAGCCATGTACAGAGGCTGAGATCATAAATATTATTAAATCTATTAAAACTTCGACTGCCCCCGGCCCTGACGGCTTTACAGCAGTATATTATAAAAAAATTGCCCCCCTATTAGTACCAAGTCTTACTAAGTTATTTAATCATATCTTGCTTGGTGGCCAATTCCCTGAGGAAATGCTGCTGGCAAACCTTTCCCTAATACCTAAACCTCAAAAAGACCATTCTCAACCTCAAAACTTCCGCCCTATCTCGGTCCTTAATAATGACCTTAAACTTTTCGGTAGATTGCTTGCAGACAGACTGTCCTCGGTGATCACCTCCCTTATTCATGTAGACCAAACAGGTTTTATCCCAGGTAGACAGATTATTGACAACATTAGATTGGTCACCAACCTAGTTCAAGACGCAAACCTACACTCCCGCCCCCTATGCTTACTAAGCCTAGATATTCACAAGGCATTCGACAGTGTTAACTGGTCGTACCTTAACCACCTCCTCCCTAAATTCGGCATCTCAGAGAGATTTATTCACGGATTTAATGCTCTATATCACCTTCCTAAGACCAGAATTAGAATACCTGGTAGCAATTCGGACTTCTTCCCCCTTAGCAGAGGCACTAGACAGGGCTGTCCCCTTTCTCCCCTCCTGTTTGCTCTTGCCATAGAGCCACTTGCACATGCCATTAGACAAAACCCTGACATACACGGTTATTACAAAGACTCCTACCAATTTAAACTCAGTATGTATGCAGACGATGCCCTCCTATTCTTGACAGACCCTCATTTATCTATCCCTAATCTTCTGTCAGAACTTAACTCCTTCCATAAACTTTCTGGCCTGTCAATTAGTACAAATAAATGTTCCATTCTACCTATTAATTGTCCCCCAGATCTGGTCTCCCTAATGAAGCAGAAATTTAACTTTAACTTTATTTGGTCCCCCACGTCACTTAAATACCTTGGTGTTCACATCACAGTCTCGCACAACCTACTATATAAAGCCAACTACCTTCCCCTATTTTCCCACATCAGCGCATTGATTAAGGTTTGGTCTGCTTATCATATCTCATATTTGGGCAGAATATGCGCTTTTAAAATGACCATCCTCCCCAAGATTTTGTACTTTTTCAGAGCATTACCTATCAATGTCCCCAAAACCCGTTTGGAAGCTCTACAGAGAGAAATCAACAAATTTATCTGGAACGATAAAAAACCCAGAAGCAGCTATTCTCTTATGTACAGATCCCAACTTAATGGAGGCCTGGGTCTCCCTGACCTGTGGTCCTATTTTCTTGCTGCTAAATTGGTACACTTAGCGCAATGGTTTTCCGCAGATTCAGACATCCCATGGCTCAGATTCGAATCTTCTTCGATACTGCCTCTAAACCTTAGGGGCATCTTGTGGTCAAACGCAATATCACACCATACTCTCTCCAAGAAAAATATTATAGTCGCTCAAATGCTCCAAATTTGGAAAAAAATTCAACTTAAACACAATCTCTCCTCTCCGACCCCTCCTCTAGCTTCTTATATTGGAGACCCCAGATTTCCCCCGGCCTTTCTAGACAAGACACCTTTCGAAGTATGGATTTCTAAAGATCTCACCACGTTAAAATCATTCACTTCCAACTCGAAATTTCTCACCTTCGCTTCCTTACAATCTAAATTTCATCTCCCTTCCTCTAGTCTTCCCCAGTACACACAAATCCAAATCTCCCCTCCTAGTACTCTATTTGAACATGTTTGCTTATCCTGCCCTAGAGACAAAGGGTTAATATCTAGTTTTTATAATAACCTTACTGCCTCTCTCCAACCAGAAAAATCGGCCCCAATGTTGTGTTGGGAAACGGAACTTAACTTCTCTTTCCCTGTTGATCAGTGGGCTGATATGATTGAGAATCTCCGTAAGAGCAATCGCGCTGCTGCCTTTAGAGAAACCCCCCTAAAAATATTCACCAGATGGTATATGACCCCTGCCAAAATCCACTCCTTCTACCCTAATACCTCCCCGAACTGCTTCAGAGGTTGCCCTGCAGTGGGTAATTATCTTCATATTTTTTGGGAATGTAAACTCTTAGAACCTATATGGCTCGCACTTGTGAACAGACTAGAAACCACCCTCAACAAGAAAATCTCCCTCACCCCACATATATGTTTACTTTATGCCACGGTCCCTGATGTTCCACCTCCATGCAATAGACTGATTCATTCTCTAATCAGTGCCATACAATGGATGATCGCCTGTAACTGGAGATCGCAGAACTTACCATGGCCGCAGGTAATCTCCAGAATGGAATCTATTAGACTCTCAGAAAGAATCCACCACACACTGTCCGACAACATGCATATCTTTACTAACAAATGGATTTATTGGTCACCAACACCTTAACTTGGCTCCATACCTCCATCTTTCCACTATAGTAAAAATTCTCATGTGATAGCTTGTTCTAATCCATATCCTCAATTAATTGAATGTCCCTCACTCCATTACGTGTAGTGAGTCATGTATAACTACTGCGCTCAGGTAATTGGTTACAGGCTTCTTTTCCCTCCCTCTATGTATCCCTATTTTATTCATATTCCCAACATTGTCTCTCTTTTGGCCCTTATGTTGCAGCCCCTGTGTGATTCCCAACTCATTGCATTGTACTGAACTGTATTATTTCTTGTCTTCCAAATAAAACTTTTTTGAAAAGAAAAAAAGAAAAAATTGACGTTTTAAAAAAATGTCATTTAAAATGATTGTGTGTGGGCTTCACATCATTCTTCGGCTTCTGAAAAAAGACAAAATCTTTTTTCGAACATGCTGCATTTTTTAACAACGTTTTAAACAATGTCGGTTTCGGGTTGTAAAAAATTATCGCGTGTGGGCTAAAACGACGTTAAAAACCAGCGTTTCCTAACACCTTTAAAAAAAAAAAAAAAAAAAACAGTAAAGTTACGCCGAGTAAAAAGATACCCAATATGTCACCCTTCAAAATTGCACACGCTCGTGGAATGGCACCAAACTTCGCTACTTAAAAATCCCCATAGACGACACTTTAATTTTTTTTTTTACTGGTTACATATTTTGAGATACAGAGGAGGTCTAGGGCCAAAATTATTGCTCTCGCTCTAACGTTCGCAGCGATACCTCACATGTGTAGCTTGAACACCGTTTTCATGTGTTGTATGCGTTCGCTTCTGCATGCGAGCACACGGGGACACGGACACTTTAAAAAAAAAAATGTATTGTTCATTTTACTTTTAGTTTGACACTTTTTCCCCCAAAAATAATTTTTTTGATCACTTTTATTCCTATTATAAGGAATGTAAACATCCCATGACAGGTCCTCTTTACAGTGAGATGTGGAGTCAATAAGACCCCACTTCTCACCTCTAGTCTGGGAAGCCTGAAATAAAAAAAATTATCCTGGCTTTGATCGTAGCGGTGAGTCGGTAGAAGCACTGGAGGGTGGCGGGAGGGGGGACGTATTGCGGGGTATTGGAGTATTGCAGGGTATTGAGAAGAAGTGTGTGTATAGAGCCTGCACTTACATATTATATAGATAGTAGCCATATGCATTACCGTCCCTGGTATAAGCTATATATAAAGATTCCCGAAACCGGGATGGGGCATGGGACTTTACGAATGCATATAGAGTAATGTAGAAAATAACAATTTAAATAAGAATCATATTGGTAACTTTGAAACCACAGAAATCATGCAGAAATCGTGATATTGTAAAAATATGAAAATGTAATGTTACAATCAGTTAGAACAAAAGACTATAAAAACATGATCATATGAATAGACTATTAGCATCATGAAAAGATTGTATACGTGTCCCATGCAGCTGGTCCTACATGTTTCGCCCATTGGGGCTTCTTCAGGCACGCATGAGTATACACGATAGTCTAGAATGAATAAAAATGTAATGAGAATATACGTAGAGCTGTACCGCAGTGCGTAAATCTTAAGGCATAATATAAATGAGTCATGTACTGTAGCATGGTAAATTGACATAAGTTCAAAAAATTCAAGAGCAAAATATATAAACCGCAAACAAGAACATATTAATTCTTAAATTTTTCATTAATGACATAAGCCTTGCATTAGCGGAGAATATATATGTACCTCATAGAATGTCACGGGTCGTCCACTAGTGGCTCAGTGGGCCAGATCCACATAGAAATAGATCGGCGCAGCGTATCAGATACGCTACGCCGCCGTAACTTTTCCGGCTTTGGTTCGAATCCTGAAAGATTTTGCGCCGAAAGTTACGGCGGCGTAGTGTATTTCTGGCGGCGGAATTCAAATCGGTGATTAGGGGGCGTGAATCATTTAAATGAAGCGTGTCCCCGCGCCGATTAAACTGCGCATGCTCCGTTTCGAAATTTCCCATCGTGCTTTGCGCGAAATGACGTCGCAACGACGTAATTTTTTTTATTTAGACGTGACTTACGTCCATCCCTATTCACGGACGACTTACGCAAAAAATAAAAAAAATAAAAATTTCGACGCGGGAACGACAGCCATACTTAACATGGCAAGTCTATCTATACGCCGCAAAATAGCAGCTTTAACTATACGTGGGAAAAAGCCGACTAGAGACGACGTAAGAGAATGCGACAGCCGCGCGTATGTTCGTGGATCGTCGGAAAAAGCTCATTTGCATACCCGATGCGGAAAACGACGCAAACTCCACCTAGCGGACGCCGAAGTATTGCATCTACGATCCAAAGGCGTAAGAAGCCGTACGCCTGTCGGATCGAACCCAGATGCCGTCATATCTTGGTTTGAGGCTTCAAACTAAAGATACAAAGCGGGTAATTTGAAAGTACGCCGGCGTATCAGTAGATACGCCAGCGTACTCTCTCTCTCTCTCTCTGGATCTGGCCCAGTGTGTACAAGTCAACCACAGCAGATGTTTATGCTGTGTTGAGTACAGCATGTATTGCAACCCGTTGTATCTCGTGAGGATCACAGACAGCCTGCAGACCTATGTGGGGAGTATATAAGAGTGGGTAATGGGAAAAGGAAGAGTTCCTATGAAAATGGTTGTAATAATAAGAAAAAATATATGTATATAAAAAAAAAGGAATAGAAAAAATAATAAATAGAATAGATTATATCCGAGTAAGTAATATCAAAGAATATAACAAAAGATATAAAAAAACAGTATACTTTTGTTTAATTGGGTAAGGAGGCTGAGCAGAACTTACGTGCTACTGCTACTAATACCCACTAGTAGCCGGGGAGGACAAAGAATGATGTATCCTCCTCTGGAGAGTGTATACCCCAATAGCCATCAGATAGATGGTATAGGGTGAGGATACAACAGAGAGGGCCAAAAGAGATATCTATAGGAAAATGAATGGAGTCAGAATAGGATCAGATGTCTGGGACATGCTAAACACATTTTATATGATACAAATGGTGTATATACACACACACACCACAAAATACCTTTTGGAGGGATCACTCGCAAAGGAAAGGTAGAGGGGATCTTGGTTCCTTAAATAGAGGAGAAAACACAAGGGTCTACCTGGAATAAAACACATGCACGCCAAGGTGCATAGGTTGAATGAACTAATGCAAATAGTTGCTGCAGTCTCTCATGAGACTTATGGAGTATACCCGCTGCCACTTGAACGACCAGAATCTATATTGCCTGTTGGGCTACAACCCCATCTCAGGTCTAGGCCCTGGCACGGTTTGCTGATTATTTGGATACCACAATAGGGCTGGGAGCCACTGTGCCCCCCCCCTCCCCTCCCTCTCTCGGGCAGTTTAATACTCCATTTGAGACTTGTTTGCCTTCAAGGGTTCATCTGTATTCATCTAGTGTCCAGCTTTTAAGCCTCTATAAGACATTATTTTCTTCTATGCTCTATACTTATGATTTTGAATCTTCTGATACCATATCAAACTATATCTAAGAGACTCTGGGAAGAAGCGCTGTTAGACGCGCGAAACCGGTCGAGTCATCCCATTGCAAGTTCCATCTTTCAGACAGTATATGTCCGAACCTCCTTTACTCACACAGGACATCCCAATTATCTAATCTACTCTTTATAGCTTGTATTTAATTTTATCTTGAAACACTGTATTACTATGTTTTGATTATTATTTGATTATTTCCTGTTATGGTTTGGAGGCTTATTGCAATGCCTAGCTAGTTAGTTAGTTAGTTCCTTCGGAACGTCAAGTTTTTAATATATGAACTGTGGGCCAAATCCTCAAAAGAGATACGACGGAGTAACTGCTGTTACTCCGTCGTATCCCTGGTCCTAACTATGGAACTGATCCACAGAAACAGTTTCCCATAGTTAGGACGAAGATCCGACATGTGTAATTGAATTACACTGTCGGATCTTAGGATGCAGTACCGCATCCGCCGCTGGGGGCATTTCGCGTTGAAATGCCGCCTCGGGTATGCAAATTAGGACTTACGGAGATCCACAAAGCTTTTCAGCTTCGTTTTTTCTCCGTAAGTTTTATTTTGCAAACGCAAAATTAGGGCTGCTTTTACAAGGTGTAAACTGTTTACACCTTGTAAAAACAGACCTTTCTTGCTCGCGACTCGATTTTTTTTAAATTTCTAATTATTATTTTTTGGCGCCGTATCTTTTTTTTTACCCGACGCAACTTTATTGTCCCGTCGCAATCCACAAAGCCCGACGTAACTTAATTTTGCGCTATGCACGTCGGGAAAATGACGTCACAAGCATGCGCAGTACGGCCGGCGCGGGAGCGCGCCTCATTTAAATGGTAATCGCCCCCTGGAGAAGAGGAACGCCTTGCGCCGGCCGGATTTAAGTTACACCGCTCAAAATTTCTAGGTAAGTGCTTTGTGGATCGGGCACTTAGTTAGAGATTGTGCGGCGGTGTAACTTAAATGGAAAAAGTTACGTTGCGCCAGTTTTTGAGGATTAGGGCCCTGTAATTCCATGTTCAATTAAATTTAATTTTAGAGAATTTCTCTTTGTACGATTGTATTCTTACCAGCACACTGTGCCTGAAAAGTCCAAAAAACTTGCCCCCCAGTTTCCCTCTCTTCTCAAACGTACTAGGACACGGCACCTTAATTTATTTTATTTTCAAGTATCCACCTGTTCACTACATGTGAGGATACTGTCTCCTTTTCTTTATTCATTAATGCAACTAGGTCCCCATACAAAAATAGGCATCTAAATTGTGCCCGTAAGAAGAGCGTGTATAGAGGGGTACCTGTCTGGAGACTTGTCAGAGCGTGTCCTACCCGGAGTGGCCCGTGCAGCGCGGGACTCTGACCGGCGCAGCATAGAGACACGTGATCGGGGCGTGTAGGAGATGTAATGCTTGAATGCTGATTGGCCTGGATGCGGTGTTGTCACAGAGTATAGGGCAACCACAACACCAGAGCCTCCGCTATGGTTCAGTGCTGAACTGTCAGTACTGGTGGTTGTCCCTGGGTGCCCATTACATAGGTAAACAGGTAAAAAATGGCTGGAACAGCCAACACTCTGTGAGCTTAGTGATACAGGGATAGGCTATGGTAGCAAACCAGCCATTTTTTGCTTTTTACCGTATTTTACTGTAGCGCTGATCACTCCTTATCCTCATTTATATTTTTGGTATTTGTGCACCTTTCAGATTTAGCAGCTTAAGTTTTGAATTTTATTTTAGAGGTACACGTTCCAACACTCGCAGTAGCGCAATAGACCCATTTTCACTATTTCACATAGGTAAACAGGCTGAGTATCGCCACACGGGATGAGGTAGCAAATAGTATCTAGCAGGCCAGTACAATAATTATCTCTCAAAAAAGGAGAAAAGATAGATCAGTTTAAATTAAATAAAAATAAAAATTGGAAGATCCCATGCGATCGTCGGGAGGCACACATACATTGTTCCATACCTGCAAGGAGAAGACACAAAAAAAAAAAATTAGATAATAAGGTTATACAGGCAATAAATTGCCAACTGCACACAACCCTTGAATATCAATCGTCAAAACTATTGATTGAATTCAAAAAATGACGCAGAGACCTGTGTCATATCAACAACAATCGTTAAGGTATAAATCTATTGATCTAAGTAGAAATTGTATGGCCACCTTGGTTAAACATCTACTCCGGCTCTTTTAACCCCCCATAGAAAGTTGGAACATATACCATCCTAAGGTCCCAACTACCATCCCCCTAGCCCTCACCTCTTTATCCTTGTTTTGTTTTCTCCTTCTCTTATCTAACACAGTGCCCCATCAGGTATTTCTCAGAGACATTCCCCCTCTTTTTCAGTCACGGATATTCGTTTCCCCTTTCTCTCGCAATACAGCGCGTGGTGATGTTTAACCAAACTGGCCATACAATATCTACTTATATCAATAGATTTATACCTTAACGATTGTTGTTGATATGACACATGTCTCTGTGTAATTTTTTGAATTCAATCAATAGTTTTGACGATTGATATTCAAGGGTTGTATGCAGTTGGCAATTTATTGCCTGTATAACCTTATTATCTAATTTTTTTTTTTTTTTTGTGTCTTCTCTTTGAAGGTATGGAACAATGTATGTGTGCCTCCCGATGGTCGAATGGGATCTTCCAATTTTATTTGATTTCAATTAATCTAATCTTTTCTCCTTTTTTGAGAGATAGTATCTAGCAGGCCAGTACAATATCTATTTGCTACCTCATCCCGTGTGGCGATACTTAGCCTGTTTACCTATGTAATGGGTGCCCAGGGACAACCACCAGTGCTGACAGTTCAGCACTAAACCATAGCGGAGGCTCTGGTGTTGTGGTTGCCCTATACTCTGTGACAACACCGCATCCAGGCCAATCAGCATTCAGGCATTACATCTCCTACACGCCCTGATCACAGGGCGTGTCTCTATGCTGCGCCAGCAGCATCTGTGCAGTCTGGTGGCGAGACCCGGAGAGGGCGCGTCCAACACGCCCCCTCCGTCACAGCTCTTACGCCCATTTACGCGTCATACGCCTGTGCCGCACATCCGCACACGTGGGGACTACTTAAAGCGCCGGTCAGAGTCCCACGCTGCACGGGCCACTCCGGGGAGGACACGCTCTGACAAGTCTCCAGACAGGTACCCTCTATACCACGCTCTTCTTACGGGCACAACTTAGATGCCTATTTTTGTATGCGGACCTATTTGCATTAGTTCATTCACCCTATGCACCTTGGCGTGCATGTGTTTTATTCAGGTAGACCCTTGTGTTTTCTCCTGTATTTAAGGAACCAAGATCCCCTCTACCTTTTCTTTTGCAAGTGATCCCTCCAAAGGTATTTTGTGGTGTGTGTGTATATACACCATTTGTATCATATAAAATGTGTTTAGCATGTCCCAGTCATCTGATCTTATTCTGAATCCATTCATTTTCCTATAGATATCTCTTTTGGCCCTCTCTGTTGTATCCTCACCCTATACCATCTATCTGATGGCTATTGGGGTACGACTACCTTAGAGGCTTATACACTCTCCAGAGAGAATATATCATTCTTTGTCCTCCCTGGCTACTAGTGGGTATTAGTAGCAGTAGCATGTAAGTTCTGCTCAGCCTCCTTACCCAATTAAACAAAAGTATACTGTTTTTTGATATATTTTGTTATATTCTTTGATATTACTTATCTCGGATATAATCTATTCTATTTATTATTTTTTCTATTCCTTTTTTTTTATACGTATATTTTTTTCTTATTATTACAACCATTTTCATAGGAACTCTTCCTTTTCCCATTACCCACTCTTTATATACTCCCCACATAGGTCTGCAGGCTGTCTGTGATCAACACGAGATACAACGGGTTGCAATACATGCTGTACTCAACACAGCATAAACATCTGCTGTGGTTGACTTGTACACACTGAGCCACTAGTGGACGACCCGTGACATTCTATGAGGTACATATATATATTCTCCACTAATGCAAGGCTTATGTCGTTAATGAAAAATGTAAGAATTAATATTTTCTTGTTTGCTGTTTATATATTTTGCTCTTGGATTTTTTGAACTTATGTCAATTTACCATGCTACATGACTCATTTATATTATGCTTAAGATTTATGCACTGCGGTACAGCCCTGTGGTTTTTCTCATTACATTTTCATTCATTGTAGACTATCGTGTATACTCATACGTCCCTGAAGAAGCCCCATTGGGCGAAACATGTAGGACCCAGCTGCATGGGACACATATACAATCTTTTCATGATGCTAATAGTCTATTCATATGATCATGTTTTTATAGTCTTTTGTTCTAACTGATGGTAACATTAAATTTTCATATTTTTACAATATCACGATTTCTGCATGATTTCTGTGGTTTCAAAGTTACCAATATGATTCTTATTTAAATTGTTATTTTCTACATTACTCTATATGCATTCGTAAAGTCCCATGCCCCATCCCGGTTTCGGGAATCTTTATATATACCTATTGCAGGGTATTGCGGCGTATTGCGGGGTATTGCGTAGTATTGCAGAGTATTGCGGGGTATTGCAGAGTATTGCGGGGTATTGCAGAGTATTGCGGGGTATTGCAGAGTATTGCACAGGGATGGCTGGTCATGGAGGGATGGATGGCTGGATCTGTGACTGCAATTGTCACAGATCCAGCCCACAGCACGGCTTCTGCCTCCGCTCTCCCCCCTCTCCTCTCACACTGTACCGATCGGTACAGAGAGGGGAGGGAGGAACGGCGTCATGTTTACAGGTGAGTAAACGGCCGCTATCAGTGGCAATTTACCGCGATCCGTGATGCACTGGGGGGCGCGCGGGAGCAAGATTCTGGGAAGGACGTCCCAGGGACTATAGCGCGGTCGGCAAGTGGTTAAATCAGGTGTCACCATCACAGTGCCCCTTTACATCAGTGTCCCATCACAGTGCCCTTTACTCCAGGCATTCCCGTCAGAGTGCCTCCTTACATCAGATGTCCCCATCAGAGTCCCCCTTAACATAAAATGTGCCCATGAAATAAAATAAGGGTCACAATGATGGGGACATTTTATTTCAAGGGGCAACGCTGATGGGTATATTTTAAATGTGCATGACTGATAGGCAAATTTTATGTTAAGGGGCACTCTGATGGGCACAACACAATGTGTCCATCAGTGTGCTCCTTAACAAAAAATGGCCATCACACTGCACATAAAAAATATACCCATCAGCATGCCCCTTAAATAAAATTTGTCCATCAGAGTGCCCCTTAACATAAAAAAGGTGCCCATTCAGTGTGACCTCTCAGTGAGAACCAGGACCCGGAAACCCCGAGAAGAAGGGGGGCGGAGCGCGCATGTGAAATCACACCCCTACTCGCAAGGTGAGCCAGACCAGGTGTCCTGCCGAACACGCGAGCATCAGGGGGGCGGGGCGCGCACGCGACCTCACGTGACCTCACGTCCCTATTCGCAAGGAGAGCAGGGGGGCAGGGCAGACACGTGACACCCTACTCGCGACCCACGAGTTTGAGTCTTCACGCAGCGTCACTGGCTGGCTAGGGAAACCCGCAGTCCCAGCAAACTTGCAAACTGGCAGACCGGGCAGAAGCGTCACTGGGGCGGCTTGGACCGCGGGCCGCCATTTAGTGACGGCCATAAAGATTATGCATCACCAGCTCAAGTACTGGCAGCAGGACAGAGTACTTCAGACCCCTGCTCTACACCCGTGGCATTTTCAGAGGCCCGAGGTGAGAAGGTGATGGTTCCTCTTTCCCAGTGGATTTCAGAGATGCAGGGAGGAGAAGCAGGCCATTTCCCCTACAACAAGGGTTCGTGCACCTGGGAGACATACCAGTGAAAGGGAATTATAACATCAGACGGTGCCCCAGAATGATGAACACCAACCTAGCTGAAGCGCTGGCAACTGGGCAGAGTTTTACCAACCTCTGCCCAGCACTGGCAACAACTACAGCATTCCAGGGAGTACCTGTGGCTAAAGGTACTCCAGGGGGAAGGACCAGCCCACACTTTCCACCAGCAGCAAGTATGTTCTATGAGAGAGGCAGAGGTTGTCTGGGGTGAGTAATGCTCTGTTTGGAACTGTTTTGTTGGGGTACTGTGTGGATATCGGCATTAGAGAACTGGAACTATGGACTAAGTTTTCAGAGTCAACCCATCTGGGGTCCTCCTCCTGTGTTAGTCTTCTGCCGAATGAGGAGAGATGTGACAGGAGGGCCCGTGGAACCCAGAATCCCTTGTAAAGTATGGGATACCCTTGTTTCAGCTCCCATGCACCTCTTATGTCTAAGTCACCCTGTGCTATCCTGGCACAGGGTGACTGAGAAAAAATATCTTGGATTATTTAAAATGGGACAGTAATATTTATCCACAAAATCTCCCAGGATATATGTAAAGACTATTCTTGGTTTGTTTGATTCTGAATTTAACATATTAATTGAAAGAGCTGATCACATTGGACTCTGTACAATGTAGGAGACGGGCCAACTGCTATTGTGAGAAGGTGTCCTGTGTGTATACATATGATAATGTATAATTTACTGTGTGAAGCTCGGTAACAAGTCTGACCTGTAGTGAAATCCTGATGGGCATGGAGTTACATCGGCTGCCCTAAGGGATTAGTTAATTAGCTCATGTTAATTTATGTTTATGGTCACAAGTGTATTGTTAGAGTAATATGAGCAGGAGGGGTGAACCCCCTCTTCTACTGTATATAAGACTTGTATTCTGGTTCTAATAAAGAGTCCATGTTCATCAGACAAACAAGTATCGTCTCGTTGTGTGCTTGTGAGTAGTTGGAATATCTGATATCTATATCCAGACTGGGAGGAAGAGCGGTATATGATGAAAGCACTCAGGCGGAGTGTGGGACGTTTCGTTACAACAGCACAGCATCGCAGGACAGGAGTATACAAACCCAGAATCACAGAACGGGCGTATACAGCCCCAGAAGCGCAGGACAGGGGTATGTAGCCCCAGAATCGCAGGACAGAGTATACAGCTTAGCATCGCAGGACAGGAGTATACAGCCACAGCATCACAGGAAAGGAGTATACAGCCCCAAGATCGCAGGACAGGAGTATACAGCCCCAGAATCGCAGGACAGAGTATACAGCTTAGCATCGCAGGACAGGAGTATACAGCCACAGCATCGCAGGACAGGAGTATACAGCCCCAACATCGCAGGACAGGAGTATACAGCCCTAGAACAGGACAGGAGTATACAGCCCCAGCATCGCAGGACAGGAGTATACAGCACCAGCATCACAGGACAAGAGTATACAGCCCTAGAATCGCAGGACAGGAGTATACAGCCCTAGCATCGCAGGAAAGGAGTATACAGCCCCAGAATCGCAGGACAGGGATATACAGCCCCAGAATCACAGGACAGAGTGTACAGCTTAGCATCACAGGACAGGAGTATACAGCCCCGGCATCACAGGACAGGAATATACAGCCCCAAAATAGAAGACAGGAGTATACAGCCCCAGAATCGCAGAAAGGAGTATACAGCACAGCATCGCAGACAGGGGTATTACAGCCCCAGAATCGCAGACAGGAGGTACAGCCCCCAGAAACGCAAGACAGGGGTATACAGCCCCAGAATCGCAGGACAAAGTGTACATCCCCAGAATCGCAGAACAGGAGTATACAGCCCCAAATCGGCAGAACAGGAGTATACAGCCCCAGCATCAAGGACAGGAGTATACAGCCCGAATTGCAGGACAGGAGTATACAGCCGTATTTCAATCAGTTGTTCCTTACATAAGAGAAGGAGGAGGAAGAAGGAACCCATGGTAATCACAGTGCTCTCTCGAGTCCTTCATTAATAACACTGAAAGGCTTCCAGCTAATCCTCTGTCTAATATGTTGCCAGCACCATAAGCTGCTGCACCTCCCTGGGAGTGGAGGAAGATGGGGGTACGATGTGGAGGCAGGGTGACCACATTTCCAAGCTGCCATTCAGGGACACACCACACTCTCTCATTATAGGGCTGTATACTCCTGTGATTATGGGGGCTGCATACTCCCTGTCCTGTGATGCTGTGACTGTATATTCCCTGCCCTGCGATTCTGGGGCTGTATACTCCTGTCTGGTGATGCTAAGCTGTATACTCCTGCCCTGATTACTGGTGCTGTATATTCCTGTTCTGCAATTCTGGAGCTGTATACCCCTATATGCCCTGAGCTCAGCACTGCCAGCTCTGTGCCCCATCCGCCACATCAGTGATCCGCACCCCGCTCACATCACAGGGTCCTGTTGTCAGTCAGTCTACACAGTCCCACTCCACTCTGACTCCATAGCACAACAGATGAGCCAGCCAGTCAACAGGAGGTCACGCTTGGTACCGAAAAAGCACCGCCCAGTCACCCTCTGGTCCCGGCCAATAAAAAAATAGGACCGGAGCGAAAGGCAAATGACTGGAGAGTGGTTTTTGGGGCCCATCGCTTGCGCCCCAAACACGCCCCCTAAACATGGACAAATTATCTTCCCAGCTTGCAATCAAGCTACTATAACTTCCATAGACAGCCAGTCGGCGCCCAAACTCTCTTAAAGTGAGCTTTTTTTGTATGAAAAGCTTGGGTGGGGGCGTTTAGGGCGACGGCACCTGTGCGCCCCCTAAGGATGAGCTGTCACTGATCACAAGCATGTTTGCACTGTCTTTGGAAAGATAAAAGAAGAATCGACTTATATTTAAAGCGGGGGTTCACCCGAAATTTTGTTTTAACATTAGATTGAGGCTAATTGTGGGAAGCAGAATCGGTGTTTTTTTTAGATCAATGCAGTACTTACACGTTTTAGAGAGATGTTCTCCGTGGCCCATACCCGGAAGCCACGGAGAAATCTATCTCTAAAACGAAAAGTACTGCATTGATTTAAAAAAAAAAAACCTGATTCTGCTTCCCTCAATTAGCCTCAATCTAATGTTAAAAATAGATTTTTTTGGGTGAACCTCCACTTTAAAGTGAGTTTAAATGAACCCAGATCCAGTTTTTGGGAGAAGATGAAAGCAGTAGTGGACTGGTCTGCCCCTAGAAATGTTAAGGAAATATGATTTGTTGGATTTAACAACTTCTACAGAAAATTCACAAGAAACTTTTGTGAATAATACCAATTGTGCAGCTGACAAAGAAAGGGGTGCAGGACCATGTACCAACGTAGAGTGGTCCGCCCTCTGTTAGAGGCCCTGCGTTCTAGGGGGGTTAATTATCGTTGGGGGTTACCGTTTAGCTTGACGGCATCTAGGAATGGTAAAACAGCAACTTTACGCACCAAAGATGACTTACAGTTTTTTGTTGAAACAAAGGACCTCCCATCGGTAGACATTACAGACTGGAGGACATACAAAGTAGGGATTCCCATAAAGCGACCGGAACAGTGGCAACAAGTCTCCCGTAGGGGACAAGATAAAAACCATTAAAGGAGATATATACATCAAGAGGCTTAATGGCAAGGGAATATGGAAGTTGCAGACAGCAGACTGAATTAGTGGGATCATACTAGAAAATGGCGTCTTGGGAGGAGGAAATTAGAGTGGGGTATCCAGGGATAACCTGGATGTTTAGGTTGGTCCCGACATAAAGGGACTGGTTAAACTGGTAACAGTAATGGGGTGGAGAGGTATGCGCACGAACCTCCCTACCATTTAGGTGGGATGCTCCGAGGGGAGGTTTAATTGGAGTATCTTGGGGTTGTGGGAGGGAGGGGGGTACAGGGTTGTATAAGGTGTACTTTGTTTCTTGTTTTGTTCTTTTTTTTTTTTTTTTTTGGTTTGTTTATCTCTGGTCAGGGGCAAAGAGTACAAAATATGGATGGCTTTTTGAGAGATGACTATGTCATTAAAGATTGTATCATACAATGTGAGGGGACTCTGCTCACAGTATAAAAGGGGCCACCTTTGGCATGAATTGCATCATTATGCTGCGGACATAGCTTTTCTTCAAGAAACGCATTTTCGGGAGGGAGCTATACCTAATATGCCCGGACACGTGTTCAACCAGTGGTACCATGCAACATCCCCTATTGCAAGGGCAAGGGGGGTTACAATTGCTTTTCAAAAAACGTGCCCATGGGTATTGACGTCTGTACAAGCTGATAGAGAAGGTCGCTTTTTATTTGTTAAAGGCACAATATACAGCCAACGATATACGCTGGCACTAATTTATGCGCCAAATACTGGGACATGTAAATTTCTTGCTAAAATGTTGAAGATGCTGGAGAAATTTAGGGAGGGTTGTTTGATTCTGGGTGGAGACTTCAATAAAGTGATGGACCAAAGCTTGGATACAACATCAGGGAAAACATCCTTATCCTTTAGAGCAGCGATATTCAATTAGCGGACCTCCAGCTGTTGCAGAAATACAAGTCCCATGAGGCATAGCAAGACTCTGACAGCCACAAGCATGACACCCATGATGGGATTTGTAGTTTTGCAACATCTGGAGGTCTGCTAATTGCATATCCCCTGCTTTAGAGCCTTAAAATATTTAAAAACAACTTCTGCGTGCCCAACACATGGTTGACAGCTGGCGGGGTAATGCATGAAGGAGTAAGGACTATAGTTATTATTCTTTTTTAATTTCAATTTTTTTTTATTGTTGTTTGCGTATAAAAAGATACAAAATGTGTTACATCATCGTACGTATTATAAACAATACACAAACCATACGTTTTTTCCCTATTTTTCCCCTTATCTTTTCCTACCCTCGTTCTTTATGACATTGTGAATAAATGAAAAAAACCCTTGTTTCTGAACTGTCATACCTCGCCTCGCCTCCCCTCCCCCTCCCCCACCCCCGCAAATCCCTCAACCGCCCCTCCCACCCCTCCCCATCACACCGTGAGCCGGTTTTTGAAGTTAATGTACTTCGTTAAATACGTCTTCCCCATAAAGGAATGCCCGATAGCGGTGTAAGATATTTATTGAATTTGAATGGCGATTTCTATATAGAACATCCTGTTTCGTCTAGCCAGGGTTTCCACATCCTCACAAACTTACTATAATTCCCTTGTCGGGGTAAGTGTCACTCTCTCACTCCAAATCTTTGTGTTAATAGTTTCAACCCAAGATTTAACAGTGGGTGGTATCTTGGCCTGCCACCTCAACGCAATTAACTTCCCTTGCCTGAAAAAGGCATCTCAGTACCACTTCAAGGGAACTGGCTGGCACTCTGTTTTCCTCTATGCTGCCTAACAAGCATGTCTTTAGACTCAGCTTCTACTAAATTTTAAAAGTTTTATTTATTATGGTGACCACCTCCTCCTAGTATCTAAATAACTTTGGGCATTTCCAAATCATGTGGATAAGATTGCCTGTCGCTCTGCACCTTGGCATTGTCGTACTTCTCCACCCGAGATTGAACATTCTCCTGGGGGTTATAGGTATACTCTATGCAAGAGGAACAAGTGTGATACTTTCTGAGATGGGGAGATCGAACCCAATACCCCCCTCCTCAAGATCGCACTCCACTGTTCCGTGGTCATTTGACCTAAGTCTTTCTCCCATCCTGTCCTGCTCTTAATGGGGCCTGCCCTACTTATTGTTTTAGCTCCTAATCTAGAGTACAACTCAGATATCAGGCCTTTGGTTGTTTTTGGAGAGGTTATTTTCAGGAGGATGGGGGCCGAGGACCATACAATGGGTTGTAACCCAAACTGAGCTTGGATAGCATGTCGTATCTGTAGATATCTGTAAAATGTTTTATTTGTTATATTAAATTCCTGTCGCAGGTCTGCGAAGGATTTCATCTGTTCTCCATTGTACAGTTGGTTTAAACGGCTTATCGCTTGTCTCTCCCATTCTTTACATCTCTCGATGTCTTTTAATTCTCTTAAGTTTTGGTTGCACCAGAGAGGGGCAAATATTGTTATTCCCTTGTAGCCCATCAATGCTTTTGTTGTTTGCCACACTTTAAGGCTAAGTTTTATAGTTGGACATCTATGGACGAACGAACCAGCCTCAAGTGCCTCCACTATTGTCTATGTGGTGCTCCTGTTAGCATCAGTCTACCGGAATTTCCACCTCCTCCAGTCCGCAGTTCGCAAGCTGTTGTAGCTGTGAGACTATAAAGTATGTTTTCGGGTGAGGTACTGCCATTCCCCCCCTCTTAGCTGGTAACTGCATGGTCTGGAGACAAATCCTAGCTTGTCCCTTCTTCCAAATTAACTCTCAGAAGAGGGATTCTATCTTTTTGAACCATTTTGAGCTATCCAGACTGTGGCGAGTTATGGAGATAAAGGTAACAGGGGCAACCATAGCATCTTTATCAGGTTACCTCGTCCCGCTATAGATAATGGTAAGTCTACACCAGACATCTCTTTTATGTTCCCATTTAGACAAAAGAGGAATTAAGTTATTCTCGACAAAGCTATTAATGTCCTCGTGATCCATATCCCGAGATAGTTCCTTCATAACTACAACTTTTAGCTGAGGATTCCATGGGGTTATCTGGGGCACCGAGGAGTCAATTGGCAGTAGTGCTGACTTTTCCCAAATTAATGACCAACCCGGAGCATAGCCCAAACTCGCCCCACTACTTTGATCACATTTTTTAACGAGGTTTCAACGTCTCCCAAAAAGAAGAGGACATCGTCCGCAAACAGTGCGATCTTATCCTCTATATGTCTGTCCTATGGAACCCTTGTATATCTTTAGTTTTCTTAATTTTAATGGCTAATGGTTCCATCGCCAAAGCGAACCAGTAGGGGGAGAAAGGGGACAGCCCTGTCGCATTCCCTCTCTCTAGTTATTATTCTAAAACACATAAAATGTACTCTCGTATTGATGGTAGATCAATTTTACATGTGAAAAAAGTCAGAAATTGTACGATTGAGTCCATAAACTATCTCATACCATGCTCCAATAACGTCAACACTCTCCCCAATCCAGATAGGCTATATAGAACGGACCTGGAGACTGAACAAATCAATACTAGATAATAAAAAGATAGCCGAGGAGCTGGCAGTTTAAAATAAGGAATACTTTGAAAGGAATCACCAGGTGAGGTGGCAGACCACGGCAGTGTGGGAAGCCCATAAGGCGGTCATAAGAGGAGAAATAATAGCTTATGGTACCCACATGAAGAAAGAAAGAAAGAAGTGAAAGAATTATTAGAGAAAATCAATACACTAGAGATTAAACATAAAAAAAAATCATTGATCCTTTAGATAGTCAACAACTAGACATGTGCAGGATGAAAAAAAAAATGTTTTGTTTTGTTTCGATTCGTTATTAATTAAATTAGTTTAGTTAAGTTCGTTGCATTCGTTTTCGGGATTCATTTCATATTCAAAATAATTCTAAACGCATTCGAAAACAAATCTACCAAATTCAAAAAAAATTATCAAATTCGAAATATGCTACCACATTTAAACAAAACTATATATAACCATTTTCTGAAATTCGAAATTTGTATAGAATGAATTCGAATATGAATAGAAAAGATTAAAATAGAATCGGAAAATACTAGAAATAATAGTATAGAAAAACAATAGCACAGAACAGAAAAAATAATTTTATATATCTCTATATATAGAGATATATATATTTATATATAACATCTTCTGAAATTCGACTTTCGTATAGAATGAAATCGAATTCCAATAGAAAACATTATAATAAAATAGAAAATAATAGAAAAGAAAAGCATAGAAAAACAATAGAACAGAATAGAAAAAATATATAATATATTCTATTCTAATCTTTTATATTCAAATTCATTCTGTACCAAATTCGGATTTCGGAATATGGTTGTGTATGTATATGTATGTGTATGTTGTGTATATATATATATATATACACACACACACACACACGTTTCTTTCTAATCTGTTCTATTGTTTTTTTTTTCTATTCTAGTCTATTCTATTAGATTTGATTTTATTCTATTTATTTATATATATATATATATATATATATATATATATATAAAAAACATTTCAGAAATTCTAATTATGAAATTCTAATTACGTATAGAATGAATTTGAATAAAATAATAGAAAATAATAGAAAAAAATAGCATAGAAAACAATAGAAAAGAATAGCATAGAAAAACAATAGAACGGAATAGAAAAAAATATAATGTTATTATATTTTATTCTATTCTATTGTTTTTCTATGCTATCTTTTCTATTCTAATCTTTTCTATTCAAATTTGATTTTACTCTATATTTCAGAAGAGGTTATATATATATATAATATATATATATATATATTATATATATATATATAATATATATATAATATATATATATATTACATTATATTTTTTCGATGATCTTCCGAAATTCGAATTTCGTATATAGAATGAATTCACATCGAATAGAAAGGATTAGAATAAAATAGAAAATAATAGAAAAAATAGAAAATAATAGAAAAATAGAACAGCATTTGTTTTATATATATATATATATATATATATATATATATATATATATATATATATATATATATATATATATATATATATATAAACCAATTTCCAAAAATCTAATTTTGTATAGAATGAACTTGAATTTGAATAGACTAGAAAAACAATAGAACAGAATAAGATACAATATATGTTATATTATATTATATTATATTCTGTTCTATTGTTTTTCTAGTTTCTTCTTTTCTATTCTAATCTATTCTAATCTTTTCTCTTCTAATTCAAAAACATTCTATACATCAGAAAATGGTTATATTAAATAAATATTAGGGTTAGGGTTAAAAGATTAGAATAGAAATAGAAAATAATAAACTAGAAAAACAATAGAATAGAATAAAATATATTTCTATTCAAATTCATTCTATACAAAATTCGAATTTCGGAAAATGGTTATATATATATATATATATATATATATATATATATATATATATATATATATATATATATATATATATATTTTTTAATTATATATTTTTTTGTTCTGTTCTAGTGTTTTTCTATTCAAATTCATTCTATACAAAATTCGAACTTCTGAAGCCATCTTCCGAAATTTGAATATATGACACCAAAACTTACCAAATAATAATCGCAGCATATAATATAGGTAGCCAACCAAAAATAGTGAATCAATAATAAGTGATATGCGCTGAGTATTAACTCCTGTGGTGTAAACCTTTAAACAACAATACAAATAATGATTCAATTGTGTGTGTGTATACAAAACCATAATAGTAGTCCCAATAGGTGCTGGGTGTGTGCACATTCACTACACTCCCTGTGTATGAAACCAAGCACAATGCTGTTTAATGACTTGAATAATGTTTTGTGTGATCAGGCTCCCTGACTCTCAGCTGGCTGTCTCACATATAGATGTCAGATCTTCCACATAAATGCAGCTCATGAAAGACAAGGAGAGAGAAAAGAGAGATCCTCATAGCGCAATCATGTTAAACCATTAGGAAAGAGATGGCATGATTGAGATAAGGGCACACTCATGAATCCACTGATCACAACAGACAACAAACAATCCTCCATTAGCCGCTCAGCTTTAGATGTACTCCTCATTCGGATGTGGCAAACGGTATTCCCGTTTGTAGCTCCTCCCCCACGATGTTACGTCACTAGACACGTGACTTAGTCATGGGTAACTGCAGGTCGGATCTCAGCTGATGTTATTTATAGTCAGTAAAATAACCAGACCAACGGGGAATGCAGCAAAGGAGTTTAAACATCTGACATCATTGCTAGCTAATAGGAATATGTTAAATAATTGTCCATTTATAAGAACCATATTAAACATTTAATTTTATTACAAAACAGTAAGCTTTAAAAACGATCGTAATAAAACATGATTTAAAACCGGACACTTTGTGAGGATATGCATACTGCATAGCAGCCCCAATGGCCGTGATTGGTTTGACAAGATTTAACCATATTAGTATTCAATAAATACAATTATAAAAAACTAGTTCAACTATAAAAATATTACCTTGTAAGACATATTAATATATTTAGATATCTATACAATTAAGTTAAATAAAATTACAAAGAGGGGTGGTAGGAACTCATAATCAGTTATCTGAGATGAAGCAATTGAGATCAAACTCAATGTTCAAGCCATTAGGTGATAAAGATCTAATTTGTGTATCCATCTTGATTCGTTTTTACTCAATTCCCGCACTTTATGACTACCCCTCCAATGGGGTGTATATTTGGCAATAGCCCAAAACTTCAGTTCTTTAGGATTTTTTGGTGCATAGGGCAAAATGTATATGTTTGGGGAAGCCTTTTTCAATGTTCTGTACATGTTCCCTTAGGCCCCGTACTCACGACCAAACATGTCTGCTGAAACTGGTCCGCGGACCAGTTTCAGCGGACATGTTCGATCGTGTGTAGGCAGTAAGTAACGGACCAGGATTCCAGCAAACATTCGTCGGCCAGACCGTTTTCCAACGAACAAACTGTTTCCTGGTCTTGCTTTAAAACAGTCTGCTGGAATCGTGTCCGTCAGACATGTTTCGTCGTCTGTACACAAAAGCAGCGTACAAAAACCACCCCGCGCATGCTCGTCCAAATGAGGAGACGGGAGCGCTCGTTCAGGTAAAACTCGCGTTTGTTTGGGATATGGCACATTCGTCATTAGAAACCTTTTATTCTAGCAAGAGAACAATGTCTTAAAAAGGCGCACTAAACCACAGTTTCTTGCCTCGTTTATTAATTCTTCTCTTGCTAGAATAACCCCGTTCTCTTGCTGATGCAATTTCAATAGAGTTGTCCCATACTGAAATGTCACATTTCTTGCTTGTGATGTAATCCTTTAATAAGATTTTCTATGCCAGACGTGTGTTTTGGTTGGTGGTCCTCCATAATTTTTTGTAGTCATTTTTGTAAAGGAATGTGCATATTTTTATTTTTTTTTTGTTGTTTCTAGTTATGTCACCATTTTCTTTATTTTTTTTTTACATGTTTATTTTTTTTTCAGTTAATTTTTTTTTTTTTTTGTGTTTCATTTGAGAATATTGAACCATGTTGGCACACCAAATGTCCCCCCCCCCCCCCCAAGGAGTGTGTCCTTTGTAAATGACCCATTGATATATTATGTTAAGGTTTGCTGCCTATAATCCCCACAGTATAACAAACAATAGACATGTTTTCAAATGAAAGCAAAAAGCCTTTTATTTAGGCAAATGTCATCACAAAAAAAAAACAAACAGAACGGCAGCACTAGAATAGATAGCAAACTATATGCAAACTTGCTTTTCCAACATGGTGAAGGATAAACTTCCAAGCCTCAGGAGCCAAACCCAAAAATATGAAGCAGCAGCACAGAAACAAAGGAAACCCAAACTGTGGTTAGTCCAAACAATATGTCCTTTATGTGGAAGGAAATGGAAGGCAGAGAATCAACGTTTCTCCTCTTTCCAGCCTTCCCTCCAGGCAGCCTTCCAGCGGAATCTTACACGGGCTCTTGCAGGTGGGGGTCGATGTGGCAGCAGGAGGATGGTGTTCCGCAAGCCGGGCCGGGTCACATAGCCCAGTGTCTGGGCGTCAGCAGGCCCTTCTGCATCCACCAAAGGACCTGGTTCATCAGGGCCTTTGCCAGTCTTCTCTGGCCCTCCTCCCCTTCATTCAAATCGTGTGCCAATGAGGCACTGAAGGCCCCTGTGGGGTTGAGGGGGGCCCTCATGATGGCGCTTTCCTCCTGTATCATGCGGAGGCTTGCCTCCTCCACAGGCCTCAACTGCCTCCTTCGGCCTGATGGCCTCACCTGGGGGGGAGAAGACTGGCTGGTGGTGGTTCTCCTGGCCGGGGGGACCTGCTGCAGGCCACTGGGCCCAGCCTCCTCCTGGCTGCCACTGACCCCGGCCTCCTCCTGGCTGCCACTGACCCCGGCCTCCTCCTGGCTGACAGACACGTGAGGATCTGCCACCTCCTGGCTGATCTCTTCTTCCTGTGTGCCAAAAAAAGGACATTTTTTACAATTTCGCTAAATAAAACCACACTAATTTTCATGTTTTTCGTTTAGCATTTTCTGTTCATTATTACTTGAATAGACTCTACTTCTGACCCCTGCAGTTGTCATCCCTGACACCTTTTGTCTGTACACCTTTTTTTGTTGCTTTTTCCCAGCTTGGCTTTTCTTTTACAATATCAAATCATTAATCCACCACTAATTATTTAGGTCAGAAATATAGAGGAAACTACTATACCTCCTCATCGAAGGGTGGCAAGATCTGCATCTCTGTCAGCCAGGCCCTCTTCCTCCGACTCTGCAGGGCTGTGGTCATCTGGGGAATGTCCGCTGGAAGGTAGCATGGAGGAAAGGGTTGGAAGCAAGGACTAGACATCGTTTTTCTGCCTTCCATTTCGTCCCGCAAAAAAAAGCCATCTGTTTGTAATACCACAGTTTGGGTTCCTTTGCTTGTGTTGCTGCTGCTCCCGATTTTTTGCTTTTATTAGCTTTATATGCTCTTCTGTATGTGCTTCTCAGGTTGGCAAAGTTTATCCTTCACCATGTTGGCAGTACATCCTGGCACCCATGTTTGCATATAGTTTGCTAGCTCCTCTAGTGCTGCCGCTCGTACATCTTTTATTACAATATAACGCATGTTTGGAATTCCACAGGATGGGCGTGTCCTGATATTTTGTAGTAAGGCCTCTATAGCTTCCTTTGTTTGTAGTTGGTCCATTTCCCGTTATGAAATATGATATTTCTTTTTGAGTCTAGATTCGCAAAACATAAACCAAAGAAAAATAGATATTCAAAAGGATCAGCGTTGACCTTGATATAATATGTGTCTTCAAATTTATTACCTATATCTAATTACAAACACAGTCTCTCTTGTTTAAACAATGATTGGCAGCTCGGCTGCATTGGTAGTACCAAACATTGCTTTGCTAGATGCAGAGCCATTCTTAACATTGCAGTAGCTATGAGGAAAGATTAGAAGAACTGAATCTATTCACTCTTGAGAAGAGGAGAATAAGGGGGGATATGTACAAATATATAAGAGGTCCATACAGTGAACTTGGTGTTGAGTTATTCACTTTACGGTCATCACTGAGGACAAGGGGGCACTCTTTACGTCTAGAGGAAAAGAGATTTCACCTCCAAATACGGAAAGGTTTTTTCACAGTAAGAGCTGTGAAAATGTGGAACAGACTCCCTCCAGAGGTGGTTCTGGCCAGATCAGTAGATTGCTTTAAGAAAGGTCTGGATTCTTTCCTAAATGTACAGAATATAACTGAGTACTAAGATTTGTAGGTAAAGTTGATCCAGGGTAAATCCGATTGCCTCTCGGGGGATCAGGAAGGAATTTTTTCCCCTGCTGTAGCAAATTGGATCATGCTCCGCTGGGGTTTTTTGCCTTCCTCTGGATCAACTGTGGGTATGAAGTGGGTGTATAGGATTTTACTGTGTTTTTTTATTTTGTTTTTTGTGGTTGAACTGGATGGACTTGTGTCTTTTTTCAACCTGACTAACTATGTAACTATGTAACTATGTATGTAACTATTTTTAATATCGAAAAATAAACAATGATTACAAATGACAGTATTCATCTAGGCACTCTTTCATGTGTAAATCTCATTGCCCCTGACAATGGAAGACATAAAAGACACTTCCTAATGACCTCTGTACAACCAACACTTGAACAATACTTTGCCTGATCAGAATACACCATTCAAAAAACTTGTCAATGAGGTACAGCATTGTTCACATCTCTATTTTGTGAGGTGTCCAAAGCATTTTGGACACCAAAATAACATTGTGGTACCCCATAGACAGAATAGCTTAAAAGGGTGCAACCAACAGCCCAAACCCCCATCCCATGTGTCTACATTTTCAAGGCCTCTGCTGATCCCATTTTTAATTTCCTTACCTTCCTGTCTCTCGCTCCTTGTTTCTCACGCTCGCCTAATTACCGCGTTAAGATGCGTAATCACGGCATGCACCTTTTAAACACTCCGCGTATTTATTAAACCCCGCCCTCGTCACCTTTGCTAGGCCCCTATCAATGTGTTTAGGAAATATGGCGTTAAACTGTGTATGTTCTGGATGCGCTCGAAGATTCTCCGCGTAAACTATGTAACACGTTGTTTGCATTCTCTACACTCCGCGTATGTATTAAACGCCAGCCCTCTTCTCCGCCCATGGCGTAACAATTCATCTTTTCCCCGCCCATAATCTCTGTGGGAAAGGAAAGATGGCGATTGTCACATGAGCGGGCACGATGCTCTCATGCCACAAGTGAAGGGACAGAGGCAGGGACGTCCCGATCAAGGCAAAGAAGATACAAAGCCACTAATATGCGGTTCCAGGAAATGGTGGAGTTAGTTTCCATCATGCGGAGAAAGGACTATGATGGTGAAATTAGGGCCATACAAGACCCCCTAACCGCCGAAAGGCACATATTATGGACAAGGTGCGGCGAGGAGAATGCAGAGGATGTTTGGGATCACCAGGTCAAGGAACAGCTGAGGAAACGCTGGTCAGACTTAAAATGAGGGAGCCACATCAGATGAAGAAGATACTTAAAATTCTGCGTAAAAGTAAGTAATATATTTTGGGGTTGGGGGGGGGTTGATAGTCTGCAATAATGTGTTGCCATGTATATTTCCACCATCTGCCTCCTTGGCCTGCTTGTAATTTTAAAGACATGTTGTCATTTATTTTTAGGACATAAATAACTACATATTTACAAATAGTGTTCTGAGTAAACCACGTAACATCACATAGTTTCTCAGAAAGGCTCGGTTATTCCAGGAACAACACACCTGGACATGGCTCACTGGCCAAAAACTTTGTTGGTAAACATTGTGTAAAAGCTAGTTATAAAAAATATAATTCGGAGAATGGGAAAGGCAAACAGGATTCATTCTAAAAACAGTGGTTAATAAAGCAGATGTTTTCACATCTGCAATGCAGAGCACCTGTGTCTCCCCAAATCAAAAATGGGTTTTGGTAGGGTCTCCCAGAAATACAGTTTAGGGTGGGACATCCATGTGTGTCACTTTGCTAAAAAGGGCAGGATCAGAGCTTGCCATAGAAGTAATTCAAAAATGTAGGTTTGGTGAAAGATAAAAGTAAATAAATGAAAGCCTTTCGAAGCAATGTGTGCGATTTATGCTCTCCAATATCTGTGTGCTGATGAGTCTACATTTTTTTTGTTGTCTATTTAAGGGGAAGAAGTCGCCAGCATTTGGAGGAGGCAGATGCGGGCCAGACAAGTCCAAAATCTCCATCTCAACATAGTGTGAGGAGGAGGAGGAGGTGTGGAAGAGAAGAGGAATGTGAAGAGAAGAGGATGTGGAAGGAGAAGAGGATGTTGAAGGAGAAGCAGGACAGAGAGGAGGAAGAAGACAAGGAGGAAGAAGAGAGGAGGACGAAGTAATTTTGACTTAGAATTTCTAGCAGATGAAGGGCAAGTGGCGGAAAACAAGAACAATTTGGGCGAAATTTAAAGAAGGTGGGCTTGATGTAATGAAGGAGGAGTCGAAGATGATGGGGAAGTGGTGATGAAGAAGGAGTGATAGAAGATGTCGAAGAGGTGAAAGGAGAGCCCATCAGGTTCAGTGTCACCCTAGCTTGATTTAATAAAACATATGTAGATAGCCCTCATCAAATAAAACATTTTTGAATGCCCATTTTTTGCTTTTTTAGGGGAGGAGATGGTGTGTCAATATTTTCACGTGCAAGTGCTGCTATAATTATTCAACAGGTAATGGAGTGCAGCACTGAAATGCACAATATGCGTGAAAGGATGTTGTATGGAACAGAATGTAACAAATGTCCTTTTGGAATGCAGCACGGAAATGGGACAATATGCGGCAAAGAATGATGGTCATCGAATCTAATTTTAAAAATATTATTGACATGATGGGCCGTGTCAAAGACTGAAACACCCCCCCCCCCCCCCCCCCCCCCCCCCACAACCATTTTTACTGTTTTAATAATGAATACGCCAAAATTTGAAGATACACACCAGTGTGCCAACATGTGCTATCTGCCATCACAGAATATCTAGTGTTTGTGCTTTGTGGGTCCAACCCCCCTCCTCCATCCTCAAGTAGTTGAGAGGAACGGTTTGCTCCACAAAACACAGACATTGATCACCCATGATGTCAGATAGCACATGTGGCCATTTGTCTGTTGAACCAATGACATTTGGCGAGTTTGCACTGATTGTGTGTATCTTCAAATTTTGCATGTTTCCAGTGTGAAAGCACACCATGACTGACTGCTGTTGTGAAATTTGATATTTTAATAAGTTTTAATTTTTTTTTTTTTGTCCATGTTGTACATTTTTGGATACTATAAAGTTTAGACCATAAAGAATAAAACACCCAAAAAAATTAAATATATATATATATAGAACTTATAAATCTCTCTAATCACTGAATTTAGTGAAGTCGAGATTTGATCCTAAATCTCCCCAACAAATATTCGTATTAAAAAACACACAAAAAAATTGAAAAAAAAAAAAAATATTTTAATAAAATATAGGGTTTTTGGCCTAAAAAATATGCCGAGAAGAAAAAAATACAAAGGCGGTAAACACCCCACCAAAAATATTCTATATATATATATATGTATGTAAACAATAAATCGAACTATATTTGATAAACAAAACTGTGAACTTGTTAAAAAATGTATAATCTTGATAATATTTTTGGTTGAATTACCTGAAAAAAAAAAAATACAAAGTCCAAAAAATATTGTAGACTCCTAAGTACAAAAGCAGGGAGAGTAATGAAAAAAATCTAAAAGATTTTTGTGGTCATGAACAAGCAAAAATAAAACACTTGACCTCACATGTTAAAATGGAGTTGCCTTCTTATTTCTAGACTCATACCTTGTTTGTAGATGAGTGAATACTGTGCAAAATGTGATTATTTACTAAAAGTGGAGAAATCAATTATGAACTAAAATTGCAGAAGTTAGTTTGAAAACCAGGAAGACAGATAAAAAGAGAAAAAGCATTAATGACAAACAACTGTATAAAGTCCAATGGTCTAATTATTTATTAGTTGTGAGAATATTCCTTTCTTTGGGGGCCGAATTAGAAAGAAATATGATCTGGCATAGCAATGGCCCCCCGACCCATGAAGTACTCAACATATTTGTCGCGTACCTCACGAGCTGATTGGGGGGCCAAGCCAGCGCGACCAGTGTCCAGCCCGGGAAGGGGATCTGAGGGTAGTCTTGCCTCAGAACCGATGTCGGGTAGGTACGTCTGGGAGTGCCTGTGTAAAAAGTTGTGCAAAATGCAGCAGGCAAATACAACGGTGTCCAATTTATATTCCGCCAGATGTATCGATGTCCTGAACAGGCGGAACCGGTTGGTGAGTATCCCAAAGGCATTCGCGACTACCCTCCGAGCCCTGGCCAACCGAAAATTAAACACACTCCTCTCTGAGGTGAGGGTCCTCTGGGGAAAAGGCCGCATGAGGTTGTAGTGGATGTGATAAAAATAGTCAAACTAAGACAATGAAATGCCTATTTCAATGCACAAACACATGCTTTATATCACATATATATATATATATAACGTATGCAAATAGGTTATTGATTGCTATAGGAATAATCACATATAATCGTAATGCATAATTTACCCCTTTGCTAATATAATGTTGTATTTCAGAGATGCATCACATGGTTTATCAGAACAGGAACTCAGTCTGCAAAAAACAACTATTTTAGGACAGCGGAAAGTCCCTAAGAACCACAGAACCAGACAGATGCCAGACGCCAGGACGTCACAAGAATAATATTACATATTAATGAGAATGTTGAATATTAATGAATATTAATGAGCATGATCGTGTGTTCGGTCATGCGCTCTTGAATGCACTTGTAATCCATATAAAAACACACGGCTTGCAATAAAAAAAGCAGAAGTAACGGTCTTCACCCTGAGACACAAGTCTGAGTGTAGATTATTTACTTTAGTTCTTTAGTTTGTACAAACGCTTCTTATCTAATTTGGCTCAGGAAGCAGATATCAGACACTCCGTGCATTTGGCTCGGGTCCAAGACAATTGACGCCCATCGTGGGCCTTCGGGCTTCCTGATTCGGGCCAAGCCGATCGAGAGGGGACTGGGACGGAGACCAATGCGGACGGGTGCAGAGACTGATCACCTCTGAGAACGGTAAGACACTTTTAATTTTGTCTACTGTTCATCCCGCCCGTGGTTGGTTAGTTCCTGTTCCCGTGTCGGCTTGCCCTCGATCAGCAAAGCAGGCAGATAATATAGCTTGCCCGAGGGTCATTTATAGGAACCTGCATTGGTATCTGCAGCCTGTATTTTGTTTCCTGTTGTTTTTGTTTTGTTCTGTCAAGCTTGTGACGGCTGTTGGGAATAAGGGGATTAATTATATAATCACGGATGAGAATTGACGTGGTCAAACTCCTCCTGGGGGAAATAATTGTGCTGTGAATCACGGATGACCAGGAGGGGGCGTCAGGAGAACGCATAGTTGCGTGGGGATCCCGTGAGGACTAATAATCCTATATTTTACTGCGGTTGTCACATATCTTGGTGTTTTGTTATATGTGCTGGCCTCTGATGTTTGGATGAGACAGGCAGAAAGGAATAGAGTCACAGATGCGATAACTGGCTGTGATAACGTGGTCAAACTTCTCTCAGGGTTGTTGTAAGGTATACCTGAGAAGGTGCCCACAGCTCAGGGTATCAGGTACTACTGCACAGGTGTGCACAAAGGTGTGCAGGGAAAATCCTGTGACGTTGTTCTGAGGTCTCATCTTTTAATCACATGAGCCAGGGATGTCATGTCCTGAATGTGTCTGTGGGCTACTGTTAGGAATTCATTCAGAGGGTTGGGGGTTGGTGAAAGTGATAACCCCAGGATACAGGGAAGAAATTCTTGGCCTGAAACCTTTGTTGGTAGATTTTCCAGATGTGTTGGTGTTCAGATTAAACGTGCACTACCCAGTCAGAATTGTAGTCGGGGCATCATTACCAGCAATAGAAGGTGAAGCTAGAGAGAGGGGATACTTACCTATTAGGTGCCCACTCCAGCCAGAACAGCCAGAAAAGTGTGAGGAGGGTGAAAAGGACAGAATCAGAAGTTTGGGTTTGCCTCTGGGACACGTAAATGACATTTAAAGGAACGCACTGTATTTAACTGCTGTATTGTTTAAGCTCGTCTGTCTGCAGCAGGCTGACACTTTCGATTTAAAAAATAAAATAAAAAGGAGAAAGTGTACTTTTAAAAAAGAGGAAGTGACAGCACAGAGAGATCTCAAAAGAGCACGCAGCCAAAACTTCAAACTTGTGTCCTAGACAGCCTTGTAATACAAAATCCAGAGATCTGAACGTGTATCCCTCCATTAAATAGCAATGGGACAGAAGTTAGAAAAGCCGAGGGAAGGCAGCTTAGCTTACAGCTTGGTTTTAGAGAGGGAGGGAAAAACAGCAGTTAAGAGGATAAATGAACTTGCAAAAGTATGTGACATCAACATGCACATGGGTGGGAGGTTGCAGGCAGAAGAATGGCGGGTGTTGTTAAAACGGAAAAAAGGTCTATTGTCTGATCATGGCTTATTAGCTACAGCTGAAGCCTGGTACAGAGTATCGCAAGCTGTCCAAGTAGAGGGGTGGTCAGAGCAAGAGATAAATCAACATGGATATATTGTATATGTGTATCATAAACCAGAATGTACATTTGAGTCTGGACGGCCACCACCCTATAATGGCGTCCGAGCACAGGACAGGAAACCCTGCCCCTCAGCAACCGCCCCCTCACTTGATCCTCCCACCAGACACCGTCCCAATGTACCACCTCCTTCAGCACCCATGGCACCTCCCAAGGGCAGTGGCCATCTTGCAACACCCAACACTGGTGACACAGGAAGACTCCCTATGACTGCTTCCTGTGACGGCCATATTGGTACACCCATACCTATATGCCCAGTGTTAGATCAGACCGGAGCATATTACAAGGAAGGTGTTAACCCATTAATGATGTTAGAAGATGATGAGGATGAGGCAGAGGAAAGCATTGATAGTCACTGCCACTCACCTGAGCACCAAGAAGTGTCAGTGACCAAGGGGGGCGTCGCTCCAAATGGTACCACTCCCAGTTCAGCCAGTCATGAAGACCAGGGCCCAGCTCAGATTATAGTGTCTGGAGGCCTGTCGGATGTGAACACCAGGACAACTACACTTCCATACCAGGGCCATGAACCAGTACATCCCCCCCTTCAGTCACCTCACAGGGCGCTGCATGAATTCTGTATGGAATCTGACCGAGTGACATCCTCACATCTCCATCCCACTTCCACAGCAGCACGGCCTACATCCGCAGGCCTGTGGGGAGCAGCGCAAACAACCAGGGTTGGTGCTAGGTTCTCACTCCCATTGTATTCCCCTCCTCATTCACAACCGTTCTCTGAGGACACGGCGAATGTCTCAGGAGGACCCACAGGTGATTCACATGACACCATACAGTATGGCCCCCCCCACAAAACAGGGGACTACCTCTCCAACCACCACAACAGGGAAATTACTGGAGACTTCCACCCAGTGGGTCACAACCTCACATACCAAGGGGGGAAATGTCACCTGCACCACTAGGCGCACCCCTGATGTATGTGACCTTTAGCCCTCAACAAGCATCATCCCTTGTAACCAGTCTACCAGATCCTGAAAAACAGCCCATGCCATTTTACAGAAGAGTTGCCCAGATCCAGAAGGCATACTCCTGTGCCTGGCGGGACCTGGTAAGTCTCTGTGAAATCAAAGCAGGGGATGCTTACTGGCCAGTAATGCTAAGGTGTTTCAAAGTGGACAGTGGCATCCCTGACAATACATATGGTTCGGGATGTGAGTTTGTGACGCAGTTACAACAGTGGGCACGTGACCGCCTGGCAGACCAAGCAACAAACATCCAAGACATTACACAAGATAAGGCTGAATCAGTTGAGAAATTCCATACTAGGATGTTACAGGTGTTCACCAATTTGGGATTCAGCACACAAAACAAGGCACATACGCAGATGCTATCCTCTGCATTTGTAACAGGCCTCAGGGACACAATCCGGAAAGGCCTGCTACTATCTCGGCCAGAGTACAGAGTGTTACCTCTTGACACTCTACTACTGGTAGCAAAGGGCATAGAGTCCTCACAGGGTAATAGGAAGGCAGTCCCTCTCATGTTGACTTCTGACACACCATACCCGCCACCACAAACACGAAACCCGCGAGCCTGCTGTTACAACTGTGGGAAGCCCGGACATTTTCGGAGACAATGCCGAAGCCCGTGGAGATCCGATCGAAGACAGCCCCGATCATGGGGACCAAAGAAGAGGAGATGCTCAACACCAAGGACAAAACGTCCAGGGGAATCCCAACTCAGCACCCAATGATTGGCCTCCTCCTCCTCTGTTTGGCCATATGGATCCATAGGAATTCGGCAAGCCTGTGTCATACACTCCAACCATGATCGCAACACACAAAGATTCAGGGGGACCTCTAGCCAAGATAACACTCAGCATCGAGGGCCGGCCCACTCAGTTCATTTGCGACACAGGTGCTGCCCGGTCTGTTATTCGAACGAAAGAATTACCCGATATCTCCTTCCTATATGACAATGACATCACGTGCGTTGGAGTGGATGGAACACCCCGAAAAAGTCCTCTAACCCGCCCCCTACAAGTTGGCAACATCCCTGACCTGCTAACAAGATTTGTGGTTTCCGACACCTGTCCCTTGAACTTACTAGGGGCTGACGTCTTATCCAGACTCCAGGCCTCAATCTCCTTCCAACCTGATGGTGGTATCCGAGTAACCTCACCACTGACTGATGAAGACACGTCAGCATTATGCTCCATTCCGCTCTTGCTGTCCCTAAACGTAGAAGACAAGACTGGAATTCCGGAAGAGGTTTTAACCCGAATACCTTCCTGCCTGTGGTCTACAGGCCCAGAAGACATCGGTCATCTAAAAGTCCCGCCTGTCATGGTCAGAATGAAGCCTGGTGCCCCTTTCCCCAGAAAACCCCAATACCCCCTCAAGCCCTCCGTGTCAGCAGCAATCACTCGCCAGATAGAGGCCCTCCTCCAGAATGGGGCTCTTATACCCTGCACAAGCCCCTGCAACACCCCACTCTTCCCAGTCAAGAAGAAAACCCCAAAAGGAGAACCTGTGAAATATCGCATGGTGCAGGACCTGCGAGCAGTGAATGAAGCCACCATACTGGAGACACCCATCGTACCCAACCCACACACCTTGCTGGCAGGAATACCACCCACGGCCAAGTACTTTACTGTGGTGGACCTAGCGAACGCCTACTTCAGTGTCCCCCTAGACCCGCGTTGTCTATTCTTATTCAGTTTCATCCACGAAAGGAAAAGCTACACCTGGACTGTAATGCCGCAAGGTGCCCAGAACTCCCCGTCCCAATTCTCCAAGGCAATGAAATTCATTCTGGACACGTGGATCAAACTCCACCCAGACGTTGTGCTTCTCGAATATGTGGATGACCTCTTGCTTTGCGCAGATACCCAAAATGAGGCTGCCACCCACTCTGAAGACCTTCTTTGTTACCTGGCTGAACAAGGCTGTAAAGCATCAAAACAGAAGATCCAGTGGTGCAAGCAAACAGTGGTCTTCCTTGGACATTGTATCTCACAAGGCGTAAGACATCTTACTCAAGAACGAATAGCTGTGATCAAAGCAATTCCGGTGCCAGTTGGCCACAAGTCTCTCCATGCTTTTCTGGGCCTAATATCTTATTGTCGTTCATGGATTCCAGAAGCATCTCTGCTAATGCAACCACTCTATGATGCTCTAAAGACTGATCCTTTTACTCTGCCACCAGAGGCCCTTACAAACTTTGAAATTCTGAAACAGATCCTGTCGTCGGCCCCTGCCCTTGGCATACCAGACTATGAAAAGAGCTTCAAGCTATTTGTCTCAGAGAGAGAAGGACACGCCACAGGAGTACTGGCCCAATCTTGTGACAACAGACTTAGACCTATCGGGTACTATTCCTGTCGATTGGATCCAGTAGCTAGGGGGGCACCCTCCTGCCTCAGAGCTGTTTTCGCAGCCCAAGCCCTTCTGGACAAAACTGCAGATCTCGTGCTGGGCCACTTCCTCATCCTTCTAGCTCCGCATGACATATCAGCCGTGCTAAACCAAGTACAACCAAAACATATGTCAGCAGCAAGACATCTCAGACTACAATGCACTTTGCTCCTCCCGGACAATATATCCCTCCTCAGATGTAACACCCTCAACCCGTCCACTCTGCTCCCGCTTTTCGAGGGGGGAAACGACCCTTACGATATCTCTCACGACTGTCTTGAAATCATGAAGATGGAAACTACACACCTGCCAACAGTTAGCAGAGTGCCTCTGGACGACCCTGACCTGACTATCTATGTTGATGGATCAAGATATGCAGATCATGAAGGGAGGTACCACACCGGATATGCTGTCACTACCAGAGACACAATCCTCCATGCCTCTGCATTGCCCCCCTCTAAGTCCGCACAAGAAGCAGAACTTCAGGCCCTAATCATGGCATGCAAGCTGGCGGAAGGGAAGAGGGCTAACATTTATACGGACTCAAGATACGCTCTTGGAGTGGCCTGTGATTATGGTGTCCTGTGGAAGAATAGGGGTTTTCTGACAGCAGTGGATACACCTATAAAACACAGCGCAGCAGTCAGGGACCTGATTGATGCTCTGCTACTTCCTACCCAAGTGGCAGTTCTCAAGGTAAAGGCACATGGCAGACTGAACACTCAAGAAGCACAAGGTAATCACTTGGCCGACACTGCAGCAAAACATGCCGCGAAAGGTGTGCGAGAAGTTGTACGCAGAGTGGACGTCCAAAACATTCCAACACAAGAGACAGTACAAGCCACCATGATCTTGCAGAACCCTCCTGTGGATTGGGCACGCTTGAAGGAAATGCAAGAGGCAGCAAGTGAAGAGGAAAAAGGAACATGGACGAAGAAGGGAGCCATATTGAAGGATGGACTCATGGAAGTGAATAAGAGACCATGTTTACCACGGTCCATGTTCCCAGCTGTGGTGCAGTGGGCTCATGGTGCTTCTCACCTGTCGAAGACCTTGATGAATGCTTTGATCAATAAATACTACCTGGCCCCAGGAATTACCCCACTTACCAACAACTTCTGTAAGTCATGCGTCATTTGTGCCAAGTGCAACCCAGGCAGAACAGAAAAGACACCCATGAAACATCTAGCTAAAGCTCAATATCCCTTTCAACGAATACAGATTGATCATATTCAGATGCCGAAGAGTGGCCGGTATGAATACGCTCTAGTAATCGTTGATATGTTCAGTTCCTGGCCCGAAGCGTTCCCTGTGACCAACATGACAGCGAAGACCACAGCCAAGAAGCTTCTAACGGAAATAGTGTGCAGATATGGTGTCCCAGAGGTCATAGAGAGTGATCAGGGGCCGGCTTTCACGGCCTCGTTAACCAAAGAAATATGGACAGCCCTAGGGGTCACACTTGCTTTCCACACCCCGTATCACCCTCAGAGCAGTGGGAAGGTAGAAAGATTGAATGGCACAATAAAATCCCGAATGTTGAAAATGTCTCAGGAGACAGGGATGAGCTGGCCAGACAGTCTACCCATCGCCCTGTTCAGTGTGAGATACACTCCTAAAGAGAGCCATGGTTTATCACCTTATGAAATACTGTTTGGTTCAGCCCCGAGATTAGGGTGTTATTATCCACAACAGTTACAGTTACAATCCGATGTATTAACTGATTATGTGACTGCTTTGTCTCGTGAATTAACCCGAATCCATGCAAAGGTTTTCTCTTCCATTCCAGATCCTGAGTTAGATACAGGAACACACAAGCTGGTCCCCGGTGATTGGGTTCTGGTGAAGAAATTTGTGCGAAAACACCCTCTTGAACCAAGATATGACGGTCCCTTCCAGGTCCTCCTAATAACAGCTACATCTGTGAAAGTTGCAGGGAAGAATACCTGGATACACGCCTCCCACTGCAAGAAGGTCACCATACCCAAGGAAACGGATAAAGATAAATCATGATCATATATATCCTTTGTCTGTGTGGGTTGACTGGGGCACAGCATGCAGCCATTACTAAGAAAGATGGGAAGGTCATTTTTTGGTATAATTCATCTGATACCCATATAGCCACGTTTGACTTCCACCCGTGTAAGATACTCCCATGTCCTGAGCATGACAGCAGGTCAGAACGGTATGAAAAAGGTGACGGAGAGGGATATATATGTGTCACTAAAGGGTCATGGGGAAAAAATTGTGACAGTTGGGGAGCAGCAGCTTGGAACACAGGGACACCCTGGGGATATAACCCTCTGCCAGCCTATGACAGTAAAGACAGCCAGGGGGAGCCCTTGCTAACCCGTCTTACCCTCACCAAGCCAGGGCCCAGTATGACACTTGTCCTAAACATACGGAATCCGAGCCCATCCGATAAGGGAGAGTATGTGTTGGGGTGGTGGTTCGGAGGTGGTCACTGGGGTCATAGAGGGTCTTTCCGTCTAGAAGATATGTACAACAACAATGAATGGCAGCCAATCAAGAACCTGCCGCCCCCACCAAACCCCTTAAAGCCCCATGTACAGACCCTGGAGGACATGGTTGCAATAGCAGATCCTACCTTCAAGGATACAATGGAGGTTGAGACCGGCCTTTCAGAAATCAATCTCTGGCTAGAATGGATGAGATATAGCGCCAGCAGACATAATACCTAAAAAAGAGGAAGAGTGCTTCCTAAGCCTCTACGCTAACATTTCCACCAACCAATTAACATGTGAAAAATGGAAAAAGGAATATCCCATAGACACCAGTGCTTCAATACCTAAGATAGCTATCACCTTATACCCTGGAAACTACACTTGTTATGCTCACCATGAAGGGAGGGGTAAAAACCTAGGTAACTTCTCCAAAGGTTACTGTGCTTCTTACAGTCATGTCCCGGCCAACTTAATACAGAATCAAAGTCAATCCTTGGGGGATGTGTATTGGATATGTGGAGACATGCAAGTGAGGTCCAGATTGGAAGGACAATGGAGGGGAGAATGTGCCCTTGCAAAGGCCATCATGCCTCTGCACATCCTAACCCTAACGGAAGGTATTCACAACACACAGGGTAAGAGGACAAAAAGGGAAGCCCTTCCGGGAAGTTTTGACCCTCATGTGTATTTAGATGCCATTGGAGTTCCGAGGGGGGTCCCTGATGAATTCAAGGCCCGAGACCAGGTAAAAGCAGGTTTAGAGGCCCTAATCCCCATAATAACTGTTAGCAAAAATGTAGACTGGATAAATTATATATATTACAATCAGCAAAGGTTTGTCAATTACACGAGAGACGCATTCCAGGGAATAGCCGAACAGTTGGAGGCCGACTCTCAAATGACTTTCCAGAACCGGATGGCTCTGGATATGATATTTGCAGAGAAAGGAGGGGTTTGTACTGTGATAGACAAGATGACCAGCACCACTTGCTGTACCTATATTCCAGACAATAAAGTGACAGTGCTTATGCGCTACTATAGACACTCAATGATTAACCCTAAACAAAGTGTATCAATAGATTGCTGCAAAACCTAAAGTGTTTACAAATACACAAATATATAAATGAAAAAGGTAAAGGGTTCCGCGCAACCTAGCACGCGGACATGGTGAAAGTGCTAAGTATAAATAAATAAATATATATAAATATAAATACTAATCAATGTTACCACAAACACGAGCAAAAAACAGCTCAATCCAATCCAGTGAACGAGTGTAAGTGTCCAAACGGAAAATACTCGTATTATATAAACAATGTGCACAAAGTGTAAAATGTAACATGCAGTGAATATATAAACATAATAAATATATACATATAAAAATCAATATATGAATGTATATAGTGAAGTCTCTAGCCGTGAAAAAGTGTCCATTCATAAGATGAGAAATAAATAAATAATAAATCAATAAATCAATCTGGTGATCCCGTGCTCATATTCATGCTTCAACCAAGCAAAAGCTGCCAGAAGAGATGTGGCTGATGTGATCACAAGATAATCCAATAGATAGTGTTGATAGATGGGTGTAAAAATCCCTCCCCGAGCTCCCGGGACTCTTACCTCCGCACAGATAATCAAGTGCATCCACTATAATTATCTCGACCAGACCTCCGTGTATACACTCCACTAATCCTCCTTAGATCTCCATGACAGGGTCCTCTTATCCATCCAAACAGTTAGTGTGCCCAGGAGAGGAAACAGGGGAAACAAAAACAAAGGAGGGGACTCCAATCGTGAAGTAGTAAGCACAAGCTGATTATTTATTCAAGAGGGAAAAAAGCTGCGCTTACAGGTGTTCAGAAAATATTACAGCAAGGAACTTTTAAAAAACGAGCGGCGTTTCAGGCGCCTGTATACGTCACTCTAGGTGTACGTTCTCCCGTCCAATCCCTACGCGTTACGACACGTGTCAACGTGTCTTCATCTGGGGAATCTGATTGGCGGTTGTGGTATTGTTTATGTACCCGAGCGACCGGAAGTACTGGCGTCGCCATTTTTTCGGAGTCCAAAATCTAACCCATATATTATCCATTCATTACAATGCATAGCAGAGAGCGTCACTATATATGACGCTGCGACTTACAATCGCTAAATTGTGGGGTCTCGTCTGCTCGCAATGCTAAAGTGGTGGATCATATTCATCCCAAAGGGGAGAAAATGGAAAGCGCGTACATACACATTATATGATGTGCAGAAATAACAATATAAATATCGGTCCGTTGGCACCATTTTATATTAACCTCAGGTTCAAACCAGCAGGGACGTCATCCATGATTGCGCTTATCATATAAGTGTCTATAATTACATCAATAATATAAATACGCTGCTTGCATGAATGTATATCGAAAAACCTACATGTGCCATATATTTAAATAGTTGAAAATATTATTTTAAAACTTTATGTATATACAGGCCAGTAATTGGTAGAGAATACAACCCTTATAGACATCTCAACATGGTAAAATAGATATATATATATATACACAGCACAGTGTTCTATACATATATAAATGGAAGTAATAATTATTAAAAAATATATATAAAAAATATAGTTAAAAGAATAAAAAAAAAGGGTATATATAATATAATATAGGGAGGTCGCACACCTAGTTTGTCGCATGATAATCAACGTCTATGCGTTATATACCATCAATATGAATAATCACAGTAGTAAATATGAAATAAAAATATTAAAAATAGAAATAAAAAACTTCAAAATTCTATGCAATATATGAAATCAGAAATTACTTAAGAAGCAGTTGAGGTCAAATTCAACATTCATTCCTCCTGGTACTAATGTTCGCATACGATGTATCCATTTGGATTCTTTTTGGCTGATTGTGCGAATCTTATGGCTCCCTCTCCATGAGGGGTTGTATTTCTCAACCCCCCAAAATTGGAGTTGGGTAGTGTCTCTGTTATGGACCTGATCAAAGTGTCTAGAGACACTATGTTTAGGGTAGCCATTAATAATGTTGTCTATGTGTTCGCCAATCCGTACCTTGAGGGCCCTTTTTGTCCTCCCTACATATTGGAGGTTACAACTGCATTGCAACACATACACGACACCTTCAGTATGACATCCAATAAAGTCCCTAATCACATGATTTTCTCCTGTGTTGGTAGCTAGAAATTCAGTACGTTTTTTCTGGAATCTCTGTGCTTTACGACAAGCCTTACAATTCTTGCAAGGGTAGAAGCCTTTTCCCGAGAAAAACGTGTATCCTGGTTTCGGTGGTGGTTCAACTACCGTTTTGACAACCAGGTTTCTCAGAGTGGGTGCTCTCTTATAAACTATCCTCGGTTTCTCTGGAAGTATACATCCTAGATCTTTATCTCCTTTTAGGATGTGCCAGTGTTTCCTTATTAGTTTGGCTACATCTTTATGCTGGGAGTTATAGTCGAGGATGAGCACTGGTGCGGCTTGTTGTGAAATACTTTTGGGTTTGTTATGTAACATCTCATTCCTATCGAGTTTTCTTACCAACTCTATTTGGTCGCTGATCCATGATTCTTCATATCCTTTGTCCTTAAATCTAGATCCAATGATACCCGCTTGTAATACAAAGTCACTCTCTTTTGTGCAGTTCCTTCTCAATCTGACAAGTTGTCCTCTGGGGATATTAAAAAGCCAAGGTTTAAAATGGCAACTGTCCAATGAGAGGTAGCTGTTAGTATCCACGTTTTTAAAAAAATTCTTAGTAATTAACTTATCATTTTCTATGCTGATGTTCAAATCTAGAAAATCTACAGATTTCTCATCGATCTTCCACACCAGGGTGATGTTCTTATCATTTCTATTGAGTCCTTCCAGGAAATTCTCCAGACTTTCCCTACTCCCGTTCCACAGGATGATCAGGTCGTCTATATATCGTTTATAGAGAGATAATTCTACTGGGGTATTCTCATAAATAGCTGATTCTTCCCATAGTGCCATAAAGGCATTTGCCACACTAGGTGCAAATTTAGCACCCATGGCAATGCCAATTGCCTGATTATAATAATTATGGTCATACCAGAAGTAGTTTGACTTGAGGCAGAAATCAAGGCATTTGATGAGAAACTTTCTTTGTTTACAGATGAGACTACTAAAATTGCGTAAAAGCCACTTAGTGGCAAAGCAGGCATCATGGTGTTGTACAATGGTGTACAAGGATGTAACATCTGCCGTGGCCAGTAGTGTTCTTCCTTCACAGACTGGCACTGTATCCAATAGTTGTAGTATGTGCTTCGTATCCTTCAAGTAAGCAGGTGTCGCTTGGACGGCAGGTTGGATAAAATGATCAATGTACTGACCCATCCTTGACGTTAAGGAGTCAATCCCATTGACTATGGGCCTCCCTGGTGGGTCTTCACGGGATTTGTGTATCTTGGGAATGGTGTAAATTACTGGTATCCGACACATTTCTGGCAATAGAAATGTGGCTTCTTTCTTATTTAGGATCTCCTTTTTCTTTCCCAGATCTATAAGTAATCTCAATTCTTTTTTATATTTAGATGTGGGGTTACCCAAAAGCTTCACATAGGTATTGCCATCTTGTAGTTGTTTATTCAACTCACTCTGATACTGTTCTTTTGATTGTATTACAACTGCTCCGCCCTTATCTGCAGGGCGGATAACAATATCACTTCTTTCTGTGAGTAGTTTGATACCTTTCCTTATATGTATCGGATCATTTCTTTTCTTTAGTTTCAGAGACTCCAGGTCTTGTAAAACTAGCTTCTTAAAAACATCAATATATTGATTGTTAGAGACCTGTGGGTTGTATACAGAATTATTTCTTAAGGTGCTATGCAATGGTCCAATCTTTGTAGTGGACGGTGCATTACTCGATGTGAAAGGGTTATTGAGGATTGCTTTCTTAATAGTGAGTTTCCTCACATATTTCTGTATTCCGATGTACGTTTCAAATTTATTGAGGTTTTTAGTTGGGGCATGTTTAAGTCCCTTATCCAGAACTGCCAATTCTTCTGCAGTGATGGATTTCCCACTGAGATTGACCACATTACTGCCGACTACTCTCTTTTTCGCTTGGAATCGCGTTCCCGCTCGATGGCCTCTCTTTGTGCGGGACTGAGTCGGTCTTCCTGCGTTCTTCTCGGTGGTGAACGATAGGGTTCTGGTTGCCGTCGGGGGGAGGGATCTCTCCTCCAGTAATTTACACCATTCCCAAGATACACAAATCCCGTGAAGACCCACCAGGGAGGCCCATAGTCAATGGGATTGACTCCTTAACGTCAAGGATGGGTCAGTACATTGATCATTTTATCCAACCTGCCGTCCAAGCGACACCTGCTTACTTGAAGGATACGAAGCACATACTACAACTATTGGATACAGTGCCAGTCTGTGAAGGAAGAACACTACTGGCCACGGCAGATGTTACATCCTTGTACACCATTGTACAACACCATGATGCCTGCTTTGCCACTAAGTGGCTTTTACGCAATTTTAGTAGTCTCATCTGTAAACAAAGAAAGTTTCTCATCAAATGCCTTGATTTCTGCCTCAAGTCAAACTACTTCTGGTATGACCATAATTATTATAATCAGGCAATTGGCATTGCCATGGGTGCTAAATTTGCACCTAGTGTGGCAAATGCCTTTATGGCACTATGGGAAGAATCAGCTATTTATGAGAATACCCCAGTAGAATTATCTCTCTATAAACGATATATAGACGACCTGATCATCCTGTGGAACGGGAGTAGGGAAAGTCTGGAGAATTTCCTGGAAGGACTCAATAGAAATGATAAGAACATCACCCTGGTGTGGAAGATCGATGAGAAATCTGTAGATTTTCTAGATTTGAACATCAGCATAGAAAATGATAAGTTAATTACTAAGAATTTTTTTAAAAACGTGGATACTAACAGCTACCTCTCATTGGACAGTTGCCATTTTAAACCTTGGCTTTTTAATATCCCCAGAGGACAACTTGTCAGATTGAGAAGGAACTGCACAAAAGAGAGTGACTTTGTATTACAAGCGGGTATCATTGGATCTAGATTTAAGGACAAAGGATATGAAGAATCATGGATCAGCGACCAAATAGAGTTGGTAAGAAAACTCGATAGGAATGAGATGTTACATAACAAACCCAAAAGTATTTCACAACAAGCCGCACCAGTGCTCATCCTCGACTATAACTCCCAGCATAAAGATGTAGCCAAACTAATAAGGAAACACTGGCACATCCTAAAAGGAGATAAAGATCTAGGATGTATACTTCCAGAGAAACCGAGGATAGTTTATAAGAGAGCACCCACTCTGAGAAACCTGGTTGTCAAAACGGTAGTTGAACCACCACCGAAACCAGGATACACGTTTTTCTCGGGAAAAGGCTTCTACCCTTGCAAGAATTGTAAGGCTTGTCGTAAAGCACAGAGATTCCAGAAAAAACGTACTGAATTTCTAGCTACCAACACAGGAGAAAATCATGTGATTAGGGACTTTATTGGATGTCATACTGAAGGTGTCGTGTATGTGTTGCAATGCAGTTGTAACCTCCAATATGTAGGGAGGACAAAAAGGGCCCTCAAGGTACGGATTGGCGAACACATAGACAACATTATTAATGGCTACCCTAAACATAGTGTCTCTAGACACTTTGATCAGGTCCATAACAGAGACACTACCCAACTCCAATTTTGGGGGGTTGAGAAATACAACCCCTCATGGAGAGGGAGCCATAAGATTCGCACAATCAGCCAAAAAGAATCCAAATGGATACATCGTATGCGAACATTAGTACCAGGAGGAATGAATGTTGAATTTGACCTCAACTGCTTCTTAAGTAATTTCTGATTTCATATATTGCATAGAATTTTGAAGTTTTTTATTTCTATTTTTAATATTTTTATTTCATATTTACTACTGTGATTATTCATATTGATGGTATATAACGCATAGACGTTGATTATCATGCGACAAACTAGGTGTGCGACCTCCCTATATTATATTATATATACCCTTTTTTTTTTATTCTTTTAACTATATTTTTTATATATATTTTTTAATAATTATTACTTCCATTTATATATGTATAGAACACTGTGCTGTGTATATATATATATATCTATTTTACCATGTTGAGATGTCTATAAGGGTTGTATTCTCTACCAATTACTGGCCTGTATATACATAAAGTTTTAAAATAATATTTTCAACTATTTAAATATATGGCACATGTAGGTTTTTCGATATACATTCATGCAAGCAGCGTATTTATATTATTGATGTAATTATAGACACTTATATGATAAGCGCAATCATGGATGACGTCCCTGCTGGTTTGAACCTGAGGTTAATATAAAATGGTGCCAACGGACCGATATTTATATTGTTATTTCTGCACATCATATAATGTGTATGTACGCGCTTTCCATTTTCTCCCCTTTGGGATGAATATGATCCACCACTTTAGCATTGCGAGCAGACGAGACCCCACAATTTAGCGATTGTAAGTCGCAGCGTCATATATAGTGACGCTCTCTGCTATGCATTGTAATGAATGGATAATATATGGGTTAGATTTTGGACTCCGAAAAAATGGCGACGCCAGTACTTCCGGTCGCTCGGGTACATAAACAATACCACAACCGCCAATCAGATTCCCCAGATGAAGACACGTGACACGTGTCGTAACGCGTAGGGATTGGACGGGAGAACGTACACCTAGAGTGACGTATACAGGCGCCTGAAACGCCGCTCGTTTTTTAAAAGTTCCTTGCTGTAATATTTTCTGAACACCTGTAAGCGCAGCTTTTTTCCCTCTTGAATAAATAATCAGCTTGTGCTTACTACTTCACGATTGGAGTCCCCTCCTTTGTTTTTGTTTCCCCTGTTTCCTCTCCTGGGCACACTAACTGTTTGGATGGATAAGAGGACCCTGTCATGGAGATCTAAGGAGGATTAGTGGAGTGTATACACGGAGGTCTGGTCGAGATAATTATAGTGGATGCACTTGATTATCTGTGCGGAGGTAAGAGTCCCGGGAGCTCGGGGAGGGATTTTTACACCCATCTATCAACACTATCTATTGGATTATCTTGTGATCACATCAGCCACATCTCTTCTGGCAGCTTTTGCTTGGTTGAAGCATGAATATGAGCACGGGATCACCAGATTGATTTATTGATTTATTATTTATTTATTTCTCATCTTATGAATGGACACTTTTTCACGGCTAGAGACTTCACTATATACATTCATATATTGATTTTTATATGTATATATTTATTATGTTTATATATTCACTGCATGTTACATTTTACACTTTGTGCACATTGTTTATATAATACGAGTATTTTCCGTTTGGACACTTACACTCGTTCACTGGATTGGATTGAGCTGTTTTTTGCTCGTGTTTGTGGTAACATTGATTAGTATTTATATTTATATATATTTATTTATTTATACTTAGCACTTTCACCATGTCCGCGTGCTAGGTTGCGCGGAACCCTTTACCTTTTATATTCCAGACAACACCGGCCCGAATGGCCAAGTCACTGTAGCCCTTAAAAAGTTGAAGAATCTGTCAGTTGAACTAAAGAAAAATTCAGGCATCACAGATCCATGGGACCAATACTTCAGTTGGATGAACGGGTGGCAGAGAATTTTAACCCAAATAGGAGTAACCATACTAATCTTTCTATTTCTCCTCGCTCTGATAATTTGTTGCATACTCCCTTGTTTAAAGAAATGTATAGAGAAAGCAGTAGAACAAGGAATCCCTACGTTCGTGAACCAAGACATAGGGCTCGAGGAAGATGAGTACGAAGAACCGCACATTCCACTACAGACATTCCCAGTCTCACATCATGAATAGGCAGGATGACAGGGACAGATAGGGTAGGAGCCTTGAGGCCGCGACCTGGGTCCAGCTGCAGCGAAAGCCATCCTCACCACTAGAGGCTCTGGGGAAAACCTGCTGGACCTTAGACTCCGCGCGCCTTGGGGTGGGGAAACTTAGATTAAAACAGGGACAGATTAAAATAGATTAAAATAGACATTTCAAGGGGGGTGCTGTAGTGGATGTGATAAAAATAGTCAAACTAAGACAATGAAATGCCTATTTCAATGCACAAACACATGCTTTATATCACATATATATATATAACGTATGCAAATAGGTTATTGATTGCTATAGGAATAATCACATATAATCGTAATGCATAATTTACCCCTTTGCTAATATAATGTTGTATTTCAGAGATGCATCACATGGTTTATCAGAACAGGAACTCAGTCTAAAACAACTATTTTAGGACAGCGGAAAGTCCCTAAGAACCACAGAACCAGACAGATGCCAGACGCCAGGACGTCACAAGAATAATATTACATATTAATGAGAATATTGAATATTAATGAATATTAATGAGCATGATCGTGTGTTCGGTCATGCGCTCTTGGATGCACTTGTAATCCATATAAAAACACACGGCTTGCAATAAAAAAAGCAGAAGTAACGGTCTTCACCCTGAGACACAAGTCTGAGTGTAGATTATTTACTTTAGTTCTTTAGTTTGTACAAACGCTTCTTATCTAATTTGGCTCAGGAAGCAGATATCAGACACTCCGTGCATTTGGCTCGGGTCCAAGACAAGGTGAGGACCAAGCCCGAAAGCCTCGTCCGCTAGGAACACAAACGGAAGTCCTTCCACATTCTCTTCATCTGGTGGCAATGCCAGACCACCAGCTTGGAGACGATCATAGAAATCAGTCCGTGCGAACACTCCCCCATCAGACATCCGGCCATTCTTCCCCACGTCCACATATAGAAACTCATACTGTGCCGACACCACCGCCATCAACACAATACTATGATAACCCTTGTAATTATAATAGTAGGACCCCGAGTGGGGTGGGGGCACAATGCAGACGTGTTTCCCATCTATTGCTCCACCGCAGTTAGGAAAATCCCACCGCTGGGCAAATTGGGAAGCCACAGACTGCCATTCCTGTGGTGTGGAGGGTAGCTGTGGGGACAAACAAAAAAAGAGATTTAGTACTTTGGCACATAAACATCCTACAAGCATCCTTGTGAAACTTCACAGTATTAAAATTGCATTTGAAAAATGTGCAGGGAGAATTTGGGGAATGAAATATATAGGGCCACTTAATTAAGAGACTCCACAGCCCTCTGATGGGGACTAAAAAAGTTTGAAGGGGGGGGGGGGGACACAAAAACCAAAAAGTCGTGTTTGAAAAAATGGCAAGGTGGGTTTGTCCCTAGGATAGCATGCTGGACAGGTTAATATTGGGTAAGGGACAAATATGCAGGTAGGCCAAGAATAAAACATGTAAAGCTTATATCAACATGCATAGGGAGAAAAGGGAACGTTAGTTAAACACACAGCATATCTGGGAAATTAAAAATAAAGTTAGTTGGCCACATTATTACAGCCAGGAAACTTACCTTAATATACTCCTCATGCAGAACTTTGATGATGGCAGCACACGTGTCCGGTATGATGACCCCAAGCGCCTGCGGAGAGATGCCTGTCGAGAACTTGAGGTCCTGCAGGCTCCTCCCAGTCGCCAGGTACCGCAACGTGGCAATAAGCCTCTGCTCGGCCGTGATGGCTTGGCGCATCACAGTGTCCTGCCTCATGATATAGGGGGACAGAAGATCCAGCAGACTGTTGAATACGGGGTCCGTCATGCGGAGAAAATTCCTAAAGTCATTAGGATTATTCTCCTGGATTTCCCTAAGCAGAGGCATATGTGAGAACTGGTCACGCTGGCGCAACCAATTCTTGGTCCAGAAACGCCTCCGCCCCCTGTTTCTGGCCAAAGTACTGGAATAATGAACATATCCAGCAGCCATCCCATAAACAGCACCAACTCGCGAAAATTGACGCTGCTGCTCCATCATGGCTTCAAACCGGCCGGCTGGTCAGTCAAGAACACACTCAAACAGAAAGCACTCGCAAATCCAGCACTACCTGCGACGAACGCGTGACAAACAGATACGAGCGCACAGGATGCAACTGCAAAAGCAGAAACAACCTGCTAGCCTATAGCCGAATGACAACTACGTTACCGCAAGCACACGCACTGAACCCGTGAATACACGCTGTCAAAGCCTGGAGACCGAGAAGCGCGAATCAGCTCTAACCAAACCTTCACTAACACGAGCAAACCCGTAACTAGCAAAAGAGGAACAGAGGGCGGCGCCATTAAGTTTGGTCTTCCCCTTTATAGTGACGTCGTACGTGGTTTACGTGCACGCGTTCCGGTACGACGGTAATTTGGTCCGCTGGTGTGTACAAGCCAGCGGAACCAAACAAAAATCAGCCTTGTACGCCGGAAACTGTCCGGCAGACAGTTTTCAGCGCACAGATCCGGTCGTGAGTATAAGGCCTCAGACGTTTCCACATAGGTCTTTTTGTACGTCCAATATTTTGGAGGGAACATGAACACTGCAGGGCATAGACTACTCCTTCCGTTCTGCAGGTGATCAGGTCTTTAATTTTGTATTCCTTTTGTGTGACATTAGAGACAAATTTGGAGCATTTTTGTCCATTAAAGTTTGTTTTCCTACAGGCGAAACATCGCTTGCAAGGAAAAAAAACTTTTCCCTGATAGAAAGATAATGTATTGGATTTGGTGGGAGGATCCGGTACATTCTTAGCCACCAAATCCCTTAGGGTGAGTGCACGTCTGTAGACTATTCCTGGCATACTCTGTAATATACATTGCAGTTGTCTATCTGCCTGTAATTTAGACCAATGCTTCTTAAATATGGTTTCCAGTTGTTTGTGCTGAACATTAAAGATGTTTTTACCACCAAACCAGTTTCTGAGACAGGTGATCTTGACACCACCTTCAGAAAATTTGGTCACCTAATGGAAAAGAAGGTGAGCGTTTGGTGGGATCTAACCACTCATGAGCAATATATCAAAGAGGGCATTGTCCCACGGAGGCTCAGATGGGATGTTCCCATCAATGATGGACTTTTAGATAAAGATTCCATTGAGGAATGGTACAAGTTCTTCAATGAAAAAGGGCTAGAAGTATTGCAGTTTTTAATTAAGCGGAAACAAAGAAAAAATGCTAATATAAATAAGCAGATTGCTGAATGCAAAGTTTTTTTAGAGGGTCACAAAGACACTCCTTCTTTTATAACACTCACTGCCCAATTGAATAAAGTATTGGAGCAAAAAGATCTTGAGATTAAACAACGTAAGAAGAGAAAATATCTCAGGGACACAAATGACTATCAACAACATCAAACCTTCAAATGGCAAATTAATCTGAAGGATGGGAATACAGGACCAATATCATCCTCCCCAGATAGAGAGGTACGAATTGTATCCCCTGTGAGAGAGATGAGATACAGATCACCAGAACCTACTAGTAACAATAGAGGTGATTATGGAAGATCCTATAGGGATAATCCAAATGAGCATTATTCAAATGGGCAAGGTCGACCGACAAGAGATGACCATAATGAACCCAGAACTCCAAAACCCTGGTGGGTGAATAAAAACAATCAAAAACCTAGGTCTAATTCACCAAAAAAAAAACATTTGGAAAAATAAGAACAATCAAAAACACCAAAAGCCCCCACAGAATCGATCTGATCAGCAAGGGAGACACCAATATGGATATCAACAGGATCACTCATATTATAACCAAGATCGTAGGGATCCCATAGATATATATCCCTACCAATATCCAAGAGCTCCACCACAGCAATCCCAGCAGGGTGGCTCAGCTCCTAGGGACTATCAACATCATGATAATAGAAGAAGTCCCATTCCAATGTACAATAAATATGAACCACTGGGTAATTACAGAGAGGAAACAGATCCCCGCTCTTTTTTAGAGTATCACAGGAGCGACAGGACACCTTCAAGATACGAACAAATGACACACACAAAGCCCAAATGACAGAGAGGATGCAGAGGTGGACACAAGATCCAAAAGAAGAAAGGTCCAATAGGGGAAGGCATCTATAACATTAGTGGGGTAGAATTAACATGGACAAAACTACTCACTTTGGACAAGGGGCTCAAATTTGCTCCTAAACGAAATCTTAGCAAATTTGAGGTCTATGTAGACATACAAAAATATACCAGAAAGTTGAACATTAAAAAATACATGCTGAACCAACCTATAAAAAGGGAAGAGGATCGAAGTAATTTATTGGGGAGAGTTCAACATAGTCAGGTGAGGAACAAATCTCTCTTCAATCCTCAGGTACATAATAATAAACATGTTGAGGTCTTTAATAAAATGGTACTACGAGACTTGGAGAAATTGAAAATCAAAAAAATGTATAATAAAGGAATCAAAGAATTAGAAGATAACAAACAAGTTATCATCAGGCCCGCTGACAAAGGTGGAGCTATAGTGGTATTATCCAAGAATTACTACTATGAGGAATTGGATAACCAACTGAAGGATACAAATACTTACATTAAACTCAGGGGAAATCCCACTGGTGAATATAAGGAAGAATTGATTGAGTTGATCCAAAAAGGAAGGAACAAAGGAGTTCTCCATAAAAGGGAAGAAAAATATCTGGTTCCAGATAATTGCAGGGTCCCTATAATATATACAGTCCCGAAAATCCACAAGGATCCCCTCAGACCACCAGGAAGACCCATAATTAATGAAATTCAGTCCATCAATTCCAGATTGGGGGAATATGTAGACAAATTTATTCAGCTGTTGGTCCCACAAACACAGGCATTCCTAGGGGACACCAAGCACCTCATTCAGGTCCTCAATACAGTGAAGATTGACACATGAGGTGGCTACTTGTTAGCCACAGCTGATGTGGCTTCACTATACACAGTCATCAATCATGTAGAAGCTATTCAGGCTTCAAAGTGGGCTCTGAATAAATTTGGTGCTCTAGTTTTTAAACAAAATCGGTTTGTCTTAAGATGCCTGGCCTTTGGACTACAACACAACTATTTCTGGCATAATCAGGAATATTATAGGCAATTAAATGGTATAGGCATGGGGGCCAAGTATGCACCAAGTGTGGCTAATGTTTTCATGTCAGAGTGGGAGGAAACTGCTATATATGATGATACACCTGATCAATTAGTATTATACAGAAGATTTATTGATGACTGCATACTTATCTGGAGGGGTGATAAAAGATCACTCATCCAGTTTTTTGAGAAATTAAATGAGAACCAGAGGAATATCAAACTCACTTACACCATTAGTGAGAAAATGATACAGTTCTTGGATCTGGAAATCACACTGGAGGCACAACAACTGACCACCAAAACCTTTTTCAAACCAGTGGAGAGAAATAGCTACATACCGGTGGACAGGTGTCACTTTGATCCCTGGTTGATCAATATCCCCAAAGGGCAAATGGCAAGAATTCGTAGGAATTGTACTGACCCACAGACATTCCTTGAGCAGGCCAATATGATTGGCACCAAGTTTATAAATAAAGGTTATGACACCAAATGTATACAGGCACAGATTCAAAATGTGCTAGAAATGCAGAGAGATGTACTTATACAGGATAAAGTAAAAAATAAGGTTCCAGATAATCAAGTACCAATTATTCTCAACTTTAATGTTCAACACAAACGACTGGAAACCATATTTAAGAAGCATACAGGCAGATAGACAACTGCAATGTATATTACCGAGTATGCCAACAATAGTCTACAGACGTACACCCACCCTAAGGGATTTGGTGCCTAAGAATGTACCGGATTCTCCCACCAAACCAAATCCAATACATTATCTTTCTATCAGGGAAAAGGTTTTTATCCTTGCAAGCGATGTTTCGCCTGTAGGAAAACCAACTTTAATGGACAAAAATGCTCCAAATTTGTCTCTAATGTCACATTAGAAATTTAAGACCTGATCACCTGCAGAATGGAAGGAGTAGTCTATGCCCTGTAGTGTTCATGCTCCCTCGAATATATTGAACGTACAGTGGAAACGTCTAAGGGAACATGTACAGAACATTGAAAAAGGCTTCCCCAAACATAATGTGTCGCGACGTTTTGCCCTATGCCACCAGAAAAATCCTAAAGAACTGAAGTTTTGGGCTATTGCCAAATATACACCCCATTGGAGGAGTAGTCATAAAGTGCGGGAATTGAGTAAAAACGAATCAAGATGGATACACGAAATGAGATTGTTTTTAAGCTTACTGTTTTGTATTAAAATTAAATGTTTAATATGGTTCTTATAAATGATATCTATACATATTCCTATTAGCTAGCAATAATGTCAGATGTTTAAACTCCTTTGCTGCATTCCCCGTTGGTCTGGTTATCTCACTGACTATAAATAACATCAGCTGAGATCCAACCTGCAGTTACCCATGACTAAGTCACGTGTCTAGTGACGTAACATGTGGGGGAAGGAGCTACAAACGGGAATGACGGATCGCACATCCGAATGAGGAGAACATCTAAAGCTGAGTGGCTAAGGGAGGATTGTTGTTGTCTGTTGTGATCGGTGGATTTGTGAAAGTGCCCTTATCTCAAGCATGCCATCTATTTCCTAATGGTTTAACATGATTGCGCTATGAGGATCTCTCTTTTCTCTTTCCTTGTCTTTCATGAGCTGCATTTATGTGGAAGATCTGACATCTATATGTGAGACAGCCAGCTGAGAGTCAGGGAGCCTGATCGCACCAAACATTATTCAAGTCATTAAACAGCATTGTGCTTGGTTTCATACACAGGGAGTGTAGTGAATGTGCACACACCCAGCACCTATTGGGACTACTATTATGGTTTTGTATACACACAATTGAATCATTATTTCTATTGTTGATTAAAGGTAACACCACAGGAGTTAATACTCAGCGCATGTCACTTTTATTTTATATAATAAATCTATATATATCTATATATATATCTATAATATATATCTATATATATATATCTATATATATATATATATATAATATATATATATATATACATATATATATATGTATATATATATAATATTTCTATGCCATTCTTTCTATTTTCTTTTGTATTCTTTTCGATTCTAATTCATTCTATACGAAATTCAAATTTTGGAAGATGGCTTCAAAAGTTTGAATTTCGTATAGAATGAATTTGAATTAGAATAGAAAAGATTTGAATAGAATAGAAAATAATATAAAATAATAGACTAAAAAACAATAGAACAAAAGCAAATAAAATATTATATATTTATTCTATTCTGTTCTATTGTTTTTCTAGTTTATTAACTTTTCTATTTTCTATTCTATTCCTAATCTTTTCTATTCCAATTCGATTTCATTCTATAGGAAATTCAAATTTTGGAAACGGTTATGTCACGAAGGTCCCCGCACTCAGAACGAATGCTTTCTGTCAGATACTGCTTCCCATAGTCTGGACATAGATACCAGATATTTTAGCTGCCTTGTAACACACAACGAGACGAGACTTGTATGTGTGCTAAGTATGGAATCTTTAATAGCCTCAAAAACACAATCTCTTAAACAGTAAAGAGGGGGGTGACCAGAACAATATTTTAACATGAGCTAATTTATCTAATCATTTAGCCAGACGAGGTGAGTAGACGCCCCGCTCTTCATTTCATCTGCTGTACAATACACAATCTCGTAGGCCCCGTACACACGACCGAACATGTCTGCTGAAACTGGTCCGCGGACCAGTTTCAGCAGACATGTTCGGTCGTGTGTAGGCCCGAGCGGACCATTTTTCGGGCGGATCGACAGGTTTCCAGCGGACAACTGTTTTCCTGGACTTGCTTTAAAACAGTCGTCTGTACAGACCTACCGTTCATGTCCGGCCGCCCGCCATCCCTCGCATGCGTCGAATGACTTCGACGCATGCGTGGAAGCATTTAAAAGGCAGAGCCCGCCCACGTCGCCGCATCATCGGCGCGTCATCGACGCGGCGACAGCACGTACACGCCCCGCGTATTGTTTACCGCGCGACTTCTGTTCGATGGTGTGTACAGCCATTGAACAGAAGTCCCCGGGCAGACAATGTCCGATGAAAACGTGTCCGCGGACCGGTTTTCAGTCGGACATGTCTGCACGTGAGTACAAGGCCTTAAGCGTAAACCAAGGACATCTCACACACACAATAGAGGCAATTAGCACAAAGATAGAGAGATAGCCTGGAGGTGAGGAAATTAACATCCATCAGTATGAAAGAGAGTCACATCTACAATTAACCAACCAACTTAAAATAGTCCTACAGATCTTGGAATATAATGTGGATAATAAATACATAATAATCCATCTCAGGTAGTCCCAAGATATCCTCCTCATGAATCCTATGCCCCTAGTGGTCATAGGATGATTTTAGACATAAGAAGGTCTGAGTCCTGTGACAGGTTAGTATGTAAAAAAAAATCAAATGTGTTAGTTATTTCTAATATAGTAGATTTTTTTCAAATGCGGTAGTTTTTTTCTAATTCGGTAGATTTTTTCTAATTCGGTAGATTTTTTCAAATGCGGTAGAATTTTTCTAATCAAATTAAATTTTTCAAATTTGATCGACTTTTTAGGAATTTGGTCAAAAAAATTTTCAAATTCTAATATGAAACTAATATTTTAGAATCTTTTCTATTCAAATTCGATTCTTTCAATAAAGAAATTCGAATTTCGTATAAAATGAATTCAAATTTTGAATAAGAATGGAATAGAAAAGAAAAACAAGAGCATAGAATAAAATATAATATATATTATAATTGATTCTATTCTGTTCTATTTTTCTAGTTTTTAAAATTTCTATATTCTATTCTAATCTTTTCTATTCCAATTCGATTTCATTCATATGAAATTCGAATTTTGGAAAATGGTTATATGTAATAAAAATTTGGATGTGGTAGTTATTTCTAATTAAGTAGATTTTTTTCAAATGTGGTAGAATTTTTTCGAATGCAGTAGATTTTTTCTAATCTAATTAAATTTTTTAAATTTGATCGACTTTTTAGGAATTTTGGTCAAAATGTTTTCAAATTCTAATATGAAACTAATAATCTTTTCTCTTCAATTCGATTTCATTCAACAAGAAATTCGAACTTTCGTATAAAATGAATTCAAATTTTGAATAGAAATGATTAGAATGGAATAGAAAAGAAAAACAAGAGAATAGAATCAATTATAATATATATTATAATTTATTCTATTCTGTTCTATTGTTTTTCTATTCTTTTATATTTTAGTTTCCATACATTTTAATTATTTTCCAATCTATTCTAGAATTCAAATTTATACTATTCGAATTTCGGAAGACTGTCATGTTCTATTTTATTACATTCTATTAACTTCTATTCTATTCTTTTTGATTCTATTGCTTTATTGATTTATATTCTATTTTATATTGTAGTTTTTAGAAAATCGATTTCTATTTTTTCAAATTCGATTCGAATTTGTTTTCAAAATTCAATTTAGATTCGAATTTCGTTCGCGTTTTTTCGAATTTGTTTAAGTTTAAATTCGTTAATTTTGTAATTTGGAAATTCGGATGCATACGAATTTCTGAATAATGAAAAATTTGTCCTAAATTCGTAACGAAACGAAATGCACATGTTTATCAACAAGTACAGACTCTTCGAAGAGAACTTGCACAATGTTTAGATCGAAAAATTCATAATAAACATAGATACTTTGCGCATAGGTTCTATGAGCAAGGGAACAAATGTGGGCGGTTACTGGACAAACAACTTAAAAACAGCAGGAGTCCAGACATGTCCATAGCCTATTAATACGAAACAAAAAGATAGTGGAAACTCAGGCCATAGCGAGAGAATTTCATAGATTCTATGAAATCCTATATAATATTCAGGTACCTGTGACTTCACAAATAGAGGAAAGGGAGGACCACAGAAGGGAAGAGATACGAGATTATATCAGGAGTCATCAATGCCTACCCTATCGGAAACAATTACAGCGAAATGGAACATCCAATCACAGTGGGAAGAGCTGAGCAGAGCAATAGCAGCCTTGCCGAAAGGAAAAGTCCTGGCCCGGATGGGTTGACAAATATTTATTATAAAAAATTCTCGGCTGAGTTGATAAAAACCGTTGTGCAATTATTTTAATACAATTAATGCAACTAATCCACTAATCCAGAAGCGCTGTTCGTATATATTTCTGTACTCCTAAAGGAATGGAATGATTCTCAGAACTGTGCCAATTATAGGCCTATTTCACTGCTCAACTCAGACACTAAACTGCTGGCCTAAATCCTAGCGCTGCGATTACAAGAACATATCGGGGTCTTAGTTTACCCGGACCAGACAGGATTCATGAAGGGACGTGAGGCAAGGGACAACACCATCAGGGCACTTCACCTTCTTCATTGGATGCAACATGGGCCAGAGAAAGCCCCAAAGATTGTACTATCAATGGATGCTGAAAAAGCCTTTGATAGGGTGAATTGGGGCTTTATGAGTGAATTCTTGAGGGGGGTGTGCCTGGGGGGCCGCATGATGGGATGGATAATGGCCCTTTATGCGGACCCAAGATCAAGGGTTAAAGTAAATGGCACAATATCGGACTATCTTAATATACGAAATGGAACAAGACAGAGCTGTCCACTTTCACCACTAATATTTGCTTTAATACTAGAACCATTTCTTTGTAAGATTAGAAGTAATTGGGAAATAGTAGGCACATGTATTGGGGATGTGGAACATAAAGTATTGGCCTATGCTGATGACTTATTATTCTACCTCTCAACATCACAGATCTATTTAACAGCTCTAATGCAGGAAGTGGGCAGATATGGGCTTCTGTCCAATTTCAAAATAAATTTTGAAAAATCAATACTTTTACCCAGCCATGTACCTCAAGAGATAGCGAGGACGTTGAGGAGGGCGTATCCCTTCGAATGGAAGGACTCCTTGTTCTATCTGGGGGTACATATCACCGCAGATCAAAAAATGTTATATAACCTTAACTACGTATCCCTATTGGCCAGGATAGTGGGGGACCAAAAGAAATGGATGGGACATTATCTGACATGGTTTGGAAGAGTGAGTGCTATCAAAATGTGTAGTTTGCCTAGAATTATATACATACTACATACAGTTCCGATCAAACTGCCAGAAACCTTTTTTAAACAGATAAGGAAGGCATTTGTAGCATTTGTATGGAATGACAAACGACCAAGGCTGGCCTATGACATCATGCGCAGGAGTAAGGTAGAGGGAGGAATGGGGCTTCCAGACATAGCAGTATATTACAAGGCAATGTCGTTGGTCCGAATTCTGAATTGGTGCCATGACTCCTCTAATAAAAGGTGGGTCCCACTGGAAAAAAACAATAGTGGGAAGGAACTTGGCAGGGGCCCCTTGGATCCCGAGCATGTCAAGAGGACTTTCGAAATGGACATCTCCTATGACCTGGAATTCCTTGTTAATATGGGATAGGTTGAATAAGGGGAGAGTATTCACCCCGGGTGTCCCCCCTGGCCCCACTGGAGGGATTCCAATGGTTTCCACCCGGGGAGCAGGGGGGATTCCTGGGGGCATAGGGGCGGGGGGGGGAGATGCCACATGTGGGAAATTCGCCCCGCAGGGAACCCTAGCAAATTAACAGGATTTGGTTACAGCTCTAGGGAACATACCCACAGCAGGATGGAGATATTATCAAATGACAGGATTCTTTAACAAGATGGAACCCCCACTGAGACCATTAAACTCAATTACGGCGTTTGAGGGTCAGTGTGTGCATCTGGGGAATGCTAGGCATTTGTTGTCTCAGATGTACAGATTGATATTAGGCTCCCAAAAGAGTAAAGTACCATACTTCATAAGGGAATGGGAAAGAGAATTAAATAAGGCACTGTCAGATGAACAAATTAAAAAAAATATTAAATCAACTTATTCTACATCTATAAGCTCATATGTTCAGGAAATGGCCTATAAATTTATGACAAGGTGGTATAGGACACCAGTTAGGTTAAATCAGATGTATCCAACGGCAGATGCCCGGTGTTGGAGAGGGTGTGAGCAAAGGGCTACATTTCTCCACCTGTGGTGGGAATGCCCCAGGATTAAAAATATTCTGGAAGCAGTAGCACCATGGATTAATTGGGTTTACGCCCCTATGCTTCCTATTCCATGGAACGTCCGGCCCTATTAAAGCCTACAGGAGGAGTATTACACCACACTTACTGAACGCAGCGAAATTATTAATCCCCAGATTTTGGAAACAGATCGCCTGTCCAACTCTAGTAGATTGGAAAAAGGAGGTCAATCGTATAATGGAAGCCGAAAGGTGGATTCAAGTAGTGAAGGACAAAAAAGGGGAATTTGAGACGGGCAGGCTGGATACAGTATGCACCTGAAATAGGCTAAGGATATGAGAAATGGAGTGGGAAAGCAGGGGGCATAACAGACTCATGAGGCCCCCAGGGAAGTCGCATATGGTCTTAGGTATGGAAGAATAAGGAGTTAGAACATGAACCTTGACCAGGGTTGATTATTTTATTTATTTTTTTCTCTTCTTCGCTCTCTTCCTTACTGATCTACCTTGAAGTCCTTTTTTCTACAGCTTTGAGAGTGTGGAGTGGGAAGTCTGCCCAAAGAGGGAGAGAGGGATTACAGTCATGTTGAAATAGGGATGGTAGGGGGGGAGAAATAGGAGTAGGGCAAATATAGGTGAGGAGGGACCTAAAGTTGAACCAGGATAGAGGTTGAACATTGTCACTAAGAGGATATTATATTCCTTTTCCCCCCTTATTATTATTATATGGGGGGGGTATGGAGATGGGTAGGTCACTTAAAGTGGGTGGGGAAGTAGATCAGAAGGTAAACACGGTCAAAGATAATGCCATCAGGAATAAACACATATTTTTAACACTATGGCCATTTGTGGCTTCTTATGGGGTTTTGATAGAGGGGGGGAAGGACAAATAAACCACAGTAGGTAAGGGGACCTTCCTCTCCCCGCTTCCTTTTTGGGGATTTATTTTATTTAGTTTTTATTTAGTTTTTTCTAAATTTGCGTGTTGCAATTCTAGTACAGGGAATAGGCCAGGAGAGCCGACACACATAATCACGGGTGAACAATAATCGAATACGAGGCACAATTTTAAAAATCACTATAAATTAGTTAATTCAATTATTATCTTAATAATGTCAATTTCCTAACTTTAAATTACAAACATTTATATATTTTTTTCTCTCTTCCCCTTTTCTAAATTTGCGTGTTTCAGTCTGGGAAACAGGCCAAGAGGGCTGACACATACAATCACGGCAGATTAATAGTCAACACTAGACACAATTTTAATCACTATTATTATTCAATCACGATCTTAATATTTAAAAGTATTTTTTTTTTCTCACATAAAAAGAATAGACACAATGGCCATCAGTGGCCTCCTTGGAAGTGGAATGGTGGTTTTTTTCTTTTCTCCCTACCTTTCCTTTCTCCTTTTTTCTCGGGGTATAGAAGGACACAGCTGGAGAACACATGACCGAAGTACTCAAGTAGAAGGAATGAAGTGTGTAGGGACAGAGCAGACACACTCCACTATAGCTAGGGGTGAAGTGGAAGAAGGGAAGTGAATTATAATCTACTTTTTCCACTCTTCTTCAATTTTTTTTCTTTTTTCTTTTTCTTTGTTTGTCTTAGGGGGGTAAGAATAACTGATAAGCTTGTGATAGGACGATTTTGTCGAGTTTTTTACCTGCAATGTTTGTGTCTATTATGTAAACGATTGAACATAAGAAAGTACAATGTTGTATGGAATGTTGTTAATAATTAAAACAAAATAAAACTTGATTATATAAAAAAAAAAAAAGAAACACTAGTTATCATTGTTCAATCCTCTCTCCTCCTGCACATCGCTTCCTCTCTAATGTTCACACCTCTCTCCTCCTGCACATCGCTTACTCTGTAATGTTCACACCTCTCTCCTCCTGCACATCGCTTACTCTGTAATGTTCAATTCTCTCTCCTCCTGCACATCGCTTCCTCTCTAATGTTCACGCCTCTCTCCTCCTGCACATCACCTTCCTCTCTAATGTTTATTCCTCTCTCTCCTTCTGCAAATCGCTTCCTCTCTAATGTTCATTCCTCTTTCTTCCTGCTTATCGCTTCCAATGTTCAGGCACAGCTAGCACAAAGTGTATAGGCCTGACACTGGCTCCACCAAGCCTTAGCAATTGCCGTTTGCAGGCAGGGGCCGCAGGCCCCTATAGTGAAGCAAAATAGAAAGTTGCTGGTGCTAGCTGTTTTACATGCGGCTACTGAGCCCAGTAAGCCATCTTCAGGCCCTGCCAGTCCTCCTGGCTGCAGCTGCCCTTCTCCACTGCCCATGACACCACAGTCCATTCCTTCTGGTTCTGAACTGATCCCAGACCACATCCTCCCAGTTCTCTCAGACATGCCTCTGAACTGCATTATATATATTATATGGACTGCACTATATACTCTGAACTGCATTATATATACTAGGGTTGTCCCGATACCGATACTAGTATCGGTACAGATACCGAGCATACTTGTACTCGGGCAAATGCTCCGATGCTTCACCCAATACCTGGACAGTCAGGGTGATTAGTGTGGTGGGGGAGTTGTCCCCCTCCATGTGCTATCCCCCTCTGTTCTCTTCTGTGCCCTTCTTCATGCTGCTGTCCCCCTCCGTTCTCCTCTGTGTCCTTCTCCATGCTGCTGTCCTCCTCTGTTCTCTTCCATGTCCCCCCTCCATGCTGCTGTCACCCTCCGTTCTCCTTCATGTCCCCCTCCATGTCCCCCTCCATGCTGCTGTCTCCCTCCGTGTCCCCCTCCTTGCTGCTGTCTCCCTCTGTGTCCCACTCCGTACTGGTGTCCCCCTTCTTTCCCCTCCTCCACCCCCTCGAGCTGTCAGGATGGAGAGCGTAGGTAGGAGCTGGTAAATCCAGATGTCAGTAGTCTGTTAAGACCCCTGATATCTCACCAAAGCCTCCAACAGGGCTAATAAAAAAAAAGAATTGCAATAAATAATAAAAACATTTATTGTACAAAATAATAAACAATAAAATAAAAGACACACGTACGTTTATTTATTCTCTGAACAAACGAACACCCAATGTTTTAGGAGAAAAGCGGGGTACGCACACCTTCTATGACGCCATTTAAATGCTGGTCAGCGGCTTTTAACGGTTGACACTGCCAAAGACACTCAGTGCCGGTCATAGGCACTCCATATTGTAAGTGCAACTTTTTTATCTTTTTTAATAAATACGTTTTAACATACTACACCATGATGAGCCCCTTGTTGTTGAGGATTTAAGGATATCTTGTAAAAGGGAAAAGGAGGCAACACCCACTGACGGACAAAGAAAAGACACCACTTTGGGGCCTATTATTATCTGGGGTCTGGTGAGTGTTGAGTTTAACCATTGGTGATGGTGGCACACCTTTGTCGGTTTGAAGAGATAGCTGCACTTTTCTGTATACAGCACTACCAGCATTGAACTTTTTGTTATACTGGAACCTATTGTATAAGAGCAAGATTGTCTGTCATTGGACTATTTTCAGTGCAGCTTGAACATTGCACATTCTACTGGCTTCTTGATTACTTTTAATTCATACATATTTTTTGGTATTTGTTTCCAATATTAGTTATTGGATTAATCACTGTACAGTTGGCACATTGCATATTGTGTGTTTGTTTTCTGAATATTTTATATATTTTTTTTTTGCATTGTTTGTTTTCACCATTTAGTCGGCTAGTAGTAGCAACAGTAGCCATTTTTTTTCCTTCACAGGAGCACATTGATGTGTATGCCGACACACCAATCCAAATCTTTGATTCACGTTTAAAATACTGTGTCACACTTGCATAAATTATATTTCTATAGATTGTTTGTATTTAGGTTATCCACACCAAATATTGGGTACATTGTGTCCCTGATATATATATTTTTTCACACATGGTTGATTGTGTATTATATCAGCCCACAGGTCACACCTCCAGAGATTAAACCCTCTGGATAATTAGATCAGCGCAGTAACATTTTTCTTTTTTATGTCTCCCTCTCTGTCCCACTCCGTACTGGTGTCCCCCTTCTTTCCCCTCCTTCACCCCCTCGAGCTGTCAGGATGGAGAGCGTAGGTAGGAGCTGGTAAATCCAGATGTCAGGAGTCTGTTAAGACCCCTGATATCTCACCAAAGCCTCCAACAGGGCTAATAAAAAAAAAGAATTGCAAGAAATAATAAAAACATTAATTGTACAAAATAATAAAAAATTAAATAAAAGACACACGTACGTTTGTTTATTCTCTGAACAAACGAACACCCAATGTTTTAGTGGCGCTTTAGCGCTGTTTAAGCAGTGCTTTTGCACCACTTTTCAGCCCCTAGTGGGCCGCTTTTAACCCCAAAGAAGGGGTTAAAAACTCCTGTGTTGCGCCGCTTTGGGAGCACTTTTCAGGCGATTTGGAGACGCTGCCCATTCATTTCAATGGGCAGGGCGTTCTCTGTCTGTCTGTAATAAGTACTGAAAAACTGCAGATTCTGTGGGTGGGTCTGTTGTCTGGAGCTCGGTGGGTGGAGTTGTGATGTCTGTAGACTCCCCACCCACCTCTACACTCCCCTTGTCAATATGCATTTTTTCCTCTGTATTCCTTACACTTAATTCTTCTATGATCACTATTATCCAGTCAAAATCCAGAAAAGTAACCACATGACTTCAGAAATGGAGTGGGGGTGGGAATTAAAAAATAATGCCTGTCTCCAAGCTAGTGCATGAGATAAGTAAATAACATGTCACTCACAGCAAGGGGGCAGAACGGACTAAGGTTTTCTCTCCATTTTATTTCACTGAACAATAAGAGGATTGCTCAGAGCTGGATTAACTCTGTGTGGCAAGACTGGGCACAGATGATAGGAAATCTTACACTGTACATTGTGACATCAAAAAAATAAAAAAAATAAAAAAAAATTGGGTTTACATGCACTTTGAGGCATATTGACGAATAGCATTGTATTGATATATTAAAGAGAAAATCGTGACACAAAAACAAATATAAAAGCACAGAAATCCAGTTACTGTGGATAATATACAGTATTATGTATGTACATTTTTTGATGGTCCTGAAATCGCTGACCTTTTTCACAATAATCAGAAGTGTTGGTCCCCTATATCTTCCCATAAGACATGTTGCTAGGTATTGTAATCAGCAATGTCATCATAGTACATAATTTAATTTAGACCATGTCTGCTTATATTCTGCATTCTTCAGTGCACTTTCTTGCATCTTAAACTGCACCTAAATTTCATTCTGCATCATCATTTTAAAAGGTACTGTTATCAGTAATGAATAATTTATGAAGTACATGTATAGTAAAAGAAATACAGATAAAATGCACAAAAAACACATATGCCGTTAAGTTGGGCCCATATCCTGAGATTCCCAAGTCCAACCCTAGCTAGCCACCATTGGATTTACAGATATTAAAGTAAACTTGTTAAAAACCTTGGCTATAAAGCTGAGCATGTAGAATAACATTTTAAAATGATCAGTAGATGTAGAGAGATACAGGCTACTGAAGTTACAAAAATAGTAATTCTTACTAGAAAAATGTTACTTTGCTGCTCACCAACTTTTATACATTCACCAACAGGGAGATTTGACAGGTGGTGTGGCCAAGTTTGACTTTACAGGATGATTCAAGTTTTCTATAAAAAAAATTCTGCCTATAGCCTTGCATCTACTTATGATTTGATGATTTTGGCATGCAGTTTGGCATGCAGCTCTCCATTTTTCACCATATACTCAGATTGAATTGTTTATGTTCATGACAGAATTATTTTAGCTCCTTTCAATTGAAACATTTATAAGCAACTTTTAAATGTACCTACCATTCAAAAGTGAATATATATTGCTTATACCAGAAATACATGTTATAATTTGTGGCACCTTCAAAACTACTTTAGCACATACTTTTCATAAGAAATATCAATCATAAAATTACAAAATTTCATTGTGCTTGAAATACTATTTCAGGATTTATTGCAATGTTTTTAGTGGCAGAAGGTTTAAAGAAGCATTGTTTGTACTCCAGACCATTACCCTTTTATTTTATAAAAAATACCAGTGTAGAAGAAATTATACAGCCATTGCACTTGGTTAATAGAGCACAAGATTACAATGTTTCGACAGATGTTTGTAATGTATAGGTGGTCTACTTTAAAGTGAATGGCCCTTCTGTTTATTTACACATCAACTAAGCTGTCAGGTTTTTTATTTAATTGAGCTGGAGAAGAATCAAACTCGGTAATGTTGCCAAGCCATGATGTTGATTGGTAAAAGGGTGAAAAATACAGCATATACTCAGAAGTCAAGATACTTATGATGATGTTTACACAACATAGTGTTACTGTATCTTAAACCCAAGAACAAAACATGTATATATTGCAGCTTACAAAACCTTAGATATAGGGGCTGCATTCTTTCCTCTTTATTGTCACCTAATGACCCTGCCAGTAAAACACTTTCTGTTGTATGGTGACAGCATCCACTTGCTGTACTATTATCTAGGAAAGAGCAAAGTTTTTACCCTAGGGGAGCAGAACTACAGAACACCTCCCCTCGCCTTATCTTCATAACTTAGTGGAAAGGTGTTCCGTTCTAGCCTATTCCTTTCCCAGCTTTGTAATTTTAGTTCAGTGTATAGGATGGGGGAGAAGACAAGGCAGACATCGCCAGCACCATTTGTCACAAAGATCCAGCCATGTTTTGCCCAAGAGTTGCTGTTTCCCTGCCTTCAGGCTTTCCATCATAAGGCCTGTAGGCACACAACCTCTCCAAAGCATCAACCTTTGCCTATATCTTCTTCTACATAGAACCTTTCTAGTTTTATTGAACTTAACTTAGAGTCTTGCCACAATGGGCTTCATTCACAAAGTGGTATCTTACCGCATCTGACCAGGGCATGCTAGGTCGTTGACATTTTCCATCTCACTGATTCTGTTTTTGATTTTTTTTTCTGACATGTTGGTCTTGGATGTTATAAGTTGGACTAGTAAATACAGCTGAATACAACAAAAACTGTGTCTGTCTTCATTTCAGACTGCAAATCAACAATGTGTGATTATTTTGAAAGGGGGATGATTCTTTTCAATACCCACTGTATATTTGTTTACCTTTTTTTCTTTACTACAGCACCTATACTACTGCCTGGTGGATGTAGTTTACTGTTTTAATCAAATCTTGCTTGCTGTCTCTCACTTTATCCCATATTCATCTCTCCTTCCCTTTAATCTAAATCTCTCTTGATTTTCAGCTCTGTGTTTTCCATTAAAGTGTAATTAGTATAATTTGCATAATGCTTGCTCATTATTATTTTTAGAGAAGTCAGGTGACAGAAAATGCAAGATGATTGGGGGAAGGGTGAGCAAACAGGAGAGAAAGTGTACTAGAAGAAAAAGTGACTGGTTAGAGTAAACTGAGAAAAACAATCAAGAAATAACAATATTAGGAATGTACAATTAAGCCTTTTCTCTTAGATGCCTAAGAAGTCTCAAATGACATTATTACAGGAGGCAATATAAGATGCTATTATTTAAACAAGCAGCTACTCACCTTCGATCACACGATCCTCTATATGAAAAAAAAGATAGAAAAGAAGAATATGTCAGTTACTTAAGCATGTAAAAGAGCATTACCTATGCAGAATAAAAAAAAACATACAAAGGATGATTATATATATATATATATATATATATATATATATATATATATATATATATATATATATATTATAGTTTATGCCACATTTAAAGATAATCTAATTGAGAAAGAAACTGTCACTTTCCTACTTGTTGTACCAGTTTTGTACACATTACCTAAAATTCATAAGAACCCCTCCACACTACAAGGGAGACCAATTTATTTGGATAAAATTATCCCCCCATTAGTGGCAAACGGGAAATCTTTTTTAAGAGGCACCAACGATTTTTTGAATAAACTGTATGATGTGACGCTACCTCAACATTCTGTTCTGGTTACATGGGATGTAGCAAGCTTATACACATCTATAGAGCATGATGTGGGTTTTATGTGCTACAGAGCAACTTTTCATATATGTGAACTGTATAGTGAGGCACAGATACAGTTTTTTGTTACATTGCTTAAGATTGTTCTTGAACATAACTATTACATGTTTGACAATGAGTTCTACTTGCAATTAAGGGGTGCAGTGATGAATTCCTACATTTTTGAACACCCTGGGCCAGATCCAGAGAGAGAGTATCTACTGATACACCGGCGTACTTTCAAATTACCCGCGTCGTATCTTTAGTTTGAAACCTCAAACCAAGATATGACGGCATCTGGGTTCGATCCGACAGGCGTGCGGCTTCGTACGCCTTCGGATCGCAGATGCAATACTTCGGCGTCCGCTGGGTGGAGTTCGCGCCGTTTTCCGCGTCGGGTATGCAAATGAGCTTTTTCCGACGATCCACGAACGTACGCGTGGCCGTCAAATTCTCTTACGTCGTCTCTAGTCGGCTTTTTCCGGCGTATAGTTAAAGCTGCTATTTTGCGGCGTATAGATAGACTTGCCATGTTAAAGTATGGCCGTCGTTCCCGCGTCGAAATTTGAATTTTTTTTTGCGTAAGTCGTCCGTGAATAGGGATGGACGTAAGTCACGTCTAAGTTAAAAAAATGATGTCGTTGCGACGTCATTTTGCGCAAAGCACGGCGGGAAATTTCGAAACAGAGCATGCGCAGTTCAATCTGCGTGGGGACGCGCTTCATTTAAATGAATTATGCCCCCTAATCGGCGATTTAAATTCCGCCCCCGTAACTTACGGCGCAAAATCTTCCTGCATTCGACTTAAAGCTAGGTAAGATACGGCGGCGTAGCGTAACTCTGATACGCTGCGCCTATCCAATTCTATGTGGATCTGGCCCCCTGTGTTTTTGTAATATGGGGTGATTTAGTACGGATTTATTGATGAAATCTTCGCCATATGGGGGTGGGGGGTACCCTAAAGAGGTTTGATTCATACCTAAATAGCATGATGTCAGAACAACAATTTAACACTTTTTGGATGTTAGGGTTTACAGGAAATGTTATGGAATAGAGATGGATATATATATATATGTAAAGCAAACAGATAGTAATTAAGTTATTGTTACACTTAAGCTGTCACCCACCAGCAGTGTTTAGATTGGTACCCCACAGTCAGATGACACGTGTGAATCGCATAGTGAGTGAGGCATCGATAAGACAGAAGTGACTGTTAGAGATGCAAAACAGACTTGCAGATAGAGGTTATCTGATACAACAGTTAACCCATCAGAGAGAGTGAAAGTGCAGTCTGAAAACTGACTGGAGAGTGAGCAGACAGTACAGACAGAACAAGAGATTTTCTTTTTTGTTTCACAGTATCATTCCCATCCTGCACAGATTTATTCAGTGATTAAAAGACACTGAAAAATCCCCAGAGAGTCTTTTCCTGACATTTAGGAATGTAAATCCCTCCTCTATCATCTTATAGGAGGGGTAAAACTATTAGGGACATGATTATCAAATATGCATTTCAGAGTAAGAAAGTGAAGGGAGTACCAATGTTTTTAGGTCCAAAAAGAAACGGTTCTTGCCCGGAGCTCGTGCCAATCTTGATCCCAGCCTCCCTGAAGCCTGGCTCTCTCCTCATATTTCATAGGGGACTGGGTGACTGGGAGATGGGCCGGTGGACCCCGACGACTAACCTCCCACACCAGAGGCCTGTCGCCATTCTGGGGCCTTTTGAGCTAACCCCATTCTCCTCACCCAGACACAGCACTCCGTGGAGACCATCCACTGCTCCATCTCCTGGGTAAACATACCCGGGAGAACTTCAGATTGCAAAACTCTCAGGTACTTGTCAGCCCTGCAGCACATTATCTACTCTACCTGCAACAGGCTCTTAAAGGGACATTCCCCCCCTGCAGTTAGATTCAAATATTCCAGCTCTCCCACTTATGACCTCAAAGGGCAAACTACTGGACATGTGAGGCTTTTGACCATGGCAGACATGTGAGACTGGGGCCCCGTCTCCCTGAGATTTCCGCTGACTGAGCTATAGCTTCAATATACACGTGAGTCACCTCCTCAGCCTCCCGCGACAGCCACGTACCCCATGGGCAAAATTGGGGATCAAAGACACAACTACTCCGCAACCCTCATGCCTCAGGCCTCTTCCACGATGGATCGCTTTCTAAATAGATCGTCATCCACGACTTTGGGTGCCCTTGGAGACACATGGATCACACCGAAACAGCCGGAACTGAAAACAGGTACCCTTTTTGACATTACCCCCACTCCTACATCAGGAGCCTCCCTACCCCAGCTGTCAGCGGACGTTTTAGACGTTAAACTACAATCCCTGCTCCAGGCCATTGCCCACAACATTGCACAAGAAGTGGGAAAACTAGCCAAAGAATTGAGAGGAGAAATTGGCCAGCTTAGAGAGCGCACTGACTCCCTAGAATATAAATTCGATGAGATGGTGCAGTATGTACAGGTGCTGGAGGAGGAAAATGCCACCATAAAAAACACAGTCACCCAGCTCCAAGCCCAGCAGGAAGACCTGGAAAACAGAGAACGCAGGCAAAACCTGAGATTCAGAGGTATTCCTGAAACTGTGGATGACAGAGACCTCCGCTCCTACCTTTTTAAGTATTTTCAATGTGGTTGCCCCCAATATCCCTCACAGATCACTTGCCCCTAAACCTCCAGCTGGTGCCAACCCTAGGGATGTAATTGTCAGATTCCATTACTATCATAGTAAAGAAGCTCTGACCTTAGCAACCCTTAACCAATCCAAAATTGAGTTCAAGGGATCCAAGATCAAAATCTTTAGCGATCTCTCACCTATTACTTTAGCCAAAAGGAGAAATCTTCTCCCTCTAACCCTGCATCTCCAATCCCACAAAGTCATGTATCGATGGGGTTTCCACTTTCACCTTTCTGCATCCCGGGATGGAATACAACACTCCTTACGTGATCTGCAAGAGAGCGACACCTTTTTGCGCAACTTGGGTATACCACCCCTCCCTGAAGAGGATCCTCCGCCACTTCCAGAAACTCCTAAACCACCGATGGCTCTGAGTCGCATCTGGACCCTGATGAGACAGAAATCATCCAAATCGGATTTCACACCCCAGAAGCGCCATTCCTCAAGATTTCTAACCTGAACGCTCTTTTCCTTGGCTGAGGCTGTGTAGAACATTTTACTTGACCCCCAGTTCCTGTGTTTTTTGAGTGGTCAACGACCCTTTAGTGGGTTCACACACCCCCTGGCCCAGGGGGTGCGCGGCTGTTTTTTTTTTTTCTGCAGCTGCCCTGGTTTAACGGTTTGTTAATTATACATCTATTGTTTTTAGATTCCAGGCAATTTTTGCTTTGGTGAATGGTGGGAGACCTCCCATCCCTATGTTCGGAGGTCCCCATGCTCCTTTTACTGACCCATGGCTCAGACCTGGGTTCCCTGGGGAGGCTTGGCCTCCCAGGTTTCTATTTGGATGACGTTGAGATTTTTATTTTCCTTTTGATCATTTTTATTTTTATTTTTTCATATTGTTCTTTTTCTCAGGTTCCTTTTTTTTTTCAACCTGAGGCTCCTAATCTTCATAGCATTATCACCACCCAGTTACATTGCTACCATTGTTTTACATGTTCTTTTGATACTTACTATGCATTTAATTTACTGTACACCATGGAATCCTTCCCCCATGGTATGTTGTGTAATATATGTTAAGCTTTTTCTTCTGACTAAGTTGCTATTTATATTTATTTATTTATTAAAATGCTCATTGAGAGCGCAGTCTTTATCCGAGGGCCTTGATGCGCTATGGCACTGAAGTTTCTGAGTTTCGGGCGTAGCTATTTTGATTAATGGATCTTGACCTTTACGAGTTAAATCTTCCCACCTGGACCCCCATGGCAGATTTATCATCCTGGATTGCTCATTTCTCACCCTTCCCTCACTATTGTCAGTGTGTATGCTCCCAATTCTAGTCAGATCAGTTTTCTATCCTCTATGTTTGATACCCTAGACAAATTCTCTCAACTCTTTATGGTGATCGGTGGGGATTTCAATGTGACTATGTCCCCTGGCAAAGAAAGACGCACATTGTTTCGATCGTCTTCACCTTCCAAACCTAACCGTCTCTCTAAATCATTTCATAAACTTATTAGAGCTTAAAATCTTTTGGACATTTGGAGGATTAAACACCCCACCCACAAACAATATACATTCTATTTGCACTCCCACAAACTCTATTCTAGACTGGATCATTTCTTTATCTCTACACCCCTCCTGACATCTGCGGTTTCTTCTGAAATCAACCCCATAACGGTCGGATCATTCCTCCGTACATTGGATGAATGCTACAGCTGCAGCTACAGGCATCATTCATACCCGGAAGAAAACAAAGCGGCAATCGCGGCTGTCGGCATGTGATCATGATTTTTTTCACCGATTTCATGCTTGTAAGCCTGGAGGAGAGATGTGGGGTCTTATTGACCCCACATGTCTCCATAAAGAGGACCTGTCACCAGGGCCGAACTTACCATTGGGCTTTACATATTTTTTTTTGTTTATTAAAGGGCCCAGAGGTCCCCAGGGCCCTGCATGGCTACCCCCCTTTTTTTATATATATATATTTTTCTTCTTTTTTTTTCTCAATTTGCGGCAGCCCCCCGCTTCTCAATTTCAGGCGGCAGCACCCCCCCCCGGTTCTCTGCTCCAGGGGGCCCATGCCTTAAGCTGTGTAAGGGGCCCCAAAATTCCTGATGGCGGCCCTGCGCATACCTCCCAACACGCACAGATCCTGTCGGACTTTCCCCGCACAGACATCACTTCTTCCTGCAGTCCCGCAAAAGAAGGCAGGACGGACACTGCAAGAGGAGGCAGCATGGAAGCAGGATGAACTGGAGCGGTGTGTGGAGGACTGTGGCTGCTGAAGGGAAGAAAGCCAACAGCCGGGCTAATGACAGTCTGTGGCCACGGCTGTTGGCACAGGTGAGAGGCACTCCCCCCCCCCCCGCCCAACAACTGCAAAACCCCCCCCAGGAGGAACCGGAGCGGTGTGTGAAGCCTGCTGAAGGGAAGAGAGCCGACACACTCCGTGTGCACAGGTGAGAGGCACCCCCCCGCTCAACAACTTTAATGCGTACCCCCCCGCTCAACAACTTTAATGCGCCCCCCGCTCAACAACTTCAATTCGCCCCCGCTCAACAACTTCGATCCCCCCCAATTCTCGGCTCCAGGGGGCCCCTTCAACACTCAAGCCCAAGGGCCCCCACCACCCTAAGTCCTGCCCTGCCTGGCACAGTGATTCCTATTACAAGGGATGTTTACATTCCTTGTAATAGGAATAGAAGTGATAAAAAAAAGTAAAAAAAAGTGTCAAAATTAAAAAATCAAGTAAAAAAATATATATATTTTTAAAACGCCCCTGTTCCTGGTAGCTTGCGCACAGAAGCGAACACGCATGCAAGTCCCGCCCACATATGTAAACTCCGTTCAAACCCCACATGTGAGGTATCGTCACGTGCGTTAGAGCGTGTGCAACAATTCTAGTACTAGACCTTCTCTGTAACTCTAAAATAGTAACCTGTAAAAAAAATGTAAGCGTCACCTATGGAGATTTTTAAGTACCGAAGTTTGGCGCCATTCCATGAGTGTGCGCAATTTTAAAGCGTGACATGTTAGGTATCTATTTACTCGGCGTACTCGGCGTACCCTAAGTATGGAAATTGTTTTCCAATAAAAACTACACTTTAAAAAGAAACAGTTATTTCCCCTGCTGAACCTGTGTTCAGTGCTCTAGTATCATCATGTGCACCTCATATACACATCCCCATACAGGGAAAACACAAATACAGTATTTTTTTGCACCATAAGACACTTTTGCCTGTGCGTCTTATGGAGCGAATATAGACCAGCGCCCCCCCCCGCACCGCCGCCGAATACCGAGCCAGCCACTCAGCTACTCAGCTATGGGTTGTGGGGGGTGTATAATAATAAGGGGGCGCTAATAGTAAGTGATAAATAAATTCCAAATTCTAGCTTGAAACATTATATTAACTATAAGGTCAACAATAAAATAGTGATTTAAAGTGCAAGTGCTTATATAATGACAACATCAAAAAATAGGTGCAAACAGGTCCAAAAAATGGTGACTAAATGATAAGCATTGGTAAGTCCATGCATCAAATGGTTGACTTGAGAGTAGAAACCATCACCACAGAATGAAATTTATAGCGTTTACAAAATGGATAGTTTTATTGCATTTTTATTATTTTGTTTTTCACTACTTATGGCGGCGATCAGCAATTTTCTTTGTGACTGCGACATTATTGCGGTCACTTCGGACAATTTTGACACATTTTTGGGACCATTGTCATTTTCACAGCAAAAAATGCATTTAAAATGCATTGTTTATTGTGAAAATGACAGTTGCAGTTTGGGAGTTAACCACAGGGGGCGCTGATGGGGTTATGTGTGACCTCATGTGTGTTTACAACTGTAGGGGGGTGTGGCTGTAGGTGTGATGCCATAGATTATGTATCCCTATAAAAGGCATCACACGATCGATGACGCCGCCACAGTGAAGAAGGGGAAGCCGTGTATACACACGGCTCTCCCCATTCTTCAGCTCCGGGGACCGATCGCGGGACTCCAGCGGCGATCGGGTCCGCGGGTCCCGCGGTCCCGGTCACGCAGCTTCGGACCGGGTTGCGGGTGCGCGCCCACGGCTGGACAATAGCACAGCACGTACCTGTACGTGCATGTGCCCAGCCGTGCCATTCTGCCGACGTATATGTGCAGGAGGCGGTCCTTAAGTGGTTAATAAAACAATTATTACAAATTAATTCTAATACATAAAAGACATTAAACAGGTAATTAATTTACTTGCGGGGATTACACCAGAAAGTGGATTATGGTTGGTTACAGCCGACGTCACCTCATTGTACACAATCATTCCACATAATTTGGGTCTTGATGCCGTTAATTTATATTTGAGAAGAGAATCTGGATTGGCCTCAATTCAGATTGAGTTCATCATGGAGCTTCTTAAATACGCGGCCACCCACAACTATTTATTTTTTGACCATCAATTCTATCGTCAAGATAAGGGTGTAGCAATGGGGGCTAAATATGCCCCCAGTTTGGCCAATCTTTTCATGGCCAAGTGGGAGGAGGACTTCATCGATTGTCACAGTAGACCTGAGGTGGTTTTGTGGGCGCGATATATCGATGACGTCCTCCTCCTATGAAATGGCAGTGAGCCGGATCTGTTGACCTTTATGTCATCCCTCAATTTGAATTACAGAGGTATTAAATTCAACTTTGAAGCAAGTAAGGAGCACATTAATTTTCTGGACCTTACGATTAAAATCGGGGACTTACTTCAAGGCCACAGACAAAAATTCTTACATAGCCACGGACAGTTGCCATCATGAATCCTGGCTTAAAGTGGAGGTTGACCCAAAAAATCAATTTTTAACATTAGATTGAGGCTAATTGTGGGAAGCACAATCGGGTGTTCTTTTTTTAAATCAATGCAGTACTTACCGTTTTAGAGATAGATGTTCTCCGCGGCTTCCGGGTATGATCTTCGGGACTGGGCGTTCCTATTTGATTGACAGCCTTCCGACGGTCGCATAAAGTGCGTCACGAGTTCCCGAAAGTAGCCGAATGTCGGTGCGCAGGCGCCGTATAGAGCCGCACCGACGTTCGGCAACTCGTGACGCACTGTATGCGACCGTCGGAAGACTGTCAATCAAATAGGAATGCCCAGTCCCGAAGATCATACCCGGAAGCCACGGAGAACATCCATCTCTAAAACGGTAAGTACTGCATTGATTTTAAAAAAAAAACCTGATTCTGCTTCCCACAATTAGCCTCAAACTAATGGTAAAAAAAATTTGGGTGAACCCCTGCTTTAAAGCTGTGCCCCGTGGGCAGTTTACACGTCTTAGAAGAAACTGCACTGAGGTAGGGACATTTGATGAACAAGCCTCCATACTATCAACCAGGTTTTTGGAGAAAGGATATGATTCAGAAACACTAATTTAAACCGTTAGAAGTGTTAGAGAAATGGACAGATTGTCACTTCTGGTAGAGAGGACTGAACAAAGGGTTAATAAAGTATCTGTACCCTTCATTACCACTTTCTCTGTACAGCATCGGAAAGTTAAACAGATGATTCAGAAGCACTGGCATATACTAGAAAGTGATCGTATACTGAAGAGTATACTGCCTGAAAAACCTAAAGTCGTTTTTAGAGGTGCTCAGGGGCGGACTGACCATTGGGACTCTCGGGCACTGCCCGAGGGCCCCATGCCACTAGGGGGCCCCATCATGGTTGCCAGGCTCAGTAAAACCAGGGACAGTATGTAAAAATCTGTGTTTTTTTTTTTACATCTGTCTCTGCTATGTCTTAAACCAACATGCTTTTGATGTGAAAATCCTGAGATTTTAGCTGCCCTGCCTCTGCACTGCCTCCTGGCGTGGTGGCCATCTGTAAGCCCAGGGGCCCCATAATCTTCTATTGCCCGGGGGCCCCATGAGTTGTCAGTCCACCCCTGGAGGTGCTTCGTCTAATAAGCTCTATTCACAGCTCACACTTTTGTTTTAATGGTGGAAACCACATGACTTTAGCGCTTTTCTTTTAGGAATTGAATATATACTTTTAGATGTTTTACACGAGACACTTGTATAATCACTAATATGCTAGAGTCACTTAATGTTTCTCACATGTATTAATGTCCCTTAATAATTAGCATTCAATATTCAGTTAAGGGGTTGGATCATTGATCTAGGCTTTGACTCTAGACCTGAGTGATCATAATTGAGTCATTTTCCTTGCACTTATTATATTTATTTAATATTTAACCATTTCCATACATCCAAGATATGTCTCATTTGTTTGATTCCAATTGATTTTGGTACCAATACAAGTGGACATATACACTTTTGAGGGTTTTTCTCAAGTAGGTCCATATTGTGAATAGGATCTCAATTCTTTTTCCTTCTTTTTGTTTTATGATGGTACATTTGTACTTATGGGGCGCCATGAAGTAACAATGTCCCATTGATACGCTCATTCACTAGTGTTTTTGTATTACTGATATTGACCACTAGATGTCGCTCTAGCGGGTGATAAACATCTAGGTTTGCATATATCCATAGAGTCCATAGACTTTCTATTGTCAATATTTTGGATTGTGTATTAATTCATTCAGAGACAAAATCCAAATTCAGTTTATGGTTTTTGATCTAAGGCCTCGTACACACAATCAGTCCAAACCGATGAAAACGGACTGAAGTTCAGTTTCACCGGTCCAAACCGACCGTGTGTACGCCCCATCGGTCTGTAATCCTTCAGTCCAGAAACAGAGAACTTGCTTTAACCACTTAAGGACCGCCTCCTGCACATATACGTCAGCAGAATGGCACGGCTGGGCACATGTACATACAGGTACGTCCTGTACTAGTACCCAGCCATGGGTCTGGGTACTAGTACAGGACTAGTAACTCCCAAACTGCAATTGTCATTTTCACAATAAACAATGCATTTTAAATGCATTTTTTGCTGTGAAAATGACAATGGTCCCAAAAATGTGTCAAAATTGTCCGAAGTGTCCACCATAATGTCACAGTCACGAAAAAAATCACCGATCGCCGCCATTAGTAGTAAAAAAAAAAATAATTTTGCGCAAACCAACCGATAAACGCTTATTGTGATTTTTTTACCAAAAATAGGTAGAAGAATACGTATCGGCCTAAACTGAGGAAAACATTTTTTTTATATATTTTTGGGGGATATTTATTATAGCAAAAAGTAAAAAATATTGAATTTTTTTCAAAATTGTCGCTCTATTTTTGTTTATAGCGCAAAAAATAAAAACCACAGAGGTGATCAAATACCACCAAAAGAAAGCTCTATTTGTGGTAAAAAAAAGGACGCCAATTTTGTTTGGGAGCCACGTCGCACATCCGCGCAATTTCAGTTAAAGCGACGCAGTGCTGAATCACAAAAAGGGGCAAGGTCCTTTAGCTGCATTTTGGTCCGGGTCTTAAGTGGTTAAAATTGGACCGATGCACGCCTGACCGATAGGTCAAAACCGATGGTTAGTACGCAAAAGCATCAGTTCCAAACACGGGCATGCTCAGAATGAAGTCGACGCATGCTTGGAAGCATTGAACTTCATTTTTTTCAGCACGTCGTTGTGTTTTATGTCACCACGTTGGACTCGATCGGTTTTTGAACTGATGGTGTGTAGGCACATCAGACCAACAGTCTGCTTCATCGGTGAACCGATGAAACTGAACTTCAGTTTGTTTTCATCGGTTTGGACTGATCGTGTGTACGAGGCCTTAGTGTTATTTGTTTTTTTCTTTCTATCACCATTATTGCTGAGGGGTGTTGAGGTGGCTGCATGGTGCACCCTAGCAGCCATCATATGTCACTGTTTTGATATAGCAGTTAGCCTTTCATATATATCACTAGAGATTACCCACTTGCATACGTTTCTGTTTGTCAAGAAGGGTGGTTGAGGTAGCGCGATTTATATTTCTCTTATGTCTTTTTCTTGTATTTATTGTTTACACAGTAATCGCAGCACCTGGAGGGAATAGACTGTGACTACGTTGCAGGTCTTTTTCTCTCCTTTCTTCTTTCTGTTATTTTAGCGCAGTTTCTTTCCAATTATTAATATAAAACATAAATGATTTAAAATAGTTAATAAAACAATTATTACAAATTAATTTGAATATAAAAAGGTGCTAATATGAAAAAGTGCCAATATAAAAGAGAAAATTGGTACCAATCCCTAAATGAATTCTCTAGAAATCAGTAAAAATTGATTAATGTACCTCAACATTAGGAACTTACTCATTGGTTAAAAAAGCAGTTTAGATCAACATCTATGTTGAGACCTGCCGGCTGGAGTGTATCTAAATTAAATAACCATTTTGTTTCATTTTGCTAAATTGATTTTTTGAGGGTGGTTCCACTCCAATACTTTTTAACCCTGTCGATCCCATAAAATGTAAGTAATGTGGGATCTTGATTGTGAAATAACCTAAAATGATTGGATATGCTATGTTTCGGAAACCCTTTGACAATATTTGCGATATGCTCATTAATTCTTGTACGTAACTTACGTGTAGTGCGCCCTACATACTGCTTAGGGCAGGGGCACTCCAACACATATGTGATATATTCTGAATCGCATGTGATTAGCGACTTGATTTTGAAATTATGTTTAGTTACTACTGATTGGAAATTGGTAATTTTCCTTTTAGTTCTTTTAGACGTTTTGCAGGCTTTACAACGAGTACAATAATAGAAACCCTCTCTGTCAATAAAAGTGGACAAAGCTTTTGGAGGTTCAGGGATATTACATGCAATCCTGTTTCGCAGTCCAGGTGCCCTTTTGTAGATAAATTGTGGTTTTGCTGGTAATACTAATTGTAAGTCTCTTTATCTTTTAACAGAATTGGCCAATGTTTTTTAAATATTTGTTCCACTTCCTTGTACTGGCAGTTAAAGCCTGTCAAGAAAGCCATGTCTGCTTTGAATGGTACTTTGGGTTTTGTTACCAAGAGGTCTTCCCTATTCATATGCGATACCTGTGTCTGACATTGTTGCAAAACTTGGGGTGAGTAACCCTTTTCTATGAATTTTCTTGTGAGAACTGAGGATTGGGTCTCATAATCTGTAAGGTTATTGCAATTCCTCCTGATCCTCATGTATTGTCCCTTTGGGATAGCTGAAAGCCATTTGGGATGATGGCAACTATGTATAGGTACATGAGAGAGTGGGTAACCGCTCAAAGAGAACCAGGTAATCTGATTCCTGTGGTCCGAGCCAAGGGTGCAGGCAGTGCAATCAAAATGCAGGTTAGGATGAAGGAAAAAAGGTGGGACAGCCGCACTCCAAAAAAACTCCTCCTTTAATTAAAAATCACAAAATACATGCCACAGCAAAAAACAGCACAACAAAAGAAAAGCTGACGTTTCGCACTATGCCTTAGTGCTTCTTCATAGCTATGTATAGGTACATAACCATTACGGTCAGTCTCTTCAAAAAAAGTCTGTGTGGTGATACAATCATTGATATTAGTCAATACTAAATCCAAATAGTTGATTGATGTTTTATTCCATATGGCTGTGAATTTTAATCCATATTTGTTGGAATTCATCATACTGACAAAATTCACTAGGCTGGTTTCAGAGCCTTCCCATAACAGTACAATATCATCTATGTTAGGCATGTGCAAAAGGGAAAAATGTGTTTTGTTTCATTTTAATTCGTTATTTAATTAATTTCGTTAAGTTAGATTCGTTACATGTGTTAAATTCGTTTTCGCAATTTGTTCGTTTTCGACCGAATTTAAAAAAATCCGGTCGAATTCGAAAATATTTCGACCGGATTCGATAATATTTCAATCAGATTCGAAAACAAATTCTATTCGAATCGAATTCGAAAACAATTCGATTAGAAAACAAATTCAAAATGAAAATTGAAAGCAAATTTGAATCAAAATATAAATGATTTCTAAAAAAGAATACAATAAAATAGAATATAAAATAATAAAACAATAGAATGAAAATCAAAGAATTTTATTCTACTCTATTCTAATATTTTTCTATTCGAATTTGAGTTCATTCTATATGAATTTCGAATTTCAGAAGATGGTTATATATATAAATGTGGGGTTGTTTTGGCGCTAAACACCGTGCGTTTTTTCCAACACGGTGCTGACGCCTCCCCCTCATCACGCATGCCCACGTGGCGTTGGAGCCATTGGCGTGCGGACCCATTTAAGCCGTACCCCGGGCAGACCACACTATGCATGGTCCTCTCCTGGAGCATGGCCATACTTCCTATACCTCATAGCCGGGTTATACATGGATCAGCTGCAGATACTATAGTCTGCTTCTTATCTTCCACTCCTTGTTCTCAACTTAGTACTTATTCTTTTTGGCCCATTTGCGCATTTCATACAATTCTGCATGTCTTACAGATATCCTGTATGCTGCCCCTTATTATCTTCTACTATGTTGGAGCCATTACCACCCTGGGAATCCCTTTCCCCCCCTGGCTTGTATATTTGGGTCCCACTGCACGCCTTTTGCCTCCACAACTCCTGGACTAGACTGCCCTATGGGGAGTCTCCAGCTCTCATATGCTAACTGTCGCATGTTTATTGTGAGTACCCCCTGTTTAGGGTTTGTTTGTTTTCCATCTCTAATCCCTACTTGGGATATATGCTTACCTTTGATCCCTCTTGCATGTTAGTGATCCCTCAACTTACATACTCTATTTCAGATATTGACATTGCTGCTCCTGATGAGTGAATATAAACACTCCATGAAACGCGTAGAGCCTCTGTACACGCAACTTTGGGCACACTCTGTACACGCAACCTTCCACACAGGAACCTATCTATGAAGTCTAACCCAGCCTACTGCTGGGTAGACAGTGCTGGTCATACAGCAGAAAAACAATAGTATTTTGATTTTTTATCACACAGAAAAATCAATCCTCTCCTCACCTTCACAGAAGACCTTCTGGCTCTGCTCTCCTTACTCACAAAGACTCAGGATGATGCAGCCAATTAGTGGTAATCCTCTGGGATACTTATAGAGGCCTTAATTGCCTCATTCTGAACAGCTGGAGTCTTCCAACGGCCTCAAACCTTCCCTGGCTACATTTTTCAGCCGATGCCTAATAACAATTGATGTATTGTCTAACAAGGCAGAAATGTATGTCCCGTCTGTGACAACACCCACAGATTTACCTGACTTCCTGTCACATACCCCCCCCCCCCTCTTGTTTCAACCCTAGGGTTGGGACACAGTTTGCCAGGCAGGCATGCACTCGGGACAACCCATTTTTTTTTCGGGTGCGCTTCCAGGTAAGTCCTACCCTAACTCTCCATGGGATCCCACTTTTTTGATATAGGGAACCTAAGGTGTTCCCAATACTTTGCCTGATGGGGAACCACCTTTTCCCTCAGCGACACCAGATTTTCCCATTACACAGGTTTTTTTGGTTTAACAACTTGTCTGAGGTTACCCATGGCAACTAAACCCTTGTTGTAGAAACCAACTCCGGATACTTTATTTTGTACCTTTGTGCGACTGACAGGAAAAATCTCTGCTATTGCCATGTCCATTTCGGTCCCTTCCTTCATGTGAAGTCTAGTGGGTGAGGCTGTGTCCGTGCCCTCTACTGACCACCGCTCAGCCGCACTTTAGACTGTATCAGCAGAAATCTTCCTAGTCACTGCATCAGGCGGAGAGACTTCTAATGTTTTCAAACGTTCTCCTGAGCACCTTCCATCCAAACTGGTAACTGGAAGCACCCTCTCAGAGAACCTTGAGACCATCTGCCACACTGCTAACAAATTTGGTACCAACCAGTTCCTCTTGAGATTAACATTAACTGAAGCGCCGTCAGACGTACGTCTCACATTTATCCCTTCTGCCACAGCATCAGTGAGCCGCTGCAGGTCATAAGTCACATTGCCATTTTTGCCCTCACTATTTTCCAGCAGTTGGGCTGCGGATAACACAACTGCCATGCATGTGCCCTTAACCGGTCCTTCTGACTGGAGGGGATCAATATCTGCAGGGGCCAACACACCCTTGGTCACTGGCCACCCTGCAGTCCCTCTATTGGGCATAGCAGGTGTTATGTCCACATCTGTGTTAGGTAACCTAGCCTTATCCATCATGGCTAGCAATTGTTTGGCCCAGCTGTCCCAGTCAGTGGTACTTCCCTGACAGGCATTCTGCAGTGCTGCATCACCTTGTACAAGCACAGTTTCACTTATGTCACATTGGGACGATGCTTCGCCACAAACCGCAGGGTGCAATACACTATTTTGACCAGATTGTTCTGGTGGCGCTACTATCACATCCTGCTTTACACTATTCGCTTTTACAGGATGAATACATTTTTCACCAAATTGGTCACATATCAGGCGGGTGGTCTGCATCCACACACTCTCATTGTGTGGTGCAGTCCCTCCTTGTTCCCCAGAGTAGTGCCAGAGCGGTCCACAACCTCCAGTTCCAACACAGGGAGATCCCGGTAGGTTTCCATGGACAACCCTGCAGCTCTGCCTCTGGTGGTCACACAGAAGATATCCTACTCCCATCCTTTTTATTAAAAATAGCACCAATATTACTCTCAAATATGACATTTAGGGAAACGCATTTTTCAATGTCATCATCACCAATACCATCACATTTTCCAACAGTAACACTTTTGTCAGTATAACCATCAGCATTTTCAGTGGCTGGCATCATAGTCTTCACTTGAGTGTGCTGTCTCTTAGCTGCATCTATACCAGCTACTGTCTCTTTGGGGCCACAGGATGACACTGCAGCCTTTCCAGACTCCTCAGCAGTGTTCCAGAACTTTGGGCAAGTAAAGATGCCATTTCCCACCTGGCCACAGTCAAAGCACGGTACTGGATGCTGAAATTGAATTTCTTGGCATCTCCTCAATGCCTGGCTCTCCTGATGATTCCCAGCTGGCAAGAACACACAGGCCTCTTTGTGGGGATGTTGAGCCAAATCTCTCCTGCAGCTCCTCCCTCCAGGCACAACTTCCACTCTCTTTGCCATGGGAGATCGCACTCTTCCAGCAGAGTCCTGTTGGCTCTCTCCAACATGCTGTATTGGCTCCTCCAGAAACCACTTTTCATGACGCTTGGCAGGCCCACCCCATGATCCACAGACAGCCCGACTGGCCTCCTCTGTGTTGCTATTGGCAACCACTCTTTGTCCTGGCCTTTGGTCAGTCTCTCTTCTGGCACATAACACAGGCTTCCCTCCGCTGGATCCTATCTTAAGCTGTGTCACTTTCACACTTTCTGCAACAGCTGCTGGTTTAACTGCAGCAGCGTTGCCAGGGGCAACAACACCTCTCTCCCAGGTATGGACATCCGGCAGCTCTCTCTTTGTAGCGAAGGTTGGCTTGCCTTCCACTTTAGCTTGGTCCATTCCTGCCAGGTGCCGCTTGCACCAATCCACTGCAGAATCAAACGCTGGTGGATGCTCCACACTAGCAGTCACATGTGCACTCATTACAGCAGTTTTGTTAGGGACAACCTCTCTCACTTCCCTTTTAACTGGGGGTGACATGAGTAATTTATGCCAGATCACAGAGACTTCACACTCTGACAAATTCTCTGGTTTTGCTGGGGCATGTGGTGAAATACCATCTAGCCACAGTAGCCTTTCTCTTGTTTCAGCAAAGATCACCTCCATTTTTTGTTTTGACCGCCCCATTCTTGCGGTGTTGCACACAGCAACCGGTAACAGAGTTCACAGAAGAGAGGAAAGAAGAAAAAAAAATGTGACTCTCCTTTCACAGGTACACAACCTGTATGCCACACAGTCCATTAAAACAAACTTCTGCGCAATGCAGTTGCCTGGCTGCCACACACAGTTAGCAGTAGTTCCTGCTGCGACTCACCACGGAGCAAGGACCCGGATTCCACTGTCTTATTGCCCGCATTCTCCACCATATGTAAGGGGTTGGCTCGGTAGCGGGGTGTGTGACCCCTTGGATGGGTTCACCACACACTGAATTTATACAGACTGGCAGTCGAAGACGGTTGAAAACAACGTTTTTGGTTTATTTTTCCATCTTGCTGGAAAACAATTGCAAGCATCCAAACAGCATAAACAAAATCAAACATAAAATAAATCCTAGCCACTTTGGGCGTCTACCTTCCACACAGGAACCTATCTATGAAGTCTAACCCAGCCTACTGCAGTGCTGGTCATACAGCAGAAAAACAATAGTCTTTAGATTTTTTATCACACAGAAAAATCAATCCTCTCCTCACCTCCACAGAAGACCTTCTGGCACTGCTCTCCTTACTCACAAAGACTCAGGATGATGCAGCCAATTAGTGGTAATCCTCTGGGCTACTTATAGAGGCCTTAATTGCCTCATTCTGAACAGCTGGAGTCTTCCAACGGCCTCAAACCTTTCCTGGCTACATTTTTCAGCTGACGCCTAACAATTGATGTATTGTCTAACAAGGCAGAAATGTATGTCCCGTCTGTGACAACACCCACAGATTTACCTGACTTCCTGTCACAATATATATATATATATATATATATATATATATATATATATATATATATATATATATATATATATATACCGTATTTATCGGCGTATACCGCACACTTTTTCATCTTGAAACAATTTTTGAAAAAGCATGTGCGCGTTATACGCCAATGTGCGCGGTATACGCCGATATAAATTTACAAAAAACCCAGTGTACATACTCTTTAACACTGTACATACTGTTTGGAGACACCATCGGAGCCTGTGTGATGTGCAGGCAGCCTGTGTGATGCGCGGGTCTCGGGCGCTCGATCTCCGGCAGCCATCCCCACCACTGCAGTGCTGTAAAAAGCATCGGAGCCACTGTCGGAGCCTGGGTGATGTGCGGGGGACTTGATCCCCAGATCGCACATCTTTAGTGCCCATAAGTGCTGTGATCAGCGTCGGAGCATGGAGCCTGGGTTCTGTGCGGGTGGAGGCTGCAGTGAACAGATGACGCCTCCTGCTCCAAGTCTCGCGGTAGTCAGCGTAACTTTCCCGCCGTGCAGAGGGTTACCGTGGTTACGCTGACTACCGGACTACCGCGAGACTCGAGAGGAACCAGCTCCATTAATCTGCTCTTCCATTAAAAAGGTACAATCAGATTTAAACGGTTAATGGGGGGGGGGGGTGTTTGAGCATTGTCCAACCCCTGAATTCATTTAGTCCATTAAAAAAAAATAAAAAAAATGAACTGAAATGTTAAAAAAAAAAAAAAACCTGCAAGTAATGAATAAATAAATCCCCAAAATAATTCCCAAATTATTCCAATAAATAATAAAAAAAAATGAACTGGAGTGTTTAAAAAAAAAAAAAAATTCAGTTCGTTTTTTTTTATTATTTATTGGAATTATTTTGGAATTATTTTTGGGGATTTATTCAGTGCTTGGATAATGAATGTCAGACAGGTTTTTTTTTTTTTTTAAAACGATACAACCTGTCTGCCATTCATTATCCAAGCACTGAATAAATCCCCCAAATAATTCCAAAATAATTCCAATAAATAAAAAAAAAAAAAAAGAACTGAAATGTTTAAAAAAATATGAAATTGTCATTAATGAAAGAGAATGTCATTTTTTTTAATCTCAGTGCGGTTCACATTTGTGCGCTCTACGATATTGCATGTAATATGCACTGCAGTGTAAATCACATGCGATGTCGGTGCGATGCGATTTTATGCATCGCATTCTGACTAAACTCGCACAGTACCATTTTTGTGGTTCGCACCAGAATCGGATCACACCTATGCAATCCGATTCATGTCCGAACTGTCAGTTCGCAGTGCGATATGCAAGCTGAAATGGGGGTGTCATTAACAAATGTATTGACACTCCCCGCAGATCGCATATGGCAATGTGAACTGCTATGTGAGTTGGGTGTGATTCGGGAACCCTGTAAATCCACTGTGGGTTCCCGCATCGCACCTGACTCGCACAGCAGTTCACACTGTCCTATGCGATCTGCAGGGAGTGTCAATACATTAATGACACCCCCATTTCAGCTTGCATATCACACTGCAAACTGACAGTTCAGACATGAATCAGATCGCCTGGGTGTGAACACCCATGCGATCCAATTCTGGTGCGGACCCAAAAAAGGAGTCCTGTGCGAGTTTGGTCCAAATGCAATGCAAGTATGATAATAACACCAGTATTACCATACCATACTACACACATTACAACAGAGTACTGGTAAATTTACACACCCAATACTACCTTACTCTTTTTATTTAAATTTAGGTAAAAAATACCACTGGTATCCCTAATGGAATAAAAAAAAAAAAAACGTGGAGCATATACAGCTGGTTTTAAGTTAAAGGTTGTGGAATATGCCAAACAACATGTAAATAGGGCTGCAGCAAGGCATTTTGGAGAGCCCCCAACAGAAAGCACAATACGAGATTGGCGGAAAATGGAAGAAAAACTAAAGACATTATTAAAAACAAAATGCAATTTTCGCAGCGGTATTGTTAAATGGCCAACATTAGAAGAAAAGGTGAAGGAATTTGTTGTTAATCATAGAAAAGCTGGCATTGCTTTATCAACAAAAATGATAATCATCCAAGCAGTGAAAATCAGCAAAGAGTTGAAAATACAAGATTTCAAAGGGACAACATCATGGTGTCAAAGGTTTATGAAGAGGCATGAACTTCAGATACGAACAAGAACCAGGATTGCCCAGCGTATGCCGGAAGATTATGAAGAGAAGATAATAAATTTCCATCACTTTATTATCAAACAGTGGAAAAGACAACATTTTGAAATTGGTCAAATCGGCAACATGGACGAAGTACCCCTCACTTTTGATGTTCCTTCAAATAAAACCGTGGAAGCAAAAGGTGCCAAGTCCGTTACTATCAAAACTTCAGGGCATGAAAAAAATCATTATACCGCGGTCCTTGCGTGCACTGCAGATGGAAACAAGCTGCCACCATTGGTCATTTTTAAAAGGAAAACTCTTCCAAAGGAGAAAATTCCAAGTGGCATAAAGGTGCATGTTCACCCTAAAGGTTGGATGGACGAAGAAGGCATGACATTTTGGATCAGAAATGTGTGGGAGAAGCGCCCGGGTGCTTTGTTAAAGAAACCGGCCTTGTTAGTACTGGACTCATTTAGATCTCATCTTACAGAGCAAACAAAGAAGGAATTTAAAATGTGCAACACAGAGATGGCAGTCATTCCAGGAGGACTAACATCACAATTACAGCCATTATATGTTTCTATTAACAAGCCCTTCAAAGGCTTTATTAGTGAAGAATGGAATAAATACATGTGTGATGAAAGCCAACACAAAGTTACAAATTCTGGGCGATTGAAAAGACCTGGCATTACAACAGTGTGCGAGTGGATAAAGACTTTGTGGGACGTGGTTAACGAAGACATTGTAATCAAATCTTTTAAGAAATGTGGCATAAGCAATGCTTTGGATGGGAAAGAAGATGAGGTGCTATATGAAGACAGTAGCAGTGAAAGCAGCAGTGTTGAGTGTGATCTGGAAGATAGTGAAGATGAAGAGTTTCTTGGATTCTCAGAAAACGATTTCTAAATGTTAAACTTCTGCAAAAACCTGTACCGTACCTTATTATCCAAGTTTATTAGTTAAAACAGTTGATTTTAGTTTCATGTTATGTTCATTCCTTTGATAAGTGCCTAACTATTAATAAAAACAAGTTTTGAGCTACCTTTGTTTTGCTTCAAAGTTCTTTATTTAAAATTTAGTTTTTTTTCCTGAAACTTCCCTCTTAAAATTAGGTGCGCGTTATACGCCGGTGCGCGTTATACGCCGATAAATACAGTATATATATATATATATATATATATAAAAATAATTACATTTATATATATAACCATCTTCTGAAATTCGAAATTCCATATAGAATGAACTCAAATTCGAATAGAAAAATATTAGAATAGAGCAGAATAATATATATATATATATATATATATATATATATATATATATATATATATATATATATATATATATATATATATATATAATGGAAGATAGATAGAAGATAGATAGAAGAAGCCAGGTCATATTCTATTGTATTTGATTACATTCTATTAAATTCCATTCTGTTCTTTACTATTCTTTGATTTTCATTCTATTGTTTTATTATTTTATATTCTATTTTATTGTATTCTTTTTTAGAAATCGATTTATATTTTTTAGATTTTGATTCAAATTTGCTTTCAATTTTCATTTGAATTTGTTTTTGAATTCGAGTCGAATTTCATCAGCGGGTTTTCGATTAGAAAACGTTCGTTCGGATTCGGTTAAATTCGTTAATATTACAATTCGGGCATTCGTATGCATCCGAATGTCCGAATAATGAAAAATTTGTCCGAATTTCGATTCGGAACGAAACGAAATGCACATGCCTAATCTATGTACCTTTTATACAATTTGAGGCCTTCCCACTCATGTTTATGGATCTGTTCCTGTTCCCATTTATTAAGGACCAAGTTGGCCACACTGGGGGCATAACGAGCCCCCATTGCAACTCCCTTTACTTGATTGTAATGTGTCCCTTGGTACCAGAAATGGTTATTAATCATGGCCAGTTCTAGTCCTTCCACCAGAAATTTTATTTGTGATGATTTTTGTTTTCAAGGCCCATTTTACAGCTGAAAGGCCATCTTTTTGTTTGATATTTGTATATAGGGACGTCCCCTGTAACAAAAAACGTATTGAAATTAATACGAGTATTGGAAAGTATATTAATAAGTTCCTTACTATCTTTGAGATATGATTGGCCTTGGACAACCAAAGGTTGGAGATCTAAATATTCTCCAATCCTAGAAAAGAGAGAACCAATCCCAGGCTAGAAGGAGCCCTACAATATTCCACCATCTGTCCTACAGTATTATCAGAGAGACCCCTCAGAAGGAGAGGAAAGAGAGGAGGAGGTAGAAAAAAAGAGAAAAAGACACAATTAAATGCAGGGCTTTTTATTTTAGCTGCAGTAGAATTTTCAAATTAAGAAATGGAGGTTCTAGCACAGGGACTCAAGTTCGCACCAGACACATTTCTAGATAAATTTGAAATGTATATAGATATAAAAAAATGTGCCCATAAATTAAACATTAAAAAACATTTTAGCAGTCAACCTACAGTTCCCCTGCAAACTACTGAGGCAACTGAATTTAGCCATAGTGGTCTAAAAAATACGTACAAGAATTAATGAGCATATCGCAAATATTGTCAAATGGTTTCTGAAACATCCAATCATTTTAGGTTAGTTCACAATCAAGATCCCACATTACTTACATTTCATGGGATCGACAGGGTTAAAAAGTATTGAAGAGGAACCAACCTCAAAAAATCCATTTTGCAAAATGAAACAAAATGGTTATTTAATTTAGATACACTCCAGCCGGCAGGTCTCAACATAGATGTTGATCTAAACTGCTTTTTAACCAATGAGTAAGTTCCTAATGTTGAGGTACATTAATACATTTTTACTGATTTCTAGAGAATTCATTTAGGGATTGGTACCAATTTTCTCTTTTATATTGACACTTTTTCATATTAGCACCTTTTTATATTCGAATTAATTTGTAATAATTGTTTTATTAACTATTTTAAATCATTTATGTACCAGCAGATGTGTTGTGAATAGCAAGACTCACTGGCCCGGATTCAGAAACGAGATACGACGGCATATCTCCTGATACGCCGTCGTATCTCTGAGTGCGGGCCGTCGTATCTATGCGCCTGATTCAGAGAATCAGTTACGCATAGATTTCCCTAAGATCCGACTGGTGTAAGTGTCTTACACCATCGTATCTTAGGCTGCATATTTACGCTGGCCGCTAGGTGGCGCTTCCGTATAGTTACGCAATGAATATGCTAATTAGGAAGATACGCCGATTCAGAAACCAACGTCCGCCCGGCGCATTTTTTTATGTCGTTTGCGTAAGGCTTTTTCCGGCGTAAAGTTACCCCTGCTATATGAGGGGTATATGCGGCGTATCCTATGTTAAGTATGGCCGTCGTTCCCGCATCGAATTTAGAAAAATGTACGTTGTTTGCGTAAGTCGTTCGCAAATAGGGCTTTGCGTAAGTTACGTTCACGTCGATACCAATGAGGCTTTGCGGCGTAATTTCAAGCATGCTGGCTTTTGTTTTTATTTTTTTTTACAATAAATCGAAGAACTTCACTATGGCCCTTTTTTCTTCATTTTATCCATGATAATTTCTTCTGTTGGAGTCCATTCTTGGCCAGTCCCATCCAGGTACCAGTACAGACCTTAGGCCACCAACTGTACTAAAGCTCCACCTGATTATTTTTTTCATACAAAGGGTCATGGTGGTCTGGTACGTAGGCACTTACCTCTATCTTCCACTGGGTGTCGCCAGTTTGATATCTGTTCCGTGGTGATGGTGTCTACTCAAGTCAACCATTTGATGCTTGGACTTACCAATGCTTAACATTTAGTGACCATTGCTGCATTTTTTGGACCGGTTTGCACCTATTTTTTGATGTTGTCAATATATAAGCACTTGCACTTTAAATCACTATTATATTGTTGACCTTATAGGTAATATATTGTTTCAAGCTAGAATTTGGAATTTATTTATCACTTACTATTAGCGCACCCTTATTATTATTATTATACACCCCCCACATTGCCAAAGTTTTTTTTACACCACTTTAGGGGAGCAACTTCTTTAATATATTTATATTTTTGTTACCATAGCGCGGAGTTCTCTATTCATCCACTCAGCTATGGGTTGCCTGCTTCTCCCTGACAGGATGGGACAGGGAGCGTGTTCTCCCTCCTTCTCCAGGCAGAACAGGCTTTCTATTCCCCTTCATTCTCTGGGCAGAGTGGATGCTGTGTGTCCCCCCCTTTTCCTGGGCAGTGCGGGCTCTGTGTCTTCTCCCCCCTTCTCCGGGCAGTGCAGGCTCTGTGTCTAAGCTCTCCCCCCCTTCTATGGGCAGTGCAGGCTCTGTGTCTTCTCCCCCCCTTCTCTGGGCAGTGCGGGCACTGTGTTCTCCCCCCCTTCTCCGAGCGGCAACACGAGCCGAGTAGGAGATCAAAGACACAGAGCGTGCTGTGTGTGCATTCCATTTCCTCTCCCTTCTTCTGTCTGAAGTGGGTAATATTAAAGCAGCGGCAGGACTGAGCAGCTTGTAGAGGGGGACACTGAATTGCAGGCAATTAGTGTGCAGTAACCACTAGCAACTGAATGGTGAGTGGCAATGTGTAGTAACCTCTAGAAACCGAGCAGTAATGTGTAGTAACTTCTAGCAACTAAATGGTGAATGGAAATGTGTAGTAACCTCCTCAGAATATTTTTTCTCCTGTTTTCCTCATCTAAAACCTAGGTGCGTCTTATGGTGCGAAAAATACGGTACTCTATGTGTTCCCCACAGTCTAGTTACCAGTTGCTAAACATTTTAAACAGTGTGGCCACACACACTGTAGCCCAGTTAAAGTGGAGTTCCACCCATAAATATAACATTACATCAGTAGTTTTAAAAAAATGTCATTAGTCCTTTATGAATTTTTTTTTTTTAGATGCCTTCAAAGTGTTGTTGCTAGGCAGAATAGTTAATCTTCCCACTTCCTGCACCTAGGTGCTTAATAATTCCTAACCTACACCGCACAGACTCCTGGGAATGTAGTGGGTGTAACTTTCCAGGTGTCTGTGCACTCCCCAGTCTCAAAGAATCATGTGACTTGGACAGCACAGGTGCTGAAACCTGATCTTACACTGCTTGTGCAGCACTGAGCATGTGCGAGATCTGCAAGGCTGAAATCCAGGAAGTCATACAGTCTGGAATCATGATGCCCACAGTTAAGATGGCCCCAGTCTATTTCTATTTTATAAAGTGTCTAAATGCTGTAACAACCTAACAAAACGGACCTTAGTTTACAGACTAACTTTACTAGAATACATTAAGCTTGTGTATTACAGGGGTATTTATATTTAAAAAGTGAAATTATGTCTGGAACTCCGCTTTAAGATTTATGGTAATTTTTTTTTTTAAATGATTTTTTATTAGGAAAAGTTGTATACAGCTTATACAAAATTGTAGAAAAGGAAAACAAAACATGAGAAAACAGGCATTCCCCAGGTTTTTGTTGTTATCTGCTTTAGCCTTCCAATGCTACTTACTGTTATGGCCAGCTATAGACGGGGGCAGTGGACATGTTTATGCATCACCTGTGGTCCATCAGTGCACCAACACCTTTGCAGCCATTGTGCTATATGCTGGGTGCTTGGTGTGCTCTTGTACCTTTAAAGGAGGGGTGGCTTCCCTTCAGTTCACCTGCCCCTGTCTATCCATTAAAATGCATGTGCCTCCACTGTGGGGACGCTCATTGTTTAGTGTTAGGATCACAGATATTACAGGGTGCCTTGGCGCGGCTCTGTGGCTTACGCATGCGTTTGCAAATGCGTGCGGACTGAACCCCTGTTTTTAACACATACTGTAGACAGGTTAATTGGTTTTCTGCAAGCTGGTCGGTAAGTAGGCTTGGTTTTTCCCTGGGCATTCCCCAGGTTTTTGTTGTTATCTGCTTTAGCCTTCCAATGCTACTTACTGTTATGGCCAGCTATAGACGGGGGCAGTGGACATGTTTATGCTTCACCTGTGGTATTTATATTGGTCCATCAGTGCACCAACACCTTTGCAGCCATTGTGCTATATGCTGGGTGCTTGGTGTGCTCTTGTACCTTTAAAGGAGGGGTGGCTTCCCTTCAGTTCACCTGCCCCTGTCTATCCATTAAAATGCATGTGCCTCCACTGTGGGGACGCTCATTGTTTAGTGTTAGGACCACAGATATTACAGATATATGTGACTTACCTTCAGAAGTCACATAATTAGTGAAATGATGTTCACCTGTGTGCAATCTAAGGCCAATCTAAGGCCAATCTAAGGCCTTGTACACACGACCGGACAGTCCGCTGAAAACGGTCCGCCGGACCGTTTTCATCTGACATGTCCGGTCGGAGATTTCTGTCTGATGGTTGTACACACCATCAGACAGAAATGAGAGGCAATCCGTGCGGACAGACAGCGCGGTGACCTGTCCGCGCCGTCGCCGCGACGATGACGCGGCGACGTGCGCGACGCAGGAAGGTCAATGCTTCCACGCATGCGTCAAAGTCATTAGACGCATGCGACTGATGGCGGCCGCTCGGACATGTACGGTAGGTCTGTACAGATGACCGAACATGTCCGAGCGGACAGGATTCCAGCAGGCTGTTTCTAAACAAGTTTGGAAATATTTGCCCTGTCGGAACATTTGGGGTTAAAAGAATACATATAAAGTTGCACAAGTATATTTTTCGTAGTGTTCCTATCCATATATATATGATGAACAATACTAAAGCCATTGTTGGATCTTATCCTCTCTCTAAGAGGTTAATATCAAGTCAAAGATCTATACAGCGGTTTCCTGCCTTACAAGACGACCTGGTTCTTGTGTACATGTATCCCAGACCATAAATTAGAAGCTTTGCCATCTGTAGATAAGGGTCTGATGAGAACATGCTGTTACAAGCTTGGTACTATGAGACTAAGGGGGGGCTTATTCACAATCTCGGTGGAATAATATACTGTATCTTAAATAGTATTGTATCTTTATAATGCCACAACAACAACATGTATATCAGTAATTCACATAATACTACTCGTTAATACATAGACACTACTGGGGTCCCAGGTATAAGATCCTAAAATAACTTCAAAGTATTAGACTGCCTTGATCACAGCCCGACATTAGTTTAAAGGAACTTTCCAAGGCATGTGTGTTGATCATAAAACCTTATCTCAATCATAACTTTAGACGTTGCCAAGATGTCTGACAACTGTTTGACATACAGTACAATTTATGGGGGGGTTTTATAGGCCCAAGTTAGAGAGGTCATAAGTCATGATTAACTCTGCTTGACCTCATCATTAGGAATAATTCCTTACACGCTACTGCCCCCTACAGGTTAATATCGGCATTGGTTCAATATAGACTTATCAAAACATATTATTATGTGACATCGGCAGTCATGTGATAGTGATGTGACACACCCACTTCTTGGGAGAGATAAAAAGTGATTACTCAGGACAGAGAGGGAGGCTGATGGGAAGAAGCTTGATGGGAGATGGCTGGAGCTGATCCCTGGAAGGCTGATCTCTGAAGGAAGCTGGAAGGGAGAGATTGACCGCAAAGATGTAGGGGAATGAAGAGGGTCCTTCATTAGGACTTTCCCTTCTCAAACAGAAAGATCTCTTACATACTGGTAACGTATAATCTTGATTATTTACCTTTTTGGTAATTCGGAGATTTTCACATACACACACACAACTAAAACCATGTAAATATACTTGGCAAATATAATTTGGAAATTGGTTATGTCTAACTGCAGCATGACGTAATTGTATTCCAAATATTAAAGACATACGCATTACGTTTGTCTTTGAAAAGCTAAGTGCCAATGATGGTAAATCGGTTTTAGAGTGAGGGTGTATGTGAAGATATATCCTCACCAAATTTAACAAAAGCTTGTGTACAACATAACATTTGTTAGGTACACATATTTAAGAAGCAGTAGCAAGAGATCTGTTTGTTATTGAGAAGAAATAATACAATGTCAATGTTATGTCACCAAAAGCTAAAATGTTTCAAATACGCCAAGATGATTTAATACCAAGAGCTAGTAATATGCCTTGTCATAATATTGTAAATATTATCTAAAACATTCAACCATTGCTTATTTCTGATTATAGAAACATATCATTTATTTGTTGTAATACGAATTGTACCTGATTTTAGATGTTGCACTGTACCTTTAGTTAATAAATATATATATTTTAAATATTCATTTGTATTGCTTGTCCTCAAAATAGCACGGATAAAAGAATTTTAGATATCTTGTATTGTAGGAAAATGGTATTTCTCCCAAAGCACAGATATACATATTTTCATAATACAATAATATTTTATAGTTCAGAATAAATATTCTGACGGTATATGTAGGCTCTATGCCGAGATACGTCAATGGTTCTGACAGCCCGCTCGAAAAAGGCCCGGCAGGCAAATGTTCGCTGGAATCCTGTCCGCTCGGCTGTACAGACAACGAACATGTCTGCTGAAACTGGTCCGCGGACCTGTTTCAGCAGACATGTTCGGTCGTATGTACGGGGCCTAAGTGTCACGTGATCTGTCATTACATATACACACCTTTTTGAAAGGCCTCAGAGGCTGCAACACATAACCAAGAGGCACCACTAACTAAACACTGCCATGAAGACCAAGAAACTCTCCAAACAAGTAAGGGACAATGTTGTTGAGAAGTACAAGTCAAATGGAAAGAACACGGCACAACAGCAAATCTGCCAAGAGACGGCTTCACACCAAAACTCACGGACCAGGCATTAATCAGGCATTAATCAGAGAGGCAGCACAGAGACCTAAGGTAACCTTGGAGGACCTGCAGCATTCCACAGTATCTGTACATAGTACGACAATAAGCCGTATGCTCCATAGAGTTGGGCTTTATGACAGAGTGGCCAGAAGAAAGCCATTACTTTCAGCAAAAAACAAAATGGCATGTTTTGAGTTTGCGAAAAGGCATGTGGAAGACTCCCAAAATGTATGGAGGAAGGTGCTCTGGTCTGATGGGACTAAAATTGAACTTGTTGGTCGTCAAAGAAAACGATATTCCTGGCGCAAACCGAACACATCACATCACCCAAAGAACACCATGGTGGTGGCAGCATCATGCTGTGGGGATGTTTTTCAGTAGTCGGGACTGGGAAAATGGTCAGGGCTGAGGGAAAGATGAATGGTGCTAAATACAGGGATTTTCTTGAGCAAAACCTATACCACTCTATGTGTGATTTGAGGCTAGGACGGAGGTTCACCTTCCAGCAGGACAATGACCCCAAACACACTGCTAAAGCAACACTTGAGTGGTTTAGGGGGAAACATGTAAATGTGTTGGAATGGCCTAGTCAAAGCCCAGACCTCGATCCAATAGAAAATCTGTGATCAGACTTAAAGATTGCTGTTCACAAGTGCAAACCAAGAGCACGGTCAGGCTGAAATTATAGGCACGATAAGGCTGCAATTATGGGCATGGCAAGGCTGCAATTATGGGCATGGTCAGGCTGCAATTAGGGCACGGTCAGGCTGCAATGAGGGCATGGTCAGGCTGCAGTGAGGGCAAAGTAAGACTGCAATTATGGGCATGGTCAGGCTGCAATGAGGGCACAGTCAGGCTACAATTATGGGCACGATAAGGCTGCAATTTTTGGCACGGTAAGGCTGCAATGATGGGCAAGGTGAGGCTGCAATGATGGGTACGGTGAGTGTCACGAAAGACGTTCTGTTTTTCCCCCGATGCATGCGCGTGCGCGCCAGCGCGCACGGTGACGGTGTTTTGGCGCCAAGAAACGCTATTTAAACTGCCTGATGCCTCTCCATCTTGCTGACCAGTCTACAGCGTTTACCTAAGAATCTGCACCTGTTACCTGTTGATCTCCTGTGTACCTGACCCGGCTTCCTGTGACCTTCCTTGCCTGCAACCTGCCTATGACCCCGGCTTAACCTGACTACGGCTCCTGCTTAACCCCTGGCTCTGTCTCTGCCCGCCTATGTTACCGACCTGGCTTGAACTATCGACTACTCTCTGGACTTACCCTGATTCCTGAACCACTTACCGGTGTTCCGTCCAGCTTGCTCACCTGCCCGATTCCTGTACCTGCTAGTGCCATACCACCGCCTCTGCCTGCTGCTTGGTGCTTCTCCTGGGCCAGCATACACCTGCCTGCTATCGCTTCCGGACCGCTACCCAGCTTTACCATCAGGCACTTGTGCCCCTCCGGACTCTTGACCCTCTGTCCATTCTACCAGGAGGTCCTGAGTCGGAGGCTTACAAGAGGCCGCTCCCTGCACGTTGAGCTCCATAACCAGGTACGTGACAGTACTGGTCAGCCATGACTGAGCCCACGCAGGGAGCGTCTCCCATGGAGGACTTATGCCGCCATCTGGATGGCCTCACCACTGCCGTGAGGAACCTGCAGGAGGGATACACCCGTCTGGAAGGACGTGTCCAGACCCTGGCTGCGGCAGCCCCCGCGGCATCCGGATCCTCTGCTCCTCCATCAGTAGTAATGCTGCCACCAGAACCCAGGGTCCCTACTCCAGAGAGATTTTCTGGGGACCGCAGCAAATACAGGGCCTTTCGCAATGCCTGCCAGCTGTTCTTCACCCTGCAACCCAGGACTTTTTCACTGGAATCCACGAAAGTGGGCTTCGTCATTGCCCTACTAACCGGCGAGCCCCAAACCTGGGCACACCGTCTTCTGGAACGGAAGGAAGAAAGCCTTAATCAACTGGATACATTCTTCCAGGCCATGGACCTTATCTATGAGGATACCCAATTAGCGGCCTCCGCAGAAGCGGCCTTGTACGCCCTACAACAGGGGCGCAGGGCGGTAGAGGACTATGTGGCCGAGTTCAGACAATGGAGTTCCGATACTAACTGGAATGATTCCGCTCTGCGCCACCAGTTCCGTATGGGTCTGTCAGAACCACTTAAAGATGAACTGGCCCGAGTGGGCATCCCTGCAACACTTGAAGCTCTAATTCTTCTATCATTCCAAATTGACAGAGACGTTTAAGAGAACGACGGGCGGAGCGTGCATCCGGCCCCGCACGACCAGTGTGGATGATGCCATGAGTATCAAATTCTCCTTATCCACCTCCTCCAAATCCTGTACCAGCCTCCGCTGACACCTCAGAGCCCATGCAACTGGGCGTGTTTCGGCCATCACTGACCCCGGAAGAGCGCCAACGACGCCTTTCTAACAACCTTTGCCTGTACTGCGGGGAATCCGGGCATTACGTAAGGACTTGCCCCGCCAAGTTCCGTAAGTCTTCAACTCTCCCATCTGCTCTCTCTTCCACCCTGTGTAACAATAATACTCACTTGGCTATTTCCATTTTTCTGCAGCTCCCAGGAAGGAACGTCCGGGCCCCCGCCATTATTGATTTGGGTGCCTGCAGCGGTTTTATGGACGCATCTTTTGCCATCAGACATGGAGTTCCTCTTCGACCCAGGCACCAGGAACTCGCCTTCCACCTAGCCGATGGATCCGCCATTAGATCCGGCCCTGTGACTCAAGAGACAGTCCCATTCTACGCCCTCATCCTTAATAACCATTGGGAGCTACTATGCCTGGACATTATCGAATCCCCGATGTTCCCCATCATTTTGGGCATGCCCTGGTTGAGGGTTCATAACCCGCAGATTAATTGTGAGTCTGGGAAGATCCACTTCTCTTCTCCCTACTGCCATCAACAACAACCTACAGCCTCTCCTTCCCCTCTGCTGTGCCTGGAAACCGAGACCGAAAACCGCCAACTAGTTCCGGAGTCATACCACAACTTTTTGGATGTGTTCAGTCAAAAGGGCGCTGAGACCTTACCACCACATAGGCCCTATGACTGCCCAATTGAACTTCTCCCCGGGGCGGAAATCCCACTTGGAAGAATATTCCCCTTAACCGAGCTGGAACTAGGCACCCTTAAGTCTTATATAGACGAAAATCTGGAGAAGGGCTTCATACGACCTTCCACATCCCCTGCTGGAGGCGGTATATTTTTTGTGGAGAAGAAAGACCATTCTCTATGCCCCTGCGTAGATTACCGGGATCTGAACAAAATCACGATCAAAAATAGATACCCCCTTCCTTTGGTTCCCGAACTATTCCAGAGACTTGGAACCGCTGTCATTTTCACCAAGCTTGACCTCCGTGGGGCTTACAACCTTGTCCGCATTAGAGACGGCGACGAGTGGAAAACCGCGTTCCGCACTCGATTCGGACACTTCGAGTATATAGTCATGCCCTTCGGCCTGTGTAACGCCCCTGCCACTTTTCAGCACTTCATAAATGATATCTTCAGAGACTACCTGGACTTGTTCGTTATAGTCTATCTAGATGACATCTTGATCTTTTCTTCCTTTCTGCCTGACCATCGGAAGCATGTCCAAAAGGTATTAGCCCGACTCCGCCAACACAGCCTTTACGCCAAGGCCGAAAAGTGTGAGTTTGAACGTGAGAGCATTCAACTTCTGGGATTAATAATTTCAGTAGAAGGCGTCAGAATGGACCCTCAAAAGGTCACAGCTATTACGGACTGGCCTGCCCCCACCGACAAGAAAGCGATTCAGCGCTTTGTGGGTTTTGCAAATTTTTACCGCAAATTCATTAAAGGCTTCTCTTCCATCATCGCCCCCATCACAAGCTTAACCAAGCAAGGCACTCGGTTCCAGTGGTCCCTTGAAGCTCAGGCTGCCTTTTCTACCCTGAAGGGTTTGTTCGTCTCGGCCTCTATACTGAAACATCCCGATCCAGCCTTACCCTACATTTTGGAAGTCGATGCCTCCGAGGTAGCTGTCGGTGCAGTGCTTTCTCAGAGACAAGGTCCCAAGTCGTTACTACACCCAGTTGCGTTCTCACGCAAACTATCGGAAGCCTAGAGAAACTACGATGTAGGTGACAGAGAACTTTTGGCGATTAAAGCAGCCCTTGAGGAATGGCGGTACCTCTTGGAGGGCGCGGCACATCCCATTCTGATCTATACGGATCATAAAAATTTGGAGTACCTGAAGATTGCTAAGAGACTGAAGCCACGACAGGCCCGGTGGGCACTTTTTTTTACCAGATTTTCTTTTCACATAAACTATAGACCAGGATCTAAGAACACTAAACCGGACGCACTTTCCCGGATGTTTATTGGGCCTGAAGCCCCTTCATCTCCAGACACCATCCTAACACCCGGTAACTTCCTCATGCTACAGGAGGACCTCCTGTCTCAGATTAAACAGGCCTCTTCAAACGCTCCGCTATCATCGGATCCGGCTTTACTGCTAAAAGACGACCTGCTTTGGAATAAGGATAGGATCTTTGTCCCCCAGCAGCTACGGGTAGCGGTTCTCAAATCCTGTCACGACCACAAACTAGCCGGGCACTTTGGGATTCACAAGACGTCAGAGCTTCTCCAGCGTACCTTCTGGTGGCCACAGTTACTTCAGGACTGCAGAAGCTATGTGGAATCCTGTACCACCTGTATCCAAAATAAAGGCAGTAGAACCAGAGCCTGGGGGTTACTAAAACCATTGCCTGTTCCGGAGAAACCATGGAGGATGATATCCATGGACTTTATTGTCGAGCTACCACCCTCAGAAGACTATAGCACCATCTTCGTGGTGGTGGATAGACTGACCAAGATGGCCCACTTTCTGCATATGATAGGAACACCTTCCGCTTCTGAGACGGCAAGAATCTTTATTAAAGAGATAGTGAGGCTCCATGGTGTACCCGCAAACGTCATGTCCGACCGGGGGGTGCAATTCACCTCAAAATTTTGGAAAGCACTCTGTGGCGCCCTGGAGATTGGACTGTCTTTCTCATCCGCATATCATCCGCAGTCTAACGGTCAGACCGAGCGCACTAACCAGACGCTGGAGCAATATTTGCGCTGCTTCTCTAGTTTTGCTCAGGACGATTGGGCCTCTCTATTGCCCCTTGCAGAATTCACTTATAATAACTCTATCCATTCCGCTATCAACCAGTCTCCATTCTTTGCTAACTATGGGTTCCACCCTCTGTTCCTATCCAATAACATACCAGAATGCTCAGTACCGGCTGTACAAGAAACCTTGGACTTTTTCTCTGCTAATAATAAATTACTGCAGGAAACAATGGCAAAGACCCAAGCACGCAATAAGGAGGTGTTCGACAGGAGGAGGAGGGGGGAACTTGACCTTGCTCCAGGAGACCAAGTTTGGTTGTCCACCCTAAATTTAAAGTTGGCTTGCCCATCCAAGAAACTTGGTCCCAAATTTGTGGGGCCCTTTCCGATACTCAGGAAGATCAACGGAGTGGCCTACGAGTTGAAGTTACCTGCCTCTTACCCGATTCACCCAGTCTTTCATGTGGCATTGCTCAGAACCACTGTCCCGGATCCCTTCATCAACCGGAATACCGGCCCTCCTGAACCGGTACTTATCGACGGTAACGAGGAATTCGAAGTGGAATCTATCCTTGATTGTAGGAAGAGACCTAACCAGGTCCAATACCTGGTGAAATGGAAGGGCTATGGCCCAGAGGAGAACTCCTGGGAGCCGGAGGCCAACATTCATGCGGAAAGACTGATCCTGGCTTTTAAGAGAACTCACCCACGGAAGTTGGCCCAGTTGGGCATCCGGAGGCTGCCCGTAGAGGGGGGGCAATGTCACGAAAGACGTTCTGTTTTGCCCCGACGCATGCGCGTTGGGACGTGTTTGCGCGCGCATGCGCGCATCAATGTGCCCATTGCGTGCGGCGGCGTACGTGGCGCGCGTGGCAGCGCGCACGCACGGTGACGGTGTTTTGGCGCCAAGAAACGCTATTTAAACTGCCTGATGCCTCTCCATCTTGCTGACCAGTCTACAGCGTTTACCTAAGAATCTGCACCTGTTACCTGTTGATCTCCTGTGTACCTGACCCGGCTTCCTGTGACCTTCCTTGCCTGCAACCTGCCTATGACCCCGGCTTAACCTGACTACGGCTCCTGCTTAACCCCTGGCTCTGTCTCTGCCCGCCTATGTTACCGACCTGGCTTGGACTATCGACTACTCTCTGGACTTACCCTGATTCCTGAACCACTTACCGGTGTTCCGTCCAGCTTGCTCACCTGCCTGATTCCTGTACCTGCTAGTGCCATACCACCGCCTCTGCCTGCTGCTTGGTGCTTCTCCTGGGCCAGCCTACACCTGCCTGCTATCGCTTCCAGACCGCTACCCAGCTTTACCATCAGGCACTTGTGCCCCTCCGGACTCTTGACCCTCTGTCCATTCTACCAGGAGGTCCTGAGTCGGAGGCTTACGAGAGGCCGCTCCCTGCACGTTGAGCTCCATAACCAGGTACGTGACAGTGAGGCTGCAATGATGGGCATGATAAGACTGCAATGATGGGCACTGTGAGGCTGCATTGATGGGCACAGTAAGGCTGCAATGAAGGACATGGTAAGGCTGCAATGATGGGAATGGTGAGGCTGCAATGGTGGGCACAGTGAGGCTGCAATGGTGGGCACAGTGAGGCTGCATTGATGGGCACAGTGAGTCTGCAATGATGGGTACAGTGAGGTTGCCGTAATGGGCTCCGTGAGGCTGCAATGATGGGCACAGTGAGGCTGCATTGATGGGCAGTAAGACTGCATTTGATAGACACTGGTGAGGCTGCATTGATCTCTTGTACCATGTCTGCAGTCTCTGACCATCTTCTGTATCATGTCTACATATCTTACTATCTTTGTATCGTGTCCTCAGTTTCTAACCATATGCTGTAACATGCCCGCAGCCTCTGACATCTCCTGTACCATGCCCGCAGCCTCAGACATCTCCTGTACCATGCCTTGAACCTCTGACCATCTCCTGTACTATGCTTACAGCCTCTGACCATCTCTTGTCTTATATCATGTCTGCAGTATCTGAGGGAGTCTAGGGAGGAGTCAACAGTGGGAGCACTGCTGGGATGGGGTCAATGGGAGAAGTCAGACCTGTGTGGACTGTGGAGAGGAGACTATAGGAAAACCAGAGCCACCAAGCTGGAGCTAACACACTGATCCCTGGAAGGTGCACCTGAAAGGAGGTCAGTGACAGCGCCACCAGGCTAGTCTTAGGGGGGGTCACTGATGTAAGGGGGGAGTGAATACAATATTGTAAAGGGGCATTGATATAAAGATGTTTCCCTTATATCAGTACCCCACCCCCCTTACCTTAGTGTATTCTTTCTGTGGAAGGTCGTCTCTGGTCATTGGAGCCCCCCCCCCCCACATTCCCAGGTGTACCCCCTTGATGATTACTCCACTTTTATCACTTTTAACTGGAATGGTGTGATCGGTAGTGGCGTTTGGAGGAAATAATGGAGCACAGAGAGCGAAGACTGAATGTCTCGGAAGGGCACTGGGCACAGGAAGATTTGGAGTTTCTGGTCGTTCAAAATTGGGAGCTGGAGATCGCCTACAGACAGCTGCTAGACTTTGCTTAGCATCAGGGTGGGGCTCCCTTTTCCTGGGACTACCAGTTGACAACTCTGAAAATCCTGGCTGAAGAATCAGCAATGGAAAATCTGGAGATTGCCATCCCCAAAGCCGAAGCGGATGATGTGGAGTCCCCAGCAGAATTGCTGGCAACAGGGCAGAGTGCTACCAACCTCTGCCCGGCACCTGCAACAACTGTGGAGGTCCAGGGAGCCGGGGCAGTTTGCCCCTCTCTCCAGCGATGAGCTAAGGTATTAAAGCTTTTACTCCCAGCTTAATCACTGGCAGTAGGGCAGAATTCTACTGGCCTCTGCACACAACTGCAGCTCGAGCTGATATCGGGGGATGGGACTGCGGTCTCCACTTACAGCAACCCAGCAGAAGGGCTGGCAACAGAGCAGAGTTCTTCTGGCCTCTGCTCTCAAATAACAGAAGAGGGGGTTCCTGTGGTAGTGGATGGAATTTCGGTCTTCACTGACACAACCCCAGAAAATAGTGTGACACTGAGACAGGAGGATGTCAGCCTTGCTTTGCAAGCACTGGGGGATTAACCCATCTGGGAACTCGTCCTGTGTTTGTCTCCTGCCGAAAGGGGAGAGATGTAACAGGAGGGCCCGTGGAATCCCTTAGAAAGTATGGGATACCCTTGCTTCAGCTCCCCATGCACCTCTTATGTCTAGATCACCCTATGTCCATTAGGGGCATAGGGTGACTGAGAAAATATATCTTGGACTACTTCAAATGGGACAGTAATAGTCATTAACAATATCTCTCAAGAGATATGAAGATGTTATCCCCTGTACACTGTGAGGTCTATGCCCAGGAAGTATAACTCCTTTTTTGGGCATTCCAGGAAGTTCAATGCAACAGACCGACCGTCTATTGCTTAATGATGCTAATCAACTCCAACCACCTGTCTATCTGTTGTCTGTTATAATGTAAATGAGTCTAGGAAAACTTCTAAGGGTCTTTCATTGTTGCTTGTGCTAATTGACCCTGTAATTGTGTGAAGGAGTTCTGTGTTGATATGTATGATAATGTGTATTGCAGTCTAGGAGACAGCAAGACCAGGACCTGAAAGGTCATGCCTATGAGTTACCTATGCTGTCTAAGGGATTAGTTAATGAGCTCATGTTAATTTGGTTCCTGGTCACAGGTGTATTGCTGGAGTGGTATGGAGTAGGTTGTAGGAACCTCCTCTTTTTCTGTATATAAGACTGTATTCCTCAATAAAGATTATTATTCCTGCTTGACCTTCAACACGGAGCCTCGTCTTGTATTTTGGGGAGAATTATTTGTATGGGTTTCTTGTTCGCCTGACTGGAGTGTCGGTAGCTGCCTTTGTGTTCGTGAATGGAATATTCTAAACGACATTAACCCTTTCATACACGCGGTGTCGTTACACCAGGATTCCGTTTTAATTTTGACTTTCACATGAATGCGGGCCTGCCTTATTCTAGGCATTCATGAGCGTGTGCACAGGAAGAGGTACCCCCTCATGCACTCTCAACATTGGCATCTGTCAGAATGCCTCTCTAAAACTGTTACCTTCGAGGAAGGTGACAGACTCAGAGAGGCATGCTGACAGTTGAGGCATTGCAGGCCTGATAGGGACAGGAATCCCGGCCGTGTGTATGCTCCTCACAATTTTCCCGAGGGGAAAACTGCCCAAAAAACGCTGGACAAAAAAAAGAGAACCAGCTCTTATTTTTCTCGCCGGGAAAACCGGCGGACTTTTGCCTGGTGGTTTTTGCCAGTTTTCCTATGGGAAAAACTGCGATGCGCATACACGCGGCTGGGATTCCCAACCAAAGCTCCATCGCAGTTTTCCTGTCGGAAATCCTGCACGTGTGTACGGGGCAAAAAGGCTGGATGTGACCTGTGGGCCGGAATTTGTTAGTTCCCATGTTCATACGTGTGAGTGCCTATTCTCTCACTTCAGCCTTCTTAACCACTTCCTTACTGGGCACTTAAACCCCCTTCCTGCCCGGAGGACTTTTTGCGATTCGGCACTGTGTCGCTTTAACTGACAATTGCGCGGTCATGCAACGTGGCTCCCAAACAAAATTGACGTCCTTTTTTTCCCACAAATAGAGCTTTCTTTTGGTGGTATTTGATCACCTCTGCGGTTTTTATTTTTTGTGCTATAAACAAAAATAGAGCGACAATTTTGAAAAAAAAAAATGTTTTACTTGTTGCTATAATAAATAGCTAAATTATTTTTTTTTATCCTCAGTCTAGGCCGATACGTATTCTACATATTTTTAGTAAAAAAAAAAAAAAAAAAATCGCAATAAGCGACTGGTTTGCGCAAAAATAAGGGACAGAATTTTTTTTTTTTTTTTTTTTTTTTTTTAGTAATGGCGGCGATCTGCGATTTTTATTGCGACTGCGACATTATGGCGAACACATCGGACACTTTTGACACATTTTTGGCACCATTCACATTTATACTGCAATCAGTGCTATAAATATGCACTAATTACTGTATAAATGGCAGGGAAGGGGTTAACACTAGGGGGTGAGGAAGGGGTTAAATGTATTCCCTATATAGTGTTCTAACTGTGGGGGAAGGGGGGTGACTGGGGGAGGTGACCGATCTGTGTCTCTATGTACAAGAGACACAGATCGGTCTCCTCTCTCCCTGACAGCACCGCTGTCTGTGAGAGCCGGCAATGAGAAATGATCTCATATGTAAACATATGAGATTATCTCTCATTGGCCGCACAGATCGCCTAGCAAACGGCCACTCCGATTGGCCATTCACGGCGATCTGTGATTGGCTGTGTCCAAGGGACACGGCCAGCACAGAAGTTCCCCGCTGCGCGCTCGGGAGCGCGCGTGGGGAACGCGGAAAGGGGCGGACGTCAAATGACGGCGCCCCAGAGAAGTAGAACAACCCTGCGGAAATATATAGTCGTACGGCCGTTGGGAAGTGGTTAAGGTATGCGTGGTTGCTTAATAGCACTATAAATAAAGAAAACCAGGAAAAGAAAAAACAAAAAAAACAAATCTAATATAAAACCACTTCCCATCTGCGCTATAGCCGAATGACGGCTACAGCACAGATGAAGTTTGCCGGGAGGCCATGAATAGACATCCTCCCCTTTGCACGCCAATGACAGCTGATCACGTGATTTAAACAAAAGCTTGGTAATCTTTTTTTTTCTCCTCACGCTGTCAAAAAGCCAATCACTGGCTTTTGTACAAGGGACATCGGTCGCGAAGAGGAAGAGGCACACCCGCCTCATTAGTGCCCACCAGTATCACCTGCCAGTGCCCCCTACCAGTGCCACCTGCCAGTGCCCACCAGTGCAAAACAGTGCCACTTATCAATGCCTACGTGTGCCATCCATCAATGCCCACCAGTGGTGCCAATCAGTGCCTCATCCGTGCCAACTAGCAGTGCTGCCTATAATTGCCACCTACCAGTACTGATCAGTGAGAGACAGAAATTGCCACTCCAGGCAGGTCTTGTTTGGTTGTAATCTTCCTCTCAGGAACCGAGGGTGCTGGCAATGCACATGGCAATTAAGAACAAATATAATTAGGACAGTCACACTCCAATCCCACGTAGCTTTATTGTAAAAAAATGGAAACACGCACTACAAGTCACAGCAACGGAATCTAGGACAGCTGACGCGTTTCACACTAACTCTAGTGTTTACTCATAGCTAAGTTTCATAAAATGAACCTCTAAGGCCGAGTACACACGGGCAAACATGTACGATGAAACCGGTCCGTCGGACCGTTTTCACCGTACATGTCTGCCCGGGGACTTCTGTACGATGGCTGTACTAACCATCGTACAGAAGTCCGCGCGTAAACAATACGTGGGGCGTGTCCGCGCCGTCGCCGCGACGATTACGCGGCGACGTGGGCGGGCCTGCCTTTTAAATGCTTCCACGCATGCGTCGAAGTCATTCGACGCATGCGAGGGACGGCGGGCGCTCGGACATGTACGGTAGGTCTGTACAGACGACCATACATGTCCGAGCGGGCAGGATTCCAGCGGATGGTTTTAAAACAAGTCCAGGAATATTTGCCCGCTGGGAAAAGGCCCGGCGGGCAAATGTTTGCTGGAATTCTGCCCGCTCGCGCCTACACACGACCGAACATGTATGCTGAAACTGGTCCGCGGACCAGTTTCAGCATACATGTTTGGTCGTGTGTATGGGGCCTAATACATATATCAATCCTATCTAGACATGTGATCAAAAACAGGTGAAGGTTAAAATGCAATTAAGGACTACAAAGCAATCAGATCAAAGCTAATAGAGACCTGCTGTAGTGGAGGTCATAAAGACCTTTTGTTTTTAAACTGGTCTCAGGTGCTAGAAAGATGTATTAATAGACTAAAATGAATAATAAAAACACAAAGCAAATATTACATGTATGCAGGGCCGGACTGGCCTACCGGGAGATCTGCCGATAGGCTGCCTGTCCTGCGGCCGGTTTCAGTTGCGGGGGCTGCAGCGCTCTCTGTCCCCTCTCTCCTGTGTATCATCATGGAGCTGGCCTGGCTGCCTGGGTCTGTGTTCGGCGATGACGCTGTAACACGGACGGTCCAGCCCCCCTAGACCGGCTCATGTGATAGTAGATAGAACCAGTATTCATCCTATCAAACGAGCCGGTCTAGGGGGGCGGGACCGCGTTACAGCGTCATCGCCGAACACAGACCCAGGCAGCCAGGCCAGCTCATTGATGATACACACAGGAGATGTCATGCCGGCCACACAGCCCGCCGAGGTGCTTAATAGGAGGATCGGATTCGGCAGGGGGCTGCATATAGATTAATTGAGCTTTCTATATTCCTCCATACAGCCGCTGAATGCTTGCAGGGGGGTGAGGGGGAGAATCAAGCATTCCGCGGCTGTATGGAGGAATATAGACAGCTCAATTAATCTATATGCAGCCCCCCTGCTTCTCCTTCTATCAGGTTCTCCTTGAAACTCCCCCCAGTGTTCTCCTCCCCCACCACAGTTCTCTCTACCCCTGTTCTTTCTGCCCCCCTTGATCTCCCCATCCTTCTCCAGCCACCATCCCAGTGTACCCCCCCACAGTGCTCATCCACCCCTGCCCCCCCACAGGGCTCATCCACCCCTGCCCCCCCAGTGCTCTCCACCCCTGTCCCCCCAGTGCTTTCCACCCCTGTTCCCCCCAGTGCTCTCCACCCCTGTCCCCCCCCAGTGCTCTCCACCACTGTCCCCCCCCAGTGCTCTCCACCACTGTCCCCCCCAGTGCTCCCCACCCCTGTCTCCCCCCAGTGCTCTCCACCCCTACCCCCCCAGTGCTCTCCACCCCTGTTACCCCCCCAGTGCTCTTCACCCCTGTTCTCCCCCCCCCAGTGCTTCCCACCCCTTTCTGCCCCCCCAGAGCTCTCAAGCTCCACCCATCGCTCTTCAGCCCCCCAGTGCTCTCCACCCCTGTTCTTTTTGGCTCCCCCTCCAGTGCTCTCAAGCTCCCCCAGCACTCTCTGCTCACCGCCCTTCTACTCTCCACTCCCCCCTGCATTTTGCCCCCACCCATGTGCTCTCCAACCCCGCCAGTGCTCTCCGCACCCCATAGTGCACCCAAGCCCCCCATACTTTCCACCCCTGTTTTTTCTGGCCCCCACTGGTGCTCTCAAGCTCCCCCAATTGCTATCCACTCCCCAGTGCTCTCCACTCCCCCCTGCTCTTTGTACCCCCCAGCCCCTGTGTGCTCCACCCCTGTTCTTTCTGCCCCCCCAGTGCTCTCAGGATTCCCCCTTAGTGCTCTCCAGCCCCCCCTCAGCCTCCCGTGCTCTCCACCCCTGTTCTTTTTGGCTCCCCCCAGTACTCTCAAGCTCCCCAGCGCTCTCCGCTCCCCACCCCTGTGATCTCCACTTCCCCCTGCTCTTTGACCCCACCCATGTGCTCTCCAACCCCGCCAGTGCTCTCCGCTCTCCCTTCTCTCCAGCTCCCACCCAGTGCTCTCACTTCCCCAGGATCAGAGGACAGGCTGACTGGGGGCAGAAAATAAGGACGGCTGAAGGTGCAGGTGGCCAGGGACCACTCCATCTCACAGCAAACAGATCCTCTGGAAGGAGCACTGTCCCCATCCAAGACGAGAACAGACCCTGCATGCTGATGGCGATCATGGATATCCGGCTGGCATGGAAGATACCGTACCAAGCATCAACAACACACCTTCCCACAGACAGGGACTGCAGACTGGGACATGGGTCACAGGAGGGGCTGCAATAATGGGGACAGTGAGACTGCATTTGATGGGCACAGTGAGGCTGCATTTAATTGGCACAGTGAAGCTGCAATTGACACAGTGAGGCTGCAATGATGGGCACAGTGAGGCTGCATTTGATGGGTCCAGTGAGGCTGCATTTGATGGGCACTGATGAGGCTGCATTGAGCTCTTGTATCATGTTTGCAGCCTCTGACCATCTCCTGTATCATGTCTGCAGTCTCTGAGGGAGTCTGGAGAGGAGTCAGGAGTGGGAGCACCGCTGGGATGGGGGTCATGGGAGAAGTCAGATGTCTGTGGACTGTGGAGAGGAGACTATATAGGATAAAACTAGAGCCACCAAGCTGGAGCCAACTGACTGAGCCCTGCATGGTGCACCTGAGAGGAGGTCAGTGACAGAACCGCTAGGCCAGTCTGAGGGGGGGGGGGTCACTGATGTAAAGGGGAAGTGAATACGATAATATAAGGGGGCACTGATATAAAGATTTCCCCCTTATATCAGTAACCCACTACCCTTACCATATTCTTTCTGCGGAAGGTGACCCCCCCCACTTTCTGAGTTCCTGGGGTCCCCCATGATGATTGACCACTTTTAACTGGAATTTGCGTTTATAGATATAAAGCCCTCTGTGCTTCCATATCTGTCTTATCTATATATAATACACTCTTCAAATGTGCTTAAAAATGTCTGGTTTTCCCTTACATGAACAAGAAAATAATGACGCTGTGCTGTTACGCTGGTATAAAAATGCTGTGGGGCTGGTATGAAATTTTTTCCAGGGCTGGTTTTTATTCCCAGTCCGGCCCTGCATGTATGTTGCCTATATTAATATACAAAAAACGTATATATAATGCGCTAAATCAACTAATTGTGTAAAGAATATCGGCACAAGGACTGGAGATAAAAATCCTAATGATGAACAATAATAATGAACAATGAATTCACCAGTTCATAAAGTGATACATTAGTCCCATTCACACTGAGGTCATGGATCAGCTCAGTGACACACTCCAACAACACACATGCACTGTGTATCGGTTGATCAGACTTGAAATCACTAGCATTGATACCACCAGAAATCAAGGATCATGTCATAGTATAAATAGCCGTTCACACATCCGCACAAACGGAAATGGGCCAAATGATATTATGTTTGCGCCTAGTGTTTTTGATTAAAATGATCATATGGATTTATTGTATTAACATGTATATGGAATGTGTCACCGCATCGATGTTGTTGCTAGCAATGATGTATCCATAGGTGTCCCCCATTGGCCCGTTTCCACTTGTGCGGATGTGTGAACGGCTATTTATAGACTCAGCTATCTTCAGTCACACACTGACCCATGAGTAAGTCACGTGACTAGTGAGGTAACGCATGGGGGAGGAGCTTCAGTGACGGGACGCACGGATGTGCCGAATGAGGAACCTGATGTACTGAGCAGCACACACATCGTTGTAGCTGTTGTTAATCTGAGGATTCGTGAGTGCTATCACTGCATTGTGAATACTATTTTCTCACTCATGCAGTATTATGCTATGTTGGTCTTTTTTTTTCTCCCTGCATATACCTTGTGAGCATCCGAAGATTGGTGGAGTGCGCACCCTGACATGATCCTTGATTTCTGGTGGTATCATTGCTAGTGATTTCAAGTCTGATCAACCGATACACAGTGCATGTGTGTTGTTGGAGTGTGTCGCTGAGCTGATCCATGACCTCAGTTTGAATGGGACTAATGTATCACTTTATGAACTGGTGAATTCATTGTTCATTATTATTGTTCATCATTAGGATTTTTATCTCCAGTCCTTGTGCCGATATTCTTTACACAATTAGTTGATTTAGATATAAATTTTTTTGTCCTTTTGGTTTGGTTCACCCCTTTATTGCAGCTTTATCATTTCTTTATTGATTGTGTGGTATAATTACTAATTATTAGTAGCGCTGTAGCACCCATATACACTATATTAATATAGGCAACTACGAAAAAACCGAATATATACATATAGCTAGATTCAAATAGACCACAGCATCTTTGCGGCGGCGTAGCGTATCGTATTTACACTACGCCGCCGTAAGTTAGCTAGGCAAGTACTGTATTTACAAAGTACTTGCCTGCTAAGTTACGGCGGCGTAGTGTGAATAGGCCAGCGTAAGCGCGCCAAATTCAAATGAGGATGTGGGGGTGTGTTTTATGTAGATTAACTGTGACCCGACGTGATTGACGTTTTTTACGAACGGCGCATGCGCCGTCCGTGTACATATCCCAATGTGCATTGTGGCAAAGTACGCCGCAAGGGCGTATTGGTTTCAACGTGGACGTAAATTACGTCCAGCCCTATTCACGGACGACTTACGCAAACAATGTAAAATTTTCAAATTTCGACGCGGGAACGACGGCCATACTTAACATTGACTACGCCTCCTAGAGGCAGCTTTATCTTTAGGCGTCCTATCTCTTATGGAAACTGCGTATCTTTACTGCGACGGGCGTACGTACGTTCGTGAATAGGCGTATCTAGTGATTTACATATTCTACACCAAACTCAATGAAAGCACCACCTAGCGGCCAGCCTAAATATTGCACCTTAAGATACGACGGCGCAATAATCCTCAACATTCGCCTGGCCCATCGTCGATGTTCTCCCCGTTCCAGCAAAGGAACCTACGCAACAACCCGAACAACCGTTTCAACGACTCTCCAGCAGCTTCCAAGAGCTTCAAAAGCCCAAGAGTGAAAGAAGCACAACGCTTCTAAATTGTTCTCTTGCTACAAATCCTCCGTTTCTTGTTTAATGGTTCTCAATGTGCTGAAGCACGTTTAACATTCATTTTCCTTTTTTATCTTTGGCCCACCCCCCACCCTCTTCATCCACCATTTTAATTTGAAGCCTGCATAGCTCATTCCACTCCATGCAATGAGAGGGAATTCTTAGTTTCGCCACCAGATGGTGTACTTGTTCTAAGTTTGATATCGATGCTGCCGTCTGAGGAAAACTTCTATCAAAGCTTATAAGCCCTCTGCAGGAACTAACTTTTTACCTTGTGACGTCTTTCGTTGTTATTATTTTGTTTTTATTTATTTATTTTTCCTTTTTCTCCCTATCCCACCCCAGCCTTATGACATCACACAGATGTCGTACACTAAACCTCTACAGGTTACCGATACTTACTGACCTGTCCACAGATTGAGAGGTTGAATTTCTATGGTTGCCCTTAGGCTTGGTGCACTTTGGCTTATATATCAATGCTATATGGTACTAATTGTTCTGCAAATTTCCAGGCCCATTCTCCCACGTGATAAGAACTGCCCTTCTGCTCTATACACCACAGATCAATGAAGCACTACCTCCTCAGCTTGAAGGAAGGACATAACCCTGCCGACATCCATTGGAAGCACGAAGTATCACCTGGTTATCCCAACCGTGAGTAATCAGATGACTTCCTTTCTCATTCCTCAATGAACACATGCTACCTTGAGATGAAAACCAGGGATAATTCAGTCAAGGACAAACCTCACACCAATGGAGAGGCATTTACAGTAGCAGTGGTACAGCAGTGCTTTCTCTTATTTGAGCAAACCACATGGCCTACGGCAACTACTAGGGATAGGATTTTGCTGATTTTGCCTTCCCTATGCTTTATGTTTGTCGCAATCAGCTGGTTATTATGTTTTGTTTTAGTTTCTTGTCTTTTCATAATAATGTTAGACTTTACTCGGTTATACCTGTGATAGAATGATCTAGTTCAGTTACACAGAGGTTTAAAGATGTTACTTTACAGTATGTGACATTACAGGTTATATAAGCTATACAGGATATGCTGGTTGTACAGGCCCTTTTATTATTTTTGCGTGGCCTTAGTAAAGGAAAAAGAAAAAAATGACATTTTTTCATGCTTATTTTTCCCGGGTCCCCCGGCCACTATCTCCTCACGAATACCCCGATATTGTGACTTTTTATCACCCGTCACAATCTCTGGTTGCTGCTAGTACGTTAGTGGTAGAACCAGAACTATTGCGTTCCATACGCGCGCCTCCCACCTACCTCCAAGAGCGCACTTTAGTTCTTAGCAAATAAGAATCTAGCAGACTCTCCACACTTTAGGTGTGTACTTGAGTAAAACTCACATGTTCTCCCCTGTTCACTTTACCCTCCTCCCTACCTTTACTCTCCCTCTCCTTCCACACCCTCCCCCCCCTCCCCTTCTGACACAACTTAAGGGGCCCAACCTCTTTTTTCCAAAACCGGTCCTTAGGGACTAATAGTCAACATCATGGCCTACACCTTTCTGGGGAAATCACCCTCTATCATTTCACACAATGCCAATGGATTGAACATCCCAGAAAAAAGAACCAAAATGTTCCAGGAACTCAAAAAAGTGCGCCCCTCAGTAGTTTTCCTGCAAGAAACTCACTTCAAAGGACAGAACATACCCAAACTGACTGACAACCTTTTTACAAAAGCATTCCATGCCACGAACCCTCTGGCCAAAACCAAGGGAGTATCTATCTTACTTAACAGGGACTCCCCCTTTGTGCTCAAACATCACCTCGCAGACCCAGAGGGTAGATATCTTTTTCTGAAGGGCACGTGGGAAGGTACCCCTGTTACCCTAGCCAACGTCTATTTCCCTAACACAGCACACATCACATTCTGCCGTAAGATTATCGATGAGCTCACTTGGTTTGCGGAAGGGTGTGTCGTCCTTGGGGGGGGGGGAATTTAACATCCCTCTCTCCCCGCTGAGGGACACCTCTTCAGGATATACGCACGTTTTCTATAAGATACTAAAACGTATCAAACTCATGTTGCAGTCCCTCACACTGGTGGACACGTGGAGGTCAACACACCCTTCTGAGAAAGATTTTACATTCTTCTCTGCCCCCCATAAAAGATACTCACGAATTGACCTAATATTTATCTCTCAAAGGGACCTGGGAAGTGTTCTCAGGGCTGAAATAGGCATTATTTCCCTCTAAGATAATGCCCCGACAGCCAAATCCCTTCTTTTTGACCCACCGAGACAATCCACTTTCAATTGGAGGTCTAACGCATCCTTACTTACAGACCAGGTGATAAAGGATGACATACATCAAACAATTGCGACGTTCTTCTTAAATAACCCAGCCGAAGACACGACTTCCTTAAACAACTGGGAAGCACACAAAAGCGTCGTCAGGGGAGAATTGATAAAATGGGGATCCAGAAAAAAAAAGGAAAGAGAATAGGAAATCACCAGATTATCAAACCAGATAGCTAGCCTAGAAGCACAGCATAAGCAGTCACTCAATCTCTGTTGAGGAGGAACTGATAAAATGTAGATCTTCCTTGAAACTAATACTAGACATTAAAGTGAAGAAATCCCTCTTTTTCAAGAAGAATATCTTTTACAAACAGGGAAATAAAAGTGGGAAACTCCTTGCAAAAGCCCTTACGGATGCAAAGTCGGCAAATCACGTTCATGCCATCAGTGATAAGGGAGGCACCTTAAGACATGAACCCGAAAAAATAGCGGAGCTTTTTCATAAGTTCTACGATAAACTGAATAACCTACCAGATCAACACAAACCTCCCTATATCAAGAACTCGAAAGCAGAAACTATATCTGATTTCCTAAAAGACAGTGGGCTCCCCTCATTTGCCCGAGATTAAATTTCCAATTTGGACGAACCCATAAATGTAACGGAACTACAAGCTGCCATCAAAGATTTAAAAGCAGGAAAGAGCCCAGGCCCAGATGGCTTCACTTCCCAATACTACAAGACTTTTACAAATTTACTATGTACACCCCTACTTTCTACCTTTAATTATTTAGCAAAAAACAAAAACACCTCCAATTCACTTCTTTTGGCACACATTGCTGTTGTTCCCAAACCCGACAAAGATCACACTGACTGCGCCAACTTTAGACCCATATCACTCTTAAATGTAGATCTGAAACTCCTGGCCAAAATCCTAGCTAATAGGCTGAAACCCCTGCTTAACAAAATTATAGGCCCCGAACAAGTAGGCTTTATGCCGGGTAGGGAAGCCCGGGACAACGTTACAAAGGCACTAAACCTAATTCACCTTGCCCAAAAATCCAAATTCGAGGGGATGCTTCTATCCACCGATGCCGAAAAGGCTTTCGATAGAATCTCATGGGACTACATGTTTGCAGCTTGCTCGCACATAGGGCTGGGGGGAAACATGTTGTCCTGGATCTCAGCCTTATACCAAAATCCCCAAGCTAGAGTCAAAGTAAACAACATACTTTCTGACCCAATAAATATAAGGAACGGAAACCGTCAAGGATGCCCCCTTTCTCCAATACTTTTTATCATTTCTTTGGAACCATTGATCAGAACTATTAATCTTTCCAAAGATGTGAGAGGATTTACGGTGAACAACATGGAATACAAAGTGGCTGCGTATGCAGATGATTTGCTGTTCTTCCTCACACAACCTCATACCTCTATCCCCAACCTACAAAAAATATTCGACACTTTTGGATTTATCTCGCACTTTAAAATAAATCAATCCAAATCGGAGGCACTAAACCTTACTCTGACCTCTGAACCTTTAACTCGGGTGAAGTCAAATTATTTGTTCAAGTGGGTTCCTGCGACGCTTAAATACCTAGGCATCCACCTGACCAGCACTATAGATTCACTATTCCACGCTAACTATACTACACTCCTAAAATCTATCTCTGATGACCTTAGCAAATGGACCCCAAAACTATTCTCTTGGTTCGGCAGAGCCTCGATCCTAAAAATGACTGTCCTCCCTAGACTTCTCTACATATTTAATGCTCTCCCTGTCCGTGTTCCAGATACCTTTTTTGCTAAACTAAATAGGATACAGAGGCATTTCTTGTGGGCAGACAAGAACCCCAGAATCAATTTCAGACTACTAACCCTACCCAAAAAAGAGGGAGGTATAGGACTTCCAGATTACAAGAAATACCATCAGGCATCCCATAAAACCAGAATTATTGACTGGCACTGTCACTCTAAAGAAAAAGACTGGGTCCGGTTAGAACAGCAGCTAGCCCCCCACCAAACTAAATTTTACCCATGGACATTACACTCAAAGAACACTAGGGCAATAGAACACCCCTTGATAGCTACCACTCTTACGATCTGGCACAAACTTGCAGGAAAACATGACCTTGCCTCAATACCCGGCCCTCTCACCCCAATTTTTAACAACCCGGACTTCTACCCAGGCCTTAATAGAAAGGAGGCCCCTAACCTTCTAGCCACGCACTGTTTGTGTGGTCCTAAAGTTAAAACATTTGAAACCCTACTAAAAGAACGGAATGAACCACTCCCTGGCTTTTGGTTCTACCTTCAGCTAAGAGACTTCCTGGTTAATACCAAATTTTGCTCCTCATTCTATCGCCCATTGACAGCTCTTGAAAAAGTTTGCCTTAAAGGATCTCAGGTGCCACATACCACCTCCCTGGCTTATTCATGGCTAATTCAGCCACTATCCAATGAAATCAGTAAGCATAAATTGAAGTGGGAAGGTGATCTGGGCATACAGATAGAGGATGCACATTGGGAAAAAGCATGTATTATGGCGCATAAATGCTCTTTGAGCACTAAATACCAGGAGATCTCATATAAGATTCTCACCCAATGGTACATCACCCCACAGAAAGCTAAAAAGTGGTTCCATACAACCTCTGATACGTGTTGGCACTGCGAAAGAGATGTTGGCACCTTTTTGCATATTTGGAGGGACTGCCCACAAATTCTTAACTATTGGAGGGGGGTGATTGAGTGGATCAGGCACATCACGGAGACGTCCATAACTCTTGACGCTGCCGCATGCCTGCTCCACATTAATCGCCTCCCGATCAGCAAGTACAAGAAAACCCTCACCAGGCACTTGTTGAATGCTGCCAAAACCCTTATTCCCTTACATTGGAAATCCAAGCATACACCGAAGGTCAGGGACTGGCTGGACAGGGTTGCATACATATATATAAATGGAAGAAATACTGGCAATGACAAAAGAAAATAGTGATGGTTTTAATGCCCTTTGGCAGCCATTGTTCTCGTTTACATTATCTGCTGAATATCAAGCACTAAGTATATAGTGATCCTATGCTTTCTAGTTCTTCACTGTACTATATACTGTATAATGTCGCTGTATGCCCAGTCTACTGTTGCTATATATGAAAACGAATGATACCTATTATATATAATTCATTCCTCGTTCCTAACCCACCATTTCCTGCCTCCCTTCTCTTCCCAGCCCCTCTCCTTCCCCCTCTACTCTACTTTCCCTCCCCCCTTGATCTTCCTCTCTTCCCTCCTTTTCTCCCTCTTTCCTTTCCACAGTTACTAATTCAGTCACTAGACTTCAGGCCCTGCTTTCTTGTAAGTAACCCCTACTTACGATACTCAATGTACTACTCTAGAACATTGACACTGCCTTTTATTTCTCTGTATACGACTTCTGTATGCATTGTAAAAGAAATGTAATTTGTATACTTTGTTTAATCTTTCAATAAATATCCTAATTGAGAAAAAAAAAAAGTGTATCTCTGTTTGAGAATACACTTAAACTTAGGATGGCGCAGATTCTGAGTTAGGTCGGCGTATCAACTGATACGCCGGCCTAACTCTTTATGAATCTAGCTAATAAAGTGTATTTGAAAAAGAAAAAGGAATATATATTGTAAATGCAAGTGGGAGTTTCCCCACCACTTGATGAATGTAAAACACTGTTATGTGAAGAACAACAATATGTATCTTGTTTAAGTGAATATTGTGTGTATATATCTACTGTGGGGATGAGCCGAACATACCCGAGTTCGGTTTGCACCAGAACGTTCGAACAGACTGTCTGTTCGCGCGAACATTTAGAACCCCTTTAAAGTCTATGGGACTCGAACGTTCGAATTCACAAGTGCTCATTTTAAAGCCCAATATGCAAGTTATTGATGGAAAACGTCTTTGAGAACCCGGGTCTTGCCCCAGGGAACATGTATCAATGGAAAAAAAAGTTTTAAAAACTGTATTTTTTTCTTTTTTTTTTCTTGAGCAGCGATTTTAATGATGCTTAAAGTGAAAAAATAAAATAAAATATTTCCTTCAAATATGGTACCTGCTGGGTGTCTATAGTAGTGAAATGTGTTTAGAAATGTCCCTGCACAACATGAGATTACTCTCAGAAAAGAGTAATTTAATACTGCCTGCGGGTTTAATGTAATGCTTGGTCCCTGCAATATGCATAAAAATCATTGAAAAAAATAGCATGAGTTTCCCCGCCACCACTCCCCCCAGGTCATTACACAAGACCCAGTGCCGATCCTGACCTCCCTGGGGCCCTAAGCAAAATGACATGGCACATTAAAAATGAGAGGCGGGGGGGCCCTGACGACAGTGACATGTCACATTAAAGAAAGTTGAGAAGCGGGGGGAGGGGGTGTTCTGCTGTCGGAAATTACTCAGCCAGCGAGTTTGGAAGCGGGGTGAGGGTGCGAAAATTACTTCTCACCAGGCGGGGCCCTTCGCGGCTTTGCGGGGCCCTAAGCGGCTTGCATAGTGAGCCTATAGTGAGGATCGGCTCTGACAAGACCTTTTGGCCCTATATACTTTGAACAGCAGTATACAGGCGTTGCAAACAAGATAAGGACTGTAGGTTTCTTAAGTAGAATCAGAACCATGTCATACTTTGCTCCTGCATATTGCACAATTTCCTAAAGAGACCCTCAACAAACTACATGACACTTGTGCCTGATGAGGCCACTGATGTTGCAGTGGTGGTGGCCCGTGAGACTGTCGATACAGGCTTGGCCCCCCAAAGTGCACGTGCTGTGTGGCAACAATATGTCGATTATTTTAGGGGTGGGGGGGGGGCCATTACAATGCCAGATCTTGGCTCAATAAATAATTTATTTGTGAAATAAAAATTCTAGAGAAAAGGGGGGTTGCCATCCGGGGCCTCCTTTTAACAAATTCTGTGAAGAACTCCTGTTCTCTGAAGGCCTCCATTATTTCTGAAAGTCAAAATTTAGCAAAAAAAAATAATGTCAGTCAAGCCTTAGCTTTCTCCCCATATCTAACCCACAAACTCATCCACTGATCATAAAGTCCAAAAGTCAAGTTTCGTATCGTCGTATTGCACGATAATTTTTCCGACGTTTTCTACCGACTGTGAACGACGTTCTCATTCACGCAATATCCCTTTATACACTGCGCATGTGAGAAGCTCCGCACGTTGCCACGCCCATGACGATCGTTCTAGTGATTGACACGCTCCTTTTCAGTCTGTCAATGCAAGAGTCAGAAGAAATGATGGAGGGAAGACAGCAAGCTGCAACAAGGCAGGAGAGAGGCCAGGCACACACCAGGAGGAGCAGGAGGTACAAAGCCACCAACATGAGCTTCGAAGAGATGGTAGAGATGGTGGCTGTTCTTAAAAAGGAGGACTGCGACGGCAAAAAAGGGCCTTACAAGAACCACAATAAACTCAAGGCCCAGATAATGGAGAAGGTGCGGAGGACTCTCCATGCAAAATTTGGGGTGCAGAGGTCCAGGAAGCAGCTGCGCAAGCAATGGTCTGATTTGAAAATCAGAGAGCCGGACCAGATGGAGAGAATTAGAAGTGTTTTCAGAAGACGTAAGTACATTTCATGTGTACTCTGAATATTTGTTTTTATTATTTTGCGTCATTTGGTTTTCTTTCAGGTTGTGTATATAGACAGTCCAAGAATAGATGTTTCAAGGTTCATGTTTGTGGGCATAATAATTGGTTGTTCATTGTATTTAAGATCTTTTTATGCGAAACCAATTTTTTATTTAATGTAATGTGTTATTAACTAGATTTAAATAATCCAACTTAAGTCATTATACAGTAAAAGGAGAGTATGCTCAGCACAGCAGTTGATTACACATATGGACTCAGTAGCACAATGGTTGGCATGGCCGATCCACCCTATAGGCTTGCTATGCAAGCCGCTTAGGGCCCCGCAAAGCTGCGAAGGGCCCCCCAAATAACTAGAGGCCCCGCCTAGTAAGAAGTAATTTTCGCCCCCTCACCCTGCTTCTCAACTCGCTGACTGCATGGGAGAAGAGGCAAGAAGTCAGCACCCCTTGCTTCTCAATTTCATGTAAGATGTCATTTCCGACAGCAGAACACCCCCTCCCCCCACTTTTCAACTTTCTTTAATGTGACATGTCACTGTCGTCAGCGCCCCCGCTTCTCATTTTTAATGTGCCATGTCATTTTGCTTCGAGCCCCAGGGAGGTCAGGATCGGCACTGAGTGTTGGTCACAAGAACAACCTAGTTAGCGTGTCACACAGAGGTGATCCAGTGTATACTTGTTGTTTTTCCATGTAGGAAACTTGTCCAAAGATAGAGAAATGCAGCAGCTTTGGTAATGGATAAAATCCTGTGTTAAGCTTAGAAGGATTGTAAAAGCAGACAATTGTACCACACTTTTTAAAAAGAATGATTGATATTCCTCTTTCAGCCCTCTAATCTTTTTGATTCATCTATCCCTTTTTTTACAATCTCATAGGCCGCAATCAAGCTGCAGAAGTGGAGCCGACCAACCCCACACAGTGCCAAGCCCCACCCTCGCCGGATATACAGGAAGTGCAAAATTCCACCACATCAGGTCAGTGTCATACAGCACAGCTTCAGGTAATACATGTAGGCCTGCATAGTTTTAATACATGTTTTTTCCCAAATTTCAGGTGTATGAGCTGTTGGTGGCGGCTTAGACACTTACAGTGCCCAGGTGCTAATTGGGGAGATAATGTCCTGCAGGGCACAAATAGAGGACACAAACATCGCCCTGGAGAAGATCATAAGGATCAACAGAAAGGTGGACCAAAGCCTCAAGAATATTATTGATGTTCTGGGGAGGGTTTAAAAAAAAAAAAAAAAAAAATAAAAAAAAAAAAGATGTAGACAAGTATTTAAAAGCAAAAATATAGTTATTAAAAAAAAATTATATTAAGATATTTAAAAAAAAATGAAAACATTTTAAGTGCGATACAATAAATATTTTTGGATACTCAACAATGTCTGGCTTCTTATTATATCAATGCTGCCTAAAAGAACAAATCTAGATTTGTGGTGTTTACATTGACAATGATGAGTATTTAGTAAAGGAAAATAAACATGACACTATGATAACGTAGGAGAAAGCTAGAATTAATTAGAAAAGAAGCAAACCAAGAAAATTACTAGAACAGGGGCAGAAAAAATGGGCCTTAGGCACTGGTGGCGGTGTCACAACACTGCAACCCCTCACAGATACTGTAATTGGAGCTCAGCAAAGAGACACATGCAAAGTATTGCATTAAAAATTGTTATTAGACGCCCCTGTTAAACAGGGGCAGAAACATTGGGCCTTAGGCACACCACAACACTGCAACCCCTCAGATACTGTAATTGGAGCGCAGAAAAGAGCCACATGCAAAGTATTGCATTAAAAATTGTTATTAGACGCCCCTGTTAAACAGGGGCAGAAAAATTGGGCCTTAGACACTGGTGGCAGAGCCCAGAACCAAACATTTTCTTACTAGCTATCAGCAAGATCAGTGAGGAGGAAAAGGATATTCAATCAGCAGCATAACAGGACAGTCACTCAGCATCAGCATAGGCAGTCTCCAAGGGATCTGTCATTTAAAAAAAAATATTCTGTTACATCTGCATCAGGTGCTTGGTAGCTGGTGTTGATCCAAGCCTGATTCATTTTTATAAAGGTCAGTCGATCAACGGAGTCGGTGGAGAGGCGCACCCTGTGATTGGTCACAAAGCCTCCAGCAGCACTGAATGTGCGTTCTGAAAGAACGCTGGATGCAGGGCAAGCCAGTAGCTCAATAGCGTACTGTGCAAGCTCTGGCCAGTGATCCATCCTCAAGACCCAGTATGCCAGAGGATTTTCGGTGGGGAAGGTGTCCAAATCTGATCTTGCCCCTAGGTATTCACGCACAATGTAAATCAAACGCTGGCGATGGTTGCTGGAACCGGTCATACCTTGGGGCTGCGGACTAAAAAATTGTCTGAACGCATCGGTCAGTCGGCCACCTTCTCCACCGCTCATTCTGTGACTCACCAAAGCCTCAGCAACACGTTGTCCAGGACCTGGATTTGGTAATCCCCCAGGTTCTGGGAACGCGTTGCACAGAGCCTTCTGCAAGGCCTCCCGAAGATGTTTCATCTTCATCTCCCTCTGCGACGGCAAGATAAGCTCTGCAACCTTACTCTTGTAACGTGAATCAAGGAGAGTTGCCAGCCAGTAATGATCCCTCTCCTTGATACCACGAACACGAGGATCCTTAAGCAGGCTTTGCAGGATCAGGGAGGCCATGCAGCGTAGGTTTGCTGAGGCATTCGGGGGCTTTGCAGGATCAGGGAGGCCATGCAGCGTAGGTTTGCTGAATGACAGGACAGTGACAGTCCTTTGGGTCACTGAGGACGACATGATCCGCAGCCACCTAATCCCAGCCACGTAAAAGTCCACGGGTTCCTTGGGACTGTAAGTGATCCCTTGAAGACTGCTGCTGCTGAGTGTTAGGCTCCACCTCCATGCTGCTGATACAATCCTCCTCCTCCACCTCATCCTCGTCCTCCTCATCCTCTTGCTGTGTGGTAGGCGGGCATGCAGGTCCACTGTCTCGATAAAGGGGGCCTTGAGAGGTAAGGAAGTCCTCCTCTTCCTCCCTCTGTTTTGCCTCAAGGGCCCTGTCCATTATTCCACGTAGAGTGTGCTCCAACAGGTGAATTAGAGGGACAGTCTCACTGATGCATGCACTGTCACTGCTCACCATCCTCGTGGCCTCCTCAAATGGTGACAGGACAGTGCATGCATCCCTGATCAAGGCCCACTGGCGTGGGGAAAAAAAACAAGCTCCCCTGACCCAGTTCTGCTGCCATATTGGCACAGGTACTCATTGATGGCCCTCTGCTGCGTGTGCAGCCGCTGCAGCATGGCCAACGTAGAGTTCCATCTGGTGGGCATGTCACAGATTAGGCGGTTCTTGGGCAGGGTGTATTCCCTTTGGAGGTCTGTCAACCGAGCAGTGGCATTGTATGACCTTCGGAAATGCACACAGACTTTCCTGGCCTGCTTCAGGACATCCTGTAAGCCCGGGTACCTGCCAAGAACCGCTGCACCACCAAATTGAGAACATGAGCAAAACAAGGCACATGGGTCAGTTTTCCCTGTCGCAGGGCAGAGAGGAGGTTGGTGCCATTGTCGTTAACCACCATTCCTGGCTTAAGCTGGCGTGGCGTCAACCACCTCTGAGCCTGCCCCTGTAGAGCTGACAGAACCTCTGCCCCAGTGTGGCTCCTGTCTCCCAAGCACACCAGCTCTAGCACCGCATGGCATCTCTTGGCCTGCATTCCTGCGTAGCCCCTCGTACGCCTATGGAGCACGGCTGGTTCAGAGGAAACATCAGCACAGAAGGAGGCCACAGAGGAAGAAGAAGAGGAGGGGTGGAGGACAGAGGTGTGTCACAACCAGTAGTAGTGTTTTGGAGGCGTGGTGGCGGAACAACCTCCAACACTACTGTACCTTGTCCTGCATCCTTCCCAGCTGCCAGCAGAGTCACCCAATGGGCCGTAAAAGACAGGTAACGTCCCTGTCCATGCCTGCTGGACCATGAGTCAGCGGTAAGATGCACCTTACCACTGACCGCCCTGTTCAGCGAGGTATGGACATTGCCTTCCACATGCCGGTAGAGAGCGGGAATTGCCTTCCGTGAGAAAAAGTAGCGTTTGGGTACTTGCCACTAAGGTACCGCACATTGCACAAACTCACGGAAGGGGGCAGAATCTACCAACTGATAAGGTAGCAGTTGAAGTGCTAGCAATTTCGCTAAGCTCGCATTCAACCGCTGGGCATGTGGATGGCTGGGAGAGTACTTCAGAGAGGACTGAGGGTCTTGTGGGGTTGGAGCTCCCAGCTGATGAGGGGCAAGGGGAGGTCCACTTTGTTCTTTGGTGTGGGTCTTTCTGGTATGCTTGCCAACGAACTGAATGGCAGGTCGACATATGTCTGGTCAAGCATGTGGTGCCCAAGCGGGTGAGGTTTTGGCCACGCGAGATACGCTTGAGTTGCAAATAGCAACGGTGCGATCTGATGCACATGTCTCAAAAAAGGCCCACACCAAAGAACTTTTGCAGTACCGTTGAGACGCAGCAGCACCCTGCACAGGTGTAGCTCTGCGATGTAATGCAGTTGGTGTGATGCCCTTAAGCTGTCCCCTGGAGGGCATCCTGCCTCTTTGGAGATGTGCCTGTGCCTCTTCCTCTTCCTCCTCCTCTCTCCTATCAGGCACCCAGGTAGAGTCAGTGACCTCATCACCCCCTCCCTCCTCATCACTGTCGAAAACCTGGCAGTATGCTGCAGCTGGGGGAACATGACTGAATATGACTGCCAGATTGCTGTCCCTCTCGGGCACCCGCTCTCTCTGGGCTCACATCAATGCCTTCCTCTATCTGTGTTCCATCATCGGAGCCTTCAAAACGCTGCGCATCTTCATGTAGCATGTACCCAACACTGTGTTGAAACAGTTCGGGGGACTCCTCAGGAGGACATGGTGGGACTAGGGAAGGATTGTGTGATGCCATTGTGCACAAGGAAAAGGACGCCTTGGCAGCTGCTTTGCCAGATAGACTAAGCTCAGCCTGGGTGAGAGAGGATGAGGAGGATGAGGACGGCTTGGTCATCCACTCTACTAATTTCTCTGCATGTTGAGGCTCAACACGGCCAGCTCCCGAAAACAATGACGAGCGTGTCAGAAGGCCACGTCCTGAAGAGGATGCACCCTGTCCACCACCAGCGTTGCCTCTAGATGCAGAGCCTGCTTGCCCTCGTGCCTGTAACAGGAGTGACTTTTGGGCACATATTGAGCCAGGAGATGGGGTGGCAAGTGAATCATAATTCATGTATTACATGAGATGGGACATTAATAATAATTCATGGTTGCAGGATGTCTTGAGATATCACAAGTTGTTGGCTTATTCAATGTGGGGACACATTCTTTTGAAAGGTGTTAATTGCATCTACTCCTAGACATTTCATTGTCCATTGTGTAAAGGTGTTAATTCAGGTCTGCTCCTAGACATTTCCATCGCGTGATAACACGGTTTAAAGCCTATTGATGCCCAGGTGTCTGTCGGAGACCTGTCTGTCGGAGACAGAACGTCTGTCTAAGATGTGGATTGAAGGGAACTCATTGTGTGATGGTATTTTGTGTGAATTCTATTGATAAAAGTATGTGATTGAAGCCCCATGGTGTGAAGGGGGGTGGAGATTTCAGTGTCCCTTTGATTACGGTCACCTGCTTGTAACTGCATAAAAAGCTGAGAAGAAACCATTAAAGTGTTCTTGCATTTGAAACCAGAAAGCACAGAGCTGGGTCTCGTCTTATTCTGGGAAATGGGATGGATCGGGTCCTGTTGGTTGGAGTGTCGATAAGCTGTCTTGGATGGAATGGAATATCGTGAACGGATTTAACCCCTGTCCCATTTGGGGTTCCGTTACACTGCCTTTCTTTGTTGTCCTTCCAGACATTTTAATAGGCTGCACAGGACAAAATCAGAAATAAACCGCACCTGTCCAGTAAGAGCAACTGCGTTTATGGGCAAAAACACAGCAAACTTACTGTAAGATTGACTGAGTTTATGAGCAAAAAACTCGGCAAATGTGCAGTATGATCGACTGAGTTTATGGGCAAAAACACAGCAAACTTATAGTATGATTGACCTGAGTTTATGGGCAAAACACAGCAAACTTATAGTAAGATCGACTGAGTTTATGGGCAAAAACACAGCAAACGTGCAATGTGCAGTATGATCGACTGCGTTTATGGGCAAAAACACAGCAAACGTATAGTATGATCGACTGAGTTTATGGGCAAAAACACAGCAAACGTATAGTATGATCGACTGAGTTTATGGGCAAAAACACAGCAAACGTATAGTATGATCGACTGAGTTTATGGGCAAAAACACAGCAAACGTATAGTATGATCGACTGCGTTTATGGGCAAAAACACAGCAAACGTATAGTATGATCGACTGAGTTTATGGGCAAAAACACAGCAAACGTATAGTATGATCGACTGCGTTTATGGGCAAAAACACAGCAAACGTATAGTATGATCGACTGCGTTTATGGGCAAAAAACACAGCAAACGTGCAGTATGATCGACTGAGTTTATGGGCAAAAACACAGCAAACTTATAGTAAGATCGACTGAGTTTGTGGGCAAAAACACAGCAAACATATAGTATGATCGACTGAGTTTATGGGCAAAAACACAGCAAACTTATAGTAAGATCGACTGAGTTTATGGGCAAAACACACAGCAAACGTGCAGTATGATCGACTGAGTTTATGGGCAAAAACACAGCAAACTTATAGTAAGATCGACTGAGTTTGTGGGCAAAAACACAGCAAACGTATAGTATGATCGACTGAGTTTATGGGCAAAAACACAGCAAACTTATAGTAAGATCGACTGAGTTTATGGGCAAAAACACAGCAAACGTGCAACGTGCAGTATGATCGACTGCGTTTATGGGCAAAAACACAGCAAACTTAGTAAGATCGACTGAGTTTGTGGGCAAAAACACAGCAAACGTATAGTATGATCGACTGAGTTTATGGGCAAAAACACAGCAAACGTATAGTATGATCGACTGAGTTTATGGGCAAAAAACACAGCAAACGTATAGTATGATCGACTGCGTTTATGGGCAAAAACACAGCAAACGTATAGTATGATCGACTGCGTTTATGGGCAAAAAACACAGCAAACGTGCAGTATGATCGACTGAGTTTATGGGCAAAAACACAGCAAATTTATAGTAAGATCGATTGAGTTTATGGGCAAAAACACAGCAAACGTGCAGTATGATCGACTGAGTTTATGGGCAAAAACACAGCAAACTTATAGTAAGATCGACTGAGTTTGTGGGCAAAAACACAGCAAACGTATAGTATGATAGACTGAGTTTATGGACAAAAACACAGCAAACTTATAGTAAGATCGACTGCGTTTATGGGCAAAACACACAGCAAACGTGCAGTATGATCGACTGAGTTTATGGGCAAAAACACAGCAAACGTGCAACGTGCAGTATGATCGACTGCGTTTATGGGCAAAAACACAGCAAACTTATAGTAAGGTCGACTGAGTTTATGGGCAAAAACACAGCAAACTTATAGTAAGATCGACTGAGTTTATGGGCAAAAACACAGCAAATGTGCAACGTGCAGTATGATCGACTGCGTTTATGGGCAAAAACACAGCAAAGGTGCAGTATGATCGACTGAGTTTATGGGCAAAAACACAGCAAACTTATAGTAAGATCGACTGAGTTTATGGGCAAAAAACACAGCAAACAAGCAGTATGATCGACTGAGTTTATGGCAGTGGTTCTCAACCTTTTAGTGCCGTGACCCCTTGATAAAATTTCCCAAGTTGTGGGGACCCCTAACAGTAAAATTATTTTCGTAGCCTGGGTTGTAATTTGCACCCCTAACCCATGGAAATTTAGCGGTCCTGAGCCCCTCCACTCGTACAGTATTAAAACCTCATATTTTAACCAGTATTAAAACCACATTTTAGGATGTACCACTCTATCTCTTTGTTCTCCTTTCTTTCCCTTTTATCTCTCGCTATCCAAATTTCTTGTCTTTCCCCCCATCTCTCTCTAGCCATCTTTTTTTTTCTCTTATTCTTTCTCTCCCCTTTTCTTTCTTCCTCCCCTATTTTCCTTTCCCTTCCATGTATTCTCTATTTTTATTCCTTCTTTTACTCCTTGGTGGGAGGGGGGGGGATGGGATGGGATGAGTGGCAATGCTTGGGGGTTGTGCTGATCACCCTTAGGTGTTCTTGATCATGGTCATCTGCTGATTCGAGAACTGTAGTGGGGCCTTTTAAAGGTCACTAGAATCACAGGTAGTGTTACCCACTGTCTCCGACTTTGTGGTTTCTCGTAGCAGTGACTGCTATGCAGAAATCAGGAGATGGGGTCTCCTCCAGCCCCTCCCACCTAACGATCCTCACCAGGATTTGGTGACCCCTGGCAAATCATCATTTGACCCCCAAGGGGGTCCCGACCCCCAGGTTGAGAACCACTGGTTTATGGGCAAAAACACAGCACACGTGCTTTAACAGCGACTGCGTTTATGTGCAAATAAATAACACACGTGCAGTAACAGCTAATGCGTGTATGTGCAATTATATAGCACACATGTCATGCAGTAACAGCAACTGCGTGTATGTGTGCAATTAAATAGCACACGTCCACTAACACTGAGTACTATGTTTCAGTTAAAACTAAACTGCATGCAGGCAATTCAACACGTTAGAGCACTGCAGCTAGCACAAAGAAATTGCCTAACAAAAGCTATACAGTGTATAAATATATGTACAACCCTAGGAAGGATGTATATATATCCTCTACACACTGCAAATGTAACTATACTGACTAGCCTTCCTGCTCTATCTATCTATCTATCTGGTAGAAAAGACACTGGGCCAGATTCAGAGAGAATTACGTTACGCTGCGGCGGCGTAACGTATCCCATTTACGTTACACCGCCGCAGGTTTACAGCGTAAGTGCCTGATTCACAAAGCTCTTACCTGTAAACTTGCGGCGGTGTAACGTAAATCCGCTCGGCGCAAGCCCGCCTAATTCAAATGGGGCGGGCACCATTTAAATTAGGCGCGCATTATCGTGCCAAACGTTCTGCGCATGCTCCGTTAGGAAATTTCCTGACGTGCTTTGCACGAAATTACGGCTCCTCGACATTTTTCGTGCGTTACGGCGTTTCGTATTCTTGGACGTCTTCCGCAAAAAAAAATTGAAATTCGACGCGGGAACGACGGACATACTTTAACATGGCTGTTCAAAAGATAAGACATGTTAATGCAGGCATAACTTTGCGACGGGAAAAAACGACTAGCGACGACGTAAGAGATTGCGACGAACGCGCGTATCTTCGTGGATCGCCGTAGTCATTTGCATATTCTACGCCGACCGCAATGGAATCGCCACCTAGCAGCCGGCCTAGAATTGCATCCTAAGATCCGACGGTGTAAGTCAATTACACCTGTCGGCTCTTAGGGTTATCTATGCGTAACTGATTCTATGAATCAGCCGCATAGTTAGGACGGGCGGATCACAGAGATACGACGGCGTATCAGGAGATACGCCGTCGTATCTCTTTTGTGAATCTGGCCCACTGTTCGGTAGATTCAGGTAGAATGGAATAAAGTTATGGCGGCGTAGCTTAGCGTGTTTAGGCTACGCCGCTGTAAGTTAGCTAGGCAAGTAATGATTCTCAATGTACTTGCCTGCTAATATACGGCGGCGTAGCCTAAAGCGGGCGGGCGTAAGGGCACCGAATTCAAATGTGTGTTAGGGGGACGTGTTTAATGGTAATAAGGCTTGACCTTACGTTTGTGACGTTTTTCTGTTACTGCGCATGCGCCGGGCGCCTACATTTTCCAGTGTGCAATGCGGCTAAGTACGCCGCACGGGCCTATTGATTTTGACGTGGACGTAAACGACGTAAATCCCGATTCACGGACAACTTACGCAAACGATGTAAAAAAATCTAATTTTGACGTGGGAACGGCGGCCATACTTGAAATTACTATTCCACTAGGGCCTAGCTCCAACTTTACGCAGCCTATCTCTTACGTAAACGGCGTAAAAGTACTGCGTCTGCCGGGCGTACGTTCGTGAATCGGCGTATCTCCTCATTTACATATTCTACGCCGACCGCAATGGAAGCGCCACCTAGCAGCCATCCAAAATATTGCAATCTAAGATAGGATGGCGGAAGCCGTCGTATCTTAGATATGTTTAAGCGTATCTCTGTTTGAGCATACGCTTAAACATAAGTTGGCGAAAATTCTGAGTTAGGTCGACTTATCTACTGATAAGTCGGCCTAACTCTACCTGAATCTACCTATGTGTCTCTATCTATCTCTCTCTCTCTAACTGACTTTCTGTCTGACTTGTCTTTAACAAAGCCGGAACACACTACACGAGGCCGCCTTGCAGGCAGCCTTATATAGTGTGGGGCGTGTACTAAACCCCCTGAGCCATAATTGGACAAAGCCACCCTGGCTTTGGGCAATTATTGTTCTTCGTTTTTTGCGCCTTGTGATTGGCCAAGCATGCAGGGTCATGGTGCATGCTTGACCAATCATCAGCGCGCAACGCCGCAATGAATTATGGGCTGACGCGCGTCACTCGAATTTGGCGCGAACGACCAGTTTTGTTCGAAATTCGTCGAACGTACGAACAGACAATGTTCGAGTTCGAGTCGAACACAAAGCTCATCCCTAATCTACTGTGATTAATGTATGTAGCCATAGCCAATGGCACGTATAGTGGTAATTAAACCTAATAGTCTATAAAGTGCAAGAAGAAAAGGGGGGTTAATGTTAGTGAATAATAATATAAATAGATTATATAGTGAAAAATAGTGTCATGTGATAGAAAAGAAAAAATAAAATAAAATATATAGTGTTGTGAAAAGACAACAACCGCAATATATATGAAAAAAGAGTAGGCAAGACACACTGTATTAAGTGTGTATATCTCTCTCCTTTTATTTTTTATGTATTCTATATATGTTATATTTTTTATATTATTTATTCGTGAGATACCCAAACATATTTGTCACCAAACAAATTAATAAAACATGGTGGAAGGGTGGGACAGGATGAAATAAAGAAAGATGCAGGTGGGGTGGCGTGGCTACCGAGCTCCTGCATGGACGCCTAAGCAGAGAGCTCCGTGCCAACCGTAGGTGTAACGACGGGCTGAGGCACCTCTAGTGACCCACACCTACCTGGATCGATCCACGGAACCGCCTGGACTCCCGCGATGGCCCGCAAACGGAAGACAGCCCCGCAGGTACAGAAGCTGTCTCACTTCTTCTCCCCAACTCCTCGCGGCCCTGTCCAAGATGGTGCCGATGGCGCCTCGCCGTCCTCATCCAGCGGCTCCAGCTCTTTCCCGAATAACCAAGATCCACAACCCGCAGCAGCACACAGGTCCACGGAGGCCTCCACGCCTCTAGCAAGAAGCCCAGCCAAATCCAAGCCGCGGCTATCCCCTGAGTGCTTGGGCGGGAAGGCGGTCACACTACAGGAATCCCTGAATGACACTAGGGAGCTCCTTCCCCACTGCTGACAAGCCTCTGTCAGACACCATGTTAAAAGACATGCTGGTGTCCCTCCGCAGCTCCCTCCATGCTGATATGATGGACTGCATGAGGGGCTGATGTCCAGGAACTGGGTGGAAGGGTGGATCATGTCGAGCAAAAGATGGGGGAGTTTGCCTCCTCTTACAACTCCTTAGTAGATGCATACAATGACCAGGCTGATGAACTAACATGGCTCAAGGCAAAAGTTTCAGACCTCGAGGACAGATCCAGGAGGAATAACATTAAAATCCGTGGTGTCCCTGTATCTGTCCTCCCTCAACAGCTGCAGAAGTATGCACAAGACCTCATGAAGCTCTATGTTCCTGAATTATCGGTTGCTGACTTAGCTATTGATAGGATACACCGCCTGCCTAAGCCATCACACCTACCCGACACTATCTCCAGGGATGTCTTGATGCGGGTGCATTTTTTCCAAATCAAGGAGTGTTTCATGATGGCCTTCAGAAAGAACAAAAGGCCCAGTACTCTTCCATACAACTATTTGCGGATCTTTCCCAATTTACTATGCAGAGACGCAGGTCCCTTTTGCCGGTTACTAAAGCCTTACGCAACCACGAAATTGTATATAGATGGGAATATCCAGCCAAACTTACCATCACTAGAGATGATCGCACCTCCGTGATCAACAACCTCTCAGAAGGCCTGGATCTCCTGCGTTCCTGGAACATTGTCCCAGAGAAAACAGACGAGGACCCATCTTCTGCCTCCAAAATTGCTACTCAGGACTCCTGGCACCTGGTGTCCAATAAGAAGGGCAAAGGTCGTCCTAGGTGCCTTGGCCACTAATACAACGCCACACCACCAAATACCTACTGACTACACTGGGGTAGATTCAGTTAGATTTGCGCAGTTTTTACGTAGGCGCAGGGAACCGTTTTTGCCCTGCGCCCCGCAAATTATCTGCGCTACCCTTGATTCACGGAGCAGTAGCTCCGTAAATTGGGTGGGCGCTCCGGCAAAATGCCCGGCGTAAGCGCGCCAATTGAAATGATCCCGTAGGGGGCGTGGATCATTTAAATTATGCGCGTTCCTACACCGAGCGTAGTGCGCATGCTCCGTTGGGAAACTTTCCCGACGTGCATTGCGGTAAATGACGTCGCAAGGACGTCATTTGCTTCAAAGTGAACGTTGAATGGCGTCCAGCGCCATTCACGATTCACTTACACAAATGACGTAAATTTCAAATTTTGCGACGCGGGAACGACGGGTATACGTAGAATTGGCTGCCCCTGCTAATAGCAGGGGCAGCCTTACGCAAAAACCGACGTACGCAAACGACGTAAACTGCGTACGCAGGGCTCGCGTAGGGTTGTGAATCGGCGTTAGTATGCAATTTGCATACTATACGCTGACCACAACGGGAACGCCACCTAGCGGCCTGCGTAAGAATGCAGCCTAAGATATGACGGCATAAGGAGCCTTATGCCAGTCATTTCTTAGGTTGCAGTCGGCGTAACGAGGTTCCTGAATAAGGAGCATTCGTAACGCCGGCGCAGGTAAGCAATTGCGCTGCATAACTATGGTTACGCAGACGCAATTGCTCTTTGAATCTACCCCACTGTTCTCCCCCTCGTGTTCAATGAGCAACACTGTTGCACCCAGATTCAACACTGAATCTCCCTTTTTACCTCTCAGGTTTGCTCTGATCCAGCTGTTTTGCTATTTGACGGTTACTGTTTCCCTTTCCGTTTTTTTTTCTTTTCTCTGTGTTTTGTTTTTTTCCCCCTTATCAAGAGATGGACTCCACCGAATGGACCAGGATGTAGCGGGTCCCCTGCCCCCGGAAACGACACCTTGGAATTCAGCTGAGCTTCGAATGTATCTTCATCCTGAGGTACTGTTCCTACATCTCCCCCATACACAATGGTGATTAACGTAGTATGTTTTAATGTACACGGATTAAACCACCCTGCTAAAAGATCGGCATTGTGGAAGGAGGCCCAAAAACTGTGGGCGGACATTATGTGTGTACAGGAATCCCATTTTCTTTTCTCCAAGCCCCCCTGCTTCAAACATAAGAGCTATCCTCATATGTTTTTTGCCTCAGCCCCTAATAGGAAACATAGAGGGGTCATTACCATCGTAAGAGTCTCGGTGACATTTAAGTTGGGTGAAGTGATATCTGATCCTGCTGGCAGATTTGTAATTCTTGTGGGTAAATTTAATAGTCGCACCTATACGATTGTTAATCTTTACGCCCCAAATGTCAACCAGGTCAGGTTTGTTAATAAGGTTTTCAAAAAATTGTTGTCCGTTAAAAAAGGTCATTGTTTGTGGAGATTATAATATGTCGGTTGATTGCAGTGTTGACACTACCTCTAAATCTAAACGCCCTCTCCCCTCATTGCACCCTGCCCTCCTCAGAGAGGACTACTATGATGTCTGGAGGTGTCAGCACTCTAATGAACGAGACTACACATTTCATTCCCAGCATTGAGCGCATCGAGGCCTTCGGGTAATGACTGCGCTCCCAATAAGCATTTTAAATAAATAAATAAATTCCTCCAGGCATAATTCTTATTCTCGTATTGACATGATACTTGTTGATAGATCTTTGCTCGGGGCGGTCTCCTCCTCCACCATCCACGACATCTCTTGGTCAGACCATGCACCTGTCTCCATCTCATTGGTGAAGGAGTTGTCCCCCAGCCCGGCTCGTATATGGAGGGCCAATGCAGGAGTGTTCCAGATGCAGTCCCAGGTGAATGACATCACTACTCATCTGAAATAATTTTTTGAGTTAAATGTAGGATCAGTATCGGATCCAACGGTCCTGTGGTGCGCCCACAAGGCCTTCATTAGGGGCATCCTACTACAAATCAGTTCGAAATTGAAACGCCAGAGGACTTTGAAAGTAGACCTTCTTCTTCAGGAGATTAGATCTCTGGAGATGCAGAACAAGGCCTCACCTAGCCTAGACTTGTCAAGCAATCTTGTTAAATTACGTTGTGACCTTAGACGCCTGCTCTTAGAATCCCACGGTAAATTTGTTAAGGCCCTGAAGTTGACGTACTACTCCTCGGGAAATAAAGCTGGCAAATTTTTGGCGCGTCACCTGAAAGACCAGAGGACACGTACGAAAATCCCCTTTATCCGTAGCCCAACCAATGACTGCAAATTATACGACCCAAAAGACATTGCTAACTCGTTTGCTGACTACTACTCATCCCTATACAACTAAAAAGACGATGGTACTACCTGCAGCCCTCAGATCAGGATATACAAACATTTCTAGCTGATTTATCTCTCCCCTCCCTGTCTCCTACCCAACTGCAAGCTCTAAATGCCCCTGTTACAGACGCGGAAATGCAGAAAATGATTTCCAAGATGCCCTCCCGGTCCTGACGGCTTGCCGAACGACTATTACAGAACATTTGGCAAGCTCCTTACCCCTGCACTGCATTCGGTGTTTTCACAGGCTATGTCTTCTGCTAGTTTCCCGCCTGAGATGTTGACTGCCTATGTAGTGACTATCCCCAAACCTGGTAAACCCCCTGATTTCCTCTCCAATTTCCGCCCCATTTCACTTTTAAACACGGATGTTAAGCTATATGCTAAAATCCTCGCCCATAGGCTTTTGACTGTTTTACCATCATTGATTAACCCAGATCAATCCGGTTTCACTGTAGGCAGACAAGCATCCGACGCAACTCGCAGAATCATTGGAGTGGTGCAGCATGCATGGACCTCTCGGAAGCCTTCTCTGCTCCTCTCTTTGGACGCGGAGAAGGCGTTTGACAGGGTCCATTGGGGCTATATGTCCCAGACCCTAACTAAGTTTGGATTCCAGGGCCCTATTATGTCCGCCATCCTGGCCCTCTACTCCCATCCCTTGGCCCAGGTCTACACCTCTAATTTCCTCTCCCCACCTTTTCACATCTCTAATGGGACACGTCAGGGGTGCCCTCTGTCCCCCTCGATCTTCAACCTTTTGATTGAACCACTGGCAGAAAAAATTAGAGCCCATCCCCACATCACTGGTTTCTCTATCCATGGTACGTCCCACAAGATTAATCTTTTTGCCGGTGATATCATCTTGTCCATAACCTCTCCGAATGAATCGCTCCCCCACGTCCAAAAAGTCCTACAGTCTTTTAGCAACATCTCCTACTATAAAAGAGATAAAGGTGTAAATGGGGTGGTGGCGCTGCCTAGTACACGTAGGGCCTACTCAGATGTGAGTGCCTAGGTGCATCCAATAGGACTGTGAGTGGCTGGGGTCCCAGCAATGCAGGTAGGCTGGGAACACAAGTAGTGTTATTGAGATAGGTGGTGCAAATGTATAATCGTGGCAATGTACCATTATGTACCAATATACTAATCATATAACACAATCTACATATACTTCACATGCGTATACTTCACATGCGCTTACTAGACAGTATACAAGGATTACTGAAATGTAGATAACCAATGAATCCTGCACATACAGAATAATAAAATAAAAAAGGAAAACAATACAGCAGTACACCCTATATATATGTGGATGGCTGGACGCCCAGCGCAAAAGACTATATATTAACTGGAGATCCACTCAAAGTCACAAACAGGTGGGTATTAGTGACTAGTATAGATATAGCTGCTATTCCACAGGTGTGTAAATGCTAAACCATACAAGTAATCTGTACAAATACTGCGTATATATCCTGCACATGTAGTGGGCAGCGTACAGGAAAAAACCTATAGTACAAAAGACCGTGTCAGGTTTGTGCACAGCAATATGTGGGCCATTTAGTCCATGTCCATAAAAGTATAGATATCAGTGGGCAATGGCAATACTGGGTATGTAGGATGTCCAAGGAGGGTAAGGCGTGCAGAGGGAGTGGTCCTAGGCCTTTAGGTACAAAGTGATCCCGGTGCTCCCCTCAGGGTTCCCCACTCACCAGATGGCGCTCCCCGTTTGGGGTGCCAGACATATACCGCAAACTCAGATGTTACTCCGTTTCTCTGCTCACGCGCTCAGCTGCCCCTCGAGTAGACTTCCAGACTTCCAGAGCCTCCAAGAATTGCCCATCCGACTAGATGTTCACACCATATAGTTGCTCCGTGGCTCCAAAAAGTATATATGTGTAAAAACAAAGAGAGGAGCTCCAATGGTGTAGTACCATAAAATTTATTAAAAATGAAACAAAATAAAATAAAATGATAGCCACAGGTGCTCGATAAGAGCGGCTGTAACAGTGATGGTAAAAATGATAAAACACAATGCGATAAGCAAATCCAGACGAATACAAAAGGATTCAAGTGTCAGGAATGCAGGGTACAGGCGCGTGTATAGCGGTGGGTGGCGTGCGTTCCAACCACAACCACCTGAGTGCTGACCCGGAAGTGACGTGTGTGCGCGCGTACGCCTGACGTACGTTTCGATAAGCCGATCGTTTTCAAAGGCGTGCCCGCACACTCGTCACTGACAGGTATAAGTAGGTGCCGCCGGGCTGCAGGCTCCACCCCCTCCCTGCGGAGATCGAATCGATGCCGTAGGATATGCCCATCCCTTGATGGCATAGCCAATCGAACAGCTGACATAGTGAAATAGGGGAATCCCTTGGTACCTGTCAGACCGCAGCACAGCGTAAACCCTATATACCCGGCAGGCAATAATATAGCAGGGTCATATTGAACGGTATACAACAATAACATTAACAGCTCCTTATTATAATATGGATCATGATGTTAACTCTTAGTAAATACATGCTAAGACTGGGCTATACACGACATAGAGGATGGCTACCATTGTAATATGGCAGTGTAAATATCCAAATAGAGATGGTGATGCGCCCTAAACTATATGTAAGTCATAGTAAACAATAGTGGACAAGTAATGGGCTAATGTGTCCTGTAATAGGTGAGGCATGGCCCTTACTAAAAATATAATATAAGTGTAAAAGTAAGTGTAAGTGTGCCCTCAGGCAGCGTATGACAACAGTTGTCATGTAGATTATTATGAATAATAAAACAGTGGCTGGTGATGGCCATAATAGCCATAATAGTGAATAGGTGGGCTATGCACTGCCCTTGTGAGTGATATTACACAAATGTGTCTATTCAATATGTATATACAGGTGATGCTAGTAGCATAGGTGAGATATTGAATATGGGGCCTACCTGGCATAGTTGATCTGCTAGGGTAGAATAGATGCCCTAGTGAGTAAATCACCCACTTGACGCAGCAAGGTGGGTCTGGTGGGGAAGACCAATCACCACCTCCCGAACGGCGGTGATGGTGGTAGGCTACTACAACTGTAGGTATAAGGTAACTAACAGAGGAAATAATAAATATAATATGACTAAAATAAACATGTAATTTTGCCCTCAGGCAGTGTATGACAACAGTTGTCATGTGAAATATTTATAGTGGTAAAGCAATGGCCCAGGTGGTCATTGATAAATATTGGGCTAAGAATGCCCTGTGTGATAAATAACTTTGTGGGTTGTGCTACAAAGTGAGTCTGTAAATATGTATATGTATTTAAAAGTGATAATCATAAGGTATAAATATACCTAACTGACATAGTCTACTAGGGTATGGTAAGTGTCCTAATGAGTGAGTCATCCCCTATACGCAGCAGGAGGGGGCCGGTGGGGAACACCAGCCACCACCTGCCGGGATAGCAGTGAGGGATGGTCTACTGCTATATCTCAGGGTCCTGGATAACTGTCAAAGGAATGAATGGACTATTAGCAAATGGAGGATATAAGGCTGTACTTAAGGATTGGCCAAGAAGCAGTTGAGATCGATGTCCACATTAAGGCCATGTGGCACGAGTGACCCCAGTCGGTATATCCAACTTGTTTCGTTCTGAGAAATTGCAATTTGTTTGTTCCCACCCCTCCAGTTATCTTTAATCATATCTATACCAAAGAATATGAGGCCTGATGGATTTGTTTGATGAAACTGTTCAAAGTGGCGTGATACATTATGCTTGGGGAATGCCTTGCGAATGTTGTTAATATGCTCTCGTATTTGAACACATAGGGGTCTGGTGGTTCTCCCCACATATTGCAGATGGCATGGGCACTCTATAACGTAGGTTACATGGGTAGTATTGCAGGTGATTAAGTCTCTGATTTTATAGACTTTTTGGTCTGTCCTGGACTTAAATTCGGTTTTCCTGCGGGGCTGCTTCTTGCTCTCCCTGCAGGCTAAGCACCTCTGGCATTTGTAGAACCCTTTGAGCTCGGGGCAGATTTCCACCTTCTTTGGGGGGTTAATTATGTTGTGTACCAGATGGTGCCTAAGGGAAGGGGCCTTTCTGTATATGAACGATGGCTTATTTGGAAGTGTCTTTGACAGGATACAGTCTTCTTTTAAAATAGGCCAGTATTTTTTCAGGATATTTTCGAACTCTTTGTACTGGGTGTTAAAACCAGTAATGAATGCAATATTGCCTTGGTTATTATTGGCCTTATTTTTCTGCAACAGTAGATCTTTGCGGTCTTTCTTTGAGATCTCAGTTTTCAGTCTGTCTAGGTTTTCGGGTGCATAGCCTTTTTCTTCAAATCTTCTTACGATGGTCTGTGCTTGATTGTTGTAGTCATCAAGAGAGTCACAATTTCTCCTCATCCTCATAAGCTGTCCCTTAGGGATGTTCGCCTTCTATTTTGGATGGTGACAGCTTGAGGTCGGGATGTACCCATTACGGTCAGTGTCCTTAAAGAAGGTTTTTGTATGTAGTGCCGTCCCTTGTTTGTAAATCTCTAGATCCAGGTATTCTATACTTTCTGTGCTGAATTTTCCAGTAAACGTAAGTTGGAATCTGTTATTATTGAGTTCAGAAAATAAATGCTGCAAATTTTCTACTGTGCCATCCCAAAGGATGATGAGGTCGTCAATGTACCTACAGGCTTAAAGAACAACTCCACATTCAACCCTACCATCTCAGGGAACCAATGCGTAATAGCGTTTAAGAAAATGGTGGAAGGTGACCCTAGGAAACTGGAAAGAAAAATCAATCACAAAAGTAAAAATGTATGGAAGACTATCAAACAGTAAGGCCCCGTACACACGAGAGGATTGATCCGCTGAAATTTATCTGCGGACCTGTTTCAGCGGATAGATCCCCTGGTGTGTACGATCCAGCGGATATTTTTCCGCTGATTTTTTCCCCCGGGGATGGATTTCCAGAGGATCAAGATTTCTTAGCATGCTAAGAAATCTATCCGCTGGAATCTAGTCCAGCGGATTGATCCGCTGGTCTGTACAGACTCAGCGGATCAATCCGTCCGATTGCATCCCTCGCATGCGTCGTAATGATTCGACGCATGCGTGGAATTCCTTATATGACAGCGTCGCGCACGTCGCTGCGTCATCATCGCGGCGACGGTGCGACACGTCACCGCGGAGGGAATTCCGCGGGGATTTTGATCTCATGGTTAGTACAACCATGAGATCAAAATCCGCCAGAGGATTTATCCGCGGAAACGGTCCCCCGGACCGTTTTCCGCGGATCGATCCTCTCGTGTGTACTAGGCCTTAGGGGAAAAACATGAGGTAATCATACGCCCTGCGGATAAGGGAGGAGGACTGGTTATCCTCAGTAGGGAGGATTATGAGGAGGAGATGAACAACCTCCTTTCTGTGGCTGACACATACCTGAAGCTTAACGGAAACCCCAAATGGAAATACCAAAATCGGCTTGAAAAATACATTAAGAAGGGGAAGGATATGGGGATACTCAGTAAAAATGAATCTGACTACCTAGGGCCATATTCTGAGTAAAGTTACGATGGAGTAACTCAGGATACTCCATCGTAACTCCCTTTTTTGACCCGTGTATCTATGCTCCTGATTCTCAGAATCATTTTTGCATAGATACACTTAAGATCCGCCATCTGTAAGTCACTTACACTGGCGGATCTTAAATGCAATGACGCCGGCCGCCGCTAGATGGCATTTACATGAAGGAGTCATTTGCATATGCAAATGATCCTTCTACGCCGATTCACGAATGAGTTCGCGTCGCGTAACAGTCGCTAACGTCGTTTGCGTAAGCGGAAACTTACCCCTGCTATATGAGGGGTAAGTTTCCGCAAGTCTCGCGTAGGCCATGTTACGGATGGCGTCAGGTCCCCGTCGTGTTTTTCCGTCGGATACGTCGTTTACGTAAGTCGTTCTTGAATACGACTTTACGTCAATGACGCACACGTCGGCGTCATTGACGTTTTCCGCCGAGAACTGGAGCATGCGCACTGGGCTTTTTGCAGCCCGGCGCATGCCCAGTTCTTTTGCATCGGGGGCGCGCTTCATTTGAATAGAAGCCGCCCCCTTGGAGATCCGCCAGGCTACGCCGGGACACTTACACTCCGCTGTCCCAACTTATGGAGCAAGTGGTTGGGGAATACAACACCTGCTCCAGTAAGTTGGGACAGCGGAGTGTAAGTGCCCTAAGCGAAGCAGGTGGATATTTAGAGAGAATATGGCCCCTAGTCTCCAACTCCACCAAAACCCCCGTCATGTACACCAAAAATACACAAACGATTGGCCAAACCACCAGGCAGGCCTATTATTAGTGGCATTAACTCAATTTTTTTCACGCCTTGGGGAATATCTTGATACATACCTACAACCTTTGGTGACAGGGTCGATCGTATTTGAGAGATAGTCTCCAACTTATTCAGGAACTTAGGCTAGTTGAAGGAGCAGAAATTTTTTTGTTGGTCACTATAGATGTCAACTCGCTCTACACAAGTATAAAGCAGGAGGATGGACTGATGGGTGTTGCTACAGCACTGCATGAGAAAACAACGTTTAAACAAGAGCAAATTGATTACATTTTGGAGGGGCTACATATGGCTATGGAGTGTAATTACTTCTGGTACAATAAACAGTACTATGTGCAAACTAAGGGCGTCGCTATGGGGACACGCTATGCCCCCAGCGTAGTGAACCTCCTGATGAACCTTTGGGAGGAGGAATACATCTACAATGTCGACTACCCGGAGATTGTCATGTACCGTAGGTACATTGACGACCTCATCATCCTTTGGGATGGCAAAGTAGAAAATTTTCAGCATTTCTTTTCTGAACTCAATAATAACAGATTCCAACTTATGTTTACTGGAAAATTCAGCACAGAAAGTATAGAAACTTGCTCGTGTGAGGCGCATTTTTCTCCCAAAGCGCGCAAGCTGTTTGGCCGTGGCAAATTTGCACTTTATAAAAGCAGGGGCAAGTTAGCAACAGATGGCCACAGGTCAGCTGGAGAGCAACTACAGCAGCACCAAGACGGACGAGCTGAACAAGCAGAGCACCCACACTTTCTGGATCTCACATCTGTGTGCCAACATGCCAGGGGCAGCTACAAAATAAAAAAAAGCTCATAATCTGAGCATCAATAAAAAAAAAATAACTCAAAATCTGAGCATAACCAAAAAACAAGCTCATAATCTGAGCCACCAAAAAAAAAAAAAATGGTCATAAATTATTTTTTTCTTTTGGACATCCTTGGCCCAAGGGTGCCCCAGCTCTGACTGCTCAGACGCCGTGGTGGAGCATGGGGTGGGGATCCTCAACTGCCGTCGGGTAAGTCTCCCCTCCTCCCGCACAGCAGCAGTGTTGGCCTCCACCGCACCTGCCAACCTGCTCACCTCCGAAGTTAATAATGCAGTGGCATCCTGCTGTTCAACCAGACAGGTCACAATGGCTGCGCAGTTGCCACTAACATCCTCCAGGGTCTCATTCTGTCGGTCCCCCGGTCAGCATGGTGGGTGAGGGCCTGCTGGACAGAGGAGGAGGAGGATGCCAGGCTGTCCGCCACCCGCCTCAGGTCTCCCACCATCTCCCCTATATGGTGGGTCTGCCGGGCCTGCTCCTCCTGCAGACCCTCACGGAGGCTGGAGGGTACACCCCTAGTTTTAGAAAGAGCCTTCCTTGGAGGAGAGGCTGGGGCACGAACTGAGGGAGCAGAAGGGGAGGGGGTCACACATGAGGGAGTGACACTGGAGGGGGGGGACACTGGAGGGAGGGACACTGGAGGGGGGGGACACTGGAGGGAGGGACACTGGAGGGGCTTGCCCTGGAGGGGGATGATGTTATGGTCGGGGGGGTGGTGGGTCGGTCAGGGATGGTGGGATCCTCCTGGAGGGACACTGCTTCCTCCAGATTGAGGATAACGGCCTCCTCCACCACTTCCTCCTCCCTAGATGGACTCTGGCCGATATCCTCCTCCACCAACATGCCCAGGATCTGCAGAGGGCCTGACTGCACCCCATGATGTTCTGGGGATGGCGTGGGTAGCCCTACAGCCGACGACGGCCCAGCCTAATCATCAACATCTGTGGATGACACAAAACAAAAATGTTGCTGGAGCAACACACTTATCACATGTTCCCTTCTACCCCCTCCCATGATACACAGCAGATATAAGAAACAAAAACTTGTTACATGTTCCCTTCTACCCCCTCATATGTTCCCTTCTACCCCCTCCCATGATACACAGCAGATATGAGAAACAAAAACTTGTTACATGTTCCCTTCTACCCCATCATATGTTTCCTTCTACCCCCTCCCATGATACACAGCAGATATGAGAAACAAAAACTTGTTACATGTTCCCTTCTACCCCCTGATATGTTCACTTCTACCCCCTCCCATGATACACAGCAGATATGAGAAACAAAAACTTGTTACATGTTCCCTTCTACCCCCTTATATGTCCACTTCTACCCCCTCCCATGATACACAGCAAATATGAGAAACAAAAAACTTACCAGTCCCCAACAGTGGAGTCATAGCCTGGCAGTCCCTCCACCTGCTCCAGCGCTAGACTCTGAGAGATGACCTCCTCCTCCGCATTGAGTCGCACAGAACAGGCTGGTCCTTCTCCGGTGCCCCTGCTGTGCTTTTTAATGAGGACAATTTTGTCCCGGACACGACGCTGCATGTCAGTGAACTTTTTCTGGATGTCCATCCAAGTCCGGTCCTCAAAGCCCAGGGCATTGATGTCTAAGGCTTTTGCCTCAAATATTGCCCTCCTTTGGGCTACGGTAGTATTTTGGCGTTCAGCGCCATACAGAACAGCAGTATGGCGCGTCAGTGCCTCCAGCATGATCTCCATCTCCGCTGCCACAAAATTAGCCTTCCTCTTTTTTTTTTTGGCCGGGAGGTGCCATCTCGCAGCAAAGGGCAAAATTACCTTGCTCAGGGGGGGGTGGAACAAGCAGGATGTAATTTTGCACAGGACCTGCGCAGCTATGCCCCTATTTATTTGCTCAGTGCAAGCAGGTGGGCAAAATTTGCCCTGAAAATAGGCGCAAACCAATGCTGAGTGGAAAAAAGATCATTTGCATAGGGCACACCCACTTTCACTTGCGCTGCCTTACGCCCTGATTTTTGCCTTACAAAGGAGCAAATTAGCAGACAAAAGGAATCCTGAATCAGGTGGCAATCTTTCCAATTTGCCCCAGCGCAGAGCAAATCAGCTGCTCTTCACAGGTGTAACTAAAGGGCAAATCTACCTGAATCTGGGCCACTGTATCTAATATTTAGGGACTCATTAAAGACAGGAATAGTACCACTGGATTGGCGCAGGGCCAATTTGGTGCCCATATTTAAAAAGGGAACTAAGTCTTTACCAAGTAACTATAGACCTGTTAGTTCTTGCTGGAAAAAAACTATTTAAGCAGCAGACAACATGGATTCATGAAAGACAGAAGTTGTCAGACAAACCTGATTTCCTTTTATGAAGAGGTAAGTAAAACCCTGGACAGAGGCGTGGCTGTGGACGTGATATATTTGGATTTTGCAAAAGCGTTCGATACAGTTCCGCACACACGGCTCATGTGTAAGGTAAGGTCTACAGGATTGGATATATCAGTTTGTAAATGGATAGAAAACTGGCTGAAAGACAGAATTCAGAGAGTTGTGGTTAATGATTCTTACTTTGAATGGTCCAAGGTTATCAGTGGTGTACCCCAAGGTTTAGTGCTGGGACCCTTACTTTTCAATATATTTATAAATGATATTGGGTCTGAGATCAAAAGTAACATTTCTGTCTTTGCAGATGAAACCAAGCTATGCAGTGGAATAACGTCCTTGCAGGATGTCGCCAATTTACAAGCCGACCTCAATGCTCTGTCTAATTGGGCGACTAAGTGGCAGATGAGGTTTAATGTAAAGTTATGCACTTGGGGGCTAAGAATATGCATGCATCATACATACTAGGGGGAGTACAACTGGGGGGATCTGTAGTGGAGAAGGATCTGGGGGTTTTAGTTGATCATAAGCTCAATAATGGCATGCAATGCCAAGCTGCAATTTCCAAAGCGAGCAAAGTCCTTTCTTGTATTAAGAGAGGTATGGACTCCAGAGACAGAGATATAATTTTGCCCCTGTACAAATCATTAGTAAGACCTCATCTGGAATATGCAGTTCAGTTTTGGGCACCAGTTCTCAAAAAGGATATCGGAGAACTGGAGAAAGTGCAGAGAAGGGCAACCAAACTGATAAGAGGAATGGAGGAGCTCAGCTATGAGGAAAGATCAGAAGAACTACATTTATTCACTCTTGAGAAGAGGAGAATAAGGGGGGATATGATCAACATGTACAAATATATAAGAGGTCCATACAGTGAACTTGGTGTTGAGTTATTCACTTTACGGTCAACACTGAGGACAAGGGGGCACTCTTTACGTCTAGAGGAAAAGAGATTTCACCTCCAAATACGGAAAGGATTTTTCACAGTAAGAGCTGTGAAAATGTGGAACAGACTCCCTCCAGAGGTGGTTCTGGCCAGCTCAGTAGATTGTTTTAAGAAAGGCCTGGATTCTTTCCTAAATGTACAAAATATAACTGAGTACTAAGATTTGTAGGTAAAGTTGATCCAGGGTAAATCCGATTGCCTCTCGGGGGATCAGGAAGGAATTTTTTCCCCTGCTGTAGCAAATTGGATCATGCTCTGCTGGTTTTTTTTGCCTTCCTCTGGATCAACTGTGGGTATGGAGTTGGGTGTATAGGATTGTACTGTGTTTTTTATTTTGTTTTTTTATTTTTTGTGGTTGAACTAGATGGACTTGTGTCTTTTTTCAACCTGACTAACTATGTAACTATGTAACTATGTAACTATGCACCCGAAAACCTAGACAGACTGAAAACTGAGATCTCAAAGAAAGACCGCAAAGATCTACTGTTGCAGAAAAATAAGGCCAATAATAACCAAGGCAATATTGCATTCATTACTGGTCTTAACACCCAGTACAAAGAGTTCGAAAATATCCTGAAAAAATACTGGCCTATTTTAAAAGAAGACTGTATCCTGTCAAAGACACTTCCAAATAAGCCATCGTTCATATACAGAAAGGCCCCTTCCCTTAGGCACCATCTGGTACACAACATAATTAACCCCCCAAAGAAGGTGGAAATCTGCCCCGAGCTCAAAGGGTTCTACAAATGCCAGAGGTGTTAGCCTGCAGGGAGAGCAAGAAGCAGCCCCGCAGGAAAACCAAATTTAAGTCCAGGACAGACCAAAAAGTCTATAAATCAGAGACTTAATCACCTGCAATACTACCCATGTAACCTACGTTATAGAGTGCCCATGCCATCTGCAATATGTGGGGAGAACCACCAGACCCCTACGTGTTCGAATACGAGAGCATATTAACAACATTCGTAAGGCATTCCCCAAGCATAATCTATCACACCACTTTGAACAGTTTAATCAAAAAGATCCATCAGGCCTCATATTCTATGGTATAGATATGTATGGGAAAAAGGTGGAAATAAGGGCCGTCTAATTGAGCCACCCCCACTGCGCGTAACTGGAGAATATAAGTGAAAATATAGTGATATTGATAATATAAATAAATTAATTAATAAATAAATATATGTGAGCTGCTGCTCTAAAAGTTAAACAATCAAAATGTAATATGCAAATACAGTGCTACCTGATGTGAAAAAAAGGTATCAAATGTGATATTAAGCAGCGCTCAAGAGAATCAAATAAAAAAACACACATATAATATTGCTAAACTATTAAGTGAAAAATAATGAGTGATCCACCCTCTATGTGAAACAATATATCAGTGTCAAAAAATAGGTGTCAATAATACACCCAAAATAACAGGTTGGCAAAAAAAATCCATAAACTGATTGTGTGAACGTAAATGAAGTTCATAAATGGAGAACAGAAGAAATCCCTTCACGATCTTCAGACAGTGCTTTCACCACACCACAGTGACTGCGTGATTCCACCACCCATCAGAATGCAAACTCACCACAATAAACGGCCTGACACTCTCGTGTTAAGGCACACAGGCTTTTTAACTGAACCACTCAGTTTAATTGATGGAACTCCCTCTTTGGAAAACTGGAGCACTCAGTTAAATAAATGAGATCCGTTGGAAAAAGGAAAAACTCCAAGATGACAGCCACATGTATAATGAAGAGAGAGAGCACAATAGTGTGATATTGCAACACAACTTTTAATAAAAACACTAAAAATCTCCCAATAGATGCACTCACAAAAATGACTCTTGTCATAAGCAGTGATTAAATCCAAACATCACACGGTGTAAACACAAACGAAAATTTTCCTCCAGGTGAACCAGTGGTCACGGCGGACCAACAAATAGCCCAGGTTTACTCACAGCCCTATGAAGGTGTACTGGAGTCGCTCTTCAGATGACTATATTGGTGACAGATGGACCGTTCCACGCCCGACCAGTTCAGTTTAAGGTATGCGGTTGTAACTTAGTACCCACGCCCCGACATGTTTCATCATACTGATTTAATCATGGGGATGCTTACCAGATGTCACATGCCGCTATATGTAGCTGCCAAGGTCCCCCCCTCACTTGCACATTGGTGCACGCCTTCCGTTCATTACAAGCATCAGCTGTGTGGACAAACGTCCCACTCAGCTGTGCTGGCATGCAAGTGTGCAGCTCTGACCAAACAGAGCAGCATAATCATGTGTGCGAGGTGGAGGCCCCCAGTGGTGACGTTGGTGTACTACACCTAATCACACTGCCTGTATTCAATGAAGTGTCTATCACCAGTGGTCAAACTGGTGTATGACACCCATTCCCACTGCCTATATTCGATACAGTGTCTAACCCCAGTGGTGAAACTGGTGTATGACACCCATCAAGCATAGAGTGTACTGCAAACTGAAAGAAGGGGGATATCCCTCTAAGAAATAACTAACAGCCATTCGGGTGTCCCCATGACCACGAGTCACCTCCAGGTCTATACAAACACGATCTAACAGTGTAAAGTCAGAAACACAAAATACAATATCTCTCATTAATCTAAAGTGAGAGCATACTACATGGTTATATGAATCTAAAAAAGAATATATATTATTCCAAAATCTAAAAACACATAATCAACCATAAATATATATAAAACTGAATTAAATACATATAGTATAGGCGGTATTCCTAAAATTATATTGAAGAGTTGCATATATTATTATCCATCATAAAATTTCAATAAAATGGTGGTAATCAAAATGAATAAAAAATGTCTACACATATATACATACATACATATACATATACATATATATATATATATATACATATATACATACACATATAAAAATTATTATTTTTAAAAAAGATTCTATAAACTGGAAAACGATTTTACACTGGGGCATGTACTTTGAACGAGATATACATAAATATGGGCAAGTTTAGACATGCAATGGTTCAAATTAAAGTGGGTGAACTTCATCATCTCCATATGCATGGCATAACAAAAATTTAATTATATAGTCATACAGAGCCCATGATCATAGTGGGTGGCCCAGTTGTCTGGCCCCCTTGTACCAACATAATTCATGACCATACTATATATATGTACACCTTAAAACCTGCTCCTAGTCTAAACATTACTTATGAAGCAGTTCACGTCCAACTCTATGTTGAGGCCCCTCGGAAATTTACTTTTTAAAAGAAAGATCCATTGAGTTTCTCGCTGCGATAGATCTCTCACCCTGTTTGAACCTCTCCATGAAGGGTGTACGCAGTCAATGCCACAGAACTGAGCTAGCGAAGGATCTTTGTTATGTTTTTCCTTAAAGTGGACTGACACACTGTGGTAATCAAAGCCCTTCTTTATGTTTGCCAGGTGTTCAGCCACTCGTATCCGCAATAACCTCTTAGTTCTTCCTACATAAAGTAGTCCACATGGGCACCAAATCAAATATACTACATGAGAAGAGTTGCAGGTGATAAATTCTTTAATAGAGAAAATCTTCCCATCACTGCTCGTGACCTGTTGTTTTCCTCTATTACTTATCTGCACAGTTCTGCAACAAATGCATTTCCTGCACGAGTAGAACCCCTTGAAATCTATTCTGAGGGCCTGCTGATCTGGGGGATCTAGAATCTTGCGGACCACCTTGTCGCCGAAATTAGGAGCCCTCCTATAGATGAATCGTGGTTGACTCGGAAGTATTTCGGCAAAGTGTCTGTCCTTCCCCAGGATGTGCCAGTGATTCTTGATGATAGCCTCTACCTCCCTGTATTGGGCATGAAACCCAGACAGGAAGCCCCATTGGTGTTGGTTATTATTTGGCTGTTCTACCTTCTTCTCTAAGCATTTTTCTCTAGGGATAGCAGCAATTTCTTCAATCATTGTGTTCAGAGCTGGCTCATCATATCCCTTCTGAACAAATTTATTCTTCAGTGTTTGTGCTTGTGAGAGATAATCATTGGCATCTGAGCAATTGCGACGAACTCTTAAAAATTGCCCCTTAGGGATATTTTTAATCCATGCTGGGTGGTGTCCACTATTAATGGACAAATAACTGTTACGATCAGTTGGCTTGAAAAAGACTTTAGTCTTAGTTTATTTGCTTCTCTTTGGATAGTGACATCCAAAAAGTTGACCATATTTCCGCTAATTGTATATTCCAATTTAATGTTGTTGGGATTACTATTGAGGTCTTCCAGAAACTTTAGTGCATCTTGCTGCGATCCTTCCCATATAAATAAAATATCATCTATAAATCTCCGATAAAATAATAATTGGGGTCTCCGGTTATGAAAAACATGCCTGTCCTCCCACTCAGCCATGAACAGGTTGGCGAGGCTGGGGGCAAACTTTGCCCCCATAGCCACGCCAACCTGCTGGGAGAAGAAGGAGCCATCGAACCAGAAATAATTATGGACATGCAGAACTCTAATACATGTCCCATAAATTTCTTCTGAGTATGCGGTATATCATCCTCCTGCTAAGTGCCCAGTTCAACGCCAGTGCCGCATCATCATGCTGAATAATGGTATACAGTGATGCCACGTCAGCTGTTACCAAAAAGATGTCTCATTTCAGGCCTGATGCTCACTTTGTCTAGGGACTGTAGCAGGTCGGTGGTGTCTTTCAGATACGCCTTGGTTGTGCAAACACTCAGTTGGAGAAATCTGTCAAGGTATTCTCCCAATCTGGCTGTGACTGATCCAATCCGTTAACTATTGGTCGGGCAGGTGGGATAATTTCATTTTTGTGGATCTTAGGCAAAGTGTTAGATCACCGGTATCCTACACGCTGAGGGATCTAAGTACTTTTTCTCTTTCAGATTCAAAGCTCCAGTATGATAGCCCCAATCTACCAACGCATCAAGTTGTACCTTGTATGGTTCGGTAGGGTCTGATGCTAGTTTTCTATATGTAGAAGTATCGCTCAGCATATTGGACAACTGGGTGCAGTAGAACTCCTTATCCAGGACCACCACCCCTCCCCCTTTGTCCGCTGGTCGGATCACAACATTCTTCTTATCCTCCAAAGATTCAATACCTTCTTAATATAGCGGGGATTCACACCCCTTCTTCACAGGTAATTCCTCAATGTCTTTGAGTACCAACTGTTTAAAAACCTCTATAAAATGATTATTGGAAATCTGAGGATTAAATAAGGATTTATTCTTGAGTCCACTGTCAACTTTCGTTGCCACACTGGTACTTTTCATAGAAGACGTGACAGGGTGGCTCAAGAAGTATTTTTTCAAATTCAGAGTCCTGACAAATTTGTGTGTGTCTATATAGACGTCAAATTTATTCATTGTTCTTCTAGGAGCACACTTTAAACCCGTGTTGAGGATATTGAGCTCTTTCGGGCTCAACGTCACCTTACTCAGGTTGTATAATTCCTGTGGTTCCACCTCCCTCATTCTTTTTTTGGGATTGTTTCCTTCGGCCTGCCCTGCATCCACGTCTTCTCTTTGATATGTTTCTGGTCCTCTTTGCGGAATTTCGGAACGACATGCATGTCTCCTCCTTTGTTGTTCCTGGTCTGTGAGTTCCTCCTCGGAGTCCCACCTCTCCCCCCCCTCCCCCGATGCCCTAAAAAAGGCTGTGAGAGTAGTAATCCATTATGATAGTCCCCTCTGCCAGAGGTTTGATATCTATTGCCCATATGCCCATACTCTGGTCCTGGATAGTATCCTGGAGGGGGCGGATGGTGGGACCACTGTTGGTAATTATGTTGTGGAGGATAATTAAACTGATCTTTCCTCCCATAAAATTGTGGTGTCCGTGGGGACTGATATTGATAGCCATACTGTTGTCCATTTCTCTCCTGCCTTGAAGGTCCAGGTGATGCCTGTTGAGAGGCATATTGATCTTTTTTACCAGTGTTACTACCACTTCCTCGAGCTTGATTCGATGAGCTCCGATCAAGCTTCGATTTTTTATTATTGTTGGTGCTCTGTTTAACAGTAGTTTCCTTCTTGGGTATAGCATCCAGGATTCTTGATGGTGTTGTGAGGCCACAGTGGCTTCCTCACAATATCATTGTTAATGATTCCTGTGCTTTGCCAAGCATAAATTCTATTATTCTTAAAGTCCTCTGAATCCCTATTGAATTTTTGACTTTCCTTTTCTGTGTTTCTCTGTCAATTTTTTCCAGTTTCTTTTTCATATTACATTAAAATCCTTTATTAAACTGGTTTCCTTAATTGGTTCCAATTTATTTCGTAAAACCTGAATTTTTTCATTCAGTAGGGCCAGTTTGATTTCTTTCCTTTTAAGAACTAAATTCTGCAACTCTTTCCCTGCTTTATTGAAAAAACTTAACCATTCGGTCATGTACTTAGTGTCGGTTAAACCATCTTGAGGTGTCACCTCCCACCTCAAGCTTCTGAAAATAAGACCCTCCTTGTTATAGTGTTCAAGGTTGAACACGTCCCACCAGGCTTTGACCTGTTTTTCTAATAGGTTCTCTAAACTTCAGAGTTCCTGGATAGTCTTCCTCACACTCTTGCCATTTCCTGGTTGGTGGAGAAAACTGATTCTGCATTAATCTGTCTATTCGACAAAAAATTAATGACTTCCATAGCAGCAGTGAGTAAAAATAAATATGTATGGGAAAAAGGTGGAAATAAGGGCCGTCTAATTGAGCCACCCCCACTGCGCGTAACTGGAGAATATAAGTGAAAATATAGTGATATTGATAATATAAATAAATTAATTAATAAATAAATATATGTGAGCTGCTGCTCTAAAAGTTAAACAATCAAAATGTAATATGCAAATACAGTGCTACCTGATGTGAAAAAAGGTATCAAATGTGATATTAAGCAGCGCTCAAGAGAATCAAATAAAAAAACACACATATAATATTGCTAAACTATTAAGTGAAAAATAATGAGTGATCCACCCTCTATGTGAAACAATATATCAGTGTCAAAAAATAGGTGTCAATAATACACCCAAAATAACAGGTTGGAAAAAAAAAAAAAATCCATAAACTGATTGTGTGAACGTAAATGAAGTTCATAAATGGAGAACAGAAGAAATCCCTTCACGATCTTCAGACAGTGCTTTCACCACACCACAGTGACTGCGTGATTCCACCACCCATCAGAATGCAAACTCACCACAATAAACGGCCTGACACTCTCGTGTTAAGGCACACAGGCTTTTTAACTGAACCACTCAGTTTAATTGATGGAACTCCCTCTTGGAAACTGGAGCACTCAGTTAATAAATGGAGATCCGTTGGAAAAAGGAAAAAACTCCAAGATGACAGCCACATGTATAATGAAGAGAGGAGAGAGCACACTAGTGTGATATTGCAACACAACTTTTAATAAAACACTAAAAATCTCCCAATAGATGCACTCACAAAAATGACTCTTGTCATAAGCAGTGATTAAATCCAAACATCACACGGTGTAAACACAAACGAAAATTTTCCTCCAGGTGAACCAGTGGTCACGGCGGACCAACAAATAGCCCAGGTTTACTCACAGCCCTATGAAGGTGTACTGGAGTCGCTCTTCAGATGACTATATTGGTGACAGATGGACCGTTCCACGCCCGACCAGTTCAGTTTAAGGTATGCGGTTGTAACTTAGTACCCACGCCCCGACATGTTTCATCATACTGATTTAATCATGGGGATGCTTACCAGATGTCACATGCCGCTATATGTAGCTTCCAAGGTCCCCCCCTCACTTGCACATTGGTGCACGCCTTCCGTTCATTACAAGCATCAGGCTGTGTGGACAAACGTCCCACTCAGCTGTGCTGGCATGCAAGTGTGCAGCTCTGACCAAACAGAGCAGCATAATCATGTGTGCGAGGTGGAGGCCCCCAGTGGTGACGTTGGTGTACTACACCTAATCACACTGCCTGTATTCAATGAAGTGTCTATCACCAGTGGTCAAACTGGTGTATGACACCCATTCCCACTGCCTATATTCGATACAGTGTCTAACCCCAGTGGTGAAACTGGTGTATGACACCCATCAAGCATAGAGTGTACTGCAAACTGAAAGAAGGGGGATATCCCTCTAAGAAATAACTAACAGCCATTCGGGTGTCCCCATGACCACGAGTCACCTCCAGGTCTATACAAACACGATCTAACAGTGTAAAGTCAGAAACACAAATACAATATCTCTCATTAATCTAAAGTGAGAGCATACTACATGGTTATATGAATCTAAAAAAGAATATATATTATTCCAAAATCTAAAAACACATAATCAACCAAAAATATATATAACTGAATTAAATACATATAGTATAGGCGGTATTCCTAAAAATTATATTGAAGAGTTGCATATATATTATCCATCATAAATTTCAATAAAATGGTGGTAATCAAAATGAATAAAAAATGTCTACACATATATACATACATACATATACATATATCTATATATATATAATATATACATATATACATACACATATAAAAATTATTATTTTTAAAAAAGATTCTATAAACTGGAAACGATTTTACACTGGGGCATGTACTTTGAACGAGATATACATAAATATGGGCAAGTTTAGACATGCAATGGTTCAAATTAAAGTGGGTGAACTTCATCATCTCCATATGCATGGCATAACAAAAATTAATATATAGTCATACAGAGCCCATGATCATAGTGGGTGGCCCAGTTGTCTGGCCCCCTTGTACCAACATAATTCATGGACCATACTATATATATGTACACCTTAAAACCTGCTCCTAGTCTAAACATTACTTATGAAGCAGTTCACGTCCAACTCTATGTGAGGCCCCTCGGAAATTGACTTTTTAAAGAAAGATCCATTGAGTTTCTCGCTGCGATAGATCTCTCACCCTGTTTGAACCTCTCCATGAAGGTGTGTACGCAGTCAATGCCACAGAAACTGAGCTAGCGAAGGATCTTTGTTATGTTTCATCAAACAAATCCATCAGGCCTCATATTCTTTGGTATAGATATGATTAAAGATAACTGGAGGGGTGGAACAAACAAATTGCAATTTCTCAGAACGAAACAAGTTGGATATACCAACTGGGGTCACTCGTGCCACATGGCCTTAATGTAGACATCGATCTCAACTGCTTCTTGGCCAATCCTTAAGTACAGCCTTATATCCTCCATTTGCTAATAGTCCATTCATTCCTTTGACAGTTCATCCCTGAGATATAGCAGTAGACCATCCCTCACTGCTATCCCGGCAGGTGGTGGCTGGTGTTCCCCACCGGCCCCCTCCTGCTGCGTATAGGGGATGACTCACTCATTAGGACACTTAACCATACACCTAGTAGACTATGTCAGTTAGGTATATTTATAACTTAACATTAGCATGCTGGCACGAATAAATCTGTGACAAATGGAGTCTTGAACTTATTAGCAGAGTCCGAGCGTAACCTGTCCTTTAATAGATCTACCTCTGTCTGTACCAGTCACTCGATCCAAAGTATTGGACAAAAAATTATGGCAATAACCTTTCGCCAAAAACCGTTCCGTTAGAATTCCAGCCTGTCTCATAAAGTAGCCTCTTTAGTACAATTCCTTTTTAACCGTAAGTACTGGCTTTTCGGTACTGACTAGAGCAGGAGACGTGATGGCAACTATCACTGGAGATGTAGAATTCCTATCAGTATTTTTAAAGTGTGTAGATGTCACAAAAATTGCCATCCTCAACGGAAATGGCAAGATCCAGGATTTTTTTTTTTTTTAACATTAGATGTTTATTGAGAAAAAATCAGCAGGAAATACATATCAGGGCGATCATAATATCAGAGTGAAGCATACAGTCTACATAAACAAAAACCCGTGTGTCCAAAACCAGAATGATCAATATTAAGACATTTTGGTCCACACATATGTGGAATAAAGAATTACATCATATGCAAAGCTCAAACTTATTAGGAACAGAACCTGTCTAAACCAGACTGACGTCATGTATAAGGCTTAGAACATGATGTCCTGGGATGTGTTTATTAAATAAACAACATATATCAAGAGGAAGGCTCGATGCTCCACATATGGTGGACCTGCCCATTGATACAAAACTTTTGGGAATCAGTCCACGAGACCATTTCCTTGGTCACATCAATAAAAACTTTGACTTCACACCAGCACAATATCTCTTACACTTCAACTCCCTCCCAAAGAAACGGTATCTGAAATCGCTCCCAATGTTTATGATCAATGCTGCACGACAATGTATCCCCGCTCATTGGCGCACAACATACTCCTTCCAAAATAGAATGGTTCAGAAGAATAAACAATATAGAAAAAATAGAAGAACTCATAAGTATTTCTCAGGAGAGAATACAAATTTCTCGACCAACATGGTATAATTGGATGGTTTTCAAGAGTCACAGACATATAAAACAATCCATTCAGTAAAACTGAAAAGCACCCTCTACAAGGCTATTAAACATCTTGATAAAGTGGATGGAATATACTGATAAATTACCCTAAGTCAGACAAATCTCAATAAGCTCCCCCTCCCCAATTATTTTATTCATATATTATTATTATTTTTTTTTTTTTTTTTCCTCCCCTTCCCCCTCCCCCCCTCTCCTCAACCCCTTCTCTACTTATCTTGACCACGAAAGAAATATATAACTGAATAACCTGTTTACTGTCGAGATGGGGTCCACAAAAAATAAATAAATAGAGAATTCTCTTGTTTTTTCTCCTTTTATGCTATTTAATGTTCTCTCATTTACGACGCTCTCTCCTCAATTATTTTGTCCGATTAATGACTATATCCTGGCATAAGAGTGTAATTTGTGATACCACGTTTTCGGATATTTATCACTATTGTTAACATATGCAGTTATATAATGTATCTATACGACGCTATGTTTGATTTCATATTCACCTAATAAAACTTTATGAAACAAAAAAAAAAAAGGATATCTCTATGAAGAGTGAGGGCAAAATATACTATGTTGGTATTGATATGCCAGTTTACTGATACCGACAGCGGTCAATACAGACTAATCGTTAGGCTGAACACAGACATAAAGTCAATGGTGACAGTCCGCAATACAGGGGGAGATAGATATAACTCCACACAAATTCCTCGCAAAAATCTGCACAATGACCCGTAATGGTACACGGCAGTGTCATTAATGGCATGATAGCCACATCAATCTATGTGTATAAGTGTGTGTATATAAAATAACACAGCCCAAACATTTCTGACTGGTGTCACTAATAAATATGAATGCCAAATATAATTGCATCATAAATGTATAAACGGGTAATAATAAAATATAAACAATAAAAATCCATTATTATAATGATATATGATCATGAATTATCAATGAAACAAGTGACATCGACCTCAATATTGAGACCATGTGTAACATTTTATTTTATGTATCCACGACATTTCAGATCTAGAAATACTTCTCACTAAGGCCCAGATTCACATAGAATCGCGGCGGCGTAACGTATCGTAGATACGTTACACCGCCGCAAGTTTTCATCGCAAGTGCCTGATTCTCAAAGCACTTGCATGAAAACATACGCTGGCGGCCTCCGGCGTAAGCCCGCGTAATTCAAAGGGGCGCGTGCCATTTAAATTAGGAGCGCTCCCGTGCCGGACCTACTGCGCATGCTCCCTTTTGAATTTCCCGCCGTGCTTTGCGCGAAGTGATGTAATTTTTTCGAACGGCGACGCGCGTAGCGTACTTCCGTATTCCCGGACGTCTTACGCAAGAAGGAAACATTTTTAAATTTCGACGCGGGAACGACGGCCATACTTTATACAGCACATACGTGTGCTGTGTAAAGTTAGGGCACCTAAACGACGACTAATTTTGCGACGGGAAACTAGACTAGCAGCGACGTAGCGAACGACGAAAAAAACCGTTGTGGATCGCCGTAACTACTAATTTGCATACCCGACGCTGGTTTACGACACAACTCCCCCCCAGCGGCGGCCGGGGTATTGCATCCTAAAGATCCGACAGTGTAAAACAATTAACCGTCGGATCTAAGGGCTATCTATGCGTAACTGATTCTATGAATCAGTCGCATAGATACTCTGAGAGATAAGACGGAGTATCTGAGATACTCCGTCGTATCTCTGCTGTGAATCTGGCCCTAAGTCACTACCCCTCCAATGTGCATTAAATTTGTCTATACCTAAAAACACAGTATTATTAGGATTTTTGTTATGAGCCGTCAAATAATCCTTTGAAACTGAATGCTCCGTGAAACCGCTGCGAATGTTGGCAATATGTTCGTTAAGCCGTATATGTAAGGGGCGTTTGGTCCTGCCAACATATTGTAGGCCACAGGTACATAAGCATATAGATGACCCCCACAGTTGTGCAAGTAATGAAGGGCTTGATAGTGAAGCTCTTTTGGGTGCAACTGGAGCTGAACTCAGTGCTCCTTTTGGATTTGCAACCATTTAGAGCACAACTCTGGCACTTGCCACATTTGTAAAAACCTGATAGACCCGCAAGAAACATCGATGGTATCTTTGGGGGATTCAACACATTTGGTGCCAGCTTATCCTTTAAAGAGGGGAAGTCCCCCTAAAAACAACCTGCGGTCTATCAGGCAACAAGCCATTAAGGACGTTATCACTCTTTAAGATATGCCAATGCTTAGAAAAAATATGCTTAACATAGATGCTGGCACAAATAATCTGTGACAAATTGAGTCTTGAAACTTATTAGCAGAGTCCGAGCGTAACCTGTCCTTTAATAGATCTACTCTGTCTGTACCACTCACTTGATCCAAGTATTGGACAAAAAATTATGGCAATAAACTTTTGCCAAAAACCGTCCGTTAGAATTCCAGCCTGTCTCATAAAAGTAGCCTCTTTAGTACAATTCCTTTTTAACCGTAAGTACTGGCTTTTCTGTACTGACTTGAGCCAGGAGACGTGATGGCAACTATCACTGGAGATGTAGGAATTCCTATCAGTATTTTTAAAGTGTGTAGATGTCACAAAATTACCATCCTCAACGAAATGGCAAGATCCAGGAAATTAATCCTTTCTTTACTAGCCTTGTAGCTCAAAACAATACCTCGTTCATTGGCATTGAGTGAGTCAATAACAGGGACAAGTCACCCTCGGTGCCATCTCATAGGAGGAGGATGTCGTCAATGTATCTGGCCCACAGAAGAATCTGGGGCCTAGACTGACCATAGACGACATCCCTCCTTCCACTTGGCCATAAATAAATTCGCCAAGCTAGGGGGCTATTTAGCACCCATAGCCACTCTCGATCTTGTTTATAAAATTGCCCCTCATACCAAAAAAAATTGTGAGTGGCAGCATATACCAATAATTCCATAATAAAGAACATCTGCTCTGCTACTAGACGCTGTCTCTATTAAGATAATATGAGACCGCATCCAAGCCCAGCCTATGGGGAATGATGGTGTACAGCGACGCAACGTCCGCCGTCCACCATCCGCATGTCAGCAGACGGTTTAAGATTTGAAAGCACGTTAATGACTTTGTTTGGTATCTTTAATGTATGAAGGCATCTTTTTCACAAGAGGTTGTAAGAAAAAATCTATATAACTGCCACCCGGGACGTGATCGAGTCTATCCCACTCACAATGGGACTCACAATTGCCCCGGGGGGGCAAGTAAGATTCTTATGTACCTTTGGGAGGTAATACATAATGGTGTTCTCGGGGTCTTGGGGATCAAGAAAGTGGATTCTTTCTCATTCAAATACTATTATGAAAGCCTTTATTGACGATTTTTTTACAGGATTTTCTTATATTTCTCCCCAGGGTCCAATAAAGAGGGACAATTTACGTATCTCTATCTCCAAGGATGCGTTGCATCTGTAGTAGATAGTCAACTTTATTGAGAACAACAATCCCTCCCCCCTTATCCTCTGGGCGGATCACTAATTTTTGTTCTTACATAAAGAATTAATACGTACTTCTATGTTTAGTTTGCACAGTACTTGTTTCACGTTCATAGCCTCAAGGTCTTTTAAGGCTAGATCCCTAAAAAACCCTGAGGGCGGCTGGCAAGTGCCCAGGGGGGGTTATAGACAGAGGCATTAGCCAAACAGAATGCATATAATTCAAAGAAGAGGTTCTAGAGGGATTGAAGGGGTTGGAAGCAATGTATCGTTGGATATTAAGTTTACGGACATACTTGTGTATGTCCATATATTGTCTTGAATTTATCAATATTCTTAGGGGGGACATATTTTAAGTCCCTTGTCCCTGTTTATTGACTCCACTCAATGCCAATGAACAAGGCATTGTTTTGAGCTACGAGGCAAGTAAACAAAGGATTAATTTCCTGGATCTGGATCTGTCTCATGGCGTACTCTTCACTGGGGCCACTCCCCGGTGGTGATCTCCCACAATGTGCGGGGGTTGTACACCCCTGAAAAGCGATCAGCGTTGCTCAGGGAACTTAAAAAGGTAAACCTCACTTTGTACTCAAGAGACACACCCTTTAAAACCCACCATGTACCTAAACACCACCGACTACACACATTCACTAAGGCCCATTCACTCCACCAATGGACCTAGCTAATCAAAGGGAGATCACAATCCTGATCCACAAGGACGCGCCCTTCCAGCTCACAGACCAGCAGGTGGACCCCAAGGGCAGGTTCTTATTTGTCAAGGGGCTGTATGGCGATTACCTTTAACTTTGGTGAACGTCTATTTCCCAAATAAGGCTCACACTGTCCTTCTGTAGACACTTAACCCAACAACTCCAATGTTTTGCGGCGGGCTGCATAGTGCTAGGAGGCGACTTTAACATCCCTCTGAACCCCTTAGTAGACACATCCAATGGCGAAAAACCAGTGTGAAATACAGGACTCTTAAGCAGATTAAATCTCTCCTAAACTCTCTACAACTAATAGATGCTGGCGCTTCCTACACCCAGACGGGCGAGATTTCACATTTTTTCTTTCCCCCATGAAAAATACACCCGCATAGATTATCTATTCGTCACACAAAAAGATTTGCCCCATGTTGACAGAAGCTAGAATTGGTATAGGTTCGATTTCGGACCACTCCCCAGTTGCCCTGCACCTGGACCTGCTTAAGAAACAACCGAAAATCGCAGACTTGGCGACTTAACCTCCTCCCTGCTCACAGACTCTTTACTGCTAGAGGACATTAAAATATCTTTAAAACGATTTTTTGAGCTTAACGATACACCAAATATGGACCCTCTAGTGGTTTGGGAAGCGCACAAGTGCACTAATCCGAGGGGAATTAATGAAAATGGGGGCGAAAGGTAAGAGGGACAGAGAGGCTGAAATAGGAAAATTTCCTCCCGCATCCATGAACTGGAGACGTTACATAAGCAATCTCTTTCCCAGAATACGGCCTCAGAGCTTTTAGAAGCTAGGAAGGATCTGCAACGCATTCTAGACAGCAGGGCAAAAAGGTTTTTGTTTTTCAAAAAGAAAATATCTACTATGAATCAGGAAATAAAACAGGCAAATATTTAGCGAAGGCCTGAGAGAACATACCCATAGTAACACTTTCTTGGGCATAAAGGGCGCTAAAGGTGGACTTGGATGTGTCTACCGAGAACATTGCAAAAACATTTCCAATCATATATACCGGCCTCTACAACCTGCTGTAGAAACATAAACCACCCGGTCTAATGGGCGACAGGGCACACATCATAAAAGAGTTTTTAGTTAGGAGCGGTCTTTCCCACTGTAGAGGGACTTGAGGCCTGACGCATTAGAAGGGCAGATCACCCCTGCGGAAATTCAAAGCACATTAAACATCTGAAAATGGGGAAAAGTCCAGGCCCAGATGGCTTCACAGCTATCTATTATAGGTCCTCATAGACCTCATTTCGGAACCTCTGGCGAGGGCGTTAAAACTCCTTGTCAGCGCTAGGGAGGTGACACTGACTGGCTTTCAGCTTTTATTACGGTGATCCCAAAAATCAGCACAAGGACCCAGCGGAATGCACGAGTTATAGGCCAATATCCCCTACTCAATTTGGACTTCAAGATTTTTTCCAAAATACTCGCTAATAGAATAACCCCACGCCTCCAGTCATTAATTGGTCCTGAACAGGTAGGTAGGTTTCAAGACAGTCAAGGAGGCGAAAGACAATATCTCCAAAGCTCTGCTTCTGGTGCACACAGCTGTTCTGCTGGATATCAAGGGCCTTCTCCTGTCCAACGGACGCGGAGAAGGCCTTTGAACCGCTCTCACATGGGATTACATGCTAGCCACCTGTGAACACATTGGTTTAGGCCCAAAGATGATGACCTGGATAGCTTCCTTATATCAGAACCCAACAGCCAGACTGAAAATTAACGGGACGCTATCAGAAAAAGTACATATTTCGAACGGCACGAGACAGGGTTGCCCATTGTCGCCACTCTTGTTCATTCTCTCACTGGAGCCCCTTTATTAGAACCATAAAACAAAGAGAGCTTGATAAATGGTTTCAAGATTAAGGGCAGGGAATAAATATAGCCGCTTTTGCGGATGATTTATTATTTTTACTCATTAACCCACATACCACCAATCCCGAACTTAATAAAACATTTCACGCAATTGGCTACATCTCCAACCTAAAGATAAATTATGCAGAGTCTGAGGCCATAGAACATCAATCTGTCAGATAATGCCTTAGCTGCTGCTAAAAAATCCTCCACCTTTCGGTGGACTGCCAAGAGCATGAAATATCTAGGAATTATATTGCTCACCACGCATTTCCTCGATTTTTAACGAAAACTTTATCCCGCTTTGTGGTTCTATCAGGAAGGACCTTGAGAGATGGCAACAAAGGGGTTCTTTTTGTGGTTTGGGCGTAGGCAGCAATTATTAGATGACCATTCTCCTGTAGATATCGTACTAGTCCGCTCATTGCCGATTCATCTCCCACCCAGTTTTTTTACAACTCTACGCAAAATTCTTTGCCAAATTTTTGTGGGCTCAACAGGAATCCTAGGGATACAATACAAACCGCTATTAGAATTGAAGAGGAGGGAGGACTAGGCACTACCTAATTTTCAAGGACTATTATCTGGCAGCCCATTTGACAAGTGCTATAGACTGGCACTGCATCTAAAATTCAAGGACTGGGTGGGTCTGGACCGAGAGCTGAACCCTATTCCCCTATCTTTCGTCGCCCTGGGTCAGACTGGGTCCGCCATCCCTAAGGACATGAAAACCCACCTTAATTACTGGTCCACCTTAAAAGTTTTACACAAAATGGCCAGGGGTCGGTCCTCATGACCTCCGTGCAGTCCCTCTTACCCCAGTGAGAGATAACCCTGATTTTGCTCCAGGGGTCAGTAACCCACAATTTTGCCCAACCGAAAGGAGGGAGCAATTCCTTGCTGGGGTCTGTTACGCACAGTCCTCTGTAAGGGAATGGAGCACTTTGAAAACGTGGAACAAGCTCGCTAACCTGCCTTTCTGGGCATACCTGCAGCTTCGCAGCGTCTTCACAGTAAAGGCAAACATAATAAGTTCTGCAGACCCTGACAGAATTTGAGTCGGTGTGTTACACAGTGAATATTTCCCTCGGGCAACGTCGGTCGCTTACGCTTGGGCTGCAGAGAGGCGCGCCAGAGGACAGACTCAGAAGACCTGGGAGATGACTTACAGGTAACAATATCACCTAAACAATGGAGAAATGCCTGCATTTTATACACACAAATGCTCAATTAGCACTAGGCTACAGGAGACAGCATACAAATTGTTGACGCATTTGGTACTTAACACCCACAAGCTACATGCGTGGAATCCATCAAAAGGGATTAATGCTGGAGATGTAACACGGAAAGAGGTTCTCTGTCCCACATTTGGTGGAGTTGCTCTTACATACAGCCATTTTGGGCAAAAGTAAACAATTTGATACTAAAGATCACCGAGACCACACTGACACTCGACGCTGCATGCTGTCTCCTTCACATTTCTAATTGGTCCCTTAAGAAATACAAAATTCACTCACGAAACATTTGCTTAATGCGGCCAAATCCCTTATCCCATGCTTTTGGAACTCAGTGAAGACCCCTTCAGTGTCAGAGTGGCTTCACAGAGTCGCTGAGATCCACGAAATGGAGGACACATTGGCACAGTCTAGGGATTTGGCTGAGAGTTTCCTTGAAACTTGGCGTCCCTGGATTATCTTTAGATATTCCAAGGCATATTCTGAAGTTCTGGGGACGTAGCAAGTTGACGAAGATAATAGCTCTTAACTTCCTGATTCCCTTTTAGCCCACAAGGCACACATGTAGCCCCAGGTTACTAACTACTCTTTCTTTTTTTGGGGTCTATTTACTTTTTCAGTACCGCTTACCATTGATCACCGTCTTTGAGCCTATTACTCGCTCTGATCCACATGTGAACAAATCTTTCTCCCTCAAGACTTTTTTCTCTCCTCCCACTTCTTTCCTTAGGCTTTTGGCCTTTTCTTACTCCATCTTTCTTTCTTGATATATGTTGTTTATTTAATAAACACATCCCAGGACATCATGTTCTAAGCCTTATACATGACGTCAGTCTGGTTTAGACAGGTTCTGTTCCTAATAAGTTTGAGCTTTGCATATGATGTAATTCTTATTCCACATATGTGTGACCAAATGTCTTAATATTGATCATTCTGGTTTTGACACATGGGTTTTTGTTATGTAGACTGTATGCTTCACTCTGATATTATGATCGCCCTGATATGTATTTCCTGCTGATTTTTTCTCAATAAACATCTAATGTTAAAAAAAAAAAAAAATCCTGGATCTTGCCATTTCCGTTGAGGATGGCAATTTTGTGACATCTACACACTTTAAAAATACTGATAGGAATTCCTACATCTCCAGTGATAGTTGCCATCACGTCTCCTGGCTCAAGTCAGTACCGAAAAGCCAGTACTTACGGTTAAAAAGGAATTGTACTAAAGAGGCTACTTTTATGAGACAGGCTGGAATTCTAACGGAACGGTTTTTGGCGAAAGGTTATTGCCATAATTTTTTGTCCAATACTTTGGATCGAGGGACTGGTACAGACAGAGTAGATCTATTAAAGGACAGGTTACGCTCGGACTCTGCTAATAAGTTCAAGACTCCATTTGTCACAGATTATTCGTGCCAGCATGCTAATGTTAAGCATATTTTTTCTAAGCATTGGCATATCTTAAAGAGTGATAACATCCTTAATGGCTTGTTGCCTGATAGACCGCAGGTTGTTTTTAGGGGACTTCCCTTTTTAAAGGATAAGCTGGCACCAAATGTGTTGAATCCCCCAAAGATACCATCGATGTTCTTGCAGGTCTATCAGGTTTTTACAATGTGGCAAGTGCCAGAGTTGTTCTCTAAATGGTTGCAATCCAAAAGGAGCACTGAGTTCAGCTCCAGTTGCACCCAAAAAGAGGTTTCACTATCAAGCCCTTCATTACTTGCACAACGGTGGGGGTTCATCTATATGCTTATGTGACCTTGTGGCCTACAATATGTTGGCAGGACCCTAACGCCCCGTACATATCGGCTTAACGAACATATTGCCAACATTCGCAGCGTTTCACGGGTGCATTCAGTTTCAAAGCATATTTTGACCGTCTCATAACAAAAATCCTAATAATACTGTGTTTTTAGGTATAGACAAATTTAATGCACATTGGAGGGGTAGTGACTTAGTGTGAAGTATTTTTAGATCTGAAATGTCGTGGATTACATAAAATAAAATGTTACACCCCACATGGCCTCAATATTGAGGTCGATGTCAATTGTTTTATTGATAATTCATGATCTAATTTCATTATAATAATGGATTTTTATTGTTTATATTTTATTATTACCTGTTATACATTTATGATGCAATTATATTTGGTATTCATATTTATTAGTGACACCAGTCTAGAATGTTTGGGCTGTGTTATTTTATATACACACTTATACACATAGATTGATGTTGTTGTTGCTTCAATGATTTACTACATACCTTATATGAGATAACCTATAAGTGTTTTTCAATAAGTTTGTTATTTTTTATCATGTCTATGTAAACTTGAGAGGGGGTCCCAATCAGTTACAATATCCCCCAGTAATATTATGAGATATGTTTTTTACCAATCTAATTTGTTTCCTTTATACAAGTTCAATTTCTGCACAGTAATACACGATTGTGGCTATCATGCCATTAATGACACTGCCGTTTACCATTACGGGTCATTGTGCAGATTTTTGCTAGGAATTTGTGTGGAGTTATATCTATCTCCCCCTGTAATTGCGGACTGTCACCATTGACTTTATGTCTGTGTTCAGGCCTAACCATTAGTCTGTATTGACCACTGTCGGTATCAGTAAACTGGCATATCAATAGCCAACATAGTATTTTTTGCCCTCACTCTTCATAGAGATATCCTATTTGTTTTAATCTGAACTGTCTGGCTTTTCCAGCAGTTAAGATAGCGGATGTGTGGCTGCTCGGGATCCATCTCGAGGCTAGCTCCACCCCTTCCTTTACATTTATGCGGTGACTCGGAGCGTCGCCTCATCCCGTGATCAAGTCCCTTAGTGACGAAACGTCAGGAGGAGGCGTTCTGACGTCACCGCATCACGAGTGAGGACCGGAAGAAACGGGGTACACGCTTCCACAAGCCGCCCCGGCTGAACTTTTTATGCTGTTTACTTCTGGATTGCTGTATGTGCGCACAATCTATTTTTTTATATTAATCCATACGGTTTTACACTATGTGAGTTTCCTATTCCTTTTCATACCCTGGAATGCTGTCAACCTGTGCCCATTTGAGGTTATTGATTTTTACTGATTGACTGCACTGGACGGATAGTATCGCCTAATTACATTGCTGATGGTGGATGTCTCCTCATACATGCTGTGTTTGATCTCTGAGAGATCTTTGGCTCTGTAAGGGTCAGTGTTTTCTGTGGGTGGAGGTCTTTGTTCGTCACCAGTTACACCGTGTGTGGATCTACTTTGCACCTTGGACTTTCTACTATGACCTATATTTACTAAATGGACTCTGTTTATTATTTCATTTTTCAATTTGTATTCAACTTTGTGCATATATCTGCTACAGTTCCATATTACTGAATAGATATTCACCTGGTATTGTGTCCATGTCATCAGTGGATAATAAGCAATTGTTCACATTTATTTTTTATTTTGTTTGTATATAGCGGCGACTCCTTTTTTGTGATATGTCCCACATATTGTATATTGTATTTTTCCTTTAATATGTGGGACATGCCATTCTTAGGCTCAGAGATCGGCTCTACGATAATCTCCATGACATCGAGAAAAAACATATACTAATGTGGCCAACCATTGGAATTCTGTACATCTTAAAGATGTGTCCTGTCTTTCAATTCAGGGGGTATAACAAATTACCACTCCTGTCAGGGGAGGCAACAGATTCAGGATGCTGTGCAAGCGCAAAGTATTCCATATATTTTCATTACACACTAGAATTCCGGTCGGGTTGAATTTTGAATGGGACGTCTCCTATTACTATGATTGATTTTTTACAAGTATATATTACTATTGGCTACCTCGCGCTGCACAGCATCCTTGTACACACCTGTACCCTTTCTCTGTTCTTTATTTTTTTTCTTCCCCCCTCCCCTTCCCTGCCCCAATCTTTCCTCCCTTTCCTCTTTTCCTGGTTCTCCTTCTCGACTTATTTTCCCCTTCCTTTACCCTTTCTCTCTCTTCTCTTTGACCCATCTAGCCTGTCATCAACTTGTCATGTTATCATACCTGTACCTCATTGGTTCCACGTATTCACATTTGTAATTGAGTGTTCTGTCACCCAGTTTTCTGTATAGCTTGTTATAGTTGTTGTTGGTTTCCATTATTACATATAGTTTTTTCTCTCTAAATTACCAGGTTTGGCATTGTGTTGTCAAAATACAATGACCATGGGCATCTATGAAACGTTTTTACTTAGTACATATGTAAGAAGCACAGCTATGTCCGCTTCAGAGGGTTTTGCCTTATTTTATACGTTGCCCGTTTCTTCTTTTCTTCTCTCTACAGTCTATGGTCCTTTCAACTTATGTAGGAACTGCGAAGGTCAGAACGGGAGTTAGTATATCATTTTAATTCATAAACATCCAGTGAAGATTAGGGTTGTAACGAGTCAGGGGTTTACACCGTTTACGATATTTCCATTCTGTCATGGGTTTCAAGGAAAATAAAAAATAATATATTTAATATTTACTGGCAAAATGTGAGATTCGCTTAGATGAATTATGAGTCCTTTTGGGGACCTTTTAAAAAGGGGAAAAAAATGTCTGACAAGTGTCCAAGACATAAACAATTGGATCAGTTATCTATAACATTTACAAGCTTGGGTTGAAAGTTTGAAACAATGACAGTCCTCGTCACAGGACAAAGAAATGTTGTCCCAGCTTTAATAGACTAACAAGAAAATGTTTACTATCATTGTTGGTTAGAAATCCTACCATAGGAAAAGTTCTACAGATAGCTAAACTGGGTTATTATCACATGGAAGTAAATAACTCCCATTGTATCTGGGAATTAGATTACCCTAAGGAAAGCAGCCAGTATTGTCTCAGCTGCCTCTTAGACAATAGCAGAAGAACCCAGTTAATTAAATACCAAGGACAAAGACATGCATCTATCTATGATATGGACATATTATATGATACAAATCAGAAATATCTTAACCACTTAAGGACCGGACCAATATGCTGCTAAATGACCCAAGGGGTTTTTACAATTCGGCACTGCGTCGCAGACAATTGCGCGGTCGTGCGATGTGGCTCCCAAACAAAATTGGCGTCCTTTTTTTTCCCACAAATAGAGCTTTCTTTTGGTGGTATTTGATCACCTCTGCGGTTTTTATTTTTTGCGCTATAAACAAAAATTGAGCGACAATTTTGAAAAAAATTCAATATTTTTTACTTTTTGCTATAATAAATATCCCCCAAAAATATATAAAAAACATTCCTCAGTTTAGGCCGATACGTATTCCTCTACCTATTTTTGGTAAAAAAAAATCGCAATAAGCGTTTATCGGTTGGTTTGCGCAAAATGTATAGCGTTTACAAAATAGGGGATAGTTTTATTGCATTTTTATAATTTTTACTACTTATGGCGGCGATCAGCGATTTTTTTTCGTGACTGCGACATTATGGCGGACACTTTTGACACATTTTTGGGACCATTGTCATTTTCACAGCAAAAAATGCATTTAAATTGCATTGTTTATTGTGAAAATGACAGTTGCAGTTTGGGAGTTAACCACAGGGGGCGCTGAAGGAGTTTCGTTTCACCTAATGTGTGTTTACAACTGTAGGGGGGTGTGGCTGTAGGTGTGACATCATCGATCGTGTCTCCCTATAAAAGGGATCACACGATCGATGCAGCCGCCACAGTGAAGAACGGGGAAGCCGGAGACCCACTGCTGGGTACTAGTACAGGACGTACCTGTACGTACATGTGCCCAGCCGTGCCATTCTGCCGACGTATATGTGCAGGAGGCGGTCCGGAAGTGGTTAAAATACACATGATATTAAAAGAATATATGTTGACATGAAATAAATGAAAAATATTGTTTAGATTAGGACAGAGGGAAATATGACCATCGCATCTGTTAATTTAGAAACCTTGTTAGAAGAAAGGAATATATATATATATATATATATATATATATATATATATATATATATATATTATATATATATATATATATGAATGTAATTTTAATATAGAAGTGTTTTATAGAAGCTAACCCATATTATGAAAGATATCAAATTGTGATTATAAAAATATAAATTAACCTGTAACACATATTCATCAAACACATATCAAATTGATTCATGTATCCAATTAATAATTATTTGCATGATTGAGGGATATAATCTATGCATGTTTAGAAAAACAGTTTTTATAAGATATACGTTTATAGAGGAATATAGAAGCATGTATATGTGGGATGCAAGGGTATACTAATTGTATTTTTATGAAATATAGAGTTTGCCAGAATGTGTATGTGTGTGTGTATATATATATATATATATATATATATATATATATTATATATATATATACTATATATATAGTCGCCCCATTAATATAAATATAAACGTTTACAGTCAATCTCAAATAAAGGTGAGACACCTAGTGGTTGAAAGTGATATCATTGAGGTCCTCAAAGCCAGGGAACAGTTAATCATTCGGTTGTCAGCCAATAGAAACCAGACACGTCTTGACAGGAACCTTCCCATATGGGCCACGAACCTATGAGTTAAAGACACATATCGGCTGGGAGAACTGGGGCTAACTTTATAGTTTTATTGTCAGGTTAGGTAACGGTGGGCCTCCTGAGGGTAAAGAGTAATCTATCAGATTACTTTTTCCCTCTCAGCAACGCCGTTCCCATTACTGGGCGGCGTTACCGAAATTACTCCTACCCGTGTCAGCAGTACTGCAGCCGTCGCCCGTCGCCGTCGGCCATCCATTATTAAAAAGAGCGCGCTCTCCCGAGTGTTCCGTGATTAGCGGAACACTAATTTTCCCAGCAGAGCCCTCTGTTTAGTGTTAAGCCTATCACGGATGTCCTCTCTTCCGAGGCTGAGGATGAGAAGGCATCCGTGATAGGCTGCCTCCTGTATGATTTTTGCTCTGCCACACAGATCAACAATATCTTGATCCTTATATAGAATAATTTTTTCTCCTTATGGACGTTTAGTTACATCCATGGGGCTTTTTTTGTTGTTACAACATGGGGTGTGGCTATGTCGGCTTAATTTGCTGACAACTGGCTACATCCATGTTGTGTGACCATTAATTAACTTTTTATATTCAGTTTTTTCCTCTATGAATATTTTTCACTTTGTATGGATACCTAACACTGGGATTTAGATTTTTTCTTTTCCTGCATATTGGATGTTGACCGTCGGATAGCTTTATCATAAGCTTCCTGACATTGCTTAAATATCATGCATATAATATTTCTATCATTGTGGGTATCCACTGATAGACTATTAAAAGTCGCTGGACAGTAAACTTCCTTTGTATACTGACATCTGATCCTGCGGCTGTTTAAGCTGCGGATTTGTTTGTAGAAATTTACATTGAATGATGGCTTCATTTTATTAATTCATCAGTCCTAGATATTTGGACAGATTTGAAGCTTGTTAATGTCATATATTAATAATTTCATTACTGGTCTAGCATTATAATTAATTTGGTGACAGATACGTACGCGCAGCCTTGTATTTCAGTGGAGGCGGTTCCTGTTGCGATGCTTAATTTTAAAAGTGGTGAGTTAATATGCCGCTTTTTTCCTTGCTAGACGGGTCTGCTGATTCCCACTAGCATTATATGTTTTTAAATTTACCGCATTTTTTAGGTTGGTAGCTAATTTTTATAGTTTGAATACTGGCAGCGATCCCAACCTAAATATGGCGGGCCGATGCCCGCGATCTCCAAGGTTCAGAGCTGGGCGGGTCCCGGGTGTTGTTCATAGTTATAAGAGTGGCGAGTCAGCACGTCGCTCGTATCCCCTGGAAGAAGTCATCCTTGTGACGAAACGGCGTAGGGATGAGCGACGTGCTGACGTCACCACGATCCCACGCTGTCTATCCGGAAGGACGAGCAGACAGCAGAGCCGGCTGGCTAAACAATTATTGATCGCACTTTTTAACTGATTTACATGTGAGTGCAATACCTTTTTACATTAAACATTTTAAAACGTTATCACACCATGTGAGTGTTTTTCTCCTCTGGGTTACATCTATGGAGAAAGTTGGTCTGACATAGAGGATTGGTGATACAGGAGAGAGAGTGGCAGTCTATCCAGGACCCCTATTGACCCATGTTATACATGCCTGAATTTATTCTTGCTCTGGTAAGCAGTTGGTACATAAGTGGTGGTGGATTTGTCATCTGATTCACAAGATTTTTGCCTGGATATTTAGCCTCACCCATTCGGAGAACTTTCTGTCACTTCCTGCAATCTTCTGTGATACATCCTACATGGACTTTTGCACAAATCTTTTTTTCAGTTTTGCACTGGGATTTTGTGTACTTTTAACATAATTGATCATTTATGTTGATTCACCTTGCAGCGCAGCTTTTCCTTTTATATTGTATTTATGTGTGTATCTTACATATAAGTTGCAGCAGCCTTTTTTTTTTTTTCATTATATTTTATTTTTTCACATATTTTTATAGTGTCATCACTATTTCACATATTAGACCTGCGCAGTATCTTTCTATATATATATTTTAATTTCATGTAAATATTCATATTTTTGTCAACCAATAAATTAGCTATTTTGTATGATCATACGTCTCCGTGAATAAATTTCATATTATAGACTATGTCATATAGATTGACCTGTATTCAAAAATATCTTCTTTAGAAAGTAATTCAAAATAAATTACTGTGGGTAAAAATGACCTTAAAAAAACACAACCTATAATTGGAGGCACTCGCTGAGATAATGTCGATGTTTTGAACAAGATCAATCATAGTTATGGTGGTGACATAAATAATATTTTGCGTGAAATGATTAATTATTACTGGCCTGGATTCAGATACATTGGCACATTTTTAGGCAGGCGTAGCGTATCTCTTTTACGACGCAAGGCAAGCATGGTATTCAGAAAGCAAATGCTCCCAACGATGCGCTGGCGTAACGCAACTTCGTCAGCGTAAGCCGGCCTAAGTCAAAGTAGGAAGGAAGTGGGCGTGATCCATTTAAATGAAGCGTGACCCCATGCAAATGAAGGGCTGAACGAACAGCGCATGCGCCGTGACGTCAACGTATGTCCCGCGCCCCTCTGCACATGCTCACAACTACGCCCGGCGTAACCCCTAAGATACGCCGGCCCACTGCCTACGCCCAGTGTATAAATACGCCCAGACATGCGCCCGTCAAGTGCAAAAGTACACAAGTATTTTTTTTACTGCTAGTACTTTTTTCTCTTGAGGTATGTCTGCACCAGGGACTACTACGGACCGCAGGATGAAAAACTTTAGCACTCAGGAGAAGGCTATAATTATTGATGGCCTCTCCAAATACGGAGCGTGCCTCTATGGGGCACAGAGTGGCACGACAAGCAAGGCCCAAAAATATCAAATTTTGTTGGAGATCACCACGCAGGTGAATGCCCTTGGCATGGCGGCTAGGAAACCCAAGCATATATCCAAAAAATCAACGATCTGCGGCGTCTGGTAAAAGAGAAGCTGGTGGCGATCAGGAGGCATGCCAGTGGCACAGGAGGTGGACCAGCCGCTAAGATCTCCCTGACTGCTGATGATCTGGTCATTGCCAGGTGCCTGGAGAGGGAGATGGTTGAGGGCCTGGAGGGCTTTGATTCAGTTGATCAGCCCTTGAGGACAGGTAAGTGTGTTTTATCTTCTTTCTGATGTGTAGCATGTGTGGGGGGGCAAGGGAACATGTGACAAGTGTGTGGGTCCACCAACATGTGAATGTTTTGTGTCATCCACAGATGTGCAGGAGGGAGCTGGGCCATCGTCGGCTGATGTGCGATCCACGCCATCCGTGGTGGAGAGTGCCCCTACCTCACCTCTTGAGGAAGTAGAGGAGGAACACGTTGGTATTGAGGATGCTTTATACCTTGTGGAGGCGAACCCCATTCCTGGACCCTCCCAAACATCCTCCCTCATCAGGGATAGCCCCTCAAGGGCCACCACCCCCATCAGGGATAGCCCCTCAAGGGCCACCACCCCCATCAGGGATAGCCCCTCAAGGGCCACCACCCCCATCAGTGATAGCCCCTCAAGGGCCACCCCCTACAGCTGGCCCCAAGCCTCTCTTGCCCCCAGGAAGGCTACAAGCAAAAACAGGGGTGATCTGGAGGAATTGGAAGATCATCTGGCGAGGGACCAGGCCAGGCAGACCCGCCATATGGGTTCCCTAGTGGGTGATCTGCACCGTGTGGCAGAGAGCCTGGCCTCCTCGGCCGAGAGCCAGCCTGCCTGTACCCTAGCTGTGCAGCAGGCCCTCACCCAGCAGGCTGAACATAATTCCGCCATCACTGACAGCCTGCAGGATGTGGTGGGAAACGGCACAGCAATTGTGATCTGTCTGGGGGAGCTGCAGGCCACCACATCAGGCCTGGTGACTGAGGTCCGGAGCCTGGCAGCTGCCGTACAAGAGGAGGGGAGGCAGACAAGGCACCACCTGCGCAGCACCACCACCCGCCAGCTGCGGATGCAGGCTGCAACCAATATATTCCTGCACCGCATAGCCCTGGCATTGGAGGGCAGCCAGGCAGCCAGGGAGAGACCGGGGGATGTTCCTACCACCAGACGCCCCATCCCCCCACCTGAGGCTCCCCCCAGGCAACTGCGCCCCAGGAGCCTAGGCACCAGGCGTAGCCCACGACAGGGCAGATGATTTTTTCTTGACATTTCTTTTATGCTCAAGTGCTGAGTTTTTTTATTTAGTTGTATACTCAGGTGATGAGTGTTTTTATTGTTTTCACTCAGGTTATGCGTTTTTTTGTATAACCCCTCTACACGGGGAGTAGTGCAGGCTACAGTGTGACTGGTGTGTGAATGTGGGGGTGACACTCCTGCCAGCAAAGGGGTGTCACCCTCGGTCGTTGGGGAGAAATTATCCCCACGACCATGTGAATGTGGTATTAATGGACAGCGACATAATTGGAGCCTTGGCGCGGTGTTGCTGCTCCCAAGTGCTGCATGGTGGACTTGGGCTAATCTAATGTGATGTGGATGTGGTGTGTGTGAGCTAGGGACCACAGTCGTGCGTGCATTGTCTGTGTGCCATGATGAATGTGTGAGTTTAACGTGCAAAGATGCTTTCCACGAGACAACTCCTGACTGCTGTTCCCTCAGCAAACGGGGTAGCCTCGGGCAGGGGGTGACTGTGTGGTTCGGGGGTCAGGTCATCAAGTATGTCAATCTCCAGGCCCTTTCTCATGGCGTAGTTGTGCAAAATGCAACATGCACCGATGATCTGGCACACAAAGTTTGGGGAATACAACAAGGTCCCCCCGGACTTATCCAGGCATCGGAAACGGGACTTCAGGATGCCAAATGTGCGTTCCACCACTGCACGGGTACGTATGTGTGCAGCATTGTAGTTTATCTCTCCTCTGGTTTGGGGATTCCGGTATGGAGTCATGAGATGGGGCCCAAGTGCATATGCCGCGTCACCTGGAAGGGAAAAGACAGGAGGATGTTAGTCGTGCATGTGCCCCTCTTGATGTCTGCATCATGGGGTCGGACAGTCATGCCTGACTCCCATGTCCCTGTACATGTTCTGTTCAAATTCTGTTGGGATGGTGCTTTGACGGTATATGTAGCTGTTGTGGCTGGCCCCTGGGTGTTGGGCACGGGCGTGCCATATGAGGCATTGGGCATCGGCTATCACCTGTACGTTGATGGAATGCCAATGCTTACAATTCCAGTATATGTGCTCTGTGGCCGTAGTGCCACATGTGTGCAATCAATGGCCCCCACGGTGCGTGGGAATCCTGCAGTTCTGAAGAAATCTGCCATTGCCTTCTGCCGCAGATGCTCATGGGTGGGTTTGATGAAGTGGTGGGACATGCATCTGAGGATTGCGGGGACATCCTGGTGCACACATCTGCTCATGGTGGATTGTGACATCCCAGCCACTACTCCACTTGTACGTTGAAAAGAACCACTTGCGAGGAAATGCAGTGTTTCCAGCACCTTGACCAGTGGCTGCACTGCATGTACGCAGTGTGTCTTGCTGGTGATGTCGTCATGCAGGGTTGTGGCTAATTCCAGGATGGCATCAGGGATGAATCTGAAGATGCGATACACCTCAGATTAACCCTTGCCAAAGACGTCAATGCGCGTGCGGAATATCCTCTCCCGTGCCCTCCAATGTACCGGTAGACGCAGTAGTGCTATGACCACGGCTGCCCGTGGCATGTTGGCATACAGAGGTGTTGTCCTGCAAGTGTTCTTGCTCAGCTCGTCTGTAACGGTGCTGCTGTAGCTGCTCTCCAGCTGACCTGTGCAAGTCTGGTGCAAAGTTACCCCTGCTTTATGAGGGGTAACTTTACGCCGGACATTGCACTTACGGGCACCACGCGTAGCCTGCGCCGGCCAAAGGTGCGTTTCTGAATCGGCGTATCTCACTCATTTGCATATTTGAATAGGAAATCAATGGGAGCGGCAGATGCGTCCAGCGTAAATATGCGCCTACGATACGCCGGCGTAAGAAATTTATGTCGGTCGAAAGAAGCCTATTTTCCAGCGTATCTTGTTTTCTGGGTACGGGGCACAGATACGATGGAGCATATTTACACTTACGCGGCGTATATCCAGATACGTTGGCGTAAGTGCTTTCTGAATCCGGGCCACAGTTTTTAAAAATATTTTTTTGCCTAAAAATGTCTGGTAAAAGTGAATTGTATGTTGATGGGGATTACCAAGAGTCAGCCCTTAGTGGTGAGATGAGTACTCAGGGAAAAGTAGTACAACTACAGCAAATGTTGGAAATCATTTCTAATATTGAAATGGCGGAGGGCCATGTCATAAAAAGTTTGTATAAGGAGAAGGATCTAGAACAGCCCTCAAAATTTACACTCGCGAGGGCGCATGCGCGGCGCAACGCTGATGGGACGTGCTTAGACACAGCTCCGTCGCACCCGACCCGCTAAATCCTATTTCCCCAGGGCTATTCCGCTCGTTTCAACTGAAAAACCATCAGTGGGAACACTGCGTGCATGCCAAGCGCTAAAAAAAAGCACGGTCGGAGACAGCAGCACTACCTTACCAACTTTCTCCTAGACATGGAGCAGAGGACCGGGAGAAGGAGAACAGCAGCATGTGGGGAGAAGGAGAACTCGTCTCACACCCATACAAGGGACAGGAGAACCGTGAGTACAGCTCTCCCCTCTCTAAGGCTGACTTAGATGAGAGTCTCTCCCTGATATTTGACAAGCTTGTGGATAAAATTGAGAAGGAAGTGCACAAGTCCACCGCGGCTCTCTCACATGAGATTGCAAGCATTGGTGGCCGCACAGATCTCCTAGGGACCAAGCATGATGAACTCTCATTAGCACACAACGATTTAAGGAAAGACTATGAAAACCTAGCAGACAATTTTGCCTTTATGCAGGCACAGGTCGAGGACTTAGATAACCGTAATCGCCGCCAAAATATTAGGGTACGCGGTATCCCAGAGTCCACCATAGACCTTATGCCTGCAGTATCAAAGATTTTTCAAGGCCTTCTTCCAGAAAAACCGTTGTTGGCATATGCATGCAACAGGATCCACAGGGCCCTCCGTCCCAAACCTACCCCTGATAATCCCCCTAGGGATGTTATTATGTGTATGAAAGACTTTCTTGTGAAGGAGGACATCATGCGAGCATCCAAAAACACCCCTAACATCTCCTTTGAGGGCAAAAGAGTACAAATTTACCCTGATATCTCCCCGGCCACCTTGGATAGAAGACGCAGGATGAAGGAGGTCACCTCAGTCCTACAGTCTGCCAGGATAAGGTACCGCTGGGGCTTCCCCTTTAAACTCACAATCCCCCATAATGGCTCTACATATACAGTGTTCAACGTAATTGAAGGAAAATAACTTCTGATCAAGCTGGGCCTCCTTCCACATGAGCCGCTCCAAGACCCTCTCCTATTTGGTCTACCCCCTCTAATAGGCGAAGCCAGAGAGATCAGAGGAGACTGTTTAACCCACTTCAGAACCAACCGGTGTGATCTGTCCATGGACACTTCAAGATGTCACATTGCTGACACTGTACAGGCTCCCTCTGTGCATTGATTGCCCTCTCATCTGGGTTAGGCCTTTTGGCCACTTGATTATTCAGATACAAGACTTCCTCTATTAACCTGACATGTAAGGAAAAGACTTCCTGGACTTCCTTTTTCCAAGCCCCTCAGTATCATGTCAGGGTTGCCCATGCTCCTCACAGGTCCTCACTGATGGTCTGGGTCCCCAGAATTATATGACACCATACTATTTCGGTGTTGCTCTGCAATAACTTTTTACGTTCGTGGACCCACCCTGACCATCAATTGCAGCCAACTGTAATTTTACCTATGCTCTTACATACGAATGTCTTATATGTCCCCGTCATTTTACACCATGCTATCATGCACTAACGCAACTTTATTTTTCATTGTAGCTTTCTATACATGGCCGGGTGCGTCCGCTGTTGATGGATTGACCCCCCTCCTGCCTTGGTACTCATCTGGATCACCATCCCCCATGGTGGTCTGGCTGGGACTGATGCCAGACAAGGTCCTTTATTTTTTCTTTTTTTTTCCATTCTAGTTCTGTTTGACGGGTACTTACCTGTCCCAAGGTTCCTGGTAGTAACCAGTTTTGTGATCTACATTAACTTATACTTAAAATGTTTAGAATATGTTATACTTTTATTGTATGCAAGTTTTTGTTCACTCTTATACTTGTGGGTATGTCCAGCCAACGTAGTCTGGGTTACTACTACACCATCGGGGTTATACGTGCATTATACGCACGACCCTATGTCAGAACCTCACTGGTGTTTTGGCTCTCCACATCCATGTATGGTATGTTGAGTTTAGAGGGAAACCATCAGTTATGGGTTTCCCTGGGCCAGAAGCGGAGGCTATTGGTTATTCTGATGTTAGCTCACTCTGATTGTCGGTATGGGGCTTAAAATATTGTCACATAACACAAATGGTTTCAACTCTCCCCACAAACGCAAGAAGGCATTCCAACAATATAAGAAATTAGGGGCAGACATTATCCTGCTACAGGAAACCCACTTTGCCTCATCTAACCACCCTAAATTTTTCAATAAATCGTACAATCAAGCCTACTTCACCATATTTGACAATAAAACCAGAGGTGTTGCAATATTTATACGTAATTCGATAATTTTTGACATACAAAATGTATATAGAGACCCCGATAGCCGATACCTTATCCTCAAGGGGAGCATCAATAACCGTGAAATCACAATAGCTTCGGTGTATGCCCCTAATGACACCCACGCCTCTTTCTTTTCCAAATTCTTTGAAACATTGGATAAATTTCACTCACCACATATGCTGATAGGTGGGGACTTTAACCTAGCCGCTCATCCAGTTCTGGACAGAAGCAGCATATCCCCTTATACTAAATCCTTCTCCAAAACCATCAACCGCCTTATCAATAAAATGCAGCTGATAGACACCTGGAGAGCCCATAACATAGGCGTTAAGGCATACACCCACTACTCACACCCACACGACTGCTATGCCAGACTCGACTATGTGTTCTCTACACCTATCCTTCTGGCCAACTCCACACAGGCCCAAATCTACCCTTGCCCTTGGTCGGACCATGATATTGTTGCATTTTCCACATCCTACATAGGCCTCGTCCCCTCACCTCACAACTGGCGTTTCAACGACCCCCTTCTGACTGACCCTGTAAATAGGTCCACTATCTCCTCCCATATTGAAAATTACTTTGCAGACAATGTGAATGGGGATACGTTACCCACCTCTATCTGGGTAGCTCACAAGGCGGTTTTGAGGGGCCATGTTATCAGTATAGCAGCAGCTAAGAATAAAGAGAAACAAGTGGATATCAAACGCCTTACCAACGAATTACACCATTTGTACACCACTCTACAGATCCTCTCATTACCCAACAAATACAAGACAAACGCAAATCCCTAGACCTGATTCTTTCTGCCAACGCTGAACGATCTCTCAGATTCTCCAAGGCTAAATTTATGCTCCACTAACACACACTCGGCAATGTTTGCCAGGAAACTAAATCAAGACTGCAACCCCACTCACATATATAAACTTAGAGATGAGAAAGGCAATTTAGCTACTCACCCGCAGAAAGTGATGGAGATCTTTAATTCCTTTTATAAAAAACTCATGTCAGATCCAAACAACCCACCAGGAGCTGCCTCTGAATCTTGGCTTGAGAGCCTTAGCCTCCCATCTCTAAATCAACATCAACTGAACTCTCTCAATGCACACTGCACAACAGAAGAAATCACTCAAATTATCAAATCACTAAAAACATCCACAGCCTCCGGCCCTGATGGTTATTCCTCTCTATATTATAAAAAATTTGCCCCACACTTAAGAAACCTATATAATCATATCCTGGAGGGTAACGCCTTCCCAAAATAAATACTATTGGCCAACCTCTCTCTGATCCCCAAGCCCAATAAGGACCATTCACTTCCCCAAAATTTTCGCCTTATTTCGGTATTGAATAATGACCTCAAGATCTTTGGCCGCATCTTGGCGGATAGACTTGCCAAGGTCATTTCATCTCTAATACACATTGACCAATCTGGCTTCATACCCAACAGACAGATCACCGATAACATTAGGCTTGTTACTAATATCATCCAAGATGCCAACCTTCACTCACGTCAAACCTGTCTTCTTAGCCTTGACATTCATAAGGCATTTGACAGTGTCAGCTGGTCCTACTTGAACCGCATATTACCCAGATTTGGAATTTCAGGAAGGTTCTTACAGGGGTTCAATGCACTATATAGCTCCCCACAAACCCGCATCAGGCATCCTGGTATTAATTCGGAGTTCTTCCCTTTGGGTAGGGGGACCAGACAGGGATGCCCTTTATCCCCACTTCTATTCGCTCTGGCCATAGAACCCCTCGCACAGGCTATAAGATCAAACCATGACATTTCAGGTTATTCTAAAGAAAACCATGAATATAAAATTAGTCTATATGCTGATGATGCTCTGGTATACATCACGAACCCCCACACCTCCATACCAGTCCTCCTCAAGGAACTGGACCTATTCCACAAGATATCAGACCTTAAAATTAATTTGAATAAATGTTCTGCCCTACCTATCAACATTCCCCTAAACACCCTCAATCTACTTCAGTCCAACTTCCCCTTTACATGGATATCATCCTCGATCAAATACTTAGGTGTTAATATCACCCCCAACCACAATGGCCTATTTAAAGCTAACTACACCCCCCTATTTTCACGGATTAGTACACTCTTGAACACTTGGTCCACTTACCATATATCTTTTCTGGGCAGTGTGTGCGCTATAAAGATGAACATTCTTCCCAAACTTTTGTATTATTTCTGCACGCTCCCAATTAATATTTCAAAATCCAAGCTAGAAGCCATACAAAGACTCATAAACAAATTTATATGGGTGGATAAGAGACCCAGATATAGCTATGCCTTACAACATAGACCCCAATCTAATGGCGGTTTAGGCCTCCCTAACATATGGAAGTACTTCTTAGCGGCAAGACTATCGCAGCTCTCTCAATGGTTCTCTCCCTCTAAAGACATCTCTTGGAAGAGATCTGAGTCCTCATCTATTACCCCTTTACACCTACAAGGGATTATATGGTCCAACTACGTCCTATACCGTAACCTTATTAAACGCAACATTATAGTGGCCCATCTGTTCCAACTCTGGCTCAGCACTAAAGATCCCTTTCTGTTGTCCTCAGATGTCTCCCCACTCACTTCCTTTCTGGGTGACCCCAGACTTGTTTCAGCCTTCCAGGATAGACCCTCATTTTCCATCTGGATAGACTCTGGTCTAATCACTTTGGGTTCGTTGCAGTCCAGGTGGAAATTTAAAACATTTTAATCCCTTCAGAGGGAGCACAACTTCCCCTTCTCTGAACATGAGAGATTTCTAATGATCAAGTCCTTTTTTCAGAAACACTTCTCACTTTCCACTTATCCCATGGTCACTGTGTTTGAAAGGGTATGCATGTCCTCCTCCAGGGACAGGGGCATGATTTCTAGATTGTATAATTGTCTTAATATTCATTCTACTCCTGAGAAATCGCAACCTATGCTTCAATGGGAGGCCGAGCTGAACATTGCCATCCCCCTAGACACCTGGCACTCCATGTCGGAGAATCTCCGGAAGAGTAATAGAGCAGTCTCTTTCAGAGAAACCCCAATGAAGCTGTTTGCTAGATGGTACCTCACCCCATCCAAAATTCACACCTTTTACCCTTCAGTCTCCCCTAACTGCTTTAGGGGTTGTCAGACAGAGGGCACACTACTCCATGTGTTCTGGAGCTGCCCACGGTTGTCCCAGTTGTGGACAGAGGCAGGCAACAGATTTGAAAAATCTTCAAAACATAGGTTCTCTCTCACCCCTCAGATCTGCCTTCTTTATGATAATATCCCAAATGTCCCCCTCCCATGTACCAGGCTTTTTCATTCACTCTGTAGCTCTATACAGTGGATGATAGCGCTTAATTGGAGATCTGGTGATGTTTTGTGGTCACAGGTGCTAGACAGAATGGAGCTCTTGATGCTCTCTGAAAGAATATACCACACGCTTAACGATTAGGGTTGAGCGAACCCGAACTGTAAAGTTCGGGTTCGGTACGGACTTTGGGTTTTTCCCGGACCCGAATAATTGGAAAAAGTCCGGATTCGGGTTCGGAGTTCGGGTATGTTTTGGCGCGCTGCACGGCAGCCAATCGCCATTCGTGTTACTACTGTGACTGGGAACTGATCACAGCCATGCCTACTTATGGAATGGCTGTGATTGGCCAGTGCAGCATGTGACCCATCATGTGACGTGCCTCTATATTAGATAGAGGCACACAGCACAGATCGTCACTCTGCTTCACTAATGATAGGGAAAGGCTGCTGAATCTGCTGGTTAGGGAAAGTGTTAGTTGTATCTGGCACACAGCACAGATCGTCACTCTGCTTCACTTATGTCAGGGAAAGGCTGCTGAATCTGATCAGGGACAGTGTTAGGTCTATCCTGCTATGCTGCTCCAGAAATATCAAGAAGCACACTTTATTTCTTTGATATCTGCATCATCTTATGGCATCTGGCTCGTTGTCACTGCTTCACTTATGTGAGGGAAAGGCTGCTGAATCTGCTTAGGGACAGTTTTAGGTGTATGCTGCTATGCTGCTCCAGAAATATCAAGAGGCACACTTTATTTCTTTGATATCTGCATCATCTTATGGCATCTGGCTCGTTGTCACTGCTTCACTTATGTGAGGGAAAGGATGCTGAATCTGCTTAGGGACAGTTTTAGTTGTATGTTGCTCCAGAAATATCAACAAGCACTCTATTCCTGTGACATCTGCTGTGCTTCATATAGTTTAAGAATTTTGTTCAGCTATAGGGGCAGTTTGCAATCTATAGGTGACTCTGAATATTTCAACAGCAGTACACCTGCCACACCACCTGTGCACCTGTGATATACTGTGTTTCTGTCAAGTACATAGTCAGGGAGAGTTTCCTGAAATATTTTTCCTATAGGAGCAGTCAGCACTCTATAGGTGACTGAGTATTTCAACAGCACTACACCTGCCACACCACCTGTGCACCTGTGATATACTGTGTTTCTGTCAAGTACATAGTCAGGGAGAGTTTCCTGAAATATTTTTCCTATAGGGGCAGTCAGCAATCTATAGGTGACTCTGTATATTTCAACAGCACTTCACATTTCCCCTGTGATATACTGTCTGTGCAGTACATTGTTTAGTGCTGGCTTCCTGCTTATTGCTATAGCTAGAGAAATATATAGGTGAATCTCTGCCTATTTCACCAGCTTACACTATTTTTGTATTTAAAATGTCTCAAAATTAGGGCAAGACCCTAAATTTGAGAAATATATAGGTGAATCTCTGCCCATTTCACCAGCACTCCACCTGTCCCCTGTGATATACTGTCTGTGCAGTACATTGTTTAGTGCTGGCTTCCTGCTTATTGCTATAGGTAGAGAAATATATAGGTGAATCTCTGCCTATTTCACCAGCTTACACTATTTTTGTATTTAAAATTACTCAAAATTAGGGCAAGACCCTAAATTTGAGAAATATGAGGAAAACGTCAAATAAGGGACGTGGCCGCGGTCGTGGTGCTGCTGGTGGAGCTCCTGTTACAGGGAGAGGACGTGGTCAATCTGTGCCAGCTACAAGCACAAGTGAAACACCTTTCTCAGGTGCGAGTAGCCGACAGAGCCTGCAGCGGTATTTGGTCGGACCTAATCCAGCTCTACGAATGTTGAGGCCAGGAGCAGAACAGGCGGTAGTAGATTGGGTTCCTGACAGTGCCTCCAGTTCCTTCACATTGTTTTCCAACCAGTCTTGTGCTGAAAGTTCAGAGTTGGCGCCTGCAGCCGATGTCCACCATCAGTCTTTCACCTCACCCCCTTGCAAATCAGTCAAGCAGTCTGAGCCTACATGCAGCAGTCTCTTCTTCTTTTTGATGAGTCTGTTAGCATGTGTTCCCAGGGCCATCCACCTAGCCCAGCTCCAGAAGGGGAAGAGATTGAGTGCACCGATGCCCAACCACTTATATTTCAAGATGAGTACATGGGGGGACCATCACAGCACGTCTTGGATGATGATGAAACACAGTTGCCAACTGCTGGTGCTTTTGCAATTGTGCAGACCAACAAGGAGGGCAGTGGTGAAGACTGGGTGGAAGATGCAAAAATATATAAGTGGATGGGTGCGCTGATTAGTACATATACAAATATAAATCAATATACATTAACAAATATAAATTAATATGCAGATAGGATACTAAACACCTATTACCAGTTGTGATCTTAGTAAAAAAAGTCCAATATAAATGCTAAAGCACCTAGTTCAGTAAGTGATCTAGTAAGAAAGTCTGTAATAAAAACTGCTGGTAACTATAGTGCTCAAATGTGAAGAGTGCCAAAATATAAAGAAAGTCCAAAAAAAGGCGTAAGTGGTTGGAGATAATATCTTAATCAATCCTCAGTTGGAGAAAGACATGTTTGCAATCAAGCTGTTGGTCCACCTTCACCATATAATTGGCTTACACCCAAAGTGAATATATGAATTGGCTCCTTACCAGAAGAAAATGCCCCCTATTTTGGTATCAAAAAGGAGGACATTTAAGGCTTGTCACAGGATCACCTGTAGTGGCAAATGCGTCCTGGCAGCAGTGATAGTTGCAATCATTGGATATCCAATATGAACATGAAAAATAAGATGTGGCCAAACATAGTGTAACTTTGTTTTAATAAACGTAAAGATAAGAACAGTTCCTTCACATTGTTTTCCAACCAGTCTTGTGCTGAAAGTTCAGAGTTGGCGCCTGCAGCCGATGTCCACCATCAGTCTTTCACCTCACCCCCTTGCAAATCAGCCAAGCAGTCTGAGCCTACATGCAGCAGTCTCTTCTTCTTTTTGATGAGTCTGTTAGCATGTGTTCCCAGGGCCATCCACCTAGCCCAGCCCCAGAAGGGGAAGAGATTGAGTGCACCGATGCCCAACCACTTATATTTCAAGATGAGTACATGGGGGGACCATCACAGCACGTCTTGGATGATGATGAAACACAGTTGCCAACTGCTGGTGCTTTTGCAATTGTGCAGACCAACAAGGAGGGCAGTGGTGAAGACTGGGTGGAAGATGATGTGGAGGACGATGAGGTCCTCGACCCGACATGGAATCAACCTCATGCAGGTGACCCATGTAGTTCGGAGGAAGAGGCGGTGGTCGCACAGAGCCACCAGCACAGCAGAAGAGGGAGCAGGGTGCCAAAGCAGAGCGTCCGTCCCCTAGACAGTACGCCTGCTACTGCCCAACACAGCAAGGGACCGAGCACACCAAAGCCAGGTCCAAGGAGTTCCCTAGCGTGGCAGTTCTTCACACAATGTGCTGATGACAAGACACGCGTGGTTTGCACGTTGTGCAATCAGAGCCTGAAGCGAGGCATAAACGTTCTCAACCTGATCACAACCTACATGACCAGGCATCTAAGTGCAAAGCACGAGCTGCAGTGGAGTAGACACCTCAAAAACCAAGAAAGGTCTCTGGCTCCTCCTGCTTCCTCTTCTGCATCAGTCTCGGGCCTCTCTGCCTCTTCATCCACCTCTGTAGTGACAGTGCCACCTGCCACCCCTCAGGACCGGCAAGCAACACTACCACCTGGGTCACCAAACATCTCCACAATGTCCCATGGAAGCATTCAGCTCTCCATCTCCCAAACAATGGAGCGTAAGAAGAAGTACCCTCTACCCACCTGCGATCCCTGGCCCTGAATGCCAGCATTTCAAAATTACTGGCCTTTGAAATGCTGTCATTCTGTCTGGTGGAGATGCAGAGTTTTAAAAGCCTGATGGCATTGGCTGTCCCACAGTACGTCGTGCCCAGCCGCCACTACTTTTCCAGGCGAGCTATCCCTTCCCTGCACAACCAAGTGGGGGACAAAATCAGGTGTGCACTGCGCAACGCCATCTGTGCCATGGTCCAACTAACCATGGATACGTGGACCAGTAAGCACGGTCAGGGACGTTATATATCCCTAACAGTGCACTGGGTAAATGCAGTGGCTGCTGGGCCTGAGGCGGATAGCAGTTTGGCGCATGTCCTTCCACCACTGAGGATTGCAGGGCGCTTCAGTTTGCCTCCTGTTCCTAACTCCTTCTACTCCGCTTCCTCATCCTCTACCACCTCCTCATCCAGTCAGCGTAACAAATTCACCACCAACTTCAGCACAGCCATGCTTAAACGCCAGCAGGCAGTTTTAAAACTTTCCTGTTTGGGGGAAAAACCACACACCGCGCAGGAGTTGTGGAGGGACATGGAACAACAGACCGATGAGTGGTTGGCGTCAGTGAGCCTCAAGCCGGGCCTGGTGGTGTGCGATAACGGACGAAATCTCGTAGCAGCTCTGGGCCTAGCCAGTTTGATGCACATCCCTTGCCTGGCGCATGTGCTGAATTTGGTGGTGCAGAGTCTCCTGAAAACTTACCCCGATATGCCACAGCTGCTGCAGAAATTGCGGTCTGTCTGTGCGCACTTTCTGCATTCTCACCCTGCTGCTGCTCGCCTGGCAGCGCTGCAGCGTAACTTCGGCCTTCGCGCTCACCGCCTCATATGTGATGTGCCCACAAGGTGGAACTCCACCTTGCACATGCTGGCCAGACTGTGCGAGCAGCAGCAGGCCATAGTGGAGTTCCAGCTGCAGCACGCACGCGTGAGTTGCTCTGCGGAACAGAACCACTTTACCACCAATAACTGGGCCTCCATGTGAGACCTGTGTGCCTTGTTGTGCTGTTTTGAGTACTCCACCAACATGGCCAGTGCCGATGATGCCGCTCTTAGCGTGACTATCCCAGTTCTATGCCTCCTTGAAAAAACGCTACGGGCGATGATGGAAGAGGATGTGGAACAGGAGGAGGAGAAGGAGGAATCGGGATAATTTCCAAGGCTTTCAGGGCAGTCATTCACAAGTGGCTCAGAGGGTGGGTTCGTGCACCAACAAAGGCCAGGTACACAATTGTCCAGCAAGAGCACAGTTCTGGAGGATGACGCGGTGGAGGATGAGGAGGAGGAAGACATGGAGGAGGAGGAACCATGTTCACAGCAGGATGGCATCCAGACCAGCTCATGGACATTACTGGTGCATGGCTGGGGGGATACAGAGGACACAGATGATACACCTCCCACAGAGGACAGTTTTTCGTTGCCTCTGGGCAGCCTGGCACACATGAGCAATTACATGCTGCAGTGTCTCCGCAACGACCGGCGTGTTTCACACATTATAACAGGTGCTGATTACTGGGTGGCCACGCTGCTGGATCCCCGTTACAAGGACAATGTACCATCCTTAATCCCCTCACCGGAGCGTGAACGCAAGATGCGCGAATACAAGCACACGCTGGTAGACGCGCTGCTGGTGCAATTCCCACCTGGCAGCGGGGGCACAGTGGAAGCAGAAGGCGAAGGCAGAGGAGGAGGAAGAGGTCGCCAACACAGCAGGGGCACCGCCAGCACCTCAGAAGGCAGGGTTAGCATGGCCAAAATGTGGAAAAGCTTTGTCAGCACGCCACAACAAACAGCACCACCAGCTGATATGGACCGTTTTAGCAGGAGGCAGCATTTCAGCAACATGGTGGAGCAGTATGTGTGCACACGCCTACACATACTGAATGACGGCTATGCCCCCTTAAACTTCTGGGTCTCCAAATTGGGCACATGGCCTGAGCTAGCCCTTTACGCCTTGGAGGTGCTGGCCTGCCCTGCGGCCAATGTATTGTCTGAACGTGTATTTAGCACGGCAGGGGGCGTTATCACAGACAAGCACAGCCGCCTGTCCAGAGCCAATGTGGACAAGCTCACGTTTATTTATTAAAATGAACCAGGCATGGATCCCAGAGGAGTTGTCCGTACCTTGTGCAGAATAGACACCGGGCCGGCCTTACCCAGCCATTGTTTTTTTTCTGATCTTTCTAGGGTTGCCATCTCATCCCTTTAAAAGCAAAAACATATTAATTACACAGGTTCTCTGGCTGATTAAGGTGCTGCTAATTAAACTCACTTGGTGCCTTATCGACATTAAATTAGCCCCAGAACCTGTGTAATTACTCTGTGTTCTGGTTTAAAGGGATGGATGAGGTAGCAACCCTAGATCTTTCTCACTCTTTTGGGGTTTACCCTAATTTAAAAAATAAATCAATTAAAAACCAAAACCTGCTGTGTTGGCTACCTTCTCCTCCTCCACCGCCGCTTCCACCTTCAGTCACATTCTTAGGCTTGCGCACTGCAACTGCTTTCTTTAAGTCCCACCAGCGGTTCTCAATCGGATTTAAGTCTGGTGACTGTGATGGCCACTCGAAAATTTTCCAGCCTTTAATCTGCAACCATGCTCTAGTGGAGTTGGAGGTATGCTTGGGATCATTGTCCTGTTGAAAGGTCCAACGTCTCCCAAGCCTCAGGTTTGTGACGGACTGCATCACATTGTCATCCAATATCTCCTGGTACTGAAGAGAATTCATGGTACCTTGCACACGCTGAAGCTTCCCTGTACCTGCAGAAACAAAACGGCCCCAAAGCATAATTGACCCCCCGCCATGCTTCACAGTAGGCAAGGTGTTCTTTTCATCATAGGCCTTGTTCTTCCTCCTCCAAGCAGTCGAAGTTGGAATCTTCTTACTGCCACGACCAGGTAGCGTTTCAACAGTGCCCGTTGCCTTGAATTTGCGAATGATGCTTCCTATGGTGTCTCTTGGTATGTTTAACATCTTTGCAATCTTCTTATTGCCATTGCCCTTCCTGTGAAGAGTAATCACCTCTTCTCTTGTCTTCCTGGTGCTTATTAGGCTTTATTGCTGCTCCCTGACATCCACAGTTGTTTTCAATACCTGGTTGAAAACACTTCAATGAACCTCTGTTCCTCAGAGTGGTAGTATTTAACCAGTTAACCACCAGCCGCCGTCATATAACGGCGGCAAGGTGGTTGCCTAACTGGGGGTCGCCGTTATGTAACAGCGCCCAGCAGAATCAGTAATGCGCGCCGCCTCGGGCGCGCACAAAGAAAATTCCGTGCGTGCCGGGTCTTCCGTGCACTACACAGATCACGGTAACTGACCAATAACAGCGGTCTTTTACCATGTGATCGCGCCGTCCAATGATGGCGCGATCACAATGTAAACACAGGAGGTCAGGGAAAGTTCATCTCCTCTCCTCACACAGTATCAGCGGGAGAGAAGAGGAGATAAACTGTGAGTGTTACCCTTGCCAATAAGTGCCCCATAGTGCCACATCTGTGCCCATAGTGCCACATCTGTGCCCAATAGTGCCACATCTGTGCCCAATAGAGCCACAGCTGTGTCCATAGTGCCACATTTGTGCCCAACAGTGCCACATCTGTGCCCAGTAGTGCCACATCTGTGCCACCTGTGCCACACCAGTGTCACCAGAGCCGCACCAGTGTCACCAGAGCCGCACCAGTGCCACAACAGTCCTATACCAGTGCCAAAACAGTGCCGTACCAGTGCCGCCTGTGCCCACCAGTGCCGCCTGTGCCCACCAGTGCCGTCTGTGCCCACCAGTGCCGTCTGTGCCCACCAGTGCCGCCTGTGCCACCAGTGCCACCAGTGCCACCTGTGCCACCAGTGCCACCTGTGCCGCCTGTGCCCACCAGTGCTGCCTGTGCCCACCAGTGCTGCCTGTTCTGCTAATCAGTGCACACCAGAGCCCCACCAGAGCCACCTGTGCCCACCAGAGCCACCTGTGCCCACCAGAGCCACCTGTGCCGCCTGTGCCCACCAGTGCCGCCTGTGCCCACCAGTGCCGCCTGTGCCCACCAGTGCCGCCTGTGCCCACCAGAGCCACACCCGTGCCACTACAGTGCACATAAGTGCCGCCTGTGCCCAACTGTGTCCACCTGTGTCCACCAGTGCCACCACAGTGCTCTGCAGTACAGCCTCACCAGCCACCAGTATGGCAAAAAAAATTTTTACCGGTGAGCAGGCCTACCAGCGTCTACTAGCCATGAACGATGAGAGCAGCGAGGAGTCTCTGTCCGATTCGGATTCGGCCTATGAACCCGTTATAGACCGTGGGTCTGATTCCGAATCTGAAGAGGAACGTGTGCCCAGGAAAAGAAGGGGTGCTGGCGTGGAGAAGCGGCCTACTCCCAGACGCGCAGGGCCGTCCACCTCAAGCGCTGTGCCGTCCACCTCAAGCGCTGTGCCGTCCACCTCAAGCGCTGTGCCGTCCACCTCAAGCGATGTGCCGTCCACCTCAAGCGCTGTGCCGTCCACCTCAAGCGATGTGCCACTGCAACAAAGCCCAGGCACCAGTAGGGTGTCATCTCAGCCCCAAAGGGATAGGGGCCATGCCAGCCTTCCCTATGGCCTTCAAAACCCCCTGTGGCTTCCCCCTAATTCCGGAGCAGCAAATATCCCCCCTTTCACTGCCCAGCCAGGTGTCCAGGTGAACACCGAAAACTTTTCCATGCTTAATTTTTTTAATTTACTTTTCACCGAAGATTTGCTATCCTTCATTGTGGCCCAGTGCAATCTCTACGCACAACAGTACATAAAAAGCAACCCTGGTTCCAGATATGCCCACCCCTTTGAGTGGAGAGAACTAACCGTGGAGGAATTCAACATTTTCTTAGGCCTAACGTTTACTATGGGACTTTCAAAAAAAAAACAATTGTACTCCTACTGGTCCACCAAACCCATTCACCACATGCCACTCTTCTCCTCCCTTATGCCAAGATCCCGATATTTAATAATTATGCGGTTCCTCCACTTTAACGACAACGCCCAGTGCCCTCCCCGAAATGACCCTGCTTTTGACAAGCTATATAAAATTCGGCCACTTCTAAATTTTTTCTCTCAACAATTTCCCCAATTATATACCCCTGACCAGAACATATCCGTGGATGAGTCCCTTGTCAAATTATCAGGCAGGCTGGGCATCAAGCAGTTCATCCCCAGCAAAAGGGCCCGATATGGGGTCAAAATGTACAAACTTTGTGACAGAGCCACAGGGTACCTCTACTCCTTCATGGTGTATGAAGGGAAGGACTCCCAACTGCATCCCCCTGAATACCCAGAGTATATCGGAGTCAGCGGAAAAGTAGTCTGGGATCTGATCTATCCACTCTTTGGAAAGGGATACCACCTTTATGTGGATAATTTCTACACCAGCTTGCCCCTGTTTCGCTGTCTTTACCTTAGGAATACCCCAGCATGTGGCACAATAAGACCCAATAGAAAAGGCTTCCCGCAAAAACTGGTGAATGAAAAGCTCAGACGAGGGGAGTCTGCAGCATTGAGGAACCAGGAGATATTGGCTGTCAGGTGGAGGGACAAACGGAACCTCCACATGCTCACATCAATCCACAACGACACCTACGTGGAAGTCCCCAAGAGAACCGGCCCAATCCAAAAACCAGAATGCATCTATGACTATAATTTGTTCATGGGGGGAGTGGACTTCAACGACCAGATGATAGAACCCTACCTGCCCACAAGAAAATCCCGCCACTGGTACAAGAAAGTGTCCATTTATTTTTTTAGTTTGGCCTTCTATAACTCCTATGTTATCTACAAAAAATCATCAGAGAACCCCGTATCATATCTGGACTATCAAGAAGAAGTCATCACCGCCCTTGTGTACCCTGAAAACCCACCGGAAAATATTCGCTCTGATTCTGTGAGCAGACTCCACGAGTATCACTTTCCTGAGAAAACCCCCTCCCGTGAAATAGGCCACAGAAATCAGAAGAGGTGCCGGGTGTGCTCCAGAAGAGGAATTCGAAGAGACACCACGTATTACTGTCCTGATTGTCCTTCCCAACCAGGCCTCTGTATTGGTACATGTTTCCGCCATTACCATATGTTTCTACATTATTAGGGACGTATGGTAAACGCAATTCTCATTTCCTGTAATTTCCCCCCACACCCCTTATGCCACTGCACTGAACTGTACATACCTCTGCCTTCTCCGGGAACCGACCATGGCCTGTTATACGACCACTCTTTTGCCTAACCCTAAACATACCTCTGCCTTCTCTGGAACTGACCCTGGCTTGTTATACGACCACTCTTTTGCCTAACCCTAAACTGTACCTACCTCTGCCTGCTCTGGAACTGACCCTGGACTGTTTGACCATGTTTTTTGCCTGCCCCTTGGATTGATCTTTTACCCTGCTATACTAGTGGGAACACAGGGGTCTCACATATGTGGGGGGCTCCAGAATTGTTTTTCTGGATGAAAAAAATAATTTTTTAGTTTTCTCATTCCCGGATTAGGGTCTGGTTGCCCGGAGGCTTCAAAGAGATTTGGGTGGGAGAAGCCTCTACCCCTGTCCCCATTCTTTCCTGGCCCGCTACTTGGACCATGTTCCTATCAGGACGAATATTTTGGCACTGCTGGCACTGTACTGACTATGGACAATATTCCTGCCTGCTGCCTGCCGCCTGGACAATTCCATTCACTGTCGCTGACCAGTGATCACGTCTCTGCCTGCTGCCTGGATCAGGGTTCTCCTTCTGTGGACAATTGCACTACTAAAACCACAGGTAATCTTCTTTTTTTTTAACCCATTACTCAGCAGAATGTATTTTAGGGTGTAATTCTTGGTATGTACATGCTGTGTTAGAAATATGAAGGGCCTTCAAAAATGTGATAGATTGTAAGGAAATTGGATGTGTAATTTATGTCCCTAGAACACCTGATGGTGCTTCTTGGATGTTGGGTCTCTATGTGGCCAGGCTGTGTAAAAGTCTCACACATGTGGTATCGCCATACTCAGGAGGAGCAGCAGAATATATTTTGGGGTGTAATTTTTGCTATGTACATGCTATGTGTTGGAAATATCCTATAAATGGATAACTTTCTGTAAAAAAAAATGCGTTTTTATTTTTTTCCACATTTTCCAAAAACATCTGGAAAAAAATAAACCGTTCAAAAGACTCATTATGCCTCATAGATTATACGTTGGGGTGTTAGCTTTCCAAAATGGGGTCACTTTGTGGGCGTTTCCATTGTCCTGGTGCTCCAGGGCCTTCAAAAGTGTAATAGGTGGTTGAGAGATTAGATGTGTAATTTATGCTTCTAGAATGCTAGAAGTTGCTACTTCGGTGTTGGGCGTCTGTATGTGGCCAGGCTGTGTAAAAGTCTCACACATGTGGTATCGCCATACTCAGGAGGAGCAGCAAAATATATTTTGGGGTGTAATTTTTGCTATGTACATGCTATGTGTTGGAAATATCCTATAAATAATGACAATATGGTGTGAAAAAAAAAAATCTTCATTTTGCAAAGAATTGTGGGAAAAAATGACAACTTCAAAAAACTAACTATGCCTCTTACTAACTACCTTGGAATGTCTACTTTCCAAAAAGGGGTCATTTGGGGGGTATTTGTACTTTACTGGCTTGTTAGGGTCTCAAGAAATGAGATAGGCTGTCAGTACATCAGGTATGATCAAATTGATATATTTTCAGTAATTGGTACCATAGCTTGTAGACCCTATAACTCCCACCCAGACTAAATAATATACCCATTTTTTTTTTATTATTACCAAAGATATGTAGCAGTATACATTTTAGGCCAAATTTATGAATAAAATTTACTTTTTTGCTAAATTTTATAATAGAAATTAAGAAAATTTAATTTTTTTACAAAATTTTCGTTCTTTTTTCATTTATAGCGAAAAAAATAAAAACCACCAAAAGAAAGCTCTATTTGTGGGAAAAAAAGGACAAAAATTTCATTTGGTTACAGTGTTGTATGACTGAGTTATTGTCATTCAAAACGTGAGAGCACCGAAAGCTGAAAATTGGTCTGGTTATTAAGTAGGTTTAAGTGCCCAGTTGTCAAGTGGTTAAGGGGTTGAATAATTGTGTAAATGAAGAATTCACAAAATAAACATTTACTACTGTATTACAAAACCAATTGATGTAATTTTAGTTGCATATGGTTCTTTAAGAAGTCCTTGTAGGATTTCATTCTGAATACAATTACAAATGTACACTAAATTCCCTAAAACCCTTTACAGCATTGGGGGGTTGAATAATTTTGAACAAAACTGTATGGACCTCGTCCTCCTAGGTCAAAATCATTATATTTTTTATTTTTATTTTTTTTATGTTATTTTAAGTTATTTCACTATCCACATTTATTTCCAGAGTACTTGCCATGCTCTTCCTGACATTTTGCTGCCATTTGCAGCCCTCCAGCCCTTTCCCTTAGTTTTTTAGAGACATTTTTGTAGTCAAAAGTCTGGGTCCCCATTGACTTCAATGGGGTTCGGGTTAGGGTCAAAGTCCGGGTTCGGGTTCGGTCCCGAACCCGAACTTTTTTTTTCAAAGTCCGGGTTTGGGTCCGAACCCGAACATCCAGGTGACCGCTCAACTCTAGTCATTATCAAATTTCTCACATATATTGTTTTTGGGCTGTACCTCATATTTTAACACATATGTTCACTTTATATTGATAGGCTGTTTTTGAGATCTATTATCAGTTATCATATGTTTGTATTGTTTTATTATCTAAACCTTGTCTTTGTAAACTCTTCCGCAGGTTTTTTTGTTTGGTGTTTCTTTTTTTCTCTTCTTCAATGGTCTTGTGTATATATATATATATATATATATATATATATCAATGTCAGCTCCTATGTGTGTGCGCCAATCTATTCCCCATCCCTCCCCTCCTGCCTCTCTCAATAGCTGGCAGTAAAGAAAAAAAATATTGCCAGCCCCAAGCCATACTACACTCTGTACATGTTTGTATAAAATGATGCCTCTAATTTTCTTATTTCAGTTCGTTTCTGGCCGGTCAAGGGACTCAGGCGCTCTCCTCCCCAGATCTAAAGACTACAGTGGAAGGGGGTGAGCGGAATAGCACAGCGGTCATGTGACCTCCCTGGCTGATGTCAGAGGGGGATCTTGGCCCCTCCCACTGTAGCCCTTAGATTGGGTAAGGAGCGCTGCCGGAGGTCACGTGACCAGCCAGAAACAAACTCAAATAAGTTATTTAGAGGCATAATTGTATACAACAAATGTACACAGTGAAGTGTGGCTTGGTAGAACAGAGGGGCTAGCAGTAATCTTTCTTTGCTTTTACAACCACTTTAAGTACCCTCCATCAGGTGTAGATGGATTACTGGAAACTGCTGGCTTTGTATTACTGACGGAATCAAACACTGTACATGACAACGTTAGTAGCTGTTATGTTTGGTAGGATATTCTGGAATTGCTGGAACTCTTTCATCTCAATAAAGCTTTTCTTAATAAAAAATAAAAAATAAACTGCTGGCTGCTGAGAGGCACCCGCTGGTGGACACTGAAACTACAACTTTTTTGCTTTGGAAACCACAGTATCAAGAAAAGGTCCTGACAGGTTTGTTAATGGCTGGTCACATGTGGAGCAAGAAGAGTTGGAGGTGCCAGGCTTTGACTTTTCAGTCTGGGGAAAGAATTCTAAACTGCCATAAAAGCACACACCAACAAAAACAATTGCAAACTCTATAGAAAAAAATAGTTGTTTTACAACCATCCATTCATGGACTCCCACACTGATATATTTAGAGAAAAGAAACACAAGAAAAATGTAGATATCTACACCATAAACTCCTCAAATCAATTGACAAAATGGAGAGACTCATAACAGGAGTGACAAAAAAAAACAGTCCAAGTTTGTGAGCCACAGACATGGTCACCCAGCTCAGGTGCATGCTCCCACTCTAAAACCCAAATCTAAAGATGTGCCTTAAGTCAGAAATGCAACCTGAGGCATTCTCAGCAACCTAATTTTGAGAGACTCCCCTGTACACTTGCTAGGGATAACAAATGGAGTGTAATATAGTGGAGTGCCAATTTATTTACCATGCTCAGGTCCAGACTCCTTTATCTCCATTTCTCACAACATCCTGGGTTCCTGGACATGACCAGGGAAAAGAAGACCTTGGCTTCCCTCACTCAGCGGCTTAGAGAGGCGAAGCCTGATAAGGCAAAAGAAGAGGGGGGAGCACTTCCCCAATTGCTTACATATTACTCTAGTTCTACTGTGGAGGCCCTTTGGCATTGGGCAATGGATCAATCCAGCTGCTTGCGTGTGTTACCAGCGCTACCCTGGATTTCACTGTGAGGTGTGCTGTTTATGAGGATAAGCACAAGTTAGTTCTTTGTGTTCTGTACAGCTTTATTGAAGTGGAGATTCTTAGTTTGACTCTTTATTGTAATAGATTCCTATAGAAGCTTTGTATATTTGTGCAGCTTTCACAATCTGTTTTGTATTATTCAGCAGCATTCACATGTTTTTTGTCATCTTGAACCAGCTTTTTATTATTACTATAACTGTTTAGTAGACTGCAAGTTATTGTTACTTCCTGTCTGATTATTTGGCCAATTACATTATTCTGTTAAAACACCACAGTTTACTATTGTATATATGTGTAATTGTTACACTCTGCATACTATGAAAAAGCATCATGAAATGTCTGGCCTCCCTTTGCTTCCCTCTTTCTCTAAGCTTCCTATACCGACCCCCAAAAACTGCACTTCAGAAAGCCATGCTACCTTGGCAACCTCATGCAAAGCAATAAGACATGATTGCATTAGACAGTATAATCTACTGCTCTTAAAGGAGAAGTGCAGGATATAAAAAACTAAACTTACATACTCACCCATGTGGCTGAAGCATCAGTTTGATGCTGAAACTTCCCCCCCCCCCCTCCGATCCCATAACTGCTGATTGCTCAGTTCTCAGTCTTCACTGAGCAAAGAGCAATCACCATTTTCTGCTCTGCCCCTCCAGTGTGCACTGGAGTGCCAGGCTGTGGAGTGGGAGAGAGCAGCTGTCTCAGGTTCTTAGGGGCATGCTGAGAGGCTGAGCCAGCTGGCAGTCAGATCCTCCCAGAGCCTTGACCAGCTCTGTGACGTTAGCTGACAGCAGGCTTTTGCCCACTGTTGGCTAAATCTGCATCACAGGAGTGCAGAAATAAGTGCACTCCTGTGACCCAGAAGAAAAGTATGATCAAAAACGTGTTGGCCATATTTCTCTCTTAAACTGATTTCTTCTAGAAATTTAACTTCTTGGGATTAAAGCATGGAAAAAATCTGAAAAATCAAATGCATGCAATTTTTTTTTTTTTAAATGACTGTAAATACTGTAGACTGATTTTATACAGTAAGTAAAACATTCTGGTTAAAAAGGAATAAAGCAGATAATAGATACAACTATATCACTAACCTTCAGAGCAGTTTTCTCCGTGGTACCCAGTATCCCGACAGTCACACCATATGTCTCCTTCTACCTCATCTCTGCATTTTCCTCCATTGAGACATGGGTTTGCTCCTTGGCATGAACTGGACATTTCTCGATTTGCCCCCCTGTCTTCCTCCTCTTCTGTTCCTCCCACTCCTTGACTGGCTAATAGTTGTCCTGGCCTACCCCCCAATCTTAGCACTTCCAATTCACCTAGAAATGGTGGTTCATATTTAGCGCCACCCAAAGTAAGTGCTGATAAACGTAGATCCGATGGAAGACCACCTACAAAAAGGTCACTTCGGAGTGTCATTTCTCTGCGCTTTGATCGAACTTCAGCTGCTCCTCTTTCTCCGTCTACACTCAGCCAACCCTCACGGCCATTACCGCCAATTACTATGCCATGCCAAAGGCCATCTGATACTACCCGAGCCAGACGTACAACAGCAGGTTCTGAACAAGAAATGGAGAACCTTAGGCGTGGACGTCCACCATCCAAAGCCAACTCAAGAAAGTCACAGTCTCCTTCATCATCTTGATAGAGGAGGAGGCCACGACTGGCATTTGTTCTAATTCGGAAAGTGAGGTGTTCTCCCCACCCTCCATTACTACTGGCTTCGGTAGGATGAGAGTAACGGACCCATTGACCAGGCGCCCCATAGAACTGGAGTGAAAAGGAACGGAGGGGAAGGGAAAGGAGGGAAGACAGGTAAAGCAGGGACCACATGTTGCGTGTGGGTAAAGGAATAAAAAAATACAGAATGTTGGACAGACAAAAGTTTGAGAATAACTACAAGTGTTATTGGAAAATCAATGTCATGGTGACTAAAAAGACACAAAATATTTTTGATAATGTGTCATATCACAGTTGAAATTATTAAGTAAATTGAGATAATTGGTTTGCAGTAAGTACAAACGTAATGTTTACAAAATTATTGAGTGTAATGCAAGAAATGTTCAACTAGAACGAATAAATGCAAAGAGAAACAGCTGTAAATAGGGAAGAGGAAACAAGGGAGGTAAATGTTGTAAGGGAAGGATGGAGGGGGGAAAAAAATCAGGGAAATTATTTTTACATTACTGTCCTCACAATAGTTTACTAAAAGATTCCGGGATCAGAAAGCCAGTTTACCCTTTTACTTGAGCCCCAAGATTATATATATGCATTTGGCTAAGATAAATTACAACCCCTATCTTTCTTTCCTTGACTGTCCTTTGAGATGAAATGTGTCACTAACTGCAAGGAGAATGTCTCAGGCACTTTGATCTTCTAGACAGCTGAAAAAAAAAGGAAAATACAAATTTGCTTAAAAAAGCATGAAATATACAATAAAAATAACAATACAACAACACAAACCCTGTTGAAACCCTGTTGAATGTGAAAAATCTGCATCTTTATCTGCAATACCCTGCTGGCTGTGAAAATAGTATTTGTGCATCTTTTCACCTGCTCTAGTGCGACCCCCTAATTATGAGAGGCGAGCAAACTGATGAACGGACTGTGAGCAGGTGGTATAATTTTTGCAGGGGTTTTGAAAGAAATCTGTCTATGTCATGGCAAGCAGACTGTGAAATTCTGATGAAGAAATGCACATCTTTCTCAGAACCAGTGCCCTAACAATCAGTCACAACAATCTGTGTGTAAAGAGTTACAGGAGGAACTAGAGCTTGGTCTGCTAGATCCTTTGTGTGGAAAATTGGAAGATACAAGCCTCCTGAATATATACATGACGCCAGAGGACATTTGTGCCAAGATAGAGTTTATGCATTGATTGACACCATTCAATTGGCCTCTGTGAATCTGCTACATATCGAGTATTGTGCCCAGGGAGGTTTTAGGAAGCCCATCGATTCTCCAATTTTGGAGTTTGTTTGGATCCCTGGTATTACTCAGGCTTTAATGACCTGATAGGTATACTGTATACTTATTCGGGCCTGATCTTTCTGGTAAGCCTCATAATTATCATCAATTGGTGGCGGATCTTCTATCAATCACAGTGTATCACAAAAGTCACTGGGGCAGATCCACAAAGATATGCCCCGGCGCATCGTATATGAGATACGTTACGCCGCCGTACCTTACCTGGCTTTATTTCGAATCCAGGAAGATTTTGCGCCGTAAGTTACGGCGGCGTAGTGTATCTCAAGTGGCGTAATGGCGCGGAATTCAAATCGGCGATTAGGGGGCGTGTTTCATTTAAATGAAGCGCGTCCCCACGCCGAATGAACTGTGCATTCGCCATCCCTAAATTTCCCGCCGTGCTTTGAGCTAAATGACGTTGCAAGGACGTCATTTTTTTTAACATAGACGTGAATTATGTCCATCCCGATTCATGGACGACTTACGCAAAAAAAAAAAATTCAAATTAAACGTGGGAACGACGGCCATACTTAACATGGCAAGTCTAACTTTACGCGACAAAATACCAGCTTTAACTATACACCGGAAAAAGCCGACTAGAGACGACGTAAAGGAATGCGCCGGCCGCTCGTACGTTCGTGGATCGTCGGAAATAGCCAATTTGCATACCCGATGCGGAAAACGACGTGAACGCCACCTAGCGGGCGCCGAAGTATTGCATCTTAGATCCAAAGGCGTACGAAGACGTACACCTGTCGGATCTAACCCAGAAGCCGTCGTATCTTGTTTTGAGGATTCAAAACAACGATACGACGCGGGAAATTTGAAAGTACGCCGGCGTATCAGTAGATACACCGGCGTACTCGCTCTGTGGATATGCCCCATTATCTTCTGATGAATTGGAGTTTGTCAATGGACTCAGATTTATTCACTTCACTGTCCACATGAACATTTTTTTGGTGTTACTATACCACTATTTATCATAGGGCTCTTTTTTCTTTTAGCGCTACACTTTATTTTTTCTGTTTTTATTTTGCAAAATGTATCTATTTTTGTGGTGTTGGCTGCTAGTTTTCACTTTATTGAGCAGCGCGGTGATCATATGTACGTTTGCATATACAATTGCAGTATCTTATTTGTTTCAATTATTTACTTTTTTAAGTTGGTTTTCTTTGAAATAATTTTGTAAATAAGTGGTAAGGCAATATATATAGCTGGATTCAGAAACAGTTACGCCGGCGTATCAGTAGATACGCCGTCGTAACTCTGAATCTACGCCGTCGTAAATCTGGAAACCAGATACGCTTAAATTAGGCTAAGATACGAGCGGCGTAAGTCTCCTATGCCGTCGTATCTTAGGGTGCATATTTACGCTGGCCGATAAGTGGCGCTTCCGTTGAGTTAAGCGTAGAATATACAAATGAGCAAGATACGCCGATTCACGAACGTACGTGCGCCCGTCGCAATTAGTTACGCCGTTTACGTAAGAGATATGCCGGCGTAAAGATAAATCTGCTCCCTAGGTGGCGCAGCCCATGCAAGGTATGGACGTCGGAACAGGCCTATCTTTTTACTTTGTTTGCGTAAGTCATACGGGAATAGGGCTGTGCGTAAGTTACGTCACGTCGTAGGCAGTGTTCGACGTATCTTAGGCATTCTATCCGAAGCATGTGCTGTTTGTAAAAAACCTCAATCACGTCGGGTCACCAGTCATTTACATAAAACACGCCCCCCTGTTCCACATTTGAATTAGGCGCGCTTAGGCCGGCCCATTTACGCTACGCCGCCGTAACTTAGGAGGCAAGTGCTTTGTGAATACAGCACTTGCCTCTCTGACTTACGGTGGCGTAGCGTATATGCGATACGCTACTCCGCCTCAACATTAAGCCAGTCTATCTGAATCTGGCTAATAGTTTCCAAAAGAGGCATAAGTAGTCAACCGAGTATACAACAAATGCTTAGGTATTCCTGTGTTGTGTTTGAAATTATACTGTGTGTGTGTTTGCTTTCTGATTTTATCAGACTTACATAGAAAAAATCTGTTTGTTTTAGAGGTAACATCAGGTTTCAAACAAATGTCATTAGAAATGTTTGCTCAAATTGTCCTCTAATACAATGATAACATAGATACTTTTGTTGCGAGTTGGGCAAATTTCAGTTGGTAGTTAGATGCTTCTATTGTTCTACAACAATTTTCTAACCAAAGTCAACAATTCTGTAACCAAGGTCAAGAATAGCTTGACCTTTTGACATATATGACCTATGGCATGTATGATTTGCAAACAGGTAATTTTCCACTGCTGGGCACTGGTAAGTGGCACTGGTGGGGACTTCAACACACCTCTAGACACACTCATGGACACCTCCAAGCAAGGATCTCCCACTATAACTGGACAAAACAAGATCTTTCTCAATGAAGATTTGTATGATCCCTGGAGGTGCCTCCATTCCACCCAAAGGATACATTCTATAAATCCTATTCAAGGATAGACTATTTTATCACGGACAAGATCCTTTTACAAAAAATAACTAATACTACTATTCACAATATAACCTGGTCTAACCACGCTCCAATTACACTTGAAATTAAAGTGAATCGACCATGTAGCAATAAAGCCTCGTACACACGATCACATTTCCATCTGACAAATCCGTGGAATTTTGTGTGAAGGGCGTTGGCCGTGAACTTGGTATGCATACAGACAGCAGAACTTTTTCAGCCAACGTACACAAAACGATGTGGTTTTTCAGCTCTTTAGCGCCACCCTTTGAGCAACTTCTGCTAATGTTGTGCTATGGTTAGCATTTCTTCGGAGTATGCGTGTTTGTACTTTGGATTTTTTTCTGACGGACTTGTGTACACACGATCGTTTAACCGGACAAGACACATGTTGTTGGAAAATATAAAAGCATACTATAAAACATTTGTTGTCTGATGGAGCGTACAAACGGTCAGAGTATCCGACAAGACCCTGCCATCACACATTTGTTGTGGGAAAATCCGATCATGTGTACAAGGCTTAACACTTTGTGGAGAAACAACACATTTATCCTATCTCAAGAGAGGTACTCGTCCATAATGAAAAAAAAAATAAAGGATTTTTTTTTTAAATAATGACAACGATTTTTTGACACATACCATTCTATGGTGTACTCACAAATCCTTTGTTAGGGGCCTCCTCATACAAATGGGCACTAGGGAGAAAAAAAAAAAAAAGCTTCCGCTTTGGACAAGCTACTAAAAGATATCTTCAGATTAGAAGAACAACACAAAAAAATCCTACAGAACTAAGGGCCAGATTCACGTACAGCGGGCGCAGCGTACCGTAACCGGTTTACGTTACACCGCCGCAATTTTTCCGATTTAGTGCCCGATCCACAAAGCACTTACCTGGAAATTTGCGGCGGTGTATCGTAAACTGGCCTGGCGCAAGGCGGTCCAATTCAAATGGGGCGGGTACCATTTAAATTAGGCGCGCTCCCGCGCCGGGCGTACTGCGCATGCTCCCGTCGCAAATTTCCCGACGTGCTTTGCGCGAAATTACGACGCGCCAATGTTTTGTGAATCGCGACGTGAATAAAGATTTACGCCGGGAAAAATAAAAGATTTAAAAAAAATTCAAAAGCGACGCGGGAACGACAGGCATACTTTAACATGGTGGAGTACTTTTACACCATGTTAAAGGTGCACTATCTTTGCGACGGAAATCTAACACTAGCGACGCCGTAACAACGGGAAAAATCTTTGTGGATCGCCGTAACTCCTAATTTGCATACCTGACGCTGTTTTACGACGCAAACTTCCCCCAGCGGCGGCCGCGGTACTGCACCCTAAGATCCGACAGTGTAAAACAATTACACCTGTCGGATCTTCTGGCTATCTATGCGTAACTGATTCTATGAATCAGTCGCATAGATAGAAACAGAGATACGACGGCGTATCAGGAGAAACACCGTTGTATCTCTTTGGTGAATCTGGCCCTAAGAGCCAACCTGATTGCAGACCCTGAAAAATATCTAAAAAGGCTAAAACTAAATCATTACTCTCAGGGTATCAAAGCTAGAAAACTACTGGCTAACAGATTGCATCAGCTCCAGCACAAAAACAAAACAAAGAAATTAATCCATCATCTATCTGGAAAAGTAATATGTAACCCTCAAGAGATAGCGCACACCTTTTCAAAATACTACGAGTCCCTATATAATCTTAAAGAAGACAAAAATACACCTCAACCCACAACTGAAATAATCTTAAACTTTTTTTTAACTCTGTGAACCCACCCGAGATTAACCCCAAAAATGTAGACTACCTTAATCACCCAATCTCATTGGACGAAACTCTCAAAAAGTTATTAAATCCCTACCTAAAAACAAAGCACCAGGGAACAACGGGCTTTCAAGTAAATATTATCAAATCTTTAATGACATCTTAGCTCCATATCTGACTAATATGTTTAACCAAGTTGCTTCATCAAGCCAATTAATGTTAGAAGCTTTAATAATCACCCTACCAAAATCAGGTAAAGACTCAACTTCCTCTCTAAACTACAGACCCATATCATTATTAATTTTGGACCTCAAAATATATGCAAGAACAGAAACTAGAATGCCTGAGGTGATATAGATAAGGGAATTTAATAGGTATTTACTAGTTTTTTAGCAGAATCATTACACTATTCTGTCTGTCTACCTTGCAGACATTGGCCCAGATTCATAAAGGAGATACGACGGAGTATCTCAGATACTCCGTCGTATCTCTCAGAGTATCTATGCGACTGATTCATAGAATCATTTTGTGTAAGCCGCCCGGGAATACGGAATCACGCTACACGCGTCGCCGTTCGAAAAATGACGTCACTTCGCGCAAAGCACGGCGGGTAATTCAAAAGGGAGCATGCGCAGTAGGTCCGGCGCGGGAGCGCGCCTAATTTAAATGGCACACGCCCCTTTGAATTACGCGGGCTTACGCCGGAGGCCGCCGGCGTAGGTTTTCATTGCAAGTGCTCTGTGAATCAGGCACTTGCGATGAAAACTTGCGGCTGTGTAACGATACGTTACGCGCCGCACTTCTACTTGAATCTGGCCCATTCATTTAAGGCAAAAAAAAAAATTTCCTTTACAACTCCTTTAAATCTGTCCAAACCAGAGTCTAGTAGACATCTCGAGTATGATAAAGTTTGAAAAACAAAATCATGAATTATAATATAATAAATAACTATAAATAATTATAACAAATAATAATGTAATTATAATAAAAAATATTCAATAATGTAATCAAATAAAAAACACTAAAATTTGCTCAGTTGCAGAATTGTCGCTGTCATTACTTTTATTGTTTGATGAAGAATTTACCCACAAATCGATATCGCTCAATTCTGCAAGTGATTCTAATTTATTATCACTGTTTTCTAGCTGGTCTAAAACCACTTTTGATGTAAAGGGACACTTTTTGGTTGCTATTGACAATCTCCAGTTTCCAGGCAGAAAGAACAGTTTTTTTTATACAAAAGTGCATGTAGGACACTGGGCAGACCACTAGGGACAAAGGGGTGTGTATTTTTTTCATACAGTACTGTAATCTATAAGATTACAGTATACTGTATGTATTGTGTGTATTTACTTTTTTGAATTTGGAGCCGATCTCCGCCCCCTGTGCGTCATAACGTCACTGTGTGAATCGAGCGAGGACACAGCTCGATCACACAATGGGGAGGCCTCACAGGAACCAGGGACAAGGTAAGTAATTCCCTGCCTGTGGACACTGCAAGGCGATCATGAGTCTGGCTCGGGGTTACCGCTTTTGGTTCTGAAATTCCACCCAGAGCCAGACTCGGAAATACAGCTGAGTGGGTTAACCAATGGAACAAGACAAGGTTGCCCACTATCCCCTTTAATATTCTCCTTAGCTATCGAACCTCTAGCAGAAAGTATATGCAAAAACCCTGATATTAATGGTATTAAAATAGGCCAATACGAACATAAGATGGGACTCTTTGTGGATGATATTAGTTTATCATTGGACAAATCTGGATACCTCCTTACCTGCTGTTCAAAAATATTAAAATGTTATGGTAATTTTACATATTACAAAGTCATATGTGTGCAAAGAAATATTCACGCGCTACTATGGGACAGCCGGGTGACCAGCTGGTAATAAAAAAGAAATGTGGATCAACTGCTGCAAAACACTAAGGCCCCGTACACACCAGCGGATCTGTCTGATGAAAAACGGTCCGCCGGACCGTTTTTATCGGACATGTCCGCTGCCGGATTTTGGTCTGATGGCTGTACACACCATCAGACCAAAATCCCAGCGGAAAACAAACGCGTTGAAGTGTCGTGACGTGGCCGCGCCGTCGCCGCGACGATGACGCGGCGACGTGGGCGGCCCTGGAAGTTCAAATCTTCTACGCATGCGTCGAATCAGTAAGACGCATGCGAGGGATGGCAGTCAGTCGGACGTGTCCGGTGAGTCTGTACAGACGACCAAACACGTCCGACGGACAGGTTTCCAGCGGACAGATTTGCTAGCAGTCTAAGCAATTTTTGTCCTCTGGAAACTGTCCGATCTGCCGGACAATTGTCCGCTCTGGCCTACACACGACTGGATCTGTCCGCTGGAACTGGTCCGTCGGACCAGTTTCAGCGGATAGATCCGGTTGTGTGTACGGGGCCTTAAAGGTAAAACCACAACCTGAATAACGGAGTATAAAAAGAGGTAGTGCTGAGCTGTTGATAGTAAAATTTGCTAAATAAACAATTGCATAAATAAATAAATACAATAAATAGTATAAGTGCACTGTTCAAAAATAAAGTACAAGTGACAAACTAATAAAAGGTACAGAGCAATATGGTAGCTCAGTGTACAAGCTGTAATAAAAAGGTCTATTGCTTAGTATCAAAAACATAGGGGCCCAGATTCACGTAGGGAGGCGTAACTATGTACGGGCATAGCGTATCTTATTTACACTACGCCGCCGCAACTTAGAGAGGCAAGTGCTGTATTCACAAAGCACTTGCGTAGCGTAAATGGGCTGGCGTAAGCACGCGTATTTCATAGTAGGCAGGTTGTGGGCATGTTGTATTTAAAATTAATCTTGACCCCATGTAGATGCATGGCCGAACGAACGGCGCATGCGCGCGCATGCTCAGTATCATGTCGTATTTTCCCCCAAAGATACGCCGGCTCAATGCCTGTGACGTGAACGTAACCTACGCACAGTCCCAATCACGTACGACTTACGTAAACAACGTAAAAAGATACGCTTGTTCTGACGTCCATACCTTGCATGGGCTGCGCCACCTAGAGACCAGCTTTATCTTTACACCGGCGTATGTCTTACGTAAACGGCGTAACCAATTGCGACGGGCGTATGTACGTTCGTGAATCGGCGTATCTTGCTCATTTACATATTCGACGCAGAAATCAACGGAAGCGCCACCTAGCAGCCAGCGTAAATATGCACCCAAGATACGACGGCGTAGGAGACTTATGGCGCTCGTATCTTGGCAGAATTTATGCTTAACTGATTCTATGAATCAGGCACATAGATACGACGGCGCCCATTCGGACTTACGACGGCGTATCTGGCGATACGCCGTCGTAAGTCTTTGAGAATCTGGGCCATAGGCTGTAAATCATACATAAGCGTGTTGATTTCAATAGAAAACATATGATGCATAGATTGTCACAGAGTGACACAAAGTGAAATGCAAAAGTGCATGGGTGAACGTTATAGATCACACAGGGTGATAATGCAATGTATAAAGTCCAACGTATGCAATGGCACATAAAGTGGTTCTTCAGTGTCTCCCACTAAGGTGGAAGGGTGGCCCCTTACCTCACTGCTGTGAGGTTACAGCATGTAAATAAAGCCTGAAGGGATCAAGCTTGGTCCTGCCTGGATGGTTCCTTGCTGGATGTGGGTATGGTCCCTGGGGATGGCTAGCACATCCGTGGAACAGTAGGTCTCCAGATGGCGTACATATGTAATAGCAGGGGAAAGGTAGAAGGAATCCCAGAATAGTGTTGTAATTTTGAATACAAATGGCGTTTATTATGTATAAAACAGCGTGTGGGTACTCACATTAAAAATACACACAAAGCATAACAATCCACAAGCGGCGAGCTCATCTGTGTCACTTCCGGTGCCTCAAAAGGCACGCTTCTGTATGATTTACAGCCTATGGCCCGGATTCACATACATCGGCGCATATTTATGCTGCCGTAGCGTATCGAATATACGCTACGCCGATGTTGCGCACAGCGGCGAGCACAGTATTCACAATGGAAATGCTCCCAACGTTGCGCCGGCGTAACGTAATTTCGTTGGCGTAAGCCAGCGTAAGTGTAAGTGGGTGTGACCTTATGCAAATGATGGTCCGAGCGTGGAGCAGTGTTTTACGCCCGGCGTATCATGAATGGAGCATGCGCAGTGACGTAGACGTATGAGCGCTCCCCTGTGCGCATGCTCACAACTACGCCGGCACAACTTCCTGGGATACGCCGGCCCACCGGCTTACGCTGAGTAAATAAATACGCCCAGCCTGTCCGGCGCAAAAGTACATCCTGCTTGTTTCCCCCCCTGAATCAATCAAGGTACTTTTGCTGAGAGATGCGGCAGCTGTAAATGGAGGCAAGGAGAGGAGGAAGAAGGAGAGGGCTGTTATTATTATGGCAATAGACAAATTTGATCAGTTCCTCCATGGTTCCCACAGTGCCCGGACCAGCAGGGCACGTAAGAGATCCTTGAGGAGATCACCCTGGAGGTCAATGCCGTCGGTAATGAGACCAGGAACCCCGACGATGTGAACAAAAAAATAAATGACCTCAGACGTCGGGTCCGTGACAAGCTGGCCTTTATGAGGAGGCATGCCAGGGGCACGGGAGGAGGACCAGCCTCTGCTCTGCGCTTGACCGATGAGGAGGAGGTCATTGCCCAATGTCTGCAGCGGGAGCAGGTGGACGGCATGGATTTGATTCTGGTGATCAGGCCTTGAGGACAGGTAAGTGTGTTTTATCCCCTATCCGGTGTGTAGCATGTAAGGGGGTGGAAGGGAACATGTGACAAGTGTGAGGGTCCACCAACATGTGAATGCTTTGTGTCATCCACGGATGTGCTGGAGGGAGCTGGGCCATCGACATCTGCTGGACGACCCACGCCATCCCCGGATGAGTGTGCCCACACCTCTCCTCTAGAGGAAGTTGTGGAGGAGCATGGGGACCTGGAGGAAGTTTTCTACCTCGTTAAGGATCCCATCATCCCTGGACCCTTCAAAACCTCCTCCCCCATCAGGGGAAGCCCCTCACCCTCCTCCACCATCAGGGAAAGCCCCTCAAGGGCCTCCCCGTACACACGGCCCCCCATGCCTCTACTGCCCCCAGGAAGGCTACGAGGAAGACAAGGGCTGTTCCTGAGTCCCTCCAGGAAAATCTGGCGAGGAATAAGGCCCGTCAGACTCGCCATATGTGTGCTGTAGCCAGGGACCTGCGACGTGTGGCAGACAGCCTGGCCTCCTCGGCACAGGTAAATCACAGCCTGCAGGATGTCAGTGGGAACTGTGCTGCGATTGTCACCTGCATTGGGGAGCTGCAGGCCACAACATCATGCCTCGTGGCAGAGGTAAAGAGCCTGGTAGTGGCTGTAAAGGCCAATACTGCTGCCATCAAGGCGGAGGGGAGGCAGACGAGGCGCCACCAGCAGCACAACACCACCCGCCAGCTGCGGATGCAGGTACAGACTAATGTGGTCCTCACCCGCATTGCCCTGGCGTTGGAGGGCAGGCAGCCAGCACCTGCCAGAAGTGGCAGACCTGGGGATGAGCCTCCTCCTGATGCCCCACCACCCCTACCTGAGGCTTCCCCCAGACATCTAAGGAGACGGAGCCGTGGCACCAGGCGTGGCCCATGACAGGGCAATTGATTGCCTTTTTTTTATTATCTTTGCTCAGGTTATGAGCGTTTTATTTTTGTTTATGCTCAGGTTATGAGCGTTTTTTTTATTTTGTAGTGAATGCACACGGTGAGGAGTGCAGGCTACAGTGTGACTGGTGTGTGAATGTGTGGGTGTATTACCTGCGAGCAAGGTGTGTCACCCTGGGTCGTCAGGGAGAGGTTATCCCTACGACCGTGTGAATGTGGTATGAATGGACAGCAACACCATTGGGGCCTTGGCGCGGCGTTGCTGCTCCCAAGTCCCGTGCGGTGGACTTGGGCTAATCCAATGTGAGGTGGATGTGGTGTGTGTGAGCTAGGGACCACAGTGGTGTGCATGTGTGCATTGTCCGTGTGCCATGATGAATGTGTGTGTTTAACGTGCAAACATGCGTTCCACGAGGCAAATCCTGACTGCTGTTCCCTCAGCAGACGGGGTAGCCTCGAACAGGGGGGGACTGTGTGGTTCGGGGGTCAGGTCTTCACATATGTCAATCTCCAGGCCCTTTCTCATGGCGTAGTTGTGCAGAACGCAACATGCACCGATGATCTGGCACACAAAGTTTGGGGAATACAACAGGGTCCCCCCGGACTTATCCAGGCATCGGAAACGGGACTTCAGGAGGCCAAATGTGCATTCCACCACTGCACGGGTACGTATGTGTGTAGCATTGTATCTTCTCTCTCCTCTGGTTTTGGGATTCCCGGTATGGAGTCATGAGATGGGGCCCAAGTGCATATGCCGAGTCACCTAGAAGGGAAAAGACAGGAGGATGTTAGTCGTGCATGTGCCCCTCGTGATGTCTGCATCATGGGGTCGGACAGTCATGCCTGACACTCATGTCACTCACCAACCAGCCAGCTGTCCCTGTACACGTTCTGTTTGAATTCTGTTGGGATGGTGCTTTGATGGAATATGTAGCTGTCGTGGCTGGCCCCGGGGTGGTTGGCACGGACATGGCATATGAGGCATTGGGCATCGGCTATCACCTGTACGTTGATGGAATGCCAATGCTTACGATTGCGGTATATGTGCTCTGTGTCATGGGGGGGCCGTAGTGCCACATGTGTGCAATCAATGGCCCCCACAGTGCATGGGAATCCGGCAATTCTGTAGAAATCCTGCATTGTCTTCTGCCGCAGGTGCTCATTGGTGGGTTTGATGATGTGGTGGGACATGCGTGTGAGGATTGCGGGGACAAGCTGGAGCACGCATCTGTTCATGGTGGATTGTGACATCCCAGAGACGACTCCACTTGTACGTTGAAAAGATCCACTGGCTAGGAAATGGTGTGTTGCCAGTACCTTGACCAGTGGCTGCACTGCATGTGAGCATTGTGTCTTGCTGGTGATGTCATCATGCAGGGCTGTGGCTAATTCCAGGGTGGCATCAGGGCTGAATCTGAAGATGCGATACACCTCCGATTCCCCCATGCCAAAGATGTTCATGCGCGTTCGGTATATCCTCTCCCGTGCCCTCCTACGTGCCTGTGGACACAGTAGTAGTGCTATGACCATTGCTGCCCCTGGCATGTTGGCATACAGATGTGTTGTCCTGCAATTGTGGTTGCTCAGCTCGTCCGTAACGGTGCTGCTGCAGCTGCTCTCCAGCTGACCTGTGCACGTCTGTTGCCGAGTTACACCTGCTTTATGAGGGATAACGTTAGGCCGGACGTACAACTTACGCGCACGGCGCATAGCCTGCGCCGGGCGCAAGTACGTTTGCGAATCGCCGTATCTCCCTCATTTGCATATTTGAATAGGAAATCAATGGGAGCGTCAGATGAGTCCAGCGTAAATATGCGCCCACGATACGCCGGCATAGGAAAGTTACGTCGGTCGGAAGAAACCTATTTTCAGGCGTATCTAGTTCTGTGGGTACGGCGCACAGATACGACGGCGCACATTTACACTTACACGGCGTATCTTGAGATACGTCGGCGCAAGTGCTTTGTGAATCTGGGCCTATATGTTTTTGATACTAAGCAATGGACCTTTTTAGTACTGCTTGTACACTCAGGTACCATATTGCTCTGCACCTTCTATTAGTTTGTCACTTGCACTTTTTTTTGCACAGTGCACTTATACTAGTTATTGTATTTATTTATTAATGCGATTGTTTATTTAGCGGATTTTACTATCAACAGCTCAGCACTACCTCTTTTTATACTCATATTATAAAGTCAATCACCATAAATGTTATGTTTTACCTATATATCTTCCTACAGACAAGTCTAATAATCTGTGTACAAAATATGGATATAACTGGGATGATGCATCTATTGCCTCGTTTCCACTGAGCGTATCGGTTCGGTACGGTACGCTATTTTGGGTGTTTCCATCATGAAAGGGTGCCATAAAACCGAACCGTACCGCACCATTCAGGGTCCTGCTTCAAATGTGGGGCCATAGAAAATGGAACGGTACGGTTAGGACGGAGTTACTGGCGTCACACGGTACATTCCACTGATTGGTGGACAGAAAACATCAATGCTGACATCAAAGCAAATCGCCAAACAAACACCATGTTGCCTTTCAGTCCATATAAAGGAGAAGGATGCCGGAAAACAACAGCAGGGTCTGGTTATCTCAAAGAACTATCTACTTTCTTAGCAATAATTGGTGATAGCGTTATTCGGAGTGAGCTTGATGGATCAGTGAGAAATGAAAAGGTGTATAAAGATATTTCTCAGCGGATGGCAGCCGAGGGATTTGAATGGACGTCGGGACAGTGAAGGGCAAAGCTTAAAAAGCTTAAAGTACAATATAAAAAAATTAAGGACGCCAACAGCCGTAGTGGAAACTGTCTGAGTACATGGAGGTGGTACGACACCCTGGACGCCATTTATGGTCATCGGCTGGCAAACCAAGGCAGGGAGGGAGGTTTGGACTCTGCAACTGTAATTCTCGAATCCATGGTAGACTCCTTTGGTAAGTGTTTTTTTTTAACTTTGCATAGGATATCGCTCTGCTAACCATTTGAAAAAAATATATAACCATATGTTTATTTTCAGAAACAGTTGATGGACTCTCCAATGATGCGTCAAACTTTTCAGATGATGGACCTTCAGCGTCTTTTAGCAGCACCAGTAGTATTTCATCAAGCCAACCACAGCGTAGCCAACCACAGAGTAGCCAACCACAGTGTGCTGTCACGCAGCTTTTACTGTCTAGCAGTTATTACATGTTATGTTATTATGTTATTTGGTATGATCCTTACCCCCCTGCTGTTCTGGCTAGTTTAGTTGCTCCCACCCACCATTTCCTGCTCTAAACCCCATCTTTGCTTAGTTGCTTGAAAAGTCTGCAGAGTGTGGGAGCTGTGTATCTTCATTGGAAATTTACCTATGGAAAAGCCTCTATGTTTATATCCTTGTTATCTTGAAGCATAAAGAAGCATTGGAAAACACCTCTGGAGTCTTTATTCATTGAGTAAGCTGTCTGTTAAAGTCATCATTCAACCTGCTGCATACATCCTTACAGACTGGGTCTACAAGAAGCTTGTCACAGGTACAACCGATGCTGATACAGAACACACAGAGTACGCCCAATGCACCCTGGCACAATGGTAAGATATGATGATAATAGAGAATTTTTTAATTGTGCATTTTCTTAAAGTAAATCAGCAGTGGGGAAGATGTGCAGGGGGTACAGTGGTAGAAGAAATGCGAAGGGGGGTTCAGCAGTGGGGCAGATGTGACGGGGGGGGAACAGTGGTGGAAGAGATGAGAAGGGGTTCAGCAGTGGGGCAGAGGAGCAGTAGGGCAGATGTGCAGGGGATACAGTGGTGGAAGAGATGAGAAGGCGGTTCAGCAGTGGGGCAGAAGAGCAGGGGGTACAGTGGTGGAAGAAATGAGAAGGGGGGTTCAGCAGTGGGGCAGATGTGCAGGGGTTACAGTGATGGATGAGATGAGAAGGGGGGTTCAGCAGTGGGGCAGATGTGCAGGGGGTACAGTGGTGGAAGAAATGAGAAGGGGGTTCAGCAGTGGAGCAGATGTGCAGGGGTTACAGTGGTGGAAGAGATGAGAAGGGGGGTTCAGCAGTGGGGCAGAAGAGCAGTGCTGTGTATTGGTGGAGCAGATGAGCAGGGGGAACAGGGGTGGGGCAGTCAATCAGTGTGGTACAGTCTAATGGGGCAGATGAGAAAGGGGCTTACAGTAGTGGTTTGACAGATGTTACCAAAAACAATATTTTGGTCTTCTGTATATTACAGATGAAAGGAGACGGTTGCAGTTGGATCTGCGCACAGTCATGGAGGATATGCGGGCAGCAGAAGAAAGGCAGCTGGAAAGAATGGAGAACCTTTCTGAGAGGCGGTTTCAGGCACTGCGTCAGGATGCACAGGAAGCTATGCGCCAGGAGGCAGAAATCGCCCGGCAGCAGATGGAGCAGTTGGCTACCTTCAACCAGGCCTTCCTCAGTGACCTTGGTCAGCTTGTTCAAGTGCTTGGAGCCAGTTGTCAACCCAGGTAACCACCGAGACAGTAGTGCCTTTCATGCAGCACAGGACCTGTACCAATGTTTTTGTTTAAAAAAAATTCATTAAAGGGGGTTTTAAAGGTTAGATTTTGTTTTCTAAATAGGTTCATTTAAGCTAGTGCATTGTTGGTTCACTTACCTTTTCCTTCTAAATGTTTTTAATCTTTGTCCGAATTTCTCACTTTCTGTTCCTTCTCAGTAAACTTGACACCATCATCTGAGCTGTGAGATATAGAGTACTTGAATCTGAGGTCCCCAAACCAAAGAATCAAGAAAAAGGCAGGAGCGCCAAGTTGGACTATTGCGGTACTGATACAAAGTTAGAGATAAGGATAAGGATTTAAAACAATTAATAATTTTTATTCAAAATACAGACAAGACAAATTACAAAATTAAAAATTGTGACAACCATCCAACAGCACCAAAACAGAAATCCCCGGGGATTTCTGTTTTGGTGCTGTTGGATGGTTGTCACAATTTTTAATTTTGTAATTTGTCTTGTCTGTATTTTGAATAAAAATTATTAATTGTTTTAAATCCTTATCCTTATCTCTACCTTTGTATCAGTACCGCAATAGTCCAAATGGCACTCCCCCTTTTTCTTGATTCTTTGGTTTGGGGACCTCAGATTCAAGTACTCTATATCTCAATCTCAAGGATGGTGGTACTTCCCACTTTAACATAGGCCCCATGCACACGAGACGCTGGTAAACTCGAGTTCAGAGGCATTTGGGCATTTTTTTCAACTGCCCCTGAACACATTTAATGTTATCCTATGTGTCCATGTACACATTCACTTTTTTTGCGTTTTAAAGCAGTTGGGTTTAGGCTCGTTTTTTCAGAAGCAAAATTTGGGGTTCAGACGCAAAAGTTTTTGCGTTTAAGACGCAAATCGCGGCAAAACGCCGCTAAACGGGGCAAAACGCGGTACCGGCGTTTTGCCGCGATTTCGTTTATAGGGGTTTTTAAAGGTGACCTATTTTTTTACATTAGAAATCTCAAAAATGATGGCAAATGATGAAAAACCATAAAAAAAAACATAAAATGTTTTAATTGTTTGCATTGCATTGTGGACAATCCACAACTTGTGGCAGGTGACGTGGCCAGTGGACAATCCACAACTTGTGGCAGGTGACATGGCCAGGTGACATGGCAAGTGGACAATCCACAACTTTTGGTAGGTGACGTGGCCAGGTGATGTGGCAGGTGACGTGGCCAGTGGACAATCCACAACTTGTGGCAGGTAACATGGCCAGGTGACGTGGCAAGTGTACAATCCACAACTTGTGGTAGGTGACGTGGCCAGGTGATGTGGCAGGTGACGTGGCCAGGTCACGTGGCCAGTGGACAATCCAGAACTTGTGGCAGGTAACATGGCCAGGTGACGTGGCAAGTGTACAATCCACAACTTGTGGTAGGTGATGTGGCCAGGTGATGTGGCAGATGACGTGGCCAGGTCACGTGGCCATTGGACAATCCACAACTTGTGGCAGGTGACATGGCCAGGTAACGTGGCAGGTGATGTGGCCAGGGCATGTGGCAAGTGGACAATCCACAACTTTTGGCAGCTGACATGGCCAGGTGACGTGGCAGGTGATATGGCCAGGTGACGTGGCAAGTGGACAATCCACAATTTGTGGCAGGTGACATGACCAGGTGACGTGGCAGTTGATGTGGCCAGGTGACATGGCCTGGTGATGTGGCAAGTGGACAATCCACAACTTGTGGCAGGTGACGTGGCAAGTGACGTGCCAGGTGATGTGGCAAGTGAACAATCCACAACTTGTGGCAGGTGACGTGCCAGGTGATGTAAACAGGTGATATGGCAGGTGACGTGGCCAGGTGACGTGGCAATTGGACAATCCGCATCTTGTGGCAGGTGACGTGGCAAGTGGACAATCCACAACTTGTGGCAGGTGACATGGCCAGGTGATTTGGCAAGTGGATAATCCACAACTTGTGGCAGGTGATGAGGCAAGTGGACAATCCACAACTTGTGTCAGGTGTCGTGGTCAGGTGATGTGGCAAGTGGATAATCCACTTGTGGCAGGTGACGTGACAAGTGGACAATTCACAACTTGTGGCAGGTGATGTGGCCAGTTGATGTGGCAGGTGACATGGCCAGTTGATGTGGCAGGTGACGTGGCCAGTGGACAATCTACAACTTGTGGCCGGTGATGTGGCCAGGTGACGTGGCCAGGTGATGTGGCAAGTGGACAATCCACAACTTGTGGCAGGTGACGTGGCCAGGTGACATGGCAGGTGACATGGCCAGTGGACAATCCACAACTTGTGGCAGGTGACGTGGCCAGGTGATTTGGCAAGTGGATAATCCACTTGTGGCAGGTGACGTGACAAGTGGACAATCCACAACTTGTGGCAGGTGACGTGGCCAGGTGACATGGCAGGTGACATGGCCAGTGGACAATCCACAACTTGTGGCAGGTGACGTGGCCAGGTGATTTGGCAAGTGGATAATCCATTTGTGGCAGGTGACGTGACAAGTGGACAATCCACAACTTGTGGCAGGTGTCGTGTTCAGGTGACGTGGCAAGTGGACAATCCACAACTTGTGGCCAGGTGACATGGCAGGTGACGTGGCCAGTGGACAATCCACAACTTGTGGCAGGTGACATGGCCAGGTGATGTGGCAGGTGACATGGCCAGGTGACGTGGCCAGTGGACAATCCACAACTTGTGGCAGGTGACGTGACCAGTTGACGTGGCAGGTAACGTGGCCAGTGGACAATCCACAACTTGTGGCAGGTGACGTGGCCAGGTGACGTGGCAGGTGATGTGGCCAGGTGACGTGGCAGGTGTCGTGGTCAGGTGACGTGGCAAGTGGACAATCCACAACTTGTGGCAGGTGACGTGGCCAGTTGACGTGGCAGGTGACGTGGCCAGTGGATAATCCACAACTTGTGGCAGGTGACGTGGCCAGGTGATGTGGCAGGTGACGTGGCCAGGTGACGTGGCCGGTGACGTGGCCAGTGGACAATCCACAACTTGTGGCAGGTGACGTGGACAGGTGACGTGGCAGGTGATGTGGCCAGGTGACGCGGCAGGTGTCGTGGTTAGGTGACGTGGCAAGTGGACAATCCACAACTTGTGGCAGGTGACGTGGCCAGTTGACGTGGCAAGTGGACAATCCACAACTTGTGGCAGGTGACGTGGCCAGGTGACGTGGCAGGTGATGTGGCCAGGTGACGTGACAGGTGTCATGGTCAGGTGACGTGGCAAGTGGACAATCCACAACTTGTGGCAGGTGACGTGGCCAGTTGACGTGGCAGGTGATGTGGCCAATGGACAATCCACAACTTGTGGCAGGTGACGTGGCCAGGTGATGTGGCAGGTGGACAATCCACATTTTGTGGCAGGTGACATGGCCAGGTGACATGGCAGGTGACGTGGCCAGTGGACAATCCACAACTTGTGGCAGGTGACGTGGCCAGGTGATTTGGCAAGTGGATAATCCACTTGTGGCAGGTGACGTGACAAGTGGACAATCCACAACTTGTGGCAGGTGTCGTGGTCAGGTGACGTGGCAAGTGGACAATCCACAACTTGTGGCAGGTGATGTGGCAGGTGACGTGGCCAGGTGATGTGGCAGGTGACGTGGCCAGTGGACAATCCACAACTTGTGGCAGGTGACGTGGCCAGGTAATGTGGCGGGTGACGTGGCCAGGTGATGTGGCAGGTGACGTGGCCAGTTGATGTGGCAGGTGACGTGGCCAGTGGACAATCCACAACTTGTGGTAGGTGAAGTGGCCAGGTGACGTGGCAGGTGATGTGGCCAGGTGACATGGCAGGTGTCGTGGTCAGGTGACGTGGCAAGTGGACAATCCACAACTTGTGGCAGGTGACGTGGCCAGTTGACGTGGCAGGTGACGTGGCCAGTGGACAATCCACAACTTGTGGCAGGTGACGTGGCCAGTTGACGAGGCAGGTGACGTGGCCAGTGGACAATCCACAACTTGTGGCAGGTGACGTGGCCAGGTGACGTGGCAGGTGATGTGGCCAGGTGACGTGGCAGGTGTCGTGGTCAGGTGACGTGGCAAGTGGACAATCCACAACTTGTGGCAGGTGACATGGATAGTTGACGTGGCAGGTGACGTGGCCAGTAGGGATGAGCCGAACAGACCGTTCGAACAGACCGCGGGTTCGCGTGAACATTTAGAACCCCATTGAAGTCTATGGGACTCAAACGTTCGAATTCAAAAACGCTCATTTTAAAGACCAATATTCAATTTAATGTTGGAAAACGTCTTTCAGAACCCGGGTCTTGCCCCAGGGAACATGTATCAATGGAAAAAAAGTTTTAAAAACGGCTGTTTTTTCTGGAGCAGCGATTTTAATGGTGCTTAAAGTGAAAAAAAAAATGAAAAATTCCTTTAACCTCCTGAGACCCGCGCTATAGTCAAATGACGGCTACAGCGCGGATCTCAAAATCCAACTAGACATCAATTGACGTCCGCCCCTTTGGGCGTTCCCAGCGCGCGCTCCAGAGCGCGCAGCGGGGAACTTCTGTGTTGGCCGTGTCCCTTAGACACAGCTAATTACAGATCGCCGCGAACGGCCAATCAGAGTGGCCGTTTGCGATGCAATCTGTGCGGCCAATGAGAGATGATCTCATATGTAAACATATGAGATCATCTGTCATTGCCGGCTCACACAGAGACAGCGGTGCTGTCTCTGGAGAGGAGACCGATCTGTGTCTCTTGTACATAGAGACACAGATCGGTCACCCCCACAGTCACCCCCCTTCCCCCACAGTTAGAACACTATATAGGGAACACATTTAACCCCTTCCTCACCCCCTAGTGTTAACCCCTTCCCTGCCAGTCACATTTATACAGTAATTAGTGAATATTTATAGCACTGATCGCAGTATAAATGTGAATGGCGCCAAACATTTGTCAAAAGTGTCCGATGTGTCCGCCATAACGTCGCAGTCCCAATAAAAATCGCAGATCGCCGCCATTTCTAGTAAAAAAATAATAATAAAAATAATAATTCTGTCCCTTATTTTGTAGGCGCTATAACTTTTGCGCTTATTGCATTTTTTTTTTTACCAAAAATATGTAGAAGAATACGTATCGGCCTAAACTGAGAAAAAAAAATTGTTTTTTTTAATTGGGCTATTTATTATAGCAACAAGTAAAAAATATTGTATTTTTTTTCAAAATTGTCGCACTTTTTGATTTATAGCGCAAAAAATAAAAACTGCACAGGCGATCAAATACCACCAAAAGAAAGCTCTACTTGTGGGGAAAAAAGGACGTCAATTTTGTTTGGGAACCACGTCGCACGACCGCGCAATTGTTAGTTAAAACGACGCAGTGCCGGAAGCTGAAATTTCACATGGGCAGGAGGGGGGTATATGTGCCCAGTAAGCAAGTGGTTAAATATCACACCTGCTGTGTGTCTATAGTAGTGGCACATGTTTATAAATTTCCCTGCACAACATGAGATTATTATAAGAAAAAAGTTATTTAATACTGCTTGCGCACGTGCTGTGTGGCAACAATATGCCGATTATTTTAGGGGTGGTGGGGGGCCATTATTTTTTGGTGAAAGAAAAATTGTAGAAAAAAGGGCACCCCTCAAACATACTGTAATTGGAGTGCAACAAAGAGCCACATGCAAAGTATTGCATCAAAAATTGTTATTAGGCGCCCCTGTTAAACAGGGGCAGAAAAATGTGTCCTTAGGCACAACACAACACTGTAACCCCTCTCAATAACTGTAATTGGTGTGCAACAAAAAAGCGGCGTGCAAAGTATTGCATCAAAAATTGTTATTAGGCGCCCCTGTTAAACAGGGGCAGAAAAATTGTGCCTTAGGCACAACACAACACTGCAACCCCTCCCAATAACTGTAATTGGAGCACAACAAGGAGACATGTGCAAAGTATTGCATCAAAAATTGTTATTAGGCGCCCCTGTTAAACAGGGGCAGAAAAATGTGTCCTTAGGCACAACACAACACTGTAACCCCTCTCAATAACTGTAATTGGTGCGCAACAAAGAGCCACGTGCAAAGTATTGCATCAAAAATTGTTATTAGGCGCCCCTGTTAAACAGGGGCAGAAACATTTGTCCTTAGGCACAACACATCACTGCAACCCCTCCCAATAACTGTAATTGGAGCACAACAAGGAGCCACGTGCAAAGTATTGCATCAAAAATTGTTATTAAGGGAGCCAGGAGGCGGGGTCTAGCTGCACAGTCATGCTGCACTAGAGCCCCGCTCTGTGGGGAAAGAAAACCGCAAATAATTGATTTTAATAGAGCTGCAAACGAACAGAAAACGACGGGTCGAGTTCCCAGGAGGTGAGGAGAACCATTTTATTGAAATATGGTGCTGGGGGGTGCCAGAAATAAGGGTAAATCCAACCCTAATAGCACGGCCCAGCAGATGAAGGGCTCTGTAAAAAAGGCGGCATTCTCCTCAGCCACCTCAGCTACCTCAGAGTCTAATACTGAGGGGAAAGGCAAGCAATGCTTGTTAAAGAGAATGAAATCCGCAGCTTCTCTGAGGAACATGGACACGGACAGTGAGGAGGAGGACTTGTCTAATACCCCACAAATAGCTACATTAAGTAAGACAGTCCCCTCAGAGCTCCTAAGTCAATTTGAGAAAATGCTGAATAAAGCGCTAAAGCGCACCTCAGAGCAAATCACCACTAGTCTAACTAAGGAAATAAGAGACTTGGGCTGCCGCACAGAGACTTTAGAGGCAAAAATGGACGAAATTGAAATTTATACTCAAGATTGCCAATCAGAACTAGATGCGCTTAAAGAGGAGAACTTGGTACTTCATAGCAAACTAGAAGATTTTGAGAACCGCGCCAGGAGATCGAATTTGAGATTCAGGGGAATTCCTGAGACGGTCCTGGACCTTTCAGGTACCATTCTAGCACTGTGTCAGGAGCTAGTGCCGGGACTGCCTGTAGAACGCCTGGAATTTGATAGAATACATAGGGCATTAGCCCCCAAAAAATCTGAGGGACCCCCTAGGGATATCATTGCAAAATTCCACTACTACAGAACAAAAGAGCAGGTTCTGGAAGCAGCCAGAGAGAAGAGCAGTTTAACATTCCAGGGAAACAATTTCCAGATATTCGCCGATCTATCGCAACTGACAATTATCAAACGGCGTGCAATGAAACCCCTTTTAGTGGAATTACAACAGCGAAACATAAAGTACCAATGGGGATTTCCCTTCTCCCTCAGATTTACATTCCAGGGCTCAAAGATAGTGTGCAGATCACCTGATCAATTACACCAAGCTTTAATTGATCTGAAGCTCATTGATCACAGTATCACACACAACTCCTCCCGCAGAAGATCAGCATCAACATCTTCCCGCAATGGCATCATTCAACCTGAAAAGAACAATGGAAATCATCACACAAACAAGCGAGGAAGATTTGTGTCTCAACCCAAAGACCAAGAGGATACCATGGACTGACCACCTTCCAGAGGACCGAATTGATCATATTTTTGTGACAATCGGTATGGTCCCTGAAATACTATATTCAAATATAATACCCATCCCTTGGTCAGATCACAATGCGGTGTACACCACAATGGCATCAACCATTCCGAAAAACCATGATCCCACTTGGTATCTTCCTGAAATTATACTCAAACACCCTGCCCATTGCCAATTGATTGAACAAGCTCTAAAAGACTATCTAGAACTCAATGCAAGCCCTGAAATATCCCCACTTACATTATGGGAAGCACATAAGCCAGTCCTCAGAGGAGCATTCCAGCGGCAAATAGGGATCTTAAAAAAGGAGAGAGCACTGATGGCAAGAAAATTGGAAACAGAATTCAACTTGGCATTTCTGGCCCTACAAAACTGCCAAACTCAAACTAATAGAACTCGGCTGGACAAAGCACATCTGGAATACGACTTGTTCTTAACCGATTCGGCAAATAGAACACTTAATAGATCTAGACATGCTTTCTACAAGCAAGCTAATAAACCAGGGACATATTTAGCTAGAGCGCTAAACACACTCAATAAGACTTTTAAACCCATAAAGTTAAAAATTGCCAACAGGGTTCTCTCCAGCAACCCACTTAAAATAGTTCAAAAGTTTAGCTCACATCTAAAACAACTCTATTCAGAAACTACTGTATTTGACGAATCTAAAGCTGACTCCTTTTTTGCACAAATTAATCTTCCACAAATAAGTCAATCACAGAAAGAACAGTTGGAAGAACCAATTACGCAAGAGGATGTAGCTTTAGCCATTCGGGAACTCAAAATTAACAAAAGACCGGGACCTGACGGGTTCTCGGCAAACTACCTCAAAACTTTTACTGAGTTACTTTCACCCAGACTGGCAGAGGCATTTAACAACTTACTAGAGCAAAAAACCTTCAGACCTGAAACGTTGCTAGCAACGGTTTGTATGATTCCCAAACCACATTCGGATGACACACTTTGTAGCAATTATCGTCCCATATCTATGCTTAACATAGATATAAAACTATTAGGTAAAATACTAGCTACCTGCCTTAACAATTTTATCGGTACTCTAATCAATCGAGATCAAGTAGGTTTCATGCCATCCAGACAAGCGGGCGATAATATACGCAGGGCATGCCTCTTGGCCAACATAGCAAATAAAAGGGGTATACCGGCGTGTTTTCTCTCTCTGGACATCAAACAAGCTTTTGATTCTGTTTCCTGGGCGTATTTAAAATATACTCTACAGAAATGGGGCTTTGGCCCTAATTTCACTAATTGGATTATGGAACTTTATAATAACCCTAAAGCTTATGTTAAATACGCAGGATATAAGTCTGACACATTTGATATCAGAAGAGGAACACGTCAGGGCTGCCCGTTATCCCCGTTATTATTTGTCCTCCTTATCGAACCGCTTGCTCAGAAAATCAGATCAGACCCCACTATCCTAGGTATAGAATTAGGAGGTCATAAACATAAATTATGCCTATTTGCGGATGACATTCTTTTATTTCTTTCTTCCCCGCAAGTAACTGGCCCTAATCTCATCCCAATACTTGATAGATTCGCGACGTTCTCAGGTCTAGCCATTAATCCCAAGAAATGTGTAGCACTAAACATATCCCTCTCAAGACTAGAATTAAGTGCAGCCACAGTAGGTCTTCCATTTACATGGTCGGATAAGAGCATCCCGTACTTAGGAACACACGTAACGGCTGATACATCTGATTTATTCTCTTATAATTATCCCCCTCTTCTTAAACAGATAACAAACTTACTCAAATCCTGGTCCCAGCTCCCATTATCCTGATTAGGTAGGATCAACGCAGTTAAGATGACAATATTACCAAAATTGTTGTATCTTTTTAGAGTGCTCCCGAGTCCAATACCGGCTTACTTTCTGAGGATAATACAAAACAGAATGACGACCTTTATATGGGGCACATCTAGGCCCAGAATAAAGGCGAAAATCTTGCATCTCCCCAAAACTCAAGGAGGGTTAGGATATCCGAATTTTACAAACTACTATAGGGCAGCGCAAATTTCAACCTTGGCCAAATATCATGCAAAAAAGGAAACACCTCTCTGGGTAGCGATTGAGGCAACCGAGTGTGATCCCATCCCTCCAGCTAACTTACTATGGATTCTTCCCAAGCTACGCTGGAAAATCTGCAATCCAATTATTAAACATTCTCTCTCACTATGGGATAGCTATAAATCCAAGTATTCACTGGTGTCCCCTCTCAACCCACTGCTTTCATTTTATAAAAACCCAACATTTTATCCGGCATGGATCTTCCCTAACACATTCAAGGAATGGGTAAGGAAAGACTGTATATATGTCTATAAATTTTTGGATTCATCGGGTGTCATGCCCTTCCCGACAGTATGTAAAAAATACGGTATACCTCAATCAGAATTGTTTCGATACCTCCTAATAAAACATTTTGTGGAAACACATCTGACCTCTTCGGCTCTGAAAAACCAGATGTCACCTTTTGAAAGTATATGTAAAGATAATCCACATGTAAGAGGTACAATTTCGGTTCTGTACTTGCAGTCACTATCCCACAATAACACAACAAAGCTTCCTTATGTTCAGAAATGGGAGAGTGACCTGGGTATAGAACTTCATACCTCGGATTGGAATCAAATATGGCGAAACACTAAATCGGCTTCCTCGAATATAATAGCATTAGAAGCGGGCTATAAGGTATTAATGAGATGGTACCTGGTGCCAAGCAGAATAGCTAAATATGCACCAAACTGCACCGGACATTGCTATAGGGGTTGCATCACCGAAGGTACATATTTTCATACTTGGTGGATGTTTCTAATAGTACAGAAAATCTGGGATAAGATTTTCAAGATGGTAAATGCGGTGACTAAATTGAGAATACTTCCAGACCCTAAATTGGCACTACTGAATTTAAAGCCCATCAATCTAACACACACGCACTTCAAGCTACTAACACAACTCTTTACGGCAGCCAAACAAACCATAGCAAAAGCTTGGAAAACTCCAATTTTATCAACGACGGAAACAAAAAATAGAATGAATATTGCTATGACGCACGCCAAAATGGAAGCGTTAGAAACGGACACGATCGCCAACTTTGAAAAAATATGGAACCCTTGGATACAATATGCTATACCAGAAAATTTTAATAAAGGTGTAATGATGCCATGGTAGCTTTCCTATACAAAAATAACCGTTGTACATTTCATGCTTTGACGACGGATCCTAGCCCATCCCTGCAGACTTCCTTACCTGACCCCCCCATTTTCCTTCCTTTTCTTCCCTTCTTCCTTTTCCTGATCTGATACTGCATAAGGTAGTACCCTCGTGTATCTACCGTTAACTTTGAAAAGGTAGCACATTTTAGAAATTTAAAGTTGATAGGTAGTAAGGTTACATTAAATAAGGACGTATTATCTTTGATATATTATCCACTAGCCACTAGGACAAGTTGTAAGGATTACATATTTGGCTATGTTAACTACTTAAACTCTTCCTGCGATAGTACACAGAACATGGCTAAAATATTCCCGTTTATTGTTGTTTAAGAAAGATGATACTGTTAGTCAATCTTATGTTATAATAACCACCTGATTACTGTAACGAATGTATGCTTCATGTACAATTTATTCTTGCATTTAATAAAGATATTCTTTACAAGGAAAAATTGTTATTAGACGCCCCTGTTAAACAGGGGCACACAAATTATGCCTTAGGCCGGTAGAGAGCCGGAATCGCCTTCCGTGACAAAAAGTGACGTTTGGGTACTTGCCACTGAGGTACTGCACATTCACAAACTCACGGTGGGGGCAGAATCTACCAACTTAAAAGGTAGCAGTTGAAGTGCTAGCAATTTTGCTAAGCTAGCATTCAACCGCTGGGCATGTGGGTGGCTGGGAGTGTACTTCTTTCGGTGCTGCAGCAGCTGGGGCAGGGAAATTTGTCTGGTACTATCAGTAGATTGCCCGCATGTACTACCACTACTAGGTTGTGACACACCTATTTCTACACCTTCAGTGCAGGCTTCAGAGAGGACTGGGGCAGATGTGTATTTAGGTTTTGTGCTGCCCTAGGCCTGACTAAACTCATGCACCCCCTAATTTAAATAAGACCCACCCTTCCTGTTAAGGACACACCCCTTCCTATTTAAGACCCGCCCTGTCATCTGTAAACCACACCACTTCCTATTTAGGCTCCACCTCTCTGAATTAGCACAAACAATCACACACCATTTACTCCATACTTACATCAATCACATAGCTCTACATACCGTATTATTGCTATTTTCCACCCGGCTTCTGGGAACTCACTCCCGTGGGAGTAAGTGTTCCTATGCAGAGGCGCAATGTCATGTGGGACTTCGCCCAGATGATTGACGTTCTTGAGAAAAACTTCCCCCCGGCGGATAAGGCACGTCACGAGTTTCCGAAAGCAGCCGAACTGCCAGTCGGCTCTATACGGCGCTTGCGCAGTCAGCTCTACACAGCTCCTAGTCGGTGAGCAGGCGCCCTATAGAGCCGACTCGCCGTTCGGCTACTTTCCAAAAATCGTGACGCGCCTTATCCGCCGGGGGGAAGTTTTTCTCAAGAATGTCAATCATCTGGGCGAAGTCCCACATGACACTGCGCCTCTGCATAGGAACGCTTACTCCCACGGGAGCGAGTACCCGGAAGCCGGGTGGAAAATAGCAATAATACGGTATGTAGAGCCAAAAAAAAAAAAACACAGCATACTGTACATGTTGGAAGTCTTGAAGTATGTAGAATGTAATGTAATATACATGTTTTTACATCAGGCATCGTGCAGTATGTATTCACATGTAAAAAAAAGTTAGTAAGCGGGGGGGGGGCGTTGATTTAGACTTAGAATAATAAGCAGGGGGGGAGGGTGTGCAGCAGACAGACATCTGTATACAGCTCTGAGCTCTCAACGATGTGTACCTGTTATATGAAGCTGCTTGGTCACATCACATCGTCCTCTCTCTCTCTCGCTCCTCCTCCTCCTCCCGTCCCGACCAGATGCTAGATGCTACGATGCCCCGCAGAGGCTGGGAGGCGGAGCATCCCCCAACTAAACAACGTGCACGCCGTGCACCTGATCTACAGGGGGGCGGCACTGGCAGTCGCTCCCCACAGTATGCGGCGGTGATACCGTGACAGTCACAGTGACACATACAGAACCGCAGGCAGCTCCGCGGCAAGGCAAGCAATCTCTGCGGGTGGCTGCCTCACTATTCGGGAAGACGTTTGGGGGGGTTTTCATGCAGGGGGGGCCGTGAAACGCGGCCGCCCCCCGCAAAGTGCCGCCCTAGGCCTAGGCCTTGTTGGCCTAGGCCAAGATACATTTCTGGACTGGGGGTCTAGTGGGGTTGGAGGTCACAGAAGGGCAAGGGGAGGTCCGCTTTGGTCTTTGGTGTGGGTCTTTCTGGTATGCTTGCCAACAAGCTGCATGGCAGCTCGACATATGTCTGGACAAACATGTGGTGCCCAAGCGGGTGATGTTTTGGCCACGCGAGATACGCTTGCGACATATGTTGCAAATAGCAAAGGTACGATCTGATGGACATGTTTCAAAAAAGGCCCACACCAAAGAACTTTTGCTGTACCGTTCAGACACAGCAGCACCATGCACAAGCGTAGATGTGCGATGTAATGCAGTTGGTGTGCCCTTAACCTGACCCCTGGAGGGCATCCTGCCTCTTTGGAGATGTGCCTCGTCCTCCTCCTCCCCCTCCTCCTCCTCTCTCCTATCAGGCACCCAGGTAGAGTCAGTGACCTCATCATCCCCTCCCTCCTCATCACTGCCGAAAACCTGGCAGTATGCTCCAGCTGGGGGAACATCACTGCCAGATTGCTGTCCCTCTCGGCCACCCCCTCTTCCTGGGCTCACATCAATGCCTTCCTCTATCTGTGTTCCATCATCGGAGCCTTCAAAACGCTGTGCATCTTCATTCAGCATGTACCCAACACTGTGTTGAAACAGTTCGAGGGACTCCTCAGGAGGACACGGTGGGACTAGGGAAGGATTGTGTGATGCCATTGTGCAGAGGGAAGAGGAAGCCTTGGCAGCTGCTTTGCCAGACAAACTAAGATCAGTCTGTGTGAGAGAGGATGAGGAGGATGAGGACGGCTTGGTTATCCACTCTACTAATTTTTCTGCATGTTGAGGCTCAACACGGCTAGCTCCCGAAAAGAAGGACGAGCGGCCACGGCCACGTGCTGTAGAGGATGCACCACATCCACCACCAGCATTGCCTCTACATGCAGAGCCGGCTTGCCCTCGTGACTCTCTGCCTCTGTTTGTTGTCCTTCCAGACATTGTAATGCGTTCAGGTGTAAATAAACAACACACGTGCACTTACAGTAAATGCGTTTACGTGCTATTAAAGAGCAAACTTGCACTTACACTAAATACGCTTACGTGCGATTAAAGAGCAAAATTGCACTTGCAGTAAATGCGCTTATGTGCGATTAAAGAACAAAATTGCACTTGCAGTAAATGCACGCTTACTTTCAATAAAAGAGCAAAATTGCACTTGCAGTAAATGCACTTACGTGCGATTAAAGAGCAAAATTGCATTTGCAGTAAATGCGCTTACTTTCAATCAAAGAGCAAATTTGCACTTGCAGTAAATGCACTTTTGTGCGATTAAAGAACAAAATTGCACTTGCAGTAAATGCGCTTACGTGCGATTAAAGAATAAAATTGCACTTGCAGTAAATGCGCTTATGTGCGATTAAAGAGCAAAATTGCACTTGCAGTAAATGCACTTACGTGCGATTAAAGAGCAAAATTGCATTTGCAGTAAATGCGCTTCCTATCAATCAAAGAGCAAATTTGCACTTGCAGTAAATGCACTTTTGTGCGATTAAAGAGCAAAATTGCACTTGCAGTAAATGCGCTTACGTGCGATTAAAGAGCAAAATTGCACTTGCAGTAAATGTGCTTACTTTCAATCAAAGAGCAAAATTGCACTTGCAGTAAATGCACTCGTGCCATTAAAGAGCAAAATTGCACTTGCAGTAAATGCACTTACTTTCAATCAAAGAGCAAAATTGCACTTGCAGTAAATGTGCTTACGTGCGATTAAAGAACAAAATTGCACTTGCAGTAAATGCGCTTACTTTCAATCAAAGAGCAAAATTGCACTTGCAGTAAATGCACTCACGTGCGATTAAAGAGCAAAATTGAACTTGCAGTAAATGCGCGCTTACTTTCAATAAAAGAGCAAAATTGCACTTGCAGTAAATGCACTTACGTGCGATTAAAGAGCAAAATTGCACTTGCAGTAAATGCGCTTACTTTCAATCAAAGAGCAAAATTGCACTTGCATTAAATGCACTTACGTGCGATTAAAGAGCAAAATTGCACTTGCAGTAAATGCGCTTATGTGAGATTGAAGAGCAAAATTGCACTTGCGGTAAATGCACTCACGTGCGATTAAATAGCAAAATTGCACTTGCAGTAAATGCGCTTACTTCCAATCAAAGAGCAAAATTGCACTTGCAGTAAATGCACTTACGGGCGATTAAAGAGCAAAATTGCACTTGCAGTAAATGGGCTTACGTGCAATTAAAGAGCAAAATTGCACTTGCAGTAAATGCGCTTACTTTCAATCAAAGAGCAAAATTGCACTTGCAGTAAATGCGCGCTTACTTTCAATAAAATAACAAAATTGCACTTGCAGTAAATGCACTTACGTGCGATTAAAGAGCAAAATTGCACTTGCAGTAAATGCGCTTACTTCCAATCAAAGAGCAAAATTGCACTTGCAGTAAATGCACTTACGGGCGATTAAAGAGCAAAATTGCACTTGCAGTAAATGCGCTTACTTTCAATCAAAGAGCAAAATTGCACTTGCAGTAAATGCACTTACGTGCGATTAAAGAGCAAGATTGCACTTGCAGTAAATGGGCTTACGTGCAATTAAAGAGCAAAATTGCACTTGCAGTAAATGCGCTTACTTTCAATCAAAGAGCAAAATTGCACTTGCAGTAAATGCGCGCTTACTTTCAATAAAATAACAAAATTGCACTTGCAGTAAATGCACTTACGTGCGATTAAAGAGCAAAATTGCACTTGCAGTAAATGCACTTACGTGCGATTAAAGAGCAAAATTGCACTTGCAGTAAATGGGCTTACGTGCAATTAAAGAGCAAAATTGCACTTGCAGTAAATGCGCGCTTACTTTCAATAAAAGAGCAAAATTGCACTTGCAGTAAATTCCCTTACTTTCAATCAAAGAGCAAATTTGCACTTGCAGCAAATGCACTCACGTGCGATTAAAGAGCAAAATTGCACTTGCAGTAAATGCGCGCTTACTTTCAATAAAAGAGCAAAATTGCACTTGCAGTAAATGCGCTTACTTTCAATAAAAGAGCAACATTGCACTTGCAGTAAATGCACTTACGTGCGATTAAAGAGCAAAATTGCACTTGCAGTAAATGCGCTTACTTTCAATCAAAGAGCAAAATTGCACTTGCAGTAAATGCACTTACGTGCGATTAAAGAGCAAGATTGCACTTGCAGTAAATGGGCTTTCGTGCAATTAAAGAGCAAAATTGCACTTGCAGTAAATGCGCTTACTTTCAATCAAAGAGCAAAATTGCACTTGCAGTAAATGCGCGCTTACTTTCAATAAAATAACAAAATTGCACTTGCAGTAAATGCACTTACGTGCGATTAAAGAGCAAAATTGCACTTGCAGTAAATGCACTTACGTGCGATTAAAGAGCAAAATTGCACTTGCAGTAAATGGGCTTACGTGCAATTAAAGAGCAAAATTGCACTTGCAGTAAATGTGCGCTTACTTTCAATAAAAGAGCAAAATTGCACTTGCAGTAAATTCCCTTACTTTCAATCAAAGAGCAAAATTGCACTTGCAGCAAATGCACTCACGTGCGATTAAAGAGCAAAATTGCACTTGCAGTAAATGCGCGCTTACTTTCAATAAAAGAGCAAAATTGCACTTGCAGTAAAAGCGCTTACTTTCAATAAAAGAGCAACATTGCACTTGCAGTAAATGCACTTACGTGCGATTAAAGAGCAAAATTGCACTTGCAGTAAAAGCGCTTACTTTCAATCAAAGAGCAACATTGCACTTGCAGTAAATGCACTTACGTGCGATTAAAGAGCAAAATTGCACTTGCAGTAAATGCACTTACGTGCGATTAAAGAGCAAAATTGCACTTGCAGTAAATGCACTTACGTGCGATTAAAGAGCAAAATTGCACTTGCAGTAAATGCGCTTATGTGAGATTGAAGAGCAAAATTGCACTTGCGGTAAATGCACTCACGTGCGATTAAAGAGCAAAATTGCACTTGCAGTAAATGCGCGCTTACTTTCAATAAAAGAGCAAAATTGCACTTGCAGTAAATGCGCGCTTACTTTCAATAAAAGAGCAAAATTGCACTTGCAGTAAATGCACTTAAGTGCAATCAAAGGGCAAAATTTCACTTGCAGTAAATGCGCTTACTTCCAATCAAAAAGCAAAATTGCACTTGCAGTAAATGCACTTACGTGCGATTAAAGAGCAAAATTGCACTTGCAGTAAATGCACTTACGTGCGATTAAAGAGCAAAATTGCACTTGCAGTAAATGGGCTTACTTTCAATCAAAGAGCAAAATTGCACTTGCAGTAAATGCACTTACGTGCGATTAAAGAGCAAAATTGCACTTGCAGTAAATGCACTTACGTGCGATTAAAGAGCAAAATTGCACTTGCAGTAAATGCGCTTACTTCCAATCAAAGAGCAAAATTGCACTTGCAGTAAATGCGCTTACTTTCAATCAAAGAGCAAATTTGCACTTGCAGTAAATGCACTTACGTGCGATTAAAGAGCAAAATTGCACTTGCAGTAAATGCACTTACGTGCGATTAAAGAGCAAAATTGCACTTGCAGTAAATGCGCTTACTTTCAATCAAAGAGCAAAATTGCACTTGCAGTAAATGCACTTACGTGCGATTAAAGAGCAAAATTGCACTTGCAGTAAATGCGCTTACTTCCAATCAAAGAGCAAAATTGCACTTGCAGTAAATGCACTTACGTGCGATTAAAGAGCAAAATTGCACTTGCAGTAAATGCGCTCTTACTTTCAATAAAAGAGCAAAATTGCACTTGCAGTAAATGCGCTTACTTTCAATAAAAGAGCAAAATTGCACTTTCAGTAAATGCCCTTACTTTCAATCAAAGAGCAAATTTGCACTTGCAGTAAATGCACTTACGTGCGATTAAAGAGCAAAATTGCACTTGCAGTAAATGCACTTACGTGCGATTAAAGAGCAAAATTGCACTTGCAGTAAATGCGCTTACTTTCAATCAAAGAGCAAAATTGAACTTGCGTAAATGCACTTACTTCCAATCAAAGAGCAAAATTGCACTTGCAGTAAATGCACTTACGTGCGATTAAAGAGCAAAATTGCACTTGCAGTAAATGCGCGCTTACTTTCAATAAAATAACAAAATTGCACTTGCAGTAAATGCACTTACGTGCGATTAAAGAGCAAAATTGCACTTGCAGTAAATGCACTTACGTGCGATTAAAGAGCAAAATTGCACTTGCAGTAAATGCGCGCTTACTTTCAATAAAATAGCAAAATTGCACTTGCAGTAAATGCGCTTACTTTCAATAAAAGAGCAAAATTGCACTTGCAGTAAATGCCCTTACTTTCAATCAAAGAGCAAATTTGCACTTGCAGTAAATGCACTTATGTGCGATTAAAGAGCAAAATTGCACTTGCAGTAAATGCGCGCTTACTTTCAATAAAAGAGCAACATTGCACTTGCAGTAAATGCACTTACGTGCGATTAAAGAGCAAAATTGCACTTGCAGTAAAAGCGCTTACTTTCAATCAAAGAGCAAAATTGCACTTGCAGTAAATGCATTTACGTGCGATTAAAGAGCAAAATTGCACTTGCAGTAAATGCACTTACGTGCGATTAAAGAGCAGAATTGCACTTGCAGTAAATGCGCTTACGTGCGATTAAAGAACAAAATTGCACTTGCAGTAAATGCGCTTACATGCGATTAAAGAGCAAAATTGCACTTGTAGTAAATGCGCTTACGTGCGATTAAAGAGCAAAATTGCACTTGCAGTAAATGCGCTTACTTTCAATCAAAGAGCAAAATCGCACTTGCAGCAAATGCACTCACGTGCGATTAAAGAGCAAAATTGCACTTGCAGTAAATGCGCGCTTACTTTCAATAAAAGAGCAAAATTGCACTTGCAGTAAATGCGCGCTTACTTTCAATAAAAGAGCAAAATTGCACTTGCAGTAAATGCACTTACGTGCGATTAAAGAGCAAAATTGCACTTGCAGTAAATGCGCTTACGTGCGATTAAAGAACAAAATTGCACTTGCAGTAAATGCGCTTACATGCGATTAAAGAGCAAAATTGCACTTGTAGTAAATGCGCTTACGTGCGATTAAAGAGCAAAATTGCACTTGCAGTAAATGCGCTTACTTTCAATCAAAGAGCAAAATTGCACTTGCAGCAAATGCACTCACGTGCGATTAAAGAGCAAAATTGCACTTGCAGTAAATGCGCGCTTACTTTCAATAAAAGAGCAAAATTGCACTTGCAGTAAATGCGCGCTTACTTTCAATAAAAGAGCAAAATTGCACTTGCAGTAAATGCGCGCTTACTTTCAATAAAAGAGCAAAATTGCACTTGCAGTAAATGCACTTAAGTGCAATCAAAGGGCAAAATTTCACTTGCAGTAAATGCGCTTACTTCCAATCAAAAAGCAAAATTGCACTTGCAGTAAATGCACTTACGTGCGATTAAAGAGCAAAATTGCACTTGCAGTAAATGCACTTACGTGCGATTAAAGAGCAAAATTGCACTTGCAGTAAATGGGCTTACTTTCAATCAAAGAGCAAAATTGCACTTGCAGTAAATGCACTTACGTGCGATTAAAGAGCAAAATTGCACTTGCAGTAAATGCACTTACGTGCGATTAAAGAGCAAAATTGCACTTGCATTAAATTCGCTTACTTTCAATCAAAGAGCAAAATTGCACTTGCAGTAAATGCACTTACGTGCGATTAAAGAGCAAAATTGCACTTGCAGTAAATGCGCTTACTTTCAATCAAAGAGCAAAATTGCACTTGCAGCAAATGCACTCACGTGCGATTAAAGAGCAAAATTGCACTTGCAGTAAATGCACTTACGTGCGATTAAAGAGCAAAATTGTACTTGCAGTAAATGCGCTTACGTGCGATTAAAGAGCAAAATTGCACTTGCAGTAAATGCGCGCTTACTTTCAATAAAAGAGCAAAATTGAACTTGCAGTAAATGCGCTTACTTTCAATAAAAGAGCAAAATTGCACTTTCAGTAAATGCCCTTACTTTCAATCAAAGAGCAAATTTGCACTTGCAGTAAATGCACTTACGTGCGATTAAAGAGCAAAATTGCACTTGCAGTAAATGCACTTACGTGCGATTAAAGAGCAAAATTGCACTTGCAGTAAATGCGCTTACTTTCAATCAAAGAGCAAAATTGCACTTGCAGTAAATGCACTTACGTGCGATTAAAGAGCAAAATTGCACTTGCAGTAAATGCGCTTACTTTCAATCAAAGTGCAAAATTGCACTTGCAGCAAATGCACTCACGTGCTATTAAAGAGCAAAATTGCACTTGCAGTAAATGCGCGCTTACTTTCAATAAAAGAGCAAAATTGCACTTGCAGTAAATGCGCTTACTTTCAATAAAAGAGCAAAATTGCACTTTCAGTAAATGCCCTTACTTTCAATCAAAGAGCAAATTTGCACTTTCAGTAAATGCACTTACGTGCGATTAAAGAGCAAAATTGCACTTGCAGTAAATGCACTTACGTGCGATTAAAGAGCAAAATTGCACTTGCAGTAAATGCGCTTACTTTCAATCAAAGAGCAAAATTGAATTTGCGTAAATGCACTTACTTCCAATCAAAGAGCAAAATTGCACTTGCAGTAAATGCACTTACGTGCGATTAAAGAGCAAAATTGCACTTGCAGTAAATGCGCGCTTACTTTCAATAAAATAACAAAATTGCACTTGCAGTAAATGCACTTACGTGCGATTAAAGAGCAAAATTGCACTTGCAGTAAATGCACTTACGTGCGATTAAAGAGCAAAATTGCACTTGCAGTAAATGCGCTTACGTGCGATTAAAGAGCAAAATTGCACTTGCAGTAAATGCTCGCTTACTTTCAATAAAATAGCAAAATTGCACTTGCAGTAAATGCGCTTACTTTCAATAAAAGAGCAAAATTGCACTTGCAGTAAATGCCCTTACTTTCAATCAAAGAGCAAATTTGCACTTGCAGTAAATGCACTTACGTGCGATTAAAGAGCAAAATTGCACTTGCAGTAAATGCGCGCTTACTTTCAATAAAAGAGCAACATTGCACTTGCAGTAAATGCACTTACGTGCGATTAAAGAGCAAAATTGCACTTGCAGTAAATGCACGCTTGCTTTCAATAAAAGAGCAAAATTGCACTTGCAGTAAATGCGCTTACGTGCGATTAAAGAGCAAAATTGCACTTGCAGTAAATGCGCTTACTTTCAATAAAATAGCAAAATTGCACTTTCAGTAAATGCCCTTACTTTCAATCAAAGAGCAAATTTGCACTTGCAGTAAATGCATTTACGTGCGATTAAAGAGCAAAATTGCACTTGCAGTAAATGCACTTACGTGCGATTAAAGAGCAAAATTGCACTTGCAGTAAATGCGCTTACTTTCAATCAAAGAGCAAAATTGCACTTGCAGTAAATGCACTTACGTGCGATTAAAGAGCAAGATTGTACTTGCAGTAAATGCGCTTACGTGTAATTAAAGAGCAACATTGCACTTGCAGTAAATGCGCGCTTACTTTCAATAAAATAACAAAATTGCACTTGCAGTAAATGCGCTTACGTGCGATTAAAGAGCAAAATTGCACTTGCAGTAAATGCGCTTACGTGCGATTAAAGAGCAAATTTGCACTTGCAGTAAATGTGCTTACTTGCAAATAAACGACACAGCACACAGGCAGGCAATACAACACGTTAGAGCACTGCAGCTATGCACAATCTCCTGCCTGACAAATACTAATAGCAGATCTAGCTAAGCTATACAGTGTATAAATATATGTACAACTCCTAGGGATGTATATATATTCTCTACACACTGGGCCAGATTCACATACAATGGCGCATCTTTATGCTGGCGTAGCGCATCTTTTTCCCGCTACGCCGGTCCAGCGCAGAGAGCCATGTACAGTATTCACAAAGAAATTTCTCACCCAGATTACACCAGCGGGTCGTATTTTAGACGGCGTAAGGTGGCGTAACTGTAAGTGGGCGTCACCCTATGCAAATGAAGCTCCAATCGTGACACAGGGAGATACGTCGGGCGCATCTTTTACCGCGCATGCGCAGTGACATCGACGGGCTGACTGCCCCCCTCTGCGCATGCGTCCAACTTCATGCGCAGGTGGAGGACCAGCCTGAGGACATGGTCGTGGCCAGTTTCCTGGATAGGGAGCTTGTAGAGGGCCTGGAGGGATTTGATTCTGGGGATCAGCCCTTGAGGACAGGTAAGTGTGTTTTATCTTCTTTCTGGTGTGTAGCATGTGTGGGGGGGGGGGCATGTGACAAGTGTGTAGGTCCACCAACATCTGAATGTTTTGTGTCATCCACAGATGTGCAGGATGGAGCTGGGCCGTCATCGGCTGCAGGGCGATCCACCCCATCCATGGTGGAGACTGCCCCTACCTCAGTGGTGGAGGAGGAGCACGTCGGGGTAAAGGAGGATGCAGTTTATCTGTTGGAGGAGACCTCCATTCCTGGCCCCTCCATTCCTGGCCCCTCCCAAACCTCCCCCCTCATGAGAGTAACCCCCTCACGGCTCTCAATCCCTATCAGGGCTAGCCCCTCACGGCTCTCAATCCCTATCAGGGCTAGCCCCTCACGGGACACCATCCCATCAAGGGATTCCCCCTCACGGGACACCATCCCATCCAGGGATTCCCCCTCATGGGACACCATCCCATCCAGGGATTCCCCCTCACGGGACACCATCCCATCCAGGGATTCCCCCTCACGGGACACCATCCCATCCAGGGATTCCCCCTCACGGGACACCATCCCATCCAGGGATTCCCCCTCACGGGACACCATCCCATCCAGCCGGCCTCAAGCCTATCCTGCCCCTAGGAAGGCTTCCAAAAAAACTTGTGGAGTCCCTGAGGAGTTTGAGGACCATCTGGCAAGGGACCAGACAAGGCAGACCCACCATATTGGGAGTCTTGCAGGGGATCTGCATAGGGTCGCAGATAGCCTGGCCTCCTCGGCCGAGAGCCAGGCTGCCTGCACTGTGGCTGTGCAGGCGGCCATCACGCAGCAGGCTGGGCAGAGTTGTGTCATAAATGAAAGCCTGCAGGACATTGTTGGGAATGGGGCAGCCCTTCTGTCCTGTCTGGTGGACCTGCAGGCCACAACATCTGGCCTGGTCTCAAAGGTCCGGAGCCTGTGCAGCTGCTGTCAGAGAGGAGGGGAGGCTGACAGGGCGCCAGCAGCGCAGCAATACAACCCGCCGGCTGCGGATGCAGGCTGCTACAAATTCGTACCTCCACCGGCTAGCCGTGGCAATGGAGGGCAGCCAGGCAGTCAGGGAGAGACTGGGGGAGGTTCCACCACCAGCCCCCCCCAGCTGAGGCTCGCCCCAGGCAACTGTGCCCCAGGTGCCTAGGGACAAGACGAAGCCCACGACAGGGCCGTTGATTTTTGTTGCAATTTCTTTGATACTCAGGTTATGAGTTTTTTTTTACTTTGATACTCAGGTTATGAGTTTTTTTTTACTTTGATACTCAGGTTATGAGTTTTTTTTATATCCCTGCACACGGTCAGTAGTGCAGGCTTCAGTGTGAATGGTGTGTGAATGTGGGGGGGGGTGACACTCCTGCCATTAAGGTTTGTCACCCTCAGTCGTTGGGGAGAAGTGATCCCCACGACCCGTGTGAAAGGTGTATGAATGTACAGCGACATAATTGGAGCCTTGGCGTGGCGTTGCTGCTCCCAAGTACCGATGTGGATGTTGGGTGTGTGTGCTAGGGACCACAGTGGTGTGCATGCGTGCATTCTCATTGTGCCATGATGAATGTGTGTGTTTAACGTGAAAAGAAGCCTACCACGAGGCATCTCCTGACTGCTCTTCCCTCAGCAGACAGGGTAGCCTCGGGCAGGGGGTGATTATGTGGTTCGGGGGTCAGATCATCACTTATGTCAATCTGCAGGCCTCTTCTCTCGGCAAAGTTGTGCAGAATGCAACATGCACCGATGATCTGGCACACAAAGTTTGGGGAATACAACAGGGTCCCCCCGGACTTATCCAGGCATCAGAAACGGGACTTCAGGAGGCCAAAGGTGTGTTCCAACACTCCACGGGTATGTGCGTGTGCTTCGTTGTATATTCTCTCTCCTGGGGTTTGGGGATTCCGGAATGGAGTCATGAGATGGGGTCCAAGTGCATATGCCGCGTCACCTGGAAGGGAAAAGACAGGAGGATGTTAGTCATGCATGTGCCCCTCGTGATGTCTGCATCATGGGGGGGGACAGTCATACCTGACACCCATGTCACTCACCAACCAGCCAGCTGTCCCTGTACACGTTCTGTTCAAATTCTGTTGGGATGTTGCTTTGAAGGTATATGAAGCTGTCATGGCTGGACCCTGGGTGTTTGGCACGGACGTGCCATATGAGGTATTGGGCATCGGCTATCACCTGTACATTGATGGAATGCCAATGCTTCCGATTGCAGTATAGGTGCTCTGTTTCACGGGGGGGGGGCTGTAGTGCCACATGTGTGCAATCAATGGCCCCCATAGTGCGTGGGAATCTGGCAATTCTGTAGAAATCTGTCATTGTCTTCTGCCACTGGTCCTCCTGGGTGGGTTTGATGAAGTGGTGGGACATGCGTCTGAGGATTGCGGGGATAACCTGGTGCACACATCTGCTCATGGTGGATTGTGACATCCTAGTCACAGCTCCAATTGTTCTTTGAAAAGATCCAGTGGCGAGGAAATGCAGTGTTGCCATTACCTTGACCAGTGGCTGCACTGCATGTGAGCGGTGTGTCTTGCTGGTGATGTCATCATGCAGGGTTGTGGCTATTTCCAGGATGGCATCAGGGCTGAATCTGTAGATGCGATACACCTCCAAATCCCCAATGCCAAAGACGTCAATGTGCGTGCGGAATATCCTCTCACGTGCGCGTCGACGCAGTAGTGCTATGACCACGGCTGCCCCTGGCATGTTGGCACACAGATGTGTTGTCCAGCAAGTGTGGTTGCTCAGGTCATCTGTAACAGTGCTGCTGTAGCTGCTCTCCAGCTGACCTGTGCAAGTCTGGTGCAAAGTTACCCCTGCTTTATGAGGGGTAACTTTGCGCTGGAATTTCCAGTTACGCGCACCGGGAGTAGCCTGTGCCGGACAAACGTACTTTTCTGAATCGGCGTATCTCCCTCATTTGCATATTCAAAACAAAAAAACATGGGCGCGCCAGATCCGTCCAGCGTAAATATGCGCCCACGCCTCTCCGGCGTAGAAAAGTTACGCCGGTAGGAAGAAGTCTATTTTGAGGCGTACCTGGTTCTGTGGGTACGGCGCATAGATACGACGGTGCACATTTAGACTTGCGCCGCGCATCTCGAGATACGCCGGCGTAAGTGCTACATGAATCTGGCCCACTGTATTTCAAGCTAAACTGACTACCCTGCTCTGTGTAAACTACACAGCACACAGGCAGGCAATACAACATGTTAGAGCACTGCAGCTATGCACAATCTCCTGCCTGACAAATACTAAGAGCAGATCTGGCTAAGCTATACAGTGTATAAATATATGTACAACTCCTAGGGATGTATATATATTCTCTACACACTGTATTTCAAGCTAAACTGACTACCCTACTCTATCTAAAACGATAATCTATCTGTCTCTCTATAGGTAAAGTGAAACTCCTGCGCTGTCTTAGAATGCAAGGGGGAAGGGGAGAGGAAGTGATGGGGATACTGCTGCAAATATTAGGAAGGTCTACCTTAATAGACAAGTGGTAATATAAAACAAGTGAAAAATATTTGCGCTGTGAACGAAAAATATAAATATGTATATAAATAAATATATATATATATATATATATATATATATATATATATATATATATATATATATATATATATAAATAAATTAAATCTAATTGGCATAACAACAAAAAGTGAAAGTGACAATTAGATGGCAATGTGATAGCAATAAACTGAACAACCCCTAGATAGGCAGAATAATACACAGATGGTCTATATTGGAGAATCCAGCTGCAAAAATAAAATAATAACACTAAGAAGACACAGTACATATAGAAAGTCTGATCCAGCTGATGAAAAGAAGTAAAAAGAAAGTTTTTCAAAGGAAAAAGACCCCGTAGCCGAAGGCTGGTGGAAAAGGTAAGCCGTACACCGTAAAGTCTCACACACACCTCCAGTGGTCCCAGCAGCTCACCTCACGGCTAGTAACTAGAGCTTGTTGACCAAATCCTTATGCATGAGGTCCAGGTCTGTATAGCAGATGTTACTCTCAGTACAGGGCAATAAATGCAAAACAAGAGGGGTATACAGCAGGATGGTGTGATATTGTTACAGCAGGGAACCTCGGACGTAACCAGTGTTAAAAGCACTCACATAGATATAAAGATATGGGGCTTATCTCCACGAGCGGCGAGCTCATCAAAAACCTGCTTCCACTCTTTCTCCAAATCTCCTGTATAGCAGGCTGAGAGTCCTATAGGCTCCTGGTAGCTCACGACTAGTAACTAGGGTAAGTTTGATCAGGTCCCAGTAAATGAGGTCCAGGTCTATATAGCAGATGTAGATCTCAGTGCAGGACAATACATGTAAAAGAAGAGAAGGACATGCAGCCGGATGGTATAATATCGTTGCAATAGGGGGCCTCAGGTGTAACCAGAAATGAATGCACTCGTGGGGCTTGTCTCCACGAGCAACAAACTTGTCAATGACCTGCTTCTCCTCCTCCTCCTGGTCTCCTGTGTATCAGGCTGACAGAACTAAGTGACTCAGATGGCAGTGTCACAAATAGAGGGAGCGGAAAGGAAGGTACATCGCGTAATCCGGTAAAACAAATAAATTTTAATGAACAAAATACAAAAAAACTCACATTTGAGTAGTAAAATCTTGCATACATCCCACGAGTAGCGAACTCGTATTTGCCGTCCGTCGGATGCTAGAGTGTGTCTAGCCCTCCAATCCCGACGCGTATCATCACACCACGTGACTTCATCAGGGGATGACGTAGGGGACATGCCTGCAGAAATTTATAGTCTGCATAATTGGACGCACGGCGGCCATTTTCCCGAAGACCGCGCGCTGCAATGGAGAGAAGAGGACACGCTGTATGATTGCAGTGCCATCTTATTGAGGTCTCCATACTATCTGCTTATGGTATTAGCCAGACGGCCGAAATTGCTTCCATATACCTTGCTCGTATTACTAAATATATAAAACGAGCAAGCCGGCAGATACCATGGGGAACAGTGGACACAGAGAGCTATAAATTATAAAATAAATAAAACCAATAAATGAAAATAAATAAAATTAAAAGAGAGACAGGTTCCACAATGGGAAACACCCCCTAGTGGCTTAAAAGCGAATTAGAGGCAATATTAACACTAGGGAAAGAATAAGGGAATGGATATGGGAAAAATTGATAATATGTGGTGACAGATAACATGCAATCCTGCATATAAGCAGGAAATAACGTGCAAAGGGGAGATAATGATTACTGAATGGCAACAGGTCCCGATAGGCCCAAACCAAACAAGGAGGGGAAAATGAGCCTAACTGCTTGGTCACAGAGAAAATATGCAGAGTCACATAAATGATCTGTATATCGCAATGCAGACAGACTCAAGAAAGGAATTCCAAATGGATAGACCTGAACATGAACTGAAGGATAAGCTGATCCCAAAGTGTCCCTCTAGCAGTGGACCTATTATATGTGACTCAGTCCCGGTTCAGGAAAGTGGTACCCATAGAGCAAATAAAAATCAATAATTAAAAAGAGTTAAAAAATATATAAAATCTTTTAAAATATTTTAAAATAGGGCTGTTAATGACTGAGAAAAATATAATAAAACCGAATCGTATTAACAGGAGCTCTATAGACGGGCCGGGCACCACTGGTGCAGGAGGGAGGAGTCTGAAGATGGCGCGGTCAGTGTGAAGGAGTAGCTAGACGGAGGTGCTCGCTCTCCAGCCCGCTCTGAGGACCGGGGATGTCCAGGATGTCTAGGAGCCGGATTCTCTGTTCCTCCCGCTAGGTCGTCCCCCTCCACCCCCCCCCCCCCCCGGCCGAAGTCTCGGACCCCTGGAGCGGATTGGATCGGATCCTCACCCCCCTCGATCGGGTTAGCCTGACGCGCTGCGTGTGAACACGCAGGCAGTGCGGCTTCCCCGGCTTCCTGGATCGCGCCGGCTGATTGGGTGGCGGCGGTGGTTTGCAGCGGCGTGCAGAGACGAGAGGAAGGAGCTCCGGGACAGTGCTTGAAGTAAGGGGGGGGATTCCCAGAGGTGAGCGGGGGCCGGAGCCCCCCCTGAGGCAACAGGCTGATAAGTCTCCCTCCAACGGAGTGTACGGGTGGCTGAGCTATTGAGGTGAGCCGCACCTCCCCACCGCACCCCCCCTCCAGGCAGTAATATAGAAGAGGAGGCTGAGGGAAGGGGAGACACGGCGCCAGGCAACCCGGCAGTAAAAATCCCATGGGAAAGGATCCAGCCCACCGCCAATGTCAGCAAAAGTAGGTCCAGAGACACAGGGAAACATATCACAGCAGTCTCTATCCTTTCCTCTCCCTGTGTGAAAATTACCAGATTGGTGAGTACATGTTTGAGCTCATTGCAAGTGGCAGAGTGGTGAGTACAAACGTCCTTTTTATGAGTTAAAGAACGAGTTAAAGAACTAAGGAAAAAAAAAATAAGTATACATATACATAAATCTCAATGGGACATTTTTACAGAAGAACTGGTAACTGGAAGGGACTGATATGAAGACAGGCAATGAGGAGATACAAGGGACATGAGTGCTTTTCTGTCATTTCCTGTGCTTGTCGAGATGTGATTATAAGGATGCTGGTAATTCTAAAGCTTTGGTGACGGCCCCCCCGTTACATCCCCCCTTTGCCCATTGGGAGTGATGAGAGAGACGGGGAGAATTCCCCTTTTTTTTTTTTTTTTCCCCTCTCTCCGTGTTCCCTAATTTTTTTTCTCCCTTCCATTAGACAACATAGATGTAACACATCTTGGACCCTTTTTATATTATACTGCAATATTTATAATATATAAGTACACGCAGGCCTGGCAGAGAACGTAATTATAAACTGACGGATATAATGGTTAAAGCACAGCAAACAGTATAATTAACCATACTAAAAAGCCCTGAAAACCTGTAAAAGGAGGTCATTGAGTGCGACGCGCACTGGTGACCGACAGAAGAAGGGGGTTAATATACGTGCTGGGTGCTCCGAAGGTCTTTAATTTAAAACCAAAGCCAAAAAGTAGAAATACCAAATCAACTTTAAAACGTGATACCAAAGGGCATTGTCCCGTGCAGCATACACCTCCCATAAGTGCAAAGGGGTCTTACTATAGAATTTGCTGTAAAGCGGTGTAGTTTAATCACAAGCGCAGCAAGAAGCACGGGTAAGCAATCAGGACTACAGCAGGACTGAAAGGGGGTGAAGGATGACCACAAGGGGAAAAGGAGTAAAAGGCGGGGCAATCCCAAAGGTCCCCCGCTTAAGTCAAAGTCCAGGCCCAATGTGCAAATTTGTGACCCATGGGACAAATGGAGAAAATCAGCAGATAGAAAAACCGTCAATAACCCGAGGAGGCCAGGTAGAAAAGGAAAAGAAGAAAGAGAAGAAAAAAGGGACTGTTAATATCTTGACAGACTCAGAAACTCTCTCAGAGTCACTATTAGAGAAAAAAACAGATCAAGATAGAGAAACAGATAAGGAGATGGACCTGGGACAGGGAGACAGAGAAGAAACGCAGGACATTACACTTTTGCCAACAAAAAAGGAAATGGAAGGAATGTTTGCCGCTCTAGAAAGATCACTTAAAACGCAAATGGAAAAAATGGAGAGAAATATGGGGCACATATTGGAAAGAGTGGAAGAAGTTGAGAAAAAAGTCGATCACAACATAACCTCAGTTAAAAAATTAGAAGATGAAATAAAAGCATTAAAAATAAATCAACGAGAACAGGCGTATAAATTAGAAGATCAAGAAAATAGGGAAAGAAGGAAGAATATAAGAATACGCGGAGTTCCAGAAACGACAGAGGCTGAGGATCTCTCAGAAACAATAAGAAAAATTTGCAATCCAATACTGGAGAGAGAAATAACTTCCCCACTAAAAATAGAACGTGCGCATAGGATAAGACGAGCTAGAGAGAGAGCACAGGAATACCCTAGAGATATTATAGTGCGATTTGAAAGTTGGGAAGAGAAGAACCAACTATGGAGAAAACTGAGAGGGAAGTCGCCATTAGAATTCGATCAGCATAATATTCAAATATACCAAGATCTATCACAAGAGACGTTAAATAGAAGAAGAAACTTAAAACCATTGTTAAGAGTCTTGCAGGAACATGATATACAATATAATTGGGGTTTCCCAGCCTGCCTGATAGGCAGGAAAAACGGTATCTCGGCAAGACTGAGGTTTATAGAGGAAGTGCCAGAATTTTGTCAGAGATTAGATATCCCAACACCAAAAAAGGACTGAAAACGTTAGATGGCGGAGTGGGGGGGGGGAAAGGGGGGGGGGAGGGGGGATGGGGAGGTTCTAAACAGTAAGCTACAGGAGCGGGACTGGAGAGGGGGCGGATCCGGAGGGCACTCCTTCCCCAATTCCCCAGTATAGGGGGGTAGGAGACCGGGCTAAAATAGAACTCCACCTTAGCCCAAGGAGCAAAAGAGCGCCTGGAGCGCCAAATAGAAAAAGCTCTAAAAGACCATAGGGTCAGGGATCGATTGGGGGGAAGGGAGGGAGGGGGGAGGCGATGAGAAAGCCCCACATGAAGAACACGGCGGGGCAAGATATGACGGGAGGGGAGGGTGGGGGGGGGGGAGACAGGAGAAGGGGAGAGGGGGGAGGGGGGAGGGGGAAAATAGAAGGGCCTGGTGGGGGGTCTTAGATCTGTGTGTCTTGCAACGGAAAAAAATATACTTATCAGAGAAAGGTAAAAAAAAAAAAAAAAAGAGAAAGAAATGACAAATATAAATTTTATAACATATAATGTAAGAGGTCTCAGTTGCCCGGAAAAAAGGCATATGGTATTAAGAGAGGTCGAAAGGTACTCCGCTGAAATAGTTTTTTTGCAAGAGACACACATAACTTTGGACTCAAATGTTAGACTGTATTCTCGGGCAGTCCCCACTTGGTACTACGGGGACTCCCCAAAGAAAAGATCTAAGGGGGTTGCTATAGGAATAGGGAAGAACATCACTTTTACAATAGAAGATAGGAAAGTTGACCCAGATGGACGTTATTTGTTTCTGAGAGGGGTACTCCAAGGGAAAAAATATACGCTCGCAAACATATACTGTCCAAATAGACAACCTCATAAATATCTGAGGGGGCTCTTGAACGTTTTAATGGACTTCAAGCAAGGTCAAGTAATTTTAGCAGGAGACCTCAATCTTTCAATGGACTATCATCTAGATAATATGTCTGGTGCACAGAGACGAAATATTAAACAGCTAAGAATATTGGGAAAAAAAATGCATAGTCACTGTTTAATAGATCCTTGGAGGATTACATATCCAAACAAAAAGGACTATACATATTACTCTTCTGTGCACGGAACATATTCAAGATTGGATTATATAATGGTAGACCATGAGTCGTTGGAAGACGTAGTTAAAACATCAATAGGGGTAACCACAATCTCAGATCACGCTCCGGTAATAGTGAAAATAAGATTCAAAGAGATAGAGCAAAGAAAAGGAACGTGGAACTTAAACGAAGAACTCATAGAGGATACAGAGGTAAACAATACAGTAAAAATCGACTTGGAACAATATTTCACTCTTAACAATACACCAGAAGTAAAGATGGCAACTGTTTGGGAGGCCCATAAGGCATACATTAGAGGGAAATTAATTGCAATTGGAGCAGGGAAAAAAAAGATAAGAAAATTAAACATGGAAAAATTAACATCTGAATTATTTGAACTGGAACAAACGCATAAAGAGCGAGGAGAAAATGAGGTATATCAAGAAATTGTGATAAAGAGGGCCCAGCTCAGAGACTTGATGAAGGTAGAAACAAGGAAAATATTCAAAAATGTCAGAAAAGAGAGGTATAAATGGGGGAACAAACCAGGGAAATATCTAGCCAGAATATCAAGGGAAAAAAAAATAAAAAATTACATAGAAAAAATAAAAAACCAAGACGGTCTTATGAAATATAAGACATCGGAAATTGCGGAAGCTTTTCAGACTTATTATAGTACATTATATTCAATAAGAATTAACGAAACTCAAGAGCAGCAAAATATTAGAATAAGGAAAATCAAGGAATACCTAAAAGAAGTGAACTTATCTAAAATAACTCAAAACGACAGGGAATCCCTGGATGCCTCTATAACTCAAGAGGAGATTTATAGAGCCCTCCAGGAAACACCGGGTGGTAAGAGTCCAGGCCCCGACGGTTTGCCGATTAAATATTATAAAAAATTTAGAGAACTTTTGGTCCCTGAGATGTGTAATTACTTCAATAAAATAGGAGAGGAAGAGGAAATAAGAAAAGAATCGCTGCTAGCAAGTATTTCTATAATCCCTAAAACAGGAAAAGATGGAACGTTGTGTTCAAACTATCGACCAATAGCATTGTTAAATGCAGATCTAAAGGTTTATGCGAAAATACTAGCAACTAGGATAAAAAGTTTAATGCCGGAATTAATAAATATAGATCAGGCAGGCTTTGTAGCAGGCAGAGAGGGGAGAGATAATAGCATAAGGACCCTGCTGCTGCTACAACAGGATCCAAAAAAGAAACCCCCAGTCGTACTCATGTCTCTAGATGCTGAAAAAGCATTCGACAGAGTCGACTGGGGGTTTATGATGGAAACTCTACAAAATATAGGTCTGGGACCAAGATTTTTGAAATGGGTAAAAAACCTATATAGCCACCCGACGGCAAGGGTAAAGGTCAATGGGAGTATGTCGTCTGCGTTCGAAATGAAAAATGGTACCAGACAGGGGTGCCCGCTCTCACCCCTCCTATATGTAATAGCACTGGAACCACTGTTAGCAAAAATCCGGGAAAACCCGGACATAGGAGGGGTGAGAGTGGGAGATGACGAACACAAGGTGGCGGCATACGCAGACGACATACTCCTATACCTGACTAAACCTAGAGTTTCCCTCCCTAACGTTATAAAGGAAATAAAAAGATACGGTGAACTTTCCAACTTTAAAATAAACCCGATAAAAACAGTAATTCTAAATGTGGGGATAGAAAAAAAAGAAGCAGAAGAGCTGCAGAAGGATTTCCCATTTACATGGGAAAAGGAAGCTATTACATATTTAGGAATAAAGATCACACCAATAGTTGAAAAACTCTACATAGCCAACTTCGTCCCCTTAATTAATGACATTAACCAAGACTTGAAAAATCTCGCAAGAAAACACATCTCCTGGATAGGAAAGATAAATGCGTTTAAAATGATGATACTACCGAAGATAACATATAAACTCCAAATGCTCCCAATAAAGATACCGCAAAGCTTCTTTAAGGTAATTAAAACAATAATCTCGAAATATATATGGGCAGGTAAAAAGGCCAGAATAAGCTACACACAACTGAGCCTGAAAAAAAAAGGAGGCGGGTTGGGACTCCCCGACATAAAAAGATATTATTTTGCCGTTAATTTAGCTAGGTTAGTAGAATGGACAAATACACATACCAAAAAAAAATGGGCACGTATGGAAGAGAAAATAAGTAATGCACAATTAAACAGAAACATTTGGATACCACCTAAGACGAGGAAATTGGGCACAAACACACATAGTATAACAAAAAATGTTTTTAAAATATGGGACACTTTATTTAGACGGGAAAAATGGGAGTATAACTCTCCATTAATCCCATTAGCAGGCACAAAGTTCTTCCCACCAGGTAATGGAACACGTTTCGGCAAGCAATTGGGTGAGAAAAAATTAAAAGATATTGTCACACGGGGAAAAATAAAAGCAAGACAGGATATAATAGTGGGAGAAGGGGAGCAACGGATGAGTGAATGGGAGTATTTACAGTTAAAACACTTTGTGAGCACACTACCACAACCGATTCGTGAAGAAAAAACATTAAACCCAATAGAAAAAATATGCAGTATAGATGGGCCACTGACACATGGTATATCAAAAGCATATGGAATATTAACGGAGCTCGAGACCCAGGAAACACTGCCCTGCCTAGAAAAATGGGAAAGCGATTTGGGTAAAAAGATTGACAAATCACAAATGATAGGTGCAGTTTATAATTATGCCTCAGATACAACTTCCATAGAAGCAAATTATAAGTGTATGGTTCGATGGCACTTGACCCCATCAAGAATGAATAAAATCCATCCAAAAAACTCAGAGCTTTGTTGGAGGAATTGTAAGCAAAAAGGGACAACTATGCACATATGGTGGGATTGCCCGAGAATTCAGGAGTATTGGAAAGAAGCCCTGGAATATATCGAAAAAATAACAGGGGAGAGGATCCCGTGTAGCCCATTGCCCTGTCTATTTCATGGAACCGAAAAAACCAAAAAACAATACGCAATAACCCTGGTTCCAGTGCTGCTAAATGCAGCAAAGGCCCTGATTCCAAAAAACTGGCTACACCCAAAAAGGCCATCAATTAAAGAATTGATGGAAAGGGTGGAATACATAGAAGAGATGGAGTACCTGGCCTGTGGAGAGACAGGAGGAGTGGATAGATATAATGAGGTGTGGGAAAAATGGAAAGTTTTTAAATCTTCGGAAAAGTTTGTTCAAGGAACGACAGAAGTGGATAAGTGAGAAAAAAAAAAAAAAAAAAGAAGATTGCAAGGCACACAGACAGGGGGGGGGGAGGGGGGCTAGGGGGAAAGAAAAGAAAAAAAAGTAGGAAAAGAGGGGAGGGAAAAGGGAAGGAAAAAAAAAAAAAAAAAGACAAATCTGCAACTGTTAAAAAAAAAAAAAAAAAAAAAAAACCCCACACATGATGCGAAGCCACCAAAGAGACGTTAAGGGCGGTCTAACCGTGAGCAAGTCTCGTTGTCAAGTATGAGCGGAGTCTGAAGTGGGGAAAAAAAAAAAAAAAAAAAAAAAAAAACAGGAGCTCTATACTACTCAGCACCCAACGTACGGCTTACAGCGTCAGTATACAGCATATACATCAGTGCTACCTAAAAACAGCATCAAACCCACCAAGAAACCTTAAATAAAACAGCTCATGGTTTAGAAATCACTGAGAAAACAATTCAAGTCAAACTCGATGTTTAAACCCTTGGGTGCAAAAGTGTCCATAGAGAAAATGTATTTGGACTTTATTTGGCTAAGAGATCTCACCTTATGGCCTCCACGCCAAGGTCTAGAGTATGGTACAATACCCCAAAACTTTAAATGTTCGGGATCTTTCTGATGTACTTCTGCAAAGTGTCGTGATACACTATGTTTAGGAAAACCGCATTCGATGTTCTTCACATGTTCTTTGATGCGGATCCTCAGAAGCCTTTTAGTGCGTCCAATGTACTGGAGGCCACAGCTACATCCCAGGACATAGACAGCACCTTCAGTGTTGCACCCAATGAACTCTCTAACCTCATATTGGGTGCTGTTAGACTGAAACTTAGTGACTTTTTGGTTGGGCTTTTTGGTGTGGGTGCATGAGTAACATCTCTTACAGGGGTAAAACCCTTTACCCGTAAAAAATGAAAATGCTCTTTTGGGAGGGTCAATCACACTTTTTACCAGTTGGTCACGTAAGGTAGGCGCTCTTGTGTAGATGAACCTAGGTCTATTTGGTAATATATCCTTTAGACCTGAATCTGACTTTAGAATGTGCCAATGGCGTGAGATGATCTTCTCTATTTTTTTATATTGTGCATTGTATTCTAGAACAACAGGGACCAAATCAGTCTTACTGGCAGGTTTTTGGTTTTCCATAAGGCGACTCCTAGGTAGATCGGTTACTTATTTTATTTTATCTTGAATAAAGGTTTCTTCATACCCCTTCTCTATAAATCTGTCACCTATTTTCTTTGCCTGCATCTGGAATTCTTCAGTATTCGTACAGTTCCATCGTAGGCGCATCATCTGACCTTTCGGTATATTGAAGAGCCAGTTCTTGTGATGGCAACTAGTGATGGGGAGGTAACTGTTACGGTCTACGTTTTTAAAGAAGGTCCTTGTAGTAAACGAGTTGTTGGTCCTTGTGGTTTCCAAATCTAGGAATGGTATGGTGTTTTCTTCTATCTGCCAGGTCAGTGTGATATTCTTGCAGTTGTTATTCAACTCTTCGAAAAAAGAGATCAATGACTGGCGGTCACCTTTCCATAGTACGAAAATGTTGTCTATGTATCTTTTGTACAACAAGAGATCTGAGGGTAAGTCAAAAAAGACGGACTCTTCCTCCCACTTAGACATGAAAAGTCCTGCCACACTAGGTGCAAATTTTGCCCCCATGGCTACCCCGGTTTTTTGCAGGTAGTATTGATCTCTGTACCAAAAGTGACTATGCTTGAGGCAAAAGTCAAGGCACTTAATTATATACTTCCTTTGTAGGCATGGGAGCTTAGTGTGTTTGCGAAGACCCCATTTTGTGGCGTCACACGCTAAGTAATGGGGGATAATGGTATAGAGCGAAGATACGTCCGCCGTCGCCATCAAAAGTGGACCGTCGTCGTTTCTACCGTCTAAAAGTCTCAGCATCTCTTTAGTATCTTTAAGATATGCACGTATTTTCTGTACGGCTGGTTGTAGGTATTGATCGACATACTGTCCTAGTCTAGCTGTTATAGAGTCGATCCCATTCACTATAGGGCGAAAGGGGGGGTTGGCCCTATCCTTGTGAATTTTGGGCAACGCATAAATTATAGAAGTCCTACATGCTTCTGGAATGAGGAATTTGGCCTCCTTTTTGTCAAGAATATCTTTTTTAGTGCCTAGTTGTACTACTTGCTCTAGCTCTTTTTTCCATTTGAAAATTGGGTTTTTCGATAATGTGCTATATGTGTCAGAGTCTTCCAGTAGTTTCATCATCCCAGTGTGGTATTGATCAGTCGTTTGGATAACAATGCCTCCTCCCTTATCTGAGGGTCTTATCACGAGATCTTTTCTCTTGGTAAGTTTTCTAATGCCAATCTTCATAGATGTAGGTTCTTCTATTTTCTTAATATTCAGATTCTTAATTTCCTCTGTCGCCATATGTTTAAAAACTTCAATGTGTTTCCCATCTTTAAGTTTAGGGTTGAAGGTCGATCTATTCCTCAAGTGACTGTGCACCACTGTCTTATCCTCACAGGTCCGGACCGCAAAGGGTTTTTCAATCAAATATTTTTTAATATTTAATTTCCGAATATACTTCTGTATGCCAATATAAGCTTGAAATTTGTCCAGATTCCTAACTGGTGCATTCTTAAAGCGGGGGTTCACCCTATAAAATAAAAAAAAATAAAAAAAAATTCTTCTAGCCTAAAATTCGGCATTGTAGCGCGAGCTACAGTATGCCGGTCTTAATTTTTTTATCGCCGTACTCACAGTGTAATCGTACATAGTAGATTCCGACTGCCCACGGGGAATGGGCGTTCCAATCCAGACGGAAGGTGATTGACGGCCGGCTCTGGCACGTCACGCTTCTCCGGAAATAGCCGAAATAGGCTTGGCTCTTCACGGCGCCTGCGCATAGTCTGTGCGCAGGCGCCGTGAAGAGCCGAGACCTACTCCGGCTGTCTTCGGGGAGCGTGACGTGCCAGAGCTGGCCGTCAATCACCCTCCCTCTTGAAAGGAACGCCCATTCCCCGCGGGCAGTCAGAATCTACTATGTACGATTACACTGTGAGTACGGCGATAAAAAAATTAAGACCGGCATACTGTAGCTCGCGCTACAATGCCGAATTGTATGCTAAAATGTTGTTCTGCAGGGTGAACCACCGCTTTAAGTCCTTTATCCAATACTAGGATTTCTTCTGTGGTAAGTGGTGTGTCAGTGAGGTTTAAGATGCCTTCACCCATTAGTCTCTTCTTCTGTTTTCTTTTCCCTGCTCGGCAGCCTCTTTTCTTGTAGGGCTTTTTCGTTTCGATTCTGCTTATATGCAGGATTGCGAGTGATCTGTCACCACATATTATCAATTTTCCCCATATCCATTCCCTTATTCTTTCCCTAGTGTTAATATTGCCTCTAATTCGCTTTTAAGCCACTAGGGGGTGTTTCCCATTGTGGAACCTGTCTCTCTTTTAATTTTATTTATTTTCATGTATTGGTTTTATTTATTTTATAATTTATAGCTCTCTGTGTCCACTGTCCCCTTGGTATCTGCCGGCTTGCTCGTTTTATATATTTAGTAATACGAGCGAGGTATATGGAAGCAATTTCGGCCATCTGGCGAATACCATAAGCAGATAGTATGGAGACCTCAATAAGATGGCGCTGCAATCATACAGCGTGTCCTCTTCTCTCCATTGCAGCGCGCGGTCTTTGGGAAAATGGCCGCCGTGCGTCCAATTATGCAGACTAAAAATTTCTGCAGGCATGTCCCCTACGTCATCCCCTGATGAAGTCACGTAGTGTGACGATACGCGTCGGGATTGGAGGGCTAGACACACTCTAGCATCCGACGGACGGCCAATACGAGTTCGCTACTCGTGGGATGTATGCAAGATTTTACTACTCAAATGTGAGTTTTTTGTATTTTGTTCATTAAAATGTATTCGTTTTACCGGATTACGCGATGTACCTTCCTTTCCTCTCCCTCTATTTGTGACACTGCCATCTGAGTCACTTAGTTCTGTCAGCCTGATACACAGGAGACCAGGAGGAGGAGGAGAAGCAGGTCATTGACGAGTTTGTTGCTCGTGGAGACAAGCCCCACACTGTTATACCTATGTGAGTGCATTCATTTCTGGTTACACCTGAGGCCCCCTGTTGCAACGATATTATACCATCCGGCTGCATGTCCTTCTCTTCTTTTACATGTATTGTCCTACACTGAGATCTACATCTGCTATATAGACCTGGACCTCATTTACTGGGACCTGATCAAACTTACCCTAGTTACTAGTCGTGAGCTACCAGGAGCCTATAGGACTCTCAGCCTGCTATACAGGAGATTTGGAGAAAGAGTGGAAGCAGGTTTTTGACGAGCTCGCCGCTCGTGGAGATAAGCCCCATATCTTTATATCTATGTGAGTGCTTTTAACACTGGTTACGTCCGAGGTTCCCTGCTGTAACAATATCACACCATCCTGCTGTATACCCCTCTTGTTTTGCATGTATTGCCCTGTACTGAGAGTAACATCTGCTATACAGACCTGGACCTCATGCATAAGGATTTGGTCAACAAGCTCTAGTTACTAGCCGTGAGGTGAGCTGCTGGGACCACTGGAGGTGTGTGTGAGACTTTACGGTGTACGGCTTACCTTTTCCACCAGCCTTCGGCTATGGGGTCTTCTTCCTTATAAAAACTTTCTTTTTACTTCTTTTCATCAGCTGGATCAGACTTTCTATATGCACTGTGTCTTATTAGTGTTATTATTTTATTTTTGCAGCTGGATTCTCCAATATAGACCATCTGTGTATTATTCTGCCTATCTAGGGGTTGTTCAGTTTATTGCTATCACATTGCCATCTAATTGTCACTTTCACTTTTTGTTGTTTTGCCAATTAGATTTAATTTATATATATATATATATATATATATATATATATTTTTTTTTCTTTCACATCGCAAATATTTTTCACTTGTTTTATATCTGTCTCTCTAACTGTTCTCTGTAACAAGCTGGAACACACTACACGAGACCGCCCGGAAGGCGGCCTTTTATAGTGTGGGGCGTGTGCTAAAGCCCTGAGCCATAATTGGCCAAAGCAACCCAGGCTTTGGCCAATTATGGCTCCTCGTTTTTTGCGCGCTGTGATTGGCCAAGCATGCGGGACATACAGCACGCTTGGCCAATCATCAGTGCTCAACGTCACAGTGAATTATGGGCCGTTTTGCGTCACTCGAATTTGGCGCGAACGACCTGTTTTGTTCGAATTTGACGAACGATCGAACGACCGATGTTTGAGTCGAACATACGTTCGTATGGAACGCGAAGCTCATCCCTAGTGGCCAGTGGACAATCCACAACTTGTGGCAGGTGACGTGGCCAGGTGATTTGGCAGGTGACGTGGCCAGGTCACGTGGCCAGTGGACAATCCACAACTTGTGGCAGGTGACGTGGCCAGGTGATTTGTCAAGTGCATAATCCACTTGTGGCAGGTGACGTGGCAAGTGGACAATTCACAACTTGTGGCAGGTGTCGTGGTCAGGTGACATGGCAAGTGGACAATCCACAACTTTTGGCAGGTGACGTGGCCAGTTGACGTGGCAGGTGATGTGGCCAGTGCACAATCCACAACTTGTGGTAGGTGACGTGGCCAGGTGATGTGGCCAGGTGACGTGGCAGGTGACATGGCCAGGTGACATGGCAAGTGGACAATCCACAACTTGTGGCAGGTGACGTGGCCAGGTGACATGGCAGGTGACGTGGCCAGGTGACGTGGCCAGTGGACAATCCACAACTTGTGGCAGGTGGCGTGGCCAGGTGACGTGGCAGGTGATGTGGCAAGTGACATGCTAAATACACGTACACTGCTTCTCTCTCAGCTGCTTTGGTCTCACAAAATGGCTGAAATGGTTAAATAATACTGTTTTTTGAGCTTAGGGAGGGTCTTATGATGTTTCTTAACCAAACGCTTATAAACGCAAACGCGGTAAAACGCTGCGAAATTCGCAGTTTTTTGCGTTTGAAAACTTGTGTTTAGATGAGTTTGCATTTGCGTCTCGTGTGCATGGGGCCTTACTGAACAGCTTACTGAGGAGGAGGAGGAACAGGAAGTGAGAAATTCAGACAAAGAAAACAAAGAAAAAAACATTTAGAAGGGAAATCAAAGGAAAAGTAAGTGAACCAACAATGCACTAGCTTAAAGGAATTTATTTAGAAAAAAAAAAAAAAAACTTTACAACCCCTTTAAGTTTTTGTAAAAAAAAATCTATATTTTTAAAATGTTTACTTTAAAGAATATATAGAAAGATTAGTTTTTTGTTGAATAAAAAACATGAGAGACTTCTTTGAGTATGTCTGATTTCATTTAACACTTTATTAAAAATATAGCAAAAAGTAATTAATAATTCATGGAAGAACTTAAACGTTAAGGTGCCGCATCAGAGCCTGACGTATTTTACTGCACTCTTCTTCCATATCCTGTGCTGCTATTATTCCGCATACACACCATCACTTTATGTGATGGAAAAAAATGAAATTTTCTGTGAAGTTTAAAAAGACGTTTTTGAAACTTAAATTTTCAAAAACGACGTTGCCTACACACCATCGTTTTTTCACAATGCTCTAGCAAAGCGAGGTTACGTTCACCACTTTTTTCCATCGAAGCTCGCTTCAACACTAGCTTCTGGGCATGCGCGGGTTTAAAAACGTCGTTTTAAACATCGTTTTTTGCTACACACGGTCAATTTTTGTGAAACAAAAAACGATGTTTTGAAAAACGACACAAAAAATTGAAGCATGCTTCAATTTCTTTTGTCGTTTTTCACAGGACATAAAACAACGTTTTCCCAAACACACGGTCATTTAAATTGACGTTTTTAAAAATGTAGTTTTTTTTCATCACATAAAGTGATGGTGTGTACGCGGCATTACTGGTACAGGCTCTTCTGGAGATGTATTCCAATCCTGGTCAAAGTCTTCTCCATGACTTTCACAAAGATTGTGAAGAGCACAGCAAGTTAGTACATTTGGCAAGTTTAATGTCACTGTCATTCCTCTTCATAAGACACCTCCATCTACCCTTAAAGCGGAGTTCCACCCAAAAGTGGAACTTCCGCTTAATCCACTCCTCGCCCCCTTACATGCCACATTTGGCATGTAATTTTTTTTTGGGGGGGGGTGGGGTCTTCAGGAGGAGTGGGACTTCCTGTCCCACTTCTTCCTTCCGCCGAGGGGCTGCAAAGGCGAATAGTCTAATCGCGTTTTGTCAGCCCCTCCTGTAGGCGATCGCCTGGGACATGTGACAGGTCCCAGGCGATCTCCTGTCCAATCAGATGGCGCAGCGCCGCTTGCGCATGCGCAGTGAGTGCCCGGCGCTGGACGGCAGAGCAGGTTAGTGTATGTTTATTAAAAGCCAGCAGCTACAGTTGAGTGGAACACCCCTTTAAGTCTTCCAAAAGCATTTTCCACTACAACATGTTCCCTGGATGTTTTCTTGTTGTAGGTTTGCTGTTCTGTTGTTAGGCGGCCATTGTCAGGAAATGGTTTCAGAAGCCAATTTTGTAACGGGTAGGCAGAGTCCCTAAGCACATAATAGCCAACATTCACCCCACAGATGTTCTTAGTGCAAACAGGGTACAGGCCTCCCTGGCCAAACCAATCACAAAATGTGGACAATCGTAGAACCCGAGTGTAGCGCCCCCTTGCTTTCAGCATGGGCACTACGCCTAAATTTAGTGGGAAGGGAGAGTTACTTTGCTCCCTTCCAGTGTTTGTCGTATGTCTTAGGCCGTTTTAAGAATAGTATTACCATGTGTGCAATCTGTCCTCTCTTCTTTTCTTCCTTGTTTTCTTTCTTTTTTTTGGCAGGTATCAGGTAAGCATTCGGGCTCGAATGCTTTCGGACACTGGGGACAGTGTCATTTCAAGTGGGGGGAGTATGTAGCGCCCCCTTGCTTTCAGCATGGGCACTACGCCTAAATTTAGTGGGAAGGGAGAGTTACTTTGCTCCCTTACAGTGTTTGTTTAAATTTGGGACCTCTGTCATTCTGGAAATGTCCACTTGGTCAATCTGCGGTCAGGGAGTGCAATGCCACCCCTGGCCGGCAGCTGGCGCCAGAGGGGTTCTAGCAGAGCAGATCTTCTCTCAGCAGCCAATTAGAGGATGTTTTCCCTCGCAGGGCATGCTGGGGGAGGGTATATCTGGGACAGAGGTCATGTGTTGAGGGTTCTTCTTTTCCGCGGGGTCCCCGTTCCAGGTGCGGTACCTACCTTCAGGGTACACGCATCCATGGATCCCGCCGGCGCGGCCCACCTGGCCAGAGCTGAACTCTGCAGCGAACCTCATCCTGATGAGAGAAGGGACCACTGGGTTCCAAGGCCTATAGAAAGAATCCCAGCCTGGGATCGGGTTTCCGGACCACTGACAGGTATGCTTGCTGTCATCCGGGGACCATTTATAGAAAAGTCTACTGGGAGGATTCTCTTTCCTTATTCACTCAAGTCCTCTATTGAAATTGGCCTGTGGCAGGGGCCCTAGAGACAGGTCTGTGTGAGAGACCTGTTCCTCTCAGTATTATCCTAAGTGACGCTCTGGCTGCCAGGTCTAACAGAGGGGTTTGTCCGGGTGCACTTCACCCACTCAGAGTAGAGTGGCGACGTGTAACCAAATTGGTTCAATGCAGAGCAGTGTATTGCTCAGTTCTATATCCAGGCCTGATACCGCATGGTTCTCTTTTTCTTCCTTCATCAACTTTGATCTCCCCAAATTGTGTTGATGTTGGCCGTGTTTGGCCTGGGCAATAAAGCATTGAAACTCTTTATTGAATGTCTGGACCTCCACTCACTGTTGCTATTCTCACTGTTAAACCCCTAGACACTGCCAGGGTAACTTAGTAGGCCGATCCCCAAATCAACCAGCGGCTCCTTCGGGGTAGAGCTACATGAGCATCATGCAAACTCCCAGGCTTTCCTACATTCACATTCCAGAATAGTCCCTTGCCACCCACTACTCCCTGGAGGATGATGGAATGCCAGCCTTTTCTGTTAAGTAGTGTGGTATTGTTGTGGTGCTATTATTGGTATGCATGAGCCATCAATAGCACCAACACACTGTGGAAGGCCCCACCTGTTCTCAAAGTACTCAACCATATGTAGCAGAGCATCCCAGAGAGAGCCTGGGAAAATCCTGTTCGGGGTTTATGTGGAAAAAGTGTAGCGCTAACAGTGAATCAATTGTGATAAAACAATCTAAATTGTATCGTGCAACACCACATGTGAACTAATGGTATCGGTGATAATTAAAGTCCATAAATCCTTGACTGGATAAATGAATTGAATCAAACTATGTTGAAAGACGTTCAATAACTGGATAAATAAACAAAATCCAACAGTGAGAAGTGAGAAGTCCACCACCACTTATGACAAGGGGCTTACCGGATGGATTGGACCCAGAAAGGCATATATCTCCTAGGCCAATCAAGCTTTGTTAAAGATGATACACTGAAGAGGGTACACCATACACGTCTTGCGATTCGGTATTATTGAAAAAGAGACCTCAGGCAGACAATTCAGGAATGGTTCCCAGCAAGCAGCGATATTCAACAGATCACAAGGAGGGCATATTGATTATTCAACCGATGAGTATGTAAAAGGAAAAGTGGGGCGCACATAGCATAATTCCGTAAAAATCAATAATTATTTTAAAAAGAGAGTAACTCACATTTTGCAATGATAAACCAAGCTTATAAAATTAGGGTAGCAGGAACAACAGCAGTCCATCCCGACATGTTTCGTTACAATAAGAACTTCATCTGGGGTGCTGTCATCTTGCTACACTTACCCTTAAATACATCAGAAGACCCTCATGTTCACATCATGGCTCCAATAGGAAGCTGGTAGTAATTACACACCACTTCCTGGTTAGTGAAAAAATGGAGACTGTGGCGTGTGGGTCAAGCCTCACTTTCAATACCGGAAGTGTGTCAGTGAGGGAAAAATAAATAAATAATAAACAAACCAAAAAATGAATCAAATTTGCCAAAAGCTAGAGCAGTAAATCAATAGGGCTTAAGTCGCTGCTGGCTTCAGCCAGTAAAAAACAATATGCCATTATATTAAGCTATCATGATAAAGTCCCCTGTGTCCTGTGCTGCTGACACGCTTCACAACACTTCACAAGATCCAGAAACCAAGCCTCATTCCCATATCAGGGAAACAGCTAGGAGTTCCAAAATCCTGATTGGTGGATTGCAGTCACATGATCGCACCACCAAACACATGGTCTAGAAACCAAGCCTCATTCTCATATCAGGGGAACAGCTGAGCGCTCCAGGTCCTCATTGGTGGATTGCGGTCACATGATCGCACCAAGCCTCAATATGAGGCATATCAGTGCACTTCCAAAGGGATCTAGGAAACATCAACCCCGTGCGACGGTATAAACACTAATATACAATGGGGAGACATAAAGAAAAAGGATTGGTTGGGCATATAGGCACCTACATCTCAATGAAGATATCCAAAGATTAAGGAAGCTTTAAAAAACGGGAAAGATGTGCCTGTCCAGTCTCAAAAGACATATATTGGCATATCATATCATGAATAATAAATGTGACAAAAAAACTAATTACCATAAAACCTATTAAAAACACAATAAAATTTGCCATTGAAAGGGAAAAATTAAATCAATGGCTAAAATATCTAGATAAACCCCATATAATGAGTTCTAATTGCTAGAACAGGCATCCGAAACATTTAAAGGGGTAGGGGACGTATATTCCTGATAGAGCCATGATTGAACACGGGTTTACAAGAACACAAACCCATCATCAGAAATTAATATATATCATAAAATCGTCAGACAAAAGAAAACAGAAAAAGAAAAAAGAAAAAAATTAACTTTTACCCACTAATAGGATATTGGGAGATAGGTGGAATCAACCAACTAATAGGACTGGTTAATGAATGCATTAAAATCCCACTCTACATTCATACCCTGAGGAGAGTGGGATTGCAATTCATATATCCAGTAGGTTTCGAGTCTGGATACTCCTCTGGTTTTGGCTCCTCCTCGCCAAGGTGGGATATACCTGTCAATGATCAGGAATTGTGACCCCCTAGGATCCCGACTGACAAGATCTATAATGTCTTGGTACAGTGTGCTTCGTGTCACCCCCTATGATCTTGGTTATATGTTCACCTACCCGCACGGAAAATGCACGTGTCGTGCTACCCACATACCGCTTCCTGCATGGGCAGGTGATCAGGTAGACAACGTGTCGTAGCGCACGTACAAAAATGTTTGATCGGATAACTCTGATTTGTCACTCTGGATTGAAATTCCAGAGTTTTACATCTTCCACAGAGATTGTACTGGCAGACCGTACACTTTTTACATGGGAAGTATCCCTCCATGTTCTGAAAGAAGGTTGAGCGTACCGGAGGATCTACAATATTTGGAGCGATACTGTTCCTCAAGGAAGGTGCGCCTTTAAAAGCGATCCTAGCCTGTTCAGGCAAAACTTGTCCGAGTACTTTATCCTTTCTAAGCACGTTCCAATGGCAATTGAAGATAGTTTTCAGATCTCTATGTTGGTTGGAGTAAGATGTGAGCATAGAATATCGAAAAGAGTTATCGCTATCTCGTGGAGGTCTATCAGCCAAGAGGCATCCTCGATCAATCTGCTCTACATTTAACATCTCTAAGTTCACAGAGGATTCATCATATCCTTTATCAAGAAATCTCTGTTTAAGCAGAGAGGCCTGAGACAGATATGTGTCCGTATCGCTACAATTTCTCTGTAAGCGTAAGAACTGACTCCGGGGCACTGATTTAAGCCATGACTTATGATGGCAGCTATCCATAGGGATAAAGCTGTTACGGTCCGTGGCTTTAAAATGGGTTTGAAACTTAAATTGCCTGGATTCCAACCCAATCTCGAGATCGAGAAAGTTAATCTTAGTGGTACTACATTCAAATGAAAGAGAGATACCTTGATTATTCTCATTCAATATGGAAAAGAAATCCTTAAGTGATTCGGGAGACCCGTCCTATAGGAGGAGGATGTCGTCTATATACCTGGCCCAAAGGACCAGGGAGGGATTCCGCTCTGAATAGACGACATCCTCCTCCCACTTGGCCATAAATAAATTGGCTAAGCTCGGGGCGAACTTGGCGCCCATCGCCACTCCACGTTTTTGTAAAAAGAACTTCTGGTCGAACCAGAAGTAATTGTGGGTAGTGGCAAATTTTAGAAGTTCAATGATAAAACTGCGTTGTTCATTGACTAAGGAATGGTCCCGATCCAAAAATAGAGTGACTGCTTCTATTCCCAAATCCTGGGGAATGCATGTATATAAAGAAGCTACGTCTGCAGTAGCTAATAAATAATCCCCACTTATTTCTGTACTCTCTAATAATTTTATAGTAGAGGTGGTGTCCTTCAGGTAGGACGGGGTTGTTTTGACTAATGGTTGTAGAAAAAAGTCAATATAGCGGCCAATGCGAGAGGTAATAGAATCAATGCCGCTCACGATAGGCCTTCCAGGAGGGTGTATAGGATCTTTGTGGATTTTGGGTAAATGATAGATCGTCGGGATTCTGGGGGCAGTTGGTATCAAATAGGCTTGTTCTTTCTTATTCAGAATACAAGACTGAAACCCTTTCGGTACTAGGCCAACAAGTTCTTTTTTAAACCTATTAGTGGGATTGTTCTGTAATTCCTGATAAGTATCATGATTTGACAAGATTCTTGACATTTCAGCGACATATTTAGATTTGTCCATGACCACAATTCCACCACCCTTGTCCGCTGGACGGACAACAAGGTCTTTCTGATCACAAAGGGATTGAAAGCCTTCTTTGGGTAGGGGATTGTGATAGTGTTTTTTGATAGGTAAAGATGCCAGGTCTTGGGGGACCAGATCCTTAAAAATGCTTACTGCAGGGTCTACTGCAACAGATGGATTGAATAACGATGGATTGGACAATCTAGTATGACCTGTTCCTGATGTAGCTGCCCTCCCTGCAGGGGGTGAGGTATTAGTCAAAAAGTATCTTTGAATGTTGATTTTACGCACAAACTTTTGCACGTCTATAAACGTATTGCATTTGTTGAATTTACTAGGGGGAGCAAATTTCAAACCTTTGTCCAAGACCAGCAGCTCATTAGAGGTTACTTCCTTGGAACTCAGGTTGAACACTCCTTGGCCAATTAGACCCTTCTTCTTTTTCCTTTGCGCCCTTCTACCCCCTCTGGTCCCTCTTTTGGATCCGAAGGCCTTTGGTGCCCTGGGCCGTCCCGATGAAAATCCTTATTTTCATAAGATCCTGGACCATATGAATCATGGTTATAGTGTACTCGATTAGAATCAGGTCCACCTTCACCACGAACATCACGAAGGGGAAGAAATCTGTTATGTGTATATACAGGGGGATGGCTATAAAAATGGGCATTGGGCTCATAAGGAGCCTCATACTCATCAGATCTTCTGGGTGAACCTCTAGGGCCATAATAACTTTGATCTTGATGATAAAGGTTCCTAGAGTCTCGTTGGTTACCCTTAGACCTACCACGCCCCCCTCTTTTGTTAGAATTATTGTTAGTCCTCCTAGGTGAACGAGGTGATGCATAATACCCAGGAGAGCTTCCTCTCACTGTTTGCTCCCTAGCAGTATAAACAGATTTAGGATATACAGGAGCAGATTGATGGGCCATATGCTGACTGTTATTGGAATGTGTCCCCGCAGCTCCAGTTTCCATAGTAGAATCTACGCCAACCGGTGCTGCTGAGGATTTTTGCCACTTGAAAACAGTTGCTGATTTATAATCCCCAACATCACGTAAATATTTCTTATGCTTTTTGTTTCTCTGTTCTCCATCTTCTTTTTCAAGATGTGATTGGAGATTGGAGGAAAGAGAATTGTACTCTGTAGAGTTTTTAAATAACAAGAGTTTTTCACTTAACTGCTTTATTTCTCTATCTAGAAGTTGAAGTCTATTTTGTTTCCTTGAAATCAAAAAACCTAAGAAATTGGTACTGGTTTTGTTAAAATACCGGTACCAGGAGTCCAGATCGGGGTCACCTTGTTGGGGCTGGACATCCCATCTAAGGCTCCTGGGGACCATACCCTCTGTTATATACTGTTGTAGGAAAACGATGTCCCACTGTAGGTGCAATTCTCAAACCATAATGGGCCAGATCCACAAAAACCTGGCGCAACTTAAAAAATCCCATTTAAGTTACACTGCCTTAAAATTTCTACCTAAGTGCCCGAACCACAAAGCACTTACCTAGAAATTTCAGGCTGTGTAACTTAAATCCGGCCGGCGCAAGGCGTTCCTATTCAAATGGGGCGAGTCCCATTTAAATGAGGCGCGCTCCTGCGCCGGCCGTACTGCGCATGCGCGAAGTTACGTTACGCCGAGTTTTATGGATCGTGCCGGCTTAAAAAAGTTGCGTCGGGGAAAAAAAAAATGAAAAAAATTTGACAGCGTCGCTCGGCATGCATTCCTGAGGGAGAACTCCATGCCAATTTTCAAATAAAAAAATGGCATAGGTTCCCCCCCCAGGAGCATACCAGGCCCTTAGGTCTGGTATGGGTTGTAAGGAGACCCCCCCTACGCCGAAAAATCGACGTAGGGGGTCCCCCTACAATCCATACCAGACCCGTATCCAAAGCACGCTACCTGGTCGGCCAGCTACCGGTACGGCCAGGTACCGGTAGGTACCCACGTGGTGGGTGCCTACCCACGTGGGTACCTACCGGAGCATGATGGGACGGTGAGGCCTATATAAATGGGATGCAAGGCGTGCTTCCATCATTGCAGTGAGAAGAGGCGTCGTGTCAACATCGGAAGAAGGGAGAAGAAGAGAAGAGAAGAAGATGACGTCACAGAAGACCGCGCTGGCTGCCTGCTAGTAATTGAGCTAACACACGAAGATAGCAGGCAGCCAGCGCTGAAGGAGAAGGCACCGGACAGCTGGAGAAGAACCGGGGTGCGCCGAGTCAACAGCGGAGAGCGGCGAAGATAGAAGAAGACCCCCGGAGAGCGGAGAAGACCCCCCCCGGAGAGCGGAAGAAGAAACCCCCCCCCCGGAGAGCGGAGAAGACCCCGGGAGAGCGGAAGAAGAAGCCCTTCCTGGTATTAGAGCTAAAGAAGACAGGGGGGGCCTCCGGAGCAGACTAATAAATGATTTTAAAAACCCTTGTGTTGTGTGTTTAATAACTATCACTTTGCCTCCAGGTGAATGGGTAGGGGTACGATGTACCCCATATCCATTCACTTAGGGTGGGGGGCTGGTATCTGGGGGCCCCCTTATTTGAGGGGACTCCCAGATTCCGATAAGCCCCCCGCCCGCAGACCCCGACAACCAACGGCCAGGGTTGTCGGGAAGAGGTCCTGTCCTCATCAACATGGGGACAGGGTGCTGTGGGGTGGGGGGGCCCGCAGTGTGCCCCCCTGCCCCATAGCACCCAACCCCTCATGTTGAGGGCATGCGGCCTGGTACGGCTCAGGAGGGGGGGGGGGCGCTCGCTCATCCCCACTCCCATTCCTGGCCGGCCGGGTAGCGTGCTTTGGATACGGGTCTGGTATGGATTGTAGGGGGACCCCCTACGTCGATTTTTCGGCGTAGGGGGGGTCTCCTTACAACCCATACCAGACCTAAGGGCCTGGTATGCTCCTGGGGGGGGAACCCATGCCGGTTTAGATTTTACAAATTGCCGTGGAGTTCTCCCTCTCAGGAATGCATACCAAATGCCGTCGCTTGAATGTGCTTTTACATGGTGTTACTAACTTTACACTTTGTAAAAGCAGCCCTAATTTTACACTTGCAAACTAAAACTTACGGCGAAAAAACGAAGCTGAAAAGCTTTATGGATCGCCCTAACTGCTAATTTGCATACCAGAAGCGGCATTTCGACTCGAAATGCCCCCAGCGGCGGATGCGGTACTGCATCCTAAGATCCGGCAGTGTAAGTGTCTTACAGATGTCGGATCTTCTGCCTAACTTTGGAAAACTGATTCTGTGGATCAGTTCCAAAGTTAGGACAAGGGATACGATGGAGTAACAGCAGTTACTCCGTCGTATCTCTTTTGTGGATCTGGCCCTATGTTCTTAAGTCGCATGAACATTCCACCAATTTCAGTATCATTACTTATGACAATAAATACCCCCTCAGTATTAACAGTCCGTTTAGCCCTATATTCAAAGACATCCATGATGGAAGGTGAAAGAAAAGATTGCTGCAGTAAAAAACATCCCACAAGGCACAAATAAACAAAAAGAAAAAATACTGTGCTATCTCATAGAGGTTAATAATAAAGCCGCTAACACAGCAAAAGAGATCAAAAGTTGCTAGTAAAACATATTAGAGAATACAGAAATACATGGTGATTATTTATTAGCTACTGCAGACGTAGCTTCTTTATATACATGCATTCCCCAGGATTTGGGAATAGAAGCAGTCACTCTATTTTTGGATCGGGACCATTCCTTAGTCAATGAACAACGTAGTTTTATCATTGAACTACTAAAATTCGCCACTACCCACAATTACTTCTGGTTCGACCAGAAGTTCTTTTTACAAAAACGTGGAGTGGCAATGGGCGCCAAGTTCACCCCGAGCTTAGCCAATTTATTTATGGCCAAGTGGGAGGAGGATGTCGTCTATTCGGAGCGGAATCCCTCCCTGGTCCTTTGGGCCAGGTATATAGACGACATCCTCCTCCTATGGGACGGGTCTCCCGAATCACTTAAGGATTTCTTTTCCATATTGAATGAGAATAATCGAGGTATCTCTCTTTCATTTGAATGTAGTACCACTAAGATTAACTTTCTCGATCTCGAGATTGGGTTGGAATCCAGGCAATTTAAGTTTCAAACCCATTTTAAAGCCATGGACCGTAACAGCTTTATCCCTATGGATAGCTGCCATCATAAGTCATGGCTTAAATCAGTGCCCCGGAGTCAGTTCTTACGCTTACGGAGGAATTGTAGCGATACGGACACATATCTGTCTCAGGCCTCTCTGCTTAAACAGAGATTTCTTGATAAAGGATATGATGAATCCTCTGTGAACTTAGAGATGTTAAATGTAGAGCAGATTGATTGATCAATTTTCTATGCTCACATCTTACTCCAACCAACATAGAGATCTGAAAACCATCTTCAATTGCCATTGGAACGTGCTTAGAAAGGATAAAGTACTCGGACAAGTTTTGCCTGAACAGGCTAGGATCGTTTTTAAAGGCGCACCTTCCTTGAGGAACAGTATCGCTCCAAATATTGTAGATCCTCCGGTACGCTCAACCTTCTTTCAGAACATGGAGGGATACTTCCCATGTAAAAAGTGTACGGTCTGCCAGTACAATCTCTGTGGAAGACGTAAAACTCTGGAATTTCAATCCAGAGTGACAAATCAGAGTTATCCGATCAAACATTTTTGTACATTTGCTATGACACGCGTTGTCTACCTGATCACCTGCCCATGCAGGAAGCAGTATGTGGGTCGCACGACGCGTGCATTTTCCGTGCGGGTAGGTGAACATATAACCAAGATCATAGGGGGTGACACGAAGCACACTGTACCAAGACATTATAGATCTTGTCACAGTCGGGATCCTAGGGGTCACAATTCCTGATCATTGACAGGTATATGACACCTTGGCGAGGAGGAGCCAAAACCAGAGGAGTATCCAGACTCGAAACCTACTGGATATATGAATTGCAATCCCACTCTCCTCAGGGTATGAATGTAGAGAGGGATATTAATGCATTCATTAACCAGTCCTAATAGTTGGTTGATTCCACCTATCTCCCAATATCCTATTAGTGGGTAAAAGTTAATTTTTTTCTTTTTTCTTTTTCTGTTTTCTTTTGTCTGACGATTTTATGATATATATTAATTTCTGATGATGGGTTTGTGTTCTTGTGAACCCGTGTTCAATCATGGCTCTATCAGGTATATACGTCCCCTACCCCTAAATTTTTCGGATGCCTGTTCTAGCAATTAGAACTCATTATATGGGGTTTATCTAGATATTTTAGCCATTGATTTAATTTTTCCCTTTCAATGGCAAATTTTATTGTGTTTTTAATAGGTTTTATGGTAATTAGTTTTTATGTCACATTTATTATTCATGATATGATATGCCAATATATGCCTTTTGAGACTGGACAGGCACATCTTTCCCGTTTTTTAAAGCTTCCTTAATCTTTGGATATCTTCATTGAGATGTAGGTGCCTATATGCCCAACTAATCCCTTTTCTTTATGTCTCCCCATTGTATATTAGTGTTTATACCGTCGCACGGGGTTAATGTTTCCTAGATCCCTTTGGAAGTGCACGGATATGCCTCATATTGAGGCTTGGTGCGATCATGTGACCGCAATCCACCAATGAGGACCTGGAGCGCTCAGCTGTTCCCCTGATATGAGTATGAGGCTTGGTTTCTAGACCATGTGTTTGGTGGTGCGATCATGTGACTGCAATCCACCAATCAGGATTTTGGAACTCCTAGCTGTTTTTTTCCTGATATGGGAATGAGGCTTGGTTTCTGGATCTTGTGAAGTGTTGTGAAGCGTGTCAGCAGCGCAGGACACAGGGGACTTTATCATGATAGCTTAATATAATGGCATATTGTTTTTTACTGACTGAAGCCAGCAGCGACTTAAGCCCTATTGATTTACTGCTCTAGCTTTTGGCAAATTTGATTCATTTTTTGGTTTGTTTATTATTTATTTATTTTTCCCTCACTGACACACTTTCGGTATTGAAAGTGAGGCTTGACCCACACGCCACAGTCTCCATTTTTTCACTAACCATGAAGTGGTGTGTAATTACTACCAGCTTCCTATTGGAGCCATTATGTGAACATGAGGGTCTTCTGATGTATTTAAGGGTAAGTGTAGCAAGATGACAGCACCCCAGATGAAGTTCTTATTGTAACGAAACATGTCGGGATGGACTGCTGTTGTTCCTGCTACCCTAATTTTATGAGCTTGGTTTATCATTGCAAAATGTGAGTTACTCTCTTTTTAAAATAAATATTGATTTTTACGGAATTATGCTATGTGCGCCCCACTTGGTGTACCCTCTTCAGTGTATCATCTTTAACAAAGCTTGATTGGCCTAGGAGGTATATGCCATTCTGGGTCCAATCCATCCGGTAAGCCCCTTGTCATAAGTGGTGGTGGACTTCTCACTTCTCACTGTTGGATTTTGTTTATTTATCCAGTTATTGAACGTCTTTCAACATAGTTTGATTCAATTCATTTATCCAGCCAAGGATTTATGGACTTTAATTATCACCGATACCATTAGTTCACATGTGGTGTTGCACGATACAATTTAGATTGTTTTATCACACTTGATTCACTGTTAGCGCTACGTTTTTTCCACATATGTTTTACTAGCAACTTTTGATCTCCTTTGCTGTGTTAGCGGCTTTATAATTAACCTCTATAAGATAGCGCAGTATTTTTTCTTTTTGTTTATCTGTTCGGGGTTTATACCTCTCCCAGGCCCCTCTCTTACACGTTCAGGGAGCTCTGATCCAGTTCAGGTGTTCCTCTCTCCCAGGTCAGCTCACCTGAGCAGACAACCTTTGCTCTGCCTGGGAAACACAGATAGTGCTGATCTGTGAGAGAGAGCAACGAGGTTGGTGGAAAACTGTTAAGCAGTTTGTGTTTAAGCTGACAAGCTGTAGGTTTGTTCAGCCTGGTAGTGAGGGCCTGTATATATATCATATAGCTAGAGCCATGGGTGTAGGAACCCTTACAAATCTGGGGGGGTAATTTGCCAGGTATATTCTTATTCAGTAAACTGGGAGTTGTTTATAACGTGGCATCAGTAAAAATTAACCCACATGGCATTAGTAAAAATCAACCCATATGGCATTAGTAAAAATCAACCCACATGGCATATGTAAAAATTAACCCAATTAAAATCTCAAAATATAAGTTTGCAATGGCGCACTGTTCTCTACAGCCTGTAATTCATAGTATTTTTCAAAAAATATTTCCAATTCACAGTGGCTGCATGTGATGGCACAGTGGCGACAATTGATGGCACAGTGCTGCGTGTGTTGGCACAGTGGCTGCATGTGATGGCACAGTGGCGACAATTGATGGGCACAGTGGCTGTGTTTGATGGGCACAGTGGCTGCATGTGATGGCACAGTGGCTGCATTTGGTGGCACAGTGGCTGCTTGTGATGAGCACAGTGGCTGCGTGTGATGAGCACAGTGGCTGCATGTGATGAGCACAGTGGCTGCATGTGATGAGCACAGTGGCTGCATGTGATGGCACAGTGGCTGCGTTTGGTGGCACAGTGGCTGCGTTTGGTGGCACAGTGGCTGCGTGTGATGAGCACAGTGGCGACAATTGATGGGCACAGTGGCTGCGTTTGATGGGCACAGTGGCTGCATGTGATGGCACAGCGACTGCATTTGGTGGCACAGTGAGGCTGCAATTAATGGGATTTTTTTTTTAGTCAAAGAAGGCAAGCTCAAAATAACACAACCATTTTTTTAAACTGCAATTTTTTATTAAAAAAAATTATGGTCACCTCAGTCCAACCCCCCCCCCCTCCCCAATACAGTCATTTCATTACTTTCTTACTTTTTACACAGACTGTGTGTGTCTGACTTCAGTAGTTTTCTTCTTGCAGTAGCACTAGGAACTGTTACTGTAGGCAGGCCAGGCGCAGCAGGCTCCTTGTGACTTGTTCTAACTTCTGCTCTGCAATCGCCAACACTCACAGCTCCCTGCGCGAGTCCTCCCTCTCACCTCGCCTCCAGTCGCCGGCGTGACGTCACGCGACGCACGCCGGTGGAATGAACCAACTCAATCCTCCATGGGGGGGGCGAGGAAACGCACAGGAGGAAAGGGAGCCAGGATCGTAGCCAGTGAGTCGGCGGGCACACAGTTTGTAAAGTGTCACTGGGCTGTCTGACACACACTGAGACTCCTAACCTGGGGGGATTTTACCATACCTGTCCCCCCGCATTATTTCCTGGGGGGGATGCGTCCCCCCCGTCCCCCCTGGTTCCTACACCCATGGCTAGAGCCGAGACACGGCTAGGTTTTTGTTTAATTATTTTTTTGTTCTGTTTGTTTTTCTGCACACTGTACAGCACCTGTAAATAGACTTTGTATATAACACCAATAAACACCCCACTGTTTCTCACTTATTTTATGGACTTGGTATCTGTGCCTGCTCATCCCAGGGAGCTTTTATACCTGCTACCTATCCCCCAGGTTACACATGTCATTAAGCTTTTCCCTGTCTGGAAAATGAACAATTTCAGGAGCTAGCAATGTGCACACAGCCTTACAGAAGTCCTGCACACACCGGCACACTGATGATTTACTGACACCAAAAAGATGACCTATACTTCTGTATTTACTGTTGGTAGCCAGCTTCCACAGTGCAATGGCAACTCTTTTCCTCACAGGCAAACTCCTCCAGAGCTGATATCCCTCCTGAAAAAGAAGAAGAGGCTTCATGGTGCAGTATTTCCGTTTAAAAGATTTTTGGAAGTCTGTAATAAATCTTTTCAACTGAAATATTGCATCATAAAGCCTATTTTTTTCTGGTAAATATATCCCAAACGGAAGACACACAGGAGGACCTGCCGATGCTTGTTATGAGGAATATGGCATAAAAACAGCAGTCTGCTGCATCGGGAGGGATATCAGCTCTGGAGGAGTCCCAGGAGAAATGTCCATAGGTTGACTGAACCATTGCTGAGCCAGTTTGATCTCTATAACTTGAGATCCACCTTATCCGGTAAGTGGCCCTTCTTATCATTTAACAACGGGAAGAAGTCCCAAGCCACAACCTGAATGTTTAAAATCACCTGTTTTATTTGAAACACTGTATGGACTTGAAAGTAAACACGGTTTATATTAGGGGCCAAATTCTCAAAAGAGATACGCAGACTTAACTGCTGTTCAGTCTGTGCCTAACTTTGGAAACGATTCTCAAAAGGCTTTTTCCAAAGTTAGGCAGAAAATCTGACATGTGTAAGACACTTACACGGTCAGATCTTAGGATGCAGTACCGCATCCGCCACTGGGGGCATTTCTCATTGAAATGCAGCTTTGCGTATGCAAATGAGGACTTAAGCAGATTCTCAAAGCATTTCATCAGCTTTTCATCCTTGTGATTTCTGCGTAAGTTCTGATTTGCTTGCGCAAAACTAGGGCTGGTTTTATAATGTGTAAAGTTAGTCACACCTTGTAAAGGCCCATTCAAGCGACGGCATTTGGTATGCATTCCTGAGGGAGAACTCCACGGCAATTTTTAAATTCAAAACCGGCATGGGTTCCCCCCCAGGAGCATACCAGGCCCTTAGGTCTGGTATGGGTTGTAAGGAAACCCCCCCTACGCCGAAAAATCGACGTAGGGGGTCCCCCTACAATCCATACCAGACCCGTATCCAAAGCACGCTACCCGGCCGGTCAGGAATGGGAGTGGGGACGAGCGAGCGCCCCCCCCCTCCTGAGCCGTGCCAGGCCGCATGCCCTCAACATGGGGGGGTTGGGTGCTCTGGGGCAGGGGGGCGCACTGCGGGCCCCCCCACCCCAGAGCACCCTGTCCCCATGTTGATGAGGACAGGACCTCTTCCCAACAACCCTTGCCGTTGGTTGTCGGGGTCTGCGGGCGGGGGGCTTATCGGAATCTGGGAGTCCCCATAAATAAGGGGGCCCCCAGATACCGGCCCCCCCACCCTAAGTGAATGGATATGGGGTACATCGTACCCCTATCCATTCACCTGGAGGCAAAAAGTAAAAGTTAGTAAACACACAACACAAGGGTTTTTAAAATAATTTATTATTCTGCTCCGGATGCCCCCCCTGTCTTCTTTATTAGCTCTATTACCAGGGGGGCTTCTTCTTCCACTCTCCGGGGGTCTTCTTCCACTCTCCGGGGGGGGTTTCTTCTTCGGCTCTCCGGGGGGGGGGGCTTCTCCGCTCTCCGGGGGTCTTCTTCCATCTTCTCCCCTCTTCCGCTGTTGACTCGGCGAACCCCGGTTCTTCTGCAGCTGTCCGGTGCCTTCTTCTTCAGCGCTGGCTGCCTGCTATCTTTGTGTGTTAGCTCAATTTCTAACAGGCAGCCGGCGCGGTCTTCTGTGACGTCAGGTTCTTCTTCTCCCCTCTTCCGATGTTGCCTCGTCGCCTCTTGTCACTGTAATGATGGAAGCGCGCCTTGCATCCCATTTATATAGGCATCACCGTCCCATCATGCTCCGGCCGGTACCCACGTGGTGGGTGCCTACCCACGTGCACCCACCACGTGGGTACCTACCGGAGCATGATGGGACGGTGATGCCTATATAAATGGGATGCAAGGCGCGCTTCCATCATTACAGCGACAAGAGGCGACGAGGCAACATCGGAAGAGGGGAGAAGAACAGAAGAGAAGACCCTGACGTCACAGAAGACCGCGCCGGCTGCTTGTTAGAAATTGAGCTAACACACAAAGATAGTAGGCAGCCAGCGCTGAAGAAGAAGGCACCGGACATCTGCAGAAGAACCGGGGTTCACCGAGTCAACAGCGGAAGAGGGGAGAAGATGGAAGAAGACCCCCGGAGAGCGGAGAAGCCCCCCCCCGGAGAGCGAAAGAAAAAACCCCCCCCTCAGAGTGGAAGAAGACCCCCGGAGAGTGGAATAAGAAGCCCCCCCTGGTAATAGAGCTAATAAAGAAGACAGGGGGGGCATCCGGAGCAGAATAATAAAATATTTTAAAAACCCTTGTGTTGTGTGTTTACTAACTTTTACTTTTTGCCTCCAGGTGAATGGATAGGGGTATGATGTACCCCATATCCATTCACTTAGGGTGGGGGGCCGGTATCTGGGGGCCCCCTTATTTGAGGGGACTCCCAGATTCCGATAAGCCCCCCGCCCGCAGACCCCGACAACCAACGGCAAGGGTTGTCGGGAAGAGGTCCTGTCCTCATCAACATGGGGACAGGGTGCTCTGGGGTGGGGGGGCCCGCAGTGCGCCCCCCTGCCCCAGAGCACCCAACCCCCCCATGTTGAGGGCATGCGGCTTGGCACGGCTCAGGAGGGGGGGGGGCGCTCGCTCGTCCCCACTCCCTTCCTGACCGGCCGGGTAGCGTGCTTTGGATACGGGTCTGGTATGGATTGTAGGGGGACCCCCTACGTCGATTTTTCGGCGTGGGGGGGTCTCCTTACAACCCATACCAGATCTAAGGGCCTGGTATGCTCCTGGGGGGGGGAACCCATGCCGGTTTTTTCTTTGAAAATTGGCATGGAGTTCTCCCTCTCAGGAATGCATGCTGAGCGACGCTGTCATTTTTTTTATAATTATTTGTTTTCCCGGCGCGTCTTTTTTTTTTCACCCGTCGCAACTTTAGTGTCCCGTCGAAATTCTCAAAGCCGCCCGGCGTTAATTACGTTCGCGCGCTGCACGTCGGGAAAATGACGTCACACGCATGCGCAGTATGGCCGGCGCGGGAGCGCGCCTCATTTAAATTTTAAACGCCCCCAGGAGAGGAGGACCGCCTTGCGACGGCGGCACTTAAGTTACACGGCCTGAAATTTCTAGGTAAGTGCTTTGAAGATCGGGCACTTAGGTAGAGATTTTAAGTCAGTGTAACTTAACTGCTGAAAGTTAAGTTAGGCAGGTTTTTTGAGAATTTGGCCCTAGATTTGTATTTTATGTGGTTGCGCAATTATGAACTTTTTCTAATTGATCCTAATTAGCATATCAACATTCCTACACAAATATGGCAGTACTTTACACTTCAAAAATATCAAATGAAGAAAGGAATTACTTTAGCATCCCCTCCAACAGAATATAAAAATCCCAACATAACCAAGTGGGAAAAAGACCTGTCTTTTAATTTCACAAAGGGAAAATGGAAGAATGCTTTATTGACTACTAGTAAAGCTTCCTCCTGCAATTGGGATAGTTTGTCCTAAACAGGTGGTATTTAACCCCTTACAAAACTTCAAATATTTCCCCATCTACATCCCATATATGTTGGAAATGTAATGAACAATAGGCAACCTTAATCAAACCATATGGTCATGTACTGTAAAAACCTACTCCGTTTTTGGAAATCCTATTTCCTCAATCATAGCTACCCTAACTGGTAACTTAAAATTACTATCTCTTTACGGGCTCTTTGAAGACTGAGACTGCGGCTACAGATATGAAAGTGGCAGAGCTTAAAGCCATGATGGCGGCACTCCCTATGCGGCAGGACATCGAGAAGCTTCCCACCCGACAGGATTTTGAAGTACTAATACTCCGGTTAGAAGAGACACACCGTCAGGAAATACAGGCGGTAAGATCTGACCTTAATGTTCTGATGGAAAAGATGATGCTGAGAGAGGACTCTATAGTGCCCGTATCCACAGAGCATTTGCGCCCAAATTTGCACCAGCGCGACGTAAATACCAAGGCGTAAGGTGTGGTTATTGCAAGTGGGAAGGAAGTGGGCGTGCTCCATTGAAATGAGCCGTGACCCCATGCAAATGAAGGGCCAGCCGTACTTCGCATGCGCGCACGAATCTGCACCTCACTGGGCATGTGCAGAACTCGGCTCGGAGCAATCAGTGAGATAGGAAAAAGGCCAAGCATACTTAGTTTGAGAATCGCCCTGTGTATAAATAGCCCCAGACAAACGCACTTCCATTGCAAAAGTACATCCCTGTGTTCCCCTTTCCTAAAGCAAGTGGCTTTTGCTCTGTTGTCTGTTGCTGTTTGTTGGTGAGTGTATTGTTAGCTAAAAGATTTATTGTAGTAGGAGGTTGTAGTAGTTGTGTGTTTTTTCTGTTTGTTTTTTCTGTGTTTGTTTTTGAATTTGTATTAGCTGTCTGCTTGTGTTGTTTGAAATTGCTGTCTTGTGTTTGCTGTCTAATTTTTCGGTGTGTTTGTTCAGTGTTTTTTTTTGGGGTGTTTGGTCTGTGTCTTTTTGTGTGTGTTTGTTCTGTGTATATTTGTGTTTGTTTGTTGTGTTTGATTTTTGTGTGTGTGTTTGGTGCTGAGTGTTGGGTGTTATGGCACCAAAGAGACGCAAGTTGAATTTTTCCATCGGAGAAAAGCAAATACTTGCCAGGGCTATCACCCGATTTTGGCGATATTTGCATGGCCCTGAGAGCCGGGACACCCCCCGGCCAGGAAGCGAGCCATCATCCAGGAGATAACGGATCAGATCAATGCGGAGGGGGGGGGGAGACGAGGACCCCCAGTGGGATAGCCAAGAAAATAAATGACCTGAGGAGCCTGGTCCGTGACAAGATGGCCAAGATCAATGCCCATGCCACGGGCACTGGCGGAGGACCACCCTGCTCCGTCAGGCTGACTGAGGAGGAGTGGGCAGTGGCCCGTTGCTTCCCCCGACAACAAGTGGTGGGCCTGCCTGGCTTTGACTCCGAGGAGGGCGTGAGGACAGGTTATTTTTTTTCTTGATTTCTATCTGGTGTGTAGCATGTGTGGGTGGGGGAAGGGAATATGTGCCAAGTGTGTGGATCCTCCAACCTGTGAATGTTTTGTCTCTTCCACAGATGGCCAGGAGATTGCTGGGCCATCAGGCCAGGCTGCACCACCCCCAGGACAACAGGCTGCTGAAGAGCCCCAAGAAGGGCAGGAGTCCTCAGGGGAGGGGAGTGGCCACACCTCCCCTCATGAGGAGGTTGAGGGGGGGATGAGGGGGAGGAGGATGGGAATGATCCGATGGACCTTGCAAGGGAAATACTTTTGACTTCGGATGTGGTTCCCCCTGAGGCTACCCCTGTGGCTGGCAGCAGTCAGGCCTCCATCAGGGGTAGCCCCTCCCACTCCTCCCCCAACATGGCTCCCCCCACAAGGGTCTTTCTCTCCCCTCCTCCCAGGCCACAAGCCTCATCTGTAGGCAGGAAGGCGACCCAGAAGACCAGGAGGGTGGCTGAGGTTCTGCCGGCCAGTCTGCGGAGGGACCAGGCCCGGCAGACCCAACATCTGGGTCAGCTCACCCAGTCTTTGGCGCAGATGGAGGACAGCCTGGGCTTAATTAAGGACTCGGTCAGTGATGTGGGCACCAACTCCTTGGCGGTCATCACATGCATTTGTGACCTGCAGACCGCCACAGCAGGCGTGGCCCTGGAGATGTCTGCCCTGACCCAGGCTGTCCAAGCAAACACCCAGGCTGTCCAGGCCAATACGGCTGCCCTCACTGTGGGATCTGACCAGAATCGCCATGGCCTTGGAGGGCAGGCCAGCAGGAGGACAGTCACCAGGGGAGGCTCCTCCTTTCCCTGCTTCCCCCCCATGAGTCTCCTCCTTCCCCTGCTTCCCCCCCATGAGTCTCCCCTGGTTGGCCGTGGGCGGCCCAGGCGTAGCTCACGCCACCACCATTAATTGTTGGTTGTACTTTTGTTTTTTTATTTTTATAATTTTTTTTATTATACTGTGATTATGATTTGGTTTATGTGTGTGAATGATGTGTGAATGTGGGGGTGACATTCCTGGTGAAAAAGGATGTCACCCTCAGTTTTGGTGGATTAGGGATCCCCAGGACCAGGAGAAGTGATCCCAGGGCCATGTGAATGGTGTATGAATGCACAGTGACATAATTGAAGCCGTGGCATGGCGTTGCTGCTCCCTAATACCATTGGGGGTACTTGGGTCTAATCCAATTCGATCTGCATGTGATGTGTCTGTGCTAGGGACCACAGTGGGTGTGCATGCATGCATTCTCATTTGTGCCATGATTAATGTGTGTTTTTACTGTGCAAAGATGCATTCTGTGAGGCGTCTCCTGGCTGCTGTTCCCTCAGAAGAGGGGGTACCCTTGGTTACTAAAGTCACTAGTATAGCCCCTGGCATGTTGGCATACAGATTGTTGTCCTGCAAGTGTGTGTGCTCAGCTCTTCCCTAACGGTGTTGCTTTAGCTGACATTTACACGGCTGGTGTAAAGTTAGGGCACCTTTTATAAGGTGTAATTTTACACCATGAAACTAGCAGATGCGCACAGGGCGTAATCTACGCCGCACAAGCGTACTTTTGTGGATCGCCTTATCTCCTTCATTTGCATATTAGCATCGAAAATCAATGGTGTGTCTAGCGTATTTTGTGCTTCAAGACGCGCCGATGTAATCGTTTTAAGTAGGACGGAAAAATCTGTTTTTCAGGCGTATTTCGTTTTGAGGATCAGGCGCAAAGATACGCGTGGCGCATTTTTCAATTACGCCGCGCAACTTTAGATACGTCGGCGTAAGGGCTTTGTGAATCTGGCCCTAAATCTTTAAACTTGGAAAGACCAAGGGACATAATTTGCCGGCTGTATCGATATTAACAAAAAGAAGCGATTCTTAGGACAGCATGGGACATGGGGGATATTGTTTATGAGGGTGCCCATATTAAAATTTTACCAGATTTGTCACGGGCTACACTCCAGCGCAGAGCATGTCTGTGGCCAATACTGGATGTAGTCAGAGAAAAGGGGTTTACATACAGATGGGGGTACCCACTTGCAGTTACATTCCGAAAGCTAGCGGCCTCATTTACGCTTAGAACCCCAGCAAAATTACCAGATCTGTTTATGTTCCTGGAAGTGATACCGATTCAGACACCAAATTGGCTGCTACCTATAACATATATGGGAAACAGGGGAAGGTCCCTAACAAAACTAGGACAAGGGAAGAACCTACAAACAGACTGGCGTCAGCAAGTTAGACGGCCCTCCAAGGGACAAATAGAAGATCCAAATCAGGAAATAAGACTAGTATCTGGAAACAATGAATAAAAGGGAAGCTTTGAGTAATTGCAGCCAGGATAAGCATCTGAGAGACTGAATATAGGGTCTCCCCCCCCCCCCCCAATTTTAAGAGAAAATCGTTTTTTTTTTTAAGGTGCAAGCTCCCCTCCCCCCCATGGTTTCTTTTTTCCCCCTTCCCCTTGTTTTTTTTTGTTGGTTTATGAGAGGCTACAAGGGAAGACATGTTATTGTATTAAAGGTATATTGTATTCTATGGTATTATATACTGACTATAGGCAAATTATAGGCAGAGAGATTTGGCAAACTGGAAAGATTGCTAAGGCTGTATAAGGGGAAGCTTATTAATACTAACTATGCTGATATTAGGTAGGCTGTTATGATGTTGGGTAGACAGGCAGATAGAGGACCCTGAGTGGGTTTTTTTTTCTCTCCCTTAGAACTTACTTAGATGTACTAGGGATGTGTGATACATCCTTTTAATTAACACTAATGACACTACAACATAAATAGCACAACAGCACAATAGCACGGATAGGATACATAACCGTTTAGGATTTTTCTTCTTTTTTTTTTCTCACATATATTCACATACATTTTATACACAAGGAATTATAGGTGAATGGATTTTGGAGGTAATGGAGACAGATCCCTTGGAGAACACAGCACTGACACTATAACCGTTGAGTCCTCTATCGCCCTGCCTCCCCCTGTTTTTGTTTTGGTTAAGGGATAGCGAGGGAGTGAGATCGGGAAATCATAATGGGAAATATCTGTATCAGGTTTTTTTTGGTCAGGTATGGTGGTTTTCCGGCCCCACTCTCCCTTGGTCTACCTTGGTCTCCCTTAGTCAGCCGGGGGAATTTCAGTATAGGAATGTGGCTTGAGAGGGGGGGTGGGGGGTATAAAGGCACAATGACAATGACATTTATAAGAGGATATGGGAATGTTAGGGAGGAGGGGGGTAGGCTCCTTGCCCCATATAAATAATTATGGTTATATGTTTTATGTCCCTGTATATCTTTATTTTGTTCATGTGATCGGGAGAAGTGGAAGGAGGGTGCATGTTGCCACCTCTCCCCCCCCCCTTTTTTTGTTTGGAACGGAATAAGAGATAAGAATTTACTAGAGAAATAGGACCAACAATAAAATATTAGTGGGGTGGTGATACCTCCTAGAGATTTTCTCTTTTTTTCAGGGATATTAACTTCTTTGTGTGTTAAAATTATGGATTTTTATAGAAGGGCACACAAGGATAGAGGAGAAAGGGAGAGAGAGGTTGTAACGGAATGGCCCCTGACACCCAGAGACTTTTGAAGGATGGGGTACTCCTGTGCCAGCTTCACTAATGACTCTTGGGTCTAGGGTCATCCTATGTCCCTTTTTGGCATAGGATGACTGAGAACTGATATCTCGGGTTACATGAGATGGGACATTAATGATAATTCATGTATTGCAGGATCTTGGAATATTACAGGCTGTTTATTCTGACCCCCAACAGGTCAATAAGAATGTCTCATTCAATGTGTAACATAGACTGTTGAGATGCTAATTAAGTCTGCTACTGTGGTGATGTGAATTGGAGCTTGGTAGCCAGTCTGGCTGCCTATTATGGGATGTTTAAGTGTCTTGCTGTGGTTACTGTCTGTTGTCCATTGTGTTAATTAGATCTGCTCCTAAGATCTTTTATTGTGTGATGCTAATCACACTGTATTGTGTGAAAGTCTATTGATAATAGATGTGGAATGTGACTTGTCAGCTGTAGTAATTAACTCCTCTAAATGCGGTGCCAGAATGTCTGTCTGGGATGTGAATTGAGGGGGGAACTGGTTAAGGACCGATTGTGTGATGTTTTGGGTGGAGAGTTTCATTGTCCCTGTAGCATGCTTGTAACTGTATATAACAAGCTGAGTGTACCATTAAAACATTCATTCGTTTGACTCAGAGAACAGAGCTTGTCTCGTTTATTCTGGGGAATGGAATGGGTCCTGTCTACTGGATTGTCAGATAAGCTGTTGTGGTTGGTGGAATGGAAGATCGTAAACGGTGTTAACCCCTGACCGTTACAATTGTTGGCTAGCAGTGGGATAATTCCATTGCCAGAAGAACAGCTACAAGGACACAGGACAATGGAGACACAGTATGCACGTCTGAAGCTCTCTTCCCTCAAGGACTTACTCAAGACCCGGGCAGACCGGCCAGCAACCGTAAGAAAAGGGACATTATCGCAGAACTTGTCAAAATGGATAGAGCTGAAAGGCCCAGCATAACAGACAGGACACCCGAGGAAGAAAGTTTTGATCGGGCTGTTAAACGAGGACTGGCACAGTTTGGTCCTAATCCTCCACCGGAGATCGTAGACCTGGTTATAGCGGCTGTGGATGCCACTTGGCTACATCAAAGAGGTGCTGCAGCAGCAGAAGTCACCGCAGCACCAACTGAAGAGGAGAAGTACAGATACCAGCCACCATAGAAGAGGAATTCAGAAGGAGGTTACAAGAGATGCGGATACAGCACAGAGGACCAGTATGAGGAGGCCCTGCTGGGATGGTCAGATTTGATTTGTTGTCAACTCTGGAAGGAAGCGCTAGCTCTTGAGCAGCAACACCAGGGAAAGGTTTTCCCTTTCATCTATGTAAGGTACTGGCTGCAGTATGACGTACGAATGCCGTTGTTGGGGGAACAACCGAAGCAAAAGTGGACAGCAGAGTTAAGCAGGCTGATCAGGGCAGAGATGCGGTTGGAAGAGAGCTACAGAGCCCTCCAGTGGTATGTAGTCCAAGAGTGCCCATGGTCAGCAGATGACAGCCCCACGGAAGGCTTTGACTATGATGGCCTGGGATTATTGTATTGGAGGATGTCCAGTGATCCTGACTTCGGGGATGATCGGGAGTGGCGCTTGGAGGAACTAATGGAGCACAGAGAACAAAAATTTAATGTCTCGGAAGGGCACTGGTTACAGGAAGATTTGGAGTTTCTGGCCATTCAGGAATGGGAGCTGGAGATCGCCTACAGACAGCTGCTAGACTCTGCCCAGCAGCAGGGTGGGGCTCCCGTTGCCTGGGACTATGAGGAAATTTCAGATGACAACTCTGAAATCCTGGCTGATAATTCGGCAGTGAAAAATATGGAAATTGCCATCCCTAATGCCGAAGTGGATGATGTGGAGTTCCAGGGAGCCGGGGCAGTTGGCCCCTCTCTCCAGCAACAAGCTGAGGTTGTAAAGCTTTTACTCCCAGCTGAATGACTGGCAGTGGGGCAGGATGCTGTTGATCGCTGCACACCACTGCAGCTTGAGCTGATATCGGGGGATGGGACTGTGGTCTCCACTCACAGCAACCCAGCAAAAGAGCTGGCAACAGAGCAGAGTGCCACAAGCCTCTGCTCTCAACTAACGGAAGAGGGAGTTCCTGGGGTAGTGGATGGGACTTCAGTCTTCACTGACACAACCCCAGAAAAGGGTGCGGCACTATGACAGGAGGATGTCAGCTTTGCTTTGCAAGCACCGGGGGATTTTCACCTACCACCAGTGGATGGGACTTCAGTCTCCACTGGTATACCCCAGGGATGGGGGGCAGTTGGCCCAGAGCCCCAACAGCATGATGAAATGAGCCCAGTCACCATGTCTTCTCCCCCCTTCCGCGGCTGAAAGGACTCCAGGGAGAAGGGCCAGTCCAGGCCTCTCCCCAGCGGCAGGCATGTTCTCTGAGATAGGCAGAGGTTGGCTGGGTGAGTAATGCTCTGTTTGGAGCAATTGATTTGGGGTACGGTATGGATACCAACATTGGAGGACTGGAAATACTGACTAACTTCGGAGTCAACCCGTTTGGGGTTCCCTCCTGTGTTAGTCTCCCACCGAAAGGGGAGAGATGTAACGGAATGGCCTGTGACACCCAGAGACTTTTGAAGGATGGGGGGTACTCCTGTGCCAGCTTCACTAATGACTCTTGGGTCATCTTATGTCCCTTTTGGACATAGGATGACTGAGAACTGATATCTCGGATTACATGAGATGGGACATTAATGATAATTCATGTATTGCAGGATCTTGGAATATTACAGGTTGTTTATTCTGACCCCTAACAGGTCAATAAGAATGTCTCAATCAATGTGTAACATAGACTGTTGAGATGCTAATTAAGTCTGCTACTGTGGTGATGTGAATTGGAGCTTGGTAGCCAGTCTGGCTGCCTATTATGGGATGTTTAAGTGTCTTGCTGTGATTACTGTCTGTTGTCCATTGTGTTAATTAAGTCTGTTTCTAAGATCTTTTATTATGTGATGCTAATGACACTGTATTGTGTGAAAGTCTATTGATAATAGATGTGGAATGTGATTTGTCAGCTGTAGTAATTAACTCCTCTAAATGCGGTGCCAGAATGTCTGTCTGGGATGTGGATTGGGGGGGGGGGACTCGTTAAGGGCCCATTGTGTGATGTTTTAGTTGGAGAGTTTCATTGTCCCTGTAGCATGCTTGTAACTGTATATAACAAGCTGAGTGTACCATTAAAGCATTCATTCGTTTGAATCAGAGAACAGAGCTTGTATCGTTTATTCTGGGGAATGGAATGGGTCCTGTCTGCTGGATTGTCGGATAAGCTGTCGTGGTTGGTGGAATGGAAGATCGTAAACGGTGTTAACCCCTGACCGTTACAGAGGTTGATCGGTAATCAGACATAAAATAAGGTAGATCGGTTGGAGATTGAAGGGAAGGGGCTTGTTTTCTCTGTCTCTTTCTCCCCCCCCCCTTTCATTTTCTTTTCCTTTTTTTTCCCCACGGACTGAATGGCTGGACCTGGCTTAGCTTTTTATTTTTATTTTTTGTGCCAGAGGGAAAGCGGGGGTCATGGAGATGCCCAGAGCCTAAAGCTTTTTTTCTCTTTTTTGGAGTATAATCCTTATATCGGTCGTGTTTTTTCTTTTCTTTTTTATTTTCTTTTGTTTTTTTTTTCTTTTTTAAACTAGGATATAAGAGTTTCTCAAGAGGCCATTTTCCTGCAATTTTGAAAAAATCTGTAATTGTGTTCATTCGCTGGACCTCCTGGGAGGGTTTGATGATTTGATTGGCCATGCGTCTCAGGATTGCAGGGACAACCTGGTGCACACATCTGCTAATGGAGGATTGTGACATCCCAGCCACAACTCCACTTGTGCGCTGAAAAGAGCCAGTGGCCAGGAAATGCAGTGTTGCCAGTACCTTGATCAGTGGCTGCACTGCATGTGAGCGGTGTGTTGGGCTGGTGAGATCATCCTGCAGGATTGTTGTTATTTCCATGATGGCTTCACGGCTGAATCTGAAGGTGCGATACACCTCAGAATCACACATGCCAAACACATCTAGGCGTCTGCGGTATACCCTCTCCTGTGCCCTCCTCCTCCGTTCCCTCCTCCTTCTTTGCGCCTCTAAAGTCACTAGTATAGTTATGAGCATGGATGTCCCTGGCATGTTGGCAGACAGATTGTAGTCCGGCAAGTGTGTGTGCTCAGCTCTTCCTTAATGGTGTTGCTTTAGCTGACCTTTACACGGCTGGAGCAAAGTTAAGGCACCTTTTATAAGGTGTAAAATTACTCCGGGAAACTAACAGATGCGCACAGGGCGTAGCCTACGCCGCACACACTTAATTTTGTGGATCGCCTTATTTCCCTCATTTGCATCTTTGCCTAGCAAAACAATGGTTTGTCTAGCGTATTTTTTGCGCTTGAAGAAGCGCCGGTGTAATTTTTTCAGGCGCATTTCGTTTTGAGGATCAGGCGCAAAAATACACGTGGCGCAAATTTCAATTACGCCGCGCAACTCGAGATACGTCGGCGTAAGTCCTTTGTGAATCTGGCCCATTGTATGTCGAATCCACCGCTATGTCCTAAGGGAAACCATTCTCCGCAGAGCCTGGGACCTGGAGGAGTTGGAGGTGGAGGGCTCGCGGATCAAGATACTGCCGACCTATCCAGGGCAACGCTGCGACGCAGGGCACTGCTGAGGCCGGTGCTGGATCTTGCCAGACAATCGGGTCATACCTACAGATGGAGCTACCCCCTCGCCGTTACCTTCCGCAAGGAGTCCGGCACATTCATGCTCCAGACGCCGGGGGATCTCCCAGCCCTCTTTGAATTCATGGAGGCCGAACCCATCCCAGTGCCTGACTGGCTCCAGTTCCTTCCCCACCAGGTCGGTCGTTCGGGTGCTGCAGCATACCGGGGCCCCATACCACTCTGACAACAGAGAGGCAGACGGAGGCGTCAGTCGATCCGAGGGGAGGCGGCACGTGAGTAGGCCCTGGGCCATGCAATCCCGATCCCTCGCTCTTTCGGCCCCGAGACACATTTGCTGATGGAGGTTCTCTTTGGGGGACCCATATCCCCCCTGCCCCCGCTGAATTAATCACCTTGAGACTGCTCTGTACGTACTTTCCGACCCCATATGGGATGCCCCCCCTCTTCTTTATGCGCCCCCCTATCCAGCTCCCGCTTGGCGCCCGCATCCCAACCCCCCCCATGGAACGGAGCCTGAAGATGGCGGTCCCCTGTTAAGCCGCGGCTCCTATGTGTTGACTGCCCCGTTCCCGTTGGACTGGGGCCCCCTATCCAGGATGTTGCTCACCCCTGTCTTGACCTAACCCGGATCAGCGCTTTTAGCGCGACATTGACCCATTTGTACATAGCAATACCCGGAGGCCCTGTTGGCAGTGGTCCCTGCAGGGAGTGACATTTTTTATTTTTATTTCTGACCTGGGAAGGGGGCTCCTTGGGCTGGGGCGGGGGGAAATATGGGATTTTGGGCCGGATAACCGGCGGTGCTGTCTGGCGTGTCGGTGGAGAGCGCGTAGCGCATGATGCTGCTTGGGGTGATGTGTGGGACAAGTTGCTACTGATCTGCCCAGTACAGACGGAACTTTGCCCTACTATTTGAGGAGGGGTACACGGGGGGGGGGGAGGGACTGCCTTGGGGGATTCGGAGGGCTGACCTGCATTTGGGTGCCGGGGGATAGACCCCGATAGTGTGGCTATCGCCGCACGATGTTGATCGCTCTTTAAGTTTGCACTTACTATGTTACTTTTGCCTATGCCTTAGTTACTGTGATATCCTGCCACTTTATTTACAATAAGTAAAACAAAAACAAAAAAAACACGAGCGTCTCCGACTTCCCTCCACTTGGAGGAGAGGCGCTCTAGTAGGGAGAAGCATAGAAGCATTGCGGAGAGTCCTTACTTCTGCCTGGGAGCATGTGCCCCATCTATTTTTATTAAACCTGTCCCCCCCCTTGAGTCTCCCCCCCAAGAGAAAAAAAATAAAAAAAATGAAAAAATAGAAACAGGGGGATGGGAGGCGGGGGAGAGTCATTCCCCCCCTGAACGTCTAAACCACCCAAGATAAATCAGATCAGAACAGATAAAACTCCTTTACCAATATATCAATTATAAAGTGAAAAATGCTGTAAATAAATGTAGCGCCCAAAGTGAATAAACCCTTAAAAGGATATAGATAAAAAGAACCTGATAGTCAAATGATCTGCATCACCAACTAATCAAATCCCCCTAAATATGTGAACCTGTGAAGTAAACACAAACGCATAGACCAAAAATAATCAAATAAAGGTCTATATGATAGTGCCAAAAAAATTGTGTCAATATATACAGTGCTATGACCAAAAAGTGAAAATGATATCTGTAAGAATTCAAAATTCTTTCTCAGCAGTCCCTGAGAACAAATAAAATAATGTGCAGAGATGACGTGTAAGTGATCAAAAAGCACAAGTCTTTAACAGAAAACAAACATAATAATGAATTGCGACAAAAAGGGTAAAGAACACCTTGAGTGGTTCAGTGACTGAATAAGTCAGTGAGCGTGACACCATAACAGTGTTAAAGGAAACCAAAGTCTTTTTTTTTAAATGCACATAAGATCTTCAATTGTTGGAATGGAGCCACAATCTTCAAGACATATAACAATCTTCACACATGGGCATTGATAAAAGGGTGGGTACTCTTACCAGAAAAGGTGGACCCTCAAACTACACCGTACGGTGGGAGGGTCATTAGAGCTTGTACAGACTCGCGTCTGGATCTGGGAGTCTCCCCTTCAGATGGTCAGAACCAAAGATAGCCTCAGGTGTACTTGATTGTCCAGGACAGAGTAGCTGAAATCAACTCATCAAAATTGCTCCAGACATCCCAATAGTTATGCAAAGAAAAAACATATAGAGGTGCTCCTCATAGTGTAAAAAAGTTTTTTTATTTGCACTCATAAGGCAAATTTCAAAATTAAAATAATGAAAAAGGCTTGCAAAGCCACACTGCAGGTAAAAAACAAACAGCAAACTAAAAATTCCAGGGTAAAAAAACACAGCAAACTGGTGTAATAGCAGCAGATACTCTCACTTCAGATGGATATGAGAGAATTTCCAATAAGTCAGCAATGGAGTTATAATAGAACTGTCACCCGACCGGTTTCGTCTCGATAGGACTTCAACTGGGGTACTGACAGTCTACCAACTCCACTGCAATAAATACCTGTTAATCCAGATCCGTGACCGCCAACACCTGGTCCCCCTCGCTACACTGGCGTGCGTTCCATATGCATTAACGAAATCCCATTGTGCGTTGCAGAGACCGGAAGTGGTCATAGGCAGACGCTGATAGGACTAAGAAACTGTCCATCATTATGCTAGCAAAGGATAGGAAAACGCGTCTATCTAAGCCAGCCAATGGGCGTCAGTATAAGCAAAACGCGATGACGTCAGGACGTCAGCGCTGCGTTCCAGGATCATTCACAGGCTATGTGGTTAGCCAGGTCTCACCCCTCTCCACCAATGAAAATGGCATGAGAATGGAGGTGTGTCAAACCGTCAGTCACACTCATCCACCCTCCCATGTCTTGAGAGGCGCCAGACACGTCAGCGCTGCGCTTCAACATGCGTTCCAGGGAGTCATTCTTCAAACAGTATAATCTGCAGAGAATGTAATGAATCATTTGTGTGCTAACGGAAGACATCTATTCCAAAAAAAGGGGGGAAAAAACAGGATCATTCCTGGTCATTCCCACAAGCCAAAGGTGAAATGTATCCATAGATTCTATTAAAATATGTCAGCGTCATGGGGGTTAGGAAATGGTAAACACGGAGATGGATAAACAGAACATCTAGCAATCTTATCTAAACATAGACATCCAAAAACAAGGGAAATACACACATACATATTAGTAAAGTGTTCCAAAATACATATGTTGAAACCACGTACAATATATATGTATCAATTATAAGGACAAAACATCAGAAAAAATGTATATACAAAAATGTAAATATATAAATATAAAAGTTACTCTATATAGAAAATCAACAGTTTCTGATGTATAAATAAGTGCCTTAAATGGTCACCCTGATCAGGATTGATTTATAAACGCATTTACGTCCCATTCGACGTTCAGTCCGAATGGCGCGTAACTTTTGAGCGTATAGATCCAGAAGACCTCTAATTTAGAGACCCCTCTGATAGAAGGCTCGCCTCTCCAGTGGGGAACAAATTTATCAATGATGGCAAAGGTAGTGCCCTCCAACTTTTTGTTATGTACCTCAAGGTAATGTCTTGGTACTGTATGTTTATCGCAACCCTTGAGGATCTTCGCAACATGCTCACCTGCCCTTGTGGAAAAGCTCCGTATAGTCCGACCAACGTACTGTTTTCCACAAGGGCAGGTGGTCAAATACACTATGTGCGTGGATGCACAGGTAAAGAAATGCTTCATAGGGTAAGTCAACCCAGTAACAGTAGATCTGAAAGAAACTGATTTCTTACGTCCCTGTGTGTTATTCAGACACACCCTACATTTCCTGCAGGGATGGAAGCCCTTGGATAAAGGAAAAAAGGATGGCTTCACTGGTGGATCGATAACATTCGGAGCGACTTGATGCTTTAAAGAGGTGGCCCCCCTGTAAATCACCATAGCATTGGTAGGTAAAGTCGGTCCTAATAGTTGATCTTCCCTAAGGATCCCCCAATGTTTCTGAATGATACTCTTAATTTGTTTATGCTGTCCAGAGAATGTAGTGAAAAAAGCATTCTTAAATTTTGGATTTTGAGCAGTTTTCGTTTTTTCCACTGTAAGTAAATTACGGTCAACCTTCCCAATCTGTTTTATTTCAGTATCTATTTCGGCTTCCGAATATCCCTTGTCCAAAAACCTCTGTTTTAAAACGTCTGCCTGGACGAAAAAATCTTTTACATCTGAGCAGTTGCGTCGAATCCGCAACAACTGGCTTTTAGGTATCGTATTAAGCCAGGCCGGATGGTGACAGCTATCGATGGGAATATAACTGTTGCGGTCCGTGTTTTTAAAAAACGTTTTGGTGGCAAGACGGTTATTCTGGACAAAAATTTCAAGATCAAGGAAATTAATATTGCTAAAACTTGCCTCATAGGTAAGAATAATCCCCACCTCATTTCTATTCAAGGTGGCCATGAAGGTATCCAGCGACTGTAAGTCGCCTTTCCATAGGAGGAGGATGTCGTCAATATACCTGGCCCAGAGAAGAATCTCCGGCCTGTTAAGGGCATAGACGACATCCTCCTCCCATTTTGCCATGAAAATGTTGGCAAGGCTGGGGGCAAACTTAGCCCCCATAGCAACTCCCTTTAGTTGTAAAAAGAAATCTCCATCGTACCAGAAGTAATTATTGCTGGTAGCAAACCTAAGTAGGTCCATAACAAAATACTTCTGTACCGTGGGGATATTGGTGTTACGCTGGAGAAAAGTTTCCACAGCCTGGAACCCTAAATGGTGGGCAATGCTCGTGTACAGGGAAGACACGTCCGCTGTCACTAGCAAAATGTCTCCACTGTACGCAACCTCTTCCAGGCGAGCTATAGTATGCCTGGTATCTTTAAGATACGATGGAATAACCTTGACCATGGGTTGCAGGTGATGGTCTATATACTTCCCTATTCGAGAAGTTATAGAATTAATCCCACTTATGATGGGTCTCCCGGGAGGATTGACAATATCCTTATGTATTTTTGGTAAAAAAATACATGGTAGGGATGCGAGGGACCTTCGGCATGAGGTATGCATGTTCTTTCTTGTCTAAAATCCCACTTTGAGCTCCTCTAATGAGTATTTTGCTCAACGAGGTTTTAATCCTGGAAGTGGGATTTGAGGGTAGTTTCATATATGTATTACTATCTCCAAGAATACGTAACATCTCCTCATGGTAAGCCGACTTATCTAGTACTACAATCCCTCCCCCTTTGTCCGCCGGACGGATGACCAGATCTTTGTGCTCACATAAACTTTTTAAACCCAATTTAATATGTGGATCAACAAAAGTTTTCTTCAAAGGCAGAACATCTAAATCTTTAAGGACCATGTCTCTAAATATCCGAACGTTGGGGGCCATGGGGCAAGAAGGATTGAAAGTAGAAGGATTGGAAAGTCCTGTGTGGACAATCCGAGAAGATATATCAGGGAGGTTAGACCTACATGGATTGCTAATGAAATAGCGTTGTATATTTAATTTCCTGATGTATTTTTGTACATCAATGAATGTCTGGAATTTATTTAAAGATTTTGGAGGGACATATTTAAGGCCCTTATCTAACACTGCTTTCTCAGTGTCAGTAAGGACCACCTTGCTCAGGTTGAAAATACCTGTTCCCCTCAGACAATGGGATTTCGTTAATGCATATGGAACGCACGCCAGTGTAGCGAGGGGGACCAGGTGTTGGCGGTCACGGATCTGGATTAACAGGTATTTATTGCAGTGGAGTTGGTAGACTGTCAGTACCCCAGTTGAAGTCCTATCGAGACGAAACCGGTCGGGTGACAGTTCTATTATAACTCCATTGCTGACTTATTGGAAATTCTCTCATATCCATCTGAAGTGAGAGTATCTGCTGCTATTACACCAGTTTGCTGTGGTTTTTTACCCTGGAATTTTTAGTTTGCTGTTTGTTTTTTACCTGCAGTGTGGCTTTGCAAGCCTTTTTCATTATTTTAATTTTGAAATTTGCCTTATGAGTGCAAATAAAAAAACTTTTTTACACTATGAGGAGCACCTCTATATGTTTTTTCTTTGCATAACTATTGGGATGTCTGGAGCAATTTTGATGAGTTGATTTCAGCTACTCTGTCCTGGACAATCAAGTACACCTGAGGCTATCTTTGGTTCTGACCATCTGAAGGGGAGACTCCCAGATCCAGACGCGAGTCTGTACAAGCTCTAATGACCCACCGTACGGTGTAGTTTGAGGGTCCACCTTTTCTGGTAAGAGTACCCACCCTTTTATCAATGCCCATGTGTGAAGATTGTTATATGTCTTGAAGATTGTGGCTCCATTCCAACAATTGAAGATCTTATGTGCATTTTAAAAAAAAGACTTTGGTTTCCTTTAACACTGTTATGGTGTCACGCTCACTGACTTATTCAGTCACTGAACCACTCAAGGTGTTCTTAACCCTTTTTGTCGCAATTCATTATTATGTTTGTTTTCTGTTAAAGACTTGTGCTTTTTGATCACTTACACGTCATCTCTGCACATTATTTTATTTGTTCTCAGGGACTGCTGAGAAAGAATTTTGAATTCTTACAGATATCATTTTCACTTTTTGGTCATAGCACTGTATATATTGACACAATTTTTTTGGCACTATCATATAGACCTTTATTTGATTATTTTTGGTCTATGCATTTGTGTTTACTTCACAGGTTCACATATTTAGGGGGATTTGATTAGTTGGTGATGCAGATCATTTGACTATCAGGTTCTTTTTATCTATATCCTTTTAAGGGTTTATTCACTTTGGGCGCTACATTTATTTACAGCATTTTTCACTTAGTATCCACTTTGTTATGTTGGCTGCCTGACTCACGACACTCAGTGGCTTGCGCAATATTATTTTATTACTATTTTATCAATTATAAAGTCATGAAACCAAAAAAAAAAACTGGGTTATACATAGAAATTCATCAGGAAGATACCTCCTCTATAAGTACAACATGTTACAACATAAACCAATCAAACATGCCTTCCCGCGGGAGGCTATAGGGATCCTCCCTTATTACTGAACAAAACCTTGCTTTCCTCTATAATAATCTTATGGTACTTCCTACATTTATAACAAGGTTGTATTTGATCTTTTTATTCCCTCTTATATCCCAGTCCCCTTTGCTCCCCCAATACTCAGATTGCCTCTCATTCTCATTCCCTCCATTCCCTCCCCTCACACTCTGCACATTCATCTTCCCACCGTTTCAACCCTAGTTTTTTTTTCTTTCCCCTCCTTTTCTCCTAGGTCCCCCTCCCCCTTTCTTATTCCCTCCCCCCTCCCCTTTTCTGCCCTAAAACGCACACTCAAAAAAAAAAAAAAAGGAATATCCCTTAGAGACCTCTAAACGGTCACTAATGTCGTGTATTATTATTACTATGTGTTACTATATTTATTACTATTCAAAATCAAAATCGTGTACAATGTGTTCTATGATATGTGCTGTCTCTAATTTTAATATTTATTAATATTATTAAGGTGGCTGTGTATGTGTGTATTTGTGAATTCTTTACCTCTCTATATGAAATTATAAAATTCTACTATGTGTCAAAAAAAAAAAAAAAAAAGGAAACCAAAAAAAAAAAAAACCCCTTAATACTTGTCCCTGAAGGAATAAAAAAAAAAATGACTATTGCCAACCCCTGGCAATCTAACTCCCCCTTAACTAGCCCCCATCCCCCACATCACACTCCAAACGAATCTCCCTCAAAAAGAAACCCCATCCCTTCATAACCCCACCCCCTCTACCCCTCCCCCCCCCCGGGTTTTAGGAGAAATACATCTATCTTGGGTCATCTTATACAACTATACATATTACAGCTTATACATATTGTACAACTAAACATATTACTTTATACTATATGCTGCATTATGCTACCCCAAATAACAATCCTGCTATCTATACGATGTATACGATTAGGGAAAGAAAAAAAAATAGAGAGAGGGGAAAAAAAAAAAAAAAAAGGAGAAGAGATCTGAGAAAGTCAGAGAAATTCAAAAATATATATATATATATTTTCCTTAACCACTGCACCACTACAGAACTTTCTATAAACAAATCCACATATCCACATATTTTTTTCAAAAAATATAAACCTAATCACTAGATATCTCTAAGTGCCAGTGGGGGAGAAAAAAAAAAAGGATCACGACTATCCAATCTCATCCATAGAGAAAGTCCTAAAAAAAAGGAAAAAGGGTTGCTCCATAGAGGACTATATTGAATAGTAACCCTCCGATCTGAGTCCCTTCTCTGTCAATCAATGGTTTCATAGCATCTGATTCACTTAGGGGGTCTCTCCATTACTACCGATATGTCCAGCCAGTTAGGGACCTCTATTGGCTCCAAGCCCAAAAACTCAAAAAATGTTAGGAGCTGAGAGGGTTTCCTCAGATGAAAGCTCTTCTCTTCCTTTTTCACATTTAAGGCCAGTGGGAACCCCCATCGATATATGGCTCCATTATTACGTATATAGTCCAACAGAGGTTTTAAGACGCGTCGTCTGGACTTAGTTTGCCAACACAGGTATGGGAATATCTGTATATCCGCGCCCTCCCATACCCCTGTTGTGCCTTCCTTCCATGCCGTCCTCAGTATCTCTTCCTTCATTCTATAAAAGTGAACCCTACACAGCACATCTCGGGGTTTACTCTGGTCATGATACCTTATTGTAGGGACTTTATGTACTCTATCCAATTCAAGCATTGTGTCTGTTTTTTTTTTTAGGATTTTATTGAAGATGGTGGTAACCACTTCCCTTAACGCCTGGCCCTCAAAATTATCTGGAATGCCCTTGATACGTAGATTATTCCTCCTATTTCTATCGGCGGCTTCTTCTGACTGCAATTGCAGCCTAATCATATGCTGTTGCTAATATAAAAGCTTTTCCTCTAAAGCCGACAGTCTGGCGTCTGTGGTATTTTGTTGTTTCTCCAGACCTCCCACCTTTTGGTCAACCTCCCCCACTTTAATAGGTATTTCTTCAATCTCGGCCCTGATTGTATCTGTGATATTTGTTAATATGTCCTGAATATCTTCTTTGGTTGGAAGAGCCTGAATAAGCCTGCTGAGTTGCCTAATATCTGGGGACACTTCTTGTACCCCAGTGCATGTCTCTTGGGTATTTTGCTTATATGGACTTTGTTTTTCCTAAAAGCCCTCCCGTGATCTAGGCACTTCTTTATTCTGCTCGTGATTCATTGTCTCTATATCTAGGATAGTATTTTGAGATATAACCCCCAATGGTAGCTGTAACTGATCACAGATTAAATGCCGTGCTCCTAGTGGAGAGATAAGGGTTAACGTGCTCGGTACCTTTATTGTAGGTTGATTGAATGTTACCTCCAAGACCCCCGTCGGCTTTGAACTCTCCCGCATCGAACCTCCAGCCTGTTGTATACTCTCCTCTGCAATTTTGTCTGGAGGTATGCTAGGTATGCAGATTGGAGTGGCGGTTATTGTGGGCGCCGGTAAGATACACTCTGTGAGTGATTCCCTCTTTATCTCCCCAAGGTCTCCAGGATCCGTCTGCAGTGTTTGAAACTCGTCCCTTCTCACCGTCATGTAACGTGTGATTTACGAGTGGACGGGCTGGTTGGACGCTCCTCTGTAGTTTTTTGCGGCGTTCCGTCCTCGCCGCAACATCAGCTGCCACACGCCGCTCTCCTCTAGGTCACGGGGGGAGATAGAGGGGGATCCAGGCTTGTTTTTCGCCGCTCTCCTAAACACACGCGGCCCGAGCTCCGCTAGACTCCCCTAGTGTGCGTGCTTACTCCGCCATGCTTCAGACACTTCCCCCGGAAACGGAAGTCGTATGTCCCGCACGACTGTTTTCACAATTCTCCCTATCTAGCAATGACTCCCCCCTTCGCCCTATTATTGGGCACCCCAAATTTGAACCTGGACTGCATGACCGTAGATTTTTAGAACTTAGAAGGGCTGGACTCTTTCAGGCATCCCACTTCAGTGCTAGGGGACGATGGAAATCCGTCGCAGAACTGGCAGACCCCACCGGAGTGTACAGACTGGACTTTCTGAGGGTTAACCAATTGACCCACTTTTTACATACCCCCCCCGTGGAACCACTGGCCCCCCTTACGACCTTGGAGGACCTATGTGTTGAATCTGGGATACTTCCACATGCGCTTTCCCTGATGTACTCCATGTTGATAACGACTCTCGCTAAGTGGGAGAGGGATCTGAACACTCAATTTTCCACAGCCAAGAGACAAAACATACTCAGATTTACCCATAAATCCTCTCTCTGCTCCAAAACACAAGAGACGAACTACAAGATCCTCGTACGGTGGTATAAAACCCCGGATCTCCTGAATAAAGTTTTCCCTACCTCTACGGCCACCTGTTGGAGATGTCAACAAGATAGGGGTACACTTTTACATGTTTTTTGGTCATGTCCTCGGGTCAGGGGCTTCTGAGAGGAGGTACGCCGCATAACCCAGACATTTACAGAGAGGATAGTGCCAGATGACCCGGCGTACTTCCTGCTCCACGCGACAGACCAGCCAGCCGGGGTCTACAAAAAGTCGATCGCGCGTCACCTTTTGGACGCGAACAAGGCCTGCGTGCCTCTTCACTGGAAGTCCCCTCACCCGCCGACAATTGCTCTCTGGCTTGGAAAAGTTGATGAGATAAGCTGCATGGAGGACTTGGTCCTCTCTAATCAGCAGAGACAGCAGGTATACACCAATACCTGGCAGTTGTGGAACATGTTCAAATATTCAGAGGAAGGACAGTCACTTAGAGACTGGGTGACCTTCGATCACCCCAATAAGCTGAGCTTATTCTGTTAGGTTTTGGAATACCCATTAGGGTAGAATACGCCCTTTGGGGCGCTTTGATACACCCATGCCCGTGCAACCTCTCCCCCCCCCTTTTTTTATTTCTTCTTCTTTCTCTCTTCTCCCCTCTTCCCTTTCTTTACCGCTCTTCTTTCCCTCTGTTTCTCTTTTATCGCTTTTATTCTTGCTCTCTTGGGAAAATGGAAAATGGAAGGGAGGCTTGGTTTCCCGGACCTTGATACCTGTTGTTCACCCATGTCCATGCGGTCACGCACATCGAACGAGGTAGATGAAGACAGCCTATGGGGACCACAGCATCGTGAGGAAAGAGACTTGTGGTAGCTCACACACCTGGACCCTCGTGGTCCCCCTCAGCGGACACAAGTCCATCGGGAACTAGTTAATGTCAGGAGCCACTTGTGACACCATGTATTCACTGTCCATATCTTCCCCTCTGTTGATGCTGTTGATTTTGTTGTGATGACTGTATGTGTAATGGTCCAGTCGGGCCAGCTTCTCTGTTTACAATTAAAACATTTGAAAAAAAAAAAAATAGGAGAAATATGGGTAACACTTGCCACCGTGTATGCCCCAAATGAGCACCAAGAAGTTTTTTTGGGCAAAGCGATTAAGCGACTGATGTAATTTACAGAAGGGCATTTGATCCTGGGCGGTGATCTGAATATCCCATTAGACCCCAAGGAGGATACCTGCTTGGGGTAGTCATCTACCTCGTTTGGTGCGCGAAACCGTATTACCCAAACTTTGCATAGTAACCAATTGATTGAAATATGGAGGCTGTTGCACCCTAAAGAAAAAGACTATATGTTTTATTCTGCTCCCCATAAAACATATTCCCGTATAGATCTTTTTCTTATTCCACATGCTCAACTACACTCGGTACGAATGGCCAAAATAGGATCCATTACGTGGTCAGATCACGCACCGATTTTTTTGGTATATGTAATACAAGATTCAATACAGACTAGATCTAATCAGTGGAGACTAAATGAAAGCCTTCTATAAGATAAAGAGGTCCTAGAAGACGTGATTAAAGAGTTAAAGTTTTATTTCAAAACCAACGATACCCCAGAGTGTGATCCCAGGAACTATCTTGGAAGCACATAAGGTGGTTATTAGAGGAGTGTTAATTAAACATGGATCTAGGATTAAGAGGAAACGTACAGAACAGTTAAAGGGGTTACTGGAAGAGCTAGCTATTTTGAAGTATAGACATAAACAAACACTGTCAATACTAGTAGAGAAAGAGTTGGCTAGGAAACAAACCCAAATTACAGATGTTCTGTATTACAAAGCAAAGTCTGCAATGCAGATATGTAGGAAGTTCTCATACGAGTCAGGAGATAAGTGTGGAAAGCGATTAGCTAGATTATTACGTGAACAGAAGTTGAGTAACTACATCCCACACATTAATCCACCAAAGAAATCTAATGTTACGAAATCAAAGGATATAGCAAAGGAGTTTCAAGAATATTATCACTCCCTCTATAATATACAGAGTAAACCCCCCGACTCAAGAACAGATTGATCAGTACTTAACGGCGTCAGCAATACCGAGATTATCGTAATTAGACAAAGAGAAACTAGATGACCCCATAACTGAGGAGGAACTTAAGGTAGCAGTAAGCTTAATGAAAATGGGGAAAGCCCCGGGACCAGACAGCTTTGCGGCTCAATATGATAAAAATACTGTTCCCCTCGTTATCTGAGTATATGGTTAAATTATTTAATGCGCTAGGGTCTTCAGCAAGTTTAGTTAAAGATACCCTATTAGCATATATCTTGGTTATACCAAAGGAGGGGAAAAAACCCAGCCCTCTGTAGGAGTTACGGGCCAATCTCCTTGTTAAATTCAGATTTGAAGCTTGTCTCCAATGGAACAAGACAGGGGTGCCCCCTGTCTCCACTCCTCTTCGCCCTGTCATTAGAGCCTTTTCTGTGTATGTTACTTCTAAATCCGAACATCTTAGGAATACAAATAGGGAATAATCATTGTAAAATCTCAGCCTATGCAGACAATATGCTGTTTACCCTTACTAACCCGCTGATTTCAATTCCGAATTTGATGAGGGAGTTTGAGAGATATGGATCTCTCTCGAACCTCTGCATTAATTTTAATAAGTCGGAGGCGATGGGAGTCAATGTCCCACAAACATCGATAATACAATTGAAACAAAACTTTAAGTTTAAATGGACAGATAGGGCATTAACATACTTAGGCACGCAATTAGCAGTGAAGGTGGACAAGATTTTCGACCTAAATTTTCCACCTTTACTACAAAAGGTTAAGACATTACTAGATAAGTGGAATTTGGGTTTCCATACCTGGCTGGGTCGATGTAATTTCATCAAGATGAGTATACTCCCTAAATTCGTTTATCTATTACAAGCATTACCAATACATATTCCTTTGAAATAGTTCAAACAATGCCTGAGAATAATTTTTGAGTTTATCTGCGCGCATACAAATCCCCGGATACAAAGAAAACAATTAATGCTTACTAAGCAACAGGGAGGACGTGAGGTGCCAGATATACGGAAGTATTACTATGCAGTACATTTGAACAGGGTAATAGATTGGAATAGACATACAGATGCGAAGTTACAGTACCTGTCACAGAATGTGTTTCCAGCACAACAGCATCGCGCTGATTCTCGGCGACATGGTGCCGACATCTCACACTCGCCGGAATAGGAAAAGCACATTCCAGCGAGCGCGTCATAGAAGCGACGGGGATCCGACTTGGATTTCCGCCAATTCTAGCCATAGCGTTTGGTATGAATCATGAGGGGGAACTCCACGCCAAATTTTAAATAAAAAAACGGCATTGGTTCCCCCCAGGGGCATACCAGGCTCTTAGGTCTGGTATGTATTGTAAGGAGAACCCCCTACGCCGAAAAAACGGCGTGGGGGTCCCCCCACAATCCATACCAGACCCGTATCCAAGCACGCCGCCCGGCCGGTCAAGAAAGTAGTGGGGACGAGCGAGCGCCCCCCCCCTTCTGAGCCGTACCAGGTCGCGTGCCCTCAACATGGGGGGGTTGGGTGCTCTGGTATAGGTGTGCTACTTGCTGTGCAGTACATAGGTGTGCAATTCATTTATATACTTTTTGTCAGTGTAGGGTGAGGTTGGCATTTCGAGCAGGGACAGACTTTAGCGACACAAATTGCTACCTAACAGGTCCACAAAAGTCCTTTAAAGCACTGGTATAGGTGTGCTACTTGCGCTGCAGTACATAGGTGTGTAATACATTCATATACTTTTTGTCAGTGTAGGGAGAGGTTGGCGTTTCCAGCAGGGACAGACTTAAGCGACACAAATCGCTACCGAACAGGTCCACAAAAGTCCTTTCAAGCACTGGTATAGGTGTGCTACTTGCTCTGCAGTACATAGGTGTGTAATACATTCATATACTTTTTGTCAGTTTCGGGAGAGGCTGGCGTTTCCAGCAGGGACAGACTTTTGAGACACAAATCGCTACCTAACAGGTCCACAAAAGTCCTTTCAAGCACTGGTATAGGTGTGCTACTTGCTCTGCAGTACATAGGTGTGTAATACATTCATATACTTTTTGTCAGTGTAGGGACAGGTTGCTGTTTCCAGCAGGGACAGACTTTAGCAACACAAATCGCTACCTAACAGGTCCACAAAAGTCCTTTCAAGCACTGGTATAGGTGTGCTACTTGCTCTGCAGTACATAGGTGTGTAATACATTCATATACCTTTTGTCAGTGTAGGGACAGGTTGCGGTTTCCAGCAGGGACAGACTTTAGCAACACAAATCGCTACGTAACAGGTCCACACAAGTCCTTTCAAGCACTGGTATAGGTGTGCTACTTGCTCTGCAGTATATAGGTGTAATATACACTTATAATATACTTTTGAATATAGAAAGCATATTATAGTGGATTTGTATTGTGCAGCATTGTGACTGGCGGTATATTTGGTTACTGCTGAATTTTTGCCTCTTTCGCTGCGTTACCTCTGCTACACACATTAAAAAATATTCCTGAAATAAAAAAGTTTCATAACTGGTGCGATAAACCAGTGGCCCCCCAAAACGACAGATTTTGTTATATATCTTCTTTCACATATACTGTGCTTCTCTAGAGACTTTTGTTGTCACAGGGTCATTTAAAAAAATGACAGGCAGAGGAAGAGGCAGGCCCTTCCGCAGGGGTGGTAGGGGTAGGGCAGGAGCACCAGGCGGGAGCCAAAGTGGGAAGTGGCACAATGTTTGTTTGATTACGTCAAAGGACGCACCAGACTTGGTTGAGTGGCTCGCCACCAACACCACCACCACCACCATATACCCTCTGCTTGAGTCACAGGAATTATTTTCCGATCCATCAGAAGACATTTTGGATGTGCAGCCATTCTTGGAATTGGATCAGGAAGAGGAGGTAGCAACAGCCGGCACTCAGCAGTCTGAAGAGAGTACTATGATCAGCCCAAGGAGGTTGGTGCCCGCTGTTGCTGCCTACTCCGAGATATCTATTGTTAGTGATGGGGAAGCTGAGGTCGATGATGACGTGTCTACAGACGTCATGTGGGTGCCCACAAGAGAGGAAGAGGAGGGGAGTTTAGAGGGAGAGATGGACCATTAGATAGGGAGGAGAAGCAGGCCAAACTTACATTGCACAGGAGGGACAAACCAGACTCCTATTGTGTCAGGAGCGAGCCATCAACCATGTACGGTCACATCTGGCACTCCCAGGATGCCGGCCCATGGCTCCGCAGTGTGGGCTTTTTTTTTAACGTGTCCACTGCAGACAATAGTGTTGCCATCTGCAGCCTTTGCAGTCAACGCATAAGTCGCAGTAAGCCCAAAACTCACCTAAGGATGACCACCTTAAGAAGGGACCTGTCCTCCCATCACCGAGCCCAGTGGGAGCAACGCCATCAGAACCCACAAAGCCACACCTGGAGTCTCACTGTCCAGCCTCTTCTCCTTCTCCTTCCCCTCTATGCTCACAGGAGTGTCCTCCACTCCACCTTCCATCATGCCTTCCTCACATTTTTCTGCAAAAAGGCAGGCTTCCGTGGCTCAAATGTTCGATTGTAGAAAAACGATGATGGCGGATAACCTCCTTGCCCAACCGCTGGCTTGTCGGAACTGATAGCCCGCCAACTACTGCCATATAAACTGGTGGACTCGGAGGCCTTTCGAAAATGTGTGTCCTTTGGAACACCACAATGGAAGGTCCCAGGAAGGAATTTTTTTTCACAGAAGCACATCCCAGAGCTATATGGCCATGTTCAGCGGCAAGTGAATGTATCTCTGGCACACAGTGTCGGTGCCAAGATACATCTGACCACAGACACGTGGTCTAGCAAACACGGGCAGGGAAGGTATATAACTTTCACTGCCCACTGGGTGAACCTTATTAGGGATGAGCTTCGAGTTCAAGTCGAACTCATGTTCGACTCGAACAATGCCTGTTCGCCGAACAACGAACAATTTGGGGTGTTCGCAGCAAATTCGAAAAGCCACGGATCACCTATGGGAGAAATCTAAAGTGCTAATTTTAAAGGCTAATATGCAAGTTATTGTCCTAAAAAGTGTTTGGGGACCTGGGTCCTGCACCATGTATCAATGCAATTTTTTTTTGAAAAACTGCCATTTTTTCGGGAGCAGTGAATTTAATAATGCTTAAAGTGAAACAATAAAAGTGAAATATTCCTTTAAATTTCGTACCTGGGGGGGTGTAAAGTAAGCATGTGAAATAGTGCATGTTTCCCGTACTTAGAACTGTCTCTGCACAAAGTGTAATTTCTGAAGGAAAAAAAGTCATTTAAAACTGACTCAGGGCTATAATGAATTGTCGGCTCCCTGCAATTCAGAGAGAATTCATTCATACAAAAAAAAGCGTGGGGTCCCCCCAAATTCAATTACCAGGCCCTTTAGGTCTGGTATGGATATGAAGGGGAACTGTGACGATCCTGTCTAGATATATGTGATTTGTTAAATTGGATCTCAGCTGCGGAGGTTTCTCAGGTGTAAACCAATTATTCACTCTAATATGTAATAAGAGTTAATGGTTTATATCATCACAACCTCAAAAGCAACACCAACATAATCAAGTAGCTTATTACTTCATAAGCTTGTATTCTTTAGCATAAGAATAAGGTAGAATGTGTAAATAGAACGTTATAGTTATGATGAGGTTGTTGTGGTATTAAAACAAAGTCTCTGAAGTAATACAGTGATAATGAATGAAAAAATAGGCAATTCCAGATTTGTACAAGTATATGTTCAGGCAGACTTCAACTGAGCAGTTAGTAATTTATGATAGGCAGAGTTCCATCAGAGTACAGCACAGATAGATAATGTTAATAAGTCTTATAAAGATACTTGCGGTACTGCTGGTTTGTCAGTTCAGATAGGTATAACCTGGTCTCCGGAGTATAGACTGTAAGGAATCCTCCCTGTAGTGAGTTCCCAGGCTGGGAAGCTATGGATGGAGGGTTGAGCCTGTAGAGGGTGAGCTGGAGTCTGAAGCTGGATGTGGATGCGTCTTGTGGCTGAGACGAGTGTGCCTCAATGCAGCAGGCTCTCTGAGGTCTGTAACGTGCTTCCCGGGGGACAGCAGGGGTCCAACAGAATAGTGGAACACCCTGCTGTCATTTCCAGCGATTTAAATAGCCGCCGGGGCGCGGGAAAGAGGAGAGCACGTTGGGCGCGCTTCCGCGTTCCAGCGTGGAACGCAAACACTGGCGCGGCGGAAGTGACGCGACCAGTGCAGAGAGAGGAGCGCAGCCGATGGAATAGGTAAGGCTGCGCTCGTCTTATACTGAATAACGCCAGTGGCGTTACATACTCCCCTCCTCAAGGGGACTCCACCAGTGCCAGTATTCGGTGATGGACGAGTAGGATACCTACGATGAAAATGCCTAATCAGACGGGGAGCATGTAGGTGCGAAGAATCTTCCCAAGAATCTTCAAGTTGAGAATAACCTTTCCAACGTATTAAATATTGAATTATAGAACCTCTTTTTCTAGAATCCAAAATTTTTTCAATTTCATATTCGGTCTCACCCATAACTTCAACTGGAGGAGGGGGACGTGAAATTCTGTTAGAGAATAGGTTAGGTACGAATGGCTTAATAAGAGAGACATGAAATGAAGGATGTATTTTCCAATCAGGAGGTAGTTGTAGTCTTACTGCATTGGAGTTAATCACATGAGAAATGGTGTAGGGTCCGATGAATTGACGTCCTAATTTTCTCGAGGGTAGATTTAGGCGTAAATTTCTGGTGGAGAGCCACACTAAATCACCCACTTTATAGTCAGGAGGTTTTGATCTGTGAAGATCATAGTTACGTTTTTGGCGTAACTGAGCAGCTTCTAAATTTGAGCGTAAGATAGGGAGTGTTTCCTTTAGGTTATTGATATAATTTCCTACTGCAGGTACGTTATCTGAGAGAAAGGTGGATGGTAGACTATTTGGGTGAAAACCATAATTAGCATAAAATGGTGATAATTGGGATGAAGAGCTGGTAGAATTATTATACGTGAATTCCGCGTGGGGAAGTAATTGATACCAGTCATCTTGAAGATGGGTGCAATAACAACGTAAATATTGTTCCAAGATCTGATTGATGTGCTCTGTCTGCCCATTTGTCTGTGGGTGGTAAGCAGTGGACATGCGGTGATCAATTTTTAATGCATTACATAGAGCTTTCCAGAACTTGGAAATGAATTGAGATCCACGGTCTGAGATAATCTGAGAGGGTAACCCATGTAGTTTGAGGACGTTATTAATGAAGGCTGTTGCCGTCTCAAGAGAGGTTGGTAGGTTTTTTAAAGGAATGAAATGTGCCATCTTTGTAAGTAGGTCTACAGTGACCATGATGGTGTTGGCACCATTTGATCTAGGAAGATCGACAATAAAATCCATTGAAACAACCTCCCATGGTCTATTTGGTACTGGAATGGATGCTAGAAGACCAAATGGAGGTTTTCTTGAGAGTTTGTTACTGGCACAAATCTCGCAGGAGTTGACATAGTCATAGACCATTTTAGTTAAATGAGGCCAGCAGTAATGTCTTTTTACAAGATGAATTGTTTTAGTGATTCCAGGGTGGCCAGCTAAGGGAGAATCATGTAGTTGTTTAAGTAGTGACAACTGTAATTGTGGAGGAACGTACAACTTATCTTTGTAGGTATAAACACCGTCTGATCGCTTTAGGACTGCCTTAGGTAGGTCAGATACATTGTTGGAAATAGACTGGGAGACTAATTGTTTGAAAGAGGTGGTTACTCCAATGAAGCGGTTTGAGGGTATGATGGAATGTGGTGGGATCTCAGTAGTGTCATCTTCAAAGATGCGAGATAGGGAATCCGCCTTTAAATTTTGTGAACCTGGCCTATACGAAATAAAAAAGTCAAATCTGTCAAAAAATAAACTCCACCTCACCTGTCGAGCGGACAAGGTCTTACAGGCCTTTAAATGTTGTAGATTACGATGATCTGTCAGTATGGAGATTGGGTACGTAGATCCCTCTAGAAGATGTCTCCAATTGGCTAGGGCGTCTTTAATTGCGAGGAGTTCTTTTTCTCCTATTGGGTAGTTCTTTTCTGCAGAGGTTAGAGTTCTAGAATAGAAAGCCACTGGGTGTAGAGGTTCAGACAAACTTGCTTGTTGGGAAAGCACAGCACCCAAAGCGAAGTGAGACGCATCTACTTCCAAAGTGAAATGAAATTGAGGGTTTGGTAGTTGGAGGATTGGAGCCGTAGTATAAGAAAGATTCAAAAGATCTTTGTGCATCATCTGACCAAATGAAGGGTGTGTTTTTGCTAGTTAAAGCATTTAGTGGTTTGACAATCTCTGAGAAGTTCTTGATAAACTTCCTGTAATAATTAGAGAATCCAAGGAAGCGCTGCAAAGCCTTCCTTGAAGACGGAATAGGCCAAGAGAGAATAGAATCAACTTTTGAATGATCCATCTGAATACCTTCAGGAGTGATTTGATAGCCAAGAAAAGAAATAGAGGTCTGACTGAAGACACACTTTTCTAGCTTGACATATAAACAATGAGTTCTAAGTCTGCTCAAAACCCATCTTACATGTTTAGTGTGTTCTTCAAAAGTGTCAGAAAAAATCAAAATGTCGTCCAGATAAATTACAACACAAATGTCTAATAAATCACGAAAAATGTCGTTGATGAAATGCTGGAAAGTTGCAGGTGCATTACATAAGCCGAATGGCATTACCAAATACTCAAAAAGTCCATAACGAGTCTTGAATGCGGTCTTCCACTCATCGCCTGGACGGATCCTGATTAAATTGTATGCACCTCTGAGATCTAATTTTGTAAAGATCTTGGAGGTCTGCAAACGTTCTATTAATTCTGGGATAAGAGGCAGGGGATAACGATTTTTTACCGTGATGTTGTTCAATGATCGATAATCGATTATAGGTCTAAGTGAACCATCTTTGTTTTTTACAAAAAACATGGCTGCACTTGCCGGAGAAGTGGAAGGTCTGATAAAACCCTTTCTTAGATTATCATCGAGATAGTCCTTGAGATGGAATAGTTCTGGCTGAGATAGTGGGTAGATTCTAGCAGTTGGAATAGGCCTATCTGGGATAAGATCAATAGGACAGTCATATATTCTATGAGGTGGAAGTGTCTCTGCATTGATTTTGCTAAAAACATCGGAAAAATCATGTAGATAAGTTGGAAGACCCTCACAATTTACAGTAGTTAAAAGTATGTTATAGATTGGGTAACAAGTTTGTTTACAAAATGTAGAGTCTAAAGTAATTGCAGTATCGGACCAATGAATAGTTGGGTGGTGAAGATGTAACCATGGTAGGCCTAACACTATAGGGAATAAAGGTGATGGTATGACATCAAAAACCAAGGTCTCAGTATGGGCATTACCACTAGTAACCAACAGGGGTATAGTTTGAGATTTGACTGGGCCAAAAGAGGAAGTAGAACCATCAATGAAAATGACAGACAAAGGGGTTTGCTTTACCACACAAGGGATTTTATTTAAATTAACAAAATCTAAATCAATAAAGTTGCCACAGGCACCAGTGTCGACCATCGCATCAATGGTTGTCCTATCTTGATCCCACTGTAAAGTAAGGGTGAGAGAGATATAATTATTAGTGGTAGATGCGGATGTAGTACTAGCTACATTAAATTTACTAATGTTTAAGTTATTACCTTCAGACCTATTCTTTAGGATTGGGCAAGAAGACACCATGTGGTCAGGGGCGGAACAGTAAAGACAAAGATTCTGGGCTCTTCTTCTTTGTTTCTCAGCTGGGGATAATGGGCCCTTGATTGTACCAACTTCCATAGGTACCTCCTTTGGGGGAGATCTGGACTTCCCAAAGGGAGTAGGTTGATAGGAAAAGGCACGTTCAGCCTTTCTTTCTCTGATACAGCGATCAATCGAGAGTGAGAGTAGCATAAGATCCTCCAAAGATGTAGGAATTTCCACACGGGCGAGTTCATCCTTCATTGACTCAGATAACCCGAGACGAAATTGATTCCTGAGGGCTATATCAGTCCACAAAGTTTCATGACACCAACACTTGAACTCTGAAATGTAGTTTTCTACAGGTCTTTTCCCTTGTTTAAGGTTACGGATAACATTTTCTGCTGTTAATTGTTTGTTAGGGTCTTCGTAGAGGAGAGACATCTCATCTATGAAAGTATTAAGAGCACCGAGAAGATCGCCGTGCTCATCTACATAGGCATCAGCCCAAACTCTTGGTTCCCCTTTGAGGTATGAGATCAAGGTCAGAATCCTGACTCTGTCAGAGTAGTAGGTACGGGGGCGTAACTCAAACATAAGACGACAAGAACTAATAAATTGCCGGAAATTTTTCCTGTCACCTGAAAACGGTTCTGGAGGGCAGACCTTGGGTTCAGGTCGCTCCCTAGCTTGAGGAAAATTTTGATTACGGAGAACCTCATTCTCTAAACGGAGATCATTCAAATTAGTGGTGAGAGTGTCCACACGCTGTGAAAGTCCCACTAAGTGGTTTGTAAGCTCCGCTGGATCCATAATTTTTTTTTTTTTTTTTTTTAAGGTTCCACTATTATGTGACGATCCTGTCTAGATATATGTGATTTGTTAAATTGGATCTCAGCTGCGGAGGTTTCTCAGGTGTAAACCAATTATTCACTCTAATATGTAATAAGAGTTAATGGTTTATATCATCACAACCTCAAAAGCAACACCAACATAATCAAGTAGCTTATTACTTCATAAGCTTGTATTCTTTAGCATAAGAATAAGGTAGAATGTGTAAATAGAACGTTATAGTTATGATGAGGTTGTTGTGGTATTAAAACAAAGTCTCTGAAGTAATACAGTGATAATGAATGAAAAAATAGGCAATTCCAGATTTGTACAAGTATATGTTCAGGCAGACTTCAACTGAGCAGTTAGTAATTTATGATAGGCAGAGTTCCATCAGAGTACAGCACAGATAGATAATGTTAATAAGTCTTATAAAGATACTTGCGGTACTGCTGGTTTGTCAGTTCAGATAGGTATAACCTGGTCTCCGGAGTATAGACTGTAAGGAATCCTCCCTGTAGTGAGTTCCCAGGCTGGGAAGCTATGGATGGAGGGTTGAGCCTGTAGAGGGTGAGCTGGAGTCTGAAGCTGGATGTGGATGCGTCTTGTGGCTGAGACGAGTGTGCCTCAATGCAGCAGGCTCTCTGAGGTCTGTAACGTGCTTCCCGGGGGACAGCAGGGGTCCAACAGAATAGTGGAACACCCTGCTGTCATTTCCAGCGATTTAAATAGCCGCCGGGGCGCGGGAAAGAGGAGAGCACGTTGGGCACGCTTCCGCGTTCCAGCGTGGAACGCAAACACTGGCGCGGCGGAAGTGACGCGACCAGTGCAGAGAGAGGAGAGCAGCCGATGGAATAGGTAAGGCTGCGCTCGTCTTATACTGAATAACGCCAGTGGCGTTACAGGAACCCCGCCGTCAATTTAAAAAAAAATGACGTGGGGGGTTCCCCCCAAATATCCATTCCAGACCCTTCAGGTCTGGTGTGGATTTAAGGGGAACTCCACCCCAATTTTTTGGAAAACATGGGGTGAAGTTGCCCCAAAAATCCACACCAGACCCCTTATCCGAGCACGCAACCTGGCCGACCGCAGAAAAGAGGGGGACGACGAGAGAGTGCCCCCCCTCCTGAACCGTACCAGGCCACATGCCCTCAACATGGGAAGGATGTCCCCATGTTGATGGAGACAAGAGCCTTATCCCCACAACCCTTGCCCGGTGGTTGTGGGGGTATGCGGGCGGGGGGCTTATCAGAATCTGGAAAACCCCTTTTACAAAGGGGACCCCCAGATCCTGCCCCCCATGTGAATTTGTAATGGGGTACATTGTACCCCTACCATTTCATGAAGGAAGTGTAAATCGTTGTAAAAAAACACACACACTGTGGAAAAAAGTCCTTTATTAAAAAAAAAAAAAAAAATCCAGTGGTGGTAATCCACTCTCGGATCCCAGCTCCCCGCTCCAATGTTGTCAGTATCCAGTGACGGGTGATCTCCTCTCCGGTCCAGCGATGAGAAGATCGTCCGGGATCCAGAGCGCAGCATCGTCGGCCGCCTGTCTCCACCGGAGACAGCCCGGCGAATGACGTTGCTGGAGCTAGTGCAATTTCTTCTATAGGTGAGGCGGGGCCACCCATCACGTGACCCCGCCCCCTCTGACACACTCTCTGCTACGTCACTGGGGAAGCCCAGGCTTCCCCCTTGTGTTAGAGGGGGCGGGGTCACGTGACGGGTGGCCCCGCCTCACCTATATAACAAATGTCACTAGCTCTAGCAGCGTCATTTGCTGGGCTGTCTCCGGTGGAGACAGGCGGCCGGCGATGCTGCGCTCATCTTTTGTTTTTTGCTAGAAAATTACTCAGAACCCTCAAACATTATGGCCCGGATTCTCGTAGCACTTAGGCCGACATATCTACAGATACGCTGCGTAAGTGTAAATGTGCGTCGTCGTATCTATGTGCCCATAGAACTACATACGCCTGAAAATAGGCTTCCTCGGACCGACGTAACTTTCCTACGCCAGCGTATCTTGGGCACAGAGGGTGGCGGGGTCACCCGTCCATGTCACGGGTGGCCCCGCCCTCGGTTATAAAAGAGCTGTCAGACGGGTCGCGCGTCATTCGGTCAGGAGTCTCCTATGGAGGCGGGATCGTTCAAAGTGTCAGACTCGTAGAAGGATTACGGTGCTGGAATTTTTTTTTTTATTAAAGGACTTGTCCCAACGTTGTGTGTGTGTGTTTTCTTCCCTTTTTTCTCACTTTATGGGTGAAATGGTAGAGTAACAATGTACCCCGTTACCAATTCACATGGGGGACCGGGATCTGGAGGTCCCCTTTGTTAAAGGGGCTTCCAGATTCCGATAAGCCCCCCGCCCGCAGACCCCCAAAACCACCGGACAAAAGTTGTGGGCATGAGGCCCTTCCTCCCCATGTTGAGGGCATGTTGCCTGGTACAGTTCAGGAGGGGGATGCTCTCTTGCCCCCCTCTTTTCCTGTGGCCTGCCAGGTTGCATGCTCGGATAAGGGTCTGGTATGGATTTTTGTGGGGAACCCCACACAATTTTTTTTTTAATTTTGGGGCGGGGTTCCCCTTAATATTCATACCAGACCCAAAGGGCCTGGTAATAGACTGGGGGGGAACCCATGCCATTTTTTTCAATGACTTTGATCTGTATTGCCGGGACCCGACAATTCATTATAGCCGCCAATAGTTTTAAATGACTTTTTTTTCTTTAGAAATGTTATTTTGTGCATGGACTGTTATAAACACAGGAAACATACGCTACTTTACAGGCATACTATAGACACCCCCAGGTACGAATTTTAAAGGAATATTTCACTTTTATTGTTTCACTCACTTTTATTCAGAGACACTTCTTCTAATGCTATACATGGAGCAATTTCCCTCTAGTGCTCAACCAGAAGATAAATCACACCACTTCCTAAATTCAGCTGAAAAGTTAGGAAATTACTGTACATGTTATTTTGTTTGAATCTACAAATTCCAGCGTGCTGAAAGACTAAAGGGATTCTGGGCAAGCAGCTACATTGGACTGTCTTGGGTGGGCTCACTCTCTTGGGACACAGACTTCAGAGGCTGCTGCTCCAAGTGCTGGTGGTGGGCACCACGACCTAGGCAGAGCTGGGACTTCTCACCCTGAGGGCTGCACCGTTGGGCACAGGGTGGCTGTCGATGTCACTGCATCCACTGCACTGCTGATCGGTGACCTGTCTCTGCACTGCTGATCATTGAGTCAGTCTCTGAGTTCCAGAGTCCACAGGTGGCAAGTCGGGTGCCTCACAACTCGCTGCAGACCATCAAGAGCCTGCGCAGGGACTTCTTGCCTCACAGAACCCGTGTATCAACTGGATTGGTGAGCGGGCAGAAGCCCATCTTATCTCTGACACTGTGCTCAAGAACACTACATGCAGACATTGTTATACCTGATCAATTGGAGGGTCTTTGCTCAGAAAATATAACACCTTTCACATTCAACCTTATTAAATGGTCATTGCTTTGTAATATTTCTGGACCCCATCATAGCTAGCTGAAAATCAAGGTTATCCACACTTCAAGAATCTTCTTTCTTCAAGGGAGACTCTGCTTATAGAACCTGTGTCAGAACATAACTTACTAATCATTATTCGTTAAATTACTGTTTATTAAAAGGGGAACTCCCACACAGACCATTTATACTGATTACCCCCTATCTCTTGTGGCATCAGGACCTAGAGGGAGTGGACTAACTAAAGGTCTCCTCTTCCTCCTTTTGTTCTGGGGTCATAAATCCCTTTCTCAACCAATTCATTAAAACAATTTGTCTTACTGTTATTACAGTTATTGTTATTTTATTGCGTGTTTCTGTGAATTCATTTTTGCTGCATTATCACTCCACTTGGGTTACATCTGTGTTCATTATAGTCTGATTTTATATTCCAGTAAAGTGTTAACTTGCAAACTTTACTAACTATTGGCGTCTTTGCATTTCATGTCTGCTTTAAATATGTCAGAACTCAGAGTGTTGGTATCAGGACACGTACTTACCGAGACCGAGATGCTGCGGACGGCTCACCTTTGCGAACTGGCGCTAACCTTCCTCCGAGGGTGGAAACAGAGAGAGGGAAGCACCAGAAGGCACCAGCACCGGAGGGTAGCTGGGTAGTAGCCGAGGTGAAGATCACAAGTGTGGGATCCGAAACGTTAGAAGCCGGAAGCCAATGCGAAGTCAATCAGGAGCAGGAATAAGGAAGTCCAAGAAGCAAGCCAGGTTCAGGGAATGGAGTCAGCAGCAAGTCCGAGATTCAAGCCGGGATCAGGGTTCACAGAGAGAAGCGAGTCCAAGTCCAGAGCCGGGGTCAGGGGTAAGAGAAGGCAGCAATCCGATAAACGAGCCGAGGTCAGGTATCTAGTCAAGCAATCAGGTAATCCAGGTCAAGAGGTTAGTTCAAGGGATAAAGCACATACAGGAACTGATGACAAACCAGCAATTAGCAAAGGGGAAGGGGCTGGCTTAAATAGACCGCACTGGCCACTGATTGGTCCACAGAAGTACAGGTTCAGGACCAGGTTCCAACAGACAGCACACAGAATAGCACTGAGCAGTGGCTCAGAGACAAAAGAGCTGGACCTGCAATGGAGAGATCCTGGGTTCGATTCCACCCAGGACCAACTGGGGAAAGAGACCGTGGAAGGTCTGCGCCCTGACAGTTGGGGAGCTTGCAATGTCAGGACTAGGGATGAGCCGAACACCCCCCGTTCGGTTCGCACCAGAACCTTCGAACGGACCGAACTTTTGCGCGAACATTTAGAACCCCATTGAAGTCTATGGGACTCGAACTTTCGAATTCAAAAGTGCTAAATTTAAAGCCTAATATGCAAGTTATTGTCATAAAACAGGTTTAAGAACCAGGGTCTTGCCCTAGGGGACATGTATCAATGTAAAAAAAAAGTTTTAAAAACGGTCGTTTTTTTCTGGAGCAGTGATTTTAATGATGCTTAAAGTAAAAAAAAAAAATTGAAAAATTCCTTTAAATATCGTATCTGCTGGGTGTCTATAGTATGCCTGTGAAGTGGCACGTGTTTAGAACTGTCCCTGCACAAAATTAGATTACTATAAGAAAAAAGTAATTTAAAACTGCTTGCGGCTTTAATGTAATGTCTGGTCCCTGCAATATGGATGAAAATCATTGAGAAAAATAGCATGTGTTTCCCCGCCCCCCTCCCCAGGTCATTACCAGCCCCTTTGGCCCTATATACTTTGAACAGCAGTATACAGGCGGTGCAAACAAGACAGGGACTGTAGGTTTGTTGTTAAGTAGAATTTGTTTGTAATTTTGAACTGGTACTTCTTTAAAGTGTAACTCCAGCCATAAAATCTATTTTTAAGCTTTTCTGAAAACATAGAGAAGGGTTATCAGTCACCCTTGTAACATTTGTTTTGCTGTCTGTGTGCATCTGTTCAGAAGATTGCAATTCACTTTCTGTCCCAATGACAAATGATTTTTTTTTTGAAACAAGGATTGGTGATAAAAAATCAGTGGACAGGAGACACCTCTTACAGAAGAGAATTTCCCTTCCTAGGGGTAGATTTCCTCTCGCTTCCTGTTGTCTCCTTCCGTTTGCAAGTAGAAGTTGTTTGTAAGTTGGATGTTTGAAAGTAGGGGCCTGCCGTATATACTCTGCAGAAATGTGGGCCCTAAGTGTTGGTGGTGCAACAACACTGTAAGTCCTCACAGTTACTCTTGGTGGGCGCAGGAATGGGCCCTGCTGTGAAATATTAGATCAAGAATTGTAATTACATGCCCCTTGTAACGGAACCCCAAATGGGACAGGGGTTGACGCCGTTTAAGATATTCCATTTCGAACCCAAGACAGCTATCGACACTCCACAATCCGGTGAACACGACCCATACGAATTCCCCCAGTAACGAGACACAGCTCTGTTTGAGGTTCAAAACGAATAGACCCTTTATTGAGAAAATCAGGCTCTTATATACAGTTAGTAACCAAAATGAACAATGACTCAACTCCACCCACATCATCACACAATGGGCCCAATACACATCTTTTTTGGTAGACATTCTGGCACCATCTCTGAAATAATTTACATGAGCTAATTAACTAATCATTTACCCAGACAAGGTGACGCAGAGATATGACCTTTCAAGGTAGACATCCCGGCTCCTCGCACCTGCTATACAATACACATTCTTTTAGTAGACATTCTGGCCTTTAGACTGTCTGTTAACTTGCAATATACACATTATCATCAATAGACCTTCACACAATACAGGGTCAATTAGCACAACACAATGGAAGACCCTTAGAAGCCATACTAGATTCATTTACATCACAACAGACAACATTAACACCTAACAGTATGTGTTCCCACATTGAATGAGTCACTCTTTCAATTAACCTGTTGAGTTCAGAATCAACAAACAATAATTAGTTCTTTAACGATATCCTGGAATATATTGTGGATAATCATTACTGCCCCATCTCAGGTAGTCCAAGATATTCTGAATGTCCATTATGTTCTGGATAAATCTGTGCCCAAAAGTGACTCCCGTTTCAACAAAGGGGCAGAAAAATTGGGCCTTTGTTGGTGGTCCTGGTGCCACAACTCTGTAAGCCCTCACAGTTACTCTTGGTGGGCACAGAAATGGGCCCTGCTGTGAAATATTAGATCAAGAATTGTAATTACATGCCCCTGTTGAACAGGGGCAGAAAAATTGGGCCTTTGGTGGTGGTGGTGCTGGTGCCACAACACTGCAACCCCTCACAGATACTCTAGTTGGAACGCAGGAATGAGCCCGCTGCAAAGTATTGCATCAAAAATTGTAATTATCACTTTATTTTTATTCGCTGTTTTTCACAGAAGATCTCTATAGATCTATTGTGGACAAAAGCAATTTGTATGCTGGTCAATTCATCGCCGCTAATCCCCAGTTGTCCTCCCTCGCCAGAGATTGGAAACCAATTACGGTTTCCGAATGCAAGACCTTTCTGGGCCTATCCCTCCTCATGGGCATAACTAAAAAGGTTGCAATGCGGTCATATTGGTCCACTGACCCAGTTTACCATTTGCCCAGTTTACCATTTGCCCGTGTTCTCTGCCTCCATGGCCAGGGCACAATACGAGTAGATCTTACGGTTCATGCACTTTAATGATAACAAACTTTGTTGTACTTGGGGAGACCCTAGATACGATTGGCTCTACAAAATTCGGCCCCTCGTATACCAATTCAACAAACGTTTTGCAGCCTTGTTTACTCCCGATGAAGTTGTCTGCATTGATGAGTCCCTGATTAAATTTTCTGGCTGCTTTGTCTTTCAAACAGTATCTTCCCAGCAAGCGTGCCAGATATGGGGTCAAGATGTATAAGCTCTGTGACAGGGCCACAGGCTATACATGGAGTTTTATGGTTTACGAGGGAAGAGATAGTTACGTAGAGCCAGAAAACTGCCCAGACTACATAGGGAGCACTGGCAAGATTGTTTGGGACTTGGTGTCACCTTTATTCTGAAACGAGTACCAATTGTATGTGGACAATTATTTGTACAAGCCTGCCACTTTTTAGTAACTTGTTTGATCATCAAATTGGCGCATGTGGCACAGTACGATCTAATCGCCGGGGCTTACCCCAGCGGCTTGTAGATTCCCGTCTTAGAGAGCCTGCTTGAAGTGTAATAATTTGCTCGCTGCAAAGTGGAGGTATAATAAGAATGTTTTCGTTCTGTCCTCTTTTCACACAGACACGACGGTCCAAATTCCTACGGTGACTGTTGGTTGTGGACATACCCCTCTGTGTCTACAAATATAACCTTAATATGGGAGGGGTGGACCTCAACGACCAGTTGTTGACGCCATACCTAGTTGCCCATAAGGTCAGACGCTGGTACAAAAAAGCGTATGTATACTTATTTCAATTTGCTTTGCTGAATGCTCATGTGCTATACAGAGCTTCAGGACAGACTGGATCCTTCCTTAAATTCCAGGAAGAGAGCGTCACAGCCCTTCTGTTTCCAGATGGTGCTGCATCCCACCTTCCCAGCGCAAATGCGGTAAGCCGGCTGCATGAGAGGCATTTTCCATATTTCCTCCCTGGTACCCCTACCCAACGGGGCCCCCCAAAGAAGAAGATGTCGTGTCTGTAGCAAGCGTGGATATAGGCATGACATCCGCTATAATGGTCCCTCCTGTCCTGACAATCAATGAAGTATTAACATAGAGTACAGCACTGCACAGACTAGGACACACTTTCATAGCGTCTCCCAAGATGCCATCACATTTTAAGAGACCTGCGCCATTACAGTTACAGTTACAAATAGTGTAACAAAAAGTTAAAAAATAAATAAAAACAAAAATTGTTGCCATTTTTATTATTCTCTCTCTATTGTTCTGCTCTTTTTTTTACTGTATTCTATGCTTAACTGCAATGTTGTATTGTTATTATGTTTTATCATGTTTGCTTTTCACGTATGTAATTATTTTATACTTTACTGTTTACTGTGTTTTATTGTTAACCATTTTTTTGTTTTCAGGTATGCCATTCAGCTGCAGCGCAGATTTATTTATCTTTTTTTTTAACATCAAGTTTATTGAGAAACAAAAACACATCGATAGTGCAGTTAGGGAAACACAGTTCCCTGTAATAATAATAACACTGAAACACGATGTATAGCATGTTAAGACATAAAGTGCAAACCAAAAACTTTAAACACAAAACAGTTGAGATCAGAGTGGTAAGAACGAGTATGGGTGCACTAAGAAATGAACCAGCATAAACGCAAATTCAAAAGTCAGTACACCAGACCTATGGGTCTAAAGCAGTCAGTAAAAAGTAGGAGCTATGAAAGAGGTTAATATGAAGAGAGAGAAGAAAAGAAAAAAGGAAGGGGGAGTGGGGGACCGAGGATACTGAGAGAACTAACGCCAAGCCCATCATGTGATCGAGCCAAAGATTTTAGCACTATAATAAGACTCTTGCATTTGGAAGTAGACTTTTAAAGACCAAACCTTAAGGAAACAGTCATCAGACAAGCTGTATTGGATTCCTACAACAGCCAATCTCCTCATCCTAATTAACCAAATCTTTATATGTCTGGGAAAATGTAAAGAGAAACCAAGGTTTCCACGTTTCATGAAAGCGTTCAACATTGTCATTGGACTGGGCTATCGTCTCCTCCATGTAGTAAACATCTGCTACTCTATGTAGCCAGTCCTGGATGGAGGGGACCCGGGTGGATTTCCAAAAAAGTGGTAGGAGTGATTTAGCTGTATTCAGCAGGTGTTTGGTTAGGGAGTTTTTTTATCTGCGGAAAGAAAAATCTGAAATATGAAGAAGACAGCAAGCCGTGTCCAATTTCAACCCTGTTTCCATAATTTGTAGTATCACCCGCTTGACTGAATCCCAAAAGGGTGAAATTAGAGGACACTGTCACCAGAGAAAGTAGTGGTACAACAGCTGCAACAGCATCTGGATACCTACAATCTACTTGACCCATTTCAATCAGGTTTCCGTCCCGGACACGGGACGGAGACAGCATTGCTCAAAATATGGGACGACGCCCTTGAGGCCGCAGACGAAGGAGAATCTTGTCTCCTGGTTCTGTTGGACCTATGCGCAGCCTTCGACACGGTAGACCACAAACTTTTACTGACTCGGTTGGCTGAGGTAGCCAGATTTGCAGAAGGTGAGTTATCATGGTTCTCCTCCTTTCTGGAAAACCGATCACAAACAGTGAAATTGGGACCTTTCACTTCTGAAAAACTCATGGTATCATGCGGAGTCCCTCAAGGATCTCCCCTCTCACCGGTGCTCTTCAACATCTATCTTCGCCCTCTTTTTGAAATCATTAGTAGCGAAAAACTACTATATCACTCATATGCAGACGACACGCAACTGTATTTTCGCATCTGCAACAAAAAGGATCATCATCTCAGTTTAGAGAAATGTCTCTCTTCGATAGAAAACTGGATGACAAAGAGTTATCTTAAACTCAGTCGTACCAAAACAGAACTTCTTCTGTTTCACGCCAGTCGTAAGAATCAACTAGCAACAACCTGGACACCTCCGCCCATTCTGGGCAAAATCATCACCCCTAGCTCCAAAGTCAAAAGTCTCGGTGTCATTTTCGACACCTACATGACAATGGACGCACAAATAGGGTCAGTAGTCAGCAGATCTCACCATCTGCTGCGCCTACTACGCATACTCATTCCATTTATTCCTAAAGAAGACGTAGCAGTCGTGGTGGGAACAATTGTGAACTCCAGACTGGACTATGCAAATGCCCTTTACCTCGGACTCCCAAAGTATCAGATCGCTCGTCTGCAAGTCGTTCAGAACACGGCCGCCAGACTTGTGACTGGAAAAAAAACATGGGAATCAATCTCACCTTCGTTTAGAACCCTTCACTGGTTGAAAAAAGTGAGAAAACACTGCGCTAAACCAAGAACCGTGAAATTGCTGCTAGTACCAAAAATATAGATACGTATATTAGGAAGAGATTAGAAAAAGTGAGGTACAGCGCAAAAACTAAATAATTAATTGAAATTCTGATAATAATCCAAAATTATATAAATGATATAACAAAAACACCATGCATCAATAATGTGTGAGCAAAATAAGCTGTGAAAAATGTACTAATCAGAAAAAATTGATACTGATATATAGACTACGCTTGCGTGGAGTGAGTGAGGAGAGGAGTGTGTACAAGATCCATCCATTTATTTTGGTTGATCGGATCTGATCTGAGGCAGCTCCAACACACAGCATATAGTCATTTGGGTGACTTTAAAATAACCCGCGCCCAGTCTGACCGCCGTTGTGGTCAGTGCATCTGGTAAGGAGACTTTACTTCTGTCACTCGGGTGTACCCTTGGTGGAAGGTGGTGCCAGCTTTTAAATACCCTCTATTGGAAGATCGTTTTCTGGAATTCACTGTTCATGAATGTTTCTTTAGACACTTGGGAATTTTTTATGGACACATATATTTTCCTACCTAAGTTTGGAGCTATTTATTTGCATTTTTTGTACTCACTGTTTTTTTTTTTTTTATAAATACATGGACAGACACTATTTTTTTTATATATTTTATGTAATCACTCAATGATTATTTATTTGCATTCGTAGTCTATATATCAGTATCAATTTTTTCTGATTAGTACATTTTTCACAGCTTATTTTGTTCACACATTATTGATGCATGGTGTTTTTGTTATATCATTTATATAATTTTGGATTATTATCAGAATTTCAATTAATTATTTAGTTTTTGCGATGTACCTCACTCTTTTTCTAACCCTTCACTGGTTGCCAGTAAAGGACAGAATTGCTTTTAAAGCACTCTGTCTGACGCATAAGTGCATCCATGGGAAGGCATTGGGAAAATTGGGAAAGCATGTTATCACACAGATCTTGGTGTGGTCAGATGCTTTGAGGGCAGAGGAGAGATCTAGGGTCTAATAGATCTAATTTTTTCAAAAAAGAGTACCTAATCACTACCTATTGCTGTCATAGGACATATTTACATTCCCTGAAATAACAATAACAATTATAAAAAACTGTTTAAAAATAAAATAAAAAATAAAAATAAATAATAATAAAAAAAACACCCCTGTCCCCCCCTGCTCTTGCGCAAAGGCGAACGCAAGCGTCGGTCTGGCGTCATATGTAAACAGCAATTGCACCATGCATGTGAGGTATCACCACAAAGGTCAGATCGAGGGCAGTCATTTTAGCAGTAGACCTCCTCTGTAATCTAAAGTGGTAACCTGTAAAGGCATTTAAAGGCTTTTAAAAATGTATGTAGTGTGTCGCCGCTGCACGTTTGTGTGCAATGTTAAAGCATGTCGTGTTTGGTATCCATGTACTCGGCCTAAGATCATATTTTTTATTTCAAGAAAAAAGGGGGGGACCACCCGAAGGTGTTTGGGACTTTAAATGAGAATACCTCTGTGATGTATCTCCATCCTTGTGTCTTGGACTTTATATGAGATTACATCCATACTATATCTCCATCCCGTATGCGGAAAATTGCAACGAAGGGAATTTGGGACTTTAAATGAAACAGTGGGCTGAATGGGGACAAAGTAATGAAACAAGCCATAGATGAAATGTTCATGTATTGAGAAAATAGAATATTTAGTAAAAACAAATAACTTGTACAAAAGTACAGAACATACATTTCATACATAATACAATAATTGATATAAAAATACATTAAATAAATAACAGTCCATGACAACATATATAGCCACATAGAGGTTGGGCATAACCACGCAATAGGTGAAATATAAAATGTAAATAGATCATAGAAGTACTGGTTGATCAGAATGGGTCCCATAAACGCATATAGCTACATCTTTGTAAGCCCGACGCGGCGTTTCGTGTATATGAAAAACACTCATCAGGGGCGGATGTAGTGGGATATCTGGAATACAGATTTGATTAGTGATCAAGGTATTAAAATTGGATCCACCAAAAAAGAGGTAGTAAGTCAATTCTGGTTACTTACATAGTATGTCAAAGTGGTAATGTAAATACAGTTAAGACCAAACATATGCCTGTCCCGGGACAGAGGTGGCAGACCAGCAGGCAAACAGCAGAGCGCATAAAGCATCCCTCCCAGACAGCACAGCGACCATGGTTAAAGTAAAATTGTAGTGTATCCTCATGGTACAGGTAGGTATCTGTAATGAATGAATGAATAGGTCCATCAAACAGTGACCCACATAGTAAGGGGATAAGGGCATAACAATTACATTAAAATTAACAAAGGATACCTGGAATGCGAGTAGGATGGCCACAGCTAGTGACAGCTGTAAGGCCTGCATAGAAAATGGCCACTGGCTGAAGAGCTGGGAAGGTGCTTAAATACGTCCAACAAATGCACCAGACTGCCCTGTCCCAAATTCCCTTCGTTGCAATTTTCCGCATACGGGATGGAGATATAGTATGGATGTAATCTCATATAAAGTCCAAGACACAAGGATGGAGATACATCACAGAGGTATTCTCATTTAAAGTCCCAAACACCTTCGGGTGGTCCCCCCCTTTTTTCTTATAGTACCAGGGATGGAAACAGTGATCGGCAGCTGGCAGTGTTCCCCTGCCAGCCTTATATGGGGCTGTCCGTGCAAAGTGTGCATAATCTGTCCACACAAACGGCATACTTTAATTATGGTTTAATTTGCCATTCAGTTGCTGAACACACCACTTAGCTGCTTGCAAACATCACGCACTGTTTAGACCCTTTTTTTTTTTTTTTTTTTTTTTTTTTTTTTGTCTGCATCCCGGGATTGCGATGCACTCACTGTGCTTCCTTTTTCCCCCCCTTTGGGGGTATGGGCGGTTACCGTCAGTGCATCGGCGTTACGTGCCATCCGAGTGATGTCCTTATTGGGCGTCGCCCTGTTGTATGGCTAGTATCCATCACAGCTGATCAAGTGGGTGTGTGTAGCATCTCTTCAGTACAGGCAAATGTGCTGTCTGATTGAGGGCCCCGCCCCCACACTGGTCAGCTGACGTGACGTTGAGGGCAGTCTGGTGCATTTGTTGGACGTATTTAAGCACCTTCCCAGCTCTTCAGCCAGTGGCCATTTTCTATGCAGGCCTTACAGCTGTCACTAGCTGTGGCCATCCTACTCGCATTCCAGGTATCCTTTGTTAATTTTAATGTAATTGTTATGCCCTTATCCCCTTACTATGTGGGTCACTGTTTGATGGACCTATTCATTCATTCATTACAGATACCTACCTGTACCATGAGGATACACTACAATTTTACTTTAACCATGGTCGCTGTGCTGTCTGGGAGGGATGCTTTATGCGCTCTGCTGTTTGCCTGCTGGTCTGCCACCTCTGTCCCGGGACAGGCATATGTTTGGTCTTAACTGTATTTACATTACCACTTTGACATACTATGTAAGTAACCAGAATTGACTTACTACCTCTTTTTTGGTGGATCCAATTTTAATACCTTGATCACTAATCAAATCTGTATTCCAGATATCCCACTACATCCGCCCCTGATGAGTGTTTTTCATATACACGAAACGCCGCGTCGGGCTTACAAAGATGTAGCTATATGCGTTTATGGGACCCATTCTGATCAACCAGTACTTCTATGATCTATTTACATTTTATATTTCACCTATTGCGTGGTTATGCCCAACCTCTATGTGGCTATATATGTTGTCATGGACTGTTATTTATTTAATGTATTTTTATATCAATTATTGTATTATGTATGAAATGTATGTTCTGTACTTTTGTACAAGTTATTTGTTTTTACTAAATATTCTATTTTCTCAATACATGAACATTTCATCTATGGCTTGTTTCATTACTTTGTCCCCATTCAGCCCACTGTTTCATTTAAAGTCCCAAATTCCCTTCGTTGCATATTTTTTATTTCATCAAACATTTGGGCAATATAGTGTGTTTTAGAGCATTGAAATACAAAAAGTGTGTTTTTTCCAAAACAATGCGATTAAAAAATCGCTGCACAAATACTGTGTGAAAAAAAATGCAACACCCACCATTTTAATCTGTAGGGCCTTTGCTTCAAAAAAATATATAATGTTTGGCGGTTCAAAGTAATTTTCTTGCAAAAAATATATTTACAATAATATTTACAATATCTAAACAAAAAGTGTCAGAAAGAGCATTGTCTTCAAGTGGTTAGAAGTGGTTAGTAGAGTGGGTGATGTGTGGCATAAGCTTCTAAATGTTGTGCATAAAATGCCAGGACAGTTCAAAACCCCCCCAAATGACCCAATTTTGGAAAATAGACACCCCAAGCTATTTGTTGAGAGGCATGTCGAGAGCATGGAATACTTTATATTTTGACACAAGTTGCGGGAAAATTATATTTATTTTTTTCCACAAAGTTGTGAGGAGTAAAATCACCATTTTACGCCCTTAGAAGCCTGAAGGCGGTGCTTGGTTTTCGGGGTCCTGCACACGGCTAGGCTCCAAAAAAGTCCCACACATGTGGTATCCCCGTACTCAGGAGAAGCAGCAGAATGTATTTTGGGATGTAATTCCACATATGCCCATGGCATGTTTGAGCAATATATCATTTAGTGATAACTTTGTGCAAAAAAAGTTTGTAATTTTCCCGCAACTTGTGGAAAAATATAAAATATTCCATGGACTCAACATGCCTCTCAGCAAATAGCTTGCGGTGTCTACTTTCCGAAATCTGGTCATTTGGGTGGGTTATGTGCCATCTTGGCATTTTATGGCCTTCAAAACTGTGATAGGTTGTGAGTGAAATCAAAAATTTACGCTATTATTGGATTGGTTTTCGGGGGTCCCGTACGCGGCTAGGCTCCCAAAAAGTCCCACACATGTGATATCCCTGTACTCAGGAAAAGCAGCAGAATGTATTTTAGAGCCCATGGCATGTTTAATCAATATTTCATTTAATGACAACATTGTGCATGCTATAACTTTTGCGCAAACCAATAAATATACACTTATTGACATTTGTTTTACCAAAGACACATAGCTGAATACATTTTGGTCTAAATGTATGACTAAAATTAAGTTTATTGTATTTTTCTAATAGCAAAAAGTAGAAAATATAATTTTTTTTCAAAATTTTTGGTCTTTTTCCACTTCTATTGCAAAAATTTGAAATCACAGAAGCAATCAAATACCATCTAAAGAAAGCTCTATTTGTGGGAAAAAAAGGGATGCAAATGTTGTTTGGGTACAACATTGCATGACTGCACAATTACCAGTTAAACAGCGCAGTTCCAAATTGTAAAAAGTGGTATGGTCATTCAGCAGCCTAATCCTCCAGGGCTGAAGTGGTTAAATCCCAATAAAATACATCTACATTTTTGGTTATAACAAGACAAAATGTGGAAAATTTCAAGGGGTGTGAATACTTTTTCAAGGCACTGTAATTATCAAAGATAAACATTTTGTGATTATAAGTATAATTTCAGTGTTTGCAGATGACACCTAGCTATGCAGTGGCATAACATCCTAGTAGGACATCTCTAATTTACAAGCTGACCTCAATGCACTATTTAATTGGGCCACTATGTGGCAAAAGTGGAGTTACCATTTAAGCACACTCTTCACAAACAATGTCTCAAATGCTAAATGAACCAATAACAAAATTATTTAAATTTTGCATCCACATAAACACATGTACATATATTGCAACCGTGAAAGATATGCTAAATTAAAATACTATACAAGATAAATAATAACAAATAAGGTTCGCTGAACTGAATGTATTCTCTCTTCAGAAGATGCATTTAAGGGGGATATAATTACAATGTATAAATATATAGGTGGTCCATATAGTGAACTTGGTGTTTGAATTATTCATTTTTGGATCATTTCAGAGAACAAGGTAAAATTCTTCATGCCTGGAGGAAAAATCGATTTAACCTTCACATACAGAAATGCTTCTTCACACTTATGCCCTGTACACACGATCACTTTTTGTCTTGAAATTTTTTTACAATTTTCATCATGAAAAAAAATGAAATTTTTCCAACTTCATCATTAAAAATTATGTTGCCCACACACCATCGTTTTTGAAAAATGATGAACAAAGTGACGGCACTCTAAAGGGGAAGTTCTATTTGCCTTGAGGCTGCTTTTAGCTGGTTACTTGTTAGTAAAAGACGATTTGTGCTTTTTTTGTCTGTTACAGCGTGATGAATGTGCTTACTCCATTGGGAATGGTAGTTTTACCTCCCGTCTCATAACTTTTTTCGTGCCATCTGTTCATACCGAGTAAATGTTCCTGGATGCATTTGTGATATTGATGGTACACATTGTTGGATGGATTGCAGGCTTGTTTGATCCCTGTAATTTGGGATCCACATTGTGGGTAAGTGGCCAACTTGTATAAGTAGCACATTTGAGCAATCTACTGCACATCAAGCACTTTTTCCATTGAATTTGTAGCAAATGGACTATGAATTATTGCACATTATTGCATATTTTTTTGGATTAGAACTTGACTTTGTGAGCCATTTTGCATTTTTTATTTAACACTATATTTGCTCTTTATTAATTGTTAAAGTGATATGTGCACTTTTTTTACATTGTGTGTTTATATATATATATATATATATATATATATATATATATATATATATATATATATATATATATATATATATATATATATATATATATATATATATTGTAGTAGTGTGGTACCCGAGGGGTGTGGTGACCCAGGGTTTTCAACTGGACTGGTTGAGGGGCTCCAGGGAGCTTACAGTTTACAGAGGAAATTGGCATTTCAGTTTCTTCAATTGTTAATAAAATCCAGTTTGGGACCTGGAGCCCGGGGATTTCACAGAGATCTGGGTGGGATGAAATCCCCAGTCCTGGGTCCAGAATTTCAGATAGATCAGCACACTGATTGTGCAGGTGTGTGTGGGCCTGATGGGAGATTCAGGACCAGCATTCTGGGCTCCACCCTCCCGAGGAGTCCAGGCTTGCAAGGGAAAAACTCAGAGAGTGCAGGTGTGCACTGTGAAGTGGCTAGAGAGCTGGAGAGTGCAGGCTGCACTGTGAAACCACAGAGACCTGAGTCTAAGGTTGCTGACAGGAGTCAGGAGAGCTCCATGCTGGAGCCTGAGCAGTTGTGCTACTGCTGACAAGAGCCAGGTGGCTCGGTATTTTCTTTGGCACGTATAAACCAGGAGGCTGAAGGTACCGTTCTGTGTGGACAGTGAAAACCCCCTGCGTGGGAAACCTATGTTTGGATTTTGTTTATTTTTGCCTTTTCAGTAAAAGTGGGCCAACAAGCCCTTAAACATAGTTCCAGGCTGGCGTGAATCGCTTAAAATCGCATATCCCACTTGAGCTAAACACCCCCAATATTACAAGTGGTGGATTCAGCGGGCACAAGGCGGTGGAATCCGGGTCCTTGCTCTACAGTGAATTCACGTCAGGAACTGTTGGCTGTGTGAAGCCAGGCAAAAGGCATTGCATGTTGCAGGTTATGTGCCTGTGAAAGGAGAATCTTGGCAGAACTGGAGATCCCTGCAAAAGTAAGTTCATCTGTTATATGAACTGTGTTTGAGTGCTTGAGACAGCACAATCTGTGTGCAGCTGAGTAAAGCTTGCATGAAGTGAAAAGCAACTTGCTTTAAAGTGACAGTGCTTCATTTTTTTTGCTGGACGGCGCAAAAGTTTGGTGGAGTGACTAAAGATGATGCAAGGGTTTGAGCCTGCCGGAGAGTATTGCAGACTGTTTTTTGCTAAACTAACTCCAGTTAAAGGGGAAGTGCATGTGGTTGCCCCTGGTAACGCTAGTACAAGCAGGCCAGTCTCCAAGTGCCCTTTGTCTCAGTCGCCAAGACAAGGTGACATGGCCAGACAAAGGTCTGCGACCATGTTTGGAAAACCTAATTTGTGTGATAGGAGTGTCCAAAAGTCGGAACCGAAGTTCGAGAGGTATGTGGTTGCCCGTAGCAACTGTGGTGATATCAAGTCTGCAAACCACGTGAGAAACGTATTGCCGACAGAGGAGCGTAGCAAGTTGAAAACAACAATGTGTCAAGATATTGGTATAAAGATGAGGGATGGACAGCCGCACTCCAAACCAAACGGGTTGTCTTTATTCAAATCAACAGCAAGAACACAGCAGATTTCTTGAGCGGTGATCTTCTCTCTCAACAATGTGTCAAGGATCGCAAAGTCGCTGCGTTTGGGAGAGTCAGCGAAGTACAGCTGGAAGAGCGCCGTCTCCCTTAGCAACGAGAGATCAAATAGTAACCGGAAGGAGGAGCTACAGTGGAGATGTGGAGAGGCGTCCCACTAAAGATGTGTGCAAAAATGTACCATGCCTTGAATGTGGTCGGGTGGGGCATGGAATTTTTTCTTGTCCCAGGTTATGGAACATGGTTGGAGATATGGCTACTGGGCAGAAGTCTTTGTCTGCAAGCGCAGATTTTTTTGCAAGCGTGTTTGCAATCACCTCTGGCAACAGTAAGGAAGTACCTGTTGTGCCTGCAGGGGGTGCTAAGGAGTCAGAAATGGCTGCTGTAATTTTATCCCATGGCCACCAGGGAGAGTTGGCCAGTGAAAGTGCGATAAAGGATGGACAACGTACTCAAATGAACATGACAACCCCTGTTACAGTGATCGGTAAGACTGTTGCTGGTAAATGCATGGAAAAGATTGACTATGTGAATGTGCACACTGCAGTTGAAATGACCCCAAATGGGAGATCCACTGTCTGTGTGGAAAAGGACTTGCCTTGCTGCAGTGCCCTGTCCAGTGGGGAGGCAAGTGGTAAACTTGAATATGACAATGTGATGGGTAAAACTAATAATATTGTGTTGGCTAAAGTTGATGGCCCAGCTGCTAATGGGCTAGTGCAGCTCACTAGAGATATAAATGTTGCTATGAATACAGTTAAAGATGTGTTATTTCCCCTAGCAACCGTGATGAATGCCACAGAGGTGTCCCTAGAAACCCCCAGGGAGCTCTGCGTTTTGGAGCCGGAGGTTGCCTGGGACAGCTATGGTGCCACTCTGAAGGATAAGACGGTACCTGAACATAGTAATAATGACATGTTAAATGCTAAAACTAATATGTTTGAAAACACTCATGATGGAATTGGGTTAATGCAGTCTGGCAATGACAGGTGTGAAGGTCTTCATGCATTTAATGAAGCGCCACCAGAAGGTGAGGGTGTGGTATTGCAGCCTGCAATGGTTAAAAATGTATTACCACAGTCTGATTTAAACAAAAGTGACGTTTGCAATGTGTCTGTTGCTGTGCCACTCTGTCCCTCAGGTAGCGCAGAGATAACAGACTGGGACAGTTGGGCAAAAAGTGTGTTGGCTTTGTTGGAAAAGGCCTCTGTTGGTAACAGTGGAGCAGACATGATTTCTGCAGTGCCAGATGAAGGACCTGCAGAGCAACTTGTATGCAATGGTGCATTTGCTGCTGCAGATGTTGCTCACAAGATGGAAGCGCCAAGTAACGGCGACCACACAGAGGAGGTCATGTCTGTGATCCACAAAGGTTCAAATGATGTGGTAATGGATGGTGCCGTGCCAAATGAGCTGATGTTGGAGGAAGTGCCAGATGGCACAGCAATAAATGAAGTGATTGTAGTCAAAGGTCCAAATGTTGTGTTATGCGATCATGTTCAGCGGTCGGGACAGTTGCTGGCAGAGGATCTCATGCCAGTGGAGTTGGTGTATAGTGAAGCTGCCAGAGACAACCACTCCGCTGGGTGCAGTTCCTCTCCAGACACTGCCCTGCCAAACATGGGTGAAATGAAATATGACAAATGCATTGATATTTCTGACCATAATGAAAAATGCAGCATGTTGGCGATTTTTGATGGTTTGGTTACCATGGGTGACAACAAAAATAATGGTAGACCTGATGGTCTTGGTAAAGTTGATCTGGTTGTAGCAAACCCTGAAAATTGTAGCGAGAAAGGAAATGATAGGTTTGACACAGAGGTAAAAGGTAAAGCAGAATTAGGCCCCCTACAGGTTCAGAAGGGTAATTCTGGGGAAGGTTTCCTGAGGTTTGAGGAACATCTAGGATCTGAGAAGGATCCTGGTAAACAATGGTTGGAGGGAAATAGCCCAAAGCTTAGCAAAGTGTCACATGACTTAAAAACCTCAGAATGGCAAGACAGTCAGGATGTCCTTCAGAGGGAGACTAGGACAAGGCTGCAGTCTTATGAGGGTTTTAGTGATGAAACTGACAGAATGAAGCATGCAGTGTACATGGGGAAACAAGTGACACCAAGTTTGGACAGTAAGTGGGTGTCCGTACATAGAGCTCAGAGAGGGACCAGTGTCACCCCAATAAAAGAGCCCCCGCTTATCGCTAAACAAGTGTTTGAAAATGTTATCCCTTCCAAATTAAATAAAGGGAAAAGGGGGTGGTCTATCGGAAATTGAGGGAGACTTTGGTAGCCTTAATGGTATCGGACACTCAAAGTATAGAAATCAGCCTTGGGTGCAAAAAGGTGCCAAGAGTAGTAAACTCCCTACTGATAAGGTGGCTAGTGTAGGTCCAAGGGAAATAGAAAGACATCGCTTTTGGAAGCGTACACATAAAAAGGCATGGGAGTGTCTTTGCAGACCCCGAGTAAATGTAGCAGGGGGACACGGAGAAAGTCACCTGATGGGACAAGGTTTGGCCTATGTGGGTGGTAGCTTGCATGGGCATGCCAAAGTGAGGAGGTTGTACTGGTGTGTTCCGCCCTCTGGGTCGAAACAAGGGGGGGAGATATGTAGTAGTGTGGTACCCCAGGGGTGTGGTGACCCAGGGTTTTCAACTGGACTGGTTGAGGGGCTCCAGGGAGCTTACAGTTTACAGAGGAAATTGGCATTTCAGTTTCCTCAATTGTTAATAAAATCCAGTTTGGGACCTGGAGCCCGAGGATTTCACAGAGATCTGGGTGGGATGAAATCCCCAGTCCTGGGTCCAGATTTTCAGATAGATCAGCACACTGATTGTGCAGGTGTTTGTGGGCCTGATAAGAGACTCAGGACCAGCATTCTGGGCTCCACCCTCCCGAGGAGTCCAGGCTTGCAAGGGAAAACTCAGAGAGTGCAGGTGTGCACTGTGAAGTGGCTAGAGAGCTGGAGAGTGCAGACTGCACTGTGAAACCCCAGAGACCTCAGTCTAAGGTTGCTGAGGAGAGCTCCATGCTGGAGCCTGAGCAGTTGTGCTACTGCTGACAAGAGCCAGGTGGCTCGGTATTTTCTTTGGCACGTATAAGCCAGGAGGCTGAAGGTACCGTTCTGTGTGGACAGTTAAAACCCCCTGCGTGTTAAACCTATGTTTGGATTTTGTTTAGTTTTGCCTTTTCAATAAAAGTGTGCCAACAAGCCCTTAAACATAGTTCCGGACTGGCGTGAATCGCTTAAAATCGCATATCCCACTTGAGCTAAACACCCCCAATATTACAATATATATATATATATATATATATATATATATATATATATATATATATATATATATATATATATATATATATATGTGTGTGTGTTTGATCACAAATTTGAATAATATTTGACATTTAGAGGGACAGTGCACACTTTTTTTGTTAGATTTGCTTATTTGCTCAGTGTCGGCTGTTTATAGTCTGCAGCAGTCTGCATTGAATTAGACCCCATCTAGAATGTGACATGTACAGGAATTATTTTTGGTTTAGTATGCCCCTTTGAGTTACAAAGATTTTCCACTATATTCCAATAAATGGTGGATGAGATTCTTACCTTACATCAGCAGACTAGATGACAGTTATTGTGAGCACAGACTGCAAAAGTCACCTCCATAAAGTGCAGGCTATTTGCAAAAATGCCTTTGGGATAGAAGAGTCCCAGTATCTGCAATACAGCATCACATGGAGCCTAATAAAATGATATTTTATGGACTCCTTTCAGTGATATATTGGATATACTTTTGTGTTTAATGTAACCTTTCGTGGGGCATCGATTTTTCTGCACAATTTTTTCACAAACTTATGTATATGTGCAATTTTCATGGCCTATAATATATGTGTACTGTTTGCAATATTAGGTTAATTGAATAGCCATAAAAAAAAAGTATACATAAAGTTATTTTGGTTTTGGATTCATTTTAGATTTTTTTTTTTATTATTATTATCAATTTTATGTAATGTGCTCTTCACAATAGCATTAAAATGTTTAGCGCTGTACATTCACAAATTATATCTTGCTAATTTGGTATCACAAATTTCAGTGCTGGCAGCTCAGACCTACCTAAGTGCAGTGATTTTTTGTTTTCATTCCAGATGTTGCCACCATAGCAGCACCCTTAGCCAACCTGACCAAAGACAAGAACTTCAGGAGGATCAAAATAGAATCCAATGACTGAAGACATTTTTCAATGTTTGAATGTTTGAAGCAGGCTCTCTGCAGACAGCTGGCACTGGTAGTACTAGATTTCCACAAATAATTGTACAAACAAATGACTCAAGTGTAGGCTTGGGGGTTTTGCTGTGCCATATGCTAGATAAAGAGGAACACCTGGTGGTCTACGTGAATCGAGTTGACACTAGCTGAGAAGAATTATTATTTTGTGGACTACACATGTGCGGCCATTACACTTAATGGATGCTTTTCAATACTCTTTGCTGGATGCTACCTTAACATGGATGGCCCAGGCCATGGACCACAATTTTGGAGTTACCCCCTGGTTCCTGACACTTCAGGACTTTTGGATGCCCAGGCTCGCTGTCAAAAATAAAATAAAATCTAAGGACACTTTCCCTGGGCAGTTGTTTAACCTCTTCCCAAACAGCCGCCATAGTTGTACACTTTCCCCGGGCAGTTGTTTAACCTCTTCCCAAACAGCCGCCACAGTTGTACTGTGGCAGGTTGGCTTCCCTGGGCAAACAACGTAATCAGGGCCGCTGATAGAAATCATGGGGCCCTGTACAGTCTAACCAATGGGGCCTCCTTCAGCTCCACCCCTGGTCCTGCCCTGGTCCCTCCTTCAGCCTCACCCCTGTCTCCGTCCCTGGCCCCTTCCTAGATGCCATATTGTGCTGCAGACAGTGCCACCCTCAGAAAGACGATGTTCGGTCATAGTGGCTGGAGGATTTTTTTTTTTACATTAATTAGTTCTCAGTTCAGGTTGCCCGGGCCCCCCTGCTGGCCAGGCCCGGTACAACAGGGCCAGTTGTACTGGCCTATCAGTGACCCTGGACGTAATCATACATCGGTTCGCTTTTTGACCACTAGGGAGTGTGCGCATGCCGGCAGGGTGCATGCGCCCATGACACTGCGTCGGAGCTGATACGAGTGCCTGGCAGGCGCGATGACCGCTAGGCACCAGCAATCGCTTGTGACAGAGCGAGAACCAGTTCTCTCAGAGGAGAGGAGGCAGATCATGTGTTTATACTAAGTATGAACACTGATCTCTCTCTCGTCCTAGTCAGTCCCATCCCCCCACAGTTAGAACACACCTAGGAAACACAGTTAACCCCTTCCCTGCCCGTGACATTTATACAGTAATCAGTGCATTTTTATAGCACTGATCACTGTATAGTTTGCACTGGTCCCAAAAATGTGTCAAAAGTGTCCGATCTGTCCACCATAATGTTGCAGTCCCAATAAAAATCACAGATCACCGCCATTACTAGTAAAAAATAATAATAAAAATGCCATAAATCTATCCCCTATTTTGTAGAAGTGATAACCAATTAATATACAATTATTGCGATTTTGTTTACCAAAAATATGTAGAAGAATACAATATATCGGCCTAAACTGAGGAAAATGTATTATTATTTTTTTAATTTGAGATATTTATTATAACAAAAGTAAAAGATATTGCGTTTTTTCAAAATTGTCGCTCTTCTTTTGTTTATAACGCCCAAAAAAAACCACAGGTGTGATCAAATACCACCAAAAGAAAGCTCTATTTGTAGAAAAAAAAGGACATAAAAGTGACGCAGTGCCGTATCACAAAAAATGGGCAGGTCATTGAGCAGCCAAATCTTCTGAGGCTGAAGTGGTTAAACCCTGGGTTCCCTTTGATAACATCATTTGACAAAACATGTCAGGGGCAGAGTAACGCTCTGACGTCCCCCGCATTCAACGTGACCCTGGGAGCACGGGCTAACGTGTATTTTTTATGCCGGCTTTTTTATCTGTTCTTGCGAACATGTTTTTATTTGTATATTGCTTTTTCTAATAAAATCGAGGAATGCTAAACAATATCACACTATCTTGAGTCCCCTTTTTTTTGTAGGGTTCTCCCTTGACAAGTTCAAGTCCGCTAGTGGATCCTTTGACCTATTAGTGGGAGGAACACGTTCTAAAGGGACACAGAGGACGGAGGCAAGGAGCTGTCAGGGAAATGGCCGTAAGAAGAAGAAGAAATGGGTGCCATAGGCACATCATGTGACAGGTCCTGCTGGCCTATAAAAGGCTGCCACTGTCTGATCCAAATTGCTGGATTGTCGTCAGCCTGTTGAGTTCCTGAGCCTCTGTACTACTGCTGTTTGGATTTCCTGTTGTGACCCGGCTTGTTTCTGACCTGTCTGATCCGCTCTCCTGATTTGACCCCCTGGCTTGCTTTCCTGACTTGTTACCTTCTCCAGCACCTGATCCAGGCTTGTTTCACAGACTTTGCTTCAGTTATCTGTTCCTGCCTGTTTTCCAATACCAGACCTTTAGCTTGTCTCCGTTCCTGCAACCTGCATCTCCTGTCTGGATCCACAGTGTTTGATCCCCAGCCGGTTTCCATTGTTGCTCCTTGTGCACACCTTGCCAAGTGTTACAGAGGATTCCTAGAGACTGCAGCCCAGCAGTGTTTCCTGTATTCTCCAGTATTCTTCAGGCACTCGCCAGCTCTTCTCTCCAGGATCCATCTGGCAACCTGTGCTTCTCTGGGCACTACACCCTCTGTACCCAACCTCAGAAGTGTACTGCACTCAACCGCAAGGGGAGCCCTCTTGGCAGTTCAGCCTCCAACCAGGTACGTGACAGGAGCAGAGGAGTTCGTACATCTGCGACCCAGTAAGACCCTGCAGAGGGCCATATCTGCAAGCTTATATGACCCTGCTCACAAAGGAGGTCCTACATGTCCGGTAAGGGTGTTTAATACTTCTCCTGGTGCACTCCTCAAGGAGTGGCTTTCTCCTTTCATCCTGGTGACGGTGGATCTACCTCTCAATGCTAATTTCACCTTTTCATCAAAATTCTTTTGGACTCACATCACTGGGACTTAATGTTGGATGTATTTATGTTTACATATTTAAAAGCACATAGTGGTTCATATATTTATCATTTGTTTATATTTTGCGATTCATTACTACTATATGTTGAATTCATTGGTGGTGTTTGCACTATTTATTATTTAATTTATTCATTCACATTTATTAGCGTGACTTTTCTTTCTTTACTTACATTTGTTCCACATAAATATTGCATGTTTGCAGGTGTCGCAGCTTTATTTTCACTAAAACTATTTTTTCACATTTTTTCACTTTAGCGCAGTACAGCCCCCCCTTGAGAATTTTAAACCCTGGGTTCCAACTGAAAAAGGGAGGGGTATATGACAAACAACCTTCGTTGATCAAGGGCATGGTTTATGATGGGATATACCACAGTGAATCTGGAAAGTATTCACAGCACTTCACTTTTTCCACATTTTGTTACGTTACAGCCTGTTTTCAAAATAGAGAAAATTCATTATTTTCCTCACAATTCAACAAACAATACCCCAAAAATGACAACGTCAAATAAGTTTGTTTGAAATCTTTGCAAATTTATTAGAAAAAAAAAAATCACATGTACACAAGTATTCACAGCCTTTGCCATAACACTCAAAATGAGCTCAGGTGCATCCTTTTTCCACTGATCATCCTTGAGATGTTTCTACAACTTGATTGGACTCCATCTGTGGTAAATTCAGTTGATTGGACATGATTTGGAAAGGCACACACCTGTCCATATAAAGTCTCACAGTTAACCACTTAACGACCGCCCACTGTATATATACATCCTGTTTTTAAAGATGGATATCTCGGTAAAGGCAGCAGCTGCTGCCACAACCGAGATATCCATCTCTTCAGTGAGCGGTCCTGTAAACGATAACGGTGGTCTCTGCGGCGGATTCACCGCAAGATCACCGCTATCGTCGGCGGGAGAGGGGCCCCCCTCCCGCCACTCTCCGGCACCCTCCACCGCTTACCGGAGCCGTCTGTAGCGGCGGAGGCGATCGGGTCTTGCTGCCTGCTGTGTGAGGATGCGAGTGAGGGCAAGATGGCCCCCACCCGTCCCCATAGCATTGCTGGGCGGAAGTGACGTCAAAACGTCAGTCCCGCCCGGCGTCTTAAAGAGAAATTTTTTTGTTGTCATTTTTTTAAATTACAAAATTTCTTTTTTTTGCATTTAAGTCTAAATATGAGATCTGAGGTCTTTTTGACCCCAGATCTCATATTTAAGAGGACCTGTCATGCTTTTTTCTATTACAAGGGATGTTTACATTCCTTGTAATAGGAATAAAAGTGATACATTTTATTTATTTTATTTTAGTGTAAAAAATTATAAAATAAATAAAAATAATAGCGCCCGTCCCGACGAGCTCGCGCGCAGAAGCGAACGCATACGCGAGTAGCGCCCGCATTTGAAAACTGTGTTCAAACCACACAAGTGAGGTATCACCACGATCGTTAGACCGAGAGCAATAATTCTAGCCCTAGACCTACTCTGTAGCTCAAAAAATGTATAGAATTTTTTAAATGTCGCCTATCGAGATTTTTAAGGGTAAAAGTTTGACCACATGCTGGGTATTATTTTACGCGGCGTAACATTATCTTTCACAATAAATAAACAAATTGGGCCAAATTTATTGTTGTCTCATTTTTTAATTAAAAAAAGTGATTTTTTTCCCCAACAAAAGTACGCTTGTAAGACCGCTGCGCAAATACGGTGTGACAAAAAGTATTGCAATGACCGCCATTTTATTCTCTAGGGTGTTAGAAAAAAATATATAATGTTTGGGGGTTTTAAGTAGTTTTCTAGCGAAAAAAATGTTTTAGTCTTGTAAACGCCGAATCTGAAAAACAGGCTCTGGGCTTAAGTGGTTAAAAGTGCATGTCGGAGCACAAACCAAGCCAGGGTAATTGTCTGTAGACCACTGAGACAGCATTGTATCGAGGTACAGATCTGGGGAAGGGTACAGAAAAATTTCTGCAGCATTAAAGAGCCCAATGAGCACAGTGGCCTCCATCATCTGTAAATGGAAGTTTGGAACCAAGAGGACTCTTCCTAGAATGGGCCGCCCCGCCAAACTGTGTGAATGGGGGAGAAGAGCCTTAGTCAGGGAGGTGACCAAGAACCCGATGGTCACTCTGACAGAGGTCCTGGCATTTCTTTGTGGAGGAAGGAAAACCTTCCAGAGGAACAATCTCTGCAGCACTTCATCAATCAGTCCTGTATGGTAGAGTGGCCAGACGGAAGCCACTCCTCAGTAAAAGGCACATGACAGCCCGCCTGGAGTTTGGCAAAAGGCACCTGCAGGACTCTCAGACCATGAGGAAAAAAAATTCTGGTCTGATGAAACAAAGATTGAACTCTTTGGCCTAAATGGCAAGCACCATATCTGAAGGAAACCAGGCTCCACTCATCACATGGCCAATACCATCCCAACAGTGAAACATGTTGGTGGAAGAATCATGCTGTGGTGATATTATTCAGTGGTGGGAACTGGGCAACTAGTCAGGATCAAGGGAAAGATGAATGAAGACAGAGACATCCTTGATGAAAACCTGCTCCAGAGTGCTCTGGGTCTCCGACTGGGGCGAAGATTCATCTTTCAACAGGACAACGACACTAAGCACACAGTCAAGATAACAAAGAAGTGGCTACGGGACAACTCGGTGAATGCCCTTGAGTTGCCTAGCCAGAGCTCAGACTTGAACCCAATTGAACATCTCTGGAGAAATGTGAAAATGGCTGTGCTCCCCATCCAACGTGATGGAGCTTAAGAGGTGCTTAAGAGGCCGTGCAAAGAAGAATGGGAGAGACTTCCCAAAAATAGGTGTGCCAAGCATGTAGTATCATACTCAAAAAGACTTTAGGCTGTAATTGGTACCAAAGATGCTTTAACAAAGTATTGAGCAAAGGCTGATATTTTTCGTTTTTTATTTTTAATACATTTGCAAAGATTTCAAACAAACTTTTTTCATGTTGTCATAATGGGGTATTTTTTGTAGAATTTTGAGGAAAATAATGAATTTAATCTATTTTGGAATAAGGCTGTAACATAACAAAATGTGGAAAAAGTGAAGCACTGTGAATACTTTCCAGATGCACTGTATATGCCACCCAGATAACTTTTATTAGGTGTACAAGGGGTTGCTTGTGTCTTGTTGCTGTCATAACTGTTAAATAAGAATGTAGTAGTGCAGAACTGGGGAAAAACAAAGGCCCAGATTCACAGAGTGTGGGCGCACATTACGCCGCCGTAGCGTAAACGCTGTACGCCACGCTGGTGTAGCGCAGAGAGGCAAGCATTGAATTCAGCAAGCCAGTGCTCCCAACGCTGCGCCAGCGTGGCGTGGGATTAGAAGGCGTACGCCGGCGTAGGTGGAAGTGGGCGTGACCCATGCAAATGAGGCGTGACCCCATGCAAATGATGGGCCGAGCGCCAGACAGATACGGATCTCAAACTGCGCATGCGCCGTGACGTGGACGCACCCCCCTGCGCCTGCTCACAACCACGTCGGAACAACTGCGTACGGCGTGAACGTAACCTACGCCCAGCCAGACCCACGTCCAACGTAAAATACGCCGGCTTGTGTTCCCTGGTGCAGACCTTTGCATGTCTGCTGCTAGGTTGCTCCTCCTTTATGGGGAATAACTTTATGCCGGACATACAACTTATGCGCACCTCTCGTAGCCTGCGTCGGGTGCACGCAGGTTTGTGAATCGCCGTATTTCCCTCATTTGCATGTTTGAATGGCTAATCAATCATTATCCACCCAGCCTAAATGTGCGCCCACCCTACGCCGGCGTAAGCAAGCTGCGTCGGCGGAGTGTAGCCTGGTTTTAGGCGCATATCTGTTTGTGGGTCTGGCGCCCAGATACGACGGTGCACATTTGCACTTACATCGGTGTAACTTGTTATACGTTGGCGTAAGTGCTTTGTGAATCTGGGCCAAAGAACTTTCAAGTCTGTGCTAGGAACAGGCTGAGAGTTGGTGTGAACTAATTAGATCAGCAAACAGCCAGGATTTATCTTATAGTTTGAGTTTTGAAAACCCCTGTGAGGGGGATTGATGTTTTTGCTCTGTACAGAAATAAAAGCAAACAAGAATCCCTTAGGCCGCGTACACACGGTCGAACATGTCCGCTGAAACTGGTCCACAGACCAGTTTCCGGACATGTCCGACCGTGTGTACGGCCTAGCGGACAGGTTTCCAGCGGACAAAAGTTTCTTAGCAAGCTAAGAAACTTGTCCGCTGGAAACATGTTCGTCGGACATGTCCGATGGTTAGTACACCTAATCGAACATGTCCGTTGGTTATGACGTGTAACCAGCGTCCCGAAATCCCCGTGCATGCGTCGAATTGATTTGACGCATGCGTGGAAGCATTTCACTTCCGTGTTTGAGAACGTCGGTGTCTTCTATGTCACCGCGTTCTCTGTCCGTGGGTATTTTGGTCTGATGGTGTGTACACACATCAGACCTAAAGCTCCCAGGAGACATGTCCGATAAAAACGGTCCGCGGACCGTTTTCATCGGACATGTCTCCTCGTGTGTACGGGGCCTTAGAGCCGGTTCACACATGGGCAATACGACTTTGAGCCCAACTTTGTGAGGCGACTTAGACACGACTTGAGCGTGAACCACAGCGCGACTTGGGGTGACCTACAATGCCACTTGAAGTCGCCTCCAGGAGGGGAAACTCCACTCCAAAACAGCATGGGTGTCCCCCCAAAATCTATACCAGACCCTTATCCGAGCATGCATCAGGAAAGGGGGTGGGGACGAGCAAGCGCCCCCCCTCCTAAATCGTACCAGGCCACATGCCCTCAACATGGGGGGATAGGCGTTTTGGGGCAGGGGGGTGCCCTTCAGCTCCCCACCCCAAAGCACCTTGTCCCCATGTTGATGAGGACAAGGGCCTCTTCCCGACAATCCTGGCTGTTGGTTGTTGGGGTCTGCGGGCAGGCTTATTGGAACACTCCCCACCTTATGTGAAGGAGTATGGGGTACATCGTACCCCTACCCATTCACCTGGGGGGGGAAAGTGTCAAGAAAAAAAAACACAGGTTTTTAAAGTAATTTATTAGGCAGCTCCGGGGGTCTTCTTCCGACTTCAGGGGTCTTCTTCCGACTCTGCCTTCTGCGGCACCTCCACTATCTTCTTCCAGCTCTTTTACTAGCGGTGGCCTGGTCTTCTCCCTTCTTCCGACTTTGGGGGTCTTCTTCCGATTTTGGGGGTCTTCTTCCGACTTCTCCGCTCTCTTCTCCCACACTCCGGTTCTTTCTGCCTTCTGCCGGGCTCCTCCGCTATCTTCTTACAGCTCTTTTACTAGCGGCGGCCCGGTCTTATGCGTCATCTTCTTCCCTTTTCTCTTTTTCGATTTTGACACAACGCTTCCTCCCGCTGTAATGACGGGTGCACGGTACGCAGCGATTTATATAGTCATGAGGCGTGGTCACTGGGTGATATCACCCAGTGACCCCGCCCCTTTTGTCTTCAAAGGGAAGAAGACGATGCAGAATACCGGGCCGCCGCTAGTAAAAGAGCTGGAAGAAGATAGCGGAGGTGCCTGGCAGAAGGCAGAAAGAACCGGAGAGCGTGAGAAAAGAGCGGATAAGTCGGAAGAAGACCCCCGAAGTCAGAAGAAGGGAGAAGACCGGGCCACCGCTAGAAAAAGAGCTGGAAGAAGATAACGGAGCAGCCCGGCAGAAGGCAGAGAGCGGAGAAGTCGAAAGAAGACCCCAAAGTCTGAAAAAGCCCCCGGAAGTCGGAAAAAGACCCCTGGAGCTGCCTAATAAATTACTTTAAAAACCTGTCTAGTGTTTTTTTCTTGACACTTTTTCCCCCCAGGTGAATGGGTAAGGGTACGATGTACCCCATACTCCTTCACAAATTAAAGGGGGCTCCCGGATTCCGATAAGCCCCCCCGCCCGCAGACCCCAACAACCAACGGCCAGGGTTGTCGGGAAGAGGCCCTTGTCTTCATCAACATAGGGACAAGGTGGTTTGGGGTGGGGGGGCCACAGGGCGCCCCCCTGCCCCAAAGCACCTATCCCCCATGTTGAGGGCATGCGGCCTGGTACGGTTCAGGAGGGGGGGGGGCTCGCTCGTGACTGGCCGGGCTGTGTGCTCGTATAAGGGTTTGCTATGGATTTTGGGGGGACCCTCACGCAATTTTTCCGGTGTAGGGGTTACCCTTAAAATCCATACCAGACATAAGGGCTTGGTATGCTCCTGGAGGGGAACCCATGCCAGTTTTTATAAAAAAATAGGGTGGAGTTCCCCCTCGTGATTTATACCAAATACCAGCTTTGGAAGGGAGGGGTTTACCTTAGAGCCGGTTCACACAGGGGCGACTTCCTGTAAAGTTGCCTCACTATGAACGGGGATCCGACTTGGAGGCGACTTCCATTGAACTCAATTCGCCTAGAAGTCGGATTGAAGGGCATGTCACAGATTAGGCGGTTCTTGGGCAGGTTGTAATCCTTTTGGAGGTCAGGCAGCTGAGCACTGGCATAATATGACCATCGGAAATGCACACAGAGTTTCCTGGCCTGCTTCAGGACATCCTGTAAGCCCGGGTACATGCCCAAGAACCGCTGCACCACCAAGTTAAGGGCGTGAGCTAAACAGGGCACATGGGTCAGTTGTCCCTGTCGCAGGACGGAGAGGAGGTTGGTGCCATTGTCGCAAACCACCATTCTTGGCTTAAGCTGGCGTGGCATCAACCACCTCTGAGCCTGCCCCTGCAGAGCTGACAGAACCTATGCCCCAGTGTGGCTCATGTCCCCCAAGCACACCAGCTTAAGCACTGCTGGTTCCGAGGACAAATCAGCACAGGAAGAGACCATGGAGGAAGAAGAAGAGGAGGAGGGGGTGAAGGAGAGAGGTGTGTCACAATCACCAGTAGTAGCATTTTGGAGGCGTTGTGGCGGAACAACCTCCAACACTACTGTACCTTGTCCTGCATCCTTCCCAGCTGCCAGCAGAGTCACTCAATGCGCCGTAAAAGATAGGTAACTTCCCTGTCCATGCCTGCTGGACCATGAGTCAGTGATAATATGCACCTTACTGCTGACTGCCCTGTCCAGCGAGGCATGGACATTGCCTTCCACATGCCGGTAGAGAGCCGGAATCGCCTTCCGTGAGAAAAAGTGGCATTTGGGAACCTGCTACTAAGGTACCGCACATTCCACAAACTCACGGAAGGGGCAGCGTCTACCAACTGAAAAGGCAGCAGTTGAAGTGCTAGAAATTTAGCCAAGCTAGCATTCAACTGCTGGGCATGTGGATGGCTGGGAGCGAACTTCTTTCGGCGCTGCAGCAGCTGTGGCAGGAAAATTTGCCTGGTGCAATCTGACGTCAGTGTACCGATAGCAGATTGTCTGCAAGTACCTGGCTGTGACACACCAAATTCTACACCTTCATTCCTCTCAGTGCAGGTTTCAGAGAGGACTGAAGGTATAGTGGGGTTGGAAATTCCAGCTGATGAGGAGCAAGGAGACGTCCGCTTTGTTCTTTGGTGTGGGTCTTTTAAGTATGCTTGCCAACGAACTGCATGGCAAGTCGACATAGGTCAAGCATGTGGTGCCCAAGCGGGTGATGTTTTGGCCACGCGAGATACGCTTGAGACATATGTTGCAAATAGCAGCAGTGCGATCTGATGCACTCGTCTCAAAAAAGGCCCACACCAAAGAACTTTTGGAATAACGCGGAGAGACAGCAGCGCCCTGCACATGCAGAGTTCTGTGCTGTGATGCAGTCAGTTTGCTGCCCTTAAGCTGGCCCTTGGAGGGCATCCTGCCTCGTTGGAGGTGTGCCTCCTCCTCTCTCCTATCAGGCACCCACGTGGAGTCAGTGACCTCATCATCCCCTCCCTCATCATCACTGGAGCAAACCTGGCAGTATGCTGCAGCTAAGGGAACATGACTGCCAGATTGCTGTCCTTCTTGGGCACCCCCTCTCTCTGGGCTCAATTTACTGCCTTCCTCTAGCTGGGTACCATCATCGGAGCCTTTAAAATGCTGCGCATCCTCCTGCAGCATGTACCCAACACTGTGGTCAAACAGTTCGGGGGACTCCTCAGGAGGACATGGTTGGGCTAGGGGAGAAGTGACTGATGCCATTGAGCAGAGGGAAGAGGCCGCGTTGACAGCTGCTTTGCCAGACAAAGTACCCTGATCCTGGGTGAGAGAGAATGAGGAGTATGAGGACGGCTTGGTCATCCACGCTACCAAGTGTTCAGCATGTTGCGGCTCAACACGGCCAGCTGCCGAAAAAAACGAGTGTGTCCTACGGCCACTTGCTGATGAGGATGCACCGTGTCCACGACCAGCACTGTTGCCTCTAGATGCAGAGCTTGCTTGCCCTCTTTTATCTGCTCTTGACTGTCTGCCTCTCCTTGTTGTCCTTAAAGACATACTAATGGCCTGCAGGGAGATGTAGCTGCACAAAGCTGGGATGTATATATATACTGATTATACTGCAGCTAGCAGAATCAACTGCCTGCCTGTAGTATTATTAGTAAGAGAACACCAGCAATTGTCTTCAGTTAGCTTTAGTTTCACACTGCGCAAAGGACACAGAACACTAACTGAAAATACTTGCAGCTCCCTGCCTATGGTATTAGTATGAGAACAACAGCAATTGTAGGCAGGTAGCTTTATGTGCACACTGTGCAAAGGACACAGTACACTAACTGAAAATACTTGCATCTCCCTGCCTGTGGTATTAGTATGAGAACACCAGCAATTGTATTCAGGTAGCTTTAGGTGCACACTATGCAGAGGACACAGTACACCACGTGAAAATGCTTGCAGATCCCTGTTTGTGGTATTAGTATGAGAACACCAGCAATTGTATTCAGGTAGCTTTAGGTACACACTGTGCAAAGACACAGTACACTAACTGACAATACTTGCAGATCCCTGCCTGTGGTATTAGTATGAGAACACCAGCAATTCAGGTAAGCTTTAGGTGCACAGTGTGCAAAGGACACTAAAACAAAATACTGGAGGTCCATGCCTGTATTTGTATGAGAACACCAGCAATTGTATTCAGGTAAGCTTTAGGTGCACACTGAAATGGACACTAAAACAAAATACTGCAGGTCCCTGCCTGTATTTGTATGAGAACACCAGCAATTGTATTGAGGTAGCTTTAGGTGCACACTGTGCAAAGGACACAGTACACTAAGTGAAAATACTGCAGCTAGCACAATCACCTGCCTGTCTGTCAGTATATTATGAAGAGAATAATAGGAACGGTTCTAGCTAAACTGAACACAGTGGCCCGGATTCAGGTACGACTTGCGCATTATTTGCGGAGGCACAGGGCAACGATTTTGCCCTACGCCCCCGCAAATAATTTGCGCTGCCCTCGATTCACGGAGCAGTAGCCCTGTAAATTGCGAGGGCGCGCCGGCAAAATTGCCCGGCGTAAGCGCGCGCAATGTAAATGATCCCGCCGGGGGCGGGAATCATTTAAATTAGGCGCGCTCCCGCGCCGAGCGTACAGCGCATGCTCCGTCGGGAAACTTTCCCAACGTGCATTGCGGCAAATGACGTCGCAAGGGCGTCATTTGCTTCAAAGTGAACGTGAATGGCATCCAGCGCCATTCACGATTCACTTACGCAAACAACGTAAAATTCGAACGTCGCAACGCGGGAACGCCGGGTATCCTATAGCATTGGCTGCGCCTGCTATTAGGATGTGTAACCTTACGCGAAACCCGACATACGCAAACTACGTAATTTACGTACGCAGGGCTCGCGCAACATTGTGAATCGGTGTTAGTATGCAATTTGCATACTATACACAGATCACAATGGGAGCGCCCCCTAGCGGTCATCGCTAGAATGCAGCCTAAAATCTGCGTGGCATAAGAGCCTTATGCCACGCAGATTTTAGGCTGCAGTCGGCGTAACGAGTTCTCTGAATCAGGAGAACTTATTACGCCGGCGCAAGTCAGCAATTGCGCTGCTTAACTATGGTTAAGCAGGCGCAATTGCTACCTGAATCTGGGCCAGTGTATAAATATATATACAACACCTGGGATGCATATATATCCTCTACACACTGTAACTCCAGCTAACTGACTCAACTGCCTGCCTGCTCTATCTAACTCAAATTAAATGACACTATGGGGCTGATTTACCAAGCCTTTGCGCCATGAATCATGGAGCAAAGGCAGGAGTATCAGCCGTTTTGACATTTGCTAAAGAAATACGCTGCCAGAGCAGTGTATTTCTTTATTTACTATAATGCCAAGTGTGCCCAGGAGAGCTGGCGTATGGCATTTAGAAATGTAAATAGAAGGGGTTTGGGCGGGAGTTTATTAGCGGGCGGGTGTGGGGTGCTGTGGGGAAGTGTAGTGACATTTAAGTGTTTGTTTAAGTTTCCCGGGTCGAATTGAAAGTGAAAGTGATTTTTCTGAAAACATCGCAACATGCAGCAAGTACGCATAAATGCTCGGGGAGGTTTATTTGCATACTGCGCATGCGTGCGCGGCAATTTCGTCCTGTCACGCACGCTGTCTCACTACGCCGGGAAAATCTTGGTAAATCCCATGCAGCGTAGCTGTGATTGCACAGCTTGAGTCGGCGCACGTGAAAGGCCAAACTGTTTTCAGCTTACGCTGACCATAAAGGGGAACTCCGCGCCAAATTTCAAACAAAAAAACGGCGCGGGTTCCCCTGCAATGGCACATCAGGCCCTTCAGCTTGGTCTGGATCATAAGGGGTTAACCTACGCTGAAACAGCGTGGGGTTCCCCCAAGATCCAGACCAAACCCTTATCCAAGCACGCAGTCTGGCCGGATAGGAATGGGGGTGGGGACGAGCGAGCGCCCCCCCTCCTGAGCCGTACCAGACCGCATGCCCTCAACATGGGGGAGTGTGTGCTTTGGGGCAGGGGGGCCCCACCCCAAAGCACTCTTGTCCCCATGTCGATAGGGACAAGGGCCTCTTCCCGTCAACCCTTGCCGTTGGTTGTCGGGGTATGCGGGCGGGGGTTTATCGGAATCTGGGAGCCCCTTCAATAAGGGTGCCCCCAGATGCCGGCCCCCCACCCTATGTGAATGAGTATGGGGTACATCGTACCCCTACCCATTCACCTGGGGGGGAAATGTAAAGTAAAAAAAAAACACCACACAGATTTTTGTAGTAATTTACAAAGTCCAAGATCCCTAATAATTTGGGGTGTACACAGCAAAATGCTAGAGTGCAATTTACATAATGGGAAACTATTTAGATTGATCTCTGTGTCCCCAAGAAAATATATTTGTAAGGTTTTACCCTCACTTCCTGTTTGACTATGTGACAGGAAGTGAATGAATTTGAATTAGAAAGTGACAACATTTGTGAGGTGTCTTCACCTTATCAGGGGTGCAGACATCCCCAAAAAATTAGCAAATGATACTTATTTGCAAATGAAGAAAATTGTTTATTTAACATTGGGTGGTGTTTGTGGGGGGCCCTAACACACATTAGCAATGCTGTATCCTGGCCTATTGGCATGGTTATATTTTCTTAGTCCTCTCAATAAAATTATCAGAAATGTGTGCTTAAAGTAGAACTATAATCAACACGTTTTTTCTTTCATTTTGGATGGAGGGAGGGTTATAGCCCCTGTCAGTTTATTTTGTACCATCCCTGTCCAATTGGGGAGATTTGCCTTCACTTCCTGCCCCATAGCCAAACAGGAAGTGAGAGAAAAACTATGCAAATTAAGGGAATCCAGTGCCCCCCCAAAAAAGTTCTGGGCGGGTCCTAAAAAAACAGGGTGTGGCCTTGACAGGAAGGGTGGGTCATTTTTCTATTAGGAGGTGCAGACGTTTAGTCAGGCCTAGGGAAGCACAAAACCTAAATATACTACTGCATATTAGGGCTTATTTAGACAGAATCCGATTTACAGCATGTTTTTAGATTGTGGGAGGAAACCCACGCAGGCACAGGGAGAACATGCAAACTCCAGGCAGATGGTGTCACGGGCAGGATTCGAACCAGCGACCCTTTTTGCTGCTAGGTGAAAGTACTATCCACTACATCACTGTGCTGAATGAACATGATCGCGGCTGAAAGGATGAGATCAGTGTTTTTTTTTTCCGATCTCATGCTTTCCAGCCTGGAGGAGAGATGTGGGGTCTTATTGACCCCGCCTCTCTCCATAAAGAGGACCTGTCACACACTAGTCCTATTACAAGGGATGTTTACATTCCTTGTAATAGGAATAAAAGTGATACAAAAAAAGGGACAAAAAAGTGCAAAAATAAAAATATTACGTAAAAAAAATATATATATATTTAAACTCCCCTGTCCCTAGTAGCTCGCACTCAGAAGCAAACACGCAAGTAAGTCCCGCCCACATATGTAAACACCGTTCAAACCACACATGTGAGGTATTGACGCGTGCGTTAGAGCGAGCGCAAAAATTTTAGCACTAGACCTCCTCTGTAACTCTGAACTGGTAACCTGTAAAAAAAATTCAAGCGTCGCCTATGGAGATTTTTAAGTCCCGAAGTTTGGCGCCATTCCATGAGTGTGCGCAATATTAAAGTGTGACCAGTTAGGTATCTATTTACTCGGTGTAACATCATCTTCCACATTATCCCTAAAAATTGGGATAACTTTACTGCTTTGTTATTTTTTAATTCATGAAACCATTTTTTTTTGGCCAAAAAAAAAGGCGTTTGAAAAATTATTGCGCAAATACCGTTGGAAATAAAATTAAAAATGACCGCCACTTTATTCCCTAGGGTGTCTGCTAAAAATATATATATAATGTTTGGGGTCCTGAGTAATTTCCCAGGAACAAAATATAATTTTTACATGAAGGAGAGAAGTGCCAGAATAGGCGCGATACGGAAGTGGTTAAAGTGAAACAATAAAAGTGAAATATTTCTTTAAATTTCATACAGGGGGGAGGGGGGGTATAACATGCCTGTGAAGCGCATGCTTCCCGTGCTTAGAAATGTCCCTGTACAAGATGTCATTTCTGAAGTGAAAAAAAAAGTGATTTAAAAGTACTCATGACTATAAAGAATACAGTCATTGCTCATTAAAAAAAAAAAAAGTGGGGGTCCCCCCAAATTCAATTACCAGGCCCTTCAGGTCTGGTATGGATATTAAGGGGAACCCCACCCCAAATTTAAAAAAAAAATGGCGTGGAGTCCCCCCAAAAATCCACACCAGACCCTTATCCAAGCACGTTAACCTGGCCAGCCGCAGAAAAGAACCATACCAGGCCACATGCCCTCAACATGGGGAGGATGTCCCCATGTTGATGGGGACAAGGGCCTCATCCCCACAACCCTGGCCTGTTGGTTGTGGGGGTCTGCGGGCGGGGGGCTTACCGAAATCTGGAATGCCCCTTTAACAAAGGGGACCCCCAGATCCCGGCCCCCCCCTGTGTGAAATGGTAATGGGGTACATTGTACCTCTACCATTTCACCAAAAAAAAGTGTCACAAATGTAAAAAATGACAGCAGCCGGTTTATTGACAATTCCTTTATTAAAGCGGTGGTTCCCCTAAAAATAAAGTTTTGACATTGCATTTGCTATAATAATTACAGTTAGAATCGGCTGGTTTTATATTATGCCGAAAGAAGCCGAACGTCGGTGCGGCTCTATATGGCGCATGCGCAACGACGTTCGGCTTCTTTCGGCATCTCGTGACGCGATGGATGTGTCGGTCGGATGCCTGTCCATCAATAAGGAACGCCCACCGCCAGCATCGTACCCGGAAGTGGCGGTGGGAACGAATAATACAAACGCTACGTACGGAGGTATTTTTTACATAAAACCAGCCAATTCTAACTGTAATTATTATAGCAAATGCAATGTCAAAACTTTATTTTTAGGGGAACCACCCCTTTAATATCTTCTTTCCGCGCTTCTTCTTCCTCTTTTCTTCTTTCATTCGGGTTTCTTCCTCCATCTTCCTCTGCTTCTTTCTTGGGACTTCTCGTCCGCATCTTGACCGGCGTCTTCTCCCATCTTCTTCTCCTTCCGTCGGCCTTCTTGTCCCGCATCTTCTTCTTCTGGATGGTGCGGTTGAAATTTAAGTCCCCGCCATGTGCCACTCCTGTGACCCCGCCCCCCTCTGACGCCACAGGTAAACTCATAAGAAAGTCCGCGTGTGGCAGGGGCGGACTGACAACTCATGGGGCCCTCGGGCAATAGGAGATTATGGGGCCCTCAGGCAATAGGAGATTATAGGGCCCCCGGGCAATAGAAAATTATGGGGCCCCCTGGGCAATAGGAGATTATTGGGCCTCCGGGCAATAGATTATGGGGCCACACAGTATACACAGACAAACAATATACACACACAGTATACACAGACACACACACACTGAAAAGGTACTGGAGAGTAGAGATGTACAGAACTGTTCGCCGGCGAATAAATTGCGGCAAATTTTTTGCGTTCGCCGATGCACGCGAACATATGCGATGTTCGATCCGCCTCCTATTATTTTTCATTGAGCAAACTTTGACCCTCTATTTCACAGTCAGCAGACACATTCCAGGCAATCAGCAGCATACCCTCCCTCCCTGACCCTCCCACCTCTAGGGCAGCAACCATTTTAGATTCATTCGGAACCTGCATTCTTAGTGAGAGGAGGGATAGTGCTGCTGCTGCTGAATTGATAGGGAAAGAATAGCTAGAGTAGTGTTTTCAGTGTCCTGAACGACTCATCTGATCTCTGCTGTAAGGACAGCACTCCAAAAAGCCCATTTTAGGGCTGGTAACCCCAAAAAGCCCTTTTTAGGGCTAGTAACTCCAAAAAGCCCTTTTTAGGGCTGGTATATCAGTCTGCTTTTTTTTCTCTGTAATCTCATTGCAGTTGCCTGCTAGGAAGGCAGCCTGTGTGTGTGTCAGGATCACAGCGTACACTGTGCCCAGTGCCATCCACCACTCATCTATCTTGGTGGCTTTTTTTTCTGTAATCTCATTGCAGTTGCCTGCTAGGAAGGCAGCGTGTGTGTGTGTCAGGATCACAGCGTACACTGTGCCCAGTGCCATCCACCACTCATCTATCTTTCTTGGCACAGTAGATAACATTAAAAAAAAAATTATTACTGCAATATAATTGCAGTCAGTTGCCTGTCTGCCAGCGTGTGTCAGGGTACAGCGTACACTGTGCCCAGTGCCACCCACCACCCATCTGTCTTGGTGGCACAGTCGATAACATTTAAAAAAAAAAAATATTACTGCAATATAATTGCAGTCCGTTGCCTGTCTGCCAGCGTGTGTCAGGGTACAGCGTACACTGTGCCCAGTGCCACCCACCACCCATCTGTCTTGGTGGCACAGTCGATAACATTTAAAAAAAAAATGTATTACTGCAATATAATTGTAGTCAGTTGCCTGTCTGCCAGCGTGTGTCAGGGTACAGCGTACACTGTGCCCAGTGCCACCCACAACCCATCTGTCTTGGTGGCATAGTCGATAACATTTAAAAATAAAACTTTTTATTACTGCAATATAATTGTAGTCAGTTGCCTGTCTGCCAGCGTGTGTCAGGGTACAGCATACACTGTGCCCAGTGCCACCCACCACCCATCTGTCTTGGTGGCACAGTCAATAACATTTAAAAAAAATAAAAAAATATTACTGCAATATAATTGTAGTCAGTTGCCTGTATGCCAGCGTGTGTCAGGGTACAGCTTACACTGTGCCCAGTGCCACCCACCACCCATCTGCCTTGGTGGCATAGTCGATAACATTTAAAAATAAAAAAAATTATTACTGCAATATAATTGTAGTCAGTTGCCTGTCTGCCAGCGTGTGTCAGGGTACAGCGTACACTGTGCCCAGTGCCACCCACCACCCATCTGTCTTGGTGGCACAGTACATAACATTTAAAAACCCCCTAAAATTTACTGCAATAGAATTGTAGTCAGTTGCCAGCGTGTGTCAGGCTCATAGTGTAAACTGTGCTCACTTGCCCAGTGCCACCACTCATATATCTGGTGGCATAGTATATTAAATTTAAAAAGAAAAAACACAATTTTGACTGCAATAGAATAGCAGTTAATTGTCTGCAGGCGTGTGTCAGGCCTACAGCGTCTACTCTGCCAACTTCTGCCAGTGCACAGTGCCACTCATATCTGGTGTCACAGTAGCTTGCACGCATAGTACAACTAAACAAATAATAAAAAATGACTGGCAGAGTCAGGCCACCCCGCAGGGGCTGTCGTGGTCGTGGTGCTGTGATTCCCTTTAGCCCTAGAATAATACCCAGTGTTCAGAGGCCACGTACCCTGAACTGCAAAAGTTCTGAGGACATAGTTGACTGGCTAACAAAGGACACCCAATCTTCTACAGCTTCCGCTCATAACCTTGACACACCATCCTCCTCCAGCTCAGCTTCGGGCACCTCTCAAGTTACCACTCGCCCGCATGCTGCCACCACCAACACTAGCATCACAGCTGCTTCACTTGATCTGTCAGAGGAGTTATTTACACATCAGTTGGAAGAAATTAGTGATGCGCAACCATTATTGCCAGAGGTTGTAGATAAAAGGGATATGACTCAGTCAGGCAGCATTACACACATGGACGTATGGTGTGATGATGATGTACCCGCTGCTGCTTCCTTTGCTGAGTTGTCAGATACAAGTGAAGCGGTTGATGATGACGATGTGTCCGGGGATGTCACGTGGGTGCCCACTCGAAAAGAAGAAGAGGGGGAAAGTTCAGATGGGGAGACAGAGAGGAGGAGGAGACGAGTTGGAAGCAGGGGGAGGTCATCGCAGGGAGCTAGTGGCACAGTCAGACAGCATGTATCGGCAACCGGGGTCAGCCAGACAGCACGCCAATCAACACATGCTGTTGCCACCACCAGAATGCCGGCATTGCAAAGCTCAGCAGTGTGGCATTTTTTTTGTGTGTCTGCCTCTGATAACAGTGATGCCATTTGCAACCTGTGCCAAAAGAAACTGAGTCGTGGGAAATCCAACACCCACCTAGGTACAACTGCTTTGCGAAGGCACATGATCACACATCACAAACGCCTATGGGATCAACACATGATGAAGAGTACAAGCAGCACACAAGCTCAAAGCCACCATCCTCCTCCTGGTGCAGCATCTTCAGTCACATCAACCACTGCTGTCCTCCTTGCCCCCTCTCAACCATCCGCCACTCCATCTCTCACCTTGAGCAGTTCCTGCTCATCTGCCCACAGTTTGGCGTCTGTCAAGGACATGTTTGAGCGTAAGAAGCCAATGTCACAGAATCACCCCCTTGCCCGGCGTCTGACAGCTGGCTTGTCGGAACTCTTAGCCCGCCAGCTTTTACCATACAAGCTGGTGGAGTCTGAGGCCTTCAAAAAATTTGTAGCTATTGGGACACCGCAGTGGAAGGTACCCGGCCGAAATTTCTTTTCACAAAAGGCAATCCCCAACCTGTACTATATTGTGCAAAAGGAAGTCATGGCATCCTTGGCACACAGTGTTGGGGCAAGGGTCCATCTGACCACTGATACCTGGTCTGCAAAGCACAGTCAGGGCAGGTATATCACCTACACTGCGCATTGGGTAAACCTGCTGACGGCTGACAAGCATGTAATGCGTGGCTCTACAGAGGAGTTGGTGACACCGCCACGACTTGCAGGCAGGTCTGCTGCCACCTCCTCTACTCCTCCTACTCCATCCTCTTTGATAACCTCCTCGGCTTAGTCATCTTCTGCTGCTGCGTCTTGCTCCACATCAACTTCACCCCCCCAGCTCCCCAGGGGCTATTCCACATCACGCATACGACAGTGTCACGCCGTCTTGGGGTTGACTTGACTGAAAGCAGAGAGTCACACCGGACCAGCACTCCTGTCCGCCCTGAACACACAGGTGGATCAGTGGCTGACTCCGCACCAACTGGAGATCGGCAAAGTGGTGTGTGACAACGGAAGCAATTTGTTGGCAGCATTGAATTTGGGCAAGTTGACACATGTCCCGTGCATGGCACATGTGATGAATCTGATTGTACAACGCTTTGTGCATAAGTACCCAGACTTACAGGATGTGCTCAAGCAGACCAGGAAGGTGTGTGGCCATTTCAGGCGTTACTACACGGCCATGGCGCACTTTTCAGATATCAAGCGGCGAAATAACATGCCAGTGAGGTGACTGATTTGCGACAGCCCGACACGTTGGAATTCAACACTCATAATGTTCGACCGCCTGCTCCAACAAGAAAAAGCCGTCAATGAGTATTTGTATGACCGGGGTGCTAGGACAGCCTCTGCGCAGCTGGGAATTTTTTTGCCACGTTACTGGACGCTCATGCGCAATGCCTGTAGGCTCATGCATCCTTTTGAGGAGGTGACAAACCTAGTCAGTCGCACTGAAGGCAGCATCAGCGACATCATCCCATTTGTTTTCTTCCTGGAACGTGCGCTGCGAAGAGTGCTGGATCAGGCCGTAGATGAGCGAGAGGAAGAGGAAGAGTTGTGGTCACCATCACCACCACCAGAAACAGCCTTATCAGCATCGCTTGCTGGACCTGCAGAAACGCTGGAAGAGGAGTGTGAGGAAGAGGAGTCAGAGGAGGAATGTGGCTTTGAGGATGAGGAAGACCAACCACAGCAGGCATCCCAGGGTGCTCGTTGTCACCTATCTGGTACCCGTGGTGTTGTACGTGGCTGGGAGGAAGATCAGACCTTCAGTGAGATCAGTGAGGACGAGGAACGGGACATGAGTAGCTCGGCATCCAACCTTGTGCAAATGGGGTCTTTCATGCTGTCGTGCCTGTTGAGGGATCCTCGTATAAAAAGGCTGAAAGAGAATGACCTGTACTGGGTGGCCACTCTACTAGACCCCCGGTATAAGCAGAAAGTGCCTGAAATGTTACCGAATTACCGGAAGTCGGAAAGGATGCAGCAGTTCCAAAATAAATTAAAAAGTATGCTTTACACAGCATACAAGGGTGATGTCACAGCACAACGGGAATCTAACAGGGGAAGAGCTGAAAGTAATCCCCCTCCTACCATGACCACGCCGGCAAGGACAGGACGCTTTACAGACGTGTTGTTGATGGAGGACATGCAGAGCTTTTTTAGCCCTACGCGTCGCCACAGCCCTTCGGGGTCCACCCTCAGAGAATGAATCGACCGACAGGTAGCAGACTACCTCGCCTTAACTGCAGATATCGACACTCTGAGGAGCGATGAACCCCTTGACTACTGGGTGTGCAGGCTTGACCTTTGGCCTGAGCTATCCCAATTTGCGATAGAACTTCTGTCCTGCCCCGCTTGAAGTGTCCTTTCAGAAAGGACCTTCAGTGCAGCAGGAGGTATTGTCACTGAGAAGAGAAGTCGCCTAGGTCAAAAAAGTCTAGATTACCTCACCTTTATTAAGATGAATGAGGCATGGATCCCGAAGGGACTGACAGTGGGCGATATATTTGACTAAAGGCCTGATGAGATGAGCTTCCTTGGGCTACAAATGGTCCACACGCTGCTGTATTTTATCTCTGCCGGATGACTAGGGTTCAAGCCTCAATGTTTTAGTGCACTTTCTGCCTGGAAAACGTAATTTTTTCTGGCCGCTGCTACAGCAGCAGCTGCAACAATACCTAATTTTTCAGACATGTGTACATGCCTAATTTTTCTGGCCTCTGGTGCTGCACTGTGGCTGCAAAAACAAAACAAAAAAAAAGGCACAAACATGTGTCAATTCCCCTTCGTGATCGCTACCTTGTTGTGGTGAAGGGGCTTGCGTATCACAATGAAGCGACCACCTCTATGAGTGTGTTGGCAATGACAATGCTGGCACACCCCAGATGATAAGGTCGTTGCTTCATTGTGATCAGACCAAAAGCGATTGGCTGGATAATTTTGCATAGAAAAAACATTAAATTTCTTTGTGATCATCTAAGGTGATCATTAAAGCCTACTAGGCCAACAATGTGCCCACACTGCAGAATCATTGTTTTCTGGGTGACTTAACTGTCACTGAACTACCTCAGCACGACCATAGGCTTTGAAAAAACCCCATCGTCTGCAATCTCAAAAACGTTCATTGACGTTAGTGAGGACAAGGAACGGGACATTGCTAGCTTGGTATGCAACCTTGTATAAATGGGGACTTTGTGGTTGTGCAAATGGACTGTTTGCAGGTGTTTGCGGTGCGTTAAACGGGGAGTTTGATCTGTCAGAGTTTGGTCTGTAACTGTGAACCCTAACCCTATTACAGACAGGGTTAGGGTTACAGATAGGCTTAGGGTTACAGATAGGGTTAGGGTTACAGACAGGGTTAGGGTTACAGATAGGGTTAGGGTTACAGATAGGGTTACAGATAGGGTTAGGGTTACAGACTGTAACCCTAACCCTATCTGTAACCCTAACCCTGTCTGTAACCCAAACCCTAACCCTACCCTAACCCTAACGCTATCTGTTACCCTAACCCTAACCCTAACCCTATCTCTAACCCTAACCCTATCTGTAACCCTAACGCTATCTGTTATCCTAACCCTAACCCTAACCCTATCTCTAACCCTAACCCTAACCCTTACACTACCTGATCGATATAACATCATACTTGATGTTTTAGAGCACGTTATTCCAAACAATTTATGAATGTTAGGTGATTTATACCCTTTATGGATTAAAAACGGACTCTGCGACAACTACGTAATTTTCCATTGGAGTTTTGCCATGGATCCCCCTCCGGCATGCCACAGTCCAGGTGTTAGTCCCCTTGAAACAACTTTTCCATCATTATTGTGGCTGGAAAGAGTCCCTGTGAGTTTTAAAATTTGCCTGCCCATTGAAGTCTATGGCGGTTCGCCCGGTTCGCGCATTCGCGAACATATGCGCAAGTTCGCAATCGCCGTTCGCGAATGCGAAATTTTAGGTTCGCGACATCACTACTGGAGAGGCGAGGGAGCTATAATCTTGGGATTTTTTTTAAAAACACAGATTTTTACATGCTGTCCCTGGTTTTACTGAGGCTGGCAACCCTGATGGGGCCCCCTAGTGGCATGGGGCCCTCGGGCAGTGCCCGAGTGCTCGAATGGTCAGTCCGCCCCTGGCGTGTGGTATATGTGCATCAGAGGGGGGGCGGGGTCACATGAGCATCACACGGCGGGAACTTCAATTGGAAGCTCCTCTGCATCTTGCACGGCTTCTTCTTCTCCAGACGGTGCGCTTGAAATTAAATTCCCCGCCGTGTGCCGCTCATGTGACCCCGCCCCCTCTAACGCACATGACTTTCTTATGAGTTTACCTGTGGCGTCAGAGGGGGGTGGGGTCCCAGGAGCGGCATACAGCGGGGAATTCAATTTCAAGCGCAGCGTCCAGAAGAACAAGAAGATGCGGGACGAGAAGGCCGACGGAAGGAGAAGAAGATGGAAGAAGACGCCGGGCAAGATGCGGACTAGAAGTCCCAAGAAAGAAGTAGAGGAAGATGGAGGAAGAAACCCGAATGAAAGAAGAAAAGAAGAAGAAGCGTGGAAAGAAGATATTAATAAAAGAATTGTCAAAAACCGGCTATTGTAATTTTTAACATTTTTGACACTTTTTTTGGGTGAAATGGTAGAGGTACAATGTACCCCATTACCATTTCACACAGGGGGGGCAGGATATGGGGGTCCCCTTTGTTAAAGGGGTCTTCCAGATTCTGATAAGCCCCCCGCCCGCAGACCCCCACAACCACCGGCCAGGGTTGTGGGGGTGAGGCCCTTGTCCCCATCAACATGGGGACATCCTCCCCATGTTGAGGGCATGTGGCCTGGTACAGTTCAGGAGAGGGGGGCCGCACTCTGTCCCCCCCTCTTTTCTGGGGCCGGCCAGGTAACATGCTCGGATAAGGGTCTGGTGTGGATTTTTGGGGGAACTCCACGCCATTTTTTTTTAAAATTTGGGGTGGAGTTCCCCTTAAAATCCATACCAGACCTGAAGGGCCTGGTAATTGAATTTGGGGGGACCCCCACGCTATTTTTTTTCTTTATGAATGAATCCTCTCAGAATTGCCGGGAGCCGACAATTCATTATAGCCGCGAGTGAATTTTAAATGTCTTTTTTTCTTTCCGAATGTCATTTTGTGCAGGGACAGTTCTAAGTGTGGGAAACATGCGCTATTTCACATGCTGACTTTACACCCCCCCTAGGTACGAAATTTAATACAAAAATAAAAACAAAAAAAGAAAATAGACTGCTGCACACCCTTAAGAGTTAACTACAAAATTGTTTTTATTAGAATAAATATCAAAAAGAAAAAGACATATATATCGGGTATAAAAATTCAGGTCCCCTGTTATATGGTGGACCTACCCAGGAGTAGTCCCCCTGGATACCCACTCAAAGAACGGCATATACCAGTAACTAATGCTCGATCATCCCAAGGGAGATCAGAGTCTACAAACAGCGCCCCCACCCTCCGCACAACACACAGAGACCACCCCCCCCAACAAAAAAAGCACACAGGAGCCCCAACTATTGGCAATAATTCCTGATGGTTCCCACAAATAGCAGTGGTTCCCTGTTAACACAGGTGAAGAATTCACTGGCTAGATGGTGGAATTCCACATGAAAGAATACCTGAAAAAGGACATGAAAAAATCCACTAACTAGTGGTAATAATAGCACTGCTCCAATGGAAGCTAATGATGGACAAAAAGTCAATGAAACAATAAGAAGGGTTCTGAGCCTAATAGCTCGCTGTAAAAAATCCTCCCGTGGAGCTCTCCGTTTCAGGCTTATTGTTATTTCCTTATGAGTATGATTTCATTGATAAGTAGATGTAAAGGAGACATTTAAATAATGCACTGACAGAGACACTGTGATGATAATCTCCACCATCAGATTCACCTGAAGTATAATGATATTGCCGTTGATAGTGGGCAGATTCCCATAACATATGGGTAAAGTCCTTTCAGAACTTCAAAGCAAGTACTGTATGTCCATATAGTGCTTTTTTATCTTATTAAACAACTCATATTCCATGAGATTTATATCGGCAAATATGGATGGATGATAGATGATATGGCATACAGTGTGCTAGTTGGTAGATGACAGTGTTATAGTAATATTCCTCAGCAGTGTTAGTGCAGGGTGCAGTTTACTGCAGTTTACTCACGATTTTGCTGTCATTCATAGCTCTCAGATGTAGCTATTCCATCCAACCCCACGCTGCTCGAAGGGATGCAGCCAAGCCATCCATGTATGCACTTAGACAAAGCTTGAAGCGCTACTCCTCAAAGCAGCAATATCCAGTGAATCGGTATGGTAGTATCCAAAATAGGGCAGTAATGGTGCAGTGTCTCAGATAGTGAATAGTTGGTTACGATATCCAGAGAAAGTAAAGATTGTTCAGTCTCCAAAAGTAGTGGCTAAAAGCCAAGCATTGTGGTTGTCCTCAAGGTGTGCTATTCATGTCTCCATAGGAATCCTTTAAATAGTGGTATAGCGGCTCGAGGTACAATATTACCGAGCTGATAAAGGAAAAGACTGTGGGGCTGAAGTGTGCATAGGGGGGTCCCTGTTCCCCAAGAGTTTACATGTTTCGTTCCGTGGGCATTCCGTGGGCATCGGAACTTCGTCAGTTTGTACGAAATTTAAAGGAATATTTCACTTTTATTGTTTCACTTTAAGCATTATTAAATTCACTGCTCCCGAAAAAATTGCCATTTTAAAAAATAAAAAAAACATTAATACATGTCCCCTGGGGCAGGACTCACTTTTTAGGACAAAACTTGCATATTAACATTTAAAATGAACACTTTTGATTTCTCCCATAGACTTCTATAGGGAGTTCGGCGGCGGCTTTACATGTTACTTGCATTGCGCCGGCTGCTACGCCGGTTCATGCGCCTAATTAAGGTTTCATCCAGTGCACTAATTATGCCATGACCCGGCGCAGCGCAGTTATAATAGTAAATCAGCCCCTATCTCTCTCCATCTCTCAGCATGCCGGAACACACTACACAAGGCCAACTTCCAGGCAGCCTTATATAGTGTGGGGCGTGTACTAAATCCCCTGAGGCATAATTGGCGAAAGCCACCCTGGCTTTGGCCAATTATGGCTCACCGTTTTTTCCGCGCTGTGATTGACCAAAGCATGCGGGTCATAGTGCATATTTGGCCAATCATCAGCCAGCAATGCCGCAGTGAATTATGGGCCGTGACGCACCACTTAAAATTGCCGCGAACACCCCCTAACGTTCGCAATTCGACAAGTGATCGAACATACGATGTTCGAGTCGAACATGGGTTCCACACGAACTCGAAGCTCATCCCAAATCCCAAGTCGCCCCTGTGTGAACCGCCTCTGAATGTCTGGACTGCCTCTCTGCAAGCTCTATGCTTGAGGTCGACCCTCACAAGGGATAGAGATGATTAATATTTAATTGTTTTACTACTTATAGGTCTATATCACACTTGGGATCTTGGAGTGATATGGAGTAGGGGTGGGCTCCTGGGATTGGGAACAGGTGCTTGCAGTGAGGGGACCCTGGAGTCCGGTATGTGAGTGGTAGTTCTCTGTGAGATCTTTTACTTTTAGATTCATGTCATACTTGTGATTCTGGTGATAACTTGCAAGTATCAAAATGGCTAACATGTACAATAAAAATGATGCACCTTTTTTTTACACTTAGCCTCCCACGCCAATGAAAATGCTACAGAATGTTTCTTTCCAGTCATTAACCCACTCATCTGTCCAGCAATGAAGCAACTTGTGAATATGGGTGAGTATTAGGCCCCGTACACAAGAGAGGATCGATCCGCTGGAATTGATCCGCGGACCGGTTTCAGCGGATAGATCCCCTGGTGTGTACGATCCAGCGGATCTTTTTCTGCAGATTTTTGTCCCCGAGGATGGATTTCCAGCGGATCAAAATTTCTTGACATGCTAAGAAATCGATCCGCTGGAATCCAGTCCAACGGATTGATCCGCTGGTCTGTACAGACTCACCGGATCAATCCGTCCGAATCCATCCCCCGCATGCGTCGTAATGATTCGACACATGCGTGGAAGTCCTTATATCACAGCGTCGCGCACATCGCCGCGTCATCATCACGGCGACGGCGCGACACGTCACTGCGGACGGAATTCCGCGGAGATTTTGATCTCATGGTTAGTACAACCATGAGATCAAAATCCGCCAGAGGATTTATCCGCGGTCCCCCGGACCGTTTCCACGGATAAATCCTCTCGTGTGTACTAGGCCTTAGAGTTGAGCGGACACCTGGATGTTCGGGTTCGGACCCGAACCCGGACTTTGAAAAAAAAGTTCGGGTTCGGGACCGAACCCGGACTTTGACCCGAACCCGAACCCCATTGAAGTCAATGGGGACCCAGACTTTTGACTACAAAAATGTCTCTAAAAAACAAAGGGAAAGGGCTGGAGGGCTGCAAATGGCAACAAAATGTCAGGAAGAGCATGGCAAGTACTCTGGAAATAAATGTGGATAGGGAAATAACTTAAAATAACATAAAAAAAATTAAAATAAAAAATAATGATTTTTGACCTTTGAGGACGAGGTCCATACAGTTTTGTTCAAAATTATTGAACCCCCCCCAATGCTGTAAAGGGTTTTGTAATTGTATTCAGAATGAAATCCTACAAGGACTTCATAAAGAACCATATGCAACTAATATGACATCAATTGGTTTTGTAATACAGTAGTAAATGCAAAATTCAAGGCAATGGGCACAAAATATTTCAGCAAACTCTCCCTGACTATGTACTTGACAGAAACACAGTATATCACAGGTGCACAGGTGGTGTGGCAGGTGTAGTGCTGTTGAAATACTCAGTCACCTATAGAGTGCTGACTGCCACCATAGAAAAAATAGTTCAGCAAACTCTCCCTGACTATGTACTTGACAGAAACACAGTATATCACAGGTGAACAGGTGGTGTGGCAGGTGTAGTGCTGTTGAAATACTCAGTCACCTATAGAGTGCTGACTGCCACCATAGAAAAAATAGTTCAGCAAACTCTCCCTGACTATGTACTTGACAGAAACACAGTATATCACAGGTGATGTGGCAGGTGTAGTGCTGTTGAAATATTCAGAGTCACCTATAGATTGCAAACTGCCCCTATAGTTGAACAAAATTCCTAAACTATATGAAGCACAGCAGATGTCACAGGAATAGAGTGCTTGTTGATATTTCTGGAGCAACATACACCTAAAACTGTCCCTATGATTCAGCAACCTTTCCCTCACATAAGTGAAGCAGTGACAACGAGCCAGATGCCATACGATGATGCAGATATCAAAGAAATAAAGTGTGCTTCTTGATATTTCTGGAGCAGTATAACAGCATAGACCTAACACTTTCCCTGAGCAGATTCAGCAACCTTTCCCTCACATAAGTGAAATACAGTGAAAATGAGCCAGATACACCTAAGACTTTCCCTAAGCAGCAGATTCCAGCAGCCTTTCCCCATCTAGAGTGAAGCAGAGTGAAGCAGAGTGACGATCTGTGCTGTGTGCCTCTATCTAATATAGAGGCACGTCACATGATGGGCCACATGCTGCACTGGCCAATCACAGCCATGCCATAAGTAGGCATGGCTGTGATCAGTTCCCAGTCACAGTAGTAACACAAATGGCGATTGGCTGCCGTGCAGCGCGCCAAAACATACCCGAACTCCGAACCCGAACCCAGACTTTTTCCAACTATTCGGGTTCGGGTCCGGGTTCGAGAAAAACCCAAAGTCCCTACCGAACCCGAACTTTACAGTTCGGGTTCGCTCAACCCTAGCGAGTATTTATCTGCCTTGTCCTGTCTTCTGAAGCAATTCTGGGCCAGAATCACAGAGGAAATACGCCAGAGTATCTACTGATACTCTGGCGTATTTTCAAATTTGCCGCGTTGTATCTATATTTGTAATTCACAAAAAAGATACGACGGCTTTTGGCTAAGATCCGACAGGCGTACGGCTTCGTACGCCTTTGGATCCTAGGTGTAATTTTCCGGCGGTCGCTGGGTGGAGTTCGTGTCGTTTTCCAGCGTCGGGTATGCAAATTAGCTGATTACGGCGATCCACGAAGATACGCGCGTTCGTCGAAATCTCTTACGTCGTCGCTAGTCGGTTTTTCCTGTCGCAAACTTAGGCCCGCTTTTTCATGGCTTACATTTAGGACAGCCATGTTAAAGTATGGCCGTCGTTCCCGCGTCGAATTTCAATATTTTTTTTTTTTCGTAAGACGTCCGGGAATACGAAACGATGTAACGCACGTCGCCGTTCATAAAATACGTCGGGGCGCCGTAATTTCGCGCAAAGCACATCTGGAAATTTTCACACCGAGCAGAACGTTTGGCGCGGGAACGCGCCTAATTTAAATGGTACACGCCCCATTTGAATTAGGCGGGCTTGCGCCGGACGACTTTACGTTACACCGCCGTAAGTTTACACGCAAGTGCTTGGTGAATCAGGCACTTGTGCTGAAAACTTGCGGCGGTGTAACGTAAAGGGGATACGTTACGCCGCCACAGATAACTGTGAGATTCTGTTACTAGTGATTTGCTGCTCAAAAGTCATCCAAAAACCATGTTGGAAGATCAAAAAAAAAAAAGCAATATGTCCTCAAACTAAATTATATGTGCTAATATGTACTTAGTAAGCATGATAAGAAGGTGATAGGGGCAATACCAGGGAACTAGAACATACCGTTATTAATTTTCTTATACACTCAGAAATTGCATAATGGGCACATTAAAATTTATGGAAATTCTCAGAAACAGGGTCATAAAGACAACACATCATAAAATGGAATAACACATGTATGTGAGCTGCTGGTACTGCACACCCTAAAACGATATACAAAATGGAAAATTCCCACACAGGGTTTTTTAGCAGCAAGACAAGTATTCAAATTTATTAATGAAAATTATTTTATCAAAAAGCAATTTACAAATTCATGAAATTTGTAAAAAATTAGCTCTGGCATTCACATGAAAATAACATTACCCATCAATCATGATAAAACCACATATTTATATGAAACCGGTTGCTGGCATTTTACTACAACGTGGTCATCCACGTAATACTCCTACGCTTTTCAACCCTTCTAATTATGGTCTTTTTCAAGGCTTTTTTTTGTTCAATTATGATGATGGAGAAAAGGATAAACATGTCCTGCAGCCAGACATTACTTTAACATTTGGTCTTGGTGATCCTGAAGCCTCTTTGTGCTGTTTCTGCATTCCTTAGGACAGGCCTCACCTTCAAAGAACTTACAAGAGACCAGTCTTTTGGACTCCCAAGGGGACAAATAGGAGAGTAAGCGAGCACCTGTGATATATCATAGCAGCCTTAGTATTTTTGCAGTAACCTTTCAAACTGACTTTTTGGGAGGGGTTTTTTTTTGACTGTTGGATGGTAACTAACTAGGTAACCACCAACCTATTAAATAAATCAAATCATTGATTTTTTATTTGTTTATTAACTGTGACGGGAGGGCCAGTGGAACCCAGAATCCCTTGGAGAAGTTGGGAGACAATTGTTTCAGCTCCTCATGTACCTCCTATATCTAAGTCACCCTGTGTCCATTATGGGCACAGGGTAACTGAGAAAATGTGTCTTGGATTACTTAAAATGGGACAGTAATATGTATCCACAATATCTCCCATGATATATATAAGGACTATTCTTGGTTTGTTTGATTCTGAACTCGACATGTTAATTGAAAGAGCTGATCACATTGGCCTCTGTACAATGTATGAGACAGCCGCCTACTACTAGAGCTCCTGCTTTTGTGAGAAGGTGTCCTGTGTTTATACTTATACTAATGTATAATCTACTGTGGGAAGCTCGGTGATAACAAGTCTCACCTGTAGTAAAATCCTGATCAGTGGCGGCTGGTGAAGTTTTAGGGCATGTGTGGCCTGCCACAAGATGCCATCAGGTGTTCCCAGCAGAGTCCCTCTTTACATCAGGTGCCCATAGCGGAGTCCCTCCTTACATGCAGCCTGTGTCCCATCAAATGCAGCCCTGTGTCCCATCAAATGCAGCCCTGTGTCCCATCAAATGCAGCCCTGTGTCCCATCAAATGCAGCCTGTGTCCACTCAAATCCCCCTCCCCCTTCTCCGTGGGAGCACAGCAGCACTTACCTTGCTGTGTGGTGTCCTCTCCTGTGATGTCTTCTTCCTCTGGCAGCGGCCATGGAGAAGTCCCTCCTCATACTTCCGGTTTTCTCTCTCTCTCGGGCTCAATGGGAGAGAGAAAACAAGAACTGACATCTAACTTGGATGTCAATCAAACTGCACGGCCGTAGTAATAGATACTAGGAGCCACAAGGCGGAAAAAAAGCCTGCAAATTAAGTGCCGTGTGCTAGTGCAGCTAGGTAAAGGACATTTAAAAAAAATTCTTAAAGGGGCCTTTTTTTGGTGACTACAGGGGGGGCGGCGCCCGGGTGCCCCCTATGGATGGGTTGCCACTGATCCACCAATGATCCAGTCACATTGTCTGCTTTAACCACTTAAGCCCCGGACCAAAATGCAGCTAAAAGACCAGGCCAGGTTTTGCGATTCGGCACTGCGTCGCTTTAACAGACAATTGCACGGTCGTGCGACGTGGCTCCCAAACAAAATTGACGTCCTTTTTTTCCCACAAATAGAGCTTTCTTTTGGTGGTATTTGATCACCTCTGCGGTTTTTATATTTTGCGCTATAAACAAAAATAGAGTGACAGTTTTGAAAAAAAATGCTATATTTTTAACTTTTTTCTATAATAAATATCCCCCAAAAATATATAAAAACTTTTTTTTCCTCAGTTTAGGCCGATACGTATTCTTCTACATATTTTTGGTAAAAAAATCGCAATAAGTTTTTATCGGTTGGTTTGCGCAAAATTGATAGTGTTTACAAAATAGGGGATAGTTTTATTGCATTTTTATTAATTATATTTTTTTTACTACTAATGGCGGCGATCAGCGATTTTTTTCGTGACTGTGACATTATGGCGGACACTTCGGACAATTTTGACACATTTTTGGGACCATTGTCATTTTCACAGCAAAAAATGCATTTAAATTGCATTGTTTATTGTGAAAATTACAGTTGCAGTTTGGGAGTTAACCACAGGGGGCGCTGAAGGAGTTATGTTTCACCTAGTGTGTGTTTACAACTGTAGGGGGGTGTGGCTGTAGGTCTGACGTCATCGATTGTGTCTCCCTATAAAAGGGATGACACATTCGATGCAGCCGCCACAGTGAAGCATGGGGAAGCCATGTTTTCATATGGCTCTCCCCATTCTTCAGCTCCGGGGAGCAATCGCGAGGGGGTGGCTAGAAACGAATAGCCACCCCCTCATCCCGGATCGCTCCCAGACGATTTCCGACCGGCGCATGCATCGGGGGGGGGGGGGGTCCCGATCGGACCCCGACCCACGTCTAGGCAGGGATGTACGGGTACGCCCATCTGCCTGTACGTTCCATTCTGTGGACGTATATGTACATGCGGCGGTGGTTAAGTGGTTAAGGCATTAGTTAATTAGCTCATGTTAATTTATGTTTCTGGCTACAGGTGTATTGTTAGAGTAAATGAGCAGGAGGGGGGGGGGGACTTCCTCTTTAAATGTATGTAAGACTTGTATTCTTGTTCTAATAAGCAGTCCATGTTGAGCAACCAAATGAGTATTGCCTTGTTTGTGGTCGTCAGTGGTTGGAATATCTGATATCTATATTCAGACTGGGAGGAAACTGTATATGACGAAAGCACTCAAGCGGAGTGTGGGACATTTTGTTACATTGGTGGCAAGCAGTGGAACGCTTCCTACAGTCTGGGACATCCAAACCTCTACCTGGATCCAAGATTGGGATAGCAGACTTCAGTCACCCCAGCAGAGATATGGATCTGGCATCAGAGTTCCCGGGCTGCTGTGGATCGTCCTTTCAGCATACTCCAGGACTGTGTCTGCGGATGAATACCTGGAGCTCAGGCAGCAGATTCGGGTGGAGCTCTGGATTAGAGCCCTCCAGGTCGCTGGTATGCAACAGGGCAAGTGCTTTCCAACCCCAGAGCAAAGAGCCAGTGACCAACAGGAGTTACGGATGCCATTCCTGGGAGAGCGGCCCCAGGAGCAATGACTGAGTTGGACAGGCTGGTCCAACAGGAGATAAAACTGGACAATTGTTATTGGGCTCTGAAATGGCATGCAGAGCAGGGATAATTAGGGGAGACAACAGCATTCTCTCCAGAGGAATATGACTTTGGCGGCCCTGGATTGCTGTGGGAGAGCCTTACAGATCGTTTTGTGTTTGGTGATGGAGAACCTACCCTTGAGGACCTGCGAGATTATAAAGAGGTTATGCTTAGTTTGCAGTGGTCTCAGAGCTTAAACCTAATCTGGAATATTTGCTAAGGAAAGAACAGCATCTGGAACGGGCATACAGGAAATGGCTAGAACACGTTCAGCAGCATGCCAGAGAACTGACAGTGGAAGCTCAGGCGATTGCCATCCCCAAAGCTGAAGTGCTGACAACATGGCATAGCTCTGCTAACCTCTGCCCAGCACCAATACCAATCTTCTGGGTTTTACGGACAGCAGATGGTGAACCTCTATCCCCATACATCAGTTATAGAGACTGGGGATTTGATAGACTTTTCCGCTAAGAACAACATGGTGAGCCTCCAGCAGGAGAGCTGGCATCAGGGCCAGACGTCACTGAGCTCTTCCCAGCACCAACAGCAGCTTCAGCCTCCCTGAGAGAAGAAGCAGTCGGCCTTTCTCCCACAACACAGAAAGATTCATGGGATTTTCTGCCAGCAGCATCTGTGGAACTACCAGAAACTTCTCCAGGTGAAACGCTGACAACTGGACAGAGGGTCCAAGACCTCTGCCCTATACCTACTGCAGTTCCAGAAGTCCAGGGTGAGAAGGTGGTGGTCTTTCCTCCCCAGAACGGATCCGTGCACCTGGGAGACAGTACCAGAGACATGTCATCCCAGCAGCCAGATAAGGGTAAGGAAGATGATGCAGCCGGCTTACCTTAACAGCAGCAGATGGCATCCCAGAATGATGCCAGCAGCCCAGCAGAAGGGCTGGAAACAGGGCAGAGTTCTGCTATCCTCCCTCAACTAACAGAAAGGGAGTTCCAGCAGCAGACGGCGCCCCAGAATTATGACACCAACCCAGCTGACATGCTGGCAACTGGACAGAGGGTCAAAGACCTCTGCCCCACACCTGTGGCCATTCTGGAGGCCCAGGGTGAGGAGGTGCCAGAAGTCACTCCTGAGCTGCAGATCAGGATCCAAGGAAAGAATGCAATCAGCACCTCACAACTGCAGCTTGATCTGGTGCTGGTGGATGGGCCTACGGTCTCCACTAACAGAGTGCTACCAACCTCTGCCCAGCACCGGCAACCCAGCAGCCGGGGCAGGCGGCCTCCCCCCCCAACAGTTAGCTGGAACAGATGATGTAGGGAAGATCCTACACCCAGCTGAACCGCTGGAAACAGGACAGAGCACTGCTGGCCTCTGCCCTCCACTAACAAAGGATGGATTTCCTGTGAAAGTAGATGGGATTATTGTCTCTATTTGTATACCCCAGGGAGGCTGGGCAGTCAGCCCAGATCCCCAACAGTATGATGGACTGAGCCCAGCCACCGTGTCTTCTCTCCAGTGACCAGTCCAAACTTCCCCCCAGCAGCGGGTATGTTCTATGAGAGAGTTCGAGGTTGGCTTGGTGAGCAATGCTCTGTTTGGAACAATTTTTTGGGGTACTGTGTGGGTACAGGCATTGGGGAACCGGAAATATGGGCTAACTTCGGAGTCAACCCGTCTGGGGTCTCCTCCTGTTTTAGTCTTCTGCCGAAAGCAGACAGATGTGACGGGAGGGCCAGAGGAACCCAAAATCCCTTGGATAGGTTTGGAAACCCTTGTTTCAGCTCCCCCCGGTTCAGTTTGCATCCAGAACATGCGAACAAACTGAAAGTTTGTGCGAACCTTCGAACACCGTTAAAGTCTATGGGACTTGAACGTGAGAAATCAAAAGTGCTAATTTTAAAGGCTAATATGCAAGTTATTGTCTTAAAAAGGGTTTGAGGACCCGGGTCCTGCCACATTTAAACTTCAGTTATTTTGGGAGCAGTGATTTTAATGATGCTTAACCCATTCCCGACCACCGCACGCCGATGTACGTCGGCAGAATGGCATGGGCAGGCAGATGGGCGTATATATACGTCCCTGCCTTGACGCGGGTGGCCCCCTCTCCCGGTGCCTGCGGCGGTCGGTATGGCTCCAGGAGCGATCCGTGATGAGGGGGCAGCCATTGAATTCTGGCCACCCCCTCTAGATCGCTCCTGGCGAATCGGATGTTTCCCCTGCCTGTGTAATGTAAACACAGGCAGGAGGAAGTGATGTCACAGGTCTTTTTGACCGGAGCTCGAGGAGAGAAGCCATCCATAGTAAGTTGCACAAACACTACACTGACACTATTACACATAGGCACACAACCCCCCCCCCCCCAGTCACCCCCAGATCACCCTCAGTCACAGTGTCACTGATTGCAATGGTCATTTATTTACTGATCACTGCATGCAGTGTCATTTGTGACAGTAAAAAGTGTTAGGGCAGTTAGCTTTAGGCCCCTTTAGGTCCAGGGTACCCCCCAATAAAGGTTTAACCTCTTGATCGCCCCCCCCCCAGTTAACCCTTTTACCCCCGTCGCCAGTGTCACTAAGCAATCGTTTTTCTGATCGCTGTATTAGGCCCCGTACACACGACCAAACATGTATGCTGAAACTGGTCCGCGGACCAGTTTGATGCATACATGTTCGGTCGTGTGTAGGCGCGAGCGAGCCGAATTCCAGCAAACATTTGCCCGCCGGGCCTTTTCCCAGCAGACAAATATTCCTGGACGTGTTTTAAAACCGTCCGCTGGAATCTTGCCCGCTCGGACATGTACGGTCGTCAGTACAGACCTACCGTACATGTCCGAGCGCCCGCCGTCCCTCGCATGCGTCGAATGACTTCGACGCATGCGTGGAAGCCTTTAAATGGCAGGCCCGCCCATGTCGCCGCGTCATCATCGCAGGGACGATGCGGACACGCCCCGCGTAATGTTTACGCGCGGACTTCTGTACGATGGTTAGTACAACCATCGTACAGAAGCCCTCTGGCAGGCATGTACGGTGAAAACGGTCCGACGGACCGGTTTCACCGTACATGTTTGCTCGTGAGTACCCGGCCTTAGTGTCGCTGTTGCCGCTAGGTAGCCAGTTATTTTTTTAGGTTCGCCGCCATGTTTTTATAGTGTCAGGTACCCCCATATATTTTCTAATAAAGGTTTTAACCCCCTGATTGCCCCTAGAGTTAACTCTTTCACCAGTGATCACTGTATAAGTGTCACTGGTGACACTGGTTAGCCAGTTAGTTATTTAGGTTCCCCGTCAGGTTTTATATAGCGCCAGGTACCCCCATATACCCCCATATATTACCTAATAAAGGTTTTAACCCCCTGATTGCCCCTAGTTAACCCTTTCACCAGTGATCACTGTATAAGTGTTACGGGTGACGCTGGTTAGTTAGTTTGCTTTTTATAGCATCAGGGCACCCACCATTTATTACCTAATAAAGGTTTAACCCCTGATCGCCCGGCGGGTGATATCACATAGGTTTTAGCATCAGTCAGGGTCTGTGTCGCCCCAGGGAGCATCAGGTTAGTGCCAGTAGCGCTAACACCCACGCGCAAAGCATACACCTCCCTTAGTGGTATAGTATCTGAACAGATCAATATCTGATCTGATCAGATCTATACTAGTGTACCCAGCAGTTAAGGGTTCCAAAAATCGCATTGTTAGCGGGATCAGCCCAGATACCTGCTAGCACCTGCGTTTTGCCCCTCGCCCAGCCCAGCCCACCCAAGTGCAGTTTTGATCGATCACTGTCACTTACAAAACACTAAACACATAACTGCAGCGTTTGCAGAGTCAGGCCTGATCCCTGCAATCGATAACAGTTTTTTTGGTAGCGTTTTGAATCAGTCGCTGACAATCAGGTGCTTTTTTACTGTAGCGCTACCCCCGAAGGAGCCACTGGTTGATTTGGGATCTACGCTGTTTTCGCTCAGCTCACCCCTATTAACTAGCTCAAACACTCCCTTGACACATCAGAAGCCTGGTGGTTGAGATATTGTGACCTCTATTGGGCTGGGGTCACAATAGCAGTAACAGTATAACAATAGAATTACCTGCTGTTAAGGACGGTTCCTCCAGGCAAGAAAATACATTCTACACAGTGAATATATGTTTAAATGAAAAGGGTAAGTTTACTTTATGGAAACTTAAGGGAACAAGCATAGGTTTGAATTATGAACACAATGGTAAGCAATGACTCACTATGATTCGCAAGGGCCCTTGCAGGAATCAGTAATTTATGACAGTAAGGAAACTTAAGTAGGGGTGGTATCACTCATTTAAACTAGGGTAGACAGTCTATGCTCGCGAGCGCCCATTAGCGGGCAGTCCTACAGAACAGTTAATGATCACGATGCGGCCGGTTGGTGCACATAAGAAATTGTAATCCAAGGCAGCAGTTGATGATGGAACTTAAACAACCAGATGTCTGGAACAGCGAACGTTGGTGAGCTGACACTCGTCAGTGTCAGTCACTTCAACGAACACTCAAACAGTTAACTGGGCCTCTAAGTTTCGGGTTGAGGCCGAGAACGGGTCTCCGGCCTGTGAGGTGGCCCTAGATGTCTGTGAGTCAGAAGTTGAGCAAGTGCTCTCTCACCCGACAGGCCGATCCACCTAAATTCTCCACAGGATGCGCGCTGGTGAATCACAGAGATCCCGGACCAGGGTGTTCCACTGGTTCGACTGACAGCTGGATTTCCTCTCCGATCTCCGGGTACACGGGCTGGAGGCTGGAGTCTTGCTTACTTCCAGACAGCTGGTCTCTCCGTAGACTTAGGCCTAGGCTTCTGGCCTAACTGTACGTCTGTGCTCTGTCAGCAGCTCCGCAGGGGAGAGAAGTCCAGGTCCCGAGAGAGCGAAATCAGCTGCGCCCTTTCTTTAAGTAACCTCCCTAATAAGTCTGTGTGGAGGTGTCACATGTTCAAAACGCAATCTGAATAAACAACCAGTGGGGGAGTCCAAATCACATGGGGTTAATCCAAGGTCCCCATACCCCCTATTGATGTACGTCTGTTTGTATAAAGGTAAAGCAGCATTAACCGAGTCTATCCACATTTCCACCGTGGGCGGGGCCCTAGAATTCCATTTAATCAGAATCACCTTTTTGGCATAAAAGAGCAACATTGACAACAGAATTTTAGTATACCGGGGCCTTTGGTCATCATCCTGTATCCCCAATAGGCCCAATGCAGGGTTAATCAGGATATCCAACTGCAGATGAACATTAATAAAATCAAAGATGGCAGACCAGTAGTCTGAGAGCCTAGGACAGGCCCAGAACATATGGACAAGTAGCTTCGGGAGAATAGCATCGCGGGCAATTAGGAGAACGTTGCGGATATATTCCATGCAGCCTCTGAGGCATATAGTACACCCCATGTAGGAACTTCATCTGTATTAGCTAGTCTCTGGACGATATCACTAATTTTGCAATCTTCCCAGGATTCCCTATCTAGGGACAGGATATCCCCCTCCCACTTTCTCAAAAGTGACTCCATCTTCGGGGAATCTTTCTGCAGTAGAGTCATATACAGCTCCAACAGGGGTTTGGCCAGGGAGTCTTGAGCCAAGAGATCCTCCACCACATCCAAACCCAGGCTAAGGGGGGCCCCAAAACTGGGCCGAAAAGGCATGCCTCAGCTGGAAGTATCGGAACAGCATCCAGCCTGGCAGGCCAAACCTGCCCGCCAATTCCCGAAAGGGGAGCAGAGACCCCCTGGAGACAATGTCCTTCAGCAGCTTGACTCCGTATCTGGCCCACAGATGCGGATCGGGTACAGTTCTAAAATGCCCCAGGGAGGGGTTCCCCCACAACGGAGTGAAGGGAGACCACCGGCCCGGAGAGAGGAACCGGCGCCTGGCCGTCCCCCACACCCGCAACGTAGTTTTCGATGGGGTCGACAACGATGGGTACGCCGAGACCCCTCTGTACACCAGATTGCTGAGCTCAGTAAGGGATCCCACAATTGCCGCCTCAAGGCAAACAGACGCATTGGCCCTGGACTGCTGAAACCACCAGCGCACAGTCACCAGTGCGGCCGCCCAATAATACACCAGAAAATTTGGTAGGGCCAACCCCCCAGAGCCGAGAGGCAGCTGGAGAGTCGATTTAGCCAATCTAGGGGCCAACCCTCTATACAGAAAAGAGCCAATGCAGCTATCCAATTCCCTAAAAAAAGAGGGGGAGATCCATACGGGGCAGTTTCTAAAAAAGTATGAAAATTTAAGTAGATATATCATTTTTAAGACGTTAATCCCAAAAAATTGAGCGGAAGAGTGGACCAACAGGAACAATGGGCCAGATTCAGGCAGAAGTGCGGCGGCGTAACGTATCGTAGATACGTTACACCGCCGCAAGTTTTCATCGTGCCTGATTCACAAAGCACTTGCGATGAAATCTACGCCGGTGGCCTCCGGCGTAAGCCCGCGTAATTTAAATGGGTGTGTGCCATTTGAATTAGGCGCGCTCCCGCGCCGGACCTACTGTGCATGCTCCGTTTCAGAATTCCCGCCGTGCTTTGCGCGCAGTGACGTAATTTTTTCGAAAGGCGACGCGCGTAACGTAATTCCGTATTCCCGGACGGCTTAGGCAAACAACGTTAATTTTTAAATTTCGACGCGGGAACGACGGCCATACTTTATACAGCAATACGATTGCTGTGTAAAGTTAAGGCACCAAAAACGACGACTAACTTTGCGACGGGAAACTAGACTAGCGGCGACGTAGCGAACGCGAAAATCCATCGTGGGTCATCGTAACTCCTAATTTGCATACCCGACGCTGGTTTACGACGCGAACTCCCCCCAGCGGTGGCCGCGGTACTGCATCCTAAGATCCGACAGTGTAAAACAATTACACCTGTCGGATCTTAGGGATATCTATGCGTAACTGATTCTATGAATCAGTCACATAGATACTCTCCCACTCAACAGAGTCAAAAGCCTTCTCTGCATCGAGCGAGGCTATGACTCTAGTACCCCCATTGTCATGGGAAGTAGCCAGGTTCAGGAAAAGACGGCGGATGTTGATGTCAGTGCCCTTACCCGGCATAAACCCAGTCTGGTCCACTTGAACTAAATTCTCAATCACTGCACCAAGTCTGAGAGCTAACATTTTTGCGAGGACCTTGGCATCCGCATTAATTAAAGAGATGGGCCTGTAGGAGGCACATTCCTCAGTGTCCTTACCGGGCTTGGGCACCAACACCACTATGGCCTCAGACATAGAATCAGGAAAGGGAGTCTAAATCATAAAAATTTTGTAGCATTGAGGTCAGCCTAGGAGCCAGAAGTTCCTGTGTTAGAGCTGTCAAGATAAGTACTCACCGAGGCCGAGATGCCGAAGGCGGCTACCTTTGCGACTCTGTGCACTTCATCCCCTGAAGGTGGAGACAGCGAGGAAGGGCACAAAGAGGCACCGGCTACCAGCAGTGGGTGATGGTTTGATGGTAGATCACTGAAGACTTGGTTCGTAAATACAAATAGAGCCGTGGCAGGTATAGACAGTGATTCAGATGCAAACAAAGTTCAAGAAGCTGAGAGCCAGTTCAAGTCAGGACGAAAGGCAGATCCGGGATACAAGCCAAATGGTCAGGGATTATAGAAGGTAGGAAAGTCCAATAAAAGAGCCAGAGGTCAAAAGGGGTATAGACAGCAGGGGGTCCGATGAAACAGGCCGAGGGTCAAGTGCAGGAGAAGGCGTAGAATAGTCAGGTCCAATCCGGGTCAAATAGGTCAAGGTTTTCAGGTTTTCAAAGTACTTCAACAGGATAAGCTGACAACAAACCAGCAACCCACCATAGGTTTGGGGCTGGTTTAAATAGGCCAGGCTGCGCCTTGATTGGTGGGCGCGCGTGTGTGGATGCGCGCGCCCGCGCACGCGCCGTAGAATGGAACCATGCTGGAACGCAGATGCGCACATTGCGCGTGCCGCGTACAGGCACGAGCATGCGCCGTAGCGCGAATCGGCCACTGGAGCTACGGGTTCCCTGACAGTGCCCCCCCCAAGGGGCGAACTCCGGATGCCCAAGCTGGACATCAACTCTGGGTGATCTTGATGAAAGGCTCAGATTAGCCGCAGAGCGTGTAAGTTCCTTGATGGTTCCCATGAATTATCTTCCGGAGGGTACCCCTCCTACTTCACTAGGTACTGAAGCTGTCTTCCTCTCTTTCTGCAACCCAGAATGTTTTCAACCTCAAACTCCATCTCACCTTCGATCTCAACAGGTGAGGGCGGAGATTCTTCTCTCTCGGGGAAGGACTCAGGAACGACAGGTTTTAACAAGGAAACATGGAAAACGGGATGAATTCTGTAAGAATTAGGTAGAGCTAACTTGAAAGCGACATCATTAATTTTCCGTTTGATTTTAAAGGGACCGATGAACCTCAGACCTAACTTTGGAGAAGGTATGTGTAACCTGAGGTTTGCGGCTGACAATCAGACTTTCTCCCCAATTTCAAAGGTCGGACCCTCCTTTTTCCTCCTATCAAAAAAAAAATTGTAGTCCTCCTGAGCCTGGTGCATCATCTCCTGGAGTTTCCTGAAATTCTGTTGAACGGAGGCTATGTGCTCCTGAACAGCTGGAACCGACGTTTCTGGAATAGAACTTGGTAAAAATGAAGGATGAAACCCGAAGTTGGACCAAAAGGGAGTTTGGTTGGTTGTGGAATGGATGGAATTATTGTACGCAAACTCTGCGGATGGAAGTAGTGAGGACCAGTCATCCTGAGAGGCTGAACAGAAACAGCGGAGATATTGCTCCAGGGTCTGGTTCGTCCTTTCTGTCTGACCATTGCTCTGCGGGTAATAGGCCGATAAGAGACACACCTTGATATCAAGAGATTTACAGAGTTCTCTCCAAAATTTGGATGTAAATTGTACGCCTCTGTCAGAGACGATACTCTTGGGAGTCCCGTGAAGCCGGACAACTTCTTTAAAAAAAACTTTGGCTGTTTCTGTAGCTGAGGGGGTGCCCACCATGGGTAAAAATTGTGCCATTTTGGAAAGACGGTCGATGACTACGAAAATTGAGGTAAAACCCCCGGAAGGAGGGAGATCCACAATAAAGTCCATAGAAACTTCTGACCATGGCCGTTCAGGAATGGGCAAAGGCTTGAGTAACCCCCAACTCTTTGTATTTGGTCCTTTGCTGCGTTGGCAACGAGTACATGCAGACACATAGGCTTTGCAATCCTGCCTCCAACTTGGCCACCAGAAGGTGCGGGAGACCAGTTCTGTGGTCTTTCGAGTTCCGAAGTGACCCGCTAGTTTGTGATCGTGGAAAGTACTAAGAACTAGGTGTCAGGCTTCCAAGGGAACAAAAATCTTGTTTTGAGACCAGAGCAGTTCGTCCCGTCTTTCAAGGGAAAGGGTCACCTGGTTGGGGCAGTGCCTGGATGCAGTTTTCAGAGAGGTTAAGAGATCCGATTGTGGAAGTAATAGAAAATTGTGTGATGACAGAATGGTGCCAGGCTCAGATGCCACGGGGGTTTCCAAAAACATTCTGGAGAGAGCATCTGCTTTCACATTCTTGGAACCGGGTCTGTAGGATATGAGAAAATTAAACCGGGTGAAGAAAAGAGCCCAACGGGCTTGCCTGGGCCTCAATCGTTTTGCTGATCGCAAATATTCTAGATTTTTGTGATCTGTGAAAATCACAATAGGGTGAACTGCCCCTTCCAGCAAATATCTCCACTCTTCAAGAGCGAACTTAATCGCTAACAATTCTCTGTCCCCAACGTCGTAGTTTCTCTCTGGTGGATTCAATTTCCGAGAGGCAAAGGCTACAGGATGTAGAAGGGCTTTAAGTCCTTGTCTTTGGGATAGGATGGCCCCAACAGCTGTTTTGGAGGCGTCAACCTCAAGAATAAAGGGTAGTGCCAGATCGGGGTGACGTAGGACAGGTACTGAAGTAAACAGACTTGAATTTGAGGAACGCTTCCCGGGCCTCCTGTGACCAGACAAAGCGATTGCCTTGACGGGTGAGCTTGGTAATAGGTGCTACTATGGCGGAGAATCCAGTGATGAACGTCTATAAAAGTTAGCAAACCCGATAAAACGTTGTACCCCTTTTTTGTCTTTGGGAGCTGGCCAGTCTTGAATGGCTTGAACTTTTTGTGGGTCCATGGCAACTCCACAGGTGGAGACGATGAAACCGAGAAATTGTACTGTACTTTTTTCGAACTCACATTTCTCGGCCTTCAGGTATAACTTATGATGTCTAAGGATAGTGAGGACTGTCTTGACATGTTCCCGATGGAGCTCAATGGAAGCTGAAAAAATAAGAATATCGTCCAGATAGACCACCAAAAAATTGTCCAAGTGTTTCCGAAAGATGTCGTTGACAAGGTGTTGGAAAGTAGCTGGGGTGTTGCAGAGACCGAACGGCATAATGAGGTACTCAAATTGCCCAAATCTGGATCTAAAAGCAGTCTTCCACTCATCCCCAGATCTAATTCGGATGAGATTTTAAGCGCCCCGGAGATCCAATTTGGAGAAGACTTTAGCAGACCGGAACCATTGGAAGAGCTCAGGAATGAGGGGTAGCGGGTATCTGTTTTTAACAGTAATTTTATTCAACTCCCTGTAGTCTATGCAGGGTCGGAGGGAGCCGTCTTTTTTCTCCACAAAGAAGATTCCTGCCCCCGCAGGGGAGGAAGAAGGACGAATAAACTGTTTCTCAAGGTTCTCATCAATGTAGGCCTTGAGGGCCTTTAGTTCAGTCTCTGACAGAGGAAAAATACGGCCAAAAGGAATTGCTGCACCGGGTAACAGATCGATAGGGCAATCATAAGGCCTGTGAGGGGGCAGGCGGTCGGCTTGTTTGTCATCAAATACGTCCGCGAATTCCAGGTATGCCGGAGGGACGTGTTGGAGGTTCTCTGATGTGGCAGTGACAGTGGAACAGGCGGTGGTAACCGATGTGAGGCAGTTTTGAGAACAGTAGGATGACACGAAGTTGACCTCCTTGCTACCCCAGTCGATATGAGGTTGGTGAGTCTGTAGCCAGGGAAGGTCCAAAATAATAGGGAATATGGGAGATGGGATTAAGTCCAACTGTAGGAGTTCTTGGTGTCCAGAATCGGTGATGGCCAAAACAGGATCAGTCTGTTGGGTAACTAGTCCTGAGCGGGGGAGTGAGCCATCTGCCAGGCGTACCTGTAGATAATGATCCTTTGGATGAAGGGGAAAATGTAGCTTCAGAGCAAGGTCAGAGTCCAAAAAGCTACTGCAAGAGCCTGAATCAATGATTGCTGGCAATTGGGTTACCCCTTCCGGTAGCTGTAGAGAGATAAAAAGAGTAAGGTAAGACTGTGGAGCACTGACAACACAGTAGTTGGGAGCGAGCTTGGGTACACACTTACTGGGTCTCACCGGACAGGTGCGAAGGAAGTGGCCGGTGGCTCCACAATACAGACACAGGTTGGCTTGGCGCCTGCGTTGCCTTTCTTCAGCGGTGAGGAAGACGATGGACCAGACCAAGTTGCATGGGTTCTGGGTCAGGGACCGGGTTGGAAGAGGAGGCTGGAGGAGGTGGATGCATAGAAACTGGTCTCGGAGGTATCCAGGTTAAACGGAACGTTTGGAAGCGCTCAGAGCGCCGTTCTCGTATACGTCGATCCAATTGGGTAGCAGCTTGAATTAAGTCCTCCAGTGTAGCAGGGGTTTCAGTTCTGGCCAGCTCATCTTTGAGAGCTTCCGAAAGTCCCTGCCAGAACTGATATTTTAACACTGCTTCATTCCAGCCGATATCGGCTGACCAGTTCCGAAACTCAGCAGTGTAGTCTTCTACTGGTCTCCTACCTTGACTAAGGTTGTGAAGGATGGTTTCAGCCGTAGCTGTGCGTTGTGGGTCGTCATAAAGTTTGGCCATTTGTTCAAAAAAGGCATCAAGTGTATCTAGCACTGGACTTCTTTGTTCCATGAGGCCATGTGCCCACGCCTGTGGTTCCTCGGAGAGAAGAGAGATGACGAAGCCCACTTTTACTGCTTCAGAAAAGAAAGTTCTAGGCTGCAGCGCAAGATATAAAGAGCAGGCATTTTTGAAGGAACGATACTTTCTGCGATCGCCTGTAAATTGCTCCGGAGTCGGGACTCTAGGTTCAGGGTGAGTCACTACTACAGCTGGAGAATAAAGGGGTAGTGCTGCGCTGTGAATAGGGAGTGGAATAACGTGCAGAGGAAGTGTAGCCAATCCTTATATATGGAAAAATATGGAAAATATAGTCTGGCTACTAATCATGAGTAGCAATAATAAAAAATTATACTGGTATACCATACACATAAATATCATCAAAATAAACGTGCTACAATGCAGCCAAAGCTAGCTGAAAAAATGTGAAATACAGAGTGACAGTGCTGGTGTCATATAGTGAAATAAATAATAACAAACGTACTGATACACAATAAGGTGTACAGCGTGCGAAGCACACCAGTGACCGTAATAAACTAAGTTAAATGTCCATGCAGCAGATAACTATAAACATAGCAGCAGGCAAAATCCAAGATAAAAGTGCTGGTGTAGATGCCAAAGTGACGTGAAAAAAGGGGTTGATTTACGGTGTTTTCTTCAGAGTAAGTGAGGATGTCTCCTTACCTTACTGCTGTAAGGTAACAGCATAAAACCCCAGGTACAGGGCGTGGCCTGCGGCGGAGCTGAATGGCGGCTTAGACCCGTAGCTCCGTATCCAGCAGAGAAGGAGCGGCTCACAGCAACCCTCCGGACCCGATTTTCGGCCACCACACCCGGCGTTCCAGCTCTGGAGACATGGAGCATGTCCAGAAAGAGGAAGGAGCAGAGGAAGCCCCAGCGGCTAACGGACTTCTTCTCCCCTCACCAGCGTGGAGGTAGGCAAGATGGCACCGCAGCAGCGTCCACACCAGCACACTCAGCACGTGCAATCAGGCCTGAGTTAGTCTGCGGACCCCAGGACAAGTCCTCCCCTGACAATATGCAGGCTCCCTCTCCCTCCTCAGCGTCAGGCAGCCCAGCCAAAGCCAGGCTCAGGCTGGATAGGGAGGGATCCACTCAACTGCTAGCCCTATACCTGACTCAGGAGATGACACCCGTGAGCTGCCAGACTCCATCGAATCCTTCCCCACCACCCACCAACCTGTGATAGACACTGTAATGAAAGATATGCTGCTATCATTGAGAAGTTCACTGCAATCAGACATGATGCAGTGTATGCATAGATTCCATTCAGATTTACAGGCAGTGGAGGCCAGAGTGGAGCATATTGAGCACAAGATGGGGGAATACGCTGTCACTATCAACGACCTGGTCAACTCGCATGAGGAGAGGGAGGGTGACACGGAATGGATTAAAGCCAAACTCGCAGATATCGAGGACAGAAACAGACGCAACAACATGAAGGTACGGGGGGTCCCTGAGTCTGTTTTGCAATCAGATTTGCGCTCCTATGCCTCCTCCCTGTTCAAGGAACTTCTCCCAGACCTTTCTGACCTAGAGCTCACAGTGGACAGAATACATAGGCTGCCCAAACCAGCCTTCCTGCCTGATCAGGTTCCCAGGGACGTCATCCTAAGATTCCATTTCTTCCATGCCAAAGAGCAACTAATGGCGGTTATGCGCAAAAGAGAGAAGATTCCCTCGCAGTATCAGAATCTGCAGTTTTTTGCAGACTTATCCCAGTATACACTGCAAAAGAGAAGAAATTTAAACACCATAACCAAGGCGCTCAGAAACCATAAGATCGTTTACAGATGGGGCTACCCTGCTAAATTGTCCGTCACCAAAGATGGCCACACACACAATGTGGATTCACTGGAAAAAGGCATCTCTCTGCTGGAAGAGTGGGGGATTCTCCCGGAAGATGCGGATGTTCCAACACCCGCCTCCAGATCCAGGGCACGGCCTGATCCCGCATGGAAAACAGTTACTAACAGGAACGCCAAGTCACACAACTGGATCCGGAGGGGGTACCCGCCTACTTGTTCTCTCCTGGTAGGAGTCTTGGAGAGCCTTTAGGCTTGCACTCATCCCCATTTTAACCTGTGCAGCTCCCCGCTGCTTTCAGGTATTCCTTCTAGAGATCACAGGGTTCATACCCAGTTCATGTTGGTTACATGCCAATTGCTTGACTGTTTTTGTTATTTTTTTGTTTTCCTGTTCATCCTTTTTTCTTTTGTGTTCCTCCTTTTTGCTGCACCTCACCCTCAAGTGTGGCTTCAGCATTGCAAACACCGTCTACGGAAGAAGAGATTCCCTCCGCAAAGAGTCAGAGAAGAACTTGGCCTCTTCAGCTCACCTGCCATCGTATGGAACACCTATACCCTTTCAACTAAACGTGAGTGCTCTTTTGACCTCCTTTTGGTACAAATAACTTACTGCATGCCATACTCGGAATGGCCACTGGAGGGGGACCTTCTCTTGAAAATGAATTCCTGCAATAATTCAACACCGACTGTCCTATTACTGCTACAATGGGTATAACATTTCTTTCTATTAACTCCAATGGTCTAAACCACCCCGTTAAGAGGAAGTCTATGTGGAAAGAGGCCACTTCCAACCGAGCAGACATTTTATGTGTTCAAGAAACACACCTTTCCTCACTGTCTCCTCCTCATTGTTCTCATGGACGCTTTCCACACGTCTTTAAAGCTAATTCGCCTAACAAAACAAGGGGGGTTATCACGGCCATAAAAGACACGGTTGCTTTTACGCTTCACGAGGCTATCCTTGATCCGGGGGGCCGTTACATTGTCTTGGTATATGATATTAACACCACCACGTTCACTATCGTGAATGTCTACTCCCCGAACAAGCACCAAGTCCGTTTCTTCAATAGGCTAATGGCCAAGGTAGCAGCACACCAAAAGGGTAAGCTGGTCATGTGTGGGGATTTCAATGCAACCCCAGAACTGGGTATTGACTCTTCCTCAGGCGCCAAGCGCTCGAGCCCGTCATTGTCAACCTCAATCCACAACCATGACTTGTTTGACGCATGGAGGTGCCTTCACGCTGGAGAACGGGATTTTACATTCTTTTCCTCGCCCCATGGGGCTTACTCCAGAATTGATCTCTTTTTAGTTGATCAACTCACCCTCTCCAAAGTGTCGGCCACTGCCATTAATTCGATAACGTGGTCGGACCACGCATCCATTACCCTCACACTGGAGGATGGCATGGCTGACAATGCACCGTCTCTATGGAGGGTCAACTCATTCTTATTGCAGCAGGTCGAGGCAAGGAGCCACATCGAAAGACACTTGAATGACTTTTTCAGTAATAATGAGGGGTCTGTTCAGGATCAGTTTGTCTTGTGGAACGCCCATAAGGCGTACATTAGAGGCATTCTCATTCAATTGGGGGCGAGGGCTAAAAGGCAGCGGCAGCAGGAATTGACAGACCTAACCAAAGAAATATTCCTGCTTGAAACATACAACAAACAAAACTCTTCCCCGGTACTCTCCCAAAAATTAAATCTACTGAGACATGACCTCAGGCTCCTGTTACTAGAATCATTTGAAAAATCGTCACGTAGATTGAAAATGACGTACTATGCAACAGGCAACAAGGCAGGTAAATTATTAGCCCACAAAGTGAAGGGTGTAAGACACAAGTCCAAAATACCTTATATTATCCATCCTATTAGTAAGTGTAAACTCCACCATCCTCAAGATATGGCGGATGCTTTTAGCCTCTACTATGGCTCCCTGTACAACTTAAAAAACGATGCAAATACCTTCCAGCCTGACCCTGAAGCAATTGGCAAATTCTTACAGGGTTTAAATATTCCCTCTATATCTTCTGATCAACTACGATCACTTAGTTTGCCCTTTAGCAAAGAGGAAATTCGTAAGGTTATCGAGTCCCTCCCTAAAAATAAAGCCCCTGGCCCCGACGGGTTCATGGGAGATTACTATAAAACCTTCAATCCGATTTTGGCCCCATATTTGGAGGGTGTGTTCAATGCTGCTGCTACCTCAGCCGCCTTCCCTGCTGAAATGCTGTCCGCTATTATTGTGACCTTGCCGAAGCCGGGGAAAGAGCCTACGTCACCTCCAAATTTTAGGCCAATGTCCCTACTTAATATAGATTTGAAAATTTACGCCAAAATCATTGCTACACGCTTATTAGATATTCTTCCCCTGCTTATACATCCCGACCAGACAGCATTCACTAAGGGTCATCAGACCTCTGATGCCACTCGCAGGCTGATTAACGTTATCCATTTGGCCAACCTGCACAAAAGGCCTTCTCTGTTCTTGGCTTTAGACGCAGAGAAGGCCTTTGATCGCATCCATTGGACCTATATGGCTCAAGTTCTAAAGAGATTCGGCTTCGTGGGTCCTATCCTGTCCGCGATCCTGGCCCTATACTCCAACCCCTCCGCCCAGGTGCTCACGTCAGGAGTTTTGTCTAGTCCGTTTTTAATTTCCAATGGCACTAGGCAGGGGTGCCCACTATCCCCACTAATATTCAACTTACTAATGGAACCCCTTGCTATATACTTTCGCTCTCATCCTGACATTAAAGGTTTCCCTGTCCAAAACTCCACCCACACCATCAGCTTGTTCGCAGATGATATCATCTTAATTCTTACAGATGTGGAGACTTCCCTGACTTCGGCACATGCGGCTCTGGAGATGTTTAACCACTTGCCGACCGCGCACCGTCGATATACGTCCACAAGGTGGCTCTGCTGGGCGAGAGCACGTAATATGACGTCCTCTCTCCCAGCCGCCACTAGGGGCGCGCGCGCGCGCCCCCCGCTCGCCCCCGACTCCCGTGCGTGTGCCCGGCGGGCGCGATCGCCGCCGGGCACACGCGATCGCTCGTTACAGAGCGGGGACCGGGAGCTGTGTGTGTAAACACACAGCTCCCGGTCCTGTCAGCAGGGGAAATGCTGATCTTCGGTTCATACAATGTATGAACCGAGGATCAGTGTTTCCCCTAGTGAGGCCACCCCCCCCACAGTAAGAACACACCCAGGCATACTTAACCCCTTCCCCACCCCCTAGTGTTAACCCCTTCACTGCCAGTGGCATTTTTATAGTAATCCAATGCATTTTTATAGCACTGATCGCTATAAAAATGCCAATGGTCCCAAAAATGTGTCAAAAGTGTCCGAAGTGTCCGCCATAATGTCGCAATACCGAAAAAAAAATCGCTGATCGCCGCCATTACTAGTAAAAAAAATATAATAAAAATGACATAAAAATACCCCCTATTTTGTAAACGCTATAACTTTTGCGCAAACCAATCAAACGCTTATTGCGATTTTTTTTTACGAAAAATATGTAGAAGAAAACGTATCGGCCTAAACTGAGGAAAAAAAATGTTTTTTTATATATTTTTGGGGGATATTTATTATAGCAAAATGTAAAAAATATTCATTTTTTTCAAAATTGGTTCTCTATTTTTGTTTATAGCGCAAAAACTAAAAACCGCAGAGGTGATCAAATACCACCAAAAGTAAGCTCTATTTGTGGGAAAAAAAGGACGCCAATTTTGTTTGGGAGCCACGTCGCACGACCGCGCAATTGTCAGTTAAAGCGACGCAGTCCCGAATCGCAAAAAGTACTCTGGTCTTTGGGCAGCAATATGGTCCGGGGGGTAAGTGGTTAATACATTGTCTTACTATAAGGTAAATTAAAGTAAGTCCTACCTAATGGGGGTGGGTATAGCCCCTCCACTGAGGAGGAGACTGGCTGCTCGGTTCCCTTACACCTGGAAAGATGGAGGTTTGAAGTATCTGGGTATATCTTTAACGGCGACTAATGGTGAATTGTTTGCAGCTAATTATGCCCCGCTTCTCTGCTCTATGAACAAGACTTTACAGGACATATCTAAAATTGAACTGCTTTGGTCTGGCCGCTTAGCGGCATTCAAAATGATAGTCCTACCGCAATTATTATATCTCTTTAGGACATTGCCGATCCCTGTCCCCGCCTCCTTCTTTTCCAAACTTCAATCCCAACTGAACACATTTTTGTGGCAAGGTAGGAAAGCGAGATGTTCCTTTAAAAAGCTAATAGCAGGCAGGAGAGTCGGAGGTATTGGCCATGTCCTTCTGAAGGACTACCACTCAGCTTCGGTACTCTCACAGGCTAGGCTGTGGTTCGTGCAGACCCACACCCCTAGATGGTTAGAATTAGAATTATCGCAGGTCCCGGGTCATTGTTTATCCGACATCTTACTATCCAGTCGAATTCTCATGCCGGCCCTAACTCAACTCTCCCCCACAATGGTAGCCACTATCCGCACATGGGAGAAGTTTATCTCTCACACCTTCTTAGGCCAGGACGTTAAACGTATGCCCCTTCCCATCTCCAGTTTACCCTTAATCATCCCAGGCATATCTGTTGCGCACTGGTTAATTAAAGGCGTCAAAACGGTAGGAGACTTGTGGTCAGGCCCCACACTTAAGACATTTCAGGATCTACAGGTTGAATTTGACTTAGCGGACACTGACTTGTATAGGTATCTCTAAATAGCTCACTTCCTCAAAAAGTCACCTCAAACGTCAACCGCACTTCCCTGGCGAGCTATGCTATATATTACCAATCCCACAACTAACATTAAGGGGATATCACTACTTTATAATCTCTTAAACAATAAAAACGTCTTTATCAAAACCTTGAATATGGAGGCGTGGGAGCGAGATGTGGGTGCAACGTTCTCTGATGACCAATGGCAATCAGCTCTGCGGAGCACATTTTCTGCGACTAAGGCCCCGTACACACGAGAGGATCTATCCGCTGGAATTGATCTGCGGATCAGTTCCAGCGGATAGATCCGCTGGTGTGTACATCCCAGCGGATCTTTTTCCGCGGATTTTTTTCGGGCCGACCGATTTCCAGCAGATAAAAATTTCTTAGCATGCTAAGAAATCTATCCGCTGGAATCGGCTTCAGCGGATCGATCCGGTGGTCTGTACAGACTCACCGGATCGATCCGTCCGATTCCCTCCCTCGCATGCGTCGTAATGATTCGACGCATGCGTGGGTATCCTTATATGACAGCGTCGCGCAAAACGTCATCGCGATGGGATTTCGGCGCGGATTTCGATCCGATGGTGAGTACACTCCATCGGATCCAAATCCGTGGAAATCCTCGAGATGATTTATCCGCGGATACGGTCCGGCGGACCGTATCCGCGGATCAATCCTCTCGTCTGTACCCGGCATAAGAGCGTAAATCTGTGGGAACTATCTCACAAAATTTTGGTGCAGTGGTACTTAACGCCGTATCGTTTGTCTAAATTTGACCCCAGAACTTCCTCCTTGTGCTGGAGGAATTGCGGAGAGGTGGGGACGTTGCACCATATCCTGTGGTCCTGCCCTTCACTTAAACGACTGTGGGTGAGTGTATTTAATTTAATGTCCCAGTTTGCAGGAGTCCGGATTATTCCCTCGGCGGGGGCAGCATTTCTGTCCTTGGGCTTAGATAATGTCCCGTTCTCCTCAAGAACCATAATCACTCATTTACTTCTTAGCACTAGGCTGTATTGCACGACATTGGAGGGATACAGGCCCACCTTCAATGAGTGAAATTGTGGAAACAACTAATACCCATGCCTCTTATGAACTAATGTTTTCAGCATCTCAGGGTAAAATGGCCAATATGGAACGTAAATGGTCTAAGTGGAATGGGTGGTATAACTCGGTTCATAAAAATTGATATGTAGTAGACTCATGCTGATCGCTTCTGTTTACTAGTTATGAGGAGGAACAACACTTTACACTTTAATGTTTTAGTTCATTTTATGTTCTGTTTTATTTTGTCAGCTTTCTTTAGTTTGTTCAATATTCTCGGCCATAATGTCTTTATATGCTGAACATCTGAGGTGCTCATGATCTGTGAGCTCTATTGCCATAAAATGAGGGCCTCGGGCGTCCAGGCTCATGGTCCATGTCGACCGTGTGGGCTCCTGGCGCCATTGGGTATATATAAAGTGGACATATGGGCGGGTCGCCGCCGGCTCCCCCGGCGCACAGAGTGCTCCCAAGGGGGTGCGTGGGGGAGAGGCAGGGCTGTCTTTTCCATTGGGCACGCTGGGAAGTTGCCCGGGGGCCCCACTTGCCAGGCCCATCGGCTGCACAGCGACCCCAGTAAAAAATGGTGAGCAGCTGGTCAGAACTGTAGAACTGTATCGTGTCTACAGTCTCTGAAGAAGAGTCTGAAGAGGAGTCAAGAGTGGGAGCGCCGCCGGGATGGGGGTCACGGGAGAAGTCAGACATGAGGAGACAGTAGGATAAACCAGAGCAGCCAAGCTGGAGCCATCTGACTGAGCCGTGCATGTTGCACCTGAGAGGAGGTCAGTGATAGCGCCGCCAGGCCAGTCTAAGGGGCAGGTGGTTGTTGATGTAAGGGGGGAGTGAATACAAAAATATTAGTGACCCCCCTTACCTTAGTGTATTTACTCTACAAGAGGTGGTCTCTGGTCACCAGAGTGCCCCACACATCAGAGTTCCTGGTGTTCCCCTTACATCAGAGTCTGCAGGATTCCCCCTTACAGTGCAAGGACCCTGATGTAAGTGGGAACTCTGATGTAAAGAGAAAGCAGTGAACTCTGATATAAGGTGGTCTCTGGTCACCAGAGTCACCCTCCACATCAGAGTTCCCCCTTAAATCATGATCTGCAGTGTTCCCCTTTACATAAGAGTTCCCTTTCACTGTAAGGGGGGATCCTGCAGACTCTGATGTAAGAGGAAACTCTGAGCAGGCTGGGTTATAGTAACCTGAGGCCCCATACACACCATAGAATCTATCCGCAGATAAATCCCATCGAATGGGTTTCAGCGGATAGATTCTATGGTGTGTACACTCCGGCGGATATTTATCCGCGGATAAATCTCCCCTGGGATGGATTTCCAGCAGATGGATATTTGCTGACATGCTCAACAAATCCATCTGCTGAAGTCCATCCCAACGGATGGATCCGCTCGTCTGTACAGACTCACCGGATCCATCCGTCCAAAGGGATTCCCCGCACGCGTCGTAATGATTTGACGCATGCGTGGAATTCCTTATATGACAGCGTCGCGCACATCATAATCGCGGCGACGGCGCGACACGTCATCGCCAGAGGATTTCGGCGCGGATTTCAATGCGATGGTGTGTACACGCCATCGCATAGAAATCTGCTGAAATCCTCTCGCTGGACCGTATCCGCGGATAAATCCTCTCGTGTGTATGGGGCCTAACTTTCATGTCAATGAAGAAATTTGTAAAACTGTAATTTTAGGTACTTTTTCTGCAGTGCCAGTAAAGAAAATGTGGTTCTGCCAGTAAATTTCATGATTTTTGTCAGTAAATTCTGGTGCACGATTGTGTAGACAGGGCCCCAGTGCACTGTATTGCCCGGGGGCCTATAATGCTCTTAAGATGCCACTGGGGAGAGGGCGGTGTGCCGGCCAGTGGTTTTATTCAGAGGCTGTGTTAAGGTTGGCCGAGCACTAAGGTTGTTTGATAATCGATGTTTCATGTGTTTTGAATGTATACGGTGAAACTATGCAGATCTTTATATGCTTATGGTCTATTTTGTTTTATTTTCTTATCTCTTTGTTTGTATAAAACTTCAATAAAAACCTATTGAAATGAAAAACCTAGTATCGTTTTAAAAATGGGTTTATTCAAACAAAATAATACACTATGTACTCACATTGTTGTGATGAAAACAGGCATATAAAACCAGGGCGTTCGCCAACGTCACCTCCGGTACCTCTTGGTGGACTCTATGTAATACTCTTACGCGTATTCGTCACTTCTCGTGACTTCTTCTGAAGAAGTCACGAGAAGTGACGAATACGCGTAAGAGTATTACATAGAGTACACCAAGAGGTACCGGAGGTGACGTTGGCGAACGCCCTGGTTTTATATGCCTGTTTTTATCACAACAATGTGAGTACCTAGTGTATTATTTTGTTTGAATAAACCCATTTTTAAAACGATACTGCACTATTGGCACTTTCATCTCCCTGGGTGTGAGTTACTGTCACTGTTTGGACGTGACTACCGAGAGGGATCTACTTTTTCCAATTACAGTCCATTTTGATGACACCTTATGTGGATAAGACCAGAAAAGTGTACCTGGGTTTTTATGCTGTTACCTTACAGCAGTAAGGTAAGGGGACATCCTCACTTACTCTGAAGAAAACACCGGAAATCAACCCCTTTTTTCACGTCACTTTGGCATCTACACCAGCACTTTTATTTTGGATTTTGCCTGTTGCTATGTTTATAGTTATCTGCTGCATGGACATTTAACTTAGTTTATTACGGTCACTGGTGTGCTTCGCACGCTGTACACCTTATTGTGTAGCAGTACGTTTGTCATTTTTCACTATATGACACCAGCACTGTCACTCTGTATTTCACATTTTTTCAGCTAGCTTTGGCTGCATTGTAGCACGTTTATTTTGATGATATTTATGTGTATGGTATACCAGTATAATTTTTTATTATTGCTACTCATGATTAGTAGCCAGACTATATTTTCCATATTTTTCCATATATAAGGATTGGCTACACTTCCTCTGCATGTTATCCCACTCCCTAATCACAGCGCAGCACTACCCCTTTATTCTTCATTTGTTCCTGGTTTGATACACTATTTAGTGCAGCAGCTGTACCCCTTCCTTTTCCCTCCCCCCCCACTCTTTTGGTAAGCGCGGTAATACCCACCCCATCACTATTACAGATGGGTTTGCAGCAGCCTGTGGGGCTGCGGCCCAAGTAGCGGGGGCTGTGGCTGAAGCGGAGGGACCAAGACGTCCGGCAAGCTGTTGAAGGCGGCCATCGACTTGTAGGTAACCGTCCTGCAACTTCTGTACTGCTTCCGTAAGTGCCGAAACCTGCTGGCACAGGGTCTCGAAAGACGGATGCGCCCTGTCGGTCTCAGACATCTGGCTGGTTTGTACTGTCAGAGCTGTCAAGATAAGTACTCACCGAGGCCGAGATGCCGAGGGCAGCTACCTTTGCGACTCTGTGCACTTCACCCCCTGGAGGTGGAGACAGCAAGGAAGGGCACAAAGAGGCACCGGCTACCAGCAGTGGGTGATGGTTTGATGGTAGATCACTGAAGACTTGGTTTGTAGATACAAGTAGAGCCGTGGCAGGTGTAGACAGTGATTCAGATGCAAACAAAGTTCAAGAAGCTGAGAGCCAGTTCAAGTCAGGACGAAAGGCAGATCCGGGATACAAGCCAAATGGTCAGGGATTATAGAAGGTAGGAAAGTCCAATAGACGAGCCAGAGGTCAAAAGGGGTATAGACAGCAGTGGGTCCGATGAAACAGGCCGAGGGTCAAGTGCAGGAGAAGACGTAGAATAGTCAGGTCCAATCCGGGTCAAATAGGTCAAGGTTTTCAGGTTTTCAAAGTACTTCAACAGGATAAGCTGACAACAAACCAGCAACCCACCATAGGTTTGGGGCTGGTTTAAATAGGCCGGGCTGCACCTTGATTGGTGGGCGCGCATGTGGATGCGCGCGCGGGCGTGCGCACGTGCCGTAGAATGGAACCATGCTGGAATGCAGATGCCGCGTACGGGCAGGAGCATGCGCCATAGCGCAAATTGGCCACTGAAGCTACGGGTTCCCTGACATCCTGGTATGTTAAATAGAACTCAATGGGTATCCCATCCGGCCCAGGGGTTTTCCCGGACTGCATGGAAGCTACCTGCACCTCTTCCAGGGTAATATTAGCATCCAGCCCTGCACATTGTTCCCCGTCTAAGGAGGGGAGAGAAACCCGATCTAGGTATCTAAGCAGCTCAGTACTGTCATAGCGTGCCCTAGAAGAGTAGAGAGCCTGATAGTATTCTAGAAATCTAGCACCAATGTCCAGGGTCGATGTCAAAAGCCCTCCATTCCCATCTCTCAGTCTACCAACATGAGTCATGGGCAATGTCCAGGGTCGATGTCAAAAGCCCTCCATTCCCATCTCTCAGTCTACCAACATGAGTCATGGGCAACTGTCCTCTAGCGAGCCACGCTAGCAACCTGCCATTTTTATCGCCATATTCAAAAACCCTCTGAGCACTCTCCAGCATAGATTTCTTAGTCAGGTCTACCCTGAGTAGGGACAAGTCCCTCAGAGTATCCTGCCAGGGCACATAGTGGGCCGAATCGGGACACTGCACGTACTCCGCTTCACGCAATCTCGCCCGCTCTTTAAGATCTCTCAGAGACTGCATGGATTCCCGCTTGCGCACCGCTATTCGAACCATGTATTCTCCCCTGAGCCACGCCTTAAAAGCATCCCACCCAGTCAGAGGGGAGGTTGTGTGTTCATTCTGTACCCAATAAGTACACAGGGCCTCCGGCATCTCAGCCTGTATCTCAGGGTCCATGATCCAGTACCTGGACAGCCTCCACAGCTGAACGCCCACCACCTGGGAGAGCTGAAACGTAACAGAAATCGGAGCATGATCCGAGATCCCCCTAGAGAGGATCTTAGCACCGACCACCCTTCGCAGCAGAGCAGGGGAGACAAATGCCAGGTCGATTCGGGACATAGTCCGATATGTGCTAGATAGGCAGGTGTATTCTCTGTTAGAGGGATGGAAATGACGCCAGACATCCGTCATTGCAAAGGCAGTCGCCCAGTTGGCAAGGCCATGCTGCAGGGGACCGGATGCATGGAGTCTGTCCAGGCCCCTAGACGGCACCAAGTTAAAATCCCAGATAACCAGAACATTGTCAACATTTTACATTGTGACCTGCTGCATAAGCGAGTGTAGGGTATCTACATCAGCAGGGGGAGGTAAGTATACCCCCACCACCACAAATGGGACCTCCGAGATCGGGGCATGCAATAGCACGTATCTGCCCCCCGGGGTCGAGTTTCACATCCAAAAGCCAAAAGGGCAGGGACCTGTGCACCAGAATACTAACCCCTCTGGCATAGTTTGAGTAGGGAGCATGGTAGTGCGCACCAACCCACGCCCTCCTCAGACTCAGGACTCGTGATCCCACCAGGTGCGTCTCCTGCAGGAGACACACCTGGGGACGCAGCCTCTTCAAATAGTTCAGCACCAAAGAGTTTTAACCCCTAAGGACCAGTTTCCGCGGACATGTCTGACCGTGTTACGGCCTTACGGACAGGTTTCCAGCAGACAAAAGTTTCTTAGCAAGCTAAGAAACTTGTCCGCTGGAAACATGTCCGTCGGACATGTCCGATGGTTATTACACCTAATCGGACATGTCCGCTGGTTATGACGTGTAACCAGCGTCCCGAAATCCCGCGCATGCGTCGAATTGATTTGACGCATGCGTGGAAGCATTACACTTCCGTGTTTGAGAACGTCGGTGTCTTCTACGTTACCGCGTTCTCTGTCCGCGGGGATTTTGGTCTGATGGTGTGTACACACATCAGACCAAAAGCTCCCAGGAGACATGTCTGATGAAAACGGTCCGTGGACCGTTTTCATCGGACATGTCTCCTCGTGTGTACGGGGCCTAACATTCCACAAAACCATCAAGCATTCAGCCATGAGGGGACTTCAGGAATAACAGAAAGGTGCGATCCCAACAGCAGCGGCCGGGGCTGATGCACCAGGGAGGAGAAATTTGCAGCCCCAGGCCCACCAGAGCTAAACAGCTTCCCCGCCAAAGCTGTGTGTCGTACCAAGCAAGCAGCCAGGAAGTAGGAAAAAAAGTAAAATTAAGACCAACTTTACCCAAGTATACAAAAAACAATAAAGCCAACCGAACAGAACCGGCAGCCATCCCCACCCCATGCACCTCGAAACAGCGAGGAGCACTCAAGTCCCAGAACTCCCATAGTTCAGTAACCACTAACTAAGGTTGGGGCACTTCACCCCAGCACCAGCCTATATGCATAAATACCACCAGCTTAAGTCTCGTGCTGCTGGAGTGATGTTGAATAGGAAAACAGAGCATTGTTCTCCTGACCAGGCAGGGGCACATGCTTGAGAGTCAGTTGCAGGAAATAAAAAACTGAGGTTTTGTACCAAAAACTAATGAACAGGGCAAAAGCAAAAAGGTCAAAAACGGGGTCTGGTGGATCAACAAGAACAAGAGGCGCGAAGCGTCTGCAGACGGGCAGGATAAGTCACCGGGGCATTATAGGGGCAGCGGACACGTGGCAACAGGGCCAGTAAGGTACTCAAGGCTCCAGCGTCCCACCATACCAGCCAGGATCCAGTGGAGGAGCGTCCAGGGCCAAAGTAACAGGGGAAAAAGGGCCAACTGCCGAAACCCAGCAGAAGCAGAGTAACTGTCATGTCCCGCCCGCACAGTAACCGCACAGTCATGTCCCGGTGGGGCTCCTCAGGGGAATATAAAAAACGATCTTACCCAGTAGTAAAGGCCCAAATGAGTCCCTTCCACCATCCCAACAAAGCAGGTAAATAAATCCACAGCAGGGTCATCCATCTAGGGCAGCGTCTCCAACCAGGCCGAGGCGTCCTTCGGGTTGGTAAAGAAGCAAACCGTCTCTCCATCCACCACACGCAACTTAGCCGGGAACAGAGCACTATACTTAATTCCCTTGCGTCGGAGGGCCACCTTGACTCCATCAAAGGATCGACGTAAGCGCTGGGTCTCCATGGTATAGTCAGGGAACAAAAGGAGCCTGACATTCCGGTACGGCAGCTCCTCCGACGCACGGGAGGCCCGGAGCAGCTCATCCCGATCCCTAAAATTAAGCAGGCGGAGGATGAAAGTATGAGGAGGTGCTCCCTCAGGTCCAGGCCTAGGTGGAACTCGATGGGCACGCTCCACCGCTAAGTACTGGGAGAGCTGAGCTGTCAGCATCAAGGAGCGGAGGATCTCCTCCACGAACTGAGCCGGGGCCCGGCCCTCCACCCCCTCCGGGAGGCCGACAACCGGAGATTATTTTGGCGGCTCCTGTTCTCGGCGTCCTCCGCACGATATTCCAGGACCCGGACCTTGGATTGCAGGGCCCGAATAGAGGAGTCGTGGTCAGCGACAGTATCCTCTGCCTCACCAAGCCGCCACTCAGCCTCCGAGACCCTTGAGCGGATTTTATCAAAGTCCTGGGGGATAAGGCTGACATCCAGCTGGACCTCCTCAATCTTGGTGGTCAAGGGCAAAGGCGCGCAGTAGAAGGCAGGGGGTCAGCAGACGATACCTCGTCCTCCGGGATATACTGTGGAAATTTCAATTTCTTGCCCTTCCTCTGACTCCCCCTGGTTTTAGATGACATCCAAGGAGTTTAGGGACCCCCGGTTAGGTCCGGTCAGGAGATACAGGATAGATAGCGGATCACACTCCAGGAGAGCACAGGGAACACGCCTGCTCAGTCCGCCATCCCGGCCACGCCCCCACTAGTGCAGTTTTAGCATAGGGTAAAGCATTTCACAGGCTAGGACACACTTACACAGGGTCTCCCAAGATGCCATCACATTTTGAGAGACCCAAACCTGGAACCGAACAGTTGAACAATTACAGTTACAAAAAAAAGTGTTATTTTTTTTTTATAAAACACAAATTTTTTTTAAAAAATAAAATAAAAATAGTTGTCGTTTTATTGTTCTCTTTCTCTCTCTATTCTCTATTGTTCTGCTCTTTTTTACTGTATTCTATTCTGCAATGTTTTTTTTATTGTTGTTATGTTTTATCATGCTTGCTTTTTAGCTATGTAATTTTGTTATACTTTACTGTTTTCAGGTAGGCCATTCAGCTGTTGCGTGGATTTATATATCTTGACAGCAACAGCGCTTGCTCCCACGATACATAAAGCCGTGACTCCAGTGCTGTAGGAGGTGATTTCACCACCACAGTTAAAAAAGAGCATAAATAAATGCCAAAGCATGGAGGCAGCAGAGCAATTTTGCTCCTAATGCTACGTACATACGGTCAAAATTGAGATGGAGGCTTGCCCATGGAAAAGTCCGACGTGTGTATGCAGCATAATCTTTTATGCCGCGTACATACGGTCGAAATTCCGACGGAGGCTTGCCCGTGGAAAAGTCCAACCGTGTGTGTACGGGACATAACTTTTTTGCGGGAGGATGCCCCCATGCTTCGGCATATATATATTTTAGGCACAGGTTGCGTTAAAACATTTTTTTATTTTTTACTATTTTTTGTGGTATTTGCTTTACAGGTATGGTAAGGTCTTACTGTTATACTGTAATGTTACTTTGTTTTAATGATAACCATCATTTGCTTAGCAGGTACCCCTTTCAGTTGCAGTGCGGATTTATTTATCTTGACATCCGTGACTCCAGTGCTGATCAATCTCTTTTCCTGTGGGTTTAGGTATCATCTTGGTATAATTTCAGCCAGCGGTCGGCTTTCATGTAAAAGCAATCCTAGCGGCTAGAGATGGGTAAAATAGTTATTCCTGCGCTACAGTGGAAACTATGGGCCAGATTCTGAAAGGACTTACGACGGCGTAGCGCCATGTACGCGGTCGTAAGTCCTAATCCGACCCGTCGTATCTATGCGCCTGATTCTTAGAATCAGTTACGCATAGATATCCATTATATCCGACAGGCGTAAGTCTCTTACGCCGTCGGATCTTCACTGCATTTTTTGTTGACCGCTAGGTGGCGCTTCCGTCGAATTCCGTGTCGAGTATGCAAATTAGCTAGATACGCGAATTCCCGAACGTACGCGCGGCCGATGCAGTAAAGTTACGACGTTTACGTTAGGGTTTTCCCGGCGTAAAGTTGCCCCTGCTATATGAGGCATAAGTGCGGCGTATCAATGTTAAGTATGGCCGTCGTTCCCACATTGAAATTTGAAAAAGTTACGCCGTTTGCGTAAGTTGTCCGTGAATGGGGCTGGACATCATTTACGTTCACGTCAAAACCAATGACGTCCTTGCGGCGTACTTTGGAGCAATGCACACTGGGAAATTCCACCACGGGGCATGCACCGTTCCGCAAAAACGTCAATCACGTTGGATCACAGTAGTTTTACATAAAACACGCCCCCCTGATCCAAATTTGAATTAGGCGGGCTTACGCCGGCCGATTTACGCTACGCCGCCGCAACTTACGGAGCAAGTGCTTTGAGAATACAGCAGTTGCCCGTCTAAGTTGAGGAGGCGTAACGTAAATTGGATAAGTTACGCCTGGGCAAAGATACGCCGCTGACTGAGAATCTGGCCCTATGTGTGCAGAGGGTAAAGGTGCGGCAACTACTGTATGGGCCAACCACTACCCACAGTAAGACATGGAAAAAAATCAAGAGATGGTGTTGCGCTCCAATAGCATAGAATGGGCCTTAGCCACTGGTGGTGGTGCCCAGAACCAAAAATGTTCTTACAAGCTATCTGCATGAACATTAAGGGGGAATAAGATAGTCACTCAGAATCAGCTTAGGCAGTCTTGAAGGGATCTCAGATTCATAAAAAAAAAATATTCAGCTACATCAGCATCAGGTGCTTGGGAGCTGGTGATCCAAGACTGGTTAATTTTTATGAAGGTGAGCCGATCGACAGGCGCACCCTGTGATCAGTTACAAAGCCTCCAGCAGCACTGAATGTGCGTTCCGAAAGAACGCTGGATTCAGGACAGGCCAGTAGCTCAATTGCATATTGTGCAAGCTCTGGCCAGTGATCCATCCTCAAGACCCAGTAACCCAGAGGATTTTTGGTTGGAAAGGTCTCCAAGTCTGATTTTTCCCCTAGGTATTCCTGCCCCATGTAAACAAGATGCTGGCGGGGGCGTGGCCAGGACAGGCATGTGAGAGGACGCATCTCTCACAGCTCCCAGTGCTCATCCGGTATTGATCCTCCCCCGGCCGTTATTCCGGTTCGAGACCGCCATATGCTGGAAGCCAGCACTCCCGGGACCACAGCGGTACCACCACCGGCATTGTGCACCAGGGGAAAGACCCGCAAAGGACAGGCGGAGATCGCGGGGATGGAGGCCCAAGATGGCGCCGCCGCGCCAACTGTAAGAGGGACGCCTCGTGGAGCGGACAAAACAGGCCCCAAACACGGTAAGCCTGCCAAGACCCAGGGAAAAGACCCCCCCAGGGACATGCTCTACTACGCCCAAAAGATGTCTGGAACAGGGGGGCCAGAACAACCATCCCGATCGGGTGCCGCGCACCAGTTTAGGCCTGCAGCACAGGGCGAAAGTGTCCCACTTTACTGGGGGGAGGAGGAGGACAGAGAAGGAGCAGGCCCGGGACCGGAGGACGAGCAGGCCCCAGACGCACAAGCTGAGAATACTGTGCAACCCACGCTGGCAGACATACTTAAAGCAGTTAATAAATGTACTGCATCTGTGGACACTTTGAAGGAGCAGTTTGGATTACTAAGGCTGGATATGCAAAAGATTCGTGAACGTACTACTGCAGTGGAAAGCAGAGTCAGTGAGGTGGAGGATCAGCTGCAGCCCATGGCCCAAGACACTAGAGCTGCCCTGCAGATAGCTAGAGACGCTTATGACCGCGTGGAAGACATGGAGAACCGTCTCAGACGCAATAATGTCCGTATAGTAGGGCTGCCGGAGAGGATGGAAGGTAAAGACCCCACCATGTTTGTAGAGAACTGGCTGGTTGAACTTTTTGGCAAAAATACGTTGTCACCATTTTTTGCAGTGGAAAGGGCCCACCGAGTACCTTCGCGCCCACCGCAGCAGGGGGGCCACCCTAGATCCATCCTGGCAAAACTACTCCACTACCGGGACAGGGAAGCGGTGCTGCGTCAGGCTCGGGAGCGAGCGAACATTCAACATAATGGCGTCCGGGTGTCATTTTACCCAGATTTTTCGCAGGAAGTACAAAGGCGCCGGGCTAAATTCCTTGATGTAAAGAGGCGACTGCGACGTATACAACTCCCATATGCTATGCTCTACCCAGCGAAGCTCCGGGTGGTGGTGCGGGGTCAAGCCCAATTCTTTGAGTCTGCAAAGGAGGCCATGTCATGGCTGGATAGAAACGAACAATCTCTACAACGCCAAGCGCAGGAGGAGGGGGAGTGAGTCTTGAGCGAGTTATTTTTATTTTTTATTTCTTTGGTTTTGCCTCCAGACACTGAATATGCAAGATTAGAAATGTTTCTATGCTTCACTGCTGTCTTTTAGGGGGGATCCCCTACTTTTTGCCTTTTTGAATACTTTTTTCACTTACCCTTTGGCCGGGGGACATTATGATTGGCAGCACATCGTGAGGAAAGCTGTTCTTAGTATGATGATTACTGTGACTGGAGTAAGCCGACGTTTAGTCGCACAAAGTGCTGGAACCGCCCTGTTGGCGGGCATTGATGATTCGGGACCCGTTTGGTCCGCAAGTTATGCTAACTTTTGTTTTTCTAGCTACCATATGAAGACAGAGGTACAACGCAACAGACCTGGGCCGTTGGCCCTTATGCAAGATATTGTGCAGGAGTGGACAGATATGGGGGGAGGCCCTTTTTCCCGACAGTGGGGTCAGACTGTATATTTTTGCCCACAAGTGTATTGCTTTTTGATGTTAAAGGAAGACACCCATGGCTAAGGTATCTATTGTGTCATGGAACGTGAGGGGTATGCATTCTCCACTGAAACGCACGATGCTATTTATGTGTTTAAAAAAATTTCTGCCAGGGGTGATCTGTTTTCAGGAAACGCACCTGACAGCGGAAACTGTGTGCTTTCTGAATTATGTGTGGGTGGGCAAGGCATATCACTCTACACACACCTCCTTCTCTAGGGGGGTAAGTGTACTAGTGCACAATGCCCTGGATTTCCAGGAAATTGACAGTGCTGTAGACTCTGAGGGTCGCTATGTATTCATCCATTGCAAAATTGGTACATTGATTTGTGTATTGGCGTGTGTTTATATCCCCCCGCCGTTCATGGCAGCAGTGCTCAGGCTCCTCCTCTCTTTTTTGTAGGGTAAGCTGGAAGTTCCGTTGCTTGTGCTCGGCAACTTTAATTGTTGTCTGGACCAGGTGGCAGATAGACATCCGGGCCCTAGACCCTCTGCCCTTGCTAGGAGTACTCCCCTGGCGCGGTTGTTGCAAGAGGTGGGCTGGGTGGATATCTGGAGGCACCGTAATCCCGGGGGCAGGCAGTTGACGTGCTTTTCGAAGACGCATGGATGCCTGTCCAGGATAGACCTGGGGGTGGGTAACGCAAGCATGCTTCCACTGATAGCGGATCTGTCGCACAGGCCCCGTAGTGTGTCGGATCACTCGGCCCTGGTGGTGCAGCTCTGCGTGGCACCGCAGGGGAACCTGGTTAAGGCACCATGGAAGCTGAATGCATTTTGGTTGAAATTGATTAGATCCCATGCCGAAATAGAGGAGAGTATACAGAGGTACTTTGTTGCGGAGGAGGGGGTGGAACGAAATGTGCTACAGTGGGATGCCTTCAAGGCATATCTTAGGGGCCTCCTCATACGGGAAGTGACTGGGGTGAAGAGGGCCTCTGCTGCATTATTGTTAGAAGTGGAGAACAGGGTCCAGGAAATGGAGCGGGCTTACATTGCAGATCCTTCTGACTTGGCCAGGGAGTCCTGGCAGGCGGCTCAATCCGCCTACCAGCAGTTGCTCTCCTCGTCAGCAGAAAAGAAGAGATTCTTTGCCAAACAGGCGTTCTTTGAGGAGGGTGAGAAAACCGGCCGTATACTGGCACGGATTGCGAACTCCCATCAACGTTCACCTGAGATAGGGGCTATTAGAGCTAGGTCAGGAGGGGTAGTCTCTCAGCCAGACCAGATTATGCAGGAACTGGCGGGTTTCTATGAGGCCCTGTACAGTTCCGGCGTGGCGTATACCCAGGAGGATCTGGAGTTATATTTGACTCAATTGACCTTCCCGGGGCTGTCCGCTAATCAGCGTACTTTGCTGGAGAAACCGGTCACTGTTGAGGAGTTGCAAGAGGCAGTCAGTGCCTTCCCTAACTGTAAAGCTCCGGGGGATGATGGGCTGCCCATGGAGGTATACAAACAGTACTCGGTGGTGTTGCTGCCACAGCTTTTGCAGGTTTTTAACAGCGCCAGGGAGGGGGGGACTTTGCCCCCTTCCATGTCCAAAGCAAATATAGTATTGCTACTTAAGCCAGGCAAGGATCCCGTGGACCCGGGGGCCTACCGTCCCATTTCCTTATTACAGAGTGACGTTAAGATCCTGGCCAAGGTGCTCGTCATTCGGCTAAATGGGGTGGTGACTTCTATAGTACATGGAGACCAAGCCGGGTTCATGCCTAACAAATCGACGGCGGTTAATTTGAGAAGGCTGTTCCTTAATATACAGGCGCGGGCGGACAACATGGGCAGTAGGGCTCTATTATCCTTAGACACAACAAAAGCCTTCGATAGTATTGATTGGAACTATCTCTGGACCGTGTTGCGGAAATTCGGATTTGGCCCTGTCTACATTTCCTGGGTGCGGCTGCTGTACAGCCAGCCGCAGGCGGCGATACGGACATTTGGCTCGTTGTCGGCGGGCTTTGCACTGAGGAGGGGGACGCGGCAGGGTTGTCCCCTGTCCCCCCTCCTCTTTGCCCTGGCTATTGAGCCGCTGGCCATTAGTATCAGGGCTAACCCTCGCATCACCGGTTTTTGTTATGGCGACATGCAGGAAAAGGTGATGTTGTATGCTGACGACACGCTTCTTCTGCTGGGAGACACGGACTCCTCCCTTAGAGAGGCTATGATGGCAATCACAGAGTTTGGAAAATTCTCTGGCCTGCTCATAAACTGGGCAAAGTCAGCATTGCTTTTGCTGGACGGCGATGACACACAAGTAATTAACTCTGTCTGCCCCATATCCATTACTTCATCCTTTAAATATCTAGGGGTACAGATAACGGCTCGGCCACGAGATTTCATACATCTAAATATCTCCCCCCTGTTGCTGCGGTTTAGGGACAAAGTTAAAACTTGGAAGGCCCTGCTTCTGTCGGTTGCCGGGAGGGTGAATCTTATCAAGATGATACTCATGCCGCAACTATTATACTTTCTCCACAACACCCCCATGGTCATCCCCTTGAAAGTTTTTCATACAGTGAACAGTATTTTTCGTGGTCTCATCTGGAAGGATAAGAATCCTAGGATTAAGTTGGAACACCTGCAGAGACCTAAAGATAGCGGGGGATTGGCGTTGCCAAATCCCTGGCTATACTACTTGGCCGCCCAGATGCAGCAGCTGGTTGGCATGTTTCGGCCGACGGTGCGGTCCTCGGCTCAGAGGCTTATGGAGCACACCGTGGGCGGAGGTCCGATCCCTGAGGCGTTGGAGGCGCAGGCATTTGCTAGACCGCACAAGAGGCTCCCCACATTTAGTCTGATTCAGAAGATATGGAATAAGGTTAAATATGTCCAAAACGCGGAGGGTTACACGAAGTACAGTCCTATATGGCAAAATGACACATACACTGAACTGGCTAAACTGCAGTCCGGTGCCAGGTGGAAACATTATGGGATTACACACCTTACCCACATATTCCGTAACAGGGTACTTCGCACGTTTCCGGAATTGCGGGAGGCGTTTGGCCTGCCACAGTCCATGCACTTCTCATACATACAGTTGAGACACGCAGTGGCGGCACAGGGTTGCTCCTCTGAGTGGAGCCGGTCGCCGACCCCTGCTTTTGACCTTCAGGGGGATGCTGGGACGTCTAAGGGCTTTATCTCCCAATGCTATGCCATCCTGTTACAGTATGTGATGAAGCAGCATCCCCTGAAGATACGGGAAAGGTGGGAAGCAGATGCAGGGGACTTGGACGGTGAACAATGGGAGGAAATTTTTCAGGCAGTAGGCAAGTGCTCACTGAATGTCTCACAGAGGCTCACGCAACTGTACATTTTGTTACGAACCTATTATACCCCTCACAGACTCCATAGAATGAATCCACAGCTCGACCCTACCTGCACCAGGTGCAAGAGAGACCATGGAGATCTGATACATATGCTGTGGAGATGCCCAAAGCTCCACACGTATTGGGCGGGAGTCGTGAGTACCATCAATTCAGCATTTGGAGTGTCTCTTCCGCAGGACCCGAGGGCTTGTCTCTTGGGGGCTCTGGAGGAGTACGAATGGGAGGAGGCGGACAGGGAGGCGGTGCAAAGGGTCTTGTTCCAAGCTAGGAAGCTTATTATGGTTCACTGGAGGGCCGAGGCTCCTCCGACTCTAGCTGAATGGATCAATAACATTGGGATAGTGCTGAGGATGGAGAAGGTGATATATCAACACAGGGGTAATGTCCAAAAATTTTAGAAGTTATGGGCAAAGTGGCTGGATGTGCCGGGTCTGGCCCCTGTGGACCTGGTGATGGACAGGCTTCTGGGCATCAATATTGGGTGAGGTGGGCATTGAGCTAATTGTCGGGAGGGAAATGTTTGACTTGCTGGGGGGGGGAGGGTTACCTCCTGTTCATAGATGTATTGTGAGTAGTGGATATCTCATTGCAGCTCTTTATCTTTCCCCGCAATGTCAAGGGGACCTTGTATACCTTGTACCTCTGTAAACTAAATAAAATTTTGTTGGATTAAAAAAAAAAAAACAAGATGCTGGCAATGGTTGCTGGAACCGATCAGTCCTTGGGGCTGCGGACTAAAAAATTGTCTGAACGCATCGGTCAGACGGCCACCTTCTCCACCGCAACACGTTGTCCAGGACCAGGAATTTGTAACCTCCCAGGCTCTGGAAACACGTTGCACAGACCTTTCTGCAAGGCCCCCTGAAGATGTTTTATCCTCTGCTCCCTCTGCGACAGCTGGATAAGGTCCGCAACCTTACCCTTGTAACGTGGATCAAGGAGGATTGCCAGCCAGTAATGATCCCTCTCCTTGATACCACAAATCCAAGGATCATTTCACAGACTTTTCAGGATCAGGGAGGCCATGCAGCTTAGGTTTGCTGAGGCATTCAGTCCGGAGTTCTCTGGGTCACTAAGGACGACTTGATCCGCAGTCACCTCCTCCAAGCCATGTACAAGTCAATGGGTTTCTGGGGACGGTAAACAATCCCTTGAAGACTGCTGCCGATGCTGAGTGCTAGGCTCCACCTACATGCTGACACAATCTTCCTCCTCCTCGTCTTGTTCCTGTGTGATCAGCGGGTCCGCAAGAAAACTGTCTGGATAAAGGGGGCCTTGAGAGGTAAGGAAGTCCTCCTCTTACTCCCTCTGTTCTGCCTCAAGTGCCCTGTCCATTATTCCATGCAGCGTGTGATCCAACAGGTAGACAAGAGGGACAGCACTGATGATCACTGATGCATGCACTGTCACTGCTCACCATCCTTGTGGCCTCCTCAAATGGTGACAGGACAGTGCATGCATTCCTGATCATTAGCCACTGGCATGGCGAATAAAAAACAAGCTCCCCTGACCCTGTCCTGGTGCCATAGTCGAACAGGTACTCATTGATGATCCTCTGCTGCATGTGCAGCCGCTGCAGCATGACCAACGTTGAGTTCCACCTGGTAGGCATGTCACAGATTAGGTGGTTCTTGGGCAGGTTGTATTCCTTTTGGAGGTCAGCCAGCTGAGCACTGGCATTATATGACCGGCAGAAATGCACACAGACTTTCCTGGCCTGCCTCAGGAGATCCTGTAAGCAAGATCCTTAGATCTTAGCAACTGGGGTAGAGAAATTTGTCTGCTACAATCGGACGTTGGTGTAGCGATAGCAGATTGCCTGCAAGTACTTGGCAGTGGCATACCTAATTCTACACCTTCATTCCTCTCAGTGCAGGTTTCTGAGAGGACTGAAGGTATAGTGGGGTTGGAGATCCCAGCTTATGAGGTGCAAGGAGAGGTCCGCTTTGTTCTTTAGTGTGGGTCTTTTAAGTACGCTTGCCAACAGACTGCATGGCAGGTCGACATATGTCTGGTCAAGCATGTGGTGCCCAAGGATGATACGCTTCAGCCATATGTTGCAAACGTGTCAAAAAAGCCCACACCAAAGAACTTTTGGAAAAAGTGCAGAGTCAGCAGCGCCCTGCACAGGCGGAGCTCTGTGGTGTGATGCAGTTGTTTGGCTGCCCTTAAGCTGGCCCCTGGAGGGCATCCTGCCTCGTTGGAGATGTGCCTCATCCTCCCCCTCCTCCTCCTCTTTCCTATCAGGCACCCACATAGTCAGTGACCTCATCATCCCCTCCCTCCTCGTCACTGGAGCAAACCTGGCAGTATGCTGCAGCTGGGGAAAATGACTGCCAGTTTGTTGTGCTTCTTGGGCACCCCCTCTCTCTGGGCTCACATTACTGCCTTCCTCAAGCTGGGTACCATCATCGGAGTCTTCAAAACGCTGCACATCCTCCTGCAGCATGCACCCAACACCATGATCGAACAGTTTGGGGGACTCCTTCGTACATGATGGTGGGGCTATCGAAGGAGTAACTGATAACCTGGAGCTGATGGGATAGGCCGCTTTGGCAGCTGCATTGGCAGACAAAGTACTCTGAGCCTGGGTGACAGAGGATGAGGAAAATGAGGACGGCTTGGTCATCCACTCTACCAACTGTTCTGCATGTTGTGGCTCAACATGGCAAGCTGCTGAAAAAAAAAAAAAGGACAAGCGTGCCCCACGGCCATGTGCTGAGGATGCACCATGTCCATGACCAGCACTGTTGGCTGTAGAAGCAGAGCCTGCTTGCCCTCTTTTAGTGGCCTTGTATTGGCCTGTGAGCGTCTGCCTGTCCTTGTTGGCCTTCCAGACATACTATATTTGATGTATTTGTAATGTATTTGAATAGGTACACCAGGAATGGCCTGCAGTGAGATGTAGCTGCACAAAGCTGGGATGTATATATATACTGAATTTACTGCAGCTAACTAAATCAACTGCCTGCCTGTAGTATACTAGGAAGAGCACAACAGGGACAATCTGCAGTGAGATCTAGCTAAACTGTATACAGTATACTGACTGAATATACTGCAGCTACCTGAATCAACTGCCTGCCTGTAGTATATTAGGAAGAGAACAGGAACGCTCTGCAGTGAGATCTAGCTAAACTGTATACAGTGTATATATATATATATATATATATATATATATATATATACACACATACACACAAAGCCTGGAATGCATATATATGCTACATATACTGGATTTAACTGAATCAATCTAGCCAAGTGAAATTAAATGACATTCTCTCTCTCTCTGAACGCTGCAACACACTACACAAGGACGACGTGCAGGCGGCCTTATATAGTGTGGGGCGTGTACTTAATGCCCTGAGCCATGATTGGCCAAAAGCACCCTGCCTTTGGCCAATCATGGCTCTCTGTGCTGACGGCACTGTGATTGGCCAAAGCACGCAGGTCATAGTGCATGCTTGGCCAATCATCAGCAAATAAAAATTGTGTGAAGTGATGACGTGAAAATTAATAGTGAAAGTGAGGAAAAACAAATGGTTGTGATGGAATGCATCATAGATGTGTATGAAGGATTGATTAAATATAATGTAATTTAATCCAAATTCATTTACTAAAAATAAGTAAGTGAAATCTATATGTGAAATGTATTGAATAAATGTGATATTCGAAAGAAAATACTCAATAAATGTGATATTGAGCTTGTGATATATTCAGTGTAATTATTAATGTGATATTGTGCACTAGAAAATAAGTGCAAAACCCCCCAAATACAAAATAAATTAAAACACAGCAAAACAAAAAAGTGTGTGTGTATATATATATATATATATATATATATATATATATATATATATATATATATATATATATATATATATATATATATATATATATATGTGTGTGTGTGTGTGTGTGTGTGTGTGTGTGTGGTTTTATCATGATTGATTTTATTTTCATGTGAATGCTAGAGCTCATTATTTACAATTTTCATGAATTTGTAAATTGCTTTTTGATAAAATAAAGATTAATTAATACATTTGAAAACTTTTATTGCTGCTAAAAAACCCAGTGAGAGAATTTTCCATTTTCTAAAGACAACACATCAATGCAAGTTGGACATGAAGGATAATTAAAAGTATATAGGGTTACTTACAGGAAATGTGAGATAGATGTGGAATGCTCAATATTCCAATTCTTGGGTTCTCAACATGTTTGTACACACCTGCAGAAAATGAACACATTTTTACTTCTACACATTACTGTTCATGCATTTATATTGTTAAGAGCTCAAATAAAATTAGAAATAAAATACTATCCAATAGTAGATCATGTATAGCATATGCTTTGGATCAAATTGTACATGATGAACAATAGAAAAAAAAGTTCTACAAAATGGTTAGATCAAAGCTGAAAATTTCCTGAAGGTATATGTAAATCTGAGCTGGTAGATTCTTTGTTTAATAAAAAAAAAAAAAAAACACAAAAAATACAATCATGTATACAGTATTTTTGTTATTTACAATATTTTATACAATATTTCATTGCTAACATCCATAGAATTAAGCAGCACAGAAACAGCTAGTGGTGGTAAATAAGAAATAACAGATTGTGAAAAGCAACAGATAACAAGGTGTATTATTATTATAAGTCCTAAGAATGGATTATATAAAATGATAAATATTAAAGGGGTTGTAAAGGTTCATTTTTTATTTTCTAAATAGGTTCATTTGAGCTAATGCATTGTTGTTTCACTAAGCTTTTCCTTCGATTTCCCTTCTAAATATTTTTTTCTTTGTCTGAATTTCTCACTTCCTGTTTCTCCTCAGTATACTTGCCCCCATCATCTGAGCTGTTCTGGCTGGGGGTTAGTCAGCCAGAACAGCTTACCAAGAGGATCAGGAAGTGATAAATTCAGACAAAGAAATCAAAGGAAAAAAACTGACTGAAGGACCGTTTTCATCGGTAGAAACCAATCGTGTGTGGGCCCCATCAGTCAGTTATCCTTCGGTCAAAAAAATGAGAACTTGCTTTAAAATTTAACCGATGGACGCCTAACCGATAGGTCAAAACCGATCATTAGTATACAAAAGCATTGGTTAAAAACCCGTGCATGGCGGTCAAGGTGCTACCAGATCTATCTAGGGCGACATTACGCGGTCGGGCGATGCTGAAGCCCGTTCTCGACCTAGCGAAGCAACGCGGATTCACCTACAGGTGGGGCTACCCGCTGGCAGTGACCTTCAGAAAGGACGGAGCGGCATTCACCGTCCAGACGCCGGCGGACCTCCCGGCCCTCTTTTAGTTCCTGGAAACAGATCGGATTCCTGTCCCCTACTGGCTGCAAATCCTACCTCGTACTCCTGGACAACCTGGACCCTCAATGTACAGACCTGGGATGGGTGCACGCCAGCAAGGTCGTGGACGAAGGAGACACTGTGCGCCCTCGGCGGAGAGCACCGTGAGTAGGCCGTAGGCTGCAATTCCCAGACCTCCGTATCCCCCTTCCCCCTGTTGTGCCAGCGACATCGCCCTCCCCCTGTGCCGATACCCCGGGGACCATCGTGCTGGCCTGTCCTGGGGATCACGCGCCACCGGACCCCCTTTTACTTGGGTCGATACCGCTCACGCCGGCCGCAATCCCCCAACCCCCTGCCGGCCTGATTTTCCCTCCCGCACGGCCTCCGTATCCCACGCCTGCCGCTCGCGTAGGTGGGGGGGTCCGGACCATCGATTAGATCCCTGACCGATCTACCCTGTACAGTTTTTTGGGCTCCCGCGCTGTTAGAGCGCGCCCTGGTTTCCTAAAGGCCGGACTGTGGACCGCGGGGCCCGGGCCTCCTTGCACCTCACCCAAAGTTGTCGGTGGAGACTGCCCCCCCTGTGCCTGTACCCTGAGAACCCCCATTTAAGACTGACCCGGAGGTCCCATGACACTTGATCCTCGGGAGACTGTGGCGGGCCGTTTTGCCCCAGCCCCCCCTTTGCAGGTTAGTTTTTTGCCACCCAGGGGGGCGAAGGGGCCCTGGGCCTTTGATTAGACCCCGGGATGGACCACCCTATATGATTTTTTGGGCCTCTGCGCTGTTAGGGCGCGCCCTGATTCTCCAGGGGACGATTGCACACCCCCTCCTCCTATGTTGCCTTTCCCCACTGTGTACGAACGCCTTGCACTTCTGTGTCATCACACCGGAGGAGGACATGCTGGCTCTGTCCCCCTTTTTCTGCCCCCTACCGATGAGTAGGTGATGGGAACACGCTGGTGGGGGTTCACCCCACTCATGGACTGCCTTACAATGATGCTGCGGGTACGTGGAATTATGATATGTCATGATGTGATGTGGAGTGGTGGTGGGGGGGGTAGGATGGGTGTCGTGTGGAGGGTGCCGGTTTGTGGATGAGCTCTCTACGTTAAATGGGGAGGGGGCGGGGGGAGGAGCCCCACTATACCACCTTGTTCGGCAGGAAGGGAGAAGCTGCTGGCCGTTTTGGATTATTTGTTGGGGGGTCTGGGACTACTCTACTCCTTAGGTTTACCGGTTGGGCACCAAATTTACCTGCTGTTGCACTTTTTGTCGGTATAAATACTTAAGCTGGGTTTTATGTTACGTGCTTTATGTTTTATTCCTTACCTTATATGTTTTTTTTTTTAATTCTCTGCATTGCTACCGCATTACCACAGATTGCATTGCTGATATTGTGTTTCACCAACTGTGATGGCCGGGGGGGGGATGGATGGGATCGGGGGCTCACACCACAGGCTCTTCCTATCCACCTACCCACATAGGCCTGCGCTTGTATGCCAGATTAGCTCTGGTGAGCGTTCTAGCTATTTAAGCTGATTTAGATTTTCTTCTCTGCCACACCTCCTGGTGTTGGCTATCTACCGTGCACCCCGGCCGTATAGGACGGAGACGCACGCCTCTTAAGCTTTCCCTTTCCATTACTCTTATACCCCCTTGTTTCCAGTCCTATCTGGGCCACACGCTAACTCCTCTCCCCTATCCTACCTAACCGCACAATCCCTTCCCACCCCCCACCCGCGAGCATGGACGCACTAACGATAATATCGTTAAACGCCAAGGACCTGAACACCCCCGAAAAACGCAGAATGTTGCTCCATGACATGCGCAGCCAGAGGGAAGACATTGTCCTCCTGCAGGAGACACATTTTAGGGAAAACAGGCTCCCAATTTAAAAAAATAGATACTACCCCACGGTTTACCACTCTTCTTACTCAGATGCGAAGTCCAGGGGTGTTTCGGTGCTTATTGCTGCTGGGGTACCCTGGACGCTAGAAGATATACAAATGGACCCTGGAGGATGTTTTCTGTTCCTAAAGGGCCGGATTGGTGCGAAAGGAATTACCTTGGCGAATCTCTACGCCCCAAACGATCACCAGGACAGTTTCCTGACGCAACACCTGGACCGCCTGACTCGATACGCCACTGGACATTTAATTGTAGGGGGCGACTTCAATACTCCTCTGTCGCCACAGGAGGACACGTCCACTGGACTGTCCTCAACATCTGGAAAACTGCGTAGCCGTATACAGGCGACACTTCACGCCTCCCAATTGGTAGACACGTGGCGCCTATTCCACCCGGGGGAGAAAGACTTCACTTTTTTCTCCAGACCCCACCAGGTGTACTCCCGATTGACTACTTCTTAGTTCAGCACAGACACCTGAGTGCAGTCAAGGACGTTAAGATAGGGTAGATCACCTGGTCTGATCACGCCCCGATCACATTGATCTATGCTCTGTCGGAGCTCGAATCCGAGCGGAGACACCCCTGGAGACTGAATGAGTCACTGCTACAAGACCCTGAAATTTTTGCGGACGTAGTAAAGTAACTGAGACATTACTTCACTGACAACACCACCCTAGACAGTGGACCGGAGGTAGTATGGGAGGCCCATAAGGCGGTCGTGAGCAGCATCCTGATTAAACATGGTGCAAGGAGGAAGAAGCTAAGGACAGAACAATTGACTACTCTGCTAGCCAAATTACAGACCTTAGAATCACAACACAAACAGACTCCAACAAGACAGCTGGGCATAGAGCTCGACACCACGCGAAGACAGATCACTGATGTTCTCACATATAAAGCCAAGGCAGCCATCCATGTTTGCAGATGCAAGGTATATGAGTCTGGGAACAAATGTGGGAGAATGTTAGCCCGGTCACTACGCACACAAAATAATACGTCTTACATTCCCCACATTGTTAATCGAGGGGGACAGAAGGTGTCGGTCCCGCAATCAATCTCCCGGGAGTTTAGAGACTTTTACAGTACCTTATATAATTTACCCCCTGCACCCCGATGCGGACCTGTCGTGGGAATACCTGGCCTCCTCAGACATGCCTGCCTTGTCCTCAGACGCTAGAGACCTGCTAGACGAACCGATTACCCTGCCTGAACTACAGATAGCTCTGGGCAACACCAAACCGGCCAAACTCTCACAACACATAACCCCAGACCCCAGCTATCAACCGACTGTTCCCTCGTGCAGCAATGCCTGATGGGAGAATTATCCAAAATGTTAAGTTCCCCATGTGGTCCTCACTGTATTACCCCTGCTAAATCTGTTTGGCTGTTTGGAAACCCCTTGCATGGGGAATTATATAAATATGGAAGCCTGTGAATAAAAAGTCAGTTGACTCCCAGAGCTGTGTTTCGTCCGGTTACTGGGGGGGATTTGGGACATTGCCTTACTTTTCAGCACTGACTGTGGATTTACCCTGGTTACCAGCGGAGATCGTGGATTTTAATATTGTACTCCGCTACATCCAATTAACATGTGCAAGTTGGTGGCGATGGGAGTAGGAATTTCGAGCCCACATTTAGAATGACTCCGCGGTAGTTTTGGACTGCAGTGGACAGACATGGCTCTGAACTACCTAGGTACACATATCCCCCCGTCCCTCTCCCAAATTTTTAAGCTCAATTTCCCAACGCTTTTAAAAGCGGTCCAGAAGTTATTGGACCAGTGGACCACCGGTCTCCACTCTTGGTTCGGCAGGTGCAACATATTAAAGATGTCCATATTGTCAAAATTCACATACCTCATTCAAGCCCTCCCCATACATATACCGGCAGATTTCTTTAGGCAAGTTCAAACCATGTTTAAAACCTTCCTGTGGGCTGGGAAACATCCTAGGATACACAGATCGGTACTGTCTCTGCCCAAAATACACGGCGGACTATGCCCGACGTTTGTGCATAATATTACGCAGCACACCTGAACCATCTCATTGACTGGTGCCGACATAGAGACACAAAACTGTGGCCTCATCTGGAACAAGCCCAGAGCGAGGTCCCGCTGCAGAGAGCGCCGTGGTGCCCAATGGTGCTACATAGATCCATACGAACTTACCCATTAATAGGAACCAAGATCAGGATATGCGCTAGGCTACTGCCTCGGGCAAGGTTGCCGACGGGAGTCTCACCTTTACACCCAGTGCTGGGCAACCCACAATTTGAGCCGGGTATGCGTGATGTGAAGTTCCGGGCTCTGAGAGATTTGGGTACATTTCAGGCCTCCCACTTTAGCGATGCAGGTCGTTGGAAAACGCTTGCAGAACTGATGGACCCAGGAGGAAGCTATCGCTTAGACTTCTTGAGGGCCAACCAACTCAATCATTTCCTGCATGTCATGTCACCATCCCCCCCACGGGGAACCACGCTCTTACATCTCTAGAAGAGCTATGTTTAGATACGGACGCCCTACCACACGCTTTGTCCATTATATACAATATACTGATCACACCGGCGGAGGGATACCAAATCCCCTGCATTACTAAATGGGAACAAGAACTGAGCTGCACATTCTCTGCCAAGAAAAAACAACAAATATTGACATTCGCGCACAAATCCTCTAGCTGCACTAAAGTCCAAGAGACAAATTACAAAATTATGACACGGTGATACCGAACACCAGCCCTACTTAGCAAACTGTTCCAGACGTCATCAGACTCCTGCTAGCAATGCCAAAACGAGACAGGCACGCTGCACCATGTTTTCTGGTCCTGCCCACGGTTGAGACCCTTCTGGACGGAAGTCAGGAGGATCTCACAAAAGTTCACAGATCGACAGATCCCCGACGACCCGGCGTTCCTATTGTTACACGCCAATGACATCCCCAGGCGCGTTTACAAAAAATCGATCATCCGTCACCTTCTGGATGCTGCCAAGGTGTGCATTCCCATCTGCTGGAAGTCCCCAAACCCACCGACTGTAGCGATGTGGTTACGGAAGGTGGACGATATTAATAGGATGGAAGATTTGATTCTTTCAAACCAAGACAGACATGAAGCATACAAACAAACCTGGCAGTTGTGGAACATCTATACCTACTCAGATGAAGGACAAAATCTCAGAGATCCGACTTAGAACCTAGGGACAGATTCTCCCCCCGACAATGAGGATGCAGATATGCCGACCCAAGAGATATGTAGACAGGGCTGACAGACATACGGATCCATGCTCGCGGGTTCCCCCCCCCCTCCCTTCCCTCTCTCTGCGCCCCCCACCGGGAGTCTCTCCCTCTGGGTAGCAACTCCTCTTTGCTCCCCCGACTGTGTCTCGGGAGTTGCTATTCTCTTATAATTCTCTTTCCTTCTCTCTTACTACCTCTTAGATATTGGGAAAAGGTGAGCGGGTCCACGGATCCTTGATTTCATGCCACGTCCTATAGGTAATTACTACTGTACCGACGACTCCGATAGGGAGGTGGCACGGTAGGCTTAGCATTGTTAGTACGGAGTCGGCTGCGTACCGCCCGTGAGGGCAGGTGGCCTGACGCTACATGATAGCCTATCGGATAATTTGGTTGAACTTGATAACTGTGTGTATATGATTAAGTTTTATCTGTATACCTGTGGATGTCACTGTGTTTACAATGTTACTGTTATCCATGTGGACACGCTCTCTGTTGTGAATAAAGAATTAAATAAAAAAAAAAAACCCGTGCATGCTCAGAATCAAGTCGACGCATGCTTGGAAGCATAGAACTTCGTTTTTTCAGCACGTCATTGTGTTTTACGTCACCGCGTTCTGACACGATCGGTTATTTAACCGATGGTGTGTAGGCACATCAGACCATAAGTCAACTTCATCGGTTAACCGATGACAACGGTCCTTCGGACCATTCTCATCGGTTGGACAAATCGTGTGTACGCGGCCTTAGTGAACCAACAATGCACTAGCTTAAAGGAACCTATTTAGAGAATATAAAACAAACCTTTACAACCCCTTTAAGTGCTGCAATGCTGCAGGTGACCTATGCAGCATTATATTTGGACACACCATCATGTGTCAAACTCATAAGTTACTGGACAAGACTATTTAGCGAAAGATCACACTAAAAAGCAGTAGATGTTTTCCACACCACGTTCAAATCGTACTGCCCTTGTGATCTGCAGCAGTGAATTTGTCTGCACTGGATAGCATGGTACAAAACGAACATACAGTTCGGTTGCAGTGCATTTCTAAAATTGGTGCGTGTACTACTTGCGGTTCAATTTGTTTAAAATGAATGGGCTCAAATCGCATCACACTAATTCACATGTGAACTGCACAGAAATGCATTGCGATTCCTGTGCGATTCATAGGCGATGCATAGTGTGAACCAGGGCAAAGTATTTGGTAGTTGTCTAAATTAATATTATTATTATTTGTAACAGAATGGCCCGTGACACCCAGAGACCTTTGAAGGATGTGGGGTACTCCTGTGCCAGCGTCACTAATGACTCTTGGGTCTAGGGTCATCCTATGCCCCTTTTGGGCATAGGATGGCTGAGAAATGATAATTCATGTATTGCAGGAGATCTGGACATATTACAGGTGATTTCATGCTGACCCACACCAGGTCAATAGACTCCTGAGGCCCCGTACACACGGTCGGACAAAACCGATGAGAATGGACCGAGGTTCAGTTTCATCGGTCCAAACCGACCGTGTGTATAGCCCATCGGTCTGTTTTCCTTCGGTCCAAAATGTTAAAACATGCTTCAAAACCGAACCGATGGACCGCTGCCCGATCGGTCCAAACCGATGGTTAGTACAGAAAAGCATCGGTTCAAAACCCGCACATGCTCAGACTAAATGAGGGGACGGGAGCGTTCGTTCTTGTAAAACTCGCATTCGTTTTTGAGATGGCACATTCTACATTTTTAAAATTAGTGTTCTGTTTCTTGCTGAACATTTGTTTCTTCACTCTATTGCTAGAATAAACACGTTGTTTAGCTGATGCTATTTAGCCAGTGTTCTCCCATACAGAATTATTGTCTTTTTTGCTTGTGAACTCCTTTTTTTGAATAATTTTTCCCTAGCCAGATCTCCAAAATATTTCTTTGTACTCCACAATTTTTTTTTGTTTTTTTGGTCAAGTTATCACACCAATGTTTTTTTTTTTTTATGTTTTTTTGGGTGAGATAATATTTTTTTTGGAGTTTACCTTTTTTTTGTCAAGTTATCACGCCAATGTTTTTTTTTTTGGGTGAGATAATTTTTTTTTTGGAGTTTAGCCGTTTTTTTTTTTTGTCAAGTTATCACACCAATGTCCCCCCCCCCCTCAAGGAGGTCGTGTCCTTTGTTAATTACACATTGTATTTTGGAAATGTTTGATGGCTCTTCACCAGAAAAACACAATAGACAAGGTTGAAACGTTAAATAAATTACCATTTATTCTGGCAAAATCAAATAATAAAAAGAACGGCAACACTCGATCAATTTACAACATACATGCAGACTTTATGGACACCAAAGGCACAGTCCACCATGATCAAGGACAAAATAAACAACATCAGGAGTCACAATGTGATACACAAATCACAGAACTCAAAAACAGCAGCAAATGCCATAAATGACCCCAAGCTGTGGTACTAAACCAAGCTCAGTTAGTTGAAAAATCAGCAGGAAGGCAGGGATTCACTTTCTGGTCTTCCTTACAGCCTTCCTTCCAGGCTGCCTTGCAGCAGAACTTCCACGGCCCCGTCCACGGCCCCTTGCAGGTGGTGAAGATGGGGCAGCAGGAGTCAAAAGATGAGCAGCAGGCCGGGCTGGGTCACTCAGCTCAGTGTCCCTGGTCAGCCAGTCTCTTCGGGCCCACCACATGACCTTGTGGAATAGGTCTTTTGCGAGCCCTCTTTGCTCCTCCCCCAATTCCTGCAGGTCGTGGGACATCGAAGCACTAAAGATCTCTGTTGGGGTCAGGGGGGCCCTCATGATCTCTGCAGCCTCCCTGATGACCTGCAGGCTCTCCTCCTCCAGCTGCCTCAAGCGCCTCCTTTGGCCTGGTCGGCGAATCTGGAGGGGAGGCACCTAGGAGATGGTGCTCAGCCTGGGGACTGGCTGACATCCACTTGGCCCGGCCTCCTCCTGGCTGCCACACACCCCTTCCGCCTGGCTGACATCTTCGGGATCTGCCGCCTCCTGGCTGGTCTCTTTCTGTGTAGTAAAAAGGGACATGTTTTAATACTTTGCACAACCAATCACACACAATTTCATGCTCCTGACTGTTTTTTTTTTTTCGAATAGAAATTGAACAGACTCTCATTCTGACCCCTGCAGTTGGCATCCTTGACACAATTGTTTCTGCCCACAACTTTTGTTTGTGTTTCCAAGCTTTTCTTGTTGCTAAAAAATTCATCTCAATAAACCCACAAGATTTTGTAGCCAAGAAATATGTTGTAAACTACTATACCTCACTGAAGCCCGGCAGATCTGCCTCCTCGATGTCAGCCAGCTCCTGCTCACACTCTGCAGGGGTGGGGGGAACCGTGGAAGTTCGCCTGGAAGGAAGGGTGGAAGGGAGACTGGAAATTGAATCCTGGCCCTCCATTTGATCCTCCAAAAAGCTGAGCTCTGTGTAGTACCACAGCTTGGGCTCCTTTGCAGCACGTGCTGCTGCTCCTGACCTCTGTGATTTGTGTAGATTCCGGTAGGCCTTTCTGTATGTGCCCCTGATGTTGTTTATTTTGTCTCTAATCATGGTGCCTGTGCACTCCGGTATCCAAGTCTGCATGTATGTTGCAACTTGTTCGAGTGTTGCCGTTCTCACTTTTGCCTTATGGTAGGCTGGGTTCCTCGAATCCCAAAGGCAGGGCAGTTTGCGATATTTTTGGATTAATCGCGAGAGATTTTCTTGGACGCTCAGTTGATCCATAGTAAACTAGAATACCAAAAAACACAAATTAGAACCACTTGGCTCAGCTTTGACATTGTCAGAATCTGCGCACAATCTTTTGAGCCTCAAAAAACACACTGTCTCCTGCTGCTAAAATGATGCCCAGCTCTGCCCCATTGTTGGTGAAAATGCTGACTTTACCTGCAAACCCTGTGTTTTCATTTCACTAAATAAGTGGCATAATAACATTCCAAAGTAATGATAGCATTCATCAAAGCACTATTCAGTGTAGATATCATGCCCCTCATCAGCATTGATGAGATGATACACTGGCTAATTACCTCTGTCCAACATCACAATCGTTGCCTGATGTGATACACACTAAAATAAGGATGTTTTTCAATCTCACATATATATTTGAAGCAGTCTCTAAGCAAAAGGAGAGCAAAATAGCATGGTGGGCCCCAAGCTAAATAATCATGCAAGGGTGCAATCAACATATAAACCCCACATCCCATTATACTCAAGTCTCTAGGCCTCTGCTGGTTCTAGTTTCAAAAGTACCTTCGTTTCTGCCGTTACAAACTTCCGCTCGAGCAGACTCCGCGTTAACTCACGTAATCACATAGTTCTTCTTATATACCCGCGCATGCGTGAAGCGCCGCCCTCTTCGCCCGCCCATGACGGACCCTTCCCTCTTTTCCACACCCTTTAAAACATTATGAAACGAAAATATGGTGGGGTCACAGGAGTGTGGGTTACCCTTTCCCGACGAGGAAAGGCAGGAGGCGGGAACGTCACGATCCAGGCCTAGGGGCTACAAAGCGACAAATATGTCACTAGAAGAAATGGTGGAGATGGTGGACATTCTGCAGGGGAAAGATTATGATGGGGATTATGGCCCATACAACACCCCTAATCGAAGGAAGGCAAAAATAATGGATAAAGTGGCAAGGAGACTTTATGCCATATTTGGGGTCACAAGGTCCAAGGAGCAGCTGAGAAAGAGATGGTTGGACTTGAAACTGCGTGAGCCAGAGCAGTATAGGAGGATCAAGCGAATTGTTGAAAAAAGTAGGTAATTTGAATGTTTTTTTTGCAATTGACTTTTTAATTTGTGAACATGTTTTTCTCCATGTGCTTCTTTGGCCTGGTTGTACTTTTGAACATGGCAAAGTAATTTGTTGTTTTTGCAAAGTGTATTATTTTCCCATTCGTAGTAAACATCGTTCCTCCACATCGTTCCTCACAAATCCGATGTTTTCCGTTGTTCCAGGAAAAGCACACCTGTGGGCATGCCTATTTGGCGTAAAACATCGTTTATAAACAATGTTGACAAGATGATGTGTTTGTTCAACTTTACTAGAATGTGAAGGGCAAACGTGAATCATTCATTCACACAGTGAGATAATAAACAGCTGGTTTCACATCTGGACTCAAGAGCACCTGTGTGTCCCCCATAACTAACTTTTTTAATAGGCTCACCCACAAATATTTTTTTGGGATGCATCCATGTGTGTCACTTTGACAAAAAGGCGCAGGATCCCAGCTTGGGAGAAGTCAGACAAACAAAGTTTATGTTTGTAGGAATGCTCCTAAACACGAAATTAGAGCCCACTTCTAAACAATTGGGCAGATTCACGTACCTCGGCGCATCTTTCCGCCAGGCGCAGCGTATTTAAGATACACTACGCCGTCGTAACTTTTGTTTTCCGAATCCTCTAAGAATTTGCGCCGTAAGTTACGGCAGCGTAGTGTATCTTTGGCGGCGTAAGGGCGCGGAATTCAAATGGATGTAATGGGGGCGTGTTTTATGTAAATACGTCGTGACCCGACGTAAACAACGTTTTTTTGAACGGCGCATGCTCCGTCTGTGGGGGTATCCCAGTGCGCATGCTCGAAATAGAACCGGAACAAGCCAATGTTTACGACGGTGACGTCATTCTACGCAAATCCCTATTCGCGAACGACTTACGCAAACAACGTAAAAAATTCTCACAAATCTCACACTGGATTAAACAGATAACAGAGACTGAGATAAATCTAAATGCTACTGCATGTCTGCTTCATATAAACTCTTATTCTCTGAGTAAATATAAGAAATCCTTGACCAGACACCTATTACTTGCAGCTAAGACTCTCATTCCATTACACTGGAAGACAACACATACCCCGTCGGTCAGAGATTGGTTGGACAGGGTTAATTACATTTATAAATTAGAAGAAATCACAGCAATGAGGAAAGAAAACGGACAGGCTTTCAACAAAACATGGGAAAACTGGTTAATATTTATATACTCAAATGAATATCAGAATCTCAACTCACCAGGCACATAATGAATGTATGTATTTCTGAGAATATCTTAGAATGTTTTAAGATATAGATAATATACTGAATTTTTTTCTTTTTTCTTTTTTAGTGCAATTTGCTCCTATTTTACAAACTTCCACCTAACTTACATACCAAAGCTGAGTAGGAAGCATGTTCTCGTGAGATATACCACTCCCCCCCTCTTCCTCCCTCCCATCCTTCCTTTCACCCCCCCTTTTCCTTCCTTTCTACTTTTACCCACACCCTCTGAATTTATTCATATTCGGCTTAGATACTTCCCAATACTGAAACAATATTACATGATTATTACACTGCATAGTTCTCCACTCATCTGAGCTCAATGTATACAATAAGTGTTAAAAGACGTATGTTATCATTTGTATGTTACAAAAGTTCATTAATCCTGTAACTGTGCTAACTTTTTCAATAAAAAATACTTGATTGTGAAAAAAAAAAAAAAAATTCAAAAGGCGACGCGGGAACGAAGGCCATACTTAACATTGAGTACGCCTCATAATAGCAGGGGTAACTATACGCCGGAAAAAGCCGAACGCAAACGACGTAAAAAAATGTGCTGGCCGGACGTACGTTCGTGGATCGCCGTAACTAGCTAATTTGCATACTCGACGCGGAATTCGACAGAAACGCCACCTAGCAGCCGGCGGAAAAATGCATCTACGATCCGATGGCGTACTAAGACGTATGCCTGTCGGATCGATCCGTGATGCAGTCGTATCTTGTTTTGTAGATACAAAACAAAGATACGACACAGGAAATTTAAAATTACGTGGCGTATCAATAGATACGCCGGCGTAATTCTTTTGAGGATCTGCCCCAATGTTTGCTCTTTCTGCCCTCAAAACTCGGTGTGCTGAGTATACCTTTTTTTTCTTGTTATTAGGGGAAAGAAGAGGACACATTCAGAGGAGGCAAGGAGGGCCAGACCCAAGAAACCCCACCAACCACAGCATGTGGAGGAGGAGGATGTTGAATGAGTGGTGGAAGAAGGAGTGGTGGAAGAAATCGAGGAGGAAGAAGGAGTGGTGGAAGAAATCGAGGAGGAAGAAGGAGTGATGAAAGAAGGAGTTGTGGAAGATGGAGAGGTGGAAGAAGGAGTTATGGAAGATGGAGAGGTGGAAGAAGGAGTTGTGGAAGATGGAGAGGTGGAAGAAGGAGTTGTGGAAGATGGAGAGGTGGAAGAAGGAGTTGTGGAAGATGGAGAGGTGGAGATTATCAGTACAACAGGTCAGTGTCCCCCCAGCTTCACAGGGAAAAAAGAGATGTAGTTAGGCCTGCACATTACGAAAAAAATATATATATTTTTTTTAGGGGATGAAGATGGTGGTATCCCTGCATCTGGTAGTACACATTTTTCCAGGGCTAGTGCCCAAATTGTCATCCAACAAATTATGGAATGCAGTACTGAAATGGACATTATGAGGAATAGGATGAATGTCATGGAGCAAAATTTTAAAAACATCATTGACATGATGGGCCGTATACAAGATTAACCCCCCCCCCCCACACACACACACAAAACCTGTTTCAAGGTTATGTTTTGCACACCAATTTGTATTGGATAATCCACACGCCAAAATTTGAAGATGCACACAGGGGGCCAGATTCATGTAGAAATCCGGCGGCGTAACGTATCCCATTTACGTTACACCGCCGCAAGTTTTCAGCGTAAGTGCTTAATTCACAAAGCACTTGCCTGTAAACTTGCGGCGGCGTAGCGTAAAGCCATCCGGCGCAAGCCTGCCTAATTCAAATGGGGCGTGTATCATTTAAATTAGGCGCGTTCCCGCGCCGAACGTACTGCGCATGCTCCGTTTTGAAATTTCCCGCCGTGCTTTGCGCGAAATGACGTTGCCCCGACGTAATGTTTTGAACGGCGACGTTCATTACGTACTTTCGAATTCCCGGACGACTTACGCAAAAAAAAAAATTAAAATTCGACGCGGGAACGACGGCCATACTTTAACATGGGCTGTCTAATTTTACACCACCTAAATAGCAATCGCAACTTTACGATGGGAAAAGCCGACTAACGACGACGTAAGAGAATGCGACGAATGCGCGTGCCTTCGTGGATCGCGGTAAACAGCTAATTAGTATACCCAACGCGGAAAACGACGCAAACTCCACCCAGCGGGCGCCGAAGTATTGCATCCTAAGATCCGAAGGCGTACGAAACCGCACGCCTGTCGGATCTTAGCCAAATGCCGTCGTATCTTTGTTTGTGAATTCAAAATAAAGATACGACGCGGCAAATTTGAAAGTACGCCGGAGTATCAGCAGATACTCCGGCGTACTTTTTCTGTGAATCTGGCCCAGTGTGTCAACATGTGCTATCTGCCATCACAGGATATCGATTGGCTTTGCTTTGTGGGTTCAAGCCCTTCCTCGCTACTCAAGTAGGTGAGAGGAAGAGTTTTCCCCCCAAAACACATCCATTGATCACCCATGATGGCAAATAGCACATGTTGACATTTGGCATGGTATCAGGAGAGAATTCTCCATTTGGCCAGTCAAAATGTGTGCATCATGAAATTTTGGCTTGTTTTGGGGTGACATCACCCCATCACATGTGTTTGGAATAAGGTTGAACTTTGTAAGTTCCATTGTTTGGAGATCTTGTTTTTTTGTAAAAACGCATGGGTTTTGTACAACATGAAAACATATATTTTTGGAAAAAAACAAAAAAAAATTAAAAAAAAAAAAAACGTTGTGCAGAAACAAACACTTGTCTATTTTGTTACCAGAAAAAAATTAAAAAGGAGGTTGAGCACAGAATAAAAACCCCCGAAAAATATAAAAATGGAGTGGCTTCTTCTTTCTATGCTCAATACCAGTATGTAGATGAGTGACTACTGTGCAATTGTGTTTATTTACTAAAACTGAGAACTACATTTGGCACTAGAAGTGCACTAGAAGGAGAACCAGGGAGACAGAGAAAATGAAACCATAGCAAGAATGACAAACAACTGTATAAATTCCAATGGTCAAATTATTTATTAGGTAATTAATATTTCTTTCTTTTGGGGGCCGAATTAGAAAGAAATATTTTCTGGCATAGCAATGGTCCCTCGACCCATGAAGTACTCAACATATTTGTCGCGTGCCTAACCAGCAGATTGGGGGGCCAAGCCAGCGCGACCAGTGTCCATGCCAGGAAAGGTATCTGAGGGTAGTCCTGCCTCAGCACCAATGTTGGCTAGGTACGACTGGGAGTGCCTGCGTAAAAAATTGTGCAAAATGCAACAGGCAAAAACAATGGTGTTCAATTTATATTCCGCCAGGTGTATCGCTGTCAGGAACAGGCGGAACTGGCTGGCGAGTATCTCAAAGGCATTCTCGACTACCCTCAGAGCTCTGGCCAGCCAAAAATTGAAAACCCTCCTCTCCGGGGTGGGGGTCCTCTGGGGAAAAGGCTGCATGAGGTGAGGTCCAAGCCCGAAAGCTTCATCCGCGAGAAAAACAAACGGAAGTCCCTCGAAATTGTCTTCATCCCGTGGCAGTTCCAGACCACCAGATTGTACACGCTTGGCAAACTCCATCTGCGCGAACACTCCCCCATCAGACAGCCGGCCGTTCTTCCCCACGTCCACATACAAAAATTCATACTGTGCCGACACCACCGCCATCAACACGATACTATGAAAACCTTTGTAGTTACAATAGTACGACCCCGAACGGGGTGGCAGCACTATGCAGATGTGTTTCCCATCTATTGCCCCTCCGCAGTTCGGAAAATCACACCGCTGGGCAAATTGGAAAGCCACAGTCTGCCATTCCTGTGGCATGGAGGGAAACTGTGGGGACAAACAAAAAATGACAATTAGAAATTTGCTAAATAAACATTGCAATCACAATTCCAAAAACATCCTTGTGCCACATCATTATAACATTTACTAGCATTGGAGTGAGTATTACATGGCCAAAAATATAGGCCCACTTAAATCAGACTCCTCACCCCTCTGATGGGCATTAAACATTTTTAGGGGGGGGGGTCTAGCTGAGTGTAGGCCCTAAAAATTCAAAACAGGTAGCACTATGCCTAAAAAATATATATATATAAATAGGGGGGGGGCAGAACTACAATGGAGCAGACAAAAATAAGGTTGAAAAAAGACTAGGCTAGATGTGTTTGGCCCTAGGATAGCATGCTGGACAGGTTTAGTGAAGGGAAAGATGCATGTAGGACAAGAAAAGAGCATGGAAAGCTTCAAACAGGCATGGGGACAAAAGGAAACATTCACAGCATAATACAATCATGGGAAGTAGGGAAATCTGCTAAAAAAGGAAGATATTAGCATACATTAAAAAAAACAGATTGTGATGTTTAAAGGAGGAAGCTTACCTTAATATACTCCTCCTGCATGACTTGAACGATAGCAGAACACGTCTCCGGTATGATGATCCCAAGCGCCTGGGGAGAGATGCCTGTCGAGAACTTGAGGTCCTGCAGGCTCCTCCCAGTTGCCAGGTACCGCAACGTGGCAATAAGCCTCTGCTCGGCCGTGATGGCTTGGCGCATCACAGTGTCCTGCCTCGTGATATAGGGGGACAGAAGATCCAATAGACGGTGGAAAACGGGGTCCGTCATACAGAGAAAGTTCCTGAAGTCATCAGGATTATTCTCCTGGCTTTCCCTAAGCAGAGGCATATGAGAAAATTGGTCATGCTGGCGCAACCAATTCTTGGCCCAGGAACTCCTCCTTCCTCTGGTCCTGGCCAAAGTCCTTGAGTTATTATGAACTGCAGAAGACAGACCATACGCAGCATGAATTTTAGCGAAATCACGCTGCTCCATCATGGCTTCAAACCGGTCCGCTGGTCAGAACGCACTTCAAACAGAAAGCACAACCAAATCCAGCAATACCTGTAAAGAACACACTGCACACAGATACAAGCAGACAGGACGGCACTGCAAAGCAGAAACGACCTGAAAGCCAGCACTGAATGACAAATACGAACTCACAAGCACACACTGAACCCGAGAATACGATCTGAAAAAGCAGAGAGACTGAAAAGCGCGAATCGGCTCTCACCAATCTTTCACTAACACGCGGTTACACGGAATTAGCAAAAGCGAACTCAAGGGCGGCGACGAAGGCTTTGGCCTACCCCTTTATAGTGACGTCGTACATGGTTTACGTGTCCGCGTTCTGACCCGATCGGATTTTGGACTGACTGTGTGTATGCATTTCAGGCCGTCAGGCCACTTCTGCGCTGAACCGATGAAAACGGTCCGTCGGACCATTCTCATCGGTTTGGCACGACCGTGTGTACAAGGCCTAAGATATTCCATTGTCCATTGTGGAGTGTCGGATAAGCTGTCGTGGGGCGATGCAATAGAATATCGTAAACGGTGGTGACCGTTACATTATTATTATGCAATATTTAAATAGTACCAACAGTTTGCAAAGTGCTTTAACCACTTAAGGACCGCCTCCTGTAAATATACGTCAGCAGAATGGCACGGCTGGGCAGATGTACGTACCGGTACATCCTGTACATCTACCCAGCCATGGGTCGCGGGCGCGGGACCGATCGCCGCTGGGGTCCCGCGATCGGTCCCTGGAGCTGAAGAACGGGGAGAGCCGCGTGTAAACACGGCTTTCCTGTGCTTCACTGTGGTGGCTGCATCGATCGTGTCATCCCCTTTATAGGGAGACACAATCGATGATGTCACTCCTACAGCCACACCCCCTACAGTTGTAAACACACACTAGGTGAAACATAACTCCTTCAGCGCCCCCTGTGGTTAACTCCCAAACTGCAACTGTCATTTCCACAATAAACAATGCATCTTAAATGCATTTTTTTGCTGTGAAAATGACAATGGTCCCAAAAATGTGTCAAAATTGTCCAAAGTGTCCGCCATAATGTCGCAGTCATGAAAAAAAATCGCTGATCGCTGCCATTAGTAGTAAAAAAAAAAAAAAATGCAATAAAACTATCCCCTATCTTGTAAACGCTATACATTTTGCGCAAACCAACTGATAAATGCTTATTGCGATTTTTTTTACCAAAAATACGTATCAGCCTAAACTGAGGAAAAACAATATTTTTTTATATATTTTTGGGGGATATTTATTATAGCAAAAAGTAAAAAATATTGAATTTTTTTCAAAATTGTCGCTCTATTTTTGTTTATAGTGCAAAAAATAAAAACCGCAGAGGTGATCAAATACCACCAAAAGAAAGCTCTATTTGTGGGGGAAAAAAGGACGCCAATTTTGTTTGGGAGCCACGTCGCAAGACCGCGCAATTGTCAGTTAAAACAACGCAGTGCCGAATCGCAAAAAGGGGCCTGGTCCTTTACCTTCATTTTGGTCCGGGGCTTAACCCCCCTGACGGTAAACCCGAGCGTGACTCGGGGTTGGTTTTTCATGTTAGGATCGGTAACCCCGAGTCACGCTCGGGCTGGACGGGCTTACCTTTCGCTGGATCCACAGGCTTGGTTTACTTACCTTGTCCCTGGATCCAGCGATGCCACCCCGCTGTGTGAGCGAGCGGGACCTCCTCGCTCGATTCACAGTCCCCGCGTGCCGCCGATCTCCGTTCCCTGCGACGTTACAGATTACAGTACTGTATGTAAAAAATACACACCCCCTTGTCCCTAGTGGTCTGCCCAGTGCCCTGCATGTACTTTTATATAATAAAAAATGTCATTTCTGCCTAAAAACTGTAGATTGTCCAAGAGTGTCCCTTTATGTCAAAAATGGTTTTAGATCAGCTAGAAAACAGCGATAATAAATTATAATCACTTGCAGAAATGTGCGATAGCGATTTGCGGGGAAATTCGTCATAAAAAAAAATAAAATAATGACAGCGACAATTCTGCAACTGCAAATTTCAGTGATTTTGAGTTGATTACAATTCATTATTGAATAATTTTTATTATAATTATATTATTATTTGTTATAATTATTTATAATTATTTATTATATTATAATTTATAATTTTGTTTAAAAAAAAAAAAATCATACCCGGGATGCCTACAAGACTCTTGCTTGGTCAGATTTAAGTGAGTTATTTCTAAAAATTACAGGCCTACAGTATAAAACGCCAATTTCCTTGCAAAATAATTGTACCACTTTTGGTACGTAATTCCAGACAGAATCATACCGCCAGGGAGGTTAAGTGGTTAAAAGAAGAAAGTACAGTAACAATACAATTCAAGACCAAAAGGTTAGGAGAACTGTGCTCACAATCTAAACAGTGATGGACAGGTGATATTTTTAAGATGAAGTTGGTGATATAGCTCATGACAGAGTTGCTGATGTGTATATTATTAGTATTTAGTGTTGAGCTGCCAATTCAGACTGAACCTGAGTTTTGACCGAGGTTTCACTGTTCGGATGTTGGTATTAAAACCAAAGTTTAAGGAGGTTTAGGGAGGTACTAAACAAGACCACCAGTGCCGTCTCATCAGTGCCCGTCAGTGAAAATTTTATAACCGAATTGAGGAAAAACAATTTTTTTTCTAAAATGTTGTTATTTTTTAGTTTGTTTAGGAAAAAAATTAAAACCACAGAGGTGATCAAATACCACCAAAAGAAAGCTCTATTTGTGGGAACAAAATGATAAAAACTTTGTTTTGGTACAGTGTAGCACAGGGGTGCCCAACCAGTGGCCCGCAGAGCCCTCTGATGTGACCCACGACCTCTTGCTCTGGGATGGAATACAAATACAAAGCCGCTCTGCCTGACGCACAAATGTGTACAAGGAAGTGCGCCCCAATATTTATGTGAAAAATTATAATGTCACAACCCCAATCGCGTTCTCTGATCTATCATCAACCAAAACTTACTTCAAATACCCAAGGCCCGCTACAAGTCCAAAGGAGAATGAAGATTTGCAATCCAAGGACCTTGACCGTGGAACGCTTTACCAACCAGTATCCGAACGGAAGTGAATCACCAGGCCTTCAGAAAAAAAACTCAAAACCCACCTATTCTGAAGGCAAAAAAATAGAAGGAAATGGATACCAAGCGCTTTGAGGCAATTCAGTTTGCATGTGTCGCGCTATACACGTTTTTCACTCACTCACTCACTCACTCACTCACTAGAATACTGTTATTAACCACTTAAGGACTGCCGCATGTACATATACGTCAGCAGAATGGCACAGGCAGGCACATCAACGTATATATACATCCTCTGCTTGACGTGGGTCGGGGGTCCGATTGGACCCCCCCCGGTACATGCGGCGGTTCCGTTGGCTGCAGAAGCGATCCGGGATGAGGGGATGGCTGTCCGTTTTCAGCCACCCCTCTGAGATCGCTCTCAGCCAATGCCAGCGCTCCCCCCTCCTCTTCATGTGTTTAGTGTAAACACAGGAAGGAGGAAGTGTGTGATCTCTCCTCGTGGTGGTCATATCGACCACCGCTGCGGAGAGAAGACATCACACAAGTAAGTTCCACCAAGCAGCACACTGACACCAGCACATTAGGCATATTTAACCCCTCCAGTCACCGCCGATCACCCCCCCCCCCAGTCTCCTGTAACAGTGTCACTGAATGCAGTGATCATTTATTTTCTGATTACTGCATTTAGTGTCAGTGTTACAGAAAAAAGTGTTAGGGCAGTTAGTTTTAGCCCCCTTTAGGTCCAGGGTAGCCCTCTACCCCCCTAATAAAGGTTTAACCCCTTGATCACCGCCCTAGTTAACCCTTTCACCCCCTATTGCCAGTGTCGCTAAGCGATCGATTTTCTGATCGCTGTATTAGTGTCACTGTTGCCGCTAGGCAGTTAGTTTTTTTTGAGGTTCGCCGCCAGGTTCTATAGCATTAGGTACCCCCATAAATAAAGTTTTTAACACCTGATTGCCCCCTAGTTAACCCTTTCACCAGTGATCACCGTATAAGTGTTACGGTTGACGCTGGTTAGTTAGTTTGCTGTTTATAGCATCAGGGCACCCGCCGTATATAACCCAATAAAGGTTTAACCCCCTGATCGCCCGGCGGGTGATATAAATTAAATTTTAGCATCACTCAGGGTCTGCGTCGCCCCAGGCAGCGTTAGGTTAGTGCCAGTACCGCTTACACCCACTCGCAAAGCATACACCCCCCTTAGTGGTATAGTATCTGAACGGATCGATACCTGATCTGATCAGATCTATACTAGCGTACCCAGCAGTTTAGGGTACCCAAAAACGCATTGTTAGCGGAATCAGCCCAGATACCCGCTAGCACCTGCGTTTTCCCCCTCTGCCCAGCCCAACCCACCCAAGTGCAGTATCGATCGATCACTGTCACTTCAAAAACACAAGACACATAACTGCAGCGTTCGCAGAGACAGGCCTGATCCCTGCGATCGCTAACAGTTTTTTTCGAAGCGTTTTCTAAATTTTCCTTTCTATAGTCAGGTGCTTTTTTTACCTGTGAATCATCACCAGTGTACGACTAAATTTAGAGTCCAAAATGACAAAGCGAATGTACACTGGTGAAGAGGCCGTCAGGATCTTGAGCATGTCAGATAGTGAAGAAGAGGAGGTCACGCATCTGACAGAATCTGGCTCAGAATACGATCCTATTTATGACAGTGGCTCCATGTCAGATAGCTCTGACGACGGAGTTGTGGTCCCTGCTAAGGCCAGGTGTACCCGATCCCATTCTGATGTTGTTGAGCAGCAAGAACCGCAGGACCCTTGTATGGAGCAGAGAGCCAGTACTAGCGCCGCTATTCCTTCTGGTGGATTGGCAAGCACCAGCGGCCTAGTACACCCTGGTCGTTCATCCAGCACTGCAGTAAGACGTGGCGAGTCCCATAAGTGCAGTTCAAGCTGGCGAGGTGGCAAGCACAAGTAGTGTCCCGCTGCCACCAAGAAGAAGACAAAGACAGGCCCGTCGTGCCCATAGTGCCCTTCCTGCAGAATTTGCCTATCCTGATTGGGTCACAACCACTTCTGCAGAACCCGTACTTCCCCCATTCACTGGCCAACCCGGTATTCAGGTGGATACAGCGAATTTTATGCCACTTGATTTCTATTCGCTGTATTTCACGGAAGATCTCTATAAATCTATTGTGGACCAGACTAATTTATATGCTGGTACCTACATCGCCGCTAATCCCCAGTCTCTCCTTGCCAAAGAAAGGAAACCTCTAGAGTTTTCCGAATTTAAGACCTTTCTGGGCCTTACCCTCAACATGGGCATACACCCATTTCCGTCATTGCGGATGTATTGGTCCACACATCCAATTGACCAGATGCCCGTGTTCTCTGCTCATATGGCCAGGAAACGATAGGAGGCGATCCTGTGGTTCCTGCATTTCAGTGACAATGCACTTTGTCGTCCACATGGAGACCCTGAATTTGACCGGCTCTACAAAATTCGGGCCCTTGTAAACCATTTCAACGAACGTTTTGCAGCCTTGTTTAATCCCCAGCAGGTTGTATGCGTTGATGAGTCTCTCATTAAATTTGCTGGCCGCTTGTCTTTCAAGCAGTACATTCCCAACAAGCGTGCCAGATACGGGGTCAAGCTCTATAAGCTCTGTGACAGGGCCACAGGCTACACATGGAGCTTTAGGGTTTACGAGGGAAAAGATAGTCAGGTAGAGCCGGAAGGATGCCCAGATTACATGGGGAGCGCTGGCAAGATTGTTTGGGACTTGGTGTCACCCTTATTCAGAAAGGGGGTACTTGTATGTGGACATTTTTTACAGCAGCGTGCCACTTTTTAGTCACTTGTTTGATCAACAGATTGGAGCATGTGGCACCGTGCGACCTAATCGCCGGGGCTTTCCCCAGAGGCTTGTAGATTCTCATCTAAGGCTGGGGGCGAGAGCCTGCTTCAGATGTAAAAATTTGCTCGCTGTGAAGTGGCGGGACAATAGGAATGTTTTCGTTCTTACCACCCTTCACGCAGACACGACAGTACAAATTCGTATGGCGACTGGTGTTGTGGAGAAACCCCTCTGTGTCCAAGAATATAACCAAAATATGGGAGGGGTGGACCTCAACGACCAGCTGATGGCGCCGTATCATATTGCCCACAAGACGAGACGCTGGTACAAAAAAGTGTCTCTACATTTATTCCAATTGACTCTACTGAATGCTCATGTCTTATACAGAGCTTCAGGACAGAATGGATCCTTCCTTCAATTCCAGAGGGATATCATCACAGAACTCCTGTATCCAGGCGGTACTGTACCTCACCAACCCCTACCAAATGCAGTAAGCCGACTGCAGGAGAGGCATTTTGTGTATGCCCTCGAGAGTACCCCTACCCAAAAAGCCCCCCCAAAGAAGATGTCGTGTCTGTACCAAGCGCGGATTTAGGCGTGACACCCGTTATTTTTGTCCCAAATGTCCTGCCGATCCTGGTCTTTGTATTGGTGAATGTTTTGAACGCTTCCACACACTAGTGAAGTATTAGCGTAGGGTAAAACATTTCACAGGCTAGGCTCACTTACACAGGGTCTCCCAAGATGCCATCGCATTTTGAGAGACCCAAACCTGGAACCGAAAAGTTGAACAGTTACAAAAAAAAGTGTTAAAAAAAAAACAAAAAAAAAGGAAAAAATAAAAAAAACAAAAATAGTTGTTGTTTTATTGTTCTCTCCCTCTCTATTCTCTCTCTATTGTTCTTCTCTTTTTTACTGTATTCTATTCTGCAAAGTTTTATTGTTGTTATGTTTTTTCATGCTTGCTTTTCAGGTATGTAATTTACTTTACTGTTTTCAGGTACGCCATTCAGCTGTTGCGCGGACTTATTTATCTTGACAGCAACAGCGTTTGCTCCCACGATATATAAAGCCGCGACTCCAGTGCTGTAGGAGGTGATTTCACCACCACAGTTAAAAAAAAGAGCATATATGCCGAAGCATGGGTGCATTAGGGGCGGAGGAGCGATTTTGCTCCTAATGCCGCGTACATACGGTTGACATTCCTACGGAGGCTTTCCCGTGGAAAAGTCTGACCATGTGTACACGGCATAGAAAAGTCCGACCGTGTGTACGCGGCATAACTTTTTTTGCGGGAGGATGCCCCCATGCTTCGGCATATATATTATATATATATATATATATATATATATATATATATATATTTTAGGCACAGGTTGCGTTAAAAAATGTTTTATTTTTTACTGTTTTTTTTATTGGTATTTGCTTTGCAGGTATGGTATGATCTTACTGTTATACTGTAATGTTACTTTGTTTTAATGTTAACCATCATTTTCTTAGCAGGTACGCCATTCAGTTGCAGCGCGGATTTATTCAGCGTGACAGCAACAGCGTTTGCTCCCACGATATATAAAGCCGCGACTCCAATGCTGTAGGAGCTGATTTCACCACCACAGTTCAAAAAAGAGCATATATGCCGAAGCGTGGGGGCATTAGGGGCGGAGGAGCGATTTTTGCTCCTAATGCCGCGTACATATGGTTGGCATTCCTACGGAGGCTTTCCCGTGGAAAAGTCTGACCATGTGTGCACGGCATAGAAAAGTCTGACCGTATGTACGCTTCATAACTTTTTTGCGGGAGGATGCCCCCATGCTTCGGCATATATAAATGGTGCATGTATGCCCATCATTAGAAGTGGGTGGATGAAGGGAGGTATTCTAATGGTGGGCATACCCACCGATCAATCTTTTTTTCGTTCAGCCAACAGGCTGCATGAAAAAAAAAGGTTACAATACATGTCCAACAAGAACCATCAACGTAGTGGTATGTTGCTGGACTTTGAATGGTTATACCAGAATGATGCCTGTGGGTTTAGGCATCATCTTGGTATCATTCTTTTCAGCCAGCGGTCGGCTTTCATGTAAAAGCAGTCCTAGCAGCTAATTAGCCTCTAGACTGCTTTTACATTTAGTGGGAGGGAATGTCCCCCCCCCGGATATAAACGGCGCCATTGGAAATATGGGAAAGCATTTTATCACACCGATCTTGGTGTGGTCAGATGCTTTGAGGGCAGAAGAAAGATCTAGGGTCTAATAGACCCCATTTAAAAAAAAAAAAAAAAAAAAGAGTACCTGTCACTAACTATTGCTATCATAAGGGATATTTACATTCCCTGAGATAACAATAAAAATGGTAAAAAAAATGGAAGGAACAGTTAACAAATAAAATAAAAAAAGCGAAATAAATATATATAAAAAAAAAAAGCATCTCTGTCCCCCCCTGCTCTTGCGCAAAGGTGAACGCAAGCGTCGGTCTGGAGTCATATGTAAACAGCAATTGCACCATGCATGTGAGGTATCACCGCGAAGGGCAGATCGAGGGCAGTAATTTTAGCAGTAGACCTACTCTGTAAATCTAATGTCGTAACCTGTAAAGGCTTTTAAAGGCTTTTAAAAATGTATGTAGTTTGTCGCCACTGCGCGTTTGTGCGCAATTTTAAAGTATGTCGTGTTTGGTATCCATGTACTCGGCCTAAGATCATCATTTTTATTTCATCAATAATTTGGGCAATATAGTGTGTTTTAGTGCTTTAAAATAAAAAAAAGTGTATTTTTTCCCCAAAAAATGCGTTTGAAAAAACGCTGCGCAAATACTGTGTGGAAAAAAAATGCAACACCCACCATTTTAATCTGTAGGGCCTTTGCTTTAAAAAAAATATAATGTTTGGGGGTTCAACTTAACTTTCTTGCAAAAAAATAATATGTTTTTATGTAAACAAACAGTGTCAGAAAGGGCTTTTTCTTCTTGTGGTTAGAAGAGTGGGTGATGTGTGACATAAGCTTCTAAATGTTGTGCATAAAATGCCAGGACATTTCAAAACCCCCCCCAAATGACCCCATTTTGGAAAGTAGACACCCCAAGCTATTTGCTGAGAGGCATCTCAAGTATATATATATATTTTTTTTTGCGCAAAGTTGTCACTAAATTATATATTGCTCAAACATGCCATGGGCATATGTGGAATCACACCCCAAAATACATTCTGCTGCTTATCCTGAGTACGGGGATACCACATGTGTGAGACTTTTTGGGAGCCTAGCCGCGTACGGGACCCCAAAATCCAATCACTGCCTTCAGGCTTTCTAAGGGTGTAAATTTTTGATTTCACTCCTCACTACCTATCACAGTTTCGAAGGCCATAAAATGCCAAAATAGCACAAAAAAACCCCAAATGACCCCATTTTGGAAAGAAGACACCCCAAGGAAACTGCTGAGAGGCATGTTGAGTCCATTGATTTTTTTTTTTTTTATCCAAAGTGATTGAATAATGACAAAAACAAATGTTGTCACTAAATGTAATATTGCTCACAGCCATGGTTATATGTGGAGTTGCACCCTAAATTACATTCCGCTGCTTCTCCTGAGTACGGGGATACCACATGTTTGGGACTTTTTGGGAGCCTAGCCGTGTACGGGACCCCGAAAACCAAGCACCGCCTTCAGCATTTCTAAGGGCGCAAATTTTTGATTTCACTCCTCACTACCTATCACAGTTTCAAAGGCCATAAAATGCCAAAATAGCACAAAACCCCTCCAAATGACCCCATTTTGGAAAGTAGACACCCAAGCTATTTGCTGAGAGGCATGTTGAGTCCATGGAATATTTAATTTTTTTGGCCCCAAGTGATTGAATAATGACAAAAAAAAAAAAAAATGTACAAAACATTGTCACTAAATGATATATTTCTCACACATGTCACGGTTATATGTGGAATTGCACCCCAAAATACATTCTGCTGCTTCTTCTGAGTACGGGGATACCACATGTGTGTGACTTTTTGGGAGCCTAGCCGCGTATGAGACCCCGAAAACCAATCACCACCTTCAAGATTTATAAGGACATACATTTTTGATTTCACTCACACAAATCTTGTAGGCAGTGCATGGTTTTCGGGGCCCCGTACGCGGCTAGGCTCCCAAAAAGTCCCACACATGTGGTATCCCCGTACTCAGGAGAAGCAGCAGAATGTATTTTGGGGTGTAATTCCACATATGCCTATGGCATGTTTGAGCAATATATCATTTAGTGACAACTTTGTGCAAAAAAAAATCAGTTTGTCATATTCCCGCAACTTGTGTCAAAATATAAAATATTCCATGGACTCGACATCCCTCTCAGCAAATAGCTTGGGGTGTTTACTTTCCAAAATGGGGTCATTTGGGGGGGTTTTGTGCTATTTTGGCATTTTATGGCCTTCGAAACTGTGATAGGTAGTGAGGAGTGAAATCAAAAATTTGCGCCCTTAGAAATGCTGAAGGCGGTGCTTGGTTTTTGGGGCCACATACGCGGCTAGGCTCCCAAAAAGTCCCACACATGTGGTATCCCCGTACTCAGGAGAAGCAGCAGAATGTATTTTGGGGTGCAATTCCACATATAACCATGGCATGTGTGAGAAATATATCATTTAGTGACAACTTTTTGTAATTTTTTTTTTTTTGTCATTATTTAATCACTTGGGACCAAAAAAATAAATATTCAATGGACTCAACATGCCTCTCAGAAGTTTCCTTGGGGTGTCTACTTTCTAAAATGGGGTCATTTGGGGGGTTTTGTACTGCCTTGCCATTTTAGCACCTCAAGAAATGAGATAGGCAGTCATAAAATAAAAGCTGTGTAAATTCCAGAAAATGTACCCTAGTTTGTAGACGCTATAATTTTTGCGAAAACCAATAAATATACGCTTATTGCGATTTTTTTTACTAAAGACATGTGGCTGAATACATTTTGGCCTAAATGTTTGACTAAAATTTAGTTTATTCAATATTTTTTACTTTTTGTTATAAGAAAAATCTTTTTTTTTCCAAATTTTCGGTCTTTTTCCGTTTATATCGCAAAAAATAAAAATCGCAGAGGCAATCAAATACCATCAAAAGAAAGCTCTATTTGTGGGAAGAAAAGGACGCAAATTTCGTTTCGGTACAACATTGCATGACCGCGCAATTACCAGTTAAAGCAGCGCAGTGACAAATTGTAAAAACACCTTGGGTCTTTAGGCTGCATATTGGTCCAGGGCTTAAGTGGTTAAAGGTCAGTTTATTTCTAAAATCACAGTGTATATATGGACATATCTGTTCTGCAGTGATTACTGGGTGTAACAGGCGCTCGGCACGCCTGTTACACCCAGTAACCACTGCAGAACAGATATGTCTGCATATATTAAGACAGGCGCTTTCAGCGCCGTAATGCGTTCCATCGTGGAACGCGGAAGTGCGCCGTAGAATAAGGCGGTCCTTTTCAAATCAGTGCGATGCACTGCAGCTGCATACCTGCCTATAAAGGCATTCAAGACTCACAGGGTTGTTCTATTATTGTCAGCCGTAGCTCGGCCTACGCTACAGAGATGGATGCCATTGCTTCCCATGCCGGAACACCGCTCCAGCCTCAACTAATTCTTTAATACCATCTACACTTACTGTTTTTATATATATTTTTTATATATATTTTCCATAGAGGTTAATATATTGGACATCATATCATTACTATGCACGAGATCCATACATATATTTCAGGCATGCACCTCAGTAATCTTAATTTAATCTAATTCACATCAAATACGAAGAGTGTGAGCTAGTTCCCACTCTTCATATAATATATTTTACGATCACTTTATTACTTTCATCTTGCACTTTTTTCTTTTTGGTTTCGTGATCAAGTCCCATTAGAGACAAAACGTTGGGAGGCAGCGTTCTGACGTCACCGCATCACGTGTGAGGACCCGGAAGACACGCTCCTACAAGCCGGCCGGCTAATTTCTTATGCTGTTTTTATGCTGTTTACTTCTGGATTGATGTTAGTGCGCACAATCTATCATTTTATATTAAACCCATACGTTTTTACACTATGTGAGTTTCCGGATTCCTTTTCATATCCTGGAACGCTGTCAACCTGTGCCCACATGAGATATTGATTTGTACTGATTGGCTGCACTGGACGGATGGTATTGCCATATTTTCATTGCGGATGGTGGATGTCTCCTCATACATGCTGTGTTTGATCTCTGAGAGATCTTTGGCTCTGGTAAGGTCAGTGTTTTCTGTAGGTGGAGGTCTTTGTTCGTCACCAGTTACACCGTGTGTGGATCTATTTTGCACCTTGGACTTACTATTATGACCTATATCTACTAAATGGACTCTGTTTATTATTTTTCACTTTTTCAATTTGTATTTACTTTGTGCACATATCTGCTACAATTTATACTGAATAGATATTCACCTGGTATTGTGTCCACGTCATTAGTGGATAATAAGCAATTGTTTATATTTATTTTTATTTTTTTGATATATAGCGCGACTCCTTTATTTTGTATTTAGTTATATACACACGCATATATTATTGTGTATATATATATATATATATATATATATATATATATATATATATATATATATATTTTTCACATAGTTTAGTTTCTTTATATGGACCCATGCATTATGTCAGTATGTGGGAGTTTTTTCCAAAATTCAAATTAATTTTAATTTGAAAGCATATATATGTATTCTCTTTTGTGAAAGTGTATTTTTTCGGAAAGTATTTTCTTTTATGCACATTTACATGGGTGTGCTTTTCATTAATTGGCTTTCACCCACCATTAGTTAATAGTGGTCACATGTGTTTTTATAGGAATCATATATATTGTAGTGTGTTTTAATTACATATCAGCCATGACTAAGCACTGAAATAGTGTGAAACGCATCGGCTGTCCCTTCTTTTTGCTGTGTTTTGTGATGCATGCCCATTTTTTACCAATAAAGACAATTTTTGAAGTTTCTTTGGAGTGCGGCTGTCCATCCCTTTTAAAACTCTACATTTCCCTCGTGCATTGCCAGCACCTTGGTTTCCTGAGTAGTTGCTAAATTGCATACAAGACCCACCTGGAGCGGTGACTCCCTTCCTGCTTGTTTTTGGATTTTGCATCCCTTCATCACCAGCTCGGTGGCTTACTTGCACGGAACTAATCCTCCATCTCAAGTCTCTTTCAAGACTTCATTGTATCAATCTCAGGTCACCAGTCCTTCTTATGGATAACAGCATGCTCCCATCCACAGCAGCGGAGTCGGGATTTAGCAGGACCCTCAAAACACCAGTGGAGAACCCGTTCAGACTGGGTACTTACACCAACTTGTCATCCAGTCAGGACAATGAAATTTCACTCCTTACAATGTTCAGACAACTTGAACATCTCATGGCTAAGGAGATAAGACTGTATTGGGACACACATTTTTTGTCTGATTATATAAAAATATCCCAAATACCACGAGGATTACGCATTAAAAAATTTCCTACAGCAGAATTATCTAATGATGCTTTGAAATAAGAATGGACAGACACCTTGAATGGCTGCTCGTTTGGATTGATGGGCATCCTAATTAAATCCAATTTGGAGCAGGCGGACAAATTACAGACAGAAATGTCTACCATTCAAAAAGAGCTAACACCTTTACAAACACATCCTCATTTTGCTGACCTGGATTGAAAACTTAACAGAAAATTGGACAAACTGGAGAAATATGTCATTGACACAAAAAAGGGGAAACAAACGAGAGATTATGAAAGCAATAATGTATACGTTTAGAAACAACTCCCATATCAATCAAGACGATCCCGTAAAAACAAAAACCAAGAACGTTAGTTTCTCTGACTTTGAAAATGAGGTAGCTTATGACACCCTAGCCACATCAGGGTCTGAATCCTCACCGGATCGGAGTATTGTGTCACCAGCACCATTGTTGGATGAGGAGACACGATCCAGTGGACACCCCCGTGGGTCGAACAAAGAAGAAAAGAACCGTTATAAGAAAACAAGACACGGGGGGGAAAAGAGGCAAAAACAATAAACACCCCATATGTTTTGCGGGGGACAATGCGTAAATGATTACAAATGTTTTTAACATCTCTCAAAGAGCCCTGAACACCGAAGAAACAGAACTGTTATCCAAGGGACTGAACTTTTGTCAGACTAACCATTTTGATCTCTTTAAAACCATTTTAGATGTCAATAAGCTTTCATGCAGCCTTACCCTCAAGAAACATTTTCTCACTCCCATGTCCGATTCAGAGGAGGCATCCATTGACAGCTCGGGGTCAGGTGAGTTGGTCTCCTCCCCTTTACTTTTCAAAGAGGTCTGTGGTTTACAGGACCTCACAGATTTGTTGTTAGAATCAGATCCTTGTCCTGTGGATCTTGACGATGGTCACACTGCCATATCGTTTAAACTTAGATCAAATTTTTATCCGTTGGGTTCCAGGGGCAAGGATCTCGACATGTTTCAAAAATTGGCAGAGGGAGACCTTACGCGCCTGGCCCGTAGCTGTCATAGTATTGACCATTCTAGTAATTTGTCCACTTTGGAAAGACAGGCTTTGAAATCCCTTGGTATAGACAACAACATCACCATTAGAAATGCAGACAAAGGGGGAACTGTAGTTGTACTTGATTCATCTATCTATAAAGAAGAGGCTCTCCGCCAATTGTCAGATGAGCAGACTTACCAATGTATCAGATCCGATCCCACTGTGCCATTTACCAGAGAGCGAATTACTCTGCTTGACAGAGGTGCACAGGTGGGTATCTTTTCTGACTCAGATAAAAATCTTTGTTTCCGCCCACCCATATATGCCAATATTCCACCACTTGCCCAAAGTTCACAAGGGATTATCCCCTCTCACGGGCAGACCCATAAAGGCGGGTTTTGGCTCGCTCAATGAACGATTGGGCGAATGGGTGGATGGACAGCTACAACCCCTTGTCTCTGAGCTCCCTGGTTTCTTACGAGACACTAAACAGCTACTTTCCAAATTTCATGGTTTTGTTTGGGATGAGAAATATAGGTGGGTTAGCTGCGATGTGGCTAGCCTCTATTCTAGCATCCCACACCACTTGGGTTTACAAGCAGTCTCCCACTTCCTAAAAGAATCTGGTAGATTTTCATTAGTTTTACAGGAGTTCATTATACTAGCATTGTAATATCTTCTCACTCATAATTTTTTTATGTTCGACGGGATCTATTACCTGCAGAGATGCGGGGCCTCTATGGGTGCCAAGTTTTCACCATCTCTAGCCAATCTCTATATGGAATGGTGGGAGAGGTCCCGCATCTTTAGATGTGATAGCCCCCGTCGTGATGATACGTTTTTTTATTGTCGCTATATTGACGATCTGCTCTTGATTAGCTCCGATGAGTCTGCCAATCTTGACACTTGGTTTTTCTATTTGAATAATAACAATCTGAATCTACGCTTCACTGGTAATTTACAACCTATTTCTATAGATTTTCTGGATGTCAAGCTCACGGGTGCTAATGGACATATAGTCACAGGACTCCACAGGAAAAGTACAGCCGGCAATGTTTTATTGCGGGCTGACTCATTACATCCCCCACACACTCTCAGAGGTATCCCCTTTGGCCAGTTCCTCAGATTTAAGCGTCTATGTAGTACACCGAAAGATTTTTCCAAAGAAGCAATTGAGATGGCTTTGAGATTCAAAGCTAGAAGCTATCCTGCCAAGACCATCAATAGAGCTCTCCTTAAAGTAGACCCTATCCCCAGATCTTCATTGTTGAAGGAAAGTAATTTGAACAGCAAGCACACCTGTTCCTCCTTTAATAATTCCATTCCAATTTTTTCAACCCCCTTTAGTACAGAGTTTTACAAAATAAGACAGATTGTCACTAAATACCTTCCAGTATTGTACAATGACACAGCCTATCAGTCCATTCTGTCTAAGGGTATTAAAACCATCAGTCGAAGAGCACCCACATTGGGAGGTACTTTGTCACCCAGTTTGTTCCAAACAAAGCCAAATAAAGAAAATTGGCTACACTTTAAAGGAACTTTCAAATGTGGCATTAAGGGATGTAGATATTGTAGCATCATTAAAACAAGCCAGTACGTACACTCATGCTTCAGCGGGAAGAATTTTGACATAAAACAGTTTGTCAATTGCAACACCGAGTTTTTGATATATGTCATCACCTGCGATGCATGTAATGTACAATACGTAGGCAGGACTATCAGGAGGCTAAGAGATAGATAAGGATCACAATACGAACATAGCTAAACATTGGAACACTGTACGCTTTAAGGATATTTCCAGTCTATACATACAGGGAATAGAGAAAATTGTCTTTCTGGTTAGAGGAGGAGACAAGTTTAGGTTACTGTGCAAGCATGAGGTTTTTTGGATATTCCATTTAAATACCAGAATACCTAGAGGACTCAACTTTGAGTGGGACGTATCCCACTATTATGACTAGTATTTATGTCCACTGTTCTCAACATTTGCACAGTGTCCTCCTCTTTCTCTTTCTTTTCCTAGTTAAGTTCAAATTACAGTGTCCATATGACAGTTTTCCTTTGGACATGGAAAATCGAATGTTATTCATGGTTCTTCAACATTCCATTAAACCAGGTCTTTTACATATAGATTAATTTAGGACAATGACAATATATTTTGTCTTTTTGTCTCTCCAATTTCATATTATCATACTCAGTCAGTCTACTCCTATACACCATGATATATATATATATATATATATATATATATATATATATTTATGGTCGTTACCCTCTGACCGAGAGAGATGTGGATCACATAAAAGCATATAAGCATGTGGCAATACGATATGAAGGCTAGGATGTGTCCAACGTTGCCTATTGCTGCTCCGGGGCAAGGGGCCAAAAATTATCGATTAGTGTTCCAAGCAGTGCGATAGGCCTTCAGTGTGTTGCGTGCCAAGGAGTGGTTAATAAGTTGGATTGCGTTGGCGAGATGCGACTTCAGTCCATCGTCAGCAATGTCCATGGTGGGACAGGGATAGTTGTTGGGTCGGCTCCAGGCTCTTGCTGGAAAAAAAACATCCATTCCAAGGTTGGAATAGGAAAGCGCATCAGCTGCTTTTTGCATTTGCCTGGAAAAGGTCTACATAAGATATTAACTGGTGACGGAGTGACAGCTGCGCGAGCCTGCGCAGGAATTGATGGGGAGTGACTTAGATCTATCTTAATTGATGATGTTGGCTGTGGCCTGATTGTCTGTGGTGAAGAACAGTGTCTGTCCTGTTCAAGTGTGGTCCCAGACCTGGGCAGCTGCCACGATGGGGTGCAGCATGAGGCGTGATGAAGACTGGGTGAAGCAAAAATTTAAGAGAATTTCTGGGGGCCAAGTTTTGGAGAACCAGTGGCGGCCTAAAAATGGCTGCAAAAGCCTTTGGTGGCTCGGCTGACACTGCCGGGATGAAGATTGAAATGCTGTTCTATCAGGTGGGGAAGTTGTCGCACATAGCTAAGTCTGCTACTGATGCTTGGTCTAGTTTGAGAACTTGGACTGGATCTTGCATTGGTGTGAGAAAAGCAATACAATACACAGGTGCTCAACAAGACGATATACATGCACTCACAGGCCAACGTGCACTCGCAGGCCAACGTGCACTCGCTGGTGCTGGATGAAAACCTGAACTAACCGCAGGGAAAAAAACAGAGAAAAGATGAGTGGCCCGCGTGCCACTGAAGATGAATGGCCAACTGGGTGCCACTGTGTGTTTGTGTGGCTGATTGTTTGTCACTGAGGTGTGTTTTCAAGTTTAGTTTATATTCGGGTTTGCACGTAGGTGCGTGCCGCTAAGTGTTTTATACTACTGCAGACAATATTGTGCGGTTGCAATGGTGTCAGTGAGTGTCAGGTTGCTGGGACGATATTGTGTGGTTGCAGGGGCCTTGAGTATGAAGGTTTGTTTTGAGACGACATTGCGTGGTTGCAAGGGTCTCAGTTTGGTTTGCTGAGACGATATTGCGTGGTTGCAAAGGTCTCAATGATTATGAGGTTTGTTTTGAGATGGCATGGTGTGGTTGCACGGGTCTCAACAAGTGAGGGGTTGCTGAGACGATGTTGCGTTTTGCAATGGTCTCAAATGAGTGTCAGCCGCTGAGACAACTTTGTATGGCTGCAAGGGTCTGAATGGGTGTCAGGTTGCTGAGACGATATTGCATTTGCAATGGTCTCAAATGAGTGTCAGGTTGCTAAGATGACTTTGTATGGCTGCAAAGGTCTGAACGGGTGTCAGGTTGCTGAGATGAGATTGTGTGGTTGAAAAGGTCTAGACGGGTGTGAGGTAGCTGAGATGATATTACATTTAGCAAGGGTCTCAAATGAGTGTCTAGTTGCTGAGACAATATTCCCCTTTATTTAAAAAATTTTATGAAAACGACTGTGAATGAAACGCTGGTAAACATGAGTTACCGCATCTGGCAGTGTTTACAAGCTGTTACAGGCATTGGCGTTTCGAATGCGTTTCGAATGCCTCTGAACATCCGTCTGAACCCATTTTTTTTTTTTTTTTACCAACAGCAGTGTACATGAGGCCAAAGATGATTTGTCTGTCTGCAAGGATCTCAATGAATGCCAGGTTGCTGGGGCGAGACTGCATGATCACAAAGGTCTTTGACGAGTGGGAGGTTGCTCAAGACAGTATTGCGTGGTTGCAAGGGTCTCGATGAGTGTGGCGCTGCTGAGATGGTATTGTGTTTGCAAGGGACTCAACAATGGTGTGAAGCTGCTGAGACGGTATTGCGTGGTTGCAAGAGTCTTGATGAGTGTGAGGCTGCTGAGACTGTATTGCATTTGCAAGGGTCTGAACTATGGTGTGAGGCTGCTGAGACGGTATTCCGTGGTTGCAAGGGCCTTGATGAGTGTGGGGCTGCTGAGACGGTATTGCGTTTGCAAGGGTCTGAACTATGGTGTAAGGCTGCTGAGACGGTATTGCGTGGTTGCAAGGGTCTTGATGAGTGTGGGGCTGCTGAGACGGTATTGCGTTTGCGAGGGTCTCAACAATGGTGTAAGGCTGCTGAGACGGTATTGCAAGGGACTTGATGAGTGTTGGGCTGCTGAGATGGTATTGCGTTTGCATGGGTCTCAACAATGGTGTGAGGCTACTGAGATGGTATTGTGTGGTTGCAAGAGTCTTGATGAGTGTAGGGCTGCTGAGACGGTATTGCGTTTGCAAGGATCTCAACAATGGTGTGAGGCTGCTGAGACGATTTTGCATGGTTGCAATGGTCTCAACAGGTGTCAGGTTGCTGGGCCGAGATTGTGTGGTGACAATTTTTTTTTTCTGCTTTTTTATTTTATTTTTTATTTTATTTTTTATTTTATTTTTATTTTTTGCGTTTTGTAAGGGTCATGTGTTGCAAGGGTCTTAACAAGGGTGTCAGGCTGCTGAGACAATTTTGTGTGCTTGCAAGAGTCTCCATAAGTGTGGGGCTGCTGAGACGGTATTGCGTTTGCAAGGGTCTCAACAAGGGTGTCAGGCTGCGAAGATGAATTTTGCGTCGTTGCAACAGTCTCAACAGGTGTCAGGTTGCGGGGCTGAGATTGTGTGGTGGCAATTTATTTTTTTTCTGCACTTTTATATTTCTTTTCTTTTTGCGTTTTTTTTTTATTTATTTTTTGCGTTTTTTTTTTTTTTTATACAATTTTTTTTTTTTTTTCGTTTTGTAAGGGTCATGTGTTGCAAGGGTCTAAACAAGGGTGTCAGGCTGCTGAGACGATTTAGTGTGGTTGCAAGAGTCTCGATGAGTGTGGGGCTGCTAAGACGGTATTGCGTTTGCAAGGGTCTTAACAAGGGTGTCAGGCTGTGGAGACGAATTTTGCATCGTTGCAACGGTCTCAACAGGTGTCAGGTTGCTGGGCTGAGATTACGTGGTGGCAATTGTTTTTTTTTTTTTTTTTTGCATTTTATATATTTTTTTCCTTTTTGCGTTTTTTTTTTTTTTTTCATTTTGTAAGGGTCATGTGTTGCAAGGGTCTCAGCAAGAGTATCAGACTGCTGAGATGATTTGCATGGTTGCAAGGTCTCAATCAATAAGAATTGGGTTACTGAGAAAGGATAGAAACACCTGGTTTGTTTGTACCTTAAGCAAGCAGTATAAGGTAGAAGGACAACGCCTGTTTGAATCGTAGGTTCCGCAGGGGCCACTAATGAACGATATGGGAGACAACGAATGGTAGCAAATTGATAAGACATAAAGAATGTAATTACAAATCTTACTTGCGACAGTGGGCCATGCGAGTGAGTTTGCGGCGGACTGTGGCTGGAGTGAAACATGTCGGGAACGTGTAGCGTGATGCCATGCATGGGGCAAAACAACGAGGTTTGGTGTAGAAAATAGAACATGAGAAGTGCGTATCAATGCTTTGTAAGCTCCACTGCGGGAACCAAACATATGGTACAGGTGACACCATGAGTGGCCACGAATTTGACATGACAAATAAGCTAACGAATGCTACCTGGGACAGTGAACGTACGACTGGGTTTGCTTTGGACTGGAGTGGATGTGCAACACATCCGAAGAGTGTGGTGTGGCGCCATGCATGACGCACAGGCAATAACTTTGGTAAATAAATGAGAGAGAAGAACAAACAATTCGTAAGTTACGCTGCGGGAACAAAAAACACACGACATGGGGGAAACAATGAATGACAACGGTAGAAAGTATGCAATGTATCTGATACAAAACGGTTGTAAAATGCATGAAATTAATCCGATACGAATTGATAGTAAGGAGTATTGAACGAATCTGATACGAATTGGTTGTAGAGTGTATGCTACCCCTTGCTTTGAAACCGAACACCTACCAACCACCCATCCCCCCAGGCTAATCAAGTGCAGAGAAGGCACCATGTGAGTCCAATTACCACCTCAATCTGCCAAAGAATCCATACAAACACATGTCAATCTCCAAATGGATTTACAAATGAATCGTATGTTTGGCAGAAGGAAGTTACAAATGTACTACGCCTGAGCCGAATGATGTTGGAACATGAGCAAAAGTAACTCAGAGGCAGATTTTTTCCCAAAAGGGATGCAGGATAGGAAGCATAACGAATTGTAAGATTGCACAAGATACGAAAAGGTTTGAATCCTACCTGCGACAGTAAGCGGGAACCGCCGGCGAAGACCATGAAGGGAGAAGCCGCAAAGCGCTTGCGATGTCGAATGCGATTGAATGCGCGGACTCACGGACATGAGGTGAGCTGGGAAGAGTCGGCCCAGTGACATGTAGTACCGCACACTGAACCGACAAAGAGCATGTGTTAGTGGGCTGCTTAAATACCCTCCGGGCTCCTCCCATAAACTCAGGCCACCATACTGGCCTTCTTATATATATATATATATTTTTTTTTTTTTCGTTGTTGTCTATTTTACATTCAGGGTTCTCCTATGGACACATATATCAGCCAATTTATTAAGCCCATGTTGCCATTGCAACGTAGGATATTATTCAGGCATATAGGGCCAAATCCTCAGCCAGCGGGCGTAACGTAATTTTTCCTATTTAAGTTACACCGCCGCAAAATTTCTACCTAAGTGCCCGATCCACAAAGCACTTACCTAGAAATTTTGAGCGGTGTAACTTAAATCCGGCCGGCGCAAGGCGTTCCTCTTCTCCAGGGGGCGATTCCCATTTAAATGAGGCGCGCTCCCGCGCCGGCCGTACTGCGCATGCTCGTGACGTCATTTTTCCGACGTGCATAGCGCGAAATTACGTTACGTCGAGCTTTGTGGATTGCGACGGGACAATAAAGTTGCGTCGGGTAAAAAAAAAGATACGGCGCCCAAAAAATTTTTTTCAATTAAAAAAAAAAACGCGTCGCTAGCAAGAAAGGTCTGTTTTTACAAAGTGTAAACAGTTTACACCTTGTAAAAGCAGCCCTAATTTTGCATTTGCAAAATAAAACTTACGGAGAAAAAACGAAGCTGAAAAGCTTCGTGGATCTCCGTAAGTCCTAATTTGCATACCCGAGGCAGCATTTCGACGCGAAATGCCCCCAGCGGCGGATGCGGTACTGCATCCTAAGATCCGATAGTGTAATTCAATTACACATGTCGGATCTTCGTCCTAACTATGGGAAACTGATTCTGTGGATCAGTTCCATAGTTAGGACCAGGGATACGACGGAGTAACAGCAGTTACTCCGTCGTATCTCTTTTGAGGATTAGGCCCATAGTAGATTTTCTCCTGTGGAGGTTCTGCCATTCAGAGTCCATGTATCTTAAACATATGTTTTAATATGGATGACTCTCCGGTTTATGGCTACATGTCGGTCTTTTTTGATACTTTTCATTACACTCATTCCCGGGAAGTCGTTCATATAATTAGTAGCCTCCATGCGTGTTCACATACACACATGGTGTTCTTTTCTCTTCTGCTAAAAACATTATTATTTATTATTATTTTTTATACATACACCATAATAGACTGTATCTGTATGTTTTTAAACCTCTAATTTTTTGTTTTTGGGTATGTGGCATATTTATTCATTACATCCTCAGGGGCTATACTGGATTGGTCAGGTTATAGCTTATTTCATGCATCATGTTGTACTATATGTGTCCCTTCTGGAGACACATAGGCCCAGATTCATGTAGATCGGCGCATTTTCATGCCGGCGTAGCGCAACTAATATACGCTACGCTGACGTAACTTAGAGAGGCAAGCTCCGTATTCTCATAGCAAATGTGCCCAACTTTGCGCCGGCGTAACATAAATTTGTTGGCGTAAGGCGGCGTAATTCAAAGTAAGAAGGAAGTGGGTGTGATCCATTTAAATGAAGCGTGACCCCATGCAAATGAAGGGCCGAACGAACGGCGCATGCGCCGTGACGTGGACGTATGTCCCGCGCCCCTCTGCACATGCTCACAATTACGCCCGGCGTAACCCCTGAGATACGCCAGCCCACCGCTTACACCCAGGGTATAAATACGCCCAGACATGCGCCCATCAAGTGCAAAAGTACACCCGTCTGTTTGTTAGTGGTGTAAGTAGTTTTGCTTTGTTTTGCTTTGTGCCATGTCTGCTCCTAGGAGTGATAAGAGGAAGAAAAACTTCTCCCCAGAGGAGAGGGCGATTATCATATCGGCCATGGAGAGGTATGATGCTCGCCTCCATGGGGCAGAGAGTAAAGGCACGAGTAAAGCCAAGAGGGATGAGATCCTGATGAGGATCACCACCCAGGTCAATGCCCTTGGGAATGAGGTAAGGAGGCCCAAGGACATTTTGAAAAAGATGAATGACCTGTGTAGGAAGGTCAAAGAGAAGCTGGGCGAGATGAGAAAGCATGCCAGGGGCACTGAAGGTGGACCAGCCTCTGCTCTTAGGCTGACTCCTGAGGAGCAGGTGGTTGCCCGTTGTCTTGAGAGGGAGCAAGTGGAGGGAGTGGAGGGCTATGACTCCATTGAACCGGCCTTGAGGACAGGTAAGTGTGTTTTATCTCCTATCTGGTGTGTAGCATGTGAGGGGGTGGAAGGGAACACGTGACAAGTGTGTGGGTCCACCAACATGTGAATGTTTTGTGTCATCCACAGATGTCCAGGAGGGAGCGGGGCCATCTGCTGCCTGTGGCCGTCCCACACCATCATCCCCTGAGCCAAGAGTCATTGGTGAAGGGGAGTGCACAGACCTCAAATCAAGAGGTGGTTGAGGAGAATGCGGTCCCTATGGATCAGGAGGTGTGCCTCTATTTGGAGGAATCCTCCCTATCGGCTGGGCCGTCTCGCACTTCCAGCCCCATCTCATCAAGCCCCTCAGGATCCATTGCCATCCCAACCTCTCCCTCAAGGGTCTCCCCATATGCAAGGGCCCAAGCCTCTCCTGGCCCCAGGAAGGCTACCAGGAAGACAAGGGGGGTTCCTGACTTCCTGCCGGAAAGTTTAGCAAGGGCACAGGACTGCCAGACCCGCCATATGGGTGAAGTGGCTGTGGAGATGCATCGTGTGGCAGACAGCCTGGCCTCCACGGGCCACATCAATGACGCACTTCTTGATGTTGGAAGCAAGAGCGCAGAAGGGCGGAAGCCGCCTGGAAAAGAAGCGCTACAGAGATGAACCTAATCATCTACAAGGAAATAACAAGAAAATACCATAAAGAAATTTTCAAAGCCAAGAAATACTATTTTTCTAAGGCTATTGACAGCGCCCTAAACCGCCCCCGCGAACTCTTCAAGCTGGTCACTCTGACCATGAATCCAGGGTGTCTTGAAGCCCCCAATTCAGACACCCAAGAATTTTGCAATGAATTGTCGGATTTCTTCATCAATAAAATTGAGAAAATCCGGGAAAGCATTCAGCAAAAAAATACCCCCCTCAACCCCCCCTTGATCTTTCACACAGCATCCAAAGAAATGTTCTACAATCAACAAAGTTCACTCTGAACCCCATCTCCATCGATGCCACAAAAAATATCATCGGTACTTTGCGAAACAGCACAGCGCCTAATGACATCATCCCCACTAAACTGCTGAAGGAATGTGCCGATATCCTGGCACCGTCCATCACGCAGCTTATAAACAAGTAATTTAAGCAAGGCACAGTGCCCTCCCAGCTGAAAGAGGGCACAATCCAGCCCATCTTGAAGAAACCTACCCTCGACCCCAAGGACCCAACTCATCGCCGTCCCATAACAGCCCTCAATGCTCTCTCCAAGGTAATGGAGAAAGTAGTGGTACAACAGCTGCAACAGCATCTGGATACCCATAATCTACTTGATCCATTTCAATCAGGTTTCCGTCCCGGTCACAGGACAGAGACAGCATTGCTCAAAATATGGGACGATGCCCTTGAGGCCGCAGACGAAGGAGAATCTTGTCTCCTGGTTCTGTTAGATCTTAGCGCAGCCTTCGACACAGTAGACCACAAACTGTTACTGACTCGGCTGGCCGAGGTAGCCAGAGTCGCAGAAGGTGAGTTATCATGGTTCTCCTCCTTTTTAGAAAACCGATCACAAACAGTGAAATTGGGACCTTTCACCTCTGAAAAGCGCACAATGGCATGTGGAGTCCCTCAGGGATCCCCCCTGTCACCGGTGCTTTTCAATATCTATCTTTGCCCTCTTTTTGAAATCAATAGTAGGGAAAAACTACTATATCACTCATATGCAGACGATACGCAATTGTATTTTCGCATCTGCAACAAAAATGATCATCATCTCAGTTTAGAGAAATGTCTCTCTTCAATAGAAAACTGGATGATAAAGAGTTATCTCAAACTCAATAGTTCCAAAACAGAACTTCTTCAGTTTCACGCCAGTCGGAAGAATCAACTAGCAACAACCTGGATACCACCGCCCATTCTGGGCAAATTCATCACCCCTAGCTCCAAAGTCAAAAGTCTCGGGGTCATCTTCGACACCTACATGACAATGGATACACAAATAGGGTCAGTAGTCAGCAGATCTCACCATCTGCTGCGCCTACTACGTAGACTTATCCCATTTATTCCCAAAGAAGACATAGCAGTCATGGTGGGAACAATTGTGAACTCCAGACTGGACTATGCAAATGCCCTTTACCTCGGACTCCCAAAGTACCAGATCGCTCGTCTGCAAGTCGTTCAGAACACGGCCGCCAGACTTGTGACTGGGAAAAAAAAATGGGAATCAATCTCACCTTCGTTGAGATCCCTTCACTGGTTGCCAGTAAAAGACAGAATTGCGTTTAAAGCACTCTGTCTGACACATAAGTGCATCCATGGGAAGGCTCCACAATATCTATGCGAAAAGATAAAAGGTCACAACGCCAATCGCGTCTTGCGATCCACCGACCAAAATATGCTCCAGATACCCAAAGCCAGATACAAGTCCAAGGGAGAAAGAAGGTTTGCGGTACAAGGTCCTAGACTATGGAACGCTTTACCAACCAGCATTCGGTTGGAGGAAAACCACCTAGCCTTCAGAAGACAGATCAAAACCCTGCTTTTTTGATGCTCTAGAAAGACAACAACTAGCGCCCAGAGGCGATTCAGTTCGCATGCGCCGCGCTATATAAACGTTTCATTCATTCATTCATTCAACAGTGCAGCGATAATCACCTGCCTGGGGGATCTGCAAGCCACAACAGCTACCCTCGTGGCAGAGGTAAAGTCCCTGACAGAGGCCGTACAGGGCAAGACAGCTGCCATTGAGGCTGAGGGGAGGCAAACGTGGCTGGTGAAGGCGGAGACCAATGCCACACTCACCCTCATTGCCGTGGCTTTGTAGGGAAGGCAGCCAGCCAGGGAGAGACCAGGGGATGCTCCTCCACCTGATAACCCACCCCCCCACCCGAGGCTTCCACCAGGCAATTACGGAGCCAGGGCCGTGGCCGTGGCACCAGGCTTGGCCCACGACAGGGCACATGATTTTTTTGTTGTGCCTTAGATTTGCTCAGGTGATGAGCGTTTTTTGTTTGGTTTTGCTCAGGTCATGATTTTTTTTCTTAATTACTGCACACGGTGAGGCGTGTAGACTTTTGTGTGACTGGTGTGTGAATGTGGAGGTGACACTCCTGACAGTAAGGTTTGTCACCCTGGGTCGTCGGGGAGAAGTTTTCCCCACGACCGTGTGAATGTGGTATGAATGAACAGCGACATAATTGGGGCCTTGGCGTGGCGTTGCTGCTCCCAAGTCCTGCATGGTGGACTTGGGCTAATCCAATGTGATGTGGATGTGGTGTGTGTGAGCTAGGGACCACAGTGGTGTGCATGCGTGCATTCTCCTTGTGCCATGATGAATGTGTGTGTTTAACGTGCAAAGATGCGTTCCACAAGGCAATTCCTGACTGCTGTTCCTTCAGCAGACGGGGTAGCCTCGGGCAGGGGGGGAATGTCTGGTTCGGGGGTCAGGTCATCACATATGTCAATCTCCAGGCCCTTTCTCACGGCAAAGTTGTGCAGCATGCAACATGCACCGATGATCTGGCACACAAAGTTTGGGGAATACAACAGGGTACTCCCGGACTTATCCAGGCATCGGAAACGGGACTTCAGTTCCACCACTGCACGGGTACGTATGTGTGCAGCATTGTAGTTTATCTCTCCTCTGGTTTGGGGATTCCAGAATGGAGTCATGAGATGGGGTCCAAGTGCATATGCAGAGTCACCTGGAAGGGAAAAGACAGGAGGATGTTAGTCGTGCATGTGCCCCTCGTGATGTCTGCATCATGGGGTCGGACAGTCATGCCTGACTCCCATGTCACTCACCAACCAGCCAGCTGTCCCCGTACACATTCTGTTCGAATTCTGTTGGGATGTTGCTTTGATGGTATACTGTATGTAGCTGTTGTGGCTGGCCCCGGGGTGTTTGGAATGGACGTGCCATATGAGGCATTGGGCATCGGCTATTACCTGTACGTTGATGGAATGCCAATGCTTACGATTGCGGTATATGTGCTCTGTGGCACGGGGGCCGTAGTGCCACATGGGTGCAATCAATGGCCCCCACGGTGCGTGGGAATCCTGCAATTCTGACAAAATCACCCCTTGCCTTCTGCCGCAGATGCTCATGGGTGGGTCGGATGATGTGGTGGGACATGCGTGTGAGTATTGCGGGGACAACCTGGTGCACACATCTGCTCATGGTGGTTTGTGACATCCCAGCCACTACTCCACTTGTACGCTGGAATGATCCACTGGCGAGGAAATGGGGTGTTGCCAGTACCTTGACCAGTGGCTGCACTGCATGTGAGCGGTGTGTTGGGCTGGTGATGTCATCATTCAGGGTTGTGGCTATTTCCAGGATGGCAGCAGTGTTGAATCTGAAGATGCGATACACCTCCGAATCCCCCATGCCAAACACGTTCATGCGCATTCGGTAGATCCTCTCCCGTGCCCTCCTCCTTCTACGCGCCTCTGAACACACTAGTAGTGCTATGACCATGCCTGCCCCTGGCATGTTGGCATACAGATGTGTTGTCCTGCAAGTGTGGTTGCTCAGCTCGTCCGTAACGGTGCTGCTGAAGCTGCTCTCCAGCTGACCTGCACACGTCTGGTGCAAAGTTACCCCTGCTTTATGTTGGGGAACTTTAGGCCGGACGTACAGCTTACGCGCACCGCGCATAGCCTGCGTCGGGCGCATGTACGTTCGGGAATCGGCGTATCTCCCTCATTTGCATATTTGAATACAAAATCAATGGGAGTGCCAGATGCGTCCAGCGTAAATATGCGCCCACGCTACGCCGGCGCAGAAAAGTTACATCGGTCGGAAGAAGCCTATTTTCAGGCGTATCTGGTTCTGTGGGTACGGCGCATAGATACGCCAGTGTATATATACACTTACGCCGCGCATCTCGAGATACGCCGGCGTAACTTCTTTGAGAATCTGGGCCATAGACTATACATAGGGATTTTTTCGTGACATCTAGTCATGGTCATTAGTGCACATATCTCCTTTTATGTAGCTTTGGATCTGGGGAATTTCATATGAACTATAGACATATAGAGCATATTAATTACTTTTACATGATTTACATGTTGGTGTTGCAATATATCTTTTTAGTTCATGGTCTGTTTATACTTATTCCATCAGATACACACCAACGAGATTTTGGCTTGATCGTCTCTATCTGGCTTTATAAACATTGTATCAACTTGTTGGATTATTGAACATTACCAGAGAACAATCAATCTCTTACATATCTTTTTATATATAGAGATATATGTGCATGTATCGATTTAACCTTGGACTGTTTCTCCTGTCTCCATTTGACTATATTTTGTACTTGATCATGTACACACCCATATAGATGTTTCACATAGATGTTTCATGAGGCATGTTGAGTTGTAGAATTCGTTTTGGTATGAGGTGTTCATGTAGATGTGGCATTTGGTTTTTACATTTACATTCATCCCGTATAATAGACATAAGCATGTACACTCTTTCTTTATTCTCATCTATACATGTCTATACACATATGTTTATATTTACATTTACATTCATTTATGTGTTCCATCACCATTACATGCCTTTATACACACGTGATCATGCATATGCGTATACCTGCCTTCCATGCATCTACCATGCCCATACCCCATGATTCAAAAGCCTGATTTTTATTTAATTTTTCGTTTCTTGTTTAATATTTTATACAGTCCAATTGTGGTATCTATACACATATGTTTTTATATATATTTTCTATAGAGGTTAATATATTGGACATCATATCATTACTATGCACGAGATCCATACATATATTTCAGGCATGCACCTCAGTAATCTTAATTTAATCTAATTCACATCAAATACGAAGAGTGTGAGCTAGTTCCCACTCTTCATATAATATATTTTACGATCACTTTATTACTTTCATCTTGCACTTTTTTCTTTTTGGTTATTTGACCAGATTTATACATATTTTTATGCTTTTTTCAATTCACTTTTTGGCACCCACTGACACATACGTCCTTTTGTATAATACACTATTATAGTGGATATTATATCCTTTTTTCACATTCCGGCCTCTTCTCCTTTGGTATATAACAATAAGAAATATCACACTTCAGGTTTGGTATTCATGTAACACCCTTTGTGGTCATCATTATTATTTTTTGGCCACACACTTTACATCTTATATTATACATCATATACCTACACCATAGGTGCTCAACCTGTGGCCCCCCAGCTGTTGCCGAACTACAATTCCCATCATGCCTCATGCTTGTAACTATCAGCTTTGCAATGCCTCATGGGACTTGAAGTTCTGCAACAGCTGGAGGGCCACAGGTTGAGCACCCATGACCTACACACACGTGTGTCTCTGTCTACTTCACTAGCCACCATTATTGGAAAGACTTTGTGTTCACATTTATTTATCCAGGTATTTTCATATACACACAATCATTAGTTATATACACACGCATATATTATTGTGTACGGTATATATATATATATATGTATATTTTTCACATAGTTTAGTTTCTTTATATGGACCCATGCATTATGTCAGTATGTGGAAGTTTTTTCCAAAATTTTAATTAATTTTAATTTGAAAGCATATATATGTATTCTCTTTTGTGAAAGTGTATTTTTTCTGAAAGTGTTTTCTTTTATGCACATTTACATGTTTGCTTCTAGATTTCTCTGAGTGTACAGGTGATCTCCGTTACCTATTTAGGGTTGGGTGTGCTTTTCATTAATTGGCTTTCACCCACCATTGGTTAAAAGTGGTCACACTATAGGAATCATATACATTTTAGTGTGTTTTAATTACATATTGCTGTGTTTTGTGATGCATGCCCATTTTTTACCAATAAAGACAACTTTTGAAGTTTCTTTGGAGTGCGGCTGTCCATCCCTTTTGAAACTTTACATTTGCCTTGTGCATTGCCAGCACCTTGGTTTCCTGAGAAGTTCCTAAATTGCATACAAGACCCACCTGGAGCGTTGACTCCCTTCCTACACTTACTGCTACTTGGAGCCTGTAACGGAATGACCCGTGACACCCAAAGACTTTGTGAGGATGGAGGATACTCCTGTGTCAGCGTCACTGATAACTCTTGGGTCTGAGTCCACTCTGTGCCCTTTGGGCATAGGGTGGCAAGTGAATCATAATTCATGTATTACATGAGATGGGACATCACTGATAGTTCGTATTGCAGGATTTTGAGACACTGCAAGATGTTGGTTAATTGTGACCCCAACCAGACAATAGTGACTCATCTCTCTGTGAAGACTGTTAATATGTTAAATAAGGCTGGCTTTTGAAAGGCCTTTAATTGTGTGATAACACTGTCTACAGCCTATTGATGCTCAGAGGTGTGAATAGGTGTCAAGCTGTATGCGGAGACGAAACATCTGCCTAGGGAACTCAGTGTGTGAAGGTGGTTTGTTTGTTATGCTGTTAATTAAGGAATGTGCAGTGATTAGACATGATAATTATAGGCCGGTGCCGACCTGTCTAGAATGTTTAGGTAATTAGCCTTAGTGTGTGATTAGGGGGGTGGAGATCTCATTGTCCCTTTGAATACTGTCACATGGTTGTACTGTATATAAGACTGAGAAGAAACCATTAAAATTGTCTTCATTTGAAACCAGAGAACACGGAGCAAGTCTCGTTATTCTGGGGAAATGGGAGGCCTGCTGGTTTGTCTGCGTGTCAGATAAGCTGTCGTGACTGGAATGGAAGGTCGTAAACGGTGGTAACCGTTACAGAGCCATTGCTGGGGACAACCTTTCAGATTTCCCTACTGAACATCCTTCACCACAGGATCCCTAGTATCTATACTCAAGCCTGAAAAACGGATAAGTTGCTATTCTGTTACTTGTAGTGCTATAGCGAGACCTGCTACTTATATACCAGCTATACAATTGCTATTATCATGTTTTCTGCTGCTCAGCATATCTAGGATATACTGTTGTGTTATAGGACTGTCTGCTAAGGAATATGTTAAAGGCACATCTACACTCAAATACCCTGAGCTATTCACCTCTCATATAGAACTACTGGTTGTTACTACAGCTCCCAACTATTATATGTACTATATTCACCTCTCATATATAACTTTTAGTTATTACTACAGCTCTCAGTTACTATTAAGGATGAGCCGAACACCCCCCTGTTCGATTCGCATCAGAACTTGCGAACACACCAAATGTTCGTGTGAACTTTAGAACCCCGTTAAAGTCTATGGGACTCGAACATTTGAAATCTAAAGTGTTAATTTTAAAGGCTAATATGCAAGTTATTGATGGGGAAGGTAGTGCTGTGCTATGTGTGGAGGATGGAGAGGTGGAAAGGAAGTGAAGGGTGGTCTGACTGTGACAGTACAAACAAAAATGGCTTTAAAAAGAGCCGATCAGTGAGCAGGCTGACAAACTTATAACTATTCTAGGCAAAGGTGCAAGTAACATAACTTCATACGTTCTTCTTAGTGGAAGGGAATACACAATCAATAAGGTGATGAGAAGTGCAAATAAAGATATACAATCTGTGTAACACAACACCCAATTAACTCTGATGGGCTCAGTGATGAGCTAGTGAAAAAAAGTCCATAAAGCAGTAAACTTGTGATAAAGATCAATAAGGCAAAAACTTTAACAATAACACCAGAGATCTAAATAATAATTGAAAGTCCAAAATAGGGAAGTGATGGTGTGGGTCCGAATCGATAATGTGAAGAAAACGTGGGTATCCAGTGATCCTTTTAAGGTGACTGAGGGTGTCCCCTTACCTTACTGCTGTAAGGTAACAGCATATGACTCCAAACACATATGGTTATCCAAAAGGGCTCTGGTCCAGGGAAACTAGGTCCTCCTTGGAAGTCGCGTCCCAGGATGGCCAATGTCTCGCGCCCAGGGGGATAAAACCACCAATAGTGTGATATTGTTTTAAAACTTTTAATCAACATAAAATTATAAGCGAGGGTACTCACATGGTTAAAATTAAATCAGGCATATAAAAAACAGGGGCAATCGTTCGCCAACGTCACCTCCGGTACCTCTCAGTAGGCTCTTACGCGTATTCGTCACAAGCGTGACTTCTTCAGGAGTAATGAAAGCTATAAAGGGGATCCTTTATATAGGGTGACATAGTTAGTGGGCTGTCAGCAAAACGAGTGATCAATTTTGCCATTCAGGAAATTGAGCTGCAGCCATTTTCTTGTATGGCAAAATTGATCACTCGTTTTGCTGACAGCCCACTAACTATGTCACCCTATATAAAGGATCCCTTTATACCTTTCATTACTCCTGAAGAAGTCACGCTTGTGACGAATACGCGTAAGAGCCTACTGAGAGGTACCGGAGGTGACGTTGGCGAACGATTGCCCCTGTTTTTTATATGCCTGATTTAATTTTAACCATGTGAGTATCCTCGCTTATAATTTTATGTTGATTAAAAGTTTTAAAACAATATCACACTATTGGTGGTTTTATCCCCCTGGGCGCGAGACATTGGCCATCCTGGAACGCGACTTCCAAGGAGGACCTAGTTTCCCTGGACCAGAGCCCTTTTGGATAACCATATGTGTTTGGAGTCATATGCTGTTACCTTACAGCAGTAAGGTAAGGGGACACCCTCAGTCACCTTAAAAGGATCACTGGATACCCACGTTTTCTTCACATTATCGATTCGGACCCACACCATCACTTCCCTATTTTGGACTTTCAATTATTATTTAGATCTCTGGTGTTATTGTTAAAGTTTTTGCCTTATTGATCTTTATCACAAGTTTACTGCTTTATGGACTTTTTTTCACTAGCTCATCACTGAGCCCATCAGAGTTAATTGGGTGTTGTGTTACACAGATTGTATATCTTTATTTGCACTTCTCATCACCTTATTGATTGTGTATTCCCTTCCACTAAGAAGAACGTATGAAGTTATGTTACTTGCACCTTTGCCTAGAATAGTTATAAGTTTGTCAGCCTGCTCACTGATCGGCTCTTTTTAAAGCCATTTTTGTTTGTACTGTCACAGTCAGACCACCCTTCACTTCCTTTCCACCTCTCCATCCTCCACACATAGCGCAGCACTACCTTCCCCATCAATAATACTTATGGTCTGATACACCTTCCAGTGCCGCAGCTGCACCCCACCCCCCCCCTCCCCACCCTCCCTCTGATAGCGCGGTAATACCCACTCTCACATTTTCTAATATGCAAGTTATTGCCCTAAAAAGTGTTTAAGGACCTGGGTCCTGTCCCAGGAAACATGTATCAATGCAAAAAAAAAGTTTTAAAAACGGCCGTTTTTTTAGGAGCAGTGAATTTAATAATGCTAAAAGTGAAACAATAAAAGTGTAATATTACTTTAAATTTCATACCTAGGGGGGGTGTAAAGTCAGCATGTGAAAAAGAGCATGTTTCCCGTACATAGAACTGTCCCTGCACAAAGTGTAATTTCTGGGAAAAAAAAGGCATTTAAAACCGGCTTTGCGGCGCTAATGAATTGTCGGCTCTGGCAATTCAGAGATGATTCATTCATAAAAAAAAAAAAAAACGTGGGGGTCCCCCAAATTCCATTAACAGACCCTAATTGGAGCGCAACAAGGAGCCACGTGCAAAGTATTGCATCAAAAATTGTTATTAGGCGCCCCTGTTACACAGGGGCATAAAAATGTGTCCCTAGGCGCAACATAACACTGCAACCCCTCCCAATATCTGTAATTGGAGCGCAACAAGAAGCCACATGCAAAGTATTGCATCAAAAATTGTTATTAGGCGCCCCTGTTACACAGGGGCATAAAAATGTGTCCGTAGGCGCAACATAACACTGCAACCCCTCCCAATATCTGCAATTGGATGTCACGTGGGTTGAGGTCACATGGTGGCATTGCCCTATATAAGTCCATGCCTGCCGCTGACACGGCATGTCAGCGCGGAACCTCGTCGTGTCAACATCCAATGGAAGAGAAGGGAGAGGACAGCGCAGACAAGCCCTGTGCTCCCGGAGGAGACAGGCAGAAGAAGGGAGAAGAAAGAAGACGGAAGAAAGCCCTGGCTCCGCGGGGGAGCCAGGCAGAAGAGGGAGCAGAGAAGACAGAAGAGAAAAGACCTGGGAGTTGGCGCACCCCCGGCAGAAGACCAGGAAGACCGGAACCCTGGCGGAAGGCAACGGAAAGACCGGGGGATAGGCGCCATCCCCCGGCAGAAGACCCCGAAGTCCGGATGCCCCCCCCTAATGTAAAAGAGCTTAAATGGGGTGGGGGCATCCGGCGGAAGGCTCCGGAGAGGACCGAGGGATGGCGCCCTCCCCCGACAGAAATCACCGAAGCCCAGGGTCCCGGCGGAAGATCGGGAGAGAAGAAACCCCCCCTTGTAAGAGAGCTAAAGAAGATAGGGGGGGGCTCCGGAGCTGATTAATAAAATATTTTATTGTGTGGTGTTTTATTTTACTTTACACTTTCCCCCATGTGAATGGGTAGAGGTACGATGTACCCCATACTCATTCACATAGGGTGGGGGGCCGGGCATCTGGGGGCCCCTTTATTAAAGGGAGCTTGCAGATTCCGATTAGCCCCGCCCGCATACCCCGACAATCAGGGTAAGGGTTGTCGGGAAGAGGCTCTTGTCCCTATCGACATGGGGGCAAGAGTGCTGTGGGGTGGGGGGGCAGTGCCCCCCTCCCCCACAGTACACACTCCCCCATGTTGAGGGCATGCGGTCTGGTACGGCTCAGGAGGGGGGAGGGGGCGCTCGCTCGTCCCCACCCCCATTCCTGTCCGGGCCAGACTGCGTGCTTGGGATGAGGGCTTGGTTTGGATCTGGGGGGGGGACCCCCGCGCCGAATCGGCACGGGTTTAACCCCTCACGTTCCGGACCAAGCCTAAGAGCCTAATGTAGCCCTGAAGGGGGACCCGCGCCGATTTCAAGTTTGAAATTTGGCGCGGAGTTCCCCTTCATGGCTGAAAACAGCTCGGAGATTCCCGTGCGCCGCGTAACGCAGCGCATTCACGGGTACGCCGCTTGGTATTTACCAAGATTTTCACGGCGTACTGACAAGGCGCACGGGAAGCGCCAAAATTTCTCTCTGCGCATGCCCAGTATGCAAATGAACCTCCCGAGGTTCAGGCGCACTGTGCAAGCGTACGGGGATCTGTTTTCAAAAAACACTTTCCCTTTCAATTCGGCCCGCCAAACACATTCAAACACATGTCACTTCACTTCCCCTGCATCCCCCCACCTCCCCCCCTAATAAACTCCCGCCCAAACCCCCGCAATTTACATTTCAATGTGCCAACGGAGCACATTAGTAACTAGGGAAATACACTGCACTAGCAGCGTATTTCTTTAGTAAATGACCAAATGGCTGCTACTCCTGCTTTTACTCCATGAGTCATGGAGTAAAGGCTTGGTAAATCAGCCCCATAGTGTGTTGTGTTTTATTTCTTTACATTTTTTTCCCCAGGTGAATGGGTAGGGGTACAATGTACCCCATACTCCTTCACATAGGGTGGGGGGCCGGAATATGGGGGCCACCTTATTAAAGGAGCCTCTCAGATTCTGATAAGCCCCCCGCCCGCATACCCCGACAACCACGGCCAGGGTTGTCGGGAAGAGGCTCTTGTCCCTATCGACATGGGGACAAGAGTGCTTTGGGGTGGGGGGGCAGTGCCCCCCTCCCCCACAGCACACACTCCCCCATGTTGAGGGCATGCGGTCTGGTACGGCTCAGGAGGGGGGGGGGGGGGCGCTCGCTCATCCCCGCCCCCATTCCTGTCCGGCCAGACTGCGTGCCTGGGATAAGGGCTTGGTCTGCATCTTGGGGGGGGGACCCCACGCTGGTTTTCGGCGCGGGTTTAACCCCTTATGTTCCAGACCAAGACTAAGAGCCTGGTATGCACCTGAAGGGGAACCCACATTTTTTTTTTTTGGTCTGGAGTTCCCCTTCATGAACAGCGATCTGTCATTTACCCATGTCAGTCCCACCCCCCCTTCAGTTAGAACACATCCAGGGAACATATTTAACCCCTCCCTCGCACCGAGTGTTAACCCCTTCCCTGCCAGTGGCATTTTTATAGTAAGCAATGCATTTTTACAGCACTGATCGCTAGAAAAATGCCAATGGTTCCAAAAAAGTGTCCGATGTGTCCGCCATAATGTCACAGTACCGATAAAAATCGCTGATCGCTGCAATAACTAGTTAAAAAAAAATATAACAAAAATGCCATATTTTGGAGACTTTTGCCAAAACCAATCAATAAACGCTAATTGCGATTTTTTTGGAACCAAAAAGATGTAGAATATGTATCGGCCTAAACTGAGGGATTTGTTTATTTTTTAGAATATATATTTTTGGGGATATTTATTATAGCAAAAAGTCAAAATTATTATTTAATTTTTTTTAAATTGTCGCTCTATTTTTGGTTATAGCTCTAAAAATTCAAAAAACGCAGAGGTGATCAAATACCACCAAAATAAAGCTCTCTTTGTGGGAAAAAAAAGGTTGCCAATTTTGTTTGGGAGCCACGTCGCACGACTGCGCAATTGTCAGACGCCGTGCCGAATCACAAAAACTGACCCGGTCATTGACCAGCAATATGGTCCGGGGCTCAAGTGGTTTAAAATTCACAAAACACTAAAGTTAGCCCAATTTTTGGTGATAATGTGAAAGATGATGTTACTCCGAGTTAATAGATACCTTACATGTCACGCTTTACTATTGAAAACACTCCTGCAATGGGGCCAAAATTCAGTACTGGAAATTCCCCATAGGCGACCTTATTTTTTTTCAGGTTACCAGTTTATAGCTACAGAGAAAGTCTAGTGCTTAAAGTATTACTCTCGCTCTAACGCACGCGACAATACCTCACATGTGTGGTTTAAACGGTGTTTACATATGTGGGCGGGACTTACGCAAGTCCCGCCCACATATATAAACATCGTTCAAACCACACATGTGAGGTATTGACGCGTGCATTAGAGCGAGAGCAAGACTTTTAGCACTAGACCTTCTTTGTAACTATAAACTGGTAACCTGAAAAAAAAAAGGTCGCCTATGGGGAATTTCAAGTACTGAATTTTGGCCCCATTGCAGGAGTGTTTTCAATAGTAATGCGTGACATGTAAGGTATCTATTTACTCAGTGTAACATCATCTTTCACATTATCACCAAAAATTGGGCTAACTTTAGTGTTTTGTGAATTTTTAACCACTTGAGCCCGGACCATATTGCTGGTCAATGACCGGGCCAGTTTTTGTGATTCGGCACGGCGTCGCTTTAACTGACAATTGCGCAGTCGTGCGACGTGGCTCCCAAACAAAATTGGCAACCTTTTTTTTCCCACAAATAGATTATTAAATGTGCGTGTTCAATTCTGTCTTTAACACCTCCCCTTCAGGCTGGAAAGCATCAGATCAGGGGAAAAAAAAAAGCTCTCATGCCATTGCAGCTTGGTTCCTACATGTGTGATGAACTGAGTCTGCTCAAACACTTAGAAAAAAAATATCCTTTCTTTTTAAAAGGTGAAAAACACTTGGATGCTCATAGAGCGTGGTTTGGGTTAATACCAGGTGTGCGCAATTACAAGCTCACCCAAACTAGAGACTGCAATTTGTTCATGTGATTTCAATTGCTTCATTACTAGCACTGTTATAAAAAGCATGGATCGATCATTCCTCAGCTGCCCTCAGAAGGGGCAGGCTGGCAGAAATACTGTTGCTAAACACAAATGTGGTTTGTTGCATGTTTTTTTTTTATTTTGCCAATGGTTTTTGTTTATTTTTAAATGATGTTCACTTTGATGTATTTGTCTATGCGGCCTTATTTTATGAAAAATGTGTCAAGATGTTGTGAGGTTAAAACTATGTTTTATTTTGATTATTGAAATGTATTTTTGTTTGTGTGTTTGTTTGTCTTTTTTTTGCTTTCCTTGTTTTGTTGACCAATAAAAATTTACTTTAAAATTTGGAAGTTTTGTTACTTTTTCATGCTATATTTTGACAGCTGCAGCTGAAATAGGTTTGGGCCTAACAAATTATGTGTGATTTTTGTCTAAGCTTCTTTCCTGGTGTGTAGGCATGAAATGTTTGCCATGTTTAATCTCGAAATTAAAGTCAAACTGGTAAGTATTTTCTTTTTTCTGCAGTGGTCCTCAGCCCTCAAGTACCCCCAACAGGACATGTTTTGTGGATTTCTCTTATCAAGAATTGCTGTCCAGACTGTCTTTTAAAGCACATGTGCAAGATGAAGTTAAACCTGCAAACATGGCCCGTGGGGGGAGGGGGGGGGGTTTGCTATTGGTGGACAGGCTTGACGTGCTGATTTACAGCACTGTGCTTAAATCTAGCGCAAGGCAATCCTATTCTTATTGTGGGTGTTTGAGGGAAGCCAAGTGAGTGTTAGAATCCCTGCTTTGTGTTTTTTTTTGGGTTGAGCTTTGTGTCCCTTTTCTTAAAATTGGCTTCACTTCCTGTCACACAGCTGAACAGGAAGTGAGGTTAAAACCCTACCAGTGTCTTTTCTTGGGGACACAGGTCAATCTAACTAGTGTCCCCATTAAGCAAATTGCACTCCAGCACTGCTGTGTACACCCCAAATCATGGGTCTTCAAACTACGGCCCTCCAGTTGTTCAGGAACTACAATTCCCATCATGCCTAGTCATGTCTGTGAATGTCAGTGCATTACAAGGCCTCATGGGATGTGTAGTTCTACAACAGCTGGAGGGCCGTAGTTTGAGGATCCCTGCCCCAAATGATTATTTAGTTGGGGGTTTAGTAAAGGCAAAGCCACTCTGCAGTACAAGCATAGTTGCTGAAAATCAGAGAGGAAGCACTGATGGTTTTAACATCCAATCCTGTAGAAGCAAAGTTGTTTTGTTTTCTTCCTTGCTTTGCACTTGTAGTGCAAAGTGGATTTGCCTTTAGTAAATGGACCCCAAAGTCCAAGATCCCTAATAATTTGGGGTGTACACCGCAAAATGCTAGAGTGCAATTTACATAATGGGAAACTATTTAGATTGATCTCTGTGTCCCCAAGAAAAGATATTAGTAAGGTTTTACCCTCACTTCCTGTTTGGCTATGTGACAGGAAGTGAATGAATTAGAAAGGGTGAAGACACCTCACAAATGTTGTCACTATCAGGGGTGCAGACATCCCCAAAAAAATGAGCAGATAATACTTATTTGCAAATTAATAATTTTTTAGTTAACATTGGGTGGGGTGCTCTAACACACACATTCATACATATTAGCAACGCTGTATCCTGGTCTATTGGCATGGTTATATTTTCTTAGGCCTCTCAATAAAACTCTATGAAATTTGTGCTTAAACTAGAACCAGGGGCGGACTGACAACTCATGGGGCCCCCGGGCAATAGAAGATTATGGGGCCCCTCTGGCTTACAGATGGCCACCACGCCAGGAGGCAGTGCAGAGGCGGGGCAGCTAAAATCTTGGGATATTCACATTAAAAGCATGTCAGTTTCGGACATATCAGGGACAGATCTAAAAAAATAAAAGATTTTTACATACTGTCCCTGGTTTTACTGAGCCTGGCAACCCTGATGGGGACCCCTAGTGGCATGTGGCCCTTGGGCAGTGCCCGAGTGACTCAATGGTCAGTCCGCCCCTGACTAGAACTATAATCAACACTTTTTATTTTCTTTAATTTTGGATAGAGTGAGGGAGGGTTATAGGCCCTGTCAGTTTATTTTGTATTATCTGTGTCCAATTGGGGAGATTTGCCTTCACTTTCTGCCCCATAGCCAAACAGGAAGTGAGAGAAAAACTATGCAAATTAAGGGAGTCCAGTAACCCCCCCCCCCCCCCCAGAACTAGTGTGTGTGTGTGCTCTGAAAATTCCTGGGTGGGTGATACAAAAACAGGGTGTGGCTTTGACAGGAAGGGGTGGGTCATTTTTCTATTAGGAGGTGCAGAAATGTAGTCAGGCCTAGGGCAGCACAAAACCTAAATATACTACTGCATATTAGGGCTTATTTAGACCGGATCCGATTTACAGCATGTTTTGATAGTGTGGGAGGAAACCCACGCAGGCACAGGGAGAACATGCAAACTCCATGCAGATGGTGTCACGGGCAGGATTCGAACCAGCGACCCTTTTGCTGCTAGGTCAAAGTGCTATACACTACACCACTGTGCTGAACGAACATGATTGCATGCTTTCCAGCCTTATTGACCCCGCCTCTCTCCATAAAGAGGACCTATCACACACTAGTCCTATTACAAAGGATGTTTACATTCCTTGTAATAGGAAGAAAAGTGATCCGAAATCAAAAAAAGTGTCAAAAAAGTGAAAGAAGAAAAATATGAGCTAAAAAACACAAAAAAAATAAACGGCCCTGTCCCTAGAAGCTCGCACTCAGAAGCGAATATGCATGTAAGTCCCGCCCACATATGTAAACACCATTCAAACCACACATGTGAGGTATTGACGCATGCGTTAGAGCGAGAGCAATAATTCTAGCCCTAGACCTCCTCTGTAACTCTGAACTGGTCACCTGTAAAAAAAAAAAACAAGCATCGCCTATGGATATTTTTATGTCCCGAAGTTTGGCGCCATTCCATGATTGTGTGACAAGTCGGTATCTATTTACTCGGTGTAACATCATCTTTCACATTATCCATAAAAATTGGGCTAACTTTACTGTTTGGTTATTTTTAAATTCATGGACCGTGGTTTTTTTTTGGGCGTTAGAATAATTATTGCGCAAATGCCGTTGGAAATCAAATAAAAAATGTCCGCCACTTTATTCCCTAGGGTGTCTGCTAAAAAACCAACGTTAGACCTACCGGTAACGGTATTTCTATGAACCTTCCAGGACGGCACCCGAGAGATGATGGCTCCTCCTGCAGGAAACACAATCACATGACAGTTTAAAAGGCCCCGCCCTTCCCCTTGCTCCTCAGTATGCAATAGAGTAATCCTGAACTGGTTCACAAGGGACGTAGTCCTTATAGGTACTTACCTTTTTTCCCCTCCACATAGGGTGGGAAGTAGGCCTGCCGTCCTGGAAGGTTCATAGAAATACCGTTACCGGTAGGTCTAACGTTGGTTTTCTCTTACCACCTTCCAGGACGGCACCCGAGAGGATAATAGAGTAATAAACACAGGCCTACCTTCAGGGTGGGACCACAGCTTGTAGCACCTTTCGACCAAAGGCTAAGTCTTGCTGTGACAACATTTCCACACGGTAGTGCTTCAGGAATGTATGATGGCTGGACCAGGTGGCCGCACTGCGGATTTGTTCCCAGGAGGCCCCTGCTTTCTCAGCCCAGGAAGTTGCTATGGCTCTGGTAGAGTGAGCCTTGATTTTTTTGGGAGCTGTTGCTCCAGTACATACATAGGCTTTGGATATTGCTTCTCTAATCCATCTTGAGACTGAGGCTTTTGATGCCTGCAGTCCCTTCCTGGGCCCAGCGTGTAGAACTAGCAGGTGGTTAGATCTTCTAAAACTTTTAGTTCTCTCTAGATAAATGAGAAGACACCTTCTCACGTCTAACAAATGAAATTTCTTTTCTTTTTCGTTCTTTGGTTCAGAACAAAAGGACGGCAATAGTATGTCTTGCGTCCTATGAAATAGGGATGCCACCTTCGGCAGGTACAGGGAAACTGCTCTGAGGGTGATCCTATCTGGCTGTACCCTCAGGAAGGGTTCTTTCATGGATAGCGCCTGCAAATCCCCTACCCTCCTGGCCGAAGTAATGGCTAACAAAAAAGTCAACTTTAAGGTTAGAAACTTAAGGGGAACCTCTTCCAGAGGTTCGAATGGGTGTATAGATAACGCCTCTAACACCCTAGTTAAGTCCCAAGGCGGACAATTATATTTTTGGACTGGAGAAATTCTTTCTCTAGCTAACAAGAAACGTTTTATAAGGTCCTCTTTCGCCAATCTTTTATCCAGATAGACTGAAAGAGCCGTTATTTGGACCCGAAGGGTACTAACTTTTAATCCTAAATCTACCCCATCCTGGAGGAAGTCCAGGATAACCGGGATAGAAGTTGAAGCTACCTGTCTTTCCTTACGCCAGGAACAGAAGGTCTTCCATACCTTTTGGTAAATTTTTTGAGTTACTGGTTTTCTGCTCATGAGAAGGGTATCTATGACCCTCTCTGAGCAGCCTTTGCGTTCTAGAATCTGGCGCTCACTAACCAGGCTGCTAGCTGGAAGAATTCCGGCTTTGGATGGAGTACTGGGCCCTGCCTGAGGAGATCTGCCCTGTACGGGAGCTTCAGAGGCTCCACCATTGCCATGGCTCTTAGGTTTGCGAACCAAGTTCTTTTTGGCCACCATGGTGCTATCAGAAGAATCTGGCCTGGAGACCTGCTGAGTTTCTGAAGAACTCGCGGAATGAGCGCTACCGGCGGGAAGGCATAGGCCAGCCCGAAGCGCCAGGTCTGGGATAGCGCATCCAGACCTTCCGACTGTAGTTCCCAGGAAATCGAGAAATACCTTTCTACCTTCCTGTTTAGTCTGTTGGCAAACAAGTCTATTTCCGGTTCCCCGAAATACTGGACTAGGTGTTGAAACACCTCTGGGTTCAGTTCCCATTCCTCCTCCCTCAACTTGTGACGGCTGAGGAAGTCTGCTTCTATATTGCTCGTCCCCTTTATGTATATGGCTGAGATAGAGAGTACTCTTTCTTCTGCCCAGGTTAGTATTTCCCTGGAAAGTTCTAGTAGGGGACTGGACCTGGTCCCTCCCTGGTGACCTAGGTACGCTACTACTGTAGAGTTGTCTGAGCTTACTTGGACTTCTCTGCCTCTGATGTCTTCCTGGAAGGCTATTAAGGCTTCCCCCACTGCTCTGAGTTCTTTGTAATTGGATGACCTGCGAGCTAGTGAGCTGTCCCATTGTCCCTGCGCTTTTTTCCCTTCCAGGTGGGCGCCCCACCCCCAGGAACTGGCATCCGTGGTAACCTTCGCTGGGTTCCACTGAGCCCACGGTCGCCCTCCCCTCAGGTTTTGGGGAGATGTCCACCACTCCAGGGAGGACAGAACCTGGGGGGTGAGTAGTATATCCTGATCTAAGGACTCTTTCCTTTTGTCCCATGAGGACAGGAAGAAGAAGTGTAATGCCCTTGCATGAAGCTGAGCCCAAACCACCGCTGGGATGCTTGCTGACATCAGGCCTAGAACTCTCAGAACATTTCGTCTGGAGAGTTTGGGGTTCTTGATAAGGTTCCCGACTGCTGAGGCTAGTTTTAAAACTTTTTCTTCTGGTAAGAAGAGTCTCTGCTGCCTGGTGTCCACTACGTATCCCAAGAAGGTCTTGACCTGTTCTGGGTTGAGGGAGGATTTTTCTATGTTGATTATCCACCCTAGGCTCTCTAGGAGTGCCATTGCTTTGTTGGCATCCAGCGTGACTTGGGCGGCTGATTTTCCTGAAATCAGTAAGTCGTCTAAATAAGGTATAAGGGATATGCCCTGAAGGTGCAGGTATGCCACCGCTTCTGCTAGGACTTTTGTAAAAATCCTTGGGCTGGAGGTTAGCCCGAATGGTAGTGCTCTGAACTGCCAGTGGAAGGTTTCTCCTTCCACCACGACCGCAAACCTCAGATATACCTGGTGATCCACGTGGATTGGCACGTGGAGATAGGCATCTCTGAGATCTAGGGTCACCAAGAAGGCCTCCTTCATGAGGTTCTTTCTTACCGAATAAATACTTTCCATAGCAAACTTTTTGTATTCTAGAAACTTGTTCAGGTTTCTCAAGTTTACTATTAGACGGTATTTCCCGGAGGGTTTCCGTACTACGAAAATATGGGAATAAAATCCCTGGTACTGCTGAGCTTTTGGTACTGGTACTACCACTAGTTGTTTGGCTAAGTCCTGTATGCCCTCCAAGAGGGCAGACCTTTTCAGGGTATCCCTGGGAAGGTGAGTAATGGTGATCATGGTGGGGGGTGTAGCCAGAAATTCTAGGCGATAGCCTTTTTGAATTATTTGGCAGATGTAATGACTGTTCGAAATTTTTTCCCATAGGGGAAGGAATTGAGATAGTCGACCCCCCACTCTGACTACGTCGTCACTTGGACGGTTTGTCGCTGGGTTTTGGAGGAGGGAAAAGGAGGTTGTTCTTCCTGTTCCCTTTGCCAAAGTTCCAACGCCTGAAAGGTTCCTTTTTGGCTTTTTGTCTACCCTGCCCCTGGGGGCCTCGAAAAGTTTTCTTGAAACCTTCTTTTTTGGGTTTAACTGGGAATTTTTTACCTTTTTCTGATGACCTAGCCAGGACATCATCCAGGTCTTTCCCAAACAACAGGGAACCTTGAAAGGGGATGCCACAGAGTTTTCCCTTGGATGTAGCATCTCCTTCCCAGGCCTTGATCCAAACTGCCCTCCTAGTAGAGTTAATGAGGGCTGCTGTCTTGGCTGCTGCCCTTGCAGATTCCGTAGCTGCATCTGCTAGGTAAGCAATCGCCTTCCTTACTACTGTAAGTGACTCAACTACCTCCTCCGCCTCCGAATTCTGGGCGAGGTGGTCGGTGAGTGTCTCTACCCAAACATCTGTATTCCTAGCTACACATGCTGCTGCTAAGGCTGGGCTTAGTGCTGCCGCATTGGCCTCCCAGGCTTTCCTAAGGAGAGACTCTGCTCGACGGTCCATCACATCCTTGATGTTACCTGTATCCTCAAAGGAGAGATCAGACAATTTAGTGACTTGTGACAAAGCCGCATCAAGTCTAGGAAGCTTAAAAAAGACTTCCTCATCTTCCTGGGAGAAGGGGAACCTTCTTTTCCAGGTTTTTTGTTTGATTATTCTCCTTTCAGGGTCTCTCCACTCCTGAAGGACTAACTCCTTGAGGGATTTGTGCAGGGGGAATACTTTAGATTGAGCGTCACTCAGGCCCCTATAAACTTTATCCTGTGCTGAGGTAGGTTTAGGGGTCTCAGGAATTTCCTCTGTGGCGTAGATAGCCTGGAGGAGACTCTCTAGATCTTCTACAGCAAAGAGGTGTTTTCTTGGACGTGTGTCCTCCTGAGACTGACTAATGGAGTCTCCATCTACCTCCCCTGAGCTGTGCCTAGACCTAGGTAGACTGGCTACCTCACTCTCTTCACCATCTGCTTCCCCCAAAGGGGGATTTTGTGAGGGTGTAAAGAAAACACTTGGGCCCTTAGAAAAGGGGGTCTCCTGAGAGGAAGTGCCTTCCTTAGGGGTAAGTTCCTCTGTTTCAGTCTGTGCCGACTGCCCGGCTGCCTCCCGAAAGGCTTTGACTGTTGCTAACATTTCTGTTTGCATGGATGAGAGAAAACTCTTCATCATGGCAGCAGCCTCCTTTCCCGCCAGTATATTAATACATTTGCAGCAGAAAGGTTTTGTGTAGGACTTGGGGAGCTTCTCTCTACAATTCCCACATTTTTTAGAGGAACTATGCCCTGTAGCGGAAGGAGACTGAGCTGAGGCCTCCTGGGGTCCGCTGGGGGTTTCTGAAAAGACATGAAATGTACATTTAAATTGTCTTTCCCCAAGACTGCTGGCTGTACTGGGGAGGGGAGGAAGTAGACGAGAAGGGACCAGATCCTGCTCCGGTCGTTCCCTAAAAGTTTGGGAACTCTCACCACTTCCCCCCTCCCTTTCCAGGGGGATTGGTACTTACCGCCCCCCGACCTGGATCTGCCAGCGGTCGTGTCGGTCTTTCCGTCCTCTTCCATGAGGAGGGTGACTCGGTCCTGGCTGTCGGTACTCCTGTACTGGTCACCGCAAGCCGACCCGTCCACCACCCACGCTGTCTCCTCGCTCCACTGGGAACTTCCGGGTTACGCCGTCCAGAACCGCCCACTTCCTGTGATGCAGTTCCTGTCTCAGAATGAGGCCTGGAGCGCGGCGTTTTTACGTCTGGAGACCCGGGAAAACGGCGATTCGAATGGTGGTGGATTCGATAGCACGCAGTGATGGCTCACCTCCCCGCAGCTCAGAGCACTGGTGCTTCCATAGGGCGACCTGTGAGTTTGGACCGAAGTCTACAGGTAAGTTCAGCCCTCCCCGGCCTCCCTTAAACCTGTCTCACAGGGGTACCTTCGACCCTCCCCGGTCTCTAGGTTTCCATAAACAAAACAAACGTGTCGCTGTGTTGGAGAAACACAATCAATACTGAGGAGCAAGGGGAAGGGCGGGGCCTTTTAAACTGTCATGTGATTGTGTTTCCTGCAGGAGGAGCCATCATCTCTCGGGTGCCGTCCTGGAAGGTGGTAAGAGAAAATTATATATAATGTTTGGGGTTCCTGAGTAATTTCCCAGGAACAAAATATAATTTTTACATGAAGGAGAGAAGTGCCAGAATAGGCGCGGTATGGAAGTGGTTAAAGTGAAATAATAAAAGTGAAATATTCCTTTAAATTTCATACAGGGGGGGAGGGGGGTACACGCATGTTTCCCGTGCTTAGAACTGTCCCTGTACAAGTCATTTCTGAAGTGAAAAAAAAGTAAGTTTAAAGTACTCACCCAAGAAAGACCCAAGAAAGAAGCAGAGGAAGAAACCCGAATGAAAGAAGAAGAAGAATGAACCGCGGAAAGAAGATTTTATTAAAGGAATTGTCAAAAACCGGCTACTGTCATTTTTCACACTTTTGTCACTTTTTTTTGTAAAATGGTAGGGGTACAATGTACCCCATTACCATTTCACACAGGGGGGGCCAGGATCTGGGGGTCCCCTTTGTTAAAGGGGTCTTCCAGATTCTGATAAGCCCCCCGCCCGCAGACCCCCACAACCACCGGGCAAGGGTTGTGGGGATGAGGCCCTTGTCCCCATCAACATGGGGACATCCTCCCCATGTTGAGGGCATGTGGCCTGGTGCGGTTCAGGAGAGGGGGGGGCCGCACTCTGTCCCCCCCTCTTTTCTGCGGCCGGCCAGGTTAACGTGCTCGGATAAGGGTCTGGTGTGGATTTTGAGGGGGACTCCACGCCATTTTTTAAAAAAAATTTGGGGTGGAGTTCCCCTTAAAATCCACACCAGACCTGAAGGGCCTGGTATGGATATTTGCCGGGAACCGCACGTCTTTTTTTTTTTTTTTTTTACGGCGGGGTTCCCCTTAATATCCATATCAGACCTGAAGGGCCTGGTAATTTAATTTGGGGGAACCCCTGCACATTTTTTTTTTGTTTTATTAATTAATCCTGTCAGAATTGTCAGAGCCGACAATTCATTATAGCCGCGTGTGAATTTTAAATGGCTTTTTTTCCTTCTGAATGTCACTTTGTGCAGGGGCAGTTCTAAGTGCGGTAAAAATGCGCTATTTCACATGCTGACATTACACCCCCCCCCCCCAGGTACGAAATTTAAAGGAATATTTCACTTTTATTGTTTCACTTTAAGAATTATTAATTTCACTGCTGTTTAAAAAAAAAAACATTGATACATGTCCCCTGGGGCAGGACTGAGGTCCCCAAACACTTTTTAGGACAAAACTTGCAGATTAGCCTTTAATAACACTTTTGATTTCTCCCATAGACTTCTATAGGGAGTTTGGCGCGGCTTTACATATTACTTTCAATGCGCCGGCTGCTACGCTGGTTCACGCGCCTAATTAAGGCTTCACCCGGAGTACTAATTAACGCATGAACCAGCGCAGCGCACAGAGCATAGTAAATCAGCCCCAGTGTCTTTTCTATCAGATAGAGCAGGAAGGCTAGTCAGTATAGTTATATTTACAGTTTGTAGAGAATATATTTACATCCCTAGGAGTTGTAAATATATTTATAAACTGTATAGCATAGTTAGATCTGCTATTAGTATCTGTCAGGCAGGAGATTGTTCTTCATGCATTGCTCTAACGTGTTGTATTGCCTGCATTAGGGATTAGCTTAAACATAGTACTCTGTGTTATTCAACGTGTGCTAGTTAATTGCACATACACGCATTACCTGTTACTGCACGTGTGCAATTTATTTGTTAATGCAAGAGGGCTCTTATATTTCACAGAAACGCAGTCGCTCTTACTGCGTGTGTGCTGTTTAATAGCAACTAAACGCAGTTGGTGTCACTGCGTGTGTGCTGTTACATAGCACCTGAACGCAGTCGCTCTTACTGCGCGGGTGCTGTTTAATACCACCTAAACTCAATTGGTGTCACTGCGTGTGTGCTGTTACATAGCACTTGAACGCAGTCGCTCTTACTGCGCGGGTGCTGTTTAATACCACCTCAACGCAGTTGGTGTCACTGCAACTATTTTGTTACATAGCACCTGAACGCAGTCGCTCTTACTGTGTGTGTGCAGTTTACTAACACCTGAACGCAGTTGGTGTGACTGCGTCCGTTTTGTTACATAGCACATGAACGCAGTCGCTCTTACTGCGTGTGTGCAGTTTACTAACACCTGAACGCAGTTGGTGTCACTGCGACTATTTTGTTACAAAGCACCTGAACGCAGTCGCTCTTAGCTAGATCTGCTATTAGTATTTGTCAGGCAGGAGATTGTGCTTGATGCAGTGCTCTAACGTGTTGTATTGCCTGCATAGTGTTTAGCATAAACATAGTACTCCGTGTTTGTGGACGTGTGCTATTTAATTGCACATACACGCATTACCTGTTACTGCACGTGTGCTATTTATTTGCACAGAAACGCAGTCTCTGTTAATGCACGTGGGCTATTGAATTGCACAGAAACGCAGTCGCTCTTACTGCGCGTGTGCTGTTTAATAGCAACTAAACGCATTTGCTGTAACTGCGCGTGTGCTGTTTAATAGCACAAGAGGATCGATCCGCTGAAATTGATCCGCGGATCGGTTTCAGCAGATAGATCCGCTGGTGTGTACGATCCAGCGGATATTTATCCGCGGATATATTTTGGACCGACCGATTTCCAGCAGATACAAATTTCTTAGCATGCTAAGAAATCTATCCGCTGGAATCGGCTCCAGCGGATCGATCCGGTGGTCTGTACAGACTCACCGGATCGATCCGTCCGAACCCATCCCTCGTAATGATTCGACTCATGCGTGGATATCCTTATATGACAGCGTCGCGCACGTCGCCGCGTCATCATCGCGGCGACGGCGCGACACGTGACCGCGGACGGAATTCCGCAGGGATTTTGATCTCCTGGTTAGTACAACCAGGAGATCAAAATCCGCCAGAGGATTTATCCGCGGATACGATCCGGAGGACCGTTTCCGCGGATAAATCCTCTTGTGTGTACCCGGCATTACGCATTTGCTGTAACTGCACGTGTGCTGTTTAATAGCACCTAAACGCAGTTGGTGTCACTGTGCGTGTGCTGTTTAATAGCACCTAAACGCAGTTGGTGTCACTGCACGTTTGCTGTTTAATAGTACCTGAAGGCAGTTGGTGTCACTGCACGTTTGCTGTTACATAGCACCTGAAGGCAGTTGGTGTCACTGCACGTTTGCTGTTACATAGCACCTGAACGCAGTTGGTGTCACTGCACGTTTGCTGTTACATAGCACCTAAACGCAGTTGGTGTCACTGCACGTTTGCTGTTACATAGCACCTGAATGCAGTTGGTGTCACTGCACGTTTGCTGTTTAATAGCACCTAAACGCAGTTGGTGTCACTGCACGTTTGCTGTTACATAGCACCTGAAAGCAGTTGGTGTCACTGCACGTTTGCTGTTACATAGCACCTGAACGCAGTTGGTGTCACTGCACGTTTGCTGTTTAATAGCACCTAAATGCAGTTGTGTCACTGCACGTTTGCGGTTTAATAGCACCTAAACGCAGTTGGTGTCACTGCACGTTTGCTGTTTAATAGCACCTAAACGCAGTTGGTGTCACTGCACGTTTGCTGTTTAATAGCACCTAAACGCAGTTGCTATTGCACATGGCTCCTTGTTGCGCTCCAATTACAGTTATTGGGAGGGGTTGCAGTGTTGTGTTGTGCCTAAGGCACAATTTTTCTGCCCCTGTTTAACAGGGGCGCCTAATAACAATTTTTGATGCAATACTTTGCACGTGGCTCCTTGTTGCGCTCCAATTACAGTTATTGGGAGGGGTTGCAGTGATGTGTTGTGCCCCCTGTGTAACAGGGGCGTCTAATAACAATTTTTGATGCAATACTTTGCACGTGGCTCCTTCTTGTGCTCCAATTACAGTTATTGGCAGGGGTTGCAGTGTTGTGTTGTGCCTAAGGCCTAATTTTTGTGCCCCTTTTTAACAGGGGCGCCTAATAACAATTTTTGATGCAATACTTGGCACGTGGCTCCTTGTTGCGCTCCAATTACAGTTATTGGGAGGGGTTGCAGTGTTTTGCCTAAGGCACAATTTTTCTGCCCCTGCTTAACAGGGGCGCCTAATAATTTTTGATGCAATACTTTGCACGTGGCTCTTTTTTGCCCTCCAATTTCAGTATGTTTGAGGGGTGCCCTTTTTTCTACAATTTTGCTTTCACAAAAAAAAATGGCCCCCCACCACCCCTAAAATAATCGAGATATTGTTGCCACACGTGCACAAGCAGTATTAAATTACTTTTTTCTTATAATAATTTCATGTTGTGCAGGGACATTTATAAACACGTGCCACTACTATAGACACACAGCAGGTGTGATATTTAAAGGAATTTTTCATTTTTTTTTCACTTTAAGCATCATTAAAATCGCTGCTCCGGAACAAAACGGCAGTTTTTAAAACTTTTTTTTCCATTAATACATGTTCCCTGGGGCAAGACCCGGGTTCTGAAAGACGTTTTCCAACATTAAATTGAATATTGGTCTTTAAAATGAGCGTTTTTGAATTCGAACGTTCAAGTCCCATAGACTTCAATGGGGTTCTAAATGTTCGCGCAAACCCGCGGTCTGTTCGAACGTTCTGGTGCGAACCGAACCCGGGTATGTTCGGCTCATCCCTATTGTTAATAAGCAGCCCCCATTATGTCTGGGAGGCCAACAAGGAGAGGCAGACATTCCCATGGCACTGTGAGGGGGCCAGCAGTGAATGTGGTCAGTCCTCAGGCAGGGCATCATTTCCTCTGTTTAGTGATGTTGTCCGTGCTATCCAGCCACAGCATGCAGAGGAGGTGGTGGACTGGCTTACTAAACCATCCTCATCCTCCTGTAACCCAAGCAGAGACTAGTGAGCAGTCCACTGCAGCTTCTGGAGTGGCTAAATCTGCCTCCTTCCTGCCAAAGCCCCAGCATCAAGCATGGAGAAGTCTGAGTTATTTGAACACAGCGTCACCCGCTTGCTCCATGATGATGCACAGCCATTACTTGATTCAAATATTAGTTCTGAGGTTGAGGAAGGTAGGAACATGAGTCTACAAAGAGGGTAGAACACTGGTACACAAATTGTTAGTCATGTTCCCCCAGTCAGAGCATATTGCCAACTTGTAACCAAGGGTAATAAGAATGGAGGAGATGATGATGATGATGAGGTCACTGAGGCGAGTTGTGTGTCGGATAGGGCAGAGGAGAAAAGTGAGGCTGAGGCACAACCTTAAAGAGGGTGAGAAGGGGTGTGTGGTGGCGCTTGCTAATTAATAAGTAACAAATAAAAAAAATATATAAACTAATCCTGAGAAAAATCACTTCATTAAATTAAATGACAGTGACTAATTCCTGTGCAAAAAAAATAATAATAGTACAATTTCTTCTTTGCACTTAGAGCAATACTAATTGATGATGTGCAAACATTCAATAATGTGTATAAGAATTGATGTGCCAATATCCAAATAATGTTCAAATAAGCAACTGTGCAAAAATATGCAAATAAACAATCGTGCAAAATTGCAAGTATCCAAACAAGTGCAAAACGAATGAACTAGTCTTGCAAAATTGTGTAGAACGGGCAAACAGTTCCAAAAAAATTTAAATTGTGTACAGAAAAAAAAATATATATATATGTCAAACCTTAAAGAGGCAGCCATCATTGAAGAGTATTGTTAGGGTCAACAGCTAAGACCACCAGACACATAGCTACACAGAGAAACTGAGACCAAACAAAGTATTTATCATTAAAGCGGAACCCCCGCTGATCGGAACCCTCCCCCCCTCCGATGTCACATTTGACACCTTTAAGGGGGGAGGGGGGTGCAGATACCCGTCTAAAGACAGGTATTTGCACCCACTTCCGGCCACACAGTCTGCAAGTAGACTGTGGGCAGAACGTCAGTTCCGGTCCCCCCCGTTGTGTTCTGGGAACACTCGGCTCCCAGAACACAGTGGGAGCCAGTAAGACGGCGCATGCGCCGTAGGGAACCGGGCAGTGAAGCCGGAGCGTTTCACTTCCTGGTTCCCTCACCGAGGATGGCAGGGGGGCAGCAGAGTGACGAGCGATCGCTCATCCCAGGACAGGTAAGTGTGCTGATATTAAAAGTCAGCAGCTGCAGTATTTGTAGCTGCTGGCTTTTAATATTTTTTTTTTTCAGTGGACATCCGCTTTAACCATTTGTGAAGAAAGGAAGTGATCTGTTTGGAATCCAAAACCCCCTTGACCGTGCCCCCATCCCTGTAATCATATAGAACAAAAAAAAAATTGGGTCGTGGGACTTTAAATGGGGCATGGACGGGTTAGTAATATTGTTAAGGATCTATCACAGTCCCATCAAGGGAGATCTCTGTGGTCAAAAGAAATTGCTTAATGAACAATCCGAACAAGAATTTGAAGGAGTCAAATGTAAACTTAATAATGTAATGCGTATCATAATATATAATACAGAGATCATGCATACTGTACAAAGGCATAATACATGTAGTCATAATAACATTGACGTAGAAAGAATATATACAAAATCCAGGACATGACCATTAAAAGCAATCACAATAAATTGACATATAGATACAATAGACATGATTATCCTATAAAATTGGTGGATGAAAACAATAATCATGATAAAACACATAATTGGGCAAGTTTGATCTTGGCATCCCTGAACATAGACTCGACGCGCGTTTCTTGGCGTTTAAAGCCAGTCATCAGGAGTGGGGTGCATAGCAATAAGCTAGAGAGAGGGGGGGGGAAGGGATAAACATGCAGGTGAGTAGGTGCAATCTAGGTCATTTAAATCATGATAGCAGCATAAGCAGGTTTGGTTGTATGGTATATTACCTTTATGTTGGGCCAAAAGTGGAATAACCCTTGCGTTCCAAACTAAGGAGTGGGATGATGGTCCTGGAATAAAATGTCTCCCCCGGGGTTGAAGCAGGGACATTTCCCCCTTGGTCCAAGGACAGACCAGCCATTGAGGAGAGCCGAGGACAGAGAGACGTGGGACATCAGTCAGATGAGGCAAAAGCAGCCACAGCACAATGCCAAAGGGTGAGGCGGGCACACATTTGAGTACTGGTAAAGGAAAGAAAGTGAATGAACAAGGTTGTCAATCACTATGGGGTAAATGGGGTATGGGTCCTATGTAGGAAAATTCAATTACCAGTGAGTGTGGATACATGGAGCCTCTCATCAGATGGGAATGTGTGAAGTGAGATTGCCGGGGCCATCCAAACTAAATACCCACATCCTGGGGGCGTGTCCCCACTAACGTCATGCATCATCGCATTGGGCCAGACAATGGGATGGGAAAAAGCGACCACCTGAGGTGCAAAGACCTCGGTGGGCGTCCACCCATCCAGTCAGCCATGCGGGATGGAAAAGCCATGCAGCAATCAATGGCATCCTAGGACGCCATGCATGCAGCATGCTAGCATGACGGCGATACGCCAAAAGTCCGCCCCACCCCCATCAAGGAAAAAAAAAATGGGGGATAGGCAGGGGAGGAGGAGCTGGGCGCAGCACAACCCCGGGATGAGAGACACCAGGTCAATCAAGCCCAAAAAATCACATGGGTTGGGCAAATAAAAAGCATGAATAGAAAACAGATGGTTGATTGCAACTCAGAGTAAAAAAAAGGGGAAATAATTATAACAATATTCACCTGCTGTTGAATCGCCGTCATGCTAGCATGCTGCATGCATGGCATCATAGCATGCCATTGATTGCTGCATGGCTTTTCCATCCCGCATGGCTGACTGGATGGGTGGACGCCCACCGAGGTCTTTGCACCTCAGGTGGTCGCTTTTTCCCATCCCATTGTCTGGCCCAATGCGATGATGCATGACGTTAGTGGGGACACGCCCCCAGGATGTGGGTAGTTTGGATGGCCCCGGCAATCTCACTTCACACATTCCCATCTGATGAGAGGCTCCATGTATCCACACTCACTGGTAATTGAATTTTCCTACATAGGACCCATACCCCATTTACCCCATAGTGATTGACAACCTTATTCATTCACTTTCTTTCCTTTACCAGTACTCAAATGTGTGCCCCATGTGCGCCCGCCTCACCCTTTGGCATTGTGCTGTGGCTGCTTTTGCCTCATCTGACTGATGTCCCACGTCTCTCTGTCCTCGCGCTCTCCTCAATGGCTGGTCTGTCCTTGGACCAAGGGGGAAATGTCCCCGCTTCAACCCCGGGGGAGACATTTTATTCCAGGACCATCATCCCACTCCTTAGTTTGGAACGCAAGGGTTATTCCACTTTTGGCCCAACATAAAGGTAATATACCATACAACCAAACCTGCTTATGCTGCTATCATGATTTAAATGACCTAGATTGCACCTACTCACCTGCATGTTTATCCCTTCCCCCCCTCTCTCTAGCTTATTGCTATGCACCCCACTCCTGATGACTGGCTTTAAACGCCAAGAAACGCGCGTCGAGTCTATGCTCAGGGATGCCAAGATCAAGCTTGCCCAATTATGTGTTTTATCATCATTATTGTTTTCATCCACCAATTTTATAGGATAATCATGTCTATTGTATCTATATGTCAATTTATTGTGATTGCTTTTAATGGTCATGTCCTGGATTTTGTATATATTCTTTCTACATCAATGTTATTATGACTACATGTATTATGCCTTTGTATGCATGATCTCTGTATTATATATTATGATACATATTACATTATTAAGTTTACATTTGACTCCTTCAAATTCTTGTTCGGATTGTTCATTAAGCAATTTCTTTTGACCACAGAGATCTCCCTTGATGGGACTGTGATAGATCTTTTACTGGTGATATCCTTAACAATATTACTAACCCGTCCATGCCCAATTTAAAGTCCCACGACCCAATTTTTTTTTTGTTCTATCCGCTTTAACCACTTAACCCCCGGACCATATTGCTGGTCTAAGACCAGAGTACTTTTTGCGATTCGGCACTGCGTCGCTTTAACTGACAATTGTGCGACGTGACTCCGAAAACAAAATTGGCGTCCTTTTTTCCCCACAAATAGAGCTTTCTTTTGGTGGTATTTGATCACCTCTGCGGTTTTTAGTTTTTGCGCTATAAACAAAAATAGAGCGACAATTTTGAAAAAAATGAATATTTTTACTTTTTGCTGTAATAAATATCCCCCAAAAATATATAAAAAAACAATTTTTTTCCTCAGTTTAGGCTGATACGTATTCTTCTACATATTTTTTGTTAAAAAAATCGCAATAAGCGTTTATTGATTGGTTTGCGCAAAAGTTATAGCGTTTACAAAATAGGGGGTATTTTTATGGCATTTTTATTAATATTTTTTTTTTACTAGTAATGGCAGCGATCAGCAATTTTTTTCGGTACTGCGACATTATGGCGGACACTTCGGACACTTTTGACAAATTTTTGGGACCATTGGCATTTTTATAGCGATCAGTGCTATAAAAATGCATTGGATTACTATAAAAATGCCACTGGCAGGGAAGGGGTTAACACTAGGGGGCGGGGAAGGGGTAAGTATGTCCCTAGGTGTGTTCTTACTGTGGGGGGGGTGACCTCACTAGGGGAAATCACTGATCTTCTGTTCATACATTGTATGAACAGAGGATCAGCATTTCCCCCCCTGACAATGCGCCGGTCGGACATACGTTTGTGGATCGCCGTAACTAGCTAATTTGCATACTCGACGCGGAATTCGACGGAAATGCCACCTAGCGGTCGCCGAAAAATTGCACCTAAGATCTGACGGCTGTCGGATCCATCCGAGATGCCATCGTATCTTGTTTTGTAGATGCAAAACAAAGATACGGCGTGCAAAATTTGAAATTACGTAGCGTATCAAGAGATACGCCGGCGTAATTCTTTCGTGGATCTGGTCCAATATCTACAACATAAGAGACAAAGGCAACAAGAATCCAAGGAAGGTGACAAGACTGGGAACAAGAGCATGGAACAAGGCAGAAGGGTGCAGGATGGATCAGGACAAGGGATGGTTACCAGGCACAATCTGGTTGATATTGCCTGTAATTTGTTTGTAGTGTGGTCCGGCTATGGCCGACAATAATAGCACAGCGTGTACTCTGCACGCTATTCTGTTTATAGCAGAGAGGCATGTGTGCCGAATAGAGCGTTGATTACGCTCGGCACTTCCGCGTTTCAAGCTGGAACTCACGCGGTGCTGGGCGATGACGTCATTGCGCAGTCACCGTATGCATTCCACCATGGAACGCAATGAAGCGACGATTACATAAGGACATGAGCAGCATCGCAGCAACATGAAGGAGGCATGGACATCAGCAGCAGGGGGCAACATGAAGGAGGCATGGACATCGGAAGCAGGCAGCAACATGAAGGAGGCATGGACATCAGCAGCAGGCAGCAACATGGAGGAGGACTGGATCGCATTTGCAGTCTGCATGGAGGACTGGATCGCATCTGCAGTCTGCATGGAGGAGGACTGGATCACATCAGGCACTGGATTGGTGGGAACAGGATCAGCAGGCAACATGGATAGTGGCACAGTTATAAGAGCAGGAGACAAGTTTTGTTTCTTTTTCTTTGGCTTAGATATTAGAGTCCTGCACGTAGTTGCCTTGTGCTGACCAGACTGTACTGCTGATGGTAAGGTAGTAACAGTACTAGGAAGAATTGAGGGAAGTGTATTAGAAATACAGAAAGAGGCCTGAGATTTTGGTATGGGTAACGGCACTGCAGGGAGAACTTTAAATGGATTGCAAACAGGGGAAGTGTGTTTACGGGTGGCAGGGTACCCATGTGCACAGGCAGGAAAGGGAAGTGGGATTAGAATTTTGGGAGACACTAGGGGCGGTACAGAGTGTTATAATATATATGATCAACTGTAACTCCATTTTGTCAGTTGTCTTCTAATTCATATTTCTTGTTTGGAACGTGCTCATTTTAAGTGTTGAACTTTAGATGACCTCTGCTTCATAGCAAGTGTACACAGGTGATTCTCGAAAATGTATTAAGATAGTTCATTGTAAGTTCACTAATTAGACGGGGAACATTCTGACAGTGGTTGAAATATAAATCACAGAAGATAAGATAAGAGTTAGCAGTTTTGAGAAAGTTATGCACAGAACATTAATCAAGCTTGACAGGGTCTATTTTGTGCCCTATTAAAACTTAAACTACATTGTATAAGATATATTAATAATTAGTCAATATTGAATAAAGTAATTAGCTTGTGTGTATGTATGTATGTACACATTATATATATATATGTATATATATATATATATATATATATATATATATATATATATATATATATATATATATACACACATGTATGTATGTGTGTACATTATATATATATATATATATATATATATATATATATATATATATATATATATATATATATATACACACACATGTATGTATGTGTGTACATTATATATATATATATATATATATATATATATATATATATATATATATATATATATATATATATATATGTAATATAAATAATACAGTACCTTTTATGAAACCAATTTATATAAATACATACATATATAATTAGTGAGACATAACAGATAAGGTGGGGTTGTTGAAAGTTCATTCTCTGAAAGTTATAAATCTGTCATCCTTGAAGTTGTGGCTAACTCAGCTGGGTGCCAGACTGTCTCTACACAGATGTCTTTAATTGGACACAACCAGTTATAAATCATGTTTAATGAACATATAGGAATTCTAGGAGTAATTAAGTTTGTCTGGTTGTAGTGCAGGTGTTATATTGACGTAGATCTTAGCAACCAATCACATCTAGAAGAGATGGCTGAGATAAGACTTGTGAGGGTATATAAATGCCAGTTTTACAATTGTTAGTCAGGCAAGTCAGATAGGAGCTCATAAGGCTGACCTCCATGTATGCTGCCCTATTGCACGGGCCATGGGGGTGAGAACCAATGGGCAATTATCTGTTCAGATAGGCGTCTATCAGGCTGACTGTTTGTCCATGCAACCCTATAGCACGGGTGGCAGGCGGTCAGAACCAGTAGGCAAATATCTGTCCTTTTGTTGTAACTTGTCTCCTCGTACGAGTCAATAAAGTATACTTCTTAACTTGTTCCTGTGTGTGTGGTCGCGGTGAATTTACCAGGATGAGAGGGTGGTCGGATGTCCAGTAATCTAATCTCTTTCACAGAGCAGCACATGGAGAGCTTGTTATAAGCTCAAGGGGGGCGGGGCTGATCATTTGTGTGCCATCCACAGCAGAGGTAATACACAGGGTGTTTTTTCCCTCCCTCCCTCCCTGGGGAAGTGTCTGGTATGGGTTTCTGTTTTTCATGCTATTTTTGTGTTTCAGGTGGACGTGGCATTTGATATGGGGTTTCTTGAGGGTTGGGTGGTGTTTGGTATATACATATCAGATGGATATACCTGAGATGGTTAATAAGGGTTGGGGCCTGTCATGAGATGGGCACCTTCCCTATCCGGTTAGGTGGGGGCAAGGGTTCAATCGAGCTGAGGAGTGAAACGAAGGAGGAAGTCTTGTCTCGTGAGCTGATGGGAGCATGGCTAGAGGCTAGGATACTTCCTACTGAAGAACAGCCGATTGCCCAGCATTTTTTTGTAGTTTATCCCTTCTCTCAGGAACCTCTTGTTTACAGCAGTTTTCATTTAATTGTTTGTGTGGGTTAATTTATTTTAATTATAGTAAATATATATATAAAGTTTTTTATAGAGATATATATATTTATAAAAGTTATTTAAAAAGTTATGTTTATATGTTTAACTTTTGGTATTGAATAAAAGGGGCCTTTGTTGGCCATTTCATCCAGAAGGTGTCGCGTGGTTGATCTAAAGGGGGCAAGTGGTTTGAGGTGTTTTATGGTGGTTAATAGCTGAGTCACTAGTAGTATACCAGTCAAGTAAATGGGGGCAGGACTGTCTTTAATATGGTTTGGACCCTGGGCAAAACATTTTTTTGGGCCCCCCCACCCCCAATGCAATTTTGCTCCTGACCCCAACGTCTCAAAAAACAAAAAATCTATCTAAAAAAAAGGGCGAGCAGTGAGGGGTACAGTGTTCTATGGGGTGGGGACAGGGTGAACAGTGAGTGATACAGTGTTCTATAAGGTGGGGGAAGGGTGTATAGTGAGTAGTGCAGTGATCTGTAGAGTAGAACAGTATGGGGTGAAGGGTTCTGTGGGGGGGCAGGGTGTATAGTGAGGGGTACAGTGTTGTACAGGGTGGGGGGGGGGTCTATACATTAGATCAGTATAGGGTGAGGAGTGCAGGGTAGATGGGAGATGCAGGAAGAGGAGAGGGCTCCCACACAGGTTCAGGAGAGGAGTAGAGAGCAGAGGACAGTGTCAGAGGGGACCTCAGATAGCCTGGCAGGGTCAGAGGGACCCAGCCCTTTGTATTAATCAGCATTGAGGGGCAGCTGGTACTCATGATTTGGGCAGCCAGCAGCAGAGCCCAGTCTCTTCCTGCAGCACATCAGCTTGGAGGGTGGGTGAGTCGGCACAGTGAGGGAGGGACACGCGGGAGGGATCGACACAGCCATCCATGCTCTGCACTTGCTCTCGCTGCTCCAGGTCAGTCACTGAGAGCCGGGCACCCACACTGAACTGAGCTGGGCAGTCTCAGGATGGGGGTAGTGGAGGGCAGTATGATGGGAAAGGGTTAGTGGAGGGCAGTATGATGGTAGGGGTGGGTAGTGGAGGGCAGTATGATGGGAGGGGTGGTAGTAGAGGACAGTATGATGGGAGGGGTGGTAGTGGAATGCAGTATAATGGGAGGGGTGGTAGTGGAGGGCAGTATGATGGGAGGGGTGGTAGTGGAGGGCAGTATAATAGGAGGGTGGTGGTGGAGGGCAGTATGATGGGACGGGGGTTAGTGGAGGGCAATATGATGGGTGGGGTGGTAGTGAAGGGCAGAATAATGGGAGGGGTTGTAGTGAAGGACAGTATGATGGGAGGGGTGGTAGTGGAGGGCAGTATGATGGGAGGGGTAGTAGTGGAGGGCAGTATTATGAGAGGGGTGGTAGTGAAGGGCAGTATGATGGGAGGGGTGGTAGTGGAGGGCAGTATGATGGGATGGGTGGTAGTGGAGGGCAGTATAATGGGAAGGGTGGTAGTGGAGGGCAGTATAATGGGAGGGGGTTAGTGGAGGGCAGTATAATGGTAGGGGTGGTAGTGGAGGGCAGTATGATGGGAGGGGGGTAGTGGAGGGCAGTATAATGGGAGGGGGGTAGTGGAGGGCAGTATAATGGGAAAAGGGTTAGTGGAGGGCAGTATAATGGTAGGGGTGGTAGTGGAGGGCAGTATGATGGGAGGGGTGGTAGTGGAGGGCAGTATGATGGGAAAGGGGTGGTAGTGGAGGGCAGTATGATGGGAGGGGTGGTAGTGGAGGGCAGTATGATGGGAGGGGTGGTAGTGAAGGGCAGTATAATGGGAGGGGTGGTGGTGGAGGGCAGTATGATGGGAGGGGGGTTAGTGGAGGGCAATATGATGGGTGGGCTGGTAGTGAAGGGCAGAATAATGGGAGGGGTAGTAGTGGAGGGCAGTATAATGGGAGGGGTGGTAGTGGAGGGCAGTATGATGGGAGGGGTTAGTTGAGCGCAGTATGATAGGAGGGGTGGTAGTGGAGGGCAGTATAATGGGAGGGGTGGTAGTGGAGAGCAGTATAATGTGGGGGTAGTGGAAGGCAGTATGGGGGAACTGTATAGCATGACTGAAGGAGAGCAGTGTATGGGAGGGAGCAGAGTGACCATGAGCTACTCAGGGCAGTGCAGGGAGAATTTATACTACCTTTTTTCCAGGCAGGAACAGCCTTCACCTTCAGGGCGTTGAGGTTGTGGAGTCAGGGGCGGAGCTTAGGCGCAAGGAGGAGGAATCCTCCTCCGGCTCGCTTCGAATGTTGGGGCTCCACTCTAGTCGTCGTGATGTCCCCAGGCAGGCAGCAGTGACTGTACACATAGCAAGGGGCGGGCCAGAGCGTCTGTGGTGTTCAAGGCCCCGCCCACCCGCGGCCAGCTCCTCCATTGAGAAAATGCAGCACTGGCACTGCTGTACTGTGCGCACAGCGTGCTGGTGACAGACTGTGTATGGGGGGGTTTTCAGCGCCAATGTGACAATTTGCGGGCAGCACGCGGGCTAAATGGCAGCTCTGCTTTGGGCCCCAAACAGTGACAGGGCCCTGGGCAGCTTCCCCATTTGCCCTGCGGTAAAGACGGCCCTGAATGGGGGAGTGAAAACATCATGGCACTGAGAGGTAAACTGAAATAGCAGCTCAGAACAGACCTGAATCTAGGGTTTCCACGTTACCAAGAGTGAATCTGCCTTTGACAGCTAAAGCATGTGCAGTCAGAATGTTTCCAAACAGCTCCTCCTAAGTTAGATCCTGCCACAGTGAACAACACAAATCTTTATCCTCTACTGTGAGCTGCACACTGCAAATAAC